>NC_052087.1:50459324-53036824 GCF_015852505.1 Tachyglossus aculeatus | reverse complement strand
AATCCCTCTGCCCAGCCACCAAGCTCACTCTCTTCCTCCCTTCAAGGCCCTGCTGAGAGCTCACCTCCTCCAGGAGGCCTTCCCACACTGAGCTCCTTCCTTCCTCTCCCCCTCGTCCCCCTCTCCATCCCCCCATCTTACCTCCTTCCCTTCCCCACAGCACCTGTAAAGATGTATATATGGTTGTACATATTTATTACTCTATTTATTTATTTATTTATTTTACTTGTACATATCTATCCTATTTATTTTATTTTGTTGGTATGTTTGGTTTTGTTCTCTGTCTCCCCCTTTTAGACTGTGAGCCCACTGTTGGGTAGGGACTGTCTCTATGTGTTGCCAATTTGTACTTCCCAAGCGCTTAGTACAGTGCTCTGCACATAGTAAGCGCTCAATAAATACGATTGATTGATTGATTGATTGATTGATTGTTGGGTAGGGACTGTCTCTATTTGTTGCCAATTTGTACTTCCCAAGCGCTTAGTACAGTGCTCTGCACACAGTAAGCGCTCAATAAATACGATTGATGATGATGATGATGATTTATTAAGCGCTAACTATGTGCCAAGCGCTGTTCTAAGCGCTGGGGGTGAGGGGGGAGGGATACAAGGTGATCAGGTTGTCCCACGTGGGCCTCACAGTCTTCATCTCCATTTTACAGATGAGGCCACTGAGGCCCAGAGAAGTGAAGTGACTTGCCCAAAGTCACATAGATGACAATTGGTCTATTCAATCAATCAGTAGCAACTTGTACTTCCCAAGCGCTTAGTACAGTGCTCTGCACACAGTAAGCGCTCAATAAATACTATTGATGATCGATGATAGTATTCTTCATCTCCATTTTACAGATGAGGCCACTGAGGCCCAGAGAATTGAAGTGACTTTCCCAAAGTGACTTTCCAAAATCTGTAACTGATTTTAACATCCACCTCCACGACTAATAATTCTGGCATTTGTTAACCATCAGTGGTGTTTATTGAGCGCTTACTCTATGCAGAGCATCGTACAAAGTGCTTGGGAGAGGACAATACCACGGAATCGGTGGACACCCTTCCTGCCCACAAAGAGTTTATAATCTAGAGGAGGGGAAAGGCATTAATATAAAAAATTTACAGTACATAATTGAAAGATACATACATACGTGCTGTAGGGTTGGGGGCGGGGCGAATATCAAATGCCCAAAGGGCACAGATTGAAGTGTGTAGTTGGGAGCCAGGGATGAGCGCTTACTATGTGCCAAGCACTGTTCTAAGCACTGGGGTAGGTATGTGGCTCAGCGGAAAGAGCACGGGCTTTGGAGTCAGAGGTCATGGGTTCAAATCTCCTAATCTGGGAAGGCCTCTCGGAGGAGATGTGAACTTAGTAAGGCTTTGAAGGTGGAGGGAGTGGGGGGCTGGTGGATTCATTCAATCGTATTTATTGAGCGCTTACTGCGTGCAAAGCACTGGACTAAGCGCTTGGGAAGTACAAGTTGGCAACATATAGAGACGGTCCCTACCCAACAGCGGGCTCACGGAGAAGCAGCGTGGCTCAGTGGAAAGAGCCCGGGCTTTGGCGTCAGAGGTCATGGGTTCAAACCCTGGCTCGGCCACTTTCATTCATTCATTCAATCGTATTTATTGAGTGCTTACTGTGTGCAGAGCACTGTACCAAGTGCTTATCACTTGTCAGCCGGGTGACTTTGGGCAAGTCACTTCACTTCTCTGTGCCTCAGTTACCTCATCTGTAAAATGGGGATTAAGACTGTGAGCCCCCCGTGGGACAAACTGACCACCTTGTGACCTCTCCAGCACTTAGAACAGTGCCTTGCACATATTAAGCGCTGAATAAATGCCATTATTATTATTATTCTCTGTGCCTCAGTTACCTCATCTGTCAAATGGGGATTAGGGCTGTGAGCCCCCCGTGGGACAACTGACCACCTTGTAACCTCCCCAGCTCTTAGAACAGTGCTTTGCACATAGTAAGTGCTTAACAAATGCCATTATTATTATTATTATTATTCTCTGTGCCTCAGTTACCTCATCTGTCAAATGGGAATTAAGACTGTGAGCCCCCTATGGGACAACTGACCACCTTGTAACCTCCCCAGCGCTTAAAACAGTGCTTTGCACGTAGTAAGTGCTTAATAAATGCCATTATTATTATTCTTATTATTCTCTATGCCTCAAGTTACCTCACCTGTCAAATGGGGATTAAGACTGTGAGCCCCCCGTGGGACAACCTGATCACCTTGTAACCTCCCCAGTAATTAGAACAGGGCTTTGCACATAGTAAGCGCTTAATAAATCCCATTATTATTATTATTATTATTATTATTATTATTATTATTATTACAGGGTAATCGGGTTGTCCCACGGGGAGCTCATAGCCTTCATCCCCATTTTGCAAATGAGGGAACTGAGGCCCAGAGAAGTGGAAGTGCTTAGATCAGAGCTGTAGTAGTTTCAGTGGAGTGGGAAGGGCGGATTTTGGCAATGTTGAGAGGGTTGAACCGACAGGATTTGGCAACAGATTGACTACGTGGGTTGAGTGAGAGAGAGGATAACACCAAGGTTACGGGCTTGTGAGACGGGGAGGGTGGTGATGCCGTCTACAGGGATGGGAAAGTCAGTGGGTGGATGGGTTTGTCGGGGAAGAGGAGGAGTTCTGTTTTGGATGTGTTAAGTGTGAGGTGTCGGCGGGACATCCAAGTAGAGGCGTCCTGAAGAGAGGAGGAAATAAGAGGTGGCAGAGAAAGAGAAAGATCGGCGCCGGAGACAGAGATTTGGGAATCATCCGTAAAGAGGTGGAAGTTGAAGCCTGGGGAGCGAATGAGTTCTCCAAGGGAGTGGGTGGAGATGGAGATTGGGAGGGGACCCAGAACTGACCCTTGAAGGATCAATCAATCAATCAATCAATTGTATTTATTGAGCGCTTACTGTGTGCAGAGCACTGTACTAAGCGCTTGGGAAGTCCAAGTTGGCAACATATAGAGACAGTCCCTACCCAACAGTGGGCTCACAGTCTAGAAGAAGCCCCTTCTCTTCTATCTCCAACCCGCACAACAGTTAGGGGGTGGGAGGCAGAGGAGAAGGCTCAGTTATCCTGCACTCAATTGCCTTATTCCCTCCTACCTCATTCATTCATTCATTCAATCATACCTATTGAGCGCTTACTGTGTGCAGAGCACTGGACTAAGCACTTGGGAAGTCCAAGTTGGCAACATCTAAAGATGGTCCCTACCCAACAGCGGGCTCATGATCTAGAAGGGGGAGACAGACAACAAAACAAAACATATTAACAAAATAAAATTAATGGAATAGTAAATATGTACAAGTAAAACAGAGTAATAAATCTGTATTCATTCATTCAATTGTATTTATTGAAAACTTACTGTGTGAAGAGCACTGTACTAAGCGCTTGGGAAGTACAAGTTGGCAACATCTAGAGACGGTCCCTACCCAACAGTGGGCTCACAGTCTAGAAGGGGGAGACAGACAACAAAACAAAACATATTCACAAAATAAAATAAATGGAATAGTAAATATGTACAAGTAAAATAGAGTAATAAATCTGTACAAACATTCATTCATTCATTCAATCGTATTTATTGAGCACTTACTGTGTGAAGAGCACTGTACTAAGCGCTTGGGAAATACAAGTTGGCAACATCTAGAGATGGTCCCTACCCAAAAGTGGGCTCACAGTCTAGAAGGGGGAGACAGACAACAAAACAAAACATATTAACAAAATAAAATAAATGGAATAGTAAATATGTACAAGTAAAATAGAGTAATAAATCTGTACAAACATTCATTCATTCATTCAATCGTATTTATTGAGCACTTACGGTGTGAAGAGCACTGTACTAAGCACTTGGGAAGTACAAGTTGGCAACATCTAGAGACAGTCCCTACCCAAAAGTGGGCTCACAGTCTAGAAGGGGGAGACAGACAACAAAACAAAACATACTAACAAAATAAAATAAATGGAATAGTAAATATGTACTAGTAAAATAGAGTAATAAATCTGTATTCATTCATTCATTCAATCATATTTATTGAGTGCTTACTGTGTGCAGAGCGCTGGACTAAGTGCTTGGGAAGTCCAAGTTGCCAACATCTAGAGACGGTCCCTACCCAACTGCGGGCTCACAGTCTAGAAGGGGGAGACAGACAACAAAACAAAACACATTAACAAAATAAAATAAATAGAATAGTATATACGTACAAGTAAAATAGAGTAATAAATCTGTACCATCATATATCCAGGTGCTGTGGGGAGGGGAAGAAGGTAGGGTGGCGGGGGAGGGGGAGAGGAAGGAGGGGGCTTAGTCTGGGAAGGCCTCCTGGAGGAGGAGACCTCACCTCCCTTTCATTCATTCATTCAGTCGCATTTATTGAGCGCTTACTGTGTGCAGAGCACTGGACTAAGAGCTTGGGAAGTCCAAGTTGGCAACATCTAGAGACGGTCCCTACCCAACAGTGGGCTCACAGTCTAGAAGAAGTCCCTTCTCTTCCATCTCCAACCCGCACACTTGGCTCCTCTAGCAGAGCACTGTACTAAGCGCTTGGGAAGTCCAAGTTGGTAATATATAGAGACGGTCCCTACCCAACAGTGGGCTCACAGTCTAGAAGAAGTCCCTTCTCTTCCATCATCTCCAACCCGCACACTTGGCTCTTCTGGGGCCAGTCTTCTCAGCGGGCCTCCATCTCCTCTGTGTCGCCGCCGACCCCCGGCCCACGTCCTGCCATCGGCCTGGAAAACCCTCCCTCCTCAAATCCCACAGACGACCACTCTCCCCTCCTTCAAAGCCTTATCGAAGGCCCACCTCCTCCAAGAGGCCTTCCCAGACTAAGCCCCCGTTCCCTCTTCTCCCACTCTCTTCTGCTTGCTCCCTTTATTCACCCCTCCTTCAGCTCCACAGTACTTACCTTCATACTCATAATTTATTTAATAATAATAATGATGGCACTTGTTAAGCACTTACAGCGTGGCTCAGTGGAAAGAGCCCGGGCTTTGGAGTCAGAGGTCGTGGGTTCGAGTTACTCTATTTATTTATTTATTTTACTTGTACATATCTAGTCTATTTATTTTATTTTGTTAGTATGTTTGGTCTTGTTCTCTGTCTCCCCCTTTTAGACTGTGAGCCCACTGTTGGGTAGGGACTGTCTCTATATGTTGCCAACTTGTACTTCCCAAGCGCTTAGTACAGTGCTCTGCACGCAGTAAGCGCTCAATAAATACGATTGATGATGATGATGATCCCAGATCCGCCAATTGTCAGCTGTGTGACTTTGGCAAGTCACTTCACTTCTCTGGGCCTCAGTTTCCTCATCTGTAAAATGGGGATTAAGACTGTGAGCCCCCTGTGGGACAACTTTATCACCTTGTAACCTCCCCAGCACTTAGAACAGTGCTTTGCACATAGTAAGCGCTTAATAAATGCTATTATTATTATTATTATTACTATGTGCCAAGCACTGTTCTAAGCGCTGGGGAGGATACAAGGTCATCAGGTTGTCCCTCGTGGGGCTCACAGTCTTCATCCCCATTTTCCAGATGAGGGAATTGAGGCTCAGAGAAGTGAAGTGACTTACCCAAAGTCACACAGCTGACAAGCGGCGGAGCCGGGATTAATAATAATAATAATAATAATAATAATAATAATAATAATAATAATAATAATGGCATTTGTTAAGTGCTTACTATGTGCCAAGCACTGTTCTAAGCGCTGGGGAGGATACAAGGTGATTAGGTTGCCCCAAATGGGGCTCACAGTCTTCATCCCCATTTTCCAGATGAGGGAACTGAGGCTCAGAGAAGTGAAGTGACTTGCCCAAAGTCACACAGCTGACAAGCGGCGGAGCCGGGATTAATAATAATAATAATAATAATAATAATGGTATTTGTTAAGTGCTTACTATGTGCCAAGCACTGTTCTAAGCACTGGGGAGGTTACATGATGATCAGGTTGTCCTAAGTGGGGCTCACAGTCTTCATCCCCATTTTCCAGATGAGGGAACTGAGGCTCAGAGAAGTGAAGTGACTTGCCCACAGTCACACAGCTGACAAGCGGCGGAGCTGGGATTAATAATAATAATAATAATAATGGCATTTGTTAAGCGCTTACTATGTGCCAAGCACTGTTCTAAGCGCTGGGGAGGATACAAGGTCATCAGGTTGTCCCAAGTGGGGCTCACAGTCTTCATCCCCATTTTCCAGATGAGGGAACTGAGGCTCGGAGAAGTGAAGTGACTTGCCCAAAGTCACACAACTGACAATTGGCAGAGCCAGGATTTGAACCCATGACCTCTGACTCCAAAGCCCGGGCTCTTGCCACTGAGCCACGCTGCTCTAGCCACTAAACCATCTCTAAGCTCCTTGTGGGCAGGGATGGTTCTACAAATTCTATTATATTGAACTTTCCCCAAGGCTTAGAGCAGTGCTCTGTGAACAGTAAGCTCTCAATCATAATAATAATGGTATTTGTTAAGCGCTTACTATGCGCAAAGCACTGTTCTAAGCGCTGGGAGGATACAAGGTGATCAGGTTGTCCCACCTGGGGCTCACAATCTTAATCCCCATTTTACGGATGAGGTAACTGAGGCACAGAGAAGTTAAGTGATTTGCCCCAGGTCACACAGCCGATAAATGGCGGAGCCAGGATTAGAACTCATAATAATAATAACAGTAATACTGGCATTTATTAAGCGTTTACTATGTGCAAAGCACTGTGCTAAGCACTGGGGAGGCTACAAGGTAATCAGGGCGTCCCACGGGGGGCTCACAGTCTTAATCCCCATTTTACAGATGAGGTCACTAAGCCCAGAGAAGTGAAGTGACTTGCCCAAAGTCACACAGCTGACAATTGGTGGAGCCGGGATTTGAACCCATGACCTCTGACTCCCATGCCCGTGCTCTTTCCACTGAGCCTAATAATAATAATAATAATGATGATGATGGTATTTGTTAAGCGCTTATTATGTGCGAAGCACTGTTCTAAGCGCTGGAGGGGGATAGAAGGGGATCAGGTTGTCCCACTTGGGGCTCACAGTCTTCATCCCCATTTGACAGATGAGGTAACCGAGGCCCAGAGAAGTGAAGTGACTTGCCCAAAGTCACACAGCTAAGTGGCAGAGCGGAATTAGAACCCACAACCTCTGACTCCCAAGCCCGGGCTCTTTCCACTGAGCCACGAGAGCATGGGCCTGGGAGTAAGAAGGACCTGGGTTCTAATCCTGACTCCACCACTTGTCTGCTTTGTGACCTTGGGCAAGTACAACAACATAACAGACACATTCCCTGCCAATCCATATAATATCCTACTAGTAAGCGCTCAATAAATACCATTGGTCGATTGTACGTGCCAAGCGCCTAGTATGGTGCTTTGCACACAGTAAGCTCTCAATAAATACGAATGAACAAATGATTGAATAAATACCCCAGCACTTAATACCACGATTATTATTATGACTATTATCATTATCAAATGCCATCGAGTTCCTTCTGATTCACAGCAACCCTATGAATATTTTTTTCCAGAATGTCCTATCTTCTGCTACAATCCGTATCCTCGCTAACGGCTCTTCCGTTAGTGTTATTCTGGTTTTTATCCATCTAGCCGCCGGTCTGCCACTTCCACGTTTTCCCTGGAATTTTTCCTAGCATGAGTGTCTTCTCTAGAGAATTCGTCCTCCCGATGATGTGTCCAAAATATGCTCATCTGAGTTGAGTCATTTGGCCTTCCAAAGACCACACTGCTTTAATTTACTTTAAATTAAATTAAATTAAATTTGCTTTAAATTAATTTAATTTATTTCTACATATCTATTCTATTTTATTTTGTTAGTATGTTTGGTTTTGTTCTCTGTCTCCCCCTTTTAGACTGTGAGCCCACTGTTGGGTAGGGACTGTCTCTATATGTTGCTAATTTGTACTTCCCAAGCGCTTAGTACAGTGCTCTGCACATAGTAAGCGCTCAATAAATACGATTGATGATGATGATGATGATTTACTCCCAAAAACCCATTTGTTTGCTTCAGGAGCCATTCATAGTATTGGCAAAAACCTTCTCCAACACCACATTTCAAAAGAATCGATGCCGTTTCTATCCTGTATTTTTTTCCCCGTCCGCTTGGTACAGTGCAAGCGCTTAGTATCGTATTTAACTTCTCTGGGCCTCAGTGACCTCATCTGTAAAATGGGGATGAAGACTGGGAGCCCCTCGTGGGACAACCTGATCACCTTGTAACTTCCTCAGTGCTTAGAACAGTGCTTTGCGCATAGTAAGCGCTTAACAAATGCCATCATTTGTTAGACTGTGAGCCCAACAAATGCCACCATTTGTTAGACTGTGAGCCCAATGTTGGGTAGGAACTGTCTCTATATGTTGCCAATTTGTACTTCCCAAGCGCTTAGTACAGTGCTCTGCACCTAGTAAGCGCTCAATAAATACGACTGATTGATTGATTTCGGTTCCATACTTTATCTGTAAAATGGGGATTAAGACTGTGAGCCCCCCCATGGGACACCCTGATCACCTTGTAACCTCCCCAGCGCTTAGAACAGTGCTTTGCATGTAGTAAGCGCTTAATAAATGCTGTCATTATTATTATTATTATTATTTATCACTGGAAACCCCAAAGAATTGATCATTTGTATTTTTGTGGCAGCTGCTTCATCGGCATATTTCACAATTTCTTTTTCCAGGTTCTTCATGGCAAATCTTGGCAGGGCCCACAGTAAGCGCTCAATATACAACTGAATGAATGAATGAATAATAATGATCAATCAATCAATCATATTTATTGAGCGCTTACTATGTGCAGAGCACTGTACTAAGCGCTTGGGAAGTACAAATTGGCAACATATAGAGACAGTCCCTACCCAACAGTGGGCTCACAGTCGAACAAATGATGGCTGTTAAGCGCTTACTATGTGCAAAGCACTGTTCTAAGCGCTGAGGAAGTTACAAGGTGATCAGGTTGTCCCACGGGGGGCTCCCGGTCTTCATCCCCATTTTACAGATGAGGTCACTGAGGCCCAGGGAAGTTAAATACGACTGAATGAACGAACCGCGGCCTCCCCCTCACAGGCCCGCGCGCTCCCCGCACGTGAAGGAGCCACGTGCAGGCCCCGCCCGGGTGACGTCACACGGCCCGACATCCGGGCCTCTGTGGAGGCTGAGGGCCCCGCCCCCTTTCCCCGTTGCCATGGCCACCGGACCGGAAGGGGCCGGCGCGGGCCCCGCCCACTCGGCGCGCCCCGGACGGCCAGGCGAGTGTCCTCCAGGGGGGCTGCGCTCCGCGCGCGCGCCCGGGGGAGGGGGCGCGCGGAGGGGGGCGCGCGCGGCGCGTGTGTGTGCGTGTGCGCGTGCGCGGGCTTCCCTCAGGGCGCGGTGGCGCGCGCGCGCTTGGGGCCTAACAGGGCCTGAGGGGCGCTTGGCCACCACGACGCCCTCCCCCCCCAACCCGGCCCCATATCTACCTATAATTCTATTTATTCGGACGGTATCCCCACCTGTCTACTTCATTCACTCCTCCAGTCCTATTTATGATGGCATTTATTAAGCGCTTACTTACTGATTGAGCGCCTCCTGTATTGAGAGCTCACCTCCTCCAGGAGGCCTTCCCAGACTCAGCCCCTTCCTTCCTCTCCCTCTCCATCCCCCCATCTTACCTCCTTCCCTTCCCCACAGTCCCTGTATATATGTTTGTACATATTTATTACTCTATCTATTTATTTTACTTGTACCTATCTATTCTATTTATTTTATTTTGTTAGTGTGTTTGGTTTTGTTCTCTGTCTCCCCCTTTTAGACTGTGAGCCCGCTGTTGGGTAGGGACTGTCCCTATATGTTGCCAATTTGTACTTCCCAAGCGCTTAGTACAGGGCTCTGCACATAGTAAGCGCTCAATAAATACGATTGATGATGATGATGATGATGGCATTTATTAAGCGCTTACTTATTGATTGAGCGCCTCCTGTATTGAGAGCTCACCTCCTCCAGGAGGCCTTCCCAGACTGAGCCCCTTCCTTCCTCTCCCTCCCCATCCCCCCATCTTACCTCCTTCCCTTCCCCACAGTCCCTGTATATATGTTTGTACATATTTATTACTCTATCTATTTATTTATTTTACTTGTACCTATCTATTCTATTTATTTTATTTTGTTAGGATGTTTGGTTTTGTTCTCTGTCTCCCCCTTCTAGACTGTGAGCCCACTGTTGGGCAGGGACTGTCTCTAGATGTTGCCAATTTGGACTTCCCAAGCGCTTAGTCCAGTGCTCTGCACATAGTAAGCGCTCAATAAATACGATTAATGATGATGATGATGATTCATTCATTCAGTCGTATTTATTGAGCGCTTACTGTGTGCAGAGCACTGGACTAAGCGCTTGGGAAGGCTCCAGGAGGCCTTCCCAGACTGAGCCCCTTCCTTCCTGTTCCCCTCTCCACCCCCGCATCTTACCTCCTTCCCTTCCCCACAGCACCTGAATATATGTTTGTACATATTTATTACTCTATTTATTTATTTATTTTACTCGTACCTGTCTATTCTATTTATTTTATTTTGTTAGCATGTTTGGTTTTGTTCTCTGTCTCCCCCTTTTAGACTGTGAGCCCTCCTTCCCTTCCCCACTGCACTGTATATATGTATATATGTTTGTACATATTTGTTACTCTATTTTACTTGTACATATCTATTCTATTTATTTTATTTTGTTAGGATGTTTGGTTTTGTTCTCTGTCTCCCCCTTTTAGACTGTGAGCCCACTGTTGGGTAGGGACTGTCTCTAGATGTTGCCAATTTGTACTTCCCAAGCGCTTAGTCCAGTGCTCTGCACATAGTAAGCGCTCAATAAATACGATTGATGATAAATACGATTGATGATGATGAGGAGAGCCCTGGGCTGGGCGCTTGGGACAGGGCAAGTCGGAAGGAGAGAGGGAGAGAGAGAGACGGCCTTGTCTTGTGGTCCGTCCTCCCCTCATTCATTCACTCATTCAGTCGTATTTATTGAGCGCTTACTGTGTGCAGAGCACTGGACTAAGCGCTTGGGAAGGCTCCAGGAGGCCTTCCCAGACTGAGCCCCTTCCTTCCTCTCCCCCTCGTCCCCCTCTCCATCCCCCCCATCTTACCTCCTTCCCTTCCCCACAGCACCTGTATATATGTTTGTACATATTTATTACTCTATTTATGTATTTATTTTACTTGTACATATCTATTCTATTTATTTTATTTTGTTAGTATGTTTGGATTTGTTCTCCGTCTCCCCCTTTTAGACTGTGAGCCCTCCTTCCCTTCCCCACTGCACCTGTATATATGTTTGTACATATTTGTTACTCTATTTATTTGACTTGTACATATCTATTCTATTTATTTCATTTTGTTAGTATGTTTGGTTTTATTCTCCGTCTCCCCCTTTTAGACTGTGAGCCCGCTGTTGGGTAGGGACCGTCTCTATATGTTGCCAACTTGGACTTCCCAAGCGCTTAGTACAGTGGTCTGCACACAGCGCTCAATAAATGCAATTGATGATGATGATGACGTTGGGTAGGGACTGTCTCTATCTGTTGCCAACTTGTACTTCCCAAGCGGTTAGTACAGTGCTCTGCACACAGTAAGCGCTCAATAAATACGATTGATTGATTGATTGATTGGGAAGGACAAGTCAGCAACATAGACTGTGAGCGCGCCGTGGGCGGGGACTGTATCTGGTGCCGACTTGGACTTCCCAAGCGCTTAGTACAGTGCTCTGCACACAGTAGGCGCTCAAAATGAGAAGCAGCATGGCTTATCCCTCCTTCCCCTCTCCATCCCCCCTGCCCTACCTCCTTCCCTTCCCCACAGCACCTGTATATATGTATATATGTTTGTACATATTTATTACTCTATTTTAGTTGTGCATATCTATTCTATTTATTTTATTTTGTTAATATGTTTTATTTTGTTCTCTGTCTCCCCTTTCTAGACTGTGAGCCCACTGTTGGGTAGGGACCGTCTCTATATGTTGCCAACTTGGACTTCCCAAGTGCTTAATACAGTGCTCTGCACACAGTAGGCGCTCAAATTGAGAAGCAGCATGGCTTATTCAGACTGTGAGCCCCGCTGTTGGGTAGGGACCATCTCTTGTACTTCCCAAACGCTTAGTACAGTGCCCTGCACACAGTGAGTGCTCAATAAATACGATCGAATGAATGAATTCAGTTGTATTTCTTGAGCGCTTACTGCGTGCAGAGCACTATACTAAGCGATTGCGAAGTCCAACTTGGCAACAGATAGCAGCGTGGCTCAGTGGAAAGAGCCCGGGCTTTGGAGTCAGAGGTCATGGGTTCAAATCCCGGCTCTGCCAACCGTCCGCTGTGTGACTGCGGGCAAGTCACTGCACTTCTCTGGGCCTCAGTGACCTCATCTGGAAAATGGGGATGAAAACCGTGAGCCCCCAGTGGGACAGCCTAAATCCCGGCTCCGCCGACCGTCCGCTGTGTGACTGTAGGCAAGTCACTTCACTTCTCTGGGCCTCAGTGACCTCATCTGGAAAATGGGGATTAAAACTGGGAGCCCCCCGTGGGACAACCTGGTCACCTTGTAAGCTCCCCAGCGCTTAGAACAGTGCTTTGCACATAGTAAGCGCTTAACAAATACTATCATTATTATTGTAACCTCCCCAGCGCTTAGCACAGTGCTTTGCACGTAGTAAGTGCTTAATAAATGCCATTATTAATAAATACGATTGGATGAATGAAGGAAGGAATGAATGACAGGCCTGAGCCAAGGCCCGGGTGACTCACGCATTCCCGCTGCGTGGCCTCATGTCCGCCTGCCTGAAGGCCTGACTCCACACCCACCGACTGCCTCACGGCATTTCTGATTATTATTATTATCATTATTAATGATAATGACAACTCTCAGCTGTGTGACTTTGGGCAAGTCACTTAACTTCTCTGTGCCTCAGGTACCTTATCTGTCAAATGGGGATTAAAATCATTATTATTATTATTATTATTATTATTATTATTATTATTATCTGGCAGACAAGTGGCAGAGCTGCGTAAGTGCCAGAATTTTCTGATCTTTATGTGCCCAACCCAGTGGACCGATTGACTATCCTCGTGAGAAAGAACTGAGAAATATGGCTGCCTCCTCCTCCTCCATCAGATGGGGTCTGATATTATTATTATTATTAATAATAATAAGAACAATGGCATTTATTAAGCACTTACTATGTGCCAAGCACTGTTCTAAGCGCTGGGGAGGTTGTCAGTGGTCAGGTTGTTCCACGTGGGGCTCACAGTCTTCATCCCCACTTTACAGATGAGGGAACTGAGGCACAGAGAAAATAATAATAGTGATGGCATTTATGAAGCGCTTACTATGTGCAAAGCACTGTTCTAAGCGCTGGGGAGGTTACAAGGGGATCAGGTTGTCCCACGGGGGGCTCACGGTCTTCATCCCCATTTTCCAGATGAGGGAACTGCTGCACAGAGAAAATAATAATGATGGCATTTATGAAGCGCTTACTATGTGCCAAGCACTGTTCTAAGCGCTCGGGGAGTTACAAGGGGATCAGGTTGTCCCACGGGGGGCTCACAGTCTTCATCCCCATTTTCGAGATGAGGGAACTGAGGCACAGAGAAAATAATAGTGATGGCATTTATGAAGTGCTTACTATGTGCACAGCACTGTTCTAAGCGCTGGGGAGTTTACAAGGTAATCAGGTTGTCCCATGTGGGGTGCTCAGTCTTCATCCCCATTTTCCAGATGAGGTAACTGAGGCACAGAGAAGTGAAGTGACTTGCCCAAAGTCACACAGCTGACCAGTGGCAGAGCGGGGATTTGAACCGATGACCTCTGAATCCAAAGCCCGTGCTCTTTCCACTGAGCCACGCTGCTTCTTACAGTAGGCGCTCAATAAATACGATTGAATTAATTAATGAATATTAAGCGCTTACTATGTGCCAAGCACTGTTCTAAGTGCTGAGGGAGTTACAAGGTGATCAAGTTGTCCCATGGTGGGGGGGGCTCACGGTCTTCATCCCCATTTTCCAGACGAGGTAACTGACGCACAGAGAAAATAGTAATAGTGATGGCATTTATGAAGCGCTTACTCTGTGCAAAGCACTGTTCTAAGCACTGGGGAGGTTACAGGGTGATCAGGTTGTCCCACGGGGGGCTCATGGTCTTCATCCCCATT
The DNA here is from genome assembly GCF_015852505.1 of Tachyglossus aculeatus. Taxonomy (NCBI): domain Eukaryota; kingdom Metazoa; phylum Chordata; class Mammalia; order Monotremata; family Tachyglossidae; genus Tachyglossus; species Tachyglossus aculeatus. The sequence goes on along the minus strand of NC_052087.1, from coordinate 53,022,642 downwards.
TGACAGATGAGGTAGTTGAGGCACAGAGAAGTTAAGTGATTTGCCCAAAGTCACCCAGCTGACAAGTGGTGGACCTGGGATTCAATTCATTCATTCAGTCGTATTTATTGAGCACTTACTGTGTGCAGAGCACTGTACTAAGCGCTGGGGAAGTCCAGGTTGGCAACATATGGAGATGGTCCCTACCCAGCAGTGGGCTCACAGTCTAGAAAGGATTAGACTGGGATTAGGGGTCATGGGATTAGAACCCATGACCTCTGACTCCCAAGCCCAGGCTCTTTCCACTGAGCCACGCGGCTTCTCAAATCTGTGTCAATTGCCAGTTGTCAGCTGTGTGACTTTGGGCAAGTCACTTCACTTCTCTGGGCCTCAGTTCCCTCATCTGTAAAATGGGGATTAAGACTGTGAGCCTCCCGTGGGAAAATCTGATCACCTTGTAACCTAACGCTTAATAAATACCATTATCATTATTATTATTATCTGACAGACAATGACTCTCCCCTCCCTTAAAAGCCTTATTGAAGGCCCATCTCCTCCAGGAGGCCTTCCCTGACTAAGCCCCCCTTTCCTCTTCTCCCATCATCATCATCATCAATCGTATTTATTGAGCGCTTACCGTGTGCAGAGCACTGTACTAAGCGCTTGGGAAGTCCAAGTTGGCAACTATATAGAGACAGTCCCTACCCAACAGTGGGCTCACAGTCTAAAAGGGGAAGACAGAGAACAAAACCAAACATACTAACCCTTCTGCGTCCCCCTGACTCGCTCCCTTTACCCACTGTCAGCTGGGTGACTCTGGGCAAGTCACTTCACTTCTCTGGGCCTCGGTTACCTCATCTGTAAAATGGGGATGAAGACTGGGAGCCCCCCGTGGGACAAGGACTGTGTCTGACCCGATTTGCTTGCATCCACCCCAGCGCTTAGTACAACACCTGGCACATAGTAAGTGTTTGCAGACACCATAATTATTATTTTTGGCAGAGTCACCCGCTTGCCTCGGAGCCGGGGTGGAGGGTCCCCTTGGAGTAGCCCTACCCGTGGGACAACCTAATCACCTTGTAATGTCCCCAGCGCTTAGAACAGTGCTTGGCACATAGTAAGCGCTTAATAAATGCCATCATCATCATCATCATCATCTCCCCTCCCTGCCCCACACCACTTATTTCCCCATCTCTCCTTTATGTATATAAATGTCTGCCTCCTCTCCTCCAGACTGTCAGCTCGCTGTGGGCAGGGAATGTGTCTGCCTAGCGTACTGCCCTCTCCCAAGCGCTTAGTCCAGTGCTCTGCACGCAGTAAGCGCTCAATAAATACGAAAGCAACTGGCTCCTGAGCCCAGGGAGGGAGGGAAGGGACACGGGGGCGAAGGGCAGATGGCAGAGTGTATCAACCCAGGGTCTGACGCCATCAATCAATCAATCAATCGCATTTATTGAGCGCTTACTGTGTGCAGAGCACTGGACTAAGCGCTTGGGAAGTCCAAGCCGGTAACATATAGAGACAGTCCCTACCCAACAGCGGGCTCACAGTCTAGAAGGGGGAGACAGAGAATAAAACCAAACATACTAACAAAATAAAATAAATAGAATAGATAGAATAGAATAAAATAAATAGAATAGAATAGATAGAATGCCATACTTCCCAAGCGCTTAGTACCGTGCTCTGCACACAGTAAGCGCTCAATAAATACGATTGATTGATTGGGCACCGAGCCCTGCCCATCTGCCCCACTGCCCATTCATTCATTCATCCAATCGTATTTATTGAGCGCTTACTATGTGCAGAGCACTGTACTAAGCACTTGGGAAGCCCAAGTCGGCAACAGATAGAGACGGTCCCTATCCAACAATGGGTAGAAGCAGAAGCAGCGTGGCCCAATGGAAGGAGCCCGGGCTTTGGAGTCAGAGGTCATGGGTTCAAATTCCGGCTCCGCTGCTTGTCAGCTGTGTGACTTTGGGCAAGACACTTCAATCAATATCAATCAATCGTATTTATTGAGCGCTTACCGTGTGCAGAGCACTGTACTAAGCGCTTGGGAAGTACAAGTTGGCAACATATAGAGACGGTCCCTACCCAACAGCGGGCTCACAGTCTAGAAGACTTCACTTCTCTGGGCCTCAGTGACCTCATCTGGAAAATGGGGATGAAGACTGTGAGCCCCCTGGGGGACAACCTGATCACCTTGTAACCTCCCCAGCGCTTAGAACAGTACTTTGCTCATAGTAAGCGCTTAATAAATGCCATTAAAAAAAAACGGGCTCACAGTCTAGAAGGGGGAGACAGACAACAAAACATGTAGACAGAAACAGTGTGGCCTGGTGGATAGAGCTCAGACCCGGGAATCAGAAGGACCTGGGATCTAATCCCGGTTCCTCCACTTGTCTGCTGTGTGACCCGGGGCAAGTCACTTTACTTCTCCGGGCCTCAGTTCCCTCATCTGTAAAATGGGGATTAATCAATCAATCGTATTTATTGAGCGCTTACTGTGTGCAGAGCACTGTACTAAGCGCTTGGGAAGTACAAGTTGGCAACATATAGAGACGGTCGCTACCCAACAGTGGGCTCACAGTCTAAAAGGGGGAGACAGGGAACAAAACCAAACATACTAACAAAATAAAATCAATAGAATAGATATGTACAAGTAAAATAAATAGAGTAATAAATATGTACAAACATATATACAGGTATATATTAAGACCGGGAGCCCCCGTGGGACAGGGACCGTGTCCAACTGGATTTGCCTGTATCCTCTGCAGTGCTTAGTACAGTGCCTGGCACATAGTGAGTGCTTAACAAGTACCACAATTGTTAATTAGGCCTTCTCAGAGTGAGCCCCCTCCTTCCTCTCCCCCTCCCCATCCCCTCCGCCTTCCCTCCTTCCCCTCCCCACAGCACCTGGATATATATGGTTGTACAGATTTATTGCTCTATTTATTTTACTTGTACATATCTATTCTATTTATTTCATTTGGTTTATATGTTTTGTTTTGGTGTCTGTGTCTCCCTTCTAGACTGCGAGCCCGCCGTTGGGTAGGGACCGTCTCTCTATGTTGCCAACTTGGACTTCCCAAGCGCTTAGTCCAGTGCTCTGCACACAGTAAGCGCTCAATAAATACGATTGAATGAATGAATGAATGAATATGTTTGTACAGATTTATTACTCTATTTATTTTACTTGTACATATTTATTCTATTTATTTTATTTGGTTTATACGTTTTGTTTTGGTGTCTGTCTCCCCCTCCTAGACTGCGAGCCCACCATTGGGTAGGGACCGTCTCTCTGTGTTGCCAACTTGGACTTCCCAAGCGCTTAGTCCAGTGCTCTGCACACAGTAAGCGCTCAATAAATATGATTGAATGAATGAATATGTTTGTACAGATTTATTACTCTATTTTACTTGTACATATTTCTTCTATTTATTTGGTTTATGTGTTTTGTTTCGTTGTCTGTCTCCCCCTTCTAGACTGCGAGCCCACCGTTGGGTAGGGACCGTCTCTCTATGTTGCCAACTTGGACTTCCCAAGCGCTTAGTCCAGTGCTCTGCACACAGTAAGCGCTCAATAAATACGATTGAATGAATTTATTACAATTATCAAGACTGTGAGCCCCATGTGGGACATGGGCTGTGTCTGACCTGATTACATGAGAAGCAGCGTGATCTAGTGAGCACAGCCCGGGCTTGGGAGTCAGAGAACCTGTTTTTCTCCCGGCTCGGCCACTTGTTTGTACATATTTATTACTCTATTTATTTATTAATTTTACTTGTACATATCTATTCTATTTATTTTATTTTGTTAGTATGTTTGGTTTTGTTCTCTGTCTCCCCCTTCTAGACTGTGAGCCCACTGTTGGGTAGGGACTGTCTCTATATGTTGCCAACTTGGACTTCCCAAGCGCTTAGTACAGTGCTCGGCACACAGTAAGCGCTCAATAAATACGATTGATTGATTGATTGATTGCTGTGTGACCTTGGGCAAGTCACTTCTCTGTGCCTCAGTTACCTCATCTGTAAAACAAGATTCAAATAATACTAATAATAATGGTAGTATTTTCTAAGTGCTTACTATGGGCCTGGGAGACAGAGGACCTGGTTTTCTCCCGGCTCCGCCACTCGTCTGCGGCGTGACCTTGGGCTAGTCACTTCTCGGTGCCTCAATTACCTCATCTATAAAACAAGATTCAAATAATACTAGTAATAATGGTAGTATTTTCTAAGTGCTTACTATGGGCCTGGGAGACAGAGGACCTGGTTTTCTCCCGGCTCCGCCACTCATCTTTTGTGTGACCTTGGGCTAGTCACTTCTCGGTGCCTCAATTACCTCATCTATAAAACAAGATTCAAATAATACTAGTAATAATGGTAGTATTTTCTAAGTGCTTACTATGGGCCTGGGAGACAGAGGACCTGGTTTTCTCCCGGCTCCGCCACTCATCTTTTGTGTGACCTTGGGCTAGTCACTTCTCGGTGCCCCAATTACCTCATCTATAAAACAAGATTCAAATAATACTAATAATAATGGTAGTATTTTCTAAGTGCTTACTATGGGCCTGGGAGACAGAGGACCTGGTTTTCTCCCGGCTCCGCCACTCATCTTTTGTGTGACCTTGGGCTAGTCACTTCTCGGTGCCCCAATTACCTCATCTATAAAACAAGATTCAAATAATACTAATAATAACGGTAGTATTTTCTAAGTGCTTACTATGGGCCTGGGAGACAGAGGACCTGGTTTTCTCCCGGCTCCGCCACTCATCTTTTGTGTGACCTTGGGCTAGTCACTTCTCGGTGCCCCAATTACCTCATCTATAAAACAAGATTCTAATAATACTAATAATAATGGTAGTATTTTCTAAGTGCTTACTACGGGCCTGGGAGACAGAGGACCTGGTTTTCTCCCGGCTCCGCCACTCGTCTGCTGTGTGACCTTGGGCTAGTCACTTCTCGGTGCCTCAATTACCTCATCTATAAAACAAGATTCAAATAATACTAATAATAATGGTAGTATTTTCTAAGTGCTTACTACGGGCCTGGGAGACAGAGGACCTGGTTTTCTCCCGGCTCCGCCACTCGTCTGCTGTGTGACCTTGGGCTAGTCACTTCTCGGTGCCTCAATTACCTCACCTATAAAACAAGATTCAAATAATACTAGTAATAATGGTAGTATTTTCTAAGTGCTTACTATGGGCCTGGGAGACAGAAGACCTGGTTTTCTCCCAGCTCTGCCACTCGTCTGCTGTGTGACCTTGGGCTAGTCACTTCTCGGTGCCCCAGTTACCTCATCTATAAAACAAGATTCAAATAATACTAATAATAATAGTAGTATTTTCTAAGTGCTTACTACGGGCCTGGGAGACAGAGGACCTGGTTTTCTCCTGGCTCCGCCACTCGTCTGCTGTGTGACCTTGGGCAAGTCACTTCTCTGTGCCTCAGTTACCTCATCTATAAAACAAGATTCAAATAATACTAGTAATAATGGTAATATTTTCTAAGTGCTTACTACGGGCCTGGGAGACAGAGGACCTGGTTTTCTCCCGGCTCCGCCACTTATCTGCTGTGTGACCTTGGGCTAGTCACTTCTCTGTGCCTCAATTACCTCATCTATAAAACAAGATTCAAATAATACTAATAATAATGGTAGTATTTTCTAAGTGCTTACTACGGGCCTGGGAGACAGAGGACCTGGTTTTCTCCTGGCTCCGCCACTCGTCTGCTGTGTGACCTTGGGCAAGTCACTTCTCTGTGCCTCAGTTACCTCATCTATAAAACAAGATTCAAATAATACTAGTAATAATGGTAATATTTTCTAAGTGCTTACTACGGGCCTGGGAGACAGAGGACCTGGTTTTCTCCCGGCTCCGCCACTTATCTGCTGTGTGACCTTGGGCTAGTCACTTCTCTGTGCCTCAATTACCTCATCTATAAAACAAGATTCAAATAATACTAATAATAATGGTAGTATTTTCTAAGTGCTTACTATGGGCCTGGGAGACAGAGGACCTGGTTTTCTCCCGGCTCCGCCACTCGTCTGCTGTGTGACCTTGGGCTAGTCACTTCTCGGTGCCTCAATTACCTCATCTATAAAACAAGATTCTAATAATACTAATAATAATGGTAGTATTTTCTAAGTGCTTACTACGGGCCTGGGAGACAGAGGACCTGGTTTTCTCCTGGCTCCGCCACTCGTCTGCTGTGTGACCTTGGGCAAGTCACTTCTCTGTGCCTCAATTACCTCATCTATAAAACAAGGTTCAAATAATAATAATGGTAGTATTTTCTAAGTGCTTACTATGGGCCTGGGAGACAGAGGACCTGATTTTCTCCCGGCTCCGCCACTCTTCTGCTGTGTGACCTTGGGCTAGTCACTTCTCTGTGCCTCAGTTACCTCATCTGTAAAATGGGGATGAAGACTGTGAGCCCCATGTGGGACAACCTCATTACCTTGTATCCCCCCAGCGCTTAGAACAGTGCTTGGCACATAGTAAGCGCTTAACAAATGCCGTCGTTATTATTATTATGTGCCAGGCACTGTACCTCATTACCTTGTTTCCCCTCCCCAGCGCTTAGAACAGTGCTTTGCACATAGTAAGTGCTCAACAAATGCCATTATTATTATTATTACTAAGCACGGGGGTGGATCCAAGTTAATCAGGTTGGACACGGTCCCTGTTCCTTAGGAGACAGGGACTGTGCCCAACCCGATTAACTTGGATTCATTCATTCACTCAATCGTATTTATTGAGCGCTTACCGTGTGCAGAGCACTGTACTAAGCGCTTGGGAAGTACAAGTCGCCAACATCTAGAGACCGTCCCTACCCAACAACGGGCTCGCAGTCTAGAAGGGGGGGACAGACAACAAAACAAAACGTGTGGACGGGTGTCAAGTCGTCAGAACAAATGGAAATAAAGCTCTATGCACATCATTAACAAAATAAATAGAATAGTAAATATGTACAAGTAAAATACATAGAGTAATAAATCTGTACAAACATATATATAGGCGCTGTGGGGAGGGGAAGGAGGTAGGGCCGGGGGGATGGGGAGGAGGAGAGGATAAAGGGGGCTCAGTGTGGGAAGGCCTCCTGGAGGAGGTGAGCTCTCAGGAGGGCTTTGATGAGAAGCAGCGTGGCTCAGTGGAAAGAGCCCGGGCCTTGGAGCCAGAGGTCATGGGTTCAAATCCCAGCTCCGCCAACTGTCAGCTGTGTGACTTTGGGCAAGTCACTTCACTTCTCTGGGCCTCAGTGACCTCATCTGTAAAATGGGGATGAAGACTGGGACCCCCCCCCCCGTGGGACAACCTTGTAACCTCCCCAGCACTTAGAACAGTGCTTTGCACATAGTAAGCACTTAATAAATGCCATTATAATTGTTATTATTAAGGGAGGAAGAGAGCTAGCTTGGCGGCCCGGCGCTTTAAACTTCTCTGGGCCTCAGTTCCCTCATCTGTAAAATGGGGATGAAGACTGAGCCTCCTGTGGGACAACCTTGTAACCTCCCCAGCGCTTAGAACAGTGCTTTGCACATAGTAAGCACTTAATAAATGCCATTATAATTGTTATTATTAAGGGAGGAAGAGAGCTAGCTTGGCGGCCCGGCGCTTTAAACTTCTCTGGGCCTCAGTTCCCTCATCTGTAAAATGGGGATGAAGACTGAGCCTCCTGTGGGACAACCTTGTAACCTCCCCAGCGCTTAGAACAGTGCTTTGCACATAGTAAGCGCTTAATAAATGCCATTATAATTACTATTATTAAGGGAGGAAGAGAGCTAGCTCAGCGGCCCAGCGCTTTTCACTTCTCTGGGCCTCAGTTACCTCATCTGTAAAATGGGAATGAAGACTGGGACCCCCCCGTGGGACAACCTTGTAACCTCCCCAGCGCTTAGAACAGTGCTTTGCACATAGTAAGCGCTTAATAAATGCCATTATAATTACTATTATTAAGGGAGGAAGAGAGCTAGCTTGGCGGCCCGGCGCTTTTCACTTCTCTGGGCCTCAGTTCCCTCATCTGTAAAATGGGGATGAAGACTGGGAGCCCCCCGTGGGACAACCTTGTAACCTTCCGAGCACTTAGAACAGTGCTTTGCACATAGTAAGCGCTTAATAAATGCCATTATAATTACTATTATTAAGGGAGGAAGAGAGCTAGCTTGGCGGCCCAGCGCTTTTCACTTCTCTGGGCCTCAGTTCCCTCATCTGTAAAATGGGGATGAAGACTGGGAACCCCCCGTGGGACAACCTTGTTACCTCCCCAGCACTTAGAACAGTGCTTTGCACATAGTAAGCGCTTAATAAATGCCATTATAATTACTATTATTAAGGGAGGAAGAGAGCTAGCTTGGCGGCCCGGCGCTTTTCACTTCTCTGGGCCTCAGTTCCCTCATCTGTAAAATGGGGATGAAGACTGGGAGCCCCCCGTGGGACAACCTTGTAACCTTCCGAGCACTTAGAACAGTGCTTTGCACATAGTAAGCGCTTAATAAATGCCATTATAATTACTATTATTAAGGGAGGAAGAGAGCTAGCTTGGCGGCCCAGCGCTTTTCACTTCTCTGGGCCTCAGTTCCCTCATCTGTAAAATGGGGATGAAGACTGGGAGCCCCCCATGGGACACCCTTGTAACCTCCTCAGCGCTTAGAACAGTGCTTTGCACATAGTAAGCACTTAATAAATGCCATTATAATTACTATTATTAAGGGAGGAAGAGAGCTAGCTTGGCGGCCCAGCGCTTTAAACTTCTCTGGGCCTCAGTTACCTCATCTGTAAAATGGGGATGAAGACTGTGAGCCCCCTGTGGGACACCCTTGTAACCTCCCCAGCGCTTAGAACAGTGCTTTGCACATAGTAAGCGCTTAATAAATGCCATTATTATTACTATTATTAAGGGAGGAAGAGAGCTAGCTTGGCGGCCTGGCACTTTTCACTTCTCTGGGCCTCAGTTACCTCATCTGTAAAATGGGGATGAAGACTGGGAGCCCCCCGTGGGACAACCTTGTAACCTTCCGAGCGCTTAGAACAGTGCTTTGCACATAGTAAGCGCTTAATAAATGCCATTATAATTACTATTATTAAGGGAGGAAGAGAGCTAGCTTGGCGGCCCAGTGCTTTTCACTTCTCTGGTCCTCAGTTCCCTCATCTGTAAAATGGGGATGAAGACTGTGAGCCCCCTGTGGGACACCCTTGTAACCTCCCCAGCGCTTAGAACAGTGCTTTGCGCATAGTAAGCGCTTAATAAATGCCATCATCATTATTATTATTATTATTATTAAGGGAGGAAGAGAGCTAGCTTGGTGGCCCAGCGCTTTTCACTTCTCTGGTCCTCAGTTACCTCATCTGTAAAATGGGGATGAAGACTGTGAGCCCCCCATGGGACACCCTTGTAACCTCCTCAGCGCTTAGAACAGTGCTTTGCACATAGTAAGCACTTAATAAATGCCATTATAATTACTATTATTAAGGGAGGAAGAGAGCTAGCTTGGCGGCCCAGTGCTTTAAACTTCTCTGGGCCTCAGTTACCTCATCTGTAAAATGGGGGTGAAGACTGAGCCCCCCGTGGGACAACCTTGTAACCTCCCCAGTGCTTAGAACAGTGCTTTGCACATAGTAAGCGCTTAATAAATGACATCATTATTATTATTATTATTATTAAGGGAGGAAGAGAGCTAGCTTGGCGGCCCAGCGCTTGGGACGGCGCCTGCCACAAAGTAAGCGCTCAACAAATATCCTTTAAAGAAAGAGAACCGAGACCCAGACGGCCGGCGGGCCGTGATGTGCATCGGGCCCGACCTTTGACCTCCCCGCGGCATTGGCAGCAGTCGGGCCGCCCGCCACCAGAAGGCCGGGATCCCCGGGGGAGGACCCGCCAGGCCGAGAAGAAAAGCCACCTGCAAGCTCCTTCATTCAGTCGTATTTATTGAGCGCTTACTGTGTGCAGAGCACTGGACTAAGCGCTTGGGAAGGACAAGTTGGCAACATCTAGAGACGGTCCCTACCCACCAGCGGGCTCGCTCCTGCTCGCACCCCGAGAGCCCGCCGGATGCCCGCTTGGATCCGGACCCTCGCCCTGCGGACGCGGGCCGGGCCGGGATGGGGGGCCGCGGCCCACCCGGGGGTGGCGACTCGCCTGCTGGGGAGACTGGCTTCCTGGGGTCCCGGGATCGCGGTCAGCCCGGGGCCTCGCCGCCCCACTGACGGCGTCCGTCCGTCCGGGCCCCCGGCCCGGGCCCGTGCTCACGGTAACTGCACCCGTTCTCGACCCTCAGCAATCAATCAGTCAATCAATCAATCAATCAATCGTATTTACTGAGCGCTTACTGTGTGCAGAGCACTGGACTAAGCGCTTGGGAAGTCCAAGTTGGCAACATCTAGAGACGGTCCCTACCCAACAGTGGGCTCACAGTTTGAGGCCTTCCCAGACTAGCCCCTCATCCCCCTCTCCATCCCCCCCATCTTACCTCCTTCCCTTCCCCACAGCCCCTGTATATATATATATATAAAACACATATTTATTACTCTATTTATTTATTTATTTTACTTGTACATTTCTATCCTATTTATTTTATTTTGTTGGTATGTTTGGTTCTGTTCTCTGTCTCCCCCTTTTAGACTGTGAGCCACCTGTTGAGTAGGGACTGTCTCTGTGTGTTGCCAATTTGTACTTCCCAAGCGCTTAGTACAGTGCTCTGCACATAGTAAGCGCTCAATAAATACGATTGATTGATTGATTGATTGTACATATTTATTACTCTATTTTACTTGTACACATCTATCCTATTTATTTTATTTTGTTAGTATGTTTGGTTTTGTCCTCTGTCTCCCCCTTCTAGACTGTGAGCCCGCTGTTGGGTAGGGACTGTCTCTATATGTTGCCAGTTTGTACTTCCCAAGCGCTTAGTCCGGTGCTCTGCACATAGAAAGCGCTCAATAAATACGATTGATGATGATGATGATGATGAGAAGGGGGAGACAGAGAAATCGTATTTATCGAGCGCTTACTGTGTGCAGAGCACTGGACTATTACTCTATTTATTTATTTATTTTACTTGTACATATCCATCCTATTTATTTTATTTTGTTGGTATGTTTGGTTTTGTTCTCTGTCTCCCCCTTTTAGACTGTGAGCCCACTGGTGGGTAGGGACTGTCTCTGTGTGTTGCCAGTTTGTACTTCCCAAGCGCTTAGTACAGTGCTCTGCACATAGTAAGCGCTCAATAAATACGATTGATGTTGATGTTGACTAAACGCTCGGGAGAGGACAATAGAACAGTAAACAGACGCATTTCCTGCCCACAAGGAGCTGACCGTCTAAGAGGACCGTGGGTGGGTCATCAACGGCTCCCTGGTACCCGCTCCCTTACCTCCTTTCCCCTCGGCCTTCTGTTTTTAAATCTTTTTTAAGCGCTTACTATGTGCCAGGCACGTGGAGAAGCACTGCAGCCTAAGGGGTCAGAAGGACGTGGGTTCTCATCCCCCCTCCGCCCCTTGTCCGCTGGGTGACCTTGGGCCAGTCGCCTCCCTTCTCTGGGCCTCAGGCCCCTCATGGCTCAGTGGAAAGACCATGGGCTTTGGAGTCAGAGGTCACGGGTTCAAATCCCGGCTCCACCAATTGTCAGCTGTGTGACTTTGGGCAAGTCACCTCACTTCTCTGGGCCTCAGTTACCTCATCTGGAAATGGGGATGAAGATGAGCCCCCTGCTAAGCGCTTAGTCCAGTGCTCTGCACACAGTAAGCGCTCAATAAATACGATTGATGATGATGATGACAACCTGATTACCTTGTAACCTCCCCAGCGCTTAAAACAGTGCTTTGCACATAGTAAGCACTTAATAAATGCCATTATTATTATTATCTGTAAAACGGGGATTGAGATTGTGAGCCCCACATGGGACAGCCTATCTTGTCGTCCGTCCGCCCCCAGTGCTTCGAACAGTGCTTGGCGCATAGATGCAGCGTGGCTCAGTGGAAAGAGCCCGGGCTTTGGAGTCAGAGGTCATGGGTTCAAATCCCGGCTCCGCCAATTGTCAGCTGGGTGACTTTGGGCAAGTCTCTTCACTTCTCTGGGCCTCAGTTCCCTCATCTGGAAAATGGGGATGAAGACTGTGAGCCCCCCGTGGGACAACCTGATCACCTTGTAACCTCCCCAGCGCTTAGAACAGTGCTTTGCACATAGTAAGCGCTTAATAAATGTCATCATCATTATTATTATTAGTAAGCGCTTAACAAATGCCATCATTATTATTATTATGAGGGACAGGGACTGGGTCCAACCTGATTATCTTGTATCAACCCCAGCACTTAGTACAGAAGCAGTGTGGCTTAGTGGAAAGAGCCGGGGCTTGGGAGTCAGAGGTCGTGGGTTCTAATCCTACCTCCGCCACTTGTCAGCTGTGTGACTTTGGGCAAGTCACTGCACTGTGCCTCATTTACCTCCTTTGTAAAATGGGGATTAAGTCTGTGAGCCCCATGTGGGACAACCCGATCACCTTGTATCTGCCCCAGTGCTTTGAACAGTGCTTGGCACATAGTAAGTGCTCAACAAATGCCATAATAATAATAATAATGTCATTTATTAAGCGCTTACTTGTGCAAAGCACTGTTCTAAGCGCTGTGGAGGTTACAAGGTGATCAGGTTGTCCCACGGGGGCGCTCATGGTCTTCATCGCCATTTTACAGATGAGGGAACTGAGGCACAGAGAAGTTAAGTGACTTGCCCAAAGTCACATGCCATCATTATTACGGTGCCTGGCATGTATCACGCACACACTAAGAGCTGGGGTAGATACAAGGTAATCAGGTTGGACACAGTCCCTGTCCCACATGGGACTGACAGTCCTCATCCCCATTTTGCAGATGAGAGAACTGAGTCTGGGAGAAGTGAAGTGACTCGCCCAAGGTCACCCAGCAGACCAGTGGTGGGGCTGGGACTAGAACCCAGGTCCTTCTGACCCCCAGGCCCGGGCTCTACCCACTAGGCCACGTGTTCAAATCCCGGCTCTGCCAGTTGTCAGCTGGGTGACTTTGGGCAAGTCACTTCACTCCTCTGGGCCTCAGTTACCCCATCTGTAAAATGGGGATGAAGACCGTGAGCCCCCCCCCCCCCCCCCCCCCCGCGGGACAACCTGATCACCTTGTATCCCCCCCAGTGCTTAGAACAGTGCTTTGCACATAGTAGGTGCTTAATAAATGCCATCATTATTATTATCATATTACAAGTGACTTGCCCAAGGTCACCCAGCCGACAAGTGGCAGAGCTGAGATTAGAACCCAGGTCCTTCTGACGCTCAGGCCTGGGCTCCCTCCATTAGGCTGGTTGGTCTCCTCCTCCGGTGGGGCCGGGTCTGGGCTGCGGGCAAGGATTGTCGCTGTTTATTGTTGTATAGAGAAGCAGCATGGCTCAGTGGAAAGAGCCCGGGCTTGGGAGCCAGAGATCATGGGTTCTAATCCCGGCTCTGCCACTTGTCAGCTGGGTGACCTTGGGCAAGTCACTTAATTTCTCTGGGCTTAATAATAATGGCTTTTACTAACCACTTACTATGTGCCAAGCCCTGTTCTAAGCACTGGGGAGGTTACAAGGTGATCAGGTTGTCCCACGGGGGGCTCACAGCCTTCATCCCCATTTTACAGATGAGGGAACTGAGGCCCAGAGAAGTGAAGTGACTTGCCCAGAGTCACACAGCTGACACTAGGCAGAGCCGGGATTTGAACCCATGACCTCCGACTCCAAAGCCCGTGCTCTTTCCACTGCGCCACGCTGCTTCTCTAAGTTCTCAGGGCCTCAGTTCTCTCATCTGCAAAATGGAGATGAAGACCGTGAGCCCCACGTGGGACCGCCCGATCACCTTGTATCTACCCCAGTGCTTAGAACAGTGCTTGGCACATAGTAAGTGCTTAACAAATCCCAACATTATTATCATTGTTGCTGTATTTTCCCAAGCGCTTAGTACGGCGCTCGGCACACGGTAAGCACTTAATAGAGAAACAGCGTGGCTCAGTGGGAAAGAGCCGGGCTTTGGAGTCCGAGGTCACGGGTTCAAATCCCGGCTCCGCCAATTAGCTGTGTGACTTTTAGACTGTGAGCCCACTGTTGGGTAGGGACTGTCTCTATGTGTTGCCAATTTGTACTTCCCAAGCACTTAGTACAGTGCTCTGCACATAGTAAGCACTCAATAAATAGGATTGATGATGATGATGATGACTTTGGGCAAGTCACTTCACTTCTCCGGGCCTCAGTTCCCTCATCTGGAAAATGGGGATCATCACCATCAATCGTACTTATTGAGCGCTTACTATGTGCAGAGCACTGTACTAAGTGCTTGGGAAGTACAAATTGGCAACATATAGAGACGGTCCCTACCCAACAGTGGGCTCACAGTCTAAAAGGGGGAGACAGAGAACAAAACCAAACATACTAACAAAATAAAATAGAATAGATATGTAGAAATAAATTAAATAAATAGAGTAAAAAAATATGTACAAACATATATACATATACACAGGTGCTGTGGGGAAGGGAGGGAGGTAAGATGGGGGGATGGAGAGGGGGACGAGGGGGAGAGAAGGAAGGGGCTCAGTCTGGGAAGGCCTCCTGGAGGAGGTGAGCTCTCAGCAGGGCCTTGAAGGGAGGAAGAGAGCGAGCTTGGCAGACGGGCAGAGGGATTGGGGGCATTCCGGGCCCGGGGGAGGACGTGGGCCGGGGGTCAATCAATCAATCAATCAATCGTATTTATTGAGCGCTTACTATGTGCAGAGCACTGTACTAAGTGCTTGGGAAGTCCAAGTTGGCAACACATAGAGACAGTCCCTACCCAACAGTGGGCTCACAGCCTAAAAGGGGGAGACAGAGAACAGAACCAAACATACCAACAAAATAAAATAAATAGGATAGAAATATACAAGTAAAATAAATAAATAAATAAATAAATAGAGTAATAAATATGTACAACCATATATACATCTATACAGGTGCTGTGGGGAAGGGAAGGAGGTAAGATGGGGGGATGGAGAGGGGGACGAGGGGTCGATGGCGGGACGGGCGAGAGCGAGGTACGGTGAGGAGAGCGAGGTACGGTGAGGGATGAAGGCTGTGAGCCCCCCCGTGGGACAACCTGATCGTCTTGTAACCTCCCCAGCGCCTAGAACAGTGCTTTGCACATAGTAAGCGCTTAATAAATGCCATTATTATTATTAATAGATAGGATTGAGTGAATGAACCGAGTGGCACGGGGCCCGCTGAGGGTGCCCGGCACGGGAGACTGGCGCGGCGGGTCTCCCGGCGGCGGCTCCCGCCTCCCTGGGTGGGCCCCCCACCCTTGGCTCATCGCCCGCACCCCCAGCAGGATTCCCACCCGCTCCCGCCATGAACGTGGACCTGCAGTGCGAGCAGCTGAGCGACGCCCGCTGGGCCGAACTCCTGCCCTCCCTCCGCCAGGCCTCCGTCGTCAGGTCAGTGCGGACCCCTGTCCCCATCCCTCCCCAGACATCGGGGGGTCCGAGCGGGAGCGAGGGACCGGAGGGGATCATCATCATCATCATCATCAATCGTATTTATTGAGCGCTTACCGGGTGCAGAGCACTGTACTAAGCACCGGGGGAGTACAAATTGGCAACAACTAGAGGCGGTCATCATCATCAATCGTATTTATTGAGCGCTTACTATGTGCAGAGCACTGTACTAAGCGCTTGGGAAGTACAAATTGGCAACATATAGAGACAGTCCCTACCCAACAGTGGGCTCACAGTCTAAAAGGGGGAGACAGAGAACAAAACCAAACATACTAACAAAATAAAATAAATAGAATAGATATGTACAAGTAAAATAAATAAATACAGTAATAAATATGTACAAACATATATACATATATACAGGGACTGCAGAAGTGGATCTGTCCCCACCCAACAGTGGGCTCACAGTCTAAAAGGATGACTTCTAGGGGAGCAGCGTGGCTCAGTGGAAAGAGCCCGGGCTTTGGAGTCAATCAATCAATCAATCAATCGTATTTATTGAGCGCTTACTATGTGCAGAGCACTGGACTAAGCGCTTGGGAAGTACAAATTGGCATCACATAGAGGCAGTCCCTACCCAACAGTGGGCTCGCAGTCTAAAAGGGGGAGACAGAGAACAGAACCAAACATACCAACAAAATAAAATAAGTAGGATAGAAATGTACAAGTAAAATAAATAAATAGAGTAATAAATATGTACAACCATATATACATGTATATATATATACAGAGTCAGAGGTCACGGGTTCGAATCTCAGCCCCGCCACTTAGCTGTGGGGCCTTGGGCTAAGCCACTTCTCTGGGCCTCGGTGACCTCATCTGGAAAATGGGATTAAGACTGTGAGCCCCACGTGGGACAACCTGATCACCTTGTATCCCCCAGCGCTTAGAACAGTGCTTTGCGCATAGTAAGCGCTTAATAAATGCCGTTATTATTATTATTATGATGATGATGATGATGTCCGCGGGGTGTGACCCCCCCGGGGCCGGGCCCCCCGTCCCCCCCCCCCCGCAGGCTGGACGACTGCAGCCTCTCGGCGGCCAAGTGCGAGGCCCTGGGCGCGGCCCTGCTCGGCAACGCGGCCCTGACGGAGCTGACCCTGCGCAACAACGAGCTGGGGGACGCGGGGGTCCGACACGTGCTGCGCGCCCTGCAGGGCCCCCACTGCGGCCTCCGCAAGCTCAGGTAAGCGCCCCCCGTCCCCCCGTCCGTCCGTCCGTCCGTCCGTCCCCCCACCCGCTTACGGAGAAGCAGCGTGGCTCCGTGGAAAGAGCGCCGGCTTGGGAGTCAGAGGTCCCGGGTTCCAATCCCGGCTCCGCCAACCGTCAGCTGGGTGACTTGGGGCAAGCCACTTCACTTCTCTGGGCCTCCGTTCCCTCATCTGGAAAATGGGGATGAATCAATCAATCAATCGTATTTGTTGAGCGCTTACTGTGTGCACAGCACTGTACTAAGCACTTGGGAAGTACAAGTTGGCAACATCTAGAGACGGTCCCTACCCAACAGTGGGCTCACAGTCTAGATGAAGACTGTGAGCCCCCCGTGGGACAACCTGATCACCTTGTAAATGCCCCAGCGCTTGGAACAGTGCTTTGCACATAGTAAGCGCTGAATAAATCTTATTATTATTATTATTATTGTTATTATTATTATTAATTGGTGGAGCCGGGATTTGAACCCATGACCTCTGACTCCAAAGCCCGGGCTCTTTCCACTGAGCCACGCTGCTCAGGGATGAAGCCCGTGAGCCCCCCGTGGGCCAACCTGATCACCTTGTCACCTCCCCAGCGGCTCTTTCCACCGAGCCACGCTGCTCAGGGATGAATCAATCAATCATATTTATTGAGCGCTTACCGTGTGCAGAGCACTGTACTAAGCGCTTGGGAAGTACAAGTCGGCAACATATAGGGACGGTCCCGACCCAACAACGGGCTCACAGTCTAGAAGGGATGAAGCCCGTGAGCCCCCCGTGGGCCAACCTGATCACCTTGTAACCTCCCCAGCGCTTCGAACCGTGCTTGGCACATAGTAAGCGCTTCATAAACGCCATCATTATTATTGTTTCCCTGCCCTGGAGGGGCTTCCCAGTCCAGCCGGGGGGAGGGACGTGTCGGTGCAGGGGGGGTGGGGGTGGTCCCCGGCACTGTGATGGCCCCCCTTCTGGCGTCACCCCCAGCCCCCCGGGTCCTGAGCACCTGCTCCAAGTGCTGGGGTGGGGGTTACAAGGTGATCAAGTTTTACCCCCGTCTTACCTCCTTCCCTTCCCCACAGCACCTGTATATATATATATATATATATATATATATATATATATATATATATATATATATATATATATATATATATATATATATATATATATATATTTGTACATATTATATATATTTGTACAAATTTGTACATATTTATTACTCTATTTATTTTACTTGTCCATATCTATTCTATTTATTTTATTTTGTTAATATGTTTGGTTTTGTTCTCCATCTCCCCCTTCCAGACTGTGAGCCCGCTGTTGGGTAGGGACCACCTCTCTATGTTGCCAACTTGTACTTCCCAAGCGCTTAGTCCAGTGCTCTGCACACAGTAAGCGCTCAGTAAATACGATTGATTGGTTGATTGATCGATTTGGTCGGCAGCCTGCAGAACTGCTGCTTCACGGAGGCGGCCTGCGCCGAGCTGCCCGCCGTCCTGCGCTCGCCGGCCCTGTCGGACCTGCAGCTGAGCGACAACCCCCTGGGCGACGCCGGCCTCGACCTGCTGTGCCAGGGCCTGCTGGACCCCAAGTGCGGCCTGCGGACGCTGCAGTGAGTGCCCCCCGGCCCCCCGGCCCCGCGGCCCCCCGGCCTCCCCAGCGGACGCGGACTGACCCCGTCCGTCTGGCGCCCGACCCGTCCCCCCCTACGGCCACGTCCACCCCCCCCTCGAGGCCCCGCCGGTTCCACCTTGCGTTTGGCCCCCACCTTCAATCAGTCGTATCTATTGAGCGCTTACTGTGTGCAGAGCACTGTACTAAGCGCTTGGGAAGTCCAAGTTGGCCACATATAGAGACGGTCCCTACCCAACAGTGGGCCCAGGGGCTTCCACCATTCACGGGAGGGACCGTCTCTATCTGTCGCCAACTTGTCCTTCCCAAGCGCTTAGTCCAGTGCTCTGCACACAGTAAGCGCTCAATAAATACCATTGAATGAATGAATGAATTCAGAGAGAGAAGCAGCGTGGCTCAGCGGGAAGTCATTCATTCATTTACTGTGTGCAGAGCACTGGACTAAGCGCTTGGGAAGTCCAAGTTGGCCACATATAGAGACGGTCCCTACCCAACAGTGGGCTCAGCTTCACTGTCCCCAGGGGCTTCCACCATTCACGGGAGGGACCGTCTCTATATGTCGCCGACTTATACTTCCCAAGCGCTTAGTCCAGTGCTCTGCACACAGTAAGTGCTCAATAAATATGACTGAATGAGTGAATGAATTCAGAGAGAGAAGCAGCGTGGTTCAGTGGAAAGTCATTCATTCATTCAGTCGTATTTATTGAGCACTTACTGTGTGCAGAGCACTGGACTAAGCGCTTGGGAAGTACAATTTGGCAACATATAGAGCCGGTCCCTACCCAACGGTGGGCTCACAGTCTAGAAGGGATGCTGACCCCCGCCCAGTCATCTTACCCAAGTCTCTCCCTGGGCCTCCACGTCGTCCATCCCACCGCCGACCCCTGCCCCCGAGCACCCTCCCTCCTCGAATCAATCAATCAATCGTATTCATTGAGCGCTTACTGCGCGCCGAGCACTGTGCTGAGCGCTTGGGAATCCAAGTCGGCAACGCAGAGAGACGGTCCGTACCCGACAAGGGGCTCACGGTCTAGAAGGGGGAGCGGCAGAAGCTTCCAGGGTAGAGGGGCGAGGGTCCCCTCGTCTTGGTCCCGCCGTCCGTCCCCTTTTTGAGCCCACCGTTGGGTAGGGACCGTCTCTAGATGTTGCCGACTTGGGCTTCCCAAGCGCCTGGTCCAGTGCTGTGCACACAGTAAGCGCTCAATAAATAGGATTGATTGATTGATATTGATTGATTGATTGATCCTCCGGCTGTGCCGCTGCAGGCTGGAGTATTGCGAGCTGAGCCCGGCCAGCTGCGAGTCCCTGGCCGCCGTGCTGCGGACCGGCCCGGCCCTCGAGGAGCTGACGGTCAGCAACAACGAGCTGGGCGAGGACGGCGTCCGGGCCCTCTGCCGGGGCCTGCTGGACCCCCGCTGCAACCTGCACACCCTCAAGTGAGTCCCCCCCGCGCCGCCGCCGCCGCCACCCCCCTCCTCCCACCCGGCGGGCGCTTACTCTGTGCGCAGCGCTGGGCTGAGCGCTTCGGAGAGGACGGTAGTGCCAGTCTCCCCCTTCTAGTCATTCATTCCCCCTTTTAGACTATGATCCCACCGTTGGGTAGGGACCGTCTCTATATGTTGCCAACTTGTACTTGCCAAGCGCTTAGTACAGTGCTCTGCACACAGCAAGCGCTCAGTAAATATGATTGATTGATTCATTCATTCAATCGTATTCATTCATTCAATCATATGTATTGCACGCTTACTGTGTGCAGAGCACTGTACTAACCGCTTGGGAAGTACAAGTCGGCAACATACTAGAGAAGCAGCGTGGCTCAGTGGAAAAGAACGTGGGCTTTGGAGTCCGAGGTCATGGGTTCAAATCCTGGCTCTGCCAATTGTCAGCTGGGTGACTTTGGGCAAGTCACTTCACTTCTCTGTGTCTCAGTGACCTCATCTGGAAAATGGGGATTAAGACTGTGAGCCCCAAGTGGGACAACCTGATCACCTTGTATCCTCCCCAGCGCTTAGAACGGTGCTTTGCACATAGTAAGCACTTAACAAACGCCATTATTATTATTATTATTATTATTATTATTATTATTATTGTTATTACTCCCAGCTGAGTGCTTGGGAGAGGACAGTAGTACCACAGTCTCCCCCTTCTATTCATTCATTCATTCATTGTCGTATTTATTCATTCATTCAATCGTATTTATTGAGCGCTTACTGTGTGCAGAGCACTGGACTAACTGCTTGGGAAGTACAAGTCGGCAACATACTAGAGAAGCAGCGTGGCTCAGTGGCAAGAGCCCGGGCTTTGGAGTCAGAGGCCATGGGTTCAAATCCCAGCTCCGCCAATTGTCAGCTGGGTGACTTTGGGCAAGTCACTTCACTTCTCTGGGCCTCAGTGACCTCATCTGGAAAATGGAGATTAAGACTGTGAGCCCCAAGTGGGACAACCTGATCACCTTGTATCCTGCCCAGTGCTTAGAACAGTGCTTTGCACATAGTAAGCGCTTAACAAACGCCATCATTATTATTATTATTATTACTCCCATAATAATAATGGTATCGATCAATCGTATTTATTGAGCGCTTACTGTGTGCAGAGCACTGGACTAAGCGCTTGGGAAGTCCAAGTTGGCAACATACAGAGACGGTCCCTACCCAACAGTGGGCTCACAGACTAAAAGGGGGAGACAGAGGACAAAATCGTATTTATTGAGCGCTCACCGTGTGCAGAGCACGGGACTAAGCGCTTGGGACAACATATAGATGTAAGACCGGCGGGGAGGGGGGGTGGGACAACATATAGAGACGGTCCAGATGTAAGACCGGTGGGGAGGGGGGGGTCCGGTGCCCCGGACGGGCGCCTGACCGTCCCGCCCTCGGCTGGGGCCGGCAGGCTGGAGGGCTGCGGGGTGACGGGGGCCTGCTGCCGGGAGCTGAGCGGCGTCGTCCAGCACAAGGAGAGCCTGCGAGACCTCTGCCTCGGGGAGAACAAGCTGGGGGATGCGGGCGCTGCCCAGCTGTGCCAGGCCGTCCTCAGCCCCAGCTGCCAACTGCGGGCCCTCTGGTAAGTCCGCCCGGGCCCGTGGACCTCGCGCCCCGGGGGGATGGCGGGGAGGGAGGGCGGGCGGGCGGGCGGTCCGGCGGCCCCGGGGCTCGGGCTGGGGCGTGCTGAGCGCCCGCCGTGCCCAGGCTGTGGGAGTGCGACCTGTCGGCGGAGAGCTGCGGCCCCCTGAGCCAGGTGCTGAAGGCCAAGGAGACGCTGAGGGAGCTGTGCCTGGTGGGCAACGAGCTGGGAGATGCCGGCCTCGAGCTTCTCTGCCAGGGCCTGCTGGACCCCAACTGCAAGCTCGAGTCCCTCTGGTGAGCGCCGGACCCCCCGCCCCCGTCCTCGCGGACCCCGGGCGTCTGCGACACGCTGTTCTAGACTGTGTGAGCCCGCTGTTGGGTAGGGACCGTCTCTATGTGTTGTCCCAAGCGCTTAGTCCGGTGCTCTGCACACAGAGAGCGCTCAATAAATACGGCTGAATGAATGAGTGAATCTGCGACACACTGTTCTAGACTGTGAGCCCACTGTTGGGCAGGGACCGGCTCTAGATGATGCCAACTGGGACTTCCCAAGCGCTTAGTCCAGTGCACAGTAAGCGCTCAAATACAACTGACTGAATGAATGAATCTGCGACACACTGTTCTAGACTGTGAGCCCACTGTTGGGTAGGGACCGTCCCTATATGTTGTCCCAAGCGCTTAGTCCGGTGCTCTGCACACCGTGAGCGCTCAATAAATACGGCTGAATGGATGAATGAATCTGCGACACACTGTTCTAGACTGTGAGCCCACTGTTGGGTAGGGACCGGCTCTAGATGATGCCAACTTGGACTTCCCAAGCGCTTAGTCCAGTGCTCTGCGCACAGTAAGCGCTCAATAAATACGACTGAATGGATGAATGAATCTGCGACACACTGTTCTAGACTGTGAGCCCGTTGTGGGGTAGGGACCATCCCTATATGTTGCCAATTTGGACTTCCAAAGCACTTAGTCCAGTGCTCTGCACACAGTAAGCGCTCAATAAATATGACTGAATGAATGAATGAATCTGCGACACACTGTTCTAGGCTGTGAGCCCACTGTTGGGTAGGGACCGTCCCTATATGTTGCCAACTTGGACTTCCCAAGCGCTTAGTCCAGTGCTCTGCACACAGTAAGCGCGCAATAAATACGAATGAATGAATGAATGAATCTGCGACACACTGTTCTAGACTGTGAGCCCACTGTTGGGTAGGGACTGTCTCTATATGTTGCCAACTTGGACTTCCCAAGCGCTTAGTACAGTGCTCTGCACACCGTGAGCGCTCAATTAATACGGCTGAACGAATGAATGAATCTGCGACACACTGTTCTAGACTGTGAGCCCACTGTTGGGTAGGGACCGGCTCTAGATGATGCCAACTTGGACTTCCCAAGCGCTTAGACCAGTGCTCTGCACACAGTAAGCGCTCAAATACAACTGACTGAATGAATGAATCTGCGACACACTGTTCTAGACTGTGAGCCCACTGTTGGGTAGGGACCGTCCCTATATGTTGTCCCAAGCGCTTAGTCCGGTGCTCTGCACACCGTGAGCGCTCAATAAATACGGCTGAATGGATGAATGAATCTGCGACACACTGTTCTAGACTGTGAGCCCACTGTTGGGTAGGGACCGGCTCTAGATGATGCCAACTTGGACTTCCCAAGCGCTTAGTCCAGTGCTCTGCGCACAGTAAGCGCTCAATAAATACGACTGAATGGATGAATGAATCTGCGACACACTGTTCTAGACTGTGAGCCCGTTGTGGGGTAGGGACCATCCCTATATGTTGCCAATTTGGACTTCCAAAGCACTTAGTCCAGTGCTCTGCACACAGTAAGCGCTCAATAAATACGACTGAATGAATGAATGAATCTGCGACACACTGTTCTAGGCTGTGAGCCCACTGTTGGGTAGGGACCGTCCCTATATGTTGCCAACTTGGACTTCCCAAGCGCTTAGTCCAGTGCTCTGCGCACAGTAAGCGCGCAATAAATACGAATGAATGAATGAATGAATCTGCGACACACCGTTCTAGACTGTGAGCCCACTGTTGGGTAGGGACTGTCTCTATATGTTGCCAACTTGGACTTCCCAAGCGCTTAGTACAGTGCCCTGCACACAGTAAGCGCTCAATAAATACGATTGAAGGCATGAATGAATAATAATAATAATAATGATGGCATTTATTAAGCGCTTACTATGTGCAAAGCAGTGTTCTAAGTGCTGGAGATATTACAAGGTGATCAGGTTGTCCCACGTGGGGCTCACAGTCTTAATCCCCATTTTTACAGATGAGGTCACTGAGGCCCAGAGAAGTGAAGTGACTTGCCCAAAGTCACACAGCTGACAACTGGCAGAGCCGTAATTTAAACCCATGACCTCTGACTCCAAAGCCCGGGCTCTTTCCACTGAGCCACACTGCTTCCCACATGTTGAATCTGCGACACACTGTTCTAGCCTGTGAGCCCACTGCTGGGTAGGGACCGTCTCTATATGTTGCCAACTTGGACTTCCCAAGCGCTTAGTACAGTGCTCTGCACACAGTAAGCGCTCAATAAATACAATTGAATGAATTGAATGAATGAATGACCAGGCAGCCCAAGGTCACCCAGTGGACAAGCGGCAGAGCTGGGATTAGAACCCACGTCCTCTGACTCCCAAGCCCGGGCTCTTTCCGCTGAGCCACGCTGCTTCTCATATTTTTTGAGCACTTACTGTGTGTCAAGCACTGTACTAAGAAGAAGCAGCGTGTCTCAGTGGAAAGAGCCCGGGCTTTGGAGTCAGAGGTCATGGGTTCTAATCCTGGCTCCGCCAACTGTCAGCTTTGTGACTTTGGGCAAGTCACTTCACTTCTGTGGGCCTCAGTGACCTTATCTGTAAAATGGGGATGAAGAGTGTGAGCCCCCCGTGGGACAACCTGATCACCTTGTGACCTCCCCAACGCTTAGAACAGTGCTTTGCACATAGTAAGCGCTTAACAAATACCATCTTATGATTATTATTATTATCCCTGCTCTGCCAATTGTCAGCTGCGTGACTTCGGGCAAGTCGCTTCACTTCTCTGTGCCTCAGTTCCCTCATCTGTAAAATGGGGGTGAAGAGTGTGAGCCCCCCGTGGGACAACCTGATCACCTAGTGACCTCCCCAGCGCTTAGAATAGTGCTTTGCACATAGTAAATGCTTAACAAATACCATCTTCAGTGCTTTGCACATAGTAAGCGCTTAACAAATACCATCTTATTATTATTATTCCTGCTCTGCCAGTTGTCAGCTGTGTGTCATTTCTCTGTACCTCAGTGACCTCATCTGTAAAATGGGGATGAAGAGTGTGAGCCCCCTGTGGGACAACCTGATCACCTTGTGACCTCCCCAGCGCTTAGAATAGTGCTTTGCACATAGTAAGCGCTTAATAAATGCCGTTATTATTATTATTATCATTATTACTAAGTGCCAGGGCCCATCCAAGCCAGTCAGGGGGGACCTCATGGGACTCACGGTCTCCATCCCCGTTCTGCTGGGAAGCGAGGGAACGTACCCTCCCCGCGAGTCCCCGCGGCATCTATTCTATTTATTTTATTTTGTTAGTATGTTTGGTTTTGTTCTCCGCCTCCCCCTTTTAGACCGCGAGCCCACTGTTGGGCAGGGACCGTCTCTAGATGTTGCCAATTTGGACTTCCCAAGCGCTCAGTCCAGTGCTCTGCACGCAGTAAGCGCTCGATAAATATGATGGATGATGATGATGCTGATGATGGCCCCCCCCTTGTCCCGTGTCCCCCCGCAGGGTGAGGACGTGCGGTTTGACGGGGGGCTGCTGCGGGCCCTTGGTGTCCATGCTGAGCAAGAACAAGCGTCTGCGGGAGCTGCAGCTGAGCGGGAACCCGCTGGAGGACACCGGTGCCCAGCAGCTGTGCCAGGCCCTGCTGCTGCCCGACTGCCCCATCCAGACCCTGCTGTGAGTGAGGCCCGGCCGGGACGGTGGCGGGGGGGACGGGGGGACGGCCGGGTGGGCGAGGGGACGGCGGGGGGACGGCGGGGGGACGGGCCAGCCCCCGACGCGGCCCCTGGCCCCCCCCAGGCTGGGCAACTGCGAGCTGTCGGACGCCTGCTGTGCCACCCTGGCCTCCGTCCTGCTGGTCAACCGCTCGCTCAAGGAGCTCGATCTCAGCAACAACATCATGGGCGACCCTGGCATCAAGGAGCTGGTCGCCAGCCTCAAGCAGCCCGACTGCCGGCTCCAGCAGATCGTGTAAGCGATCTTATATTCTCTTATATTATACTCTTATACATTATATTATACATTATACATTATATTATACTCTTATACATTATACTCTTATATTATAGTACCATTATCATATTGTTATTTAATATAATATTAAATAATATTTAATTTAATAATAAATTAATAATATTTAATGGTGATGGCATTTATTAAGCGCTATGTGCAAAGCACTGTTCTGTGCGCTCTCCCACCATAATAGTAATGATAATGACGGCATTTAATTCCTTCCTCTCCCCCTCGTCCCCCTCTCCATCCCCCCATCTTACCTCCTTCCCTTCCCCACAGCACCTGGATAGATGTATATATGGTTGTACATATTTATTACTCTATTTATTTATTTATTTATTTATTTTACTTGTACATTTCTATCCTATTTATTTTATTTTGTTGGTATGTTTGGTTCTGTTCTCTGTCTCCCCCTTTTAGACTGTGAGCCCACTGTTGGGTAGGGACTGTCTCTATGTGTTGCCAATTTGTACTTCCCAAGCGCTTAGTACAGAGCTCTGCACATAGTAAGCGCTCAATAAATACGATTGATTGATTGATTGATGGTATTTATTAAGCGCTATGTGCCAAGCACTGTTTTATGCACTCTCCCACCGTAATAGTAATAATAACGGCGGTATTTAATAATGATGGCATTTATTAAGCGCTATGTGCCAAGCACTGTTCTGTGCGCTCTCCCACCATAATAGTAATAATGATGACGGTATTTAATAAAGATGGTATTTATTAAGCGCTATGTGCAAAGCACTGTTTTATGCGCTCTCCCACCGTAATAGTAATAATAACGGCGGTATTTAATAATGATGGCATTTATTAAGCGCTATGTGCCAAGCACTGTTCTGTGCGCTCTCCCACCATAATAGTAATAATAACGGCGGTATTTAATAATGATGGCATTTATTAAGCGCTATGTGCCAAGCACTGTTCTGTGCGCTCTCCCACCGTAATAGTAATAATAATGACGGTATTTAATAATGATGGCATTTATTAAGCGCTATGTGCCAAGCACTGTTCTGTGCGCTCTCCCACCATAATAGTAATAATAATGACGGTATTTAATAAAGATGGTATTTATTAAGCGCTATGTGCAAAGCACTGTTTTATGCGCTCTCCCACCATAATAGTAATCATAACGACGGTATTTAATAATGATGCCATTATTAAGCGCTATGTGCAAAGCCCTGTTCTATGCGCTCTCCCACCATAATAGCAATAACAATGACAGTATTTAATAATGATGGCATTTATTAAGCACTATGTGCAAAGCACTGTTTAATGAGCTCTCCCACCATAATAGTACTAGTAATGATGGTATTTAACAATGATGGCATTTATTAAGCACTATGTGCAAAGCACTGTTCTGTGCGCTCTCCCTCCATAATAGTAATAATGACAGTATTTAATAATGATGGCATTTATTAAGCGCAAACTATGTGCAAAGCCCTGTTCTATGCGCTCTCCCACCATAATAGTAATAATAATGATGGTATTTAATAACGATGGCATTTATTAAGCGCTATGTGCAAAGCCCTGTTCTATGCGCTCTCCCACCATAATAGCAATAATAATGACGGTATTTAATAATGATGGCATTTATTAAGCACTATGTGCAAAGCACTGTTCTATGCGCTCTCCCACCATAATAGTAATAATGACGACGGTATTTAATAATGATGGCATTTATTAAGCGCTAACTATGTGCAAAGCACTGTTCTATGCACTCTCCCACCATAATAGTAATAATAATGACGGTATTTAATAACGATGGTATTTATTAAGCACTAACTATGTGCAAAGCACTGTTCTGTGCGCTCTCCCACCATAATAGTAATAATAATGACGGTATTTAATAATGACGGCATTTATTAAACCCTAACTATGTGCAAAGCACTGTCGTATGCGCTCTCCCACCATAATAGTAATAATAATGAAGGTATTTAATAATGATGGCATTTATTAAACGCTAACTATGCGCAAAGCACTGTTCTATGCGCTCTCCCACCGTAATAGTAATAATGACTATATTTAATAATGATGGCATTTATTAAGCGCTAACTATGTGCAAAGCACTGTTTGAAGCGCTGGGGAGGTTTCATTCATTCATTCATTCAATCGTATTTATCGAGCGCTTACTGTGTGCAGAGCACTGGACTAAGCGCTTGGGAAGTCCAAGTTGGCAACAGATAGAGGCGGTCCCTACCCAATAAGGGGCTCATGGTCTAGAAGGGGGAGACCTACAACAAAACAAAGCATGTGGACAGGTGTCAATAATAATAAATAGGTAATAAATAAATAATAGATAATAAATAAATAAATGGATAGATAATAAATAAATAAATGGATAGATAATAAATAAATAGGTACCAGAATAAATAGAAGTAAAGCTAGATGCACATCACTAACAAAATAGAGTAGTAAATATGTACAAGTAAAATAGAGGGTGATCAGGTTGTCACAGTCTTGCCCAGTTCCCTCATCTGTAAAATGGGGATGACGACTGTGAGCCCCCCGTGGGGCAACCTGATCACCTTGTATCCCCCCCAGCGCTTAGAACAGTGCTTTGCACATAGTAAGCGCTTAACAAATGCCATTATTATTAATCCCCATTTTTCAGATGAGGTCACTGAGGCCCAGAGAAGCGAAGTGACTTGCCCAAGATCACACACTCCCCCCACACAGCCCCCAACCCCCAGATTGTGAAAACGGCGGAGGTCATCCCTGCCTCCCCCGCGAGCCAATTTTGAGCGAGGCAGCGGCTGTTATCATCATCATCATCATCAATCGTATTTATTGAGCGCTTACTATGTGCAGAGCAAGTACAAATTGGCAGCATCTAGAGACGGTCCCTACCCAACAGTGGGCTCACAGTCTTAAAGGGGGAGACAGAGAACAAAACCAAATGTACTAACAAAATAAAATAAATAGATCAATCAATCAATCAAATTTATTGAGCGCTTAGTGTGTGCCGAGCACTGTACTAAGCGCTTGGGAAGTACAAGTTGGCAACATATAGAGACAGTCCCTACCCAACAGCGGGCTCACAGTCTAAAAGGGGGAGACAGAGAACAAAACCAAACATACTAACAAAATAAAATAAATAGAATAGATGTGTACAAGTAGAAATAGAGTAATAAATCTGTACAAACATATATCCAGGTGCTGTGGGGAAGGGAAGGAGGTAAGATGGGGGGGATGGAGAGGGGGAGGAGGGGGCTCAGTGTGGGAAGGCCTCCTGGAGGAGGTGAGCTCTCAGTAGGGCCTTGAAGGGAGGAAGAGAGCTAGCTTGGCGGATGGGCAGAGGGATTGGGGGCATTCCAGGCCAGGGGGATGACGAGCGCTTAGTCCAGCGCCCTGCACCCAGCAAGCGCTCAGTAAATAGTCCCGAAGGTGGTGTTACTCACTAGGCCCCCAGATGCCCGCAAATCTGGTGGGGAAAGGGAAGGGGGTCCCGGGCTAGGAAGGGAGCCGGCCGCCAGAAGGAGAGGGCCCTGAGGGACCCCTCCTCACCCCCCAAAGGGGAGAAAGGTCACGATGAACTGAACGCCCTCCCTGCCCCCCTGTCCCCAGCCTCTACGACATTTACTGGACGGACGAGGTGGAGGATGAGCTGAAGGCCTTGAAGGAGAGCAAGCCTGCCCTCAGGATCGTTTCCTGAGACGCCGAGGACCCGACGCCCCCCGCTCCAGACCCCCTCTGCCGCCCCCGACCCCAAACCCGCCCGTCCGTAACGGTTCGTACCCCAAAGATGCGCCCCCGGCCCCCGCTGCCTCCTAACCAGCAGCCCCCCGCCTTCCCTCCCAAAGACCCAGGCCCGGAGGGGCATCGCCCGCCGACTGGAGACAGATCAGACGCGGCCCCGAGGAGGAAACTGGATCAGAGATTTCATACTTTTTGTCTAGAGAGAAATAAACCTTTGACCCCGTCTATTTCCGCAAAAGAAAGTTTATACTTTAATAAAAGCGATTTTTGCAAAGAGGACAAGAGCCGGGCTTCTCCCCCTGGGGCGAGACCTCCTCGGGATGGGGGTGGGCACGGGTGGGCAGGGGGGACGTGGGGGCCCCAGCTGTGGCATGGAGGGCTGAAGAAGAGGAGGGAGTGGGGTGGGTGAGGGGCGTCTTCATAACCCTTCTAGACTGTGAGCCCGTTGTTGGGTAGGGACCGTCTCTATATGTTGCCAACTTGGACTTCCCAAGCGCTTACTACAGTGCCCCCCACTTTCCCTCAGCATTCCCCTCAGAGCCCCCCTTTCCCTCAGCATTCCCCTCAGTGCCCCCCTGCTTTCCCTCAGAGCCCACTTTTCTTCAACATTCCCCTCAGAGCCCCCCACTTTCCCTCAGCATTCCCCTCAGAGCCCCCCCTTTCCCTCAGCGTTCCCCTCAGAGCCCCCCAACTTTCCCTCAGCATTCCCCTCAAAGCCCCCCACTTTCCCTCAGCATTCCCCTCAGAGCCCCCCTTTCCCTCAGCATTCCCCTCAGCGCCCCCCAACTTTCCCTCAGCATTCCCCTCAAAGCCCCCCACTTTCCCTCAGCATTCCCCTCAGAGCCCCCCCTTCTCTCAGCATTCCCCTCAGCATCCCCGTGCTTTCCCTCAGAGCCCACTTTTCTTCAGCATTCCCCTCAGAACCCCCCTTTCCCTCAGCATTCCCCTCAGAGCCCCCCCTTTCCCTCAGCATTCCCCTCAGAGCCCCCCCTTCTCTCAGCATTCCCCTCAGCATCCCCGTGCTTTCCCTCAGAGCCCACTTTTCTTCAGCATTCCCCTCAGAACCCCCCTTTCCCTCAGCATTCCCCTCAGAGCCCCCCGTTTTCCCTCAGCATTCCCCTCAGAGCCCCCCGTTTCCCCTCAGCATTCCCCTCAGACCTCCCCCCTTTCTCTCAGAAACCCCCTGCTTTCCCTCCGAGCCCCCTTGCGAAGCAGCGTGGCTCAGTGGCAAGAGCCGGGGCTTGGGAGTCAGAGGTCGTGGGTTCTAATCCCGGCTCTGCCCCTGATCAGCTGTGTGACCTTGGGCAAGTCACTTCACTTCTCTGGGCCTCAGTGACCTCCTCTGGAAAATGGGAATTAAGACTGTGAGCCCCACGTGTGACAACCTGATTCCCCCGGTGGTTAGAACAGAACAAATGCCATTATTATCATTATTACTACTGGGCCGGGGCGTGGGCACCGAGGCCTAAAAAGGACTGTGCCAGCGAGGACACCTTGCCCGCTCCACCCCCGCCCCGGGCACCTGGGAAGTTGATAGTCCCGGGTCCCCCACCCCCGTTCTTAGCCTGAGCCTGGGAGGCCTTGCGGCCCAGTGGGTAGCGCCCGGGCACGGGCCCGGGGGTCGGAAGGACCTGGATTCTCGTGGTCCCGGCTCTGCCTCTTCCCGGGCAGGAAGAGGGTGGGCTGGAGGCCGGGCTGGAGGCCGGAAGTGAGGAGGAGAAAGTCAGCCAAGCCTCGCTGGGCCGGGACAGGAGGCCCCTGGGCTCCTCAGCACCCTCACCCCCACCCCCACCCCGCAACATTCCCCTCAGCGCACCCCCTCACCTTTGGGATTCCTTTCAGCCCGCTCCCCCTCAGTGCCCCCCCGCTTTCTCTCAGCATTCCCCTCAGAGCAACTCCGCTTTCCCTCAGCATTCCCCTTAGAGCCCCCCCCCCCCCCGCTTTTCCTCAGCATTCCCCTCAGGGCCCCTCTACTTTCCCTCAGAGCCCCTCCGCTTTCCCTCAGCATTCCCCTTAGAGCCTCCCTACTTTTCCTCAGAGCCCCCCCCCCCCGCTTTCCCTCAACAATCCCCTCAGAGCCCCCCCTTTTCCCTCAACATTCTCCTCGGAGCCCCCCTACTTTCCCTCAGCATTCCCCTCAGAGCCCCCCCCCCCGCTTTCCCTCAACATTCCCCTGAGCCCCCCTTTCCCTCAGCATTCCCCTCAGAACCCCCCAGCTTTCCCTGACCATTCCCCTCAGAGCCCCCCTACTTTCCCTCAGCATTCCCCTCAGAGCCCCCCTGCTTTTCCGCAGCATTCCCCTCAGAGCCCCCCTACTTTCCCTCAGCATTCCCCTCAGAGCCCCCCTACTTTCCCTGAGCATTCCCCTGAGCCCCCCCCCCCCCCCGCTTTCCCTGAGCATTCCCCTCAGAATCCCCCCCCCCCGCTTTCCCTGAGCATTCCCCTCAGAATCCCCCAGCTTTCCCTGAGCATTCCCCTCAGAGCCCCCCCCCCCCCCCCCCCCGCTTTCCCTCAGCATTCCCCTCAGAGCCCCCAGCTTTCCCTCAGCATTCCCCTCAGAGCCAACCAGTTTCCCCTCGGGGCCCCCCCGCTTTCTCAGCATTCCCCTCAGAGCCCCCCCCCACTTTTCCTCAGAAGGAAAAGTTGCCCGTCAACCTTCCAATCCAGCAAGAATTCCTCCCTGTCAGCTTCCAGGCCCCGTCCATCCATCCCCTGGCCCCCTCCGCTCACCCGGTCACCGTTAGGCCTCCTTCTCCCGTGTCCCGGCCGCCGACCCCCGGGCCCCCGTCCTTCCCCTGGCCCGGAATGGCCTCCCTCCACACATCCACATCTCTTCCTCCCTTCAAAGCCCGACTGAGAGAGCTCACCTCCTCCAGGAGGCCTTCCCACACTGAGCCTCCTTTTTTCCCTCTCCTCCTCCTCCTCCCCATCACCCCCTCTCCCTCTGCCCTACCCCCAGCACTTGTGTATATTTGTAGATATTATTAGAACAGTGCTTTGCACACAGTAAGCGCTTAATAAATGCCATTATTATTATTGTGTATATAATTCTACTTATCTATTTCGATGGTATTGATGCCTGTCTGTTTTATTTGTTTTGTTGTCTGTCTCACCCTTCTAAACTGTGAGGCCAACTGTGAGCCCACTATTGGGTAGGGACTGTCTCTAATGTTGCCAACTTGTACTTCCCAAGCGCTTAGTACAGCGCTCTGCACACAGTAAGTGCTCAATAAATACGATTGATTGGATAGGGACTACCTCTATTGCTGAATTGTACTTTCCAAGCGCTTAGTACAGTGCTCTGCACACAGTAATCACTCAATAAATACGGTTGAATAAATGCATACAGATGAGGTCACTGAGGCCCAGAGAAGTGAAGTAACTTGTCCAAAGTCACACAGCTGACAAGTGGCAGAGCCGGGATTAAAACCTACTACCTGTGACTCCCAAACCTGGGCTCTTTCCACTGAGCCACACTGTTTCATTCATTCATTTGTTCAACTGTATTTATTGAGCGCTTACTGTGTGCAGAGCACTGGACTAAGCGCTTGGGAAGTACAAGTTGTCGGGTTGTTTGTATCCACCCCGACACTTAGTACAGTGCCTGGCATTCATTCATTCATTCAATCGTACTTATTGAGCGCTTACTGTGTGCAGAGCACTGGACTAAGCGCTTGGGAAGTACAAGTTGTCGGGTTGTTTGTATCCACCCCGACACTTAGTACAGTGCCTGGCATTCATTCATTCATTCAATCGTATTTATTGAGCGCTCACTGTGTGCAGAGCACTGGACTAAGCGCTTGGGAAGTACAAGTTGTCGGGCTGTTTGTATCCACCCCGACACTTAGTACAGTGCCTGGCATTCATTCATTCATTCAGTCGTATTTATTGAGCGCTTACTGTGTGCAGAGCAGTGTACTAAGCGCTTGGGACGTACAAGTTGGCAACGTATAGAGACGGTCCCTACCCAACAGTGGGCTCACAGTCTAGAAGGGGGAGACAGAGAACAAAACAAATTAACAGAATAAAATAAATAGAATAAATATGGCACGTAGTAAGCGCCTAACGAACACCGTAATAGCAATGAGAAGCCGCCATAATGGTCGGAGGGGGGTCTCAGGAAGGGGCCGGCCTCCACATCCAACGGAAAATCCTTCTCGCCTTCAGCCTTGATAACCACCACCACCTTACCCGCTCCTATAGCACACCCCAGCTCGCACTCGTTTTTCCTCTAGTGCCAACCTTTTCACTGGGCCTCCATAATAATAGTGGTATTTGTTAAGCGCTTACTACGTTCTAAGCACTGTGGGGATACAAGGTGATCAGGCTGTCCCACGGGGGGGCTCACAGTCTTAACCCCCATTTTCCAGATGAGGGAACTGAGGCCCAGAGAAGTGAGGTGACTTGCCCAAAGTCCCACAGCTGACAATTGGCAGAGCCGGGATTTGAACCCATGACCTCTGACTCCAAAGCCCAGGCTCTTTCCACTGAGCCACGCTGCGCCTCCATCTCATCTACCTCACCACCGACTTTCTGCCCACATCCTGCCTCTGGCCTGGAGTGCCCTCCCTCATTCATTCATTAATTCAATCGTATTTATTGAGCGCTTACTGTGGGTGGAGCACTGTACTAAGCGCTTGGGAAGTACAAGTTGGCAACATATAGAGACGGTCCCTACCCAACAACGGGTAGAATAATAATCGTTATTCTAGATAATGATAATAATAATAATTCATAATCATCATAATCATAATTCTAGAATAATAATCCTGGAATAATAATCACCTAGAATAATAGTCTGGAATAATAATTCATTCAATCGCATTTATTGAGCACTTACTGAGTGTGCAGAGCACTGTACTAAGCACTTGGGAAGTACAAGTTGGCAACATAGAGAGATGGTCCTTACCCAACAACGGGCTCAGTCTAGAATAATAATAATGATGGCATTTGTTAAGCGCTTACTATGTGCAAAGCACTGTTCTAAGCGCTGGGGAGGTTACAGGTGATCAGATTGTCCCACGGGGGGCTCACAGTCTTCATCCCCATTTTCCAGATGAGGTCACTGAGGCCCAGAGAAGTGAATAATAATAATAATAATAATGGCATTTATTAAGTGCTTACTATGTGCAAAGCACTGTTCTAAGCGCTGGGGAGGTTACAAGGTGATCAGGTTGTCCCACGGGGGGCTCACAGTCTCAATCCCCATTTTACAGATGAGGTCACTGAGGCCCTGAGAAGTGAAGTGACTGGCCCAAAGTCACACAGCCGACAGTTGGGCGGAGCCGGGATCTGAACCCATGACCTCTGACTCCAAAGCCCGGGCTCTTTCCGTTGAGCCACGCTGCTTGGCCAAAGTCACACAGCCGACAATTGGGCGGAGCCGGGATTTGAACCCATGACCTCTGACTCCAAAGCCCGGGCTCTTTCCGTTGAGCCACGCTGCTTGGCCAAAGTCACACAGCCGACAGTTGGGCGGAGCCGGGATTTGAACCCATGACCTCTGACTCCAAAGCCCGGGCTCTTTCCGTTGAGCCACACTGCTTGCCCAAAGTCACACAGCTGACAGTTGGGCGGAGCCGGGATTTGAACCCATGACCTCTGACTCCAAAGCCCGGGCTCTTTCCGTTGAGCCACGCTGCTTGCCCAAAGTCACACAGCTGACAGTTGGCGGGGCCAGAATTTGAACCCATGACCTCTCTTTTCCACTGAGCCACGCTTCTTCCCTTCCCTCCCCACATCCCATCAGGATTCTCCCTCCTTTCAAAGCCTGACTGAAGGCCCACCTCCTCCAAGAGGCCTTCCGTGATTAAGCCCTCCTTTTCACTTTTCCCAGTCCCTTCCACATCACCGGCTTGCTCTCTTTATTCCTCCCCCAGACACTTGCATCCATATTAAATCCCCCCCACCTCAAGCAGTGTGGCTCAGTGGAAAGAGCCCGGGCTTGGAAGCCAGAGGTCGTGGGTTCTACTCCCAGCTCTGCCACCTGTGTGACTTTGGGCACGTCACCTCACTTCTCTGGGCCTCAGTTCCCTCATCTGTAAAATGGGGATCAAGACTGTGAGCCCCCCGTGGGACAACCTGATCACCTTTTATCTCTTACAGTGTTTAGAACAGTGCCTGGCACATAGTAAGCGTTTAATAGATACCATCATTAAAGGGAAACAGCGTGGCTTAGTGGAAAGAGCACAGGCTTGGGAGGCAGAGGACATGAGTTCTAATCCCACTCCACCACTTGTCTGCTGTGTGACCTTGGACAAGTCACTTCTCTCTTCCTCCCTTCAAGGCCCTACCGAGAGCTCACCTCCTCCAGGAGGCCTTCCCACACTGAACCCCCTCCTTCCTCTCCCCCATTCATCTTACCACCTTCCCCTCCCCACAGCACCTGTATATATGTATCTACGTATTTATTACTCTATTTATTTGTACATATTTATTCTATTTTGTTAATGTTTTGTTTTGTTGTCTGTCTCCCCCTTCTAGACTGTGAGCCCGCTGTTGGGTAGGGACCGTCTCTAGATGTTGCCAACTTGGACTTCCCAAGCGCTTAGTACAGTGCTCTGCACACAGTAAGCGCTCAATAAATATGACAATGAATGAATGAACTGCTCCGGGCCTCAATGACCTCATCTGGAAAATGGGGATTAAAACCGTTAGCCCCCCCGTAGGAGAGCCTGATTACCTTGCATCTACCCTGGCGCTTAGAACAGCATCCAGCACATGGTAAGCACCTAATACCACAATTATATTATAATATTAATATAGCAATATTATATAATTATATATTATATTATAGGTGATGGGTTCAAATCCCAGCTCCGCCAATTGTCAGCTGTGTGACCATGATCAAGTCACTTAACTTCTCTGGGCCTCAGTGACCTCATCTGTAAAATGGAGATTAAGACTGTGAACCCCCGGTGGGACAACCTGATCACCTTGTAACCACCCCAGTGCTTAGAGCAGTGCTTTGCACATAGTAAGCGCTTAATGAATGCCATCGTCATTATTGTTATAGTCAAATGAATGCCATCGTCATTATTGTTATAGTCATTCTGTTAACGTCCGTCTCCCCCGCTAGCCCGTAAGCTCGTTGTGGGCTCGTTATATTGCCGCGCCGTACCCTCCCAGGTGCTCAGTACAATCCTCCGCCCCCAGTAAGCGCTCAATAAATACAACCGATTGACTGGACACGGCCTGCGGTCCCAGGTCGGGGGTCGCCCACCCCCCCCACTCACCCCGGGAAGGCCGACGAAGGGGGCCGGAGCCGCGAACGGGAACCATCCAACGGCGGAACCGGTCCATCCTCTTTATTGGTTCCGTTATCTCCGAGGGGAGAACGTCCCAACAGTTCCACGTGGACGTGAGGGACGCCGGTCACTCGCGGGGCGCCTCGCCCTGTCGGACCTCCCCTCCCGGCCCCCCACGGCTCGACGGGCTACATCTATCTCCCCCTCCCCGCTGCGATGGGGACGGGGCGGGTTCTGGGGTCGGGCCCCGTCTGTGCGCGTGTGTGTGTGTTTTCGGGGGGCGGGGGGCCCGGCGGGGGTCCCCCCGGCTGGTCGAGAAAATGCGTATAAATAAGTGAGGTTAAATAGACGCTCCAAAGGAAAGAGCTTTGGGAAAGAGGGTCTCCTGGCTCAGACTGTGCCACTTCCCCGGAGCCGGGGCTGCTTCTAAATAATTCGATTTTGTCCGTCAAGGTGAGTGGGTGTTGGGGGGGGGGGGGGGCGTGGAGGCGAGGGCGGCGGCCAGGGGCAGCAGCAACGGGGGGAAAGTAAGTCACCCCCACGGCCTGGCCCGCGTCCACCCCCACCGCGGCCTCTCTCCTTTCACCCGCTGTGCTTGGCGAAGCCTTAGTGTGTGCCCCCCGTCCCCCACCGAGAGCCCCCGCCAGGGCAGAGACCCGGAGAGCGGAGTCATCTGCTCCGGGGGTCCTCCGGCAGTCGGGTGGGAAAGCGGAGGAAGGGGCGGGAGGCAAAAGCGGCATCGAACGGAAAAACGGAGCAACCCCCGGTGAGATGGGCGAGGGAGCTGGTGACGGGGTGACCGGGGCGAGGCCGGCCGGAGTAGCCCGCTCCGAAATGGTGGGGGCGATGCCCGCGACGGGCAGTCGACCTGACCAGCGTCGCCGGGCACGATGACTCCAAAGCCCGTGCCACGTCCCCCCGCCCGGGGAAAACGGACCACGGGGCTGTTTGCTCTCTTGGTTAAAAAAAAGAAAGAGAAAGGGCAACCTGTTCCTGGGTGTGGGTCGCGCCCCTTCGCCAGGTGCGGCTGGAGGGCCCCAACGGGCCACCCCGGCCCTCCTGGGGGAGCGAGGGGGGTCCGGGGGGCGCGGAGGGGGTCTGTCAGTCGATGGGCAGGGAAGGGGAGATCTAGGTCGCTACCGCGCAGCTCAGCACCCTCGCTGAAAAAGTACAAAACCTGTCAGTTACACAGACACACGCGGCCACGCACACAAGCATACACGCACCCACACACACACACACACGGCATTAGTGTTTGGGGCCCGCCACGGGTCCGGGCCGCGGGCACGGAGGCGGCGGGCACCCCTCCTCCGGCACTCGCGGTCCGGCAGGGCGACGGCCGGAGAGAAACGGAGGGGCCGGGCCCCGTCCGAGGGGGCTCAGGCCTTGGCATCGGGCGTCGGGTCGGCGGTCCTCTTTCCGGCGGGGGCGGCTCCCCCGCCGTCGCCCTGGGGCCCGGGCGTCCCCCCGCCGCGGCCCCCGTCGCCGTTGCTCAGGGCCCCGTCCTGGTCGTCCTTGTGGCCGCGGGTTTCCCGCTTCTGCCTGCGGATCTCCTTGTAGCGCAGCGTGATGTCCCTGGAGGCCGCGGACGGGCCGGACGGACGGACGGGATGAGCAGGGAGAGGGACGGCTCTTCCCGATTCCAGGGGGAGAGCCCACCCCCCCGCCAGCCCCCGGCCGTGGGATCGGGGGCATTCCCCACTTTTCTTATTCCTTGTTGGGATCCCATAATCGTAACCGCGGCGTTGGCTAAGCGCTCACTACGTGCCAGGGGGTAGATAAAATGGGTTTTTGTTAAGTGCTCACTACGTGCCCGGGGATAGATAAAATGGGTTTTTGTTAAGCGCTCACTACGTGCCCGGGGTAGATAAAACGGGCTTTTGTTAAGCGCTCACTACGTGCCCAGGGGTAAACAAAATGGTTTTTTTTTTAAGCTCTCACTAAGTGCCCGGGATTGTTCTAAGCGCAGGGGTAGATAAAATGGGCACAAATCCCAGCTCTGCCACTTGTCAGCTGTGTGACTGTGGGCAAGTCACTTCTCTGGGCCTCAGTTCCCTCATCTGTAAAATGGGGGTTAAGGCTGTGAGCCCCGTGGGACAGCCTGATCACCTTGTAACCTCCCCAGCGCTTAGAACAGTGCTTTGCACATAGTAAGCGCTTAATAAATGCCATCATTATCATTATCACTATGACCCCAGCGCTTAGAACAGTGCTTTGCACATAGTAAGTGCTTAATAAATGCCATCATTATTATTATTATTATTACCCCAGCGCTTAGAACAGTGCCCGGCACGTAGTAAGCGCTTGCCAGATGCCATGGGGAAAAAGAAACTGGAGGAAGGGGGTCTTTCCCGAGCCGAACCTGACCGTTTTGGAGGGTGTGCGGCCCCCCGTCCTCGGCAGCAATGCCCGCCGCCCGCCCCAGGCTCACCGGATGAAGAACCGCCACACGGTCCAGGTGAGGACGAGGACGGCCCCGAGGATCCACGACTGCGCCACGTAGAAAGGGAGGGACAGGGTCAGCGTGTAAGGGTCGTACTTGACCACGATGAGGAACTCCGTGGCTGTGATGGCCGCCACCATCCACGCCTGCTGCCCGAACTTCTTGTGCAGCTTCCTGCAGCCCGGGGGGAGACGTCGGCGACGCTGATTGACGACTACTTGTCATTAAACTGGGAGCCCCCCACCCGTGGGACAACCTGATCA
This sequence comes from Tachyglossus aculeatus, assembly GCF_015852505.1. Taxonomy (NCBI): domain Eukaryota; kingdom Metazoa; phylum Chordata; class Mammalia; order Monotremata; family Tachyglossidae; genus Tachyglossus; species Tachyglossus aculeatus. The sequence continues at coordinate 52,983,318 of NC_052087.1, read as the reverse complement.
TCTTTGTAACCTCCCCAGCGCTTAGAACAGTGCTTGGCACATAGTAAGTGCTTAATAAATGCCATTATTATTATTATTATTTATTACCTGGATATATTTATATATCCACTCTATACACTATAGCTAGACTGTGAGCCCACTGTTGGGTAGGGACTGTCTCTATATGTTGCCAACTTGGACTTCCCAAGCGCTTAGTACAGTGCTCTGCACACAGTAAGGGCTCAATAAATACAACTGATTGATGGATTGATATATAATAATAATGGTATTTGTTAATAATAATAACGATGGTATTCATTCATTCATTCATTCATTCAATCAATCGTATTTATTGAGCGCTTACTGTGTGCAGAGCACTGGACTAAGCGCTTGGGAAGTCCAAGTTGGCAACATATAGAGACGATCCCTACCCAACAGCAGGCTCAAGGTCTAGAAGCGCTAGAAGTGCCGGCTGGGCGTTTCACATATTAAGCGCTTAACAAACACCATTATTATCCCTTCTATACTGTGAGCCCGTTGTTGGGTAGGGACTGTCTCTAGATGTTGCCAACTTGTACTTCCCAAGCGCTTAGTCCAGTGCTCTGCACACTGTAAGTGCTCAATAAATACGACGGAATGAATGAATTCTGCAGGGGAAGGGGGTCACCCCTCCCAGCTGGGCGTTTCACATATTAAGTGCTTAACAAACACAATTATTATCCCTTCTAGACTGTGAGCCTGTTGTTGGGTGGGGACCGTCTCTAGATGTTGCCGACTTGTACCTCCCGAGCGCTTAGTCCAGTGCTCTGCACACAGTAAGCACTCAATAAATATGATTGATTGATTGACTGATTAACAAACACCATTATCATCCCTTCTAGACCGTGAGCCTGTTGTTGGGTAGGGACCGTCTCTAGATGTTGCCGACTTGTACCTCCCGAGCGCTTAGTCCAGTGCTCTGCACACTGCAAGTGCTCAAGAAACAGGACGGAATGAGTGAATTCTGCAGGGGAAGGGGGTCACCCCTCCCGGCTGGGCGTTTCACATATTAAGCGCTTAACAAACACCATTATTATCCCTTCTAGACTGTGAGCCTGTTGTTGGGTAGGGACCGTCTCTAGATGTTGCCGACTTGTACTTCCCGAGCGCTCAGTCCAGTGCTCTGCACACAGTAAGCGCTCAATAAATACGATTGATTGATTGATTGATTATTATCCCTTCTAGACTGTGAGCCCGTTGTTGGGTAGGGACCGTCTCTAGATGTTGCCGACTTGTACCTCCCGAGCGCTTAGTCCAGTGCTCTGCACACTGCAAGTGCTCAATAAACAGGACGGAATGAGTGAATTCTGCAGGGGAAGGGGGTCACCACTCCCAGCTGGGTGTTTCACCTATTAAGCGCTTAACAAACACCATTATTATCCCTTCTAGACCGTGAGCCTGTTGTTGGGTAGGGACCGTCTCTAGATGTTGCCGACTTGTACTTCCTGAGCGCTTAGTCCAGTGCTCTGCACACAGTAAGCGCTCAATAAATACAATTGATTGATTGACTGATTAACAAACACCATTATTATCCCTTCTAGATTGTTAGCTCGTTGTTGGGTAGGGACCGTCTCTAGACGTTGCCGACTTGGACTTCCCAAGTGCTTAGTCCAGTGCTCTGCACACTGCAAGTGCTCAAGAAACAGGACAGAATGAGTGAATTCTGCAGGGGAAGGGGGTCACTCCTGCCGGCTGGGCGTTTCACATTTTAAGCGCTTAACAAACACCATTATTATCCCTTCTAGACCGTGAGCCCGTTGTTGGGTAGGGACCGTCTCTAGATGTTGCCGACTTGTACTTCCTGAGCGCTTAGTCCAGTGCTCTGCACACAGTAAGCGCTCAATAAATACGATTGATTGATTGACTGATTAACAAACACCATTATCATCCCTTCTAGACCATGAGCCCGTTGTTGGGTAGTGACCGTCTCTAGATGTTGCCGACTTGTACCTCCTGAGCGCTTAGTCCTCATTATCATCATCAATCGTATTTATTGAGCGCTTACTATGTGCAGAGCACTGTACTAAGCGCTTGGGAAGTACAAATTGGCAACATAGTCCAGTGCTCTGCACACTGTAAGTGCTTAATAAATACGACAGAATGAGTCAATTCTGCTGGGGAAGGGGGTCACCCCTGCCTGCTGGGTGTTTCACATATTAAGCGCTTAACAAACACCATTATTGTCCCTTCTAGACTGTGAGCCCGTTGTTGGGTAGGGACCGTCTCTAGATGTTGCCGACTTGTACCTCCTGAGCGCTTAGTCATCATCATCATCATCAATCGTATTTATTGAGCGCTTACTATGTGCAGAGCACTGTACTATGCGCTTGGGAAGTACAAATTGGCAACATAGTCCAGTGCTCTGCACACTGTAAGTGCTCAATAAATACGACTGAATGAATGAATTCTGCAGGGGAAGGGGGTCACCCCTGCCGGCTGGGCGTTTCACATATTAAGCGCTTAACAAACACCATTATTATCCCTTCTAGACCGTGAGCCCGTTGTTGGGTAGGGACCGTCTCTAGATGCTGCCGACTTGTACCTCCCGAGCGCTTAGTCCAGTGCTCTGCACACTGCAAGTGCTCAAGAAACAGGACGGAATGAGTGAATTCTGCAGGGGAAGGGGGTCACCCCTCCCGGCTGGGCGTTCCCCGGGGCTCACGGGTCGTCCATGAAGTCGTAGATCTCCCTCATGGCCACGCCGCCCACGTTGACGAAGAACACCAGGCGCAGCAGGACCAGGTAGTGTTCGGGGGGCATCCACAGCACGAACTTCAGGTAGAAGGTGTTCAGCTCTGCCAGAAGAAACTGCCGGGCCCCGTCAACCCCCGGGGGCCCGGGGGGGGTCCGCGCCCCCCGGTCCGCGCCCCCCGACACCTTACCACGAAGATGATGCCGCAGACGGCCAGCCAGCGCCGCAGGTCGGAGGCCGGCCTCCACTCGAACTTGACCCAGCTGTACGGGGTGAACTGGAAGGCGATCCTCTTCATCTTCCCCCTGGGAGGCGGGCACGCAGGCCGTCGGACCCCCCGCTCTCCCTCCCGCCACCGAGACCACCCTCCCGGGGAGCTCATTCCCAATCAGTCGACCGATCAAGCGTATTTATGGAGCGCTTACTGTGTGCAGAGCACTGGACTAATCAATCCATCGTATTTATTGAGCGCTTACAAGTGGGCCCCCCCCTCCCCGGGCCCTTCCGGACGCTTGCCCGGGGAGGGCAAAAACCTCCAATGGCTACCGATCAATCTGCGCATCAGGCAGAAACTCCTCACCCTGGGCTTCAAGGCTGTCCATCACCTCGCCCCCTCCTACCTCACCTCCCTTCTCTCCTTCTACTGCCCAGCCCGCACCCTCCGCTCCTCCGCCACTAATCTCCTCACTGTACCTCGCTCTCGCCTGTCCCGCCATCGACCCCCGGCCCACGTCATCCCCTGGGCCTGGAATGCCCCCAATCCCTCTGCCCATCCGCCAAGCTAGCTCTCTTCCTCCCTTCAAGGCCCTGCTGAGAGCTCACCTCCTCCAGGAGGCCTTCCCAGACTGAGCCCCTTCTTTCCTCTCCCCCTCGTCCCCCTCTCCATCCTCCCGTCTTACCTCCTTCCCTTCCCCACAGCACCTGTATATATGTATATATGGTTGTACATATTTATTACTCTATTTATCTATTTATTTATTTATTTTACTTGTACATTTCTATCCTACTTATTTTATTTTGTTGGTATGTTTGGTTCTGTTCTCTGTCTCCCCCTTTTAGACTGTGAGCCCACTGTTGGGTAGGGACTGTCTCTATGTGATGCCAATTTGTACTTCCCAAGCGCTTAGTACAGTGCTCTGCACATAGTAAGCGCTCAATAAATACGATTGATTGATTGATTGATTGCCCCCGTCGGCCGGCAGACGGCCCAACGCAGTCCCCGTCCTAGGCGAGGCACAAAGTCCGGGGAATCAGTATCAATCGTATTCATCATCATCAATCGTATTTATTGAGCGCTTACTAGGTGCAGGGCACTGGACTAAGCGCTTGGGAAGTACAAGTTGGCAACATCAAGAGACAGTCCCTACCCAACAGTGGGCTCACAGTCTAAAAGGGGGAGACAGAGAACAAGACCAAACATACTAACAAAATAAATAGGATAGATAATAAATGCCATTATTTGCTATATTATTTATGCCATATGTTGCCAACTTGTACTTCCCAAGCGCTTAGTACAGTGCTCCGCACACAGTAAGCGCTCAATAAATACAAGTGAATGAATGAATGAGGCCCACGTCATCCCCCAGGCCCGGAATGCCCTCCCTCTGCCTATCCGCCTTTTAGACTGTGAGCCCAATGTTGGGTCGGGACTGTCTCTATATGTTGCCAATTTGTACTTCCCAAGCGCTTAGTACAGTGCTCTGCACATAGTAAGCGCTCAATAAATACGATTGATGACATGTACAAGCAAAATAAATAAATAAATAAATAAATAGAGTAATAAATATGTACAAACATCTATACAGGTGCTGTGGGGAAGGGAAGGAGGTAAGATGGGGGGATGGAGAGGGGGACGAGGGGGAAAGGAAGGAATTCAGTATCAATAAATGCAATTGATTGTTTGATTGACTGATTTCCTGAGTGCTTACTATGTGCAGAGTGTTACTATGTACTGTGTGCTTACTTCTGCACACAGTAAGCGCTCAATAAATACGACTGATGACGATGCAGAGCACTGTCCTAAGCGCTCAGGAGAGACATCTCCCACCCACCCACTGGGGACCTTTCCCTCCGCGGCCAAAGCCCCTTCTTCTCCCCTCTCCGGCTACACGCCGCTCCTCCAGCAGGCCCGGGCCATTGATTAATTCATTCAGTTGTATTAATTGAGCGCTTACTGTGTGCAGAGCACTGGACTGAGCGCTTGGGAAGTACAAGTTGGCAACATATAGAGACGGTCCCTACCCAACAACGGGCTCACAGTCTAGAAGGCCAAGACACGGTCACCCCTGAAACCACCCATGGCTCCCCCTGAGCTGGGGACTGATAATAATAATAATAATAATAATAATAATAATAATAATAATGGCATTTGTTAAGCACTTACTATGTGCAAAGCACTGTTCTAAGTGCTGGGGAGGATACAAGGGGATCTGGTTGACCGAGCCCCCTTTTTCCTCTCCCCCTCCCCACCACACTTGGATATACTTGTACAGATTTATTACTCTATTTATTTTACTTGTACACATTTACTATTCTATTTATTTTGTTAATGATGTGCATATACATGCTTGATGTGCATACTTGCGCAGATTTATTACTCTGTTTTACTTGTACACATTTCCTATTCTATTTATTTTGTTAATAATAATAATAATAATAATAATGATGGCATTTATTAAGCGCTTACTATGTGCAAAGCACTGTTCTAGGCGCTGGGGAGGTTACAAGGTGATCAGGTTGTCCCATGGGGGGCTCACAGTCTTAATCCCCATTTTACAGATGAGGTAACTGAGGCCCAGAGAAGTGACTTGCCCAGAGTCACACAGCTGGTAATTGGCAGAGCCGGGATTTGAACCCATGACCTCTGACTCCAAAGCCCGGGCTCTTTCCACTGATCCACGCTGCTTCTCTTAATGATGCGCATATAACTATAATTCTGTTTGTTCTGATGATTCTGGCACCTTGTCTACATGTTTTGTTCATTCATTCAATCGTATTTATTGAGCGCTTACTGTGTGCAGAGCACTGTACTAAGCGCTTGGGAAGTCCAAGCTGACAACATACAGAGCCGGTCCCTACCCAACAACGGGCTTACGGTCTAGAAGGGGGAGACAGAGAACAAAACAAAACATGTAGATGGGTGTCAAAATCATCAGAACAAATAGAATTAAAGCTCTATGCACATCATTAACAAAATAAATAGAACAGTAAATATGTACAAGTAAAATAAGTAGAGTATTAAATCTGTACAAATATAGACAAGTGTTGTAGGGAGGGGAAGGAGGCAGGATGGGGGGGATGGCGAGGAGGAGAGGAAAAAGGGGGCTCAGTGTGGGAAGGCCTCCTGGAGGAGGTGAGCTCGAAGCAGCGTGGCTCAGTGGAAAAGAGCCCGGGCTTTGGAGTCAGAGGTCATGGGTTCAAATCCCAGCTCAGCCAGTTACCAGCTGTGTGACTTTGGGCAAGTCACTTCACTTCTCTGGGCCTCAGTTCCCTCATCTGGAAAATGGGGATGAAGACTGTGAGCCCCACGTGGGACAACCTCATGACCTTGTATCCCCCCCAGCGCTTAGAACAGTGCTTTGCACATAGTAAGCGCTTAATAAATGCTGCTATTATTATTATTATTATTATTATTGTTATTATTATTAAGGGAGAAAGAGAGCTATTTTGGCAGATGAAGCAGCGTGGCTCAGTGGAAAGAGCCTGGGCTTTGGAGTCAGAGGTCATGGGTTCAAATCCCAGGTCTGCCAACTGTCAGCTGTGTGACTTTGGGCAAGTGACTTCACTTCTCCGGGCCACAGTTCCCTCATCTGGAAAATGGGGATGAAGACTGTGAGCCCCACGTGGGACAACCTCATGACCTTGTATCCCCCCCAGAGCTTAGAACAGTGCTTTGCACATAGTAAGCGCTTAATAAATGCCATCATCATCATTATTATTATTATTATTAGAACGGGGCTTTGCACATAGTAAGCGCTTAATAAATGCCATTATTACGCGTGGAGGGAGGGCATTCCAGGCCAGGGGAAGGACGTGGGCCGGGGGTCGACGGCGGGACGGGCGAGAAGGAGGGACAGTGACAAATACGATTGAACTGAATTCAATCAATCGTATTTATTGAGCGCTTACTGTGTGCAGAGCACTGGACTAAGCGCTTGGGAAGTCCAAGTTGGCAACATATAGAGACGGTCCCTACCCGACAGTCTAAAATTCAGACAGACAGAGCCCCCGTAGCCCACCCAGACAGACAGCCAGCCAGCCAGCCCCCGGCCCCGCGACGTACTTGTAGGTAGGGATGTTCCACAGCCCCTGCCATTTGTAGGTCTTGAGGGCGAGCCAGCCGACCGTCTTCATGCCGCAGTAGATGCCCAGCCCGTTACAGAGCAGCACGTCCATGATCCACTGGGGAAACGGCGACGGACCGACGCTCACTGCCCGCCCGCCTCGCCCCTCCGACCCTTGGGCGAGTCACCGTGCCCGCCCGGGGCCCCCGTTTCCTCACGGCTCCAATAATAATAAGAATAATAATCATAATAACGACGGTGCCGAGCACCGTTCTAAGCACTGGGGGGGATACAAGGTGATCAGGTTGCCCCACGTGGGGCTCACGGTCTCCACCCCCATTTTCCAGATGGGGGAACTGAGGCCCGGAGAAGCGAAGTGACTTGCCCAATGTCACCCAGCTGACGAGTGGCGGGGCCGGGATTAGAACCCATGACCTCCGACTCCCAAGCCCGGGTATCTGCCAAGTGCTTACTACGTGCCGAGCACCGTTCTAAGCGCTGGGGGGACACAAGGTGATCAGGTTGTCCCACGTGGGGCTCACGGTCTCCACCCCCATTTTCCAGATGGGGGAACTGAGGCCCGGAGAAGCCAAGTGACTTGCCCAACGTCAGCCAGCTGACAAGTGGCGGGGCCGGGATTAGAACCCATGACCTCCGACTCCCAAGCCCGGGTATCTGCTAAGTGCTTACTACGTGCCGAGCACCGTTCTAAGCGCTGGGGGGGGATACAAGGTGATCAGGTTGTCCCACGTGGGGCTCAATGTCTCCACCCCCATTTTCCAGATGGGGGAACTGAGGCCCAGAGAAGCGAAGTGACTTGCCCAACGTCACCCAGCTGACAAGTGGCGGGGCCGGGATTAGAACCCATGACCTCTGACTCCCAAGCCCGGGCTCTTTCCACTGAGCCACGCTGCTTCGCAAATGGGGATGCAGTCATCATCATCATCATCAATCGTATTTATTGAGCGCTTACTGTGTGCAGAGCACTGGACTAAGCCTCCCTAACCTGGATCCTCTAGACTTCTAGTCCGTGAGCCCACTGTTGGGTAGAGACCGTCTCTATATGTTGCCACCTTGGACTTCCCAAGCGCTTAGTACAGTGCTCTGCACACAGTAAGCGCTCAATAAATATGATTGATTGAATGAATGGAAGCTCATTGTGGGCAGGGAATGTGTCTGTTTACTGTTCTAATGTCCTCTACCCAGCGCTTAGTACAGTGCTTTGCACCCAGTAAGCGCTCAATAAATACCACTGAATGAGCGAATGCCCCAGCCCTTTGAATAGTGAACCCTCTAGACTGTCAGCTCGTTATGGGCAGGGAATGAGTCTGGTTATTGCTCTCTCCCAAGCGCTTAGTACAGTGCTTTGCACACAGTGGGCACACAATAAATAACTGAATGAATAAATAATAATAATAATGGCACTTATTAAGCGCTTACTATGTGCAAAGCACTGTTCTAAGCGCTGGGGGGATGCAAGGTCATGAGGTTGTCCCACAGTCTTCACCCCCATTTTCCAGATGAGGGAACTGAGGCCCAGAGAAGTGAAGTGACTTGCCCAAAGTCACCCAGCTGACGAGTGGCGGAGCTGGGATTTGAACCCATGACCTCCGACTCCAAAGCCCGGGCTCTTTTCCACTGAGCCACGCTGCTTCTCTAAATGAATATTTGTCAAACGCCGTTCTAAGCGCTGAGGTGGACACAAGTTAAGTTGGTTGGACCAAGTCCCCGACCCATTGGGGGCTTCCAGTCTAAGCAGGAGGGAGGAACAGGAGAACTGAGGCACGGAGAATCAATCAATCAATCAATCAATACTATTTATTGCACGCTTACTGTGTGCAGAGCACTGTACTAAGCGCTTGAGCACTGTACTAAGAGCTTGTGAAATGACCTGACTAGGGTCATACAGCAAACAACTGGTAGAGCCGGGATCACCTCCAGTAATGTCCGTCTCCCCCTCTAGACTGTAAGCTCGTCGTGGGCAGGGCAGGTGTCTGTTACTTCTAGTTGGGTAGGGACCGTCTCTATATGTTGCCAACTTGGACTTCCCAAGCGCTTAGCACAGTGCTCTGCACCCAGTAAGCGCTCAGTAAATACGACTGAATGAATGAATGTTACTGTTTATTGTAATAATAATAATAATAATGGCATTTATTAAGCGCTTACTATGTGCAAAGCACTGTTCTAAGCGCTGGGGAGGTTATAAGGTGATCAGGTTGTCCCACGGGGGGGGGCTCACAGTATTATTCCCCATTTTACAGATGAGGTAACTGAGGCACGGAGAAGTGAAGTGACTTGCACAAAGTCACACAGCTAAGTGGCGGAGCCGGCATTCGAACCCAGGAACTCTGACTCCAAAGCCCGGGCTCTTTCCAGTGAGCCACGGAGGCGAAACAAGCGGTGGACGGCTACTTTGTGAGCGTTTGCCGGCGGTGGGGTGGGGTGGGGTGGGGACCGCCCCCCGCCCCGTCCCCCGTCCCCCGGTACATACATGATCCCACCAACACTCGCTGAAGTTGGGGAGCTGGTGTTCCAGGCTGTACTCCAGAAACTCGAACATCACGCTGATGATCATGCACATCCACCAGTCGCGGATCATCAGGGTCTGGGAAAGAAGGCGGGAGGGACGGGGGGCATGGGCTTGCGGCGGGCCTGGGCGTCCCACCACGCTCCTTGCTCTGGGCAGGAGGAGGAGGAGGAGGAGGCCCGAAGCCTCTCTGGGGCCCAAGACCGGTGCAGTCCCCAGGGAAGATAATAATAATAACATCATCATCATCATCATCATCATCAATCGTATTTATTGAGCGCTTACTGTGTGCAGAGCACTGGACTAAGCGCTTGGGAAGTCCAAGTTGGCAACACATAGAGACAGTCCCTACCCAACAGTGGGCTCACAGTCTAATAATGATGGCGTTTATTAAGTGCTTAGTATGTGCAAAGCACTGTTCGAAGCACTGTTCCCACCCCGCACCCTCCGCTCCTCCGTCGCTAATCTCCTCACCGTTAGGCCTCGTTCTCGCCTGTCCCACCATTGACCCCCGGCCCACGTCCTCCCCCGGGCCTGGAATGCCCCCAATCCCTCTGCCCATCCGCCAAGCTCGCTCTCTTCCTCCCTTCAAGGCCCTGCTGAGAGCTCACCTCCTCCAGGAGGCCTTCCCACACTGAGCCCCTTCCTTCCTCTCCCCCTCGTCCCCCTCTCCACCCCCCCCACCTTACCTTCTTCCCTTCCCCACAGCACCTGTATAGACGTATATATGTTTGTACAGATTTATTACTCTATTTATTTATTTTACTTGTACCTATCTATTCTATTTATTTTATTTTGTTAGTATGTTTGGTTTTGTTCTCCGTCTCCCCCTTTTAGACTGTGAGCCCACTGTTGGGTAGGGACCGTCTCTATATGTTGCCAACTTGGACTTCCCAAGTGCTTAGTACAGTGCTCTGCACACAGTATGTGCTCCATAAATACAATTGATGAATGAATGAATGAATGACCCTGGTGGGACCCTGATGGCCAGGATGCGAGTCCTCCAGCCGCGGCCCGGCACGCGCCCCCCGTCACCCTCCCCAGGACCCCTTGCCACGGGGGCCGGGCCGCGGACAGCCGGGGGGTCTCCAGCCCCGATAACTCCCTTCTGGAAGGAGCCCAACCACTGGGTTTGGTCCTCCGGCTGCCTCGGGCGGTCCCGAGGGGGCATCTGAGGCCCCCCCAGAGGGCCGGAGGACGGGGGTTTGTCGCTGTGGAAGGCCCAGAGAGGCCATCTCTAACTGCCCCGCTAACCCTGGCCAAGGCTGGCAGGGGCGCAGGGCCCGCCGGACGGCCCCGGGGCCACGTTTCTTCCCCCCCTTCACCGTTGGAGACGGCCAAACTCAAGCCCGGCAGCCTCCCTGGACGTTGGCACGCATCGGCTTGGGCCACCTCACCGGGCACACCCTTTGGGCCCGACCTCTCAGAGATCCCCCCTACCCAGCTGGTCGGAAATTTCTTTATTCATTTATTTTTCTGTCTGTCTCCCCCCTCTAGACTGTGAGCTCTCTGTGGGCAAAAAATGTGTCTGTTTTCTCTTGTCTTCTCCCAGCTGCTTAGTCCACTGCTTTTGACACCTGTCCACATGTTTGGTTTTGTTGTCTGTCTCCCCCTTCTAGACTGTGAGCCCGTTGGTGGGTAGGGACCGTCTCTAGATGTTGCCAACTTGGACTTCCCAAGCGCTTAGTACAGTGCTCTGCACACAGTAAGTGCTCAATAAATACAACTGAATGAATGAATGAATGCTCCACACACAGTCTGCGCTCGCTAACTACAACTGAATGAACGAATGGATGAATGTTGGATCAGGGAAATTTCTTTGTTTATTCATTTATTTTTCTGTCCGTCTCCCCCCTCTAGACTGTAAGCTCTCTGTGGGCAGGAACTGTGGCTGTTTACTCTTCTCTTGTCCTCTCCCAGGTGCTTAGTCCGCTGCTCTTGACACCTGTCCACATGTTTGGTTTTGTTCTCTGTCTCCCCCTTCTAGACTGTGAGCCCGCTGTTCGGTAGGGACTGTCTCGAAATGTTGCCGACTTGTACTTTCCAGCGCTTAGTATGGTGCTCTGCACACAGTAAGCGCTCTAAATACGATTGAATGAATGAATGAAATTTGTTTACTCATTTATTTTTCTGTTTTGTCTCCCCCCTCTAGACTGTGAGCTCTCTGTGGGCAGGAAATGCGGCTGTTTTCTCTTGTCCTCTCCCAGCTGCTTAGTCCGCTGCTCTTGACCCCTGTCCTCATGTTTGGCTTTGTTGTCTGTCTCCCCCTTCTAGACTGTGAGCCCGTTGGTGGGTAGGGACCGTCTCCAGATGTTGCCAACTTGTACTTCCCAAGCGCTTAGTACAGTGCTCTGCACACAGTCAGCGCTCAATAAATACGACTGACTGAATGAATGAATGCTCCACACACAGCCTGCACTTGCTAACTACAACTGAAAGAACGAATGGATGAATGCTGGATCAGGGAAATTTCTTTGTTTATTCATTTATTTTTCTGTCCGTCTCCCCCCTCTAGACTGTAAGCTCTCTGTGGGCAGGAAATGCGTCTGTTTACTCTTCTCTTGTCCTCTCCCAGCTGCTTAGTCCGGTGCTCTTGACACCTGTCCACATGTTTGGTTTTGTTGTTTGTCTCCCCCTTCTAGACTGTGAGCCCGCTGTTGGGTAGGGACCGTCTCTATGTGTTGCCGACTTGTACTTCCCAAGCGCTTAGTACAGTGCTCTGCACACAGTAAGCGCTCTAAATACGATTGAATGAATGAATGAAATTTGTTTACTCATTTATTTTTCTGTTTTGTCTCCCCCCTCTAGACTGTGAGCTCTCTGTGGGCAGGAAATGTGTCTGTTTTCTCTTGTCCTCTCCCAGCTGCTTAGTCCGCTGCTCTTGACACCTGTCCTCATGTTTGGTTTTGTTGTCTGTCTCCCCCTTCTAGACTGTGAGCCCGTTGGTGGGTAGGGACCGTCTCTAAATGTTGCCGACTGGTACTTCCCAAGCGCTTAGTACAGTGCTCTGCACACAGTAAGCGCTCAATAAATACGACTGAATGAATGAATGAATGAATGCTCCACACACAGTCTGCGCTCGCTAACTACAACTGAATGAACGAATGGATGAATGCTGGATCAGGGAAATTGCTTTGTTTATTCATTTATTTTTCTGTCCGTCTCCCCCCTCTAGACTGTGAGCTCTCTGTGGGCAGGAAATGTGGCTGTTTTCTCTTGTCCTCTCCCAGCTGCTTAGTCCAGTGCTCTTGACACCTGTCCACATGTTTGGTTTTGTTGTCTTTCTCCCCCTTCTAGACTGTGAGCCCGTTGGTGGGTAGGGACCGTCTCTAAATGTTGCCAACTGGTACTTCCCAAGCGCTTAGTACAGTGCTCTGCACACGGTAAGCGCTCAATAAATACAACTGAATGAATGAATGAATGCTCCACACACAGTCTGCACTCGCTAACTACAACTGACTGAACGAATGGATGAATGCTGGATCAGGGAAATTTCTTTGTTTATTCATTTATTTTTCTGTCCGTCTCCCCCCTCTAGACTGTAAGCTCTCTGTGGGCAGGAAATGTGTCTGTTTACTCTTCTCTTGTCCTCTCCCAGGTGCTCAGTCCAGTGCTCTTGACACCTGTCCACATGTTTGGTTTTGTTGTCTGTCTCCCCCTTCTAGACTGTGAGCCCGCTGTTGGGTAGGGACCGTCTCTAGATGTTGCCAACTTGGACTTCCCAAGCGCTTAGTACAGTGCCCTGCACACAGTAAGTGCTCAATAAATACCCTTGAATGAATGAATGAAATGCACACAGTCGGCCCTCACTAACTACAACTGAATGAACGAATGGATGAATGCTGGATCAGGGAGATTTCTTTGTTTATTCATTTATTTTTCTGTTTTGTCTCCCCCCCCTTCTAGACTGTAAGCTCTCTGTGGGCAGGAAATGTGGCTGTTTACTCTTCTCTTGTCCTCTCTCAGGTGCTCAGTCCAGTGCTCAGCACACCGTCGGCTCTCACTAACCACACCTGAACGAACGAATGAATGGATGAAGCGCTTAGTACAGTGCTCTGCACATAGTAAGCGCTCAATAAATACGATTGATGATGATGAATGCCGGATCCGTCAGAAAGATCTGTCACCTCCCAGGAACGGTGGGCGACGGGGCCTCCAACCGGGCTGGCGTTAACCAGAAATGACCCTTGCCGGTGGTGTGCGTACACGTATACACATACGTGTAAACTCGCACATACATGTCATAATCGCCCCCACCCCCGTCCCCTTCCTACCTTCAGGTACCAGCCGAGAAAATGGGCAGGAACAAATCCATCCATCTTATCCTGGAAAAAACATGAGAGATCTCGGTCGACTTGAGCTTGTGAGGGGAAGGGGAGCCCCAAATAATAATAATAATGGTATTTTTTTTTACCATTACTGGAGAAGCAGCGTGGCTCAGTGGAAAGAGCCCGGGCTTGGGAGGCAGAGGTCGTGGGTTCTAATCCCGGCTCCGCCACTTGTCAGCTGGGTGACTTCGGGCAAGTCACTTCACTTCTCTGGGCCTCAGTCCCCTCACGTGGAAAATGGGGATGAGGGCTGTGAGCCCCACGTGGGACAACCTGATCACCTTGTATCTCCCCCAGCGCTTAGAACAGTGTCTGGCACATAGGAGGGAAGCACGGCTCCGTGGAAAGAGCCCGGGCTTTGGAGTCAGAGGTCGTGGGTTCAAATCCCGGCTCCGCCACTTGTCAGCTGTGTGACTTTGGGCAAGTCGCTTCACTTCTCTGGGCCTCAGTTACCTCATCTGTCAAATGGGGATGAAGACTGTGAGCCCCCCGTGGGACAACCTGATCACCTTGTATCTCCCCCAGTGCTTCGAACAGTGTCTGGCACATAGTAGGGAAGCATGGCTCCGTGGAAAGAGCCCGGGCTTTGGAGTCAGAGGTCGTGGGTTCAAATCCCGGCTCCGCCACTTGTCAGCTGTGTGACTTTGGGCAAGTCGCTTCACTTCTCTGGGCCTCAGTTACCTCGTCTGTAAAATGGGGATGAAGACTGTGAGCCCCCCGTGGGACAACCTGATCACCTTGTAACCTCCCCAGCGCTTAGAACAGCGCTTGGCACATAGTAAGCGCTTAATAAATGCTATCATTATTATTATTACTTAGTAAGCACTTAACAAATGCCACAATTATTATTATTATTAAAGTGCTTACTATGTGCAAAGCGCTGGGGGAGGGGGATACAAGGTGAGCAGGTTGTCCCACGTTGGGCTCACAGTCTTCATCCCCATTTTCCAGATGAGGGAACTGAGGCCCAGAGAAGCGAAGCGACTTGCCCAAAGTCACACAGCTAAGTGGCAGAGTCGGAATTAGAACCCACAACCTCTGACTCCCAAGCCCTGCTCTTCCCACTGAGCCACGCCCAAAGCCTGGACCATTCCCTCCTCCCAATGCTCCCGCTCTCTTCGGCTCCTCAGGAGGGAGGAGGCGCTCAGGGCGAGCTTCGTGGGCAGACGTGGGCAGCCCTGGCGTCTATCGTGCCCACAGGTGACAGTAATAACTGTACAGAAGCAGCGTGGCTCAGTGGAAAGAGCCCGGGCTTTGGAGTCGGGGGTCCTGGGTTCAAATCCCGGCTCCGCCAATTGTCAGCTGGGTGACTTTGCGCAAGTCACTTCACTTCTCTAGGCCTCAGTTCCCTCATCTGGAAAATGGGGATGAAGACTGTGAGCCCCCCGTGGGACAACCTGATCACTTTGTAACCTCCCTGGCGCTTAGAACAGTGCTTTGCACATAGTAAGCGCTTAATAAATGCCATTATTATTATTATTTGTTAAATGTTTACTATATGCCAGGGACTGCACTAAGCACTGGGGTGAATACAGGCAGATTGGGTTGGACACAGTCCCTGACCAGAAGCGGGCTCCGACAGTGATGGTGTTTGTTGTAGCGCTTACTATGTGCCAGGCGCTGTGCTAAACGCTGGGGTGTGACACAAGCAAATCAGGTTGCATACAGTCCCTGTCCCACACAGGGCTCACGGTCTCCATCCTCATTCTACAGATGAGGTCACTGAGGCCCACAGAAGCAAAGTGACTTGCCCAAGGTCACCCAGCAGACAGGTGGCGGAGCCGGGATTCGAACCCGGGTCCTTCTGACTCCTAGGCCCGGGTTCTAACTATTAGGCCGTGCTGCTTCTCTGAAAAATCCCAAGAGCCCCAGCAGGTGATGGTCTCTAGATGTTGCCAACTTGTACTTCCCAAGCGCTTAGTCCAGTGCTCTGCACACAGTAAGCGCTCAATAAATACGATTGATGGATTGATGGTATTTGTTAAGCCAAGCACTGTTCTTTAATAATAATAACTGCATTTATTAAGCGCTTACTACGGGCCAAGCACTGTTCTAAGCGCTGGGGAGGTCCAAGGTGATCAGGTTGTCCCACGGGGGGCTCACAGTCTTCATCCCCATTTGACAGATGAGGGAACTGAGGCCCAGAGGAGTGAAGTGACTTGCCCAAAGTCACGCAGCAGACAAGTGACGGGGCTGGGATTAAACAAAAAGCCGCGTGGCTCAGTGGAAAGAGCCCGGGCTTGGAAGTCAGTGGCTGTGGGTTCTAATCCTGCCACTTAATAATAATAATGATGGCATTTGTTAATAATAATAATAATGGTAATGGCATTTATTAAGCGCTTACTACATGCGAAGCACTGTTCTAAGCGCTGGGGAGGTTCCAAGGTGATCAGGTTGTCCCAAGGGGGCTCACAGTCTTCATCCCCATTTTACAGATGAGGGAACTGAGGCCCAGAGAAGTGAAGTAACTTGCCCAAAGTCACACAGCAGAGAAGTGGCGGAGCCGGGATTAGACAAGAAGCCGCGTGGCTTAGTGGCAAGAGCCCGGGCTTGGAAGTCAGAGGTTGTGGGTTCTAATCCCGCCACGTAATAATAATAATGATGGCATTTGTTAATAATAATAATAATAATAATAATAATGGCATTTCTTAAGCGCTTACTATGTGCAAAGCACTGTTCTAAGCACTGGGGAGGTTACAAGGTGATCAGGTTGTCCCGCGGGGGGCGCTCATGGTCTTCACCCCCATTTTCCAGATGAGGGAACTGAGGCCCAGAGAAGTGAAGTGACTTGCCCAAAGTCACACAGCAGACAAGTGGCGGGGCCGGGATTAGACAAGAAGCCGCGTGGCTCAGTGGCAAGAGCCCGGGCTTGGAAGTCAGAGGTCGTGGGTTCTAATCCTGCCACTTAATAATAATAATGATGGCATTTGTTAGTAATCATACTAATAATGGCATTTATTAAGCACTCACTATGTGCAAAGCACTGTTCTAAGCGCTGGGGAGGTTACAAGGTGATCAGGTTGTCCCAGGGGGGGCTCTGAGTCTTAATCCCCATTTTACAGATGAGGGAACTGAGGCCCAGAGAAGTGAAGTGACTTGCCCAAAGTCACACAGCAGACAAGTGGCGGGGCCAGGATTAGACCAGAAGCCGCGTGGCTCAGAGGCAAGAGCCCGGGCTTGGAAGTCAGAGGTCGTGGGTTCTAATCCTGCCACTTAATAATAATAATGATGGCATTTGTTAATAATAATAACAATAATAATGGCATTTATTAAGCGCTTACTATGTGCAAAGCATTGTTCTAAGCACTGGGGAGGTTACTAGGTGATCAGGTTGTCCCGGGGGGGCTCCGAGTCTTAATCCCCATTTTACAGATGAGGGAACTGAGGCACGGAGAAGTGAAGTGACTTGCCCAGAGTCACACAGCTGACAGTTGGCAGGGCTGGGATTTGAACCCATGACCTCTGACTCCAAATAATAATAATAATAATAATGGCATTTATTAAGCGCTCACTATGTGCAAAGCACTGTTCTAAGCGCTGGGGAGGTTACAAGGTGATCAGGTTGTCCCACGGGGGGCTCACAGTCTTAGTCCCCATTTTCCAGATGAGGGAACTGAGGCTCAGAGAAGTGAAGTGACTTGCCCAAGGTCACACAGTAGACGTGGTGGAGCCAGGATTAGAACCCATGACCCCTGACTCCAAAGCCCGGGCTCTTTCCACTGAGCCACGCTGCTTCTCATCAGCTGCTGCTTTACCATCAGCAAGCAGAGAAGCAGTACGGCCCAGTGGCTGGAGCCCGGGCCTTTGGAGTCAGAAGATCGTGGGTTCTAATCCCAGCGCCGATACTTACCTGCTGTGTGACCTCGGACAAGTCCCTTCACCTCTCTGGGCCTCAGTTCCCTCATCCGTAAAATGGGGATTGAGATGGTGAGCCCCACACGGGGCAGGGACCGTGCCCGACTCGATTTGCCTGTACCCGTCCCAGCGCTTCGTACAGTGCCTGGCACATAGTCATAGCCTGGCACTTAATCAATCAATCAATCAATCAATTGTATTTACTGAGCGCTTACTGTGTGCAGAGCACTGGACTAAGCGCTTGGGTTAGAATGCTCCGCCACTCCTCAGCTGTGTGACTCTGGGCAAGTCACTTCTCTGGGCCTCAGTTCCCTCATCTGGAAAATGGGGATTAAGACTGTGAGCCCCCAGGTGGGGCAACGTGATTACCTTGTAGCTACCCAGCGCTTAGAACAGTGCTTGGCACATAGTAAGTGCTTAACAAATATAATAATAATAACGATGATAATAATAAAATAACAATAATGATAATGATAAAATAATAATAATAAAACAACAATAATAATAACAATAACAACAATAATAATAATGACGATGATAATGATAATGATAATAATAATCCTTTTAGACTGTGAGCCCACTGTTGGGTAGGGACTGTCTCTACATGTTGCCAATTTGTACTTCCCAAGCGCTTAGTACAGTGCTCGGCATCTAGTAAGCGCTCAATAAATACGATTGATGATGATAATAATGATGATAATAATAATGACAATGATAATAATATAACAATAAAACAATGATAACAACAATAACAATGATGATAACAACAATAATGATGATGATAATAACAATAATAATGATGATAACAATAACAATGATGATGATACTAATAATAACAATAATGATGATAATAATAATAACGATAATGATAATAATAATGATAATAATAAAAATAAAATAATAATAAAATGATAACAACAATAATGATGATGATAATAATAACAATAATAATGATGATGATGAAAACAATAACAATGATGATGATGATGATAACAATAACAACAACAATGATGATGATGATAATAACAATGACAATAATAATGATGATGATAATAATAACAATAATAATGATGATAATAATAAGAATAACAATAGCAATAATAGCAATAATAATAATAATAATAATGATGATGATGATGATAACAATAACGATGATGATGATAATAACAATAACAACAACAATGATGATGATGATAATAATGACAATAATAATGACGATGATAATAATAACAATAATAATGATGATAATAAGAATAACAATAGCAATAATAGCAATAATAATAATAATAATGATGATAACAATAACGATGATGATAATAATAACAATAACAACAATGATGATGATGATAATAATGACAATAATGACGATGATAATAATAACAATAATAATGATGATAATAAGAATAACAATAGCAATAATAGCAATAATAATAATAATAATGATGATAACAATAACGATGATGATGATAATAACAATAACAACAATGATGATGATGATAATAATGACAATAATGACGATGATAATAATAACAATAATAATGATGATAAGAATAACAATAGCAATAATAGCAATAATAATAATAATGATGATAATAACAATAACGATGATGATGATAATAACAATAACAACAACAATGATGATGATGATAATAATGACGATGATAATAATAACAATAATAATGATGATAATAAGAATAACAATAGCAATAATAGCAATAATAATAATAATGATGATGATAACAATAACGATGATGATGATAATAACAATAACAACAACAATGATGATGATGATAATAATGACAATAATAATGATGATGATAATAACAATAATAATGATGATAATAATAAGAATAATAATAGCAATAATAATAATGATGATGATGATGATGATGATGATGATGATGATGATGATGATGACGCTAGGCCTCGACCTAGCTCACGGCCGCTTCATTGTCTTTTATTTTGGGGTACCCGTTTCCCCCCCGCCCCCCGGCCCCCCCGGCTCGGCGGCTCACCCAGACGTTGTGGAACGGGTCGGTCTCGTTGCCCGGGTCGTAGAGGAGGCAGTTGCCCCCGTAGTCTCTTTCGGGCAGGGGGACCCCCAGCTTGGGGTCGATGTACTTCAGGAACTGGCGCCCATCGTGCACCGTCTGAAAGACAAGCCCCGCTCGCCGTCGGGAAGGGCGCCGGGGGGCTGGGGGGGGGGTCCCCGCTCCCTCCGGCTCCTACCCCCGGGGCAGGAAGACCCCCTCGCTCCGATGCTTCGGGCTGGGGAAATCCAGCCATCCATCCGTGGTACCTGTTGAGATCTTACTAGCTCCGGACTAGACGTCCGGGAGAGTAACTAACAGCCGCGTGAAGCAGCGTGGAAGAGAGCCCGGGCTTTGGAGTCAGAGGTCACGGGTTCGAATCCACGTCTGCTGTGTGACCTTGGGCAAGTCACGTAACTTCTCGGAGCCTCAGTTCCCTCCTCTGTAAAATTGGGATCGATCAATCAATCGTATTTGTTCAGCACTTACTGTGTGCAGAGCACTGGACTAAGCACTTGGGAAGTCCAGGTTGGCAACATATAGAGACGGTCCCTACCCGACAGTGGGCTCACAGTCGAGAAGGGGGAGAAAGAGAACAAAACCAAACATACTAACAAAATAAAATAGATTAAGACTGTGAGCCCCACGTGGGACAACTTGATCACCTTGAATCCACCCCCAGTGCTTAGAACAGTGCTCTGCACGTAGTAAGCGCTTAACAAATGCCATTATTATTATTATTATTATTATTATTATTATTATTATAGTCATCGCGGTATTCATTAAGCGCTTACTAAGGTGCCAAACGCTGTTCTCAGCACTGGAGTAGATACAAGATGATCAGGTCTGACACAGTCCCGGGCCCGCACCGGGCTCACGGTCATCCTCTCCACTTTCCAGATGAGGGGAATGAGGCCCGGAGAATCAATCAATCAATCAATCGTATTTATTGAGCGCTTACTACGAGCGAAGCACTGGACTAGACGCTTGGGAGAGTAACAGTCATTGCGGTATTCGTTAAGCGCTTACTAAGGTGCCAAACACTGTTCTCAGCACTGGAGTAGATATAAGCAATCAATCGTATTTACTGAGCGCTTACTACGAGCGGAGCACTGGACTAGACGCTTGGGAGAGTAACAGTCATCACAGTATTCATTAGGTGCTTACTAAGGTGCCAGACGCTGTTGTCAGCACTGGAGTAGATACAAGATGATCGGGTCTGACACAGCCCCGGGCCCGCACCGGGCTCACGGTCGTCTTCACCACTTTCCAGATGAGGGGAATGAGGCCCAGAGAATCAATCAATCAATCAGTCAATCGTATTTATTGAGCGCTTACTACAGGCGGAGCACTGGACTAGATGCTTGGGAGAGTAATAGTCATCGCGGTAATCGTTAGGCGCTTACTAAGGTGCCAAACGCTGTTCTCAGCACTGGAGTAGATACAAGATGATCGGGTCTGACACAGCCCCGGGCCCGCACCGGGCTCACGGTCATCTTCTCCACTTTCCAGATGAGGGGAATGAGGCCCAGAGAATCAATGAATCAATCAATCATCAATCGTATTTACTGAGCGCTTACTACGAGCGGAGCACTGGACTAGATGCTTGGGAGAGTAACAGTCATCGCGGTATTCGTTAGGCGCTTTCTAAGGTGCCAAACGCTGTTCTCAGCACTGGAGTAGATACAAGATGATCGGGTCTGACACAGCCCCGAGCCCGCACCGGGCTCACGGTCGTCTTCGCCACTTTCCGGATGAGGGGAATGAGGCCCAGAGAATCAATCAATCAATCGTATTTATTGAGCGCTTACTACGAGCGGAGCACTGGACTAGATGCTTGGGAGAGTAATAGTCATCGCGGTATTCGTTAAGCGCTTACTAAGGTGCCAAACGCTGTTCTCAGCAATGGAGTAGATACAAGCAATCAATCGTATTTATTGAGCGCTTACTACGAGCGGAGCACTGGACTAGACGCTTGGGAGAGTAACAGTCATCGCGGTATTCGTTAGGCGCCTACTAAGGTGCCAAACGCTGTTCTCAGCACTGGAGTAGATACAAGATGATCGGGTCTGACACAGCCCCGGGCCCGCACCGGGCTCACGGTCGTCTTCTCCACTTTCCAGATGAGGGGAACGAGGCCCAGAGAATCAATCAATCAATCAGTCAATCAATCGTATTTATTGAGCACTTACTACAAGCAGAGCACTGGACTAGACGCTTGGGAGAGTAACAGTCATCGCGGTATTCGTTAAGCGCTTACTAAGGTGCCAAACGCTGTTCTCAGCACTGGAGTAGATACAAGATGATCGGGTCTGACACAGCCCCGGGCCCACAACGGGCTCACGGTCGTCTTCTCCACTTTCCAGATGAGGGGAGTGAGGCCCAGAGATTCAATCAATCAATCAATCAATCGTATTTACTGAGCGCTTACTACGAGCGGAGCACTGGACTAGACGCTTGGGAGAGTAACAGTCATCGCGGTATTCGTTAAGCGCTTACTAAGGTGCCAAACGCTGTTCTAAGCACTGGAGTAGAAAGAAGATGATCAGGTCTGACACAGCCCCGGGCCCGCACCGGGCTCACGGTCATCTTCTCCACTTTCCAGATGAGGGGAATGAGGCCCAGAGAATCAATCAATCAATCAATCGTATTTATTGAGCACTTACTGTGTGCAGAGCACTGGACTAAGCGCTTGGGAAGCACAGGTTGGCGACATATAGAGACGGTCCCTACCCAACAGTGGGCTCACAGTCTAGAAGAGAAGTGAAGTGACTTGCCCAAGGTCACCCAGAAGACCAGCGGCGGAGCCGGGATTAGAACCCGTGACCGACACGAGAATCAGCAGAAACGTTCCCCTCCCGCAATGAGCTTACAGTCTAGGGGGGGGATCCTTATTCCCCTTCCTAATCCGATTAGTTTTAAATGACGTTTGCCCGTCTCCCTGCTCCACTATGAGCTCGAGGAGGCCAGTATATTCATTCAATCGTATTTACTGAGCACTTACTGTGTGCAGAGCACTGGACTAGGACCCACAGTCCTGACTGGATTGTGCACAAAAAGATAAGCGCTTAGTACAGTGTTCTGCACACAGTAAGCGCTCAATAAATACGACTGATGATGACACTGTCCCTCGCTGGGCGATCACGAATCTCGTTTCCGCTTTCGTATCCCGGTCTCACGGCTCTTTCGTGATTCCCGCTGAACCGCATTAGGTATTTGGGAAGAGAAGCAGTGTGGCCTAGTGGATAGAGCTCGAATCCTGGGACTCGGAGAGGACCCGGGTTCTAATCCCTGCTACTTAACTTATCCGCTGTGTGACCTAATCAATCAGTCGTACTTATTGAGCGGAGGCCAGTCAGTCAGCTGCTCTGGGCCTCAATCACCTCATCTGTAAATCAATCACTCAATCGTATTTATTGAGCACTTACTGTGTGCAGAGCACTGTACTAAGCGGTTGGGAAGTCCAAGTCGGCAACATATAGAGACATTCCCTACCCAACAGTGGGCTCACAGTCTAAAAGGGGGAGACGGACAACAAAACCAAACATACTAACAAAATGAAATAAATAGAATAGATATGTACAAGTAAAATAAATCAATAAATAGAGTAATAGATATGTACAAACATATATACAGATGCTGTGGGGAAGGGAAGGAGGTAAGGTGGGGGGATGGAGAGGGGGATGAGAGGGAGAGGAAGGGAGGGGAATAAGACTGCGAGTCCCATGTGGGATGGTGATCGTGCCCAACCTGACTCCCTTGTATCGCCCCCAGCGCTTAGTACATAGCAAGCCCGGGGACACCTGGGGGGCTTTACTCGTACATATCTATCCCATTTATTTTATTTTGTTAGTATGTTTGGTTTTGTTCTCTGTCTCCCCCTTATAGACTGTGAGCCCACTGTTGGGTAGGGACTGTCTCTGTATGTTGCCAACTTGGACTTCCCAAGCGCTTAGTACAGTGCTCTGCACACAGTAAGCGCTCAATAAATACGATTGATGATGATGATGTATATATGTTTGTACATATTTATTACTCTATTTATTTATTTTACTTGTACCTATCTATTCTATTTATTTTATTTTGTATGTTTGGTTTTGTTCTCTGTCTCCCCCTTTTAGACTGTGAGCCCACTGTTGGGTAGGGACTGTCTCTATATGTTGCCAACTTGGACTTCCCAAGCGCTTAGTACAGTGCTCTGCACACAGTAAGTGCTCAATAAATACGATTGATGATGATGATGATGACCGGCCCTGACCTCTGACCCGCTCCTTGCCCGCTCCCTGCCTCAGTTTCCCAGGCTTGGAGAGGGCTCTGACCTCCGGAGGGGGAGAGGCCCCGGGGAGACAGAGATGGTCCCCTCATGGAGTCAGAACAACCAGGATCAGAAGCCTCCGTGGGCCAAATTAAAACCCTGTCCTTACTGAGGGTGTCAGGCTGAGGCTTAAGTCATCATCATCATCATCAACCGTATTTATTGAGCGCTTACTGTGTGCAGAGCACTGTACTAAGCGCTTAGGAAGTCCAAGTTGGCAACATATAGAGACAGTCCCTACCCAACAGTGGGCTCACAGTCTAAAAGGGGGAGACAGAGAACAAAACCAAACATATTAACAAAATAAAATAAATAGAATAGATATGTACAAGTAAAATAAATAGAGTAACAAATACGTACAAACATATATAAAGTCGGGGGTGGGTCCCCTCTGGGACAGACAGGATGGGGGCATCGCTCCAACGGCCGGGGGAAGGCCCCCGAACCGTGGCACCCCAAAGAGACGTCACATCTTTTAGACTGTGAGCCCACTGTTGGGTAGGGACTATGTTGCCAACTTGGACTTCCCAAGCGCTTAGTCCAGTGCTCTGCACACAGTAAGCGCTCAAATAAATACGATTGATTGATTGATTGATTGATCTCCCCTCCTCCCCAGCCCACGCCCCATCCGCTGGCTGGGAAAGGGGGCCCGGGAGACTGGCACATGACAAATCAACCTGGGGTATTTACTGAGCGCTTACTGAGCCCTGGACTCAGCACTTGGGAGAGCCCGATAAGTGCTGGAAGGTGCGTTCCCCGCCCGCAACGAGCTTACGGTTTAGAGGACGCCACATTCGTCTCACCGTTATTATCCTCCATCAGCTGGTGATACAGAACAATAATGGTATTTGTTAAGCGCTTACTATGTGCCAGGCGCTGTTCTAAGTGCAGAGGTAGTTACAAGCCCACTGGTGGGTAGGGACTGTCTCTATATGTTGCCAACTTGTACTTCCCAAGCGCTTAGTACAGTGCCCTGCACACAGTAAGCACTCAATAAATACGATTGAATGAATGCGGACCATCTCTATATGTTGCCAACTTGTCCTTCCCAAGCGCTTAGTCCAGTGCTCTGCATACGGTAAGTGCTCAATACGACCATGAATGAATGAAAAGGGACCGTCTCTATATGTTGCCAACTTGTACTTCCCAAGCGCTTAGTACAGTGCTCTGCACACAGTAAGCGCTCAATAAATATGATTGAATGAATGAATAGGGACCGTCTCTATATGTTGCCAACTTGTACTTCCCAAGCGCTTAGTCCAGTGCTCTGCACACATCAAGCGCTCAATAAATACGACTGAATGAATGAATCATCAATCGTATTTATTGAGCGCTTACTATGTGCAGAGTACTGTTCTAAGTACTAAGTACAGTAATACGATTGATGATGAATGAGACAGTCCATCCCCATTTTCCAGATGAGGTCGCTGGGGCACGGGGAAGTGAAGTGACTTGCCCAAGGTCACCCGGCAGACAAGTGGCGGAGCCGGGATTTGAACCCAGGTCCTTCTGATTGCCAGGCCCGGGCTCTATAGTATGCTACCTCTCTACTATTACTGGCTCATTCCAGGGGGGATGGGGGCCTTGAACCTTATCCCTGAAGGACAGCTCATCCCCGGCTAATAATAATAATGATGGTATTTGTTAAGTGCTTACTATGTGCCAAGCACTGTTCTAAGCGCTGGGGAGGTTACAAGGTGATCAGGTTGTCCCACGGGGGGCTCACAGTCTTCATTCCCATTGTACAGATGAGGTCACTGAGGCAAAAAGAAGTGAGGTGACTTGCCCAAAGTCACCCAGCTGACAGTTGGCGGAGCCGGGATTTGAACCCATGACCTCTGACTCCAAAGCCCGGGCTCTTTCCACTGAGCCACGCTGCTTCTCGCTGCTAATTGATGATGATGCTAATGAAGTTGGTTGTGGGCTGGGAATGTGTTGTGTCTGTTTAATAATAACAACAACAACAATAATAATGGTACTTGTTAATTAATTACTGATGCCATTTGTTAAGTGCCTGCTTCTCGCTGCTAATGAAGTTGGTTGTGGGCTGGGAATGTGTTGCATCTGTTTAATAATAATAATAAAAACAATAATAATAATGGTATTTGTTAATTAATTACTGATGCCATTTGTTAAGTGCCTGCTTCTCGCTGCTAATGAATTTGGTTGTGGGCTGGGAATGTGTTGTGTCTGTTTAATAATAACAACAACAATAATAATAATGGTATTTGTTAATTAATTACTGATGCCATTTGTAAAGTGCCTGCTTCTCGCTGCTAATGAAGTTGGTTGTGGGCTGGGAATGTGTTGTGTCTGTTTAATAATAACAACAACAACGATAATAATGGTATTTGTTAATTCATTACTGATGCCATTTGTTAAGTGCCTGCTTCTCGCTGCTAATGAAGTTGGTTGTGGGCTGGGAATGTGTTGTGTCTGTTTAAAAATAATAACAATAATAATAATGGTATTTGTTAATTAATCACTGATGTCATTTGTTAAGTGCCTGCTTCTCGCTGCTAATGAAGTTGGTGGTGGGCTGGGAATGTGTTGTGTCTGTTTAATAATAACAACAACAACAATAATAATGGTATTTGTTAATTACTGATGCCATTTGTAAAGTGCCTGCTTCTCGCTGCTAACGAAGTTGGTTGTGGGCTGGGAATGTGTTGTGTCTGTTTAATAATAACAACAACAACAATAATAATGGTATTTGTTAATTAATTACTGATGCCATTTGTTAAGTGCCTGCTTCTCGCTGCTAATGAAGTTGGTTGTGGGCTGGGAATGTGTTGCGTCTGTTTAATAATAAAACAACAACAATAATAATGGTATTTGTTAATTCATTACTGATGCCATTTGTTAAGCGCTTACTATGTGCCAAGCACTGTTCTACGCGCTGAGGTAGATACACGGTAATTAGGTTGTCCCCCTGTGGGGCTCACAGTCTTCATCCCCATTTTCCAGATGAGGGAACTGAAGCCCAGAGAAGTGAAGCGGTTTCTCTAAGGTCACACAGCAGACGAGCGGCGGGGCCGGGATTAGAACCCACGTCCTCTGACTCCCAAGACCGGGCTCTTTCCACTGAGCCACACTGCTTCTGTTTACTTTCCTATGGTCCTCTCCCAAGCGCTCGCTCAGTACGGTGCTCTCCACGCACTAAGCGCTCAAACAATACCACTGAATGAATGAATGAATACCACTGAATGAATGAATTCCTCCCAGTTGGGAGGAATGTGTCTGCGTTGGGTGGCGGCCCCCACGGAGCCGCTTAGTACAGTGCTCTCCACACAGTAAACGCTCAGTAAATACGGCTGAATGAAGGAATGACCCCCCCATTTAGGGGGAATGTGCCTGCGTTGGGTGGCGGCCCCCACGGAGCCGCTTAGTACAGTGCTCTCCACATGGTAAGTGCTCAGTAAATACCGCTAAATGACGGAATGACCCCCCGTTTAGGGGGAATGTGCCTGCGTCGGGTGGCGGCCCCCACGGAGCCGCTTAGTACAATGCTCTCCACACAGTAAGCGCTCAGTAAATACCTCTCAACGAAGGAATGACCCCCAGGTTGGGGGGAATGTGCCTGCGTTGGGTGGCGGCCCCCACGGAGCCGCTTAGTACAGTGCTCTCCACACAGTTAGTGCTCAGTAAATACCACTGAATGAAGGAATGACCCCCCATTTAGGGGGAATGTGTCTGTGTTGGGTGGCAGCCCCCACGGAGCCGCTTAGTACAGTGCTCTCCACACAGTAAGCGCTCAGTAAATACCGCTGAATGAAGGAATGGCACCCGGGCTGGGGGGAATGTGCCTGCGTTGGGTGGCGGCCCCCACGGAGCCGCTTAGTACAGTGCTCTCCACACAGTAAGTGCTCAGTAAATACCGCTGAATGAAGGAATGACCCCCGGTATAGGGGGAATGTGTCTGTGTTGGGTGGCGGTCCCCACAGAGCCGCTTAGTACAGCACTCTCCACACAGTAAGCGCTCAGTAAGTACCACTGAATGAAGGAATGACTGCCGGGTTGGGGGGAATTCATTCATTCAATCGTATTTATTGAGCGCTTACTGCGTGCCGAGCACTGTACTAAGCGCTTGGGTGGTACAAGTTGGCAACATATAGGGACGGTCCCTACCCAACAGCGGGGAATGTGTCTGCACTGGGTGATGGCCCCCAAGGAGCCGCTTAGTACAGTGCTCTCCACACAGTAAGCGCTCATTAAATACCGCTGAATGAATGAATGACTGCCAGGTTGGGGGGAATTCATTCATTCAATCGTATTTATTGAGCGCTTACTGTGTGCAGAGCACTGTACTAAGCGCTTGGGAGGTACAAGTTGGCAACATATAGAGACAGTCCCTACCTAACAGCGGGGAATGTGTCTGCATTGGGTGATGGCCCCCACGGAGCCGCTTAGTACAGTGCTCTCCACACAGTAAGCGCTCAGTAAATACCGCTGAATGAAGGAATGACCCCCAGGTTGGGGGGAATATGTCTGCGTTGGGTGGCGGCCCCACGGAGCCGCTTAGTACAGTGCTCTCCATACAGTTAGTGCTCAGTAAATACCACTGAATGAAGGAATGACCTCCCATTTAGGGGGAATGTGTCTGTGTTGGGTGGCAGCCCCCACGGAGCCGCTTAGTACAGTGCTCTCCACACAGTAAGCGCTCAGTAAATACCGCTGAATGAAGGAATGGCACCCGGGCTGGGGGGAATGTGCCTGCGTTGGGTGGCGGCCCCCACGGAGCCGCTTAGTACAGTGCTCTCCACACAGTAAGTGCTCAGTAAATACCGCTGAATGAAGGAATGACCCCCGGTATAGGGGGAATGTGTCTGTGTTGGGTGGCGGTCCCCACAGAGCCGCTTAGTACAGCACTCTCCACACAGTAAGCGCTCAGTAAGTACCACTGAATGAAGGAATGACTGCCGGGTTGGGGGGAATTCATTCATTCAATCGTATTTATTGAGCGCTTACTGCGTGCCGAGCACTGTACTAAGCGCTTGGGCGGTACAAGTTGGCAACATATAGGGACGGTCCCTACCCAACAGCGGGGAATGTGTCTGCACTGGGTGATGGCCCCCAAGGAGCCGCTTAGTACAGTGCTCTCCACACAGTAAGCGCTCATTAAATACCGCTGAATGAATGAATGACTGCCAGGTTGGGGGGAATTCATTCATTCAATCGTATTTATTGAGCGCTTACTGTGTGCAGAGCACTGTACTAAGCGCTTGGGAGGTACAAGTTGGCAACATATAGAGACAGTCCCTACCTAACAGCGGGGAATGTGTCTGCATTGGGTGATGGCCCCCACGGAGCCGCTTAGTACAGTGCTCTCCACACAGTAAGCGCTCAGTAAATACCGCTGAATGAAGGAATGACCCCCAGGTTGGGGGGAATGTGTCTGCGTTGGGTGGCGGCCCCACGGAGCCGCTTAGTACAGTGCTCTCCATACAGTTAGTGCTCAGTAAATACCACTGAATGAAGGAATGACCCCCCATTTAGGGGGAATGTGTCTGTGTTGGGTGGCAGCCCCCACGGAGCCGCTTAGTACAGTGCTCTCCACACAGTAAGCGCTCAGTAAATACCGCTGAATGAAGGAATGGCACCCGGGCTGGGGGGAATGTGCCTGCGTTGGGTGGCGGCCCCCACGGAGCCGCTTAGTACAGTGCTCTCCACACAGTAAGTGCTCAGTAAATACCGCTGAATGAAGGAATGACCCCCGGTATAGGGGGAATGTGTCTGTGTTGGGTGGCGGTCCCCACAGAGCCGCTTAGTACAGCACTCTCCACACAGTAAGCGCTCAGTAAGTACCACTGAATGAAGGAATGACTGCCGGGTTGGGGGGAATTCATTCATTCAATCGTATTTATTGAGCGCTTACTGCATGCCGAGCACTGTACTAAGCGCTTGGGCGGTACAAGTTGGCAACATATAGGGACGGTCCCTACCCAACAGCGGGGAATGTGTCTGCACTGGGTGATGGCCCCCAAGGAGCCGCTTAGTACAGTGCTCTCCACACAGTAAGCGCTCATTAAATACTGCTGAATGAATGAATGACTGCCGGGTTGGGGGGAATTCATTCATTCAATCGTATTTATTGAGCGCTTACTGTGTGCAGAGCACTGTACTAAGCGCTTGGGAGGTACAAGTTGGCAACATATAGAGACAGTCCCTACCTAACAGCGGGGAATGTGTCTGCACTGGGTGATGGCCCCCACGGAGCCGCTTAGTACAGTGCTCTCCACACAGTAAGCGCTCAGTAAATACCACTGAATGAAGGAATGACCCCCCATTTAGGGGGAATGTGTCTGTGTTGGGTGGCGGCCCCCACGGAGCCGCTTAGTACAGTGCTCTCCACACAGTAAGCGCTCAGTAAATACCGCTGAATGAAGGAATGGCACCCGGGCTGGGGGGAATGTGCCTGCGTTGGGTGGCGGCCCCCACGGAGCCGCTTAGTACAGTGCTCTCCACACAATAAGCACTCAGTAAATGCCGCTGAATGAAGGAATGGCACCCGGGCTGGGGGGAATGTGTCTGCATTGGGTGGCGGCCCCACGGAGCCGCTTAGTACAGTGCTCTCCATACAGTAAGCGCTCAGTAAATACCACTGAATGAAGGAATGACCCCCCATTTAGGGGGAATGTGTCTGTGTTGGGTGGCGGCCCCCACTGAGCCGCTTAGTACAGTGCTCTCCACACAGTAAGCGCTCAGTAAATACCGCTGAATGAAGGAATGATCCCCGGGTTGGGGGGAATGTGCCTGCATTGGGTGGCGGTCCCCACGGAGCTGCTTAGTACAGTGCTGTCCATACAGTAAGCGCTCAGTAAATACCGCTGAATGAAGGAATGACTGCCGGGTTGGGGGAAATTCATTCATTCAATCGTATTTATTGAGCGCTTACTGTGTGCCGAGCACTGTACTAAGCGCTTGGGCGGTACAAGTTGGCAACATGTAGGGACAGTCCCTACCCAACAGCGGGGAATGTGTCTGCATTGGGTGATGGCCCCCAAGGAGCCGCTTAGTACAGTGCTCTCCACACAGTAAGCACTCAGTAAATACCGCTGAATGAAGGAATGACTACCAGGTTGGGGGGAATTCATTCATTCAATCGTATTTATTGAGCGCTTACTGTATGCAGAGCACTGTACTAAGTGCTTGGGAGGTACAAGTTGGCAAGATATAGAGACGGTCCCTACCCAACAGCGGGGAATGTGTCTGCATTGGGTGGCGGCCCCCAAGGAGCCGCTTAGTACAGTGCTCTCCACACAGTAAGCGCTCAGTAAATACCGCTGAATGAAGGAATGGCACCCGGGCTGGGGGAAATGTGTCTGCATTGGGTGGCAGCCCCCACGAAGCCGCTTAGTACAGTGCTCTCCACACAGTAAGCGCTCAGTAAATACCACTGAATGAAGGAATGACTACCGGGTTGGGGGGAATTCATTCATTCAATCGCATTTATTGAGCGCTGACTGTGTGCAGAGCACTGTACTGAGCGCTTGGGAGGTACAAATCGGCAACATTTAGAGACGGTCCCTACCCAACGACAGGCTCACAGAGGGGAGACCCGCCGGGCACCTCCCTGCGCCGGAAATACCAATCAATCCATCATATTTATTGAGCGCTTACTGTGTGCAGAGCACTGTACTAAGCGCTTGGGAAGTCCAAGTTGGCAACACGTAGAGACAGTCCCTACCCAACAGTGGGCTCACAGTCTAGAGAAGCAGCGTGGCTCAGTGGAAAGAGCCCGGGCTTGGGAGTCGGAGGTCGTGGGTTCGAATCCCAGCTCCGCCACGTGTCTGCTGGGTGACTCTGGGCAAGTCACTTCACTTCTCTGAGCCTCAGGTCTCTCATCTGTAAAATGGGGATGAAGACTGTGAGCCCCACGTGGGACCCACCTGATCACCTTGTATCCTCCCCAGCGCGCTCAACAGTGCTTCGCACATAGTAAGCGCTTAACAAATGCCATCATTAGTATTAGAAGAAATATTCATTCAGTCGTATTTATTCAGTGCTTACTGTGTGCAGGGCGCTGTACTAAGCGCTTGGGAAGTACAAATCGGCAACATATAAAGACGGTCCCTACCCGACGACGGGCTCACAGTTTAGAAGGGGGAGTATCACGTAACCAAAGCAATCGTGCCTATAGCTGGAAAAGAATAAAAACCGCCTGAATTTAATGGCTTCTGCAGAGATAAAGAGTTGAGCCGAATCGCAGGGACAGACGTCCTAAAAATAATCTGAGCGCGGCTGGAATTTAAAGTTTCAGCAGAGTCTCAGGTCACCGATGAGCAGCAAAAGGCGAACTGCCCTTTAAAAATGGTTGAAAAACGAAGCACAGAGACAACCAGGAGCGAGGATTCCAGCAGCAACTCAAAACGATATATATGTCTATATGGTTGTACATATTTATTACTCTATTTATTTATTTATTTATTTATTTTACTTGTACATTTCTATCCTACTTATTTTATTTTGTTGGTATGTTCGGTTCTGTTCTCTGTCTCCCCCTTTTAGACTGTGAGCCCACTGTTGGGTAGGGACTGTCTCTATGTGATGCCAACTTGTACTTCCCAAGCGCTTAGTACAGTGCTCTGCACATAGTAAGCGCTCAATAAATACGATTGATTGATTGACTGGTCCTAAAGGAACAGCCACCGGCCTGTACGGATAATCTGAGGTGCAAAACTGAAAAAATCTAAAAGTTTAAAATGTCCCCCCCACAAAGATAAACACACGTTCTCTCTTAAGCGAAAATGCCTGCGAGTAACACAGACTAGCGCAAGCTGCTGCTAGAACTTCCTGGTGAATAAGCATTTGTTACCTACCAAAAATTATTTTTCTTCTTCCTCCCCACACTCTTAATTTTAAAGTACTCTGCACTGGCGTCTTTATTCCAACCAGTTGTAACAATTGTAAATATCCGCGTTGACCCTCCCCCGTCACCTCACGGTGCTTAGAACAGTGCTCAGCGCTTAGCACAATCAATCACTCAATCGTATTTATTGAGCGCTTACTATGTGCATAGCACAGCGCTTGGCACATAGCCAGCGCTTAACAAATACCATCATCCTCATTACTATTCTATTTATTTTGTTAATGATGTGCGCCTAGCTTTAATTCTATTTGTTCCGATGATTTTTGACACCGGTCTCCATGTTTTATCGTCCGTCTCCCCCTTCTAGCCCGTGAGCCCGCTGTTGGGTAGGGACCGTCTCTACTTGCTGCCGACTTGGACTTCCCAAGCGCTTAGTACAGTGCTCTGCACATAGTAAGCGCTCAATAAATACGATTGATTGATTGATTGATTGATTGACTGGTCCTAAAGAAGCAGCCACCGGCCTGTGCGGATAATCTGAGGTGCAAAACTAAAAAAATCTAAAAGTTTAAAATGTTCCCCACACAAAGATAAACACACGTTCTCTCTTAAGCGAAAATGCCTGCGAGTAACATAGACTAGCGCAAGCTGCTGCTAGAACTTCCTGGTGAATAAGCATTTGCTTACCTACCAAAAATTACTTTTCTTCTTCCTCCCCACACTCTTAATTTTAAAGTACTCTGCACTGGCGTCTTTATTCCAACCAGTTGTAACAATTGTAAATATCCGCGTTGACCCTCCCCCGTCACCTCACGGTGCTTAGAACAGTGCTCAGCGCTCAGCACAATCAATCAATCAATCGTATTTATTGAGCGCTTACTGTGTGCATAGCACAGCGCTTGGCGCATAGCCAGCGCTTAACGAATACCGTCATCCTCATTATTATTCTATTTATTTTGTTAATGATGTGCGCCTAGCTTTAATTCTATTTGTTCCGATGATTTTTGACACCCGTCTCCATGTTTTATCGTCCGTCTCCCCCTTCTAGCCCGTGAGCCCGCTGTTGGGTAGGGACCGTCTCTACTTGCTGCCGACTTGGACTTCCCAAGCGCTTAGTACAGTGCTCTGCACATAGTAAGCGCTCAATAAATACGATTGATTGATTGATTGATTGATTGACTGGTCCTAAAGAAGCAGCCACCGGCCTGTGCGGATAATCTGAGGTGCAAAACTAAAAAAATCTAAAAGTTTAAAATGTTCCCCACACAAAGATAAACACACGTTCTCTCTTAAGCGAAAATGCCTGCGAGTAACATAGACTAGCGCAAGCTGCTGCTAGAACTTCCTGGTGAATAAGCATTTGTTACCTACCAAAAATTACTTTTCTTCTTCCTCCCCACACTCTTAATTTTAAAGTACTCTGCACTGGCGTCTTTATTCCAACCAGTTGTAACAATTGTAAATATCCGCGTTGACCCTCCCCCGTCACCTCACGGTGCTTAGAACAGTGCTCAGCGCTTAGCACAATCAATCAATCAATCGTATTTATTGAGCGCTTACTATGTGCATAGCACAGCGCTTGGCACATAGCCAGCGCTTAACGAATACCGTCATCCTCATTATTATTCTATTTATTTTGTTAATGATGTGCGCCTAGCTTTAATTCTATTTGTTCTGATGATTTTTGACACCCGTCTCCATGTTTTATCGTCCGTCTCCCCCTTCTAGCCCGTGAGCCCGCTGTTGGGTAGGGACCGGCTCTACTTGCTGCCGACTTGGACTTCCCAAGCGCTTAGCACAGTGCTCTGCACACAGGAAGCGCTCAATAAATAGGACTGAATGAACGGACGAATGAATCACCTCGGGCTCCAGAAGCAGCGGCGGCCGAGCAGAGGAGGCCCGCAGGCCCCAACCACCACCGGCCTCTGTGGCCCCGGAGGACGGGGTCCAACTCCGACGGCCACCCGGACCCCCGTTCCATTCATCCGTCCAGCCAGTGGTATTTACTGAGCGCTCACTGTGTGCAGAGCACTGGACTAAGCGCTTGGGAAAGTACAAATCGGCAACGGAGACGGTCCCTGCCCGACGACGGGCTCACGGTCTCGAATCCCATGTGATTCTCCGGCGTCCATCTCAATCAATCCATCAATCGTATTTATTGAGCGCTTACTGTGAGCAGAGCACTGCACTGAGCGCTTAAGCATCTCAGTGCTGAAATGCTTAATAGGCGCTAAATCATAAACACTATCACTGTTATTCAGAACAAAGGGCGTCACAGGCCTAGCGGAGAGAGCTCGGGCCTGGGGGGGGAGGCGTCAGAGGAACTGGGTTCTAATCCTGGCTCTGCCACTTTCATAATAATAATAATAACGGCATTTATTAAGCGCTTACTCTGTGCAAAGCACTGTTCTAAGCGCTGGGGAGGTTACAAGGCGATCAGGTTGTCCCACGGGGGGCTCCCAGTCTTCAGCCCCATTTGACAGATGAGGGAACTGAGGCCCAGAGAAGTGAAGGGACTTGCCCAAAGTCACCCAGCTGACAGCTGGCGGAGCCGGGATTTGAACCCATGACCGCTGACTCCAAAGCCTGGGCTCCGATGAAGCAGGCCTGCTCCGTGAAACCTCCTCCGAACCCCACCGTTATCAGCCCCACAACCCGGAGTCTGCCAGCTTGTTGCTGGCAGGGAATGTGTCTGTGTATTGTTAAATTGTCCTTTCCCAAGCGCTTAGTAATAATAATAATAATAATGATGGTATTTGTTAAGCGCTTACTATGTGCAAAGCCCTGTTCTAAGCGCTGGGGAGGTTACAAGGTGATCAGGTTGTCCCACGGGGGGGCTCACAGTTTCAATCCCCATTTTACAGATGAGGTCACTGAAGCACAGAGAATAATAATAATAATGATGGCATTTATTATTAATAATAATAATAATGGCATTTATTAAGTGCTTACTATGTGCCAAGCACTGTTCTAAGCGCTGGGGAGGTTACAAGGTGATCAGGTTGTCCCACGGGGGGGCTCACAGTTTCACTCCCCATTTTACAGATGAGGTCACTGAGGCACAGAGAATAATAATAATAATGACGGCATTTATTAATAATAATAATAATAATGGCATTTATTAAGTGCTTACTATGTGCCAAGCACTGTTCTAAGCGCTGGGGAGGTTACACGGTGATCAGGTTGTCCCATGGGGGGGCTCACAGTTTCAATCCCCATTTTGGAGCATTGCTTGGTACAGGGCTCTGCACACAGTAAGCGCTCAATAAATACGACAATGAGTGAATGAATGACTGCTCAGTTCTGGAGCATCGCTTAGTCCAGTGCTCTGCACACAGTAAGCGCTCAGTAAATACGACTGAATGAATGAATGGCTGCTCAGTTCTGGAGCATCGCTTGGTCCAGGGCTCCGCACACAGTAGGCGTTCAGTAAATACGACTGAATGAATGAATGACTGCTCAGTTCTGCAGCATCGCTTGGTCCAGGGCTCTGCACACAGTAAGCGCTCAATAAATACGACAATGAGTGAATGAATGACTGCTCAGTTCTGGAGCATCGCTTAGTCCAGTGCTCTGCATACAGTAAGCGCTCAGTAAATACGACTGAATGAATGAATGACTGCACAGTTCTGGAGCATCGCTTGGTCCAGGGCTCCGCACACAGTAGGTGCTCAGTAAATACGACTGAATGAATGAATGACTGCTCAGTTCTGGAGCATCGTTTGGTCCAGTGCTCCGCACACAGTAAGCGCTCAATACGATTGAATGAATGACTGATGGCTCAGTTCTTGAGCACCGCTTAGTCCAGTGCTCTGCACACAGTAAGCGCTCAGTAAATACGACTGAATGAATGAATGACTGCTCAGTTCTGGAGCATCGCTTGGTCCAGGGCTCCGCACACAGTAGGTGCTCAGTAAATACGACTGAATGAATGAATGACTGCTCAGTTCTGGAGCATCGCTTGGTCCAGGGCTCTGCACACAGTAAGCGCTCAATAAATACGACAATGAATGAATGATTGCTCAGTTCTGGAGCATCGCTTGGTCCAGGGCTCTCTACACAGTAAGCGGTCAATAAATACCATTGAATGAATGAATGACTGCTCAGTTCTGGAGCATCGTTTGGTCCAGTGCTCTGCACAAAGTAAGCGCTCAATACGATTGAATGAATGAATGACTGCTCAGTTCTGGAGCATCACTTGGTCCAGGGCTCCGCACACAGTAGGCGTTCAGTAAATACGACTGAATGAATGAATGACTGCTCAGTTCTGGAGCATCGCTTGGTCCAGTGCTCTGCACACAGTAAGCGCTCAATACGGTTGAATGAATGACTGATGGCTCAGTTCTTGAGCACCGCTTAGTCCAGTGCTCTGCACACAGTAAGCGCTCAGTAAATACAACGGAATGAATGACTGCTCAGTTCTGGAGCATCGCTTGGTTCAGTGCTCTGCACACAGTAGGCGCTCAATAAATACGACAATGAATGAATGAATGATCGCTCAGTTCTGGAGCATTGCTTGGTCCAGGGCTCTGCACACAGTAGGCTCTCAATAAATACAACAATGAATGAATGATTGCTCAGTTCTGCAGCATCGCTTGGTCCAGTGCTCTGCAAACAGTAAGCACTCAGTATGACTGAATGAATGACTGAATGAATGACTGATGGTTCAGTTCTTGAGCATCGCTTAGTCCAGAGCTGTGCACACAGTAAGCGCTCAGTAAATATGACTGAATGAATGACTGCTCAGTTCTGGAGCATTGCTTGGTCCAGGGCTCTGCACACAGTAAGCGCTCAATAAATACGACAATGAATGAATGAATGAATGATTGCTCAGTTCTGGAGCACCACTTGGTCCACTGCTCTGCATACAGTAAGCGCTCAATAAATATGACAATTAATGAATGACTGCTCAGTTCTGGAGCATCGCTTGGTCCAGGGCTCCGCACACAGTAAGCGCTCAATAAATACGACAATGAATGAATGAATGATTGCTCAGTTCTGGAGCATCACTTGGTCCACTGCTCTGCATACAGTAAGCGCTCAATAAATATGACTGAATTAATGAATGACTGCTCAGTTCTGGAGCATCGCTTGGTCCAGGGCTCTGCACACAGTAAGCGCTCAATAAATACGATTGAATGAATGAATGACTGCTCAGTTCGGGAGCATCGCTTGGTACAGGGCTCTGCACATAGTAAGTGCTCAATAAATACGATTGAATGAATGAATGAATGACTGCTCAGTTCTGCAGCATCGTTTGGTCCAGGGCTCTGCACACAGTAAGTGCTCAATAAATACTACAATGAATGAATGAATGACTGCTCAGTTCGGGAGCATTGCTTGGTACAGGGCTCTGCACACAGTGAGCACTCAATAAATACGACAGTGAATGAATGAATGAATGAATGACTGCTCAGTTCTGGAGCATCGCTTAGTCCAGGGCTCTGCACACAGTAAGCGCTCAATAAATATGACTGAATGAATGAATGACTGCTCAGTTCTGCAGCATCGCTTGGTCCAGGGCTCTGCACACAGTAAGCGCTCAATAAATACGATAGAATGAATGAATGACTGCTCAGTTCTGGAGCATCGCTTGGTCCAGTGCTCTGCACACAGTAAGCGCTCAATAAATACAATTGAATGAATGAATGACTGCTCAGTTCTGGAGCATCACTTGGTCCAGGGCTCTGCACACAGTAAGCGCTCAATAAATACGATTGAATGAATGAATGACTGCTCAGTTCTGGAGCATCGTTTGGTCCAGGGCTCTGCACACAGTAAGCGCTCAATACGATTGAACGAACGACTGATGGCTCAGTTCTGGAGCACCGCTCCCGGCCGGGAGACCACCCCCCGAAATTCCCAGGGTTCCCATGTTCCGTCCGCAATGCAGTCGCTGGAATCAAGGGGGGTGGGGGGGGGGGGGGGTGAAGTCATGGTTTCTGAGGAAGAGAGAGACAGAGGGAGGGACGGGGGGGTCCAGTCGAGGAGGGAGGGGGGTGTCTTACCTGGAAGAGGATGAAGATGAGGAAGAGCTCGTACACCACGCTGACACAGAGCCAAAACCGCCAGTAGGCTACGGAGACACAGACGGTGACCCGGAGTTAGCGGGGGGCCGGAGCGCGCGGGGGACCCCGGGGGTGATCGATATCGCGCGGCGGGAGGAGCCCAACCCGCCGAGACCCTCCTGAAGACCCCCTGGGGAGGGGCAGAGAAACGAGGTTTGTGTCGTGGGGGGAGCAGCCGCTGGATAATGGGAATAATCAATCAACCCATCGTATTTATTGAGCGCTCACTGCGTGCAGAGCACTGCACGGAGCGCTTGGGAAGTCGAAGTCGGCAACGCATAGAGACGGTCCCTACCCAACGGCGGGCTCACAGTCGAGAAGGGGGAGACAGACGACAAAACAGATTAACAAAATAAAATAATAACGATGGTATTTGTTAAGTGCTGGGCTTGGGTTCCGATAATAATAATAATAATAATGATGATGATGGTATTCATTCATTCATTCAATCGTATTTATTGAGCGCTTACTGTGTGCACAGCACTGCACGGAGCGCTTGGGAAGTCCAAGTTGGCAACACATAGAGACGGTCCCTACCCAACGGCGGGCTCACAGTCGAGAAGGGGGAGACAGACGACAAAACATATTAACAAAATAAAATAATAATAATAACGATGGTATTTGTTAAGTGCCGGGCTTGGGGTCTAATAATAATAATAATAATAATGATGATGGTATTCATTCATTCAATCGTATTTATTGAGCGCTTACTGTGTGCAGAGCACTGGACTAAGCACTTGGGAAGTCCAAGTCGGCAACATATAGAGACGGTGCCTACCCAACAGCAGGCTCACAGTCTAGAGGGGGGAGACAGACAACAAAATATATTAACAAAATAAAATAATAATAATAATGATGGTGCTTGTTACGTGCTGGGCTTGGGGTCTAATAATAATAATAATGATGGTATTCATTCATTCATTCAATCAATCGCATTTATTGAGCGCTTACTGTGTGCAGAGCACTGGACTAAGTGCTTTGGAAGTACAAGTTGGCAACATATAGAGACGGTCCCTACCCAACAGTGGGCTCGCAGTCTAGAAGGTGGGCTCACAGTCTAGAAGCTGAGCGCTTACTATGTGCAAAGCACTATTCTAAGCGCTGGGGAGGTTCCAAGGTGATCAGGTTGCCCCACGGGGGCTCACAGTCTTAACCCCCATTTTATAGATGAGGTCAATGAGGCCCAGAGAAGTGAAGTGACTTGTCCAAAGTCACACAGCTGACAATTGGTCCCGCCATCGACCCCCGGCCCACGTCCTCCCCCGGGCCTGGAATGCCCCCAGTCCCTCTGCCCACCCGCCACGCTAGCTCTCTTCCTCCCTTCAAGGCCCTGCTGAGAGCTCACCTCCTCCAGGAAGCCTTCCCACACTCAGCCCCTTCCTTCCTCTCCCCCTCCTCCCCCCTCCATCCCCCCCATCTTACCTCCTTCCCTTCCCCACAGCACCGGTATATATGTATGTATGTATGTACATATTTATTACTCTATTTTAATTGTACATATCTATTCTATTTATTTTATTTTGTTAGTATGTTTGGTTTTGTTCTCCGTCTCCCCCTTTTAGACTGTGAGCCCACTGTTGGGTAGGGACTGTCTCTATATGTTGCCAACTTGGACTTCCCAAGCGCTTAGTACAGTGCTCTGCACACAGTAAGCGCTCAATACATATGATTGATTGGTGGAGCCGGGATTTGAACACATGACCTCTGACTCCAAATAATAATAATAATGATAATAATAATAATGGCACTTATTAAGCGCTTACTATGTGCAAAGCACTGTTCTAAGCACTGGGGAGGGTACAGGGTGATCAGGTTGTCCCATGGGGGGCTCACAGTCTTCATCCCCATTTTACAGATGAGGGAACTGAGGCCCAGAGAAGTGAAGTGACTTGCCCAAAG
Source organism: Tachyglossus aculeatus (assembly GCF_015852505.1). Classification (NCBI taxonomy): domain Eukaryota; kingdom Metazoa; phylum Chordata; class Mammalia; order Monotremata; family Tachyglossidae; genus Tachyglossus; species Tachyglossus aculeatus. The sequence continues at coordinate 52,942,494 of NC_052087.1, read as the reverse complement.
TCACAAAGCTGACAATTGGAGGAGCCGGAATTTGAACCCATGACCTCTGACTCCAAATAATAATAATAATAATAATAATGATAATGATGGCATTTATTAAGCGCTTACCTTGTAACTTCCCCAGCGCTTAGAACAGTGCTTTGCACATAGTAAGCGCTTAATAAATGCCATCATCGTTATTATTATTACTATGTGCAAAGCACTGTTCTAAGCGCTGGGGAGGTTACAAGGTGATCAGGTTGTCCCACGTGGGGCTCACAGTCTTCATCCCCATTTGACAGATGAGGGAACTGTGGCCCAGAGAAGTGAAGTGACTTGTCCAAAGTCACCCAGCTGACAGTTGGCGGAGCCGGGATTTGAACCCATGACCTCTGACTCCAAAGCCCGGGCTCTTTCCACTGAGCCACGCTGCTCCTCCGAATGGTGAAAGAATGACCAAGGCTGGTGCCTGCGGAGAGCAGCAGCAGCAGCGGCAGCGGCGGGCTCCTCTCCGGGATGGATCGGCCGCCGCCCCGTCCAGACAATAACCAACGTCTCCCAGAATTCCTGGAGGCCGGGAAGACCTTGGCCAACATCTCCCCATCTCCTGAGAAGCAGCGTGGCTCCATGGAAAGAGCCCGGGCTTTGGAGTCAGAGGTCATGGGTTCAAATCCCGGCTCCGCCGCTTGTCAGCTGTGGGCCTTTGGGCAAGTCGCTTCACTTCTCCGGGCCTCAGTTCCCTCATCTGGAAAATGGGGATTAGACTGTGAGCCCCTCCATGGGACCACCTGATGACCTTGTAACCTCCCCAGCGCTTAGAACAGTGCTTTGCACATAGTAAGCGCTTAACAAATACCATTACTATTATTATTATCTCCCAGAATCCCTGGAGGCCGAGGGGAGGCCCGGTCCAACTTGGACTTCCCAAGCGCTTAGTACAGTGCTCTGCACACAGTAAACGCTCAATAAATACGACTGAATGAATGAATGCATGAACTACAGCAGCCGCAGAGATGAGCATCTCCCAGAATCCCTGGAGACTGGGGAGATCTTGTGCAACGTCTCCCAGAATTTTATTTATTCATCATTCAATCGTATTTATTGAGCACTTACTGTGTGCAGAGCACTTCACTAAGCGCTTGGGAAGCCCAAGTCGGCAACATTTAGAGACGGTCCCTACCCAACGGCGGGCTCACAGTCTAGAAGGGGGAGACAGGCAACAAAACAAAATAATAATAATAATAATGTTGGTATTTGTTAAGCGCTTACTATGTGCAAAGCACTGTTCTAAGCGCTGGGGAAGTTACAAGGTGATCAGGTTGTCCCACGGGGGCTCCCAGCCTTCATCCCCATTTTACAGATGAGGTCACTGAGGCCCAGAGAAGTGAAGTGACTTGCCCAAAGTCACACAGCTGACAACACTGTTGGGTAGGGACTGTCTCTCTATGTTGCCAACTTGGACTTCCCAAGCGCTTAGTCCAGTGCTCTGCACACAGCAAGCGCTCAGTAAATACGATTGAATGAATGAATGAATGAATTGGTGGAGCCGGGATCTGAACCCCTGACCTCTGACTCCAAAGCCCAGGCTCTTTTCTACTGAGCCACGCTGCTTCTCTCAAACATATTAACAGAATAAAATCAATAGAATAAATATGTGAGCCTGCTGTTGGGTAGGGACCGTCTCTATATGTTGCCGACTTGTACTTCCCAAGCGCTCAGTCCAGTGCTGTGCACACGGTAAGCGCTCAATAAATACGACTGAATGACTGAATGTACCCGTAAATAGAGTAATAAATCTGTACCAACATATATCCAGGTGCTGTGGGGAGGGGAAGGAGGGAAGGCGGGGGGGGGGATGGAGGAGGGGGAGAGGAAGGAGGGGGCTCAGTGTGGGAAGGCCTCCTGGAGGAGGTGGGAATCCCTGGAGGCCCAGTCCAACTACAGCAGCCCTGGAAACCAACATCTCCGAGAATTCCTGGTGGGCGAGGGGAGGCCCGGGAGAACCAGAGACGCCCCGGGGATAAGCATCTCCCAGGATCCCGAGGGACTGGGAAGGCTTTATCCAACATCTCCCAGAATCGCTGGAGGCCGCGGGGAGGCCCGGTCCAACCACGGCAGTCCTGGAAACCAACATCTCCCATTCATTCATTCATTCATACATTCATTCATTCAATCACATTTATTGAGCGCTTACTGTGTGCAGAGCACTGGACTAAGCGCTTGGAAAATACAAGTTGGCAACACATAGAGAGCCACAGTCTAGAAGGGGGAGACAGATGACACAACAAAACATATTAACAAAATAGAATACATATGTACAAGTAAAAGAATAAATAAATATTCATTCATTCAATCAATCGTATTCATTGAGCGCTTACTGTGTGCAGAGCACTGGACTAAGCGCTTGGGAAGTCCAAGTTGGCAACATAGAGAGATGGTCCCTACCCAACAGCAGGCTCACAGTCTAGAAGGGGGGGACAGACGACAAAACAAAACATATTAACAAAATAGAATACATATGTACAAGTAAAAGAATACATAAATATTCATTCATTCAGTCAGTCGTATTTATTGAGCGCTTACTGTGTGCAGAGCACTGGACTAAGCGCTTGGGAAGTACAAGTTGGCAACATAGAGAGATGGTCCCTACCCAACAGTGGGCTCACAGTCTAGAAGGGGGAGACAGAGAACAAAACCAAACATACTAACAAAAAAGAATAAATATGTACCAGAAAAATAATAAATAAATAAATATTCATCCATTCATTCAATCGTATTTATTGAGCGCTTACTGTGTGCGAGCACTGGACTAAGCACTTGGGAAGGACAAGTTGGGAACATAGAGAGACGGTCCCTACCCAAAAGTGGACTCACACTCTAGAAGGGGGAGACAGACGACAAAACAAAACATGTTAACAAAATAAAATAAATAAAATAAATATGTACAAGTAAAATAACTAAATATTCATTCCTTCATTCAATCATATTTATTGAGCACTTACTGTGTGCAGAGCACTGGACTAAGCGCTTGGGAAGTACAAGTTGGCAACATATAGAGACAGTCCCTACCCAACAGCGGGCTCACAGTCTAGAGGGGGGAGAGAATTCCAGAATTCCTGGAGGCTGGGGAGGCCTTGCCCAACCACGGACCAACATCTCCCAGAAGCAGCGTGGCTCAGTGGAAAGAGCCCGGGCTTTGGAGTCAGAGGTCATGGGTTCAAATCCTGACTCCGCCACTTGTCAGCTGGGTGACTTTGGGTAAGTCACTTCACTTCTCTGGGCCTCAGTTCCCTCATCTGGAAAGTGGGGATGAAGACTGGGAGCCTCTGTGGGACAATCTGATCACCGTGTAACCTCCTCAGCGCTTAGAACAGCGCTTTGCACATAGTAAGCGCTTAATAAATACCATTATACTCCCCCTTCTAGACTGCGGGCCCACTGTTGGGTAGGGACTGTCTCTCTATGTTGCCAACTTGTACTTCCCAAGCGCTTAGTACAGTGCTCTGCACACAGTAAGCGCTCAATAAATACAATTCAATGAATGACTGAATTTTTAAAAAAATCCCTGGAGGCCGAGGGGAGGCCCGGTCCTACTACAGCAGCCCTGGAAACCAACATCTTCCGGAGTCCCTGGAGGCCGAGGAGGCCCAGGCCAACCACGGACCAACATCTCCTAGAAGCCGCGTGCCTCAGTGGAAAAAGCCTGGGCTTTGGAGTCAGAGGTCATGGGTTCAAATCCTAACTCTGCCACTTGTCGGCTGGGTGACTTTGGGCAACTCACTTCACTTCTCTGGGCCTCAGTGACCTCACCTGGAAAGTGGGGATGAAGACTGCGAGCCCCTGTGGGGCAACCTGATCACCGTGTAACCTCCTCAGCGCTTAGAACAGTGCTTTGGACATAGTAAGCGCCCCCCCCCAGCGCTTAGAATAGTGCTTTGAACAGAGTAAGCACTTAATAAATGCCATTATTATGATTATTATTCTTAAAAAAAAATCCCTGGAGGCCGAGGGGAGGCTCGGTCCTACTACAGCAGCCCTGGAAACCAACATCTCTCAGAATCCCTGGAGGGAGAGGGGAGGCCCGGGCCAACCACGGCAACCCTGGAAACCGACATCTCCCAGAATTCCTGGAGGGAGAGGGGAGGCCCGGTCCAACTATGGCAGCCCTGGAAACCGACATCTCCCAGAATCCCTGGAGGGCGAGGGGAGGCCCGGGCCAACCACAGACCAACATCTCCTAGAAGCCGCGTGGCTCGGTGGAAAAAGCCCGGGCTTTGGAGTCAGAGGTCATGGGTTCAAATCCTGACTCCGCCACTTGTCAGCTGGGTGACTTTGGGCAACTCACTTCACTTCTCTGGGCCTCAGTTACCTCATCTGGAAAGTGGGGATGAAGGCTGCGAGCCCCTGTGGGACAACCTGATCACCGTGTAACCTCCTCAGCGCTTAGAACAGTGCTTTGCACATAGTAAGCCCTCCCCGGCGCTTAGAACAGTGCTTTGAACACAGTAAGCGCTTAATAAATGCCATTATTATGATTATTATTCTTAAAAAAAAATCCCTGGAGGCCGAGGGGAGGCCCGGTCCTACTACAGCAGCCCTGGAAACCAACATCTCTCAGAATCCCTGGAGGGCGAGGGGAGGCCAGGGCCAACCACGGCAACCCTGGAAACCGACATCTCCCAGAATTCCTGGAGGGAGAGGGGAGGCCCGGTCCAACTATGGCAGCCCTGGAAACCGACATCTCCCAGAATCCCTGGAGGGCGAGGGGAGGCCCGGGCCAACCACAGACCAACATCTCCTAGAAGCCGTGTGGCTCGGTGGAAAGAGCCCGGGCTTTGGAGTCACAGGTCATGGGTTCAAATCCTGAGTCCGCCACTTGTCAGCTGGGTGACTCTGGGTAAGTCACTTCACTTCTCTGGGCCTCAGTGACCTCACCTGGAAAGTGGGGATGAAGGCTATGAGCCCCTGTGGGACAATCTGATCACCATGTAACCTCCTCAGCGATTAGAACAGTGCTTTGCACATAGTAAGCCCTCCCCGGCGCTTAGAACAGTGCTTTGAACACAGTAAGCGCTTAATAAATGCCATTATTATGATTATTATTCTTAAAAAAAAATCCCTGGAGGCCGAGGGGAGGCTCGGTCCTACTACAGCAGCCCTGGAAACCAACATCTCTCAGAATCCCTGGAGGCCGAGGGGAGGCCCGGGACAACCACGGCAGCCCTGGAAACCGACATCTCCCAGAATTCCTGGAGGGAGAGGGGAGGCCCGGTCCAACTACGGCAGCCCTGGAAACCGACATCTCCCAGAATCCCTGGAGAAAAACCCCGGGTTCTAATCCCAGCCCCGCTGCTCTCCTGCCGTGTGACCCTGGCCGACTCACTTCACTACTCCGGGCCTCAGTTCCCTCACCTATAAAATAATTGCGGTATCTGCACTCTACTAAGCACTGCACTAAGCGCTGGGGTGGATACGGCAGCGTGGCTCGGTGGAAAAAGCCCGGGCTTTGGAGTCGGAGGTCGTGGGTTCAAATTCCGACTCCGCCAATTCAATCAATCGTATTTATTGAGCGCTTACTGTGTGCAGAGCACTGGACTAAGCGCTTGGGAAGTCCAAGCTGGCAACATCTAGAGACGGTCCCTACCCAACAGAGGGCTCACGGTCTAGAAGGGGGAGACAGACAACAAAACCAAACAGATTAACAAAATAAAATAAATAGAATAGATATGTACAAGTAAAATATATAAATAAATGGAGTAATAAATATATACAGCTGTGTGACTTTGAGTAAGTCACTTCACTTCTCTGGGCCTCAGTTTCCTCACCTGGAAAATGGGGAGGAAGACTGTGAGCCCCACGGGGGACCACCTGATGACGTTGTGTCTCCCCCAGGGCTTAGAACAGTGCTTGGCACATAGTAAGCGCTTAACAAATACCATCATTATTATTATTATGATTAGAAGGGAGCGGGGAAAAGGGGTTCCGATGGGATTGCAGTGCCATGGGGGTGAATAAACGGGGCAAATTCAAGTGCACTGTCCCCACCAACCCCGTTCCCCTCCAAACATGCATGGCCTAGTGGTTAGAGCCCGGGCCCAGGAGTCAGAAAAGTCCTGGGTTCTAATCCCAGCTCCGCTGCTCTCCTGCCGTGTGACCCTGGCCGACTCACTTCACTACTCCGGGCCTCAGTTCCCTCACCTATAAAATAATTGCGGTATCTGCACTCTACTAAGCACTGCACTAAGCGCTGGGGTGGATACGGCAGCGTGGCTCGGTGGGAAAAGCCCGGGCTTTGGAGTCGGAGGTCGTGGGTTCTAATCCCGCCTCCGCCACTTGTCAGCTGGGTGACCTAGGGCCAGTCACTTCACTTCTCTGTGAAGAAGCAGCGTGGCTCAGGGGAAAGAGCCCGGGTTTTGGAGTCGGGGGTCAGGGGTTCAAACCCCGACTCCACCGCTTGTCAGCTGGGTGACTTTGGGCGAGTCACTTCACTTCTCTGGGCCTCAGTTCCCTCATCTGTAAAATGGGGATTAAGACTGTGAGCCCCCGTGGGACAACCTGATCACCTTGTAACATCCTCAGCGCTTAGAACAGTGCTTTGCAAATAGTAAGTGCTTAATAAATGCCACCATCATCATCATCATCAGTCTCTGGGCCTCAGTGACCTCATCTGGAAAGTGGGGATTCATTCAATCAATCGTATTTATTGAGCACTTACTGTGTGCAGAGCACTGGACTAAGCACTTGGGAAGTACAGGATGGCAACATATAGAGACGGTCCCTACCCAACAGCGGGCTCACAGTCTAGAAATGCAGACTGTGAGCCCCCCGTGGGACCACCTGATCACCTTGTAACCTCCCCAGTGCTTAGAACAGTGCTTTGCACATAGTAAGTACTTAATAAACACCATCATCATCATCATCATTCTCTGGGCCTCAGTGACCTCATCTGCAAAGTGGGGATTCATTCATTCAATTGTATTTATTGAGCGCTTACTGTGTGCAGAGCACTGTACTAAGCGCTTGGGAAGTCCAGGTTGGCAACATATAGAGACAGTCCCTACCCCACAGTGGGCTCACAGTCTAGAAATGCAGACTGTGAGCCCCCCGTGGGACCACCTGATCACCTTGTAACCTCCCCAGCGCTTAGAACAGTGCTTTGCACATAGTAAGTGCTTAATAAACGCCATCATCATCATCATCATTCTCTGGGCCTCAGTGACTTCATCTGGAAAGTGGGGATTCACTCATTCAATCGTATTTATTGAGCGCTTACTGTGTGCAGAGCACTGGACTAAGCGCTTGGGAAGTACAGGATGGCAACAAATGGAGACGGTCCCTACCCCACAGTGGGCTCACAGTCTAGAAATGTGGAATGGGAGCCCCCCGTGGGACCACCTGATCACCTTGTAACCTCCCCAGCGCTTAGAACAGTGCTTTGCACATAGTAAGTGCTTAATAGATGCCATCATCATCATCATTCTCTGGGCCTCAGTGACCTCATCTGCAAAGTGGGGATTCATTCATTCAATCGTATTTATTGAGCGCTTACTGTGTGCAGAGCACTGTACTAAGCGCTTGGGAAGTACAGGATGGCAACATATAGAGACGGTCCCTACCCCACAGTGGGCTCACAGTCTAGAAATGCGGAATGGGAGCCCCCCGTGGGACAACCTGATCACCTTGTAACCTCCCCAGCACTTAGAACAGTGCTTTGCACATAGTAAGTGCTTAATAAATGCTATTATTATTATTATTATTATACAAGCAAAATCGGGTTGGACCCTGCCCCACGTGGGGCTCACAGTCACTCATTCGATCGTATTTATTGAGCGCTTACTGTGTGCAGAGCACTGTACTAAGCGCTTGGGAAGTACAGGTTGGCAACATACAGAGACGGTCCCTACCCCACAGTGGGCTCGCAGTCTAGAAATGCAGACTGTGAGCCCCCCATGGGACAACCTGATCACCTTGTAACCTCCCCAGCGCTTAGAACAGTGCTTTGCACGTAGTAAGCGCTTAATAAATGCTATTATTATTATTATTATTACTATTATTATTATACAAGCAAAATCGGGTTGGACCCTGCCCCACGTGGGGCTCACAGTCATTCATTCGATCGTATTTATTGAGCGCTTACTGTGTGCAGAGCACTGTACTAAGCGCTTGGAAAGTCCAAGTTGGCAACATCTAGAGACGGTCCCTACCCAACAGCGGGCTCACAGTCTAGAAGGGGGAGACAGACAACAAAACCACACATATTCACAAAATAAAATAGTCTCAATCCCCATTTTCCAGATGAGGTCACTGAGGCCCAGAGAAGCGAAGTGACTCGCCCAAGGTCACACGGCAGACAAGAGGACGAGCCGGGACGAGAACCTACGGCCTTCTAACTCCCAGGCCCGGGCTCTACCCACTAGGCCACACTGCTCCTCTAAAATGGAAACTAGGACCGTGAGCTCCACGAGGGCCAGGGCCCAACCTGATCATCTCGGATCGACCCCAGCGCTTACCACAGTGCTTGACACGTAGTAAGCGCTTAGGCAGAGCGCATGCTTCGCATGTGTGAGGCCCCGGGTTCAACCCCCGCCATCTCCACTTATTTTTTTAGACTGTGAGCCCACTGTTGGGTAGGGACTGTCTCTATATCATCATCATCAATCGTATTTATTGAGCGCTTACGATGTGCAGAGCACTGTACTAAGCGCTTGGGAAGTACAAATTGGCAACACATAGAGATAGTCCCTACCCAACAGTGGGCTCACAGTCTAAAAGGGGGAGACAGAGAACAAAACCAAACATACTGACAAAATAAAATAAATAGAATAGATATGTACAAATAAAATAAATAAATATATTATATGTTGCCAATGTATACTTCCCAAGCGCTTAGTACAGTGCTCTGCACACAGTAAGCGCTCAATAAATACGATTGATGATGATGATGATGATGATGATGATGCCTCCAGACTGTCGGCTCATTGCGGGCAGGGGTGGGGTCTGTTTATTGCGGCGTGGCTCAGTGGAAAGAGCGAGGGGCTTGGGAGTCAGAGGTCATGGGTTCGAATCCCCGCTCCGCCACTTGTCAGCTGGGTGACCTTTGGGCAAGCCACTTTAACTTCTCTGGGCCTCAGTGACCTCATCTGGAAAATGGGGATGAAGACTGTGGGCCCCAAGTGGGACAACCTGATCACCTTGTAGCCCCCGCCCAGTGCTTAGAACAGTGCTTTGCACACAGTAAGCGCTTAACAAATACCACCACCATTATTATTATTGTTGTTGTAGTCTCCCAAGCGCTTAGTCCAGTGCTCTGCACACGGTAAGCGCTCAGTAAATAGGACTGACTGACCCCCTGGGCAGAAGGCAGATGCCCGGGGGCTGGGGCGGGACCCAACTGGTGGGGGGGTGGGAGGGGGGAGTCATTCATTCATTCATTCAATCGTATTTATAGAGCGCTTACTGTGTGCAGAGCACTGTACTAAGTGCTTGGGAAGTACAAGTTGGTATCATCATCATCAATCGTATTTATTGAGCGCTTACTGGGTGCAGAGCACTGTACTAAGCGCTTGGGAAGTACAAGTTGGCAACATATAGAGACAGTCCCTGCCCAACAGTGGGCTCACAGTCTAAGTTGGTAACATCCCGACTCTGCCAACTGTCGGCTGTGTGACTTTGGGCAAGTCGCTTCACTTCTCTGTGCCTCGGTTCCCTCATCTGTAAAACGGGGATGAAGACTGGGAGCCCCCCGGGGGACAACCTGATCACCTTGGAACCTCCCCAGCGCTTAGAACAGTGCTGGGCACATAGTAAGCGCTTAACAAATGCCATCATCATTATTATTATTATTATAGAGAGACGGTCCCTACCCAATAGCGGGCTCACGGTCTAGAAGGGGGAGACAGACAACAAAATGACACGAATTAACAAAATAAAACAAATAGAATAGTCCATATCATCATCATCATCAATCGTATTTATTGAGCGCTTACTATGTGCAGAGCACTGTACTAAGCGCTTGGGAAGTACAAATTGGCAACATCTAGAGACAGTCCCTACCCAACAGTGGGCTCACAGTCTAAAAGGGGGAGACAGAGAACAAAACCAAACATACTAACAAAATAAAATAAATAGAATAGCTATGTACAAGTAAAATAAACAAATACTTACTATATGCTAAGCACTGTAATAATAACAGTAGTAATAATGGTATTTGTTAAGCGCTATGTGCAAAGCACTGTTCTAGGCGCTGGGGGGATACAAGGTGATCAGGTTGTCCCAGGGGGGGCTCACACTCTTAATCCCCATTTTACAGATGAGGTGACTGAGGCCCAGAGAAGTGAAGTGACTTGCCCAAAGTCACACAGCCGATAAGTGGTGGAGCCGGGATTAGAACCCACGACCTCTGACTCCGAAGCCCGGGCTCTTTCCACTGAGCCACGCCGCTTCTCTACAGCTTCTCTTGGGAACTTGTACCTCTCAAGCGCATAGTACAGCGCTCCGCACACAGTAAGCGCTCAATACATACGGCTGAATGAATGAAAGACCTGAAAGCCCCCAGCCCGTGCCGGGCGGGGCTATGGGGGAGGCGCCCCCCCCCCCCCCCTCCCCCTCCGTCAGGCGCGGGGCTCGGGCCATATGTCCAAGTAAAATAAATAGAGTAATCAATCCGTACAGGCGTCTAGACAGGTGCTCAACATGTCGAAGACTGAGCTCCTTGTCTTCCCTCCCAAACCTTGTCCTCTCCCTGACTTTCCCATCTCTGTTGACGGCACTACCATCCTTCCCGTCTCACAAGCCCGCAACCTTGGTGTCATCCTCGACTCCGCTCTCTCATTCACCCCTCACATCCGAGCCGTCACCAAAACCTGCCGGTCTCAGCTCCGCAACATTGCCAAGATGCGCCCTTTCCTCTCCATCCAAACCGCTACCCTGCTCATTCAAGCTCTCCTCCTATCCCGTCTGGACTACTGCACTAGCCTTCTCTCTGATCTCCCATCCTCGTGTCTCTCTCCACTTCAATCCATACTTCATGCTGCTGCCCGGATTATCTTTGTCCAGAAACGCTCTGGGCATATCACTCCCCTCCTCAAAAACCTCCAGTGGCTACCGATCAATCTGCGCATCAGGCAGAAACTCCTCACCCTGGGCTTCAAGGCTGTCCATCCATCACCTCGCCCCCTCCTACCTCACCTCCCTTCTCTCCTTCTACAGCCCAGCCCGCACCCTCCGCTCCTCCACCACTAATCTCCTCACTGTACCTCGCTCTCGCCTGTCCCGCCATCGACCCCCGGCCCACGTCATCCCCCAGGCCTGGAATGCCCTCCCTCTGCCCATCCGCCAAGCTAGCTCTCTTCCTCCCTTCAAGGCCCTGCTGAGAGCTCACCTCCTCCAGGAGGCCTTCCCAGATTGAGCCCCTTCTTTCCTCTCCCCCTCGTCCCCCTCTCCATCCCCCCGCCTTACCGCCTTCCCCTCCCCACAGCACCTGTATATATGTATATATGGTTGTACATATTTATTACTCTGTTTATTTATTTATTTATTTATTTTTCTTGTACATTTCTATCCTACTTATTTTATTTTGTTAGTATGTTTGGTTTTGTTCTCTGTCTCCCCCTTTTAGACTGTGAGCCCACTATCGGGTAGGGACTGTCTCTATGTGATGCCAATTTGTACTTCCCAAGCGCTTAGTACAGTGCTCTGCACATAGTAAGCGCTCAATAAATACGATTGATTGATTGATTGATTGCTGTGGGGAGGGGATGGGGAGAGAGTCAGAGAGAAGCGGCGACCAAATTTACCTGGGTGAGGTCTCGAGAACGGCCCGTCTTTGGCTTGTGTGACTCCGAAGCACAAGAAAACCAAAATGCTGGCCACAATCCCTCTGGAAAGAGACAGAACAGACAATTCCTCAGTGGAATTAGATTCACCATCACGGCATTGCCTCATCTATCAACGAAGGGCACTGACTGAGCGCTCACCTCCTCCAGGAGGCCTTCCCAGACTGAGCCCCTTCCCTCCTCTCCCCCTCGTCCCCCTCTCCATCCCCCCATCTTACCTCCTTCCCTTCCCCACAGCACCTGTATATATGGATATATGTTTGGACATATTTATTACTCTATTTATTTTACTTGTACATTTCTATCCTATTTATTTTATTTTGTTGGTATGTTTGGTTCTGTTCTCTGTCTCCCCCTTTTAGACTGTAAGCGCTCAATAAATACGACTGACTGAATGAATGATATTGTTTTGTTCTCTGTCTCCCCCTTTTAGACTGTGAGCCCACTGTTGGGTAGGGACTGTCTCTATGTGTTGCCAATTTGTACTTCCCAAGCGCTCAGTACAGTGCTCTGCACATAGTAAGCGCTCAATAAATACGATTGATTGATTGATTGACTAAGCGCTTGGGAAGGCACAGCGCAACAAAGTCGGCACACACATTCCCCACAAACGGTGAGTTTATTAATCCATCGCTCCGTGCCCGTCACTGTGCTGAGCACTTGGGCGAGTACAAAATCACAATAAACAGACACATTCCCTGCCCACAATGAGCCCATCCCTCTGAGCAGCGTGGCTCAGTGGAAAGAGCCCGGGCTTGGGAGTCGGAGGTCATGGGTTCAAATCCCGGCTCCGCCGCTTGTCAGCTGGGTGACTTCGGGCGAGCCACTTCACTTCTCTGAGCCTCAGTTACCTCATCTGGAAAATGGGGGTTAAGACTGTGAGCCCCACGGGGGACAATCTGATCACCTTGTATCCTCCCCAGCGCTTTGCACATAGCATTTAACAAATGCCACCATTATTATTATATATTACTGAGCACTTGGAGAGTACGATATAACAATAAACAGACACGCTCCCTGCCCACAGCGAGCTTATTAGCCCATCCCTCTGAGCAGCGTGGCTCAGTGGAAAGAGCCCGGGCTTGGGAGTCGGAGGTCGTGGGTTCAAATCCCGGCTCCGCCGCTTGTCAGCTGGGTGACTTTGGGCGAGTCACTTCACTTCTCTGGGCCTCGGTTACCTCATCTGGAAAATGGGGGTTAAGACTGTGAGCCCCACGGGGGACAATCTGATCACCTTGTATCAATCAATCAATCAATCGTATTTATTGAGCGCTTACTATGTGCAGAGCACTGTACTAAGCGCTTGGGAAGTACAAATTGGCAACACATAGAGACAGCCCCTACCCAACACTGGGCTCACAGTCTAAAAGGGGGAGACAGAGAACAGAACCAAACATACCAACAAAATAAAATAAATAGGATAGAAATGTACAAGTAAAATAGAGTAATAAATATGTACAACCATATATACATATATCCAGGTGCTGTGGGGAAGGGAAGGAGGTAAGATGGGGGGGATGGAGAGGGGGACGAGGGGCAGAGGAAGGAAGGGGCTCAGTCTGGGAAGGCCTCCTGGAGGAGGTGAGCTCTCAGCAGGGCCTTGAAGGGAGGAAGAGAGCGAGCTTGGCGGAGGGGCAGAGGGATTGGGGGCATTCCGGGCCCGGGGGATGACGTATCCTCCCCAGCGCTTTGCACATAGCGTTTAACAAATGCCACCATTATTATTATATATTACTGAGCACTTGGGAGAGTACGATATAACAATAAACAGACACGCTCCCTGCCCACAGCGAGCTTGAAGGCCCACCTTCTCCCAGAGGCCTTCCCTGCCTAATCCACTCTTTCCTCTCCTCCGGCTCCCTTCTGCGTCGCCCTGCCTCGCTCCCTTTATCCGCCGCCGCCCCTCAGCCCCACACGACTTATGTCCTCATCTCCCATTTATTTATTTCTGCTAATGTCTGTCTCCCACTCTAGACTGTCAGCTCCTTTGTGAGGAGGAAATATGTCTGTTTACTGTTCTGCTGTACTCTCCCTGCCACTTGGTAGAGTGCTCTGCACACAGTAAGTGCTCAATAAATACGATCGATCAACTGCTCTGCACATAAATAGCACTCAATAAGGCAACAATGACGGTATTTATTAGGTGTTTACTATGGGCCAAGCACTGTTCTGAGCACTGGGGAGGTTACAAGGTAATCAGGTTGTCCCATTGGGGGGCTCACAGTCTGAGTCCCCATTTTACAGATGAGATAACTGAGGCCCAGAGAAGGATGATAACAACAATGATGGCATTTGTTAAACGCTTACTATGTGCAAAGCACTGTTCTAAGCGTTGGGGAGGTTACAAGGTGAACAGGTAAATGATGATGATGGTATTTACTAAGCACTCACTACGTGCCACACACTGTTCTAAGCAGTGGGGAGGTTACGAGGCCATCAGGTTGTCCCACGTGGGGCTCCCAGTCTGCATCCCCATTTTTCAGACGAGGGAACTGAGGCCCGGGGAAGTGAAGTGACTTGCCCCAAATCACACAGCTGATAAGTGGCAGGGCCGGGATTAGAACCCACGACCTCTGGCTCCTGAGCCCGGGCTCTTCCCGCTGAGCCATGCGGCTTCTCATTACCACTGAGGATACGCGCCAAGCACTCTACTAAGCGCTGAGGTGGATCCAAGATCATCAGGTCCCACGTGGGGTTCACAGACTAAGTCGGAAGGAGGACAGGGGCCAAATCCCCATTTTGCAGGTGAGGGAACTGAGGCACCAAGATGCCAAGTGGCAAAGGGCCTAATATTATACTAGAGACAAGAGCGGCCTATTGGGTAATAGTAATAATAATGACGGCATTTATTAAGCTTCTTGAAGCAGCGTGGCTTAGTGGTAAGAGCCCAGGCTTTGGAGTCAGAGGTCACAGGTTCAAATCCCGGTTCCGCTAACCATCAGCTGTGTGACTTTGGGAAAGTCGCTTCACTTCTCTGGGCCTCAGTGACCTCATCTGTAAAATAGGGCTTAAAACTGTGATCCCCCCCGTGGGACAACCTGATCACCCTGTCACCTCCCCAGCGCTTAGAACTGTGCTTTGCACATAGTAAACGCTTAATATTATTATTATTATTATTAAGCGCTTACTATATGCATTGTACTGTTCTAAGCGCTGGGGAGGTTGCAAGGTGATCCGGTTGTCCCACGTGGGGCTCAGTCTTCACCCCCTTTTTACAGATGAGGTCACCGAGGCCCAAGGAAGTGAAGTGACTTGCCCAAAGTCACAGAGCAGACAAGTAGCGGAGCCGGGATTTGAACCCATGACCTCTGACTCCAAAGCCCGGGCTCTTTCCACTGAGCCACGCTGCTTCCCTAGAGCCCGGGCCTGGGAATCAGGGGACCTGGGCTCTCACCCCGACTCTGCCACGTGCTTGCCGTGGCACTTTGAGTGAGTCACTTCACCTGTCTACCTGTTTTTAGACTGTAAGCCCACTGCTGGGTAGGGACTGTCTCTATACGCTGCCAACTTGTACTTCCCAAGCGCTTAGTACAGCACAGTAAGCGCTCAATAAATACGACTGATTGATTGTCACCCCTCCTAGCCTGTGAGCCCGTTGTTGGGGAGCGACCGTCTCTATCTGCTGCAGAACTGTACTTTCCAAGCGCTTAGTCCAGTGCTCTGCACACAGAAAGCGCTCAATAAATACGATTGATTGATTGATTGATTGTCACCCCTTCTAGCCTGTGAGCCCATTGTTGGGGAGCGACCGTCTCTATCTGCTGCGGAATTGTACTTTCCAAGCGCTTAGTCCAGTGCACAAGCGCTTAGTCCAGTGTTCTGCACACAGTAAGCGCTCAATAAATACGACGGATTGATTGATTGATTGTCACCCCTTCTAGCCTGTGAGCCCGTTGTTGGGGAGCGACCGTCTCTGCTGCAGAATTGTACTTTCCAAGCGCTTAGTTCAGTGCTCTGCACACAGAAAGCGCTCAATAAATACGATTGATTGATTGATTGCTTGTCACCCCTCCTAGCCTGTGAGCCCGTTGTTGGGGAGCGACCGTCTCTATCTGCTGCGGAACTGTACTTTCCAAGCGCTTAGTCCAGTGCACAAGCGCTTAGTCCAGTGCTCTGCACACAGAAAGCGCTCAATAAATACGATTGATTGATTGATTGATTGTCACCCCTTCTAGCCTGTGAGCCCGTTGTTGGGGAGCGACCGTCTCTGCTGCGGAACTGTACTTCCCAAGCGCTTAGTCCAGTGCACAAGCGCTTAGTCCAGTGCTCTGCACACAGTAAGCGCTCAATAAATACTATTGATTGATTGATTGATTGTCACCCCTACTAGCCTGTGAGCCCATTGTTGGGGAGCGACTGTCTCTATCTGCTGCGGAACTGTACTTCCCAAGCGCTTAGTCCGGTGCACAAGCGCTTAGTCCAGTGCTCTGCACACAGTAAGCGCTCAATACGATTGATTGATTGATTGTCACCCCTTCTAGCCTGTGAGCCCGTTGTTGGGGAGCGACCGTCTCTATCTGCTGCGGAACTGTACTTTCCAAGCGCTTAGTCCAGTGCTCTGCACACAGTAAGCGCTCAATAAATACGATTGATTGATTGATTGTCACCCCTTCTAGCCTGTGAGCCCGTTGTTGGGGAGCGACCGTCTCTGCTGCAGAATTGTACTTTCCAAGCGCTTAGTCCAGTGCTCTGCACACAGTAAGCGCTCAATAAATATGATTGATTGATTGATTGTCACCCCTTCTAGCCTGTGAGCCCGTTGTTGGGGAGCGAACGTCTCTATCTGCTGCGGAACTGTACTTCCCAAGCGCTTAGTCCAGTGCACAAGCGCTTAGTCCAGTGCTCTGCCACAGTAAGCGCTCAATAAATACAATTGATTGATTGATTGATTGTCACCCCTTCTAGCCTGTGAGCCCGTTGTTGCGGAGCGACTGTCTCTATCTGCTGCGGAACTGTACTTCCCAAGCGCTTAGTCCAGTGCACAAGCGCTTAGTCCAGTGCTCTGCACACGGAAAGCGCTCAATACGATTGATTGATTGATTGTCACCCCTTCTAGCCTGTGAGCCCGTTGTTGGGGAGCGACCGTCTCTGCTGCAGAATTGTACTTTCCAAGCGCTTAGTCCAGTGCTCTGCACACAGTAAGCGCTCAATAAATACGACTGATTGATTGATTGTCACCCCTTCTAGCATGTGAGCCCGTTGTTGGGGAGCGACCGTCTCTATCTGCTGCGGAACTGTACTTTCCAAGCGCTTAGTCCAGTGCTCTGCACACAGTAAGCGCTCAATAAATACGACGGATTGATTGATTGATTGTCACCCCTTCTAGCCTGTGAGCCCGTTGTTGGGGAGCGACCGTCTCTATCTGCTGCGGAACTGTACTTTCCAAGCGCTTAGTCCAGTGCTCTGCACACAGAAAGCGCTCAATATGATTGATTGATTGATTGATTGTCACCCCTTCTAGCCTGTGAGCCCGTTGTTGGGGAGCGACCGTCTCTATCTGCTGCGGAACTGTACTTTCCAAGCGCTTAGTCCAGTGCACAAGCGCTTAGTCCAGTGCTCTGCACACAGTAAGCGCTCAATAAATACGATTGATTGATTGATTGATTGTCACCCCTACTAGCCTGTGAGCCCGTTGTTGGGGAGCGACTGTCTCTATCTGCTGCGGAACTGTACTTCCCAAGCGCTTAGTCCGGTGCACAAGCGCTTAGTCCAGTGCTCTGCACACAGTAAGCGCTCAATACGATTGATTGATTGATTGTCACCCCTTCTAGCCTGTGAGCCCGTTGTTGGGGAGCGACCGTCTCTATCTGCTGCGGAACTGTACTTTCCAAGCGCTTAGTCCAGTGCTCTGCACACAGAAAGCGCTCAATAAATACGACTGATTGATTGATTGATTGTCACCCCTCCTAGCCTGTGAGCCCGTTGTTGGGGAGCGACCGTCTCTATCTGCTGCGGAACTGTACTTTCCAAGCGCTTAGTCCAGTGCTCTGCACACAGTAAGCGCTCAATAAATACGATTGACTGATTGATTGATTGTCACCCCTTCTACCCTGTGAGCCCGTTGTTGGGGAGCGACCGTCTCTATCTGCTGCGGAACTGTACTTTCCAAGCGCTTAGTTCAGTGCTCTGCACACAGAAAGCGCTCAATAAATACGATTGATTGATTGATTGATTGATTGTCACCCCTTCTAGCCTGTGAGCCCATTGTTGGGGAGCGACCGTCTCTGCTGTGGAACTGTACTTTCCAAGCACTTAGTCCAGTGCACAAGCGCTTAGTCCAGTGCTCTGCACACAGAAAGCGCTCAGTAAATACAATTGATTGATTGATTGATTGACTGTCACCCCTCCTAGCCTGTGAGCCCGTTGTTGGGGAGCGACCGTCTCTATCTGCTGCGGAACTGTACTTTCCAAGCGCTTAGTCCAGTGCACAAGCGCTTAGTCCAGTGCTCTGCACACAGGAAGCGCTCAATAAATACGACTGGATCAATGAATGAATGAAGTAAGCACGCACTCAATATTGAATTGACTTCTCCGTGCCTCAGTTCTTCCTCCTACTTCGATGGTGAGCCCCGCGTGGGACCTGATTTCCTTGCACCTGCCCCGGTGTCTAGAACAGCGCCTGGCACATAGTAAGCGCTTAACCAATGCCACAGTGATTGCGAGAGGGGAGCCGGGGAGGTGAGGCCGAGAGATTGAGCCGCGGGGGCCGGCGGGGCGTAGGGGAGTGGCGGTAAAATCATAATCGGCGTCCAAAGTACCAAGCAGCCACGGGCCAAGGGAGCGGAAAATCTGGGCCCCGGATGACCCCGTGACTGGTCCACAGGGAAGGGACAAAACGGGGGCGTCACGTAGCGGTAAGCCCTCCGGCAAGCCGGGATGGCTAATCAGTAGCCACCTGCCCGGGCCGCTCCCGCGGACAGGGGAATGACGGGGTCAGAAGGACGGAAGCAGCGTCGTCTGCTGTTAAGAGCCCGGGCTTGGTTCTCATCCCGGCTCCACCGCTTTCCTTCATTCCACTGCATTTACTGAGCGCTTACTGTGGGCACGGCACCCTACTAAGCGCTTGGAAAGTCCAATATCAATCAATCGCATTTACTGAGCGCTTACGGTGTGCAGAGCACTGGACTAAGCGCTTGGGAAGTCCAAGTTGGCCGCATCTAGAGACGGGCCCTACCCAACAGCGGGCTCACGGTCGAGAAAGGGGAGACAGAGAACAAAACAATATCATTCATTCAGTCGTATTTATTGAGCGCTTATTGTGGGCACGGCACTGTACTAAGCGCTTGGAAAGTCCAATATCAATCAATCATATTTATTGAGCGCTTATGGTGTGCACAGCACTGTACTAAGCGCTTGGGAAGTCCAAGTTGGCCGCATCTAGAGACGGGCCCTACCCAACAGCGGGCTCACGGTCGAGAAGGGGGAGACAGAGAACAAAACAATATCATTCATTCATTCATTCAGTGGTATTTATTGAGCGCTTACCGTGGGCACGGCACTGTACTAAGCGCTTGGAAAGTCCAATATCAATCAGTCGTATTTACTGAGCGCTTACGGTGTGCAGAGCACTGGACTAAGCGCTTGGGAAGTCCAAGTTGGCCACATCTAGAGACGGTCCCTACCCAACAGTGGGCTCACAGTCGAGAAGGGGGAGACAGAGAACAAAACAATATCATTCATTCATTCAATCGTATTTATTGAGCGCTTACTGCGGGCAGAGCATTGGACTAAGTGCTTGGGAAGGACAATACGGCAATTCATTCACTTATTCAACTGTTATTTATTGAGGGCTCAGGGTGCAAAGCACTGTACTAAGCCCTCGGAAAGTCCAATTTGGCAACAGATAGAGACGGTCCCTACCCAACAGCGGGCGCTCAGTCTAGAAGGGGGAGACGGACAACAAAACATGTAGACGGGGGGTCAAAACCAACAGAATAAATAGAATTCTAGCTATAAATTGAGTTACTTATAGCTATATAAATAATTGGACTGGACACCAAGGCCACCGATTGAATTCAATCGTATTTACTGAGCGCTTACTGCGTGCAGAGCAGTTGCGAAGTCCAATTTGGCAACAGATAGCAGCGTGGCTCAGTGGAAAGAGCCCGGGCTTTGGAGTCAGAGGTCATGGGTTCAAATCCCGGCTCTGCCAACTGTCAGCTGTGTGACGTTGGGTAAGTCACTTCACTCGGCCGCTCACCTCCTCACCGTTAGGCCTCGTTCTGGCCTGTCCCGCGGTCGACCCCCGGCCCACGTCCTCCCCCTGGCCCGGAATGCCCCCAATCCCTCCGCCCATCCGCCAAGCTCGCTCTCTTCCTCCCTTCAAGGCCCTACTGAGAGCTCACCTCCTCCAGGAGGCCTTCCCACATTGAGCCCCCTCCTTATCCGCCTGCCTTACCTCCTTCCCCTCCCCACAGCACCTGTATATATGTATATATGTTTGTACGGATTTATTACTCTATTTATTTATTTATTTATTTTACTTGTACATATCTATTCTATTTATTTTATTTTGTCAGTATGTTTGGTTTTGTTCTCTGTCTCCCCCTTCTCGACTGTGAGCCCACTGTCGGGTAGGAACCGTCTCTAGTTGTTGCCAACTTGTACTTCCCAAGTGCTCAGTCCAGTGCTCTGCACACAGTAAGCGCTCACTAAATACGACTGAATGAATGAATGAATAATAATTACAATAACTGTGGTATTTGTTTGTCTGCTGTGTGACCTTGGGCAAGTCACTTAACTTCTCTGAGCCTCAGTTACCTCATCTGTAAAATGGGGATTAAGATTGTGAGCCCCACGTGGGACAACCTGATCACCCTGTATCCCCCCCAGCGCTTAGGACAGTGCTCTGCACATAGTAAGCGCTTAATAAATGCCATTATATATACATTTGTTCAGTGCTTACTACGTACCAGGCGCTGCTCTAAGCGTTGCGGTAGATTCGAGCTGATCAGGTTGGACGCAGTCCCTTTCCCACATGGGGCCACAGTCTTCAGAGGCGAGCCCGATCCAACAGGGTGACATCCTTCCCCTTTTCAAAGCCCTACTGAGAGCTCCCCTCCTCCAGGAGGCCTTCCCAGACTGAGCCCCCCCATTTTCCTCTGCTCCTTCCCTCCCCATCGCCCCTACTCCCTTCCCCTCCCCACAGCACTTAATGATAGCATTTATCAAGCGCTTACTATGTGCAAAGCACTGTTCTAAGCGCTGCGGAGGTTACAAAATGATCAGGATGTCCCACCGGGGGCTCACAGCCTTCATCCCCATTTTACAGATGCGGGAACTGAGGCCCAGAGACGTGAAGTGACACTTCACCCCCCCCACGGCACTTGCATGTATTTGGAGTCAGAGGTCATGGGTTCAAATCCCAGCTCTGCCAATTGTCAGCTGTGTGACTTTGGGCAAGTCACTTCACTTCTCTGGGCCTCAGTTCTCTCATCTGTAAAATGGGGATGAAGCCTGTGAGCCCCCCGTGGGACAACCTGATCACCTTGTAACCTCCCCAGCGCTTAGAACAGTGCTTTGCACATAGTAAGCGCTTAACAAATGCCATTATTATTATTGTACATATTTATTACTCTGTACATACTTACTATATTAATGACGTGTATACAGCTATAAGTCTATTTAGCCTGATGGTATTGACACCTAACTACTTGTTTCGTTTTTTTATTTTTTATTTTGTCCGTCTCCGCCCTTCTAGATTGTGAGCCTGTTGTTGGGTAGGGACCGTCTCTATCTGTTGCCAACTTGTACTTCCCAAGCGCTTAGTCCAAGTGCTCTGCACACAGTAAGTGCTCAATAAATACAAATGAATGAATGCGTGGCACATAGTAAGCGCTTAAAACCATCACCATTATTATTATTATTAAAAAATGGATTTAAAAAGTGGGTGAGGGACAGTCGGGGGGGGACACCTGACTGGTGACTGGTGGCTGGGGCGGAAAGGGGGGGATGTCTGTCATTCCTAACCCAAGCCGAGGCCTGTCCCACGGCTCTGAGCTCGAGTCCGGAATCCGGGAAATGCGAGCAGGAGGCGGCCGCTCCGGATCGGCTGCATGGAGCCCTTGTTTCCTGGAACAATTCTGAAAGGACAAAGGAGCCTCCCCCATCCCCACCGCCCCCCAAAACTATTCGGGAGAAATCCTTCCAAGGCCCGGAGAACCAGCTGCACTTGGTCCACGGTGGCACTACTGTCACCCCATAACAACGATAATAATAATAATGGTATTTATTAAGCGCTTAGAACAGTGCTTTGCACAGAGTAAGCGCTTAACAAATACCATCATTTTTATTATTATTATTAAGCGCTTACTATGTGCGAAGCCCTGTTCTGAGCGCTGGGGAGGTTACAAGGTGATCAGGTTGTCCCATGGGGGGCTCACGATCTTAGTCCCCATTTTACAGACGAGGGAACTGAGGCACAGAGAAGACTTGCCCAAAGTCACAAAGCTGACAAGTGGCGGAGCCGGAATTTGAACCCACAACCTCTGACTCCAAAGCCCGGGCTCTTTCAATCAATCAACCAATCAATCGTATTTATTGAGCGCTTACTATGTGCAGAGCACTGTACTAAGCGCTTGGGAAGTACAAATTGGCACCATAGAGAGACAGTCCCTACCCAACAGTGGGCTCACAGTCTAAAAGGGGGAGACAGAGAACAAAACCAAACATACTAACAAAATAAAATAAATAGAATAGATATGTACAAGTAAAATAAATAAATAGAGTAATATTTCCCCTGAGCCAAGCTGCTTCTCTGCTCTTAATAATGCCCGCGGCTAAGGGAACCTCCCGACTCATTGAGAGGCAGCATGACGTAGTAATGATGATAACGACGGCATTTATTAAGCGCTTACTATGTGCCAAGCACTGTTCTAAGCGCTGGGGAGGTTACAAGGTGGTTAGGTTGTCCCACGGGTAGGGCTACTCCCAGGGGACCCTCCACCCCGGCTCCGAAGCAAGCGGGTGACTCTGCCAAAAATAATAATAATAAGTAAGGTGTCTGTAAACACTATGTGCGGGGCACTGTACTAAGCGCTGGGGTGGATACAAGCAAATCGGGTCGGACACAGTCCCTGTCCCATGTGGGGCTCACAGTCTTCATCCCCATTTTACAGATGAGGTAACCGAGGCCCAGAGAAGTGAAGTGACCTGCCCCAAGTCACACAGCTGACAGCCCCTTCCTTCCTCTTCCCCTCGTCCCCCCTCCATCCCCCCCATCTTACCTCCTTCCCTTCCCCACAGCACCTGTATATATGTATATATGTTTGTACGTATTTATTACTCTATTTATTTTACTTGTACATATCTATTCTATTTATTTTATTTTGTTAGTATGTCTGGTTTTGTTCTCTGTCTCCCCCTTTTAGACTGTGAGCCCACTGTTGGGTAGGGACCGTCTCTATACGTTGCCAACTTGGACTTCCCAAGCGCTTAGTCCAGTGCTCTGCACACAGTAAGCGCTCAATAAATACGACTGATGATGATGATGATGATGGAGCCGGGATTCGAACCCACGACCCCGGACTCCAAAGCCCAGGCTCTTTCCCCTGAGCCCCGCCGCTTCTCGGGCCCGGCTTCTCTGTCTCTGGGTCCCCGAGGGTGGGTGACGGCCCGGCGGCGGGGGGGCGAGGGGTGTGTTTTTGTGTGTGTGTGTGTGTGTGTGTGTGTGTGTGTGTGTGTGTGTGTGTGTGTGTGTGTGTGTGTGTGTGTGTTTGTGTTACCTTTTGGTGTTGTAGGTGGTGTTTTGGGGCGTCTCTTCCAGTAGCGTCACGTAGCCCAAGGTGCACGTCAGAATGAACAAGACCGTCAGGGTGTGGGCCCGCCTGCAAGACACCGCAATAACCACATCATCACAACCCATCGATCCATCCATCCACCCATCGATCCGTCAATCAATCGGAGGGATTTACCGAGCGCTTACTACGTGCGGGGCGCTGGACTAGGTGCTTGGAGAGGAACAAGACAACAGATTTAGCCGGCGCGTTCCCTGCTCGTAACGAGCCGACAGCCTCGAGCTGTGGGGACCGACATTAACTGAGAAGCAGCGTGGCTCAGTGGAAAGAGCCCGGGCTTTGGAGTCAGAGGTCATGGGTTCGAATTCCAGCTCCACCACTTGGCAGCTGTGTGACTTCGGGCAAGTCACTTTGCTTCTCTGCGCCTCAGCTACCTCAACTGTAAAATGGGGATGAAGACTGTGAGCCCCACCGTGGGACAACCTGATCACCTTGTAACCTCTCCAGCGCTTAGAACAGGGCTTGGCACATAGTAAGCATTTAATAAATGCCACCATTACTATTGAGAAGCAGCGTGGCTCAGTGGAAAGAGCCCGGGCTTTGGAGTCAGAGGTCATGGGTTCAAATTCCGGCTCCGCCACTTGTCAGCTGGGGGACTCTGGGCAAGCCACTTCACTTCTCTGGGTCTCAGTTCCCTCATCTGGAAAATGGGGGTGAAGACTGTGAGCCTCACTGTGGGACAACCTGATCACCTTGTATCCCCCCAGCAGTTAGAACGGTGCTTTACACATAGTAAGCACTTAATAAATGTCATTATTATTATTATTATTATTAATACGGTTTAGAACAGTGCATGGCACATAGTAATAATAATAATAAACACTTAAATACCACCATCATTATTATCAGGACTAAATAAGTCATTTATAATAGCGGCGTGACTCAGCAGAAAGAGCCCGGGCTTGGGACTCAGAGGTCATGAGTTCTAATCCTGCCTCTGCCACTTGTCAGCTGTGTGACTTTGGGTAAGTCACTTTGCTTCTCTGGGCCTCAGTTTCCTCATCTGCAAAATGGGGATGAAGACTGGGAGCCCCACGAGGGACAATCTGATCACCTTGTAACCCCCGAGCGCTCAGAATAGTGCTTTGCACAAAGTAAGCGCTTAATAGATGCCATTATTATTATTATTATTAATAGGGTTTAGAACAGTGCATGGCACATAGTAAACACTTAAATACCATCATCATTATTATTAGGACTAAATAAGTCATTTATAATAGCAGTGTGGCTCAGCGGAAAGAGCCCGGGCTTCGGAGTCAGAGGTCATGAGTTCTAATTCTGCCTCCGCCACTTGTCAGCTGTGTGACTTTGGGTAAGTCACTTTGCTTCTCTGGGCCTCAGTTTCCTCACCTGGAAAATGGGGATGAAGACTGGGAGCCCCACGAGGGACAATCTGATCACCTTGTATCCCCCCCAGCGCTCAGAACAGTGCTTTCCACATAGTAAGCGCTTAACAAATGCCATCATTATTACTATTATAGGTAAGTTCAAGGTATGTGCATAAGTGCTTTGTACAGTGCTTTGCACACTGTAAGCGCCATCCACACTTCAGTAAATTCTTTTTATGCTGAAAGCAGGCCTGCGGGCTAGACACTGGTGATACTCATTACAATAATTGTTAATATTGTTAATTGTTAATCCCGTCCTCGTCCCATCTCTTTTCCCTTCAAAGCCCTACTGAGAGCTCACCTCCTCCAGGAGGCCTTCCCACACTGAGCCCCCTCCTTCCTGTCCCCCTCCCCTCCCCACAGCACCTGCATATATGTATATATGCTTGTACGGATTTATTACTCTATTTATTTTGTTTGTTCATATTTATTGTATTTTTTTTGTTAATATGTTTTGTTCTCTGTCTCCCCCTTCTAGACTGTGAGCCTGCTGTTGGGTAGGGACCGGCTCTATATGTTGCCATCTTGTACTTCCCAAGCGCTTAGTACAGTGCTCTGCACACAGTAAGCGCTCAATAAATACGACTGAATGAATGCATGAATGAATGAATGAATAACCATGGCATTTGTCTACTTGTCGGCTTCATTGTTTTGTTTAGGAGGCCTTCCCAGACTGAGCCCCCTCTTTCCTCTCCCCCTCGTCCCCCTCTCCATCCCCCCCATCTTACCTCCTTCCCTTCCCCACAGCACCTGTATAGATGTTTGTACAGATTTATTACTCTATTTATTTATTTTACTTGTACCTATCTATTCTATTTATTTTATTTTGTTAGTATGTTTGGTTTTGTTCTCTGTCTCCCCCTTTTAGACTGTGAGCCCACTGTTGGGTAGGGGCCGTCTCTCTATGTTGCCAACTTGGACTTCCCAAGCGCTTAGTCCAGTGCTCCGCACACAGTAAGCGCTCAATAAATACAATTGATTGATTGATTGATTGAAGTGGCGGAGCTGGGATTAGAACCCATAACCTCTGATTCCCAAGCCCGCGCTCTTTCCCAAGTGCTTAGGACAGTGCTGCGCACATGGTAAGCACTCAGTAAATACGATGGAAGGAATGAAAGCGCAGCTTCCCAACGCCCGGACGAAAGCCGGCCGTGCGGGCCCGCGGCCCGGGCTGGGAATGGGAAAGGTCGGGAAGGGAAGTTCTAGTTTCCCTGTCACTTCAAAGCCGCTCGGTGTCCTTGGGTGAGTCACTTGACCCGCCCTGTCACGTTCTCCTTAGTCTCATGAGGGGTCAGGAGGCTGTACTGACCGCCCCCGCCAAAGGCCGGGGGGTCACCGGGATCTTTGCAGGCCCCGGACACGTGATGTCAAGTACGGCGTGGCTCAGTGGAAAGAGCCCGGGCTTGGGACTCAGAGGTCATGGGTTCTAATCCCGGCTCCGCCACTTGTCAGCTTGGGCAAGCCACTTCATTCTTCTGGGCCTCAGTTCCCTCATCTATAAAATGGGGATGAAAACTGTGAGCCCCCCGTGGGACAACCTGATGACCCTGTATCTCCCCCAGCAGTTCGAACGGTGCTTGGCACAGAGTAAGCACTTAAGCCGCGTGGCTCAGTGGAAAGAGCCCAGGTTTTGGAGTCAGAGGTCATGGGTTCAAATCCCGGCTCGGCCAACTGTCGGCTGGGTGACTTTGGGCAAGTCACTTCTCTGCGCCTCAGTTACCTCATCTGGAAAATGGGGATTAAGACTGAGCCCCCCCCATGGGACAACCTGATCACCTTGTAACCTCCCCAGCGCTTAGAACAGTGCTTTGCACATAGTAAGTGCTTAATAAATGCCATTATTATTATTATTATACCACCCACCTGAATGGGGCCCAGTCCGGTGGTCAAAGGACCTGGGTTCTAATCCCAGCTCCGCAGAAGCATGACTCAATGGAAAGAGCCTGGGGCTTGGGAGTCAGAGGACGTGGGTTCTAATCCCGGCTCCACCACTTGTCAGCTGGGTGACTTTGGGCAAGTCACTTCACTTCTCTGAGCCTCAGTTCCCTCATCCGGAAAATGGGGATTAAGACTGTGAGCCCCCCGTGGGACAACCTGATCACCTTGTAACCTCCCCAACGCTTAGAACAGTGCTTTGCACATAGTAAGCACTTAATAAATGCCATTATTGTTATTATAATACCGCCCGCCCGAATGGGGCACAGCCAGGTGGTCAAAGGACCTGGGTTCTAATCTCAGCTCCGCAGAAGCAGCAGCCTGACTCAATGGAATGTGAAAACACATTCCTGGACTTGAAAGTTTTTTTTTTTTTTTAATGGTATTTGTTAAGCGCCACTGAGCCATGCTGCTTCTCTCAGAATAAATTCGAACAGCATTCGGAATAAAGAAATGGAATTGTAACTGGACACCCATCATTCCTACGGCATTCAGAATAAATAAATGGAGTTTTAGCTCAACCAACACCATTCATATAGCCTTGAAGCAGCGTGGCTCAGTGGAAAGAGCCCGGGCTTGGAAGTCAGGGGTCGTGGGTTCTAATCCCGGCTCCACCACTTGTCTGTTGTGTGACCTTGGGCAAGTCATTTCACTGGGCCTCAGTTCCCTCATCTGTAAAAGGGGATCAATCAATCAATCAATCGTACTTATTGAGCGCTTACTGTGTGCAGAGCACTGTACTAAGCGCTTGGGAAGTACAAGTTGGCAACATATAGAGACAGTCATCACCACCATCATCATCACCATCAATCGCATTTATTGAGCGCTTACTGTGTGCAGAGCACTGTACTAAGCGCTTGGGAAGTACAAGTTGGCAACATATAGAGACAGTCCCTACCCAACAGTGGGCTCACAGTCTAGAAGGGGGAGACAGAGAACAAAACCAAACATACTAGCAAAATAAAATAAATAGAACTGATATGTACAAGTAAAATAAATAGAGTAATAAATCTGTACAAACATATATACATATATATAGGTGCTGTGGGGAAGGGAAGGAGGTAAGATGGGGGGGATGGAGAGGGGGACGAGGGGGACTGTGAGCCCCACGGGGGACAACCTGATTACCCTGTATCCCCCCCCAGCGCTTAGAACAGTGTTTGGCACATAGTAAACACCTAATAAATACCATCATTATTATTCAGAATAAAGAAACGGAATGATACGTAGACACATACACAGACACACAGACCCAGACGCACCATTCCTGATGACCTTGTATCTCCCCCAGCGCTCAGAATAGTGATTGGCACATAGTAGGCGCTTAACAAATGCCATTATTATTATTATTATTATTATTATTCAGAAAAAAGAAACAGAATGATGGGTAGACACACACACACACACACACACACACACACACACACACACACACAAACAGAGACCCAAACGCACCACTCCTGATGACCGTGCATCTCCCCCAGCTCTAGTACAGTGCTTGGCACATAGTAAGCTCTTAACAAACGCCATCATTATTATTATTCAGAATAAAGAAACGGAATGATAGGTAGACACACACACAGACGCACCATTCCTGATGACCGTGTAACTCCCCCAATGCTTAGAACAGTGCTTGGCACATAATAATAATTCATTCATTCATACAATCATATTTATTGAGCGCTTACTTGTGCAGAGCACTGTACTAAGCGCTTGGGAAGTACAAGTGGGCAACATCTAGAGATGGTCCCTACCCAACGACGGGCTCACAGTGTAGAAGGAGAAGGCACACAACATGACAAAGAATGTGGATAATGATGGCATTTGTTAGGTGCTATGTGCCAAGCACTGTTCTAACTGCATATAATAATGATAATGACGGCCTTTAAGTGGTTACTATGTGCCAAGCACTGTTCTGATTGCACATAATAATGACAATGACGGCATTTAAGAGCTTACTATGTGCCAAGCACTGTTCTAATTGCATATAACAATGATAATGACGGCATTTAAGAGCTTGCAATGTGCCAGGCACTGTTCTAATTGCACATAATAATGATAATGATGGCATTTAAGTGCCTACTGTGCCAAGCACTGTTCTAATTACACATAATAATGATGAAGATGGCATTTAAGTGCTTACTACGTGCCAAGCACTGTTCTAAGCGTTGAGAAGACAAAGTGATCAGGTTGCCCCACTGGGGGCTCACAGGCTTCATCCCCATTTTCCAGATGAAGTCACTGAGGCCCAGAGAATAATAATATAATAATAATGATAGCATTTATTAAGGGCGTACTATGTGCCAGGCACTGTTCTAATTGCCCATAATAATAATAATGATGGCACAAGTGCTTACTATGTGCCAAGCACTGTTCTAAGCGCTGGGGAGAAGACAAAGTGATCACGTTGCCCCACTGGGGGCTCACAGGCTTCATCCCCATTTTCCAGATGAAGTCACTGAGGCCCAGAGAATAATAATATAATAATAATGATAGCATTTATTAAGGGCTTACTATGTGCCAGGCACTGTTCTAATTGCACATAATAATGATAAAGACGGCATTTAAGTGCTTACTATGTGCCAAGCACTGTTCTAATTGCCCATAATAATAATAATGATGGCACAAGTGCTTACTATGTGCCAAGCACTGTTCTAAGCGCTGGGGAGAAGACAAAGTGATCACGTTGCCCCACTGGGGGCTCACAGGCTTCATCCCCATTTTCCAGATGAAGTCACTGAGGCCCAGAGAATAATAATATAATAATAATGATAGCATTTATTAAGGGTTTACTATGTGCCAGGCAGTTCTAATTGCACATAATAATGATAAAGACGGCATTTAAGTGCTTACTATGTGCCAAGCACTGTTCTAATTGCCCATAATAATAATAATGATGGCACAAGTGCTTACTATGTGCCAAGCACTGTTCTAAGCGCTGGGGAGAAGACAAAGTGATCACGTTGCCCCACTGGGGGCTCACAGGCTTCATCCCCATTTTCCAGATGGAGTCACTGAGGCCCAGAGAATAATAATATAATAATAATGATAGCATTTATTAAGGGCTTACTATGTGCCAGGCACTGTTCTAATTGCACATAATAATGATAAAGACGGCATTTAAGTGCTTACTATGTGCCAAGCACTGTTCTAATTGCCCATAATAACAATAATGATGGCACAAGTGCTTACTATGTGCCAAGCACTGTTCTAAGCGCTGGGGAGAAGACAAAGTGATCAGGTTGCCCCACTGGGGGCTCACAGTCTTCATCCCCATTTTCCAGATGAAGTCACTGAGGCTCAGAGAATAATAATATAATAATGATAGCATTTATTAAGTGCTTACTATGTGCCAGACACTGTTCTAATTGCACATAATAATAATAATGACGGCATTTAAGTGCTTACTGTGTGCCAGGCACTGTTCTAATTGCACATAATAATAACAATGACGGCATTTAAGTGCTTACTATGTGCCAAGCACTGTTCTAAGTGCTGGGGAGGTTCCAAGGTGATCAGGTTGTCCCCCGTGGGGCTCACCGTCTTCATCCCCATTTTCCAGATGAAGTCACCGAGGCCCGGAGAATAATAATATAATAATAACGATAGCATTTACTAAGCGCTTACTATGTGCCAAGCACTGTTCTAAGCGCTGGGGAGGAGACAAAGTGATCAGGTTGCCCCCCCCATGGGGCTCACTGTCTTCATCCCCATTTTCCGGATGAAGTCACTGAGGCCCAGAGACTATAATAATAATAGCATTTATTAAGCGCTATGTGCCAAGCACTGTTCTAATTGCACATAATAATAATAATGATGGAACTTAAGTGCTTACTATGTGCCATGCACTGTTCTGAGCACTGGGGAGGAGACAAAGTGATCAGGTTGTCCCCCGTGGGGCTCACCGTCTTCGTCCCCATTTTCCAGATGAAGTCACTGAGGCCCGGAGAATAATAATATAATAATAATGATAGCATTTATTAAGTGCTTACTATGTGCCAAGCATTGTTCTAAGCGCTGGGGAGGATACAAAGTGATCAGGTTGTCCCCCGTGGGGCTCACCGTCTTCATCCCCATTTTCCAGAAGAAGTCACTGAGGCCCGGAGAATAAAAATATAATAAAAATGATAGGCATTTATTAAGTGCTTAGTATGTGCCAAGCACTGTTCTAAGCGCTGTGGAGGAGACAAAGTGATCAGGTTGTCCCCCGTGGGGCTCACCGTCTTCATCCCCATTTTCCAGATGAAGTCACTGAGGCCCGGAGAATAAAAATATAATAATAATGATAGGCATTTATTAAGTGCTTAGTATGTGCCAAGCACTGTTCTAAGCGCTGAGGAGGAGACAAAGTAATCAGGTTGTCCCCCGTGGGGCTCACCGTCTTCATCCCCATTTTCCAGATGAAGTCACTGAGACCCGGAGAATAATAATATAATAATAATGATAGGCATTTATTAAGTGCTTAGTATGTGCCAAGCACTGTTCTAAGCGCTGAGGAGGAGACAAAGTGATCAGGTTGTCCCCCGTGGGGCTCACCGTCTTCATCCCCATTTTCCAGATGAAGTCACTGAGACCCGGAGAATAATAATATAATAATAATGATAGGCATTTATTAAGTGCTTACTATGTGCCAAGCACTGTTCTAAGCGCTGAGGAGGAGACAAAGTGATCAGGTTGTCCCCCGTGGGGCTCACCGTCTTCATCCCCATTTTCCAGATGAAGTCACTGAGGCCTGGAGAATAATAATATAATAATAATGATAGCATTTACAGTGCTGGGGAGGAGACAAAGTGATCAGGTTGTCCCCCGGGGGGCTCACCCTCTTCGTCCCCATTTTCCAGATGAAGTCACTGAGACCCAGAGAGTAATAATGTAATAACAATCATCATCATCAATCGTATTTATTGAGCGCTTACTATGTGCAGAGCACTGTACTAAGCGCTTGGGAAGTACAAATTGGCAACACATAGAGACAGTCCCTACCCAGCAGTGGGCTCACAGTCTAAAAGGGGGAGACAGAGAACAAAACCAAACATACCAACAAAATAAAATAAATAGGATAGATATGTACAAGTAAAATAGAGTAATAAATATGTACAACCATATATCCATATATACAGGTGCTGTGGGGAAGGGAAGGAGGTAAGATGGGGGGGATGGAGAGGGGGACGAGGGGGAGAGGAAGGAAGGGGCTCAGTCTGGGAAGGCCTCCTGGAGGAGGT
Source organism: Tachyglossus aculeatus (assembly GCF_015852505.1). Taxonomy (NCBI): domain Eukaryota; kingdom Metazoa; phylum Chordata; class Mammalia; order Monotremata; family Tachyglossidae; genus Tachyglossus; species Tachyglossus aculeatus. The sequence goes on along the minus strand of NC_052087.1, from coordinate 52,910,341 downwards.
AAGGTAATAATAATGATAGCATTTATTAAGTGCTTAATATGTGCCAAGTACAACAGTACTAAGCGCTGGGGAGGAGACAAAGTGATCAGGTTGTCCCCCGTGGGGCTCACTGTCTTCATCCCCATTATCCAGATGAGGGAACTGAGGCCCAGAGAAGTGAAGTGACTGGCCCAAGGTGACCCGGCGGAGCCGGGATGAGAACTCCCGAGCCCGGGCTCTTAACGCTGAGCCCCGCCGCTTCTCTGTGGTACATCATGATTCATTCACTCATTCATTCAATCGTATTTATTGAGCGCTTACTGTGTGCACAGCACTGGACTAAGCGCTTGGGAAGTACAGTTGGCAACATCTAGAGACGGTCCCTACCCAACAGTCGGCTCACGGTCTACAACAGTGTGTCGCACATTCATTCATTCAATCGTATTTATTGAGCGCTTACTGTGTGCAGAGCACTGGACTAAGCGCTTGGGAAGTCCAAGCTGGCAACATATAGAGACAGTCCCTACCCAACAGTGGGCTCACAGTCTAGATGTATTTACTGAGTGCTTACTGTGTGCAGAGCAGTGGACTAAGCGCTTGGGAAGTCCAAGTTGGCAACATCTAGAGACGGTCCCTACCCAACAGTGGGCTCACAGTCGAGAAGGGGGAGACAGACAACAAAACAAAACATATTAACAAAATAAAATAAATAGAATAAGTATGTACAAATAAAATTCATTCATTCATTCATTCAATCGTATTTATTGAGCGCTTACTGTGTGCAGAGCACCGTACTAAGCGCTTTGGAAGTCCGAGTTGGCAACATCTAGAGCAGGTCCCTACCCAACGGCGGGCTCACGGTCTAGAACAGCGTGTCGCAGATTCATTCATTCATTCAGTCGAGTTTATTGAGCGCTTACTGTGTGCAGAGCACTGGACTGAGCGCTTGGGAAGTCAATCAATCGTATTTATTGAGCGCTTACTGTGTGCAGAACACTGGACTAAGCGCTTAGGAAGTCCAAGTGGGCAACAACTAGAGGCGGTCCCTACCCAACAGCGGGCTCACAGTCTAGAAGGGGGAGACAGACAACAAAACAAAACATATTAACAAAATGAAATAAATAGAATAGATATGCACAAGTAAAACAGAGTAATAAATCTGCACAAACATATATACACATATACAGGTGCTGTGGGGAAGGGAAGGAGGTAAGGCGGGGGGGGGGGATCAAGCGCTCACTAAGTCCAAGTGGGCAACATCTAGAGGTGGTCCCCACCCAACAGCGGGCTCACAGTCTAGCACAGTGTGTGGCAGATTCATTCATTCATTCGTATTTATTGAGCGCTTACTGTGTGCACAGCACTGTACTAAGCGCTTAGGAAGTCCAAGTGGGCAACAACCAGAGGCGGTCCCTACCCAACAGTGGGCTCACAGTCTAGAAGGGGGAGACAGACAACAAAACCAAACATATTAACAAAATGAAATAAATAGAATAGATATGTACAAGCAAAATAAATAGAGTAATAAATCTGTACAAACATATATACAGGTGCTGTGGGGAAGGGAAGGAGGTAAGGCGGGGGGGATCAAGTGGGCAACATCTCGAGGCGGTCCCCACCCAACAGCGGGCTCACAGTCTAGCACAGTGTGTCGCAGATTCATTCATTCATTCAATGGTATTTATTGAGCGCTTGCTGTGTGCAGAGCACTGGACTAAGCGCTTGGCGAGTCCGAGTGGGCAACTTCTAGAGGCGGTCCCCACCCAACGTGTTGAGAAGCAGCGTGGCTCAGGGGAAAGAGCCCGGGCTTTGGAGTCCGAGGTCAGGGGTTCGAATCCCGGCCCTGCCCATTGGCAACTGGGTGACTTTGGGCAAGTCACTTCACTGGGCCCCGGCCCACGTCCTCCCCCGGGCCTGGAATGCCCCCAATCCCTCTGCCCCTCCGCCAAGCTCGCTCTCTTCCTCCCTTCAAGGCCCTGCTGAGAGCCCACCTCCTCCAGGAGGCCTTCCCAGACTGAGCCCCTTCCTTCCTCTCCCCCTCGTCCCCCTCTCCATCCCCCCATCTTACCTCCTTCCCTTCCCCACAGCACCTGGATATATGTATATATGGTTGTACAGATTTATTACTCTATTTATTTATTTATTTATTTTACTTGTACATTTCTATCCTATTTATTTTATTTTGTTGGGATGTCTGGTTCTGTTCTCTGTCTCCCCCTTTTAGACTGTGAGCCCACTGTTGGGTAGGGACTGTCTCTATGTGTTGCCAATTTGGACTTCCCAAGCGCTTAGTACAGTGCTCTGCACATAGTAAGCGCTCAATAAATACGATTGATTGATTGATTGATCGGGCCTCAGTGACCTCATCTGGAAAATGGGGATGAAGGCTGTGAGCCCCCCCCGTGGGACAACCTGATCGCCTTGTAACCTCCCCAGCGCTTAGAACGGTGCTTTGCACGTAGTAAGCGCTTAATAAATGCCATCATTATTGTTATAAGAGCGGGGTCCCGGTGTAGACGGTTCGGGCTCGTGGGGTAGCGGCGTTGGCGGGGTCTCACCAGAAGAAGGTGTTGGTGCCGTCGTCGTAGACCCGGGACTCGTTGTGGGGGCGGTGGTGGGGGGGGGGGCTCGGGCGGGGAGTCGGGGGGGGCCTGCTCCCCCGCCGGCCCCCCGGGCCTCCGCTCGGGCCTCCGCTCGGACCCCCGCATCGGGCCCCAACACCCTCACACGCCCGACCACCTCCCGCCCTCCCTCCCCTCAGGCCCCACGAGGGCCGGGGCCGCCGCGGAGCACGCCGGGAACGGGGGCAGCACCGCTTCAAGGGCCGCCGCGGAGCACGCCGGGACTCGTGGTCCTCCTTAGGAGCCAGGGTCGGCCCCAGGGCATGCTGGGAGACGAGTCTCTCGGGCCGCCGCGGAGCACGCCGGGACTCGTGGTCCTCCTGAGGAGCCACGGCCGGCCCCGGGGCATTCTGGGACGCCGAGGCTCTCGGGACTTGAAGGGGCGAGCCCGGCCCGGCCCCGGGGCATGCTGGGAGACGAGTCTCTCGGGCCGCCGCGGAGCACGCCGGGACTCGTGGTCCTCCAGGGGAGCCCGGGGCATTCTGGGACGCCTAGTATCTCGGCCGCCGCGGAGCATGCCGGGACTCGTGGTCCTCCTTAGGGGCCAGGGTCGGCCCCGGGGCATGCTGGGAGACGAGTCTCTCGGGCCGCCGCGGAGCACGCCGGGACTCGTGGTCCTCGTGAGGAGACACGGTCGGCCCCGAGGCATGCTGGGACGCCGAGTCTCTCGGGCCGCCGCGGAGCACGCCGGGACTCGTGGTCCTCCTGAAGAGCCACGGTCGGCCCCGGGGCATTCTGGAACGCCGAGTCTCTCGGGCCGCCGCGGAACATGCCGGGACTCGTGGTCCTCCTGAGGAGCCACGGTCGGCCCCGAGGCATTCTGGGACGCCGAGGCTCTCGGGACTAGGGGGGGTGACGGGGGAGACCCTGCCCGGCCCCGGGGCATGCTAGGACGCCGAGTCAATCGGACCGCCGAGGAGCACGCCGGGACTCGTGGTCCTCCTGAGGAGCCACGGCCGGCCCCGGGGCATTCTGGGACGCCGAGGCTCTCGGGACGCGGGGGGAGCCCTGCCCGGCCCCGGGGCATTCTGGGACACCGAGTCTCTCGGTCCGCCGCGGTGCACGCCGGGACTCGTGGTCCTCCTGGGGAGCCCGCGGCATTCTGGGACGCCTAGTATCTCGGCCGCCGCGGAGCACGCCGGGACTCTTGCTGCCGCCGCGGAGCATGCCGGGACTCGTGGTCTTCCTGAGGAGCCAGGGTCGGCCCCGGGGCATTCTGGGACTTCGAGTCTCTCGGCCCGCTGCGGAGCATGCCGGGACTCGTGGTCCTCTTAGGAGCCAGAGTCAGCCCCTGGGCATTCTGGGACGCCGAGTCTCTCGGGCCTCCGCGGAGCACGCCGGGACTCGTGGTCCTCCTGAAGAGCCACGGTCGGCCCCGGGGCATTCTGGGACGCCGATACTCTCGGGCCGCCGCGGAGCACGCCGAGACTCGTGGTCCTCGTGAGGAGCCAGAGTCGGCCCCTGGGCATTCTGGGACACCGAGTCTCTCGGGACTCGTGGTCCTCCTGAAGAGCCACGGTCGGCCCCGGGGCATTCTGGAACGCCGAGTCTCTCGGGCCGCCGCGGAACATGCCGGGACTCGTGGTCCTCCTGAGGAGCCACGGTCGGCCCCGAGGCATTCTGGGACGCCGAGCCTCTCGGGACTCGGGGGGGTGACGGGGGAGACCCTGCCCGGCCCCGGGGCATGCTGGGACGCCGAGTCAATCGGGCCGCCGAGGAGCACGCCGGGACTCGTGGTCCTCCTGAGGAGCCAGGGTCGGCCCCGGGGCATTCTGGGACGCCGAGGCTCTCGGGACTTGGGGGGGGGAGCCCTGCCCGGCCCCGGGGCATTCTGGGACACCGAGTCTCTCGGGCCGCCGCGGAGCACGCCGGGACTCGTGGTCCTCGTGAGGAGACACGGTCGGCCCCGGGGCATTCTGGGACGCCGAGTCTCTCGGGCCGCCGCGGAGCACGCCGGGACTCGTGGTCCTCGTGAGGAGACACGGTCGGCCCCGAGGCATGCTGGGACGCCGAGTCTCTCGGGCCGCCGCGGAGCACGCCGGGACTCGTGGTCCTCCTGAAGAGCCGCGGTCGGCCCCGGGGCATTCTGGAACGCCGAGTCTCTCGGGCCGCCACGGAACATGCCGGGACTCGTGGTCCCCCTGAGGAGCCAGGGTCGGCCCCGGGGCATTCTGGGACGCCGAGGCTCTCGGGACTTGGGGGGGGGGAGCCCTGCCCGGCCCCGGGGCATTCTGGGACGCCGAGTCTCTCGGGCCGCCGCGGAGCATGCCGGGACTCGTGGTCCTCCTGAGGAGCCACGGTCGGCCCCGAGGCATTCTGGGACGCCGAGGCTCTCGGGACTAGGGGGGGTGACGGGGGAGACCCTGCCCGGCCCCGGGGCATGCCAGGACGCCGAGTCAATCGGGCCGCCGAGGAGCACGCCGGGACTCGTGGTCCCCCTGAGGAGCCAGGGTCGGCCCCGGGGCATTCTGGGACGCCGAGGCTCTCGGGACTTGGGGGGGGGGAGCCCTGCCCGGCCCCGGGGCATTCTGGGACGCCGAGTCTCTCGGGCCGCCGCGGAGCATGACGGGACTTGTGTTCCTCCTGAGGAGTCAGGGTTGGCCCCGAGGCATTCTGGGACGCCGAGTCTCTCGGGCCGCCGCGGAGCACGCCGGAACTCGTGGTCCTCGTGAGGAGCCGTGGTCGGCCCTGGGGCATGCTGGGACGCCGAGTCTCTCGGGCCGCCGCGGGGCATGCCGGGACTCGAGATCCTCCTGAGGAGCCAGGGTTGGCCCCGGGGCATTTTGGGACGCCGAGCCTCTCAGAACTCTGCGGAGCACCCCGGGACTCGTGGTCCCCCTGACAACCCCCGCCCGGCCCCGGGGCATGCTGGGACGCCGAGTCTCTCGGGCCGCCGCGGAGCACGCCGGGACTCGTGGTCCTCCTGAAGAGCCACGGTCGGCCCCGGGGCATGCTGGGACGCCGAGACTCTCGGGCCGCCGCGGAGCACGCCGGGACTCGTGGTCCTCGTGAGGAGCCAGGGTCGGCCCCGGGGCATTCTGGGATTTCGAGACTCTCGGGCCGCCGCGGAGCATGACGGGACTCGTGGTCCTCGTGAGGAGCCATGGTCGGCCCCGGGGCATGCTGGGACGCCGAGTCTCCCGGGCCGCCGCGGATTATGACGGGACTTGTGGTCCTCCTGAGGGGCCATGGTCGGCCCCGAGGCATTCTGGGACGCCGAGGCCCTCGAGACTCGAGGAGAGCCCTGCCCGGCCCCGAGGCATTCTGGGACAGCGAGTCTCTCGGGCCGCCGCGGAGCACGCCGGGACTCATGGTCCTCCTGGGGAGCCAGGGTTGGCCCCGGGGCATTCTGGGACGCCTAGTCTCTCGGGCCGCCTTAGAGCATGCCGGGACTCTTGCCGCCGCCGCGGAGCATGCCGGGACGCGTGGTCCTACTGAGGAGCCCTGGCTGGCCCCGGGGCATTCTGGGACACCGAGTCTCTCAGTCCGCACGAGGTTGGGGCAGCCGCGGAGCGCGCCGGGACCTGTGGGCGTCCTGAACAACCCTGGCCGGCCCCGGGGCATTCTGGGACACCGTAGGGCCGCGGAGCATGCCGGGACTCGTGGTCATTCTGGGGTGCCGAGTTTCATCCCCCCGTCTTACCTCCTTCCCTTCCCCACAGCACCTGTATATATGTATATATGGTTGTACATATTTATTACTCTATTTATTTATTTATTTATTTATTTTACTTGTACATTTCTATCCTACTTATTTTATTTTGTTGGTATGTTTGGTTCAGTTCTCTGTCTCCCCCTTTTAGACTGTGAGCCCACTGTTGGGTAGGGACTGTCTCTATGTGATGCCAATTTGTACTTCCCAAGCGCTTAGTACAGTGCTCTGCACATAGTAAGCGCTCAATAAATACGATTGATTGATTGATTGATTGATTGATTGACAACCTGATCACCTTGTAACCTCCCCAGCGCTTTGTACATAGTAAGCGCGTAATAAATGCCATTATTATTATTATTAATGTCCGTCTCCCCCACTCTAGACTATGAGTTAGTTGTAGGCAGGGACTGTGATCGTTTACTGCTGCACTGTTCTTTGCCAAGCGCTTAGTACAGTGCTCTGCACACAGTCAGCGCTTAAAGCGTTCGAATGAATGAATGTACGGGACAGCCCCCGGGGCATTGTGGGACACGTAGTCTCTCCGATCGGCCGCGGAGCATGCCGGGATTCGTAGTCCTGACGAAGAGGCCTGAGAGGCGGCGGGAGGTTATATGGAGCGCCGCCCCGGGGCATTGTGGGATGTGTAGTCTCTGGCCGCGGAGCATGCCGGGACTCGTAGTCCTGAGGAAGAGGCCTGAGTTGCGGGAGGTTATGTGGAGCGCCGCCCCGGGGCATTGTGGGACGTGTAGTCTCTCCGATCCGCCGCGGAGCATGCCGGGACTCGTAGTCCCCATTGACTCAATCAATCAATCGTATTTATTGAGCGCTTACTGTGCGCAGAGCACTGTACTAAGCGCTTGGGAAGCACAAGTTGGCAACATATAGAGACGGTCCCTACCCAACAGTGGGCTCACAGTCTAAAAGGGGGAGACAGAGAACAAAACCAAACATGCTAACAAAATAAAATAAATAGAATAGATACGTACAAGTAAAATAAATAAATAAGTAGAGTAATGAACACGTACAAAGTGGCCTGAGAGGCCACTTCATCTCCTGCGGGGGCTGCGTTTTCACACGGATGGATTAATAATAATAATAGCATTTATTAAGCGCTTACTATGTGCAAAGCACTGTTCTAAGCGCTGGGGAGGTTACAAGGTGATCAGGTTGTCCCACGGGGGGCTCACAGTCTTAATCCCCATTTTCCAGATGAGGGAACTGAGGCCCAGAGAAGTGAAGTGTCTTGCCCAAAGTCACACAGCTGACAATTGGCAGAGCTGGAATTTGAACCCATGACCTCTGACTCCAAAGCCCGTGCTCTTTCCACTGAGCCTAATAATAATAATAATAATAATAACAATAATAATGATAATGTTGGTATTTGTTAAGCGCTTACTGTGTGCCAAGCACTGTTCTAAGCACTGGGGGGGGGGGGATACAGGGCGATCAGACTGTCATTCTTTCATTCATTCATTCAATCATAGTTATTGAGCGCTTACTGTGTGCAGAGCACTGTACTAAGCGCTTGGGAAGTACAAGTTGGCAACATCTAGAGACGGTCCCTACCTAACATCGGGCTCACAGGCTAGAAGGGGGAGACAGACGACAAAACAAAGCATGTGGACAGGTGTCAAGTCATCAGAACAAATAGAATTAAAGCTAAATGCACGTCATTAACAAAGTAAAATGGTAAATATGTAAGTAAAATAAGTAGAGTAATATATCTGTTCAAACATATATACAGGTGCTGTGGGGAGGGGAAGGAGGTAGACTGTGAGCCCACTGTTGGGTAGGGACTGTCTCTATATGTTGTCAATTTGTACTTCCCAAGCGCTTAGTACAGTGCTCTGCACATAGTAAGCGCTCAATAAATACGATTGATGATGATGATGATGTGGGGGATGGAGAGGAGAAAGGGGGCTCAGGCTGGGGCTCACGGTCTTCATCCACATTTTCCAGATGAGGTAACTGAGGCCCAGAAAAGTGAAGTGATTTGCCCAAGGTCACCCAGCTGACAAGTGGCTGAGCCGGGATTCGAACCCACGACCTCTGACTCCCAAGCCCAGGCTGTTTCCGCTGAGCCACGCTGCTTCTCTGATTTGAGACTTGAGGAGCGGGGAGATGTGGACTGATTGGTTTTTAGTAAAATGATTGAGGAAGGGGGAGACAGACATTAATATACATAAATAAAAAAGCAGATATGTACATAAGTGGCACATAGTAGGCACTTAACATATGCCACAGTAATTATTGTCCTCTATATAGGCAGGGAACGTATTGACCAACTCTGTTGTATTTCCGCTCCCAAGAGCTTAGTGCAGTGCTCTGGTAATGGGATTTGTTAAGCGCTTACTATGTGCCAAGCACTGCACGCGGGTAGACAGGTGTCAAGACCATCGGAACAAATAGAATTAGAGCTATATGCCTATCGTTGATAAATAATAATAATAATAAATAAATAAATAAATAATAATGATGGCATTTATTAAGCGCTTACTATGTGCAAAGCACTGCTCGCATAAAATAAATAAATAATAAATGATAATATAAATATAAAATATAATATAATATAAATCAATCAATCAATCGTATTTATTGAGCGCTTACTATGTGCAGAGCACTGTACTAAGCGCTTGGGAAGTACAAATTGGCATCACATAGAGACAGTCCCTACCCAACAGTGGGCTCACGGTCTGAAAGGGGGAGACAGAGAACAGAACCAAACATACCAACAAAATAAAATAAATAGGATAGAAATGTACAAGTAAAATAAATAAATAAATAAATAAATAAATAAATATAAAATAATGATAAAATAGATAGAGTGGTAAATATGTACAAGTAAAATGAATAGAGTAATAAATCTGTACAAATATATACAACCGCTGTGCGGAGGGGAAGGAGGTATGGCGGGGGAGGCGATGGGGAGGAGGAGAGGAGAAAGGGGGCTCAGTCTGGGAAGGCCTCTTGGAGGAGGTGAGCTCTTAGGAGGACTTTAGAGAAGCAGCGTGGCTCAGTGGAAAAGAGCCCGGGCTTTGGAGTCAGAGGTCATGGGTTCAAATCCCGGCTCCGCCGATTGTCAGCTGTGTGACTTTGGGCAGGGCACTTCACTTCTCTGGGCCTCAGTTCCCTCATCTGGAAAATGGGGATGAAGACTGTGAGCCCCCCGTGGGACAAACTGATCACCGTGTAACCTCCCCAGCGCTTAGAACAGTGCTTTGCACTTAGTAAGCGCTTAATAAATGCCATCATTATTATTATTATTGTTTATTAAGCACTTAGAACAGTGCTTTGCACATAGTAAGCGCTTAATAAATGCCATCATTATTATTATTATTGTTTATTAAGGGAGGAAGACAGCTAACTTGGCAGATATGTGGAGGGAGAGCATTCCGGGCCAGGGGAAGGACGTGGGCCGGGGGTCAACGGTGGGACAATTATATTGTGGTCTCCTACACCCTTTGTCCAGGGTGTTGCACCCGGGAAGCGCTAAATAAATACGATCTATTGGTTGATTGATTTCTGCTTCCGGGTTACTTCTTTTTTTTTATGGTACTTATTAAGCACTTACTATGTGCCAGGCATTGTTCTAAGCGCTGGTTAGATACAAGGAAATTAGGTTGGACACAGTTCCTATCCCCATCTGGGGTTGAGGCAGGAGGGGCCCAAGAAGCCCCAGACCCATGCCTTTTTTTAAAAAATGGTATTTGTACAATACCCCTTCTCCATCCCCCCCGCCTTACCTCCTTCCCTTCCCCACAGCACCTGTATCAATCAATCAATCGTATTTATTGAGCGCTTACTGTGTGCAGAGCACTGGACTCAGAGCTTGGGAAGTACAAGTTGGCAACATATATCAATCAATCAATCAATCATATTAATTGAGCGCTCACTATGTGCAGAGCACTGTACTGAGCGCTTGGGAAGTACAAGTTGGCAACATATAGCAATCAATCAATCAATCAATCGTATTTATTGAGCGCTTACTGTGTGCAGAGCACTGTACTAAGCGCTTGGGAAGTACAAGTTGGCAACATATAGAGACAGCCCCTACCCAACAGTGGGCTTACAGTCTCCTGTATATATGTATATATGTTTGTACATATTTATTACTCTATTTATTTTCCTTGTACATATCTATTCTATTTATTTTATTTTGTTAATATGTTTGGTTTTGTTCTCTGTCTCCCCCTTCTAGACTGTGAGCCCGCTGTTGGGTAGGGACCGTCTCTATATGTTGCCAACTTGGACTTCCCAAGCGCTTAGTACAGTGCTCTGCACACAGTAAGCGCTCAAGAAATACGATTGATTGATTGATTGATTGATTTAAGCGCTTACTTTGTGCCACGCACTGTCCTAAGGACTTCAGTAGATACAAGGTAATTAGGTCCCAAATGGGGTTCACGGTCTTCATCCCCATTTTACTGCTGAAGGAACTGAGGCCCAGAGAAGTGAAGTGACACACCCAAGGTCACACAGCAGACAAAGTGGGGGGGACCGGATGGAGGGCCCAGGGCCTTCTGACGACGAGGCGCTTAGAACAGTGCCCTGCACATAGTAAGCGCTAGGAGAAGCAGTGCGGCTCAGTGGAAAGGGCACGGGCTTTGAAGTCAGAGGTCATGGGTTCAAATCCCAGCTCTGCCAGTTGTCAGCTGTGTGACTGAGCGAGTCACTTAACTTCTCTGGGCCTCAGTTACCTCATCTGCAAAATGGGGATTAAGACTGTGAGCCCCCCTGTGGGACAACCTGATCACCTTGTAATCTCCCCAGCGCTTAGAACAGTGCTTTGCACATAGTAAGCGCTTAATAAATGCTATCATTATTATTATTATTATTAAGCGCTTAACACATGGCATCATTATTATTGTTCAGGGAGAGAATAATTTGCCAAGACAAATAAACATCCCTGAGGAATTGGGGGACCCTGTGGTGGGGTGAGGGGGCTTCTGCAGCTGGAGGGAGGTGAGTAGACTGGACCGCAGCCCCCAGCCCCCCATAATCCCGTGATCCCCTTGGCCTTTGGACCCCCCACTTCCTGCTCCTTGGGCGTGGGGATGGACAGCTCTCTGTCCCGCCTGGAAAGTGAAAGAGCGTTTTTTTTATGATATTTGCTAAGCATTTACTATATGCCAGTCACTGTACTAAGTGCTGGGGTGGGTACAGGGTGATCTGGTGGGACACAGTCCCTGTCATTCATTCAATCGTATTTATTGAGCACTTACTGTGTGCAGAGCACTGGACTAAGCGCTTGGGGAGGAAATGTTGGCAACTTATAGAGACGGTCCCTACCCAACAGCGGGCTCACAGTCTAGAAGGGGGAGACAGAGAACAGAACAAAATATATTAACAAAATTAAATAGAATAAATATGTCCAAATAAAATAGAGCAATAAATACGTACAAACATATATTCAGGTGCTGTGGGGAGGGGAAGGAAGTAAGGTGGGGGGGATGGGAAGGGGAGGAGGGGGAGAGGAAGGAGGGGGCTCAGTCTGGGAAGGCCTCCTGGAGGAGGTGAGCTCTCAGTAGGGCCTTGAAGGGACTGTCCTCTTGGGGCTTACACTGTCATCCCCATTTAATAATGCTGGTATTTGTTAAGCGCTTACTATGTGCCAAGCACTGTTCTATGCCCTGGGGAGGATACAAGGTCATTAGGTTGTCCCACATGGGGTCACAATCTTCAACCCCATTGTACAGATGAGGTCATTGAGGCCCAGAGAAGTGAAGTGGCTTGCCCAAAGTCACACAGCTGCCAGGCGGCGGAGCCGGGATTAGAACCCACGACCTCTGACTCCCAAACCCGGGCTCTTTCCGCTAAGCCACGCTGCTTCTCTAAGTTTACAGATGAGGGACTGAGGCCCAGAGAAGTGAAGTGACTTGCCCAAGGTCACACACAGCAGACAAATGGTGTAGCTGGGATATTAATAATAATAATAATAGTACTTGTTAAGCGCTTACTATGTGCCAGGCACTGTTCTAAGCACTGGAGTAGATACAAGCTCATCAGGTTGGACACAGTCCCTGTCCCACATGATAATAATAATAATAATAATGGCATTTATTAAGTGCTTACTATGTGCAAAGCACTCTTCTAAGTGCCGGGGAGGTTACAAGGTGATCAGGTTGTCCCACGTGGGGCTCACAGTCTTAATCCCCATTTTACAGACGAGGTAACTGAGGCACAGAGAAGTTAAGTGACTTGCCCACTGTTGGGTAGGGACTGTCTCTATATGTTGCCAACTTGTACTTCCCAAGCGCTTAGTACAGTGCTCTGCACACAGTAAGCGCTCAATAAATATGATTGATTGATTGATTACCCAAAGTCACACAGCCGACAGTTGGCGGGGGCAGGATTTGAACCCGTGACCTCTGACTCCAAAGCCCGGGCTCTTTCCACTGAGCCACGCTGCTTCTCAGTAAGGTGCGATCACTGCCCTGAAGACAATTATCGTCTAATGGGGGAGATCAGGTGATGAATTGGTGAAACAGTAGCTCAAAGGGCATGAGAGTAGATTTATAATATTAAACCCAGGGAGATAAATGAATCAGTCGCCAATGACAGGATAAGGGACACTGGTGAGATGGGGAAGGTGGACGCGGTAATCAAGGAAGGCTTCCTGGGAGAGGTGATGACTGAGGAAGGCTTTGGAAGGGGGAGAAGAGGGGACCAAGCACTTAGTACAGTGCTCTGCACACAGTAAGTGCTCAGTAAACACCATTGATGATTGATGATGGGAGAGAGGGGAGAGAGAAAGGAGGAGTGAGAGGGAGGAGGTGAGATGGAGAGAAGCAGCATGGCACAATGGAAAGAGCACAGGCTCTGGAGTCACAGGTCATGGGTTCTAATCCCGGCTCTGCCACTTGTCAGCTGTGTGACTTTAGGCGTCACTTCTCTGTGCCTCAGTTACCTCATCTGGAAAATGGGGATTAAGATTGTGAGCCCCCCACGGGACAACCTGATCACCTTGTAACCTCCCCAGCGCTTAGAACAGTGCTTTGCACGTAGTAAGTGCCTAATAAATACCGTTATTATTATTATTATTATGGAGAGGGAGAGAGAAAGGAGGAGAAAGGGGGAGGGGGGAAGGGATGAGAGGAAGAAAGGAGGAAGACATGAGAGGGAGAGAGAAGGGGAAGAGATGAGAGGGTGGAGATGAGAGGGAGAGCGAGAGAGAAAGAAGGAGAAAGAGGGAGAAAGGGGGAAGAGATGAGAGGGAGAGAGAGAAAGGGGGAAGACATGAGAGGGAGGAGATGAGAAGGAGAGAGAAAGGGGGAAGAGATGGGAGGAGGAGGGAGAGAGAAAGGAGGATAGAGAGGGAGAGAGAAAGGGGGAAGAGATGAGAGGGAAGAGATAAGAGGGAGAGGGAGAAAGGAGAAGAAAGGGAGAAAAGGGAAAAGATGGGAGGGAGAGAGAAAGGGGGAAGCCATGAGAGGGAGACACAAAGGGGAAAGGGATGAGAGGGAGAGGGAGAGAGAAAGGGGAAAGGAATGAGAGGGAGGAGATGAGAGGGAGATGGGAGGAGAAAGGGAAGAGATGAGAGGGAGAGGGAGAAAGAGGGAAGAGATGAGAGGGAGAGGGAGAGAGAAAGGAGGAGAAAGAAGGAGAGAGAAAAGGGGAAGATAGGAGAGGGAGAGAGAAAGGAGGAGAAAGAGGAAGAGGAAAAAGGGGGGAAGAGATGGGAAGGAGAGGGAGAGAAAGGAGGAGAAAGGGAGAGAAAAAGGAGGAAGAGATGGGAGGGAGAGGGAAAGGGAAAGGAGCAGAAAGAGGGAGATAAAAAAGGGGAAGATAGGAGAGGGAGAGAGAAAGGAGGAGAAAGAGGAAGAGGTAAAAGGGGGGAAGAGATGGGAAGGAGAGGGAGAGAAAGGAGGAGAAAGGGAGAGAAAAAGGAGGAAGAGATGGGAGGGAGAGGGAAAGGGAAAGGAGCAGAAAGAGGGAGATAAAAAAGGGGAAGAGATGGGAGGAAGTGAGAAGGGGGGAAAGTGGGAGAGTGGGAAGGAGAGGAAAAAGAGATGGGTGAGAGGGGAAGAAGGGCAAGAGGGAAAGAGAATGGAGAGAGGGGAGGGGAAAAAGAGGGGAGAGAAGGGAAGACAGAGAGTGAGAAGGAGAGAAGGGAGAGAGGTAAGGAAAGGAAGAAGAGAAGGGGGAGGGAGAGAGGATAGAAGAAAAAAGCTGGAGAAGAAAAGAAGAAGTGTTCTGGGCAGGGTGAAAGGTATGAACACCAAGCCAGAGGGGAGGGAGTCTAGGGCACGTAGGAACAGTCTGAAGGTTTGCTCGGGGGAAATGAAAGGAGGCGGCCACAGTGCAGGGGGAGGAGGCAGAAGACAACAACCCAGAGGGAGTTAGCCCATGTACCCCTGAGGCCAATGCTCGGAAGCTCTTGTTTGGCTTGGGATCCCGCTTCACAAGCAGAGAGAGCCCGGGGCTGGGGGTCAGAAGGTCACGGGTTCTAATCCCGGCTCCGCCACTTGTCTGCTGTGTGATCTTGGGCAAGTCACTTCACTTCTCTGGGCCTCAGTGCCCTCATCTGGAAAATGGGGATGGAGACTGCGACGGGGACTGTGTCCAACCAGATTTGCTTGTATCCACCCCAGCGCTTAGTACAGTGCCTGCACACATTAACAAATACCACAATTATTTTTATGCCTCAGTTTCCCCTCCTCTGCCCACAACCGGGCATTTCTCTATAGCACTTTGTGCACCAACAATGCCCTTCCATACGTATTGCAGAGCTCTTTACTAACTGAGGTTCTCTGGGCCTCAGTTCCCTCATCTGTAAAATGGGGACGAAGCCTGTGAGCCCGCTGTGGGACAACCTGATCACCTTGTAACCTCCCCAGCACTTAGAACAGTGCTTTGCATATAGTAAGCGCTTAATAAATGCAATTATTATTGAGAAGCAGCGTGGCTCAGTGGAAAGAGCACGGGCTTTGGAGTCGGAGGTCAGGGGTTCAAATTCCGACTCCGCCATTTGTCAGCTGTATGACTTTGGGCCAGCCACTTAACTTCTCTATGCCTCAGTTCCCTCATCTGTAAAATGGGGATTAAGACTGTGAGCCCCATGTGGGACAACCTGATCACCTTGTAACCTCCCCAGTGCTTAGAACAGTGCTTTGCACATAGTAAGCACTTTATAAATGCAATTATTATTATTATTATTAAGAGCTAGGGAGAGTAATAATGTTATTGGTAATTGTTAAGTGCTTACTATGTCCCAAGCCCTGTTCTAAGCACTGGGGGAAATACCAGGTCTTCAGCTTGTCCCATTTGGGGCTCACAGTTTTCATCCCCATTTTTCAGATGAGGTCACTGAGGCCCAGAGAAGTTAAGCGACTTGCCCAAGGTCACACAGCTGACAAGCGGCGGAGCTGGAATTAGAACCCACGACCTCTGACTCCCAAGCCGGGGCTCTTTCCGCTAAGCCACGCTGCTCATTATAACAGACTCATTCCCTGCCCACGACGAGTTTACAGCCTACTGTGGGAGACAGACATTAACAGAAATAAATAAAACTACAGATCTATACATCAATCAATCAATCAATCGTATTTATTGAGCGCTTACTGTGTGCAGAGCACTGGACTAAGCGCTTGGGAAGTACAATTTGGAAACATATACAGTCCCTACCCAACAGTGGGCTCACAGTCTAGAAGGGGGAGACAGAGAACAAAAGCAAACATATTAACAAAATACAATAAATAGAATAGATATGTACAAGTAAAATAAATAAATTATTATTCAATCCACGTATTGATACATAAGTGCCTGGCACATAGTAAGCACTCCCCAATCACGATAAAAACAATCACTTAACCTCTCTAAGCGGGGCCAGGTCTCCTTTCCAGCGGTGTACAGCGCTTAGCACAGTGCTCCTCACCCAGTAAGCCCTCAGTAAATACTACTTCTACAGCTACAGCTCTGAGCCTGATTCTTTAGTTGATAAATAACAATAAAACCCCTGCCACCCATTCATTCATTCATTCATGCATTCAGTCGCATTTATTGAGAGCTTACTTTGTGCAGAGCACTGTACTAAGCGCTTGGGAGAGGACAATAAATCAATAAATAGTCACTTTCTGTGCCCCCTGTCCCTTCGCCACAGCCCCTTAGAGCTGGAGCTCCTTAGGGGGCAAGGATTGCGTGGTTCGGTGGAAAGAGCCCGAGTTTGGGATTGAGGTCATGGGTTCCAATCCCAGCTCTTCCACTCATCAACTGTGCGATTCTGGACAAGTCACTTCACTTCTCTGGGCCTCAGTTCCCTCATCTGTAAAATGGGGATTCATTCATTCAATCGTATTTATTGAGCGCTTACTGTGTGCAGGGCACTGTACTAAGCGCTTGGGAAGTCCAAGTTGGCAACATATAGAGACGGTCCCTACCCAACAGCGGGCTCACAGTCTAGAAGGGGGAGACAGAGAACGAAACAAAACATATTAACAAAATAAAATAAATAGAATAAATATGGACAAATAAAATAAATAAATCGAGTAATAAATACGTACAAACATATATCCAGGTGCTGTGGGGAGGGGAAGGAGGTAAGGCGGGGGGATGGGGAGGAGGCGGAGAGGAAGGAGGGGGCTCAGTCTGGGAAGGACTCCTGAAGGAGGTGAGCTCCTCCAGTAGTAGGATTAAGACCGTGTGCCCCACGTGGGACTTAACAGTGGTGTTTGCTAAGCACTTACTATGTGCCAAGCACTGTAGTAAGCTCCGGGGTGTATACAAGCAAAATTGGGTTAGACGCAGTCCCTGTCCCACGAGGGGCTCACCATCTCAATCCCTATTTGGCAGATGAGGGAACTGAGGCCCAGAGAATAATAATGGCATTTATTAAGTGCTTACTATGTGCAGAGCACTGTTCTAAGTGCTGGGGAATTTACAAGGTGATCAGGTTGTCCCACGTGGGGCTCACAGTCTTCATCCCCATTTTCCAGATGAGGGAACTGAGGCCCAGAGAAGTGAAGTGACTTGCCCAAAGTCACCCAGCTGACAAGTGGTGGAGCTGGGATTTGAACCTGTGACCTCTGACTCCAAAGCCCGTGATTTTTCCACTGAGCCACGCTGCTTCTGAGGCCCAGAGAAGTGAAGTGACTAGCCCAAGGTCACACGGCAGACAAGTGGTGGAGCCGGGATGAGAACCCAGGTCTTTCTGATGCCCAGACTGGGGCTTTAACCACTATGCCATGCACTGGGATCACTGGGGTGGACCGAAACCATTAATAATAATAATAATAATAATAATAATAATAATAATAATAATAATAATGGCATTTGTTAAGCGCTTACTATGTGCCAAGCACTGTTCTAAGCTGCTGGGGCAGATCCAAGCAGTCGCTGTCCCACGTGGGGCTCACGGTCTTCATCTCCATTTTACAGATGACGGAGCTGAATCCCCTGTGAATCAAGGCCTTATCGTGCCAGGAGAGTTTGCGTATGCCGGTGAAGTTTAAACCTATGCCATTGAGAGTTGGGAAGCAGCGTGGCTCAGTGGAAAGAGCCCGGGCTTTGGAATCAGAGGTCACGGGTTCGAATTCCGCTCTGCAACATGTCTGCTGTGTGATCTTGGGCAAGTCACTTCACTTCTCTGGGCCTCAGTTCCCTCATCTGGAAAATGGGGATTAAGACTGTGAGCCCCACGTGGGACAACCTGATTACCCTGTATCCCTGTAAAATGGGGAATTCCCTCTCCCCCTCTTAGCCTGCGAGGTGAGTTTGGGACAGAGACTGTGTGGTTCTGGATTCTCCTAGGTGCTTAGTACAGTGTTCTGCACACAGTAAGTTTCTCAATAAATACCACTGATTGATTGGCTAATTGGAAAAGAGAAGAAGGAGGGGAAGGAGAGGAGGGAAAGAAAAGAAGGAGGAGGAGGAGGGGAGGGAAAGAAAGGAAGGGGGAGGGAGGAGGGAAAAGTAAAGAAGGTGGAGGAGGAGGGAAAAGAAAAGAAGGTGGAGGAGGAGGGAAGGAAGGAAAGGAAAAGAAGAAGGAGGAGGGAAGAAAAGAAAAGAAGATGGAGGAGGAGAGAAGGAGGGAAAAGAAAAGAAGATGGAGGGGGAGGGAAGGAGGGAAAAGAAAAGATGGAGGAGGAGGGAAGGAAGGAAAAAGAATCGAAGGAGGGAAAAGAAAAGAAGATGGAGGAGGAGAGGAGGGAAAAGAAAAGAAGATGGGGAAGGAGGGAAGGAGAGAAAAGAAAAGAAGGTGAAGGAGGGAAAGGAAAATAAGGTGGAGGAGGAGGGAAGGAGGGAATAGAAAAGGAGGGGAGGGGAGGAGGGAGATAAAAAGAAAAGAGGGGAGGAGGGAAAAGAAAAGAAAGAGGAGGAGACTGGGAAGAAGAGGGAAAAGAAAAGGAGAGGAGGGGAGGAAGAAAAAGAAAAGAAGGTGGAGGAGAAGGGGAAGAGGAGGGAAAAGAAAAGGAGGAGGGGAGGAGGAAAAAAGAAAGAAGGAGGGGAAGAAGGGAGGAGGAGGGAGATGAAAGAAAGAGGAGGAGGATGAAGAGGGAAAAGAAGGAGGAGGGGGAGGAGGGAAAAGAAAATAAGAAGGGGAGCGGAGGAGGGAAAGGGAAAGAAGAAGGAGGGGAGAGGAGGGAGGAGATGAAAGAAAAAGGAAGAGGATGGAGAGGGAAAAGAAGAGAACGAGGGGAGGAGGGAAAAGAACAGGAGAGGAGGGGAGGAGGGAGATGAAGGAAAGAGGAAGAGGATGAAGAGGAAAAAGCAGAAGGGGAGGGGAGGAGGGAAAAGAAGAAGGAGGGGAGGAAGGAAAAGAAAAGAAGAAGGAGGAGAGGGGAGGAGGGAAAGAAAGGGAGAGGAGAGGAGGGGAGGAGGGAAAAGAAAAGAAGAAGGCGGAAGGGGAGGAGGGAAAAGAAGAGAAGAAGGAGGGGAGGGGTGGAGGGAGATAGAAAGAGGAAGAGGAGGAAGAGGGAGAAGAAGAAGGGGAGGGTAGGAGGGAGAGGAAAGAGGAAGAGGATGAAGAGGGAAAAGAAAAGAAGAAGGAGGGAAAAGAAAAGAAGAAGGAAGGGAGGAGGGAAAAGACAAGCAGGAGGAGGAGGAAGAGAAAGAGGAGGGGAGGAGGAGGAGAGGAGGAGGGCAGGAGGGCAGGGCAGGGCAGGGCAGGGTAGGGCCCCTGTTCACACGGAAGTGGAAAGCGAACAGGTCCTGGCGGCTTTGGGAGGACGGCCGGACACCACGGGGCCGGACACCAAGACAGAGCCCCAGGCCCAGCCCCAGGCCCGGACAGCCGGCACAGGCGGCCCGGAGGACAGAGCCGGGGGGCCGGGGAGCCGGGGGGCCGGGGGGCCGGGGGCCGGCTCTGCCCTGCCCTCACCCCCAACCCAACCTCCCCATCATGCAGGTGAGGGCCCTGGCCCAAAGAGGACCCCCACCCCCGCACCCCACGACCCCAGGCCCCCAGGCCCACCTGACTGACCAGAGTCTGGGCCCGGCAGTGAGAAGGTCCTGGGTTCCAGTCCCACCTCCACCATTTGTCTGCTGGGTGACCGGAGGCCAGTCACTTCACTTCCTTGGGCCTCGGTCACCTCATCTGGAAAATGGGGATGGAGACTTGTGAGCCCCCATGTGGGACAGGGACTGTGGTGTCCAACCTGATTTGCTTGTAGCCGCCTCGGCGCTTAACAAATGCCATTATTCTTATTATAGCCCGGGCTTGGGAGTCCGAGGTCATGGGTTCAGATCCCAGCTCCGCCAATTGTCAGCTGCGTGACTTTGGGCAAGTCACTTCACTTCTCTGGGCCTCAGTGACCTCATCTGGAAAATGGGGATGAAGACTGGGAGCCCCCCGTGGGACAACCTGATCACCCTGTATCCTCCCCAGTGCTTAGAACAGTGCTTTGCACACAGTAAGCGCTGAACAAATGCCATCATTATTAAGGAGGCATCCCACCCAGAAAGCAGGTGGCGAAGATATTTCCTTAATCTCCCGGGGAAAGCTAAAGGGAGAATTCCCACCACTCTGAATTATTCCTCTTCACCCGTGGCCAAGGAGACAGCGTGGCCTAGTGGGAAGGGCACAAGCCCCGGAGTCAGAAGGACCTGGGTTCTAATCCCGGCTCTGCCACTTGTCTGCTGGGTGACCTTGGGCAAATCGCTTCACTTCTCTGGGCCTCAGTTCCTTCATCTGGAAAATGGAGATCAAGGCTGTGATCCCTAATGGACCGTAGCCAATCTGATTAGCTTGTATCAAACCAGCACTTAGTACACTTCCTGGCACATAGTAAGTGCTTAAAAAATATCTACTAGGCCATACTGCTTCTCTTTGAGGGAAGGGATTGTGTTAATGCACTCTATTGGACTCCCCCAAGTGCTCCACTCAGTGCTCCGCACACAGTGGACTTGAAACTTCCTGAGGGCAGGAATTGTATCTACAGATTCTATAAGCAGGCTCCCAAACACCCATGAAGTGCTCTGCACGCAATAAGTGCTCAGTAAATACCACTGTTTGACTAATTGGGAGAGTAAAGTAGAATTGAAAGAGTAGAGTAGCCACAAGACTGTAAATTCACCGTGGGCAGGAAATGTTGGATTGTACCCTTCCAAGTGCTTAGTACGGTGCTCTGCACATTCTAGACTGTAAGCCCGTGTTGGGTAGGGACCGTCTCTTTCTGTTGCCGACTTGTACTTCCCAAGCGCTTAGTACAGTGCTCCACACACAGTAAGCGCTTCAATAAATAATAGTAATATTGGTATTTGTTAAGCGCTTACTATGTGCCAAGCACTGGTCTAAGCTCTGGGGTAGATACAAGGTCATTGGGTTGTCCCACGTGGGGCTCACAGTCTTAAACCCCATTTTGCAGACGAGATAACTGAGGCCCAGAGAAGTGAAGTGACTTGCCCAAAGTCACACAGCTGACAAGTGGCGGGGCCGGGATTAGAACCCCCGACCTGACTCCCAAGCCCGGGCTCATTCCACTAAGCCACGCTGCTTCTCACAATACGATTAAATAATAATAATAATGATAGCATTTATTAAGCGCTTACTATGTGCAAAGCGCTGTTCTAAGCGCTGGGGAGGTTACACGGTGATCAGGTTGTCCCACGGGGGGCTCACAGTCTCCATCCCCATTTTCCAGATGAGGTCACTGAGGCCCAGAGAAGTGAAGCGACTTGTCCAAAGTCACACAGCTGGCAATCGGCAGAGCCGGGATTTGAACCCATGACCTCTGACTCCAAAGCCCGGGCTCTTTCCGCTGAGCCACTCTGCTTCTCGAATGAATGAATGAAGTCCACCCCAGTCCACAGTCTTTTAGACTGTGAGCCCCCTTTTAGACTGTGAGCCCACTGTTGGGTAGGGACTGTCTCTATATGTTGCCAACTTGGACTTCCCAAGCGCTTAGTACAGTGCTCTGCACACAGTAAGCGCTCAATAAATACGATTGATGATGATGTATATATACATGTATATGTATACGTATATACAGGCGCATAGTAAGCGCTTAACAAGTACCATAAAAAAAAAAATCCCCTCCCTATTCACCCTCCCTTCTGCTCACCGATGCACTTCGGTCTAAGCACGTTGATATTCACCCCAACCCCCAGACCTTATGACCTTATAATGTTTAATCTTTAATCTTTAATCATGATGATGGTATCTGTTAAGCGCTTACTATGTGTCAAGCACTGTTCTAAGCGCTGGGGTAGACACAAGGTCATCAGGTCGGACACATCTGTCACCCCCACCAGACTGTCAGCTCCTTGAAGGCAGGGAATGCGTCTGCCGACTCTTATTCATTCAATCGTATTTATTGAGCGCTTACTGTGTGCAGAGCACTAGACTAAGCGCTTGGGAGAGGACAATACGGCAATTGGCAGACCCATTCCCTGCCCACGATGAGCTGAATTGGACCCCCCCAATTGCTCAGTTCAATAATAATAATAATAATTGCATTTATTAAGCACTTACTCTGTGCAAAGCACGGTTCTAAGCGCTGGGGAGGATACAAGGTGATCAGTTTGTCCCACGTGGCGCTCACAGTCTTCATCCCCATTTTACAGATGAGGTCACTGAGGCCCAGAGAAATTAAGTGACTTGCCCAAAGTCACACAGCTGACAAGTGGCGGAGCAGGGATTTGAACCCATGACCTCGGACTCCAAAGCCCGGGCTCTTATCCACTGAGCCACGCTGCTTGTGCCGAGTTCAATGCTCGGTACACAGGAAACGCTCTATAAATATCATCGATGGACTGAAAGGCGGGCGAAGGATTGAGCGAAGAGCTGATTAATAATATTGGTAATAACGATTAATTGTGGTAATGATATTTGTTAAGCGCTTACTATGTGCAAAGCACTGTTCTAAGCGCTGGGGAGGTAACAAGGTAATCAGGTTGTCCCACGGGGGGCTCACAGTCTTAATCCCCATTTTACAGATGAGGTAACTGAGGCCCAGAGAAGTGAAGTGACTTGCCCAAAGTCACACAGCTGACCGTTGGCGGAACCGGGATTCGAACCCATGACCTCTGACTCCAAAGCCCGGGCTCTTTCCTCTGAGCCATGCTGGTAGCGGTTAAACGCTCCCTCCTGACTTGCTCCCTTTATTGACCCCCGGCATTCCCTGCCCCACAACGAGCTTCCAGTCTAGAGGTCAAGCCATAAACCAGGATGGATCTGTTCATCCACGGGAGATTCGAACTCGGTTCTTTCCCGGAGGAGGTGAGGCTGGAGGGAGACAGCAGGCGAGGCTCCTTTCAGTTTTGGTTTTGGGGTTCAGTTTCTGGTTCTATTTATTTTATTTTGTTAATATGTTTGGTTTTGTTCTCTGTCTCCCCCTTCTAGACTGTGAGCCCACTGTTGGGTAGGAACTGTCTCTATATGTTGCCAACTTGTACTTCCCAAGCGCTTAGTACAGTGCTCTGCACACAGTAAGCGCTCAATAAATACGATTGATTGATTGGTTCATCCAAAGTTCAGCGTGGTGTCGACTCGGCCTCCGGGCCTGGTGAGGTAGACTCTGGGCCCCCACACCCCCAAATCAATCAATCAATCAATCAATCGTATTTATTGAGTGCTTACTGTGTGCAGAGCACTGTACTAAGCGCTTCGGAACTCCAAGTTGGCAACATATAGAGACAGTCCCTACCCAACAGTGGGCTCACAGTGGAGCTGCATGGCTCGGTGGAGAAGAGCCCGGGCTTTGGAGTCAGAGGTCATGGGTTCGAACCCCGCCTCTGCCACATGTCTGCTGTGTGACCTTGGGCAAGTCACTTCACTTCTCTGAGCCTCAGTGACCTCGTCTGTAAAATGGGGATTAAGACTATGAGCCCCATGTGGGACGACTTGATAATAATAATAATAATAATGGCATTTATTAAGCGCTTACTATGTGCAAAGCACTGTTCTTAGCGCTGAATAATGATGATATTTGTTAAGCGCTTACAATGTGCAAAGCCCTGTTCTAAACGCTGGGGAGGTTACAAGGTGATCAGGTTGTCCCACGGGGGGGTTCACCATTTTAATCCCTATTTTCCAGATGAGGTAACTGAGGCACAGAGAAGTTGAGTGACTTGCCGAAAGTCACACACAGCTGACAATTGGCAGACATGGGATTTGAACCCATGACCTCTGACTCCAAAGCCCAGGCTCTTGCCACTGAGCCACGCTGCTTCTCTGATCGCTGATCACCTTGTATCCCCCCCTCAGCGCTTAGAACAGTGCTCTGCGCATAGTAAGCACTTAACAAATGTCATTATTATTATTATTGAGAAGCAGCGTGGCTCAATGGAAAAGAGCCCGGGCTTTGGAGTCAGAGGTCATGGGTTCAAATCCCGGCTCCGCCAATTGTCAGCTGTGTGACTTTGGGCAAGTCACTTCACTTCTCTGGGCCTCAGTTACCTCATCTGTAAAATGGGGATGAAGACTGTGGGCCCCCCGTGGAACAACCTGATCACCTTGTAACCTCCCCAGCGCTTAGAACAGTGCTTTGCACATAGTAAGCGCTTAATAAATGCCATTATTGTTATTATTATTATTATTATTATTATTAGAAGGGACCCAAACCCACCCCTGCCCGCTCTCGGGCTTTGTGGGGTGGTGGTGGGGGGGAAAGGGAGTGTCTGGGGCACGTAGAGTCCTCTTCAACTTGCCAAGAGAGAGCCCGGGCCTGGGAATCAGAGGTCCTGGGTTCTCATTCCGGCCCTGCCACTTGTCTGCCGTGTGACCTTGGTAGAGTCACTTCCCCCGGGCCTGGAATGCCCCCAATCCCTCTGCCCCTCCGCCAAGCTAGCTCTCTTCCTCCCTTCAAGGCCCTGCTGAGAGCTCACCTCCTCCAGGAGGCCTTCCCACACTCAGCCCCTTCCTTCCTCTCCCCCTCGTCCCCCTCTCCATCCCCCCATCTTACCTCCTTCCCTTCCCCACAGCACCTGTATAGATGTATATATGGTTGTACATATTTATTACTCTATTTATTTATTTGACTTGTACATATCTATTCTATTTATTTTATTTTGTTAGTATGGTTGGTTCTGTTTTCTGTCTCCCCCTTTTAGACTGTGAGCCCACTGTTGGGTAGGGACTGTCTCTATGTGTTGCCAATTTGTACTTCCCAAGCGCTTAGTACAGTGCTCTGCTCATAGTAAGCGCTCAATAAATACGATTGATTGATTGATTGATTATATAATGAGAAGCAGTGCGGCCTAGCCTACTGCAAAACCCTACTGAACGCTCCCCTCCTCCAGGAGACCTTCCCAGACTGATCCCCCCTTTTCCTCCGCTCCTCCCCACCTCCACTTCGCCCCGACTCCCTCCCTCTGCTCCCCGTCCCTCCCCGCCCCACAGGACTTGCGTATATAATAATAATAATGGCATTTATTAAGCGCTTACTATGCACTGTTCTAAGCACCGGGGGGGTTACAAGGTGATCAGGTTGTTCCACAAGGGGCTCACCGTCTTCATTCCCATTTTGCAGATGGGGTCACCGAGGCCCAGAGAAGGGAAGGGACTTGCCCAAAGTCACACAGCTGACAGTTGGCGGAGTCGGGATTTGAACCCACGGCTTCTGACTCCAAAGCCCGGGCTCTTCCCACTGAGCCACGCTGCTTCTCTATATATCAATCAATCAATCGTATTTATTGAGCGCTTACTGTGTGCAGAGCGCTGTACTAAGCGCTTGGGAAGTACAAGTTGGCGACATATAGAGATGGTCCCTAACCAACAGTGGGCTCACAGTCTAGAAGGGGGAGAACAGTCTAGAAGGGGGAGATGTATATATGTGTGTGTGTATATATATATATATATATATATATATATGTATGTATGTATACACACACACACACACACATACACACACATGCACACACATACACACACATATATATGTATATATCATCATCAATCGTATTCATTGAGCGCTTACTATGTGCAGAGCACTGTACTAAGCGCTTGGGAAGTACAAATTGGCAACATATAGAGACAGTCCCTACCCAACAGTTGGCTCACAGTCTAAAAATATATGTATATATATGTGTATATATATGCATATGTATATATATATGTGTATATATATATGTATATGTATATATGTACATAGCTATAATTCTGTTTATTTTATTAATGATGTGTATATATCTATTATTCTATTTATTCATATCGATGCTTTTGACGCCTATCTACTTGTTTTGTTTTGTTGTCTGTTTCTCCCCTCCTAGACTGTGAGCCCGTTGTTGGGTAGGGACTGTCTCTATATGTTGCCGACTTGGACTTTCCAAGCGCTTAGTCCAGTGCTCTGCACACAGTAAGCGCTCAATAAATGCGATTGAATGAATGAATGAGTGAATGCGGCCTAGCGGAGAGAGCCCGAACCTGGGAGTCAGAGGATCTGGGTTCTAATTCTGGCTGCGGTGCTTGTCCACTGTGTGACCTGGGGCCAGTCATTTCCCTTTTCTGGGCCTCAGTTACCTCATCTGGAAAATGGGGATTCAATCCCCCTAATTAGACTGAGTCCCATGTGGTACAGGGACTGTGTCTGACACCTGAGTATCAATCAATCAATTAATAGTATTTATTGAGCGCTTACTGTGTGCAAAGCGGTATACTTAGGAGAGTATATTATAGCAATATAATATGTAATGGCATTTATTAAGAGCTTAGTATGTGCAGAGCACTGTTCTAAGCGCTGGGCATAATAATCAATCAATCAATCAATCGTATTTATTGAGCGCTTACTGTGTGCAGAGCACTGTACTAAGCGCTTGGGAAGTCCAAGTTGGCAACATCTAGAGACAGTCCCTACCCAACAGTGGGCTCACAGTCTAAAAGGGGGAGACAGAGAACAAAACCAAACATACTAACAAAATAAAATAAATGGAATAGATATGTACAAGTAAAATAAATAAATAAATAGAGTAATAAATATGTACAAACATATATACATATATACAGGTGCTGTGGGGAAGGGAAGGAGGTAAGATGGGGGGATGGAGAGGGGGACGAGGGGAATTGGAAAGGATTCATTCATTCAATCGTATTTATTGAGCGCTTACTGTGTGCAGAGCACTGGACTAAGCGCTTGGGAAGTCCAAGATGGCAACATCTAGAGACGGTCCCTACCCAACAATGGACTCACAGTCTAGAAGGGGGAGACAGAGAACAAAACATATTAACAAAATAAAATGAATAGAATAAATATATACATATAAAATAAAATAAATAGAGTAATATTTATTAAACGCTGCGCACACCCACCGACTACAGGAAAACAAACCAAAGACTTCACTCCTTGCCAACGACGAGCCACCTGAGCGGCCTGAACGGCCAAGTCTGACACAAAGGCCCGTGTCTTTCCCAAACTCTGGCAGTAATAATAATAATAATAATAATAATAATAATGGTATTTATTAAGCGCTTACTATGTGCAAAGCACTGTTCTAAGCGCTTACTTTGTGAGACACACTGTGGGCACTCTAAAGAAGCATCAACACACATAAACAATGTCCCAGTGCAGACCAATAGACACATTCCCTGCCCACAATGAGCTGACAGTTTAGAAGGGGAGGCAGTATATATGTATATATGTTTGTACATATTTATTACTCTATTTATTTATTTATTTATTTTTTTACTTGTACCTATCTATTCTATTTATTTTATTTTGTTAGTATGTTTGGTTTTGTTCTCTGTCTCCCCTTTCTAGACTATGAACCCACTGTTGGGTAGGGACTGTCTCTATATGTTGCCAACTAGTACTTCCCAAGCGCTTAGTACAGTGCTCTGCACACAGTAAGCGCTCAATAAATACGATTGTTGATGATGATGATGATGATGATGATGAGTGATTGTATTAATGTGGTAGTGGTTTGGATGGAGAGGAAAGGGCAGATGTTAGTGATGTTGTGAAGGTGGGACCGACAGGATACCCGTCCAGGCTAATAATAACGACAACTGTGGTATTTGTTAAGCACTTACTATATGCCAGGCACTGTGCTAAGCGCTGGGGATTGTGCTGTCTAGAAGGGGGTGAGAAATATGCCAATTAGAAGCCACACTGCCCACCTCCCGATCCAGCTACATGAAGTGCTTACTATGTGCTGTGTGCTGGGGTAGATACAGGCTAATCAATCGATGAGTAGTATTTATTCAGTCAAACGATCAATCCTATTTATTGAGCGCTTACTGTGAGCAGAGTACTGGACTAAGCGCTTGGGAGAGGACAACACGACAGTATAACAGACACATTCCCTGCCCATAACAAGCTTGTAATTATGATGATGGCATTTATTATTATGATGGCACGGTGCGAGAAGCACCATGGCTCAGTGGAAAGAGCACTGGTTTTGGAGTCAGAGGTCATGGGTTCGAATCCTGGCTCCGCCACGTGTCTGCTGTGTGACCTTGGGCAAGTCACTTAACTTCTCTGAGCCTCAGTTACCTCATCTGTAAAATGAGGATTAAGACTGTGAGCCCCACGTGAGACAGCCTGATCACTTTGTATCCCCCCAAGCGCTTAGAACAGTGCTTTGCACATAGTAAGCGCTTAACAAATGCCAACATTATTATTATTATTTATAAAGCGCTTACTATGTGCCAAGCAGTGTTCTAAGTGCTGATAAGGATAGCATTTATTAAGCGCTTACTATGTGCAAAGCACTGTTCTAAGCACTGGGGAGGTTACAAGGTGATCTGGTTGTCCCACGCAGGGCTTACAGTCTTCATCCCCATTTTCCAGATGAGGTCACTGAGGCCCAGAGAAGTGAAGTGACTTGCCCGAAGTCACACAGCTGACAATTGGTGGAGCCAGGATTTGAACCCGTGACCTCTGACTCCAAAGCCCACGGTCTTTCCACTGAGCAACGCTGCTTCTCTATTAACGTGGTTGCCGTTTGGATGGAGAGAGAAGGGCGGATTTTAGCGATGTTGTGAAGGTCGAACCGACAAGTTACCAGTCCAGGTTAACAATAATAATAATAATAATAATAATAATGATGATGGTGATGATTGTGGTATTCGTTAAGCACTCACTATGTGCCAGGTACTGTGCTAAGTACTGGGGATTGTGCTGTCCAAAAAGGGGTGAGAAATATGCCAATTAGAAGCCACACTGTCTGCCTCCTGATCCAGCTACATGAAGTGCTTACTATGTGCCGTGTGCTGGGGTAGATACAGGCTAATCAGTCGATGAGTGGTATTTATTCAGTTAAACAATCAATCCTATTTATTGAGCGCTTACTGTGAGCAGAGTACTGGACTAAGCACTTGGGAGAGGACAACACAATAGTGTAACAGACACATTCCCTGCCCACAACAAGCCTGTAGTCTAGAGGGGGAGACAGACTTTAAGATAAAGAAATGACACATTCATTATCATCATCATCATCATCATCAATCGTATTTATTGAGCGCTTACTGTGTGCAGAGCACTGTACTAAGCGCTTGGGAAGTACAAGTTGGCAACATATAGAGACAGTCCCTGCCCAAAAGTGGGCTCACAGTCTAAAAGGGGGAGACAGACAACTAAACCAAACATACTAACAAAATAAAAGAAATAGAATAGATAGGTACAAGTAAAATAAATAAATAAATAAATTCATTCATTCATTCATTCATTCTTATTGAGCGCTGACTGTGTGCAGAGCACTGTACTAAGCGCTTGGGAAGTACAAGTCGGCAACTTAGAGATGGTCCCTACCCAACCACGGGCTCACAGTCTAGAAGGGGGAGACAGACAACAAAACAAAACACGGAGACGGGTGTCTAAACCGTCAGAATAAATAGAATTATAGCTATACGCACATCATTAACAAAATAAATAGAAGAGTAAATATGTACAAGTAAAATGTAGAGTAATAAGTCTGTATAAATATAGACAAGTGCTGCGGGGAGGGGAAGGATGTAGGGCGGGGGGGATGGGGAGGGGGAGAGGAAAAAGCTTAGCGCTTAGTACAGTGCTCTGCACACAGTAAGCGCTTAATAAATTACGATTGAATGAATCATCATCATCAATCGTATTTATTGAGCGCTTACTATGTGCAGAGCACTGTACTAAGCACTTGGGAAGTCCAAGTTGGCAACATATAGAGACAGTCCCTACCCAACAGCGGGCTCACAGTCTAAAAGGGGAAGACAGAACAGAACCAAACATCCTAACAAAATAAAATAAATAGAATAGATATGTACAAGTAAAATAAATAAATAGAGTAATAAATCTGTACAAACATATATACATCTATACAGGTGCTGTGGGGAAGGGAAGGAGGTAAGATGGGGGGATGGAGAGGGGGACAAGGGGGAGAGGAAGGAAGGGGCTCAGTCTGGGAAGGCCTCCTGGAGGAGGTGCGCTCTCAGTAGGGCTTTGAAGGGACATAAGTGGTGCGGGGCTGGGAGAAGGGGATGAATAAAGGGAGCAAGTCAGGGCGATGCAGAAGGGAGTGGGAGAAGAGGAAAGGAGGGCTGAGAAGCTTGTCGTGGGCAGGAAATGTGTCTATTATATTGTACTCTTCCAAGCACATAGTCCAGTGCTCTGCACACAATAAGCGCTCAATGAATACAATTGAATGAATGAATTAATGAATGCAAGGCCTCTTTTCGACTGTGAGCCCACTGTTGGGTAGGGACCGTCTCTATATGTTGCCAACTTGTACTTCCCAAGCGCTTAATACAGTGCTCTGCACACAGTGAGCGCTCAATAAATACAATTGATTGATTGAGGATTCAGTGAAGTTCTGAAGGGGAGGACAGTCATTGTCTGTTGGACATGAGAGTACAACAGTAAGTGCTTAATAAATATGATCGACTGACTGATTCTCCTTTATGACTTTTCAAGCGCTTAGTACAGTGCTCTGCAAACGGTAAGCGCTCAATAAATACGATTGAATACGATACGTTGTCATACTGTCCCCCCCAAAGCACTTATTAAAGTGTTTTGCACACAGTCATTAAATGCTATCGAATGAATGAATTGAATGAAAGGGCATTCCAGGCCAGAGGCAGGACGAGGATGAGAGGCCGGCGGCGAGCTAGATGAGATGGAGGTACAGGGAGTATTGAGCGCTTACTATGTGCAGAGCACTGTACTAAGCGTTTGGAAGAGTACAGTGCAACAGAGTTGGTAGACCCATTCTCCGCTCACAAGGACCTTCCAATCTAGAGATCAGATCGGAGAGCAGGGAAGTAGAGAAGCAGCATGGCTCAGTGGAAAAGAGCCCGGGCTTTGGAGTCAGAGGTCATGGGTTCAAATTCCGGCTCCGCCAATTGTCAGCTGTGTGACTTTGGGCAAGTCGCTTAACTTCTCCGTGCCTCAGTTACCTCATCTGTAAAATGGGGGTTAAGACTGTGAGCCCCCCGTGGGACAACCCGATCACCTTGTAACCTTCCCAGCGCTTAGAACAGTGCTTTGCACATAGTAGGCGCTTAATAAATGCCATTATTATTATTATTGAGTGGCGGAGTAGAATTAGAACCCAGGTCCTTTCGACTCCACCGCCCTCATCTGAAAAATGGGGGTGAAGACCGTGAGCCGCACGTGGGACAGAGACTGTGTCCGACCCGATTTAGCTTGTATCCACCCCAGCGCTTAGTACAGTTCCCGGCACAGAGCAATCACTTAACAAATACCAACCCAAAACTACGAGTTTATTATAATTTGGACGGTGGTGGGTGTCATTTTCAAGTATAGACTGTAAGCTGGTTATGAGTGAGGAGGGTCCACCAAGAGGCCCTCCCAGACTGAGCCCCCCTTTTCCTCTCATCATCATCAATCGTATTTATTGAGCGCTTACTGTGTGCAGAGCACTGTACTAAGCGCTCCTCGCCACCCCCCCCCACCCTCCCTCCTTCCCCTCCCCACAGCACCTGTATATATGTCTGTACAGATTTATCACTCCATTTATTTTACTTGTACATACTTACTATTCTATTTATTTTATTAATGATGTGCATCTGTAAAATGGGGATGAAGACTGTGAGCCCCCCGTGGGACAACCTGATAACCTTGTAACCTCCCCAGCGCTTAGAACAGTGCTTGGCACTTAGTAAGCGCTTAATAAATGCCATAATAATAATAATAATAATTTAGCTTTAATTCTATTTGTTCCAACGACTTGACCCCCGTCCCCATGTTTTATTTTGTTGCCTGTCTCCCCCTCCTAGCCTGTGAGCCCGTTGTTGGGTAGGGACCGGCTCTAGATGTTGCCGACTTGTCCTTCCCAAGCGTTTAGTCCAGTGCTCTGCACGCAGTAAGTGCTCAATAAAGACGATGGAATGAATGAATGAATGTTGTCTTCTCCCAAGTGCTCCAAGTCCAGAGCTCTGCACATAGTAAGCGCTCAATAGATACGATGGAATGAATGAATGAATGCTGTCTTCTCCCAAGTGCTCCAAGTCCAGAGCTCTGCACATAGTAAGCGCTCAGTAGATACAATGGAATGAATGAATGAATGCTGTCTTCTCCCAAGTGCTCCAAGTCCAGAGCTCTGCACATAGTAAGCGCTCAATAGATACGATGGAATGAATGCATGAATGTTGTCTTCTCCCAAGTGCTCCAAGTCCAGAGCTCTGCACACAGTAAGCGCTCAATAAATACGATGGAATGAATGAATGAATGTTGTCTTCTCCCAAGTGCTCCAAGTCCAGAGCTCTGCACATAGTAAGCGCTCAATAGGTACGACGGAATGAATGAATGAACGTTGTCTTCTCCCAAGTGCTCCAAGTCCAGAGCTCTGCACATAGTAAGCGCTCAATAGATAGGATGGAATGAATGAATGAATGTTGTCTTCTCCCAAGTGCTCCAAGTCCAGAGCTCTGCACATAGTAAGCGCTCAATAGATAGGATGGAATGAATGAATGAATGTTGTCTTCTCCCAAGTGCTCCAAGTCCAGAGCTCTGCACATAGTAAGCGCTCAGTTGATACGATGGAATGAATGAATGAATGTTGTCTTCTCCCAAGTGCTCCAAGTCCAGAGCTCTGCACATAGTAAGCGCTCAATAGATACGATGGAATGAATGAATGAATGTTGTCTTCTCCCAGGTGCTCCAAGTCCAGAGCTCTGCACCCAGTAAGCGCTCAATAGATACGATGGAATGAATGAATGAATGTTGTCTTCTCCCAAGTGCTCCAAGTCCAGAGCTCTGCACATAGTAAGCGCTCAATAGATACGATGGAATGAATGAATGAATGTTGTCTTCTCCCAAGTGCTCCAAGTCCAGAGCTCTGCACATAGTAAGCGCTCAATAGATACGATGGAATGAATGAATGAATGTTGTCTTCTCCCAGGTGCTCCAAGTCCAGAGCTCTGCACGCAGTAAGTGCTCAATAGATACGATGGAATGAATGAATGAATGTTGTCTTCTCCCAAGTGCTCCAAGTCCAGAGCTCTGCACATAGTAAGCGCTCAATAGGTACGACGGAATGAATGAATGAACGTTGTCTTCTCCCAAGTGCTCCAAGTCCAGAGCTCTGCACATAGTAAGCGCTCAATAGATAGGATGGAATGAATGAATGAATGTTGTCTTCTCCCAAGTGCTCCAAGTCCAGAGCTCTGCACATAGTAAGCGCTCAATAGATAGGATGGAATGAATGAATGAATGTTGTCTTCTCCCAAGTGCTCCAAGTCCAGAGCTCTGCACATAGTAAGCGCTCAGTTGATACGATGGAATGAATGAATGAATGTTGTCTTCTCCCAAGTGCTCCAAGTCCAGAGCTCTGCACATAGTAAGCGCTCAATAGATACGATGGAATGAATGAATGAATGTTGTCTTCTCCCAGGTGCTCCAAGTCCAGAGCTCTGCACGCAGTAAGCGCTCAATAGATACGATGGAATGAATGAATGAATGTTGTCTTCACCCAAGTGCTCCAAGTCCAGAGCTCTGCACGCAGTAAGTGCTCAATAAATACGATGGAATGAATGAATGAATGTTGTCTTCTCCCAAGTGCTCCAAGTCCAGAGCTCTGCACATAGTAAGCGCTCAGTTGATACGATGGAATGAATGAATGAATGTTGTCTTCTCCCCAGTGCCCCGAGTCCAGAGCTCTGCACATAGTAAGCGCTCAATAGGTACGACGGAATGAATGAATGAATGTTGTCTTCTCCCAAGTGCTCCAAGTCCAGAGCTCTGCACATAGTAAGCGCTCAATAGATACGATGGAATGAATGAATGAATGTTGTCTTCTCCCAAGTGCTCCAAGTCCAGAGCTCTGCACATAGTAAGCGCTCAATAGATACGATGGAATGAGTGAATGAATGTTGTCTTCTCCCAAGTGCTCCAAGTCCAGAGCTCTGCACATAGTAAGCGCTCAATAGGTACGACGGAATGAATGAATGTTGTCTTCTCCCAAGTGCTCCAAGTCCAGAGCTCTGCACGCAGTAAGTGCTCAATAAATACGATGGAATGAATGAATGAATGTTGTCTTCTCCCAAGTGCTCCAAGTCCAGAGCTCTGCACATAGTAAGCGCTCAGTTGATACGATGGAATGAATGAATGAATGTTGTCTTCTCCCCAGTGCCCCGAGTCCAGAGCTCTGCACATAGTAAGCGCTCAATAGGTACGACGGAATGAATGAATGAATGTTGTCTTCTCCCAAGTGCTCCAAGTCCAGAGCTCTGCACATAGTAAGCGCTCAATAGATACGATGGAATGAATGAATGAATGTTGTCTTCTCCCAAGTGCTCCAAGTCCAGAGCTCTGCACATAGTAAGCGCTCAATAGATACGATGGAATGAATGAATGAATGTTGTCTTCTCCCAAGTGCTCCAAGTCCAGAGCTCTGCACATAGTAAGCGCTCAATAGATACGATGGAATGAATGAATGAATGTTGTCTTCTCCCAAGTGCTCCAAGTCCAGAGCTCTGCACATAGTAAGCGCTCAATAGATACGATGGAATGAATGAATGAATGTTGTCTTCTCCCAAGTGCTCCAAGTCCAGAGCTCTGCGCATAGTAAGCGCTCAGTTGATACGATGGAATGAATGAATGAATGTTGTCTTCTCCAAGTGCTCCAAGTCCAGAGCTCTGCGCATAGTAAGCGCTCAATAGATACGATGGAATGAATGAATGAATGTTGTCTTCTCCCAAGTGCTCCAAGTCCAGAGCTCTGCACATAGTAAGCGCTCAATAGATACGATGGAATGAATGAATGAATGTTGTCTTCTCCCAAGTGCTCCAAGTCCAGAGCTCTGCACATAGTAAGCGCTCAATAGGTACGACGGAATGAATGAATGAATGTTGTCTTCTCCCAAGTGCTCCAAGTCCAGAGCTCTGCACATAGTAAGCGCTCAATAGATACGATGGAATGAATGAATGAATGTTGTCTTCTCCCAAGTGCTCCAAGTCCAGAGCTCTGCACATAGTAAGCGCTCAATAGATACCATTGATTGATAGGGTGAATGGGGAGCCTTGACCTCCTTAGTCCCCCAACCTCTGGCCTGTATCTTGGCCCAGCTCTGACCTTCCCTCTGGCTCTCTCCCCACCAGGACAACGGAATTCTGTTTGTTCCCCGGAGAGAAAACTTCCAGCTCATGGATCTTGGAACCCAGGTGAGTTACATCCCTTCCTCCTAGCTTTTCCCCCTGCCATCCCCCTCGGTGTGGGAGGGGTCTTCCAGAAGCCCCCCGGCAGAAGCGATGGGGACAGAGTCCAAATATCTTTCGAGGTGGGAAGTGACTGATAATAATAATAATAATTATTGTATTAATAATAGTATTAGTATTTATTTTATTATTTCTTTATTTATTTTGTTAGTATGTTTGGTTTTTTTTCTCTGTCTCCCCCTTTTAGACCGTGAGCCCACTGTTGGGTGGGGACTGTCTCTATATGTTGCCAGTTTGTACTTCCCAAGCGCTTAGTACAGTGCTGTGCACACAGTAAGCGCTCAATAAATATGATTGATTGATTGATTGATAGTATTAATACTAATGCTAAAATTAGTATTACTTTTAGACTGTGAGCCCACTGTTGGGGAGGGACTGTCTCTATATGTTGCCAATTTGTACTTCCCAAGCGCTTAGTACAGTGCTGTGCACATAGTAAGCGCTCAATAAATGTGATTGATTGATTGATAGTATTAATACTAATGCTAAAATTAGTATTACTTTTAGACTGTGAGCCCACTGTTGGGTAGGGACTGTCTCTATATGCTGCCAATTTGTACTTCCCAAGCGCTTAGTACAGTGCTGTGCACACAGTAAGCGCTCAATAAATATGATTGATTGATTGATTGATAGTATTAATACTAATGCTAAAATTAGTATTACTTTTAGACTGTGAGCCCACTGTTGGGGAGGGACTGTCTCTATATGTTGCCAATTTGTACTTCCCAAGCGCTTAGTACAGTGCTCTGCACATAGTAAGCGCTCAATAAATATGATTGATTGATAGTATTAATACTAATGCTAAAATTAGTATTACTTTTAGACTGTGAGCCCACTGTTGGGTAGGGACTGTCTCTATATGTTGCCAATTTGTACTTCCCAAGTTCTTAGTACAGTGCTCTGCACATAGTAAGCACTCAATAAATATGATTGATTGATTGATTGATAGTATTAATACTAATGCTAAAATTAGTATTACTTTTAGACTGTGAGCCCACTGTTGGGTAGGGGCTGTCTCTATATGCTGCCAATTTGTACTTCCCAAGCGCTTAGTACAGTGCTCTGCACATAGTAAGCGCTCAGTAAATGTGATTGATTGATTGATTGATTACCAATAATACTATCAGTATTAGTACTAGTACTAGTATCAGTATTAGTACTGCTTATTATTAGCATTACTTAGTATTTTTTCTTCAACTTGACTTGGGCAAATGCAAACATCTGATTTGATCTTAGTCCCTGAGATTAGTGGACCACTGTCCTGTAAGTGCAACCTCTCCCTCTCCATCCCCCCCGTCTTACCTCCTTCCCTTCCCCACAGCACCTGTATATAAGTATATATGTTTGTACAGATTCATTACTTTATTTATTTATTTTACCTGTACATAGCTATCCTATTGATTTTATTTTATTAATCAATCCATCAATCGTATTTATTGAGCGCTGACTGTGTGCAGAGCACTGGACTAAGCGCTTGGGAAGTCCAAGTTGGCAACATCTAGAGACAGTCCCTACCCAACAGTGAGCTCACAGTCTAAAAGGGGGAGACAGAGAACAAAACCAAACATTAACAAAATAAAATAAATAGGATAGATAGGTACAAGCAAAATAAATAAATAAATAGAGTAATAAATATGTACAAACATATATACATAAATACAGGTGCTGTGGGGAAGAGAAGGAGGTAAGATGAGGGGGATGGAGAGGGGGACGAGGGGGAGAGGAAGGAAGGGGCTCAGTAATACTAATATTAGTATTACCAATAATACTATCAGTATCAGTACTACTTATTATTAGTATTGCTATTATATTATTATAAATAATAACATCAATTATTATTACTTATTATTACTGCTACTACTACTAATTATTGCTACTGTTATAATTACTAATATTAGTATTAATAATACTATTATTTTTATTATAGTAAGCACTTACTATGTGCCACGCACTGTTCTAAGCACCTGAGTAGGTACGTTAATCAGGTTGGCACAGTCCCTGTCCCACGACGGGCTCACACTCTTAATCTCCATTTTACAGATGGGGTGACTGAGGTCCAGAGAAGTTAAGTAGCGTGGCTCAGTGGAAAGAGCCCGGGCTTGGGAGTCAGAGGTCGGGGGTTCGAATCCCGGCTCTGCCACTTGTCAGCCGTGTGACCTTGGGCAAGCCACTTAACTTCTCTGTGCCTCAGTTCCCTCATCTGGAAAATGGGGATTAAGACTGTAAGCCTCACGTGGGACAACCTGATCACCTTGTATCTTCCAAGTGCTTAGAACAGGGCTTTGCACATAGTAAGCGCTTAACAAATACCATTATTATTATTATTATTATAAGTGATCTGCCCACGGTCACACAGCAGACGTGGTGGAGCTGGAATTAGAACTCATCAATCAATCAATCAATCAATCGTATTTATTGAGCGCTTACTGTGTGCAGAGCACTGGACTAAGCGCTTGGGAAGTCCAAGTTGGCAACATATAGAGACAGTCCCTACCCAACAGTGGGCTCACAGTCTAAAAGGGGGAGACGGAGAACAAAACCAAACATACTAACAAAATAAAATAAATAGAATAGATATGTACAAGTAAAATAAATAAATAAATAGAGTAATAAATATGTACAAACATATATACATATATACAGGTGCTGTGGGGAAGGGAAGGAGTGTCCTACTGTGTGCGAAGCACTGGACTAAGCGCTTGGGAGAGTCCAATCTAACCCTAAGCCACCTTCTCCTCCGTGTCAGTTTGTCTTGTACAAGGCCCTTGGGGATTGGGCAGCCTGTGTCTGCTAATGTTGTTTGATCCAGCGCAGGTTAATAATAATAATAATAACAATAATCATAATGATGATGGAATGTTTCTGTTTATTTTTATATTGACCTCTCCCAAGCGCTTACTACAGTGCTTTGCACATCATCATCATCATCATCATCAATCATATTTATTGAGCGCTTACTATGTGCAGAGCACTGTACTAAGCGCTTGGGAAGTACAAATTGGCAACATATAGAGACAGTCCCTACCCAACAGTGGGCTCACAGTCTAAAAGGGAGAGACAGAGAACAAAACCAAACATACTAACAAAATAAAATAAATAGAATAGATATGTACAAGTAAAACAAATAAATAAATAGAGTAATAAATATGTACAAACATATAAACATATATACAGGTGAATGAATTCATTCACTCACTCATTCTGTCGTATTTATTGAGCTCTCACTGTGTGAAGAGCACTGTACTAAGCGCTTGGAAATTACGGACAGGATTGGTAGACATGTTCCCTGCCCACTATGAGCTTCCGGTCTTTTGGTCTTCAGAGAAGCGGCGTGGCTCTGTGGAAAACGCCCCGGCTTGGGAGTCGGAGGTCATGGGTTCTAATCCCGGCCCCGCCACGTGTCAGCTGTGTGACTTTGGGCGAGTCACTTCACTTCTCTGGGCCTCAGTTCCCTCGTTTGCAAAAGGGGAGACTGTGAGCCCCACGTGGGACAACTTGATTACCTTGTATCTACCCCAGCGCTTAGAACAGCGCTTAACAAATGCCATTATGATTAACAAATTCATTCATTCAGTCGTATTTATTCAGCGCTTACGGTGTGCAAGCGCTTGGGAAGTCCAAGTTGGCACCATAAAGGGACGGTCCCTACCCAACAGCGGGCTCACAGTCTAGAAGGGGGAGACAGACGACAAAACAAAACGTATTCACAAAATAAAATAAATAGAATAGTAAATATGTACAAACAAATACCATTATTATTGTTATTATTCCATTGCTGTGGCCTAGGAGAAGTTCGATTTCGTCCTGGTCTCTGACCTGAGCAAGAACAGCAATAAGAAGGACGTCAAGAGGAGGAGGTTTTTCGACGAACTGAGCAGGAAAGGTTTCACCATCAAGGTGAGAAGCTCATGGGGCGGGGAAGGGAGTGGATTTGGGGGGCCGGAGGGGGAGAGGGGCGAAGGGTGCCCTTCTATCTACCCCAGGATCCCCCCCCCTCAACTAATCATCATCGTCAAAATTGAGGTTTTGTTACTATTATTATTAATAATAGCAGTGTTTGTTAGGAATAATAATTGTGGCCTTTTTATCATAACAATGATTGTGGTATTCGTTATTAACAATACTGATTGTGGTGTTTGTTAATAATAATAATAATGATAATAACGGTATTTGTTAAGCGCTTACTACGTGCCAAGCACTGTTCTAAGCGCTGAGCACTGTTCTAAGCGCTGGTAATGATTGTGGGTCTGTGGCATTGGGTAAGAATATCATTGTACAAAGATTGTACATATCTATCCTATTTATTTTATTTTGTTAGTATGTTTGGTTTTGTTCTCTGTCTCCCCCTTTTAGACTGTGAGCCCACTGTTGGGTAGGGACTGTCTCTATATGTTGCCAATTTGTACTTCCCAAGCGCTTAGTACAGTGCTCTGCACATAGTAAGCACTCAATAAATACGATTGATGATGATGATGATGATGATGATGAATGATAATACCAATTGTGGCATGTGTCATAATAACAATTGTGGTTTTATAATCAGATATTATCCATTTATATTTATATCTGTTGATTTATTTATAATACAATCATATATATACTTATAAATACATAATTAATTTATTTCTATTAATGACTGTCTCCCCCCTAGACTGTAAACTCATCGTGGGCAGGGAACGGATCTGTTCATTGTTCATTCATTCATTCATTCAATCATATTTATTGAGTGCTTACTATGTGCCAAGCACTGTTCTAAGCACTGAGTACTGTTCTAAGCGCTGGTAATGATTGTGGGACTTTCAATAATAACTGGCATTGGGTAAGAATGATAATACCAATTGTGGCATTTGTCATAATAACAATTGTGGTTTTATAATAATATTATTATCTATTTCTATTTATGCCCGTTGATTTATTTATAATACAATCATATATATATATATATATACTTATAAACACATAGTTAATTTATTTCTATTAATGCCTGTCTCCCCCCACACTGCAAACTCATCGTGGGCAGGGAATGGATCTGTTTATTGTTAATTCATTCATTCATTCAATCATATTTATTGAGTGCTTACTATGTGCCAAGCACTGTTCTAAGCGCTGGTAATGACTGTGGGACTTTCAATAATAACTGTGGCATTGGGTAAGAATGCTAATACTAATTGTGGCATTTGTCATAATAACAATTGTGGTTTTATAATAATATTATTATCTATTTCTATTTATGCCCATTGATTTATTTATAATACAATCACATATATATACTTATAAACACATAATTAATTTATTTCTTTTAATGCCTGTCTCCCCCCAGACTGCAAACTCATCGTGGGCAGGGAATGGATCTGTTTATTGTTAATTCATTCATTCATTCAATCATATTTATTGAGTGCTTACTATGTGCCAAGCACTGTTCTAAGCGCTGGTAATGACTATGGGACTTTCAATAATAACTGTGGTATTGGGTAAAAATGATAATACTAATTGAGATTTGTCATAATAACAATTGTGGTTTTATAATCATATTATTATCTATTTCTATTTCTACCAGTTGATTTATTTATAATACAATCATATATATATATAATATATATACTTATACATACATAATTAATTTATTTCTATTAATGCCTGTCTCCCCCCTAGACTGTAAACTCATCGTGGGCAGGGAACGGATCTGTTTATTGTTAATTCATTCATTCATTCAATCATATTTATTGAGTGCTTACTATGTGCCAAGCACTGTTCTAAGCGCTGGTAATGACTGTGGGACTTTCAATAATAACTGTGGCATTGGGTAAGAATGCTAATACTAATTGTGGCATTTGTCATAATAACAATTGTGGTTTTATAATAATATTATTATCTATTTCTATTTATGCCCATTGATTTATTTATAATACAATCACATATATATACTTATAAACACATAATTAATTTATTTCTTTTAATGCCTGTCTCCCCCCAGACTGCAAACTCATTGTGGGCAGGGAATGGATCTGTTTATTGTTAATTCATTCATTCATTCAATCATATTTATTGAGTGCTTACTATGTGCCAAGCACTGTTCTAAGCGCTGGTAATGACTGTGGGACTTTCAATAATAACTGTGGTATTGGGTAAAAATGATAATACTAATTGTGATTTGTCATAATAACAATTGTGCTTTTATAATCATATTATTATCTATTTCTATTTCTGCCAGTTGATTTATTTATAATACAATCATATATATATATATACTTATACATACATAATTAATTTATTTCTATTAATGCCTGTCTCCCCCCTAGACTGTAAACTCATCGTGGGCAGGGAACGGATCTGTTTATTGTTCATTCATTCATTCATTCAATCATATTTATTGAGTGCTTACTATGTGCCAAGCACTGTTCTAAGCACTGGTAATGACTGTGGGACTTTCAATAATAACTGTGGCACTGGGTAAGAATGATAATACTAATTGTGGCATTCGTAATAATAACAATTGTGGTTTTATAATAATGTTATTATCTATTTCTGTTTATGCCTGTTGATTTATTTATCATACAATCATATATATATATACTTACATATAATTAATTTATTTCTATTAATGCCTGTCTCCCCCTTACACTTAAAGTCATTGTGGGCAGGGAATGGATCTGTTTATTGTTCATTCATTCATTCAATCATATTTATTGAGTGCTTACTGTGTGCAGAGCACTGTACTAAGCGCTTGGGAAGTACAAGTTGGCAA
Source organism: Tachyglossus aculeatus (assembly GCF_015852505.1). Taxonomy (NCBI): domain Eukaryota; kingdom Metazoa; phylum Chordata; class Mammalia; order Monotremata; family Tachyglossidae; genus Tachyglossus; species Tachyglossus aculeatus. The sequence continues at coordinate 52,868,323 of NC_052087.1, read as the reverse complement.
CATGTAGAGACGGTCCCTACCCAACAACGGTCTCACAGAGCACTGTACTAAGCGCTTGGAACGTCCAATTTGGCAACAGATAGAGACAATCCCTACCCAACAACAGGCTCACAGTCTAGAAAGGGGGAGACAGACAACAAAACAAAATAAGTAGACAGGCATCAATAACATCAATATAAATAAATAGAATTATAGATCTATGCACATCATCAATAAAATAAATAGAATAATAAGTATGTACATATATACACAAGTGTTGCGGGGCAGGGAGGGGGATAGAGCAGAGGGAAGGAGTTATTCCGTACTCTCCCAAGCGCTTAGTACAGTGTTCCGCTTGGGAATCACTTGAATGAAATACAATCCAGTGAATTGCATTGGAGAAGCAGTGTGGCTCAGTGGAAAGAGCCCGGGCTTTGGAGTCAGGGGTCATGGGTTCGAATCCCGGCTCCACCAATTGTCAGCTGTGTGACTTTGGGCAAGTCACTTCACTTCTCTGGGCCTCAGTTCCCTCATCTGGAAAACGGGGATGAAGACTGTGAGCCCCCCGTGGGACAACCTGATCTCCTTGTAGCCTCCCCAGCGCTGAGAACAGTGCTTTGCGCATAGTAAGTGCTTAATAAATGCCATCATTCTTTTGTTATTATTAACGAATGCATGACTGTCTCGAGTCATGGTTGCGTATGGGTTGTGTTTGTATTAAGTGCCATTAACAGTGCTTTGCACATAGTAAGCGCTTAATAAATGCCATTATTATTTTTATTATTATTATTATTATTATTATTAATTCGTTTCCGATTCGTAGCAACTCCATGGCTATACTTTCTGCCGAACATCCTGTCCTCTGCCATAATCTGCAAACTTTCTAACGGAGTCCAGGCCCGGGCTCTATCCACTGTGCCATGCCACTTCTCTGGGACCTTGATCGGTGCTGGGGCTGTGATTGATTGCGCCTGGGGTTGTGGTTCATTCATGCATTTATTCAGTCGTATTTATTGAGCGCCTACTGTGTGCTGAGCACTGGATTAAGCGCTTGGGAAGTACTGAACTGCTCTCTCTGTGGCTGCGGTCACGAACGTGACTGCGGTCGTGACTGAGGAGCTGCCCCTGCCCAACGCTGTGGCCGGGCCAAGAGCCTGGGCTTGGGACTCAGAGGTCGTGGGTTCTAATCCTGGCTCCGCTGTGGGACTTTGGGCAAGTCGCTTCACTTCTCTGAGCCTCAGTGACCTCATCTGGAAAATGGAGATTAAGGCCGTGAGCCCCGCTTGAGATCAACTGGTTACCTTGTAGTCAGTCGGATTTATTGAGCGCTTACTGTGTGCAGAGCACTGGACTAAGCGCTTGGGAAGTCCAAGTCGGCAACATCTAGAGACGGTCCCTACCCAACAACGGGCTCACGGTCTAGAAGGGGAGGCAGACAACAAAACGAAACACGTAGACAAGTATCTAAATAATCAGAACAAATAGAATTATAGCTCTATGCACAGCATTAATAAAATAAATAGAAGAGTAAATATGTACAAGTAAAATAAATAGAGTAATAAATCTGTACAAATATAGACAATTACTGTGGGGAGGGGAAGGAGGTAGGGCGGGGGGGATGGGGAGGAGGAGAGGAAAAAGGGGGCTCAGTCTGGGAAGGCCTCCTGGAGGAGGTGAGCTCTCAGTAGGGCTTTGAAGGGAGGAAGAGAGCTAGTGTCGGCTGTGTGACCTTGGGCAAGTCACTTCACTTCTCTGTGCCTCAGTTCCCTCATCTGTAAAAAGGGGATGAAGACTGTGAGCCCCACATGGGACAACCTGATGACCTTGTATCTACCCCAGCACTTAGAACAGTGCTTGGCACATAGTAAGCGCTTAACAAATACCAACATTATTATAAGCGCTTAGTCCAGTGCTCTGCACACAGTAAGCGCTCAATAAATGCAATTGAATGAATGAATGAATGCTTGGCACATAATAAGCACTTAACAAATACCATTATTATTATTATTATAATTATCATCATCATCATCAATCGTATTTATTGAGCGCTTACTATGTGCAGAGCACTGTATTAAGCGCTTGGAAAGTACAAATTGGCAACATAGAGAGACGGTCCCTACCCAACAGTGGGCTCACAGTCTAAAAGGGGGAGACAGAGAACAAAACCAAACATACTAACAAAATAAAATAAATAGGATAGATATGTAGAAGTAAAATAAATAAATAAATAAATAGATAGAGTAATAAATATGTACAAACATATATACATATATATATACATTATATACATATATATATTATTATTATTGTTAATGGATAGAACCCGAGTCTGGGAGTCAGAAGGACCCGGGTTCTAATTCTAATATTACAGTGTTTGGCACACAGTAAGCGCTTGACAGATACCGCAGTTATTATTATTCGCCCCACCCTCAACCCCGCAGCACTCATGCATAGATCTTCAATTCTGTATTACAAATTATTTATTTCTATTAATATCCACCTCCCCCTCTAGATCGTAAGATGATTGTGGGCGGGGAACATGTTTCTCTCCCAAGCATTTAGTACAGTGCTCTGCACATGGTACATGCTCAATAAATACCGTCGATGATGGCTATTATTACAGTGTTTGGCACAGAGTAGGCACTTAGCAAATCAGTCAGTCCTATTTATTGAGCGCTTACTGTGTGCAGACCACTGTATTCATTCATTCATTCATTCATTTGTATTTATTGAGCACTTCCTGTGTGCAGAGCTCTGTACTAAGCGCTTGGGAGAGTACAACTGCGGGGTGGAGAGACTGTGGCATTAATTGGAGGCCTTCCCAGACTGAGCCCCCCTTTTCCTCTGCTTCCCCTCCCCTTCCCATCGCCCCGACTCCCTCCCTCCGCTCTATCCCCCCTTCCCCTCCCCACAGCACTTGTATATATGTACATATTTATTATTCTCTTTATTTTATTAATGATGTGTATATAGCTATAATTCTATTTATTTATATCGGTGCTATTGATGCCCGTTTACTTGTTTTGATGTCTTCTAGACTGTGAGCCCACTATTGGGTAGGGACTGTCTCTATATGTTGCCAGCTTGTACTTCCCAAGCACTTAGTACAGTGCTCTGCACACAGTAAGCGCTCAATGAATATGATTGATTGATTGATTGATTGATTGATGTCCGCCTCCCCCACTTCTAGACTGCAATCCCGTTGTTGGGTAGGGGTTGCCTCTATTTGTTGCTGAATTGTACTTTCCAAGCGCTTAGTAAGTGCTCAATAAGAGAAGCAGCGTGGCTCAGTGGAAAGAGCCCGGGCTTGGGAGTCAGAGGTCATGGGTTCTAGTCCCGACTCTGCCACTTGTCAGCTGTGTGGCTTTGGGCAAGTCACTTCACTTCTCTGGGCCTCAGTGACCTCATTTGGAAAATGAGGTTTTCCAGTCACCGTCTTCTAGACTGTGAGCCCACTGTTTAGGGACCGTCTCTATATGTTGCCAACTTGTACTTCCCAATCAATCAATCAATCAATCAATTGTATTTATTGAGCGCTTACTGTGTGCAGAGCACTGTACTAAGCGCTTGGGAAATACAAGTTGGCAACATATAGAGACAGTCCCTACCCAACAGTGGGCTTCCCAAGCGCTTAATACAGTGCTCTGCACACAGTAAGCGCTCAATCAATACGACTGAATGAATGAATGAAAATGGGAAGGAAGACTGTGAGCCCCACGTGGGACAACCTGATCGCCTTGTAACCTCCCCAATGCTTAGAACAGTGTTTGGCAGAGAGTAAGCGCTTAACAAATGCCATTAAAAAAATTAAGTGAATACAATCGAATGAATGAATGATAAACAAATATCGTTACTATCGTTATGATCAGAAAATTGAAGACCAGAACAAAATGTTCTACGGCATCCGGGCGGGAAGCGGCCTCTTTCACCAGTACCAGGGGCTCCTCAAGCAGCCAGACTGCATCCCCCAGCCCCCCGGGGGGCTGGGGGACGATGTGCCGGAGACCACCAGGTGAGCGCGGCCCACGGGGAGGGTCAGAGCCGGGCGAACGCCCCGGTCTCCCCAGGACTGGCCGGGGGAGTGTCTTCCCTCCTTGTCCTTGTCTTCCCTCCCAAACCCTGCCCTCTCCCTGACTTTCCCATCTCTGTTGACGGCACTACTATCCTTCCCGTCTCACAAGCCTGCAACCTTGGTGTCATCCTCGACTCCGCTCTCTCGTTCCCCCCTCACATCCAAGCCGTCACCAAAACCTACCAGTCTCAGCTCCGCAACATTGCCAAGATCCACCCTTTCCTCTCCATCCAAACCGCTACCCTGCTCGTTTAAGCTCTCATCCTATCCTGTCTGGACTACTGCATCAGCCTCCTCTCGGATCTCCCATCCTCGTGTCTCTCTCCACTTCAATCCATACTTCATGCTGCTGCCCGGATTGTCTTTGTCCAGAAACGCTCTGGGCATATTACTCCCCTCCTCAAAAATCTCCAGTGGCTACCAATCAATCTGCGCATCAGGCAGAAACTCCTCACCCTGGGCTTCAAGGCTGTCCATCCATCCCCTCGCCCCCTCCTCCCTCACCTCCCTTCTCTCCTTCTCCAGCCCACCCCACACCCTCCACTCCTCTGCTGCTAATCTCCTCACCGTACCTCGTTCTTGCCTGTCCCGCCATCGACCCCCGGCCCACGTCCTCCCCCGGGCCTGGAATGCCCCCAATCCCTCTGCCCATCCGCCAAGCTCGCTCTCTTCCTCCCTTCAAGGCCCTGCTGAGAGCTCACCTCCTCCAGGAGGCCTTCCCAGACTGAGCCCCTTCCTTCCTCTCCCCCTCGTCCCCCTCTCCATCCCCCCCATCTTACCTCCTTCCCTTCCCCACAGCACCTGTATATATGTATATATGTTTGTACATATTTTTTACTCTATTTATTTATTTGTTTTACTTGTACCTATCTATTCTATTTTATTTTGTTAGTATGTTTGGTTTTGTTCTCTGTCTCCCCCTTCTAGACTGTGAGTCCACTGTTGGGTAGGGACTGTCTCTATGTGTTGCCAACTTGTACTTCCCAAGCGCTTAGTCCAGTGCTCTGCACACAGTAAGCGCTCAATAAATACGATTGATTGATCGACTGACTGAGTGGGGGCATCCCCCGAGCCCCATCTGGTGGGGCCCGAGCCTGGAATCTCCAACCCATTTTGCAGAATCCGAATCGTCAACTTCATCCTGACGAAGATGGTGGTGGACGAAGGTAAGGGGGGGCCTCAGACCCCCTCACGGTTCCCGGTCTCAGCTGGCGGGGTCCCTCTGGTCCCCATTAATAATAATAACTACTGTGAGCCCACTGTTGGGTAGGGACCGTCTCTATATGTGGCCAACTTGTACTTCCCCAGCGCTTAGTACAGTGCTCTGCGCACAGTAAGCGCTCAATAAATACGATTGATGATGATGAATAACGATGGTATTTGTTAAGCGCTCATGTGCGGAGCACTCTTCTAAGCACTGGGTAGGTACAAGGCAATCAGGGTGTCCCACGTGGAGCTCACCCCCATTTTCCAAGTACTGTACCACCATTTTCCACCCCTGTACTTTCCAAGCACTTAGTACAGTGCTCTGCACACAGTAAGCGCTCAATAAATACGATTGATTGATTGATTGATTTTCCAGATGAGGTAACTGAGGCCCAGAGAAGTGAGGTGACTTGCCCAAGGCCACACAGCAGACAAGTGGCGGAGCCTGGATTAGAGAAGCAACGTGGCTCATTGGAAACGGCCTGGGCTTTGGAGTCAGAGGTCAGGGGTTCAAACCCCGACTCCGCCACTTGTCAGCTGTGTGACTTTGGACAAGTCACTTCACTTCTCTGGGCCTCAGTTCCCTCATCTGTAAAATGGGGACGAAGACTGTGAGCCCCCTGTGGGACAACCTGATCATCTTGTAACCTCCCCAGCACTTAGAACAGTGCTTTGCACATAGTAAGTGCTTAATAAATGCCATTATTATTATTATTATTATTATTATTATTATTATTATTATCATTATTATTATCCCATGTCTCCGACTCCCAAGCCCGGGCTCTTTCCCCTGGGACACACTGCTCATTCATTCAATCGTATTTATTGAGCACTTATTGTGTGCAGAGCACTGTATGAGAAACAGCATGGCTTAGTGGATAGAACCCAGGCCTGGAAGTCAGAAGGTCATGGGTTCTAATCCTGGCTCCGCCACTTGCCTGCTGTGTGACCTTGAGCGAGTCACTTCACTTCTCTGTGCCTCAGTTACCTCATCTGTAAAAAAATGGGGATTAAGACTGTGAGCCCCCCCGGGACAACCTGATCACCTTGTAACCTCCCCAGTGCTTACAACAGTGTTTTGCACATAGTAAGTGCTTAATAAATGCCATCATCATCATTATTATTATTCTCTGGGCCTCACTTCCCTCATCTGCAAAATGGGGATTGAGACTGTGAGTCCCACATGGGACAGGGACTATGTCCAACCTGATTTGCTTGTATTCACCCCAGTGCTTAGTACAGAGCCTGGCACATAGTAAGCACTTAACAAATACCATTATTATTATCATTATTATTATCTAATTATATAATATAACATAATATAATATTATATCATGATTATATTTATTATATTATATTATATTTTATATATTATATTATATTATCTCATTATATTATATTGTGCTATATTATATTATACCATATCATACCATATTATATTATATTGTATCATGCCATATCATTATTATATTCCATTATACTATATATTATATTATATTATTATATTATATTATATTATATTATATTACATTATAATGTTATAATATTATATTATATTCCATTCCATTCCATTATATTATATTATAATATCATACCATATAATACCATATTATATTATATTATATCATATCATGTTATATTATTATATATTTTATTAATAATGATAAACTCTCCGGTTTGGCGATGACGACAGAAAGGCTAGAAGATCTGATCCAGCATCACGTCTTTGAAACCAAGTTCCCCCTGCACAAGGTAACGTGAGGCCGGCGGGGTCAGGGGTCAGGGGTCCAGTGGGGAAGGGGCCGTGGGGTCAGAGGGCACGATGGCAGAGCAGGGGAGGGCGAGGAGGACAGGCTGGACCCAGTCCCTGGGTCCATACGGCGTTGGCTTGCCACATGGTGGGGCTTAGGGTTGAACTCCGGGGACCCCGAGGGGGTGGGGAGGGGTCTTGCGATGCCCTCGATCGATGGATTGATTGACAGGAGGGCAGGACGGCCAGCTCCGGCTGGCAGAGGGAGGGAGACCGGGCCCAGGGGTCCGCCTGGAAGACGGGTTGGTTCCGGGGCCTGTTCTTCCCGTGGAAGATTGACGACATCAGGTGAGAGACCCCCGAGGATCCCGCTCCTTCCCGAGCCCCCTCCCCATCCCAGGCCCCAGCCATGCTCCCTAGGGTCCCAGATCCCAGATCCCGGAAGCCCATCTTCCCGGGTATCAGATCCCACCCAGCCCAGACCTCAACTCCTTGGGTCGCAGACCCCGCCCCGGCTCTCCCACCTGCCCCCCACGAGGCTGCCCCTGCTCTGAGCTGCCCAGCGGCCAGAGCAGGGCCGGGGGTCAGGGGTCAGGGGTCAGGGGCTGGGCGATGGCGGCGTCCTCCCCGTCCCCCCGGGGCCAGTGTGAGCGGGGCTCCCTCGGCAGGGACTACTTTGGGGAGAAGGTGGCTCTGTACTTCGCCTGGCTGGGCTGGTACACGCTCATGCTGTTGCCCGCCACCCTGGCCGGACTCATCACCTTCTTCAGCGGCTTCTCCCTCTTCCACGCCAGTCAGATCAGGTGGGCACCAGCCTCCCACGTCGGGGGGCGGGGGGCGAGGACGGATCGGGTGGGCGTTGGTGACCCACATGGAGGTGGGCACTGGCATCTCACGTGGTGGGCGGGGACAGAGCAGGTGGGCACCCGCGTCAAACGTGGGGGGCCGGAACAGTCCGTCGCCAAATCCTGTCGCTCTCACCTTCACGACATTGCCGAGATCCGCTAAACCACGTTGGCTCAGTGGAAAGAGCCCAGGCTTTGGAGTCAGAGGTCATGGGTTCAAATCCCGGCTCGGCCACTTTGTCTGCAGTGTGACCTGGGGCAAGTCACTTCACTTCTCTGGGCCTCAGTTCCCTCATCTGTAAAATGGGGATGAAGACTGTGAGCCCTCCGTGGGACAACCTGATCACCTTGTATCTCCCTCAGCACTTAGAACAGTGCTTGGCACATAGTAAGTGCTTAACAGATACCGTCATTATCATTATTGTTATTATGAGACAACCTGATTGCCTTGTATCTGCCCCAGCCCTTAGAATAGTGCTTGGCACATAGTAAGCACTTAACGAATACAATCATTATTATGAGACAACCTGATGACCTTGTAATAATAATAATTGCATTTATTAAGCGCTTACTATGTGCAAAGCACAGTTCTAAGCGCTGGGGAGGTTACAAGGTGATCTGGTTGTCCCACGAGAGGCTCACAGTCTTAATCCCCATTTTCCAGATGAGGGAACTGGGGCCCAGAGAAGTGAAGCGACTTGCCCAAAGTCACACAGCTGACAAGTGGCAGAGCCGGGATTTGAACCCATGACCTCTGACTCCAAAGCCCGGGCTCTTTCCGCTGAGCCACGCTGCTTCCCCAGGTTGACCTTGTATCTACGCCAGTACTTAGAGTAGTGCTTGGCACATAGTAAGCGCTTAACAAATACCATCATTATTATTATTATTATTATGAGACAACCTGATGACCTTGTATCTGCCCCAGCAGTAAGAATAGTGCTTGGCACATAGTAAGGGCTTAACAAATACCATTATTATTATTATTGGTATTACCCGGGGGGCGGTCGGGGGGCCAGGGTGGGTCCCTGAGTCTGACGCTTCGCCCATCTCCCCGCAGCATTGAGATCTGCCAGGCCAACGAAACCATCATGTGCCCCCTCTGCGACCAGAACTGCCCATACTGGCGGCTCTCGGACATCTGCACCTTCTCCAAGGTCGTTCTCCGCCACAGGCCCGACACCCCCTGCCACCCCACGGCCCTCGGCGTCTCCGGCCCCGGGGGGCTCGGCCGGACCCCCGGAGGGTGGACCCGATCCTCACGCTAGCCCGGCCGCGTGGGGAGGGTCCGGGGGGTGGCAGAGCCCCCTTGTCCAGATGGGAAAACCGAGATGGGAAGCGGCACGGCCTAGTGGCAAGCACCCGGACGTGGGTTCTGATCATTCATTCATTCATTCATTCATTCAGTCGTGTTTATTGAGCGCTTACCGTGTGCAGAGCACTGGACTAAGCGCTTGGGATGTACAAGTCGGCAACGTATAGAGACGGTCCCTACCCAACAACGGGCTCACTCCGCCGCTTGTCTGCTGTGTGACCTTGGGCAAGTCGCTTCACTCCTCCGGGCCTCAGTGGCAGCGTAGCTCAGTGGAAAGAGCCCGGGCTTTGGAGTCAGAGGTCATGGGTTCGAATCCTGGCTCCACCACTTAGCTGTGTGACTTTGGGCAAGTCACTTAACTTCTCTGGGCCTCAGTTCCCTCATCTGTAAAATGGAGATTAAGACTTTGACCCCTCTGTGGGACAGCCCGATTGCCTTGTAATCTCCCCAGCGCTTAGAACAGCACATAGTAAGTGCTTAATAAATGCTATCATTGTTATTATTATTATTATCTCATCTGGAAAATGAGAGCTGAGAGCTCACCTCCTCCAGGAGGCCTTCCCAGACTGGTCCCCCTCCTTCCTCTCCCCCTCCTCCCTCTCTCCATCCCTCCCGCCTTACCTCCTTCCCTTCCCCACAGCACCTGTATCTATGTATATATGTTTGTACGTATTTATTATTCTATTTATTTATTTATTTTACTTGTAGATATCTATTCTATTTATTTTATTTCATTAATATGTTTGATTTTGTTCTCTGTCTCCCCCTTCTAGACTGTGAGCCCACTGTTGGGTAGGGGCCGTCTCTATATGTTGCCAACTTGTACTTCCCAAGCGCTTAGTACAGTGCTCTGCACACAGTAAGGGCTCAATAAATACGATTGATTGATTGATTGATTGAAAATGGAGATTAAGAGTATGAGCCCGTGGCTCAGTGGAGAGAGCCCGGGCTTGGGAGTCAGAGGTCATGGGTTCAAATTCCGTCTCTGCCAATTGTCAACTGTGTGACTTTGGGCAAGTCATTTCACTTCTCTGGGCCTCGGTGACCTCATCTGTAAAGTGGTGATGAAGACTGTGAGCCCCCCGTGGGACAACCTGATCACCTTGTATCCCCCGCAGTGCTTAGAACAGTGCTTCGCACGTAGTAAGCGCTTAATAAATGCCATCATTATTATTATTAAGAGGGACGGGGCGGTGCCCAACCTGATGAACTTGTATCCACCCCTGTGCTTAGTGCTTGGCACACAATAAGCACTTAAAAAATAACATAATTATTAATTATTAAGTCCCTTGGCCGAGGTCACGCAACAGATGGGTGGTCCAGCCTGGGTAAAGCAGCGCGGACTATAGGAAAGACCACGGGGCTGGGAGGCAGGGGACTCCTGACTCTACCACCTGTTTTTATGGAATTTAAGCGCTTACTATGTGTCAAGCACTGTTCTAAGCGCTAGGGTAGGCATAAGCTTATCATCATCATCATCAATCGTATTTATTGAGCGCTTACTATGTGCAGAGCACTGTACTAAGCGCTTGGGAAGTACAAATTGGCAACATCTAGAGACAGTCCCTACCCAACAGTGGGCTCACAGTCTAAAAGGGGGAGACAGAGAACAAAACCAAACATACTAACAAAATAAAATAAATAGAATAGATGTGTACAAATAAAATAAATAAATAAATAAATAGAGTAAAAAATATGAACAAACATATATACATATATACAGGTGCTGTGGGGAAGGGAAGGAGGTAAGATGGGGGGGATGGAGAGGGGGACGAGGGGGAGAGGAGGGAAGGGGCTCAGTCTGGGAAGGCCTCCTGGAGGAGATGAGCCCCTCAGGTTATCAGGTTGGACACAGTCCCTCCCAGGCCTCACAGTCTAAACGGGAGGGAATAGGATTTAATCCCCATTTTATCGTTGAGGAAACTGAGGCACAGAGATGTTAAGCGACTCGCCCAAGGTCACACCACAAGCACATTGGCAGAGGTGGAATGAGAATCCACATCCTCTGACCCTCAGGCCCGTGCTCTTTCCACTACACCACACTGCTTCTCACCACGCCTCTGTGTCCCCTTGGGCAGGTCACTTCACTTCTCTGGGCCTCAGTTTCCCCATCTCTAAAGTGGGGATTCGATAACTGTTCTCCCTCGCCCTGTGAGGCCGGGGTGGGGCTGGGACCCACCCAGTGGGTTGGTTGATTGTGTCTGTTGTGATGGCATTCATTCATTCGATCGTATTTATTGAGTGCTTACTGTGTGCGGAGCACTGAACTAAGCGCTTGGGAGAATACATTACATAGGCCTCCCCCTACATTACATAGTCTCCCCCTTTTAGACTGTGAGCCCACTGTTGGGTAGGGACTGTCTCTATATGTTGCCAATTTGTACTTCCCAAGCGCTTAGTACAGTGCTCTGCACATAGTAAGCGCTCAATAAATAAGATTGATGATGATGATTGATGATAGGCCTTCCCAGACTGGGCACCCCCATTCCTCTCCCCCTGCCCATCCCCCCCGCCCTACCTCCTTCCCCTCCCCACAGCACCTGTATATGTGTTTGGACAGATTTATTACTCTATTTTACTTGTACATATTTACTATTCTATTTATTTTATTTTGTTAATCTGTTTCGTTCTGTCGTCTGTCTCCCCCTTCTAGACTGTGAGCCCGCTGTTGGGTAGGGACCGTCTCTAGACGTTGCCGACTTGGACTTCCCAAGCGCTTAGTCCAGTGCTCTGCACACAATAAGCGCTCAATAAATACGATTGAAAGAATGAATAAATACGATTGAATGAATGAATGAATGAATAAACCAACACGTTCCCAGCCCCTTAGATAGTACAACTATGGTTGTACATATTTATTACTCTATTTATTTATTTATTTATTTATTTTACTTGTACATACCTATCCTATTTATTTTATTTTGTTGGTATGTTTGGTTTTGTTCTCCGTCTCCCCCTTTTAGACTGTGAGCCCACGGTTGGGTAGGGACTGTCTCTGTGTGTTGCCAATTTGGACTTTCCAAGCGCTTAGTCCAGTGCTCTGCACATAGTAAGCGCTCAATAAATACGATTGATGATGATGATGATTGAAACTACCTCAGTGTTGAACAATTACCACAGTTTTTATTACGGTTATTATTATTATTTTTATCATTCTCCAGTCACTGCCCCTCCACCCCTTCGATGTCCCCCTTCCCACCTCCCACCCAAAGTGGCTTCGCTTCCCCCAGATCACCCACCTGTTCGACAACGAGGGCACCGTGATCTTCGCCATCCTGATGGCTTTGTGGGGTAGGTGCCTGTCCCGCCGTCTCCGGGTGGGCCCGCAGGCCCCTGGGAATAATCCCTCTCCCCCCTCCTCCCCTGACATATTTTTTTAGTCCATTTATTTTATTAATGACGTGTATATAGCTATAATTCTATTCAGTCTGATGGCATTGATGCCTGTCTACTTGTTTTGTTCTGTTGTCTGTCTCCCCCTTCTAGACTGTGAGCCCGTTGTTGGGTAGGGACCGTCTCTAATATGTTGACGATTTGTACTTCCCAAGCGCTTAGTCCAGTGCTCTGCACACAGGAAGCGCTCAATAAATAGGATTGATTGAATTGATCATCATCATCATCATCAATCGTATTTATTGAGCGCTTACTGTGGGCAGAGCACTGGACTAAGCGCTTGGGAAGTACAAGTTGGCGACATATAGAGACAGTCCCTACCCAACAGTGGGCTCACAGTCTAATGATGATGATGATGGTATTTTTTACGCACTTACTATGTGCAAAGCACTGTTCTAAGCGCTGGGGGATACAAGGTGATCAGGTTGTTCATTCATTCATTCATTCTCCGGCTGGCCCTCCCCCTTCCTGACCGTCCTCCGGGTGCTCGTTCATTCATTCAATCGTATTTACTGAGCGCTTACTTTGTGCAGAGGACTGTGCTAAGCGCTTGGGAGAGTACAGCACGACAATAAACGGACGCATTCCCTGCCCACCATGAGCTTATAGTCTAGAGACCTTGCAGCCCGCACCCCCTTCCCTTAAGCTGTCATTCATTCATTCATTCAATCGTATTTATGCATTCATTCATTCAATCGTGTTTATTGAGCGCTTACTGTGTACAGAGCACTGTACTAAGCTTATTGAGCGCTTACTGTGTGCAGAGCACTGCACTAAGCGCTTGGGAAGTCCAAGTTGGCAACATATAGAGACAGTCCCTACCCAACAGCGGGTTCACAGTCTAGAAGGGGGAGATGGACAACAAAACATATGAACAGAATAAAATAAATAGAATAAATATGTACAAGTAAAATATACATAAATAGAGTAATAAATATGTGCAAACATATATCATCATCATCAATCGTATTTACTGAGCACTTACTATGTGCAGAGCACTGTACTAAGCGCTTGGGAAGTACAAATTGGCAACATAGAGAGACAGTCCCTACCCAACAGTGGGCTCACAGTCTGAAAGGGGGAGACAGAGAACAAAACCAAACGTACTGACAAAATAAAATAAATAGAATAGACATGTACAAGTAAAATAAATAAATAAATAAATAGAGTAATAAATATGTACAAACATATATACATATATATACACACATATATACATATATATACACACACATATACATATATACATGTATATATATATATACACATGTATATACACGTATATATACATGCATATATGCATACATATACATATATACGTATATATATACATATATACGTATATATGTATATGCACGCATATACATATATATGTGTATATACATATATATGTACATATATACATGTATATATATACACACACATATATACATGTGTATATGTGTGTATATGCATACATATATACATGTATATATACACACATATACATATATATGTATATACACACACATATATATACATGTATATATAAGTATACATGTATATACACACATATATACATGTATATACACATATATATGTATACATACATATATACGTACATATATGCATATACATATATACATACATATATACATGCATATATATACATATATATATACATGTGTATATGTGTGTATATATACATATATACCTATATATATGTATATGTATATATATATATATAGGTGAGGTGGGGAGGGGGAGTAGGGGGTGAGGAAGGAGGGGGCTCAGCTTGTCCCACGTGGGGATTACAGTCTTAATCCCCATTTTCCAGATGAGGGAACTGATCGTCCGGGAATCCGGGGGGGTCCGTCCCCACCCCCTGGATTGAAGGGGCTTCCCCTCTCCTCCCGCCCCTCTCCACCGGCTGGGTTTGCTTCTGAGTATGCCCCATACCCTCTTGGCCCACCCTGAGTGTGCCCCTTCTCCTCCCTGCTCCGACAGCCACCGTGTTTCTGGAATTGTGGAAACGGCAGCGGGCCCAAGACGTCTCCGGCTGGAACCTCTACCTTTGGGACCAGGATGAGGTGAGAGCCAGGCTCGGGCCCGGGCCCGGGCTCAGGGCCCACTGGGCACTGGGGCGGGCCCACCCCCATCTCCCCGACACCCACCCTAAAGCGGGGCCCCGACAGGGGACCCCTCAACCCTCTGCAGCCCCTTGCCCCGCGGCCCGCCTCTCCCAGTGGTGGGACCACAGAGTCCGTCTCCAGTGCGTGATGATGATGATCATCATCATCAATCGTATTTATTGAGCGCTTACTATGTGCAGAGCACTGTACTGAGCGCTTGGGAAGTACAAATTGGCAACCTATAGAGACAGTCCCTACCCAACAGTGGGCTCACAGTCTAAAATGGGGAGACGGAGAACAGAACCAAACATACTAACAAAATAAAATAAATAGGATAGATATGTACAACTAAAATAAATAAATAAATAAATAAATAGAGTAATAAATATGTGCAACCATATATACATATATACAGGTGCTGTGGGGAAGGGAAGGAGGTAAGATGGGGGGGATGGAGAGGGGGACGAGGGGGAGAGGAAGGAAGGGGCTCAGTCTGGGAAGGCCTCCTGGAGGAGGTGAGCTCTCAGCAGGGCCTTGATGATGATGATGGCATTTATTAAGCGCTTACTATGGGGAAGCAGCGTGGCTCAGTGGAAAGAGCCCGGGCTTTGGAGTCAGACGTCGTGGGTTCGAATCCCGGCTCTGCCACCAGTCTGTTGTGTGACCTTGGGCAAGTCACTTAACTTCTCTGAGCCTCAGTTCCCTCATCTGTAAAAATGGGGATTAAGACTGTGAGCCCTACTTGGGACAACTTGATCACATTGTATCCCCCCAGCGCTTAGAACAGTGCTTTGCACACAGTAAGCGCTTAACAAATGCCATTATTAAGCGCTTAGAACAGTGCTCTGCACATAGTAAGCGCTCAATAAATGCGATTGATGATGATGCAAAGCACTGTTCTAAGCACTAGGGAGGTTACAAGGTGATCAGGTTGTCCCACATGGGACTCACAGTCTTAATCCCCATTTTACAGATGAGGGAGCTGAGGCAGAGAGAAGTGAAGTGACTTGCCCGAAGTCACACAGATGACAATGGGGGGAGCTGGGATTTGAACCCGTGACCTCTGACTCCAAAGCCCGGGCTCTTTTCCACTGAGAACGCCCAGGCGGGGCCTGCTGGGTGGTATGGGGCATCACAGTCCCCTTTTAGACTGTGAGCCCACTGTTGGGTAGGGACTGTCTCTATATGTTGCCAATTTGTACTTCCCAAGCGCTTAGTACAGTGCTCTGCACATAGTAAGCGCTCAATAAATACAATTGATGATGATGATGATGACTGAGCTCGGCTTTGGGGGAGGAGACCGGACCAAATGCCTCCCGGGGGCAACCCCTGGGGTTGGATGCCCGCTCTGGGCAGGGCCCTGGACTGGGCACCTGCTAAGAGCCCACTCTGGCAAGAGTCCTGTACTGGACACCTAATGGGGGCCTCTTCTGGGCAGAGCACTGTGAGGAGGGCTCACTGTATGCCAAGCGCTGCGTTGGGTGAT
The DNA here is from genome assembly GCF_015852505.1 of Tachyglossus aculeatus. NCBI lineage: Eukaryota > Metazoa > Chordata > Mammalia > Monotremata > Tachyglossidae > Tachyglossus > Tachyglossus aculeatus. The sequence continues at coordinate 52,852,169 of NC_052087.1, read as the reverse complement.
TATTGTGTGCCGAGCACTCTACCATTCATTCATTCATTCATTCATTCAATCGTATTTTTTGAGCGCTTACTGTGTGCAGAGCACTGGACTGAGCGTGGCTCAGTGGAAAGAGCCCGGGCTTTGGAGTCAGAGGTCGTGGGTTCAAACCCCGGCTCTGCCAACTGTCAGCTGTGTGACTTTGGGCAAGTCGCTTCACTTCTCTGGGCCTCAGTTACCCCATCTGTAAAATGGGGATTAAGACTGTGAGCCTCACGTGGGACAACCTGATCAACTTGTATCTACCCCAGCGCTTAGAACGGTGCTTTGCACATAGTAAGCGCTTAACAAATACCAACATTATTAGTATTATTGTCCCAAATGCCTTCTGTGGGCGGAGCAGCGTACTAGGTGCCAGCTGTGGACAGAGTAGTCTGCTGGGTGTCTCCTCCTTATAAAAAATGGCATTTATTAAGCACTTACTATGTGCAAAGCACTGTTCTAAGCGCTGGGGAGGTTACAAGGTCATCAGGTTGTCCCACGTGGGGCTCACAGTCTTAATTCCCATTTTACAGATGAGGGAACTGAGGCACAGAGAAGTGAAGTGACTTACCCAAAGTCACACAGCTGACAATGGGGGGAGCCGGGATTTGAACCCATGACCTCTGACTCCAAAGCTCGGGCTCTTTCCACTGAGCCACGTTGCTTCTACTGAGTATCTGTTGTGGGCAGAGCGCTCTCCTGAACATTGCTGTGGACTGAGCACTGTCCTGACTGGTGGGTAGGGACTGTCTCTATATGTTGCCAACTTGTACTTCCCAAGCGCTTAGTACAGTGCTCTGGACACAGTAAGCGCTCAATAAATACGATATTGATTGATTGGTTGGGAGCCCGTTGTTGGGTAGGGATTATCTCTTTCTGTTGCCAAATTGTACTTTCCAAGCGCTTAGTCCAGCGCTCTGCGCACAGTAAGCGCTCAATAAATACGATTGAATGAACGAATGAGCACGGGGAACATATAGAAGATGTAAAAGCAGCGTGGCTCAGTGGAAAGAGCCCGGGCTTTGGAGTCAGGTCAGGGGTTCAAATCCCGGCTCCGCCGATTGTCAGCTGTGGGACCTTGGGCAAGTGACTTCACTTCTCTGGGCCTCAGTTGCCTCATCTGGAAAATGGGGATGAAGACTGGGAGCCCCCCGTGGGACAACCTGATCACTTTGTAACCTGAACAGTGTGCTTTGCACATAGTAAGCGCTTTATAAATGCCATCGTTATTAAGCTAGCAAGTGGTGGGATTGGTTCTGTTCTCCGTCTCCCCCTTTTAGACTGTGAGCCCACCGTTGGGTAGGGACTGTCTCTAGATGTTGCCATCTTGTACTTCCCAAGCGCTTAGTACAGTGCTCTGCACACAGTAAGTGCTCAATAAATACGATTGATTGATTGATTGATTGATTAGTATTATTAAAAGCCGCAACGAGGAGCTGACGGGAGAGGCTAGTGCCCTGTGTGGCGAGACCCTCCCCGCTGTGCCCTCTGCCCGTCGTCAGCCGACGGGGCACCTGGAGCCCACCCCGCGGCCCCCGGCCGGGGCAGCGTGGCACTGACCGCCGGCTCCCGTGTCGTGTACCCCCAGGAGGAGTTGGCCCTGGAACTCATCAACAGCTCCGACCACCAATCGCCCGGATACCAGCACTCCTACCTGCGCAGCTCTGTCGTCCTGTTCCTGTCCCTGATCATGGTAACAGTAATAATAATAATAATAATAATAATAATAATGATGGCATTTATTATCTGCATCAGGCAGAAACTCCTCACCCTGGGCTTCAAGGCTGTCCATCCCCTCACCCCCTCCTCCCTCCCGTCCCTTCTGTCCTTCTGCAGCCCAGCCCGCACCCTCCGCTCCTCTGCCACCGCTAATCTCCTCACCGTTAGGCCTCGTTCTCGCCTGTCCCGCCGTCGACCCCCGGCCCACGTCCTCCCCCGGGCCCGGAATGCCCCCAATCCCTCTGCCCATCCGCCAAGCTAGCTCTCTTCCTCCCTTCAAGGCCCTACTGAGAGCTCACCTCCTCCAGGAGGCCTTCCCACACTGAGCCCCTTCCATCCTCTCCCCCTCGTCCCCCTCTCCATCCCCCCATCTTACCACCTTCCCTTCCCCACAGCACCTGTATATATGTATATATGTTTCTACATATTTATTACTCTATTTATTTATTTATTTATTTTAATTGTACATATCTATTCTATTTATTTTATTTTGTTAGTATGTTTGGTTTTGTTGTCTGTCTCCCCCTTTTAGACTGTGAGCCCACTGTTGGGTAGGGACCGTCTCTAGATGTTGCAACTTGTACTTCCCAAGCGCTTAGTCCAGTGCTCTGCACACAGTAAGCGCTCAATAAATACGATTGATTGATTGATTGATTGACTGATTAAGCACTTACTATGTGCAAAGCACTGTTCTAGGCGCTGGGGGGATGCAAGGTGATCAGGTTGTCCCACGGGGGGCTCACGGTCTTCATCCCCATTTTACAGATGAGGTCACTGAGGCCCAGAGAAGTGAAGTGACTTGCCCAAAGCCACACAGCTGAGAAGTGGCGGAGTCGGGATTTGAAACCATGACCTCTGACTCCAAAGCCCATGCTCTTTCCACTGAGCCGCGCTGCTTCTCTAATAAAACTAATAATAATATAATTCATTCACTCATTCATTTGTATTTATTGAGCGCTTACTGTGTGCAGAGCACTGGACTAAGCGCTTGGGAAGTACAAGTTGGCAATATGTAGAGACGGTCCCTACCCGACAACGGGCTCACAGTCTAGTAGGGGGGAGACAGACAACAAAACAAAACATATTAACAAGATAAACTAAGTAGAATAAATATGTACAAGTAAAATAAATAGAGTAATACATATGTACAAACATCTCAGGCCATTCACTCATTCATTTGTATTTATTGAGCGCTTACTGTGTGCAGAGCACTGTACTAAGCGCTTGGGAAGTCCAAGTTGGCAATATATAGAGACGGTCCCTACCCGACAACGGGCTCACAGTCTAGAAGGGGGAGACAGACAACAAAACAAAACATATTAACAAGATAAACTAAGTAGAATAAATATGTACAAGTAAAATAAATAGAGTAATAAATATGTACAAACATCTCAGGCCATTCATTCATTCATTTGTATTTATTGAGCGCTTACTGTGTGCAGAGCACTGGACTAAGCGCTTGGGAAGTCCAAGTTGGCAATATATAGAGACGGTCCCTACCCAACAACGGGCTCACAGTCTAGAAGGGGGAGACAGACAACAAAACAAAACATATTAACAAGATAAAATAAATAGAATAAATATGTACAAGTAAAATAAATAGAGTAATAAATATGTACAAACATCTCAGGCCATTCATTCATTCATTCATTCATTTGTATTTATTGAGCGCTTACTGTGTGCAGAGCACTGGACTAAGCGCTTGGGAAGTCCAAGTTGGCAGCATATAGAGACGGTCCCTACCCACCAACGGGCTCACAGTCTAGAAGGGGGAGACGGAGAACAAAACAAAACATGTGGACGGGTGTCAAGTCATCAGAAAAAATAGAGGTAAAGCTAGATGCACATCATTGACAAAATATATAGAATAGTCAATCTGTACAAGTAAAATAAATAGAGTAATAAATCTGTACAAACATATATACAGGTGCTGTGGGGAGGGGAAGGAGGGAGGGTGGGAGAGGAAAAAGGGGGCTGAGTGTGGGAAGGCCTCCTGGAGGAGGTGAGCTCTCAGTAGGGCTTTGAAGGAAGAGAGCTAGCTTGGCGGATGTGCGGAGGGAGGGCATTCCAGGTCAGGGGAGGACGTGTTAAGCGCTTACTATGTGCCAGACACTGTACTGTGAGCCCACTGTTGGGTAGGGACTGTCTCTATATGTTGCCAACTTGTACTTCCCAAGCACTTAGTACAGTGCTCTGCACACAGTAAGCACTCAATAAATATGATTGATTGACTGATTGATTGTACTAAGCGCTGGGGTGGATCCAAGCAAGTGGGGTTGGACACGGTCCCTGTCCCCCTTGGGGCTCCCGGTTTCAATCCCCATTTTGCAGATGAGGGAACTGAGGCCCAGAGAAGCGAAGTGACTTGTCCAACGTCACACAGCAGACGAGTGGCAGAGCTGGAATGAGGACCTAGGTCCTTCTCACTCCCAGATCCGGGCTCTACCCATGCTGCTTCCCTAATAATAATAATAATATTAATCATGGTACTTGTTAAGCTAGACTGTGAGCCCACTGTTGGGTAGGGACCGTCTCTATATGTTGCCAACTTGGACTTCCCAAGCGCTTAGTACAGTGCTCTGCACACAGTAAGCGCTCAATAAACATGATTGATTGATTGATTAAGCTCGTACTAGGTGCCAAGCACTGTTCTAAGCACTGGGAGAGATACAATTTCGTCAGGTTGGACACAGTCCCTGTCCCTCCTAGGGCTCCCAGTCTTCATCCCCGTTCTACAAATAGTAATGATGGTATTTGTTAAGCGCTTACTATGTGCAAAGCACTGTTCTAAGTGCTGGATGAGGGAACTGAGGCCCAGAGAAGGAACCGAGGCCCAGAGGAGTCAAGTGACTTGCCTAAGATCACACACGGCAGACATGGGGTGGAGCTGGGATTAGAACCCAGGTCCTTCTAATAATAATAATGATGATGATGGTATTTGTTAAGTGCTTACTATGTGCCAAGCCTTGTTCTAAGTGCTGGGGGTGGGGATACAAGGTGATCAGGTTGTCCCACGGGGGCCTCCCAGTCTCCATCCCCATTTTACAGATGAAGGAACTGAGGCACAGAGAAATTAAGTAATAATAATAATGATGGCATTTATTACGCGCTTACTATGTGCAAAGCACTGTTCTAAGTGCTGGGGAGGTTACAAGGTGATCGGGTGGTCCCACGGGGGATTCACATTCTTAATCCCCATTTTACAGATGAGGTAACTAAGGCACGGAGAAGTTAATAATAATAATAATGATGGCATTTATTAAGTGCTTACTATGTGCAAAGCACTGTTCTAAGCACTGGGGAGGTTACAAGGTGATCTGGTTGTCCCACGGGGGGCTCACCGTCTTCATCCCCATTTTACAGATGTAGGGAACTGAGGCCCAGAGAAGTGAAGTGACTTGGCCGAAGTCACCCAGCTGACAAGTGACGGAGCCAGGATTAGAACCCATGATCTCTGACTCCCAAGCCTGGGTTCTTTCTACTGAGCCATGCTGTTTCTCATTTGCTAATAATGATAATAATAATAATAATGGCATTTATTAAGCGCTTACTATGTGCAAAGCACTGTTCTAAGCACTGGGGAGGTTACAAGGTGATCCGGTTGTCCCACAGGGGCTCACAGTCTTCATCCCCATTTTGCAGATGAGGGAACTGAGGCCCAGAGAAGTGAAGTGACTTGGCCAAAGTCACCCAGCTGACAAGTGGCGGAGCCAGGATTAGAACCCATGATCTCTGACTCCCAAGCCTGGGTTCTTTCTACTGAGCCACGCTGCTTCTCATGTGCCAATAATAGTAATAATAATAATGATGATGGCATTTATTAAGCGCTTACTATGTGCAAAGCGCTTTTCTAAGCGCTGGGGAGGTTACAAGGTTATCCAGTTGTCCCACAGGGGGCTCACAGTCCTCATCCCCATTTTCCAGATGAGGGAACTGAGGCCCAGAGAAGTGAAGTGACTCGGCCAAAGTCACCCAGCTGACAAGTGGCGGAGCCGGGATTCGAACCCACGACCTCTGACTCCCAAGCCCGGGTTCTAGTCATGAGGCCACACTGCTTGGCCCCTGCCACAACCTCTCATACCCTGGCACGGCCCCACTGGGCCCCTCCCATCACTCCATCCAACCCCCCAGCAATTGATGGTTTTGACAGAGCACCCGCTGGGTGCCACGCACTGTGCTGAGCGTTTGGGAGAGGACGAGGGAGGTGGTAGATCCGGTCCCTTGCCCTCAAGGAGCTTCCAGTCTACCGTGTGCAGAGCACTGCGCTGAGTGCTTGGGAGAGGACGCTACAGTTCGTAGCCGTGATCCCTGCCCTCGAGGACTGGCTTTGTACAGAGCGCTGTACTAAGCGCTTGGGAGAGGACCATAGCGTGGCTCAATGAAGAGAGCCCAGGCTTGGGAGTCAGAGGTCATCATCATCATCAATCGTATTTATTGAGCGCTTACTATGTGCAGAGCACTGTACTGAGCGCTTGGGAAGTACAAATTGGCAACATCTAGAGACAGTCCCTACCCAACAGTGGGCTCACAGTCTAAAAGGGGGAGACAGAGAACAAAACCAAACATACTAACAAAATAAAATAAATAGAATACCATGGGTTCAAATCCCGACTCCGCCAATTGTCAGTTGTGTGACCTTGGGCAAGTCACTTCACTTCTCTGGGCCTCAGTGACCACATCTGGAAAACGGAGATGAAGACTGTGAACCCCCACCGTGGGACAACCCGATCACCTTGTATCCTCCCCGGTGCTTAGAACAGTGCTTGGCACAGAGGAAGCGCTTAACGAATGCCGTCATTATTATTAAGCGCTTAGTCCGGTGCCCCGCACACAGTAAGTGCTCAATAAATACGACTGAATGAATGAATGAATGAATGGAGGCCTTCCCAGACTGAGCCCCTTCTTTCCTCTCCCCCTCGTCCCCCTCTCCATCCCCCCGTCTTACCTCCTTCCCTTCCCCACAGCACCTGTATATATGTATATATGGTTGTACATATTTATTACTCTATTTATTTATTCATTTATTTATTTTACTTGTACTTTTCTATCCTACTTATTTTATTTTGTTGGTATGTTTGGTTCTGTTCTCTGTCTCCCCCTTTTAGACTGTGAGCCCACTGTTGGGTAGGGACTGTCTCTATGTGATGCCAATTTGTACTTCCCAAGCGCTTAGTCCAGTGCTCTGCACGTAGTAAGCGCTCAATAAATACGATTGATTGATTGATTGATTGAATGGAGTTACTAGCCATGCCGTTGCCCCCTGAGGGGTGGAGGGGTGGTCCCCGAGCTGAGGCCGGCGGCGGCCTCGACCGGCGGGTCACCGTCGCCCTCGTGCCCGCAGATCTGCCTGGCGATCGGCATCGCCCAAGCGCTGGTCGTCTACCGCGTCCTGTCCGTCGCCTTCTTCAGCAACTCCCAGTGGGACTTCCTGAGGCAGCAGGCCAACACCGTGGCCATCGTCACCGGCGCGTTGGCCCACTACCTCACCATTATCCTCATGACCAAGGTGGGCCCGGCGGGGCGGGGGCGGGTGAGGGCAGGGACGCCTCCACGTCCCGGCCCGGCAGCTCCCTGGCCCGCCACCCCACATGCGTCGTCAATCAATCAATCAATCAACCGTATTTACTGAGCGCTCACTGTGTGCAGAGCACTGGACTAAGCGCTTGGGGAGTCCAAGGTGGCAACGTCTGGAGACGGTCCCTACCCAACGGTGGGCTCACAGTCGAGAAGGGGGAGACGGACGACAAAACCAAACGGATTAACAAAATAAAATAAAAGAAATCGTCATGTCCAAGGTGGACGTGGAGGGTGGGGGGAGGGATGCCCGCCCGGTCCGGGCCCTCCAGGTCAGTCGGTCAGTCGGTCAGTCGTATTTATTGAGCGCCTCCGTTCACTGGACTGAGCGCTTGGGAGAGGATGGTAGAACAACAGAGTGGACATATATATATATATATATATATATATATATATATATATATATATATATATATATATATATATATATATGTACACACACACACACACACACACGTATATGCATGTATATGTGCATATATACACATACATACATACATATATGTATTTTCATGTATATGCATATATACATACATATACATATTTATGTATTTATGTACGTACATACATTTAAGCACTTAGTACAATGCTCTGCACACAGTAAGCGCTCAATAAATACGATTGATGACAATGTGTATATATACATGTATATATATACATGCTAAGTGCTTAGTACAGTGCTAAGTGCTTAGTACAGTGCTCTGCACATAGTAAGCGCTCAATAAATACGATTGATGATGATGATGATGATATGCATATACATACATATATGCATGTATGTATGTGTATATATACACATATACACACATATGTATATGTATATATATACATATATATGTATGTATGTATACATATATATGTATATATGTCTGTACATATTTATTACTCTATTTATTTTAGTTGTACTTATCTATTGTATTTATTTTATTTTGTTAATATGTTTGGTATATACGTGTATGTATATGTATATATATGTATGTATCATCATCATCATCAATCGTATTTATTGAGCACTTACTATGTGCAGAGCACTGTACTAAGCGCTTGGGAAGTACAAATTGGCAACATATATGCACACATACATATACACATATGTGTATATGTATATGTATGTATATATACATATATATGTATATATGCTTGTACATATTTATTACTCTATTTACGTATTTATTTTACTTGTACTTATCTATTGTATTTATTTTATTTTGTTAATACGTTCGGTTTTGTTCTCCGTCTCCCCCTCCTAGACTGTGAGCCCACTGTTGGGTAGGGGCCGTCTCTAGATGTTGCCAACTTGGACTTCCCAAGCGCTTAGTCCAGTGCTCTGCACCCAGTAAGCGCTCAATACATCCGATTGATCGATTGATTGATTGATTGATCGGCACGTGCCCTGCCTGTCCGGTGACCTCTGACCCTTGGCCTCTGACCCCTGCAGGTGAACAGGCTGGTGGCTCTCAAGCTCTGCGCCTACGGTGAGGTGGTGGGGACGGGACCCCAGTGGGGAGGGGGGTGCAGGGGAGCGGGAAGGGAGCGGAGGGACGGCTTGGGACCGGAGTGCGAGGGACGGGGGTGTGTGTGGAGGAGGGATTGTGGGGGGTGAGGCACACACAGACTGGCACACAAAGACACACACACACAGGCACAGACTGTAAGCCTGGTGTGGCCAGGGACTGTCTTTCTTTATTGCTGAATTTTACTTTCCAAGACCTTCGCACAGTGCTCTGCGCACGGCAAGTTCTCAGACTGAGCCCCTTCCTTCCTCTCCCCCTCATCCCCCTCTCCATCCCCCCATCTTACCTCCTTCCCTTCCCCACAGCACCTGTATATATGTATATATGTTTGTACAGATTTATTACTCTATTTAATTTGTACATATCTATTCTATTTATTTTATTTTGTTAGTATGTTTGGTTTTGTTCTCTGTCTCCCCCTTTTAGACTGTGAGCCCACTGTTGGGTAGGGACTGTCTCTATGTGTTGCCAATTTGTACTTCCCAAGCGCTTAGTACAGTGCTCTGCATGTAGTAAGCGCTCAATAAATACGATTGATGATGATGATGATAATGAATAACAATGATAATAATAGTAACGATGGCATTTGTTAAGCACTTACAATGTGCAAAGCACTAGTCTAAGCACTGGGGAGGAGACAGGATGATCGGGTTGCCCCACGTGGAGCTCACAGTCTTAATCCCCATTTTCCAGATGAGGGAACTGAGGCCCAGAGAAGTGAAGTGACTTGCCCAAAGTCACCCAGCTGACATCAGCAGCAGAGCCAGATTGGAACCCATGACCTCTGATTCCCAAGCCATGCTCTTTCAGTTGAGCCATGCTTCTACCCTCTCTGGACTGGCCTGAGGGGTGAGGGGGAGGGGGATCCTCTAGACTTCCCCTCTAGACTTTGAGCTCACTGTGGGCAGGAATCAATCAATCAATCAATCAATCAATTGTATTTATTGAGCGCTTACTGTGTGCAGAGCACTGTAGTAAGCACTTGGGAAGTACAAGTTGGCAACATCTAGAGACGGTCCCTACCCAACAATGGGCTCACAGTCTAGAAGGGGGAGACGGAGAACAAAAGCAAACACATCAACAAAATAAAATAAATAGAATAGATATGTACAAGTAAAATAAATAAATAAATAGAGTAAATAATCCGTACAAACATAAATACATATATATAGGTGCTGTGGGGAAGGGAAGGAGGTAAGACAGGGATGGAGAGGGGGACGAGAGGGAGAGGAAGGAAGGGGCTCAGTCTGGGAAGGCCTCCTGGAAGAGGTGAGCTCTCAGTAGGGCCTTGAATCAATCAATCAATCAATCGTATTTATTGAGCGCTTACTGTGTGCAGAGCACTGGACTAAGTGCTTGGGAAGTACAAGTTGGCAACTTATAGAGACAGTCCCTACCCAACAGTGGGCTCACAATCTAGAAGGGGGAGACAGAGAACAAAACCAAACATATTAACAAAATAAAATAAATAGAATAGATAGGTACAAGTAAAATAAATAAATAAATAAATAAATAAATAAATGAGTAATAAATATGTACAAACGTATGTAAATATATACAGGTGCTGTGGGGAAGGGAAGGAGGTAAGATGCGGGGGATGGAGAGGGGGACGAGAGGGAGAGGAAGGAAGGGGCTCAGTCTGGGAAGGCCTCCTGGAGGAGGTGAGCTCTCAGTAGGGCCTTGAATGTGTCTGTTTGTTGTTCATTCATTCATTCAATCGTATTTATTGAGCGCTTCCTGTGTGCAGAGCACTGTCCTAAGCGCTTGGGAAGTACAAGTTGGCAACATGTAGGGACAGTCCCTACCCAACAGTGGGCTCACGCTTCTATTGTCCAATTCCAAGCACTTAGTACAGTGCTTCGCACATAGAGAAGCAGCGTGGCTCAGTGGAAAAGAGCATGGTCTTTGGAGTCAGAGGTCAGGGGTTCGAATCCTGGCTCCACCACATGTTCATTCATTCATTCATTCATTCATTCATTCAATCGTATTTATTGAGCTCTTACTGTGTGTAGAGCACTGTACTAAGCACTTGGGAAGTCCAAGTTGGCAACATCTAGAGACAGTCCCTACCCAACAATGAGCTCACAGTCTAGAAGGGGGAGACAGACAACAAAACAAAGCATATCAACAAAATAAAATAAATAGAATAAATATGTACAAATAAAATAGAGTAATAAATACGGACAAACATATATACATATATACAAGTGCTGTGGGGAGGGGAAGGAGGTAAGTCGGGGGGGATGGGGAGGAGGGGGAGAGGAAGGAGGGGGCTCAGTCTGGGAAGGCCTCCTGGAGGAGGTGAGCTCTCAGTAGGGCCTTGAAGGGAGGAAGAGAGCTGTCTGCTGTGTGACCTTGGGCAAGTCACTTAACTTCTCTGAGCCTCAGTTGCCTCCTCTGGGAAATGAGGATTATGACTGTGAGCCCCCCGTGGGACAACCTGAGCACCTTGTATCCCCCCCAGCGCTTTGAACAGTGCTTTGCCATACTTCATGCTGCTGCCCGGATTATCTTTGTCCAGAAACGCTCTGGACATATTACTCCCCTCCTCAAAAACCTCCAATGGCTACCGATCAATCTGCGCATCAAGCAGAAACTCCTCACCCTGGGCTTCAAGGCTGTCCATCACCTCGCCCCCTCCTACCTCACCTCCCTTCTCTCCTTCTCCAGCCCAGCCCGCACCCTCCGCTCCTCCACCACTAATCTCCTCACTGTACCTCGCTCTCGCCTGTCCCGCCATCGATCCCCGGCCCACGTCATCCCCCGGGCCTGGAATGCCCTCCCTCTGCCCATCCGCCAAGCTAGCTCTCTTCCTCCCTTCAAGGCCCTGCTGAGAGCTCACCTCCTCCAGCAGGCCTTCCCAGACTGAGCCCCTTCTTTCCTCTCCCCCTCCTCCCCCCTCTCCATCCCCCCGTCTTACCTCCTTCCCTTCCCCACAGCACCTGTATATATGTATATATGGTTGTACATATTTATTACTCTATTTATTTATTTATTTATTTATTTTACTTGTACATTTCTATCCTACTTATTTTATTTTGTTGGTATGTTTGGTTCTGTTCTCTGTCTCCCCCCTTTTAGACTGTGAGCCCACTGTTGGGTAGGGACTGTCTCTATGTGATGCCAATTTGTACTTCCCAAGCGCTTAGTACAGTGCTCTGCACATAGTAAGCGCTCAATAAATACGATTGATTGATTGATTGATTGATTTGCACATAGTAAGCGCTTAACAAATGCCATTATTATTATTGTAAGCGCTCAATAGATACAATAATAATAATATCGTCTGTGGCGGATCGGACGGGGTGTTGGTGGTGGTTGCGGGGAGGGGGCGTAAATGGGGGGGTTTCTGGGGTGGAGGCCGCGTCTCTCCCCTTCCGCCGACCCCAGCGGGGAGGGTGACCGGACCACCCGCCCCCGTCCCGGGCCCGTCTGTCCCCCAGAGAAGCAGCGGAACTTCTCCGAGCGCGAGAACAGCTTCACCGTCAAATTCTTCACCTTCCAGTTCTTCACCCACTTCTCCTCCCTCATCTACACCGCCTTCTTCTTGGGCAGGTGAGAGACGGAGACACGGAGACGGGGAAAGAAACAGAGACACACAGAGACCGAGAGAGAAAAAGAGAGAGAGAGTTTGCGTGTGTGCATGTCAGGGGTCATGATGGCGGGTGGATGGGGGCCCTGGGCCGCCCTTCTCTCCCACCGCCCTCTGCCTTCCTGCCATCCCGGGGTTTTTCACTCGCTCTCTCTCACTCAATCGTATTTATTGAGCGCTTACTGTGTGCAGAGCACTGGACTAAGCGCTTGGGAAGTCCAAGTTGGCAACATATAGAGACGGTCCCTACCCAACAGTGGGCTCACAGTCTAAAAGGGGGAGACAGAGAACAAAATAAAATATTTTGGCCTCTTTCTCTCCCAGCAGCCTCTCCCTCTCCTAGTGGCCTCTTCCTGTCCCCACCTCCCAGCAACCTCTTGATAATAATAATAATAATGACATTTATTAAGCGCTTACTATGTGCAAAGCGCTGTTCTAAGTGCTGGGGGTGGATACAAGGTGATCAAGTTGACCCACGTGGGGCTCGCAGTCTTTATCCCCATTTTACAGATGAGGGAACTGAGGCTCAGAGAAGTTAAATGACTTGACCAAGTTGACCCATGTGGGGCTCGCAGTGTTCATCCCCATTTTACAGATGAGGGAACTGAGGCTCAGAGATGTTAAATGACTCGACCAACTTGACCCACGTGGGGCTCGCAGTCTTCATCCCCATTTTACAGATGTGGGAACTGAGGCTCAGAGAAGTTAAGTGACTTGCCCGAGGTCGCACAGCAGACATGTGGCGGAGTCAGGATTTGAACCCATGACCTCTGACTCCAAAGCCCGGGCTCTTTCCACTGAGTCACGCTGCGTCTCTTCTTCTCCCAGCACCCTCCCCCTCTCCCAGCAGCCTCTCCTTCTCCCCGCAGACTCTCTTTCTCCCAGCAGCCTCTCCCTCTCCTAGTGGCCTCTCCCTGTCCCAGTAGTAGCCTCCCCACCTCCCAGCAACCTCTTAATAATAATAATAATAATAATGGCATTTATTAAGCGCTTACTTTGTGCAAAGCACTGTTCTTAAGCGCTGGGGGGGGGGGGGGATACAAGGTGATCAAGTTGACCCACGTGGGGCTCGCAGTCTTCATCCCCATTTTACAGATGAGGGAACTGAGGCTCAGAGAAGTTAAATGACTCGACCAAGTTGACCCACGTGGGGCTCACAGTCTTCATCCCCATTTTACAGATGAGGGAACTGAGGCTCAGAGAAGTTAAGTGACTTGATCAAGTTGACCCACGTGGGGCTCACAGTCTTCATCCCCATTTTACAGATGAGGGAACTGAGGCTCAGAGAAGTTAAGTGACTTGACCAAGTTGACCCACATGGGGCTCACAGTCTTCATCCCAATTTTACAGATGAGGGAACTGAGGCTCAGAGAAGTTAGGTGACTTGATCAAGTTGATCCACATGGGGCTCACAGTCTTCATCCCCATTTTACAGATGAGGGAACTGAGGCTCAGAGAAGTTAAATGACTTGACCAAGTTGACCCACGTGGGGCTCACGGTCTTCATCCCCATTTTACAGATGAGGTAAATGAGGCTCAGAGAAGTTAAATGACTCGACCAAGTTGACCCACGTGGGGCTCACAGTCTTCATCCCCATTTTACAGTTGAGGGAACTGAGGCTCAGAGAAGTTAAGTGACTTGCCCGAGGTCGCACAGCAGACATGTGGCGGAGTCGGGATTGGAACCCATGACCTCTGACTCCATAGCCCGGGCTCTTTCCACTGAGTCACGCTGCATCTCTTCTTCTCCCAGCAACCTCTCCTTCTCCCCGCAGACTCTCTTTCTCCCAATCAGTCAATCAATCGTATTTGTTGAGCGCTTACTGTGTGCAGAGCACTGTACTAAGCGCTTGGGAAGTCCAAGTTGGCAACATATAGAGACGGTCCCTACCCAACAGTGGGTTCACAGTCTAAAAGGGGGAGCATCCTCCCCCTTTTCCCGGCAGCGTCCTCCCCTCTCCGCCCTGCTCCCCCTGGGGCTCCATCTCCCGTCCCCCCTCCTCAAACCCCAGTGACTCCATCCCCAGCTGGCCCAGTGTCCCTCTGACTCTTCATTCAATCATATTTATTGAGCGCTTCCTGTGTGCAGAGCACTGTACTAAGCGCTTAGAAAGTACAGTTCAGCAATAGAGACCTCTTCCCAGGGTAGCAAGATCCCCCAGCCCCTTACTATAATAATAATAATAATAATAATAATAATGACATTTATTTAGCGCTTACTATGTGCAAAGCACTGTTCTAAGCGCTGGGGAGGTTACAAGGTGATCAGGTTGTCCCACAAGGGGCTCACAGTCTTCATCCCCATTTTCCAGATGAGGGAACTGAGACCCAGAGAAGTGAAGTGACTTGCCCAAAGTCACCCAGCTGACAGTTGGCAGAGTCGGGATTTGAACCCATGACCTCTGACTCCAAAGCCCGGGCTCTTTCCACTGAGCCACGCTGCTTCTCTACTTATTGGGGGGAGGGGGCCCATCCCGTGCCTCACACCTCCCCTGTATCAATCAAAGGTACCTATTACATGCCTGCTGTGTGCCAAGCACTGTGTTAAACACCTCCCTTGCCCTCTCCTCGTTCTTCCCAGTGAGGAGCCGAGCAGGTTGGATGGAGAAACAGCATGGCTAGTGGAAACAGCCCGGGCTCGGGAGTCAGAGGCCCTGGGTTCTAATCCCGGCTCTGCCACCCATCTGCTGGGTGACCTCGGACAATTCATTTAGTGTCTCTGTGCCTCGGTTTCCTCTGCTGTAAAAACGGGGATTCAATCCCTGTTCTCCCTCCTACCTGGGCTGCGAACGCCACGTGGGGCTTTGCAGACCTGATTACCTCGTCTCAGCCCTTGTTAATAATAATAATGGCATTGATTAAGCGCTTACTATGTGCAAAGCACTGTTCTAAGCACTGGGGAGGATACAGGGTGATCAGGTTGTCCCACGTGGGGCTCACAGTCTTCATGAGCCCGCTGTTGGGTAGGGACCATCTCTATATGTTGCCAACTTGTACTTCCCAAGCGCTTAGTACAGCGCTCTGCACACAGTAAGCGCTCAATAAATACAATTGAATGAATGAATGAATGAATGAATGAATGAATCCCCATTTTCCAGATAAGGGAACTGAGGCCCAGAGAAGTCAAGTGACTTGCCCAAGGTCACAATTGGCAGAGCCGGGATTTGAACCCACGACCTCTGACTCCCAAGCCCGGGCTCTTTCCAGCGAGCCCCGCTGCTGCTCATTCTTAGCCCAGTTCACGGCCTAGGGTAAGCGCTCAACAGATACCATTTTTTAGACTGTGAGCCCACTGTTGGGTAGGGACTGTCTCTAGATGTTGCCAACTCGGACTTCCCAAGCGCTTAGTCCAGTGCTCTGCACACAGTAAGCGCTCAATACATACGATTGATGATGATGATGATACCATTTTTTAGACTGTGAGCCCACTGTTGGGTAGGGACCGTCTCTATATGTTGCCAACTCGGACTTCCCAAGCGCTTAGTCCAGTGCTCTGCACACAGTAAGCGCTCAATAAATACGATTGATGATGATGATGAAACCATTTGTTAGACTGTGAGCCCACTGTTGGGTAGGGACCGTCTCTATATGTTGCCAACTCGGACTTCCCAAGCGCTTAGTCCAGTGCTCTGCACACAGTAAGCGCTCAATAAATACGATTGATGATGATGATGATACCATTTTTTAGTCTGTGAGCCCACTGTTGGGTAGGGACTGTCTCTATATGTTGCCAACTTGGACTTCCCAAGCGCTTAGTCCAGTGCTGTGCACACAGTAAGCGCTCAATAAATACGATTGATGATGATGATGATACCATTTTTTAGACTGTGAGCCCACTGTTGGGTAGGGACTGTCTCTATATGTTGCCAACTTGGACTTCCCAAGCGCTTAGTCCAGTGCTCTGCACACAGTAAGCGCTCAATAAATACAATTGATTGATTGATTGAATGATTGATACCACGGTTACCGTCGCCATTATGACCGAGCCATCTCCGCCATCCATCTTTCCATCTCGGCTTAGCCGTCCCAAAGGCCGCCCTCCCATCTCGGTCCGTCTGTCCTCCTGTCAATCAATCATCAATCGTATTTACTGAGCGCTTACTGTGTGCAGAACACTGGACTAAGCGCTCGGGAAGGACAAGTTGGTTCTGTCCATCCTCCCGTCTCGGGCTGTCGGGCTGCGGGCCCGTCCTCCCGTTTTCGGGGCGCCTGTCCGTCGGTCCGTCCGCCCTCCCACCCCAGTCTGTCCATCTGCCCCCCTCTCAATCAATCAATCAATCAATCGTATTTATTGAGTGCTTACTATGTGCAGAGCACTGTACTAAGCGCTTGGGAAGTACAAATTGGCAACACATAGAGACAGTCCCTACCCAACAGTGGGCTCACAGTCTAAAAGGGGGAGACAGAGAACAGAACCAAACATACCAACAAAATTAAATAAATAGGATAGAGATGTACCAGTAAAATAAATAAATAAAAAAGGAAATGGAGTAAATAAGTAAGTAGAGTTTATCTCCAGGATAAACGGTCACCCCGGAAAATACGTGCGCATCGCTGGCCAGTGGAGGCTGGAGGAGGTGAGGACCGGACCCCCTTTTCTACCCAAATCCCCTTCTCCCTCCTGCCCCCCGCCTCCCCCGCCCCGGACTCCCCGCCGCCTGGCATCTCTCCGGCCCTGGCCCGCTGGGGCTGATGAGCGTCCGGCCCATCTCCCGTCCAGTGCCACCCGAGCGGCTGCATGATGGACCTGTTTGTGCAGATGGCCGTCATCATGGGCCTCAAACAGACTCTGAACAACTGCGTCGAGTATTTAGTCCCGTGAGTAATAATAATAATGGTGGCA
The DNA here is from genome assembly GCF_015852505.1 of Tachyglossus aculeatus. Taxonomy (NCBI): domain Eukaryota; kingdom Metazoa; phylum Chordata; class Mammalia; order Monotremata; family Tachyglossidae; genus Tachyglossus; species Tachyglossus aculeatus. Next base: position 52,834,909 of record NC_052087.1, on the reverse strand, counting down.
TTTGTTAAGCGCTTACTATGTGCAAAGCACTGTTCTAAGCGCTGGGGAGGTTACAAGGTGATTCGGTTGTCCCCAGTGAGGCTCACAGTCTTAATCCCCGTTTTACAGATGAGGGAACTGAGGCACAGGGAAGTTAAGTGACTTGCCCAAAATCACACAGCCGGCAAGCGGCCGAGTCGGGATTTGAACCCCTGACCTCTAACTCCCAAGCCCGGGCCGACCGACCCGGCAGGTGGGCAGGTGGGTGAGAGGGCGGGCACCCCGGGCCCTCCTGGACCGCAGCCTTATAATAATAATAATAAGGACGGCATTTATTAAGCACTTACTATGTGCAAAGCACTGTTCTAAGCGCTAGGGAGCTTACGAGGTGATCAGGTCATCCCACAGGGGGCTCACAGTCTTCATCCCCATTTTCCAGATGAGCGGCAGGAGGCCCAGAGAAGTGAAGTGACTTGCCCAAAGTCACCCAGCCGACAATTGGCGGAGCCGGGATTTGAACCCATGACCTCCGACTCCAAAGCCCGGGCTCTTTCCACCGAGCCACGCTGCCTCTCTAATGGCAGCGACCTCATCGCAGCGGCTGCTATGCCAGTGGCTGCCAGGGTAACAGCCTCGTAGACCAGAACTTCTCATAGAGAGGCAGCGTGGCTCAATGGAAAGAACCCCGGCTATGGAGTCGGAGGTCGTGGGTTCAAATCCCTGTCAGCCGTGTGACTTTGGGCAAGTCACTTCGCTTCTCTGGGCCTCAGTTCCCTCATCTGTAAAATGGGGGTGAAGACTGTGAGCCCCCTTGGGACAACCTGATCACCTTGTAACCTCCCCAGCACTTAGAAAAGTGCTTTGCACATAGTAAGCTTTTAATCATCAATTGTATTTATTGAGCGCTTACTATGTGCAGAGCACTTATAAATTGTGCACTTACAGAGCACAATAAATGCCATTATTATTATTATTATTATTATAACTGCCTGGGCATCAGGGCAACAACCTCCTGGCAACAGCCTTATAGCAACAGCTTCGTGGCAACAGTTGCCTGGGCAACAGTTGCTTGGGAGTTACTGCACACAGTAAGTGCTCAGTGATTCCCGCTGATGGATTGATCGATTGACTGGGCAGTAGCCAAGATCCTGGTGGCCTGGCCAGACCGGGAAACCCAGATTTTCCAGTGGAGCTGAGGAAACGGGGCACAGGGGAGCTCACGGGGGTCCCAGGGAGCACAGACACCCCAGGAGAGGGAAGGGGGACCAAACGGAAAGGGCGGAGACCCTGCCCTGGAGATCAGAAGGCCCAGGGCCACGTCCTAACCGGATTTCGGATTCCAGAGGGGCCTCACGTGGAGGCAGAAGGCCGGCTGGTCTTCTGAAAGACAGTCAGTCATATTTATTGAGCGCTTACTGTGTGCAGAACACTTGGGAGAGTCCAACGCAACAATAAACGGACACATTCCCCGCCCCACAACGAGCTCACAGTCTAGAGGGGGAGACAGACACGATTAGAAATACATAAATGATGGATCTGGACTGAAGTGGGGCTGGGAGGGGGGATAGAGAAAGGGAGCGAGTCGGGAAGACGGAGAGGGGAGTGGGAGAAGAGGAAAGGGGGGCTTAGGGAGAAGATGGGGAACCTTGGAGGTTGGGGGGGGTCTCTTGTCTGCAGCAAGAGAGAGCTGAGTTAGCCGTAAGGAGAAGCAGCGTGGCTCAGTGGAAAAAGCCCGGGCTTTGAAGTCAGAGGTCACAGGTTCAAATCCCAACTCTGCCAATTGTCAACTGTGTGACTTTGGGCAAGTCACTTCGCTTCTCTGGGCCTCAGTTCCCTCATCTGTAAAATGGGGATTAAGATTGGGAGCCCCACGTGGGACAACCTGATCACCTTGTATCCCCCCAGCGCTTAGAACAGTGCTTGGCACATAGTAAGCGCTTAACAAATACCATTATTAATTCATTCATTCATTAACTTCTTGGCTCTCTAGGATAGGGCCGCAGAGGGAGGCTGTGGATAGGGAGGCAGGGGGATGGATGAGTTGACCCCGGCGATGCCGTGACTGTGAGCCCGTTGTTGGGTAGGGACGGTCTCTATCTGTTGCCGAATTGGACTTTCCAAGCGCTTAGTACAGTGCTCTGCACTCAGGAAGCGCTCAATAAGTACGATTGAAATGAATTGAACGGCCGGCTGTTGTAGGGGTGGGGCGGGGGCAGGATTTGTGACCCCAGCCCTCACCGGGCCTCCCACCCCGATCCCCCCCCCCGGGCCTGACAGGTGGCTGAAACACCGCTTCCGGCAGCTCCGGGGGTCCCCCCAGGGCAAGGGAAGCGGGGAAATGGGCAAGGAGAGCGAGGTGGACTCGTGCCTGGAGCAGTGGCTGGACAACTACGTTCTCAACGAAATCAACGTCTTCAGCCTCTTCGACGAGTTCATGGAGATGAGTGAGTGGCACCCCCCCGCGGGGCCGGGGACCCCAGTTCATGGGGGGCAAAGCCCTTGTTTCCTTTTTTTTAATGGTATTTGCTAAGTGCCTACTATGTGCCAGGCACTGTACTAAGCGTTGGGGTAGATACAAGGTAATCAGGTTGGACCCAATCCCTGTCCCATGTGCGGTTCCCAGGCTTAATCCCCATTTTGCAGGCGAGGGAACTGAGGCCCAGAGAAGCAAAGTGACTCGTCCAAGGTCCCACGGCAGACAAGTAGTCTGCTATGTTTGTACATATTTATTACCCTATTTATTTATTTATTTATTTACTTATTTATTTATTTATTTATTTATTTATGTATTTATTTTGCTGGTACCTATCTATTCTATTTATTTTATTTTGTTAGTATGTTTGCTTTTGTTCTCTGTCTCCCCCTTTTAGACTGTGAGCCCACTGTTGGGTCGGGACTGTCTCTATATGTTGCCAACTTGTACTTCCCAAGCGCTTAGTCCAGTGCTCTGCACACAGTAAGCGCTCAATAAATACGATTGATTGATTGATTGATTGAAGTAGTGGCAGAGCCGGGTTTAGAACCCACGTCCTCTGACTCCCGGGCCTGGGCTCCGTCCACTAGGCTCCGGCTCTGCCCCTTGTCAGCTGTGTGACTTTGGGCAAGTCACTTAACGTCTCTGGGCCTCAGTGACCTCATCTGCAAAATGGGGATGAAGACTGTGAGTCCCACGCGGGACAACCTGATGACCTTGTATCTCCCCCAGCGCTTAGAACAGTGTCTCTGTATGTTGCCAATTTGTACTTCCCAAGCGCTTAGTACAGTGCTCTGCACATAGTAAGCGCTCAATAAATACAATTGATGATGATGCTCGGCACATAGCAAGAGTTTAAAAAACACCATCATTAGGCCATGCTGCTTCCCTAGACACTCAACCGTCTGCAGAACCCTGGGCTAAATAAAGTATGGACTATTTGGGTAATAATAGTGATGGTATCTGTTAAGCGCTTACTATGTGCCAAGCACTATTCTAAGCACCAAGGTAGATACAAGCAAATCTGGTTGGACACAGTCCCTGGGTACTTACACATTGCCTGCCTGTTACCAGTCTAAGAGGGAAGGAGAGTTGGCATGTCATCCCATTTTACAGATGAGAAAATGGAGGCCCAGAGAGATAAAGTGATTTGGCAGTGTGGCTCAGTGGAAAGAGCCCGGGCTTTGGAGTCAGCTGTCATGGGTTCAAACCCCGGCTCCTCCAATTGCCAGCTGTGTGACTCTGGGCAAGTCACTTCACTTCTCTTTGCCTCAGTTACCTCATCTGTAAAGTGGGGATTAAAACTGAGCCCCCGCCATGGGTCAACCTGATCACCTTGTAGCCTCCCCAGTGCTTACAATAATAATAATAATAATAATAATAATAATGGCATTTGTTAAGCTCTTACTATGTGCAAGGCACTGTTCTAAACGCTGGGGAGGTTACCAGGTGATCAGGTTGCCCCACGTGGGGCTCCCAGTCTTCACCCCCATTTTACAGATGAGGGAACTGAGGCCCAGAGAAGTGAAGTGACTTGCCCAAAGTCGCACAGCTGACAAGTAATAATAATAATAATAATAATAATGATGGTATTTGTTAAGCGCTTACTATGTGCCAAGCACTGTTCTAAGCGCTGGGGGGGATACAAGGTAATCAAGGTTGTCCCACATGGGGCTCACAGTCTTACTCCCCATTTTACAGATGAGGGAACTGAGGCCCAGAGTCACACAGCTGACAAGGGGTGGAGCCGGGATTTGAACCCATGACCTCTGACTCCAAAGCCCGGGCTCTTTCCACTGAGCCACGCTGCTCAGTAAATACAATCAGCTGACTGAGGGAGTAGTGAGTGACTGGGTTCCCCCCCCCGCCCCCGGCCCTCCGCACCCCCGGTTGGGCCGCCTCCTCCCCCGTCCCACACAGTGATCCAGTACAGTTTCACCACCATCTTCGTGGCCGCCTTCCCGCTGGCTCCTCTGCTGGCCCTCTTCAATAACCTCGTGGAGATCCGGCTGGACGCCTTCAAGATGACCCGGCTTCAGAGGCGCCTCGTGCCCCGGAAGGCCAAGGACATCGGTGAGGGGGAGGGTGGGCGTCCATCCGTCCATCCATCCATCCATCCATCCATCCATCGTCCATCTGTCTGTCCGTCTGTCCATCCATCCGTCCGTCCGTCCGTCCATCCATCCATCCATCCATCAATCCATCCATCCATCCATCCGTCTGTCCGTCTGTCTATCCGTCTGTCCATCCATCCATCCATCCATCCATCCATCCATCCATCCGTCCATCTGTCTGTCCGTCTGTCCATCCATCCATCCATCCATCCATCCATCCATCCATCCATCCATCCGTCTATCTGTCTGTCTGTCTGTCCATCCATCCATCCATCCATCCATCCATCCATCCATCCATCTGTCTGTTCGTCTGTCCATCCATTCATCCATCCGTCCATCCGTCTGTCTGTCCATCCGTCTGTCCGTCCATCCGTCTATCCATCCATCCATCCATCCATCTATCCATCCATCCATCCATCCATCCATCCATCTGTCTGTTCGTCTGTCCATCCATTCATCCATCCGTCCATCCGTCTGTCTGTCCATCCGTCTGTCCGTCCATCCGTCTATCCATCCATCCATCCATCCATCTATCCATCCATCCATCCATCCATCCATCCATCCGTCTGTCTGTCCGTCTGTCCATCCATCCATCCGTCCATCCATCCTTCCATTCATTCATTCATTCATTCAATCGTATTTATTGAGCGCTTACTGTGTGCGAAGCACTGTACTAAGCGCTTGGGAAGTACAAATCGGCAACATCTAGAGACGGTCCCTACCCAACAACGGGCTCACAATCTAGAAAGGCGAGATAGACAACAAAACAAAAAAAGTAGACGGGTGTCAATACCATCAAAATAAACAGAATTATAGCTATATACACATCATTAATAAAATAATTAGAATAATACATGACTTTCCACAAGCCCACAGCCCAGCGTCCCATAGGTCAGTAGCCTGGCTTCCTGTTGGCCCGCAGCCTGGCTTCCCTTGGGCCCGCAGCCTGACTTTCATTCATTCAATTGTATTTATTGAGCGCTTACTGTGTGCGGAGCACTGTACTGAGCACTTGGGAAGTACAAATCGGCAACATCTAGAGAAGATCCCTACCCAACAACGGGCTCACAGTCTAGAAAGGGGAGATAGACAACAAAACAAAACAAGTAGACAGGTGTCAATACCATCAAAATAAACAGAATTATAGCTATATACACATCATTAAGAAAGTAATTAGAATAATACATGACTTTCCACAGGCCCAGCCCAGCGTCCCATAGGTCAGTAGCCTGGCTTCCCTTGGGCCCGCGGCCTGACTTTCATTCATTCATTCATTCAATCGTATTTATTGTGCGCTTACTGTGTGCAGAGCACTATACTAAGCACTTGGGAAGTACAAATCGGCAACATCTAGAGACGGTCCCTACCCAACAACGGGCTCACAGTCTAGAAAGGGGAGATAGACAACAAAATGAAATAAGTAGACGGGTGTCAATACCATCAAAATAAACAGAATTATAGCTATATACAAATCATTAATAAAGTAATTAGAATAATACATGACTTTCCAAAGGTCCACAGCCCAGCGTCCCATAGGTTAGTAACGTGGTTTCCCATCGGCCCACAGCCTGACTTTGATTCATTCATTCATTCATTCATTCATTCATTCATTCATTCGTATTTATTGAGCGCTTACTGTGTGCAGAACACTGTACTAAGCGCTTGGGAAGTACAAATCGGCAACATCTAGAGACGGTCCCTACCCAACAACGGGCTCACAGTCTAGAAGGGGGAGATAGACAACAAAACAAAACAAGTAGACGGGTGTCAATACCATCAAAATAAACAGAATTATAGCTATATACACATCATTAATACAATAAATAGAATAATACATGACTTTCCACAGGCCCACAGCCCAGCGTCCCATAGCTTCCCTTGGGCCCACAGCCCGGCTCTCCATAGGCCCATGGCCTGGCTTCCTATCGCAGTCCGGCTTCATTCATTCATTCATTCATTCATTCATTCATTCAATTGTATTTATTGAGCGCTTACTGTGTGCAGAGCACTGCACTAAGCGCTTGGGAAGTACAAGTTAGCAACATATAGAGACGGTCCCTACCCAACAACGGGCTCACAGTCTAGAAGGGGGAGACAGAAAACAAAACCAAACATGTGGACAGGTGTCAAGTCATCAGAATAAATGGAAGTAAAGCTAGATGCACATCATTAACAAAATAAATAGAATAGTCAATATGTACAAGTCAGATAAATAGAGTAATAAATCTGCGCAAACATATCTACAGGTGCTGTGGGGAGGGGAAGGAGGTTCTGAGGGGATTATTCAATGTAATAAGCCAATTCTTGAAACATGATATTATGCAGCCTTTGCAGAATGATTCAAAATAATCTGTTTTCAGAAAAATTTGCTGTTCTCATTTTTGCCAATATTTTTCATTTGGAACTGAAATAGCTAACTGATAGAAGAATCAGAAGCCAATAGAAATATAGTATTAGTGCACTACATCATATTTAATTTTTTTTATTTGAATTCTCACCAACCAGTTTCTCCAAGAACTTGGCCCTTAGAATTGGGCAAAATGCCAGGCCAAGTTAAAAATATCCATGTCCTGGCATTTTTTTATTTGCTTCATGGTTATAAAATCATGAACTCTTGAGAACAGAAGTCCATGAAAATGCTGTTCAATTATCACATCTTGAAAATTTATGATAAAAAAGGAAAATAATAATAATAATAATAATGGCATTTATTAAGCGCTTACTATGTGCAAAGCACTGTTCTAAGCGCTGGGGTAGATACAAGGTAATCAAGTTGTCCCACGTGGGGCTCACAGACTTAATCCCCATTTTCCAGATGAGGGAACTGAGGCCCAGAGAAGTGAAGTGACTTGCCCAAAGTCACCCAGCTGACAAGTGGTGGAGCCGGGATTTGAACCCACGACCTCTGACTCCAAAGCCCGGGCTCTTTCCATTGAGCCACGCCGCTTCTCTATAATACATTATAGAGAATACATTATACATTACAATACATTATACATTATAAAATACATTTTAACATTACCTGGGAAGCCGGGCTGGGATGGGCTTCCTATCCCAGCCCGGCTTCCCACCGGTCCACATCCCGGCTTCCCGTCGGCCCGCAGCCTGGCTTCCCGTCGGCCCGGAGCCTGACTTTCCCTAGGCCCTCAGCCTGGCTTCCCCTAGTTTTACAGTGTGGCTTCCTATCGCGGTCCGGCTTCGTATCTCAGCTTGGCTTCCCTTAGGCCCACAGCCTGCCCTCCCATAGGCCTGCAGTCCAGCTTCCTCTTACAGTTCATCTTCCTTTGGGCCCGCAGCCTGGTTTCTTTTGGGCCCGCAGCCCGGCTTCTTTTGGGCCCACAGCCCGCCTTCTCTTAGGCCCTCAGCCCGACTTCCCATAGCCCTGCATCCTAGCTCTCTATGAGCCCACATCCCTAAGGCTCACCATCCGGATTCCCCTAAGGCCTGCTGCCTGATTTTCTTTAGTCCTAGGAAAGCGGGTCCCTTCCACAAGGTCCTGCCCCCCCAGCGCTTAGAACAGTGCTTCCCACACTGAGCCCCCTCCTTCCTCTCCCCCTCCTCCCCCTCGCCTTACCTTCTTCCCCTCCCCACAGCACCTGGATATATGTATAGATGTTTGTACGGATTTATTACTCTATTTATTTATTTATTTTACTTGTACATATTTATTCTATTTATTTTATTTTGTTAATATGTTTTGCTTTGTTGTCTGTCTCCCCCTTCTAGACTGTGAGCCCGCTGTTGGGTAGGGACCGTCTCTAGATCAGTCGATCAATCAATCAATCAATCGTATTTATTGAGTGCTTACTGTGTGCAGAGCACTGTACTAAGCACTTGGGAAGTACAAGTTGGCAACATATAGAGACATATTACCTCCTCCAGGAGGCCTTCCCAGACTGAGCCCCCTCCTTCCTCCCCGCCTTGCCCCCCTCTCCATCCCCCCATCTTACCTCCTTCCCTTCCCCGCAGCACCTGTATATATTTATATATGTTTGTACATATTTATTACTCTATTAATTTATTTATTTTACTTGTACATATCTATTCTATTTATTTTATTTTGTTCATATGTTTAGTTTTGTTCTCTGTCTCCCCCTTCTAGACTGTGAGCCCACTGTTGGGTAGGGACTGTCTCTAGATGTTGCCAACTTGTACTTCCCAAGCGCTTAGTACAGTGCTCTGCACACAGTAAGCGCTCAATAAATACAATTGATTGGTATTTATTGAGCGCTTACCATGGGCACAGCACTGTATTAAGCGCTTGGGAGAGGACAGTAGGACAATAGAACAGAGCTATTCCCTGCCCGCATGGAGCTTCCGGGCTAGAGGAGGAGCTGATAATAATAATGACGGCATTTGTTAAGCGCTTACTATGTGCAAAGCACTGTTCTAAGCGCTGGGGAGGATACAAGGTGATTAACGGATGGCGGGCCTCGCTCCCGGCAGGGATCTGGCTGCAGGTCCTGGAGGCCATCGGGGTCCTGGCCGTCATCGCCAACGGGCTGGTGATCGCCTTCACTTCGGAGTTCATCCCCCGCCTCGTCTACAAGTACCGCTACGGGCCGTGCCGGGACCGGGCCACGGACAAGTAAGTGGCCCCAGCCGGCCGCGGATGGGCGGGCCGGTCGGCACGAGGGTCATCATCATCATCATCATCATCATCAATCGTATTTATTGAGCGCTTACTGTGTGCAGAGCACTGTACTAAGCGCTTGGGAAGTCCAAGTTGGCAACATCTAGAGACAGTCCCTACCCAACAGCGGGCTCACAGTCTAAAAGGGGGAGACAGAGAACAAAACCAAACATACTAACAAAATAAAATAAATAGAATAGATAGGTACAAGTAAAATAAATAAATAAATAAATAAATAAATAAATAGAGTAACAAATATGTACAAACATATATACATCTATACAGGGGCTGTGGGGAAGGGAAGGAGGTAAGATGGGGGGGATGGAGAGGGGGACGAGGGGGAGAGGAAGGAAGGGGCTCAGTCTGGGAAGGCCTCCTGGAGGAGGTGAGATCTCAGTAGGGTCCGCTCCCTGGGGAACACCGCAGCTCTGGGGGAGGTCCCCTGACGCTTGACCTCTCACCCCTCGAGCTCGGCTCTGGTGACGATGGTCGTCGTATCCATTAAAGCGCTGACTATAGCGCCGGAGTAGATACATGATCATCAGGTCAGACGCGGTCCGTGTCCCACGTGGGGCTCATAATCCGAGTTGGAGGGAGGACGGGCGTTGAGTCCCCCGATTACAGTTGAGGAAACCGAGGCCCAGAGAAGTTAGGCGACTTGCCCGAGGCCCCGCAGCAGAGCCAGGATTTGAACCTAGGTCGTCCGGCTTCCAGGCCCGAGCTCTGTTTCACTAGGCCATGGCTGCTCCTGCGGAAGTTCAAAGGTCATGAAAGCTTTTCCATTCATTCATTCATTCCATCATACTTATTGAGTGCTTACTGTGTGCAGAGCACTGTACTAAGCGCTTGGGTGGGAGGAGAGATGGGGCCAGCCTTGGCCTTTGCCATTTTTTGTTTGTTTTTTTAAGGGTGTTTGCTAAGCGCTTACTATGTGCCAAGTACTGTTCTAAGCACTGCTGTAGATACAGGTCAGACCCAGTCCATGACCCACATGGGGCTCACAGAAGCAGCGTGGCTCAGTGGAAAGAGCCCGGGCTTGGGAGTCAGAGGTCATGGGTTCTAATCCCGGCACCGCCACTTGTCAGCTGGGTGACTTTGGACAAGTCACTTCACTTCTCTGGGCCTCAGTTCCCTCATCTGTAAAATGGGGATGAAGACTGTGAGCCCCCCGTGGGACAACCGGATCACCTTGTAACCTCCCCAGCGCTTAGAACAGTGCTTTGCACATAGTAAGCACTTAATAAATGCCATTATTATTATTATTATTATTATTCTCTGGGCCTTAGTTACCTCATCTGGAAAATGGGGATGAAGACTGTGAGCCCCACGTGGGACAACCTGAGACCTTGTGTCTCCCCCAGTGCTTAGAACAGTGCTTGGCACATAGTAAGCGCATAACAAATGCCATTATTATTATTATTAAGTACTGAATCCCTATTTTCTTTTAGACTGTGAGCCCACTGTTGGGTAGGGACTGTCTCTATATATTGCCAACTTGGACTTCCCAAGCACTTAGTCCAGTGCTCTGCACACAGTAAGCACTTAATAAATATGATTGATTGATTGATTGATTGATTGATTTTCCAGTTGAGGAAACGGAGGCCCAGAGAAGTGAAGCGACTTGCCTAAGGTCAAACATTCATTCATTCATTCAATCGTATTGAATGAAGCAGCGTGGCTCAGTGGAAAAGAGCCTGGGCTTTGGAGTCAGAGGTCCTGGGTTCAAATCCCAGCTCCGCCACTTGTCAGCTGTGTGACTTTGGGCAAGTCACTTCACTTCTCTGGGCCTCAGTTCCCTCATCTGTAAAATGGGGATGAAGACTGTGAGCCCCACGTGGGACAAACTCATGACCTTGTATCCCCCCAGTGCTTAGAACAGTGCTTTGCACATAGTAAGCGCTTAGTAAATGCCATTATTATTATTATTATTATTTATTGAGTGCTTGCTGTGTGCAGAGCACTGTACTAAGCGCTTAGCACTGTACTAGTGGGCAGAGCTCGGATTAGAACCCAGGCCCTCTGACTCCCAGCCTGGGCTTTTTCCAGTCGGCCACGCTACTTCCCGTTGAAGCCGTCCCCCCGACTGAACGAAGAGGGACCGTCCCCGCACCCCCGGCCCCGCCAGCACAGGTCCTAAACCCCTCAACAAGTGGCGGAGCTGGAATTAGAACCCATAATAATAATAATAATTATAATGGCATTTATTAAGTGCTTCCTATGTGCAAAGCACTGTTCTAAGCACTGGGGAGGTTGCAAGGTGATCAGGTTGTCCCACGGGGGGCTCACAGTCTTCATCCTCATTTTCCAGATGAGGTAACTGAGGCCCAGAGAAGTGAAGTGACTTGCCCAAAGTCACACAGCTGACAAGTGGCAGCTTGTCCCTTCCCTTGAAGTCCCTTCAAGGCCCTGCTGAGAGCTCACCTCCTCCAGGAGGCCTTCCCAGACTGAGCCCCTTCCTTCCTCTCCCCCTCGTCCCCCTCTCCATCCCCCCCATCTTACCTCCTTCCCTTCCCTACAGCACCTGTATATATGTATATATGTTTGTACAGATTTATTACTCTTTATTTATTTATTTTACTTGTACATATCTATTCTATTTATTTTATTTTGTTAGTATGTTTGGTTTTGTTCTCCACCTCCCCCTTTTAGACTGTGAGCCCACTGTTGGGTAGGGACTGTCTCTATATGTTGCCAATTTGTACTTCCCAAGCGCTTAGTACAGTGCTCTGCACATAGTAAGCGCTCAATAAATACGATTGATGATGAAGTGGCAGAGCCGGGATTTGAACCCACGACCTCTGACTCCCAAGCCCGGGCTCTTTCCACAGAGCCACGCTGCTTCTGTGAGCCCCATGCGGGTCATGGACTGGGTCTGACCTTTTTAGCTTGTATCCACAGCGGTGCTTAGAACAGTGCTTGGCACATAGAAGATCGTCTCTCCTCTCCCCCAGCTGCCTGATGGGCTACGTCAATCACAGCCTCTCCGTGTTCTACATCAAAGACCTCCAGGACTCCAAGGGCTTCCAAGAATCCAATTCCGAACATCCCGGGAATATCACCGAATGCCGGTAACTTTCCCCTCCCCGCCCCACCCCGCGTCTCCACCCTCAGTGGGCTCAACCTCCACAGCCCCCACACCTCTGGGAAGCCCCCCCCCCGCCTCCTTTTTTATTATTATTAATTGTATTTACTGAGCGCTTACTGTGTGCAACTTACTGTGTCCCCCTTCTAGCGCTTAGAACAGTGCTTTGCACATAGTAAGTACTTAACAAATGCCAATTATCATTATTATTATTATTATTATTCTAGACTGTGAGCCCACTGTTGGGTAGGGACAGTCTCTATATGTTGCCAACTTGGGCTTCCCAAGCGCTTAGTACAGTGCTCTGCACACAGTAAGCGCTCAATAAATACGATTGGATGAATGAATGAATGAATGCAATGCACTGTACAAAGCGCTTGGGAGAGTACACTACAACGACAGACACATTCCCTGCCCACAACAAGTTCACGTTCTAGAGGGGGAGTCTAGAAGTTCCCTCCCATCCCTTCTCCAGCCTCCCCCTAATCAATCAATCAATCAATAGTATTTATTGAGTGCTTACTGTGTGCAGAGCACTGGACTAAGCACTTGGGAAGTCCAAGTTGGCGACATATAGAGACAGTCCCTACCCAACAGCGGGCTCACAGTCTAAAAGGGGGAGACAGAGAACAAAACCAAACATACTAACAAAATAAAATAAATAGAATAGATATGTACAAGTAAAATAAATAAATAAATAGAGTAATAAATATGTACAAACATATATACATATATACAGGTGCTGTGGGGAAGGGAAGGAGGTAAGATGGGGGGGGGATGGAGAGGGGGACGAGGGGGAGAGGAGACTTCTAGACTGTGAGCCCACTGTTGGTAGGGACAGTCTCTATATGTTGCCAACTTGTACTTCCCAAGTGCTTAGTCCAGTGCTCTGCACACAGTAAGCGCTCAATAAATACGATTGATTGAATAAATGAATGAATGCAACACACTGTACAAAGCGCTTGGGAGAGTACACTAGAACGACAGACACATTCCCTGCCCACAACGAGTTCACGCTCTAGAGGGGGAGTCTAGAAGTTCCCTCCCATCCCTTCTCCAGCCTCCTCCTAATCAATCAATCATCATTCGTATTTATTGAGCGCTTACTGTGTGCAGAGCACTGTACTAAGCGCTTGGGAAGTACAAGTTGGCAACATCTAGAGACAGTCCCTACCCAACAGTGGGCTCACAGTCTAGAAGGGGGAGACAGAGAATAAAACCAAACATATTAACAAAATAAAATAGAATAGATATGTACAAGTAAAATAAATAAATAAATAGAGTAATAGAGCAACAAGAAGCTTGCACTCCAATGGGGAAGAGGAACATAAAAATATTTACAAATCCATCAGAATAAATAAACTGTGTGGACATATATACGTGAATGCCAAGGAGCCTGAAGGGATGCAGCGTGGGTTAAGGGAAAGAGCACGAGCTTGGGAGTCAGAGGTTGTGGGTTCTAATCCTGCCTCTTCCACTTGTCAGCTGTGTGACTTTGGGTAAGCCACTTAAGTTCTCGATGCCTCAGTTACCTCATCTGTAAAATGGGGATTAAGACCGTGAGCCCTACTTGGGACAACCTGATAAACTTGTATCTCCCTCAGCACTTAGAACAGTGGTTGGTACGTAGTGAGCACTTAACAAATACCATTATTATTATTATTATATGGCTCAGGGTGATAGGAAATTAATCAATCCATCAATCAATTGTATTTATTAAGTGCTTACTGTGTGCAGAGCACTGTACTAAGCGCTACCCCACACGCCCCACACGCCTACCCCACATGCACCCTCCCCAGCCGACCCCCCTCCCCACTGGGGTCCCACCCACCACCTCGCTTTTTTAATTTTATTATTATTTTTAATGGTATATGTTAAGCGCTTACTCTATGCTTGGAGAAGCAGCGTGGCTCAGTGGAAAGAGCCCGGGCTCAGGAGTCAGAGGTCATGGGTTCAAATCCCGGCTCTGCCAATTCTCAGCTGGGTGACTTTGGGCACTTCTCTGGGCCTCAGTGACCTCGTCTGTAAAATGAGGATGAAGATTGTGAGCCCCCCGTGGGACAACCTGATCACCTGGTCACCTCCCCAGCGCTTAGAACAGTGCTTTGCACGTAGTAAGCGCTTAATAAATGCCATCGTTATGATTATTAGGCCGACGGGCTCCTCGGCCGGGGGTGGTCGAGGGGCAGGGCGGAGGTGAGGGAGGAGGAGGGTGACCCCTCGGATGAGCAGAGTGGGGGGCTCGGAGCCGAGGGGCCGGACTGCAGTGGGGTCTCTCCAGAAGTGAGAAGCAGCATAGCATAGTGGATAGAGCACAGGCGTGGGAGCCAGAAGGTCATTCATTCATTCATTCGATCGTATTTATTAATAATAATAATAATAATGGCATTTATTAAGCGCTTACTATGTGCAAAGCACTGTTCTAAGCGCTGGGGGGATACAAGGTGATCAGGTTGTCCCCCATGGAGCTCGCAGTCTTAATCCCCATCTTACAGATGAGGGAACTGAGGCCCAGAGAAGTTAAATGACTTGCCCAAAGTCAGACAGGTGACAAGTGGCGGAGCCAGGATTTGAACCCACGACCTCCATCTCCAAAGCCTGGACTCTTTCCGCTGAGCCACCCTGCTTATTGAGCGCTTACTGTGTGCAGAGCACCGGACTAAGCGCTTGGGAAGTCCAAGTTGGCAACATCTAGAGGCGGTCCCTACCCAACCGTGGGCTCACAGTCTAGAAGGGGGAGATGGAGAACCAAACAAAGCATATTAACAAAATAAAATAAATAGAATAAATATGTACAAATAAAATAAATCATCATCATCATCATCATCAACCGTATTTATTGAGCGCTTACTATGTGCGGAGCACTGTACTAAGCGCTTGGGAAGTACAAATTGGCAACATATAGAGACAGTCCCTACCCAACAGTGGGCTCACAGTCTAAAAGGGGAAGACAGAGAACAAAACCAAACATACTAACAAAATAAAATAAATGAATAATAAATAAATAAATAAGTAAATAAATATAAACAAATAAATACATAGAGTAATAAATAAATAGAGTAATGAATAAATAGAGTAATAAATAAATAAATAAATAGAATAATAGGTTCTAATCCCAGCTCCGCCACTTGTCGGCTGTGTGACCTTGGGCAAGTCATTTTACCTCTCTGGGCCTCAGTTCCCTCATCTGTCAAATGGGGATTGAAACTGTGAGCCCCACACGGAACGGGAACTGTGTCCAACTCGATGTGCTTGTATCCACTACAGTGCCTGGCAGAGTAAGCGCTTAACAGATACCATCATTATTTATTATTAAGGGACCACCCAGCGAGGAGAGGATCCCCCAGTTAGATCGTAAGCCACATGAAGGCAGGGATCGGGTCTTTAATTTCTGGCCTACTCCTGCTTCCTGTAGACAGTCGATCGAAACGATTCATTTATTAATTTAGAGAAGCAGCGTTGCTCAGTGGAAAGAGCCCGGGCTTTGGAGTCAGAGGTCATGGGTTCAAATCCCGCTGTGCCAATTGTCAGCTGTGTGACTTTGGGCAAGTCACTTCACTTCTCTGGGCCTCGGTTACCTCATCTGTAAAATGGGGATTAAGACCGTGAGCCCCCTGTGGGACAACCTGATCACCTCTTAACCACCCTAGTGCTTAGAACAGTGCTTGGCACATAGTAAGCGCTTAATAAATGCCATCATTATTATTATTTATTCATTCAATTGTATTTATTAAGCACTTACTGTGTGCAGAACACTGTACTAAACGCTTGGGAAAGTACAACAGTGACATTCCCTGCCCACAATGAGCTCACAGTCTAGAGGGGGGGAGGGAGGCATTAATACAAATAAATTCAATCGTATTTATTGAGCGCTTACTGTGCACAGAGCACTGTACTAAGAGCTTAGGAAGTACAAGTCGGCATATAGAGACGGTCCCTACCCAACGACGGGCTCACAGTCTAGAAGGGGGAGACGGACAACAAAACAAAACATGTAGATAAGTGTCAAAATAAATAAAATGAGGGATATGGACATAAGTGGTGGGGGGGGGAAGAGCAAAGGGAGCGAGTCGGTGGACGTAGAAGGGAATGGGAGATGAGGAAAAGTGGGACTTAGTCTGGGAAGGCCTCTTGGAGGAGATTCATTCATTCATTCATTCATTCAATCGTATTTAATAATGGTGGTATTTGTTAAGCGCTTACTATGTGCCGAGCACTGTTCTAAGCACTGGGATAGATACAAGGTCATCAGGTTGTCCCAGGTGGGGCTCATAGTCTTAATCCCCATTTTCCAGATGAGGGCACTGAGGCACAGAGAAGTCCCACAGCCGACGAGTGGCAGAGCCGGGATTAGAACCCACGACCTCTGATTCCCAGACCCGGGCTCTTTCCACTGAGCAATGCTGTTGAGCGCTTCCTGTGTGCAGAGCACTGTACTAAGCACTTGGGAGAGGAGGCCCTGCTGAGAGCTCACCTCCTCCAGGAGACCTTCCCACACTGAGCCCCTTCCTTCCTCTCCCCCTCGTCCCCCTCTCCATCCCCGCTATCTTTCCTCCTTCCCTTCCCCACAGCACCTGTATATATGTATATATGTTTGTACAGATTTATTACCCTATTTATTTATATATTTATTTTACTTGTACATATCTATTCTATTTATTTTATTTTGTTAGTATGTTTGGTTTTGTTCTCTGTTGCCCCCTTTTTAAACTGTGAGCCCACTGTTGGGTAGGGACTGTCTCTATATGTTGCCAATTTGTACTTCCCAAGCGCTTAGTACAGTGCTCTGCACATAGTGAGCGCTCAATAAGTATGATTGATGATGATGATGACAATCCAGCAATACCCAGACACATTCCCTGCACACAACGAGCCGACAGTCTAGAGCGGGGGAGATGGACATCTAGACAAATAGATATATTTGTCCAGATATATTATAGATTGATCGGTCGATTGATTGTCCGGGGAGACCGAGTGTGCTGAGCGCCCGAGGACCGGATGTGCGGGGCGGTGGAGGGAGGGAGGTCAGAGGGCAGGGGCCGGGGTGGGGGGCCTCCCTGGGACCACCCCGCCGCTCTCTGTCTCTCCGACAGGTACCGTGATTACCGAAACCCCAACGATTACGATTTCTCCGAACAGTTCTGGTTCATCTTGGCCATCCGGCTGGCTTTCGTGATCATCTTCGAGGTGCGGACGATTCATTCATTCATTCAGTCGTATTTATTGAGCGCTTACTGTGCGCAGAGCACTGGACTAAGAACTTGGGAAGTCCAAGTTGGCAACATCGAGAGACGGTCCCTACCCAACAGCGGGCTCGCAGTCTAGAAGGGGGACGATGACCGGCGGGTCGGGCCGGGGAAGTCCGGGAGGGTCGTCCGCCCTTGGGGATGGTGGGGTGAGGGGGTGGGGACGGGGCGGGCGGCCGGGGGTCTCCCCCCGGCCCAGGCTCCAGCTGGCCCTCGCTCTCCAGCACGTGGCTCTGTGCATCAAGCTGGTGGCGGCCTGGTTCGTGCCCGACGTCCCGCAGTCGGTGAAGAACGACCTCCTGAGGGAGAAACAGTGCGGCCTGATGAAGAGATTGAGGTACGGGAGGGGGGTTTGTGGAGGCGAGGGGAGGTGGCATTCTCCCCCTTTTGAGGTGTGTTGCCCCCGCCCGAGACAAAGGGGGCTGGAGGTTTGCCACCCCGGACCTCTCCTACCACCTCTCTGGGGAGGGCAGAGGTGGGCACCAAGGCTGGGCAGATGCCCAGTGCTCCGGCTGAGTGGACCTTCCTTCTGTCAAGGAAGGATGCTGGACAATCTGTGCTCTCTCTCCTTCTCTGTCTCTGTCTCTCCCTCCCTCTCTCTTCCTCTCACGCTCTGTCTTTCTCCCTCTCCCTCTTCCTCTCTCTTTCCCTCTCACGCTCTTCCTCTCTCTCTCCCTCTCATGCTCTGTCTTTCTCCCTCTCTGTCTCTATCTCTCTTCCTCTGTCTTTCCCTCTCACGCTCTTCCTCTCTCTCTCCCTCTCACGCTCTGTCTCTCTCTCCCTCTCGGTCTCTATCTCTCCCTCCCTCTCCATCTCTGTCTCTCTCCCTCTGTCTCTCTCCTTCTCTGTCTCTCCCTCCCTCTCCTTCTCACGCTCTTTCTCTCCCTCTCCATCTCTCTCCCTATCTCTCTCCTTCTCTGTCCTTTATCTCCCTCCCTCTCTCTTCCTCTGTCTTTCTTCCTCTCTCCCTCTCATGCTCTTTCTCTCTCCCTCTCGGTCTCTATCTTTTTCTCCCTCTCTCTGTCTCTGACTCTCTCCCTCTGTCTCTCTCCCCCTCTCTCTGCCCCTTCTCCCTCTTTCCCTCTCATACCCTGTTTCTCTCTCTCTCTCTCAGTCTCTATCTTTCCCTCTCACTCTCTGTCTCTGTCTTTCTCCCTCTTTGTCTGTCTCTTCCTCACTTTCTCCCTCTCTCTCTCCCTCTCTCCCTGTCTGTGTCTCTCTCCTCTCAGTCTCTCTCTTTCTCCCTCTTTCTCTGTCTCCATCTCTCTGTCTCTATCTCCCTATTTACCTCTTTCCCTCTCCCACTCTCCTTCTCCCTCTTGCTCTCTGTCTATAGTTCTCTCCTCTCAGTCTCTCTTTCTCCCTCTTGCTCTCTGTCTCTGTGTCTATCTCTCTCTCTCTCTATCTCCCGCTCTACCTCTTTCCCTCTCCCTCTCTCCCTTCTCTCTTTCTCCCTCTCCCTCTCTGTCTCTGTCTCGCTTTCTTTCTCATGGTACTTGTTAAGTGCTTACTCTGTGCCAAGCTCTGAGGTAGATACAAGCTAGTCAAATTGGCCATAGTCTCTGTCCCACACACTCTTCATCCCCATTTTACAGATGAGGGAATTGAGGGGGGGGGGGGGGTCTCAGTTCAGTTTGTGCAAAGCTCGGGGCTGGGGACCATCTCCCTCACGGAGAGCCCCTCTCCTGACTAAGCCCTCCTTTCCTCTTCTCCCACTCCCTTCTGCGTCGCCCTGGCTTGCCCCCTTTATACATCTCTCCTCCTAGCCCCACACCACTTGTGTCCATAGCTGAAATTTATTTATTTATATTAGCATCTGTCTCCCTGGCCCTCTAGACTGTCAGCTGGTTGTGGGTAGGGATTGTCACTGTTCATTATTGTGTTGTAATAATAATAATAATAATAATAATGGCATTTATTAAGCGCTTACTATGTGCATGTGCTATTCTAAGTGCTGGGGAGGTTACAAGGTGATCAGGTTGTCCCATGGGGGGCTCACAGTCTTAATCCCCATTTTACAGATGAGGTCACTGAGGCACAGAGAAGTTAAGTGCCCAAAGTCACACAGCTGACGATTGGCGGAGCCGGGGTGTGAACCCATGACCACTGAGCCACGCTGCTTCTGTTGTACTTTCCCAAGCACTTAGTCCAGTGCTCTGCACACAGTAAGCGCTCAGTAAATACCATCGAATGAATGAAATGAGCCCGGAGGGTCCGAAACCGCCCCGAGGGGCACCAGATTGGGGTGTGTGGATGGAATCCCATCCGCTGTCCACGGGGCCACAGGCCTAGGGCGCTGCCTATGCCCCAGCCAGGGGCCAGGTGGGTGGCACTGCCAGGCCATCCATGCCCGTGAGCACATAATAATAATAATAATGATTATATTTGTTAAGCGCTTACTATGTGCCAAGCACTGTTCTAATCAATCAATCAATCAATCGTATTTATTGAGCGCTTACTGTGTGCAGAGCACTGTACTAAGCGCTTGGGAAGTCCATGTTGGCAACATCTAGAGACAGTCCCTACCCAACAGTGGGCTCACAGTCTAAAAGGGGGAGACAGAGAACAAAACCCAACATACCAACAAAATAAAATAAATAGAATAGGTATGTACAAGTAAAATAAATAGAGGAATAATAATAGAGTAATAAATACGTACAAACATATATATTCTAAGCGCTGGGGTAGATACAAGGTCATCAGGTTGTCCCACGTGGGGATCACAGTCTTCATTACCATTTTCCAGATGAGGTCACTGAGGCACAGAGAATAATAATAATAATAGTAATAATAATGATGGTATTTGTTAAGCGCTTACTATGTGCAAAGCACTGCTCTAGGCACTGGGGAGGTTACAAGGTGATCAGGTTGTCCCACGGGGGGCTCACAGTCTTCATCCCCATTTTCCAGATGAGGGAACTGAGGCATAGGGAAGTTAAACGACTTGACCAAAGTCACCCAGCTGACAAGTGGCGGAGCCGGGATTAGAACCCACGACCTCTGACTCCCAAGCCCGGGCTCTTCCCACTAAGCCACGCTGTGGAATGTGGGCCGTGAGGCTCTGAATGCTCAAAATCTCAAATTTAGACCAACATTGGATCTGTGGAACAGCTTTATCAACTATTTATATGGGTACAGCTCTCTTCTTTATTTCTCCAGGTGAACTATAAACATAAAATGGTTTATTTTATGAGAAGCAGCGTGGCTCAGTGGAAAGAGCCCGGGCTTTGGAGTCAAGAGGTCGTGGGTTCAAATCCCGGCTCCGCCACTTGTCAGCTGGGTGACTTTGGGCAAGTCACTTCACTTCTCTGGGCCTCAGTTCCCTCATCTGTAAAATGGGGATGAAGACTGTGAGCCCCCCGTGGGACAACCTGATTACCTGATTAGAGAAGCAGCGTGGCTCAGTGGAA
The DNA here is from genome assembly GCF_015852505.1 of Tachyglossus aculeatus. Taxonomy (NCBI): domain Eukaryota; kingdom Metazoa; phylum Chordata; class Mammalia; order Monotremata; family Tachyglossidae; genus Tachyglossus; species Tachyglossus aculeatus. The sequence continues at coordinate 52,813,972 of NC_052087.1, read as the reverse complement.
AGAGCCCGGGCTTGGGAGTCAGGGGTCATGGGTTCGAATCCCGGCTCTGCCACGTCTGCTGTGTGACTTTGGGCAAGTCACGTAATTTCTCTGAGCCCCAGTTCCCTCATCTGTAAAATGGGGATTAAGACTGTGAGCCCCACGTGGGACAACCTGATCACCTTGTATCTCCCCCCCAGCGCTTAGAACAGTGCTTTGCACATAGTAAGCGCTTAACAAATGCCATTATTATTATTATTACCTTGTATCTACCCCAGCGCTTAGAACAGTGCTTTGCACCTAGTAAGCGCTTAACAAATACCAACATTATTATTATTATTATTGTTATTATTATTATTATTATTATTATTATTATTATTATTATTATTATTATTATTATTCTCCGACGTGACCCATCCAGCCGGAGGATGCCCGCCCCGCGGCTGCATCCACCTCCCGAATCTCCAGAGTCAGGAAGAGACCATTCATTCGTTCAGTCATATTGATCGAGCGCTTACAGCGTGCAAAGCACTGTACTAAGCGCTCGGGAGAGGACACTACAAGGACGAACAGACACATTCTCTGCCCAAAAGGAAGTTCCAGTCTAAAGATCCGCAGTGCCCGCAGTGGGGTTTGGGGTGAGGGAGACTTTACCTCAGGATGCAAGATAGCTGCCTCCCTTTCCAATCCACGTCACGGTCCGGCCTGCGGCTTCACTCCCGATCCAGCCGGAAGCGGGAGTTGTGTGGGAAACAGCTTCTGCAGTTTTATGGTATTTAATAATAATAATAATAATAATAATAATAATACACATATACACACATGAGAAGCAGTGTGGCTCAGTGGAAAGAGCCCGGGCTTTGGAGTCAGAGGTCATGGGTTCAAACCCCGGCTCCGCCAACTGCCATCTGGGTGACTTCGGGCAAGTCACTTCACTTCTCTGGGCCTCAGTGACCTCATCTGTAAAATGGGGATTAAGACTGTGACCCCCCCCCACCGAGGGACAACCTGATCACCTTGTAACCTCCCCAGTGCTTAGAACAGTGCTTTGCACATAGTAAGCGCTTAATAAATGCCATTATTATTATTAATAATACTGATGGTACTTGTTGAGCATTTACTATGTGTCCAGCGCCGTTCTAAGCGCTGGGGTAATCAATCAATCTATCAATCGTATTTATTGAGTGCTTACTGTGTGCAGAGCACTGTACTAAGCGCTTGGGAAGTACAAATTGGCAACATATAGAGATAGTCCCTACCCAACAGTGGGCTCACAGTCTAGAAGGGGGAGACAGAGAACAAAACCAAACATACTAACAAAATAAAATAAATAGAATAGATATGTACAAGTAAAATAAATAAATAAATAGAGTAATAAATATGTACAAACATATATATATATATACAGGTGCTGTGGGGAAGGGAAGGAGGCAAGATGGGGGGGATGGAGAGGGGGACGAGGGGGAGAGGAAGGAAGGGGCTTAGTCTGGGAAGGCCTCCTTGTAACCTCCCCAGTGCTTAGAACAGTGCTTTGCACATAGTAAGCGCTTAATAAATGCCATTATTATTATTAATAATACTGATGGTACTTGTTGAGCATTTACTATGTGTCCAGTGCTGTTTTAAGCGCTGGGGTAGATACAAGGTCATCAGGTTGTCCCATATAGGGCTCACAGTCTTCATCGCCATTTTTCAGATGAGGTCACTGAGGCACAGAGAAGCTAAGTGACTTGCCCAAAGTCACACAGCTGATAAGTGGCGGAGCGGCATTAGAACCCACAACCTCTGACTCCCAAGCCCGGGCTTTTTCCAGCAAGACACGCTATTTGTCTATTTGTTAAGTGCTTACTGTGTGTCAAACACTGTTCTAAGCGCTGGGGTGGATACTAGGTAATCAGGTAGGACACAGTCCCTGTCCCACATGGGGATAACACAGTCTAAGTGGGGGTACATACATATTTATTACTCTATTTATTTATTTATTTATTTATTTTACTTGTACATTTCTATCCTATTTATTTTATTTTGTTGGTATGTTTGGTTCTGTTCTCTGTCTCCCCCTTTTAGACTGTGAGCCCACTGTTGGGTAGGGACTGTCTCTATGTGTTGCCAATTTGTACTTCCCAAGCGCTTAGTACAGTGCTCTGCACATAGTAAGCGCTCAATAAATACGATTGATTGATTGATTGATTGATTGCCTCTGGGCTGCTGAATCAGTTGGTCAGTCGTATTTATTGAGTGCCTATTGTGTGCAGAGCACTACACTAAACACTTGAGAGAGGACGGTAGAACAATAAACATATCTATTCTATTTATTTTATTTTGTTAGTATGTTTGGTTTTGTTCTCTGTCTCCCCCTTTTAGACTGTGAGCCCGCTGTTGGGTAGGGACTGTCTCTAGATGTTGCCAACTTGGACTTCCCAAGCGCTTAGTCCAGTGCTCTGCACACAGTGAGCGCTCGATAAATACGATTGATTGATTGATTAATTGATTAAACAGACACATTTCCTGCCCACAGCAAGCTGACAGTCTAGAGGACTGTCTAGAGGACCATCCAGTGAGTCAGTGGTATTTATGGAGTGCAAACTGTGTGCAGAGCACTGTACTAAGCGCTTGGGGATGGACGACGCAATAATGAACAGACATACTCGCTGCCCACAGCGAACTTAATAATAATAATGGTACTTGTTAATGGTACTTGGTACTCTTTTAGACTGTGAGCCCACTGTTGGGTAGGGACTGTCCCTATATGTTGCCAATTTGTACTTCCCAAGCGTTTAGTACAGTGCTCTGCACATAGTAAGCGCTCAATAAATACGATTGATGACGACTGATGATGAAGCGCCACGCACCACAGCGAACTTAATAATAATAATGGTACTTGTTAAGCGCTTACCGTGTGCCGCGCACCGTTCTAAGCGCTGGCGTAGACACAGGCTGTCCCACGTGGGGCTCACGCTTTTAATTCCCATTTTCCAGATGAGGTCACCGAGGCACAGAGAAGCGAAGTGGCCTGCCCCAGGCCACACAGCAGACGTGTGGCAGAGGCGGGATTAGAACCCATGACCTCTGACTCCCGAGCCCGGAGTCATGCGAGTCCAGGGTCTTCCCCCCACCGCCTCCGTCTCCCCCGGGCCCTGCTGGCCCCTCACCCGGCTCTGTATGTGTCTCCCCCGACCCCCAGCTCCAGGTGTACGGACGTGTAGCCGCCGGCCGGAGAGGTGATGCCCGTCGGAAGCCACGAGGCCTGGTCATCCCCACCCCTGGGCTGTTCACGTCTCTCCCCAAGACGGGACGTCTCTGTGCCGAAGCCACGGGGAAACGAGGAAGGGTTTCGGGGAGGGTCTGCAGGCCGGGGAAGCCCACGGCAGCCCGGGGGCCGGACCCCCGCTCTTGGTAATAATAATAATAATAATAATAATAATAATGGCATTTGTTAAGCGCTTACTATGTGCAAAGCACTGTTCGAAGCGCTGGGGGGGATACAGTGTGATCATCATCATCATCAATCGTATTTATTGAGCGCTTACTATGTGCAGAGCACTGTACTAAGCGCTTGGGAAGGACAAATTGGCAACGTATAGAGACAGTCCCTACCCAACAGTGGGCTCACAGTCTAAAGTTGTCTCACGTGGGGCTCACAGTCTTAATCCCCATTTCTATAGATGAGGTCACTGAGGCTCAGAGAAGTGAAGTGACTTGCCCCAGGTCACACAGCAGACTTGTGGTGGAGCCGGGATTCGAACCCCTGGCCTCTGACTCCAAAGCCCGGGCTCTTTCCACTGAGCCACGCGGCTTCGCTAAGAGGGACGATGCACTGGACATTGCTTTTGGGGCCGGGGCGAGCTGACGTGGGGGGGATTGGAACATCGCTCTGCCTTTCCTCAGCCCCCGGAGGGGTCTCAGCTTCCTCGGTTTCCCCAGGACCGATTCCCAACCCCGTCCCACCCCCCAATTCTGCCGGCCGCTGGACGGTAAGAACCGGTCAGCTGCTGAGGACCAAGAGGCCTAACCCCACTAGTCCCCCATTCATCATCATCATCATCATCAATCGTATTTATTGAGCACTTACTATGTGCAGAGCACTGTAGTAAGCGCTTGGGAAGTACAAATTGGCAACATATAGAGACAGTCCCTACCCAACAGTGGGCTCACAGTCTAAAAGGGGGAGACAGAGAACAAAACCAAACATACTAACAAAATAAAATAAATAGAATAGATATGTACAAGTAAAATAAATAAATAGAGTAATAAATCTGTACAAACATATATACATATATACAGGTGTTGTGGGGAAGGGAAGGAGGTAAGATGGGGGGATGGAGAGGGGGACGAGGGGGAGAGGAAGGAAGGGGCTGAGTGTGGGAAGGCCTCCTGGAGGAGGTGAGCTCTCAGCAGGGCCTTGAAGGGAGGACGAGAGCGAGCTTGGCGGATGGGCGGAGGGATTGGGGGCATTCCAGGCCCGGGGGAGGACGTGGGCCGGGGGTTGATGGCGGGACAGGCGAGAACGAGGTACGGTGAGGAGATTAGCAGTGGCAGAGGAGCGGAGGGTGCGGGCTGCGATGGAGAAGGACAGAAGGGACGGGAGGGAGGAGGGGGCCAGGGGATGGATGGATGGATGGACAGCCTGGAAGCCCAGGGGCAGGAGTTTCTGCCTCTCTTCCCCATCCTGCTGTTGCTAATAATAACCATGATGGTATTTCTTAAGCGCTACTATGTGCCAGGCACCATTCTAAGCACTGAGGTAATAATAATAATAATAGCATTTGTTAAGTGCTTACTATGTACATACCTATTCTATTTATTTTATCTTGTTAGTATGTTTGGTTTTGTTCTCCATCTCCCCCTTCTAGACTGTGAGCCCGCTGTTGGGTAGGGACTGTCTCTATATGTTGCCAATTTGTACTTCCCAAGTGCTTAGTACAGTGCTCTGCACATAGTAAGCGCTCAATAAATACGATTGATGATGATGATGATGATGACTTGTACTTCCCAAGCACTTAGTACAGTGCTCTGCACACAGTAAGCGCTCAATAAATACGATTGATTGATTGATTGATGTGCCAAGCAGTGTTCCAAGCGCTGGGGTAGATACAAGGTGATCAGCTTGTCCCCTGTGGGGCTCACAGTCTTCATCCCCAGTGACTCAGCGGAAAGAGCCCGGGCTTTGGAGTCAGAGGTCATGGGTTCAAATCCTGACTCCACCAATTGCCAGCTGTGTGACTTGGGGCAAGTCACTTCACTTCTCTGGGCCTCAGTGACCTCATCTGGAAAATGGGGATGAAGACTGTGAGCCCCCTGTGGGACAACCTGATACCTTGTAACCTCCCCAGCGCTTCGAACAGTGCTTTGCATATAGTAAGCGCTAGAGAAGCAGCGTGGCTCAGTGGAGAAAGCCCGGGCTTTGGAGTCAGAGGTCAGGGGTTCAAATCCCGGCTCCGCCACTTGTCAGCTGTGTGACTTTGGGCAAGTCACTTCACTTCTCTGTGCCTCAGTTCCTTCATCTGTAAAATGGGGATTAAGACTGTGAGCCCCCCGTGGGACAACCTGATCACCTTGTAATCTCCCCAGCGCTTAGAACAGTGCTTTGCACATAGTAAGCGCTTAATAAATGCCATTGTTATTATTATTATTATCGTTATTATTATCCCCATTTTACAGATGAGGTAAGTGAGGCCCAGAGAAGTGAAGTGACTTGCCCAAAGTCACCCAGCTGACATGTGGCGGAGCAGGGATTAGAACTCACGACCTCTGACTCTCAAGCCTGGGCTCTTGCCACTGAGCCACGCGGCTTCTCAGCTGCTGCTGCTGCTTAACAAATATCATAATAAACCTAAGAGGACCCCTTACCATGACCACACTCACACAACACGTGTCACATACAAATTAGAATAGTAACAGTAGTACTCATTAAGCACTTATTATGCGTCAAGCCCTGTACTGAGCCCTGGCATAGACATGACACAGTCAGCTCGGGCATTGTCCCCATCTCTCACTGGGACTCCCAATCTCCCTAGAAGAAGTAGGAAATCCCCATTTTACAGATGAGGAAGCCGAGGCACAGAGACTTTGAGCGACTTCCCCGAGGTCATCAGCGGGCAGGCGGAGGAGCCGGGAGGAGAAGCCACGACCTCTGACTCCCAAGCCTGGGCTCTTTCCACTGAAATTCTCAGGGCAAGGCAAGGGCCTGGCACTGGCCATGAATTGATTATTAAACAATTATTAGGGGCCTTATGCTGCCAACTTGTACTTCCCAAGCGCTTAGTACAGTGCTCTGCACACAGTAAGCGCTCAATAAATACAATTGATTGATTGATTGATTGATTAAGGGTAGAATCCCCCCCACCCCCATCCTTAGGAAGGCCTGCAGATAGGAGGGGCAGGGGGAAGAGGCAGTGTCTCTCTCTCCCTTTCATTCATTCCCGCATTTAATTGTATTTATTGAGCGCTTACTGTGTGCAGAGCACTGGACGAAGCGCTTGGAAAGTACAATATAGCAATAAAGAGAGACAATCCCTGCCCACAACGGGCTCACCGTCTAGAGGCAGGGAGACAGACATCAATACACAGAAAGAGGCATCAATATAAATAAATAGAATTATAGATATATACTGGAAGCTCATTGTGAGCAGGCACTGTGTCTATTTTTGTATTGTCCTCTCCCAAGCGCTTAGGACAGTGCTCTGCACCCAGTAAGCGCTCAATAAATATCACTGATCAATCAATCAATCAATCAATCGTATTTATTGAGCGCTTACTATGTGCAGAGCACTGTATAAGCGCTTATGAAGTGACCTGGAGAAGCAGCATGGATAAAACCCAGGCCAGGTCAGAAGGACCTGGATTCATTCATTCATTCATTCAATCGTTCTCTTACTGGCTCTGCCACTAAATAATAATTAATAATAATAATTGTGGTATTTGTTAAATGCTTACTAGGTAACAAGCACTGTTCTAAGCTCTGGGGTGGATACGAGATAATAATAATAATAATAATAACAATGATAGCATTTATTAAGCGCTTACTATGTGCAAAGCACTGTTCTAAGCGCTGGGGAGGTTAAAAGGTGATCAGGTTGTCCCACGGGGAGCTCACACAGTCTTAACCCCCATTTTACAGATGACGTAACTGAGGCCCAGAGAAGTTAAGTGACTTGCCCAGCAGATATGTGGTGGAGCCAGGATTAGAACCCACATCCTCTGACTTCCAAGCCCGGGCTCTTTCTGCTAGGCTGGCCTGACATCACACTTGGGGAAGCAGTGTCTGCTCTGTGGCCTTGCGCAAGTAATAATAATAATAATAATGGCATTTATTAAGTGCTTACTATGTGCATAGCACTGTTCTAAGCGCTGGGGCGGTTACAAGGTGATCAGGTTGTCCCACGGGGGGCTCACAGTCTTCACCCCCATTTTACAGATGAGGGAGCTGAGGCCTAGAGAAGTTAAGTGACTTGCCCAAAGTCACATAGCTGACAAGTGGCGGAGCCGGGATTTGAACCCATGACCTCTGACTCCCTGCGTACTCTTTCCACTGAGCCACACTGTCACATCGCTTCTCTGGGCCTCAGTTCCCTTATCTGTAAAATGGGGATTGAGACTGTGAGCCCCACTTGGGACAAGGGCTGTGTCCAACCCGATTTGCTTGTATCCACCCCAGTGCTTAGTACAGTGCCTGGCACAAAGTAAGCGCTTAACAAATACCGCTATTATTCAGCGCTTAGAACAGCACCTGGCACATAGTAAGCGCTTAACAAATACCATTAAGAAAACCAAAAAGCAACCAGGTCCTTCTGACTTCCAGGCTTGGGCTCTGTCGAGTAGGCCAAGCTACTTCTCAGTAAATTGGAAATGAGATAATAATAATCATCATCATCAATCGTATTTATTGAGCGCTTACTATATGCAGAGCACTGTACTAAGCGCTTGGGAAGTACAATTTGGCAACATATAGAGACAGTCATCATCATCATCATCAATCGTATTTATTGAGCGCTTACTATGTGCAGAGCACTGTACTAAGCGCTTGGGAAGTACAAATTGGCAACATATAAAGGCAGTCCCTACCCAACAGTGGGCTCACAGTCTAAAAGGGGGAGACAGAGAACAAAACCAAACATACTAACAAAATAAAATAAATAGAATAGATATGTACAAATAAAATACAGTCCCTACCCAACAGTGGGCTCACAGTCTAAAAATGATAATGATGATAATGATAATGATAATGATATTAAAAATAATAATGATGATGATGGCATTTACTAAGCGCTTACCATGTGCAAAGCACTGTTCTAAGCACTGGGGAGGTTACAGGGTGATCAGGTTGTCCCACTCGGGGCTCCCAGTCTTAATCCCCATTTTACAGCTGAGGGAACTGAGTCTCAGAGAAGTGAAGTGACTTGCCCAAAGTCACACAGCTGATAATGGGCGGAGCTGGGATTCGAACCCATGACCTCTGACTCCAAAGCCCGGGCTCTTTCCACTGAGCCACGCTGCTTCTCCTAAGCAGCGTCTCTCTCCTGTCCGTCTCTCCCTCCCTCACGGGGTTGTCGTGAGGGGGTAGTGAGATCCCTTTTAGACTGTGAGCCCACTGTTGGGTAGGGACTGTCTCTATATGTTGCCAACTTGTACTTCCCAAGCGCTTAGTCCAGTGCTCTGCACACAGTAAGCGCTCAATAAATACGATTGATGATGATGATGGGGAAGCGGGCAAAGAAAAAACAAGGCGTGATTACAGGTGGCTCTGGAGGGTGGCATGGGTGCCCGTCTCCATAGCAACTAGCATCCCTGGGGGGTCTCTGGCAGATCCGAGGGCTCCTGAAGTCCGCTCCCCTATCAGCCGATAATAATAATAATAATAATGATGGCATTTATTAAGCGCTTACTATGTGCAAAGCACTGTTCTCAGCGCTGGGGGGGATACAAGGTGATCAGGTTGTCCCCCGTGGGGCTCACAGTCTTAATCCCATTTTACAGATGAGGTAACTGAGGCCCAGAGAAGTTAAGCGGCTTGCCCAAGGTCCCCCAGCTGACAATAATAATAACGATAATAATAAAGATGGCATTTGTTAAGCGCTTACTATGTGCCAACCCCTGTTCTAAGCACTAGGGAGGTTACAAGGTGATCAGGTGGTCCCACGGGGGCTCACCGTCTTCATCCCCATTTTCCAGATGAGGGAATTGAGGCCCAGAGAAGTGAAGTGACTTGTCCAAAGTCACCCAGCTGACAATTGGCGGAGCCGGGATTCGAACCCATGACCTCAGACTCCAAAGCCCGCGCTCTTTCCACTGAGCCACGCTGCTTCTCCGATCAAGATGAGCATCAGCGGTGTGGCCTAGTGGCTAGAGCCTGGGCTGAGGAGTCATTCATTAATTCAATTGTATTGACGGAGCGCTTACTGTGTGCAGAGCACTGGACTAAGCGCTTGGGTGAGGACAATACCAACAACAGACACATTCTCTGCCCACGACAAGCTCACGGTTTAGAGGGGGAGCCGGACGTTAACAGAAATAAATACCCCGTTGTTGGGTAGGGACCGTCTCTACATGTTGCCGATTTGTACATCCCAAGCGCTTAGTCCAGTGCTCTGCACACAGGAAGCGCTCAATAAATACTATTGAATGAATGAATAAATGATAATAATACTAATGATGGTGTTTGTTAAGCGCTTACTGTGTGCCAAGCACTGTTCTAAGCGCTGGGGAGGTTACAAGGTGATCAGGTTGTCCCACGGGGGGCTCACAGTCTTAATCCTCATTTTCCAGATGAGGGAACTGAGGCCCAGAGAAGTGAAGTGACTCGCCCAAAGTCACCCAGCTGACAAGTGGCGGAGCCGGGATTAGAACCCACGACCTCTGACGCCCAGGCCCGGAAGCAGCATGGCTCAGTGGGAAAGAGCAGGGGCTTTGGAGTCAGAAGCCCTGCTGAGAGCTCACCTCCTCCAGGAGGCCTTCCCAGACTGAGCCCCTTCTTTTCTCTCCCCCTCGTCCCCCTCTCCATCCCCCCGTCTTACCTTCTTCCCTTCCCCACAGCACCTGTATATATGTATATATGGTTGTACATATTTATTACTCTATTTATTTATTTATTTATTTATTTTACTTGTACATTTCTATCCTACTTATTTTATTTTGTTGGTATGTTTGGTTCTGTTCTCTGTCTCCCCCTTTTAGACTGTGAGCCCACTGTTGGGTAGGGACTGTCTCTATGTGATGCCAATTTGTACTTCCCAAGCGCATAGTACAGTGCTCTGCACATAGTAAGCGCTCAATAAATATGATTGATTGATTGATTGATTGAAGCGACGCAGAACAGAGTGGGAGATGAGGAAAAGTGGGGCTTAGCCTGGGAAGGCTTCTTGGAGGAGATGGGCCTTCAGTAAGGCTTTGAAGTGAGGGAGAGTCGTCGTCTGTGGGATTTGAGGAGGGAGGACATTCCAGGCCGGAGGCAGGACGTGGGCCGGGGGTCATCATCATCATCAATCGTATTTATTGAGCGCTTACTGTGTGCAGGGCACTGTACTAAGAGCTTGGGAAGTACAAATTGGCAACATATAGAGACAGTCCCTGCCCAACAGTGGGCGAGACAGGCGAGATGGAGGCCCAGTGAGGAGCAGCCTGTGCGGGCTGGATCCACGGAAACCCTCGTGGCTGAAACTGTGACGGCACCACCTAATTACTTCCAATTAACAGAATTAATTGAGTGGGTAGTCTGTCTGGTAATTGCACCCAGAGGGTACAGGCTGGGATGGTGAATAATTGGTATCCACCGGCAAAAACCACGCTAGTCCAGAATTAACCAACCGCAAAAAGTCTCGTTTTGGGGGGGACCGGAGAGGGGGTGCCTGGGGTGGGGGTGGTTAATCAATCAATCAATCAATCGTATTTATTGAGCGCTTACTGTGTGCGAGCCCCACGTGGGGCAGGGATTGGGTCCAATCCAACTTGTTTCGTATGATGATGATGATGGCATTTATTAAGTGCTTACTACGCACTGTTCTAAGCACTGGGGAGGTTACAAGGTGATCAGGTTGTCCCACGTGGGGCTCACAGTCTTCATCCCCATTTTACAGATTGTATCCACCCCAGCGGTTGGTACGGTGCCTGACACATAGTAAGTGCTTAACAAATACCATTATTATTATTATTATTAAGCACTTAGCAAACAGCACAGTGATCAGGAACAGCATGGTGTAGTGGGTAGAGCACAGCCCTGGGAGCCAGAAAGTCATGGGTTCTAATCCTAGTCTGCCACTTATCTGCTGGGTGAAAGTCACTTCACTTCTCTGGGCCTTAGTGACCTCATCTGTAAAATGGGGATGGAGACTGTGAGCCCCATGTGGGACACTTGATTACATTGTATCTAAGCACTTAGAACAGTGTTCGGCACATGGTAACGCTTAACAGATACCATCATCATCATTATTATTAATATTCTTTGGGCCTCAGTGACCTTGGGCAAGTCACTTCACTTCTCTGGGCCTCAGTGACCTCATCTGTAAAACGGGGATGGAGACTGTGAGCCCCATGTGGGACAACCTGATTACCTTGTATCTAAGCACTTAGAACAGTGCTTGGCACATAGTAACGCTTAACAGATACCATCATCATCATTATTATTAATATTCTCTGGGCCTCAGTGACCTCATCTGTAAAATGGGGATGAAGACTGTGAGCCCCTTGTGGGACAACCTGATTACCTTGCCTCTCCCCTAGTGCTTAGACCCATCTCTATCTGTTGCCGACTTGTACTTCCCAAGCACTTAGTACAGTGCTCTGCACACAGTAAGTGCTCAATAAATACGATTGAATGAATGAACGGTGCTCAGCACATAGTAAGCGCTGAACAAACACCATCATCGTTATTATTATTTTCCGTGCCTCAGTAACCTCATCTGTAAAATGGGGATGAAGACTGTGAGCCCCCTGTGGGACAACCTGATCACCTTGTAACCTCCCCAGCGCTCAGAACAGTGCTTTGCACATAGTAAGCTCTTAATAAATGCCATCATTATTATTATTTTCTGTGCCTCAGTAACCTCATCTGTAAAATGGGGATGAAGACTGTGAGCCCCACGTGGGACAGTCTGTGTCCAACCTGATATGCTTGTATCCCTCCCCAGCGCTTAGTACAGTGCCGGGCATGTAATAATAATAATAATGGTGGTATTTGTTAAGTGCTTACTATGTGCAAAGCACTGTTCCAAGCGCTGGGGGATACAAGGTGATCAGGTTGTCCCACATGGGGCTGTACTTCCCAAGCGCTTAGTGCAGTGCTCTGCACACAGTAAGCGCTCAATAAATACGATTGAATGAATGAATGGTCTTCATCCCCATTTTACAGATGAGGTAACTGAGGCCCAGTGAAGTGACTTGCCCAAAGTCACACAGCTGACAAGTGGCGGAGCCGGGATTAGAACCCATGACCTCTGACTCCCAAGCCCATGCTCTTTCCACTGAGCCACGCTGCTTCTCTCTTCACACAGTAAGCGTTTAACAAATACCATAATAATTAGAGAAGCAGAGTGGCTCAGTGGAAAGGGCGCGAGCTTTGGAGTCAGAGGTCATGAGTTCAAATCCCCGCTCCTCCAATTGTCAGCTGTGTGACTTTGGGCAAGTCACTTCACTTCTCTGGGCCTCAGTGACCTCATCTGGAAAATGGGGATGAAGAGTGTGAGCCCCCCTGTGGGACAACAGGATCACTTTGTAACCACCCCAGGGCTTAGAACAGTGCTTGGCACGTGGTAAGCGCTTAATAAATACCATCATCATTATTAATTATAATATAATATAATATAATATAATAATGATGATGTTATTGTTATTAGAAGCCCAAGCCCTTGGGGTGGTGAGACCCGACAACCCTTTCGGTTTCGCGGGCCTCACATTGGAGAAGGGAGGGGCTGGGTCGCGCGGAGGCTTCTGGGAACGCCTCCCTTCCCCCGGCCTCCCGTATCCATGGCAACCGGACTACACGGCCACGCGCGGAGGCTTCTGGGAACGCTTCCCTTCCCCCGGCCTCCCGTATCCATGGCAACCGGACTACACAGCCACGCGCGGAGGCTTCTGGGAACGCTTCCCTCCACCGCCTCCCGGGCCTCTCGCGCGCACGCGCGGCCTCCCGTCTCCCTGGCAACCGGGCGGTGCCCCTGTGGCCGAGGCCACGGCCCCTTCGGGCCACGCCCCTTTTCCTGCGCGGAGGTTTCTGGGAACGCTTCCCTCCACCTCCCGGATCTCTCGCGCGCACGCGCGGCCTCCCGTCTCCCTGACAACCGGGCGGTGCCCCTGGGCCACGCCCACATCCGGGACACGCCCGTCGCTGCCCCGCGAGGACGGGCCACGCCCATTTCATTCATTCATTCAATCATTCATTCAATCGCATTCATTCATTCATTCAATCGTATTTATTGAAAGCTTACTGTGTGCAGAGCACTGTACTAAGCGCTCGGGAAGTCCAAGTTGGCAACATATAAAGACGGTCCCTACCCAACAGTGGGCTCACAGTCTAGAAGGGGGAGACAGAGAACAAAACATATTAACAAAATAAAATAAATAGAATAAATATGTACAAATAAAATCAATAGAGTTATAAATATGTACAAACATATATACATATATAGGTGCTGTGGGGAGAGGAAGGGCGCTTATTTTGTGCAGAGCACTGTACTAAGCGCTTGGGCAGTCATCCCCCCTGCCTTACCTCCTTCCCCTTCCCACAGCACCTGTATATGTGTCTGTACAGATTTATTACTCTATTTATGTTACTTGTACATATCTACTATTGTATTTATTTTATTTTGTTAATACGTGTTGTTTTGTTTGTCTCCCCCTTCTAGACTGTGAGCCCGCTGTTGGGTAGGGACCGTCTCTATATGTTGCCAACTTGGACTTCCCAAGCGCTTAGTACAGTGCTCTGCACACAATAAGCGCCCTTCCCCTCCCCACAGCACCTGTATATATGTATGTACATATTTATAACTCTATTTATTTATTTTATTTGTACATATTTTATTTATTTTATTTTGTTAATATGTTTTGTTCTCTGTCTTCCCCTTCTAGACTGTGAGCCTGCTGTTGGGTAGGTACCGTCTCTACATGTTGCCAACTTGGACTTCCCAAGCGCTTAGTACAGTGCTGTGCACACAATAAGGGCCCTTCCCCTCCCCACAGCACCTGTATATATGTATTTACATATTTATAACTCTATTTTATTTGTACATATTTATTCTATTTATTTTACTTTGTTAATATGTTTTGTTCTCTGTCTCCCCCTTCTAGACTGTGAGCCCACTGTTGGTTAGGGACCGTCTCTATATGTTGCCAACTTGTACTTCCCAAGTGCTTAGTACAGTGCTCTGCACACAGTAAGCGCTCAATAAATACGATTGAATGAATGAAAATTGTCAACATATAGAGACGGTCCCTGCCCAACAGCGGGCTCACAGTCTAGAAGGGGGAGACAGACAACAAAACAACACATATTAACAAAATAAAATAAATAGAATAGTAAATATGTACAAGTAAAATAGAGTAATAAATCTGTACAGACATATATACAGGTGCTGTGGGGAGGGGAAGGAGGTAAGGTGGGGAGGATGGGGAGGGGGCCATTTCTGGCCACGTCCCTGTTGGCCCCGTCCCCTAAGTGAGAAGCAGCGTGGCTCAGCGGAAAGAGCCCGGGCTTGGGAGTCAAAGGTCGTGGGTTCTAATTCCGACTCCTCCCCCTTGTCAGCTGGGTGACTTTGGCCAAGTTGCTTCACTTAATAATAATAATAATTGTGGTATTGGTTAAGCACTTACTCTGTGCCAATCACTGTTCTAAGCGCTGGGGGAGAGACAAGGTCAGCAGGTTGTCCCACAGGGGGCTCACAGTCTTTGTCATGCTTCGCGAGAAGCAGTGTGGCTCAGTGGAAAGAGGCCTGGGGTTTGGAGGCAGAGGTCATGGGTTCAAATCCCAGCTCTGCCACTTGTCATCTGGGTGACTTTGGTCAAGTCACTTCACTTCTCTGGGCCTCAGTTCCCTCATCTGTAAAAGGGGGATAAAGACTGTGAGCTCAATCTCAATCAATCAATCAAGCTCAATCAATGAACACAGTAAGCGCTCAATAAATTCGATTGAATGAATAAATGCCATTATCATCATCATCATCATCATCATCAATCGTATTTATTGAGTGCTTACTATGTTCAGAGCGCTGTACTAAGCGCTTGGGAAGTACAAATTGGCAACATATAGAGACAGTCCCTACCCAACAGTGGGCTCACAGTCTAAAAGGGGGAGACAGAGAACAAAACCAAACATACTAATAAAATAAAATAAATAGAATAGATATGTACAAATAAAATAAATAAATATTATTATTATTATTATTATTATTATTATTATTCATCCCCATTTTCCAGATGAGGGAACTGAGGCCCAGAGAAGTGAAGTGACTTGCCCAAGGTCACACAGCTGACAAGTGGCATGGTTGGGATTAGAACCCATGACCTCTGACACCCAAGCCTGGGCTCTTGCCACTGAGCCACACTGCTCTGTAGTGCCTCAGTTCCCTCATCTGTAAAATGGGGATGAAGACTGTGAGCCCCCTGTGGGACTACCTGATGACCTCATGCAGCCCTGTCCCCTCCTGGCCCCACTCATTCATTCATTCCATCGTATTTATTGAGCGCTTTCTGTGTGCAGAGCACTGGACTAAGCGCTTGGGACGTCCAAGTCGTCAACATCTAGAGACCGTCCCTACTCAACAACGGGCTCACAGTCTGCAGCGTGGCTCAATGGAAAGAGCCCAGGAATGGGAGTCAGAGGTCATGGGTTCAAATCCCCACTCTGCCAATTGTCTGCTGTGTGATTTTGGACAAGTCACTTCACTTCTCTGTGCCTCTGTCATCTCATCTGTAAAATGGGGATGTGAGCCCCACGTGGGACTACCTGATCACCTTGTATCCTCCCCAGCGCTTAGAACAGTGCTTTCCAGTGCTTAGAGATTGTGAGTCTGTTGTTGGGTAGGGACCGTTTCTATATGTTGCCAACTTGTACTTCCCAAGCGCTTAGGACAGTGCTCTGCACACAGTAAGCACTCAATAAATACGATTGAATGAATGAATGAACAGTGCTTTGCACATAGTAAGCGCTTGACCAATACCATCATTATTATTAAAAGGGGGAGACAGACAACAAAACAAAACATGTAGACAGATGTCAAAACCGTCAGAATAAATAGAATTCTAGCTCGATGCACAGCATTAACAAAATAAATAGAAGAGTAAATATGTACAAGTAAGATAAATAGGGTTATTAATCTGTACAAACATATAGACAAGTGCCCTGGGGATGGGAAGGAGGTAGGGCGGGGGGGATGGCCTATTTATTTTACTTGTACATATTTACTATTCTATTTATTTTATTTTGTTAATATGTGTTGTTTTGTTGTCTGTCTCCCCCTTCTAGACTGTGAGCCCACCGTTGGGGAGGGACCGTCTCTATATGTTGCCAAATTGTACTCTCCCAAGCGGTTAGTACAGTGCTCTGCACACAGTAAGCGCTCAATAAATGCGACTGAATGAAAATGGGGGCTCAGTGTGGGAAGGCCTCCTGGAGGAGGTGAGCTCTCAGGAGGGCCGAAGGCCCACAGGGCCAAGCCCCGCCCCTTCCGACCACACCCAACCAGGCCACGCCCCCACAGGACACGCCCCGTCATCACAGACCACGCCCCTACAGACCACGCCCGCGTCCTTCCGGGCCACGCCCCCACGGGCCACACCCCTCATTACAGGTCACGTCTCCACGGGGCCACGCCCACACACATCCAGGCCCCACCCCCTACAGGCCCCGCCCCCTCCATTCCAGGCCCCGCCCCCCTCTCAGTGAGGGCCTCTCGCGAGACTTGGAGGTGAGTGACAGATAGGGCCAGGAGGCCACTCTGAGGGGAACAGAGGGCTTCCGTCATTCAGCCATTTCTCCATTCATTCATTCATTCATTCATTCATTCATTCATTCATTCATTCAATCGTATTTATTGAGCGCTTACTGTGGGCAGAGCAGTGTACTAAGCGCTTGGGTAGTCCAAACCGGCTACAGATGGGGACGATCTCACAGCCTAGAAGGACAGGCCAAGGGGGGGGGAGGGGAGGCTGCTCTGAGGGGATTCAAGGGCCTTCATTCATTCATTCAATCTATTTGATGATGATGGTATTTGTTAAGCGCTTACTATGTGCCAAGCACTGTTCTAAGCGCTGAGGAAGATACAAGGTGATCAGGTTGTCCCACGTGGGGCTCACAGGCTTCATCCCCATTTTCCAGATGAGGGAACTGAGGCCCAGAGAATAATAATAATGATGATGGCATTTGTTAAGCGCTTACTATGTGCCAAGCACTGTTCTAAGCGCTGAGGGAGATACAAGGTGATCAGGTTGTCCCACGTGGGGCTCACAATCTTCATCCCCATTTTCCAGATGAGGGAACTGAGGCCCAGAGAATAATAATAATGATGATGGCATTTGTTAAGCGCTTACTATGTGCCAAGCACTGTTCTAAGCGCTGGGGGGGTTACAAGGTGATCAGATTGTCCCACGGGGGGCTCACAGGCTTCATCCCCATTTTCCAGATGAGGGAACTGAGGCCCAGAGCATAATAATAATAATAATGATGGCATTTGTTAAGTGCTTACTATGTGCCAAGCACTGTTCTAAGCACTGGGGGAATACAAGGTGATCAGGTTGTTCCACATGGGGCTCACAATCTTCATCCCCATTTTCCAGATAAGGTAACTGAGGCCCAGAGAAGTGAAGTGACTTGCCCAGAGTCACACAGCTGACAAGTGGCGGAGCCGGGATTTGAACCCATGACCCCTGACTCCCAAGCCCGGGCTCTTTCCAGGGAGCCACGCTGCTTCTCTAGTGATGCGAGGGAGAAGAGGGGCTGTCTTGGGGTGACCTGAGGGAGGAGAGAGGGTGCCCTCGGAAGAGGTCATAGGGTCGCCTATGCCTATGCCAATCTACCTGCCTGACATGTAGGTTGATTGGTAACCACTGGAGATTTTTGAGGAGGGGAGTAACATGCCCAGAGCGTTTCTGCACAAAGATGATCCGGGCAGCGGCGTGAAGTACAGACTGAAGCGGGGAGAGTCAGGAGGATGGGAGATCAGAGAGGAGGCCGATGCAGTCATCCATTCGGGATAGGACGAGAGATTGAACCGGCAAGGTAACAGTTTGGATGGAGAGGAAAGGGCGCATCTTGGCGATGAGGTGAGACCGGCAGGTTTTGGTGACTGATTGGACGTGTGGGGTGAATCAATCAATCAATCAGTCGTATTTATTGAGCGCTTACGGTGTGCAGAGCACTGGACTAAGCGCTTGGGAAGTCCAAGTTGGCAACATAGAGAGACGGTCCCTACCCAACAGTGGGCTCACGGTCTAAAAGGGGGAGACGGAGAACAAAACCAAACGTACTAACAAAATAAAATAAGCAGAATAGATATGTACAAGTAAAATAAATAAATAGAGTAATAAATATGTACAAACATATATACATATATACAGGTGCTGTGGGGAAGGGAAGGAGGTAAGATGGGAGGATGGAGAGGGAGATGAGGGGGAGAGGAAGGAAGGGGCTCAGTCTGGGAAGGCCTCCTGGAGGAGGTGAGCTCTCAGTAGGGCCTTGAAGGGAGGAAGAGAGCTAGCGCGGCGGATGGGCAGAGGGATTGGGGGCATTCCAGGCCCGGGGGAGGACGTGGGCCGGGGGTCGATAGCGGGACAGGTGAGAACGAGGTACGGTGAGGAGATCAGCGGTAGAGGAGCGGAGGGTGCAGGCTGGGCGGGAGAAGGACAGAAGGGACGGGAGGGAGGAGGGGGCCAGGGGATGGGCAGCCTTGAAGCCCAGGGTGAGGAGTTTCTCCCTGATGCGCAGATTGATTGGTAGCCACTGGAGATTTTTGAGGAGGAGTGAATGAGAGAGTGGAGTCAAATCCCACCAAACTAGCACACTTCCCCCCTTCAGAGCCCTACTGAGAGCTCACCTCCTCTAGGAGGCCTTCCCAGACTGAGCCCCTCCTTTTCCTCTGCTCCTCCCCATCCCCATCGCCCCCTTTCCCTCCCTCTGCCCTTCCTCCTTCTCCTCCCCACAGCACTTGTGTATAGTTGTAGATATTTATTACTCTATTTATTCTCATTAATCAATCAATCAATCAATCGTATTTATTGAGCGCTTACTATGTGCAGTAATATACATCATTATTAATGATGCATATATAGATATAATTCCGTTGATCTATTTTGATGCTACTGATGCCCATCTACTTGTTTGGTTTTGTCGTCTGTCTCCCCCCTTCTAGACTGTGAGCCCGTTGGTGGGTACGGGTTGTCTCTATCTGTTGCCGAATTGGACTTTCCAGTGCTCTGCACGCAGTAAGCGCTCAATAAATACGATTGAACGAATGAGGGTGAGCCACACTGCCCGCCACTTTGGCCTCCTCGTCCGTTAAAAGACGTTAAAACCCATTCCGTGTCCGTCAGTGGTCTCTGCCCCACGGAGGGAGACGGGTAAGCGGCCTCAATTGAGGTGGGCTTTGGGGTTGGCGGAGGTGGGCATCAGGCCCGGAGGGAGCGGGATGAGCAGGGAACGCGTCTGTTTATTGCTGTCTTGTCCCCTCCCGAGCGCCTAGTACAGTGCTCTGCACACACTAAGTGCTCATTAGCTATGATTGAATGAGTAAATGAAACATTTGGGGTGATGTAAGCTCGTCGTGTGTCTGTTTATCGTCGTATTGGACTCTCCCAAGCGCTCAGTATAGCGCTCGGCACACAGGAAACGCTCAGTAAATATCACTAAATGAACGAATGAAATGGTTGGGGTGATGTAAGCTCATCGTGGGCAGTGCTCGGCACACAGTAAGCGCTCATTAGCTATGACTGAATGAGTAAATGAAACGTTTGGGGTGATGTAAGCTCGTCGTGTGTCTGTTTATCGTTGTATTGGACTCTCCCAAGCGCTCAGTATAGCGCTCGGCACACAGGAAACGCTCAGTAAATATCACTAAATGAATGAATGAAGTGGTTGGGGTGATGTAAGCTCATCGTGGGCAGTGCTCGGCACACAGTAAGCGCTCATTAGCTATGACTGAATGAGTAAATGAAACGTTTGGGGTGATGTAAGCTCGTCGTGAGTCTGTTTATCGTTGTATTGGACTCTCCCAAGCGCTCAGTATAGCGCTCGGCACACAGGAAACGCTCAGTAAATATCACTAAATGAATGAATGAAGTGGTTGGGGTGATGTAAGCTCATCGTGGGCAGTGCTCGGCACACAGTAAGCGCTCATTAGCTATGACTGAATGAGTAAATGAAACGTTTGGGGTGATGTAAGCTCGTCGTGTGTCTGTTTATCGTTGTATTGGACTCTCCCAAGCGCTCAGTATAGCGCTCGGCACACAGGAAACGCTCAGTAAATATCACTAAATGAACGAATGAAATGGTTGGGGTGATGTAAGCTCATCGTGGGCAGTGCTCGGCACACAGTAAGCGCTCATTAGCTATGACTGAATGAGTAAATGAAACGTTTGGGGTGATGTAAGCTCGTCGTGTGTCTGTTTATCGTTGTATTGGACTCTCCCAAGCGCTCAGTATAGCGCTCGGCACACAGGAAACGCTCAGTAAATATCACTAAATGAAGGAATGAAATGGTTGGGGTGATGTAAGCTCATCGTGGGCAGTGCTCGGCACACAGTAAGCGCTCATTAGCTATGACTGAATGAGTAAATGAAACGTTTGGGGTGATGTAAGCTCGTCGTGTGTCTGTTTATCATTGTATTGGACTCTCCCAAGCGCTCAGTATAGCGCTCGGCACACAGCAAACGCTCAGTAAATATCACTAAATGAACGAATGAAATGGTTGGGGTGATGTAAGCTCATCGTGGGCAGTGCTCGGCACACAGTAAGCGCTCATTAGCTATGACTGAATGAGTAAATGAAACGTTTGGGGTGATGTAAGCTCGTCGTGTGTCTGTTTATCGTTGTATTGGACTCTCCCAAGCGCTCAGTATAGCGCTCGGCACACAGGAAACGCTCAGTAAATATCACTAAATGAACGAATGAAATGGTTGGGGTGATGTAAGCTCATCGTGGGCAGTGCTCGGCACACAGTAAGCGCTCATTAGCTATGACTGAATGAGTAAATGAAACGTTTGGGGTGATGTAAGCTTGTCGTGTGTCTGTTTATCGTCGTATTGGACTCTCCCAAGCGCTCAGTATAGCGCTCGGCACACAGGAAACGCTCAGTAAATATCACTAAATGAACGAATGAAATGGTTGGGGTGATGTAAGCTCATCATGGGCAGTGCTCGGCACACAGTAAGCGCTCAGTAGATACGATTGAATGAATGAATGAAAAGTTTGGGGTGATGTAAGCTTGTTGTGGGCAGGGAACATGCCTGTTTATTGTTCTATCATCGTCTCCCAAGCGCTTAGTACAGTGCTCTGCACACAGTAAGTGCTCACTAAGTACCACCAAATGAATGAATGAAGCGTTTAGGGTGATATAAGCTCATTGTGGGCAGGGAACATGCCTGTTTATTGTTCTATCATCCTCTCCCAAGTGCTTAGTACAGTGCTCTGCACACAGTAAGTGCTCACTAAGTACCACCAAATGAATGAATGAAGCATTTGGGGTGGTATAAGCTCATTGTGGGCAGGGAACATGTCTGTTTATTGTTCTATCATCCTCTCCCAAGCGCTTAGTACAGTGCTCTGCACACAGTAAGTGCTCACTAAGTACCACCAAATGAATGAATGAAGCGTTTGGGGTGATATAAGCGCATTGTGGGCAGGGAACATGTCTGTTTATTGTTCTATCATCCTCTCCCAAGCGCTTAGTACAGTGCTCTGCACACAGTAAGCGCTCAATAAGTACCACCAAATGAATGAATGAAGCATTTGGGGTGATATAAGCTCATTGTGGGCAGGGAACATGTCCGTTTATTGTTCTATCATCCTCTCCCAAGCGCTTAGTACAGTGCTTTGCACACAGTAAGTGCTCAATAAATACCACTGAACGAATGAATGAACGTTTGGGGTGATGTAAGCTCATTGTGGGCCGGGAATGTATCTGTTCATTGCTGTATTGTCCTCTCCCAAGTGCTTAGTACAGTGCTTTGCACATAGTAAGCCCTCATGAAAAGTTTGGGGTGATGTAAGCTTGTTGTGGGCAGGGAGCATGTCTGTTTATTGTTCTATCATCCTCTCCCAAGCGCTTAGTACAGTGCTCTGCACACAGTAAGTGCTCAATAAATGCCACTGAACGAATGAATGAACGTTTGGGGTGATATAAGCTCATTGTGGGCAGGGAACATGTCTGTTTATTGTTCTATCATCCTCTCCCAAGCGCTTAGTACAGTGCTCTGCACACAGTAAGTGCTCAATAAATACCACCAAATGAATGAATGAATGAAGCGTTTGGGGTGATATAAGCTCGTGGGCAGGCAACGTCTGCTTATTGTTCTATCATCCTCTCCCAAGCGCTTAGTACAGTGCTCTGCACACAGTAAGTGCTCAATAAATACCACTGAACGAATGTATGAACGTTTGGGGTGATGTAAGCTCACTGTGGGCAGGGAATGTATCTGTTCATTGCTGTATTGTCCTCTCCCAAGTGCTTAGTACAGTGCTTTGCACACAGTAAGCCCTCATGAAAAGTTTGGGGTGATGTAAGCTTGTTGTGGGCAGGGAAGATGTCTGTTTATTGTTCTATCATCCTCTCCCAAGCGCTTAGTACAGTGCTCTGCACACAGTAAGCGCTCAATAAATACCACCAAATGAATGAATGAAGCATTTGGGGTGATATAAGATCATTGTGGGCAGGGAACATGTCTGTTTATTGTTCTATCATCCTCTCCCAAGCGCTTAGTACAGTGCTCTGCACACAGTAAGCGCTCAATAAATACCACCAAATGAATGAATGAAGCATTTGGGGTGATATAAGCTTATTTTGGACAGGGAACATGTCTGTTTATTGTTCTATCATCCTCTCCCGAGCACTTAGTACAGTGCTCTGCACACAGTAAGCGCTCAATAAATACCACCAAATGAATGAATGAAGCGTTTGGGGTGATATAAGCTCACTGTGGGCAGGGAACACGTCTGTTTATTGTTCTATCATCCTCTCCCAAGCGCTTAGTACAGTGCTCTGCACTCAGTAAGTGCTCAATAAATACCACTGAACGAATGAATGAATGTTTGGGGTGATGTAAGCTCATTGTGGGCAGGGAATGTATCTGTTCATTGCTGTATTGTCCTCTCCCAGGTGCTTAGTACAGTGCTTTACACACAGTAAGCCCTCATTAAATATAATTGAATGAATAAATGAAATATCTGTGGGGACATAAGCTTATCGTGGGGAGGGAATATGTCTACCAACTCCATTATATTGGACTCTCACAAGCGTTTAGTCCAGTGCTCTGCACCTGGGAAGCCCTCAATAAATACCGTTGATTGATTGAGAAGCAGCGTGGCTCGGTGGCAAGAACCCGGGCTTCGGAGTCCGAGGTTGTGGGTTCTAATCCTGGCTCCCCCGCCTGCCTGCTGATGACCTTGGGAAAGTCGCTTCACGTCTCTGTGCCTCGGTTTCCTCCTCCTCCTCATCAATCGTATTTATTGAGCGCTTACTATGTGCAGAGCACTGTACTAAGCGCTTGGGAAGTACAAATTGAAAACCTCATCTGTAAAATGGGGACCGTGGCTTAGCGCAAAGAGCACGGGCTTGGGAGCCAGAGGTCAAGGGTTCTAATCCTGGCTCCGCAACTTCAATCAATCAATCAATCAATCATATTTATTGAGCGCTTACTGTGTGCAGAGCACTGTACTAAGCGCTTGGGAAGTCCAAGTTGGCAACATATAGAGACAGTCCCTACCCAACAGCGTGCTCACAGTCTAAAAGGGGGAGACGGAGAACAAAACCAAGCATACTAACAAAATAAGATATATAGAATAGATATGTGCAAGTAAAATAAATAAATAAATAAATAAATAGAGTAATAAATATGTACAAACATATATACATATATACAGGTATATATATATACATATTAAATAAATAGAGTAATAAATATGTACAAACATATATACATATATACAGGTATATATATACATATTAAATAAATAGAGTAATAAATATGTACAAACATATATACACGTATATATATATAAACATACTAAATAGAGTAATAAATATGTACAAACATATATACATATATACAGGTATATATATATTAAATAGAGTAATTAATATGTACAAACATATATACATATATACAGGTATGTATATATATGTATATGTATATGTGTGTGTGTATATATATATATATATATATACACACTTGTCAGCTGTCGGCAAGTCACTTCTCTGTGCCTCAGTGACCTCATCTGTAAAGTGGGAATTAAGCCTGTGAGCCCCACGTGGGACAACCTGATGACCTTGTATCTCCCCCAGCGCTTAGAACAGTGCTTGGCCCATAGTAAGCGCTTAACAAATACCATCGTTATTATTATTAATAAACAGACACATTCCCTGCCCACAAAGTGTAGCAACGCTTCCCCTCATAACGAAATTCATCCCCCCCCCCCGCCCGCCCCCCAGCACTGAAATGAGGCTTTCTCCCAGCATGCCATGGGCCTGAAGGTTTGGCGTCCAAAAAAGCCGGTCGGTCACTCAGTCAGTTGTATTTATTGAACGCTTACTGCGTGCGGAGCACTGTACTTAGTGCTTGGGAGAGGACAGTGGAACAATCAACAGACGCGTTCCTTGTCCACAAAGTGTAGCAATAGCAGCGTGGCTCAGTGGAAAGGGCCCGGGCTTTGGAGTCAGAGGTCATGGGTTCAAATCCCGGCTCTGCCAATTATCAGTTGGGCAAGTCACTTAACTTCTCTGGGCCTCAGTGACCTCATCTGCAAAATGGGGACTAAGACTGTGAGCCCCCTGTGGGACAACCTGATCACCTTGTAATCTCCCCAGTGCTTAGAACAGTGCTTTGCACATAGTAAGCGCTTAACAAATACCATTATTATTATTATTATTATTACTCTATTTTATTAATGCTGTGCACACAGCTCTAATTCTATTTATTCTGATGGTATTGACGCCTGTCTACTTGTTTTGCTTTATTGTCTGTCTCCCCCTTCTAGATTGTGAGCCCGTTGTTGAGTAGGGACCGTCTCTATCTGTTGCCAATTTGTACTTCCCAAGCGCTTAGTACAGTGCTCTGCACACAGTAGGTGCTCAATAAATACTATTGAATGAATGAATGTATGAACCCCTACCCTCACAATGAGTTTCCTTCCCCCTCCCCTGGCACTGAAGGAAGGCTTTCTCCCAGCCTGACGCGGGCCTGAAGCTGTGGCTTCCAAAATAATAATAATGGCATTTGTTAAGCGCTTACTATGTGCAAAGCACTGTACTAAGCACTGGGGAGGATATAAGGTGATCAGGTTCACTCATCCATTCAATCGTATTTATTGAGCGCTTACCGTGTGCAGAGCACTGTACAAAGCGCTTGGGAAGTCCAAGTTGGCAACATCTAGAGACGGTCCCTACCCAACAGCGGGCTCACAGTCTAGAAGGGGGAGACAGGCAACAAAACAAAACATATTAACAAAATAAAATAAATAGAATAGATATGTACAAGTAAAATAAATAAATAAATAGAGTAATAAATCTGTACAATCAATCAATCGTATTTATTGAGCGCTTACTGTGTGCAGAGCACTGTGCTAAGCGCTTGGGAAGTACAAGCTGGCAACATATAGAGACAGTCCCTACCCAACAGCGGGCTCACGGTCTAGAAGGGGGAGACAGGCAACAAAACAAAACAGATTAACAAAATAAAATAAATAGAATAAATATGTACAAGTAAAATAAATAAATAAATAGAGTAATAAATCTGTACAATCAATCAATCAATCATATTTATTGAGCACTTACTGTGTGCAGAGCACTGTACAAAGCGCTTGGGAAGTCCAAGTTGGCAACATATAGAGATAGTCCCTACCCAACAGCGGGCTCACAGTCTAGGAGGGGGAGACAGAGAACGAAACCACAAACATATTAAAAAAATAAAATAAATAGAATAGATATGTATAAGTTAAATAAATAAATAAATAAATAGAGTAATAAATATGTACAAACATATATACACTCCTGCATAGATGTCCACTGTTTACATTTCTTTTTTACCTCTTTAGTCGGCTTTTTCTGTACAAACATATATACATATATACAGGTGCTGTGGGGAGGGGAAGGAGGTGGAGAGGAAGGAGGGTGATCAGGTTGCCCCACGGGGGGCTCAGAGTCTTAATCCCCATTTTCATTCATTCATTCAGTAGTATTTATTGAGCGCTTACTGTGTGCAGAGCACTGTACTAAGCGCTTGGGAAGTACAAGCTGGCAACAATAGAGACGGTCCCCAGGCAACAACGGGCTCACAGTCTAGAAGGGGGAGACAGACAACAAAACAAAACATGCGGACAGGTGTCAAGTCATCAGAATAAATAGAAATAAAGCTAGATGCACATCATTAAGAAAATAAATATGTACAAGTAAAATGGAGTAACCAATCTGTTGTACATTTATTAAATCATCTCATTTTCCAGATGAGGTAACTGAGGCCCAGAGAAGTAAAGTGACTTGCCCAAAGTCACCCAGCTGACAATTGGCAGAGTTGGGATTCGAACCCATGACCTCTGACTCCCAAACCCGGGCCCTTTCCACTAGGCCACGCTGTTTCTCTAGTAGTGTCCCCCCTTCTCGGCTCTGTCATCAACGGTCGAAGGTTAAGGGGCCTCGAGGGTCCCGACCTGTATTTCATCCTGTTTTCACTGATAATTTGGACCCAAGTAGCCCGGGACTCGGCGAGCAAGGAGAAGCACGGTGGCCCATCCTGGAAGAGCCGGTCGGAATTGTGGTCCAACCGGATTGGAACTCATCATCAATCATCATCAATCGTATTTATTGAGCGCTTACTGTGTGCAGAGCACTGTACTAAGCGCTTGGGAAGTACAAGTTGGCAACCTATAGAGACAGTCCCTATCCAACAGTGGGCTCACAGTCTAAAAGGGGGAGACAGAGAACAAAACCAAACATACTAACAAAATAAAATGAATAGAATAGATATGTACAAGTAAAATAAATAAATAAATAGAGTAATAAATATATACAAACATATATACATATATACAAGTGCTGTGGGGAAGGGAAGGAGGTAAGATGGGGGGATGGAGAGGGGGACGAGGGGGAGAGGAAGGAAGGGGCTGAGTGTGGGAAGGCCTCCTGGAGGAGGTGAGCTCTCAGTAGGGCCTTGAAGGGAGGAAGAGAGCGAGCTTGGCGGATGGGCAGAGGGATTGGGGGCATTCCAGGCCCGGGGGAGGACGTGGGCCGGGGGTCGATGGCGGGACGTTCATACTTTCCTTCATTCAGTCATATTTAGTGAGCGCTTACTGTGTGCAGAGCACTGGACTAAGCGCTTGGAAAGTCCAATTCGGCAACAGATAGAGACGGTCCCTACCCAACAACGGGCTCACAGTCTAATAATAATCAATCAATCAATCGTATTTATTGAGCGCCTACTGTGTGCAGAGCACTGTACTAAGCGCTTGGGAAGTCCAAGTCGGCAACATATAGAGACAGTCCCTACCCAACAGTGGGCTCCCAGTCTAAAAGATAATGGCATTTATTAAGCGCTTACTATGTGCAAAGCACTGGGGAGGTTACAAAGTGATCAGGTTGTCCCACGGGGGGCTCACAGTCTTTATCCCCATTTTACAGATGAGGTCACTGAGGCCCAGAGAAGTGAAGTGACTTGCCCAGAGTCACACAGCTGACAAGTGGCGGAGCCGGGATTTGAACCCACGACCTCTGACTAAGCCTGGGCTCTTTCCGCTGAGCCACGCTGCTTGGGCAGTTCCTCCCCGAGAAGCAGCAGCGCCTGTCGAGGCCCGGGAGAGAGAGCGTGGATTCATTCATTCATCCATTCATTCTGTTGTATGTATTGAGCGCTTACTCATCATCATCATCATCAATCGTATTTATTGAGCACTTACTCATCATCATCATCATCATCAATTGTATTTATTGAGCGCTTACTGTGTGCAGAGCACTGGACTAAGCGCTTGGAAAGTACAATTAAGGCAACAGATAGAGACAGTCCCTACCCAACAACGGGCTCCCGGCCTGGAAGGATGGATGGTGTGCTGCGGTCACCACACCTGCAAATAATAATAATAATAATAATGGCATGTATTAAACGCTTACTATGTGCAAAGCACTGTGCTAAAATGCCCCTGAAGCTCCAGATGGGCATCTTGTCCTTGCCTCACACCTGCCCTTCCCCTCCAATCCCAGCCCCTGCTTCTGTTCTGTCGTCCTCTCCATAGCGCTTAGTACAGTGCTCTGCATTCATTCATTCATTCAATCGTATTTATTGAGTGCTTACTGTGTGCAAAGCACTGTACTAAGCGCTTGGGAAGTACAAGTTGGCAACATATAGAGACTGTCCCTACCCAACAACGGGCAGGAAGCGCTCAATAAAGACGATTAATGCAGGTGAAACGGAGCATGGCCGGGCAACCTTCTAGGCTGTGAGCCCGTTGTTGGGTAGGGACCGTCTCTGTTGCTGAATTTGACTTTCCAAGCGCTTAGTACAGTGCTCTGCACACAGTAAGCGCTCAATAAATACGGTTGAATGAACCCCTTGTCAGGCAGTCTTTCACTCTTAGTTATTATTTTTTGATGGCATTTATTAAGCGCTTACTATGTGCAAAGCACTGTTCTAAGTGCTGGGGGGATACAAGGTGATCAAGTTGTCCCATGGGGGGGCTCACAGTCAATCCCCATTTTACAGATGAGGGAACTGAGGCACAGAGAAGTTAAGTGACTTGCCCAAGGTTACACAGCTGACAATCGGCAGAGCCGGGATTTGAACCCATGACCTCTGACTCCAAAGCCTGTGCTCTTTCCACTGAGCCACGCTGCTTCTCGAGCACTATTGAGCGCTTACTGTGTGCAGAGCACTGTACTAAGCGGTTTGGGAGAGTACAGTACAACAGTAATTCTCTGTGCCTCGGTTCCCTCATCTGGAAAATGTGAGCCCCGCGTGGGACAACCAACTGTCAGCTGGGTGACTTTGGGCAAGTCACTTAACTTCTCTGCGCCTCAGTTACCTCATCTGTCAAATGGGGATGAAGACTGTGAGCCCCCCGTGGGACAACCTGATTACCTTGCAACCTCCCCAGCGCTTAGAACAGTGCTTTGCTCATAGTAAGTGCTTAATTCATCCACTCGATCATCATCATCAATCGTATTTATTGAGCGCTTACTATGTGTAGAGCACTGTACTAAGCGCTTGGGAAGTACAAATTGGCAACATATAGAGACAGTCCCTACCCAACAGTGGGCTCACAGTCTAAAACTAAAACGATCATATTTATTGAGCGCGTGCCATTAAAAAAAAAATAAACAGACACATTCCCCATCCGCAACAACCAGTCTAGAGCCCTAAATGTCATGGCCTAGTGGATACAGCCAGCGTTTAGAACAGTGCTTGGCTCATAGTAAGCGCTTAATTCATCCACTCGATCATCATCATCATCATCAATCGTATTTATTGAGCGCTTACTATGTGCAGAGCACTGTACTAAGCGCTTGGGAAGTACAAATTGGCAACATATAGAGACAGTCCCTACCCAACAGTGGGCTCACAGTCTAAAACTAAAACGATCATATTTATTGAGCGCATGCCATTAAAAAAAAAATGAACAGACACATTCCCCATCTGCAACAACCAGTCTAGAGCCCTAAATGTCGTGGCCTAGTGGATACAGCCAGCGTTTAGAACAGTGCTTGGCGCATAGTAAGCGCTTAACAGTGCTCTGCACACAATAAGCGCTCAATAAATACAATTGATTGATTGATTGATTGATTAACAAATACCACCATCAGCAGCGGCCTAGGGCTGGGAGTCAGAAAGACCCGGGTTCTAATCCCAGCTGCTTCACTTGTCTGCTGTGTGACCTTGGGCAAGTCACCTCACTTCTCTTCTAGACTGTGAGCCCACTGTTGGGTAGGGACCGCCTCTATACGTTGCCAACTTGGACTTCCCAAGCGCTTAGTACAGTGCTCTGCACACAGGAAGCGCTCAATAAATACGACCGATCGATTCTCTTTGCCTCAGTTCCCTCATCTGTCAAATGGGGATGAAGACCGTGAGCCCCACGGGGGACGGGGACTGTGTCTGACCTGATTTAATTGTAATCATCATCATAATAATGATGGCGTCTGTTAAGCGCTTACTATGTGCAAAGCACCGTCTGCATTCACCCCAGCGCTTAGTATAGTGCCTGACACATGGTAAGCGCTCAGCAAATGCCGCAGTTATTAGAAACAGCATGGCTTAGTGGATAGAACAGACGCCCGGGAGTCAGGACGACCTGGGTTCTAATCCCAGCTCCTCCACCTGTCTGCTGGGTGATCCTGGACAAGCCACTTCTCTGGGCCTCAGTTTCCTCATCTCTGAAATGGGGATGAAGGCCATAAGCGCTTCGTACAGTGTTCTGCACGCAGTAAACGCTCAGTAAATACGATTGAATGAATGAGTTCTGTGTGGGACAGGGACTGTGTCCAACTTAATTTTTCTTGCATTCACCCCAGGGCATAGTACAGTGCCTGGCACATAGTAAGCGCTTAACAAACACCGCAGTTATTATTATTACAGTCTGCTTATTGTTCTATTGTACTCTCCCAAGCGCTTAGTACAGTGCTCCGCACACAGTGAGCGCTCAAGGTTTAGTGAATAGAGCACAGGGCAGGAAGTTGGAAGGTCATGGGTTCCAATCCCGGCTCCGTCACTTGTCTGCTGGGTGACCTTGGGCGAGTCACTTAGCGTGGCTCAGTGGAAAGAGCCCGGGCTTTGGAGTCAGAGGTCATGAGTTTGAATCCCGCCTCTGCCACTTGTCAGCTGGGTGACTTTGGACAAGTCACTTCACTTCTCTGGGCCTCAGTTCCCTCATCTGTAAAATGGGGATTAAGACTGTGACAACCTGTGGGACAACCTGATCACCTTGTAACCTCCCCGGTGCTTAGAACAGTGCTTTGCACATTGTAAGTGCTTAATAAATGCCATTATTATTATTATTATTATTCTCTGGGCCTCAGATCCCTCATCTGTAAAATGGGGATGGAGTCTGTGAGCCCCACGTGGGACAGGGACTGTGTCCAACCCCCTTTTCTCGTGCTTAGTACAGTGCGTGGCACACAGTAAGTGCTTAACAAATGCCGCTATTATCAATTATTATTATTATTATTCTCTGGGCCTCAGTTCCCTCATCTGGAAAATGGGGATGGAGACTGTGAGCACCACATAATAATAATAATGATGATGGCATTATTGGCTTAACAAATACCAACATTATTATTATTTGTTAAGCGCTTGCTATGTGCCAAGCCCTGATCTAAGCACTGGGGGAGATATAAAGTAATCAGGTTGTCCCACGTGGGGCTCACAGTCTTCATCTCCATTTTACTGATGAGGAAACTGAGGCCCAGAGAAGTTAAGTGACTTGCCCAAAGTCACACAGCTGGGGCAGGGAGTGGGTCCAATCCGATTTGCTTGGATCCACCCCAGCGCTTACTACAGTGCCCAGTAATAATAATAATAATGGCATTTATTAAGCGCTTACTATGTGCAAAGCACTGTTCTAAGCGCTGGGGGAGGTTACAAGGTGATCAGGTTGTCCCAAGGGGGCTCACAGTCTTAATCCCCATTTTGCAGATGAGGGAACTGAGGCCCAGAGAAGTTAAGTGACTTGCCCAAAGTCACACAGCTGACAAGTGGCGGAGCCGGGATTTGAACCCCTGACCTCTGACTCCAAAGCCCGGGCTCTTTCAGTACATAGTAAGCACTTACTACTACTAATAATAATGGCATTTATTAAGTGCTTACTACGTGCAAAGCACTGTTCTAAGCGCTGGGGAGGTTACAAGGTGATCAGGTTATTCATTCACTCATTCATTCGATCGTATTTATTGAGCCCTTACTGTGTGCAGAGTACTGTACTAAGCGCTCAGGGGGCTCACAGTCTTCACCCCCATTTTCCAGATGAGGTAACTGAGGCACAGAGAAGTTGAGCGACTTTCCCAGAGTCACACAGCTGGCTATTGGCAGCGCTGGGATTTGAACCCGTGACCTCCGACTCCAAAGCCCGGGCTCTTTCCACTGAGCCACGCCGCTTCTCTAATAGCTGCCACAAGTCTTGTAATTATTTATGACGGCTGAATGATTGAGTGAATTGTCATTATAAGAAGAGTGATCAGAGACCCCAGCTCCCTCGGAGGATCATAGTAATAATGGTGTTTGTTAAGCGCTTACTATGTGCCGAGCACTGTGCTAAGCGCTGGATGCTGGACGCCCCCCGGGCCCTCAACAAGGGGCCGGGAAACGAGCCCTGCCACATTCTTGGTGTGTTTAGAGTCTCAGAGACGGAGCTTCAATCATCACCAGCTGGCCCAGCCTCAGGGGCCAAACCGTCCCTCGGGAGCGTTGAGCAAATAGCGCGTTGTTGTTGTTGTTGTCATTAGCCCAGGGACCCGCTTGGAACAGCACGGCGAGCTCGCCTCCGTCCTCACTACCGCCGGGGAGATCCAGGTAAGAAGAAGGCCAAGGGTGGGAGTTGTGCGGGGCCTACTATGTGCCAGGCACTGTACTAAGCGCTGGGGTGGGAGCCAGGCAGTCGGGTTGGACACAGTCCCTGTCCCACGTGTGGGTCCCAGTCTTCACCCCCATTTTACGGATGAGGGAACTGAGGCCCGGGGGAATGAAGTGACAAGGCCGGGGCCACACAGCGAAAGTGGCTCAGTGGAAAGAGCCAGGGGTCATGGGTTCACATTTAGACTGTGAGCCCACTGTTGGGTAGGGACTGTCTCTGTGTGTTGCCAATTTGTACTTCCCAAGCGCTTAGTACAGTGCTCTGCACATAGTAAGCGCTCAATAAGTACGATTGATCGATTGCCGACTCCGCCAATTGTCAGCTGTGTGACTTGGGGAGAGTCACTTAACTTCTCTGAGCCTCAGTTCCCTCCTCTGTAAAATGGGGGGGATGAAGACTGCGAGCCCCTTGTGGGACAACTTGATCACCTTGTAACCTCTCCAGCGCTTAGAACAGGGCTTGGCACATAGTAAGCACTTAATAAATGCCATTATTATTATTATTAAGTGTGAGAAGCAGCGTGGCTCAGTGGCAAGAACCCAGGTTTGGGAGGGAGAGGCCGTGGGTTCTAATCCCGGCTCCGCCACCTGTCTGCTGTGTGACTTTGGGCAAGTCATTTCACTTCTCTGTGCCTCAGTTACCTCATCTGGAAAAGGGGGATGAATCAATCAATCGTATTTATTGAGCACTTACTGTGTGCAGAGTACTGTACTAAGCGCTCGGGAAGTCCAAGTTGGCAACGTATAGAGACAGTCCCTACCCAACAGTGGGCTCACAGTCTAAGAGGGGGAGACAGAGAACAAAACCAAACATACTAACAAAATAAATAGAATAGAATAGATAGGTACAAGTAAAATAAATAAATAACTAGAGTAATAAATATGTACAAACATATATCCATATATACAGGTGCTGTGGGGAAGGGAAGGAGGTAAGATGGGGGGATGGAGAGGGGGACGAGGGGGAGAGGAAGGAAGGGGCACAGTCTGGGAAGGCCTCCTGGAGGAGGTGAGCTCTTAGTAGGGCCTTGATGAAGACTGTGAGCCCCATGCAGGACAACCTGATCACCTTGTAACCTCCCCAGCGCTTAGAACAGTGCTTTGCACATAGTAAGCGCTTAATAAATGCCATTATTATTATTATTATTACGTGAGGAGGTAGGGCTTTCCACTTCACTTCTCTGGGCCTCAGTTCCCTCACCTGTGAAAGGGGGATGAAGACTGTAAGCCCCATGCAGGACAACCTGATCACCTTGTAACCTCCCCAGCGCTTAGAACAGTGCTTTGCACATAGTAAGCGCTTAATAAATGCCATTATTATTATTATTATTACGTGAGGAGGTAGGGCTTTCCACTTCACTTCTCTGGGCCTCAGTTCCCTCACCTGTAAAAGGGGGGTGAAGACTGTGAGCCCCACGTGGGACAACCTGATGACCTTGTATCTACCCCAGTGCTTAGAATAGTGCTCGGCACATAGTCAGCGCTTAACAAATACCAAAATTATTATGATTAATTATTATTATAAGTGGGGGAGCTGGGATGTGAGAGCGGGGATGAAAAGATCGGTGTGGGACTGACTTGCTTCTTGTAATCTTGGAATTGAGGAACAGCGTGGGCCAGTGGGTAGAGCCCGGGCCTGGCAGTTGGAAGGATCTGGGTTCTAGTCTTGGCTCCACCCTTTGTCTGCTCTAAGATCGCTGTGGGCGGGGAATGTCATCATCATCATCAATCGTATTTATTGAGCGCTTACTGTGTGCAGAGCACTGTACTAAGCGCTTGGGAAGTCCAAGTTGGCAACACATAGAGACGGTCCCTACCCAGCAGTGGGCTCACAGTCTAAAAGGGGGAGACAGAGAACAAAACCAAACATACTAACAAAATAAAATAAATAGAATGTGTCCGGGTTTGGGAGTCAGAGGTCGTGGGTTCTAATCCCGGCTCCACCATATGTCACTGTGTGTAATAATAATAATAATAATGGCATTTGTTAAGCACTTACTATGTGCAGAGCACTGTTCTAAGCGCTGGGGG
This sequence comes from Tachyglossus aculeatus, assembly GCF_015852505.1. Classification (NCBI taxonomy): domain Eukaryota; kingdom Metazoa; phylum Chordata; class Mammalia; order Monotremata; family Tachyglossidae; genus Tachyglossus; species Tachyglossus aculeatus. Next base: position 52,779,226 of record NC_052087.1, on the reverse strand, counting down.
TGGTTACAAGGTGATCAAGTTGTCCCACGTGGGGCTCACAGTCTTAATCCCCATCTTACAGATAAGTAACTGAGGCTTAGAGAAGTTAAGTGTCTTGCCCAAGGTCACACGGCAGACATGTGGCAGAGCCGGCATTTGAACCCATGACCTCTGACTCCAAAGCCCGGGCTCTTTTCCGCTGAGCCATGCTGCTTCTCTAAGCACTTTTTTTTTAATGGCATTTATTAAGCGCTTACTATGTGCAAGGCACTGTTCTAAGCGCTGGGGGTATACAAGGTGATCAGGTTGTCCCACGTGGGGCTCACAATCTTTCATCCCCATTTTACAGATGAAGTAACTGAGGCCCAGAGAAGTTAAGTGACTTGCCCAAAGTCACACAGGTGTCAAGTGGCAGGGCCAGGATTCGAACCCATGACCTCTGGCTCCGAAGTCCATGCTCTTTCCACTGAGCCATGCTGCTTCTCACTTCACTTCTCTGTGCCTCAGTTCCCTCATCTGTAAAATGGGGATTAAGACTGTGAGCCCCCCGTGGGACAACCTGATCACCTTGTAAGCCCCAGCGCTTAGAACAGTGCTTTGCACATAGTAAGCGCTTAACAAATACCATTTTTATTATTATTATATTGCTCTGTTGTAACAATTATGGTATTCTAGACTAGTCTTCTAGACTGTGAGCTCGCTGTTGGGTAGAGACTGTCTCTGTTGCTGAATTGGACTTCCCAAGCGCTTAGCCCAGTGCTCTGCACACAGTAAGCGCTCAATAAATATGACTGAATGAATGGTACTTATTAAGCACTTACTATGTTCCAAGCACCGTTCTAAGGGCAGAGGTAGATACAGTTAAGCAGGTTGGACACAGTCCCTGTCCCACATAGGGCTCACAGTTTTAATCCCCATTTTCCAGATGAGGGAACCGAGGCTCAGAGCAGTGAAGTGACTTCATCATCATCAATCGTATTTATTGAGCGCTTACTATGTGCAGAGCACTGTACTAAGCGCTTGGGAAGTACAAATTGGCAACATATAGAGACAGTCCCTACCCAACAGTGGGCTCACAGTCTAAAAGGGGGAGACAGAGAACAAAACCAAAGATACTAACAAAATAAAATAAATAGAATAGATATGTACAAATAAATTAAATAAATATATAGAGTAAAAAAAAAAAACTGACTTGCCCAGGGTCATACAGCAGACATGTGGAGGAGCCAGGATTCATTCATTCAGTCGTATTTATTGAGCGCTTACTGTGTGCAGAGCACTGTACTAAGCGCTTGGGATTTGTACATTTATTTTGTTAATATGTTTCGTTTTGTTGTCTGTCTCCCCCTTCTAGAGTGTGAGCCCGTTGTTGGGTAGGGACCGTCTCTATATGTTGCCAACTTGGACTTCCCAAGCGCTTAGTCCAGTGCTCTGCACACAGTAAGCGCTCAATAAATACGACTGAATGAATGAATTATTATTATTATTATTATTCTTGTTATATTAATAGGGGATGGAGTCAGGATTAGTACCTAGATCCTCCGGCTTCCAGGCCCCTGCTCTTTCCAGCAGGCCATGAGAAGCAGCGTGGCTCAGTGGAAAGAGCCCGGGATTTGGAGTCAGGGGTCATGGGTTCAAATCCCGGCTCCGCCGCTTGTCAGCTGTGTGACTTTGGGCAAGTCACTTCACTTCTCTGGGCCTCAGTTCCCTCATCTGTAAGATGGGGATGAAGACTGAGAAGCAGCATGGCTCAGTGGAAAGAGCGCGGGCTTTGGAGTTCAGAGGTCATGGGTTCGAATCCCGGCTCTGCCACATGCCTGTTGTGTGACCTTGGGCAAGTCACTTAACTTCTCTGAACCTCAGTTACGTCATCTGTAAAATGGGGATTAAGACTGTGAGCCCCACGTGGGACAACTTAAGCACCTTGTATCCCCCCCAGCGCTTAGAACAGTGCTTTGCACATAGTAAGCGCTTAACAAATGCCATCATCAGCATCAAGACTGTGAGCCCCCCCGTTGGACAACCTGATCTGCACATAGTAAGCGCTCAATAAATACGATTGATGATGATGTTGGTAACCTCCCCAGCACTTAGAACAGTGCTTTGCACATAGTAAGCGCTTAATAAATGCCATTAAAAAAAAAAGAGAAGTTAAGTGACTTTCCCAAGGTCATACAGGTCCCCCTCTCCATCCCCCCCATCTTACCTCCTTCCCTTCCCTACAGCACCTGTATATATGTATATATATTTGTACAGATTTATTACTCTATTTATTTATTTATTTTACTTGTACATATCTATTCTATTTATTTTATTTTGTTAGTATGTTTGTTTTGTTCTCTGTCTCCCCCTTTTAGACTGTGAGCCCACTGTTGGGTAGGGACTGTCTCTATATGTTGCCAATTTGTTCTTCCCAAGCGCTTAGTACAGTGCTCTGCACATAGTAAGCGCTCAATAAATACGATTGATTGATTGCTTGATTCCCAAGCGCTTAGTACAGTGCTCTGCACATAGTAAGCGCTCAGTAAATACGATTGATGATGATGACGATGATGATACAGCAGGTAAAACGATGGAAATGGGATTAGTTCCAATTCTTTAGGCTTCTCGACCCTGTCTCTTTCCTCTAGGATTCCCTGATTGATTGATCGATTGGATTGGGAGTTCCAACATGCTGCCTAGTTTTCCCAACGCAATTTGCAGGGAAGAGCCCCGGAGTTGCCCGGCAACCCCCTCCCCCAGCCTCAAATTTTCAGTCTTATCTACCGGAGTTTGAACTTCAACCTCAGGAAGGTGGAATAGAAAGGAATTTCCCAAGCTGTTCCGGTCCAAGCGCCCAGATTTTATTTACATTAACGTCCGTCTCCCCACCTCTAGACGGGAAGCTCGTTGTGGGCAGGGAGTGTGTCTGTTTATTGGCATATCGTCATCATCGTCAATCGTATTTATTGAGCGCTTACTGTGTGCAGAGCACTGTACTAAGCGCTTGGGAAGTACAAATTGGCAACATATAGAGACAGTCCCTACCCAACAGTGGGCTCACAGTCTAAAAGTCAATAAATAACATTGACTGATTATAGTGTACGCTCCCAAGTGCTTAGTACAGTGCTCTGCACACAGGAAGCACTCAATAAATAACATTGATTGATTATAGTGTAGTCTCCCAAGTGCTTAGTACAGTGCTCTGCACACAGGAAGCACTCAATAAATATCATTGATTATAGTGTAGTCTTCCAAGTGCTTAGTACAGTGCTCTGTACACAGAAAGCGCTCAATAAGTACGATTGATTGGTTGGTTGAGTGCTAGCAGTGGCCAATCAATCAACGGGTTTTTTCGAGCATTTCCTGTGTGCAGAGCCCTGGACTAGGCACTTGGGAGAGTGATAATAATAATTATGGTATTTATGAAGCGTTTACTATGTGCTAGATGTTTTGTTTTGTTCTCAGTCTCCCCCTTCTAGATTGTGAGCCCGCTGTTGGGTAGGGGCAGTCTCTATATGTTGCCAATTTGTACTTCCCAAGCGCTTAGTACAGTGCTCCGCACACAATACGATACGATTGAATGAATGAATGAATGAATGCTAGGCACTGTACTAAGCGCTGGGGTGGATACAATCAATCAATCAATCAATCGTATTTATTGAGTGCTTACTGTGTGCAGAGCACTGTACTAAGCGCTTGGGAAGTACAAGTTGGCAACATCTAGAGACGGTCCCTACCCAACAGCAGGCTCACAGTCTAAAAGGGGGAGATGGAGAACCAAACCAAACATACTAACAAAATAAAATGAATAGAATAGATATGTACAAGTAAAATAAATAAATAAAGAGTAATAAATATGTACAAACATATATACATATATGCAGGTATACGAGCAAATCGGGATTAGGGAGAAACTTTCCCTGCTTCCAGGGGCCAGCACGTGTTATTCCTCTTTAAAACCCTGTCCAGACCTAGCCGTCAAAACCCAGTGTTTGGGGGCAGCTCCAATATCTACCAATCAATCAATCAATCAATACTATTTCTTAGCGCTTACTGGATTCAGAGCACTGGACTAAACGCTGGGGAGAGTAATAATAATTGTGGTATTTGTTAAGCACTTACTATGTGCCAGGCACTGCTCTAAGAGCTGGGGTAGATGCAAAATAATCGGGTTGGAAACGGCCCCTGTCCCCCGTGGGGCTCACACTCTTAATCCCCATTTTCTAGATTCATTGATTGATTGATTGATTCATTCATTCATTCATTCAATCGTATTTATTGAGCACTTACTGTGTGCAGAGCACTGGACTAAGCGCTTGGGAAGTCCAAGTCGGCAACATATAGAGACGGTCCCTACCCAACAGCGGGCTCGCAGTCTAGAAGAGGGGAGCCAGACAACAAAACAAAGCATATTAACAAAATAAAATAAATAGAATAAATATGTACAAGTAAAATAAATAAAGAGTAATAAATACGTACAATCAGATATACAGGATGAGGAAACTGAGGCCCAGAGAAGTGAAGTGACTTGCCCGATTTCACACAGCAGACAAGTGGCAGTGCCAGGATTAGAACCCAGGTCCTTCTGATTCCCAAGCCCGGGCTCTACCCACTAGGCCTCAGATCAGATAAACAGGGACTCTCCCCCACTTCAAAGACTTAGTAATAATGATGGCATTTATTAAGTGCTTACTCTGTGCAAAGCACTGTTCTAAGCACTGGGGAGGTTACAAGGTGATCAGGTTGTCCCATGGGGGGCTCACAGTCTTCATCCCCATTTTACAGATGAGGAAACTGAGGCCCAGAGAAGTCAAGTGACTTGCCCAAAGTCACACAGCTGACAAGTGGTGGAGCCAGGATTTGAACCCATGACCTCTGACTCCAAAGCCCGGGCTCTTTTCCATTGAGCCACAAGACTTATTGAAGGCCCGTCTCCTCCAAGAAGCCTTCCCTGACTAAGCCCTCCTTTCCTCTTCTCCCGCTCCCTTCTGCACCGCCCCAACTTGCTCCCTGTTTTCACCCCCAACCCCACAGCACTTAAATAATAATGATATTAAGCATCTACTATGTGCCAAACACTGTTCTAAGCGCTGGGGTAGACACAAGGTAATCAGGTTGTCCCACGTGGGGCTCACAGTCTTCATCCCCATTTTCCAGATGAGGGAACTGAGGCCCAGAGAAGTGAAGTGACTTGCCCAAAGTCACACAGCTGACAAGCGGAAGAGCCGGAATTGGAACCCACGACCTCTGACTCCCAAGCCCGGGCTCTTTCCACTAAGCCACGCCGCTTCTCTGCTTACGTCCATATCCTTCATTTATTTCTTTTTATTCATGTCAGTCCCCCTCTAGACCGTCAGCTTGTCGTGGGCAGGGAATTTGTCTGTTCTGTTGTCCTCTCCCAAGCGCTTAGTACAGTGCTCTGCCCAAAGTAAGTGCTCAAAAAGTACAATTGAATGAAAGAATGAATGAATAACCCGTGCTTCTTCTCCAACAATGGAGCTGGGAGAGAAGTTCCCTGCCCACAACGAGCTGCCAGTCTACAGGGGCAGGGGCAGCAAGAACCCTCAGCTCTAATTGGGTCTAAGCGTTTAGTACAGTGCTTTGCACACAGTAATAATAATAATAATAATAATAATAATAATAATAGTGTTAAGCACTTACTATGTGCCAAGCACTGTTCTAATCTTTGGGGGTGGTGGATACGAGGTCACCAGGTTGTCCCACATTGGGTCACAGTCTTCATCCCCATTTTACAGATGAGGGAACTAGGGCCCGGAGAAGTGAAGTGACTTGCCCAAAGTCACCCAGCGGACAAGCAGCGGAGCCAGGATTAGAACCCATGACCTCTGGCTCCGAAGCCCGGGCTCTCTCCATGGAGCCACGCTGCTTATTGCATCTCAGTAAGCGCTCAATAAATTTCCAAGAGCTTAGTGCAGTGCTCTGCAGACAGTAAATGCTCAATAAATCATCATCATCATCATCAATCGTATTTATTGAGCGCTTACTATGTGCAGAGCACTGTACTAAGCGCTTGGGAAGTACAAATTGGCAACATATAGAGACATTCCCTACCCAACAGTGGGCTCACAGTCTAAAAGTTATTTATTGGAGTCAGAGGTCATGGGTTCAAATCCCGACTGCCGCTTGTCAGCTGTGTGACCTTGGGCAAGTCATTTAACGTCTCTGGGCCTCAGTGACCTCATCTGTACAATGAGGATTAAAACTGTGAGCCCCCCGTGGGACAACCTGATCACCTTGTATCCTCCCCAGCGCTTAGAAAAGTGCTTTGCACGTAGGAAGCGCTTAACAAATGCCACTATTATTGTTATTAAATATGATTGAATGGATGACTAAATGCAATTGAATGAATGAATGGAAAGAGTTAACTTTCACAGGCCAAGGAGAAGTCAATCAAGCCAGAAAATGCCAGGAAAAACTGGGAGGGAAGTGTTCTGGGATTTTTCATACAATGCCTTTTTTTTTTTCGGTGTGGTCACTTGGTCACTTTGATTTTTTTCTAATTTTTTTTTTTTTAAATCGGTGGAGGAGGGGTTAACATCCGGGTGGGGTCTGGGTGTAAGAGAGGATGTGAACAAGAGCCAGGAAGCTACAGGGGAAAATACAGTTCAGATCAAAAGGCCAAAAGAACAAACCCCCCCAAACCCTCTGGCAGTTGTTGGGTGGTGGACTTGTCAGAGTTTCTTTTATTGATTTTACTTTTTTAAGTAAAAAGGGAGAAACCCCCAGAGCAATTGCTGTTGAGTTCCGAATGGGTCACTTGCCGCCGAAAAGAGTTTTGCTGTCTTGATCAGAGCAAATGGCTGCCCCAGAATCAGGAAGAAAGCAGAAGAAAACAGGTGAAAACCCTTTTTTCCCCCCTGTCTCTCTTTTGAGAGGCTCTCAGGATTCGAACCAGGTGCACGGAGGGCCGAGCTCTGCTCTGGAGGGATGGACGGGCCTGGGAAAATCAGGAAGATTTGCTAGATTTTGGGGTGGTGGTTCTTTTTTGTAGTATTTGTTAAGCGCTTCCTATGTGCCAGGCACTGTACTAAGCGCTGGGGGGGGGAAACAAGCTAATCAGGTTGGACACAGTCTTACAGATGAGGGAACTGAGGCACGGAGAAGTGGCGTGACTTGCCCAAGGCCACCGAGCAGACAAGTGGCAGAGGCACTTAATAATGATAATAATAATGATGGTATTTATTAAGCTCTTGAGCACTGTTCTAAGCGCTGTTGGGGGGGATACAAGGTGATCAGGTTGTCCCATGTGGGGCTCACAGTCTTCATCCCCATTTTCCAGATGAGGTAACTGAGGCCCAGAGCAGTGAAGTGACTTGCCCAAAGTCACCCAGCTGGCAAGCGGCGGAGCCGGGATTAGAACCCATGACCTCTGGCTCCCAAGCCCGGGCTCTTTCCACGGAGCCACGCTGCTTCTCGATATATTGATGTATTGCACGGGTCTCTCAGGGGTGTAATAAGAATAATTAATAATAATCATGGTATTTGAGCCCGCTGTTGGGTAGGGACTGTCTCTATGTGTTGCCGACTTGTACTTCCCAAGCGCTTAGTCCAGTGCTCTGCACACAGTAAGCGCTCAATAAATACGATTGATTGATTGATTAAGTGCTTACAACATGTCCAGCACTGTTCTAAGCACTGAGGGCGCAAGCTCGTCAGGTTGGACGCAGTCCCTGTCCCACGTGGGGCTCGCCGTCCTCATCCCCATTTTCCAGATGAGGTCACTGAGGCCCAGAGAAGTGAAATGACTTGCCCAGGGCCCCGCAGCGGACGAGTGGCGGAGCAGGATTAGAACCCGGATCCCCCAAGTCTTTTCAAGGTGAACTGAGGTTTCCTGAAGTAATTTTTTTCCCCTCTTTCCAATCTCCTGAAAACCTGAGGCAATCGAAAGAGGTCACAAAGAAGGTGATAATAGTATTAGCTGCAGAATGGGATTTTTTAAATGTTCGCTCTGTACCAACCGTCCCGAGTAGAAACAGTCAGTTAATCCCAACTCCATCACTTGTCTGTCACATGACCTTGGGCAAGTCCCTTCAGTTCTCTGGGCCTCAGTTCCCTCAGCTGTAAAATGGGGATGAAGACCGTGAGAGGGAGGGGCTGTCATCCCCAATTTACAGACGAGGGAACTGAGGCACAGAGAAGTGGTGTGACTTGCCCAAGGTCACAGAGCGGGCAAGTGGCAGAGGCACTTGATAGGTTGCACTTGTCTCTCAGGGGCGTAATAATAATAATTAATAGTAGTCATGGCATTTGTTAAGTGCTTACAACATGCTGACTAGCTTGGATCCAGCCCAGCGCTTAGTACAGTGCCTAGCTCATAGTAAGCACTTAACCAATACCATAAAAATAAAAGTTTTTTATTGGGCACTGACTGTGTTGCAGAGCACTGGACTAAGCGTTTGGGAGAGGGCAATACACCTGAGGTAATAATAATATAATAATGATAGCATTTATTAAGCGCTTACTATGTGCAAAGGACTGTTCTAAGCGCTGGGGAGGTTACACAGTGATCAGGTTGTCCCACGGGGGGCTCACAGTCTTAATCCCCATTTTACAGGTGAGGTAACTGAGGCACAGAGAAGTTATGTAACTTGCCCAAAGTCACACAGCTGGCAATTGGTGGAGCCGGGATTTGAACCCATGACCTCTGACTCCAAAACCCGGGCTCTTTCCACTGAGCCACGCTGCTTCTCAGTAATAATAATGATGGTATTTGTTAAGCACTTACTATGTGCCAAGCCCTGTTCTAAGCGATGGGGTAGATACAAGGTCATCAGGTGGCCCCACGGGGGGCTCACAGTCTTCATCCCCATTTGACAGAGGAGGGAACTGAGGCCCAGAGGAGTGAAGTGGCTTGCTCAAAGTCACACAGCTAAGTGGCAGAGGCGGGATTAGAACCCAGGACCTCTGACTCTAGACTTACTTCCCAAGCGCTTAGTACAGTGCTCTGCACACAGTAAGCACTCAATAAATACGATTGATTGATTGATTGATTGACTCCCAAGCCTGGGCCCTTGCCTCTTCTAGACTGTGAGCCCACCGTTGGGTAGGGACCGTCTCTATATGTTGCCAACTTGGACTTCCCAAGCGCTTAGTACAGTGCTCTGCACACAGTAAGCGCTCAATAAATACGATTGATTGATTGATTGATTGATTGATTGCCACTAAGCTTCTCTAGAAACAGCCTGCTTCTCATCATCAACAACATCAATCGGCTTTATTGAGCGCTTACTGTGTGCAGAGCACTGTACTAAGCGCTTGGGAAGTACAAATTGGCAACATATAGAAACAGTCCCTACCCAACAGTGGGCTCACAGTCTAAAAGTCTCTAGTAGAAACGTTCCCTACCCTCACCCACAACAAATTTACAGTCTCGGGGGACGCAGATATTAAAAGAAATGACGGATCTGGTCATAAATGCCGTGGGGCTGAGGGGAGGGGGAAAACCAATAATTTAAAAGGTAAATACAAGGTAATCTAATCAGCCACAGTCCCTGCCCTTCCTGGAGTCCATAGTCCAGGGGAATTTATGTCATTTTATTTTATTTTTATGGTATTTGTTAAGCGCTTACTACACAGCGCTTCACAAATGCCGTCATTATTATTATTATTAGTCTCTGTGCCTCAGTGACCTCACCTGTAAAATGGGGATGAAGACTGTGAGCCCCCTGTGGGACAACCTGATCACCTTGTAACCTCCCCAGCGTTTAGAACAGTGCTTTGCACATAGTAAGCGCTTAACTAATACCATTATTATTATTATTATTACATAGAGAAGCAGCCTGGATCAGTGGAAAGAGCCTGGGCTTGGGAGCCAGAGGTCATGGGTTCTAATTCCGGCTCCGCCACTTGTCAACTGGGTGGCTTTCGGCAAGTCACTTCTCTGTGCCTCAGTTACCTCATCTGTAAAGTGGGAATTAAGACTGTGAGCCCCCTGTGGGACAACCTGATCACCTTGTAACCTCCCCAGCGTTTAGAACAGTGCTTTGCACATAGTAAAGCGCTTAACAAATACCATTATTATTATTATTATTACATAGAGAAGCAGCGTGGCTCAGTGGAAAGAGCCTGGGCTTGGGAGCCAGAGGTCATGGGTTCTAATCCCGGCTCCGCCACTTGTCAGCTGGGTGACTTTCGGCAAGTCACTTCTCTGTGCCTCAGTTACCTCATCTGTAAAATGGGAATTAAGACTGTGAGCCTCATGTGGGACAACCTGATCACCTTGTAACCTCCCCAGCGCTTAGAACAGTGCTTTGCACATAGTAAGCGCTTAATAAATGCCATTATTATTATTATTATTATTATTATTACATGCCAGGACTAAGCACTGGGGTGAATACAAGCTAATCGGGTTGGACGCAGTCCCTGCCCCACCCGGGGCTCACGGTCTTCGTCCCCATTTTACAGATGAGGGAACTGAGGCACGGCGAAGGGAAGTGACTTGCTTAAGGTCATACAGCAGATTAGGGTGGAACCGGGGTTAGAACCCAGGTCCTTTTGATTCCCAGGCTTGGGCTCTACTCACTAGGCCACCAGGCCCCCCGCCATTGGAGTGGTTTTGTAGAGTTCTCTTAGCCTTTTTGAACTTGCGAGCATTTCCAACGCATGAAAAAGATCTCTGCATTTTTAGAGGTTAAGTCGTCCAATCAATCAATCAATCAATCGTATTTATTGAGCGCTTACTGTGTGCAGAGCACTGTACTAAGCGCTTGGGAAGTACAAGCTGGCAACATATAGAGACGGTCCCTACCCAACAGTGGGCTCACAGTCTAGAAGGGGGAGACAGAGAACAAAACCAAACATACTAACAAAATACAATAAATAGAATAGATATGTACAAGTAAAATAGAGTAATAAATATGTACAAACATATATACATATATACAGTATATGTCTATGTCTAGTTCTCAGAAGTCTCGTTGACCGGCGATCGCGGCTTCTCCGTCCACCTTCCAAACAAATCATTTTTTCAAGTAAAATAAGCTGTGCTATTGGTTAAGCGCTTACTATGTGCCCAGACACTGTACGGAGCGCTGGGGTGGATACAAACAAATCGGGTTGGACACAGTCCCCGTCCCACGTGGGGCTCACAGTCTTCGTCCCCGTTTGACAGAGGAGGTCACTGAGGCCCAGAGAAGCGAAGTAGCTTTTTATTCCTGGAAACCAGGCTGGAAAGGAAAGGGAAAATACGGCAGAAAAGGAAGTTTGGGGAAATCGTGACAATAGCGGTGTTTGTTAGACACTTACTATGTGCCAAGGACTGTACGAAGCGCTGGGGTAGACAGATGGCATAGTGGATAAAGCCCTAGGAGTTAGAAGGTCGTGGGTTCTAATTCCGGCTCTGCCACTCATCTGCTGTGTGACCTTGGGCAAGTCACTTCATTTCTCTGTGCCTCAGTTCCCTCATCTGTAAAATGGGGATTGAGACTGCGAGCCCCATGTGGGACAGAGACTGTGTCCAAACAGATTTGCTTATATCCACCCCAGTGACACATGATAAGCACTTAACAAATACCATGATTGTTATTATTAGTAATATCAACATATTAATTAATATAACACAATTATATACGAATATATTCATAATATATTAACTAGTATACTATTATTATTAATAACAATCATGGTATTTGTATAATAATAATAATAATAATGATAATAATAAGATACATTCAGGTTGGACATTGTCCCTGTCCCACATATGGCTGCCAGTCTAAGGGAAAGGGGAGAAGCAAGAATTAAATCTTCATTTTGCAGATAATAATAATGATGGTATTTGTTCATTCATTCATTCAATCGTATTTATTGAGCGCTTACTGTGTGCAGAGCACTGTACTAAGCGCTTGGGAAGTACAAGTCGGCAGCTTCTAGAGACGGTCCCTACCCAACAACGGGCTCACGGTCTAGAAGGGGGAGACGGACAACAAAACAAAACACGGAGACAGGTGTCAAAATCGTCAGAAGAAATAGAATTATAGCTATAGGCACATCATTACCAAAATAAATAGAATAGTAAATATGTACAAGTAAAATAAATAGAGTAATAAGTCTGTACAAATACAGACAAGTGCTGTGGGGAGGGGAAGGAGGTGGGGAGGGGAAGGAGGTAGGGCGGGGAGGATGGGGAGGAGGAGAGGAAAAAGGGGGCTTAGTGTGGGAAGGCCTCCTGGAGGAGGTGAGCTCTCAGTAGGGCTTTGAAGGGAGGAAGAGAGCGAGCTTGGCGGATGGGCAGAGGGATTGGGGGCATTCCGCTCCAGGGGAAGGACGTGGGCCGGGGGTCGACAGCGGGATGGGCGAGAAGGAGGCCCGGTGAGGAGGTGAGCGGCGGCAGAGGAGCGGAGGATGCGGGCTGGGATGGAGAAGGACAGAAGGGAGGTGAGGTAGGAGGGGGCGAGGGGATGGATGTATATGTATATATGTTTGTACATATTTATTACTCTATTTATTTATTTTACTTGTACACATCTATTCTATTTATTTTATTTTGTTAGTATGTTTGGTTTTGTTCTCTGTCTCCCCCTTTTAGACTGTGAGCCCACTGTTGGGCAGGGACTGTCTCTATATGTTCCCAATTTGTCCTTCCCAAGCGCTTAGTCCAGTGCTCTGCACACAGTAAGCGCTCAATAAATACGATTGATGATGATGATGGATGGACAGCCTTGAAACCGAGAGCGAGGAGTTTTTGGTTGATGAGGTGGATAGACAACCACTGGAGATTTTGGAGGAGAAGAGTGACGTGCCCAGAGCGTTTCTGTAGAAAGATAATCTGGGCAGCAGAGTGAAGTATGGACCGAAGCGGGGAGAGACGGGAGGGAGGGAGAACAGAAAGGAGGCCGATGCGGCAATCCAGTCGGGATAGGATGAGAGGCCCTTTTTCCTCTCCTCCCCATCCCTCCCGCTCTACCTCCTTCCCCTCCCCACAGCACCTGTATATATGTTTGTACAGATGTATCATTCTATTTATTTTGCTTGTACACATTTACTATTCGATGTATTCTGTTGATATGCATTTAATAATAATAATAATAATTGACATTTGGTAAGCGCTTACTATGTGCAAAGCACTGTTCTAAGCGCTGGGGAGGATACAGGCTGATCAGGTTGTCCCACGTGGGGCTCACAGTCTTAATCCCCATTTTACAGATGAGGGAACTGAGGCCCAGAGAAGTTAAGTGACTTCATCATCATCATCATCAATCGTATTTATTGAGTGCTTACTGTGTGCAGAGCACTGGACTAAGCGCTTGGGAAGTACAAAGTGACTTGCCCAAGATCACATAGCAGACATGTGGCAGAGTCAGAATTCGAACCCATGACCTCTGACTCCAAAGCCCGTGCTCTTTCCACCGAGCCACGCTGCTTCTCTAAGCAGCTTGTGTTTAGCTTTAATTCTATTTATTCTAACAGTTTTGACACCTGTCCACATGTTTTGTTTGGTTGTCTGTCTCCCCCTTCTAGACCGTGGGCCCGTTGTTGGGTAGGGAGTAGGGACCACCTCTATATGTTGCCGACTTGTACTTCCCAAGCGCTTAGTACAGTGCTCTGCACACAGTAAGCACTCGATAAATGCAATTGAATGAATGAATAAGAGATTTTATTAATGTGGTAACAGTTTCAATGGAGAGGAAAGTGCGGATTTTAGCAATATCACGAAAGTTGGACTGACAGGATTTAGTGACGGATTGAACATGTGGGTTGAAAGAGAGAAAGGAGCCAAGGGTAATGCCAGCGTTACGGGCTTGTGAGATGGGACAGATGGTGGGGTTGTCTACAGTGTCAGGGGGAGGACAGGGTTTGGGTGGGAAGATAAGATCTGCTTTGGATGTGTTAAGTTTGAGGTGAGAGGAGGACATCGAATTAGAGATATCCCGAAGGCAGGAGGAAATGGGAGACTGGAGAGAGATCAGGGCTGGAGATGGAGATGCGGGAATCATCATAATAATGGTATTTATTAAGCTCTTACTGTGTGCAAAGCACTGTTCTAAGCACTGGGGTAGATACAAGATAATCAGGTTGTATTATCTGATTATCTCTCCATCCCCCCATCTTGCCTCCTTCCCTTCCCCACAGCACCTGTATATATGTATATAAGTTTGTCCATATTTATTACTCTATTTATTTATTTATTTTACTTGTACATATCTATTCTATTTATTTTATTTTGTTGGTATGCTCGGTTTTGTTCTCCGTCTCCCCCTTTTAGACTGTGAGCCCACTGTTGGGTAGGGACTGTCTCTATATGTCGCCAACTTGTACTTCCCAAGCGCTTAGTACAGTGCTCTGCACACAGTCAGCGCTCAATAAATACGATTGATGATGATGATGATGATGATGAATCAGGTTGTCCCACGTGGGGCTCACAGTCTTCATCCCCATTTAACAGATGAGGGGACTGAAGCACAGAGAAGTGAAGTGACTTGCCCGAGGTCACCCAGCAGACAAATGGCGGAGCCGGGATTAGAACCCACGTCCTCTGACTCCCAAGCTCGGGCTCTCGCCAGTAAGCCACGCTGCCTAAAGGTGGGAGTTGAAGCCGTGGGAGCGAACGAGTTCTGGTGTAGATTAGAGAAGCAGCGTGGCTCAGTGGAAAGGAGCCCGGGCTTTGGAGGCAGAGGTCATGGGTTCAAATCCCGGCTCTGCCAGTTGTCAGCTGGGTGACTTTGGGCAAGTCACTTCACTTCTCTGGGCCTCAGTTACCTCATCTGTCAAATGGGGATGAAGACTGTGAGCCCCCCGTGGGACAACCTGATCACCTTGTAAGCTCCCCAGCACCTAGAACAGTACTTTGCACATAGTAAGCGCTTAATAAATGTCATTATTATTATTATTATTATTTGATCTCTGAGACTGGCCGTCCCTGTTGACTCGGACACGATGTCCGTGATGGTTCCGCGTGACCGGGAGGAAAGAAAAGGTCACCCCTGGGCCTGGGGGAAGGGCAAGAGCCCCTTGGTCAGCCGGGAGACCCCGATAGCTGGGCCGGGCACGGGGGGATCGAGGGGATGTTTTAGTCTCCAATGTCGCTAGTTTGGTGCCCACCGTGAGAAACGGCGGCGGAGGTTGGGGTTGTCGGGGGGACCAGAGAAGATGGTATCTCTACGTTTCCCTTCAGGCCCCGAGATAGTTCTCACCCCCCCTCCATCTTCTCCACCCCCAAGGGGAGTTCAGGGGAAGGGGTTTAAAGCCCTCAATTTCATCATCATCATCAATCGTATTTATTGAGCGCTTACTGTGTGCAGAGCACTGTACTAAGCGCTTGGGAAGTACAAATTGGCGACATGTAAAGACAGTCCCTACCCAACAGTGGGCTCACAGTCTAATAGGGGAGACAGAGAACAAAACCAAACATACTAACAAAATAAAATAGAATAGATATGTACAAATAAAATAAATAAATAAATAAATAGAGTAATAATTTCCTCCCCTCCTCCATTTCCTCACCTCCTCCTGCCTCATCTCTACTCTCCTACTCCAGCCCAGGCCGCGTACTTGGCTCCTCTAATGCCAACCTAGTCCCTGTCCCTCTGTCTCATCCCGCCCTCGTCCCGCCCCTGTCCTGGAACGCCGTCCCTCCTCAAATCCCACAGACCACCACCCTCCCCCACTTCAAAGTCTTATTAAAGAATAAGAGAATTCGAAAGAGTTAAAGAATTAGAGAAGCAGCGTGGCTCAGTGGAAAGAGCGTGGGCTTTGGAGTCGGAGGTCGTGGGTTCCAATCCCGGCTCCGCCAATTATCAGCTGGGTGACTTTGGGCAAGTCACGTAGCTTCTCTGTGCCCCAGTTACCTCATCTGGAAAATGGGGATGAAGACTGTGAGCCCCCCGGGGTACAACCTGATCACCTTGTAACCTCCCCAGTGCTTAGAACAGTGCTTTGCACATAGTAAGCGCTTAATAAATGCCATTATTATTATTATTATTATATTATTATTAAAGGCCCATCTCCTCCAATCAATCAATCAATCAATCAATCATATTTATTGAGCGCTTACTGTGTGCAGAGCACTGTACTAAGCGCTTGGGAAGTACAAGTTGGCAACATATAGAGACAGTCCCTACCCAACAGTGGGCTCACAGTCTAGAAGAGGCAAGGGCCCAGGCTTGGGAGTCAGAGGTCATGGGTTCTAATCCCACCTCTGCCACTTAGCTGGGTGATCAGGTTGTCCCACGGGGGGCTCACAGTCTTCATCCCCATTTTCCAGATGAGGGAACTGAGGCCCAGAGAAGTGAAGTGACTTGCCTAAAGTCACCCAGCTGACAATTGGCGGAGCCGGGATTTGAACCCGTGACCTCTGACTCCAAAGCCCGGGCTCTTTCCACTGAGCCATCTGTCCCCCATCCCAGCCCCACAGCACTTATGTCCAGGCACATCATCTATTTCTTTCTATTCATGTCTGTCTCAATCAATCAATCAATCAACCGTATTTATTGAGCGCTTACTGTGTGCAGAGCACTGTACTAAGCGCTTGGGAAGTACAAGTTGGCAACATATAGAGACAGTCCCTACCCAACAGTGGGCTCACAGTCTCCCCTGTAAGGTCCTTGTGGGCAGGGAATGCATCTGTGGCTCGGTGGAAAAGTGCACGGGCTTTGGAGTCAGAGGTCATGGGTTCAAATCCCGGCTCCGCCAGTTGCCAGCTGTGTGACTTTGGGCAAGTCACTTAGCTTCTCTGGGCCTCAGTGACCTCATCTGTAAAATGGGGGTTGACTGTGAGCCCCCTGTGGGACAACCTGATCACCTTGTAACCTCCCCAGCGCTTAGAACAGTGCTTTGCACGTAGTAAGCGCTTAATAAATGCCATTATTATTATTATTATTATCTGTTCTCTTGTTATATCGGACTCTCCCAAGTGCGTTGTCCAGGGCTCTGCACACAGTAAGCGCTCAATAAATAGGATTGATTGATGGAAGGGGTGGAACACTTGGGGTGGGAGAAGAGAGAGGGGATGAAGACAATGACCGGGGCTGGGGTGACCCCCAACTCAAGCCTTGAACCTTGAGAGGGAGGGACCCCGATTCTCAGACACAAACACCCTCCTCACCCCGGTAACTCTTTTCATAATAATAATAATAATAATAATAATGATGGCATTCGTTAAGGGCTTACTATGTGCCAAGCACTGTTCTAAGCACTGGGGGGGAACACAAGGTAATCGGGTTGTCCCACGGGGGGCTCACAGTCTTCATCCCCACTGTTGGGTAGGCACTGTCTCTATATGTTGCCAATTTGTACTTCCCAAGCGCTTAGTACAGTGCTCTGCACATAGTAAGCGCTCAATAAATACGATTGATGATGATTTGACAGGTGAGGTAACTGAGAGAAGTGAAGTGACTTGCCCAAAGTCACTCAGCTGGCAAGGGGCGGTGTCAGAATTAGAACCCACGACCTCTGACTTTCAAGCCCGTGCTCTTTCCACTGAGCCTTGCTGCTTCTCCAGCCACGCTACAGTGTGGCCTAGTGGGTAATAATAATAATAATTATAATATTTGTTTTTTAGTAATTAGGGTATTATGATACCATAATAGCATGGCAATAATTATGGTATTTGGTATTTATGGTATGGTATGGTATTTACTATGTGCCAAGCACTGGCCTAAACGCTGGAGTTAGATACAAGGTAATCAGATCGTCCCACGTGGGGCTCCCCGTCTTCATCCCCATTTTACAGACGAGGGAACTGAGGCACAGAGAAGTGAAGTGACTTGCCCAAGGTCACACAGCAGATGAGTGGCGGAGCCGGGATTAGAACTCACATCCTCTGACCCCCAAGCCCATGTTCTTGCCACTAAACCACAGAGGCACAGAGAAGTGAAGTGACTTGCCCAAGGTCACACAGCAGATGAGTGGCGGAGCCGGGATTAGAACTCACATCCTCTGACCCCCAAGCCCATGTTCTTGCCACTAAACCACAGAGGCACAGAGAAGTGAAGTGACTTGCCCAAGGTCACACAGCAGATGAGTGGCGGAGCCAGGATTAGAACTCACGTCCTCTGACCCCCCAAGCCCCTGTTCTTGCCACTAAACCACAGAGCCTGGAACTGGGGGTCAGAAGGACCTGGGTTCTAATCCTGTCTCTGCCACTTGTCTGCTGTGTGACCTTAGGCAAGTCACTTATATAATAAGAAGCAGTGCGGCCTAGTGGAAAGAGCCCTGGCTGGGTCTCAGAAGGACCTGGGTTCTAATCCTGGCCTCACCACTTGTCCGCTGGGAGAGTCACTTACAATATGTAGTGAGAAGCAGTGTGGCCGAGTGGAAAGACTGTGAGCCCACTGTGGGGTAGGGACTGTCTCTATATGTTGCCAATTTGTACTTCCCCAGCGCTTAGTACAGTGCTCTGCACACAGTAAGCGCTCAATAAATACGATCGATGATGATAAAGAGCCCAGGCCTGGGACTCAAAAAGACCTGGGTTCTAATCCCGGTTCCACCAGTTGTCTGCTGTATGATCGTGGGCAAGTTACTTGTAATGTGCAAAAAGAGGCAGTTTGGCCTAGTGGAAAGAGCCCTGGCTGGGTCTCGGAAGGACCTGGGTTCTAATCCCGGCTCCGCCGCTTGTCGGCTGTGAGACCTTGGGCAGGTCACTTCACTTCTCTGAGCCTCAGTGACCTCATCTGTAAAATGGGGGTGAAGACTGGGAGCCCCACGTGGGACAACCTGATCACCTTGTATCCCCCCCAGCGCTTAGAACAGTGCTTCGCACATAGTAAGCGCGTAACAAATGCTATTATTATTATATATATAATGAAAAGCAGTGGATGAAGCCAGAGAGTGGGAAGAACTCGGGTTCTCATCTCGGCTCCGCCACTTGTCTGCTGGGTGACCTTGGGCAACTCATTTAGCTTCTCTGGGCCTCAGTGACCTCATCTGGAAAATGGGGATTGAGACTGTGAGCCCCACGTGGGACAGGGACTGTGTCCAACCCGATTTGCTTGTATCCACCCCAGCGTTTAGTACAGTGCCTGGCACAGAGTAAGTGCTTAACAAATACTATTATTATTATTATTATATGCATCGAGAAGCAGCATGGCCTAGGGGAAAGAGCTCGGGCCTGGGAGTTGGAAGGACCTGAGTTCTAATCCCGGCTCCACCCCTTGTCTGTCATGGGACCTGGCAAGTCACTTCACTTCTCTGGGCCTCAGTTCCCTCATCTGGAAAATGGGGATGAAGACTGAGAGCACCACATGGGCAAGTCACTTCACTTCTCTGGGGCTCAGTTCCCTCATCTGGAAAATGGGGATGAAGACTGAGAGCACCACATTCATTCATTCATTCATTCATTCATTCATTCATTCATTCAATCGTATTTATTCATTCATTCATGCATTCAATCATATTTATTGAGCACTTATTGTGTGCAGAGCACTGTACTAAGCGCTTGGGAAGTACAAGTTGGCAACATCTAGAGACAGTCCCTCCCCAACAGCGGGCTCACAGTCTAGAAGGGGGAGACAGACAACAAAACAAAACATATAAACCAAATAAAATAAATAGAATAAATATGTACAAGTAAAATAGAGTAATAAATCTGTACAAACATATATACATATATACTGTGGGGAGGGGAAGGAGGTAAGGCAGAGGGGATGGGGAGGGGGAGTGGGGGAAAGGAAGGAAGGGGCTCAGTTTGGGCAAGTCACTTCACTTCTCTGGGCCTCAGTTCCCTCATCTGTAAAATGGGGATGAAGACTGAGAGCACCACATGGGACAGGGACCATGTTCAGCCCTATGATCTTGTATCCAACCCAGCGCTGGCCCATAGTAAGCGCTTAACAGATCCCCCGGTCACCATGGTTTTCCTTTCGTCCTCTCCGCAGGGTTTGGCCCGTGAGGAACCCCAAGTGGATGTGAATCAGGCCCACGTCCTGCCCGCTCCATCCGGCAAAAAGGTAATCGATGAATCAACCACTTCTCTGGGCCTCGGTTGCCTCATCTGGAAAATGGGGATTAAGATTGGGAGCCCCAGGTGGGACGGGGACTGTGTCCGGCTCGTTGTGGGCAGGGAATGTGTCTGTTGATTGTGTTATTGTATCAATCAATCAATCAATCAATCGTATTTATTGAGCGCTTACTTTGTGCAGAGCACTGTACTAAGCGCTTGGGAAGTACAAGTTGGCAACATATAGAGACAGTCCCTACCCAGCAGTGGGCTCACAGTCTAAAAGGGGGAGACAGAGAACAAACCAAACATACTAACAAAATAAAATAAATAGAATAGATATGTACAAGTAAAATAAATAAATAAATAAATAGAGTAATAAATATGTACAAACGTATATGCATATATACAGGATATACATATATACAGGTCATATATACGTATATATTGTACTTACCCAAGCGCTTAATACGGTGCTCCGCAAACAGGAGGCGCTCAATTCATTCCTTCATTCAGTCGTATTTATTGAGCGCTTACTGTGTGCAGAGCACTGTACTAAGCGCTTGGGAAGTACAAGTTGGCAACATATGGAGACAGTCCCTACCCAACAATGGGCTCACAGTCTAGAAGACTCAATGCATTTCAAGCGCTTAGTGCAGTGCTCTGCACACAGTAAGCGCTCAATAAATGTGATTGAATGAACAAAATTCAACTGCATAATTAGCTTGGATCTACCCTAGCTCTTAGAACAGTGCCTGACACACAGTAAGCATTGAACAAATACCATTTTTTTAAAAAAAAACAATCAATAAATGGGATTTATTGAATGTGATTTTAGACTGTGATTTTAGACTGTGAGCCCACTGTTGGGTAGGGATGTCTCTATATGTTGCCAACTTGTACTTCCCAAGAGCTTAGTACAGTGCTCTGCACACAGTAAGCGCTCAATAAATACGACTGATTGATTGATTAAGGGCTTACAAGGTGCGGAGCATTGGATTATGCATTTGGTACAGTATCAATTGATGAGTCCTATTTATGGAGCACTTAGTGTGTGCAGAGCACTGTGATGAGCACTTGGGAGAGTCCAGTACGAAAGAACTGATAGACAAGTTCCCCGCCCACACGAGCTGACAGTTTAGAGGGAGAGGCAGTCATCAATATAAAGAAATAAATGACCGATTTGGACCTAAGTGGTGTGGGGGGAGGAACCTGTACTTCCCAAGCGTTTAGTACAGTGCTCTGCACACAGTAAGCGCTCAATAAATACGATTGATTGAGTGATTGATTTAATAAAGGGAGAAGGGAGAGGGAGAAGAGGAAAGGGAGGCTTAGTCAGGGAAGGCCTCTCGGAGAGAAGCAGCATGGCTCAGTGGAAAGAGCCCGGGCTTGGGAATCAGAGGTCACGGGTTCTAATCCCGGCTCCGCCACTCATCAGCTGTGTGACTTTGGGCAAATCACTTCTCTGTGCCTCAGTTCCCTCATCTGTAAAGCGGGGATGAAGACTGGGAGCCCCACGTGCGACAACCTGATGACCTCGTATCTCCCCCAGCGCTTAGAACAGTGCCTGGCACGTAGTAAGCGCTTAACCAATGCCATCATCATCATCTTGGAGGAGACGGGCCTTCAATAAGGCTTTGAAGCAGGGGAGAGTCATCGTCTGGGGGATATGAGGAGGGAGGGCATTCCGGGTCAATCAATCAATCAATCAATCAATTGTATTTATTGAGCGCTTACTGTTTGCAGAGCACTGTACTAAGCGCTTGGAAGGACAAGTCGGCAACACATAGAGACAGTCCCTACCCAACAGCGGGCTCACAGTCTAGAAGGGTCATCATCATCATCATCATCATCATCATCATCATCAATCGTATTTATTGAGCGCTTACTATGTGCAGAGCACTGTACTAAGCGCTTGGGAAGTACAAATTGGCAACATCTAGAGACAGTCCCTACCCAACAGTGGGCTCACAGTCTAAAAGGGGGAGACGGAGAACAAAACCAAACATACTAACAAAATAAAATAAATAGAATAGATATGTACAAGTAAAATAAATAAATAAATAGAGTAATAAATATGTACAAACATATATACATATATACATCATCATCAATCGTATTTATTGAGCGCTTACTGTGTGCAGAGCACTGTACTAAGCGCTTAGTACAGTCGGCCGGAGGCAGGACGTAGGCGAGAGGACAGCGTACCGTACAGTAGAGTTGGTGGACACAATCACTGCCCACAAGAAGCTTACAGTCTAGACGGTCAGGCATTCGTTAACATAACTAATAATTAAACAACTAAAGAAATAACTAATTCCTGTGAGGCACTTTGGTAATAAAAGCACTAGATAGAAACAGAGTCCTCCATGCGGGCAGGGGATGTGTCCGTTCATTGTTGTATTGTCCTTTCCCAAGCGCTTAATACAGTGCTCTGCACATAGGAAGCGCTCAGTAAATACGATTGAATGAATGAATGACTAAGAGGGGAAATGGGAGATTAGAGGATAGCAACATAGGCTTTTAGACTGTGAGCCCACTGTTGGGTAAGGACTGTCTCTGTATGTTGCCAACTTGTACTTCCCAAGCGCTTAGTACAGTGCTCTGCACACAGTAAGCGCTCAATAAATACGATTGATGATGATAGGCGCTGTGAGACTGGGGAGACTAATATGGGATTTAGGGGTACGGATTTGAGGTCACAAACGGTGCAGAAGGGAGGACAAATAGGAGCAATCAATAAATGTCATTTATTGAGCCTTTAATGTATGCAGAGCACTGTACTGATCACTCGGGAGAGTCCAGTAGGACAGAGTTTGGTAGAAATGTTCCCTGCACAAGGCAACACACTGAAGCGGTGCGGCCTAGTGGGTAGAGCCCGGGTCTGGGAGTTGGAAGGACCTGGGTTCTAATTGCCCCTCCTGTGCTGTGTGACCTTGGGCAAGTCACTAGACTTCTCTGGGCCTCAGTTCCCTCATCTATAGAACGGGGATTATGGTACCTGTTAAGCGCTTACTATGTGCCAAGCACTGTTCTAAGCGCTGGGGTAGATGCAGGGTAATCAGGTTGTCCCACGTGGGGCTCACACCTTTTAATCCCCATTTTTCAGATGAGGGCACTGAGGCACAGAGAAGTAAGTGTCTTGCCCAAGGTCACACAGCAGACAAGTGGCGGAGCAGGATTAGAACCCAGGTCCTCTGACTCCCAACCCCGGGCTCTTTGCACTAAGCCACCCTGCTTGTGAGCCCCACGTGGGACCTGGACGGGTCCAACCCGATGAGCTTGGATCAACCCCGGCGCATAGTACAGTGCCCGTCACGTAGTAAGCGCTTAACAAATACCATGAAAAAGAGAGAGACACCTGAGGGTGAACTTAATAATAATAATAATAATAATAATAATAATAATGATGGCATTTATTAAGCACTTACTATGTGCAAAGCACTGTTCTAAGCACCGTGGAGGTTAAAGGGTGATCAGGTTGTCCCACGGAGGGCTCACAGTCTTCATCCCCATTTTCCAGATGAGGGAACTGAGGCCCAGAGAATAATAATAATAATAATAATAATAATAATAATGATGGCATTTATTAAGCACTTACTATGTGGAAAGCACTGTTCTAAGCGCTGGGGTAGATACAAGGTAATCAGGTTGTCCCACGAGGGGCTTACAGTCTTCAACCCCATTTTACAGATGAGGGAACTGAGGCCCAGAGAAGTGAAGTGACTTGCCCAAAGTCACACAGCTGGCAATTGGCGGAGCCGGGATTTGAACCCATGACCTCTGACTCCAAAGCCCGGGCTCTTTCCACTGAGCCACGCTGCTTCCCACTTGGCAGCGGCCCACTTCTCTGGAGGGTTTTGGGCCCGGAGCTGGGACGGGTTGTTCTTGGGAAGCCTGAGTATGATCTTGATAACAATTGTGGTATTTGTTGAGCGCTCACTATGTGCCAGACACTGTACTGAGCGCTGGGGTGGATAGCTGAGAAGCAGCATGGCCTAGTGGCAGGAGCACAGGCTTGGGAGCCAGAGGTTGTGGGTTCTAATCCCGACTCCGGCACTTGTCTGCTGTGTGATCTTGGGCCAGTCACTTCTCTGGGCCTCAGTTCCTTCATCTGTAAAATGGGGATGAAGACTGTGAGCCCCACATGGGACAACCTGATGACCTTGTATCTCCCCCAACGCTTAGAACGGTGCGTGGCACATAGTAAGCGCTTAACAAATACCATAATTATTATTACAAGCAAATCGGGTTGGACACAGTCCCTGTCTAGTCCCTACTAGAATAGATAGTACGTATCTATTCTATTTATTTTATTTTGTTAATATGTTTGGTTTTGTTCTCTAATATGTTTTGTTTTGCTGTCTGTCTCCCCCTTCTAGACTGTGAGCCCGCTGTTGGGTAGGGACCGTCTCTATATGTGCCAACTTGTACTTCCCAAGCGCTTAGTACAGTGCTCTGCACACAGTAAGCGCTCAATAAATACGATTGAATGAATGAATGAATGAATGTCTCCCCCTTCTAGCCTGTGAGCCCACTGTTGGGTAGGGACTGTCTCTATATGTTGCCAACTCGTACTTCCCAAGCGCTTAGTACAGTGCTCTGCACACAGTGAGCGCTCAATAAATACGATTGATTGATTGATTGATTGATTGCCCCACTTGGGGCTCACAGTCTCAGTCCCCATTTTACAGATGAGGGAACTGAGGCCCAGAGAGGTGAAGTGACTTGTCCAAGGTTACACAGCCGACGCGTGGCACAGCAGGGATTATCATCAATCGTATTTATTGAGCGCTTACTATGTGCAGAGCACTGTACCCACGATCTCCTGATTCCCAGGCCCGGGCTCTATCCACTCCGCCATGCTGCTTCACCCTGATGTTCCCTGCCCCCCGCCCACTCCCCACTGCCCCGGGGCGGGGCGAGGGGGTCCCTTGTTAGAGTATGGAAGACCAGGGTCCTCCCTTCCTCCATTTCTAGACTGTGAACCCATTGTTGGGTAAGTTGGGTTGGCTTGGGAGTCAGAGGTCGTGGGTTCAAATTCCGACTCCTCCACTCATCTGCTGTGTGACTTTGGGCAAGTCGCCTCGCTCCTCTGGGCCTCAGTTCCCTCATCTGTCAAATGGGGATGAAGACTGTGAGTCCCACATGGGACAACCTCATTACCTTGTATCCCCCCAGCGCTTAGAACAGTGCTTGGCACATAGGAAGTGCTTAACAAGTTCCCAAGCGCTTAGTACAGTGCTCTGCACACAGGAGGCGCTCAATAAATATGATTGATTGATTGATTGATTCCCCGTGGGCATCCTGGGGCCAGCGTGCCCCCAGTCAGCGGGGAGAGGGGAGGGCCAAGGCCAGGAGAGGGGCACAACTGGCCCCTCGGGGTACGGAGAGCTTTGGATTTCGGCCTGGGAGGAAGTTGGACAAAGAAGGCAGCCCCCACTCACCCAAGGCGGTGCCCGGCGGGCACGACCTGTTCCTTGCCCCGGGTCGGGTGAGCCCGGGCTCATTCGCACGTCCAGTTTCACCTCGGGCCTTGGCACAGAGTACGCGCTCAACAAGTTCCATAACAACAAAAAAAAGGGACCTAAGTTCTGATTCCGGCTCCTCTTCCTTGCCCGCTGTGTGACCTCGGGCAAGTCGCTTGGCTTCCTGGCTCAGTGGAAAGAGCCCGGGCTTGGGAGTCGGAGGTCGTGGGTTCTCATCCCGGCTCTGCCACTCGTCGGCTGGGTGGCTCTGGGCAAGTCGCTTCACTTCTCTGGGCCTCAGTTCCCTCATCTGTAAAATGGGGATGAAGACCGCGAGCCCCACGTGGGACAACCTGATTACCTTGTATCCCCCCCAAGCATAGTAAGTGCTTAACAAATTCCCAAGCACTTAGTACAGTGCTCTGCACACAGCAAGCGCTCAATAAATACGATTGAATGAATGAATAAATATGATTGAATGAATGAACAAATGGCATTATTATTATTAAGGATGGTTTCAGTCCACCCCAATTATCCCAGTGTATGGCGTAGGGGGTAGAACCCCAGTTTGGGAGTCAGAAAGACCTGCGTTCTCATCCCAGCTCTGCCACTTGTCAGCTGGGTGACTTTGGGCAAGTCACTTCACTTCTCTGGGCCTCAGTAACCTCTGTAAAATGGGGATGAAGACTGTGAGCCCCACATGGGACAACCTGATTATCTCGTATCTCCCCAGCGCTTAGAACAGTGCTTGGCACATAGGAAGT
Source organism: Tachyglossus aculeatus (assembly GCF_015852505.1). Taxonomy (NCBI): domain Eukaryota; kingdom Metazoa; phylum Chordata; class Mammalia; order Monotremata; family Tachyglossidae; genus Tachyglossus; species Tachyglossus aculeatus. The sequence goes on along the minus strand of NC_052087.1, from coordinate 52,753,139 downwards.
GCTTAACAAATTCCCAAGCGCTTAGTACAGTGCTCTGCACACAGTAAGTGCTCAATAAATACGATTGAGTGAATGAATGAGTGAATAAATACGATTGAATGAATGAACAAATGGCATTATTATTATTATTATTCTTAAGGATGGTTTCAGCCCACCCCAATTATCCTAGTGTATGGCGTAATGGGTAGAACCCCAGTTTGGGAGTCAGAAAGACTTGGGTTCTCATCCCAGCTCTGCCACTTGTCAGCTGGGTGACTTTGGGCAAGTCACTTCACTTCTCTGGACCTCAGTTACCTCATCTGTAAAATGGGGATGAAGACTGTGAGCCCCACACGGGACAACCTGATTACCTCGTATCCCCCCAGCGCTTAGAACGGTGCTTGGCACATAGGAAGTGCTTAACAAATTCCCAAGCGCTTAGTACAGTGCTCTGCACACAGTAAGCGCTCAATAAATATGATTGAATGAATGAATGAATGAATAAATACGATTGAATGAATGAACAAATGGCATTATTATTATTAATATTATTAATAAGGATGGTTTCAGCCCACCCCAATTATCCCAGTGTATGGCATAATGGGTAGAACCCCAGTTTGGGAGTCAGAAAGACCTGGGTTCTCATCCCAGCTCTGCCACTTGTCAGCTGGGTGACTTTGGGCAAGTCACTTCACTTCTCTGGGCCTCAGTAACCTCCTCTGTAAAATGGGGATGAAGACTGTTAGCCCCACATGGGACAACCTGATTACCTCGTATCCCCCCAGCGCTTAGAACAGTGCTTGGCACATAGGAAGTGCTTAACAAATTCCCAAGCGCTTAGTACAGTGCTCTGCACACAGTAAGCGCTCAATAAATACGATTGAATGAATGAATGAATGAATAAATACGATTGAATGAATGAACAAATGGCATTATTATTATTATTATTAATAAGGATGGTTTCAGCCCACCCCAATTATCCCAGTGTATGGCGTAGTGGGTAGAACCCCAGTTTGGGAGTCAGAAAGACTTGGGTTCTCATCCCAGCTCTGCCACTTGTCAGCTGGGTGACTTTGGGCAAGTCACTTCACTTCTCTGGACCTCAGTTACCTCATCTGTAAAATGGGGATGAAGACTGTGAGCCCCACACGGGACAACCTGATTACCTCGTATCCCCCCAGCGCTTAGAACAGTGCTTGGCACATAGGAAGTGCTTAACAAATTCCCAAGCGCTTAGTACAGTGCTCTGCACACAGTAAGCGCTCAATAAATAAGATTGAATGAATGAATGAATAAATAAATACGATTGAATGAATGAATGAATGAATAAATACGATTGAATGAATGAACAAATGGCATTCTTCTTCTTCTTCTTCTTCTTCTTCTTCTTCTTCTTCTTTCTTCTTCTTCTTCTTTCTTCTTCTTTCTTCTTCTTCTTCTTCTTCTTTCTTCTTCTTCTTCTTCTTCTTCTTCTTCTTCTTCTTCTTCTTCTTCTTCTTCCCCAGTTATCCCAGTGTATGGCGTAGTGGGTAGAACCCCAGTTTGGGAGTCAGAAAGACCTGGGTTCTCATCCCAGCTCCGCCACTTGTCAGCTGGGTGACTTTGGGCAAGTCGCTTCACTTCTCTGGGCCTCAGTTCCCTCCTCTGTAAAATGGGGATGAAGACTGTGAGCCCCACATGGGACAACCTGATTACCTCGTATCTCCCCAGCGCTTAGAACAGTGCTTGGCACATAGGAAGTGCTTAACAAATTCCCAAGCGCTTAGTCCAGTGCTCTGCACACAGTAAGCGCTCAATATATACGATTGAATGAATGAATGAATGAATAAATACGATTGAATGAATGAACAAATGGCATTATTATTATTATTATTAATAAGGATGGTTTCAGCCCACCCCAATTATCCTAGTGTATGGCGTAATGGGTAGAACCCCAGTTTGGGAGTCAGAAAGACTTGGGTTCTCATCCCAGCTCCGCCACTTGTCAGCTGGGTGACTTTGGGCAAGTCGCTTCACTTCTCTGGGCCTCAGTTCCCTCATCTGTAAAATGGGGATGAAGACTGTGAGCCCCACATGGGACAACCTGATTACCTCGTACCTCCCCAGCGCTTAGAACAGTGCTTGGCACATAGGAAGTGCTTAACAAATTCCCAAGCGCTTAGTACAGTGCTCTGCACACAGTAAGCGCTCAATAAATACGATTGAATGAATGAATGAATAAATAAATACGATTGATTGAATGAATGAATGAATAAATACGATTGAATGAATGAACAAATGGCATTATTATTATTATTATTATTATTATTATTATTATTATTATTATTATTATTATTATTAAGGAGGGTTTCAGTCCACCCCAGTTATCCCAGTGTATGGCGTAGTGGGTAGAACCCCAGTTTGGGAGTCAGAAAGACTTGGGTTCTCATCCCAGCTCCGCCACTTGTCAGCTGGGTGACTTTGGGCAAGCCACTTCACTTCTCTGGGCCTCAGTAACCTCCTCTGTAAAATGGGGATGAAGACTGTGAGCCCCAAGTGGGACAACCTGATAACCTTGCATCTATCCCAGCACTTAGATCAGCACTTGGCACATAGTAAGCGCTTAACAAAGGCCATTAATATTATTATTATTCTCTGTGCCACAGTTTCCTCCTTCGTAAAAAGAAGGGGGCAGAGCCAGAATTAGAACCCAGGTCCTTCTGGCTCTCACCCCAGCAGGCCGTGGGGTGGCCAAGACGGAGCTGGCACTGGCTGGGCATTTCCTGGCTCGGCCCCTCGCTGACCTCCGCGACGTTCCCGGGGCGGGCGCGGCGGGCGCCGGCCCGGCCTCCTCTGCCAGCCTGGACACCACGTCCTGCCCGAGGGCCGGGCCACTTCCTCCCAGATTGGCCATGATGATGATGATGGCATTTATTAAGCGCTTACTATGTGCCAAGCACTGTTCTAAGCGCCGGGGGGGAATACAAGGTGATCAGGTTGTCCCACGCGGGGCTCACAGTCTTAATCCCCATTTTACAGATGAGGCAACTGAGGCTCAGAGAAGCGAAGTGACTTGCCGAAGGTCACACAGCAGACATGTGGCGGAGCCGGGATTCGAACCCATGACCTCGGACTCCAAAGCCCGGGATCTTTCCAGTTAGCCATGCCGCTTCTCTGTCCACCTCTGGGCTGATGGCCCTGCTCCAAGGGAGGAGACTGCGAGCCCACTGTTGGGTAGGGACCGTCTCTATATGTTGGACTTCCCAAGCGCTTAGTACAGTGCTCTGCACACAGGAAGCGCTCAATAAATACCATTGAACGAACGAATGAGACGGTGGGCCTGACCGTCGGGACGCCTGGAGCATCGGTGCCCATCCTGGGGCAGACAGGAAACCCTCCCAGAGGAAGGTTGCCAATTTGTACTTCCCAAGTGCTTAGTACAGTGCTCTGCACATAGTAAGCGCTCAATAAATGCGATTGATGATGATGATGAGGGGACCGATCCAACGGAAGCCGGCCACGGCACAGCCCACCCGCTGCCGGAGCCAAGATCGAAGCAGCGGGGCCTGCTGGGTGACCGCGGGCAGGTCGCTTCACTTCTCTGGGCCTCAGTTCTCTCATCTGCAAAATGGGGATGGAGACTGTGAGCCCCACGTGGGACAGAGACTGTGTCCAACCCGATCGCCACTTGTCAGCTGTGTGACTTTGGGCAAGTCACTTCACTTCTCTACATATCTATTCTATTTATTTTATTTTGTTAGTATGTTTGGTTTTGTTCTCTGTCTCCCCCCTTTTAGACTGTGAGCCCGCTGTTGGGTAGGGACTGTCTCTAGATGTTGCCGTCTTATACTTCCCAAGCGCTTAGTACAGTGCTCTGCACACAGTAAGCGCTCAATAAATACGATTGATTGATTGATTAGCTTGTGTCCACCCCAGCGCTCAGTACAGTGCCTGGCACATAGCGCTTAACAAATGCCACACAAAAAAATACTATATCTACAAAATGGGGATGAAGACATTGAGCCCCGCATCATCACCATCATCATCAATCGTATTTATTGAGTGCTTACTATGCTCAATACTTACTGTGTGCAGAACAGTCAATTTCAATCAATCAATCGTATTTATTGAGCGCTTACTGTGTGCAGAGCACTGTACTAAGCACTTGGGAAGTACAAGTTGGCAACATATAGAGACGGTCCCTACCCAACAGTGGGCTCACAGTCTAGAAGGGGGAGACAGAAAACGAAACAAAACATATTAACAAAATAAAATAAATAGAATAGATATGTACAAGTAAAATAAATAGAGTAATAAATGCGTACAAACATATATACATATATAAGGTAATGAGATATAAGATATAGACACGATATAAAGTAATCAGGTTGTCCCACAAGGGGCTCACAGTCCGCATGGGACATGGACTGTGTCCAACCTGATTAGCTTGTATGTACCTCAACAATACTAGTAATAATAGTAGTATTACTTAGTAACAATAAATAAATAATAACGACGGTATTTGTTAAGCGCTTACTGTGTACCAAGCACTGGGGTAGATACAGGGTCATCAGGTTGTCCCCCGTGGGGCTCACCGTCCTTATACCCATTTTCCAGATGACGTAACTGAGGCACCGAGAAGTGAAGTACTGCCTGTCCCCAAGTACTGAAGGACCGTCTGTCTATGTTGCCAACTTGTACTTTCCAAGCGCTTAGTACAGTGCTCTGCACACAGTAAATGCTCAATAAACACCATTGATTGATTGATTGATTGATTGAAGTGACTTGCCCAAAGTCACACAGCTGAAAAGTGGCGGAGCCGGGATTAGAACCCACGACCACTGACTCCCAAGTCCGGGCTCTTTCCACTAAGCCCGACACATGGTAAGCGCTTAAAAATTCCCATAAAAAATAGAGAGTCCTGGGTTCTGATCCTGACTCCCCCGCTAGCCCACTGTGTGACCTTGGGGAAGTCACTTGGCTTCTCCGTGCCCCGGTTTCTTCTTTCGTGAAATTGGGGTTCATCATCATCATCATCATCATCAATCGTATTTATTGAGCGCTTACTATGTGCAGAGCGCTGTACTAAGCGCTTGGGAAGCACAAATTGGCAACATCTAGAGACAGTCCCTACCCAACAGTGGGCTCACAGTCTAAAAGGGGGAGACAGAGAACAAAACCAAACATACTAACAAAATAAAATAAATAGAATAGATAGGTACAAATAAAATAAATAAATAAATTCAGGAACTGTTCTCTTGAATAGTCTGTGGTGTTTATGCTTGGCACATAGTGAGCGCTTAACAAATACCGTTATTATTATTTACAAGGCAGAGAAGCAGTGTAGCTCAGTGGAAAGAGCATGGGTTTGGGAGTCAGAGGTCATGGGTTCTAATCCCGGCTCTGCCACTGATCAGCTGTGTGACTTTGGGCAAGTCACTTGACTTCTGCCTCAGTGATCTCATCTGTAAAATGGAGATTAAGACTGTGAGCCCCTCGTGGGACAACCTGATTATCTTATATCTTGTTCTGCACACAGTAAGCGCTCCATAAATACGATTGAATGAATACACCAGGGCTTAGGACAGTGCTGGGCACATAGTAAGCACTTAAGTGCCATCAATCAATCAATCAATCAATCAATTGTATTTATTGAGCGCTTACTGTGTGCAGAGCACTGTACTAAGCGCTTGGGAAGTACAAGTTGGCGACATATAGAGACAGTCCCTACCCAACATCATCATCATCACCAATCGTATTTATTGAGCGCTTACTATGTGCAGAGCACTGTACTAAGCGCTTGGGAAGTACAAGTTGGCGACATATAGAGACAGTCCCCACCCAACAGTGGGCTCACAGTCTAAAAGGGGGAGACGGAGAAGAAAACCAAACACACTAACAAAATAAAACAGAATAGCCATGTACAAGTAAAATAAATAAATAAATAAATAGAGTAATAAATATGCACAAACAGATATACATATATACAGGTGCTGTGGGGAAGGGAAGGAGGTAAGATGAGGTAAATGCACATCATTAACAAAATAAATAGAATAGTAAATATGTACAAGTAAAATAAATAGAGTAATCAATCTGTCCAAACGTATATACAGGTGCTGTGGGGAGGGGAAGGAGGGAGGGTGGGAGAGGGAAAAGGGGGCTGAGTGTGGGAAGGCCTCTCATCCTATCCCGACTGGATGACTGCATCGGCCTCCTTTCTGTTCTCCCATTATTATTATTATTATTAGTCTGTGAGCCCCTTGTGGGGCAGAGACTGAGTTTGATCGATCAATCAATCAACCAATCAATCGTATTTATTGAGCGCTTACTATGTGCAGAGCACTGTACTAAGCGCTTGGGAAGTACAAATGGGCATCACATAGAGACAGTCCCTACCCAACAGTGGGCTCACAGTCTAAAAGGGGGAGACAGAGAACAGAACCAAACATACCAACAAAATAAAATAAGTAGGATAGAAATGTACAAGTAAAATAAATAAATAAATAAATAAATAAATAGAGTAATAAATATGTACAATCATATATACATCTATACAGGTGCTGTGGGGAAGGGAAGGAGGTAAGACGGGGGGATGGAGAGGGGGACGAGGGGGAGAGGAAAGAAGGGGCTCAGTCTTCTCCTGATCTGATTCTCCCGTTTCTGCCCCAGTGCTTGATACATGGAAAACTTTAACATTTACCATAAGACGTTGAAGAGTAAGGTGGAGTCCACCGTCACCGTTTATTGAGCGTTTATTGACTATTTACTTTGTGCAGAACGCTGGACTAAGCCCTTGGGAGAGTCCAGTTCACCGCCCCGAAGCGGTGGCTCAATGGAAAGAGCCCAGGCTTGGGAGTCAGAGGTCATGGGTTCTAATCCCAGCTCTGCCAATTAGCTGGGTGACCTTGGGCAAGTCACTTCACTTCTCTGGGCCTCACTTACCTCATCTGGAAAATGGGGATCAAGACCGTGAGCCCCACATGGGGCAACCCGATCACCTTGTATCCTCCCCAGTGCTTAGAACAGTGCTTTGCACATAGTAAGCACTTAACAAATGCCATTATTATTATTATTATTATTATTATTATTAATTCGACGGAGTTGTAGAAGGTTAGAAAAGCAGCGTGTTCTAGGGCAAGTCACTTCACTTCTCTGTGCCTCAGTTCCCTCATCTGTAAAATGGGGATTAAGACTGGAAGCCCCCTGTGGGACAACCTGATCACCTTGTAACCTCCCCAGCGCTTAGAACAGTGCTTTGCACATAGTAAGTGCTTAATAAATGCCATTATTATTATTATTTTTATTAAAGGGTGGCTCTGGGAGTCAGAAGGATCTGGGTTCTAATTCCAGTTAGACTGCGTGACCTTGGGCAAGTCACTTCACTTCTCTGTGCCCCAGTTCCCTCGTCTGTAAAGTGGGGATGAAGACTTTGAGCCCCGTATGGGACAGAAACTGTGTCCAACCGGATTAGCCTGTGTCTCCCACAGTGCTCAGTACAGTGCCTAGCACATAGTAAGCGCTTTACAGGTACCATAACAAAAAAAAAGAGTTGGTAGGCGTGATCCTTGCCCCCGAGGACCTTCAAATCTACAGCGGTGTTTACAAGTCTACAGGAGGAGTGAGCTCAACAGGTCTGGATCTCCTGGGATATATTTTTTTTATGGTATTTGGTAAGCGCTTATTATGTGTCAGGCCCTGTACTAAACGCTGGGTTAGATACAAATTAATCAGGTCGGGCACGGTCCGTGTCCCGCATGGGGCTCACGGCCTTAATCCCCATTTTCCATCTGAGAGAACCCAGGCCCAGAGAAGTGAAGCAACTTGCCCGAGGTCACCCAGCGGACGATTAAAATAATAATAATAATAATAATGGCATTTATCATGAGAGAACCCAGGCCCAGAGAAGTGAAGCGACTTACCCAAGGTCACCCAGCGGACGATTAAAATAATAATAATAATAATAATGATGACATTTATCAAGCACTTACTATGTCCAAAGCACTGTTCTAAGTGCTGGGGAGGTTACAAGGTGATCAGGCTGTCCCTCGGGGGGCTCACGGTCTTCATCCCCATTTTACAGATGAGGTAACTGAGGCCTGGAGAAGTGAAATCTTTTAGAATGTAAGCCCACTGTTGGGTAGGGACTGTCTCTATATGTTGCCAACTTGTACTTCCCAAGCGCTTAGCACGGTGCTCTGCACACGGTAAGCGCTCAATAAATACGATCGATTGATTGATTGACTTGTCCAAAGTCGCCCAGCTGACAATTGGCGGAGCCGGAATTTGAACCCATGACCTCTGACTCCAAAGCCCGGGCTCTTTCCACTGAGCCACGCTGCTTCCCCGGGCCTTCCGACTCCCGGGCCCAGGCTCTCTCCACTAGGCCGCACCGCTTCTGGGGTCCTGGATGCCACACGCGGGACTCCCCGGGTCACGGACTGAAGCGGGAAGAGACAGGAGGAAGGGAGAAAAGAAAGGAGGCGGCCGATGCAGTCATCCAGTTGGAATAAGATGAGAGGCCTTCCCACCCTGAGCCCCCTTTTTCCTCTCCTCCTCCCCATCCCCCCCAACCCTCCCTCCTTCCCCTCCCCACAGCACCTGTATATACGTTTGGACAGATTTATGACCCTATTTATTTTACTTGGACATATTTACTATTCTATTCATTTTGTTAACGATGTGCATTCACCCCATCTTACCTCTTTCCCTTCCCCACAGCACCTGTATATATGTGTATCTGTTGGGTAGGGACTGTCTCTATATGTTGCCAATTTGTACTTCCCAAGCGCTTAGTACAGTGCTCTGCACATAGTAAGCGCTCAATAAATACGATTGATGATGATGATGATGATATCTGTTTGTGCATATGAATTACTCTTATTATTTATTTATTTTACTTGTACATATCTATTCTATTTTATTTTGTTAGTAGGTTTGGTTTTGATCTCCGTCTCCCCCTTTTAGACTGTGAGCCCACTGTTGGGTAGGGACTGTCTCGATATGTCGCCAATTTGTACTTCCCAAGTGCTTAGTACAGTGCTCTGCACATAGTAGGCGCTCAATAAATACAATTGATGATGATGATGATGATGATACCTGTTTGTGCATATTAATTACTCTATTTATTTATTTATTTATTTTACTTGTACATATCTATTCTGTTTATTTTATTTTGTTAGTATGTTTGGTTTTGATCTCCGTCTCCCCCTTTTAGACTGTGAGCCCACTGTTGGGTAGGGACTGTCTCTATATGTCGCCAACTTGTACTTCCCAAGCGCTTAGTACAGTGCTCTGCACATAGTAAGCGCTCAATAAATACGATTGATGATGATGATGATGATACCTGTTTGTGCATATTAATTACCCTATTTATTTATTTATTTTACTTGTACATATCTATTCTGTTTATTTTATTTTGTTAGTAGGTTTGGTTTTGTTCTCCGTCTCCCCCTTTTAGACTGTGAGCCCACTGTTGGGTAGGGACTGTCTCTATATGTCGCCAATTTGTACTTCCCAAGCGCTTAGTACAGTGCTCTGCACATAGTAGGTGCTCAATAAATACGATTGATGATGATGATGATGATGATGATACCTGTTTGTGCATATTAATTACTCTATTTATTTATTTATTTTACTTGTACATATCTATTCTGTTTATTTTATGGTGTTAGTAGGTTTGGTTTTGATCTCCGTCTCCCCCTTTTAGACTGTGAGCCCACTGTTGGGTAGGGACCGTCTCTATATGTCGCCAACTTGTACTTCCCAAGCGCTTAGTACAGTGCTCTGCACATAGTAGGCGCTCAATAAATATGATTGATGATGATGATGATGATGATGATATCTGTTTGTGCATATTAATTACTCTATTTATTTATTTATTTTACTTGTACATATCTATTCTGTTTATTTTATTTTGTTAGTAGGTTTGGTTTTGTTCTCCGTCTCCCCCTTTTAGACTGTGAGCCCACTGTTGGGTAGGGACTGTCTCTATATGTCGCCAACTTGGACTTCCCAAGCGCTTAGTACAGTGCTCTGCACACAGTAAGCGCTCAATAAATATGATTGATGGATTGATTGATTGATTTAGCTTTAATTCTATCTGTTCTGACGACTTGACACCCATCCACCTGTTTTGTTTTGTTGTCTGTCTCCCCCTTCTAGACTGTGAGCCCGCTGTTGGGTAGGGACTGTCTCTATGGGTCGCCAACTTGTACTTCCCAAGCGCTTAGTACAGTGCTCTGCACACAGTAAGCGCTCAATAAATACAATTGATTGATTGATTGATTTAGCTTTAATTCTATCTGTTCTGACGACTTGACACCCATCCACCTGTTTTGTTTTGTTGTCTGTCTCCCCCTTCTAGACTGTGAGCCCACTGTTGGGTAGGGACTGTCTCTATAGGTCGCCAACTTGTACTTCCCAAGCGCTTAGTACAGTGCTCTGCACACAGTAAGCGCTCAATAAATACGATTAATTGATTGATTGATTGATTTAGCTTTAATTCTATCTGTTCTGACGACTTGACACCCATCCACCTGTTTTGTTTTGTTGTCTGTCTCCCCCTTCTAGACTGTGAGCCCGCTGTTGGGTAAGGGACCGTCTCTATCGGTTGCCTACTTGTACTTCCCAAGCGCTTAGTACAGTGCTCTGCACACAGTAAGCGCTCCATAAATATGATTGAATGAATGAATGATTAACGGCCCCGCCGGCCTCCGCTCTCTCCTCGCCCTGGAAGATGGGGAGACCCTTCCCCTTGAAGGCCAGCGTTGGGGGCGGTCAGTCTGTGCGGACACGGGGCAGGGCAGCCCGTGGTTATACTTTAACTTGGAGAAGCAGCGTGGCTCGGTGGAAAGAGCCCGGACTTTGGAGTCGGAGGTCATGGGTTCCGATCCTGGCTCTGCCACTTGTCAGCTGGGTGACTTTGGCCAAGTCACTTCACTTCTCTGGGCCTCAGTGCCCTCATCTGGAAAATGGGGATGAAGACTGTGAGCCCAACGTGGGATAACCTGATTACCGTGTATCCCCCCAGCGCTTAAAACAGTACTTTGCACATGGTAAGCGCTTAATAAATGCCATTATTATTATTATTATTATTATTTAACTTACCTGTTTCTGGTTTTTTAGGCCACTCCGTGACTCCCAGCAGCTCCCGCTCCGGCCCGCCTGACCTCACGAGGACCTCATCGCCCTTGGCGACGCCGTGCTCCACTGGCACCAAACCTTCAGTGCCTCTGTTTCCCCTCGACCAACCCCTGGGAGACCGGCAGGGCCGGCAACGGGCCGGCGACCTGACGTCTCGGGCCGGCGATGCCAGGAGCTGACGCCAACTGCTGAGGACACAACCGCTCCGGGGGGCAGCCAACCATGGCAGGTAGGCCTGGCGGCTGGGGTCTGGGTTCTAATTCCGGCTCTGCCCCTTTTTTCAGTCAATCCATCCATCCATCCCTCCATCCATCCATCCATCCATCCATCCATCCATCCATCCATCAGATGGACCAAGCGCACAGCACTGGCCTTGGCGCTTGGGAGGGGATGATCAAAGAATAATAATAATGGTACTTTTGAATAATAATAATAATGTTGGTGTTTTTTAAGCGCTTACTATGTGCAAAGCACTGTTCTAAGCGCTGGGGGGAACACAAAGAGGTGAGGTTGTCCCATGTGGGGCTCACAGTCTTAATCCCCATTTTGCAGATGAGGGAACTGAGGCACAGAGAAGTGAAGTGACTTGCCCAAGGTCACACAACAGACATGTGGGGGAGGCGGGATTCGAACCCATGACCTCCGACTCCCAAGCCCGCGCTCTTTCCACTGAGCCACGCTGCTTAGCGCTTGCTATGTGCCAAGCACTGTCCTCAACACCGGAGGAGATACAAGCTAATCAGATTGAACAGAGAAGCAGGGTGGCTCAGTGGAAAGACTGTGAGCCCCCCGTGGGACAACCTGATCACCTTGTTAACCTCCCCAGCGCTTAGAACAGTGCTTTGCACATAGTAAGCGCTTAATAAATGTCATTAAAAAACATAATAATAAATACAGTTGAATGAACAAATAGGAAGGGCTCAATAAAGATGATTGAATGAATGAGAAGCAGCATGTCTCAGTGGAAAGAGCCTGGGTTTGGGAGTCGGAAGGTCATGGGTTCTAATACCGGCTCCACCACGTGTCAGCTGTGTGACTTTGGGCACGTCACTTGACTTCTCTGGGCCTCAGTTCCCTCATCTGGAAAAATGGGGATGAAGACCGTGAGCCCCACGGGGGACAACCTGATGACCTAGTATCCCATCCTAGCGCTTAGAACAGTGCTTGGCACACAGAAAGCGCTTAACACACACTGCTTAGAGAAGCAGCGTGGCTCAGTGGAAAAGAGCATGGGCTTTGGAGCAAGAGGTTATGGGTTCAAATCCTGGCTCAGCCAGTTGTCAGCTGTGTGACTTTGGGCAAGTCACTTCACTTCTCTATTTATTTATTTATTTTACTTGTACATATCTATTCTATTTATTTTATTTGGTTAGTATGTTTGGTTTTGTTCTCTGTTTCCCCCTTTTAGACTGTGAGCCCACTGTTGGGTAGGGACTGTCTCTATATGTTGCCAACTTGAACTTCCCAAGCGCTTAGTACAGTGCTCTGCACACAGTAAGCGCTCAATAAATACGATTGATTGATTGATTCTCTGTACCTCAGTTACCTCATCTGTAAAATGGGGATTAAGACTGTGAGCCCCCTGTGGGACAACCTGATCACCTTGTAACCTCCCCAGCACATAGAACAGTGCTTTGCACATAGTAAGCGCTTAATAAATGCCTTTATTATTATTATCAACACATATCATAATTATTATTAAGCGCTCAATAAAGACGATTGAATGAATAGTAAGTGCTGGACAAATACAGAGAGAGACAGAGAGAGACACGGAGAGAGACATGGAGGGTGAAAAGAACAGGGCAGACTCGGGGGGAATTGAGGGGCAGTGGGGGAGAATCTCAGCCTCTCCAGGGGCTTAGCGATCCAGAGTGACGGGGCTCAGTCCAGCCCAGGCCCCGGGCCCAGCGAGGCCGCAGTCTGGGTTCTATTTTATTTTGTTTTATTTTATTTTATTTTATTATTATTTTATTTTATTTTATTATTTTATTTTATTTTATTTTATTATTTTATTTTATTTTATTTCACTTTATTATTTTATTTTATTTTATTTTATTTCATATTTTATATTTTATTTTATTTTTCATTTTATTTTATTTTATTTTATATTTTATTTTATTTTATTTTTCATTTCATTTTATTTTATTTTATTTTATTTTATTTTATTTTATATTTTATTTTATTATTTTATTTTATTTTATTTCACTTTATTATTTTATTTTATTTTATTTTATTTCATATTTTATATTTTATTTTATTTTATTTTATTTTTCATTTTATTTTATTTTATTTTATATTTTATTTTATTTTATTTTTCATTTCATTTTATTTTATTTTATTTTATTTTATTTTATTTTATATTTTATTTTATTATTTTATTTTATTTTATTTCACTTTATTATTTTATTTTATTTTATTTTATTTCATATTTTATATTTTATTTTATTTTATTTTATTTTTCATTTTATTTTATTTTATTTTATTTTATATTTTATTTTATTTTATTTTTCATTTCATTTTATTATTTTATTTTATTTTATATTTTATTTTATTTTATTTTATTTTATTATTTTATTTTATTTTTTATTATTTATTATTTATTTTATTTTTTATTTTATTTTATTTTATTTTATTATTTTTTATTTTATTTTATTTTATTTTATTATTATTTTATTTTATTTTATTTTATTAGAGTGTTTGGTTTTGTTCTCTGTCTCCCCCTTTTAGACGGTGAGCCCACTGTTGGGTAGGGGACCGTCTCTATATGTTGCCGACTTGTACTTCCCAAGCGCTTAGTACTGTGCTCTGCACACAGTAAGCGCTCAATAAATACGATTGATGATGATGATGATGATGGGTTCGAGCCGGAGCTGGAACTTTCCACGGGCGGAGCCTTTCTTGATGCCCACATGGGGTCAAAGGTGGCCTGTCTCCTTGGCTGATGGGCACGGCTCCAGTCTGCCAACCCACGCCGGCCAGACCAGACACCTCGGGGCCCCCGTCGGGAGAGGGATCGGCCCCTGAGAGTTAGGCCCAAGGCAGGGCTGGCCACACCATCCATCTGTTGCCAATTTGTACTTCCCAAGCGCTTAGTACAGTGCCCTGCACACAGTAAGCGCTCCGTAAATATGATTGAATGAGTGAATGAACCTCACGCCGGGCACGATAAGTCCCCGCGTCTGGCTGTCCGTTCCCTCAGCCCCACAATCAATCAATCAATCAATCGTATTTATTGAGCGCTTATTATGTGCAGAGCACTGTACTAAGCGCTTGGGAAGTACAAGTTGGCAACATATAGAGACAGTCCCTACCCAACAGTGGGCTCACACAGCCTCTGTGCTCTAGGCTTCTGGGGGGTAGGGACTTTGGACGTTTATAGTGATAATGTGCTGTTTGTTAAGCGCTTACTTCACAGCAGGCACTGTATTAAGCGCCGGGTGGATACAAGCAAATTGGGTTGAACACCGTCTCTGTCCCACATGGGGCTCACAGTCTCAATCTCCATTTTCTAGATGAGGGAACTGAGGCCCAGAGAAAGGAAGCAACTTCATTCATTCATTCCTTCCTTCCTTCCTTCCTTCCTTCCTTCATTCGTTCGTATTCATTCATTCATTCGTATTCATTCATTCATTCAATTGTATTTATTGAGCACTTACTGTGTGCAGAGCACTATACTAAGCGCTTGGGAAGTACAAGTTGGCAACATATAGAGATGGTCCCTACCCAATAGCGGGCTCACAGTCTAGAAGGGGGAGACAGACAACAAAACAAAACATATTAACAAAATAAAATCAACAGAATAAATATTCATTCATTCATTCAACTGTATTTATTGAGCGCTTACTGTGTGCAGAGTAAAATGGTGATGAAGACTGTGAGCCCCACGTATGACAACTTGATGACCTTGTATCTACCCTAGCGCTTAGAACACTGCTTGGTACATAGTAAGCACTTAACAATTAATCAATCAATCAATCAATCGTATTTATTGAGCGCTTACTATGTGCAGAGCACTGTACTAAGCGCTTGGGAAGTACAAATTGGCAACACATAGAGACAGTCCCTACCCAACAGTGGGCTCACAGTCTAAAAGGGGGAGACAGAGAACAGAACCAAACATACCAACAAAATAAAATAAATAGGATAGAAATGTACAAGTAAAATAAATAAATAAATAAACAAACAAATAAATAAATAAATAAATAGAGTAATAAATATGTACAACCATATATACATATATACAATTACCATCATCATCATTAATTATTATTATTATTATCATTATTAGAGGGAGTGGAGCAGATAGACCAACGTTCAGACACACAGAGGTGTAGACGAACTGACAGACAGACAGTGAGCATGCATCACCTGACACTCAGCCCACACGCCCCATGAGTCCGTCAGTAAGGCGTCCTCTTATTGAGCGCCTACTGTGCGCAGAGCAGGGACCGGCTCTATATGTTGCCGACTTGTACTTCCCAAGCGCTTAGTCCAGTGCTGTGCACACAGTAAGCACTCAGTGGAACGAGCCCGAGCTTGGGAGTCAGAGGTCATGGGTTCTAATCCTGCCTCCGCCACTTGTCAGCTGGGTGACTCTGGGCAAGTCACTTCACAGACTGTGAGCCCACTGTTGGGTAGGGACTGTCTCTCTATGTTGCCAATTTGTACTTCCCAAGCGCTTAGGACAGTGCTCTGCACATAGTAAGCGCTCAATAAATACGATTGATGATGATGATCTCTGGGCCTCAGTTCCCTCTTCCGTAAAATGGGGATGAAGACTGTGAGCCCCATGTGGGACGGCCTGATCACCTTGTATCCCCCCAGCGCTTAGAACAGTGCTTGGCTCATTCATCCATTCGATTGTTTTTATTGAGCACTTACTGTGCGCAGAGCACTGTACTAAGCGCTTGGGAAGTACAAATTGGCAACATAGAGAGACGGTCCCTACCCAACAGCGGGCTCACAGTCTAGAAGGGGGAGACAGACAACAAAACAAAACATATTAACACTTCATTCATTCATTCAGTCATATTTATTGAGTGCTTACTGTGTGCAGAGCACTGGACTAAGCGCTTGGGAAGTACAAGTCGGCAACATCTAGAGATGGTCCCTACCCAACAACGGGCTCACACCTTGTCCCCCTCTCCATCCCCCCCACCTTACCTGCTTCCCTTCCCCACAGCACCTGTATATATGTATATATGTTTGTACATATTTATTACTCTATTTATTTATCTATTTTACTTGTACCTATCTATTCTATTTATTTTATTTTGTTAGTATGTTTGGTTTTGTTCTCTGTCTCCCCCCTTTTAGACTGTGAGCCCACTGTTGGGTAGGGACTGTCTCTAGATGTTGCCAATTTGTACTTCCCAAGCGCTTAGTCCAGTGCTCTGCACACAGTAAGCGCTCAATAAATACGATGGATGATGATGATGATAATGTGCCCAACCTAGATTACCTGGTATCTACTTCAGCGTGTAGTACAGTGCGGGATAGGGGCGGTCTAGCAAAATGGGGGTGAAATACCTGTATTTTCTCCCTCCTGCTTTGAGTGAGCCTCATAAGTGCTCAATAAATACGATTGATGATGATAATAATGATAGCAATAGTAGTTGTTAAGTTCTTCCTTCGTGTCAAGCACTGTTCTAACCGCCGGGGAAAGACACAAAATAGGTCGGACACAATCCCCGTCCCACATGGGGCTCACAACCTACGTAGGAGGGACAGCTGGTATTGAATCCCCACGTAATAAGCGCTTAGAACAGTGCTGTGCACATAGTAAGCGCTTAACAAATGTCATCGTTATTATTATTATTAACAAATGCCATTATTATTAATAAGTACGATTGAATGACAACAATAACCAGACACGTTCGCATGCCCTGCCCACAGCGAGCTTGCAGTCTTGAGGATGCGACTTCAGGTGTGTTTTCCTCTCTCTCCCTCTCCGTCCCCTCGGGGTCCCGGACCCCCGTGTTCGCCCCGGCCCCCCTCAGATTGGTGTAGCGTCCAACCCGTGTTCCTGTGGCCAGTTGGGGAGCAGGTGCTGGACGTGGCCCTGGGCAACCAGCTTACGCTCAACTGCACCTTCCGACTGCCGGCCAACGGACGGCCCTGCCCGGGGGACGTGTTCCTGTGGACCAAAGACGGCCGGCCGCTGGACCACCTCGGCGACATCAGCGAGGGGCTCAGCCCGTAAGTGCACCCCGCGACCCTGGGGGTGAGGAGGGTGGGGTGCTTAGTCCAGTGCTCTGCACACAGTAAGCGCCCAGTAATAACACCAATAACAACGATGACATTTATAAAGCACTTACTATGTGCCAAGCACTGTTCTCAGCGCTGGGGAGGTTACAAGGTCATCAGGTTGTCCCACGGGGGGGCCTCATCCCCTTTTTACAGATGAGGTCACTGAGGCCCAGAGAATAATAATAATAATGATGATGATGGCATTTATAAAGCGCTTACTATGTGCCAAGCTCTGTTCTAAGTGCTGGGGAAATTACAGGGTGATCAGGTTGTCCCACGGGGGGCTCAGTCTTCATCCCCTTTTTACAGATGAGGAAACTGAGGCCCAGAGAATAATAATAGAAATAATAATGATGGCATTTATAAAGCGCTTACTATGTGCCAAGCACTGTTCTAAGCGCTGGGGAGGTTACAAGGTGATCAGGTTGTCCCTCGGGGGGGCTTCATCCCCTTTTTACAGATGAGGTCATTGAGGCCCAGAGAATAATAATGGTAATAATAATGATGGCATTTATAAAGCGCTTACTATGTGCCGAGCACTGTTCTAAGCGCTGGGGAGGTTACAAGGTGATCAGGTTGTCCCACGGGGTGCTCCGGGGCTTAATCCCCTTTTTACAGATGAGGTAACTGAGGCCCAGAGAATAATAATAGTAATAATAATGATGGCATTTATAAAGCACTTACTATGTGCCAAGCACTGTTCTAAGCGCTGGGGAGGTTACAAGGTGATCAGGTTGTCCCACGGGGGGCTCAGTCTTCATCCCCTTTTTACAGATGAGGTCACTGAGGCCCAGAGAATAATAATAATGATGATGATGATGGCATTTATAAAGCGCTTACTATGTGCCAAGCACTGTTCTAAGCGCCGGAGAAGTTACAAGGTGATCAGGGGGTCCCATGGGGGGCTCACAGTCTTCATCCCCTTTTTACAGATGAGGTAACTGAGGCCCAGAGAATAATAATAATGATGATGGCATTTATAAAGCGCTTACTATGTGCCAAGCACTGTTCTAAGCGCTGGGGAGGTTACAAGGTGATCGGGGGTCCCACGGGGGGTGCACAGTCTTCATCCCCTTTTTACAGATGAGGTAACTGAGGCCTAGAGAATAATAATAATAATGATGGCATTTATAAAGCGCTTACTATGTGCCAAGCACTGCTCTAAGCACTGGGGAGGTTACAAGGTGATCAGGGGGTCCCACGGGGGGGCTCACAGTCTTCATCCCCTTTTTACAGATGAGGTCACTGAGGCCCAGAGAATAATAATAGTAATAATAATGATGGCATTTATAAAGCGCTTACTATGTGCCAAGCACTGTTCTCAGCACTGGGGAGGTTACAAGGTGATCAGGGGGTCCCACGGGGGGCTCACAGTCTTCATCCTCTTTTTACAGATGAGGTAACTGAGGCCCAGAGAATAATAATAGTAATAATAATGATGGCATTTATAAAGCGCTTACTATGTGCCAAGCACTGTTCTAAGCGCTGGGGAGGTTACAAGGTGATCAGGTTGTCCCATGGGGGGCTTCATCCCCTTTTTACAAATGAAGTCACTGAGGCCCAGAGAATTATAATAATAATGATGATGATGGCATTTATAAAGCGCTTACTATGTGCCAAGCTCTGTTCTAAGCGCTGGGGAAGTTACAAGGTGATCAGGTTGTCCCACGGGGGGCTCACAGCCTTCATCCCCTTGTTACAGATGAGGTCACTGAGGCCCAGAGAATAATAATAGTAATAATAATGATGGCATTTATAAAGCGCTTACTATGTGCCAAGCACTGTTCTAAGCGCTGGGGAGGTTACAAGGTGATCAGGGCATCCCACGGGGGGCTCACAGTCTTCATCCCCTTTTTACAGATGAGGTAACTGAGGCCCAGAGAATAATAATAATAATAATAATGGCATTTATTAAGCGCTTACTATGTGCCAAGCACTGTTCTAAGCGCTGGGGAGGTTACAAGGTGATCAGGGGGTCCCACGGGGGGCTCGGGGGCTTAATCCCCTTTTTACAGATGAGGTAACTGAGGCCCAGAGAAGTGAAGTGACTTGCCCAAAGTCACACAATAAATATGATTGAATGGAGGGGGGTCCCGGAATGGGGCGAGGCTATGCGGGTCTCTGGGCTGGGCCTCCTCGGCGACGCCAGAGAGCCGGTAAAATCAGTCGGCTGGTCAGTCGTATTTATTGAGCGCTTACTGTGTGCAGAGCACTGGACTAAGCGCTTGGGAAAGGACAGTGCCACAGACACATTCCCTTCCCACAACGAACTTACACTCTAGGTGGGCGGGGGCAGACATTAGTAGCAGTGCATGAGAAGCAGTGTGGCTCAGTGGAAAGACCCCGGGCTTTGGAGTCAAAGGTCATGGGTTCAAATCCCGGCTCTGCCAATTGTCAGCTGGGTGACTTTGGGCAAGTCACTTCACTTCTCTGGGCCTCAGTTACCTCCTCTGGAAAATGGGGATGAAGACGGTGAGCCCCCCATTGGACAACCTCATCACGTTGTAATACTCTATTTTCTAATTCATTTTACTTGTACATATCTATTCTATTTATTTTATTTTGTTAATATGTTTGGTTTTGTTCTCTGTCTCCCCTTCTAGACTGTGAGCCCACTGTTGGGTAGGGACCGTCTCTAGACGTTGCCAACTTGTACTTCCCAAGCGCTTAGTACAGTGCTCTGCACACAGTAAGTGCTTGATAAATATGATTGATTGATTGATTAGTACAGTGCTCTGCACACAGTAAGCACTCAATCAATACGATTGATTGATTAATAATAATAATAATAATAACGTTTATTAAGTGTTTACTATGTGCAAAGCACTGTTGATTCTAATTCATTTTACTTGTACATATCTATTCTATTTATTTTATTTTGTTAATCTGTTTGGTTTTGTGGTCTGTCTCCCCGTTCTAGACTGTGAGCCCGCTGTTGGGTAGGGACCGTCTCTGTTGCCAACTTGGACTTCCCAAGCGCTTAGTCCAGTGCTCTGCACACAGTAAGCGCTCAATAAGTACGATTGATTGACAGTGAGGAGGGGTTTCTGTTGGGCTCCACAGGGACAATGCTACGGACGTCCACAGCAGCCTCCTGAGGGTCAACCTGACCAGCCCGCAGGACTACGGTGTCTTCTCCTGCCTTGTGAGGAACACCACCGCCTCGTTCACACTGCAACACGCCGGTACCCACCCCCTGCCCCTCCCCACCCCCGACCCCCAGAGGGCTGGAGTTATAATCATTCATTCATTCGTTCATATTGATGGAGCGCTTACCCTGTGCAGAGCACTGGACTGAGCACTTGAGCACTGTTCTAAGTGCTTGAGCACTGTACTAAGCGCTTGTGATAACTGTGGTAGTTGTTAACCATTCATTCATTCATTCAATCGTATTTATTGAGTGCTTACCGGGTGCAGAGCACTGGATTAAGTGCTTGAGCACTGTTCTAAGTGCTTGAGCACTGTACTAAGCGCTTGTGATAATTGTGGTAGTTGTTAACCATTCATTCATTCATTCATTCAATCGTATTTATTGAGTGCTTACCGGGTGCAGGGCACTGGACTAAGTGCTTGAGCACTGTACTAAGCGCTTGTGATAATTGTGGCATTTGTTAACCATTCATTCATTCATTCATTCATTCAATCGTATTTATTGAGTGCTTACCGGGTGCAGGGCACTGGACTAAGTGCTTGAGCACTGTACTAAGCACTTGTGATAATTGTGGTAGTTGTTAACCATTCATTCATTCATTCAATCGTATTTATTGAGTGCTTATCGGGTACAGAGCACTGGACTAAGCGCTTGAGCACTGTATTAAGCGCTTGAGCACTGTGCTAAGCGCTTGTGATAATTGTGGTAGTTGTTAATCATTCATTCATTCAGTCAGTAAATCGTATTTATTGAGTGCTTACGCTGTGCAGAGCACTGGACTAAGCACTTGAGCACTGTTCTAAGTGCTTGAGCACTGTACTAAGCGCTTATGATAACTGTGGTAGTTGTTAACCATTCATTCATTCAATCGTATTGAGTGCTTACTGGGTACAGGGCACTGGACTAAGCGCTTGAGCACTGTACTAAGCGCTTGTGATAATTGTGGTATTTGTTAATCATTCATTCAGTCAGTCAGTCAATCGTATTTATTGAGTGCTTACCCTGTGCAGAGCACTGGACTAAGCGCTTGAGCACTGTTCTAAGTGCTTGAGCACTGTACTAAGCGCTTGTGATAATTGTGGTAGTTGTTAACCATTCATTCATTCAATTGTATTTATTGAGTGCTTACTGTGTGCAGGGCACTGGACTAAGCGCTTGAGCACTGTACTAAGCGCTTGCGGTAACTGTGGTAGTTAACCATTCATTCATTCATTCAATCGTATATATTGAGTGCTTACGGGGTGCAGAGCACTGGACTAAGCACTTGAGCACTGTTCTAAGTGCTTGAGCACTGTACTAAGCGCTTGTGATAATTGTGGTATTTGTTAATCATTCATTCAGTCAGTCAGTCAGTCGTACTTATTGAGTGCTTACTGTGTGCAGAGCTCTGTTCTAAGTGCTTGAGCACTGTACTAAGCGCTTGTGATAATTGTGGCATTTGTTAACCATTCATTCATTCATTCAATCGTATTTATTGAGCGCTTACCGGATGCAGAGCACTGTACTAAGCGCTTGAGCACTGTTCTAAGCGCTTGAGCACTGTACTAAGCGCTTGTGATAATTGTGCTATTTGTTAACCATTCATTCATTCATTCAATCGTACTTATTGAGTGCTTACTGTGTGCAGAGCACTGGACTAAGCGCTTGAGCACTGTTCTAAGCACTTGAGCACTGTACTAAGCATTTGTGGTAATTGTGGTATTTGTTAACCATTCATTCATTCATTCAATCGTATTTATTGAGCGCTTACTGTATGCAGAGCACTGTAGAGAAGCAACATGGCTCAGTGGAAAAAGCCCGGGCTTTGGAGTCAGAGGTCATGGGTTTGAATCCCAGCTCTGCCAATTGTCAGCTGTGTGACTTTGGGCAAGTCACTTCACTTCTCTGGGCCTCAGTGATCTCATCTGTAAAATGGGGATTAAGACTGTGAGCCCCCCGTGGGACAACCTGATCACCGTGTAACCTCCCCAGCGCTTAGAACAGGGCTTTGCACATAGTAAGTGCTTAATAAATGCCATTATTATTATTATTATTACTGAGCGCTTGGGAAGTACAAGTTGGCAACATATAGATGGTCCCTACCCAACAACGGGCTCACAGTCACTTACTATGTGCCCGGCACTGTGTTAAGCGCTGGGGTAGATATGAGCAAATCAGGTTGGACATAGTCCCTGTCCCACGTGGGTCTCCCAGTCTCCATCCCCATTTTCCAGATGAGGGAACTGAGGCCCAGAGAAGTGAAGTGACTTCTCCAAAGTCACCCAGCAGACAAGTGGTGGAGCCAGGATTATTTAGTTTATTTATATGTTGCCAGCTTGTACTTCCCAAGCGCTTAGTACAGTGCTCTGCACACAGTAAGCGCTCAATAAATATGATTGATTGATTGATTGTACTTCCCAAGCGCTTAGTACAGTGCTGTGCACACAGTAAGTGCTCAATAAATACGATTGATTGATTGATTGATTGTACTTCCCAAGCGCTTAGTACAGTGCTCTGCACACAGTAAGTGCTCAATAAATATGATTGATTGATTGATTGATTATTTGATGGCATTTGTTAAGCACTTACTCTGTGCGAAGCACTGTTCTAAGCGCTGGGGAGGATACAAGGTGATCAGGTTGTCCCACGGGGGGCTCACAGTCTCAATCCCCATTTTACAGATGAGGAAACTGAGGCCCAGAGAAGTGAAGTGACTTGTCCAAAGTCACACAGCAGGCTCACATTCCGAGAGGGAGGGGGAGCAGGGATCTGAGCCCCGATGTCCAGAGGAGGAAACTGAGGCACAAAGAAGAGAAAGGACTTGCCCGAGGTCACACGGCAGGCGGAACGGGATTAGAACCCTTGGCCTTCTGAGTCCCAAACCCGTGCAAGATCACAGGAATTGGGAGTGGGGGAGGGACAGAAAACCGGATTTCTAATCCCGGCCCCGCCTGCCGTGGGACCTCGGTTAAGTCAATCAATTAATCAATCAATCAGTCAATCGTATTTATTGAGCGCTTACTGTGTGCAGAGCACTGGACTAAGCGCTTGGGAAGTCCAAGTTGGCAACATATAGAGACGGTCCCTACCCAACAGCGGGCTCACAGTCTAGAAGGGGGAGACAGAGAACAAAACCAAACATATGAACAAAATAAAATAAATAGAATAGATATGTACAAGTAAAATAAATGAATAAATAGAGTAATAAATCCGTACAAACATAAATACATATATCCAGGTGCTGTGGGGAAGGGAAGGAGGCAAGGCGGGGGGGATGGAGAGGGGAAGGAGGGGGAGAGGAAAGAGGGGGCTCAGTCTGGGAAGGCCTCCTAAAGAAGTCATTTCTTTTCTTTGTGCCTCAGTTTCCTCCCCTGGACACTGGGGCTCAGATCCCTGCTCTCCCTCCCTCTCGGAATATGAGCCCCCTGTGAGATGGAGATTGGGTCTGATCATGGCTCAGTGGAAAGAGGCCCGGCTTTAGAGTCAGAGGTCATGGGTTCTAATCCCGGCTCCACCACTTGTCACCTGTGTGACTTTGGGCAAGTCACTTCACTTCTCTGGGCCTCAGTTTCCTCATCTGGAAAATGGGGATGAAGACTGTGAGCCCCCCGTGGGGCAACCTGATCACCCTGTAACCTCCCCAGTGCTTAGAACAGGTGCTTTGCACATAGTAAGTGCTTAATAAAATGCCATTACTACTATAATAAGCACTTAACACTCATTCATTCATTCAATCGTATTTATTGAGCGCTTACTGTGTGCAGAGCACTGGACTAAGCGCTTGGGAAGTACAATTTGGCAACATCTAGAGACGGTCCCTACCCAACGACGGGCTCACAGTCTAGAACGGGGGGGGGGGCGGGGGGGACAGACAACAAAACAAAACACGTGGACGGGTGTCAAGTCGTCAGAACAAATAGAATTAAAGCTAAATGCCCATCATTAACAAAATAAATAGAATAGTAGGACACTGTTAAAGAAAAGAAAGAGAAAACATTGCATCTACCCTTAGTAATAATAATGATAACGATGGCATTTATTAAGCGCTTACTATGTGCAAAGCACTGTTCTAAGCACTGGGGAGGTTACAAGGTGATCAGGTTGTCCCACGGGGGGCTCACAGGCTTCATCCCCATTTTACAGATGAGGGAACTGAGGCCCAGGGAAGTGAAGTGACCTGCCCAAAGTCACCCAGCTGACATCATCAATCATCATCAATCGTATTTATTGCGCGCTTACTATGTGCAGAGCACTGTACTAAGTGGTGTACTCCACCACTGACATGTGGTGGAGCCAGGACTTGAAGCCACGACCTCTGGCTCCCAAGCCTGTGCTCTTTCAATCAATCAATCAATCGTATTTATTGAGCGCTTACTGTGTGCAGAGCACTGTACTAAGCGCTTGGGAAGTCCAAGTTGGCATCTTTTAGAGACGGTCCCTACCCAACAGCGGGCTCACAGTCTAGAAGGGGGAGACAGAGAACGAAACCAAACATGTTAACAAAATAAAATAAATAGCATAGATATGGACAAGTAAAATAAATGAGCCACGCTGTACTGTGCCTGGCGCAGAGTAAACGCTTAACAAATGCCATGAAGAATAAATTAACGATTGGTAAGCTCTTAGTACAGTGCTCTGCACGCAGTAAGCGCTCAATAAATACGATTGAATGAATGTGGGGTCCCGGGTCGGGGATCATATGGTGACACGTCTGCCCCGAGTCCCTTGGCCTGTGGACCACCGTTTTCCCCCTGGTGCTGACTGTGGTCCCCATGGCCTGTCCCTGTGTGCTGGGTATCATCAATCGTATTTATTGAGCGCTTACTGTGTGCAGAGCACTGTACTAAGCGCTTACTAAGCGGGTATGTCATGTGTGTGCCCGGTGTGTGCCCTTGTAGTGGATGTGTCCCCTTGGCGTGTGCCCATGAGGATGTAGGGCGTGTCCCTGTGTGGTGAATAATAATAATAATAATGATGGTACTTGTTAAGCGCTTACTATGTGCAAAGCACTGTTCTAAGCGCTGGGGGGGATACAAGGTGATCAGGTTGTCCCACGTGGGGCTCACAGTCTTAATCCCCATTTTACAGATGAGGGAACTGAGGCCCAGAGAAGTGAAGTGACTTGCCCAAAGTCGCCCAGCTGACAGTTGGCAGAGCCGGGATTTGAACCCACGACCTCTGACTCCAAAGCCCGGGCTCTTTCCACTGAGCCGTGCCGGTGAATGTGAGCAGCACTGTGGCTCAGTGGAAAGAGCCCGGGCTTGGGAGTCCGAGGATGTGGGTTCTAATCCCGACTCCGCCGCTAGTCTGCTTGTGGCTTTGGCCAAGTCACTTCTCTTCTCTGGGCCTCAGTTCCCTCATCTGGAAAATGGGGATTAAGTCTGTGGGCCCCAGATGGGACAACCTGATGGCCTTGTATCCACCCCAGAGCTTAGAACAGTGCTTGGCACATAGTGAGCACTTAACAAATACCATTATTATTATTATTATTATTATTCCAATGGCGTGTGCCCATGTGTTTGTCAAGCCCTGTGCCCATGTGTCTTCATTCAATCGTATTTATTGAGCGCTTACTGTGTGCAGAGCACTGGACTAAAACACGATTAAATACGATTGTATTGTACTTAAATCCGATTGAGTGAATGTGTGTGTTGAGTGTGTCCACCCGTGGTGGACATTTCCCTCTGGCGTGTCCTCATGGGTGTGCTGAACGCGTCCCCGTGGTGTGTCCCCGTGTGTTGGACGTGTTCTCGTGTGCAAGGTGTGTGCCCATGTGCCCATGTCCATTTTCTTCCATTTTCTTATTATTATGAGTATTAATGACAAAGGTAATTGCATTTATTGAGCGCTTTCTGGGTGCTCCCTTTTTCTTATTATTACGAGTATTGGTAATAATAATCGCATTTCTTGAGCACTTTCTGGGTGCTTCCTTTTTCTTATCATCGAGCGCTTTCTGCATGCAAAGCACTGGACTAAGCGCCTGGGAGAGTACGCTGTCTACCTGTTTCGTCGTCAGTCTCCCCCTTCTAGACCGTGAACCCGTTGTTGGGTAGGGACCGTCTCTGTATGTTGTCCGTTTGTATCATCATCATCAATCGTATTTATTGAGCGCTGACTATGTGCAGAGCACTGTACTAAGCGCTTGGGAAGTACAAATTGGCAACATATAGAGACAGTCCCTACCCAACAGTGGGCTCACAGTCTAAAAGGGGGAGACGGAGAACAAAACCAAACATACTAACAAAATAAAATAAATAGAATCATCATCATCAATCGTATTTATTGAGCGCTTACTATGTGCAGAGCACTGTACTAAGCGCTTGGGAAGTACAGATTGGCAACACATAGAGATAGTCCCTACCCAACAGTGGGCTCACAGTCTAAAAGGGGGAGACGGAGAACAAAACCAAACATACTAACAAAATAAAATAAATAGAATCATCATCATCAATCGTATTTATTGAGCGCTTACTATGTGCAGAGCACTGTACTAAGCGCTTGGGAAGTACAAATTGGCAACACATAGAGACGGTCCCTACCCAACAGTGGGCTCACAGTCTAAAAGGGGGAGATGGAGAACAAAACCAAACATACTAATAAAATAAATAGAATAGATATGTACAAATAAAATAAATAAATAAATAAATAGAGTAAAAAAATATGTACAAACATATATACATATATACAAATTGGCAACATCTAGAGACAGTCCCTACCCAACAGTGGGCTCACAGTCTAAAAGGGGGAGACAGAGAACAAAACCAAACATACTAACAAAATAAAATAAATAGAATAGATATGTACAAGTAAAATAAATAGAGTAATAAATACGTACAAACATATATACATATATACAGGTGCTGTGGGGAAGGAGGTAAGATGGGGGGGATGGAGAGGGGGACGAGGGGGAGAGGAAGGAATGGGCTCAGTCTGGGAAGGCCTCCTGGAGGAGGTGAGCTCTCAGCAGGGCCTTGAAGGGAGGAACTTCCCAAGCGCTTAGTACAGGGCTCTGCACGCAGTAAGCGCTCAATAAATACGATTGAGTGAATGAATGAATGGCATGGAGGGGGGGGTCCTGGGGGGTGTGGGGGGCATGGAGGGCCAGGTGGGTGGGCAGGTGCGGTCGCCCCACGCGTTGTGTCTCCTTAGAGGCGTCGGGCCGGTGGTGGTGGTCGACGTGGTGGCCTGTGGTGACACTTCTGGGGTTGGCACTGCTGCTGCTGGCGGGGGCCCTGCTGATCGCCCGCAACTGCCGCCTCAACGCCCGCCTCTGGTACCGCAACAACTACGGGGACTTCGAGATCAACGGTCAGCTCCGGGGGGCCGCCGGGACCCGGGGGGCGCGGGGAGGGGGCCGACGTCATCCCGGGCTTCCTCCGTTCCCGCCACGTGGCCTAGTGGGAAAATCCCGGCCCTGCTTCCAATCCCGCCTCCGGCCTGTGCCCTTGGACAAGTCACTTTCTTCATTCATTCATTCCATCGTATTTATTGAGCGCTTACTGTGTGCCCAGCACTGGACTAAGCGCTTGGGAAGTCCAAGTCGGCAACGTAAAGAGGCGGTCCCTACCCAACAACGGGCTCACGGCCTCGAAGGGGGAGACGGACGATAAAACAAAACACGTGGACGGGTGTCAAGTCACCTCTCTGGGCCTCGGATCCCGCAGGGTGGGCATTTACAGAAGCAGCGTGGCTCAGTGGAAAGAGCCCGGGCTTGGGAGTCAGAGGTCGTGGGTTCTAATCCCGGCTCCGCCACTCGCCGGCTGTGTGACTCTGGGCAAGTCACTTCACTTCTCTGGGCCTCAGTTACCTCATCTGTAAAAATGGGGATTAAGGCCGTGAGCCCCCCATGGGCCAAACTGATCACCTTGTAATCTCCCCAGCGCTTAGAACAGTGCTTTGCACATAGTAAGCGCTTAATAAATGCCATTATTATTATTATTCTCTGTGACTCAGTTACCTCATCTGGAAAATGGGGATGAAGACTGTGAGCCCCACGCCGGACCACCTGATGATCTTGTATCTATCCCAGTGCTTAGAACAGTGCTCGGCACATAGTAAGCACTTAACAAATACCATCATTATTATTATGGGGATGAAGACTGTGACCCCCACGTGGGACAGGGATTGGGTCCAACCAGATTTACTTTGTATCTACCCTAGCGCTTACTACAGTGTCTGGCACATAATTAATATTATTAGTATTATTATTATCAAGTTCACTCATTCATTCAATTGTATTTATTGAGCGCTTACTGTGTGCAGAGCACCGTACTAAGCGCTTGGGAAGTCCAAGTTGGTAACATATAGAGACGGGGTCTACCCAACAGTGGGCTCACAGTCTAGATGGCACAGTCAAGTGCCATCGAGTCATTTCCGATAATAATGCCATCATTAGATGGCATTCGTTAAGCGCTTACTATGTGCAAAGCACTGTTCTAAGCAATGGGGGGGATACAAGGTGATCACGTTGTCCCATGTGGGGCTCACAGACTTCATCCCCATTTTACAGATGAGGGAACTGAGGCCCAGAGAAGTGAAGTCACTTGCCCAAGGTCACACAGCAGACAAGTGGCAGAGTCGGGATTATTAATAATAATAATAATAATAATGGCATTTATTAAGCACTTACTATGTGCAAAGCACTGTTCTAAGCCCTGGGGGGGATACAAGGTGATCACGTTGTCCCATGTGGGGCTCACAGACTTCATCCCCATTTTACAGATGAGGGAACTGAGGCCCAGAGAAGTGAAGTCACTTGCCCAAGGTCACACAGCAGACAAGTGGCAGAGTCGGGATTATTAATAATAATAATAATAATAATGGCATTTATTAAGCACTTACTATGTGCAAAGCACTGTTCTAAGCCCTGGGGAGGTTACAAGGTGATCAGGTTGTCCCACGGGGGGCTCACAGTCTTAATCCCCATTTTACAGATGAGGTAACTGAGGCACAGAGAAGTTAAGTGACTTGACCAAAGTCACACAGCTAATTGGCAGAGCTGGGATTTGAACCCATGACCTCTGACTCCAAAGCCCGGGCTCTTTCCACTGAGCCACGCTGCTTCTCTACTGCTGGATTGGCCATTCCGATCCAGAACGTCCTGTCCTCTGCCATAATCCACAACCTTTCTAACGTTTCTTCCATCATCATCATCATCAATCATATTTATTGAGCGCTTACTGTGTGCAGAGCACTGTACTAAGCACTTGGGAAGTACAAATTGGCAACATATAGAGACAGTCCCTACCCAACAGTGGGCTCACAGTCTAAAAGGGGGAGAAATTGTTATGGTCTCTGTCCATCTAGCTGCTGTTCTGCCTCTTCCACGTTCTCCCTGGATTTTTCCTAGCATTAGCGTCTTCTCCAGATAATTCATCCTCCTGATGACGTGTCCAAAATGGGCTCATCTAAGTCGAGTTATATGACCTCCCAAAGACCACTTTGGCTTAATTTGCTCTAAAATCCATTTGTTTGGGTCTCGGGCCATCCACGGTCTTCACCAAAGCCTTCTCCAAAACCACATTTCAAAAAAATCGATGTTCTTTCTATCCTGTTTTTTATTTTCCATCGTCCCGCTTTCGGATCCATACACCGTCACTGGAAACACCATAGAAATGACCATTTCTATTTCTGTGGCAATCGTTACCTCGGCACCTTCCGTGACTTTCCCGAGGCTCTTCATAGCGAGTCTTCCTAACGTGAATCTTCGGCGTATTTCTTGACTACTTGTTCATTTATTTTTGATTATCAATCCCGGGAGAGAAAAACTGTCAACACTTTCAAACCTCTTTCCAAGCAGCGTGGCATAATTCATTCATTCAATCGTATTTATTGAGCTCTTACTGTGTGCAGAGCACTGTACTAAGTGCTTGGGAAGTACAAGTTGGCAACATATAGAGACGGTCCCTACCCAACAGCAGGCTCACAGTCTGGAATCAATCAATCATCAATCAATCGTATTTATTGAGCGCTTACTGTGTGCAGAGCACTGGACTAAGCGCTTGGGAAGTACAAGTTGGCAACATAGAGAGACGGTCCCTACCCAGCAGTGGGCTCACAGTCTAAAAGACTAGAAATAGTGGAAATAATGGAAAGAGCCCAGGCTTGGGAGTCATAGGTCATGGGTTCCAATCCCGGCTCCGCCCCTTGTCAATCAATCAATCAATCAATCGTATTTATTGAGCGCTTACTATGTGCAGAGCACTGTACTAAGCGCTTGGGAAGTACAAATTGGCATCACATAGAGACAGTCCCTACCCGATAGTGGGCTCACAGTCTAAAAGGGGGAGACAGAGAACAGAACCAAACATACCAACAAAATAGAATAAGTAGGATAGAAATGTACAAGTAAAATAAATAAATAAATAAATAAACAGAGGCTGTTTGTCGGCTGTGTGACTTTGGGCAAGTCACTTCACTTCGCTGGGCCACAGTTCCCTCATCTGGAAAATGGGGATGAAGACTGTGAGCCCCACGTGGGACAATCTGGTCACCTTGTATCCCCCCCCCAGCGTTTAGTATGGTGCCTGGCACATAGTAAGCGCTTAACAAATACCAACATTATTATTATTATTATTATTACTACAAATGGGGTCAAACTTCCAGTCAGAGAAGTGCTTCACAAATACCATAAGGAAATCAATCAATCAATCAATCGTATTTATTGAGCACTTACTGTGTGCAGAGCACTGGACTTCTACTACTGCCCAGCCCGCCCCCTCCGCTCCTCCACCACTAATCTCCTCACTGTACCTCGCTCTCGCCTGTCCCGCCATCGACCCCCGGCCCATGTCATCCCCCGGGCCTGGAATGCCCTCCCTCTTCCCATCCGCCAAGCTAGCTCTCTTCCTCCCTTCAAGGCCCTGCTGAGAGCTCACCTCCTCCAGCAGGCCTTCCCAGACTGAGCCCCTTCTTTCCTCTCCCCCTCCTCCCCCTCTCCATCCCCCCGTCTTACCTCCTTCCCTTCCCCAAAGCACCTGTATAGATGTATATATGGTTGTACATATTTATTACTCTATTTATTTATTTATTTTACTTGTACATTTCTATCCTACTTATTTTATTTTGTTGGTATGTTTGGTTCTGTTCTCTGTCTCCCCCTTTTAGACTGTGAGCCCACTGTTGGGTAGGGACTGTCTCTATGTGTTGCCAACTTGGACTTCCCAAGCGCTTAGTACAGTGCTCTGCACATAGTAAGCGCTCAATAAATACGATTGATTGATTGATTGATTGGACTAAGCGCTTGGGAAGTACAAGTTGGCAACATAAGGAAAGCGCTCAATAGATACCATTGGTTGGTTGACTGCCCTTCTGTGCCATGCGGTCCTCTCTCTCCCAAGCACTTGGTCCGTCGCTCTAAACGTAGTCGGCGCTCAATAAATGACCTTGGTGATGAGTGAAGGCTGAAACAGGCCGGGTGGCCGGGACTTTGCTGCCCCCTGCTGCCCCCTACGTCTCTGTGCAGCCCCCTGCAGCCCCTACGTCTCCCTGCCGCCCTCTGCTGCCCCCTGCTGCCCCCTACGTCTCTCTGCAGCCCTCTGCTGCCCCCTACTGACCCCTACGTCTCTCTGCCGCCCTCTGCTGCCCTCTGCAACCCTCTGCTGCCCCCCTACGTCTCTCTGCTGCCCCCTGCTGCCCCCCGGTCTCTGCACAGCCCTCTGCTGCCCCCTGCTGCCCCTACGTCTCTCTGCAACCCTCTGCTGCCCCCTGCTGCCCCCTACGTCTCTCTGCAGCCCTCTGCTACCCCCTACTGCCCCCTACGTCTCTCTGCCACCCTCTGCTGCCCCCTGCTGCCCTCTGCAACCCACTGCTGCCCCCTACGTCTCTGTACAGCCCTCTGCAGCTCCCTGCTGCCCCCTACGTCTCTGTACAGCCCTCTGCTGCCCCCTGCTGCCCACTGGGTCTCTGTACAGCCCTCTGCTGCTCCCTGCTGCCTCCTGGGTCTCTGTACAGCCTTCTGCTGCCCCCTGCTGCCCCCTACGTCTCTCTGCCGCCCTCTGCTGCCCCCTACGTCTCTCTGCTGCCCTCTGCTGCTCTCTGCAGCTCCCTGCTGCCCCCTGGGTCTCTGTACAGCCCTCTGCTGCCCCCTGCTGCCCCCTGGGTCTCTGTACAGCCCTCTGCTGCTCCCTGCTGCCTCCCGGGTCCCTGTACAGCCTTCTGCTGCCCCCTACTGACCCCCTACGTCTCTCTGCCGCCCTCTGCTGCCCCCTACGTCTCTCTGCAGCCCTCTGCTGCCCCCTACTGCCCCCCTACGTCTCTCTGCCGCCCTCTGCTGCCCCCTGCTGCCCTCTGCAACCCTCTGCTGTCCCCTGCTGCCCCCTATGTCTCTCTGCTGCCCCCTGCTGCCCCCCAGTCTCTGCACAGCCCTCTGCTGCCCCCTACTGCCCCTACGTCTCTCTGCAACCCTCTGCTGCCCCCTGCTGCCCCCTGCTGCCCCCTACGTCTCTCTGCATCCCTCTGCTACCCCCTACTGCCCCCTACGTCTCTCTGCTACCCCCTGTTGCCCTCTGCAACCCTCTGCTGCCCCCTGGGTCTCTGTACAGCCCTCTGCAGCTCCCTGCTGCCCCCTGGGTCTCTGTACAGCCCTCTGCTGCCCCCTGCTGCTCCCTGGGTCTCTGTACAGCCCTCTGCTGCTCCCTGCTGCCCCCTGGGTCTCTGTACAGCCCTCTGCTGCTCCCTGCTGCCTCCCGGGTCTCTGTACAGCCTTCTGCTGCCCCCTGCTGCCCCCTACGTCTCTCTGCCGCCCTCTGCTGCTCCCTACGTCTCTCTGCTGCCCTCTGCTGCTCTCTGCTGCTCTCTGCTGCCCCCTGCATCTCTCTGCAGCCCTCTGCTGCCCCCTACGTCTCCCTCTGCTGCTCTCTGCTGCCCCCTAGGTCTCTCTGCAGCCCCCTGCTGCCCCCTGCTGCCCCCCGGATCTCTGTACAGCCCTCTGCTGCCCCCTGCTGCCCCTATGTCTCCCTGCCGCCCTCTGCTGCCCCCTGCTGCTCCCTACGTCTCTCTTCTAGCCCTCTGCTGCCCCACCCCACGGGTCGCTGTACAGCCCTCTGTTGCCCTCTGCTGCCCCCTACGTCTCTCTGCCGCCCTCTGCTGCCCCTCGGGTTTCTGTACAGCCCTCTGCTGCCCCCTGCTGCCCCCTACGTCTCTCTGCCGCCCTCTGCTTGCCCCCTACGTCTCTCTGCTGCCCTCTGCTGCCCCGTGCATCTCTCTGTAGCCCTCTGCTGCTACTCCCTGCTGACCCCTACGTCTCCCTCTGCTGCTCTCTGCTGCCCCCAGGTCTCGCTGCCGCCCCTGCTGCCCTCTGCTGCCCCCCCGGTCTCTGTACAGCCCTCTGCTGCCCCCTATGTCTCTCTGCCGCCCTCTGTTGCCTTCTGCTGCCCCCTCCGTCTCTCTGCCGCCCCCTGCTGCCCTCTGCTGCCCCCTGCTGCCCCCCGGGGCTCTGTACAGCCCTCTGCTGCCCCCCTCCGTCTCTCTGCCGCCCTCTGCTGCCCCCTATTGCCCCCCGGTCTCTGTACAGCCCTCTGCTGCTCTCTGCTGCCCCCTGCAGCTCTCTGCCGCCATCTGCTACCCCCTGCTGCCCCCTACGTCTCTCTGCCACCTTCTGTTGCCCCCTGCTGCCCCCTATGTCTCTCTGCCGCCCTCTGCTGCCCCACTGGTCTCTGTACAGCCCTCTGCTGCCCCCTGCGTCTCTCTGCAGCCCTCTGCTGCTCTCTGCTGCCCCCTACAGCTCTCTGCCGCCCTCTGCGACCCCCTGCTGCTCCCTCCGTCTCTCTGCCGCTCTCTGCTGCCCCCTACGTCTCTCTGGCGCTCTCTGCTGCCCCCTGCTGCCCCCTACGTCTCTCTGCCGCTCTCTGCTGCCCCCTGCTGCCCCCTACGTCTCTCTGCCTCTCTCTGCCGCCCTCTTCTGCCCCCTGCTGCCCCCTGCGTCTCTCTGCAGCCCTCTGCTGCCCCCTGCTGCCCCCTACGTCTCTCTGCCGCTCTCTGCTGCCCCCTGCTGCCTCCAGGGTCTCTATGCAGCCCCCTGCTGGCTCCCTCCCCTTGGTCTCTATGCAGCTCTCCGCTGCCCGCCCTCTCTCTCTCTCTCTCTCTCTCTCTCTCTCTCTCTCTCTCTCTCTCTCTCTCTCTCCCCTCCCCCCCCTCCCCACCCCAGTGGCAAGAGCCCGGGTTTGGGAGTCAGAGGTCGTGGGTTCTAATCCCGCCTCCGCCACTTGCCTACTTTGGGCAGGTCGGTTAACTTCCCTGTGCCTCAGTTCCCTCATCTGCAAAATGGGGATGAAGACTGTGAACCCCATGTGGGGCAACCCATCTTCCCCCAGCGCTTAGAACAGTGCTCGGCACAGAGTAACCACTTAGCAAAGGCCATCATTGTTATTATGGAGCCCCCACTGCTGCCCCCTCCGTCTCTGTGCAGCAGCGTGGCTTAGCAGAAAGAGCCTGGGTTTGGGGGGTCAGAAGTCGTGGGTTTGAATCCCGCCTCTGCCACTTGTCTGCTTTCTTTTTTTTAAGATGGCATTTGTTAAGCGCTTACTACGTGCAGAGCACTGTTCTAAGCACTTGAGGATACAAGGTGATCAAGTTGTCCCACGTGGGGCTCACAGTCTTTAATCTCCATTTTACAGAGGAGGTAACTGAGGCTCAGAGAAGTTAAGTGACTTGCCCAAGGTCA
Source organism: Tachyglossus aculeatus (assembly GCF_015852505.1). Classification (NCBI taxonomy): domain Eukaryota; kingdom Metazoa; phylum Chordata; class Mammalia; order Monotremata; family Tachyglossidae; genus Tachyglossus; species Tachyglossus aculeatus. The sequence goes on along the minus strand of NC_052087.1, from coordinate 52,717,998 downwards.
CACAGCAGACATGTGGCAGAGTTCGGATTCGAACCCATGACCTTTGACTCCAAAGCCCGTGCTCTTTCCACTGAGCCACGCTGCTTTGTGACTTTGGGCAAGTCACTTCACTTCCCTGGGCCTCAGTGACCTCATCTGTAAAATGGGGATGAAGACTGGGACAATCAGAATACCTTGTATTTACCTCAGCGCTTAGAACAGTGCTTGGCACATAGTAAGCACTTAACAAATACCATTATACCATAATGGTATGGTATTATACCATAATACCATAGATACAACGTCATCAGGTGGGACGCATTCTCTGTCCCACATGGGGCTCACAGTCTTCATCCCCATTTGACAGATGAGGCAACTGAGGCCCAGAGAAGTACAGTGACTTGTCCAAGGTCACCCAGTAGACTCCCGGCAGACCTGGGATTAGAACCCAGGTCCTTCAGACTCTCAGGCCCGGGCTCTAGCCACTAGGCCACGATGCAGGACCTGAGGAAGGAGAGGTGCGAAATGAGGGGCTAGTCGGGGACGGCTTCCCGGAGGAGGCGTGATTTTAGTAGGCCCAGACCGACGGGGTCGCAGCCAACAGACTTCCCCGGTAGGGTCTGAGTGTCCTCCCTGCTTTTTGCCTCGACCTCCCTTCCCCGCCCCTCCGTCCCCCAAGACGGGAAGCTGTACGACGCCTATGTCTCCTACATCAACTCGGCCGATGATCGGAAGTTTGTGAATTTCATCGTCAAGCCCCACTTGGAGAATCGGCATGGCTACAAGCTGTTCCTGGACGACAAAGACATCCTCCCTCATTCAGGTGCGGTGTTGGGGTTCACGTGGGGAGGGGTCCCCACGGCCCCCAGGGGGTGGTGGGCCCAGAGTTTCCCAGAAGCCCACGGGGCAAGGCCATCTTTCCCCTCGTTCGGCCACTAAAGTGACCCCAACCCATCATCCCCATCATTTCCCCCCAATACTTTTAGACTGTGAGCCCACTGTTGGGCAGGGACTGTCTCTATACGTTGCCAATTTGTACTTCCCAAGCGCTTCGTACAGTGCTCTGCACACAGTAAGCGCTCAATAAATACGACTGATGATGATGAATACTGACCGGCCCGGCTCCCTCTCTGGCTCAGCGGCCTCGGTGAAAGTGGGGATCCCAACCCCATCGACATTCATTCATTCGATTGGATTTATTGAGCACTTACTGTGTGCAGAGCACTGGACTAAGCGTTCAAGAGAGGACAGTAGAACAATAAACAAGCACATTCCCTGCCCACTGCGAGCTGACAGTCGAGAAGCAGCATGGCTCCGTGGAAAGAGCCCAGGCTTGGGAGTCAGAGGCTGTGGGTTCTAATCCCGGTCCGGCACTTGTCGGCTGTGTGACTTGGGCAAGTCACTTCACTATGTGGCTCAGTGGAAAGAGCCCGGGCTTGGGAGCCAGAGGTCGTGGGTTCTAAGGCCTCCTCCAGGAGGCCTTCCCAGACTGAGCCCCTTCCTTCCTCTCCCCCTTATCCCTCTCTCCATCCCCCCGTCTTACCTCCTTCCCTTCCCCACAGCACCTGTATATATGGATAGATGTTTGTACATATTTATTACTCTTTATTTATTTATTTATTTTACTTGTACATATCTATTCTATTTATTTTATTTTGTTAATATGTTTGGTTTTGTTCTCTGTCTCCCCCTTCTAGACTGTGAGCCCATTGTTGGGTAGGGACTGTCTCTATATGTTGCCAACTTGTACTTCCCAAGCGCTTAGTACAGTGCTCTGCACACAGTAAGCGCTCAATAAATACGATTGATTGATTGATTGATTGATTCTAATCCCAGCTCTGCCACTTGTCAGCTGTGTGACTTTGGGCAAGTCACTTCGCTTCTCCGGGCCTCAGTTCATTCATCTGTAAAATGGGGATGAAGACTGTGAGCCCCACGTAGGACAAGCTGATCACCTTGTATCCCCCACCAGCGCTTAGAACAGTGCTTGGCACATAGTAAGCACTTAACAAATGCCAGTATTATTATTATTATTATTATTATTATTATTATTATTATTATTATCTGTGTCTCAGTTCCCTCATCTGGAAAATGGGAATAATAATAATAATAATGATATTTATTAAGCATCTACTATGTTCAAAGCACTGTTCTAAGCGCTGGGGAGTTTACAAGGTGATCAGGTTGTCCCACGGGGGGCTCCCAGTCTTCATCCCCATTTCCCAGATGAGGGAACTGAGGCCCAGAGGACTGAGCCCCCTCCTTCCTCTCCCCCTCCTCTCCCTCTCCATCCCCCCGCCTTGCCTTCTTCCCTTCCCCACAGCACCTGTATATATGTATATACGTTTGTACGGATTTATTACTCTATTTATTTATTCATTTTACTTGTACATAGTCTATTTATTTTATTTTGTTGACTTTGTTCTCTGTCTCCCCCTTCTAGACTGTGAGCCCCCTGTTGGGTAGGGACCGTCCCTATATGTTGCCAACCTGTACTTCCCAAGCGCTTAGTCCAGTGCTCTGCACACAGTAAGCGCTCAATAAATATGATTGAATCAATCAATCAATCAATCAATCGTATTTACTGAGCGCTTACTATGTGCAGAGCACTGTACTAAGCGCTTGGGAAGTACAAGCTGTCAACATATAGAGGCTGTCCCTACCCAACAGTGGGCTCACAGTCTAGAAGGGGGAGACAGAGCACAAAATCAAACATACTAACAAAATAAAATAAATAGAATACATAGGTACGAGTAAAATAAATAAATAAATACAGTAATAAATATGTACAAACATATATACAGGTGCTGTGGGGAAGGGAAGTAGGTAAGAGGCGGGGAATGGCGAGGGGGACAAGGGGGAGAGGAAGGAAGGGGCTCAGTCTGGGAAGGCCTTCTGGAGGAGGTGAGCTCTCAGATTGAATGAATGAAGTGAAGTCACACAGCTGACAACTGGCGGAGCCGGGGTTTGAACCCGTGACCTCTGACTCCAAAGCCCGGGCTCGTTTCCACTGAGCCACGCTGCTTCAAATACCAACATTATTATTACTATTATTAGAAGGCGAGACAGACATGAGTAGAAATCAATTCGTCCCTGTCCCTTTTCCTCCCACACTGAGCGGCCCGGCTAACTCTCTCCCTTCCCTCCCTCGGTCCGTCCGTCCGTCCGTCCGTCCGTCCTGGGCCCAGAGCCGTCAGCCGACCTGATTATGAACGTCAGCCGCTGCCGGCGTCTCATCGTCGTTCTCTCCGATGCCTACCTGGAGCAGGATTGGTGCAACACCAATTTCAAGTACGTCTGTGGGCAGGGTGGGGGGTCCTGGGGTGGGGGCCCCTTCACCCAGCAGCATGGCCCGGTGCCGGCGTGCCTCCTTCGGGGACGGGATTAACCAGAACCGACAGCGGTTAAGGGCTTACTTTATGGCGAGCACTGTACGGAGCACCGAGGTGGATAATAATAATAATAATAATGGCATTTATTAAGCGCTTACTATGTGCAGAGCACTGTTCAAAGCGCTGGGGAATTTACAAGGTGATCAGCTTGTCCCACGTGGGGCTCCCAGTCTTCATCCCCGTTTTCCAGATGAGGGAACTGAGGCCCAGAGCAGTGAAGTGACTTGCCCAAAGTCACCCAGCTGACGGGTGGCGGGGCCGGGATTTGAACCCATGACCTCTGACTCCAAAGCCCGGGCTCTTTCCACTGAGCCACGCTGCCTCTCTGGAGCGGCGGATGGAGGTGGAGTGGATGGAGTGGATGGAGCAGCATCCGAATCCAGCCCAGACCCTCGCCTCCCCCAGGGCTCCCGGGCCGGAGGGAGGCTGGGGATCCAGTTTATCAATTGTATTTATTGAGTGCTTACTATGTGCAGAGCACTGTCCAGTCCCTGGCTTACAGATGCGGAAACCGAGGCCCAGAGAAGTGAAGTGACTTGCCTAAGGTCACACGGCGGACATGGGGCGCCGTCGGGATTAGAACCCGGGTTGCCCGACTCTTTTTCCCATTAGGGACCCCTAGAATTGGTGAAATAATAATAATTATAATGGCATTTGTTAAGAGCTTACTATGTGCAAAGCACTGTTAATAATAATAATAATAATGATTGTATTTAAGTGCTTACTATGTGCAAAGCACTGTTCTTTGCACATAGTAAGCACTTAACAAATACCATCATCATTATTATTATAATAATATAATGTTCTAAGCACTGAGCACTGTTCACCGTTCCAAGCGCTGGGGGAATACAAGGTGATCAGGTTGTCCCATGTGGGGCTCACAGTCTCCATCCCCATTTTACAGATGAATGAACTGAGGCCCAGAGAAGTGAAGTGACTTGCCTAAGGTCACACGGCGGACATGGGGCGCAGTCGGGATTAGAACCCGGGTTGCCCGACTCTTTTTCCGTTAGGGACCCCTAGACTTGGTGAAATAATAATAATAATAATGGTATTTGTTAAGTGCTTACTATGTGCAAAGCACTGTTAGTAATAATAATAATAATGATGGTATTTGTTAAGTGCTTACTATGTGCAAAGCACTGTTCTTTGCACATAGTAAGCACTTAACAAATACCATCATTATTATTATTATAATAATATAATGTTCTAAGCACTGAGCACTATTCACTGTTCTAAGTGCTGGGTGGATACAAGGTGATCAGGTTGTCCCACGTGAGGCTCACAGTCTTCATCCCCATTTTACAGATGAATGAACTGAGGCCCAGAGAAGTGAAGTGACTTGCCTAAGGTCACACGGCGGACATGGGGCGCAGTCGGGATTAGAACCCGGGTTGCCCGACTCTTTTTCCGTTAGGGACCCCTAGAATTGGTGAAATAATAATAATAACAATGGCATTTGTTAAGAGCTTACTATGTGCAAAGCACTGTTAATAATAATAATAATAATAATGATGGTATTTAAGTGCTTACTATGTGCAAAGCACTGTTCTTTGCACATAGTAAGCACTTAACAAATACCATCATCATTATTATTATTATAATATAATGTTCTAAGCACTGAGCACTGTTCACTGTTCTAAGCTCTGGGGGGATACAAGGTGATCAGGTTGTCCCATGTGGGGCTCACAGTCTTCATCCCCATTTTACAGATGAATGAACTGAGGCACAGAGAAGTGAAGTGACTTACCTAAGGTCACATGGCGGACATGGGGCGCAGTCAGGATTAGAACCCAGGTTGCCCGACTCTTTTTCCATTAGGGACCCCTAGAATTGGTGAAATAATAATAATAATAATAATGGCATTTGTTAAGAGCTTACTATGTGCAAAGCACTGTTAATAATAATAATAATAATGATGGTATTTGTTAAGTGCTTACTATGTGCAAAGCACTGTTCTTTGCACATAGTAAGCACTTCACAAATACCATCATCATTATTATTATTATAATATAATGTTCTAAGCACTGAGCACTGTTCACTGTTCTAAGTGCTGGGGGGGTACAAGGTGATCAGGCTGTCCCATGTGGGGCTAACAGTCTTCATCCCCATTTTACAGATGAATGAACTGAGGCACAGAGAAGTGAAGTGACTTGCCTAAGGTCACACGGCAGACATGGGACACAGGCAGGATTAGAACCCGGGTTGCCCGATTCTTTTTCCGTTAGGGACCCCTAGAATTGGTGAAATAATAATAATAATAATGGCATTTGTTAAGTGCTTACTATGTGCAAAGCACTGTTAATAATAATAATAATAATAATGATGGTATTTGTTAAGTGCTTACTATGTGCAAAGCACTGTTCTTTGCACATAGTAAGCACTTAACAAATACCATCATCATTATTATTATTATAATATAATGTTCTAAGCACTGAGCACTGTTCACTGTTCTAAGTGCTGGGGGGATACAAGGTGATCAGGTTGTCCCATGTGGGGCTCACAGTCTCCATCCCCATTTTACAGATGAATGAACGGAGGCACAGAGAAGTGAAGTGACTTGCCTAAGGTCACACGGCGTACATGGGGCGCAGTCGGGCTTAGAGCCCGGGTTGCCCGACTCTTTTTCCGTTAGGGACCCCTAGAATTGGTGAAATAATAATAATAACAATGGCATTTGTTAAGAGCTTACTATGTGCAAAGCACTGTTAATAATAATAATAATAATGATGGTATTTGTTAAGTGCTTACTATGTGCAAAGCACTGTTCTTTGCACATAGTAAGCACTTAACAAATACCATCATCATTATTATTATTATAATATAATGTTCTAAGCACTGAGCACTGTTCACTGTTCTAAGTGCTGGGGGGGTACAAGGTGATCAGGTTGTCCCATGTGGGGCTCACAGTCTCCATTCCCATTTTACAGATGAATGAACTGAGGCACAGAGAAGTGAAGTGACTTGCCTAAGGTCACATGGCGGACATGGGGCGCAGTCAGGATTAGAACCCAGGTTGCCCGACTCTTTTTCCATTAGGGACCCCTAGAATTGGTGAAATAATAATAATAATAATGGCATTTGTTAAGAGCTTACTATGTGCAAAGCACTGTTAATAATAATAATAATAATGATGGTATTTGTTAAGTGCTTGCTATGTGCAAAGCACTGTTCTTTGCACATAGTAAGCACTTAACAATTGCCATCATTATTATTATAATAATAATATAATGTTCTAAGCACTGAGCACTGTTCACTGTTCTAAGCGCTGGGGGGATACAAGGTGACAGGTTGTCCCACGTGGGGCTCACAGTCTTCACCCCCATTTTACAGATGAATGAACTGAGGCCCAGAGAAGTGAAGTGACTTGCCCAAAGTCACACAGCTGACAAGTGGCGGAGCCGGGATTAGAACCCATGACTTCTGGCTCCCAAGCCCAGGCTCCTTCCACTAAGCCACACTGCTTATCCCAGGGCCACTTCTCAATGGCTGTCATCGATCCATCAGTCAATCAATCGTGCTTATCGAGTGCTTACTGTGTGGGGGGTTTAGTACAGTGCTGAGCACACAGTAAGCGCTCAATAAATATGCACGATTGAATAAGTGAATGAATTGAGCACTGGACTAAGCTCAGCCACATCAGAGGTCCTCGAGACCCATCCCCCCAACCCAAGGGGGTAAGGGAGGATGCGAGGGGGAGGCGAGGGTGTAAGCCTGGCCCCGGCTTAAGCAGTCACTGGTATTTATTGAGCACCTACTGTGTGCAGAGCAATCAATCAATCGTATTTATTGAGCACTTACTGTGTGCAGAGCACTGTACTTCCCACTTGTACTTCCCAAGCGCTTCGTACAGTGCTCTGTACGCAGTAAGCGCTCAATAAATTCGATTGATTGATTGACTGATACTAAGCGCTTGGGAAGTACAAGTTGGCAAAATATAGAGACAGTCCCTACCCAACAGTGGGCTCACAGTCTAAAAGAGCACTGTACTAGACGTTTGGGAGAGCACGCTAGAACAGAGTGGGAAGACCCGTTCCCTGCCCACAGTAATAATAATAATGATGGCATTTGTTAAGCGCTTACTATGTGCGAAGCACTGTTCTAAGCGCTGGGGGAATACGAGGTGATCAGGCTGTCAGAGTCTTCATCCCCATTTTACAGACGAGGGAACTGAGGCCCAGAGAAGGGAAGTGACTTGCCCAAAGTCACCCAGCTGCCAAGCGGCGGAGCCGGGATTAGAACCCGCGCCCTCGGACTCCCAAGGCCAGGCTCTTGCCACTGAGCCACGCTGCTTCACAAGGAGTTTACAAGCGCTTAGTACAGTGCTCTGCACATAGTAAGCGCTCAATAAATACGATTGATGATGATGAGTTTACAACCAAGACGGGGAGACAGGAATGGAAATCAATTCGGATATGACCAGAAATGTTGGGCAAAGGAGGAGGGAGTGGGGTTTGGGTGAATATCAACTGCTAAATTCATTCGTTGCTATGAATGACAATAATAATGATGATGATGGTATTTGATAAGCGCTTACTATGTGCCAAGCACTGTTCTAAGCGCTGGGGTGGATACAAGGTGATCAGGTTGTCCCACATGGGGCTCACAGTCTTCATCCCCATTTTCCAGATGAGGGAACTGAGGCCCAGAGAAGTGAAGTGACTTGCCCAAAGTCACCCCGCTGGCAAGTGGCGGAGCCGGGATTAGAACCCACGACCTCTGACTCCCAAGCCTGGGCTCTTACCACTGAGCCACGTCCGCCTCCCCTTCTAGGTCGTAAGCTCCTTGTGGGCAGGGACCAGGTCTACACACTCTGTTCTAGCGGACTTCATTCATTCATTTATCCAATCATATTTATTGAGCGCTTACTGTGTGCAGGGCACTGTACTAAGCGCTTGGAAAGTCCAATTCCACAACAGATAGAGACGGTCCCTACCCAACAACCGGCTCGTGGCTCAGTGGAAAGAGCCCGGGCTTTGGACTCAGAGGTCATGGGTTCAAATCCCGGCTCTGCTAATTATCATCATCAATCGTATTTATTGAGCGCTTACTCTGTGCAGAGCACTGTACTAAGCGCTTGGGAAGTACAAATTGGCAACATATAGAGGCAGTCCCTACCCAACAGTGGGCTCACAGTCTAATTGTCAGCTGTGTGACTTTGGGCAAGTCACTTCACTTCTCTGTGCCTCAGTTACCTCATCTGTAAAATGGGGATTAAGACCGTGAGCCCCCCGTGGGACAACCTGATCACCTTGTATCACCCCAGCGCTTAGAACAGTGCTTTGCACATAGTAAGCGCTTAACAAGTGCCATCATCATCAACGGGCTCACGGTCTAGAAGGGGGGAGACAGACAACAAAACCAAACAAGTAGATGGGCATCATTAGCATCAAAATAAATAAATAGAATTAAAGTACCCTCCCAAGCGCTCAGTCCAGTGCTGTGTATACAGGAAGTGCTCAGTATATACTATTGCTGTACCTGTGTATTGTCCTATTGGACTCTCCCAAGCGCTTAGTACAGTGCTCTGCACACCGCAAGCCCTCAAAAAATACGATTGAGTGAATCAATGAAGAATTGATAGCAAGTCTATCGCATTCATTCATTCAATCAATCGTATTTATTGAGCGCTTACGGTGTGCAGAGCACTGTACTAAGCGCTTGGGAAGTCCAAGTTGACAACATATCGCATTGTCCTCTCCCAAACGCTTAGTCCACTGCTCTGCACACAGTAACCACTGAGCCCGGGCTTGGGAGTCAGAAGGTCCTGGGTTCTAATTCCGGCTCCACCACTTGTCTGCTGCGTGACCTGGGACAAGTCCAAGCGCTTAGAACAGTGCTTTGCACATAGTAAGCGCTTAATAAATGCCATTATTATCATTATTATTATTATTATTAAGTCACTTAACATCTCTGGACCTCAGTTACCTCATGTGGAAAATGGGGATTAAAAGCGTGAGCCCCACGTGGGACAACCTGATAATCTTTTATCTTTTGGCACATAGTAAGCACTTAACAAATACTATAATAATAATTATTATTAAATACCATTGATGGATGAATTGATAGCAACTCTATTGCATCATATTCTCCCAAGACCTAAGTGCAGGGTTCTGCACATGGTGAGCACTCATTAATTGATTAATTTGATTGATTCTAGAGGAGGAGAATCGATTGATGAATTGATAGCAACTCCTGACCGCTTAGTTCAGTGCCCTGCACACAGTCAGCACTCAATAAATCCCATCAATTGGTGAATTGCTAGCAATTCATTCATTCATTCATTCAATCGTATTTATTGAGCGCTTACTGTGTGCAGAGCACTGTACTAAGCGCTTGGGAAGTCCAAGTTGGCAACATCTAGAGACGGTCCCTACCCAGCAGCGGGTTCACAGTCTAGAAGGGGGAGGCAGACAATAAAACAAAACTTATTAACAAAATAAAAGAAATATATTCATTCATTCATTCAATCGTATTTATTGAGCGCTTACTCTATTGCACTCGTGGCTTAGTGGAAAGAGCCCGGGGATGGGAGTCAGAAGGTCGTGGGTTCTAATCCCGGCTCCGCCCCTTGTCTGCTGTGTGACCCTGGGCAAGTCGCTTAACTTCTCTGTTCCTCGGTTCCCTCCTCTGGAAAAGGGGGATTAAGACTGTGAGCCCCACGTGGGACAGCCTGATCAGTGCTTTGCATATAGTAAGCGCTTAACAAATATCATCATTATTATTATTATTGTCCTCTCCCAAGCGCTTAGTCCAGTGCTCTGCACACAGTGAGCACTCAATAAATGCCATGAATTGGTGAATTGCTAGCAATTCTATTGCATTATCCTCTCCCGGGAGCTTAGTCAGTTATCTGCACACAGCCAGTGTTCAATAAACGGCTCAATGGAAAGAGCCCGGGCTTGGGAGTCAAAGGTCTTGGGTTCAAATCCCAGCTCCGCCAATTGTGTGACCTTGGGCAAGTCACTTCACTTCTCTGGGCCTCAGTTCCCCCAACTACAAAATGGGGATTAATAAGGATGGCATTTATTAAGTGCTTACTATGTGCCAAGCACTGTTCTAAGTGCTGATTAAGACTGTGAGCCCCATGTGGGGCAACCTGATCACCTTGTATCCTCCCCAGCGCTTAGAACAGTGCTTTGCACATAGTAAGCGTTTAACAAATACAATCATTATTATTATTATTGTCCTCTCCCAAGCATTTTGTCCAGTGCTCTGCACACAGTCAGAGTTCAATAAGTGGCTCAATGGAAAGAGCCCGGGCTTGGGAGTCAGAGGTCATGGGTTCAAATCCCAGCTCCACCAATTGTCAGCTGTGTGACCTTGGGCAAGTCACTTCACTTCTCTGGGCCTCAGTTCCCCCATCTACAAAATGGGGATTAAGACTGTGAGCCCCATGTGGGGCAACCTGATCACCTTGTATCCTCCCCAGCGCTTAGAACAGTGCTTTGCACATAGTAAGCGCTTAACAAATACCATTATTATTATTATTATTGTCCTCTCCCAAGCATTTTGTCCAGTGCTGTGCACACAGTCAGCACTCAATAAACCCCATTAATTGGTGAATTGCTAACAATTCTCTTGCATTTTCCTCTCCCAAGACATTCATCCAGTGCTCTGCACACAGTCAGCGTTCAGTAAATGGCTCAATAGAAAGAGCCCGGGCTTGGGAGTCAGAGGTCATGGGTTCAAATCCCGGCTCCACCAATTGTCAGCTGTGTGACCTTGGGCAAGTCACTTAATAATAATAATAATGATGGCATTTGTTAAGCGCTTACTATGTGCAAAGCACCATTCTAAGCACTGGAGGGGGATACAAGGTGATCAGGTTGACCCACGTGGGGCTCACAGTCTTAATCCCCATTTTCCAGATGAGGTAACTGAGGCCCAGAGAAGCTAAGTGACTTGTCCAAAGTCACCCAGCTGACGATTGGTGGAGCCGGAATTTGAACCCATGACCTCTGACTCCCAAGCCCGGGCTCTTTCCATTGAACCACGCTGCTTCTCTACTTAACTTCGCTGGGCCTCAGTTCCCCCATCTATAAAATGGGGATGAAGACAGTGAGCCCCATCTGGGACAACGTGATCACCTTGTATCCTCCCCAGCGCTTAGAACAGTGCTTGGCACATAGTAAGTGCATAACAGATGCTGGCATTATTATTATTATTATTATTATTATTATTAATAAATCCCATCTATTGGTGAACTGCTATCAGTCTTATTGCATTGTCCTCTCCCAAGAGCTTCGTCCAGGGCTCTGCACACAGTCAGCACTCAATAAATCCCGTCGCTTGATGGATTTATTGATGGATGATGGATGATGATGATGATGGATTCATTCATTCATTCATTCAATTGTATTTAATCAATCAATCAATCGTATTTATTGAGCGCTTACTGTGTGCAGAGCACTGTACTAAGCGCTTGGGAAGTCCAAGTTGGCAACATATAGAGACGATCCCTACCCAACAGTGGGCTCACAGTCTAGAAGCGGGATGACGACGGTGATGATATAATGATGAATCCATCGATTGATGGATGGGGCCTAGGAGGGAGAGGGGCCGGCAGCAGGGTCTGTAGCTTGGGCTCCCGAGTAGGGGGCCGCCAAGGGAGTGGTGGGGGTTGTGGTGTACTTCCCAAGCGCTTAGTCCAGTGCTCTGCACACAGTAAGCGCTCAATAAAGACGATTGATTGATTGATTGATTGATTGGAGAGGCGGGAGGGGTGGACCGGAGTCTCCCCCTTCTAGCCTGTGAGCCCACTGTTGGGTAGGGACCGTCTCTTTATGTTACCAACTTGTACTTCCCAAGCGCTTAGTCCAGTGCTCTGCACACAGTAAGCGCTCAATAAATAATAATAATAATGATAATAATAATAATGATGCATTTATGAAGCGCTTACTATGTGCAAAGCACCGTTCTAAGCGCCGGGGAGGTTACAAGGTGATCAGGTTGTCCCACGGAGGGCTCACAGTCTTACTCCCCATTTTGCAGCTGAGGGAACTGAGGCCCAGAGAAGTGAAGTGACTTGCCCAAAGTTGCCAACTTGTACTTCCCAAGCGCTTAGCACGGTGCTCTCTGCACACAGTAAACGCTCAATGAATACGATTGACGATGATGACAAGTGGCAGAGCCGGGATTGGAACCCATGACCTCTGACTCCAAAGCCCGGGCTCCTTCCACTGAGCCACGCTGCTTCGATAAATCATCATCATCATCAATCGTATTTATTGAGCGCTTACTGTGTGCAGAGCACCGTACTGAGCGCTTGGGAAGTGGAAATTGGCAACATATAGAGACGGTCCCTACCCAACAGTGGGCTCACAGTCTAAAAGGGGCTCACAGTCTAATAAATGCGATTGATTGATTGATTGATTGATTGATTGGGGGGGGGTCCTGTCTTTCAGGGAGGGGCTGTGGAGGCTGTTGGAGCTGTCCCGAAAACCCATCTTCATCGCGTTCGAGAGCCAGCGCCGAGAGCTGTGCCACCCGGCCATCCGCCTGCTGAGCCAACACAGGCACACCGTCACCCTGCTGCTCTGGAGGGCCGGATCCATGGTGGGCACGGGCACCGCTGCGGGCATGGGGCCGGGGGGCACCGGGGAACACGGCCGGGCACACTCTCTCCATCATCATCATCATCAATCGTATTTATTGAGCGCTTACTATGTGCAGAGCACTGTACTAAGCGCTTGGGAAGTCCAAATTGGCAACATATAGAGACAGTCCCTACCCAACAGTGGGCTCACAGTCTAATAGGGGGAGACAGAGAACAAAACCAAACATACTAACAAAATCAAATCAATCAATCAATCAATCAATCAATCGTATTTATTGAGCGCTTACTATGTGCAGAGCACTGTACTAAGCGCTTGGGAAGTACAAATTGGCATCACATAGAGACAGTCATCATCATCATCATCATCAATCGTATTTATTGAGCGCTTACTGTGTGCAGAGCACTGTACTAAGCGCTTGGGAAGTACAAATTGGCAACATATAGAGACAGTCCCTACCCAACAGTGGGCTCACAGTCTAAAAGGGGGAGACGGAGAACAAAACCAAACATACTTACAAAATTAAATAAATAGAACAGATATGTACAAGTAAAATAAATAGAGTAATAAATATGTACAAACATATATACATATATACAGGTGCTGTGGGGAAGGGAAGGAGGTAAGATGGGGGGGATGGAGAGGGGGACGAGGGGGAGAGGAAGGAAGACAGTCCCTACCCAACAGTGGGCTCACAGTCTAAAAGGGGACATATCTTATTTTATTTGGACATATCTATTCTAAATAGAATAGATATGTCCAAATAAAATAAATAAATAAATAAATAGAGTAAAAAATATGTACAAACATATATACATATATACAGGTGCTGTGGGGAAGGGAAGGAGGTAAGATGCGGGGATGGAGAGGGGGACGACGGGGAGAGGAGGGAAGGGGCTCAGTGTGGGAAGGCCTCCTGGAGGAGGTGAGCTCTCAGCAGGGCCTTGAAGGGAGGAAGAGAGCTAGCTTGGCGGATGCGCAGAGGGAGGGCATTCCAGGCCCATCATCCATCCATCATCCATAGACACTAAGCTCGCTGCGGGCAGGCTCTGTGTCCGTTTATTGCCCTTCTGTCCTCTCCCAAGCGCTCCGTCCGGCGCTCTGCACACGGTAAGCGCTCAGTAAATTATCAATCGTATTTATTGAGCGCTTACTGTGTGCAGAGCACTGGACTAAGCGCTTGGGACGTACAAGTCGGCAACCCATAGAGACGGTCCCTACCCAACAGCGGGCTCACAGTCTAGATGGGGGAGACAGAGAACAAAACCAAACATACTAACAAAATAAAATAAATAGAATAGATATGTACAGGATAAATAAATAAAGTAATAAATATGTACAAACATATATGCATATGCATCATCCATGATGATGATGGTATTTGGTAAGCGCTTACTATGTGCCTACCACTGTTCTAAGCGCCGGGGGAGATACAAGGCCATCAGGTTGTCCCACTGTGAGCCCCACAAGGGACTGTATTTACCCTAACGCTTAAAATGGTGCTTGGCACATAGTCAACGCTTAATCAATCAATCATATTTATTGAGCGCTTACTGTGTGCAGAGCACTGTACTAAGCGCTTGCAGCGTGGCTCAGTGGAAAAAGCACGGGCTTTGGAGTCAGAGGTCATGGGTTCAAATCCCGGCTCCACCACTTGTCAACTGTGTGACTTTGGGCAAGTCACTTAACTTCTCTGGGCCTCAGTTCCCTCATCTGTAAAATGGGGATGAAGACTGTGAGCCCCACGTGGGACAACCTGATCACCTTGTAAATTCCCCAGCGCTTAGAACAGTGCTCTGCACATAGTAAGCGCTTAATAAATGCCATTATTATTATTATTATTATTATTTACAAGTTGGCAACGTAACTGCTTATAAATGCAATGGAATGAACGAATGAATCATCATCAGCCCCTCTAGACTCGAAGCTCCTTTTTTTAAAAAAATGGTGTCAGTTAAGCGCTTACTATGGGGGGCAAACTGATTACCTTGTATCTACCCCAGTGCTTAGACAGTGCTTGGCACATTGTATGCGCTCAATAAATGCGATGGAATGAACGAATGAATCATCATCAGCCCCTCTAGACTCGAAGCTCCTATTTTTTTTGTAAATGGTGTCAGTTAAGCGCTTACTATGGGGGGCAAACTGATTACCTTGTATCTACCCCAGTGCTTAGACAGTGCTTGGCACATACTATGCGCTCAATAAATACGATGGAATGAATGAATGAATCATCATCATCATCCCCTCTAGACTCGAAGCTCCTATTTTTTTTTAAATGGTGTCGCTTAAGCACTTACTATGGGGGGCAAACTGATTACCTTGTATCTACCCCAGTGCTTAGACAGTGCTTGGCACATAGTATGCGCCCAATAAATACGATGGAATGAATGAATGAATCATCATCATCCCCTCTAGACTCGAAGCTCCTATTTTTTTTTTAAATGTTGTCAGTTAAGCGCTTACTATGGGGGGCAAACTGATTACCTTGTATCTACCCCAGTGCTTAGACAGTGCTTGGCACATAGTATGCGCTCAATAAATACGATGGAATGAACGAATGAATCACCATCATCCCCTCTAGACTCGAAGCTCCTTTTTTTTAACGGTGTTGGTTGAGAAGCAGCATGGTTCAGTGGAAAGAGCAAGGGCTTTGGAGTCAGAGGTCATGGGTTCAAGTCCCAGCTATGTGACTTTGGGCAAGTCACTTCACTTCTCTGGGCCTCAGTGACCTCATCTGCAAAATGGGGATTAAGACTGTGAGTCCCCCATGGGACAACCTCGTCACCTTGTAACGTCCCCAGCACTTAGAACGGTGCTTTGCACATAGTTAAGCGCTTAATAAATGCCATCGTTATTATTATTATTATTATGTGGGGCAACCTGATTACCTTGTATCTACTTCAGTGCTTAGACAGTGCTTGGCACATAGTATGCACTCAATAAATACGATGGAATGAACGAATGACTCACCATCAGCCCCTCTAGACTCGAAGCTCCTTTTTTTTAAAAAATGGTGTCAGTTAAGCGCTTACTATGGGGAGCAAACTGATTACCTTGTATCTACCCCAGTGCTTAGACAGTGCTTGGCACATAGTATGCGCTCAATAAATACGACTGAATGAGCGAATGAATCATCATCAGCCCCTCTAGACTAGAAGCTCCTTTTTTAAAAAATGTTGTCGATTAAGCGCTTACTATGGGGGGCAAACTGATTACCTTGTATCTACCTCAGTGCTTAGAACAGTGCTTGGCACGTAGTATGCGCTCAATAAATACGATTGAATGAACGAATGAATCATCCTAAGCCCCTCCAGACTAGAACCTCCTTTTTTTTTAAATGGTGTCGGTTAAGCGCTTACTATGGGGGGCAAACTGATTACCTTGTATCTACCCCAGTGCTTAGAACAGTGCTTGGCACATAGTATGCGCTCAATAAATACGATTGAATGAACGAATGAATCATTATCATCCTCTCTAGACTAGAAACTCCTTCTTTTTTTAACAGTGTTGGTTAAGTGCTTACTATGTGGGGCAACCTGATTACCTGAAGCAGTGTAGTTCAGTAGAAAGAGCCCGGGCTTGGGAGTCAGAGGTCATGTGTTCAAATCCTGACTCCGCCACTCATCTGCTGTGTGACTTTGGGCAAGTCACGTCACTTCTCTGGGCCTCAGTTCCCTCATCTGTCAAAGGGGGATGAAGACTGTGAGCCCCACGTGGGACAACCTGATCACCTTGTATCCTCCCCAGCACTCAGAACAGTGCTTGGCACATAGTAAGCACTTAACAAATGCCATCAGTATTATTGTTATTATTACTTCGTATAAACCCCAGTGCTTAGAACAGTGCGTGGCACATAGTAAGGACTTAGCAAATACCATCATCATTATTATTATTATGTACCAAGCACTGTTCTAAGAGCTAGGGTAGATACAATCCTGGCTCCCCCAGTTATCAGCTGTGTGACTGTGGGCAAGTCACTTCACTTCTCTGGGCCTCAGTGACCTCATCTGTAAAATGGGGATGAAGACTGTGAGCCCCACGTGGGACAACCACATTGCCTTGTATCTACCCCAGTGCTTGGCACATAGTAAGTGCTTCACAAATACCGTTATTATTATTATTGTTACAAGTCATCAGGTTGGACACAGTCCCTGTCCCACATGGGGCTCACAGTCTTCCCCATTTTCTTCCCCATTTTCTTTCCCATTTTCTTCCCCATTCTTCCAGAATGCCCCACACTCCATCAGCCATCCTTCTGGTGGTGGATCTATAGAGTTTTCTTGGTAAAAATATGGAAACAGTTTACCATCGCCGCGTCCTTCCAGGAATTTTCTTAGCGAATAGCAATAATAATAATGATACTAATTCAGGTATGCTTACTATGTGCCAAGCACTGTACTACGCTCTGGGGTAGATACAAGATCACCAGATCCCAGATGGGGCTCACAGTTGGCGGGAGAACAGGGATTGAATCCCCATTTTGCAGATGAGAGAACTGAGGCCCGGAGAACTGAAATGACTTGCCCGAGGTCACCCAGGTGGTGAGTGGCACAGCCTGGCACAGAGTAAGCGCTTAACAATTTTTTGTGTGATGATGGTATTTGTTAGGCGCTTACTATGTGCCAAGCACTGTTCTAAGCGCTGGGGTAGATACAAGGTCATCAGGTTGTCCCACGTGGGGCTCACAGTCTTCATCCCCATTTTACAGATGAGGCAACTGAGGCCCAGAGAAGTGAAGTGGCTTGCCCAGGGTCACACAGCAAACAAGCGACAGAGGCGGGATTAGAACCCACATCCTCTGACTCCCAAGCCCGGGCTCTTTCCATTAGGCCACGCTGCTTCTTTATGTTATTCTGTGCCAAGCACTGTTCTAAGCACTGGACACTGGTCTAAATGCTAATAATAATAGTGGTATTTGTTCAGCACTTGTTTATGCACCAGGCACTGTACTAAGTGCTGAGTAGACACCACCCCCGGCCCTGCTTCCAGGCCCTGCTGTGTGGCCAGCCCAGACCTGGATGATAATAATAATAATGATAGCATTTATTAAGCGCTTACTAGGTGCAAAGCACTGTTCTAAGCGCTGGGGAGATTACAAGGTGATCAGGTTGTCCCACGGGGGGCTCACAGTCTTCATCCGCATTTTTACAGATGAGGGAACTGAGGCCCAGAGAAGTGAAGTGACTTGCCCAAAGTCACACAGCTGACAATTGGCAGAGCCGGGATTTGAACCCATGACCTCTGACTCCAAAGCCCATGCTCTTTTCCACTGAGCCACGCTGCTTGTCAGAAGGACGTCAGATGTCAGAAGGTCCTGGGTTCTAATCCCAGCTCCATCCCTCGTCTGCTCTGTAACCTTGGGCAAGTCACTTCCCTTCCTCTGTGCCTCAGTTCCTCATCTGGAAAATGGGGATCGAGACTGAGAGCCCCACCTGGGACAGGGACTGTGTCCAACCCAATTTGCTTGTAATAATAATAATGATGATGATGGTATTTGTTAAGTGCTTCCCTCTTATAGACTGTGAGCCTGTTGTTGGGTAGGGACCATCTCTATACGTTGCCAACTTGTACTTCACAAGTGCTTAGTCCAGTGCTCTGCACACAGTAAGCGCTCAATAAATATGATTGAATGAATGAATGAATGAATGAAAGTGCTTACGATGTGCCAAGCACTGTTCTAAGCGCTGGGGGAGATACAAGGTATCTATACCTGTATATATGTATATATGTTTGTGTGTATTTATTACTCTATTTATTTATTTATTTTACTTGTACGTATTTATTCTATTTATTTTATTTTGTTAATATGTTTTGTTTTGTTGTCTGTCTCCCCCTTCTAGACTGTAAGCCCGCTGTTGGGTAGGGACTGTCTCTAGATGTTGCCAACTTGGACTTCCCAAGCGCTTAGTCCAGTGCTCTGCACACAGTAAGCGCTCAATAAATGCGATTGAATGAATGAATGAAAAGGTGATCAGGTTGTCCCACAGGGGGCTCCCAGTCTTCTAAATACGATTGATTGATTCATCCCCACTTTCCAGATGAGGGAACTGAGGCCCAGAGACGTAAAGTGACTTGCCCAAAGTCACACAGCTCCAGTCTTCATCCCCACTTTCCAGATGAGGGAACTGAGGCCCAGAGAAGTGAAGTGACTTGCCCAAAGTCACACAGCTAACAAGTGGTGGGATTAGAACCCACGTCCTCTGACTCCCAAGCGCTTGCTCTCTCCACTAAGCTGTCCTGCTTCTCCACCCCAGCGCTTAGTATGGTGCCTGAATGAATTAACAACATGGCCTAGTGGATAGATCCCGGCCCTGGGAGTCAGAAGGCCATGGGTTCAAATCCCGGCTCCACCAATTGTCAGCTGTGTGACCTTGGGCAAGTCCCCTCACTTCTCTGGGCCTCAGTTACCTCATCTGGAAAATGGGGGCTAAGACTCTGAAGCCCCACGAGCCCGTTCTAGACTGTGAGCCCGTTGTTCTAGACTGTGAGCCCGCTGTTGGGTAGGGACCGTCTCTATATGTTGCCAACTTGGACTTCCCAAGCGCTTAGTCCCGTGCTCTGCACACAGTAAGCGCTCAATAAATACGATTGAATGAGTGAATGAATGACAGGGACTCTGTCCGACCCGATTTGCTTTTCATTCATTCATTCAATCGTATTTATTGAGCGCTTACTGTGTGCAGAGCACTGGACTGAGCGCTTGGGAAGTACAAGTTGGCAACATATACATATGGCAACATATACATTTGCTTGTACCCACCCCAGCGCTTAGTATAGTACCTGGCACATAGTAAGCGCTTAACAAATACCAGTATTATTCACAACTATTATTATTATTATTATTATTATTATTATCAATAGCTGGCCACGGGGTGGCGCTGTTTCCTAGGAAACCCCCTAGCAGCTTTTCCCCCATGGTTTTCCTAGGTGACAGCGCCACCCCGTGGCGGGAGAAGGCTCTGGGTCATTCATTCATTCATTAATTAATTCATTCATTCAATCGCATTTATTATTATTATATTATATATCAATCAATCAATCGTATTTATTGAGCGCTTACCTGTGTGCAGAGCACTGGACTGAGCGCTTGGGAAGTACAGGTTGGCAACATATACATATGGCAACATATACATTTGCTTGTATCCACCCCAGCGCTTAGTATAGTGCCTGGCACATAGTAAGTGCTTAACAAATACCAGTATTATTCACAATTATCATTATTATTATTATTATTATTATTATTATTATTATTATTATTATCAATAGCTAGCCACGGGGTGGCGCTGTCTCCTAGGAAACCCCCTAACAGCTTTTCCCCCATGGTTTTCCTAGGTGACAGCGCCACCCCGTGGCGGGAGAAGGCTCTGGGTCATTCATTCATTCATTCATTCATTCAATCGTATTTATTATTATTATATTATATATCAATCAATCAATCGTATTTATTGAGCGCTTACCTGTGTGCAGAGCACTGGACTGAGCGCTTGGGAAGTACAAGTTGGCAACATATACATATGGCAACATATACATTTGCTTGTATCCACCCCAGCGCTTAGTATAGTGCCTGGCACATAGTAAGTGCTTAACAAATACCAGTATTATTCACAATTCTTCTTCTTCTTCTTCTTCTTCTTCTTATTATTATCATCAATAGCTGGCCACGGGGTGGCGCTGTCTCCTAGGAAACCCCCTAGCAGCTTTTCCCCCATGGTTTTCCTAGGTGACAGCGCCACCCGGTGACGGGAGAAGGCTCTGGGTCATTCATTCATTCATTCATTCATTCATTCATTCATTCATTCAATCAATCGCATTTATTATTATTATATTATATATCAATCAATCAATCGTATTTATTGAGCGCTTACTGTGTGCAGAGCACTGTACTAAGCGCTTGGGAAGTACAAGTTGGCAACATATAGAGATGGTCCCAACCCAACAGTGGGCTCACAGTCTAGAAGATATGTAATAGATATATAATAATAATAATAATAATAATAATAATAATAATGGCATTTGTTAAGCGCTTACTATGTGCGAAACACTGTTCTAAGCTCTGGGGAGGATACAAGGTGATCGGGTTGTCCCACGGGGGGCTCACAGTCTTAATCCTCATTTTCCAGATGAGGTAACTGAGGCACAGAGAAGTTAACTGACTTGCCCAAAGTCACCCAGCTGACAATGGGCAGAGCTGGGATTTGAACCCATGACCTCTGACTCCCAAGCCTGGGCTGTTTCCACTGAGCCACGCTGCTTCTCTAATATATAATCATTATCAATGATATTATCGACACTATTACTATCAACAATATTATTCATTATTTAATAATAAGTATTAACAATTATAGTAATTATAAGTAATAATAATATAAGTAGTAAGTAATTATAAGCAGCGTGGCTCAGCGGAGAAGCAGCGTGGCTCAGCGGAAAGAGCCCGGGCTTTGGAGTCAGAGGTCATGGGTTCAAATGCCGGCTCTGCCAATTGTCAGCTGGGTGACTTTGGGCAAGTCTCCCCCTTCTAGACCGTGAACCCGCTGTTGGGTAGGGACCGTCTCTATATGTTGCCAACTTGTACTTCCCAAGCGCTTAGTACAGTGCTCTGCACACAGTAAGCGCTCAATAAATACGATTGAATGAATGAATGAAGTCAGTTCACTTCTCTGAGCCTCAGTTATCTCATTTGTAAAATGAGGGATTAAGACTGTGAGCTCCCCATGGGACAACTTGATCACCTTGTAACCTCCCCTGTGCTTAGAACAGTGCTTTGCACATAGGAAGTGCTTAATAAATGCCATTATTATAATAAGTAATAATATAAGTAAAAGGTAATTATAAGTAATACTCAATTACTTATACTACTTTCAATAATGTTATTAATAATTTTAGACTGTGAGCCCACTGTTGGGTAGGGACTGTCTCTATGTGTTGCCAATTTGTACTTCCCAAGCGCTTAGTACAGTGCTCTGCACATAGTAAGCGCTCAATAAATACGATTGATTGATTGATTGATTATTATCGATAATAATGATAATTGCATTTGTTAAGTGCAAAGCACTACATGCAAAGCACTGTTCTAAGCGCTGGGATAGATACAGGGCAATCAGGGTGTCCCACGTGGAGCTCACAGGCTTCATCCCCATTTTACAGATGAGGGAACTGAGGCCCAGAGAAGTGAAGCGACTTGCCCCAAGTCACACAGCTGACAAGTGGCAGAAGCGGGATTAGAACCCACACCCTCCGACTCCCAAGCCCGGGCTCTTTCCACTAAACCACGCTGTTTCTTTACTGTGTGTAGAGCACTGTACTAAGCGCTTGGAAAATACAACTGGACAACAGATAGAGACGATCTCTACCCAACAACGGGCTCACAGTCTAGAAGCGGGGAGACAGGCAACAAAGCAAAGCAAAACAAGTAGACAGGCATCAATAGCGGCAGTATAAATAAATAGAATTATAGATATACACATATCATTAAAAACAATAGAATAATAAAATAATAAATACAGACAGACAGACAGAGCTGGCCCAGGTTCCTGTCCAAGAGCCTAGGGGAATCTGTTAGATTGTTCTGGTGGACTCTCCTAAGCACTTAGTTCAGTGCTCTGTACATAAGTACATAAGTAATAAATACATATTTATTACTCTATTTATTTATTTATTTTACTTGTACATATCTATTCTATTTATTTTATTTTGTTAGCATGTTTGGTTTTGTCTCCCCCTTCTAGACTGTGAGCCCACTGTTGGGTAGGGACTGTCTCTATATGTTGCCAATTTGTACTTCCCAAGCGCTTAGTCCAGTGCTCTGCACACAGTAAGCGCTCAATAAATACGATTGATTGATTGATTGATAAGTGCTTAGTACAGTGCTCTGCACGCAGTAAGCGCTCAATAAATACGATTGATGATGATAGTAAGCACCCAATAAATACCGTTGTACTTCCCAAGCGCTTAGTCCAGTGCTCTGCACACAGTAAGCGCTCAATAAATACGATTGATTGATTGATTGATTGATAAGTGCTTAGTACAGTGCTCTGCACACAGTAAGCGCTCAATAAATACGATTGATGATGATAGTAAGCACCCAGTAAGTACCGTTGGTTGATAAGGAGTCTCCTGCCCTGATAGTGAGCCAAAGCTACCTGGATATTTGGGCAGGCCCAGAAGCTGGGAAAACCCTCAACATCATTAGGGAAGCAGCACGGTGTAGTGGATAGAGCCTGGGCCTGGGACTCAGGAGGTCATGGGTTCTAATCCCGACTCCGCCACTAGTCTGCTGGGTGACCTTGGGCAAGTCACTTCATTCATTCATTCATTCATTTAATTGTATTAATTAATGTGCTTACTATGGGCCAAGCACTGTTCTAAGCACCGGGGTAGGTACAAGGTCATCAGGTTGTCCCACGCTGGGCTCACAGTCTTCATCCCCCTTTTGCAGATGAGGGAACTGAGGCCCAGAGAAGTGAAGTGACTAGCCCAAAGTCACCCAGCTGACAAGTGGCAGAGCCGGAATTAGAACCCATGGCCTCTCAAGCCCGGGTTCTTTCCACTGAGCCACGCTGCGAGTGCTTAGTGTGTGCAGAGCACTGTACTAAGCGCTTGGAAAGTACAATTCGGCAACATACAGAGACAGTACCCACCCAACAACGGGCTCACAGTCTAGAAGGGGGAGATCATTCATTCATTCATTCATTTAATTGTATTTATTGAGCGCTTACTGTGTGCAGAGCACTGTACTAAGCGCTTGGGAAGTACAAGTTGGCAACATATAGAGACGGTCCCTACCCAACAGCGGGCTCACAGTCTAGAAGGCCTCCTCCAGGAGGCCTTCCCAGACTGAGCCCCCTCCTTCCTCTCCCCCTCCTTCCCCTCTCCATCCCCCCCCGCCTTACCTCCTTCCCTTCCCCACAGCACCTGTATATATGGATATATGTTTGTACGGATTTATTACTCTATTTTACTTGTACATATCTATTCTATTTATTTTATTTTGTTAACATGTTTTGTTTTGTTCTCTGTCTCCCCCTTCTAGACTGTGAGCCCGCTGTTGGGTAGGGACCGTCTCTATATGTTGCCAACTTGGACTTCCCAAGCGCTTAGTACAGTGCTCCGCACACAGTAAGCGCTCAATAAATACGATTGATTGATTGATAGAAGGGGGAGATCACTTCCTCTGGGCCTCAGTTCCCTCATCTGTAAAATAGGGATGAAGACTGGGAGCCCCACGTGGGACTACCTGATTACCTTGTATCTACCCCAGCGCTTAGAACAGTGCTGGGCACATAGCGCTTAACACCATCATCATTATTATTATTATTATTTATGCAACTGAATGAATGAAAGAATGAATGAACGAACAAACGAATGAATGTGACACCGGCCACTGGACTGAGCACTTTACAGGGGGGCTGAGCATTTTTGGGGGGCTGAGTATTTTTCTAGGCATGGGGGTATTCCAATCCGAGGGAACAAGCACAGTCAATCAATCAATCAATTGTATTTATTGAGCGCTTACTGTGTGCAGAGCACTGGACTAAGCGCTTGGGAAGTCCAAGTTGGCAACATATAGAGACAGTCCCTACCCAACAGTGGGCTCACAGTCTAAAAGGGGGAGACAAAACAAAACATACTTACAAAATAATGTTAATAATAAAAATGTTAATTTTTAACAGTTTTAACATTTAACATTTTAACATTTAACATTTTAACATTTAATAATAGTGTTAATAATGTTAATAATAAAAATAAAATAAAATAAATAAAATAAAAAATAATAACATGACCGTGGGCAAGCTCTTCTCTGTGCCTCAGTTACTTCCCCTGCAAAATGGAGAGTCAATCCCTTCTCTCCTTCTTGCTTAGACTGTGAGCCTCATGTGGGATCTAATTATCTTGTCTCTCTCTCAGTGCTCAGTACAGTGCTGACACATAGTAAGTGCTCAGCAAATAACGCAAGTATTATTATTAATTAATCAATCAATGGTTTGCATTGATGGCTTACTGCGTGCAGAGCACTGTACTAAGCGCTTGGGAGAGCGCTTGGGAAGAAGCGTGGCTCAGTGGAAAGAGCCCGGGCTTTGGAGTGAGAGGTCATGGGTTCAAATCCCGGCTCCACCACTTGTCAGCTCTGTGACTTTGGGGAAGTCATTTCACTTCTCTGGGCCTCAGTGACCTCATCTGTCAAATGGGGATGAAGACTGTGAGCCCCTTGTGACCTCCCCAGTGCTTTGCACATCGTAAGCGCTTTATAAATGCCATTATTATTGAGAAGCAGCTGTGGCTTAGTGGAAAGATCATGGGCTTTGGAGTCAGAAGTCATGGGTTCGAATCCCAGCTCTGCCACTTGTCAGCTGTGTGACTTCGGGCAAGTCACTTAACTCCTCTGGGCCTCAGTTCCCTCATCTGTAAAATGGAGACTAAGACTGTGAGCCCCATGTGGGACAACCTGATCACCTTGTATCTTCCCCAGCGCTTAGAACAGTGCTTTGCACATAGTAAGCGCTTAACAAATACCATTATTATTACTATTATTATTACACTATAACAGAATTGGTAGACACATTCTCTGCCCATAACATGTCCAGAGGGAGAGACGGACATCAGTTAATTGATCGTATCTATTCAGTGCTGACTATGTGCAAAGCGCTCCACGTGAATATAAATAAACAAATGACGGATAAGGGCCTATGAAGGCTGTGGAGCTGAAGGTGGGGTGAATAAAGGGGGAAAATCCGAGTACAAAGTGCGATGCAGAAAAGAGAGGGAGAAGAGGAAAGGAGGGCTTAGCCAGGGAAGGCCTCTTGGAGGAGATGGGCTTTGAATAAGGCTTTGAAGGTGGGGGGGAATCATTGTCAGTTATGAAGCACTTAGTCCATTGCTGTGCACATAGTAAGCACTCAATAATAATAATAATAATGGCATTTATTAAGCGCTTACTATGTGCAAAGCACTGCTCTAAGCTCTGGGGAGGTTATCAGGTGATCAGGTTGTCCCACGGGGGGCTCACAGTCTTCATCCCCATTTTACAGATGAGGTAACTGAGGCACAGAGAATAATAATAATAATGATAATAATGATAATAATAATAATAATAATAATAATAATTGACATTTGTTAAGCGCTTACTATGCACAAAGCACTGTTCTAAGTGCTGGGGAGGATACTGTATATATGTTTGTACATATTTTTTACTCTATTTATTTATTTTATTTGTGCATATCTATTCTATTTATTTTATTTTGTTAGTATGTTTGGTTTTGTTCTCTGTCTCCCCCTTTTAGACTGTGAGCCCACTGTTGGGTAGGGACTGTCTCCATATGTTGCCAATTTGTACTTCCCAAGCGCTTAGTACAGTGCTCTGCACATAGTAAGTGCTCAGTAAATACAATTGATGATGATGATGATGATGATGATGATACAGGGTGATCAGGTTGTCCCACGTGGGGCTCACAGTCTTAATCCCCATTTCCCAGATGAGGTAACTGAGGCCCAGAGAAGTTAAATGACTTGCCCAAGAATACACAGCAGACATGTGGTGGAGTCGGGATTCGAACCCATGACCTCTGACTCCAAAGCCCGGGCTCTTTCCACTGAGCCACGCTGCTTCTCTAAGTGAAGTGTCTTGCCCAAAGTCACTCAGCTGACAATTGGCAGAGCCAAGATTTGAACCCATGACCTCTGACTCCAAAGCCCGGGCTCTTTCCACTGAGTCACACTGCTTTTCTATAAATAAATAAATATATTAGATATATATAATATGTAAGATATATATTAATATATTGATTAATATATCAATCAATAAATAAATATTAGAGAAGCAGCATGGCCTAGTGGCAAGAACATGGGCTTGGGAATCAGAGGCCAAGGGTTCGAATCCCACCCTGTCACTTGTCTGCTGTGTGACTTTGGGCAAGTCACTTCACATCTCTGGGCCTCAGTGACTCCATCTGGAAAACGGGGATTAAAACTGTGAGCCCCACATGGGACAATCCGATTACTTTCTATCTACCCCAGTGTTTAGAACAGTGCTTGGCACATAGCGCTTAACAAATACCTTAATTATTATTATTACTATTGATTGATGGATGGATGGATGGATGGATTGACTGAAGAGGAACTCGGGACTAGCGATGTCGGGGAGCTGCTTTTCTGGGAGACTTTGGACTTTCCCCGATAAGTGTGTAAAGTCCACAAGGGCCAGGGATGGGTGCGTGGCTTCCCCTATATCATCATCATCATCATCAATCGTATTTATTGAGCGCTTACTGTGTGCAGAGCACTGTACTAAGCGCTTCGGAAGTATAAGATGGCAACATATAGAGACAGTCCCTACCCAACAGTGGGCTCACAGTCTAAAAGGGGGAGACAGAGAACAAAACCAAACATACTAACAAAATAAAATAAATAGAATAGATATGTACAAGTAAAATCAATAAATAGAGTAATAAATATGTACAAGCATATATACATATATGCATACATATATGTACATGTACATATATGTACATACATATATACATATTTGCCTAAGTGCTTAGTACAGTGTCTAGCACTTGGCAGAGGCTCGGGAATGAACACTGACTGACTGACTGGTTAGCAGGAGAACCTTACTACGGGAAGTGGTGTGGTCTAATGGAGAGAGCCCGGGCCTGGAGTCAGAAGGACCTGGGTTCTAATCCCGCCATTGCTGCTTGCTTGTTGCGTGACCTTGGGTGAGGCACTTCACTTCTCTGGGCCTCAGTTTCCTCAGTGGTGAACTAGGCATACCTGTTCTAATTGTGGCATTTTGGGTATTTGTTAAGCACTTACTACGTACCAGGCACTGTATTAAATGCTGGGGTGGATACGAGCAAATCAGGTTGGACGCAGTCCCTGTCCCACATGGGGCTCACAGTCTTCATCCCCATTTTACAGTTGGGGAAACTGAGGCCCAGAGAAGTGAAGTGACTTGCCCGAGGTCACACAGCGGACAAGCGACGGAGCCGGGATTAGAACCCAGGTCCTTCTGACTCCTAGGCCTGGGCTCTAGCCGCTGGAGAAGCAGCGTGGCTCAGTGGAAAGAGCACGGACTTGGGAGTAAGAGGTCATGGGTTCTAATCCCGGCGCCATCACTTGTCAGCTGTGTGACTTTGGGCAAGCCACTTCATTTCTCTGGGCCTCAGTTACCTCATCTGTAAAATGGGGATGAAGACCGTGAGCCCCACGTGGGACAACCTGATTAGCTTGTATCCAGAGAAGCGGCGTGGCTCAGTGGAATGAGCCCGGGCTTGGGAGTCAGAGGTCATGGGTTCGAATCCCAGCTCTGCCAATTGTCAACTGTGTGACCTTGGGCAGGCCACTTAACTTCTCTGTGCCTCAGTTACCTCATCTGTAAAATGGGGTTTAAGACTGTGAGCCCCACGTGGGACACCCTGATCACTTTGTATCCCCCAGCGCTTAGAACAGTGCTTTGCACATAGTAAGCACTTAACAAATACCATCATTATTATTATTATTTTAAACTGTGAGCCCAGTCTCTATATGTTGCCAATTTGTACTTCCCAAGTGCTTAGTACAGTGCTCTGCACACAGTAAGCGCTCAATAAATACAATTGATGATGATGATTATTATTGTATCCCACAGCGCTTAGAACAGTGCTTTGCACATAGTATGCGCTTAACAAATACTATCATTATTATTATTATTACTATCCCCCCCGCGCTTAGAACAGTGCTTGGCATATAGTAGGTGCTTAACAAATGCCATCATTATTATTATTATTAGACCACACGGTTCTCCCTGCTACTTCAGACCGGGAGACCCATGCAGGACAGGGACCATGTCCAACCTAATTAACTTGCACTTACCTCAGCGTTTAGAACAGTGTTTGAGACCTAGGTTGCGCTGAACAAATACCATTAAAAAATACTAAGAACCCTGAAAATACGGCACAGGGTAAATAAATCAGAGGGTACCCCAGCCGGGCTGGGGATGGGGAGTGGAAGAAGCAGCAGTGTGGCTCAGTGGAAAGAGCACGGGCTTTGGAGCCAGAGGTCATGGGTTCAAGTCCCCGCTCCACCAACTGTCAGCTGTGTGACTTTGGGCAAGTCATTTCATTTCTCCGTGCCTCAGTTACCTCATCTGTAAAATGGGAATTAATCAATCGTGTTTATTGAGCGCTTACTGTGTGCACAGCACTGTACTAAGCGCTTGGGAAGTACAAGCTGGCAACATATAGAGACAGTCCCTACCCAACAGTGGGCTCACAGTCTAAAAGGACTGGGAGCCCCCCATGGGACAACCTGATCACCTTGTAACCTCCCCAGCTCTTAGAACAGTGCTTTGCACATAGTAAGTGCTTAATAAATGCCATTATTATTATTATTAGAAGGGTGGTCTGGACGCCTCCCACTCCTCCTGAGCGTGACCGTCTCAGCTGGGCCCCTGGCCGTCTCTCTTTCGGCTCTCGGAAGAAGGCTGGGTCCGCGTGCCTCCCACGGGCCCCGAGGCCAGACCCCGAGACTTCACTGGAAAAGCATCGTGGCTTAGTGGCAAGAGCCTGAGCTTGGGAGTCAGAGGACATGGGTTCTAATCCTGGCTCCGCTACTTGTCTGCTGTGTGACCTTGGGAAAGTCACTTCACTTCTCTGGGCCTCAGTGATCTGTAAAATGACGATTAAAAGTGTGAGCCCAATATGGGACAACCGGATTATCCTGTATCTTCCCCAGTGCTTAGAACGGTGCTTGGCACATAGTAAGCGCTTAACAAAGACAGTAATTATTATTATGTGCGTTCAACCCGATTATCTTGTATCTACCCCAGTGCTTAGAACAGTGCTTGACATAGAGTAAGTGCTTAACAAAGACCGTCAATATGACATGCGACTACAGTAAGCGCTCAATTTGTTCATTCAATCATATTTCTTGAGAGTTTACAATGTGCAGATCACTGTAATAATAATGATAATTATAGTATTTCTTAAGTGCTTACTACTTGCCCAGCACTGTTCTAAGCGCTGGGATGGCTCAGTGGAAAGAGCCCGGGCTTTGGGGTCAGAGGTCATGGGTTCAAATCCCGGCTCCGCCAATTGTCAGCTGTGTGACTTTGGGCAAGTCCCTTTACTTCTCTGAGCCTCAGTTACCCCAACTGGAAAATGGGGGGATTAAGACTGTGAGCCCCTCGTGGGACAACTTGATCACCTTGTAACCTCCCCAGCGCTTAGAACTAATGATAATTATGGTATTTCTTAGAACTAATGATAATTATGGTATTTCTTAAGTGCTCACTACTTGCCAAGCACTGTTCTAAGCTCTGGGATAAAGTAATCAGGTTGCCCCTCATGGGGCTGTCAGTCTTCATCCCCAATTTACAGACGACATCACCGAGGCCCAGAGAAGTGAAGCGCCCTGCCCGAGGTCACACAGCAAACGAGTGGCGGAGCCGGGATTAGAACCCACGTCCTCTGACCCCCAAGCCCGGGCTCTTCCCACTGAGCCACGCTGCTTCTCTGCTAAGCGCTTGGGAGAGAGCGACAGAACAATGAGCAGACACATTCCCTGCCCACCACGCGCCGACAGTCTAGAGGGGGAGGCCGGCCGTATTAGAAATCAATCTATCAATGCGATTGATTTGGCAGACGCCGTCCTCGGACTTCTGGAAGGAGCTGTGCCTGGCCCTGCCCCGGCGGTTGCCTTACCGGACCCTCGTTGGGGACCCCCAGACCCAGCTCCAGGAGGACAAAGACCCCATGCTCACCCTACACGGCGGCAGCTACCTGGAGACTCGGGCCGACCCCGACCCCGACGGAGACCTGGGTAGGACGCCCCCGCCGCTCCCACCTTCCCCTCTCCCCGCGGCCATCATCATCAATCGTATTTATTGAGCGCTTACTATGTGCAGAGCACTGTACTAAGCGCTTGGGAAGTACAAACTGGCAACATGGGCCGGACCGGGCCTCCCGGTGCCCGAGAGGGATGCCTGGCACTGTGGGACACCGGGCACCGAGTTCCTCCATCGGCCCTTCTCCGGGGGCGGCCGGGCTGGGACCAGGATAAGGTTTCCAGTCGCGAAGTCCTTTCGGCTTGGCATCGGGGTGCAATTGCTGACCCTGGGGGTCCGACGGGGCTACCTGCTGTACCCCAGAGTAGCCCACCTCCTGGCAGACATTCTCCGACCCACGGTGCCAGCTGGTCCACCGTCTCTGCCCGAGGGAGCCTGGCTCTTGCCGGACGCACGGTGTAATGGCTAGGGCACAGGCCTGGGAATCAGAAATTCATGGATTCCAATCCCGGCTCTGCCACTTGTCCGCTTGGGCAAGCCACTCCGCTTCACTACGGGCAAATCAGCCCGAGGAGAAGCAGCGTGGCTCAGTGGAAAGAGCCCGGGCTTGGGAGCCAGAGATCATGGGTTCTAATCCCGACTCTGCCACTTGGCAGCCGCGTGACTTTGGGCAAGTCACTTCACTTCTCCGGGCCTCAGTTACCTCATCTGTCAGATGGGGATGAAGACTGTGAGCCCCATGTGGGACAACCTGATCACCTTGTATCCCCCCCCAGCGCTTCAAACAGTGCTTCGCGTATAGTAAGCGCTTAACAAATACCATCATTATTATTATTATTATTCTTTGGGCCTCAGTTACCTCACCTGCAAAATGGGGAGTGAGACTGTGAGCCCCATGTGGGACAGGGACTTCTTCCAATCCGACTTGCTTGTGTCTACCCCAGAGCTTAGAACAGTGCTTGGCTTATGGTAAGCGCTTATCAAATACCATCATTATTATTACTATTATTATAGATAATAATACCCCCTACCCCACCACTACACACCCTGGGCATCCAATCTGTGCCTTCCTTTCCAAGTCTGGGCCAGTTGGTTCCAGCCTAGGCCTCCTCGCCCGCCTTCATCACCCCCTCCCCACCCCCACACATGTGATTTATACTCCGTTCATCTCCTGATCTATCCACCGTCCCCTTCAGCAATAGCCCCCTGGACTTGTCAGCCCGCCGGACACTCAATGCGCTGTTTGTTCGTCTTGGCCAGGGCGGGCCTGCCAGTGTCTGACGCTGCTGCCAGCATACCCAGTTGGCAGAACACTGCCCCGCGCTCCCCCTCGGGTGGGCCACCTCCCCTCTGCCCCCCCAGAAGACACTCCAGAAACAAAGACCCCTCTCTTCTTCTATCCAGACATCCCCTTCCTGAAGGCAGTCCTTAGAGGAGCGCCAGAAAACTCTGCTTGGGAAGACCACGATGGGGGTGGGGGGTTATCCCGGGGGCAGCCCACCTGACCTCCAGGCTGCCCCCCAACCCACGGGGAGCCCCGACGGCCCCCCGACAGCATAACCGATACAGCCCCAGAGGTGTCGGGAGAACAAGCCCAGACAGGAGGGATTCATTCACCGCCCGGTTGTTGCATTTTTCCCTGTTGTCAAATTTGGGAATCACATCAGTCCTGGCCCTGGGGAGTCGTGGGATTTGGCAGGGGGCGGGGGGCGGTGCGGCCTCCTTCGCACCCAGGCCAAAAAGGGTTTCAGGCCTGGAGACAGAGAGAACAATCGTCTTTGTCAGAGGCATTGTCTGAAGCAAGCGGGCGCACGGGGCCAAACTGGTGTCTCTGGCC
The DNA here is from genome assembly GCF_015852505.1 of Tachyglossus aculeatus. Classification (NCBI taxonomy): domain Eukaryota; kingdom Metazoa; phylum Chordata; class Mammalia; order Monotremata; family Tachyglossidae; genus Tachyglossus; species Tachyglossus aculeatus. Next base: position 52,685,475 of record NC_052087.1, on the reverse strand, counting down.
GGTTTTCTTTCCCCCCGCTTGGCCCGGAAACTGGGGTTTTCTGGAGGGCAGGGAGCGGGGCATCGCAATGAGGAGGAGAACAGTGGTGTGTGTGTGAAGTCCTTACTCTGTGCCAAGCCCTGGGCTGAGGGCTGGAGTAGCCATGAGCTCATCAGGTCAACACCCCGACTCCTTCCCCCGCCCCACCCTGCGGCCGGCGGCCCAGGTTCGTCCAACTCAGAAGGAGGGCCGAGTGGCGTCGCAGTAAAATACGGCCCTGCGTGGAGGGAGAAGGAGCTCTTTGTTTGGGCAAGGTGGCCACTGACCTCCCAGCCCAATGGCATGCGGACCCCGTTGCGTGCCGGGAAACAGGCCGCCCCTGACGGCCCCACTGCGTGCTGGGAATTGGGCCATTCCGGCCATCTTCTCTCTGATCTCCCATCCTCATGTCTCTCTCCACTTCAATCCATACTTCATGCTGCTATCCGGATTATCTTTGTCCAGAAACGCTCTGGGCATATTACTCCCCTCCTCAAAAATCTCCAGTGGCTACCAATCAATCTGCGCATCAGGCAGAAACTCCTCACCCTGGGCTTCAAGGCTCTCCATCACCTCGCCCCCTCCTACCTCACCTCCCTTCTCTCCTTCTACTGCCCATCCCGCACCCTCCGCTCCTCCACCGCTAATCTCCTCACCGTTAGGCCTCGTTCTAGCCTGTCCCGCCGTCGACCCCCGGCCCACGTCCTCCCCCGGGCCCGGAATGCCCCCAATCCCTCTGCCCCTCCACCAAGCTAGCTCTCTTCCTCCCTTCAAGGCCCTGCTGAGAGCTCACCTCCTCCAGGAGGCCTTCCCAGACTGAGCCCCTTCCTTCCTCTCCCCCTTGTCCCCCTCTCCATCCCCCCATCTTACCTCCTTCCCTTCCCCACAGCACCTGTATATATGTATATATGGTTGTACATATTTATTACTCTATTTATTTATTTATCTTACTTGTACATTTCTATCCTATTTATTTTATTTTGTTGGTATGTTTGGTTCTGTTCTCTGTCTCCCCCTTTTAGACTGTGAGCCCACTGTTGGGTAGGGACTGTCTCTATGTGTTGCCAATTTGTACTTCCCAAGCGCTTAGTACAGTGCTCTGCACATAGTAAGCGCTCAATAAATACGATTGATTGATTGATTGATTGATTGATCCCGGCCTCTAGCTGGGAATAATGCTGAGAGTCCCACTGCATGCTGGCATTTGAGCCCCCTCTTGCCAGCCCCGCTGTGGCAGGCCCATCCCCCCAAAAGCTTCCAGGGACATCTGTGATGCCGGGCTTGGGGGAAGTGGACCGGCAAAGAGGTGGGAAGGAGGAAAAGCCAGGACGTTTACCTTCTCCACCTCCGCTTCCTCTTCCCTTTCCCCTCCCTCTGCCAGAGAGGAAGCCCCAAGGGCAGCCTGTCCAGAAAGAAATCAGGTTGGCCTTGAAGAAGGCAGGCTGGGGCCCACTCCAGGTAGAAAACAGCCTGGCTCAATGGAAAGAGCCCGGGCTCTGGAGTCAGAGGTCATGGGTTCAAATCCCATGTCAGCTGTGTGACTTTGGGCAAGTCGCTTCACTTCTCTGGGCCTCAGTTCCCTCATCTGTAAAATGGGGGTTAAGACTGTGAGCCCCCCGAGGGACAACCTGATCACCTTGTAACCTCCCCAGCGCTTAGAACAGTGCTTTGCACATAGTAGGTGCTTAATAAATGCCATTATTATTATTATGGGTTCTAATCCTGGCTCTGCCACTTATCCTCTGTGTGACCTCGGGCAAGTCACTTGGCTTCTCTGGGCTTCAGTTCCCTCACCTTTAAAATGAGAATGGAGACTGTTGAGTCCCATGTGGGACAAGGGACTGCGTCCAAGCTGATTTGTTGGCATCCACCCAGGCGCTTAGTACGACACCTGGCACAGAGTAAGCGTTTCACAAATACCACCACGAGGATTATTGGGGTGGGCGTACCCCCGGAGGGCTCAGCGGTCTCCCCCACCTCTCTGCCAACGTCTCCCGCTTCATCCTTCCCCCACAGGTATCCGCGGGCCGATCTTCAGAGACCCCCGCCCCCTGTACCTGAGCGCCGAGGCCCGGGCCCCGGCCGAGACCCCGCCGGGGGAGCCCCCACCGAGGGCTGACATCGACGTGTCCGACCTGGGCTCCCGCAACTACGGGGCGCGGACGGACTTCTACTGCCTGGTCACCGAAGACGACGTGTAGAGGCCCGGCCCGGGCTGGGGCGGCCGGCGCGGGACCCCCCACTCTCCGAGGGGCCTGCACAACTCCACCTTTAAGGGGGCCGGAGGCAGGCCCTGGAGGGTCCTTGTCGCCATCCTTGTGGGACTCCGACCCCCGGACCCCTCGATTTGGAGGGCCCGACCCGCAGCCGGGAAGCAAATCCGCCCCAGGGAACACGGCTCCCTCTGCCACGAGGGTCAGCTGTGATGCCAAACATCGAGGACCACGACCCCTGGGTGCCCCCCATCCCCCTTGGCCGGGCTCAGACCCCCACAGACCACCCCCGGGCTGCCTCTCCAGCTGCTGCCCGTGTGTCTATGCCGGAGACGCCGGGTCATTCTGTCCCCCTCCGGCCTGTGAAATGGTGATGATTGTGGTGGGGGGCCCGGGATTCCCGGGGAGCACCCTGATTAGTTCCTTCCTCCAGAAATGAAAATAAAAGCAATAATTCCAAACCAGTCTCCCCATACCGCCTCGCTGTCCCACCCCGAGCAGGGTCCTGCCGGAGAAGGAAGTGGGAAACGAATCACTTCCCTTCCTCCACCGTGGCTCAGCTCGGGGCCATGGTGGAGAACCAAACAGGGAAACTGAGGCAGCCCCGATCCCCTCCCTGGGCTGCTGGAAGAGAGCAGCGGGGAGGATACAGAGCTGGCATTCCCAGGGGGAAAACCAGAAGCCATCTGCTCAACCTGCCCGGCCTCACTGTGGGTTTTGAGGTTTGGGTTTTTTTTTAAATGTATTTTAATGGTGTTTGTGAAGTGCTTACTATGTGCCGAGGACTGTACTAAGCGTTGGGATAGATACAGGTTGATCAGGTGGAAGACAGTCCCTGTGTCATACGCGTCTCACAGGCTTAATCCCCATTTTACAGATGAGGGAACTGAGGCACAGAGAAGCGAAGTGACTTGCTCAAGAAGTGGTGGAGCCGGGATTAGAACCCAGATCTTACCAACGTCCAGGTCCATGCTAGGCTGTGTTGCTTCTCAGTCAATCAATTAATCAATCAATAGTATTTACGCAGCGTTTACTAAGCACCTTGGGGAGTACAATATAACAGAGTATTGTACACAGTAAACGCTCAATAAATAAGATTGAATGAAGCAGCATGACTCAGTGGCAAAGGCCCGGGTTTGGGAATCAGAAGGTCATGGGTTCTAATCCCGGCTCCGCCACTTGTCACGATGCAATCAGAGCAAGAATTTAATTGTGGTATTTGTTAAGCGCTTATCCTGTGCCAAGCACTGAATTAAGCACTGGAGTAGATAGAAGATGATCAGGTTGGACACAGCCCCTATCGTACGGAGAAGCGGTGTGGCTTACTGGGAAGATCCCCGGCTTGGGAGTCAGAGGTTGTGGGTTCTAATCCCCGCTCCGCCACTTGTCAGCTGTGTGACTTTGGGCAAGTCACTTCACTTCTCTGTGCCTCACCTGGAAAATGGGGATGAAGACTGTGAGCCCCTCGTGGGACAACCTGATCACCTTGTATCCCCCCAGCTCTTAGAACAGTGCTTTGTACATAGTAAGCGCTTAACAAATACCATCATTATTATTATTATTATTAGATACAAGCGCTTAGTACAGTGCTCTGCACACAGTAAGTGCTCAATAAATACAATTGATTGATTGATACAAGGCAATCAGGTTGTCCTATGTGGGCTCACAGTTTTCATCCTCATTTTACAGATGAGGCAACTGAGGCACAGAAAATGACAGGAACTGTATCCAACCTGATTTGCTTGTATCCACCCCAGTGCTTAGTACAGTGCTTGGCATAATAATAATAATAATAATAATAATAATAACGTTTTTTGTTAAGCGCTTACTATGTGCCAAGCACTGTTCTAAGCACTGGGAGGGATACAAGGTGATCAGGTTGTCCCACGTGGAGGCTCACACTCATAATCCCCATTTTACAGATGCGGGAACTGAGTCTCAGAGAGGTTAAGTGACTTGCCCAAGGTCACACAGCAGGCATGTGGCAGAGCTAGGATTCGAACCCATGACCTCTGACTCCAAAGCCCAGGCTCTTTCCACTGAGCCATGCTGCTTCTCAGAGTGTAGCAAGCATGTAGTAAGTGCTCAACAAATACCACAATTCTTTTTTTTAATGGCATTTATTGAGCGCTTACTATGTGCAAAGCACTAAGCGCTCAATATATACAATTGATCGATCGATGGATAGAGTCCCTACTGTCTCCACAGCTGAAAGGCAAATGTAACAGTGATGCCCTGTAGTGGAGCCTGGGACAATGTGGGTCACAGGAGGCGCAGCGTGTTTCCCAGAAGAGTCTACACCTCGCGGAAGTAACACCACCGCCTTGGAAGTGAGTTTGAACTCTTTCTGGGTTTTCTGGCTCCTGCGTTTCTTGGGCAGGAGGAGCTGAGGTATTCTCCCACAATGTATCCTGGCTCCGCCACTTGTCAGCTGTGTGACTTGGGGCAAGTCACTTCACTTCTCTGTGCCTCAGTTCCCTCATCTGTAAAATGGGGGTTAAGACTGTGAGCCCCACGTGGGACAACCTTAATTACCTTGTATCCACCCTCAGTGCTTAGAACAGTGCTTGGCACAGAGTAAACGCTTAATAATAATAATAATAATAATAATAATTGGCATTTATTAAGCGCTTACTATGTGCAAAGCACTGTTCTAAGTGCTGGGGAGGATACAGGGTGATCAGGTTGTACCACGTGGGGCTCACAGTCTTAATCCCCATTTTACAGATGAGGTAACGGAGGCCCAGAGAAGTTAAGTGACTTGCCCAAGATCACACAGCAGACATGCGGCACAGTCGGGATTCGAACCCATGACCTCTGACTCCAAAGCCCGTGCTCTTTCCACTGAGCCACGCTGCTTCTCTGAGCCACACTGCTTCTCTAACAAAAACCAACATTATTATTATTGTTATCATCATCATCATCATCATCATCATCATCATCATTATTATTATTATTGTTATTATTATTATTATCACTTGCAGCTGTACCTCCGAGTCTGGAAGGACAGGAGTTCAACAGTCCATTCCAAACCCAAGCTGGTTTCTCCCAAACCCTTGATGGGATCCAGTGGGAAGAGAAAGGACCTGGGATCCTGAAGGGCTGGTTTCTAATCCCGGCTCTGCCATTCATCTGCTGCATGACCTTGGGCGGCTCACTTCTCTGCCTCAGTTTCCTCATCTGTAAAAGAGGCACTCAATACCTAGTCTCCCTCCTACTTAGACCGTGAGCCCCATGTGGGGTAATAATGATAATGATGGTATTGGTTAAGTGCTTACTAGTGCCAAGCACTGTTCTAAACGCTGGGGTAGATAATAATAATAATAATAATAATAATAATAATAATAATAATGGTATTTGTTAAGCACTTACTAGGTGCCAAGCACTGTTTTAAGCAAGGTCATCAGGTTGTTCCACACGGGGCTCACAGTCTTAATCCCCATTTTCCAGTTGAGGTAAACGAGGCACAGAGAAGTCAAGTGACTTTCACAAAGCACGGGCTATGGAGTCAGAGGTCATGGGTTCGAATCCCAGCTCCACCACATGTCTGCTGTGTGACCTTGGGCAAGTCACTTAACTTCTTGGAGCCTCAGTTACCTCATCTGTAAACTGGGGATGAAGACTGTGAGCCCCACGTGGGACAACCTGATCACCTTGTATCCCCCCCCAGCGCTTAGAACAGTGCTTTGCACATAGTAAGCGCTTAACAAATGCCATCATTATTATTATTTATTATTATAAAGCCACACAGCTGACATTCGGCAGAGCCGGGATCAGACCCCATGACCTCCGACTCCCAAGCCCGTGCTCTTTCCGCTAATCGGGTTGCCCCACATGGGGCTTACGGTCGTCATCCCCATTTTCCAGATGAGGTAACTGAGGCCCAGAGAAGTGACTTGCCCAAAGTCTCACGGCTGACAAGTGGTGCGGCGGGGATTCGAACCCACAACCTCTGACTCGCAAGCCGGGGAGCTTTCCAGTAAGCCGCACCGCTTCACCATAGGATAGGGGCTGTGTCCAACCTGATCCTCTTCTATCTACTCCGGTGCTTAACTCAGTGCTTGGCGCAGGGTAAGCGCCTAACAAATACCATAATTAAATTCTTGCTTTGATTGCATCATGACTAAAAGAGTGATCTCAGAGGCCTGGAAGTGGGTTTTGGCTGAGTGGAGACTGTCTGTTCCCTGGGCCTGGAGGCAAGTGGCTCATCTGAAGGTGAATTCATGGGAAAGAAAGAACAGGAAGATCTCGGGGAGGCCAGTAAATCAATCACTCCATCAGCCAAGTGTATTTATTGGACGGCTTACTGTGTGCGGAGCCCTGTACTCAGCATCTGGGGGGGAGAACAATATAATAGAGTTGGTAGAGTCACATTCCCTGCCCACAAGAGAAGCAGCATGGCTTAGTAGAAAAAACCCGGTTTGGGAGCCAGAAGTCACGGGTTCTAATCCCGCCTCCGCCACTTGACAGCTGTGTGACTTTGGGCAAGTCACTTCTCTGTGCCTCAGTGACTTCATCTGAATAATGGAGATGAAGAGTGTGAGCCCCATGTGGGACAACCTGATTACCTTGTATCCCCCCCAGTGCTTAGAACAGTGCTTCGCACATAGTAAGCACTTAACAAATGCCATCATTATTATTATTGTTGTTCATTCAGGCTCCACCACTTGTCAGCTGTGTGACTTTGGGCAAGTCGCTTAACTTCTCTGTACCTCGGTGACCTCATCTGTAAAATGGGGATGAAGACTGTGAGCCCCACGTGGGACAACCTGATCACCTAGCATCTATCCCAGTGCTTAGAACAGTGCTCGGCACATAGTAAGCACTTAACAAATGCCATCATCATCATCACAAGAGAAGAGAAGAGGAGAAGCAGCATGGCTCAGTGGAAAGAGCCCGGGCTTGGGAGCCAGAGGTCATGGGTTCTAATCCCGACTCTGCCACTTGTCAGCTGTGTGACTTTGGGCAAGTCGCTTAACTTCTCTGTACCTCGGTGACCTCATCTGTAAAATGGGGATGAAGACTGTGAGCCCCACTTGGGACAACCTGATCACCTAGCATCTATCCCAGTGCTTAGAACAGTGCTCGGCACATAGTAAGCGCTTAACAAATACCATCATCATCATCACAAGAGAAGAGAAGAGGAGAAGCAGCATGGCTCAGTGGAAAGAGCCCGGGCTTGGGAGCCAGAGGTCATGGGTTCTAATCCCGACTCTGCCACTTGTCAGCTGTGTGACTTTGGGCAAGTCACTTCACTTCTCTGGGCCTCAGTTCCCTCATCTGGAAAATGGGGAATGAAGACTGTGAGCCCCCTGGGGGACAACCTGATCACCTTGTAACTTCCCCAGCGCTTAGAACAGTGCTTGGCACATAGTAAGCGCTTAACAAATACCATCATCATCATCACAAGAGAAGCAACGTGGCCCATTGGAAAGACGCCGGGCCCAGGTGGCAGAGATCGTTGTTCATTCATTCAATCGTATTTATTGAGCGCTTACTTACTTTGAGAAGCAGCGTGGTTCAGTGGAAAGAGCCCGGGCTGTGGAGTCAGAGGTCATGGGTTCAAATCCCGACTCCGCCACTTGTCAGCTGTGTGACTTTGGGCAAGTCACTTCACTTCTCTGGGCCTCAGTTCCCTCATCTGGAAAATGGGGAATGAAGACTGTGAGCCCCCTGGGGGACAACCTGATCACCTTGTAACTTCCCCAGCGCTTAGAACAGTGCTTGGCACATAGTAAGCGCTTAACAAATGCCATCATCATCATCACAAGAGAAGCAACGTGGCCCATTGGAAAGACGCCGGGCCCAGGTGGCAGAGATCGTTGTTCATTCATTCAATCGTATTTATTGAGCGCTTACTTACTTTGAGAAGCAGCGTGGTTCAGTGGAAAGAGCCCGGGCTGTGGAGTCAGAGGTCATGGGTTCAAATCCCGACTCCGCCACTTGTCAGCTGTGTGACTTTGGGCAAGTCACTTCACTTCTCTGGGCCCCAGTTCCCTCACCTGGAAAATGGGGATGAAGACTGTGAGCCCCCCGGGGGACAATCTGAACACCTTGTATCATCATCATCATCATCAATCATATTTATTGAGCGCTTACTGTGTGCAGAGCACTGTACTAAGCGCTTGGGAAGTACAAGTTGGCAACACATAGAGACAGTCCTTACCCAACAGTGGGCTCACAGTCTAGAAGGGGGAGACAGAGAACAAAACCAAACATACTAACAAAATAAAATAGATAATAGATAATAAATAATAGACCTTGTAACCTCACCAGTGCTTAGAACAGTGCTTGGCACATAGCGCTTAATAAATGCCATTATTATTATTATTATTACTGTGTGCAGAGCACTGTATTAAGCGCTTGTTGTCATATGCCGCTGAGTCGGTTCCGACCCATAGCGACACCACGGACACGTCTCTCTCAGAATGCCCCGCTCTCCATCTGCAGTCGTTCCGGTAGTGAATCCAGAGAGCTTTCTTGGTAAAAATTGGAAAAAATATGGAAGTGGTTTACCATGGCCGCCTTCCACATGGTAAACTCGAGTCTCTGCCCTCGATTCTCTCCCCTGCCGCTGCTGCCCAGCACCGGTGAGTTCTGACTTGTAGCAGATTGCCTGCCACTCGCTAGCCACTGCCCAAGCTAGGAATTCATTCATTCAGTCGTATTTATTGAGCGCTTACTGTGTGCAGAGCACTGTACTAAGCGCTTGGGAAGTATAACTTGGCAACATATAGAGACGGTCCCTACCCAACAGCGGGCTCACCGTCTAGAAGGGGGAGACAGGGAACAAAACATATTAACAAAATAAAATAAATAGAATAAACATGTACAAACAAAACAAATGGAGTAATAAATACGTACAAATATATATACATATATACAGGTGCCGTGGGGAGGGGAAGGAGGTAAGGGGGGGGATTCATTCAATCACATTCATTGAGCGCTCACTGTGTGCAGAGCGCTGTACTAAGCGCTTGGGAAGTATAACTTGGCAACATATAGAGACAGTCCCTACCCAACAGCGGGCTCACCGTCTGGAAGGGGGAGACAGGGAACAAAACAAAACATATAACAAAATAAAATAAATAGAATAAACATGTACAAACCAAACAGAGTAATTAATACGTACAAACATATATACATATATACAGGTGCCGTGGGGAGGGGAAGGAGGTAAGGGGGGGGATTCATTCAATCACATTCATTGAGCGCTTACTGTGTGCAGAGCACTGTACCAAGCGCTGGGGAAGTCCAACTCGGCAACACACAGAGACGGTCCCCACCCAACAGCGGGCCCACAGTCTAGAAGGGGGAGACAGACAACAAAACAAAACACATCAACAAAACAAAATAAGTACGTACAAATAAAACAAATATAGTAATAAATACGCACAAACATATACACATATACACAGGTGCTGTGGGGATGTGATGTGTATACACATATAGACTGTGAGCCCACTGTTGGGTAGGGACTGTCTCTATATGTTGCCAATTTGTACTTCCCAAGCGCTTAGTACAGTGCTCTGCACATAGTAAGCGCTCAATAAATACGATTGATGATGATGATACACAGGAATGGCATGGGTAGGCCTCTGCCCGACTCTCCCTCCCGTAGCCAAGACTGGTAGTGTACTGGACACTCTCCACGTGCGACCCTGAGAGGTGGGCGGCAGAGGCCCTGGGTTCTAATCCCTACTCTGCCAATTGCTTGCTGTGTGACCTTGGGCAAGTCACTTCACTTTTCTAGGCCTCAGTTTCCTCATCTGTAAAATGGGGAGGAAGACTGTGAGCCCCACTTGGGACAACCTGATTACCGTGTATCTCCCCCAGCGCTTAGAACGGTGCTTGGTGCATAGTAAGCATTTAAGAAATACCACAATTATTTTTATTCTTTTCTTTTCTGACCCCCTACCCCAACTGTTGAGGGGGAGTGGTGTCCCTTCAAGGCTCTGTTTGGGACCCCTTCTCTTCTCGCTTTACACTGCCATCCACTGGAGTTCATCAACTCCCTACATTCATTCATTCATTCATTCAATCGTACTTATTGAGCGCTTACTGTGTGCAGAGCACTGTACTAAGCGCTTGGGAAGTACAAGTTGGCAACATATAGAATCGGTCCCTACCGAACAGTGGGCTCACAATCTAGAATCAATCAGTCAATCAATCAATCATATTTATTAAGCGCTTACTGTGTGCACAGCACTGTACTAAGCACTTGGGAAGTACAAGTTGGCAACATATAGAGACAGTCCCTAACCAACAGTGGGCTCACAGTCTAAAAGGGGGAGATAGAGAACAAAACCAAACATACTAACAAAATAAAATAAATAGAATAGATATGTACAAGTAAAATAGAGTAATAAATATGTACAAACATATATACATATATACAGGTGCTGTGGGAAGGGAAGCAGGTAAGATGGGGGATGGAGAGGGGGACGAGGGGGAGAGGAAGGAAGGGGCTCAGTCTGGGAAGAAGAGGGAGACGGAGAACAAACCAAAACATATTAACAAAATGAAATAAATACAATAAATATGTACAAATAAGAGTAATAAATATGCACAAACATATATATATATAATATGCACAAACATATATACATATATTTCAGTGACCACCTCCTGAAACCCAACCTCTTTCCTCTGCAGTCTCCCATTTCCCAGCATAATAATAATAGCATTTATTAAGCACTTACTATGTGCAAAGCACTGTTCTAAGCGCTAGGGAGGTTACAAGGTGATCAGGTTGTCCCATGGGGGGCTCACAGTCTTAATCCCCATTTTACAGATGAGGGAATTGAGGCCCAGAGAAGTGAAGTGACTTGCCCAAAGTCACACAGCTGACAATTGGCAGAGTTGGGATTTGAACCCATGACTTCTGACTCCAAAGCCTGGGCTCTTTCCATTGAGCCACGCCGCTTCTCTATATTACCTCGATATCATCAATAATACTAATAGTAATAATGAGAATTTGGCACTTAAAGCCTTGCTATGTGCCAAGCACTGCACTAAGCACTGCAGTAAATGCGAGATAATCAGGCTGGACACAATTCCCGATCCATATGGGGCTTAGAATCTAAGGAAGTGGAAGGGCAGATATTGATTCTTCATTTTAGTGATGAGGAAACTGAGGCCCAGAGGAGGGAAGTGACTTGCCCAAGGTCACTCATCAGGCCAGTGGCAGACCAGGGATTAATTCCCAGGTCCTCTGACCTCCAGTCCCCTGTTAGTACAATATTCATTCATTCATTCATTCAATTGTATTTATTGAGCGCTTACTGTGTGCAGAGTACTGTGCTAAGCGCTTGGGAAGTACAAGTTGGCAACATATAGAGACGGTCCCTTCCCAACAGTGGGCTCACAGTCTAGAAGAGTGGGTTGAGGGAGGGGGTGGGGGAGAGACCCTGGACTTATCCATTCAATTCCCTTTATTCCTGCAATCAATAGTATTTATTGAGCACTTACCTTGTACAGAGCACTGTACTAAGCGCTTGGGAGAGTACGGTATACCACAGTTGATAGATGTCTTAGAGAAGCAACATGGCCTAGTGGTGGAAATAATAGTAATAATAATGGTGGTATTTGTAATGTGCTTACTATGTGCCAGGCACTGTACTAAGCACTGGGGTGGAGACAAGCAAATGGGGTTGGACACAGTCCCTGTCCCACATGGGGCTCACGGTCTTAATCCACCGTTGCAGATGTGGTAACCGAGGCCCAGCAAAGTGAAGCGATTTGCCCAAGGTCACACAGCAGACAATAATAATAATAATAATAACAATAATAATGGCATTTGTTAAGTGCTTACTATGTGCCAAGCACTGTTCTAAGCTCTGGGGGGGGGGGGCACAAAATGATCAGGTTGTCCCACATGGGGCTCACAGTCTTCATCCCCATTTTACAGAGGAGGTAACTGAGGCACAGAGAAGTGAAGTGACTTGCTCAAAGTCACACAGCTGACAAATGGTGGAGCCGGGATTAGAACCCATGACCTCTGACTCCCAAGCCCGGGCTCTTTCCAACGAGCCACGCTGCTTCTCCTGAAGGCAAGTGGTGAAGTCGGAGAAGAGCCCGGGCCTGGGCATCGGAGGACCTGAGTTCTAATCCCAGCTCCGCCAATTGCTTGCTGCGTGACTTTGGGCAAGTCACTTCACTTCTCTGTGCCTCGGTTACCTCATCTGTCACATGGGGATTAAGAACGTGAGCCCCTTGTGGGCCAGGGACTGCGTCCGGTGCTTGACACATGGTAAGTACTTATAACAACCGTGTTGGGTAGGGACTGTCTCTATATGTTACCAACTTGTACTTCCCAAGCGCTTAGTACAGTGCTCTGCACACAGTAAGCGCTCAATAAATACGATTGAACGAATGAATGAATGAACCAACATAAAGCAAACAAACGTCTTCTCTGCCCACAAGGAAATTATATGCTAAGACTGTGAGCTCACTGAAGGCAGGGAATGTCACTGTTTATTGTCATATTGTTAACAATAATAATTATGGCACCTATTAAGCACTTACTATGTGCAAAGCACTGTTCTAAGCGCTGGGGAGTTTACAAGGTGATCAGGTTGTCCCACGTGGGGCTCACAGTTTTAATCCCCATTTTCCAGATGAGGTGACTGAGGCCCAGAGAAGTGAAGCGACTTGCCCAAGGTCACACAGCTGACAAGTGGCGGAGCCGGGATTTGAACCTGCTTAGTACAGTGCTCTGCACACAGTAAGCGCTCAATAAATACGATTGATTGATTGATTGATTCATTGAACCCATGACTTCTGACTCCAAAGCCCGGGCTCTTTCCACTGAACCACGCTGCTTTATAAGCAGCGTGTTCTTTCCCAAGCGCTTAGTACAGTGCTCGGCACACAGTAAGCGCTTAATAAATATAATTGAATGAATGAATAGAGGAGGAGTTGTAGCATGTGTAAGCAGCTCAGGTCTGCTCTCCTTTAGACTATAAAAGCCCCTTGAGGTCAGGATCCCTGTTCTTTTACTTAATTATACTCTCTCAAGTGCTTACCACAGTGCTCTTCAACCAGTAAGGGTTCAATCAGCTTTATTGAGTGAGTGATGAGACCCCACTGCTGGCCCCAACATTGGTTTTCTTTTTCCCCCAGTGGTATTTGTTAAGCGCTTACTATGTGCCAGGCCCTGTACTTGTGTGGCCTCATAATAATAATAAAATAATAATAATAATAATGGCATTTATTAAGCGTTTACTATGTGCAAAGCACTGTTCTAAGCCCTGGGGGGATACAAGGTGATCAGGTTGTCCTACGTGGGGCTCACAGTCTTCATCCCCATTTTACAGATGAGGGAACTGAGGCAGAGAGAAGTGAAGTGACTTGCCCAAAGTCACACAGCTGACAGTTGGCAGAGCCGGGATTTGAACCCATGACCTCTGACTCCAAATCCCGTGCTCTTTCCACTGAGCCACGCTACTTCTCTAGAACCTGGCCTCATGACTAGAACCTGGGCTTGGGAGTCAGAGGTCATGGGTTCTAATCCCAGCTCCACCAATGGTCAGCTGTGTGACCTTGGGCAAGCCACTTCACTTCTCTGGGCCTCAGCTCCCTCATCTGTAAAATGGGCATTAAGACTGTGAGCCCCTCGTGGGAAAACCTGGTCACCTTCTATCCTCCCCAGTGCTTAGAACAGTTCTTGGCACATAGTAAGCGCTTACCAAATACTATTATTATTATTATTACTAAGCACTGAGGTAGAAACAAGCTAATTCATTCATTCATTCAATTGTATTTATTGAGCATTCACCGTGTGCAGAGCACTGTACTAAGCGCTTGGGAAGTACAAATCGGCAACATCTAGAGACGGTCCCTACCCAACAACGGGCTCACAGTCTAGAAATCAGGTTGGACACAGTCCCTGCCCTTCCTGGGGCTCACGGTCTTCATCCTTGTTTTACAGATGAGGTGACCGAGGCCCAGAGAAGTGAAGGGACTTGCCCAAGATCACACAGCAGACAAGGGATTAGAACCCAGGTCCTACTGATTCCTGGGTCCGGGCTGTAATAATAATAATAATGGTATCTGTTAAGCGCTTACTATGTGCCAAACACTGTTCTAAGCACTGGGGTAGATACAAGGTAAACAGGTTGTCCCAGGAGGGGCTCAATCAATCAATCGTATTTAGTGAGCGCTTACTGTGTGCAGAGCACCTTACTAGGCGCTTGGGAAGTACAAGTTGGCAACATATAGAGACAGTCCCCACCCAACAGTGGGCTCACAGTCTAAAAGAGTGGGCTCACAGGCTACAGTCTTCACCCCCATTTTACAGATGAGGGAACTGAGGCCCAGAGAAGTGAACTGGCTTGCCCAAGTTACACGGCAGACAAGCGGCCGAGCCGGGATTGGAACCCACGACCTCTGACTCCAAAGCCTGGGCTCTGGCCATTGAACCACGCTGCTTCTCAACATGGGGGGTGTGTAGGGGTGAGGGTTGCGGGGGGAGGGGGGAGAGACTGTGTGTGTGTGTGTTTGTGTGTGCGTGTGTGTGTGTGTGTTTGGAGAGAGAGAGATAGAGAGAGACAAAGAGTGTGGGGGGGGGGTGAGAGAGAGAAAGAGTGTGTCGTGGGGACAGAGAGAAAAAGAGAAAAAGAGAAAAAGAGAGAGAGTGTGTGTATGTAGGGAGAGAGAAAAAGAGAGAGTGTGTGTGTAGAGGGAGAAAGTGTGTTGGGGGAAATAATAATAATAATAATAATAATGGCATTTATTAAGCGCTTACTACGTGCAAAGCACTGTTCTAAGCGCTGGGGAGGTTACAAGGTGATCAGGTTGTCCCACGGGGGGCTCACAGTCTTCATCCCCATTTTACAGATGAGGTAACTGAGGCCCAGAGAAGTGAAGTGACTTGCCCAAAGTCACACAGCTAATTGGCAGAGCTGGGATACGAACCCATGACCTCTGACTCCAAAGCCTGGGCTCTTTCCACGGAGCCACGCTGGGGATTGTGTATAGGGAGAGTGAAAGAGAGCGTGTGTGTCTCTGTGTGTGGAGAGAAAGTGTGGGGGGTAGAGTGTGTGTGTGTGGGGAGAGTGTGTGTGTGTGGGGAGAGAGTGTGTGTGTGAAGGGGGGACAGAGAGAAGCAGCGTGGCTCAATTGAAAGCACAGGATTTGGAGTCAGAGGTCATGGGTTCAAATCCCGCTCCGCCGATTGTCAGCTGAGTGACTTTGGTCAAGTCACTTCACATCTCTGGGCCTCAGTTCCCTCATCTGGAAAATGGGGATTAAGACTGTGAGCCGCCCGAGGGACAACCTGATTACCTTGTAACCTCCCCAGTGCTTAGGACAGTGCTTTACACATAGTAAGTGCTTAATAAATGCCATTATTATTATTATTATGTGGGGAGAGTGTGTATGTGTGTGTGGAGAAAGTGTCTGTGTGTGTGTTTGGAGAGAGAGAGAGAGAAAGAGAGACAAAGAGTATGTGGGGGTGAGAGAGAGAAAGACTGTGTGTCCTGGGGACAGAAAAAGAGTGTGTGTATGTAGGGAGAGAGAGAGAGTGTGTTTGTGTGTAGAAAGAGAAAGAGTATATTGGGGAAAGAATGGGTATGTGTGGGGGGAGAGAGAGAAAGTGTGTGGAGGGGGAGAGTGTGTATGGGGAGACAAAAAGAGTGTGTATGTGTGTGTTTGTGTAGGGAGAGTGTGGGAAGTGTGTGTGTGTATGTGTGTGTTTGTGTAGAAAGAGTGTGGGAAGTATGTGTGTGTGTGTGTGTGTGTGTGTGTGTGTGGAGAAAGAGTGTGTGTGTGTGTGTTTGGAGAGAGAGAGAGAGAGACAAAGTGTATAGGGGGGTGAGAGAAAGAAAGAGTGTGTGTCCTGGGGACAGAAAGAGAGTGTGTGTATGTAGGGAGAGAGAGAGTGTGTGTTTGTGTGTAGAGAGAGAAAGAGTATATTGGGGAAAGAATGGGTATGTGTGGGGGGAGAGAGAGAAAGTGTGTGGAGGGGGAGAGTGTGTATGGGGAGAGAAAAAGAGAGTGTGTATGTGTGTGTGTGCAGAGAGAGTGTGGGAAGTGTGTGTGTGTGGAGAAAGAGAGAGTGAGTGTGTGTGTGTGTGTGTGTGTGTGTGTGCGTGTTTGGAAAGAGACAGAAAGAGAGACAAAGTGTATGGGGGGTGAGAGAGAGAAAGAGTGTGTGTCCTGGGGACAGAAAGTGTGTGTATGTAGGGAGAGAGAGTGTGTTTGTGTGTAGAGAGAGAAAGAGTATATTGGGGAAAGAATGGGTATGTGTGGGGGGAGAGAGAGAAAAGTGTGTGGAGGGGGAGAGTGTGTATGGGGAGAGAAAAAGAGAGTGTGTATGTGTGTGTGTAGAGTGTGGGAAGTGTGTGTATGTGTTTCGGGAGAGAGAGTGTGTGTGTGTGTGTGTGTATGTGAAAGGGAGGGTCAGAGAGAGAAAGAGAGAGTGTGTATGTGTGGGGAGAGGGAGAGAATGTGAGTGTGTGTGTACGTGTATGTGTGTGTTGTACACACCTGCCCTTCCATACTTCGAACCCCACCCCTTGGGCTCCACCTTCAAGCTCAGCTCCAGATGAAGTCCCTGCTGAATTCCGGGAAAGGCACCGTAATAACAATAATAACGATGGTATTCGTTAAGTGCTGACTACATGCCAGGGACTGTACTAAGCGCTGGGGGAGAAACAAGATAATCGGGTTGGACCCGGGCCCCGTCCCTCGTAAGACTCACGGTCCTAATCCCCATTTCTCAGACGAGGACGCTGAGGCCCAGGGAAGAGAAGTGATCCCCAAAGGTCACACAGCAGACAGGCGGCAGAGAAGCCACCATCTTCTAGACTGCGAGCCCATTGTTGGGTAGGGATTGTCTCTATTTGTGGCCGAATTGTACTTTCCAAGCGCTTAGTACAGTGCTCTGCACACAGTAAGCGCTCAATAAATACGATTGATGATGATGACTGCGAGCCCATTGTTGGGTAGGGATTGTCTCTATTTGTGGCCAAATTGTACTTTCCAAGCGCTTAGTACAGTGCTGTGCACACAGTAGGCGCTCAATAAATACGATTGAATGAATGAATGGCCTTCTGATGCCCAGGCCCGGGCTCTAACCACTAGACCACGCTGCTTCTCATGAGAGCCATGAGAAACGGATCTGAGCCCACCTTAGCCTCCTGCCCCCTTGGGCCAAGTCTCTGCCCCTTCTCCTCCTCTTCCTCCTCCTTCATTCATTCATTCAATCGTATTTATTGAGCGCTTACTGTGTGCAGAGCACTGCACTAAGCACTTGGGAAGTCCAAGTTGGCAACATCTAGAGACAGTCCCTACCCAACAGCGGGCTCACAGTCTAGAAGGGGGAGACAGACAGCAGAACAAAACATATTAACAAAATAAAATATATCAAGGCCCTACTGAGAGCTCACCTCCTCCAGGAGGCCTTCCCAGACTGAGCCCCTTCCTTCCTCTCCCCCTCGTCCCCCTCTCCGTCCCCCCATCTTACCTCCTTCCCTTCCCCACAGCACCTGTATATATGTATATATGTTTGTACATATTTATTACTCTATTTATTTTACTTGTACATATCTATTCTATTTATTTTATTTTGTTAGTATGTTTGGTTTTGTTCTCTGTCTCCCCCTTTTAGACTGTGAGCCCACTGTTGGGTAGGGACTGTCTCTATATGTTGCCAATTTGTACTTCCCAAGCGCTTAGTACAGTGCTCTGCACACAGTAAGCGCTCAATAAATACAATTGATGATGATGATGATGATATAGAATAGTAAATATGTACAAGAGTTCAAAGGTTCTGCTCGAGATCAGCCTGTCTCCTGGACAGTGTACGGCAGAAAAGTCTGAATTTCACTCTCATCTTCCAAATGTCTGCTGCAGAGACCACCATAATGCGGTGGTCACCATTAGAGAAGCAGCGCGGCTCAGTGGAAAGAGCCCGGGCTTTGGAGTCAGAGGTCATGGGTTCAAATCCCGGCTCTGCCAATTGTCAGCTGTGTGACTGTGGGCAAGTCACTTCACTTCTCTGTGCCTCAATTTCCTCATCTGTAAAATGGGGATTAAGACTGTGAGCCCCCTGTGGGACAAACTGATTGCCTTGTAACCTCCCCAGAGCTTAGAACAGTGCTTTGCACATAGTAAGCGCTTAATAAATGCCATTATTATTATTATAATGTAGCTCCAACAGCCATCAGATTTCAAGCCACTCTGATTTAGACTGTGAGCCCACTGTTAGGTAGGGACTGTCTCTCTATGTTGCCAATTTGTACTTCCCAAGCGCTTAGTACAGTGCTCTGCACATAGTAAGCGCTCAATAAATACGATTGATGATGATGATGGTCTACAGAACAATGGAAGCATCCAATTTCCCCCTGGCTGGGAGACAGGCACTTCCACTGTTGGGTAGGGACCGTCTCTATATGTTGCCAACTTGTACTTCCCAAGCGCTTAGTACAGTGCTCTGCACACAGTAAGCGCTCAATCAATACGATTGATTGACTGATTGATTCCTACGGACATCACAGGAGTTCTTCGGGAATTTCACCAGTTCTGGGCTGGCTTTTTACCTCAGCAGAAGTAAGATAGCAGCGGGGCTTGGTGGAAAGCAGCAGCATGGCTTGGTGGAAAGAGCACGGGCTCTGGAGTCAGAGGTCATGGGTTCGAATCCTGGCTCCACCACATGTCTGCTGTGGGACCTTGGGCAAGTCATTTAACTTCTCTAAGCCTCAGTTACCTCATCTGTAAAATGGGGATGAAGACTGTGAGCCCCAAGTGGGACAACTTGATCACCTTGTATCCCCCCCCCAGCGCTTAGAACAGTGCTTTGCACATAGTATATATGTACTATATATAGTACACTTGTATATATGTTTGTACATATTTCTTAGAGAAGCAGCGTGACTCAGTGGAAAGAGCCCGGGCTTTGGAGTCAGAGGTCATGGGTTCGAATTCCGACTCCGCCACATGTCTGCTGTGTGACCTTGGGCAAGTCACTTAACTTCTCTGAGCCTCAGTTACCTCATCTGTAAAATGGGGATTATGACTGTGAGCCCCACGTGGGACAACCTGATCACCCTGTATCCCCCCCAGCGCTTAGAACAGTGCTTTGCACATAGTAAGCGCTTAACAAATGCCATCATTATGATTATTATTATTATAGCCAAGGCAACCCTCCCTAGAGAGCCAGCCTAGAGATCAGGTAATAATAATAATAATAATAATAATAATGATGGCATTTATTAAGCACCGTCCCCAAAAACTCCTCACCCTGGGCTTCAAGGCTGTCCATCCCCTCGCCCCCTCCTACCTCACCTCCCTTCTGTCCTTCTCCAGCCCAGCCCGCACCCTCCGCTCCTCTGCCGCTAATCTCCTCACCGTACCTCGTTCTTGCCTGTCCCGCCATCGACCCCCGGCCCACGTCCTCCCCCGGGCCTGGAATGCCCCCAATCCCTCTGCCCATCCGCCAAGTTAGCTCTCTTCCTCCCTTCAAGGCCCTGCTGAGAGCTCCCCTCCTCCAGGAGGCCTTCCCAGACTGAGCCCCTTCCTTCCTCTCCCCCTCGTCCCCCTCTCCATCCCCCCATCTTACCTCCTTCCCTTCCCCACAGCACCTGTATCTATATATCTATATATGTTTGTACATATTTATTACTCTATTTATTTTACTTGTACATATCTAGTCTATTTATTTTATTCTGTTAGTATGTTTGGTTTTGTTCTCTGTCTCCCCCTTTTAGACTGTGAGCCCACTGTTGGGTAGGGACTGTCTCTACATGTTGCCAACTTGTATTTCCCAACTGCTTAGTCCAGTGCTCTGCACACAGTAAGCGCTCAATCAATATGATTGATTGATTGATTGATTGACGAAGCTGGGGTGGCCAGAGCCCCCAGGCCCGAGCGGTCATCCCTGGCCGGAGGGAGGGACTGGGCCGAGACGGGGTGAGTCAGTGGGCGCCGCCGTGGCCTGACTCAAACCGAGGCCGCCCTTCGCCCGCCGCCCTGTAAGGAGGACCGACTTGGGGCGGGGGTGAGTCAGAGCCCGGGCCCGGAAATCTACCGACGGCTTCGGCCTCCTCCCCGTCCTCGTTCCCACCGACGGCCTGTGGGAACAGGGAATGGCGGGGTTGGGGGGGATGCCCCAGGGGCGGGCGCCGAGCTACCGCCATGAGAAGCAGCCTGGCACGGGGGCTAGAACCCGCAACTGGGAGTCAGAAGGCCCTGGGTTCTCATCCCGGCTCCCCTGCTTGTCTGCTGTGTGACCCTGGGCAGGTCGCCTCACCTCCCTGGGCCTCGGTCTCCTCATCTGGCTCAGTGGAAATATATGTATATATGTATATATGGTTGTACATATTTATTACTCTATTTATTTTACTTGTACATATCTATCCTATTTATTTTATTTTGTTGGTATGTTTGGTTTTGTTCTCGGTCTCCCCCTTTTAGACTGTGAGCCCACTGTTGGGTAGGGACTGTCTCTATGTGTTGCCAATTTGTACTTCCCAAGCGCTTAGTACAGTGCTCTGCACATAGTAAGCGCTCAATAAATACGATTGATGATGATGATGATGATGGAAAGAGCCCGGGCTTTGGAGTCAGAGGTCGTGGGTTCGACTCCTGACTCCGCCACATGCCTGCTGTGTGACCGTGGGCAAGTCACTTCGC
This sequence comes from Tachyglossus aculeatus, assembly GCF_015852505.1. Taxonomy (NCBI): domain Eukaryota; kingdom Metazoa; phylum Chordata; class Mammalia; order Monotremata; family Tachyglossidae; genus Tachyglossus; species Tachyglossus aculeatus. The sequence goes on along the minus strand of NC_052087.1, from coordinate 52,664,608 downwards.
CTCTCTGAGCCTCAGTTCCCTCATCTGTAAAATGGGGATGAAGACTGCGAGCCCCGCGTGGGACAACCTCATCACCTTGTATCCCCCCAGCGCTTAGAACAGTGCTTTGCACATAGTAAGCGCTTAACAAATGCCATTATTATTATTAGACTGTGAGCCCACTGTTGGGTAGGGACTGTCTCTATATGTTGCCAACTTGTACTTCCCAAGCTCTTAGTCCAGTGCTCTGCACATAGTAAGCGCTCAATAAATACGATTGATGATTAGTAGTAGTATCTGGAAAATTCATTCATTCATTTAACCGTATTTATTGAGCGCTTACTGTGTGCAGAGCACTGGACTAAGCGCTTGGGAAGTACAAGCAGCGTGGCTCAGTGGGAAGAGCCCGGGCTTTGGAGTCAGAGGTCATGGGTTCAAATCCTGGCTCCGCCATCTGTCAGCTGTGTGACTTTGGGCAACTCACTTAACTTCTCTTGGCCTCAGTTCCCTCTTCTGTAAAATGGGGATGCAGACTGTGAGCCCCCCTTGGGACAACCTGATCACCTTGTAACCTCCCCTGCGCTTAGAACAGTGCTTTGCACATAGTAAGTGCTTAATAAATGCCACTATTATTATTACAAGACGGCAACATATAGAGACGGTCCCTACACAACAACGGACTCACTGTCTAGAGGGGGGAGACAGACAACTAAACAAAACATGTAGGAAAATGTGGATGGAGTCTGTGAGCCCCACGTGGGACAGAGACTGTGCCCAACCCAATGTGTTTGTATCCATCCCGGCGCTTAGTACAGTGCCTGGGACATAGTGAAGATTTGACAAATACCATCATCATCATCATAATAATAATGAATGGCATTTATTAAGCACTTACTATGTGCAAAGCACTGTTCTAAGCACTAGTGAGGTTACAAGGTGATCAGGTTGTCCCACGGGGGGCTCACAGTCTTAATCCCCATTTTACAGATGAGGTAACTGAGGCACAGAGAAGTGACTTACCCAAAGTCACACAGCTGACACTTGGCGGAGCTGGGATTTGAACCCATGACCTCTGACTCCAAAGCCCGTGCTTTTTCCCACTGAGCCACGCTACCCACCCCGGAGCTTAGTACAGTGCCTGGGACATAGTAAAGATTTGACAAATACCATCATCATCATCATCATAATAATGATGGCATTTATTAAGCGCTTACTATGTGCAAAGCACTGTTCTAAGCACTAGGGAGGTTACAAGGGGATCAAGTTGTCCCACGGGGGGCTCACAGTCTTAATCTCCCATTTTACAGATTCATTCATTTATTCAATCGTATTTATTGAGCGCTTACTGTGTGCTGAGCACTGTACCAAGCGCTTGTGAAGTACGTCGGCAATAATTACAGATAATTGTAATAGTAATTGATAATCATATTAATTACAGATGAGGTAATTATTATTAATTATTATTACCGGCCAGCAGAGGGTGAAGCAAACCTCTGCTGTGTGTTCTTGGACAAGTGGGTGGGCATCTCTGGGCATTTATTTATTTATTATTTATTTATTTATTTATTTATTTATTGTTTATTCATTTATTTATTTTGCCTGTACATATCTATTCTATTTATTTTATTTTGTTAGTATGTTTGGTTTTGTTCTCTGTCTCCCCCTTTTAGACTGTGAGCCCACTGTTGGGTAGGGACTGTCTCTATATGTTGCCAACTTGTACTTCCCAAGCGCTAGGTACAGTGCTCTGCACACAGTAAGTGCTCAATAAATACGATTGATTGATTGATTGATTGATCTCCAGGCTTGGGAAGCAGCATGGCCTAGTGGGTAGAGCCCAGGCCTGAGAGTCAGAAGGACCTGGGTTCTAATCCCCCTTCTGCCCCTTGTCTGCTGGGTGATCGTAGACAAGTCACTCTCCCCCTTCTAGACTGCGAGCCCGTTTTTGGGTAGGGACCGTCTCTCTCTGTTCCCGAATTATACTTTCCAAGCGATTAGTCCAGTGCTCTGCACACAGTAAGCGCTCAATAAATATGATTAAATGAATGAATGAATGAACTTAACTTCTCTGGGCCTCAGTTCCCTCATCTGACAAATGGGGATGAAGAACTGTGAGCCCCATATGGGACGGGGACTGTGTCCAACCCGATTTTGCTTGTAACCACCCCAGGTTTTAGTCCAGTGCCTGGCACACAATAAGCGCTTAACAAATACCATAAAACAAACAAACCTTGGGCAAGTCACTTAACTGCTCTGCCCCTCAGTTCCCTGGTCTGTAAAATGGGGATGAAGACTGCGAGCCCTACGTGGGACAGGGACTGTGTCCAACCCGATTAAATCGTCTCTACCCCAGCTCTTAGTACAGTGCCTGGCATGGGGTAAGTGCTTAAATATCAAAGAAAATGAGCATCATTATTATTTCTATTAATTAAGCGGGGGAGGCGGCATCCTCCAATCCCAGAAGTTGCGTGGCTCAGTAGAAAGAGCCCGGGCTTTGGAGTCAGAGGTCATGGGTTTGAATCCCAGCTCCGCCAATTGTCAGCTGTGTGACTTTGGGCAAGTCACTTCATTTTTCTGGGCCTCAGTTACCTCATCTGTAAAATGGGGATGAAGACTGTGAGCGCCCCGTGGGACAACCTGATCACCTTGTAACCTCCCCAGCGCTCAGAACGGTGTTTTGCACATAGTAAGCACTTAATAAATGCCATTATTATTATTATTATTATTATTATTATTATTATTATTATTATTATTATCTCCCGGGGCGTCTTATCTGCCACCTGCCACCGGCTTTTAGGCGGGAGTTGAGTTAGGTTTACCTTGCAGGCAGACCAGTTCCAGCTGCCCGCCTTTCCCAAGCCTCTGCCCTCTGTGGGCACGCCCATGCCCGGGGTTGGGGGTGGGGCACTGCCCTTGATCTATCTGTTCTATTTATTTTGTTAATATGTTTGGTTTTGTTGTCTGTCTCCCCCTTCTAGACTGTGAGCTCACTGTTGGGTAGGGACCGTCTCTAGATGTTGCCAACCTGTACTTTCCAAGTGCTTAGTACAGTGCTCTGCACATAGTAAGCGCTCAATACAATTGATTGAGTGATTGATTGATCTCTGCTTTTCAGCTGGGCACACCCCCCCCCCCCCCAACGCTGGAGAGCAGCCCCCACCCCCGGGGAAGGCTCCCCACCCTCCCTGGACCTCGGAGAGGGCAGAGGTCACAGTCCAGAGTCCGAAGCCAAGGCCCTTCCCTCCCAGGACCAGGCCCGGCCTACGGGCGCCACGCCAAAGCCTGCCCTGCCGGACGGGCGGATCCCCGAGTCGAGCTGATGGGTGGCGTCCACCCCCGGGCCTTGTGCTCATCAAGTCCTCGGTGATTTCACCGGGTGCCCATGGGGCACGGGGTTGAGTCACCTCACGGGGGAGGAAGAGGAGGATGGAGCCAAGCCGGAGGCATCACCAGGTGTAGCTGGGCTGGTAGTTCCCTCGAGGACGGGGGTCTTCTGAGCGGGGCAGGGCCGGACGGAGCGTCGTCTGTCCGGACCACCCCGGGAGGGTGGTCATACCCAGCTGTGCCCACCCCCGCCCGCCTGCTGTGCTTCCAGGTCAGCGTCCAGGGCTCCATCCAAACCGCTACCCCGCTCGTTCGAGCTCTCATCCTATCCCATCTGGAGTATTGTATCAGCCTCCTCTCCAATCTCCCATCCTCTTGTCCGTCCCCACTTCAATCCATACTTCACACCGCTGCCCGGATTGTCTTTGTCCAGAAACGCTCTGGGCATGTTACTCCCCTCCTCAAAAATCTCCAGTGGCTACCAATCAACCTACGCATCAGACAGGAACTCCTCACCCTGGGCTTCAAGGCTGTCCATCCATCCCCTGGCCCCCTCCTACCTCACCTCCCTTCTCTCCTTCTCCAGCCCAGCCCGCACCCTCCGCTCCTCTGCCACCGCTAATCTCCTCACCGTTTGGCCTCGTTCTCGCCTGTCCCGACGTCGACCCCCGGCCCACGTCCTCCCCCTGGCCCGGAATGCCCTCCCTCTGCCCATCCGCCAAGCACGCTCTCTTCCTCCCTTCAAGGCCCTACTGAGAGCTCACCTCCTCCAGGAGGCCTTCCCACACTGAGCCCCTTCCTTCCTCTCCGCTTCGTCCCCCTCTCCATCCCCCCCATCTTACCTCCTTCCCTTCCCCACAGCACCTGTATATATGTATATATGTTTGTACATATTTATTACTCTATTTATTTTACTTGGACATATCTATTCTATTTATTTTATTTTGTTAATATGTTTGGTTTTGTTCTCTGTCTCCCCCTTCTAGACTGTGAGCCCACTGTTGGGTAGGGACCGTCTCTATATGTTGCCAACTTGTACTTCCCAAGCACTTAGTACAGTGCTCTGCACACAGTAAGCGCTCAATAAATACGATTGATTGATTGATTGATTGCTGGTGCTTCCCTCGAGGAGAGGAGGGGTCTTCTGAGTGGGGCAGGGCCGGACAGAGCGTCGTCTGTCCGAACCACCCTGCGAGTTTGGTCATACCCAGCTGTGCCCACCCTCGCCCGCCTAATCAATCAATCGTATTTATTGAGTGCTTACTGTGTGCAGAGCACTGTACTAAGCTCTTGGGAAGTACAAGTTGGCAACATATAGAGACGGTCCCTACCCAACAGTGGGCTTACAGTCTAAAAGTGGGCTCACAGTCTAAAAGCCTAATGTGCCCCCCGTCCCCTCCCTCCCTCCCTCCTTCCACCTACCAACTCAACTGGTGGCCTAGTGGGTTTAGCCTGGGAATCAGAAGGACCTGGGTTCTAATCCCAGATCCACCATTTGTCTGCTGCGTGACCTTAGGGAAATTGCTTAACTTCTCTGTGCCTCGGTTACCTCCGCCGACTGATTAAGACTGTGAGCCCCATGTGGGACAAGGACTGCGGCCAACCTGATTAGCTTGTGTTTACTCCAGCATTTAGTGCAGTGTCAGGCACATAGTAAGCATCTGTGAGCCCCCCCGAGGGACAACCTGATCACCTTGTAACCTCCCTAGCGCTTAGAACAGTGCTTTGCACATAGTAAGCGCTTAATAAATGCCATTATTATTATTATTATTATTATTATCTGACTCCAAAGCCCGTGCTCTTTCTACTAAGCCATGCTACTTCCGGGATTGGAGGCCGCCCACTCCCCCCGCTTTATTAATAGAAATAATAATGATGCTCATTTTCTTTGATATTTACGCACTTACTCCATGCCAGGCACTGTTTTGTTGTCTGTCTCCCCCTTCTAGACTGTGAGCCCACTGTTGGGTAGGGACTGTCTCTATATGTTGCCAGCTTGTACTTCCCAAGCGCTTAGTACAGTGCTCTGCACACAGTAAGCGCTCAATAAATACGATTGATTGATTGATTGACAAATGCCATTAAAAAACAAACTCTAAAAGATTCTCCCAAGCCCTCTCTACATGGTAGACTGTAAGCTGCATGAAAGCAGGGATCATGTCCATCACCTCTATCCTTACTACTTCCAACAGTTGTGGGATTTGTTAAGCACTTACTATGTGCCAGGCTCTGTACTAAGCACTGGAAACAAGTTAATCAGGACGGACACGGACCCCGTCCCATATGGGGCTGAAGACTGTGAGCCCCATGTGGGACAAACTGATCACCTGGTAACCTCCCCAGCGCTTAGAACAGTGCTTTGCACATAGTAAGCGCTTAATAAATGCCATCATTATTATATGGGGCTCGGGGTCTTAATCCCGTTGACAGATGAGGTAACTGAGGCACAGAGAAGCGAAGCGACTTACGCCAGGTCACACAGCAGGCGTGTGGCGGAGCCGGGAGTAGAACCCAGGTCCTCCTGATTCCCAGAGCCGGGCTCTAACCACTGAACCGCGCTGCTCCTCAAGGATGCAGTGTGGCCCAATGGAAAGAGCCTGGACTTGGGAGTTGGAGGACTTGGGTTCTAATCCCGGCTCTGCCACTTGCCCGCTGTGTGACCGTGGGCAAGCAACTTTACTTCTCTTTGCCTCAGTTTCTTCCACTATAAAATGGGGATTCAGTACTTGTCCACTTCTGTGAGCCCCACGTTGGACAGGGACTTAATAATAATGATGGCGTTTGTTAAGCGCTTACTATGCGCAAAGCACTGTTCTAATTTATCTTAATTATCTTGTGTCTCACCCAGCTCTTATTACTTGGCCCGTAGAGCTTAGCGTTTGGCGCATAGTAAGCGCTATAACCAATATTAGTAGTTATAGGGGCAGAAGTAGTAGCAGTAGTAGCAGCAGAGTGGTGCAGTGGAAAGAGCTCGGGCTTTGGAGTCAGAGGTCATGGGTTCAAATCCTGGCTCCACCCATTGTCAGCTGTGTGACTTTGGGCAAATCACTTCACTTCTCTGGGCCTCAGTTACCGCATCTGTCAAATGGGGATTAATTAAGACTGTGAGGCCCCCCCCATGGGACAACCTGATCACCTTGTAACCTCCCCAGTGCTTAGTACAGTGCTTTGCACATAGTAAGCAATTAATAAATGCCATCATTATTATTAGTAGCAACATCATCATCATCATCATTATTATTATTATTATTATTATTATTATTATTATTAAAGAGCCTGGGCCTGAGAATCAGAAGGACCTGGGTTCTAAACCAGGGTCCACCACTTGTCTGCTGTGTGATAATAATAATAATAATAATGACGATGATGGCATTTATTAAGCGCTTACTATGTGCAAAGCACAGTTCTAAGCACTGGGTGATGCATGGCGTAGTGGATAGAGCCCGGGCCTGGGAGTTGGAAGGTCGTGGGTTCTAATCCTGGCTCCCCGTCTTGTCTGCTGTGCGATCTTGAGCAAGTCACTTCACTTCTCTAGGCCTCAGTTCTCTCAGCTGTAAAATGGGGATTGAGACCATGAGCCCCACGTGGGACAGAGACTGTATCCATCCTGATTTGCTTGTATCCACCCCAGTGCTTAGTACAGTGCCTGGCACATAGTAAGCGCTTAACAGATACCCCAGTTACTAGTAGTGGCAAGAGCAGTAAGTAGTAGCACTGTGAAACACTGTGGCTCAATGGAAAAGAGCCCGGGCTTTGGAGTCAGAGGTCATGGGTTCAAATCCCGGCTCTGCCAATTGTCAGCTGTGTGACTTTGGGCAAGTCACTTCACTTCTCTGGGCCTCAGTTTCCACATCTGTAAAATGGGGATGAAGACTGTGAGCCCCCCGTGGGACAACCTGATCACCTTGTAACCTCCCCAGTGCTTAGAACAGTGCTTTGCACATAGTAAGCGCTTAATAAATGCCATTATAATAATAATAATAATAGTAGTAGTAAAAGCAGCAATAGTAGCGGCTAGAGCCCGGGACTGGGAGTAATAAGGTCATGGGTTCTAATCCCGGTGCCGCCACTTGTCTGCTGTGTGACCTTGGGCAAGTCATTTGACTTCTCTGAGCCTCAGTTCCCTCATCTGTAAAATGGGGATGGAGACCATGAGTCCCACGTGGGACAGGGGCTGTGCCCAACCCGATTTGCTTGTATCCACCCCAGTGCTTACTACAGTGCCTGGCATGGAATAAGCATTTAACAAATACCACAGTTATTAGTAGCAGTAGCAGCAGAAGCAGTACTCACAGTAGGAGTAGCAGAAATAGAGCAGCAGCCGGAATAACAGCAGTAGGAGTAGTAACAGCAGCATGGCGTAGCGTATAGCCTGGGAGTCACAAGGTCCTGGGTTCAAATCCCAGCTCTGCCACTTGTCAGCTGTGTGACCCTGACCAAGTCACTTCACTTCCCGGGGCCTCAGTTCCCTGATCTGGAAAATAATAATAATAATGATGGCATTTGTTAAGCGCTTACTACATGCAAAGCACTGTTCTAAGCGCTGGGGAGGATACAAGGTGATCAGGTTGTCCCACGGGGGGCTCACAGTCTTCATCCCCATTTTCCAGATGAGGTAACTGAGGTCCAGAGAAGTGAAGTGACTTGCCCAGAGTCACACAGCTGACAATCGGCGGAGCCAGGATTTGAACCCATGACCTCTGACTACCAAACCCGGACTCTTTCCATTGAGCCAAACTAGATCGAGACTGGGAGCCCCACACGAGACAGCGACTGGGCTCGACCCAATTTGCTCATATCCACCCCGGCGCTTAGCACAGTGCCTGGCACATAGTAAGTGCTTTACAAACACCATAATTATTATTATTACTAGTAGCAGCAGCAGTAGCAGCGGTGAGCTCTAGGCTGTGAGCTCGTTGTGGGCAGGAACGTGTCTGCCTGTTGTTATATCGGACTCTCCCAAGCGCTTAGTACAGTGCCCTGCACGCAGTAAGCGCTCAATAAATACAATTAACTGAATGGAGCTAGAAGTCAAGGAAGAACAGAGTGTGAGAAGCAGTGTGGCTCAGTGGAAAGAGCCCGGGCTTGGGAGTCAGAGGTCATGGGCTCGAATCCCGGCTCCGCCAATTGTCAGCTGTGTGACTTTGGGCGAGTCACTTTACTTCTCTGGGCCTCAGTTCCCTTATCTGGAAAATGGGGATTAAGACTGTGAGCCCCACGTGCAACCTGATCACCTTATATCCTCCCCAGCACTTAGAACAGTGCTTGGCACATAGTAAGCACTTAACAAATGCCATTATTATTATTATCTGGGGGATTATTATTATTATGCCATTATTATCTTACCCGCAGGACTCCCAGATCCAATCCCCCCCAGTCCCAACTGCATCCCACCAGACCAACTCAACCCCTGGGCACTGCCAGCCCCAACACTTCACTCCACAGGGAACTTACAGCTCCTCCCTCAGGGGCAGGGACTGTGCATTTTACTACTACTAATAATAATTGCGGTATTTGTTAAGTGCCTACTATGTACCAAGCGCTGGAGTAGATACAAGAAAATTGGGTTGGATACAGCCCCTTTACCTCAGAGGGCTCGCAATCTTAATCCCCATTTGACACAGGAGGAAACGGAGGCCCAGAGAAGGAAGTGACTTGCCCAAGGTCACACAAATACCACAGTTATTATTAGTATCCACTCCAGCGGACAAATGGTGGAGCCGGGATTAGAACCCAGGTCTTCTGACTGTCAGGCCCGGGCCCTACCAGTTAGGCCATGCTGCTTTTAATCGACTGTAATAATAATAATAATAATGGTATTTGTTAAGCACTTACTATGTGCAGAGCACTGTTCTAAGCGCTGGGGAGGTTACAAGGCGATCAGGTTGTCCCACGGGGGGCTCACAGTTTTAAGAGAAGCAGCGTGGCTCAGTGGAAAGGGCCCGGGTTTTGGAGTCAGGGGTCACGGGTTCAAATCCCAGCTCTGCCAATTATCAGCTGTGTGACTTTGGGCAAGTCACTTCACTTCTCTTTGCCTCAGTTCCCTCATCTGTAAAATGGGGACTAAGACTGTGAGCCTTCCGTGGGACAACCTGATCATCTTGTAACCTCCCCAGCACTTAGAATAGTGCTTTGCACAGAGTAAGCGCTTAATAAATGCCATTATTATTAATCCCCATTTTACAGATGAGGTAACTGAGGCACAGAGAAGTTAAATGACTTGCCCAAAGTCACACAGCTAAGTGGCGGAGTCAGGATTAGAACCCATGACCTCTGACTCCCAAGCCTGGGCTCTTGCCACTGACCCGCGCCGCTTCTCACGCTGCTTAGAACAGTGCTTAACATATAGTAAGTACTTAACAAATACCAAAACTATTATTATACTATTTACTTGTTAAGCATTTACTAAGTGCCAAGCACTAAGTGCTAGAGTAGATAATAATAATTTTGGTATTTGTTAAGCGCTTACTATGTACCAAGCACTGCACTAAGCGCTGGGGTAGATACCAGCAAACTGGGTTGGACCCAATCCCTGTCCCAAGTGGGGCTCAGAGTCTCCATCCCCATTTGACAGATGAGGGAACTGAGGCCTGGAGAAATGAAGTGAATTGTCCAAGACCACGCAGCAAACAAGTGGCGGAGCCGGGATTAGAACCCAAGGCCTTCCGACGGCCCACTTTTTCCCAGCTTCCCCATCTCCTTCCCTCCTTCCCCATCTCCTTCCCTCCTCCTTTCCTTTCTCCTTCCTTCCTCCTTTCCCTCCTCCTTCCCCATCTCCTTCCCTCCTCCTTTCCCATCTCCTTTCCTCCTCCTTTCCCATCTCTTTTAGACTGTGAGCCCACTGTTGGGTAGGGACCGTCTCTATATGTTGCCAACTTGTACTTCCCAAGCGCTTAGTACAGTGCTCTGCACACAGTAAGCGCTCAATAAATATGATTGATGATGATGATGAAGTTAATCAGGTTGGACGCAGTCCCTGTCCCAAACGGGATTCATCGAGAAGCAGCAAAGTAGAGAAGCAGCGTGGCTCAGTGGAAAGAGCCTGGGCTTTGGAGTCAGAGGTCATGGGTTCAAATCCCGGCTCCGCCAATTGCCAGCAGTGTGACTTTGGGCAAGTCACTTAACTTCTCTGTGCCTCAGTTCCCTCATCTGTAAAATGGGGATGAAGACTGTGAGCCCCCCGTGGGACAACCTGACCACCTTGTAGTCTCCCCAGCGCTTAGAACAGTGGTTTGCACATAGTAAGCGCTTAATAAATGCTATCATTATTATTGAGAAGCAGCGTGGCTCAGTGGAAAGAGCCCGGGCTTTGGAGCCAGAGGTCATGGGTTCGAATCCTGACTCCACCACATGTCTGCTGTGTGACCTTGGGCAAGTCACTTAACTTCTCTGAGCCTCAGTTACCTCATATGTAAAATGGGGATTAAGAATGTGAGTCCCACGTGGGACAACTTGATCACCTTGTACTAAGCACTTGGGAAGCAGCGTGGCTCAGTGGAAAGAGCCCGGGCTTTGGAGTCAGAGGTCATGGGTTCAAATCCCGGCTCTGCCAATTGTCAGCTGTGTGACTTTGGGCAGGTCACTTCACTTCTCTGGGCCTCAGTTCCCTCATCTGTAAAATGGGGATTAAGATTGTGAGCCCCCCGTGGGACAACCTGATCACTTTGTAACCTCCCAAGTGCTTAGAACAGTGCTTTGCACATAGTAAGCGCTTAATAAATGTCATTATTATTATTGTAACCCCCCAGCGCTTAGAACAGTGCTCTGCACATAGTAAGCACTTAACAAATGCCATCATTATTATTATTATTATTATTATTATTATTATTATCATTATTATTATCGCCAGCTTGTCGTGGGCAGAGAATGTGTCTATTTATCGTCCTCTCCCAAGCGCTCAGTCCAGTGCTCCGCACAAGGTAAATGCTCCATCAATACGATTGAACGAATGATCACGGCATCCTGGGAGCATCTCTCTTTGTCCTTTATTGCCTTGGAGTTGAGCAGGTAGTCGGCCCCTTGGGGTGGGGGCCGGCTAAGGGGCCTCCTAGCCGGCAGCCCCCACCCCCATCAACCCCCACCCCCTCTGTCGTTCTGAGGCCGGGGGGTCCGGGGAGAGGCCGCCCCCGGCCCCCACCTGCCTGCTCCATGCGAGCGCTAGCGAACTTTCCAAAGTGGGGCAGGGGGTGACCGGTGGGCACCCAGGCCCTCCCCAGCATGGGCAGGGAGAGGGCCGCGGTCCCCCGGACCCCCAACCCCACCGCCCCCCAATCCTCTCAGACCTAGGGCAGACCCAGGCCCGAGCCTTGCCCTCTCCCCCCCGCCCCATCTTGACAAACCCCCTCCCCTCATCCAAACCCCCCTCCCCGCCCCAAGCATCGCTCCCCCCGCCCCCCAATTCTGCAGCAAAGCCGGAGGGGTCCCCCCCTCCCTCCACCCCAGCATCTGGGCCGTGCCCCCCGCCCCCAGAAGCCCCCCGGCCCCCACACCCAAGTCCTACGCTCCCCGGGAGCGTAGGCCCAAAGGCCTGCGAAGAGTCTGATGGGGAGAGGGCCGGGCCGGGGCATGAGGGGCCGGGGGATCGAGCGTCCAGAGGTTTAGGGGGGCGGGGGTCAAGGTGGGGGGACAGAGCCGCTGCCGGGACCGTGGGATCCGGGTCCTGGAGGAGAGTGGAGGCCACTGTGCTGGACCCCTCTTCTTTCCATCCTCTCCCCTCCCCTCTCCCGGCGGTGGCGGCGGCGGCGGGGTGGCTTCTACAGGCCCAGGAAATCCTCCTTGCGATATCCCTTCTGCAAAACAGACACCAGAAACGGGGGGGAAGGGAGTCCATCAGTCCACCTGGTATCTCTGGACCCCCAACCCAGGCAGCCCCTTCCTTTTTTTTTTTTTTTGATGGCATTTGTTAAGCGCTTACTATGTGCAAAGCACTGTTCTAAGCACTGGGGGGGATACAATGTGATCAAGTTGTCCCACGTGGGGCTCACAGTCTTAATCCCCATTTTTACAGATGAGGTAACTGAGGCTCAGAGAAGTTAAGTGACTTGCCCAAGGTCACACAGCAGACTTGTGGTGGAGCCGGGATTCGAACCCATGACCTCTGACTCCAAAGCTTCTTCTTTCCCCCTTCTGCAGGAGAGAGAGATGGACCTTTAGACTGTCAGCGCATGGTGGGCAGGGAATATGTCTGTTTATTGTTCTATTATTGAAAAAGCAGCGTGGCTCAGTGGAAAGAGCACGGGCTTGGGAGTCAGAGGTCATGGGTTCTAATCCCAGCTCCGCCACTTATCGGCTGTGTGACTTTGGGCAAACCACTTCACTTCTCTGGGCCTCCGTTACCTCATCTGGAAAATGGGGATTGAGGTTGTGAGCCCCACGTGGGACAACCTGATCAGTGCTTTGCACATAGTAAGCGCTTAACAAATACCATCATTATTATTCCAGCACTTAGAACAGTGCTTGGCACATACTAAGTGCTTAATCAATCAATCATATTTACTGAGCGCTTACCGTGTGCAGAGCACTGTACTAAGTGCTTGGGAAGTACAAGTTGGCTTAACAGATGCCATCATTATTATCCTCTCCCAAACGCTTAGCACAGTCCTCTGCTCCTCCTCTAGACTGTGAGCCCATTGTGGGCGGGGATTGTCTCTGTTGTTATATTGTACTTTCCAAGCACTTACTCTGCACACAGTAAGCGCTCAATAAATACAACTGAAGGAACGAACACCAAGCATTCAATAAATACGATTGAACGAACAAACAGTAAGCGCTCAATAAATATGATTGAATGAATGAATGAACAGTAAGCGCTCAATAAATACGACAATGAATGAATGAGGAAAGCCCACCCCGTCACCCCAAGAGCTATAAAATGGGGATTAGGTACCTGTCCCTCTCTTATCATCTGTGACCCCCACATTGGACAAAGATCTGATTATCTTGTATCTCACCCAGTTCTCAGTACTTAAGACATAGTGCTTAGTACATAGTAAGAGGAGCAGCATGGCCCAGTGACAAGAGCCCGGGCTTGGGAGTCAGAGGTCGTGGGTTCTAATCCCAGCTCCACCACTCGTCTGCTGTGTGACCCTGGGCAAGTCCCTTCTCTAGGCCTCAGTTCCCTCTTCCGTAAAATGGGGATTGAGATCGTGAGCCCAAGGTGGGATAATATGATTACCTTGCATTTACCTCAGCGCTTAGTGCTTGGCACATAGTAAGCGTTTAACAAATACCATCATTATTCATTCATTCATTCAGTTGTATTTATTGAGAGCTTCTGTGTGCGGAGCACTGGACTAAGCGCCTGGGAAGTACAAATCGGCAACATATACAGATGGTCTCTACCCAACAACGAGACAGACAACAAAACAAAACATGTAGACACTTAGTACAGTGCTCTGCACACAGTAAGTGCTCAATATATAAGATTGAATGAATGTAGACAGGTGTCAAAACCTCCAGAAGAAATAAACAACTATATTATTATATATCACATTATATAATAAATATATAATAATTTTATTTTATATTTTATATACTGTTTATAACATATTATTACAAATACTAATAATTATTATTATTATTAACAAACACGACAAACATTAGTAGTTGTAGCAGTATAATAATAATAATTTTGGTATTTGTTAGGCACTTATTATGTGCAAAGCACTGTTCTAAGCATTGGGGAGGATACAAGGTGATCAGGTTGTCCCATGTGAGGCTCACAGTCTTAACCCCCATTTTACAGAGGAGGTAATTGAGGCCCAGAGAAGTGAAGTGACTTGCCCAAAGTCACACGGCTGACAAGTGGCGGAGCCGGGATTAGAACCCATGACCTCTGACTCCCAAGCCCGGGCTCTTTCCACTGAACCACGCTGCTTCCCGTAGAAGCTGTAGCGGCAGCAGTAACTGTAAACCTTAATCAGGATCTGGGTCCCCAAGTTCTGGGGAGATCAGGATTCGGGGTGGTGGGGATGGGGGGGATCCCCCACGGCTCCTCCTCCCAGGCCCCAGAGGGTACCATTATTCATTCATTCCTTCAATTGTATTTATTGAGCGCTCACTGTGTGCAGAGCACTGTACTAAGCGCTTGGGAAGTCCAAGTTGGCAACAGATAGAGACAGTCCCTACCCAACAATGGGCTCACAGTCTAGAAGGGGAAGACAGACAACAAAACAAAACATGTGGACAGGTGTCCACAAATTGTCAGAAAAAATAGAATTGAAGCTAAATGCACACCATTAACAAAATAAATAGAATTAGTAAATATGTACAAGTAAAATAAATCGAGTAATCAATCTGTACATACATATATAGAGCATCAAAGCAAGGATCCCACCCAGCAGTGGCTGTGGGGGTGCTGGGGTCACAATCAATCAACCAATCAATCGTATTTATTGAGCACTTACTGTGTGCAGAGCACTGTACTAAGCGCTTGGGAAGTACAAGTTGGCAACATATAGGGACAGTCCCTACCCAACAGTGGGATCACAGTCTAAAATCTCCCCCCGACCCCCAAACTGTGAGCTTGCAGTGGGCAGGGAGCCCACTGTTGGGTAGGGACTGTCTCTACGTGTTGCCAACTTGTACTTCCCAAGCGCTTAGTACAGTGCTCTGCACACAGTAAGTGCTCAATAAATACGATTGATTGGTTGATTGACTATGTCTGTTTATTGTTGTATTGTCCTCTCCCAAGTGCTTAGTCCAGTGCTCTGCACACAATAAGCACTCAATAAATATGAGAAGCTCAATAAATATGAGAAATTAGAGAAGCAGCGTGGCTCAGTGGAAACAGCCCGGGCTTTGGAGTCAGAGGTCGTGGGTTCAAATCCTGACTCCGCCAACTGTCAGCTGTGACTTTGGGCAAGTCACTTCACTTCTCTGGGCCTACCTCGTCTGGAAAATGGGGATTAAGACCGTGAGCCCCCCGTGGGACAACCTGATCACCTTGTAACCTCCCCAGCGCTTAGAACCGTGCTTGGCACATAGTAAGCGCTTAATAAATGCTATCATTATTATTATTATTATTATTATGACTGAATGAATGAGCGAGTTGTGGGGTGCAGGGGTGTGGTCCCCGGCTGCTCCTCTGTGCCAGGCCCCTCCCAGAGTCCAGAGATTATAGATCTGTCCCCCCCCCGGGCCTCGCCAATCAAACCGCACCCAGTGGATCGTGGGGCGCGGCAGGGTGAGGTGGCGTTGGTTCTGGGCTGTACTGAGTGACTGGGGCGGCCACTTCAGCCTCACCCCTGACTTCTGCTCCCTGACGCACAGGGCTGCCAGCGAGGCAGCGCCTTCCAAAAGATCCTCATGAGTCAACCGGAGCCTTCCCATGCCCCAGGCTGACAATAATAATAATAATAATTATAATGCTACTTGCCAATAATAATAATAGTAATGATAGCATTTGTTAAGCACTTACTATGTGCAAAGCACTGTTCTAAGCGCTGGGGAGGACACAATCATAATAATAACGACGATGATGGCATTTGTTAAGCGCTTACTATGTGCAAAGCACTGTTCTAAGCGCTGGGGAGGATACAAGGTGATCAGGTTGTCCCACGGGGGGCTCACGGTCAATCTCCATTTTACCGATGAGGGAACTGAGGCACAGAGAAGTTGTGACTTGCCCAAAGTCACACAGCTGACAACTGGTGGAGCCGGGATTTGAACCCCTGATCTCTGACTCTAAAGCCCGGGCTCTTTCCACGCTGCTTCTCCACTGATACAAGGTGATCAGGTTGTCCCACGTGGGGCTCACAGTCTTAATCCCCATTTTACAGATGAGGTCACTGAGGCCCAGAGAAGTGAAGTGACTTGACCAAGGTCACACAGCTGCCAATGGGCAGAGCTAGGATTTGAACCCACGACCCCTGATTCCAAAGCCTGAGCTCTTTCCACTGAGCCACGCTGCTTCTCAAGCGCTTACTGTGTGCCAAGCACTCTTCTAAACACTGGAGTAGATACAAGCGAATCGGGTTGGACACAGTCCCTGCCCCACATGGGGATCCCAGTCTTAATCCCCATTTTCCAGAAGAGGGAACTGAGGCCCAGAGAAGTGAAGAAAGGTCACCCGGCAGACAAGCGGCAGAGTCAGTATTAGAACCCAGGTCCTTCTGACTTCCAGCAGCGAAGGGAAGCAGCGTGGCTCAGGGAAGCAGCGTGGCTCAATGGGAAGAGCACGGACTTTGGAGTCAGAGGTTATGGGTTCAAATCCCGGCTCCGCCACTTGTCAGCTGTGTGACTTTGGGCAAGTCACTTTACTTCTCTGGGCCTCAGTTACCTCATCCATAAAATGGGGATTAAGACTGTGAGCCCCCTTGGGACCACTTGATCACCTTGTAACCTCCCCAGCGCTTAGAACAGTGCCTTGCACATAGTAGGTGCTTAATAAATGCCATTATTATTTAATTATTGATTCCAGGCTCTATCCATTAAGTAATGCTGCTTCTCACGTGACCTCCACAACCACATGACCTGTGACTTGACATCCTCTGCTCCTGGTTTACTTTCATTCACTCATTCAGTCAGTCATATTTATTGAGCATTTACTGTGTGCAGAGCACTGGACTAAGCGCTTAATTCACTGCTGGACCAAGTCTCCCATCCCCAGCCCTCATAGGGGGGGTTTCTGTAGCCCCTCATGGATGCACTACAAGGGGGTCAGGGGCCCTTGGGGGAGGAACAGGATGCTGGGTGGCAAGATTTAGGTGAAGCGGCAGAGAAATAATTATAATAATGATGCTGTTGGTATTTGTGACACCTGTCCACATGCTTTGTTTTGTTGTCTGTCTCCCCTTTCTATTCAATCATTCATTCAATCGTATTTATTGAGCGCTTACTGTGTGCAGAGCACTGTACTAAGCGCTTGGGAAGTACAAGTTCTAGACTGTGAGCCCATCGTTGGGTAGGGACTGTCTCTATATGTTGCCGACTTGTACTTCCCAAGTGCTTAGTCCAATGCTCTGCACGCAGTAAGTGCTCAATAAATAGGATTGAATAAATGAATGAATGTTAAGCACTTATTATGTGCCAAGCACTGTTCTAAGTGCTGGAGGGGGATACAAGGTAATCAAGGTTGTCCCACGGGGGCTCACAGTCTTAATCCCCATTTTATAGATGAGGGAACTGAGGCACAGATAAGTGAAGTGCTCTGCACACAGTAAGTGCTCAATAAATACGATTGATGATGAAGTGACTTGCCCAAAGTCACACAGCTGACGAGTGGCAGAGCCGGGATTAGAACCCACGACCTCTGTCTCCCAAGCCCGGGCTCTTGCCACCGAGCCACGCTGCTTCTCTATAATAATTGTGGTACTTGTTAAGCGCTTATTTTGTGCCAGGCCGTGTACGAAGCGCTGGGGTGAATCCAAGCAAATCGGGGTGGACACAGTCCCTGTCCCACGTGGGGCTCACGGTCTCCATCTCCATTTTGCAGTTGAGGGAACTGAGGCCCAGAGAAGTGAAATGACTTGCCCAAAGTCACACAGCCGGGATTAGAACCCACCACCTCTGACTCCCAAGCCCGGGCTCTTTCCACTGAGTCACGCTGTCTCTCAGAGTGAGTGGGAGTTTGGGGGGAGCAGCAGAGAGGGTGGGGGATGTGGGGGGAGTAACAGTTGGCTTCCTCCTCTTTCTCCCCTGTTCATTCATTCATTCATTCATTCAATCGTATTTATTGAGCGCTTACTGTGTGCAGAGCACTGTACTAAGCGCTTGGGAAGTACAAGTTGGCAACATATAGAGACGGTCCCTACCCAACAGTGGGCTCACAGTCTAGAAGGGGGAGACAGAGAACAAAACAAAACATATTAACAAAATAAAATAAATAGAATAAATATGTACACATAAAATAGAGTAATAAATACGTACAAACATATATACATATATACAGGTCACCAGGTTGTCCCCCAGGGGGCTCACAGTCTTCATCCCCATTTTAATAATAATAATAATGATGGCATTTGTTAAGCGCTTACTATGTGCAAAGCACTGTTCTAAGCGCTGGGGAGTTTACAAGGTCATCAGCTTGTCCCACAGGGGGCTCACAGTCTTCATCCCCATTTTAATAATAATAATAATGATGGCATTTGCTAAGCGCTTCCTATGTGCAAAGCACTGTTCTAAGCGCTGGGGAGGTTACAAGGGTAATCAGGTTGTCCCACAGGGGGCTCACAGTCTTCATCCCCATTTTAATACTACTACTACTAATAATAATAATGGTATTTGTTAAGCACTTACTATGTGCAAAGCACTGTTCTAAGCACTGGGGAGGTTACAAGGTCATCAGCTTGTCCCACAGGGGGCTCACAGTCTTCATCCCCATTTTAATAATAATAATAATGATGGCATTTGTTAAGCGCTTACTACGTGCAAAGCACTGTTCTAAGCGCTGGGGAGGTTACAAGGTCATTAGCTTGTCCCACAGGGGGCTCACAGTCTTCATCCCCATTTTAATAATAATAATGACGATGATGGCATTTGTTAAGCGCTTACTATGTGCAAAGCACTGTTCTAAGCGCTGGGGAGGTTACAAGGTCATCAGGTTGTCCCCCAGGGGGCTCACAGTCTTCATCCCCATTTTAATAATAATAATAATGATGGCATTTGTTAAGCGCTTACTATGTGCAAAGCACGGTTCTAAGCGCTGGGGAGGTTACAAGGTCATCAGGTTGTCCCACAGGGGGCTCACAGTCTTCATCCCCATTTTAATAATAATAATAATAATAATAATAATGGCTCTGCCACATGTCTGCTGTGTGACCTTGGGCAAGTCACTTAAATTCTCTGAGCCTCAGCTACCTCACCTGTAAAGTGGGGATTAAGACTGTGAGCCCCACGTGGGACAACCTGATCACCTTGTAACCCCCCAAGCGCTTAGAACAGTGCTTTGCACATAGTAAGCGCTTAACAAATGCCAGCATTATTATTATTATTATTAAGCACTTACTATGTGCAAAGCACTGTTCTAAGTGCTGGGGAGGTTACAAGGTCATCAGCTTGTCCCACAGGGGGCTCACAGTCTTCACCCCCATTTTAATAATACTAATGATGATGACGGCATTTGTTAAGCGATTACTATGTGCAAAGCACTGTTCTAAGCGCTGGGGAGGTTACAAGGTCATCAGCTTGTCCCACAGGGGGCTCACAGTCTTCATCCCCATTTTAATGATACTAATGATGATGACGGCATTTGTTAAGCGCTTACCATGTGCAAAGCACTGTTCTAAGCGCTGGGGAGGTTACAAGGTCATCAGCTTGTCCCACAGGGGGCTCACAGTCTTCATCCCCATTTTAATAATAATAATGATGATGATGGCATTTGTTAAGCGCTTACTGTGTGCAAAGCACTGTTCTAAGCGCTGGGGAGGTTACAAGGTCATCAGCTTGTCCCACAGGGGGCTCACAGTCTTCATCCCCATTTTAATAATAATAATGATGATGATGGCATTTGTTAAGCACTTACTGTGTGCAAAGCACTGTTCTAAGCGCTGGGGCTCGGAGCTATTTGCTCCCAACATTGGCACGCACGCTAGGCCCAGGGCCCAGCAAAGGTAGCCCCCCGGGCCCTCGGGCCCACGGTTGGCACCTACCATTCGGAAGTCTCGGTGGAGTTTGTTGTATTGCCACATGTTGGACAGCAGGCTGGAGGCCGCCCTGGACGACTTTTCGCTGTCGGGGCTGTGGACCGAACAGACCCGGGGGGCTCAGAACCAGGCAGGTGGACCCCCCCGGGACCCCCACTCGCCCGGTCACCCACCCACCTGTCCCTCTTCTTCTTGATGTAGACCAGCTTCCGCAGCCCGTCGAAGTAGAGGACGTCGCGGGCGGCCACGGGGCTGACCACCACCAGGTTGTTGAGGACGGCGATGATGTTGACCAGGACCTCCGTGGGCGGAGACCGCTCCCCGCTGCTGCCCGGCAGCTTCTCGATCAGGTGGCTCACCACCTTGGTCGCTGGCGGAGACGACGACCGGGACCGTGAGACGGGGACCCTCCCCGCTGGACACCCCCATCCTCGGACCATTTTTTGTTGGTATGTTTGGTTCTGTTCTCTGTCTCCCCCTTTTAGACTGTGAGCCCACTGTTGGGTAGGGACTGTCTCTATGTGTTGCCAATTTGTACTTCCCAAGCGCTTAGTACAGTGCTCTGCACATAGTAAGCGCTCAATAAATACGATTGATTGATTGATTGATTGACCATGCTGGGGGCCGGGGGAGTCGGGGAGGGGGCCGTAACTTGGGGTGGGCCCTGGGTTGGAGGGCGGTGGGTTTTCTTTTGTCGTAAGTTTTTAATGGTGCTCGTTCAGGGCGCTTACTAAGAGCCGGGTGCTGTACTGAGCGCCGGGGTAAAGCCAATATCACCGGGTTGAACACGGTGCCCATCCCACCTACAGGACTCCCAGACCTCCCCGTAGGAGGGTTCCTTCCCTTCCCCACAGCACCTGTATACATGTATATATGTTTGTACATATTTGTTACTCTATTTATTTTACTTGTACATATCTCTTCTATTTATTTTATTTTGTTAGTATGTTTGGTTTTGTTCTCTGTCTCCCCCTTTTAGACTGTGAGCCCACTGTTGGGTAGGGACTGTCTCTATATGTTGCCAACTTGGACTTCCCAAGTGCTTAGTACACTGCTCTGCACACAGTAAGCGCTCAATAAATACGATTGATGATGATGATGATGATGGTGATGATAGTATTTAAGCGCTTAATCCGTGTCAAGCACTGTACCAAATTGAGTTGGACACAGTCCCTGTCCCACGGGGGGCTCACATTCTCCATCCCCATTTTACAGACGAGGTTACCGAGGACCAGAGAAGGGAAGTGACTTGTCCAAGGTCACCCAGCAGACAATGGGCGGAACCCAGGTCGTCCTGACTCCCAAGCCTGGGCTCTAGACACTAGGCCACACTGCTCCGCCTGCCGTCCACAGGCCCAAGGGAGGCGACCCCTTCTAGGCTGTGAGCCCGCTGTTGGGTAGGGACTGTCTCTATGTGTTGCCGACTTGTACTTCCCAAGCGCTTAGTACAGTGCTCTGCACACAGTAAGTGCTCAATAAATACGATTGATTGATTGATTGATTGACCCCAGGAGATCTGCAGCCCCGGGCCCCATCAGCTCCCTGTGACCCCCAACCCCTGGCAGGGAGACCGCAGGAAGGGAGGATTTATTACTCTATTTATTTATTTATTTTACTTGTACATATCTATCCTATTTATTTTATTTTGTTGGTATGTTTGGTTTTGTTCTCTGTCTCCCACTTTTAGACTGTGAGCCCACTGTTGGGTAGGGACTGTCTCTATGTGTTGCCAATTTGTACTTCCCAAGCGCTTAGTACAGTGCTCTGCACATAGTAAGCGCTCAATAAATATGATTGATGATGATGATGATGAGGAGGAGGACATATTTACCTGTACATATTTACTATTCTATTGATTTTATTTTGTTAATAAATTTTGTTTTGTTGTCTGTCTTCCCCTTCTAGACTGTGAGCCCGTTGTTGAGTAGGGACCGTCTGTATATGTTGTCAACTTGTACTTCCCAAGTGCTTAGTCCAGTGCTCTGCACACAGTAAGTGCTCAATAAATACGATTGAATGAATGAATGAATCAATCAATCAATCAATTGTATTTATTGAGCGCTTACTATGTGCAGAGCACTGTACTAAGCGCTTGGGAAGTACAAATTGGCAACACATAGAGACAGTCCCTCCCCAACAGTGGGCTCACAGTCTAAAAGGGGGAGACAGAGAACAGAACCAAACATACCAACAAAATAAAATAAATAGGATAGAAATGTACAAGTAAAATAAATAAATAAATAGAGTAATAAATATGTACAACCATATATACATATATACAGGTGCTGTGGGGAAGGGAAGGAGGTAAGATGGGGGGATGGAGAGGGGGACGAGGGGGAGAGGAGGGAAAGGGCTCAGTCTGGGAAGGCCTCCTGGAGGAGGTGAGCTCTCAGCTGGGCCTTGAATGAGGGAGTGAGGGAGGAGAGGAGGCCCGGGGCGGCAAACCGACCCACCGCTCCTCCCAGGACGTGTTATGCTGAAAAGCCTTTTGGGAATTAGGGGATGTTCTTCCCACAAAGTGCCACCCACCCCAACCCACCCAGATAATGCCCACACAGCCACCTTGCCGACCCCGAATGACAACTTTCTCACTGTCCCTCCAGCTACTCTATTTTGCCGCTGACCCCCGGCTCACGTCCTGCTTCTGGCCTGGAACACACTTCCCTCTTCAAATCCCACAGACAATCCCTCTCCCCCCCTTCAAAGCCTTATTGAAGGCCCATCTCCTCAAAAGAGGCCTTCCCTTACTACGCCCTCCTTTCCTCTTCTCCCTTCCGCATCCCCCTGACTCTCTCCCTTTATTCCTCCCCGCTCCCAGCCCCACACCACTTATAATGATGATAATAATAATGATGGCATTTACTAAGCGCTTACTATGTGCAAAGCACTGTTCTAAGCGCTGGGGAGGTTACAAGGTGATCAGATCGTCCCTCGTGGGGCTCACAGATTTAATCCCCATTTTCCAGATGAGGTAACTGAGGCCCAGAGAAGTGAAGTGACTTGCCCAAAGTCACACAGCCGACAATTGGCGGAGCCGGGATTTGAACCCGTGACCTCTGACTCCAAAGCCCGGGCTCTTTCCTACTGAGCCACGCTGCTTCTCTATGCCCACATCGGTCATTTCTTTCTTTCTGTTTATGCCCGTCTCCCCGTCTAGACTGTAAGCTCATTGTGGGCAGGGAAGGCGTCTGTTGGTTGCTGTATCGTCCTCTCCCAAGCGCTCAGTCTAGTAAGCTGCACACAGTAGGCGCTCAATAAGTACACCTGACTGACTGACCGATCTTGGGGGAGAAGCGGGCGTCCCCTCCCCACCCCGGCCAACTCACACATCTCATCCTTGTTGCGGGCGTTCCGGGACAGGTTGCGAATCAGGCCGGTCAGGGAGCGCAGCTGTTGGTGGTCGGCCGTCCGGATGCGGTCCAGCAGTGGGTTCAAGATGCGCTCCTGCTCCAGCGCCAGCCGGCTCAGCACGCCCGCCCACTGCGGGACACAGTCTGGTCACCCCTCCGCCCGCCAATGCCCCCCAGCCCTCCGGGACTCCTGCTCCGATGCCAGTTGGCTCAGCACGCCCGCCCACTGTGGGTGCTCTACTCTTCCAATAATAACAATAATAATAATAATAATAATGGCATTTATTAAGCGCTTACTACATGCAAAGCACTGTTCTAAGACCTGGGGACAACCTGATCACCTGGTAACCTCTCCAGCGCTCAGAACAGTGCTTTGCACATAGTAAGTGCTTAATAAATGCTATCATTATTATTATAATGCTGGGGAGGCAGTGAGGCTCAGTGGACCGAGCTTGCTTCTGGGAGTCAGGAGACTTGAGTTATTATTATTAACCATGTTATTAATAATAATAATAATAATAATATTTGTTAAGCACTTACTACGTGTCAAGCATTAGTTCTGAGCACTGAGGTAGATACAAGTTAATCAGGTTGGACACAGTTCTTGTCCCACATTGGGACTCACCATCTTAATCCCCATACACCGTGAGCTTGTTGTGGGCAGGCAATGTGTCTGTTTCTTGTTGTACTCTCCCAATTGTTTAGTGCAGTGCTCTGCACACAATAAATGCTCAATAAATACGACTGAATGAATTAATTTTACAGATGAGGTAACTGAGGCCCAGAGAAGCCAAGTGACTTGCCCAAAGTCACACAGCAGAGAAGCGGCGGAGCCGGGATTAGAACCCAGATAATAATAATAATAATAATGATGGCATTTATTAAGTGGTTACTATGTGCAAAGCACTGTTCTAAATACTGGGGAGGTTACAAGGTGATCAGGTTGTCCCAAGGGAGGGTTCACAGCCTTAATCCCCATTTTACAGATGAAGTAACTGAGGCCCAGAGAAGTTAAGTGACTTGCCCGAAGTCACATAGCTGACAATTGACAGGTGTTTCTGACTCCCAGATCTTTGGGGGAGAGGGAGTTTGCATCCCATCGCTGTTTTCTTTAGTTGTCAGGTGAGGAGGGGTGGATGGGTCTCAATAATAATAATGATGATAATAATAATAATGACAATGGCATTTGTTAAGCGCTTACTATGTGCCAAGCACTATTCTAAGCAATGGGGGGTGATACAAGGTAATCGGGTTGTCCCACATGGGGCTCACTGTCTTAATCCCCATTTTACAGATGAGGTAACTGTAATAATAATAATAATAATGGCATTTATTAAGCACTTACTATGTGCCAAGCCCTGTTCTAAGCGCTGGGAGAGATACAAGATGATCAGGTTGTCCCCCGGGGGGCTCACAGTCTTCATCCCCATTTGACAGATGAGGGAACTGAGGCCCAGATAAGTCAGGTGACTTGCCCAAAGTCACACAGCTGACAAGAGATGGACCCGGGATTAGAACCCAAGACCTCTGACTCTCAAATCCGGGCTCTTTCCACTGAGCCACGCTGCTTCCTGGGTTCTGCCCCTCAGAGGGCAGATGCTCCCCCAAAACCCCTCTCCTACCCACCCCTCATTTCTCCAAGCTCAATGCCCACCCCAGGGCCTCCCAATCTAATGTGAGCCAGATGAAGAGTTAGTAATAATAATAATAATAATAGTAATCATAATGATAATTATGGTACTTGTTAAGTGCACTGTTCTCAGCGCTGGGGTAGATACAAGTTAATTAGGTTGGACCGAGTCCCTGTCCCACTTGGGGCTCACGGTCTTCATCCCCATTTTACAGATGAGGTCACTGAGGCCCAGAGAAGGGAAGTGACTTGCCCGAGGTCACACATCAGACATAATAATAATGATGGTATTTCTTAAGCGCTTCTAGGTGTCAAGCACTGTTCTAAGCACTGGGGTGGATATAAGGTAAGTAGGTTTTCCCGCATGGGGTTCACAGTCTTAATCCCCATTTTACAGATGAGGTCACTGAGGCACAGAGAAGTGAAGTGACTTACCCAAGGTCACACAGCAGACAGAATAATAACGATGGCATTTGTTAAGGGTTTACTAGGTGCCAAGCACTGTTCTGAGTGCTGGGGGAGATACAAGGTTGTCCCGCGTGGGGTTCATGGTCTTAATCCCCATTTTAGGGATGAGGTAACTAAGTCAGAGAGAAGTGAAATGGCTTGCCCAAGGTCACACAGCAGACAAGTGGCGGAGCTGGGATTAGAACTCACATCCTCTGTTTTCCCAAGCCCGGGCTCATAATAAAAATAATAATGATGGCATTTATTAGGCGCTTACTATGTGCAAAGCACTGTTCTAAGCACTGGAGGGGTTACAAGGTGATCAGGTTATCCCACAGAGGGCTCACAGTCTTCATCCCCATTTTACAGATGAGGTAACTGGGGCAGAGAGAAGTGAAGTGACTTGCCCAAAGTCACACAGCTGACAATTGGCGGAGCTGAAATTTGAACCCACGACCTCTGACTCCGGAGTCCGTGGTCTTCCCATTAAGCCACGCTGCTTCTCTCGTGCGGCGGAGCCGGGATGAGAAGCAGCGTGGCTCAGTGGAAAGAGCCCGGGCTTTGGAGTCAGAGATCATGGGTTCAAATCCCGGCTCTGCCAACTGTCAGCTGTGTGACTTTGGGCAAGTCACTTCACTTCTCTGGGCCTCAGTTACCTCATCTGTGAAATGAGGATTAAAACTGTGAGCCCCCCGTGGGACAACCTGATCACCTTGTAACCTCCCCCAGAGCTTAGAACAGTGCTTTGCACATCATCATCATCATCATCATCAAGTCCCTCTGTCTCCCAGGCCCGGGCTCGATCGGCCGAGGCCCGGCCCTCCCCGGCCCCCCCAGCCCCGACTGCGGCCCTTCCCGGGGTCCCGGGGTCGCCGGGCGGCCTACCCTGCGGTCGCCAGCGGTGATGTTCTGCAGGGCCCCGGAGGCGGCCTCGGTGGTGTGCTTGTTCAGCTCGCAGCGCTGCAGGAGCCGGTTGTAGACGCCCACAATCTGGGGGTTCCACAGCCACTCCATGCCCTTGGGGTCCTTGGACACCTCCGCGAACGTCACCATGTCCGCATTCAAGGGGTACTGCCGGCCGGAGGTGAGAGGTCAACTCAAGCAGAAACTCCTCACCCTTGGCTTCAAGGCTGTC
The DNA here is from genome assembly GCF_015852505.1 of Tachyglossus aculeatus. Taxonomy (NCBI): domain Eukaryota; kingdom Metazoa; phylum Chordata; class Mammalia; order Monotremata; family Tachyglossidae; genus Tachyglossus; species Tachyglossus aculeatus. Next base: position 52,638,160 of record NC_052087.1, on the reverse strand, counting down.
CATCCATCCCCTCGCCCCCTCCTACCTCACCTCCTTCTTTCCTTCTCCAGCGCAGCCCGCACCCTCCGCTCCTCTGACGCTAAACTCCTCACCGGGCCTCCTTCTCGCCCATCCCACCATTGACCCCCGGCCCACATCCTCCCCCTGGCCCCAAATGCCCTCCCTCTGCACATCTAAATAAATTACTCTATTTATTTATTTATTTATTTATCTTACTTGCACATCTCTATTCTATTTATTTTATTTTGTTAGTATGTTTGGTTTTGTTCTCTGTCTCCCCCTTTTAGACTGTGAGCCCACTGTTGGGTAGGGACTGTCTCTATATGTTGCCAGTTTGTACTTCCCAAGCGCTTAGTACAGTGCTCTGCACATAGTAAGCGCTCAATAAATACGATTGATGATGATGATGATGATCCGCCAAGCTAGCTCTCTTCCGCCCTTCAAAGCCCTACTGAGAGCTCACCTCCTCCAGGAGGCCTTCCCACACTCAGCCCCCTTTTTCCTCTCCTCCTCCCTATCCCCCCCCGCCCTCCCTCCTTCCCCTCCCCACAGCACCTGTATATATGTTTGGACAGATTTATCACTCTATTTATTTGACTTGTACACATTTACTATTCTATTTATTTTGCTAATGATGTGCATTTAGACTGTGAGCCCGCTGTTGGGTAGGGACTGTCTCTATGTGTTGCCAACTTGTACTTCCCAAGCGCTTAGTACAGTGCTCTGCACACAGTAAGCGCTCAATAAATATGATTGATTGATTTAGCTTTAATTCTATTTGTTCTGACTTGACACCCGTCCACATGTTTGGTTTTGCTGGCTGTCTCCCCGTCCTGGACCGTGAGCCCGTCGTTGGGTAGGGACTGTCTCTATATGTTGCCAACTTGTACTTCCCAAGCGCTTAGTCCAGTGCTCTGCACACAGTAAGCACTCAATAAATACAATTGATTGATTGATAGGGACCGTCTCTAGATGTCGCCGACCTGTACTTCCCAAGCGCTTAGTCCAGTGCTCTGCACACAGTAAGTGCTCAATAAATACGATTGATTGATTGATTGATAGGGACTGTCTCTAGATGTCACCAACCTGTACTTCCCAAGCGCTTAGTCCAGTGCTCTGCACACAGTAAGCGCTCAATAAATACGATTGATTGATTGATAGGGACCGGCTCTAGAGGTCGCCGACCTGTACTTCCCAAGCACTTAGTCCAGTGCTCTGCACACAGTAAGCGCTCAATAAATACGATTGATTGATTGATAGGGACCGGCTCTAGATGTCGCCGACCTGTACTTCCCAAGCACTTAGTCCAGTGCTCTGCACACAGTAAGCGCTCAATAAATCCGATGAATGAACTCGGAGCGGCCCCCAGAACCGCACTCCAGCCCCCGGCTTGCCCCCCAATCAATCGATCAATCAATCGTATTTATTGAGCGCTTACTATGTGCAGAGCACTGTACTAAGCGCTTGGGAAGTACAAATTGGCAACACATAGAGACAGTCCCTACCCAACATTGGGCTCACAGTCTAAAAGGGGAAGAAAGAGAACAGAACCAAACATACCAACAAAATAAAATAAATAGGATAGAAATGTACAAGTAAAATAAATAAATAAATAGAGTAATAAATATGTACAACCATATATACATATATACAGGTGCTGTGGGGAAGGGAAGGAGGTAAGATGGGGGGATGGAGAGGGGGACGAGGGGGAGAGGAGGGAAGGGGCTCAGTCTGGGAAGGCCTCCTGGAGGAGGTGAGCTCTCAGCAGGGCCCCCACCTCTCGCAGCTTGCGGGTCTGGGGCGTGAAGCAGCCGACGGCTTCCCCGGCCCCTCCGCCGGCCCTGTAGGCCCCGTCGCCCCGCCGGTAGCCCTCCAGCCGCTGCAGGGAGGATGGGGGCATCTCGTCGTAGAGGCGGTAGGAAAGGTTCCTCAGCACGCACACCGCGTTCTCCACGCTCTGCCGGACAAAGGAAAGGCCCCCCTCAGGATCGGGGGGTCTGGGGGTGCTGCCCGGGGGTGAGGGAGCCCAGCTGAGAGACCCCAGGGACACGGACGGGACCGCGGTAACAGGGTCATGGGGGTCACGGGAGCAAGACCGCTGGGGTCGCGGAGGCCATTCGTTCAATCACATTTACTGAGCGCTTTCTGTGTGCAGAGCACTGTTCCGAGCACTTGGAAAGTACAGCACAGCAATATCTGCTAAGCGCTTACTATGTGCCAAGTAAGCTTTTTAGACTGTGAGCCCACTGTTGGGTAGGGGCTGTCTCTATATGTTGCCAATTTGTACTTCCCAAGCGCTTAGTACAGCGCTCTGCACATAGTAAGCGCTCAATAAATACGACTGATGATGATGATGATGTGCCAGGCGCTGGAGTAGGTACGAGGTCATCAGGTTCCCTTCTAGACTGTGAGCCCGTTGTTGGTTAGGGGCTGTCTCTATGTGTTGCCAACTTGTACTTCCCAAGCGCTTAGTACAGTGCTCTGCACACAGTGAGCGCTCAATAAATATGATTGAATGAATTAATCAGGTTGTCCAGCGTGGGGCTCAAAGTCTTTGAGAAAAGCAGCTTAATGGAAAGAGCCCGGGAGTCAGAGGATGTGGGTTCTAATCCCAACCCCATCACTTGTCAGCTGTGTGACCTAGGGCAAGCCACTTAACTTCTCTGGGCCTCAGTTCCCTCGTCTGTCAAATGGGGATGAAGACTGTCAGCCCCACGTGGGACAACCTGATCACCTTGTATCTACCCCAGCACTTAGAACAGTGCTTGGCACACAGTAAGCACTTAACAAACCCCACAATTATTATTATTATTATTATTAATCCCCCTTTGACAGATGAGGAAACTAAGGCACGGAGACGTTAAGTGGCTTGCCTAAGGTCACACAGCAGACAAGTGGTGGAGCCGGGACCGGGCTGTGAGGGTAGAGGGAACAAGGCCGCGCCTTCCCAAGCGCTTAGTACAGTGCTCTGCACATAGTAAGCCTCAATAAATACGATTGATGATGATGATGATGGTGACACGGCCGTGAGAGTCGAGGGGACGGGGTCGAAGGGGCGGTGCTGGACCGTGTGGAGCTCCCGGCGGGCCGTGGCTCTCACCTTGTCCTCGGACTTGCCGACCTCCAGCGCGTGATTGATGTAGCTGATCATGGAGTCCACTAGCCCGTGGCACTCACGCATCTTCTGGCGTGTCTGCTGGCTCGCGGAGCTCAGGTTTCTGGGCGACAGGGGATGGGGTGGAGGGTGGAGGGCCGGGGGGAGTCTGCCATGGGACCCCTGCCCCCTCCTACCCTGGCTTGCCAAGCGCCCGGCCCCCTGTCACCCTACCCACTCTGCGAGGCCCGTGCCCCCCGAGCCCCAGGCCCATCAGGACCCCCACCCTTTTTGGTCTCTGTGCCTCAGTGACCTCATCTGTAAAATGGGGATTAAAATGGTGACCCCCCCGTGGGACAACCTGGTAACCTCCCCAGCGCTTAGAACAGTGCTTTGCACATAGTAAGTGCATAATAAATGCCATTATTATTATTATTATTATTGTTCTACCTCCGTCCAGCTCCGGCTGGCTGAACCCGCAGCCTGCCAAGCGCCCAGCCCATCATTCATTCAATCATATTTATTGAGCTCTTACTGTGTGCAGAGCACTGGGCTAAGTGCTTAGGAGTGGACAGCATGGGAACCATCGACCCCCGGCCCATGTCCTTCCCCTGGCCCGGAATGCCCTCCCTCTGCAAATCCGCCAAGCTAGCTCCCTTCAAAGCCCTACTGAGAGCTCACCTCCTCCAGGAGGCCTTCCCACACTGAGCCCCCTTTTTCCTCTCCTCCTCCCCATCCCCTCCGCCCTACCTCCTTCCCCTCCCCACGGCACTTGTATATATATTTGTACAGATTTATTTACATATTTACTATTCTAATTATTTTGCTAATGATGTGCATTTAGCATTAATTCTATTTATTCCGACGACTTGACACCCGTCCACATGTTTTGCTTTGTTGTCTGTCTCCCCCTTCTAGACTGTGAGCCCGTTGTTGGGTAGGGACCGTCTCTATCTGTTGCCAACTTGGACTTCCCAAGCACTTAGTACAGTGCTCTGCACACAGTAAGCGCTCAATAAATAAAATTGAATGCTCCTCCTTCCTCTCCCCTTCCTCATCCCCCCCCCCGCCTTACCTCCTTCCCCTCCCCACAGCACCTGTATATATGTATATATGTTTGTACGGATTTATTACTCTGTTTATTCATTTTACTTGTACATATCTATTCTATTTATTTTATTTTGTTAATATGTTTTGTTTTGTTCTCTGACTCCCCCTTCTAGACTGTGAGCCCACTGTTGGGTAGGGACCGTCTCTATATGTTGCCAACTTGTACTTCCCAAGCGCTTAGTACAGTGCTCTGCACACAGTAAACGCTCAATAAATACGATTGAATGAATGAATGAATGAATAAACAGACACGTTCCTTGCCCACAGTGAGCTTCCTGTCCAGAGGAGATGGATCCGGCCTCGCCCCCCTGAGCACCCCTGCCCACCGGGCCCACCTGATCCGCCGACCCCTCAGAGGAAACTCTAGGGGTGGCACCAAGCTCTTCATCATCATCAGTCGTATTTATTGAGTGCTTACTATGTGCAGAGCACTGTACTAAGCGCTTGGGAAGTACAAATTGGCAACATAAGCTTTTCCACCTCCATTAAGCCAGCCTGATTTCCCTTTAGTCCCGCGGCCCGATTTCCAGAAGGGGAGGGCCAGGGCAGGGCAGAATCCTGAATGGGGGGAGAGAACGTGCCCCAGGGATGGGCAGGAGGGGAGGCGGCAGGCTGGGGGTGCGGTGGGCGGGATCGGGGTCTTAGATGGGCAAGGCCACACACTTTGCTTTTCTAATGTCAACCTCCTCACTATCCCTCCATCTCACCTGTCTCGCTGCCGACCCCTGGCCCACAAGGCCCTCCTCCTCCTCATCAATCGTATTTATTGAGCGCTTACTGTGTGCAGAGCACTGTACTAAGCGCTTGGGAAGTACACAGATAACAACTTTCTCCCCCTTCAAAGCCTTATCGGAGGCCCATCTCCTCCAAGAGGCCTTCCCTGACTAAACCCCAACTTTCTTCATCTCCCACTCCCTTCAGCATCGCTCTGACTTGCTCCCTTTGCTCTTCCCCTTTTAAACTGTGAGCCCACTGTTGGGTAGGGACTGTCTCTATATGTTGCCAACTTGTACTTCCCAAGCGCTTAGTACAGTGCTCTGCACACAGTAAGCGCTCAATAAATACGACTGATTGATTGATTGATTCCCCCCTTCCCAGCCCCAAAGCACTCACGTCCACATCTGTCATTTTATTGAGCCCACTGTTGGGTAGGGACTGTCTCTATATATTACCAACTTGTACTTCTCAAGCGCTTAGTACAGTGCTCTGCACACAGTAAGCGCTCAATAAATACGATTGATGATGATGATTTGTATTCCTGTCTGTCTCCTCCCCTCTAGACTGTGAGCTCATCGTGGGCAGGGAGTGTCACCATTTTTGTTGTGCTTCAGTTTCCCAAGCGCTTAGTCCAGCGCTCTGTACACAGTAAGTGCTCAATACGATTGATTGATTCATTCAATCAGATTTATTGAGCGCTTATTCATTCATTCAATCATATTTATTGAGCGCTTACTGTGTGCAGAGCACTGTACAAAATTGGGGGAAGGAGCATGGCTCAATGGAAAGAGCCCGGGCTTTGGAGTCAGAGGTCAAGGGTTCAAATCCCAGCTCTGCCAATTGTCAGCTGGGTGACTTTGGGCAAGTCACCTCACTTCTCTGGGCCTCAATGAGCTAATCTGTAAAATGGGGATTAAGACTGTGAGCCCCCCGTGGGACAACCTGATCACCTTGTAACCTCCCCAGTGCTTAGAACAGTGCTTTGCACATTGTAAGCGCTTAATAAATGCCATTATTATTATTATTCAATTGTATTTATTGAGCGCTTCCTGCCCACAAAGTACCATGTTAAGCGCTGAGCACTGTCCTAATCGAACTGTACTGATTGAATGAATGAATGGAGAGGGGACGGGGTCACCTACCGGAGGCAGCCCGTGGCGTTGTAGAAGATCTCGGCCTCGGAGGCGTTGTGCTGGATGACGGGGGTGGAGGCCGCGCAGGACAGCGGGCTGAGCACCAGATCCGTGAGTTGCTCCAGTGTATCCCGAGCCAAGCGGTCCTTCAGATTGTCGCTGGACGACAGGTTCCACAGGATCCCTGTCCACACAAACACAACAAACACACACACACATCAAACCCCCTACACTGTCAGGGCGCACACCGGCGCTTGGGCAGGGCAGGCATAATAATTATTAATAATTATAATATAAATAATGGTATTTGTTAAGCACTTACTATATGCAAAGCACTGTTCTATTTATTTATTATTATTATTATTTATTATAATATATTATTATTTATGTTCTATTTATTTTATTTTGTTAATATGTTTGGTTTTGTTCTCTGTCTCCCCCTTCTAGACTGTGAGCCCACTGTTGGGTAGGGACTGTCTCTATATGTTGCCAACTTGTACTTCCCCCCCAGTGCTTAGAACAGTGCTTTGCACATAGTAAGCGCTTAACAAATGCCAATTATTATTATTATTATTCCCAAGCGCTTAGTACAGTGCTCTGCACACAGTAAGCGCTCAATAAATATGATTGAGTGATTGATTGATTGTTCTAAGTGCTGGGAGGATACAAGGTGATCAGGTTGTCCCACGTGGGGCTCCCAGTCTTCATCCCCATTTTACAGATGAGGGAACTGAGTCCCAAGTGACTTGCCCAAAGTCACACAGCTGACAACTGGCTGAGCTGGGATTTGAACCCATAACCTCTGACTCCAAAGCCCAGGCTCTTTCCACTGAGCCGCACTGCTTCTCTATTTACTTCTTCTATATCTTCTTCTATATACAAATTTATTTGTATTGATGTCTGTCTCCCCCCCACCTCTAGACTGTCAGCTCGTCGTGGACAGGGAAGGTGTCTGTTGATCATTGTACTGTCCTCTCCCAAGCGCTTAGTCCAGTGCCCTTCGCGCAGGAGGCGCTCAGTAAATACAATTGAATGAATCGATGAATGAATAGTAATAACTGTGCTATTTGTTGAGCGCTTACTGTGTGCACCAGGCACTGGACTAAGCGCTGGGGTGGATCCAAACAAATCGGTTGGACACGGTTCCTGTCCCACCGGGGTCTCACTGTCTCAATCCCCGTTTTCCAGATGAGGGAACGGAGGCCCAGAGAAGTGAAGTGACTCGCCTTAGGTCACACAGCAGGCAAGGGGCGGAGCCGGATTAGAACCCAGGACCTTCTGACTCCCGGGCCCGGGTTCTATTTGTTAGGCCCTGCTGCCGGTGGGGAGGGGGACCGGCCCGGTGGCTTAGGTGGGACGGGGAAGGGGGCACACGTGGGGCTTGGGGGAGCTCGCCCAGGTTCCGGGGGGGGGGCATGCAGAGGGGCAGACATGGGGGTGTGCCACACCAACTGGACCCTAAAACCTGGCCCTCAACTTACATATCTATTCTATTTATTTTATCTTGTTAGTACGTTTGGTTTTGTTCCCTGTCTCCCCCTTTTAGACTGTGAGCCCACTGTTGGGTAGGGACTGTCTCTAGATGTTGCCAACTTGTACTTCCCAAGCGCTTAGTACAGTGCTCTACACACAATAAATGCGATTGATTGATTGATTGATTGATTCCCCTCCCCACCGTCGCAGCCTCTCGTCTCTCCCAGGGTGCGGCCGGGCCTCCATTCCTCCGCCAGCCTCTGCCCAGGCCTGCCCGCTGGCTTGAAGCCCAGGAGGGGCGGGGGCACGGAAAAGGGGAAGGAGGGAGGGACGGGAGAGGCAGCGCCCTTTCCCAGGGAATGGAGACTCTCCTTCCGACCCCCCATCCCCCCTAGGCCCCATCTCCTGCCCTGGGCATTGGGGGCCGGTCAGCTCCTACCCCTGCCCAAACCCCAGGGAACAGTTCAAGGGTCCTGTGGGGTGGGGGGCAGCCTGAGGGTGGGGGCGGGATGGGGCGTAAGCAGGAAAATCCCTCCTGCAGGCCCCTGGCTCTAATGCCTATTGAATGAGTAAGAATGCCCAGTCTGAGATGAGGCAGGCAGGGAATGTTGGATTGTCCTTTCCCACGTACTCAGTACAGTGCTCTGCCCACAGGAAGTAAATCCATAAATCCACCTGAACGAATGAATGCATGCGTGTGTCTGTTTATTGTTCTATTGTCCCCTTCCAAGTGCCAAGTCCATTCGTTCGATCGTTCAATCATATTTATTGAGCGCTTACTGTGTGCATACCACTGGACTAAGCGCTTGGAAAGTCCACTGCTCTGCACACAGTGAGCGCTCAATAAATATGATTGACTGAATGAATGTGGGGCTTGTAATAATCATAATGATGGTATTTGTTAAGCGCTTACTATGCGCAAAGCACTGTTCTAAGCGCTGGGGAGGTTACAAGGCGATCAAGTTGGCCCCCGGGGGGTTCACAGTTTTAATACTCATTTTACAAATGAGGGAACTGAGGCCCAGAGAAGTGAAGTGACTTGCCCACAGTCACACAGCTGACCGTTGATGGGGCCGGGATTTGAACCCATGACCTCTGACTCCAAAGCCCGTGCTCTTTCCACTGAGCCACGCTGCTTTTCCATCACAGGGCAGGCTCCCCCTGCTTCCAGGCAGGTCAGCTCCCCGCCCAGCCTGAGTGGTCTCTCCTGTCCCCATTCTCCGCCCATGGAGAAGCCGCAACTTCCTCCATTCCCCCAACCTGGGCTTCACAGCCCTTGGCGTCAGGAGGTCCTTCCCGGAGTCTACCCCCAATCCTTCCCGCTGCAGTGGCAGCCCCTTCCCCTCTCCCCGTGGCTCCTGAACCACTCCCAAGGGACCCCCCGCCTCCTCCCCCTCCAGACCAGGTTCCCGGCCCTCTGCCCCTCCGTCAGTGACCCTCTCCCCACCCTGGGGGGCACGGGCCGGGGACGGGCCGGTGGGCACCAACCGGTGACGTTCTTGCGCAGCTCGTCGTCCTGTTGGCGCAGGGCCCGCATGAGCTCAAAGATGCCATTCTCCTCCACCAGGGCCAGCTTGTTCTCCGCGTTGTCGTAGATGAGATTACGCATGGCACCCGTGGCATGGCGTTGCACCTCCTGGTTGGCATGGTTGAACAGTTTCACCAGCTTGGGCACTGCCTGGAGGCTACGAGCCTGGGCGGGGGGAAGGAAGTCACTCATTCAGTCCTATTTATTGAGCGCTTACTGTGCGCAGAGCACTGTACTACGCGCTTGGGAAGTACAAGTTGGCAACATCTAGAGATGGTCCCTACCCAACAGCGGGCTCACAGTCTAGAAGATGCCCAGGGAGGAGGAGGTGGAGGAATACCAGTCAGGGCCAGGCCGGGGGGCCGGCCCCTATCTCCTTTCCTCCCCCTGCTAGTCCCAGAGCGCCCCTTGGTAATAATCATAATTGTTAAGCGCTTACTATGTGCCAGGCACTATATTAAGCGCTGGGATAGATTCAAGCGAATCAGGTAGGACGCAGTCCCTAATAATAATAATAACAATGATAACCGTGGTATTTGTTAAGCACTTACTATGTGCAAAGCTCTGTTCATCATCATCATCAATCATATTTATTGAGCGCTTACTATGTGCAGAGCACTGTACTAAGCGCTTGGGAAGTACAAATTGGCAACATATAGAGACAGTCCCTACCCAACAGTGGGCTCGCAGTCTAAAAAGGCTGTTCTAAGTGCTGGGGTAGATACAAGCAAATCAGGGAGGATGCAGCCCTTAATAATAATAATGATGGCATTTATTAAGCGCTTACTATGTGCAAAGCACTGTTTTAAGCGCTGGGGAGGTTCCAAGGTGATCAGGTTGTCCTATGGGGGGCTCACAGTCTTCATCTCCATTTTACAGATGAGGGAACTGAGGCCCAGAGAAGGGAAGTGACTTGCCCAAAGTCACACAGCTGACAATTGGCGGAGCTGGGATTTGAACCCATGGCCTCCAGCTCCAGAGCCCATGCTCTTTCCACTGAGCCATGCTGCTTAATAATAGTTGTGATATTTGTTAAGCGCGTACTATGGGCCAAGTACTCTGCCAATTGTCAGCTGTGTGACCTTGGGCAAGTCACTTAACTTCTCTGTGCCTCAGTTACCTCATCTGTAAAATGGGGATGAAAACTGTGAGCCCTACGTGGGACAACCTGATCACCTTGTATCCTCCCCAGTGCTTAGAACAGTGCTTTGCACATAGTAAGCGCTTAACAAATGCCATTATTATTATTATTACTATAATAAGTGCTGGGGTGGAAATGAGCGTATCGGGTAGGACACAGTCCCTAATAATAATGATAGTATTTGTTAAGCGCTTACTATGTGCCAGGCACTGTACTAAGCACTGGGGTAGATATAAGCAAATCAGGTAGAATGAATTTCCTAATAATAAACATAATAATTGTGGTATTTGCTAAGCACTTACTATGTGCCAGGCACTGTACTAAGTGCTGGGGTGGATACAGGGACTGTATCTGTCCACATGTTTTGTTTTGTTGTCTGTCTCCCCCTTCTAGACTGTGAGCCTGTTGTTGTGTAGGGACCATCTCCTTATGTTGCCAACTTGGACTTCCCAAATGCTTAGTCCAGTGCTCCGCACACAGTAAGCGCTCAATAAATACGACTGACTGACTGAATGAATGAATGAACTAGCCCCCGGGTCCCTAAGGGACTGTACTGGCTGCCTGGCTGGGGCCCCCAGATGGAAATCAGAGTCCCGGGCACCTGTTTCTTGGCGTTGCTGTCGCTGTAGCATTTGTGCTGGATGTAGGCGGCTCCCAGCACCTGCAGGTTGGGATCGGCGGCCATCAGGTACTTCACCGCCGACGGCAGGTCGATGTCGTCGAAGCTGCGGGGAAGCAGGGGATACTTGGAGAGGGGAGAGATGGGGGAGACGGGGGCGCCCGTCCCCTACAGCTCGTGCAGTCTCCCCCAAACTCCGGGACAGAGGATCCTTCTCCAGCCCAGCCCGGACCCTCCGCTCCTCTGCCACCGCTCACCTCCTCACCGTTAGGCCTCGTTCTCGCCCGTCCCGCCGTCAACCCCCAGCCCACGTCCTCCCCCTGGCCTGGAATGCCGTCCCTCCACACGTCCGCTAAACTAACTCTCTTCCTCCCTTCAAAGCCCTACTGAGAGCTCACCTCCTCCAGGAGGCCTTCCCACACTGAGCCCCCTTTTTCCTCTCCTCCTCCCCATCCCCCCCCGCCCTACCTCCTTCCCCTCCCCACAGCACCTGTATATATATGTTTGGACAGACTTATTACTCTATTTATTTTACTTGTACATATTTACTATTCTATTTATTTTGTTAATGATGTGCATCTAGCTAAATTTCTATTTATTCTGATGACTAGGCTGTGAGCCCACTGTTGGGTAGGGACTGTCTCTATATGTTGTCAACTTGTACTTCCCAAGCGCTTAGTACAGTTCTCTGCACACAGTAAGCGCTCAATAAATACGATTGATTGATTGATTGACACCTGTCCGCATGTTTACTTGTACATATCTATCCTATTTATTTTATTTTGTTAATATGTTTGGTTTTGTTCTCTGTCTCCCCCTTTTAGACTGTGAGCCCACTGTTGGGTAGGGACTATCTCTATATGTTGTCAACTTGTACTTCCCAAGCACTTAGTACAGTGCTCTGCACACAGTAAGCGCTCAGTAAATATGATTGATTGATTGATTGATTGACACCTGTCCACATGTTGTGTTCTGTTGTCTGTCTCCGCCTTCTAGACTGTGAGCCCGTTGTTGGGTAGGGGCTGTCTCTATATGTCACCAACTTGTACTTCCCAAGCGCTTACTCCAGTGCTCTGCACACAGTAAGCGCTCAATAAATATGATTGATGATGATGATGATGATGTTGTGTTTTGCTGTCTGTCTCCCCCTTCTAGACTGTGAGCCCGTTGTTGGGTAGGGACCGTCTCTATATGTCGCCGACTTGTACTTCCCAAGCACTTAGTCCAGTGCTCTGCACACAGTAAGCGCTCAATACGATTGAATGAATGAGTGAATCCCACCCCGCCGGTCAAGGCCTCCGACAGCCCTTATTCCGGCGCTCGATAAATACGATCGCCCGACCGACGGACAGGCCGGGCTAAGCGTCCCCAACCTTGGGAGCCCAGAGGGGCCACCCCCGCCCGCCTGGCTAGCCAGCTGGTGCCCACTCACCCGCCGGACAGAGCGTGCAGGGCCTTGTTGCCGTTGTATAGGTCCATGGCCCTCAGGTCACGCAGGTGGTGCCCGGACTCGGCCAGGCTGCGGACGGAGGGGGCACGCGAGCAATGCTCCAGGGTGCCCCCCGCGTAGACCCCGCCGCCCCCGCCCAGACGGGACCCCTGGGCCCCGCAGGAGCCCACGCGGGTGCGGTTGGTGCTCTGGAAACGCTGGAGGGTGCGCATGGCCGGCGCCCGGATGGTCCGGCCTACCGGGGGCTCGGCCTCCTCCAGCCATTCGGCGCCGGCCCGGCCCTGCGGAGGACCCCCGCGGAGGCTCCCGGTCCCCGCGCTCAGCTGCCGCTCGAAGCCATAGGCCCGGTAGCCGCCCCCGCGGTAGAAGCCGGGCGGGACCATGGCGTCCAGCTGCTCGGACACGACGCTGTAACCGTCGTCCAGGGCCCCGGGCCCGTCCGCCAGGCGCAGGGACCGCAGAGACAGGGTGTCGTAGTCTGGGCGTGGGACGAAGCCACGCTCGTGGTAGGAGACCGGCCGGGGGACCGGGACAGCCCCCGCCCCGTACCCCGGCCCGAAGGCCGGCCCGGGCCCGAAGGCCGGCCCCACGCCGTTACTGACGCCGCTGATCCGCCGGACGCTGCTCAGGTCCACGGCCGAGCGGGAGGACCAGGTGGCCGGCTTGGCGATCGGTCGGAAGGCCTGGTGGGGAGAGACAGAGGATGGGGTGGATGACCAATGGGCCCCATTGCCAAAAGAAAAACACCCCCACCCCAGATTCCCCCAGCCCCCTAGACAGTGAGCTCGCTGTGGGCAGGTACCGTGTCTATCGACTCTGTACCGATGAACTCTCCCAAGTGCTTCGTATTGTGCTTTCCCACAGTAAGCCCTCAATACATAATAATGATAATTGAGAAACAGCGTGGCTCAGTGGAACGAGACCGGGCTTGGGAGTCAGAGGTCATGGGTTCAAATTCCGGCTCCGCCAATTGTCTCCTGTGTGACTTTGGGCAAGTCACTTCACTTCTCCGGGCCTCAGTGACCTCATCTGGAAAATGGGGATGAAGACTGGGAGTCCCAGAGCTCACATCCTCCAGGAGGCCTTCCCAGACTGAGCCCCCTCCTTCCTCTCCCCCTCCTCCCCTCCCCATCCTCCCCACCTTGCCTCCTTCCCCTCCCCACAGCACCTGTATATATGTTTGTATGTATTTATTACTCTATTTATTTATTTTATTTGTATATATTTATTCTATTTATTTTATTTTGTTAATATGTTTTGTTTTGTTCTCTGTCTCCCCCTTCTAGACTGTGAGCCCACTGTTGGGTAGGGACCATCTCTATATGTTGCCAACTTGTACTTCCCAAGCGCTTAGTACAGAGCTCTGCACACAGTAAGCACTCAATAAATACGATTGAATGAATGAATGAATGACAACCTGATCACTTTATATCCTCCCCAGTGTTTAGAACAGTGCTTTGCACATAGTAAGCACTTAACAAATGCCATTATTATTATTATTATTACTATTATTATATGCTTACTATGTGCCAGGCACTGTACTAATCCAAATCAGGTTGGACACAGGCCCTGTCCCACAAGGGGCTCACAGTCTTAATCCCCATTTTACAGATGAGGGAACTGAAGCACAGGGAAGTGAAGTGACTTGCCTAAGATCGCACAGCAGACAAACGGCGGAGCCGCGATTAGAACCTACGAACTTCTGACTCTCAGGCCTGGGCTCCATCCATTACGCCATGCTGCTTCCCACCTCATTGAACGAATAATAATAATAACAATGATGGCATTTGTTACGCGCTTACTATGTGCAAAGCACTGTTCTAAACTCTGGGGAGGTTACAAGGTGATTAGGTTGTCCCACGGGGGGCTCACAGTTTTAATCCCCGTTTTCCAGATGAGGTAACCGAGGCCCAGAGAAGTTAAGTGACTTGCCCAAAGTCACACAGCTGACAATTGGCGGAGCCGGGATTTGAACCCACGACTTCCGACTCCAAAGCCCGGGCTCTTTCCACAGAAACACGCTGCTTCTCAACGAAAGAAGGAATGGGCCCCGGGGAACCCAGAGACCCAAGAGAAGGAAGAGCGGGGAGCTGATTCAGATGGCGCCCCGCAGCCCGGTTTCCATAAAGCCCCCGCCTAATTTCTTTAAACCCTATTTGTCCCACACCAGACACCCCCCAACTCCCTCTCCAGCCTCCCTGAGCCAGTGGTGTCTCTCAATAAAAAGAAGAATGGTGGTACTTAACCGCTTATTATGTGCCAAGCACTGTTCTAAATGTTGTGATAGATACAAGGTAATCATTCTATTCTATTTATTTTATTTTGTTAGTATGTTTGGTTTTGTTCTCTGTCTCCCCCTTTTAGACTGTGAGCCCACTGTTGGGTAGGGACCGTCTCTATGTGTTGCTCTGCACACAGTAGGCGCTCAATAAATACGATTGATTGATGATTGATTAATCAGGTTGGACACAGTCCCTGTCCCACATGGGGCTCAGAGTCTTCATCCCCATTTTACAGATGAAGGAACTGAGGCCCAGAGAAGTGAAGTGACTTGCCCGAGGCCACACAGCAGACAAGTGGCGGAGCCGGGATTAGAACCGGGGAATGTGTCTGTTTACTGTTGTCTTGTCCTCTCCGAAGCGCTTAGTCTAGTCCACTGAGAAGCAGGGTGGCTCAGTGGGAAAAGCCCAGGCTTTGGAGTCAGAGGTCATGGGTTCAAATCCCGGCTCCACCACTTGTCAGCTGTGTGACTTTGGGCAAGTTGTTTAACTTCTCTGTGCCTCAGTGACCTCAGCTGTAAAATGGGGATGAAGACTGTGAGCCCCCCGTGGGACACTCTGATCACCTTGTAACCTCCGTAGCACTTAGAACAGTGTTTAAGTGTGGCTCAGTGGAAAGAGCCCGGGCTTTGGAGTCAGAGGTTATGGGTTCAAAACCCGACTCCACCACTTGTCAGCTGTGTGACTTTGGGCAAGTCACTTAACGTCTCTGGGCCTCAGTTACCTCATCTGCAAAATGGGGATGAAGACTGTGAGCCCCATGAGGGACAACCTGATCACCTTGTAACCTCCCCAGCGCTTAGAACAGTGCTTTGCACATAGTAAGTGCTTAATAAATGCCATCATCATCACCATCATCACTTCTAGACTGTGAGCCCGTTGTTGGGCTCTAGATGTTGCCAACTCGTACTTCCCAAGCACTTAGTACAGTGCTCTGCACACAGTAAGCGCTCAATAAATACGATTGAATGATTGAATGAATGTTCTGCGCACAATAAGCGCTCAATAAATACAACTGATGAATGAATGAACCCACGTCCTCTGACGTCCAGGCCCAGGCTCTTTCCACTACGCCACACCGCTTCTCCGAGGCTGGCTCGGCCCCACGAGATCATCATCATCATCAATCGTATTTATTGAGCGCTTACTGTGTGCAGAGCACTGTACTAAGCCCTTGGGAAGTACAAATTGGCAACATCTAGAGACAGTCCCTAACCAACAGTGGGCTCGCGGTCTAAAAGGGGGAGACAAAACCAAACGTACTACAAAATAAAATAGAATAGATATGTCCAAGTAAAATAAATAGAGTAATAAATATGTACAAACATATATACATATATACAGGTGATATATATGTGAGATCACCCTGGGGAGTGGCGGGATCCGTCTGGGGACAAGGGGGAAGGGAGGGAAACAGGGGGAGGGTCCCTGGGCTTGGCCAGGGGTCCTCACACCGATGAGGGGGTGAGGGGGAGGTGGGTTAAAGGGTGGAAACCAAGGCAGCAACAAGCTCTGAGTTTCACCCTCCGCACCGGGGGGCAAGGGAACCAAACACCCAAAGGAGATACCAGCCCAGAGCAGTGTGGCATAGTGGCTAGAGCCTTGGAGTCGGCTCTGCCACTCGTCTGCTGTGTGACCTTGGGCGAGTCACTTCACTTCTCTGGTCCTCAGTGACCTCATCTGTGTAATGGGGGTTGACTTTTCAACCTGATTAGCTTCTATCTACTGCAGACTGTGAGCTCGTTAAGGGCAGGGAGCGTGTCTGCTAATTCTGTTGTGCTGTCCTCTCCCAAGCGCTCCTGAGACTAGGAGCGCTGTATATATGTATATATGTTTGTACATATGTATTACCCTATTTATTTATTTATTTATTTGTTTTACTTGTACATATCTATTCTATTTATTTTATTTTGTTCATATGTTTGGTTTTGTTCTCTGTCTCCCCCTTCTAGACTGTGAGCCCACTGTTGGGTAGGGACTGTCTCTATATGTTGCCAACTTGTACTTCCCAAGTGCTTACTTAGTACAGTGCTCTGCACACAGTAAGCGCTCAATAAATGCGATTGATTGATTGATTAGGAGGCCTTCCCAGACTGAGCCCCCTTCTTCCTCTCCCCCTCCTCCCCATCCCCCAGCCTTACCTCCTTCCCCTCCCCACAGCACCTGTATGTATGTATATATGTTTCTACATATTTATTACTCTATTTATTTATGTATTTTATTTGTACATATTTATTCTATATATTTTATTTTGTTAATATGTTTTATTTTGTTCTCTGTCTCCCCCTTCTAGACTGTGAGCCCACTGTTGGGTAGGGACTGTCTCTATATGTTGCCAACTTGTACTTCCCAAGCGCTTAGTACAGTGCTCTGCACACAGTAAGCGCTCAATAAATACGATTGAATGAATGAATGAATGAATAGTACAGTGCTCTGCACAGGGTAAGTGCTCAAAAAATCCAATTGATTGGTTGATACTCCAGTGCTTAGTACGGTACGGGAAGCAGCGTGGCTTAGTGGAAGGAGCCCGGGCTTGGGAGCCAGAGATCACGGGTTCTAATCCCGGCTCCGCCACCTGTCAGCTGTGTGACTTTGGGCAAGTCATTTAACTTTGTTGTGCCTCAGTTACCTCATCTGTAAAGTGGGGATTAAGACTGTGAGCCCCACGTGGGACAACCTGATCACCTTGTATCTAGCCACAGTGCTTGGCACATAGTAAGCGCTTAACAAATACCATCATCATTATAATTATTATTCATTCATTCAATTGTATTTATTGAGTGCTTACTGTGTGCAGAGCACTGTACTAAGCACTTGGGAAGTACAAGTTGGCCACATATAGAAACAGTCCCTACCCAACAATGAGCTCACAGTCTAGAAGGGGGAGATGGACAACAAAACAAAACATGTAGACAGGTGTCAAAATCATCAGAACAAATAGAATTAAAGCTACATGCACATCATTAACTGGTCGCCATGGAAACTATAGGTCTCGTGGTGTCTGAAGGGTCACAAACGCCATGCCATGGTAACAGTTGGACTCAAGGATGCTCTAGTAACCATGAGGTCCCCAGTCCTACAGTACCTGGCACATAGTAAGTGTTTAAATACCATAAAAAAAGCTGGCACCTCAGATCCCTACTGTTGCCATGACGCCCACAAGCCCTGGGTTGCTATGAAACCCACAGATCCTGGGGTTACCATTATGTTCATAGGGTCCCCTGGTTACCACACTGCCTGGGGACCCCATGGTTACTACAGCATCCTTGAGTCCCACTGTTACCATGGCAATTGAGGGCCCGGTGGTTACCATGATGCCCGTGGGCCCCACGGTTAACATGGCATTTGTAACCCTCAGACATCACGAGACCCATAGGTTCCATGGCGACCAGGAAACTTTGGATACCATAGTTACCATGGCATCCATGGGCCCAATGGTTACCATGGTGCTGGTGGGCCTTCAGTTACCATGCTATCCATGGGCTCTATGGTTACCATGGCACATTGTGGGCCGGTGGTTACCATGATGCCCGTGGACCCCACAGTTACCATGGAATTTGTGAACCTTCAGTCATGAGACCCCTGGGTTCTGTGGTGACTAGGGAACTACAGGTACCATAGTTACCACGGTGCTGGCAGAGTTCCGGTTACTATGGCATCCATGGTTACTGTGGTATGTAATAATAATAATAATAATGGCATTTGTTAAGTGCTTACTATGTGCAAAGCACTGTTCTAAGCGCTGGGGGGGATACAAGGTGATCAGGTTGTCCCTCGTGGGGCTCAAGTCTTAATCCCCATTGTACAGATGAGGTAAATGAGGCCCAGAGAAGTTAAGTGACTTGCCCAAAGTCACACAGCTGACAAGTGGCGGAGTCAGGATTAGAACCCATGACCTCTGGCTCCCAAGCCCGGGCTCTTTCCACTGAGCCATGCTGCTTCTCTGTAGGCCCTATGGTCAAGCGCTTAGTACAGTGCTCTGCACACAGTAAGCGCTCAATAAATACGATTGAATGAATACCACAACGTCCGGGAGCCTGACGGTTACCGTGATGTCGGCCGGTCCCCAATCACCACGACGCCCTTGTGCCCCCCAGTTGCCATGACGACTGTGAGGCCAGCGGTCCCCACGAGCGGACCCGGCATCCGCTGTTGGGTAGGGACAACCTCTATATGTCGCCAACTTGTCCTTCCCAAGCACTTAGTACAGTGCTCTGCACACAATAAGTGCTCAATAAATATGATTGAATGAATGAATGAATGAACTTACCGTCGCCTTGGGTTCAGCATTGGGCACTTGGGATTTGGAGCTGAAGGAGGGCTGCAGCGTGCCATACTGGCCCCGTGAGAAGCCTGCGGGAGAGACAGCCGGGCACAGATCATCATCATCATCAATCGTATTTATTGAGCGCTTACTATGTGCAGAGCACTGTACTAAGCGCTTGGGAAGTCCAAATTGGCAACATATAGAGACAGTCCCTACCCAACAGTGGGCTCACAGTCTAAAAGGGGGAGACAGAGAACAAAACCAACATACTAACAAAATAAAATAAATAGAATAAATATGTACAAGTAAAATAAATAAATAGAGTAATAAATATGTACAAACATATATACATATATACAGGTGCTGTGGGGAAGGGAAGGAGGTAAGATGGGGGGATGGAGAGGGGGACAAGGGGGAGAGGAAGGAAGGGGCTCAGTCTTCATCTCCATTTTACAGATGAGGGAACTGAGGCCCAGAGAAGTGAAGTGACTCGCTCAAAGTCACACAGCGGACAAGTGGCGGAGCTGAGATTAGAACCCATGACCTCTGACTCCCAAGACGGGGTTCTGGCCACTAAGCCACGCTGCTTCTCCAGATGGTCAGCGGATGGCCACCCGGGAGAGAGGAAGACCCCTGGAGCAGTGTATGATGGAGGGCAGGGGACCAAGGCCCCCAATCCACGCCCCTCACGCTGATGCTTGTGGACACACACATGCACACACAAACACACACACTCGGTGGACGCACGTGTTTACACACGTCAGCCTGTGAGCAAGAGTCCAGATGTAGCAGCGTGGCTCAGTGGAAAGAGTACGGGCTTTGGAGTCAGAGGTCATGGGTTCGAATCCCGACTCCACCACACGCCTGCTGTGTGACCTTGGGCAAGTCACTTCACTTCCCTGAGCCTCAGTTCCCTCACCTGGAAAATGGGGATTAAGACTGTGAGCCCCGCGTGGGGCAACCTGCTCATCATCATCATCATCATCAATCGTATTTATTGAGCGCTTACTATGTGCAGAGCACTGTACTAAGCGCTTGGGAAGTACAAATTGGCAACATAGAGAGACAGTCCCTACCCAACAGTGGGCTCACAGTCTAAAAGGGGGAGACAGAGAACAAAACCAAACATACTAACAAAATAAAATCACCTTTGTATCCCCCCAGCGCTTAGAACAGTGCTTTGCACATAGTAAGCGCTTAACAAATGCCATCATCATCATCATGTGAAGCAGGGCCTGGATTGGAAATGGGGGATCTGCTACCCACAGAGGGTGAGCTGGCAGCCCAAGGGGGCATAGTGTCTCCTTCCTCGAAGACCCAGGCCAAGCCAAAATGCTCCCCTCTCACCCGCCTCTTCGGGCTTCAATTACCCCATCTATAAAATGGGTCAGCCAACCGGCCCTCAGGACCCCTAGGATAATATAATAATAACTAATACTGATAATAATAGTGCTTGTTAAGTGCTTACTATTTGCTAAGCACTGTTCTAAACACTATGGTAGATACAAGCTAATCAGGTTGGACACGATCCCTGTCCCGCATGAGGGCTCCCGCTTTTCATTCCAGCCTGGCACAGTGGGTAGGCTCTACCCCAGGCCTGAAAGTCAAAAGGTCATGGGTTCAAATCCCGGCTCCACCACTTGTCTGCAGTGTGACCTTAGGCAAGTCACTTCACTTCTCTGGGCCTCAGTTCCCTCATCTGTAAAACGGGGATTAAGACTGCGAGCCCTATGCGGGACAGGGGCTGTGTTCAACCGGATTTGCCTGTATCCACTCCAGCGCTTGGTACAATGCCTGGCACATAGGAAGCGCTTTATAAGTACCATAATTATTATCATTATTTTCCAGATGAGGGAACTGAGGCCCAGATAACAGGAGGGAGTCGCCCAAGGTAGCACAGCAGACGAGTGGCGGAGCCGGGATTAGAACCCAAAACCTCTAACTCCCAAGCCCAGGCTCTTGCCACTAGGCCATGAATAGTGAACCCACTGTTGGGTAGGGACTGTTTCTATATGTTGCCAACTTGTACTTCCCAAGCGCTTAGTACAGTGCTCTGCACATAGTAAGCGCTCAATAAATACGATTGATGATGATGATGATGAATAGAATGAATAGAAGACTGTAATATAACCAGGGGAGGTTGGCAGGGGGAGCAGGGACAGGTGGGGGCAGGCCTCCTAATAATAATAATAATAATAATAATAATAATAATGGTATTTGCTAAGCCCTTACTGTGTGCCAAGCTCTGTACTAAGCGCTGGGGTGGATACAAGCAAACCAAGGTGGATACAGTCCCTGTCCCACGTGGGGCTCGCAGTCTCAATCCACATTTTACAGATGAGGGAACTGGCCCAGAGAAGTGAAGTGACTCGCCCACGGTCACACAGCAGACGAGCGGTGGAGCCGGGATTAGAACCCACGACTTTCTGACTCCGAGGCTCTATCCACTATGCCACGCTGCTTCCTAATGTGGGTGCGCTCTGCAGTGAGAGGTTGGGGGGTCAAAAGTTGGGGTGATATCCCAAGCAGCCCCCCGCTAGCCCTGTGGGTTGCTCCAGACTCACCCTTCCCCGGCAGCAACTTAATAATGATAATAATAATGATGGTACTTGTTAAGCGCTTACTATGTGCCAGACACTGTTCTAAGCGCTGGGGGAGATAATAATAATAGTAATGATGACATTTATTAAGAGGCTTACTATGTGCAAAGCACTGTTCTAAGCACTGGGGAGGTTACAAGGTGATCAGGTTGTCCCACAGGGGACTCACAGTCTTAATCCCCATTTTACAGATGAGGGAACTGAGGCCCAGAGAAGTGACTTGCCCAAAGTCACACAGCTGACAAGAGGCGGAGTCAGGATTTGAACCCATGACCTCTGACTCCAAAGCCCCGGCTCTTTCTGGGAAACAGTGTGGCTCAGTGGAAAGAGTACGGGCTTTGGAGTCAGAGGTCATCGGTTCAAATCCCGGCTCCACCAATTGTCAGCTGGGTGACTTTGGGCGAGTCACTTCACTTCTCTGGGCCTCAGTTCCCTCATCTGGAAAATGGGGATGAAGACTGTGAGCCCCCCGTGGGACAACCTGATCACCTTGTATCCCCCCCAGCGCTTAGAACAGTGCTTTGCGCATAGTAAGCGCTTAACAAATACCATCATTATTTATTATTATTATTTCCACTGAGCCACGCTGCTTCTCATGACATAAACAAAGCAGTTTGGACACAGTCCCTGTCCCAGGTGAGGCTCACAGTCTTAATCTCCATTTTACAGATGAGGGAACTGAGGCCCAGAGAAGTGAAGTGACTTACCCAAGGTCACACAGTAGACAAATGGCAGAGTCACTTGAAGCTACCCCTGTGGGAGAGGTGCACGTCCCTCTTCTCCTGTTGGGAACTTTAGTGCCCTTCTCCCGGGATAGACTTTAAACTCTTTAAGGACAGGGATCATATCCTCCAAGTCTATAGTCTTCTCCGAAGCACTCAGTACAGTCTCTCTGCTCACACGGTAGACTGGAAGCTCCTTGAGGGTAGGAACTGTATATACTAACACTAATATCCTCTCCAAAGTGTTCAGTACAGTGCTCTGTACACAGTAGCCTGGAAGCTCCTTGAGGGCAGGGATCATATCGTCCAAGTCTATAGTCTTCTCCTAAGCACTCAGTACAGTCTCTCTGTGCACACAGTAGACTGGAAGCTCCTTGAGGGTAGGAACTGTGTATACTAACACTAATATCCTCTCCAAAGTGTTCAGTACAGTGCTCTGTACACAGTAGCCTGGAAGCTCCTTGAGGGCAGGGATTATGTCCCCTAACCATTATTAATAACGATAATGATGGCATTTGTTAATCATCATCATCATCATCATCATCATCATCATCAATCGTACTTATTAAGAGCTTACTGTGTGCAGAGCACTGTACTAAGAGCTTGGGAAGTACAAATTGGCAACATATATAGTCCCTACCCAACAGTGGGCTCACAGTCTAAAAGGGGGAGACAGAGAACAAAACCAAACATACTAACAAAATAAAATTAACAAAATTTGTTTATAAATTAAATAAAATAAATAAAATAAAATAAAAATTTTATTTTAAAAATAAAATAAATTTGTTAAGCGCTTACTATGTGCAAAGCACTGCTCTAAGCGCTGGGGGATGCAGGGTGATCAGGTTGTCCCACGTGGGGCTCACACTCTTCATCCCCATTTTACAGATGAGGTAACTGAGGCGCAGAGAAGTGAAGTGACTTGCCCAAAGTCACCCAGCTGACAAGTGGCAGAGTCGGGATTCGAACCCATGACCTCTGACTCCCAAGCCCGGGCTCTTTCCACTGATTCATGCTGCTTCTCTTATACTATTATTACTAGGGACTGTGTCCAACCTGATTTCCTTGTATCTACCCCAGCGCCTAGTACAGTGCCTCTCACATAGTGAGTGCTTAACAAATACCATAATTATTATTGCTATTAGCATTGATAGTAATACTGATCATTGTATTTGTTAAGCAATTCCTCTGTGCAGTGTACTGTACTAAGCGCAGGGGTGGATGAGAAGCAGCGTGGCTCAATGGAAAGAGCCCGGGCTTGGGAGTCAGAGGTCATGGGTTCAAATCCCTGCTCTGCCAATTGTCAGCTGTGTGACTTTGGGCAAGTCACTTAATCAATCAATCGTATTTATTGAGCGCTTACTGTGTGCAGAGCACCGTACTAAGCGCTTGGGAAGTACAAGTTGGCAACAACTTAACTTCTCTGGGCCTCAGTTACCTCATCTGTAAAATGAAGGTTAAAACCGTGAGCCCTGCATGGGACAATCTGATGACTTTCTATCTACCCCACTTCTTAGAACAGTGCGTGGCACATAGTAAGTGCTTAACCAATATTATTATTATTATTATTACAAGCAAATCAGTTAGAACACAGTCCCTAACAACAATAATTGTATAAGACTTGTACCTCCCAAGCTCTGCACACAGTAGGCGCTCAATAAATACGATTGAACGAATGAAGCGGCTCGCCCCAGGTCACACGTCAAACAAGGGGTGGAGGCGGGATTAGAACCCAGGTCCTTCTTGATCCCAGACCTCCTGGCATTCCTGGGTCTTCCCGGGAGGCAGGGCGGGGTGCAGAGGAGGGGGGAAAATCCACCCAACGCCTCCTCTGTCTCATCCTCACCCCTTCCTCCGGAATCCAGACCCTGAGATTCCCGAGCCCCCACCCCTGGGTGCCCCACCCATTCCCCAGGTGTGCCAGCTCCCCCTTCTCCCCCCTTTAATGAGCCTTCTTGGGCGACGCCTAGATTAACCCTTTGACAGCCAGCTGGAGGAGTGGGCAAGACCGCATAATAATGATAATAATAATAATGATGGCATTTGTTAAGCGCTTACTATGTGCAGAGCACTGTTCTAAGCGCTGGTGATAATAATGGCATTTATTAAGCGCTTACTATGTGCAAAGCACTGGTCTAAGCGCTGGGGAGGTTACAAGCTGATCAGGTTGTCCCATGGGGGGCTCCCAGGCTTAATCCCCATTTTACAGATGAGGGAACGGAGGCCCAGAGAAGTGAAGTGACTTGCCCGAAGTCGCCCAGCTGACAGTTGGCAGAGCCCGGATTTGAACCCATGACCTCTGACTCCAAAGCCCGTGATCTCTTCCTCCCTTCAAGGCCCCACTGAGAGCTCACCTCCTCCAGGAGGCCTTCCCAGACTGAGCCCCTTCCCTCCTCTCCCCCTCGTCCCCCTCTCCACCCCCCCATCTTACCTCCTTCCCTTCCCCCCAGCACCTGTATAGATGTATATATGTTTGTACATATTTATTACTCTATTTATTTATTTATTTATTTTACTTGTACATATCTATTCTATTTATTTTATTTTGTTAGTACGTTTGGTTTTGTTCTCCGTCTCCCCCTTTTAGACTGTGAGCCCACTGTTGGGTAGGGACTGTCTCTATATGTTGCCAATTTGGACTTCCCAAGCACTTAGTCCAGTGCTCTGCACATAGTAAGCGCTCAATAAATATGATTGATGATGATGATGATGATCTTTCCACTGAGCCAAGCTGCTTCCCCCTCCCCCCCATCCCCAGGGGCTCCCCCAGGGAAGACACCGAGATTAATGCCGTTGCTGTAATTGAGGGCGCTCAGCACACTGGACAAACAGTAATTAATCCCCCTCTCCCCCAAAAGGCTGGACCTAGCGAACACACCCATTGCTCCGGAGGGCCAGGCGAGGCCTAGTGGGGGGGCGGTCACCTAGGAGGGGCAGGAAAAGGACCCAAGATAGCAGAGCCCCAGGCCCTAAAAGCACTGGTCACCCCCTCCCACCCTGTTGTCCCATTAAACAGGAAAACAATGAGGTCACTCACTCAAACACACACAAACAGACACACACAGACATACAACAAAACAGCAACATTCTCCAAGGGTGACGGAGAGTCCTGGGCCCCCCCCACCCACCAGGGCTGTAGGATCTGGGAAATAGGGTGACCCCCCACCCCCTGGAAATTTCTTCCTCCATCAGGGTGGTCCCTGTGGGCTTGGGGGGTGGGGGACCATTAACAGAGACCATCCCTGCCCACCATGGGTTCACAATTTAGAAGGTGGCATGAGAAGCAGTGTGGCTAGTGGAAAGAGCTCAGGCTTTGGAGGCAGAGGTAATGGGTTCAAATCCCGGCTCCTCCAATTGTCAGCTGGGTTCATTCATTCATTCAATCGTATTTATTGAGCGCTTACTGTGTGCAGAGCACTGGACTAAGCGCTTGGGAAGTACAAGTTGGCAACATCTAGAGACGATCCCTACCCAACAGTGGGCTCACAGTCTAGAAGGGGGAGATATATGCGCATCAAAAGACGTCAACAGGCATTAAGGTAAATAACTAGAATTATAGATATGTATATATAGACATATATTATGTATGTATATATGTATATATATCATGTATATATTATGTAATTATATTATGTATTATATGTATATATTATGTATATGTATGTATACATGTATATTATGTATGTGTATGTATATATATTATATATATTATGTATGTATATATGTATATATAGACATATATATAGACATATATAGGCAGTATAGAATGATGTGGGGCGGGGAGGGGGAGCTGAGGAAAAGGGGGGCTCAGTCTGGGAAGGCCTCTTGGAGGAGGTGAGCATCAACACTAACTTCCTTTAAAGCACTAACTTGGGGTGGGGAAATGGTGGTGGGGGGCACTGAGGAGCCATGGGAAAAGGAGGAAAAAGTAAAAAAAAAGCCTCAGTGGGGGAAGAGGATGAGGGAAAAGTTTAGAGAGGGCACAGCACGGCAGAATGGGAGAGGCTGGGTGACTGGAAACTATTCGGCAGGGAGATGACCTGGCCAAGCTGAGTCCCCATACAAGGTGGGCTCCTATAACAATAATCACTTCACTTCTCTGGGCCTCAGTTCCCTCATCTGGAAAATGGGGATGAAGACTGTGAGCCCCCCGTGGGACAAGCTGATCACCTTGTAACCTCCCAGCGCTTAGAACAGTGTTTTGCACATAGTAAGCACTTAATAAATGCCATTATTATTATTATTATGGTGGGCAGAAGGAGGGGCTTTTCCTCGGAGCAGGGATTCTCCTCCCTCACAGGGGGCAGAGGCACCTGCATGTGAGAGGGAAGGACCGATAGAGCCCGAGTCCGGGATGGGCAGAGTCACCGGGCAGGGTGTGGGCCTCCCCCCCACCCTAATTACCAGGAGACTCCGGAGATCAAAGGGCACAGCAGGAGCCAGTTTTTCCCACACCAAGCAGGAAGGGAGGGAGGGAGGGGTGGAGACCTGCCCCAATCCTACCCCAATCCTGCCAGATCCCTGGTGGGGGGCTCGGAGAGGGTCAGGGGGCGAAGCCTGAAGGGCCGCCAGAGCCCCACCTCCCAAATAGAGCCGTGTAAATAATAATATGATAATAATAATGGCATTTATTAAGCGCTTACTATGTGCCAAGCACTGTTCTAAACGCTGGGGAAGTTACAAGGTGATCAGGTTGTTCCATGGGGGGCTCACAATCTTCATCCCCATTTTACAGATGAGGTAACTGAAGCACGGAGAATAATAATAATCTAATGATAGCATTTATTAAGCACTTACTATGTGCCAAGCACTGTTCTAAATGCTGGGGAGGTTACAAGGTGATCAGGTTGTTCCATGGGGGGCTCACAGTCTTCATCCCCATTTTACAGATGAGGTAACTGAAGCATGGAGAATAATAATAATAATAATAATAATGATAGAATTTATTAAGCACTTACTATGTGCCAAGCTCTGTTTTAAATGCTGGGAGGGTTACAAGGTGATCAGGTTGTTCCATGGGGGGCTCACAGTCTTAATCCCCATTTTACAGATGAGGTAACTGAAGCACGGAGAATAATAATAATAATAATGATAGCATTTATTAAGCACTTACTATGTGCCAAGCACTGTTCTAAATGCTTGGGAGGTTACAAGGTGATCAGGTTGTTCCACGGGGGGCTCACAGTCTTCATCCCCATTTTACAGATGAGGTAACTGAAGCAATCAATCAATCATATTTATTGAGCGCTTACTGTGTGCAGAGCACTGTACTAAGCGCTTGGGAAGTACAAGTTGGCAACATATAGAGACAGTCCCTACCCAACAGTGGGCTCACAGTCTAAAAGGGGGAGAGAAGGGGGAAGCACAGAGAAGTGAAATGACTTGCCCAAAGTCACACAGCTGACAGTTGGCGGAGCCGGAATTTGAGCCCATGACCTCTGACTCCAAAGCCGGGGCTCTTTTCCACTGAGCGACGCTGCTTCTCAATAGCCAAATAATAACCATAATGGTATTGTTCAGCGCTTACTCTGTGCCAAGCACTGTTCTATGTGCTGAGGTGGACACAAGGTCATCAGGGGGGGTCCCAGGTGGGGGTCCCGGAAGCAGCGTGGCTCCATGGCCAGAGCCCGGGCTTGGGAGTCAGAGGTCATGGGTTCTAATCCCGGATCCGTTGCTTGTCGGCTGGGTGACTTCGGGCAAGTCACTTCACTTCTCTGGGCCTTAGTCACCTCATCTGGAAAATGGGGATTAAGACTGTAAGCCCCCACTGTGGGACAACCTGATCACCTTGTAACCTCCCCAGCGTTTAGAACAGTGTTTGGCACACAGTAAGTGCTTAATAAATGCCATTATTATTATTATTATGATGATGATGATTCTTCATTCATTCAGTCGCATTTATTGAGTGCTTACTGTGTGCAGAGCACTGTACTAAGCGCTTGGGAAGTACAAGTCGGCAACATTATTATTATTAGTAGTAGAAGTAGTAGTAGTAGTGTTTCCAGACGAGGGCCAGAGAAGCGAAGTGGATGCAGCAGACAAGTGGCGGAGGTGGGATTATAAAAATAATGATGGCATTCATTAAGCGTTTACTATATGCGAATCACTGTACTAAACGCTGGGGAGGTTACAAAGTGATGAGGTTGCCCCATGGGGGGCTCACAGTCTTTATCCCCATT
The DNA here is from genome assembly GCF_015852505.1 of Tachyglossus aculeatus. NCBI lineage: Eukaryota > Metazoa > Chordata > Mammalia > Monotremata > Tachyglossidae > Tachyglossus > Tachyglossus aculeatus. The sequence goes on along the minus strand of NC_052087.1, from coordinate 52,609,848 downwards.
TGACAGATGAGGGAACTGAGGCCCAGAGAAGTGAAGTGACTTGCCCAAAGGCACACAACTGACAATTGGGAGATCCGGGATTCGAGCCCATGGCCTCTGACTCCAAAGCCCGGGCTCTTTCCACTGAGCCACGACAGGTCCTCCGCCTCCTCTGGCTCTCGGCACGGGAGGCACCCCTCCCCGGGCGTCCAGCCGTCGCCCCCCGGCCCCAGCCTCACCTGAGGTGGCATCCGGGAGGTCGAGGCCCTGCCCGTTGGGGCGGGGTCCGGGGGGGGCAGCGCCCCATCTGCAGCATCCGGGCCCGGACCTGCTCCTGGACCCGTGCGTTTTTCAGCTGCTCCGCGGCCGAAGCCTCGCTCTGCTTCCGCTCCATCTGCAGGTCCGACGGCAGGGCCAGCGACGAGACCCCCCGCTCTGGCTGCAGGGCGGACAGCAAGAAGTTACCCTCCTGCATGGTCAGGCCGGGGCCAAGCCTGCCCGCATGGCACGGGGGGCCTGGGCCTGGTCCTCGCCCTGGCCCTCGCTCTGGCTCTGGTCCTCGCCCTGGCCTTGGCCCTGGCCCTCGCCCTGGCCCTTGTCCTGGCCCTGGTCCTCGCCCTGCTCCTCGCCCTGGTCCTGGTCCTTGCCCTGGCTCTGGTCCTGGCCTCAACTGGGTGGGAGGTCTCCGGCGTCCGGTCCCCTGGCCGTCTTGCCAGGCTTTGCGGGCGATCCTGCTCCCCAAGTGCTGGCCCCTCCCCACCCTCACCCCCCCCGGCACGCCCACACCTGGCAGGAGGCGGGCCTGGGGGCCACACCTGGCCCAGGTGACCTGGGCCCCAAGCGCCGCCTTCCTGACTTCCTGGTGGAAAAGCGTAGCTCGCCAACCTGGGATTACCTGGGCCTTCCTAGGCCTTTCTAGGCCTTCCTAGGCCACGGTTCCCACCTGCTCGCCCCCCTCGGGGAGGGCAGACCTGGGACAGGGACAGGAGAGAAGGGGGCAGCCTCATTGTCTGTATCCCCCTTCTTTGTCTGTCTCCCCCTTCTAGGCTGTAAGCCCGTTGTTGGGTAGGAACCATCTCTCTATGTTGCCGACAAGTGCTTAGTCCAGTGCTCTGCACACAGTAAGCACTCAATAAATACGATTGAATGAAGGAATGAATGAACCCCCCTGGTGGGTCAGGCCTGAGCTCGGCTCCTTCCCCTCTGGCGGACCCGTTTCACATCCTGCCTCTGACCTGAAACCCCCTCCCTCCTCAAAACTGCCACACTACCCCGCCCCATCAAAGTCCTACTGAAGGCCCACCTCTTCCAAGAGGCCTTCCCAGACTAAGCCCCCTTTTCCTCAGCTCCCCCTCCCCTCCTCATCACGTTGATCCACTCCCTGTGCTCTTCCCCTCCCTCCCCTCCCCATGGCACTTATGTATATATATAATTCTATTTATTTATATTGATGCCTGTTTACCTCTGTCTCCCCCCCTCTAGACTGTAAGCCTGTTGTGGGCAGGGATTGTCTCTGTTGTTGAATTGTACTTTCCAAGGGCTTAGTACAGTGCTCTGCACACAATAAACACTCAATAAATACGATTGAATGAATTGACCAGGGCTGACCCCGGCTGGGACCTCTCCTCCAGCATGGCCTAGTGGATGGAGCCTGGGCCTGGAAATCATGGATTCCAATCCCAGCTCAGCCCCTTGTCTGCTGTGTGCCCTTAGGCAAATCACATCACTGCTCTGGGCCTTAGGTCCCTCATCTGGAAACTGGGGATTGAGAACATGAGCCCCACATGGCAGAGGGACTACATCCAACCTACTTCGCTTGTATCCATCCCAATGCTTAGTACAGTGCCTGGCACATAGTAAGTGCCTAACAAATACCATCATTATCATTATTATTCTCCTGGTCATCAATTCCTTAGCAAGGACCTGACCCTGAAGGGTGGGAGGGTTTGTTGGGGGCGTTCCTGGACCCAGTCGGGGGCTGCCTCTCCCTCCCTGCCGTGGACCCCCAATAAATTGACTGTGGCCAGGCCCTTGGCTAATTTCTGAGCCCCACGTGTGACAGGGACTGGGTCCAACCTGATTTGCTTGTATCCACCCCACTGCTTAGTACAGTGCCTGGCATATAGTAAGCACTTAACAGATACCACAGTTATTATTATCACCTTCACCAGCAGCACAGGGGCAAGGGATGGGGTCACTAACACTCCCAATCCTAGGCCTGGAAATGCACATATAGCTTTAAAGCCATCCATCGCCTCGCCCCCTCCTACCTCCCCTCTCTACTTTCCTTCTCCCAACCCAGTACCTCACCTCTCTCCTCTCCTTTTCCCAACCCAGCCCACACACTTCTTTCCTGTAATGCCAACCTTCTCAGTGGGCCTCTATCTCGCCTATCTCGTCGCCGACCTCGCCCACATCTCTGGCCTGGAATGTGCTCCCTCCTTATATTTAACAGACAATTACTCTCCCCTCCTTCAAAGCCTTATCGAAGGCCCATCTCCTCCAAGAGGTCTTCCCTGAGTAAGCCCTCCTTTCCTCTTCTCCCACTCCCTTCTGCGTCACCCTGACTGGCTCAGTGGAAAGAGCATGGGCTTTGGAGTCAGTGGCCATGGGGTCAAATCCCGGCTCTGCCACTTGTCAGCTGTGTGACTTTGGGCAAGTCACTTCACTTCTCTGGGCCTCAGTTACCTCATCTGCAAAATGGGGATTGAATGTGAGCCCTCCGTGGGACAACCTGAACACTCTGTAGCCTCTCCGGCACTTAGAACAGTGCTTTGCACATAGTAAGTGCTTAATAAATGCCATTATTATTATCTCTCCTCCTAGCCCCACAGCACTTGCGCTCTTGGCTGTAATTTATTTATTTATATCTGCCTCCCCCTCTAGACTGTCAGCTCACTGTGGGCAGGGAATGTGCCCGTTTTTTGTTCTGTTGTCCTCTCCCTAGCTCTCAGTCCAGTGCTCCGCACACAGTAAGCGCTCAATAAATACGACTGACTGACAAACACACCCACATACGCACCCAGTGGAAATTGGATTTGAAGTCGGGGCTTTGGAAGGGGTGGGAGTTGTTAGGTTAAGCGTAGTGAAGTGGGAGGAGAAAACCAGGGGTGTGGATGTCCCATCCCTAACCATGAAGGCGGCTGCCCAGCAGGCTGCCAGCCCATGGCCTCGCCCGGCATCCTGATGCCAACAGTCCCGGGATGGGCAGCCGTGGGAGGGGCTCAAGGCTGGGCATGGCACTTTACAGTGTTGTGTTTGAGGGCAGGGTTAAATTGAGGGTTTGGGCTTAGGGTGACAGTTGTTCGAGGATGGGAATTAGGGTTGCCTTTTGGGTCAGATTTAGGGGTGGGGCTTGGAGTGGGATTGGGTGGAGGGTAGAGTGGGATTGGCTGGGGTTGGGGGTGGGCCTGAGGTTGGAGGCTGGGATTAGGTGGGGGTCGGATTGGAGTGGAGAATAATAATAATAACAATTGCTGTCATTTGTTTAGCGCCTGGGGCAGGTACAAGATCAGCGGGTTGGACACGCTGATCTTGTACCTGTCCATGTCCATGTCCATCTTGTCCGTGTCCCCCATGGGGCTCACAGTCCTAATCCCCATTTTCCAGATGAGGGAACTGAGGCCCAGAGAATTCCAGTGACTTGCCCAAAGTCACCCAGCAGCAGACAAGTTGCAGAGCCGGGATTAGAACCCAGTTCCTTGTGACTCCCAAGCTTGGGCTCCAAGTCCAGGCTCTCCTGGCCTTTCTCTGGGGTCCTCCATCCCTCTCTGTGCCCCGTTCCCGCTCAGCCTTCTGGAACCTTCTCCGGGGCCCTCCATCCCCGCCCTGTACCCTGCTCCCTCTGAGCCTTCTGGGGCCTTCCCTTGGCTCCCCGTCCCCCAGCCATTCCCCAGAAAGTGCTGCGACAGGCCGGAAACCCATCCCAAGGGATCGGGCAAGACCGGTATCCAGCTGCCCACATGGGCCGGTCCGGATCTCCAGCCCCCAGAGCCCTCGAACTTGGCCTCCGATCATCCTCTTTCCCCTCTCAACCCCTGTCACTCTTCTGTCATCTCCCCCTCCAATCCCTCTCTCCCTCTAGACTGTCATCTCATTGTGGGCAGGGAATGTGTCTGTTTATTGTTCTATTGCCCTCTCCCAAGCTCATACAGTAAGCACTCAATAAATACGGTTCATTCATTCATTCATTCAATCGTATTTATTGAGCGCTTACACGGCAGAGCACTGTACTAAGCGCTTGGGAAGTACAAGTTGGCAGCATATAGAGACGGTCCCTTCCCAACAATGGGCTCACAGTCTAGAAGGGGGAGACAGACAACAAAACAAAACACGTAGACAGGTGTCAAAATCGTCAGAACAAATAGAATTAAAGCTATATGCACATCATTAACAAAATAAATAGAATAGTAATCCTGTCCATGGTTGTCCAGAGGTTCATTCATTCATTCAATTGTATTTATTGAGTGCTTACTGTGTGCAGAGCACTGTGCTAAGCGCTTGGGACGTACAAGTTGGCAACATATAGAGGCAGTCCCTACCCAACAGTGGTTGGCTGACTGACTCAAAACCTGCCACTCCCACATCACTGTCCCACCCCATCGCTGGATTACAAACTCCCCAACTAGGCTGGAAGCTCCTTCAGCGCTTAGTACAGTGCCCGGCACATAGGAAGCGCCTAACAAATGCCATAATTATTATCCAGGGCAAGGATCATGCCTACTGGAAAGAGCATGGGGCCGGGAGTCTGGAGGACCTGCGTCCTAATCCTGGCTCCACCACGTGTCTGCTGCGTGACCATGGGCAAGTCACTTCACTCCTCCGTTCCCTCATCAGCACACTCGGGATTAAGACTGTGAATTCCGTGTGGGATAGGGACTTCATCCAACCTGATTATCTTGGATAATAATAATAGTGATGATGGTATTTGTGAAGCACTTACTACAATAATAATAATAATGGCATTTATTAAGCGCTTACTTAAGCACTGTTCTAAGCACTGGGGAGGATATAAAGTGATCAAGTTGTCCCACGTGGGGCTCACAGTCTTCATCCCCATTTGACAGATGAGGTAACTGAGGCCCAGAGAAGTGAAGTGACTTGCCCAAAGTCACACAGCTGATAAGGGGTGGAGACAGGATTAGAACCCATGACCTCTGACTCTGAACCCCGGGCTCTTTCCACTGAGCCACGCTGCTTCTCTGCAGCGGGAAGAACCCGGGCTTGGGAGTCAGAGGTCATGGGTTCTAACCCCGGGTCCGCCACTTGTCAGCTGTGTGACTTTGGGCCAGTCACTTCACTTCTCTGGGCCTCAGTGACCTCATCTGGAAAATGGGGATGAAGACTGTGAGCTCCATGTGGGACAACCTGGTTACCTTCTATCCCCCCAGTGCTTAGAACAGTGCTTGGCACAGAGTAAGCACCTAACAAAGACTGTGAGCTCCATGTGGGACAACCTGGTTACCTTCTATCCCCCCAGTGCTTAGAACAATGCTCGGCACATAGTAAGCACTTAACAAATACCATCATTATTATTTTTTTTTTTACATTACTCTCAGGGTGATTTCCCCTGACACCTGTCAGCTCATTGTGGGCAGGGAATGTATCTGTTTATTGTTCTATGGTTCTCTCCCAAGCGCTTAGTCCAGTGCTCTGCACAAAGTCAGTGCTCAGTAAATATGATTGAATGATTGCATAAGTGAATAAACCTGCCCGTCTCTGACCCCCCACCCCAGGGCTGTTCTGAGGGACCCCCTCCACCCCCACCACCCCGTCAAGGCCCGGCCTCGGTCCAAAGGACGGTCTAGATTTCTGTCCGGATTTCAAGCACCTAGTGCAGTCCTCTGCACACAGTAAGCGCTCAATAAATACAACTGAATGAACTGAATGAATTTCTGATGTCTGGTGACCCTCGGAATCAGAAGGTTCCCCTGCCGGGGGGTCCCAAGCCGGGAACGACGTGCCCTGAGTCAGCGTCCCCAGGCCGGCCCACCCAGCCTGGGGTTCAGCCTCCGACAGGGCATCAGGACGCTGTGGGGATCGCCTGTCACTGCCCTCTCCCCTCCCCGGGGCCCTCATGACTCAGGATAGACCATGCGACATCCCTGACTGTACCCCAGGGACCCAACCCAGCCCACACCCTCTGCTCCTCTGCCGCTCACCTCCTCACCGGGCCTCCTTCTCGCCCATCCCGCCGTCGACCCCCGGCCTACATCCTCCCCCGGCCCGGAATGCCCTCCCTCCGCACATCCCCCAAGCTCGCTCTTTTCCTCCCTTCAAATCCCTACTGAGAGCTCACCTCCTCCAGGAGGCCTTCCCACACTGAGCCCCCTTTTTCCTCTCCTCCTCCCCACCCCCCCGCCCTACCTCCTTTCCCTCCCCACAGCACCTGTATATAGGTTTGTATAGATTTATTACTCTATTTATTGTATTTGTACATATTTACTATTCTATTTATTTTGTTGATGATGTGCAGCTAGCTTTATTTCTATTTATTCTGATGACTTGACACCTGCCCATATGTTTTGTTTTGTTGTCTGTCTCCCCCTTCTAGACTGTGAGCCCGTTGTTGGGTAGGGACCGTCTCTGTTGCCAACTTGTACTTCCCAAGCGCTCAGTCCCAAGCTGCTTAGAGAAGCAGCGTGGCTCAGTGGAACGAGCCCGGGCTTTGGAGTCAGAGGTCGTGGGTTCAAATCCCAGCTCCGCCACTGTCAGCTGTGTGACTTTGGGCAAGTCGCTTCACTTCTCTGGGCCTCAGTGACCTCATCTGGAAAATGGGGATGAAGACTGTGAGTCCCCCGTGGGACAACCTGATCAGCTTGTAATCACCCCAGCGCTTAGAACAGTGCTTTGCACATAGTAAGCGCTTAATAAATGCCATCATCATTATTATTATTATTATTAGTCCAGTGTTCTGCACACAGTAAGTGCTCAATAAATATGATTGAATGAATGAATGAACCCAGACCATCCCAAACCCTTGACTCTCCCCTCTCCATCCCTGCCTGACCCCAGGGACCAAGCTAGGACCATCCCACACCCCCGACTTTCCCCTTGTGACCTAACATAGACCATCCAAAACCCCTGACTCTCCCCTCGCCAACTTAAAATCCCCTCCAGTGACCCAGAACAGACCTGCCACTCTCCACACCTCACTCGGCTGCCCAGATCAGTTTTCTACAAATGTGAGAGCGAGCGAGAGTAAGCGTCCAGTCGTGGGTGGCCCATCCCCAGCTCCGGCCTTGCTCAGCAGAGACTGGGTGGTGGAGGAGGGCACCTTCCCCATCTGGGCCCTCACCAATCAAGAGTCAATCAATCCAGCCACCGGTGCTACTTATTGAGCACCTCCTCGGAGCAGGGCACTGCACTCAGCACAGGGAATGGCCTACAAGGCGTTGACTGTTCCTCCATCCATTCCTCCGTCCACCCTCCCCACCCCGTCCATCCTTCCATCCATTCAGCGTGGCTTAATGGAAGGAGCACGGGCTTGGGACTCAGAGGTCCTGGGTTCCAATCCCGGCTCCGCCGCTTGTCAGCTTTGTGGCCTTGGGCAAGTCACTTGACTTCTCTGGGCTTCAGTTCCCTCATCTGTAAAATGGGGATGAAGACTGTGGGCCCCACGTGGGATAACCTGGATCTCTTGGTATCCCCCTCAGCGCTTAGAACAGTGCTTGGCACACAGTAAGTACTTAACAAATGCCATTATTATTATTATTATTATTGTCTGGGCCTCAGTTCCCTCATCTGTAAAATGGGGATGAAGACTGTGAGCCCCATGTGGGACAACCTGATCACCTGGTATCCCCCTCAGTGCTTAGAACAGTGCTTGGCACATAGTAAGTGCTTAACAAATACCATCATCATTATTATTATTATTCTTATTGTCTGGGCCTCAGTTCCCTCATCTGTAAAATGGGAATGAAGACTGTGAGCCCCACGTGGGACAACCTGATCACTTGGTATCCTCCTCAGTGCTTAGAACAGTGCTTGGCACGTAGTAAGTGCTTAACAAATACCATCATTATTATTATTATTATTACTGTCTGGGCCTCAGTTCCCTCATCTGTAACATGGGGATTAAGACTGTGAGCCCCACGTGGGACAACCTGATCACCTGGTATCCCCCTCAGTGCTTAGAACAGTGCTTGGCACATAGTAAGTGCTTAACAAATACCATCATTATTATTATTATTATTGTCTGGGCCTCAGTTCCCTCATCTGTAAAATGGGGATGAAGACTGTGAGCCCCACGTGGGACAACCTGATCACATGGTATCCCCCTCAGCGCTTAGAACAGTGCTTGGCACATAGTAAGTGCTTAACAAATGCCATTATTATTATTATTATTATTGTCTGGGCCTCAGTTCCCTCATCGGTAAAATGGGGATTAAGACTGTGAGCCCCATGTGGGACAACCTGATCAACTGGTATCTCCCTCAGCACTTAGAACAGTGCCTGGCACATAGTAAGCACTTAACAAATACCATCATTATTATTATTATTATTACAAAAACATTCAGGACATGTCACCCCACTCCTGAAAAAACTCCATCCACCCCCGCATCAAACAAAAACTCCGCACCACTGGCTTTAAAAACCCTCAATTCCCTTGCCCCCTCCTACCTCATTTCACCGCTCTCCTTCTACAACCGAGCCCGCACACTTCATTCCTCTAGCGGTAGCCTTTCTTGCTGTGCCTCAATTTCCCCATCTCGCTGCTGACCCCCCACCCACCTCCTTCCTCTAGCCTGGAATGCCCTTCCCTCCTCAAATCTGACCGACAGTTACTCTCCCCCAGCTTTCAAATCCTTATTGAAGACACCTCTCCTCCAGAAGGCCTTCCCTGACTGAGCCCCCTCCCTACCCTTTTCTCCCATTCCCTTCTGCGTTGCCCTGACATGTTCCCTCTGTTCTTCCTCCCACCCAGCCCCACAGCACTTATCTCCACATCTCTCATTTATTTATATTAACGTCTGTTTTCCCCACTCTAGATGGCAAGCTGGTTGTGGGCAGGGAATGAGGCAGCATGGCTCAGTGGAAAGAGCATGGGCTTTGGACTCAGAGGTCATGGGTCCAAATCCCGGCTCCACCACTTGTCAGCTGTGTGACTTTGGGCAAGTCGCTTCACTTCTCTGGGCCTCAGTGACCTCATCTGGAAAATGGGGATGAAGACTGTGAGCCCCCCGTGGGACAACCTGATCACCTGTAACCGCCCCAGCGCTTAGAACAGTGCTTTGCACATAGTAAGTGCTTAATAAATGCCATCATTATTATTATTATTACTGTTGAATGGTACTCTCCCAAGTGCTTAGTACAGTGCTCTGCACACAGTAAGTGCTCAATAAATATGATTGAATGAATGAATGAATGAATAAATGACCACTCCACACCCCTGACTCTCTCTTCTCCATCTTTGATTGTCCCCCAGTGACCCAGCATCTCTCTCCTCTCCTCCTCCCAGCATCTGACTCTCTCCTTTCCACCTGGACACTTTCCTCTGGACATCCTGGGTGCCCTCCCAGCCTCTCTCCCACAAGCTGCTTGAATTTGCCCCCTAGACTGGAAGCTCTCTGAGGCCAGGAATCATATCTAGCAACTCTTTCATTCAATCATCATCATCATCATCATCATCATCAATCGTATTTATCAATCGCATTTATCGAGCACTTACTGTGTGCAGAGCACTGTACTAAGCATTTTAAAATAATAATGATGGTATTTGTTAAGCGCTTACCATGTGCCAAGCACTGTTCTAAGAACTGGGGTAGATCCAAGGTCATCAGGCCCTGTCACATGTGGGGCTCCCAATCTCAATCCCCACTTTACAGATAAGGGAACTGAGGCCCAGAGAAGTGAAGTGACTTTCCCAAGGTCACTCCAGCAGACAAGTGGCGGAGCCGGGATTAGAATCCAGGTTCTTCTAAATCCCAGGCCCAAGCTCTATCCACTGGGCCACACTGCTTTTCATCTGAGGGCTGAAACTAGAGTTCACATTTCCACTCCGGCTTTCCCTGATTGTCCAGGTGCTGTCCATTCTGCTGGTGAGTTTTCCAGCTCCCTCAACTCCTCCATCTCTCTTCCTCTCTTAGAGAAGCAGCATGGCTCAGTGGAAAGAGTCCGGGCTTTGGAGTCAGAGGTCGTGGGTTCAAATCCCGGCTCCGCCAATTTTCAGCTGGGTGACTTTGGGCAAGTCACTTAACTTCTCTAGGCCTCATTGACCTCATCTGTAAAATGGGGACTAAGACTGAGAGCCCCCCGTGGGACAATGTGATCACCTTGTAACCTCCCCAGCACTTAGAAGAGTGTTTTGCACATAGTAAGCGTAAGACATCTGGAGGAGAGGTGTCTTCAATAAGGCTTTGAAGGCGGGGGGAGAGTAACTGTCGGTCAGATTTGAGGAGGGAAGGGCGTTCCAGGCTAGAGGCAGGAGGTGGGCAGGGGGTCGGCAGCGAGATAGGGGAAATTGAGGCACAGCGAGAAAGGTTACGGCTAGAGGAACGAAGTGTGCGGGCTCGGTTGTAGAAGGAGAGCGGTGAAGTGAGGTAGGAGGGGGCAAGGGAATTGAGGGTTTTTAAAGCCAGTGGTGCGGAGTTTTTGTTTGATGCGGGGGTGGATGAATGAAAGAATATTTTACTTGTACATATTTATTCTATTTGTTTTATTTTGTTAATATGTTTTGTTTTGTTGTCTGTCTCCCCCTTCTAGACCGTGAGCCCGCTGTTGGGTAGGGACCGTCTCTAGATGTTGCCAACTTGTACTTCCCAAGCGCTTAGTCCAGTGCTCTGCCCACAGTAAGCGCTCGATAAATACGATTGAATGAATGAATGGATGGAGTTTTTTGAGGAGCGGGGTGACATGTCTTGAACGTTTTTGTAATAATAATAATAATGATGATGATGGAATTTGTTAAGCACTTACTATGTGCCAAGCACTGTTCTAAGTGCTGAGGGGGATACAAGGTGATCAGGTTGTCCCACGTGGGGCTCACAGTCTTAATGACATTATTATTATTATTATTCCTCGGGCCCATTTCCCCACTTACCACTCTACACTGTGAGGTTGTCGTGGCAGGGAAAGTGCCTACCAACTCTGTTATCAATCAATCAATCAATCAATCAATCGTATTTATTGTCCTCTCCCAAGTTCTTAGTACAGCATGGCGAGGTGGATTGAGCAGGAGCCTGTGTGTCAAAGGACCTGGGTTCTAATCCAGGTTAAGCATTTACTATGTGCCAGGCACTGGACTAAGCCCTGGGATAGGCATAAGCTAATCAGGTTGGACACAGTCCCTGTCCCACATAGGGCTCACAGTCTTAATCCCCATTTGACAGATGAGGAAACTGAGGCCCTGGAGAAGTGGAGTGATTGCCCAAGGTCACATGGTAGACAGGTGGCAGAGCCAGGAATAGAACCCAATTTTAGACTGTAAGATCGCTGTGGGCTGTCTGTTTACTGTTATATTGTACTCTCCTAAGCAAAGCAGCGTGGCTCAGTGGAAAGAGCCCGGACTTGGGAGTCAGAGGTCATGGGTTCTAATCCCGGCTCTGCCGCTTGTCAGCTGTGTGACCTTGGGCAAGTCACTTCACTTCTCTGTGCCTCGGTTACCTCATCTGTCAAATGGGGATGAAGACTGTGAGCCCTACGTGGGACAACCTGATTACCTTGCATTCATTCATTCATTCAATCGTATTTATTGAGTGCTTACTGCGTGCAGAGCACTGCACTAAGCGCTTGGGAAGTACAAGTTGGTGACATGTAGAGACGGGCCCTACCCAACAACGGGCTCACAGTCTAGAAGGGGCAGACAGACAACAAAACAAAACATGGAGACAGGTGTCAAGTCGTCAGAACAAATTCATTCATTCAGTCGTATTTATTGAGCGCTTACTGTGTGCAGAGCACTGTACTAAGCGCTTGGGAAATACAAGTTGGTGACGTACAGACAGTCCCTGTATCCACCCCAGCGCTGAGAACAGCACTTGGCACATAGTAAGCACTTTTACCAACATCATTATTATTATTATTACAGTGCTTCGCACACAGTAAGTGCTCAACAAATATGATTGAACGAATGAAAATGAAAGTTCCTTCTGATTCCCAGGCCCATGCTCTATCCTCTAGGCCACTTGCCTGCTGTGTGACCTTGGGTGAGTCCCTTCACTTCATCATCATCATCAATCATATTTGTTGAGTGCTTACTGTGTGCAGAGCACTGTACTAAGCACTTGGGAAGTACAAGTTGGCAACATATAGAGACAGTCCCGGGCCTCATTTCCCTCACCTGTCAAATGGGGATTGAAGACTGTGAGCCCCATGTGGGACCTTATTGAGCGCTTACTGTGTGCACAGCACTGTACTAAGCGCTTGGGAAGTACAAGTTGGCAACATATAGGGACAGTCCCGGGCCTCATTTCCCTCACCTGTCAAATGGGGATTGAAGACTGTGAGCCCCATGTGGGACCTTATTGAGCACTTACTGTGTGCAGAGCACTGTACTAAGCGCTTGGGAAGTACAAGCTGGCAACATATAGAGACAGTCCCGGGCCTCATTTCCCTCACCTGTCAAATGGGGATTGAAGACTGTGAGCCCCATGTGGGACCTGGACTGTGTCCAACCTGATTACTTTATATTTACCCCAGCGCTTAGTACTCTGCCTGGCACATAGTAAGCGCTTAACAAATTCCAGAAGAAGAAGAAGTGGTGGTGGGGGGAGCCCACGGTTGGGTAGGGACCGTCTCTATATGTTGCCACCTTGTACAGCCCAAGCGCTTAGTACAGTGCTCTGCACACAGTAAGCGCTCAATACGATTGATTGATTGATTGATTGATTGAAATGGGATCTCAGCCCTCCCAAGACGGCTGCCTAAAAGAGGCAGCCATGTTCGGACCCGAGGCTGCCGGGCCGTCGATTCAGGGGTGTGTGAGGATCCACGGCAGGGACAGGACGAAGCTCAGGAAGGCCTCGTCCGCCCTTCCCGGGCCCCTCTCGGGCCTGAGGCTGAGGGAGATGCCCCCACTTGCCCCCACAGCGCGATCCGACGCTTCGGAGATCCCCCAGCGCCTCAGCTCCAGGGGAGGCGGGAGGCTGGAAGCGGGAACAGGCCCAAGCACGCCGGCCCGTGGTCCGTCCTGCCGGGAGTCTCTCTCCTGGCAGCACCAAGCTCCAAACCCGTGAGTCAGCGGGCCCCGGCTCGGCCTCTTGGCTTCCGCCGCCGCCCCGATGGAATCAGAACAGAATCGGGCGGCCCCATCCGGAATCTGCAGCCCACGAAGGACTGTATCTCTCTGTCCCCCAATAATAATGATGGTATTTGTTAAGCACTTACTACGTGCCAAACACCGTTCTAAGCACTGGGGTAGATACAAGGTAATCAGGTTATCCCACTTGGGGCTCACAGTCTTAATCCCCATTACCTCAGATGAGGTAACTGAGGCCCGGAGAAGTGAAATGACTTGCCCAAAGTCACACAGCTGATAAGTGGCGGAGCCAGGATTAGAACCCATGACCTCTGACTTAATAATAATAATGGCATTTGTTAAGCGCTTACTATGTGCAAAGCACTGTTCTAAGCGCTGGGGGGGAGGCAAGGTGATCAGGTTGTCCCACGTGGGGCTCACGGTCTTAATCCCCATTTTACAGATGAGGTCACTGAGGCCCAGAGAAGTGAAATGACTTGCCCAAAGTCACACGGCTGACAAGTGGCGGAGCCGGGATTAGAACCCATGACCTCTGACTTAATAATAATAATAATGGCATTTGTTAAGCGCTTACTATGTGCAAAGCACTGTTCTAAGCGCTGGGGGTGGGGAGGCAAGGTGATCAGGTTGTCCTACGTGGGGCTCATAGTCTTAATCCCCATTTTACAGATGAGGTAACTGAGGCACAGAGAAGTTAAGTGACTTGCCCAAGGTCACACAGCAGACACGTGGAGGAGCTGGGATTCGAACCCATGACCTCTGACTCCAAAGCCCGGGCTCTTTCCACTGAGCCACGCTACTGACTTGATCTCATCTATCTCTACTCCGACCCCTCACCCACGTCCCGCCTCTGGCCCGGAACTCCCTACCCCTTCATATACCACAGATTCATTCATTAAATCGTATTTATTCTTTGTTCTCTGTCTCCCCTTCTAGACTGTGAGCCCACTGTTGGGTAGGGACCGTCTCTCCCTGTTGCCAACTTGTACTTCCCAAGCGCTTAGTACAGTGCTCTGCACAAAGTAAGTGCTCAACAAATACGATCGAATGAATGAATGAATTTATTGAGCACTTACTGTGTGCAGAGCACTGTACTAAGCGCTTGGGAAGTACAAGTTGGCAACCTCTAGAGACGGTCCCTACCCAACAGTGGGCTCACAGTCTAGAAGGGGGAGACAGACAACAAAACAAAACATGTGGACAGGTGTCAAGCCACCAGAATAAATAGAAGCAAAGCTAGATGCACATCATTAACAAAATAAATAGAATAGTAAATATGTTCAAGTGGCTCCCCAAGAATCGGGGATGCTTTATGGGGCACCGGTTGGGAAGTTGGCACTGATTTTGTCCATTCCCCTGGAAACTGCCTTCAAAGTCTTGTGTGAATTCCAGTTATGAGCACTCCAGGAAACCTACCGGGAATCCAGGTTGGGCTACTTTTATTATGCTCTGAACTACAATAATAATGCATGTAGTAATGCAAAATGAGATCCAAGCCAGCCTTCCTTGGGCTTAAAAGCTAGAGCGGCTACCAGAAATTTTCCTTCTCATGGGGCACAGGAGCATTTTTGCAGATCACCACTCTCCCTTCCTGCAAAGCCTTATTAAAATAATTTCTCCTTCGGGAGGCCTATCCTCCACTAAGCCATCAATTGCCTCCCCTCCCTCTCCTTTCTGCATCGCCCTTGCACTTGGATCTGTCCCCTTGAAGCACTTCACTCATGCATTCGTTCAATCGTCTTTACTGAGTGCTTACTGTGTGCAGAGCACTGTACTAAGTGCTTGGGAGAGGATAATGCAACAACGGACACATTCCGTGCCCACAAAGAGCTTACGGTTGCTATTCCCCCCACCCTCAGCCCCTGTTTTGTTGTCTGTCTCCCCCTTCTAGACTGTGAGCCCGTTGTTGGGTAGGGACCGTCTCTACTTGTACTTCTCAAGCGCTTAGTCCAGTGCTCTGCACACAGTAAGCGCTCAACAAATACGATTGAATGAATGAATGAATGAATGAATTTATTTTCAGGTCTGTTTTCCCCTCTAGACTATCAGCTCGTTGCGGACAGAGAAAGGGTCTATCCGGTCTATCCTACTGTGCTCTTCCAAGAGTTTAGTACAGTGTTCTGCACAAGATAACTGATCAATCAGTACTATTGATGATTCGCCCATGACCCACCCAACTTGAGACCTGGGACAAACCCCCCGAATTGCAGACGGAGGAGCCTCTCTGATGTAGAGGTGGGGTGCTTTTCCACCAGGAAATAGGGTGGGCTTCTCCTTCTCCAAGGTGATAGGGGGACCTCCCTTCAGGGAGGTTGCCCTTCTCTCTCCTCCCTGCTTCTGGGAGTTGGGGTCGGGACTTCATTCATTCAATCGTATTTCATTCAGTCATTCAATCGTATATATTATTTTCATTAATAATAATAATAATAATGATGGTATTTGTTAAGCGCTTATTATGTGCCAACCACTGTACTAAGCACTGGGGTAGATACAGAGTAATCAGGCTGGCCTACATGAGGCTCACAGTTTTAATCCACATTTTACAGATGAGTTAACTGAGTCATAGAGAAGTTACGTGACTTGCCCAAGGCCTCACAGCTGACAGGCGGCAGAGCCAGGATTAGAATCCACGTCCCAAGCCAGTGCACTTGCCACTAAGCCACACTGCTTCTCAATTTATTGAGCGCTTACTGCGTGCAGAGCACTGTACTAAGCGTCTGGGAGAGGACATTACAATAAACAGACACATTCCCTGCCCACAACGACCTGACAGTTTAGAGGGGTGTTAAATAGTAGTAATAATAATTATGGTATTTGTTAAGTGCTTAACGATGTGCCAGGCGCTGTACTAAGCGCTGGGATGGATACAAGCAGATCGGGTTGGACACAGTCCCTGTCCCAGGTGGGGTTTACAGTCTCAATCCCCATTTTTCAGATGAGGTAACCGAGGCCCAGAGAAGTGAAGTGACTTGCCCGAGGCCATACAGCAGACAAGTGGTGGAGCTGGGATTAGAACCCATGACCTTCTGATTCCCAGGCCAGTGCTCTATCCACCATGCCATTGAGTACTTACTGTGTGCAAAGCACTGGACTAATAATAATAATAATGATGGCATTTATTAAGTGCTTACTATGTGCAAAGCACTGTTCTAAGCGCTGGGGGAGATACAAGACAATCAGGTTGTCCCACAGGGGGCTCACAGTCTTCATGCCCATTTTACAGATGAGGAAACTGAGGCACAGAGAAGTTAAGTGACTTGCCCAAAGTCACACAGCTGACAGCTGGCCGAGCGGGGATTTGAACCCACGACCTCTGACTCCAAAGCCCGGGCTCTTTCAACTGAGCCACGCTGCACTTGGGAGAGTACAATATAACAATAAACAGACACATTCCCTGCCCACAAAGAGCTTACAGTCTACAGGGGGAGATAGACGTGAATTGAAATAAATAAATGATAGTGGGGAGGGAATGTCCCTGTTTATTGTTGTTTTGTTCTTTCCCAAGTGCTTAGTACAGTGCTCTGCACTCAGTAAGCACTCAATAAATACGATTGAATGAGTGAATGAATGAATGACATAAGTGCCGTGGGGCTGGGAGGGGGGATGAATAAAGAGAGCAAGACAGGGTGACGAAGAAGGGAGTGGGAGAAGGGGAAAGGAAAGCTAAATCAGGGAAGGCCTCCTGGAGGAGATGTGCCTTCATTCATTCATTTGTATTTATTGAGCTCTTACTGTGTGCAAAGCACTGTACTAAACGCTTGGGAGAGTCCAATAGAACAATAAACAGTGACATTTCCTGCCCACAAGCTGACAGTCTAGAGGGGCAGATGGATATTAGTAGAAATAAATGAATGAATACATAAAAGACAGATCTGGACATTGACTTGTACTTCCCAAGCACTTAGTACAGTGCTCTGCACGCAGTAAGCGCTCAATAAATACGATTGAATGAATGAATGAATGAATAAGTGCTGTGAATCAGGCTTTGAAGGTGGGAAGAGTGGTGGTCTGTCAGCTAGAGAAGCAGCGTGGCTCAGTGGAAAGAGCCCGAGCTTGGGAGTCAGAGGTCATGGGTTCTAATTCCGGCTCCACCAATGGTGAGCTGTGCGACCTTGGGCGAGTCACTTAACTTCCCTGGGCCTCAGTTCCCTCATCTGGAAAATGAGGATTGAGACTGTGAGCCCCACATGCTGATCACCTTGTATCCCTCCAGCGCTTAGGACAGTGCTTTGCACATAGTAAGCGCTTAACAAATGCCATCATTATTATGATTATTACTGGGCTAACTTCGCTCCAAGGGACCCCCCCCCAACCCCGACCATCCCGCGGGTGGTAGCCCACCTTCCCGGCTCTCAGCATCTTCTGCCCACCAGAGCCTGGCACCCGGGGCTCCCCCCGGGAGCGGGACCCTGGCCTGTCCGACCGCAGGGGTAGGTGCTCCCTGGAGCCCGGG
Organism: Tachyglossus aculeatus; assembly: GCF_015852505.1. NCBI lineage: Eukaryota > Metazoa > Chordata > Mammalia > Monotremata > Tachyglossidae > Tachyglossus > Tachyglossus aculeatus. The sequence goes on along the minus strand of NC_052087.1, from coordinate 52,592,218 downwards.
AGAACCAGGAAGACCTGGCTCCCAGCTGGGAGGGAAGAAAGTTGGAGCCAGGGATGAGGTTGCCCCCTCCCAACCCCTGCCACCTCCCTCCCTGGAGAACTTGGCCCGAATGAGGGTCCCGGCCTCCCCCCGGGGGCCTTGCCCGTGACTCAGAGCACAACCTTGCAGGAACAAGACTGCGCCCGCCCGGCGGAGCCGGGGGTGGGAAGAATCAAGCCCAGGCATCAGAGCACCCCCCAGGCCTTTGGGGACCCCCAAATGACACCCCCCACCCCTACTCCCACCCCCGAGGGTGGCCTGGAGGAACTGGGAAACGGGGATGTAGCCCTGGTAGCTCTGGACCAGTCAATCAGTCAATCAAGGGTATTTACTGAGCGTTGACTGTGTGCAGAGCACTGGACTAAGCGCTTGGGAGAGCACAACAGGACAATAAACGGACACATTCCCTGCCCACAACGAGCTTCCAATCTAGAGGACTGGGCCGGACCGTCTGTTCTCAGGACAGCAAAGTCAGGATGGTTTAGCTCTCTAGACCGTAAGCGCATCATGGGAAGGGAAAGCGTCTACCAAGTCTGTTGCATTGTACCCTCCCAAGAGCTTAGAGCAGTGCTCGCAGGAAGAGCTCCGTAGCGCTCGATTTTGATACTATTGATGCCTGTCAGCTTGTTTTGTTGTCCGTCTCCCCCTTCTAGACTGGGAGCCCATTGTTGGGTAGGGACCATCTCTGTCTGTTGCCAAATTGTACATTCCAAGAGCTTCGTACAGCGCTCTGCACACAGTAAGCGCTCGATAAATACGATCGAATGAATTGAAGGAATGATAGATTGGATCGAGTGATTGATTTGAAGCTGATCCTTTGCGATCCTAGCTCATTCTCTTCCTGGCCTCCTCCCCCAACATCCCAGCCCCTGTCCCATCTCCTCCCACCCGAGAGCCCCTTCACTGGTCAGCCCCTGTTCTAGGACCACCCCCAAACTTGCCCCTCTTCTTCTTCTTCAATTGTATTTGTTGAGCGCTTACTGTGTGCAGAGCACTGTACTAAGCGCTTGGGAAGTACAATTTGGCAACGGGGGGATCTCAGCCCAAACTCCCCTACCCCTCTACCCTGCCTCTCCCCAGGCTGGCCCTCTGACCCCTCTCCCATCCACTAAGCCCCCTTTTCCTCAGCTCCCCATCCCTTCCGCGTCACCTCGACTCTCTCCCTTTACTTTTTCCCCACCTCTCCCCGCCCCACAGCATTTATTTATAGATGCATATAATTCTACTTATTTATATTGATGCCTGTTTACTTGTTTTGATGTCTGTCACTCCCCCTCTAGCCCATTGTGGGCAGGGATTGTCTCTATTGCTGTATTGTACTTTCCAAGGGCTTAGTACAGTGCTCTGCGCGCAGTAAGCGCTCAATAAATACAATTAAATAATAATAATAATAATAATAATAATGTCATTTATTAAGTGCTTACTATGTGCAAAGCACTGTTCTAAGGGCTGAGGACATTACAAGGTGATCAGGTTGTCCCACAGGGGGCTCACAGTCTTCAACCCCATTTTACAGATGAGGTAACTGAGGCCCAGAGAAGTGAAGTGACTTGCCCATACACAGCTGATAAGTGGCGGAGTCGGGATTTGAACCCATGACCTCTGACTCCAAAGCCCGGGCTCTTTCCACTGAGCCAAGCTGTTTCTCATATGAATGAATGAATGAATGAACCCAGGGGCTAAACCTATTCTGACCCTGAATGTCTATCTGGGGCCCTCTTGCAGACCCCCAGGGCAAGCCCCCTGCCTGTCCCTTTTTTAATGGAATTTAAGTGCTTACTATGTGCCAGACACTGAATTAAGCACCGGGTAGACACATTCCCTCCCCAGCGTGGGACTCCCAGTCTTCATCCCCATTTTACAGATGAGGTAAATGAGGCCCTGAGAAGCAAAGTGACTCGCCCAAGGTACTTGCCAAGAGAAGCAGCGTGGCTCAGTGGAAAGAGCCCGGGCTTTGGAGTCAGAGGTCATGGGTCCTAATCCCGACTCCGCCACTTGTCAGCTGTGTGACTTTGGGCAGGTCACTTCACTTCCCTGGGCCTCCGTGACCTCATCTGTAGAATGGGGATGAAGACTGGGAGCCCCCCGTGGGACAACCTGATCACTTCGAACAGTGCTTTGCACATAGGAAGCGCTTAATAAATGCCATTATTATTATGATGATGTGGTCCTCTCCCAAGCTCTTAGTACAGTGCTCTGCACACAGTAAGCGCTCAATAAATACCACTGATTGATCAGGGCTTCGCAATTATGCCCCCTCCCATCCCAGGTTCCTCCTGGGGGCTGAGCTCCAATCCAGGCACCCCCTCCTCCAGCTTCGGCCCCACTCGCCCCTGTCCCCTCAACTCCTCCAAATCCCCGAGGAACCCAGTCAATACCCAAGGTGACCCCCCATTTCGCCGCTCTGCACCCCGTGGCCCTTCTGACCCAATCTTGGCCTGATGTTCCCCCTACCCCCACCCCTCCAGGGCCCCCAGGACCCTCTAGCTGGAGTATAGGGGAGGAGATGGACAGGAGCCTGAGTGGGAGAGTGACCTACTGCGTCTTTCATCCGGAAGCTGCCTGGCTCCTGGTCCATCTTGGTCGGCGGGGGATGAAGGGGAGGCCGCCCTGTGCCCGCTCCAGGCCTGAGACTGAGACCAGCAGCTCCCACCCGCGTCCCAGCCGGGCCCGGTGGGATGGGGAGGGGACGACGGGATGGGGAGAGGGAGGGGAAAGGCTTGGGAGCCAGCGGGTGACGCCCGCCCAGGTGCCCCAACCGGTTACTTTCCTTTGTCGTTTTTCCACCTTGGATGGAAGGAGACTCTCAGAGACAAGTCCATGCCGGGGGCCTGGAAAGCAAAGCCGCTGGCACAGCTGGCACAGCTGGCACAGCTGGCAGAGCAGGCCTTCCCCCCACCCCCCGGCCGGGGCTCAGCCGGGGCATGGTTGGTAAACTGGCGGGGGCTCTCTCCAAAGGTCAACCAGTCCATTCTCCTGCCTCCGGACGGGTCGACTGACTTATCTTTACATTCTAGATGATAAATTCATTCATTCAATCGTATGTATTGTGTATTGTATTGTACTGTATTGTATAGACTGTGAGCCCACTGTCGGGTAGGGACTGTCTCTATATGTTGCCAATTTCTACTTCCCAAGCGCTTAGTCCAGTGCTCTGCACATAGTAAGCGCTCAATAAATACGATTGATGATGATGATGATGATGTATTGAGCGCTTACTGTGTGCCGAGCACTGGACTAAGCGCTTGGGGAGTACAAGTTGGCAACGTCTAGAGACGGTCCCTACCCAACAACGGGCTCACGGTCTAGAAGGGGGAGACAGACAACAAAACAAAACGTGTGGACAGGTGTCATCAGAATAAATAGAAGCAAAGCTAGATGCACGTCATGAACAAAATAAATAGAATAGTAAATATGTACAAGTAAAATAAATAGAGTGATAAATCGGTACAAACATATATACAGGTGCTGTGGGGAGGGGAAGGAGGTAGGGTGGGGGGATGGAGAGGGGGAAGAGGAAAAAGGGGGCTCAATCTGGGAAGGCTTCCTTGGGGAGGTGACCTCTCAGTAGGGCTTTGAAGGGAGGATGTGCGGAAGGAGGGCATTCCAGGCCAGGGTTGACTGCGGTGGGACAGGTGAGAATAATAAATTACTCATTTAGACTGTGGGCTCGTTGTGGGCAGGGACCGTTTCTACTCACTGTTGAAGTGTACTCTCCCCAGTGCTTAGTACAGTGCTCTGCACTGTGAGCCCTCAATAAATTCCATCGATTGACTGACACTTCCCCAGCCCGGAGGGAGGAGGGAGGGGTCGGGGAAAGCAGTAGAGACATTTTGATCTTTTGTTCTTAAAAGATCTCCAGACTCAGCTTATCCCCCAGGCCCTAACTTGAGTAAGAATAATAATGATTCATAATTGTGGTATTTGTTAAGCACTCACATCAGGTACTGTACTAAGCGCCGGGGTGGATACAAGCAAATCGGGTTGGACAAAGTCCCGGCCCCACTTGGGGCTCGCAATCTCAATCCCCATTTTACAGATGAGGGAACTGAGGCCCAGAGAAGTGAAGTGACGTGCCCAAGGCCACACAGCAGATGAGTGGCGGAGCCGGGATTAGAACCCACAACCTTGCAACTTCCAGGCCCGGGCTCTATCCACTATGCCTTGTGAGGTCTAAAGCTTGCCTCTCTTTCAGGTTTGTGCCTCAGTCTGCTGTGTGACCTTGGGCAAGTCAATTCCCTTCTTTGGGCCTCAGTTCCCTCATCTGTCAAATGAGGATTAAAAAAATAATTTGGTATTTGTTAAGTGCTTATTATGTGCCAAGCACTGTTCTAAGCACTGGCTGGGGGGATACAAGGTCATCGGGTTGTCCCACATGGGGCTCACAATCTTAATCCCCATTTTCCAGATGATGTTACTGAGGCCCAGAGAAGTGAAGTGACTTGCCCAAAGTCACACAGCTGATAAATGGGGGAGACAGGATTAGAACCCATGACCTCTAACTCCCAAGCCCGTGCTCTTCCCACTGAGCCACGCTGCTTCTCTAAGACAGTGAGCCCCATGGGGGACAGGGACTGTGTCCAACCTGATTACTTTGTATTTACCCCAGTGCTTAGTACAGTGCCTGGCACATAGTAAGCACTTGACAAATACCATAAAAAGGGTGGGGGCTAGAGGGCTGAAGGTCAATATTTTTGCTTTATTGAGAGTCAAGGGAGCCTCAGATGGACTCTTCTTAATGTTCCAGCAACCCCCCCCACCAAAAAAAACCAAACAATGATCCCCCACTAGACTGGATGCTTACAGTGGGCAGGAAATGTGTCAGTTTATTGTTCTATTGTCCTCTCCCAAGCGCTTAGTACAGCATTCTGCCCACAGTAAACTCAATAAATACGATTGAATGAATGAATGAATGTTTAATCTTCCCCCACCGAGACCCCTATTCATTCATTCAATCAGTAATAATAATAATGGCATTTATTAAGCGCTTACTATGTGCAAAGCACTGTTCTAAGCGCTGGGGAGGTTACAAGATGATCAGGTTGTCCCACGTGGGCCTCACAGTCTTAATCCCCATTTTCCAGATGAGGTAACTGAGGCACAGAGAAGTGAAGTGACTTGCCCAAAGTCACACAGCTAAGTGGCAGAGCCGGGATTTGAACCCATGACGTCTGACTCCAAAGCCCGGGCTATTTCCACTGAGCCCCACTGCTTCTCTATTATCAATCGTATTTACTGAGCACTTACTGTGTGCAGTGCACTGCACACTCCCCCTCGTCCCCCTCTCCATCTCCCCCCATCTTACCTCCTTCCCTTCCCCACAGCACCTGAATATATGTTTGTACATATTTATTACTCTATTTATTTATTTATCTTACTTGTACATATCTATTCTATTTATTTTATTTTGTTAGTATGTTTGGTTTTGTTCTCTGTCTCGCCCTTCTAGACTGTGAGCCCGCTGTTGGGTAGGGACTGTCTCTATGTGTTGCCGACTTGTCCTTCCCAAGCGCTCAGTCCAGTGCTCTGCACACAGTAAGCGCTCAATAAATCCGATTGATTGATTGATTGATTGATTGCACTGTGCTAAGCGCTTGGAAAGTACATTCCCTAGGGTTCGCCTCACCTTCTTCTGCCCCTTCTGTCAGAAGGCCTCTGCCCCTTCCATTTCGAGTCAAGAACTGGACCTGATCTCGAGGGAGGAGGGAGACCCCCAGGTTGGGGGAAATCTGTCCCACATGGGGACCCTGTCCCACATGGGGCTCACGGTCTTCATCCCCATTTTACAGATGAGGTGGCTGAGGCCCAGGGAAGTGAAGTGACTTGCCCAAGATCACACAGCAAGCAAGCGGCGGAGCCGGGATTAGAACCCAGGTCCGGGCTCTATCCATTAGGAGATACGGTTTCTGCCCCAAGAGCTCAGTCTGCAGCTAGTGAGGAGTATTTCTTCAGAATGGCCATTGGATTACTGCATTATTTGTACATATTTATTCTATTTATTTTATTTTGTTAATACGTTTTGTTGTCTGTCTCCCCCTTCTAGACTGTGAGCCCGCTGTTGGGTAGGGACCGTCTCTATATGGGAAGCAGCGTGGCTCGGTCGAAAGAGCCCGGGCTTTGGAGTCAGAGGTCATGGGTTCGAATCCCAACTCCGCCACATCAATCAATCAATCGTATTTATTGAGCGCTTACTATGTGCAGAGCACTGTACTGAGCGCTTGGGAAGTACAAATTGGCAACACATAGAGACAGTCCCTACCCAACAGTGGGCTCACAGTCTAAAAGGGGGAGACAGAGAACAGAACCAAACATACCAACAAAATAAAATAAATAGGATAGAAATGTACAAGTAAGATAAATAAATAAATAAATAGAGTAATAAATATGTACAACCATATATACATATATAAAGGTGCTGTGTGACCTTGGGCAAGTCACTTAACTTCTCTGAGCCTCCGTTACCTCATCTGTAAAACGGGGATTAAGACTGTGAGCCCCACGTGGGACAACTTGATCACCCTGTATCATCATCATCATCATCATCGATCGTATTTATTGAGCGCTTACTGTGTGCAGAGCACTGTACTAAGCGCTTGGGAAGTACAAATTGGCAACATATAGAGACAGTCCCTACCCAACAGTGGGCTCACAGTCGAAAAGGGGGAGACAGAGAACAAAACCAAACACCCTAACAAAATAAAATAAATAGAATAGATATGTACAAGCAAAATAAATAAATACAGTAATAAATATGTACAAACATATATACATACATCATCATCAATTGCATTTATTGAGCGCTTACTATGTGCAGAGCACTGTACTAAGCGCTTGGGAAGTACAAATTGGCAACATATAGAGACAGTCCCTACCCAACAGTGGGCTCACAGTCTAAAAGGGGGAGACAGAGAACAAAACCAAACATACTAACAAAATAAAATAAATAGAATAGATATGTACAAGCAAAATAGAGTAATAAATATGTACAAACATATATACATATAGCATCATCAATCGTATTTATTGAGCGCTTACTATGTGCAGAGCACTGTACTAAGCGCTTGGGAAATGCAAATTGGCAACATATAGAGACAGTCCCTACCCAACAGTGGGCTCACAGTCGAAAAGGGGGAGACGGAGAACAAAACCAAACATACTAACAAAATAAAATAAATAGAATAGATATGTACAAGCAAAATAAATAGAGTAATAAATATGTACAAACATATATACATATAGCATCATCAATCGTATTTATTGAGCGCTTACTATGTGCAGAGCACTGTACTAAGTGCTTGGGAAGTGCAAATTGGTAACATATAGAGACAGTCCCTACCCAACAGTGGGCTCACACCTATATACAGGTGTATCCCCACCAGTGCTTAGACGCACATAGCAAGCGCTTCACAAATGCCATTATTATTTATTATTTATGTTGCCAACTTGTACTTCCCAAGCACTTAGTCCAGTGCTCTGCACGCAGTAAGCGCTCAATAAATATGATTGAATGAATGAATGAATGTCACCGCCTAAGGCGTTGGTTGGGCCTTTTCCCCTGCCGCCCCCAGACCCACTCAATCAATCAATCAATCAATCAATCGTATTTATTGAGCGCTTACTATGTGCAGAGCACTGTACTAAGCGCTTGGGAAGTACAAATTGGCATCACATAGAGACAGTCCCTACCCAACAGTGGGCTCACAGTCTACAAGGGGGAGACAGAGAACAGAACCAAACATACCAACAAAATAAAACTGCAGTCCTGGACTGGTGTCCCCTTCCCCACCCAGGGGCCCTGCTCTTTTCCCACGCAGGGGAGCCCCACTCCCTCCAGGGGGTTCTCCCTGATTAATGCTGACTTAGGGGACCGCCCCAGCCCGGCCTGGCCCGCCCTGGTGATTTACAGGCACCTCCGGGGGCTATGTCATAGTCGAACTGGGTCCCTCCCCTGCTGGGAATCATCCTGCCTCGTCCCCCCCCCAAAGGGCCACTCAGCCCGCCAGATATAAAGGCTCTGCCCCCTCCACACACGTAAAAATAATAATAATAATTGTCAGATTTAAGTGCTTACTAGGTGGAAGTACTACTAATAATAGTGATGGTATTTGTTAAGTGCTTAATAATTATAATAATGGCATTTATTAAGCACTGACTATGTGCAAAGCACTGTTCTGAGCGCTGGGGAGGTTACAAGGGGATCAGGTTGTCCCACGGGGGGCTCACGGTCTTCATCCCCATTTTTTCAGATGAGGTAACTGAGGCATAGAGAATAATAATAATAATAATGATAATGATGATGGCATTTGTTAAGCGCTTACTAATAATAATAATGGCATTTATTAAGCACTTACTATGTGCAAAGCACTGTTCTAAGCGCTGGGGAGGTTACAAGGTGATCAGGTTGTCCCACGGGGGGCTCACAGTCTTCATCCCCAGTTTTCAGATGAGGTAACTGGGGCATAGAAAATAATAATAATAATGATGATGGCATTTATTAAGTGCTTACTGTGTGCAAAGCACTGTTCTAAGCGCTGGGGAGGTTACAAGGGGATCAGGTTGTCCCACGAGGGGCTCACAGTCTTCATCCCCATTTCTTCAGTTGAGGTAACTGAGGCATAGAGAATAATAATAATAATAATGATGATGATGGCATTTGTTAAGTGCTTACTAATAATAGTAATGGCATTTATTAAGCGCTTACTATGTGCAAGGCACTGTTCTAAGCGCTGGGGAGGTTACAAGGTGATCACAGTCTTCATCCCCATTTTTTCAGATGAGGTAACTGAGGAATAGAGAATAATAATAATAATGATGATGGCATTTGTTAAGCGCTTACTAATAATAATGGCATTTATTAAGCGCTTACTATGTGCAAAGCACTGTTCTGAGCGCTGGGGAGGTTACAAGGTGATCAGGTTGTCCCACGGGGGGCTCACAGTCATTATCCCCATTTTTTCAGATGAGGTAACTGGGGCATAGAAAATAATAATAATAATGATGATGGCATTTATTAAGCGCTTACTGTGTGCAAAGCACTGTTCTAAGCGCTGGGGAGGTTACAAGGGGATCAGGTTGTCCAACGGGGGGCTCACAGTCTTCATCCCCATTTTTTCAGATGAGGTAACTGAGGAATAGAGAATAATAATAATAATAATGATGATGATGGCATTTGTTAAGCATTTACTAATAATAGTAATGGCATTTATTTAGCGCTTACTATGTGCAAAGCACTGTTCTAAGCGCTGGGGAGGTTACAAGTTGATCAGGTTGTCCCACGGGGGGCTCACAGTCTTCATCCCCAGTTTTCAGATGAGGTAACTGAGGCATAGAGAATAATAATAATAATAATGATGGCATTTGTTAAGCGCTTACTAATAATGGTAATGGCATTTATTAAGCGCTTACTATGTGCAAAGCACTGTTTTAAGTGCTGGGGAGGTTACAAGTTGATCATGTTGTCCCACGGGGGGCTCACAGTCTTAATCCCCATTTTACAGATGAGGTCACTGAGGCTCTGAGAAGTTAAGTGACTTGCCCAAGGTCACACAGCAGACATGTGGAGGAGCCAAGATTCGAACCCATGACCTCTGACTCCAAAGCCCGTGCTCTTTCCACTGAGCCACGCTGCTTCTCGCCCAAAGTCACACAGCTGACAATTGGTGGAGCTGGGATTTGAACCCCTGACCTCTGACTCCAAAGCCCAGGCTCTTTCCACTCCAAGCACTCTTCTAAACGCTGGGGTAGATACAAGGTTGTCCCATGTGGGGCTCACAGTCTTCATCCCCATTTTGCAGATGAGGTAACTGAGACACAGAGAAGCTAAGTGGCTTGTCCAAAGTCACAGAGCTAATAAGTGGCAGAGCGGGACTAGAACCCATGACCTCTGACTCCAAAGCCTGGGCTCTTTCCACTCCGAGCACTGTTCTAAGCGCTGGGGTAGATACAATCAATCAATCGTATTTATTGAGTGCTTACTGTGTGCAGAGCACTGTACTAAGCGCTTGGGAAGTACAAGTTGGCAACATCTAGAGACAGTCCCTACCCAACAGTGGGCTCACAGTCTAAAAGTGATACAAGGTCGTCAGCTTGTCCCACGTGGGGCTCACAGTCTAGAAGGGGGAGACAGACAACAAAACAAAACATATTAACAAAATAAAATAAATAGAATATGTACAAGTAAAATAAATAGAGTAATAAATATGTACAAACACATATACAGGTATATACATATATTAGAATTAGAATCCAGGTTGCCCGACTCTCAGGCCCAGCCTCTTTCCACGTGACTAAGCAGATATATGGTCTCCCCTTCCCCTTAATAATAATAATAATAATAATAAGAAGAAGAATGATGGTACTAGTTAAGCACTTACTATGTGCCAAGCACTGTTGTAAGCGCTAGGGTAGATACAAGGTAATCAGGTTGTCCCACGTGGGGCTCACAGTCTTCATCCCCATTTTCCAGATGAGGTAACTGAGGCACAGAGAAGTTAAGTAACTTGCCCAAGGTAACACAGCTGACAAGTGGCGGAGCTGGGATTAGAACCCAAGACCTCTGACTCCCAAGCCCGGGCTCTTTCCACTGAGCCACCATGCTTCTTAAGCCTTAAGCCACCCAGGAGAGGCTGGAGCTTTGAACCATGATAATAACAATAATAATAAAATAATAGTGATATTTGTTAAGCGCTTACTATTCATTCATTCAATCGTATTCATTCATTCAATCATATTTATTGAGTGCTTACTGTGTGCAGAGCACTGGACTAAGCACTTGGGAAGTACAAGTTGGCAACATATAGAGACGGTCCCAACCCAACGGTGGGCTCACAGTCTAGAAGGGGGAGACAGAGAACAAAACAAAACATATTAACAAAAAATAAATAGAATAAATATATACAAATAAAATAAATAAATAAATAAATATATTGTGTGCAGAGCACTGTACTAAGCACTTGGGAAGAACAAGACGGTGACATATAGAGCCGGCCCCTACTCAACAACGGGCTCAGAGTCTAGAAGGGGGAGACAGACAACAAAACATGTAGACAGGTGTCAAAATCATCAGAACAAATCAGGTTGGATACAGTCCCTGTCCCACATGGGGCTCACAGGCTTAATCCTCATTTTCCAGATGAGGAAACTGAGGCTCAGAGAAGGGAAGCGACTTACCCAAGGTCACACAGCGGACAAGTCACAGAGCTGCGATTAGAACCCAGGCTCTATATGTTGCCAACTTGTACTTCCCAAGCGCTTAGTACAGTGCTCTGCACACAGTAAGCGCTCAATAAATATGATTGAATGAATGAAAGGTCCTTTTGCATCCCAGGCCCGGGCTCTAGCCACTAGGCTACACAGGCTTAGAGAAGCAGCATGGCAGAATGGATCGACCTCAAGACTGGGAGTCAGAAGATCATGGGTTCCAATCCCGGCTCCACCACTTCTCTGCTGTCTGCTCTTGGGCAAGTCGCTTTACTTCTCTGAGCCTCAGTTCCCTCATCTGTAAAATGGGGATTGAGACCGTGAGCCCCACCTGGGACTGGGACCGTGTCTAGCCCGATCTGTTTGTAATAATAACATTGATAATGGCATTTATTAAGCCCTTACTATGTGCAAAGCACTGTTCTAAGCACTGGGGAGGTTACAAGGTGATCAGGTTGTCCCACGGGGGGCTCACAGTCTTCATCCCCATTTTACAGATGAGGGAACTGAGGCCCAGAGAAGTGAAGCGAATTGCCCTAAGTCACACGGCTGACAATTGGCACAGCCGGGATTTGAATCCATGACCTCTGACTCCAAAGCCCGGGCTCTTTTCCACTGAGCCACGCTGCTTCTTGTATCCATCCCAGCGCTTAGTACAGTGCCTGGCACATCATTAAGCACTTAAATACCACAATTATTGCTATTATTACACTGCTGCTTCTATCACCACCCCTGCCACCTCACCCTCTTCTCTCTATCCCAGGACTGACCCGCTCACCGTGCTCAGCCCTCATCTCTCCCACATTCCCCCGCCCGGAATGCCCTCCCTCCTCCTCCTCACCCAACCACGTTCCCAACTTCCAGTCTACTCAAATGACGTCCACTCACAGTCCACTCACATCACGCATCGGATCCCCCCTAGTAATAATAATAAATGGTATTTGTTAAGCGCTTACTATGTGCAAAGCATTGTTCTAAGCGCTGGGGGGGATACAAGGAGATCAGGTTGTCCCACGGGGGGCTCACAGTCTTCATCCCCATTTTGCAGAGGAGGTAACTGAGGCACAGAGAAGTGAAGTGACTTGCCCAAAGTCACACAGCTGACAATTAGAAGAGCTGGGATTTGAACCCATGACCTCTGACTCCAAAACCCGGGCTCTTTCCACTGAGCCACGCTGCTTCTCATGCCCGCCTCTCCCTTTCCCTTGGCTTCCTCCAGCCCGGCTCCAACCCCTAGGTCAGACTCACCACTGGCTACAGAGAAGCAGAGTGGATAGAGCCCAGGCCTAGGAGTCAGGAGGTCATGGGTTCTAATCCCACCAGTGCCACTTGCCCGCTGGGTGACCTTGGTTAAGTCACTTTACTTCTCTGGGCCTCAGTTACCTCATCTGTAAAATGAGGCTTGAGACTGTGAGCCCCACGTGGGCCAGGGACTGTGTCCAACCCCATTTGCTGGTATTGACCCCAGCGCTTAGTACAGTGCCTGGCACATAGTAAGTGTTTAACAAACACCATCATCATCATTATTATTATTACTACAGAAATACGTTGCTTCCCAGATAGGACGCTCTGTATTTTCCCCTGATCAATCAATGAATCATATTATATTTTTTATGGTATTCATTAAGTGCTTACTATGTGCCAGGCACTGTTCTAAGCGCGGAGGTAGATAATAATAATAATAGCATTTATTAAGTGCTTACTATGTGCAAAGCACTGTTCTAAGCGCTGGGGAGGTGATCCAGTTGTCCCACGGGGGGCTCACAGTCTTAATCCCCATTTTACCGATGAGGTAACTGAGGCCCAGAGAAGTGAAGTGACTTGCCCACAGTCACACAGCTGACAAGTGGCGGAGCTGGGATTTGAACCCATGACCTCTGACTCCAAAGCCCAGGCTCTTTCTACTGAGCCACACTGCTTCTATACAAGCAGGCTAATCAGGTTGGATGCAGTCCATGCCCCTCATCGGCCTCACGGTCTTAATCCCCATTTTACAGATGAGGGAACCAAGGCCCAGAGAAGTTAAATGACTTGCCCACGGTCACACAGCACAGAAGTGGTGGGGCCGGGATTAGAATCCAGGTCCAGAATACTGTGTGCAGAGCACTGTACCAAGTGCCTGGGAGAGTGCACTCTGAGTGATAGACATGTTCCCTGCCAATAAGTACAGTGCTTTGCATGCAGTAAGTAGCCTGCTGTTGGGTAGGGACTGTCTCTATATGTTGCCGACTTGTACTTCCCAAGCGCTTAGTACAGTGCTCTGCACACAGTAAGCGCTCAATAAATACGACTGACTGACTGAATGAATGAAATACCACTGACTGATCGATTACTGACATCCATCTTCTAGACTGTGAGCCTGCTGTTGGGTAGGGACCATCTCTATATGTTGCCAACTTGTACTTCCCAAGCGCTTAGTACAGTGCTCTGCACACAGTAAGCGCTCAATAAATACGACTGACTGACTGAATGAATGAATCCAACTCTGGTACATCTAGATGCCCGATTTATCTACCAAACCACTTGGCCTAGTGGAAACAGCCCAGGCTGGGAGTCCGGAGACCCGACTTCTAATTCCAGATCTGCCAATTGCTTGCTGCGTAACCTTGGGCAAGTCACTTTACTTCTCTGTGACTCAGTTTCCTCATTTGTAAAATGGGGATTCAATACCTGTTCTCCCTCCTTACTTGACTGTAAGCCCCATATGGGACAGGAACTGTGCCCATTCTGATTAGTTTGAATCTACTCTCATCTGTAAAACGGGGATTAAGACTGTGAGCCCCCCTGATCACCTTGTAACCTCCCCAGTGCTTAGAACAGTGTTTTGCACACAGTGAGCGCTTAATAAATGCCATCATTATTATTATTACCCTGGTGCTTAGAACAGTGCTGGGCACATAGTAAATGCTTAATGAATAACATGAAAAATATATCCGAGCTCTGACTGCTGTGAGACTTTAATCACTTTACTGCATCCACTCACATGTGGCTTAGTGGCGAGAACCCGGGCTTGGGAGTCAGAGGACGTGAGTTCTAGTCCCGGCTCTGCCACTTGTCAGCTGGGTGACTTTGGGCAAGTCACTTAGCTTCTCTGTGCCTCAGTTACCTCATCTGGAAAATGGGGATTAAGGCTGTGAGCCCCTGGTGGGACAACTGATAACCCTGTGTCTACCCCAGTGCTTAGAACAGTGCTTGGCACATAGTAAACGTTAACCAATACCATCATTATTATTAGAGAAGCAGTGTGGCTTAGTGGAAAGAACACGGGCTTAGGAGTCAGAGGACGTGGGTTCTAATCCTGGCTCCGCCACTTATCAACTGTGTGATTTGGGGCAAGTCACTTAAGCGCTTACTATGTGCAAAGCACTGTTCTAAGCGCTGAGGAGGTTGCAAGGTGGTCAGGTTGTCCCACGGGGGGCTCACAGTCTTAGAAGCAGTGTGGCTCAGTGGAAAGAGCCCGGGCTTTGGAGTCAGAGGTCATGGGTTCAAATCTCGACCCCGCCAACTGTCAGCTGTGTGACTTTGGGCAAATCACTTAACTTCTCTGTGCCTCAGCCACCTCATCCAGCGCTTAGAACAGTGCCCTGCACATAGTAAGCGCTTAACAAATGCCAACGTTATTATTATTATTATTATCTGTAAAATGGGGATTAAAACTGGGAGCCCCCCGTGGGACAACCTGATCACCTTGTAACCTCCCCAGTGCTTAGAACAGTGCTTTGCACATAATAAGCGCTTAACAAATACCACCATTATTATTATTATTATTCTCTGTGCCTCACTTACCTCATCTGCCAAATGGGGATTAAGACTGTGAGCCCCGTGTGGGACAACCTGATTACCATGCATCTACCCCAGGGCTCAGAACAGTGCTTGGCACCTAGTAAGCGCTTAACCAATACCAGTCCATACAATCTGGCGCAGGGACTGGGGCTGACCAGATGATCTTGTAACTTCCACAGTGCTTGACCCATCCTAAGCGCTTAACAATCAATCAATCGTATTTATTGAGCGCTTACTGTGTGCGGAGCACTGGACTAAGCGAAATACCACGGTGATTGTTATTATTCCTAACTTGGTTCCCAGCTCTCCCTCTCCTCCGCAGCTCCTCTCGGGAACAAACCGCCACCCGGCAAGAGTCGGAACCAAAGGAAAAACCATTTCGTTTTATTGTTTAATAAAAAACAAAACAGACGTAACCTTCTGAAAACATCTTTCTACAGCGTAATTTCACAGAAATTATCTCAGAAACCGTGTGGGGCCTTCCTCCCGCTCCTTCTCCCTCCTTTCCCCCCCGGGGAAGGGGGGACCGAGATGAAGGGGTGCCTGACACCCCCCCACCATGGTGAGGGGGCGACCCCCAACTCTTCATTCTCCACCCCCTTCCCCGAGGCACCATTTCCAAGGGGAGCCTTGGGGAGTGGGTTTGTCTCCAAGCTAGGAGCTCCCTTCCTTGGCAGTGATGCCGGGGGGCAAGGAAACAAGGCGGGAGTGGGCAAATCTGGGTCTGAAGGGGGAAAGGGGACCCTTCTCCCATCCTTAGCAGCCCCCTCCCCACCGTCCCCGGGGACCCACGTCTCTAAGAAACTAGACCCTTGAAGAAGAAAGAAAAATCACAAAATACTGTGGCCTCCGGCTGGAAGGTCTGGAGACCCCCTTCAGTTCTTCGCAGCCTGGACAGCCTGGTAGGGGAGGGGGTCCTCTGTGCGGGGCTTGGCCTGGGGGAGGGTCCCGGGGGTCTCCTGGCATCAGTCCCGGGGGGTTTTCTTGCTGTGGGCGTTCCACATGCCACGCTTGGAGTGGTAGTAATGGTAAAAGTTCCTGAGCCGCAGACGCTCCACTTCCAGCCCGCTCTGCAAGACCCTGCCGGGGCAGGGGGCCAAAGATTGGGGTGGGGGGACAGGGAGGGGGACACAGGGGGGACAGAAAGGAGAGGACTTAGGGTCCGGGCTGCCCTGACCACCAGAAGCCCCAGGTCCCTCCCGCGGGGAGCAGGCAGAGCTATGGGGCAAGAGGGCCTAGGAATCATCATCATCATCAATCGTATTTATTGAGCGCTTACTGTGTGCGGAGCACTGTACTAAGCGCTTGGGAAGTACAAGTTGGCAACATCTAGAGACAGTCCCTACCCAACGGTGGGCTCACAGTCTAAAAGGGGGAGACAGAGAACAAAACCAAACATACTAACAAAATAAAATAAATAGAGCCTTCTCTAAGTGGCTTAGAAATAATTATTAGAAATATTATTAGAAATAATAGTAATAATAATGATGGTATGTATTAAGCACTTACCATGTGCCAACGACTGTTCTAAGCACGGGGGTGGATACAAATCAGTTCCATTCACTCATTCAATCGCATTTACTGAGTCCTGACTGGGTGCAGAGCACTGTACTAAACGCTTGGCAAAGTACACTACAGCCATAAAGGGAGACAATCCCTGCCCACAACGAGCTCACAGTTTGGGCTATGTGGAGGGAGGCAGGAATCAGTACAAGTACACAGGCGTCGGTATAAATAAGTAAAAACAGATTGGACACAGTGCATCCTGAAAGGCCGTAAGCTCGTTGTGGGCGGGGAATATGTCTGTTTATTGTTGTACCTGTATATATGTACATATGTTTGTACATATTTATTACTCTATTTATTTATTTATTTATTTTACTTGTACATATCTATTCTATTTATTTTATTTTGTTAGTATGTTTGGTTTTGTTCTCTGTCTCCCCCTTTTAGACTGTGAGCCCACTGTTGGGTAGGGACTGTCTCTAGATGTTGCCAACTTGGACTTCCCAAGCGCTTAGTCCAGTGCTCTGCACACAGTAAGCGCTCAATAAATACGATTGATTGATTGATTGTACTGAACTCTCCCAAGTGCTCAGTACAGTGATTTGCACACAGTAAACGCTCAATAAATATGATCAGATAATGAATGAACTCCTGTGGGGGGTGAAGGGGGTTCCCACTGACCACGCCTCCAGCCCCACCTGGGATGGCTCACCCACTGCCCCTCCTGGAAAGAAGGTCTCTCACTGACCCCTTCCTCAGCCATGCAGGGCAGAGTTTTCCCCTGGCCCTACAGCCAACCCCACCCGGGGGTCTCCCATGGGCCTGGTCCCCCAGGGTCCGGCCCCCCAGCCCCTCCCGGACGGTACCTGTCCAGCAGCTCCCAGTCCTCCCCACCCCAGCGGTCCCGGAACTCCTCTGTGTTCATCCCCCCGACCCGGTCGAAGTCGGACTTGTAGATGCCAAACAGGCCAAAGCCGTTCACCTCCCAGTAGCCTGTGGGCAGAGAAGGGGCACAGAGGGGTTAGCCTGGGGTATCCTGCAACCTGGAGGGCACAGAAGGATCAGCCCAGGCCCCCGGGGGCACAGAGGGCACAGAGGGGTCAGCCTGGGCAAGCCTAGGCCTTGGGAGGGGGCACAGAGGGGTCAGTCCAGGCCAGCCCGGGACCCAGGGGGCACAGAGGGGTCAGCCTGGGCCAGCCTAGGACTTGGGGGGGCACAGAGGGGTCAGTCCGGGCCAGCCTGGGACCCGGAGGGCACAGAGGGGTCATCTCAGACCAGCCTCGGCCCCAGGTGGCATGGAGGGCTGCAGAGGGCTCGGGGAGGCAGAGATGGTCAAGGGTGGATGCTGGGAGCTGAGCCAGTGGGGGCATTTGAGTTTGAGGGTGGGATCGGGGGGCGCAGCTTGCCGTTGAAGGCAGGCGGAGGGGGTCTTATCAGAGAGGACCTGGGGTGGGGGGTGGAGTGTGTGTGTGAGAGAGAGAGAGAGACATTATTACTGTTGGGATCCTGGCAGGGGATTTACCTCTGGGGTCTCAGGGGTTACTGTTGGGGCCCCGGGGGGGGTCATCATTGGGATCACAGAGGCAGGATTACGATTGGGGTCCTGGGGAAGGGGGTTATTAATAATAGGAATAACGATTATGGTATCTGTTGAGCGCTTACTATGTGCCGGGCACTGTACTAAGCGCTGGGGTGGATACAAGCAAATCGGTTTGGACACAGTCCCTGTCCCACGTGGAGCTCACAGTCTCCACCCCCATTTGACAGATGGGATCACTGAGGCCCAGGGAAGTGAAGTGACCTGCCCCAGGTCACAGAACAGATAAGGGGCAGAGCCGGGATTAGAATCAATCAATCGATCGTATTTATTGAGCGCTTACTGTACTAAGCGCTTGGGAAGTCCAAGTTGGCAACATATAGAGACGGTCCCTACCCAACAGTGGGCTCACAGTCTAGAAGATTAGATTAGATTAGAACCCATGACCTTCCGAATCCCAGGCCCGGGCTCGATCCAGTACGCCACGCGGCTTCACAATGGGTTGCCACTGGGGTCTCAGGGGTTATCAGTGGGGTCACGGAGGCGGGGTGGGGGTCCCGGGAAGGGCGAGGGGGGGGTTACCGTTGGGCTCCTGGGGCGAGCTCCCACAGCTGAGGCGCATGACGATGGGAGCGTAGGCCAGCCTGCCCTCCACGCAGTGCTTGCGGACGCTGTCCAGGATGTTGGCGGGAAAATGGATGTGCAGGTCGCAGAGGAACACGATGCTGCCCTGGTCCTGTCCCGGGGTCGCCACGGTCAGAGGGGGCAGCTGGGACCCCCCGCCCTTTTGCCGCCCCCTCCCCGGCGTCCAGCCCCCAGCCCCTCCTCACCTCAATGGAGTCCACCCCCGCCTGCAGCCCGGCCGAACGCTCAAAGTTCCCCGTCCGCTTCAGATATTGATACCTGAGGGGTGGCGGAGGGGTGAGAGCCAGTGGGAGACACGCCCGGACGAGGGGTCCCGGCCGGGCAGTGCCCCCCAACCCAGGGTGGGCCGCCCCCCGGGGAACCCATGAGGCTGGAGGGCCGGGTTGAGGGGCAGTGCTCAATAATAAAAGATTGGGGTATTTGGATCCGAAAGCTGGACGGTGAAGGAACAGGATTGAAAGAGCATCGATTCTTTTGAAATGCGGTGTTGGAGAAGGCTTTGGAGAATAATGATAATAATCATCTTTTAGACTGTGAGCCCACTGTTGGGTAGGGACCGCCTCTAAATGTTGCCAACTTGTACTTCCCAAGCGCTTAGTACAGTGCTTTGCACACAGTAAGTGCTCAGTAAATACGATTGATTTATTACGATGATGGCATTTGTTAAGCGCTTACTATGTGCAAAGCACTGTTCTAAGCGCTGGGGGGGATACATGGTGATCACATTGTCCCACACGGGGCTCACAATCTTAATCCCCATTTTACAGATGAGGGAACTGAGGCCCAGAGAATAATAATGGCATTTTTATTAAATGCTTACTATGTGCAAAGCACTGTTCTAAGCGCTGGGGGGATACATGGTGATCACATTGTCCCACATGGGGCTCACAATCTTAATCCCCATTTTACAGACGAGGGAACTGAGGCCCAGAGAATAATAATGGCATTTTTATTAAGTGCTTACTATGTGCAAAGCACTGTTCTAAGCGCTGGGGGGGGTTAAAAGGTGATCACATTGTCCCACATGGGACTCACAATCTTAATCCCCATTTTACAGATGAGGGAACTGAGGCCCAGAGAATAATAGTGGCATTTTTATTAAGTGCTTACTATGTGCAAAGCACTGTTCTAAGCGCTGGGGGGATACATGGTGATCACATTGTCGCACACGGGGCTCACAATCTTAATCCCCATTTTACAGATGAGGGAACTGAGGCCCAGAGAATAATAATGGCATTTTTATCAAGTGCTTACTACATGCAAAGTACTGTTCTAAGCACTGGGGAGGTTACAAGGTGATCAGGTTGTCCCACTGGGGGCTCACGGTCTTAATCCCCATTTTGCAGATGAGGTAATTGAGGCCCAGAGAAGTGACTTGCCCAAAGTCACACAGCTGACAATTGGTGGAGCCGGAATTTGAACCCACGACCGCCGACTCCCACGCCCATGCTTTTCCCACTGAGCCACGCTGCTTCTCCAAGAACGTGGATGGCCCGAAAAACAAATAAATGGGTTTTGGAGCAAAGTAAGCCAAAGGGGTCTTCGGAAGGCCAAATGATTCGAGTAAGATGAGCATAGTTTGGACCCATCATCAGGAAGACGAATCCTCTGGAGAAGGCACGAATGCTAGGAAAAGTCCAGGGAAAATGTGGAAGGGGCAGGCCGGAGGTTACATGGACAGAGACCGTAACAATGGTAACGGAAAAATCATTAGCAAGCTCACGGATCAGGGCAGAAGACGGAATATTCCGGAGAAAATAGATCCGGAGCGTTGCTAGGAATCGGAAACGACTCGACGGCACTTGATAATAATAATTTGTTAGGCTTACTAAGCAGCTGGGGTAAATACTAAATAATAGAGAAGCGGCATGGCTTAGTGGAAAGAACCCGGGCGAGGTTGTGGGTTCTAATCCCGGCTCTGCCACTTGTCAGCCGTGTGACTTTGGGCAGGTCCCTTCACTTCTCTGGGCCTCAGTTCCCTCATCTGTAAAATGGGGACTAAGACTGTGAGCCCCACGTGGGACAACCTGATTATCTTGCATCTATCCCAGAGCTTAGAACAGTGCTTGGCACCATAGTAAGCGCTTAAATACCATCATTATTATTATTACTAATAATTATTGTGGTATTTGTTAAGCACTTTACCATGGGTAAAGAGCTGGGGTAAATACTGGCACCATAGTAAGCGCTTAACAAATACCATCATTATTATTATTACTAATAATTATTGTGGTATTTGTTAAGCACTTTACCATGGGTAAAGAGCTGGGGTAAATACTGGCACCATAGTAAGCGCTTAACAAATACCATCATTATTATTATTACTAATAATTATTGTGGTATTTGTTAAGCACTTTACCGTGGGTAAAGAGCTGGGGTAAATACTGGCACCACAGTAAGCGCTTAACAGATACCATCATTATTATTATTACTAATAATTATTGTGGTATTTGTTAAGCACTTTACCATGGGTAAAGAGCTGGGGTAAATACTGGCACCGTAGTAAACACCTAACAAATACCATCATTATTATTATTACTAATAATTATTGTGGTATTTGTTAAGCACTTTACCATGGGTAAAGAGCTGGGGTAAATACTGGCACCCTAGTAAGCGCTTAACAAATACCATCATTATTATTATTACTAATAATTATTGTGGTATTTGTTAAGCATTTTACCAGGGGTAAAGAGCTGGGGTAAATACTGGCACCATAGTAAGCGCTTAACAAATACCATCATTATTATTATTACTAATAATTATTGTGGTATTTGTTAAGCACTTTACCATGGGTAAAGAGCTGGGGTAAATACTGGCACCATAGTAAACACCTAACAAATACCATCATTATTATTATTACTAATAATTATTGTGGTATTTGTTAAGCACTTTACCATGGGTAAAGAGCTGGGGTAAATACTGGCACCGTAGTAAACACCTAACAAATACCATCATTATTATTATTACTAATAATTATTGTGGTATTTGTTAAGCACTTTACCATGGGTAAAGAGCTGGGGTAAATACTGGCACCATAGTAAGTGCTTAACAAATCAATCAATCAATCAATCGTATTTATTGAGCGCTTACTGTGTGCAGAGCACTGTACTAAGCACTTGGGAAGTACAAGTTGGCAACAAATACCATCATTATTATTATTACTAATAATTATTGTAGTATTTGTTAAGCACTTCACCATGGGTAAAGAGCTGGGGTAAATACTAAATAACACTAATAATTATTGTGGTATTTGTTAAGCGCTTAATATGTGCCAAGCACTGTTTAAAGCACTGGGGTGGGCGCAAGCAAATTAAGTTGGACACAGCCCAACTAGTAGATCAGAGACAGTCTCTGTCCCGCATGGGGCTTGCAGTCTAAGGGTAGTGGGGAAGGAGAACAGGTATTAAGTGCCTGTTTTACAGAGGAGGAAACTGAGGCACAGAGAAGTTAGATGAGTTGTCCAAAGTCACCCAGCAGACAAGTGGCGGAGCTGAGATTAGAACCCAGGTCCCCCGATTCCCAGCCCCGCGCTCTTTCCATCAAGCCACGCTGCTGGCCAGAGGCAGGGGCATGAATGGAAGCAGCTTGGTCTAGTGGATAGAGCCCGGGCCCCGGAGTCAGAAGGACCCGGGTTCTAATCCTGCCTCCACCCCGTGTCAGTCAGCTGTGTGACCCTGGGCAAGTCATTTGAGAAGCAGCGTGGCTCAGTGGAAAGCGCCCGGGCTTTGGAGTCGGAGGTCATGGGCTCAAATCCCGACTCCGCCACTTTCATTCATTCATTCAGTCATATTTATTGAGCGCTTACTGTGTGCAGAGCACTGTACTAAGCGCTTGGGAAGTACAAGTTGGCAACATATAGAGACGGTCCCTACCCAACAGTGGGCTCACACTTGTCAGCTGTGTGACTTTGGGAAAGTCACTTCACTTCTCTGGGTCTTAGTTCCCCCAGTTCCCTTAGAGAAGCAGCGTGGCTCAGTGGAAAGAGCCCGGGCTTTGGAGTCAGAGGTCATGGGTTCAAATCCCGGCTCCACCAACTGTCAGCTGTGTGACTTTGGGCAAGTCACTTAACTTCTCCGGGCCTCAGTTACCTCATCTGTAAAATGGGGATTAAAACTGTGAGCCCCCTGTGGGACAACCTGATCACCTTGTAACCTCCCCAGCGCTTAGAACAGTGCTTTGCACATAGTAAGCGCTTAACAAATACCATCATCATCATTATTATTATTATTAGAACAGTGCTTTGCACATAGTAAGCGGTTAATAAATGTCATTATTATTATTATTATTATAGTAAGCATTTAATAAATGCCATTATTACTATTATCATTATTATTTCACTTCTCTGGGTCTCAGTTCCCTCATCTGTAAAATGGGGATTAAGAGCGTGAGCCCCATGTGGGACAGGGACTGTGTCCAACCTACCTGGTATCTTCCCCAGCGTTCAGGACGGTGTCTGACACATAGTAAGCGCTTACCAAATACCACCACCATTATTATTATTATTATTCTGTGGTTCCCCCCTGCCCTCACCCGGAGTTGGGGAAGGGAGAAGAGGGAGCGGGTGGGTACCGGGGCAGGCGGGCGTCCCTCAGGGCCTGCTCCACGTCCATGTCGTCGCTGTCGAAGTCCACCAGGACCACGCTGAAGTGGGGGTCTCCCGTGTGGGCGAACAGCTCGGCCATGTCGGAGATGAACTGCTGCACCCAGCGGGCCTGGTTCTTCACTGTGGGGGTGGGTGAGGAGGACCGTAAGACACAGCAAGCGCTCAATTAATAAGACTGAATGAATGAATGAAGGCCCATTTCCTCCCAGAGGCCCTCCCTGACTAAGCCCCCCCCCGTTTCCCCAGCGCTTAGAACAGTGCTTGGCACATAGTAATAATAATAATGGCATTTGTTAAGCGCTTACTATGTGCAAGAGCACTGTTCTAAGCGCTGGGGGGGGGATACAAGGTGATCAAGTTGCCCCACGTGGGGCTCACAATCAATCCCCATTTGACAGATGAGGTAACCGAGGCTCAGAGAAGTTAAGTGACTTGCCCAAGGTCACACAGCCGTCATGTGGTGGGGTCGGGATTCGAACCCATGACCTCGGACTCCAAAGCCCGGGCTCTTTTCACTGAGCCACGCTGCACAGTAAGCGCTTCAGACTGAGCCCCTTCCTTCCTCTCCCCCTCCTCCCCCTCTCCATCCCCCCGCCTTACCTCCT
Source organism: Tachyglossus aculeatus (assembly GCF_015852505.1). Lineage (NCBI taxonomy): Eukaryota > Metazoa > Chordata > Mammalia > Monotremata > Tachyglossidae > Tachyglossus > Tachyglossus aculeatus. The sequence goes on along the minus strand of NC_052087.1, from coordinate 52,568,301 downwards.
TCCCTTCCCCACAGCACCTGTATACATGTATATATGTTTGTACATATTTATTACTCTATTTATTTATTTTACTTGTACATATCTATTCTATTTACTTTATTTGGTTAGTATGTTTGGTTTTGTTCTCTGTCTACCCCTTTTAGACTGTGAGCCCACTGTTGGGTAGGGACTGTCCCTATATGTTGTCAACTTGTACTTCCCATGCGCTTAGTACAGTGCCCTGCACACAGTAAGCGCTCAATAAATACGATTGATCGATTAATACCATCATCATCATCATCTCCCACTTTCTTCTGTGTCCCCCTGACCTGCTCCCTTAATTCATTCCACCCTCCCAGGCCCAAAGCACTTATGTCCCTATCTGTCATTTTATTTATTTATATCAATGTCCGTCTCCCCCTCTAGACTGTAAACTAGCTGTGGGCAGGGAATGTGTCCGTTCATTGTTCTGTTGTGCTCTCCCAAGCGCTTCGTACAGTGCTTCGCACACAGTAAGTGCTCAATAAATACGACTGAATGAACGAATGAATGAATGGGAAGCAGCATGGTCAAGCAGCAAGAGCACAGGCTTGGGAGCCAGAGGTCGTGGGTTCTAATCCCGGCTCTGCCACTTGCCTGCTGTGTGACTCTGGGCAAGTCACTTCACTTCTCTGGGCCTCAGTTCCCTCATCTGGAAAATGGGGATTAGAACTGGGAGCCCCACATGGGACATGGACTGTGTCCAATATGATGATCATATATCTTTCCCAGTGCTTAGAACAGTGTTTGGCACATAGTAAGAGCATAACAAATACCATTATTATTATTATTATTATTATTATTATGGATTCTCAGGGTTCCCAGCAGCCTCCTGAGGCAGACCAAACTGTGTCGGTACTCTCTGGCCGATTTCTTTTGGCCGGCTGCCTGAGTTCTGGAGCCCCCCCCAATACCACCCCTTTCATTCACTCATCCACAGAGCCCGGGCTTGGGAGTCAGAGGATGTGGGTTCTAATCCCGGCTCTGCCACTTGTTTGCTGTGTGACTTTGGGCAAGCCACTTAACTTCTCTGGGCCTCCGTTTCCTCATCTGTCAAATGGGGATGAAGATTGTGAGCCACACATGGGACAACCTGATTACCTTGTATCTCCCCCAGTGCTTAGAACAGTGCTTGGCACATAGTAGGCGCTTAACAAATACCATAATAATAATAATTATTATTCTCTGTGCCCCAGTTACCTCATATGTCAAACGGGGATGAAGACTGTGAGCCACATGTGGGACCACCTGATTACCTTTTGTCTCCCCCAGTGCTTAGAACGGTGCTCGGCACATAGTATGCACTTAACAAATACCATAATAATAATTATTATTATTCTCTGTGCCTCAGTTCCCTCATCTGTCAAATGGGGATGAAGACTGTGAGCCCCACGTGGGACAACCTGATTACCTTGTATCTCCCCCAGCGCTTAGAACAGTGCTCGCCACATAGTAGATGCTTAACAAATACCATAATAATTATTATTATTCCCTGTGCCTCAGTTCCCTCATCTGTCAAATGGGGATGAAGACTATGAGCTGCACGTGGGACAACCTGATTACCTTGTGTCTCCCCCAGCGCTTAGAACAGTGCTCGGCACATAGTAGGCGCTTAACAAATACCATAATTATAATTATTATTATTTTCTGTGCCTCAGTTCCCTCATCTGTCAAATGGGGATGAAGACTGTGAGCCCCACATGGGACAACCTGATTACCTTGTATCTCCCCCAGTGCTTAGAACAGTGCTCGGTACATAGTAAGCGCTTAACAAATACCATCATTATTATTCTTCTCTGTGCCTCAGCTCTCTCATCTGTCAAATGGGGATGAAGACTGTGAGCCGCACGTGGGACAACCTGATTGCCTTGTATCTACCCTAGCCCTAAGAACAGTGCTTTGCACACAGTAAGCGCTTAACAAATACCATCATTATTCTTCTTCTCTGTGCCTCAGCTACCTCATCTGTCAAATGGGGATGAAGACTATGAGCCGCACGTGGGACAACCTGATTACCTTGTATCTCCCCCAGTGCTTAGAACAGAGCTTGGCACATAGTAAGCGCTTAACAAATACCATCATTATTATTATTCTCTGTGCCTCAGCTCCCTCATCTGTCAAATGGGGATGAAGACTGTGAGCCCCACGTGGGACAACCTGATTACTCTGCATCTCCCCCAGCGCTTAGAACAGAGCTTGGCACGTAGTGAGCGCTTAACAAATACCATTATCATTATTATGATTATTCAATGCCGTCAGTTGTATTTATTGAGCGTTTACTGTGTGCAGAGCACTGTGCTAAGCGCTTGGGAAAGTTCAATAAAGCAATAAAGAGAGACAATCCCTGCCCACAAGGAGCTGACAGTCTAGAATCTCTCATTTTCCTTCTTTCCACGCCCTAGGGAGGGGGTGACACCTAGTGGCCAGGTAGGGGACAGGCTTTGCGGTGGAAGGAGTCATTCATTCATTCATTCATTCATTCATTCATTCAATCAATCAATCAATCAATCAATCGTATTTATTGAGCGCTTACTGTGTGCAGAGCACTGGACTAAGCGCTTGGGAAGTCCAAGTTGGCAACATCTAGAGACAGTCCCTACCCAACAGTGGGCTCACAGTCTAGAAGGGGGAGACAGAACAAAACCAAACATACTAACCAAATAAAATAAATAGAATAGATGTGTACAAGTAAAATAAATAAATAAATAAATAAATAGAGTAATAAATCCGTACAAACGTATATCCATATATACAGGTGCTGTGGGGAATGGAAGGAGGTAAGATGGGAGGGATGGAGAGGGAGACGAGGAGAGGGAGACGAGGGGGAGAGGAAGGAAGGGGCTCCGTCTGGGAATTCATTCATTCATTCATTCATTCATTCACTTGTATTTCTTCATCATCATCATCAATCGTATTTACTGAGCGCTTACTGTGTGCAGAGCACTGTACTAAGCGCTTGGGAAGTACAAGTTGGCAACATATAGAGACAGTCCCTACCCAACAGTGGACTCACAGTCTAAAAGGGGGAGACAGAGAACAAAACCAAACATACTAACAAAATAAAATAAATAGAATAGATAGGTACAAGTAAAATAAATAGAGTAATAAATCTGTACAAACATATATACATATATACAGGTGCTGTGGGGAAGGGAAGGAGGTAATATGGAGGGGATGGAGAGGGGGACGAGGGGGAGAGGAAGGAAGGGGCTCAGTCTGGGAATTCATTCATTCATTCATTCATTCATTTGTATTTCTTGAGCGCTTCCTCGGTGCAGAGCACTGGACTAAGCGCTTGGGAAGGACAAGTCGGCAATATCTAGAGAAGGTCCCTACCCACCAACGGGCTCACAGTCTAGAAAGGGGAGACAAGACAACAAAACAAAACATGGAGACAGGTGTCAAAATCTCTTACTGTGTGCAGGGCGCTTGGGAGAGCCCAATATAACAATAAGCAGACACAGTCCCTGCCCACAACGAGTTTACTGTCTACAGGGGGCAAGTCACTTAACTCCTCTGGGACAGGGACTGTGTCCAACCTGAATTACTTGTACCAACCCGTACCCGAACATTGCTTGGCACCCAGTGAGCGTTTTGCCAGTACCATGATTCTTCTTCTTCTTCTTATTGATTATGATGGCATTTGTTAAAGCGCTTACTATGTGCAAAGCACTGTTGTAAGTGCTGGGAAGGATACAAGGTGATGAGATAAGGTTGTCCCATGTGGGATTCACAGTCTTAATCCCATTTTACAGATTAGGGAACTGAGGCACAGAAAAGTAGAGTGACTTGCCCAAAGTCACACAGCTGACAAGTGGCGGAGCTGGGATTTGAACCCCTGACCTTTGACTCCCAAGCCCGGGCTCTTTCCATTGAGCCACGCTGCTGCTCAATAATGATGGCATTTATTAAGTGCTTACCATGTGCAAAGCACCATTCTAAGCGCTGGGGAGGTTACAAGGTCATCGGGTTGTCCCACGTGGGGCTCACAGTCTTAATCCCCATTTTACAGATGAGGTGACTGAGGCACGGAAAGGTTAAGTGACTTGCCCAAAGTCACGCAGCTGACAAGTGGTAGAGCGGAATTTGAACCCATGACTTCTGACTACAAACGCTGGCTCTTGCCACTGAGCCACACTGCTTCTTATTCCACTGTCCTCTCCTAAAAGCACAGTAAGCACTCAATAAATTCACTCAATTGTATTCATTGAGCGCTTGCTGTGTGCAGAGCACTGGACTAAGAGTTTGAGAGAAGCAGCGTGGCTCAATGGAAAGGGCCCGGGCTGTGGAGTCAGAGGTCACGGGTTCAAATCCCGGCTCCGCCGCTTGTCGGCTGTGTGACTTCGGGCAAGGAGAAGCAGCGTGGCTCAGTGGAAAGAGCCCGGGCTTTGGAGTCAGAGGTCACGGGTTCAAATCCCGGCTCCGCCACTTGTCAGCTGTGTGACTTTGGGCCAGTCACTTCACTTCTCTGGGCCTCAGTTACCTCATCTGTAAAATGGGGATTAAGCTTGGGAGCCCCCTGTGGGACAACCTGATCACCTTGTAACTTCCCCAGTGCTCTGCACATAGTAAGCGCTTAATAAATGCCATTAAAAAAAAAAAAGTCACTTCACTTCTCTGGGCCTCCGTGACCGCGTCTGGAAGATGGGGATGGAGACTGTGAGCCCACTTGGGACAGCCTGATGACCTTGTAACCTCCCCAGCTCTCAGAACGGCGCTTTGCACATAGTAAGCGCTTTAATAAATGCCATTATTATTATTATTACGACCGACTGGCACTCACCCGGCACCACGAAATGCACCATGACGTCCTGACGCCAGCCGAGCCTCAGGGGCCGGCACAGGACGGCCTTGCCGTCGGGGCTGGGCCTGGGCGAGAGGGTGGGCGCGGGGCCGGTGGGCGAATCCTCGGCGCTGTCGGACCCCCGGCTGTGGGGCAGGAGCAGGTAGACGTATTCCGAGAGCCGCACTTTCCGCCGTCCGCGCTCCAGCAGTTCCAGCTCCATCAGGTAGCGGTTGCCCCTGGCCGTGTCCCTCCGCTTCTCCACGTTGACGATCCTCAGCAGGGTGTAGATCCTGGCATGAGGGGAGGAGAGAGAAGCGGGCACCGAGGCTGGGACCGATCCACAGCACTGGAAGTTGGGCATGGCACCCCCAGTTCCGGCACGGAGCCCGGGAGGCACGTGTAATAATAATAATAATAATAATAATGGTATTTGTGAATACCATTTTTAGACTGTGAGCCCACTGTTGGGTAGGGACTGTCTCTATGTTGCCAATTTGTACTTCCCAAGCACTTAGTACAGTGCTCTGCACATAGTAAGTCTCTATGTGTTGCCAATTTGTACTTCCCAAGCGCTTAGTACAGTGCTCTGCACATAGTAAGTGCTCAATAAATACGATTGATTGATTGATTGATTGATAGTAAGCGCTCAATAAATACGATTGATGATGATTTGTGAAGCACTTACTATGTGCACTGTACAAGGTGATCAGGTTGTCTTTCTATGTTGCCAACTTGTACTTCCCAAGCACTTTGTCCAGTGCTCTGCACACAGTAAGCGCTCAATAAATACGATTGATTGATTGATTGATTGATAGTAAGCACTCAATAAATACGATTGATGATGATTTGCGAAGTACTTACTATGTGCACTGTACAAGGTGATCAGGTTGTCTCTATATGTTGCCAACTTGTACTTCCCAAGCACTTAGTCCAGTGCTCTGCACACAGTGAGCGCTCAATAAATACGATTGATTGATGGACTGATCGATTTTTAATCCCCATTTTCCAGATGAGGTAGCTGAGGCACGGAGAAGTGAAGTGACTCGCCCAAAGCCGCACGGCTGACGGTTGGCGGAGCCGGGATTTGAACCCATGACCTCTGACTCCAAAGCCCGCGCTCTTTCCACTGAGCCACGCTGCTTCTCATGTAATAATAATAATGGTGATGGTATTTAAGAATACTTGGACTTGTTAATATCAAGAATGGTGGTACTTATTAAGCGCTTCCAAGCGCAGTCGTAAGTGCTGGGTTAATCAGGCCGGACACAGTCCCTGTCCCACGAGGGGCTCACAGTCTTCATCCCCATAACAATAATAATAATAGCATTTATTAAGCGCTTACTATGTGCAAAGTACTGTTCTAAGTGCTGGGGAGGATACAAGGTGATCAGGTTGTCCCACGGGGGGCTCACGGTCTTAATCCCCATTTTACAGATGAGGGAACTGAGGCTCAGAGAAGTGGCTTGCTCAAGGTCACGCAGCTAAGTGGCTGAGCGGGGATTCGAACCCATGACCTCTGACTCCCAAGGCCACGCTCTTTACAGAGCCTGGTGGTACTTATTAAGCGCTTCCTAGGTGCCAAGCACGGTTGTAAGCGCTGGGGTAGATATGAGTTAATCAGGCTGGACACAGTCCCTGTCCCACGAGGAGCTCACAGTCTTCTTCCCCATAATAATAATGATAATAATAATGGCATTTATCATTCATTCATTCATTCAATCGTATTTATTGAGCGCTTACTGTGTGCAGAGCACTGTACTAAGCGCTTGGGAAGTACAGGTTGGCAACATATAGAGACGGTCCCTACCCAACATTTATTAAGCGCTTACTATGTGCAAGCCCTGTTCTAAGCTCTGGGGAGGTTACACGGTGATCAGGTTGTCCCACGGGGGGCTCACAGTCTTAATCCCCATTTTACAGATGAGGCAACTGAGGCCCAGAGACGTGAAGTGACTTGCCCAAAGTCACACAACTGATGGAGCTGGGATTTGAACCCATGACCTCTGACTCCAAAGCCAATGCTTTTCCCACTGAGCCACGCTGCTTCCCCATCTGACCGCGGAGGTCACAGAGGCACAGAGAAGTGGTGGGACTTGCCCAAGTTCACCCAGCAGACAAGTGGCGGAGCTGGGATTTGAACCCATGACCTCTGACTCCAAAGCCGTGGAAAGAGCACGGACTCAGGGGTCAGGGGTTCAAATCCCGGCTCCGCTGATTGTCAGCTGTGTGACTTTGGGCAAATCATTTCACTTCTCTGTGCCTCAGTTACCTCATCTGGAAAATAGGGATGAAGGCTGTGAGCCCCCCCCCACCCACGTGGGACAACCTGATCCCCAGCACATAGAACAGTGCTTTGCACATAGTAAATGCTCTTTTAGACTGTGAGCCCACTGTTGGGTAGGGACTGTCTCTATGTGTTGCCAATTTGTACTTCCCAAGCGCTTAGTACAGTGCTCTGCACACAGTAAGTGCTCAATAAATACGATTGATTGATTGATTAATAAATGCCATCATTATTATTATTATTATTATAGAAAAAAATCAAGCTGGACACTGTCCCTGTCCCATGTGGGGCTCATGGCCTCAATCCCCGTTTACAAATGAGGTCACGAAGGCCCAGAGAAGTGAAGTGACTTGTCCAAGGTCACACACACAGCAGACAAGGGGCAGAGCCGGAATTAGAACTCGTGGCCTTCTTACTCCCAGATCCATGCTCTATCCACTACACCATACTGCTCCTATTTTATTGTACTCTCCCAAGAGCTTACTAAGGTTCTCTGCGCACTGTAAGTGCCTAATAAATACAACTGATCGATTGAGGTAGCGGAGCACTGGGGGAAACTGAGTCAGAGACGGGAGGGGTTGGGGGCGGGAAAGGGAAGCACAGGCCCGGCAGCCAGAAGACCCGGGTTCTAAACCTGGCTCTGCCGCCTGCCCTCTGCGTGACCTTGGGAGAGTCACTTCACTTCTCAGCGTGGCTCAGTGGAAAGAGCCCGGGCTTTGGGGTCCGAGGTCATGGGTTCAAATCCCGGCTCCGCCAACTGTCACCTGTGTGACTTTGGGCAAGTCACTTCGCTTCTCTGGGCCTCAGCTACCTCATCTGCAAAATGGGGATTTAGACTGTGAGCCCCCCATGGGACAACCTGATCACCTTGTAACCTCCCCAGTGCTTAGAACAGTGCTTTGCACATAGTAAGCGCTTAACAAATACCATCATCATCAGCATCATCATTCTCTGGGCCTCATTTTCCTCAACTGTAAAATGGGGATTCAATACCTGTTCTCCTTCCCCCGTGTGGTACAGGGACTGTATCCAACCTTAACAACTTGTATTCATTCAATCGTATTTATTGAGCGCTTACTGTGTGCAGAGCACTGTACTAAGCACTTACTTAGTATCTACCCCCGCAATTAGGACAGAAGCAGTGTGGCCTAATGGCTAGAGCCCGAGCCTGGGAGTCACCAGGTCATGGGTTCTAATCCCAGCTCCGCCCCTAGTCTGCTGTGTAACCTTGGGCAAGTCACCTCATTTCTCTGTGCCTCAGTGACCTCATCTGAAAAATGGGGATGGAGACTGCGAGCCCCATGTGGGACAGGGACTGAGTCCAACCTGACGATCTTGTAATAATAATAACAATAATAATGATAGTATTTGTTAAGCGCTTACTACGTGCCAGGCACTGTTCTAAGCACAGGGGGATACAAGGTAATCAGGTTGTACCTAGTCCAGTGCCTGGCACGTAGTAAGCGCTTAACAAATACCATAATCATTACCATCATTCATTCATTCAATCGTATTTATTGAGCACTTACTGTGTGCAGAGCCCTGTACTAAGCGCTTGGGAAGTACAAGTTGGCAACATATAGACAGTCCCTACCCATCATCATCATTGACACATAGTAAGCACTTAATAGAAGCACTTAAGCGCTTAATAAAAGCGCTTAAGAGAAGCAGCATGGCTCAGTGGAAAGAGCCCGGGCTTTGGAGTCAGAGGTCATGGGTTCAAACCCCGGCTCCGCCAATTGTCAGCTGTGTGACTTTGGGCAAGTCACTTCGCTTCTCTGTGCCTCAGCTACCTCAACTGTAAAATGGGGATTAAGACTGTGAGCCCCACCATGGGACAACCTGATCACCTTGTAACCTCCCCAGCTCTTAGAACAGTGCTTTGCACATAGTAAGCGCTTAATAAATGCCATTATTATTATTAATAATAATAATACCATATTTTTTTTAAAAAAAGAAGAGGCAGGGGCTGGGGAATTTAGGGGGAGTGGGCAAGGGCTGGAACTCAGGTGGTAGGGGGCATTGGAGCTGGTATCGGCTCGGGCTTTTTCTCTGGGGGTGGGTGGTAAAAGCTGTCTGCCTCGCCCCCCCAGCCAGTAACCTCCTTATGCGGATGTGTCTGATCTATTTTACTCTCCCAATCGCTTAGTACAGTGTTCTGCACACAGTAATAATAAAAACTGTGGTATTTAAGTGCTTACTGTGTTCCCGGGCACTGGGAGTGGCTACAAGCAAATTGGGTTGGCCACCGTCCCTGTCCCACGTGGGGCTCACGGTCTCCATCCCCATTTTACAGATTGAGGGAACCGAGGCCCAGAGAAGTGAAGTGACTTGCCCAAGGTCACACAGCAGTGAGCCCGTTGTTGGGTAGGCATTGTTTCTGTTGCCAAATTGTACTTTCCAAGCGCTTAGTCCGGTGCTCTACACACAGTAAGGGCTCAATAAATATGATTGAATGAATGAATGAATGAATGAATGAACGAACGAACCCATGACTTTCCGACTTCCAGTCCCGGGCTGAGCGCTCCATAAATATGATTGATTGATGAACAAATTCCATATTTAAAAAAAAGAAAAGGAACAGAGGGTGCAGGGGCTGGGGAACCTGACTGGGAATGGGCTGGGGACAGAAGTTGAGCGGTAAGGAGCCAGGATCTCCTTAATAATAATAATAATAATAATAATAATAGCATTTGTTAAGCACTTGCTATGCGCAAAGCACTGTTCTAAGCGCTGGGTGATCAGGTGATCAGGTTGTCTCAGGTGGGGCTCCCAGTCTTAATCCCCCTTTTACAGATGAGGAAACTGAGGCCCAGAGAAGCTAAGTGACTTGCCCAAAGTCACACAGCTGACAGTTGGCGGAGCAGGGATTTGAACCCATGACCTCTCACTCCCAAGCCCGTGCTCTCTCCATTGAGCCCATCTGCTTTCCTAAATAATCATAATAGTAATAATCAATAATGATGGCATTTGTTAAGCGCTTACTTTGTGCCAGGCACTGTGCTAAGCGCCGGGGTGGACACAAGACCGTGAGCCTGTTGTTGGGTAGGGACCGTCTCAAGATGCTGCCAACTTGTACTTCCCAAGCGCTTAGTACAGTGCTCTGCACACAGTAAGCGCTCAATAAATACGACTGAATGAACGAATGAGTTGGACCCAGTTCCTGTCCCCCACGGGGCTCGCGGTCTCAATCCCCATTTTACGGATGTGGGAAGCGAGGCCCGGAGAAGTGAAGCGACTCGCCCAAGGTCACGCCGCAGACCAGCGGCGGAGATGGGATGTCCTTGGCCGCTCAAATGGTACTGGGCAGTACCAGCCCATGGGGTCGGGCACCTGCCCTTTCCCGCCCTGGCAGGGCCCACCCCCGGCCCGCGTGACCCACCCTCCATTCTTGTCGTTGAGCTTCTCTAAGTACTGGGCGACCAGGTCGACGACCTCAGGCTCGCCCAGCTGCAGGTTGCCGGACACGTTGCAGCGCAGGTCATTCCAGTCGGAGCGCAGCAGCTCGAAGTCCACGGCGCCCACGCTGAACGTGCGCTGCCAGTTGATGGCATCCTCCGGCCAGCCCGGTCGCAGCTCGCCGGCCGCCTCGTAGCTGTAGTCCGACAGCTCCTCCTCCCCTTCGTCCTCCTCTTCCTCTTCCTCCTCCTCCCCGGGTGGCTTCCCCTCGCCCCCCGGACGGGAATTCGTCCCCTCGGACACGGCGAGGAAGGACGCGGTCCGCGCCTCCTCCGTCAGGGCGGCCTCGGACGCGGGCACGGTGGCCCGGGCCCGGTGGCCCGCAGGCCGGGGGTCTGCGGCTTGAGTCTGGGGGCCAGGAAACCCGGCCTGCTCTGGCTGACCCCTGCCCGGGCCTGGGCTCCCGGAGGCGGGAGGCCTGCGGTCCGGCCCCCGGGAGAGGTGGCTGGCCGGGCGGGGGGCGCGGGGCGGACGAGGACGCAGGGCCAGCGGCTTGGGGTAGAGGAAGGGCCCGGGGAAGGCGGGGGCCGGGGGTCCCCGACGGTGCCCGGGCTGCAGGCGGGTCACGTACACCTTCTCCGTGGCTTTGGGCATCTTCTCCCGGGGCTCCGCCTGGTCCCGCGGCCTGTCCCGCGGGGGCAGGGGTAGGGCCGCACGGGGGAGCTTGGCCCGGCCCGGGAAGAGGGGCACGGACAGCAGCGGGAGCCGGCTCAGGGGGTCCCTGGCGTCCCGGCGGCTCCAGCTCAGGGAGCGGGGGGGAGGAGGAGGCGCGGGGGCCCCACCCGGGGACACCCCCGTGGGGGCGGCCCCCTTGGAGAGGTGACCCCGGAGGGCTCTTTCCTCCGAGCTCCCCGGCCTGGAAGGCGAGGGGGCACCTTCCTCGAGGCCCCCGAGACCCGTCCCGGGAGTGGCGGCGGGGGTCTGCTCCTTGCTGGACGCTGGGCCCTCTGTGGGCTCCGGACTGTCCTCCGCCCCTTCCTCCTCTTCTTCCTCCAGGAAGTCTGAGGCGAGAACCGGCAGGCCTGCCCTTTGACCTCCCGTCCCCCGGCCCCTCCCGGAGACCCCCTCCGAGGGCTTACGTTACCGAGCCACTTACTGTCCGGGTTCAGGAAGAGGAAGGCTCTGCGCTGAGTCTCTCCCTCCTCTTCCTCTTCCTCCTCCTCCTCATCCATCTTCATGTACTTGTAAAAGCCAAACCTGGTGGGGATGACGGAGTGGGGGCATAGAGATGTGCAGAGACCCCCCACCCACCTTCCCACACATCATCTCCAAGGGATCCTTCTTGGCCAGAGACCCATCTATGTGTCTGTTTATTGTTCTATTGTCCTCTCCCAAGCGATTACTACAGTGCTCTGCCCACATTAAGCACTCAATAAATACGACTCACTGCACTCTTGGCTTCAAGGCTGTCCATCACCTCACCTCCTCCTACCTCACCTCCCTTCTGTCCTTCTCCAGCCCAGCCAGCACCCTCCGCTCCTCTGCCACCGCTAACCTCCTCACTATACCCCATTCTCGCCCATCCCGCCGTCGACCCCCGGCCCACGTCCTCCCCCTGTCCCGGAATTCCCTCCCTCCACACATCCACCGAACTATCTCTCTTCCTCCCTTCAAAGCCCTACTGAGAGCTCACTTCCTCCGGGAGGCCCTCCCACACTGAGCCCTCTTTTTCCTCTCCTCCTCCCCATCCCCCATGCCCTACCTCCTTCCCCTCCCCACAGCACCTGTACATATGTTTGTACAGATTTATTACTCTATTTTACTTGTACATATTTACTATTCTATATATTTTGCTAATGATGTGCATTTAGCTTTAATTCTATTTGTTCTGATGACTTGACACCCATCCACATGTTTTGTTTTGTTGTCTGTCTCCCCCTTCTAGACTGAGAGCCCGTTGTTGGGTAGGGACCGACTCTAGATGTTGCCGTCTTGTATTCCCAAGCGCTTAGTTCATTCATTCATTCAATCGCATTTATTGAGCGCTTACTGTGTGCAGAGCACTGTACTGAGCGCTTGGGAAGTACAAGTTGGCAACATATAGAGACTGTCCCTACCCAACAGCAGGCTCGCAGTCTAGAAGGGGGAGACAGAAAACATTCATTCATTCCATCGTATTTATTGAGTGCTTACTGTGTGCAGAGCACTGTACTAAGTGCTTGGGAAGTACAAGTTGGCAACATGTATAGACTGTGAGCCCACTGCTGGGTACGGACTGTCTCTATATGTTGCCAACTTGTACTTCCCAAGTGCTTAGTACAGTGCTCTGCACACAGTAAGCACTCAATAACTACAATTGATCGATAGAAGGGGGAGACAGACAACAAAACAAAACATATGAACAAAATAAAATAAATAGAATAAATATTCTATTCTTCAGTCCAGTCCAAAGGTGCTCTGCACACAGGAAGCGCTCAATAAATACGATGGAATGAATGAAGGTGGCCGCTCGTTGGGGCGAGAGGCAGCGACTCAAATCCCCCCAAAGACCCACATGCAGCCAGCAAGTTGGGATCCCAGCCCCTTCCCCGCTCACGGTCCAGCCCCCCGCTGCCCCGACCTACTTCTCCAGGTAGAGAGGCGACTCGCGGTAGAAGCACTTGTTTTCGGTCTCCATGTGGGTGAGGCGGGTGAAATCGTTGGGGTACACGAACGAAAGGTAGACCTGGGGGCCGGGAGGGTGGTGGGGCCGTGGAGGAGGTGCAGGTAGGTCTGGGCCCCCACCTCCCGCCTCCACCCGAGCCCGGGCATAGTAGGGCCGGCTCCTCCGGCCTGCTGTTGGGGACGGGGTGGAAGGGAGGGAGGAAGGGCTTCTGGAGACTTGAGAGAATTGGGGGTTGGGGGGACATGACCCCCAGGGGGTCAGATTGGGGGTGGGCCAGCGGCAGAGACTGGGGAGGAAATGTTCTTGAGCACAACTCAGCTCTCCTTCTCCAGCCCAGCCCGCACCCTCCGCTCCTCAGCTGCTAATCTCCTCACGGTGCCTCGTTCTCGCCCGTCCCGCCGTCGACCCCCGGCCCACATCATCCCCATGGCCTGGAATGCCCTCCCTCTGCCCATCCGCCAAGTTAGCTCTCTTCCTCCCTTCAAGGCCCTACTGAGAGCTCACCTCCTCCAGGAGGCCTTCCCACACTGAGCCTCTCCCCCTCGTCCCCCTCCCCACTCCCACATCTTACCTCCTTTCCTTCCCCACAGCACCTGTATATATGTATATATGTTTGTACATATTTATTACTCTATTTTACTTGTACATATCTATTCTATTTATTTCATTTTGTTAGTATGTTTGGTTTTGTTCTCTGTCTCCCCCTTTTAGACTGTGAGCCCACTGTTGGGTAGGGACTGTCTCTAGATGTTGCCAACTTGTACTTCTCAAGTGCTTAGTACGGTGCTCTGCACACAGTAAGTGCTCAATAAATACGATTGATTGATTGATTGCTTGGTGGCCTTCCCAGACTGAGCCCCCTCCTTCCTCTCCCCCTCCATCCCCCCCGCCTTACCTCCTTCCCTTCCCCACAGCACCTGTATATATGTATATATGTTTGTACGGATTTATTACTCTATTTATTTATTTTACTTGTACATATCTATTCTATTTATTTTATTTGGTTAATATGTTTGGTTTTGTTCTCTGTTTTAGACTGTGAGCCCACTGTTGGGTAGGGACTGTCTCTATATGTTGCCAAATTGTACTTCCCAAGCGCTCAGTACAGTGCTCTGCACACAGTAAGCGCTCAATAAATACGACTGATGATTGATGATGATGTCTCCCCCTTCTAGACTGTGAGCCCACTGTTGGGGAGGGACCGTCTCTACATGTTGCCGAGCGCTTAGTACAGTGCTCTGCACACAGTAAGCGCTCAATAAATACGATTGATCGATTGACCGATTGGTGGGTCGCTTAATTAAGGGAAGCAGCATGGCTCAGTGGAAAGAGCCTGGGCTTGGGAGACAAAAGTCATGGGTTCCGATCCCAGCTCCGCCGCTTGTCAGCTGACAAGTCACTTCGGTTCTCTGTGACTCAGTTACTGGGTGGGGGGGCCCAGACCAGGCTCCCCTCTGAGGGAGAGGAGGACTTCAGGTGGGGCGGGGGTCTTCCCGGAGGAAGAGTTGCCCTCAGCCCCGCTCCTTGGGAGGAGAGGGTGTGGGCCCACTCTCCTGAAGAAAGGGGTCACGGGTTGGAGCCTGCCACCCATACAGAGAAGCAGCGTGGCTCAGTGGAAAGAACCCGGGCTTTGGAATCACAGGTCACGGGTTCAAATCCCTGCTCCGCCAATCGTCACCTGTGTGACTTTGGGCAAGTCCCTTCCCTTCTCTGGGCCTCAGTTCCCTCATCTGTAAAATGGGGATGAAGACTGTGAGCCCCGCGTGGGACAACCTGATCACCCCGTAACCTCCCCGGCGCTTAGAACAGTGCTTTGCACATAGTAAGCGCTTAATAAATGCCATCGTTATTATTATTATTATCTGGAAAATGGGGATTAAGACTGTGAGCCCCCGCATGAGACAACCTGATCACCCCGTAACCTCCCCAGCGCTTAGTACAGTGCTCTGCACACAGTAAGCGCTCAATAAATACAATAGATGATGATGGGACAACCTGATCACCTTGTATCCTCCCCCCAGCACTTAGAACAGTGCTTCGTGTACAGTAAGAGCTTAACAAATGCCATTATTATTATTATTATTAATTTTGGCCAAAGCCTCCCCACCCAACTCCTCATGTTCTAATCTCTTTTAGAAGCAGTATGGCCTAGTGCAAGAGCCCGGGTTTGGGATTCAGAGATCGTGGGTTCTAATCCCAGCTCTGCCACTTGTCTGTGGTGTGACCTTGGGCAAGTCACTTCACTTCTCTGGGCCTCAGTGACCTCATCCGTAAAATGGGGATTGAGACTGTGAGCCCCATTTGGGATAGGGACTGTGTCCAACCTGATAACCTTGTATCTCTCCCAGTGCCTAGAAAAGTGCTTGGCACATAGTAACTGCTTAACAAATACCATCATTATTATTATTAATTAATAATAATAATAATAAATGCAGAGAGTCCAAGCAGAGGCACTACGAAAAGGTCTGGTATTGGGGGGGCAGGGATGCTCCCGGAGGGTGTGGTGTGGGGGGCAGGGGGATTACTGGAGGGTCTGGAATGAGGCGCTTAGAACAGTGCTTTGCACATAGTAAGCGCTTAATAAATGCCATTATTATTATTATTATTATTATTATGAGGGACGGGCACACTATCAGAATAATAATAATGATGGCATTTGTTAAGTGCTAACTATGTGCAGAGCACTGTTCTAAGTGCTGGGAGGGGATACAAAGTGATCAAGTTGTCCCACGTGAGGCTCACAGTCTTCATCCCCATTTTCCAGATGAGGTAACTGAGGCTCAGAGAAGTGAAGTGACTTGCCCGAGGTCACCCAGCAGACACGGGGCGGAGTCGGGATTCGAACCCATGACCTCTGACTCCAAAGCCCGGGCTCTTTCCACTGAGCCACGCAGTGGGGAGCAGGGGGGCTCCCAGGGGGCAAGGGGGCTCCCAGAGAGGGGCAGGGGGGTCCAGAGGGGCTGGCCCCGGGGGCAAGGGGTTCCCGGAGGGTCCCGTGGGTGTGGGGGTGCCGGGGAGGGGTTACTCACAAACTGCAGCCCCTGGTAGCGGGCGATGGGGAAGTCCTTGACCACGTATGTTGGAGCGTAGGCACAGGGAACCAGGACGTTCTCCACGTGGGAGGGCTCGACGCGTGGGGCTGGGGGGCACAGGCTCCAGTCCCTCTGTGGGCTCGGGGCTCTCCCCCCACCCCAAAAGGGCAGGCAGGGGGCCCAAGACACACACACAGACACAGACAGACGCCAGGCCCGAGTCACCTGGACCTCCTATAGTCCCCCTGCCCCCCAGCCCCCTCCCCACCCTCGTAGTCCCCTCTCCAGGCCCAGGGAATAAATAAATAAAATTTTATTTTATTTTGTTGGTATGTTTGGTTCTGTTCTCTGTCTCCCCCTTTTAGACTGTGAGCCCACTGTTGGGTAGGGACTGTCTCTATGTGATGCCAATTTGTACTTCCCAAGCGCTTAGTCCAGTGCTCTGCACATAGTAAGTGCTCAATAAATACGATTGATTGATTGATTGATGATTGATTCCCCAGGACTCTGTAACAGCCTCCTCCACAGGCCTCCCTGCCTCCCCTCCAAACCACACTCATCGTGGCGGCTGCACAGACCTTCTTAAACCATTCTGCACTCACACCTCCGCTCCTCAAAACCCCTCACTGGCTTCCCGGTTCCCGCTGCTCTGCTCACAATAAGCCCGCAGACAAATCCCTTCTCTGCGCCTCGGTTTCCTCATCTGTCAGTTGGGGGGTTCAGTATCTGTTCTCCCTCCCACCGGACTGGGAGCCCCAAATTAACTTATATCTACCCCAACGCTTGACACAGAGTAAACGCTAAACAAATACAGCGTGGCTCGGTGGGAAAGAGCCCGGGCTTTGGAGTCAGAGGTCACGGGTTCAAATCCCGGCTCCGCCACTTGTCAGCTGTGTGGCTTTGGGCAAGTCACTTCACTGGGCCTCAGTTCCCCCATCTGTAAAATGGGGATGAAGACTGTGAGCCCCATGTGGGACAACCTCATGACCTTGTATCCCCCCCGCGCTTAGAACAGTGCTTTGCACATAGTGAGCGCTTAATAAATGCCATTAAAAAAAAAATACCGCTAAGTGATTAATCAAGTGAAACCTTCTCTACTTGTAGTTGGAGAACATGTCTTCATTCTGTCGTTCTTTCCCAAGCGCTCAGTACAGTGTATCGGACCCTGGAGGCTCAATAAATACCATTACTACCACCACCCACCTCTACGACTGCTACTGCAGGCCCACGGCCTGATTTCCCCGAGGCCCGCAGCCCGCTTTCTCTCCGCACTCACTGAGGAAGAACGTGTCCCTAGGGTCCGGCTTCAGCATGTCGGCGCCATGCTCCTCCCGCGGCGGCCCCCACCTGTGGCCCCCCGCATGGCTGGCCAGGGACTGTGGCACGTGGGACACGTCGTTCATCTTCAGAGTCGTCTCGTCTGGGGGAAGGAGATCAATCAATCAATCGTATTTATTGAGTGCTTACTGTGTGCAGAGCACTGGACTGAGCGCTTGGGAAGTCCAAGTTGGCAACATATAGAGACGGTCCCTACCCAACAGTGGGCTCACAGTCTAGAAGGGGGAGACAGACAAGATAACCAAACATATTAACAAAATAAAATACATAGAATAGATATGTACAAGTAAAATAGAGTAATAAATCTGTACAAACATATATACAGGTGCTGTGGGGAAGGGAAGGAGGTAAGGTGGGGGGGATGGAGAGGGGGAGGAGAGGATCAATCAATCAATCAATTGTATTTATTGAGCGCTTACTGTGTGCAGAGCACTGTACTAGGCGCTTGGGAAGTACAAGTTGGAAACATATAGAGACAGTCCCTACCCAACAGTGGGCTCACAGTCTAGAAGGGGGAGACAGAGAACAAAACCAAACATATTAACAAAATAAAATAGATACGTACAAGTAAAATAAATAAATAGAGTAATAAATATGTACAAACATATATACAGGTCTTCAAATTCCCCGCTTCCCACCCACCCCCACCTCCACCCCAAGCGCCCACCCAGACCCAGGGCGGGGGAGAGATTGCTTACTCTGTGTCAAGCGCTGGGGTAGACATAAGTTAATTTGGGGCTCATAGTCAAGTAGGAAGGAGAACAGATACTGAATCCCCCAAATGACAGTTGAGGAAACCGAGGCGCAGAGAAGGGATTTGTCTGAGCGCTTGTTGTGAGCAGAGCAGCAGGAACTGGGAAGCCAGTGAAGGGTTTTGAGGAGCGGAGGTGTGAGTGCAGAATGCTTGAAGAAGATCTGTGCAGCAGCAGCGATGAGTGTGGAAACTCCTCACCCTGGGCTTCAAGGATGTCCATCCATCACCTCGCCCCCTCCTACCTCACCTCCCTTCTCTCCTTCTCCAGCCCAGCCCGCACCCTCCGCTCCTCCGCCACTTATCTCCTCACCGTCCCTCGTTCTCGCCTGTCCCGACATCGACCCCTGGCCCACGTCCTCCCCCGGGCCTGGAATGGCCTCCCTCTGCCCATCCGCCAAGCTCGCTCTCTTCCTCCCTTCAAGGCCCTGCTGAGAGCTCACCTCCTCCAGGAGGCCTTCCCACACTCAGCCCCTTCCTTCCTCTCCCCCTCGTCCCCCCTCCATCCCCCACATCTTACCTCCTTCCCTTCCCCACAGCACCTGTATATATGTATATATGTTTGTACATATTTATTACTCTATTTATTTATTTATTTATTTTACTTGTACATATCTGTTCTATTTATTTTATTTTGCTAGTATGTTTGGTTTTGTTCTCTGTCTCCCCCTTTTAGACTGTGAGCCCACTGTTGGGTAGGGACTGTCTCTATATGTTGCCAATTTGTACTTCCCAAGCGCTTAGTACAGTGCTCTGCACACAGTAAGCGCTCAAAAAATACGATTGATGATGATGATGATGATGATGATTGGAGGGAAGAGAGGCTGGAAGCACGGAGGCCTATGGAGGAGTTTGCACGGCCTGGGAGGCAAGGGATCCAGGTTCTAATCCAGCCTCAACCATCTTCCTGCTCTGTGATCTCCCCCTCCTCCCCCTCTCCATCCCCCCCACCTTACCTCCTTCCCTTCCCCACAGCACCTGTAAATATGTATATATGTTTGTACATATTTATTACCCTATTTATTTATTTATTTTACTTGTACATATCTATTCTATTTATTTTATTTTGTTGATATGTTTGGTTTTGTTCTCTGTCTCCCCCTTCTAGACTGGGAGCCCACTGTTGGGTAGGGACCGTCTCTAGATGTTGCCAACTTGGACTTCCCAAGTGCTTAGTACAGTGCTCTGCACACAGTAAGCGCTCAATAAATACGATTGATTGATTGATTGACTGATTGATCTTGGGTACGTCAGTTCTCTAGGCCTTTTCCCTCCTCTAGCGTATAGCAGTCTGACTCTTCCTCTTTCTCATTCTCTCAGCCTTACCACTCTGTCTCTCTCTGCCTTTATTCTCTCTTGCTCACTCTACTCAGCTCTGGGTGTTTCTCTACATCTCCGTGTCTCTAACTTGCTTCCTCCTCAAGTTTTGACTTTGATTTGATTTTGACACCTGTCTCCACGTTTTGTTTCGTTGTCTGTCTCCCCCTTCTAGACTGTGAGCCCGTTGTTGGGTAGGGACCGTCCCTATATGTTACCAACTTGTATTTCCCAAGCACTTAGTACAGTGCTCTGCACACAGTAAGCGCTCAATAAATACGACTGAATGAATGAATGAAATATCTGTTCTCCCTCCTATGTAAATTGTGAAGCCGATGAGGGACAGGGATTGTGTCTAATCTGATTATCTCGTATCTGCCCCAGCGCTCTGTAGAGTGCTTGGCACAAGGTAAGCGCTAAACAGATACCACAATGACTGTCATTACTGTTTTATTAATAATAATAATGATGATGGTGGTATTTGCTAAGTGCTTACTAGGTGCCAAACACTGTTCTAAGCGCTGGGGAAGATACAAGGTCATCAGGTTGTCCCAGGTGGGGCTCACAGTCTTAATCTCCATTTTACAAATGAGGTCACTGAGGCCCAGAGAAGTTAAGTGACTTACCCAAAGTCACACAGCTGACAAGTCCTTCTAGACTGTGAGCCCGTTGTTGGGTAGGGACCGTCTCTATATGTTGTGAACTTGTACTTCCCAAGTGCTTAGTACAGTGCTCTGCACACAGTAAGTGCTCAGTAAATACGATCGAATCAATGAATGGCAGACCTGGAATTAGAACCCACAACCTCTGACTCTCAAGACCGGGCTCAATCCATTAATCAATCAATCAATCAATCGTATTTATTGAGCGCTTACTGTGTGCAGAGCACTGTACTAAGCGCTTGGGAAGTACAAGTTGGCAACATATAGAGACAGTCCCTACCCAACAGTGGGCTCACAGTCTAGAAGGGGGACGCCACACTGCTTCTCGTTATTATTATTCCTTTTTCAGAATCAGAGAGCCACAGACACGGATAGGAAGTGCTCAAAAGAAAAGAGTCAGGGACAGAGAGACAGTCAGTTAGGGGTGAGGAGGGGAAGGAAATCTAAGGGAGAGGAGGAGAAGGGAAGAGAGGGGAGAGCGTAAGCTCTTCACGGGTAGGAAGCGGGTCTGCTAATTCGGTCGTACGGTCCTCTCCCAAGCGCTCTGCACCTACTAAGCGCTCAATAAATGCCATACACTGATTTTACCTGTATAGAGCGAGAGGTATGGAGAGTCGATGACTTCGAACTTCAGGCTGGGGAGGAAAGCCCGCCACTGAGGAAGAGAGAGGGGCATTGGATCTCTGCTAGGTGTGGCTAGCAGAGTGGACAGACCGAGTTTAGGGGTGAGGAGGGTGGGAGAGAGGGGTGTCGTGGGGGGGAATAAAAGGGAGGAAGGATGGGGGGATGGGTGGTGGCGGGGGAGGAGACTCACACCAACTTCCACGTGGTCCGATCCGTGGTCGTCCTGTTTGTGGAGCAGCTCAAAGTAATAGCGCCGGGAAGACATGAGGCTGCGGGGGACGGGGAAGGGCCAGTTGAAGGTTCTGGTGGGCCCGAGGCCCCCATGTCTTTAGCATCTTCTCCCCTCTCCCCTCTCTCCCCTCTCCCCCTTGCCTCCCATCCTCCTCCCCTGCCTCCCTCCTGCAAGGGGGCAAGGACTGGACAATGAGATGAGCCCTCTGGCCTCAAGGCTGGGGTCCCTGCCTCCCGCTGGGCTGGGAGGGGAGGGAGGGGAAGGGGGGCTCAGAGGTCCCGGTCCATCCCCCCGGTGCTTTGGCCCACTTGCCCTCTCCCCACCCGCCTGTCCATCCGTCCCCCCCTCCACTCACCGCATCGGCTTGGAGACCTGGGAGCTAAACTTGGTGAACTCTCCGGGGGCCGTCCACTCCGAGCCCGCCTGGCAAGGAGGGGGGGATGCGAGGTGAGCGACAGGGGGCCGGGGCTGAGGGGTGGGTGGCAATAGGGTCTTTGCCCTGGAAGGTGCCAGGGCGGGGCCAGTGGGTGCCCTCCCTCCTCTGTAACGTGTCTGAATCCCCCTCATCCCCACCCAGATTAATAATAATAATTGTGGTATTTGTTAAGCACTTACTATGCGCCAAGCACTGTCCTAAGCACAGTAAGTACCGGAGGGCAGGGGTTTTGTCTGCCAACTGTACGGCTCTCTGGGGACAGTATTCCGCACAGAGTAGGCACTCGGTAAATATTCCCGATTGATTGCTTGGTTGGTCAAAGAGGGGTCCAGTCTGGGAGAGGACGGGGGGCCTTGCATGGCCCAGGGTTCCCGGAGGAGGAAGAGGAGGCTGTGGCAGAGGGCGGGCTCCGGCCTACCTTGCCCACAAATGCCACCAGTCGGGCCCCCGCGGGGCTCTCGTCAGAACTCAGCCACAACTCGGAGTTGTCATCAGAGGCAACGGAAAACTGGAAATCACCTGGTTGAAGGGCGGTGGGGGGGGTGTCTCAGTTCAGGGCGCCGGGAGCGCCAAGAGGGAGCAAAAGCGTGAGAAGGTAAAGGGCCTCAGAAAACTGGGAAACTGAGGGGGGAACGGGGAGGGAAGATGGAGCTGGGGGACAGCTCCTCCCTCTCCCCAGCCCCCCACCTTACCTCCTTCCACTCCCCACAGCACCTGTATATATGTTTGTATATATTTATTTTACTTGTTCATATTTATTCTATTTATTTTATTTTGTCAATATGTTTTGTTTTGTTGTCTGTCTCCCCCTTCTAGACTGTGAGCCCGCTGTTGGGTAGGGACCGTCTCTAAATCCAACTTGTACTTCCCAAGCACTTAGTACAGTGCTCTGCACACAGTAAGTGCTCAATAAATACGATTGAATGAATGAATGTATGAAAGACCGTCTGCAAAGGCCCCACCACCACATCCCCACTTACCATCTCTGAATGGATGGATGTAACCAAAGACCCTCAGCCCATAATTCTTCCATTTGGGGGAGACGGCCAGCTTCTTCACCGTGGTGCGCGTCTGGGGGCCGAGAGACCAGGCCGGAGGCCCGTCGCCCACCTGCCAGCCCCCTCCCCCTGACCAGCCCCAGCCCCCACACCCTGATGAGGTCGGGGGAGGTGCCACAAATATGTGCACAGACAGACAGACACACACACACACACACATACACACACAAAAACACACAGAGATACTT
Organism: Tachyglossus aculeatus; assembly: GCF_015852505.1. NCBI lineage: Eukaryota > Metazoa > Chordata > Mammalia > Monotremata > Tachyglossidae > Tachyglossus > Tachyglossus aculeatus. Next base: position 52,545,511 of record NC_052087.1, on the reverse strand, counting down.
GTACAAATACCCTCCCTCCAGCTTGGTTTTGCCCAGGCCATCCCCACAAATCCCCCCTCCCATCCCCCATGTGCACAGGGACTGTGTCCAACCATATTTGCTTGCATTCACCCCAGCGCTTAGTACAGTGCCAGGCACATAGTAAGCGCTTAACAAATACCATCATCATTATCATCATCATCATCCCCTCCATCCCTGCCACACCCAGCGGCCGGCCTTCCCAGACTAAGAGGCCTTCCCTGACTAAGCCCCACTTTTCCTCATAATAACAATAATGGCATTTATTAAGTGCTTGCTTTGTGCAAAGCACTGTTCTAAGCACTGGGGAGGTTACAAGGCGATCAGGTAGCCCCGCGGGGCTACCCCATTTGCCAGATGAGGTCACTGAGGCCTAGAGAAGTTAAGTGACTTGCCCCAAGTCACACAGCTGACAAGTGGCGGAGCTGGGATTTGAACCCATGATCTCTGACTCCAAAGTCCGGGCTCTTTCCACTGAGCCACACTGCTTCTCATCTCCCATTCCCTTCTGCATCGCCCTGACTTGCTCCCTTTGCTCTTTCCCCTCCCCGCCCCAGCCTCCTGCCCCACACCACTTATGTATATATATATATATATATATAATTTTATTTATTTGTGTTGATATCTGTCTCCCCAGCCCTCAAGACTGTGAGCTCGTTGCGGGCAGGGATCCTCACTGTTTATTGCTGTATTGTTCTTTCCCAAGCGCTTAGCCCAGTGCTCTGCACACGGTAAGCGCTTAATAAATTCGAATGAATGAATACTTACGTGGGGGAAGAGGGGGAAGTGCAGATTTCGGCGGAGGTGGCTCACGGCACCCCCACACCAGTCCTCGAACACGTGCAGGTTGGCCTTCCCTCTGTACTGGGGGGGCACCGGGGGCTCAGGGGGCTGCTGCCCCCGCCCCCCCCCAGGATGACCAGGATGACTGGGGGTTGGGGAGGGGGGAGGCAAGGACTGAAGCCCCCCGGCTTTGCCTTTGACTCAATCCCACTCACCCCAATGGGTGGCCATGTCAACGCCTCCCCCTCCACCCACCCAGCTGCAGCCCCAACATCTCCTTCTGAGGGAAGTCAGGCAGTCCCTCCTTGAGTCTAACCTCAGTCCGTCCTGCTGCTGGGATAGCCCAGCCCCTCTTGGGATCCGCCACACTTACCTCCTCGTGCCAGGGAGCAGCGTGTCGGGTGAGGTTCAGCGGCGGGGGCTTCCTGGGCAACCGGACACTCAGCCCCGGCCCCTCCATCTCCAGGAGACAGAAATAATAATAATAATGGCATTTATTAAGCGCTTACTATGTGCAAAGCACTGTTCTAAGTGCTGGGGGGGATACAAGGTGATCAGGTTGTCCCACGGGGGGCTCACAATCTTAATCCCCGTTTTACAGATGAGGTAACTGAGGCACAGAGAAGTGACTTGCCCAAAGTCACACAGCCGATAAGTGGCGGAGCCGGGATTCGAACCCATGATCTCTGCCTCCCAAGCCTGTGCTCTTTCCACTGAGCCACGCTGGAAATGGAAAAGGACCCATGAGATGGGGGGAGGGCAGGGGAAGACAAGGGGGCCAGAGAGGATCTTAAAACACCAGGGTCGGAGGACCTGGATTCTAATCCTAGCTCTGCCATTTGCCTGCTGTGTGATCTTGGGCCAGTCACTTCACTTCTCTGGGCCTCAGGTTCCTCAGGTGTCAAATGGGGATAATAATAATGATGGCATGTATTAAGCGCTTACTATGTGCAAAGCACTGTTCTAAGCGCTGGGGAGGTTACAAGGTGATCAGGTCACCCCCATGGGGGGGCTCACAGTCTTAATCCCCATTTTACAGATGAGGTCACTGAGGCACAGAGAAGTTAAGTGACTTGCCCAAAGTCACACAGCTGACAGTTGGCGGAGCCGGGATTTGAACCCTTGACCTCTGACTCCAAAGCCCAGGCTCTTTCCACTGAGCCACACTGCTTCTTAGGATTCAACCAGGATTCATCCTTTGTTCTCCTTCCTTCTTAGATTGAGAGCCCCATGGGGGACAGGGACTGCGTTTGACCGGATTAGCTTGGATCTATCCCAGGGCTTAGAACAGTGCTTGATACCTAGTGTGAACTCACTGTGGGCAGGAAAAGTGTCTGTCTGTTGTTGTATTGTACTCTCCTAAGTGCTTAGTGCAGTGCTTCGCACAGTAAGCGCTCAATAAATATGACTGAATGAATGGATGCTTAACAAATATTATTATTATTATTATTATTATTATTAATAATAATAATAATAAGGTAGGGTTGGGGAGGGACATGCTGTCATCCAGCACAGGGAGATAATAATAATAATAATAATAATAATAATAATAATAATGATGGCATTTGTTAAGCACTTACTATGTGCCAAGCACCGTTCAAAGCATTGGAGGGATACAAAGTGATCAGGTTGTCCCATGTGGGGCTCAGTCTTAATCCCCATTTTACAGATGAGGTAACTGAGGCCCAGAGAATAATAATAATAATAATAATAATAATAATAATAATAATAATAATAATAATGATAGCATTTGTTAAGCGCTTACTATGTGCAAAGCACTGTTCTAAGCACTGGGGGGGGGGTGTCAATGTGATCAAGTTGTCCCACGTGGGGCTCACAGTTTTAATCCCCATTTTTACAAATGAGATAACTGAGGCCCAGAGAAGTGAAGTGACTTGCCCAAGGTCACACAGCTGACAGGTGGCGGAGCAGGGATTAGAACCCATGACCTCTGGCTCCCAAGCCCGGGCTCTTTTGAATGAGCCACGCTGCTTCTCCTTCTGCTTCAACAGAAACCCAGGGGAATGATGAATGAGGCGCCCTATCTGGAAGAAATCAGGCTGTGGGCAGGAAAGAAATCAGGGTGCTGGCCGGAAAGATGTTTTCTAGAAAGAGGGATTCTGCCCGCAGCCTTGGGTCTTTTCTCAAGGAGCCCGTGGGCCTGGTCACGCGAGCACTTCCATGCCCCTCATACTCACTCACCCTCCCTTGGCACTGGGAGCCTCCTCTCTCCCAAATGCTCTGGGCTCCTCCCCAGCCCCCCACTGGGCCTCTGAGTTGGGGATCCAGGGGCCTGAGGATGGGACAGGTAGGACATTACCGCCTGGTCATCCTCCCGGCTCTCGCTCGAGTCCTCGGCTTGCCGCGAAGACGTCACGGCGGGGACCCCGGCCCCCCGCCGCCCGGCATCTGTCACGGTGCCCGGCTTCTCTCCATCTGTGGGGCAACGGGAAGAGAGCACGGAAGGGGTCAGCCCCGCCTCAGGGCACTGGAGCGGAAGCCTCGGTGGCTGTCCCAAACCTGGGGTGATGGTGCCCCACCTCTGGGGGTGAAGTTGCCCCATGCCAGGGAGGGGGAAAGGGGCAGGCTGGCCCTGTGGACTGGAGGTCACCACCAGGTCCTGTTTGTTGTTGTACTGTATTCTCCCAAGTGCTTAGTACAGAGGAAGGAAAGGAAAGGAAAGGGAAGGGAAGGGAAGGGAAGGGAAGGGAAGGGAAGGGAAGGGAAGGGAAGGGAAGGGGGAAAGGGAAGGGAAGGGGGAAAGGGAAGGGAAGAAGGGAAGGGAAGGGAAGGGAAGGGAAGGGAAGGGAAGGGAAGGGAAGGGAAGGGAAGGGAAGGGAAGGGAAGGGAAGGGAAGGGAAGGGGGAAAGGGAAGGGAAGGGGGAAAGGGAAGGGAGGGGAAGGGAAGGGAAGGGACGGGAAGGGAAGGGAAAAAGGGAAGGGGAAAGGGAAGGGAAGGGAAGGGAAGGGAAGGGAAAAAGGGAAGGGGGAAGGGAAGGGAAGGGAAAGGAAGAAAGGAAGGAAGGAAGGAAGGGAAGGAAGGAAAGGAAGGAAAGGAAGGAAAGGAAGGAAAGGAAGGAAAGGAAGGAAGGAAAGGAAGGAAAGGAAGGAAAGGTAGGAAAGGAAGGAAAGGAAGGAAAGAAAGAAGGAAGGAAAGAGGGAAGGGAAGGGAAGGGAAGGGAAAGGAAGGAAGGAAGGAAGGAAGGAAGGAAGGAAGGAAGGAAGGAAGGAAGGGAAGGAAGGAAGGAAAGGAAGGAAGGAAGGAAAGGGAAGGAAAGGAAGGAAGGAAAGGAAGGAAGGAAAGGAAGGAAAGAAAGAAGGAAGGAAAGAAGGAAGGAAAGGAAGGAAAGGAAGGAAGGAAAGGAAGGAAGGAAAGGAAGGAAAGAAAGAAGGAAGGAAGGAAAGAGGGAAGGGAAGGGAAGGCAAGGGGGAAGGGGAAGGGGGAAGGGAAAGGGGAAAGGGGAAGGGGGAAGGGGAAGGGGAAAGGGGAAGGGGGAAGGGAAAGGGGAAAGGGGAAGGGGGAAGGGGAAAGGGGAAGGGGGAAGGGGAAGGGGAGGAAAGGAAGGAACCACCCCCCCTGGGATGCTACTGACTTAACCAACTCCCTTCCTCTCTCCCCGGGCTCAGGTTTATCAATCCCAGCATTCCTAGCTGGGAGGGCCAGGGGGAGACCGGAGCCTGGGCAGGACTGAGGGAATGGGATGGGGGAGGTCTCAGGCCCATGGAATGGAGGAGGGAGCGGTGCGGGGGAGGGAGGCGGAGGGAGAATGGCACCAATCTGGAGTCATCATAAAGTGAGTATTTGAGGGTGGGGGTGCAGAGGGGGGCCAGCTGGGGGGCAGGGCTGCCCTTCCTGGTGACCCCTCGAGAAGCTTGCAGGGGTGGTGGGCGTGGGGGGCTGAGAAGTCTCAGCTCTGGCCAGGGTTAGTAGGGCCCACATTCTGCAATCCCTGAGGTCTCAGATCTCCCTGGGCCCACTCTGTCAAGGGAGCCGAGCCCACAGCTCTACCTCAAACAAAAACTCCTCACTTTCGGCTTCAAAGCCCTCCATCCCCCTGCCCCCTCCAACCTCACATCATTGCTCTCCTGCTACAATCCAGCCCACACACATCACTCCTCTAATGGAAACCTTCTCACTGTGCCTCCATCTCATCTATCTCACCCCCGGCCTCTCGCCCACGTCCTACCTCTGGCCTGAAATGCCCTCCCTCTTCACATCCGCCAAACTAGTTCTCTTCCCCCCTTCAAAGCCCTACCGAGAGTTCACCTCCTCCAGGAGGCCTTCCCACACTGAGCCCCCTTTTTCCTCTCCTCCTCCCCATCCCCCCTACCCTACCTCCTTCCCTTCCCCACAGCACTTGTATATATATTTGTACAAATTTATTACTCTATTTTATTTGTACATATTTACTATTCTATTTATTTTGTTAATGATGTGCATCTAGCTTCAATTCTATTTGTTCTGATGATTTTGACACCTGTCCACACGTTCTGCTTTGTTGTCTGTCTCCCCCTTCTAGACTGTGAGCCCACTGTTGGGTAGGAACCGTCTCTAGATGTTGCCGACTTGTACTTCCCAAGCGCTTTGTACAGTGCTTTGCACACAGTAAGTGCTCAATATATACGATTGAATGAATTAATACCACTCTCCCTGCCCCATAGCACTTGTGTATATATGCACGTATTTATTATTCTATTTATTTTATTAATGATGTATATATATCTATAATTCTATTTATTTATATTGACGCTATTGATGCCTGTCTACTTGTTTTGTTTTGTTGTCTGTCTCCCCCCTTCTAGACTGTGAGCCCGCTGTTGGGTAGGGACCGTCTCCATATGTTGCCAACTTGTACTTCTCAAGCACTTAGCACAGTGCTCTGCACACAGTAAGCACTCAATAAATATGATTGAATGAATGAATGAATCTACAATTCTATTTATTTATACTGATGCTATTGATGCCTGTCTACTTGTTTTGTTTTGTTGTCTATCTCCCTGCTTCTAGACTGCGAGTCCGTTGTTGCGTAGAGATTGTCTCCGTTGCCGAACTGTACTTTCCAAGTACTCTGCACACAGTAAGCGCTCAATAAATACGACTGAATGAATGAACCCCATCCCTACCCGCAGTGGGTCCCAGGAGGACACCCCCAAACCATCTTAGGTGGGAGAAGACCACTCAATCAATCAACCGTATTTAATGAGCGCTTACCGTGTGCAGAGCACTGTACTAAGCGCTTGGGTGAGGCAGACACACCAGAATTGGTAGACAAATTCCCTGCCCACAAGGAGCCGCACGGTCCAGAGGGGAAGACAGACGCTAAAATAAATGGCAGATATGGACATAACTCCTGTGGGGCTGAGGGAGGGGTGAAAAAAGGACAGAACATGGAGTGCACGCTTCAGGGGTCATCTTGTCCATCCCCCTGCTTCGGAGCAGGCCTGTCCCTCCCGCAGCCCAGAAGAAGTCTCTCTCCGGGGTGGGGCAAGCAGATGTGAGGGCATATTTACTATTCTATTTATTTTGTTAATGATGTGCATTTAGCTTTAATTCTATTTGTTCTGACGACTTGACACCTGTCCACATGTTTTGTTTTGTTGTCTGTCTCCCCCTTCTAGACTGTGAGCCCGTTGTTGGGTAGGGACCGTCTCTAGATGTTGCCGACTTGTACTTCGCAAGCGCTTAGTCCAGTGCTCTGCATACAGTAAGCGCTCAATAAATACGATCGAATGAAGGAATGAATGAATCCCTCGACCCTGGCTCTGTCCCAGTCCAGCCTAGTCCTTGGCCGAGACCCCAGCCCGGCCCCAGTTTTACCCTCTGCCTCATCCTTGGCCTTGGCTTCTGCCCCAGCCTAATCCTTAGCCCAAGCCCCAGGCCCAACCTAATCCTCCACCTCCAGCCTCATCCTCGACTTTGGGGATCGGCGGGCAGTGGCCTTGGTTCAGGGGCCCAAGTGGCTTTCAATTTGGTCCCGGTAATAATAATAATGATGGCATTTATTAAGCGCTTACTATGTGCAAAGCACTGTTCTAAGCGCTGGGGAGGTAACAAGGTGATCAAGTTGTCCCACGGGGGGCTCACAGTCTTTATTCCCATTTTACAGATGAGGGAACTGAGGCCCAGAGAAGTGAAGTGACTTGCCCAAAGTCAATCAATCAATCAATCGTATTTATTGAGTGCTTACTGTGTGCAGAGCACTGTACTAAGCACTTGGGAAGTACAAGTTGGCAACATATAGAGACAGTCCCTACCCAACAGCGGGCTCACAGTCTAGAAGGGGAAGACAGAGAACAAAACCAAACATACTAACAAAATAAAATAAATAGAATAGATATGTACAAGATAAATAAATAAATACAGAGAGTAATAAATATGTACAAACACACATACATATATACAGGTGCTGTGGGGAAGGGAAGGAGGTAAGACGGGGGGCATGGAGAGGGGGACGAGGGGGAGAGGAAGGAAGGGGCTCAGTGTGGGAAGGCCTCCTGGAGGAGGTGAGCTCTCAGTAGGGCCTTGAAGGGAGGAAGAGAGCTAGCGTGGCGGATGGGCAGAGGGAGGGCATTCCAGGCCAGGGGGATGACGTTGGCTGGGGGTCGATGGCGGGACAGGCGAGAACGAGGCGCGGTGAGGAGATCAGCGGCGGAGGAGCGGAGGGTGCGGGCTGGGCTGGAGAAGGACAGAAGGGAGGTGAGGGAGGAGGGGGCGAGGGGATGGACAGCCTTGAAGCCCAGGGTGAGGCCTTTCTGCCTGATGCGCAGATTGACTGGTAGCCACTGGAGATTTTTGAGGAGGGGAGTAACATGCCCAGAGCGTTTCTGGACAAAGACAATCCGGGCAGCAGCATGAAGTATGGACTGAAGTGGGGAGAGTCACACAGCTGACAATTGGCGGAGCCGGGATTTGAACCCATGACCTCTGATTCCAAAGCCTGGGGGTTTTCCACTGAGCCATGCTGCTTCTCTACCGGGTACTGGGCTGGAGCTCTGTTCCCTCGCCCCCACGCCCCGGCTAAAAGGCTCCAAACGTTCAGGAGCCATCCTGCAGCAATCCCTGCGCAAGAAGTCGGCGGGGGCGGCCGGGAGTTCCCGGGGATGGCTCCCTGAGGTCAATCCGGCCACCACCCTGCCTCCATGCTCTGAGGATGGGAAGCATTTCCAAGCCTCATCCTCCAGCATTCCCTGACATCTAACCTTAATCCTTTCCTGCTGCAGCTCCGGGACCCCCTCCCTCTCCCCTAGGGTGATATCCCCAGGCTCCCCTGACCTCTGAGGGCCTCTACTCAGCTGAAGCTGCAAAGTCTGGGCACCGGTTGGTGGGAAGTACTTGGGGGGCAGACAAAATGCAGGTGAAACATCCTTCAGCGGTTGCTCTCTCCAGTTGAGGCTTCCGGCTGAGTCATATTTCTGCGGGATCCCACAGTCGCCGGCTGAGGTCTTCCCCCACTTCCCCCTCCCACCCACCCCCACGCGCCCCATTTCTGGGAAACGGCCATCTTCCCTCCCCCACGCCCCAAAAAGAGCAGAGTCACCCAAACTGGTCCTTCCTCCCTCCCCCAAAGGCTGTATTCATTCATTCAATCAATCAATCAATCAATCGATCGTATTTATTGAGCGCTTACTGTGTGCAGAGCACTGTACTAAGCGCTTGGGAAGTACAAGCTGGCAACATCTAGAGACAGTCCCTACCCAACAGTGGGCTCACAGTCTAGAAGGGGGAGACGGAGAACAAAACCAAACATACTAACAAAATAAAATAAATAGAATAGATAGCTACAAGTAAAATAAATAGAGTAATAAATATGTACAAACATCTATACATCTATACAGGTGCTGTGGGGAAGGGAAGGAGGTAAGATGCGGGGGATGGAGAGGGGGACGAGGGGGAGAGGAAGGAAGGGGCTCAGTCTGGGAAGGCCTCCTGGAGGAGGTGAGCTCTCAGTAGGGCCTTGAAGGGAGGAAGAGAGCTAACCTGTATATATGTATATATGTTTGTACATATTTATTACTCTATTTTACTTGTACATATCTATTCTATTAATTTTATTTTGTTAATATGTTTCGTTTCGTTTTTGTAGTACGTTGTCAGTGGTATTTCCCCCTCCCCATCCCCCCCACCTTACCTCCTTCCCCTCCTCACAGCACCTGTATATATGTATATATGTTTGTACGTATTTATTACTCTATTCATTTTACTTGTACATATCTATTCTATTTATTTTATTTTGTTAATATGTTTGGTTTTGTTCTCTGTCTCCCCCTTCTAGACTGTGAGCCCACTGTTGGGTAGGGACCGTCTCTATATGTTGCCAACTTGGACTTCCCAAGCGCTTAGTACAGTGCTCTGTACACAGTAAGCGCTCAATAAATACGATTGATTGATTGATATTAACAAAATAAAATACATAGAATAAATATGTTCAAATAAAATAAATACAGTAATAAATATGTACAAATATATATATATATATATATATATATATCATCATCATCATCATCAATCGTCAAATATATATATCATCATCAATATATATATATACAAATATATATATATATATATATATATATATATATATATATATATATATATATATATATGTATCTGATCTATCTCCTTCCTACCCCATTGCTTTGCACAGCACTTAGCATCTCACCGGCCCATGCGTTTTGTTTTGTTTTCTGTCTCCCTCTTCTAGACTGTGAGCCCGTTGATGGGTAGGGACCGTCTCCTTATGTTGTCAACTTGTACTTTCCAAGCGCTTAGTACAGCGCTCTGCACACAGTAAACACTCAATAAATACGACCGAATGAATGAATGTATGAATCTCATAAGAGAAGCAGCGTGACTCAGTGGAAAGAGCCCGGGCTTGGGAGTCCGAGGACGTGGGTTTTAATCCTAACTCTGCCCCTGGTCTGCTGTGTGACCTTGGGTAAGCCACTTCACTTCTCTGTGACTCAGTTACCTCAACCGTAAAATGGGGAGTTTAGACTGTTGAGTCCCACATGGGACAACCTGATTACCTTGTATCTACCCCAGCGCTTAAAACGGTGCTTGGCACATGGGAAGCACTTAAATACTATAATTATTATTAGTGTTTAACAAAAACCATGATAATTACCATATTATCTGTTGTATTGTCCTCTCCCAAGCGCTTAGTCCAATGCTCTGTGCACGGTAAATACTCACTAGGTATCATTGATTGATTGATTGATTAGCCAGCCTATAACAGAAAGGGGCCCCAGTGCAACCCCTATGAATTAGCATTAGCTTAATTGGTATATAATGGTATATAATGGCCCATGCTGTCCCTTTATTATTATTACTGCTAATAACAACTATGGTATCTGTTAAGCGCTTACTATGTACCAGGTACTGTACTAAGCACTGGGATGAATCTGAGCAAATTGGGTTGGACACAGTTCCTGTCCCGCATGGGACTTTATTTAGACCAGTCAGTACTATTTATTAAATGCCTAACATGTGCAGGACACCCTGAGCTCTCTGAGGGCAGAGAACATGTCCACCAATTCTGCTATAGAGTAGTCTCCCAGACAGTACACTGATGATATTTGTTAGGCGCTTACTATATGTCAGACACTGTTCTAAGCACTAGGGTAGATACAAGCTGATCAGGTCGGACACAGTCCCTGCCCCACATGGGACTCACAATCTAAATCCCCATTTTACAGATGGGGTAACTTGGGCCCAGAGAAGTTAAGTGACTTGACCAAGGTCACACAGCAGCCAAGTGGCAGTGCCGGGATTAGAACCCAGGTCTTTCTGACTCTCAGGCCTTGGGTCCATCCACTAGGCCTGCTCTGCACTCAGTAAGCACTCAATAAATGCCATTCATTCGTTCAATCGTACTTATTGAGCGCTTACTGTGTGCAGAGCACTGTAGAAGCAGCGTGGCTCAGTGGAAAAAGCCCGGGCTTGGGAGTCAGAGGTCATGGGTTCGAATACCGGCTCCGCCACATGTCTGCTGTGTGACCTTGGGCAAGCCACTTGCTTGCCACAGTCCTTTTAGACTGTGAGCCCACTGTTGGGTAGGGACTGTCTCTATATGTTGCCAACTTGTACTTCCCAAGTGCTTAGTACAGTGCTCTGCACACAGTAAGCGCTCAATAAATACGATTGATTGATTGATTACAGTCTAGAGTATGGTCTACATTCACACACACACACACAACACCCCCATCCATATCTCTCTCTCTCTCTCTCTCTCTCTCTCTCTCTCTCTCTCTGTGGCTTTGGACACGTCATTTCACTTCTCTGGGGCTGTTTTCTCATCTGTAAAATGGGGATTCAAAATACTAATGATGATGGTGTTTGATGATGATGATGATGATGATGATGATACCCTCCCTCCGCACATCCGCCAAGCTAGCTCTCTTCCTCCCTTCAAAGCCTACTGAGAGCTCACCTCCTCCAGGAGGCCTTCCCACACTGAGCCCCCTCCTTCCTCTCCCCCTCCCCATACCCCCCACCCTACCTCCTTCCCCTCCCCACAGCACCTGTATACATGTTGGTACAGATTTATTACTCTATTTTACTTGTACATATTTAATAATAATAATAATAATAATAATGTTGGTATTTGTTAAGCGCTTACTATGTGCCAAGCACTGTTCTAAGCACTGGGGTAGATACAAGATAATCAGGTTGTCCCACGTGGGGCTCACAGTCTTCGTCCCCATTTTCCAGATGAGGGAACTGAGGCCCAGAGAAGTTAAGTGACTTGCCCAAGGTCACACAGCTGACAAGTGGTGGAGCCGGAATTTGAACCCATGACCTCTATTTTGTTAATATATTTTGTCCTGCTGTCCGTCTCCCCCTTCTAGACTGTGAGCCCGTTGTTGGGTAGGGACCGTCTCTATACATTGCCAACTTGGACTTCCCAAGCGCTTAGTCCAGTGCTCTGCACACAGTAAGCGCTCAATAAATACGATTGAATGAATGAATGAATGAATGGTGTTCGATAAACCCTTACTATGTGCCAAGCACTGTTCTATACTAATCCTCCTGTGTCCACCCTGGTTATCTAGTATCCACCCCTGCGCTTAGAAGAGTGTCTGGCACATAGTAAGAGCTTAATAAATATGATAATTATTATCAGTTGTATTTATTGAGCGCTTACTGAGTGCGGAGCACTGAACTAAGCGTTTGGGGGAATTTAATGTAACGGGGTTGGTAGACACCTTCTCTGTTCCTCCTACTTGACTGCAAGCCCTCCATGGACCAGGGACTCTGTCTAACCTTATTATGTATCTACCCCAGCGCCTAGCACAGTGCTTGGCACATAAAAAGCGCTTAACACATACCTCAACTATAATAATAACTTCTCTGTCTCAGTTTCCTCATCCTTAAAATGAAGATTCAGTACCCATCCTCCCTCCTACTTTGACTGTTAGCCAAAGGATTAATAATAATTATGGCATTTGTTAAGAATAATGATAATAATGACATTTATTAAGTGCTTACTATGTGCAAAGCACTGTTCTAAGCGCTGGGGAGGTTACAAGGTGATCAGGTTGTCTCACAGGTTGTCACAGTCATAATCCCCATTTTACAGATGAGTAACTGAGGCGCAGAGAAGTTAAACGACTTGCCCAAAGTCACACAGCTGAAAATTGGAGGAGCCGGGATTTAAACCCATGCTCAAATCCGTGCTCAACAATAATAATAATAATAATGGCATTTATTAAGCGCTTACTATGTGCAAAGCACTGTTCTAAGCGCGGGGGAGGTTACAAGGTGATCAGGTTGTCCCACTGGGGGCTCCCAGTCTTCATCCCCATTTTGCAGATGAGGTAACTGAGGCCCAGAGAAGTTAAGTGGCTTGCCCAAAGTCACACAGCTGACAAGTGGCGGAGCTGGGATTTGAACCCATGACCTCTGACTCCAAAGCCTGTGCTCTTTCCATTGAGCCATGCTGCTTCTCCCAGCATTTTAAGTGCTTAATATGTTCCAAGCACTGTTCTAAACATTGAGGTAGATACAAAGTATCACAGTCTTAATCTCCATTTTACAGAGGAGGTCACTGAGGCCCAGAGAAGTTAAGTGGCTTGCCCAAGGTCACACAGCAGACAAGTGGAGGAGCCAGGATTAGAATCCACATCCTCTGACTCCCAAGCCTGGGATTTTATTATCTTGTATCTATCCCAGTGCCTGGCACACAGTAAGCGCTTAACACAGTTATAACAATCACAACTTCTCTGAATCTGTTTCCTCATCTGTAAAATGGGAATTTGATATCTCTCCTCCCCCTGCTTTAGACAATGAACCCCACGTGGAGTAGAGACTGTCTGACCTGATTGCCCTGTAAGACCTGGGTTCTAATCACAGCTCCGGCACTTGTCTGCTGTGTGACCTCGGGCAAGTCACTTGACTTCTCCGGGACTCAGTTTCTTCACCTGTCAAACGGGGATTGAGACTGTGACTCCCAGGTGGGACAGGGACTGTGTCTATCAATCAATCAATTGTATTTATTGAGCACTTACTGTGTGCAGAGCTCTGTAATAAGCGCTTGGGGAGTACAGAGGAGCAGCGTGGCTCAGTGGAGAAGAGCCCGGGCTTTGGAGTCAGAGGTCATGGGTTCGAATCCCGGCTCTGCCACATGTCTGCTGTGTGACCTTGGGCAAGTCACTTAACTTCTCTGAGCCTCCGTTACCTCATCTGTAAAATGGGGATTAAGACTGTGAGCCCCATGTGGGACAACTTGATCACCTTGTATCCAGCACTTAGAACAGTGCTCTGCACATAGTAAGCGCTTAACAAATGCCATTATTATTATTATTATTATTATTATTACAAGCTGGCAACATCTAGAGACAGTCCCTACCCAACAGTGGGCTCACAGTCTAGAAGGGGGAGACAGAGAACAAAACCAAACATACTAACAAAATAAAATAAAGATGAGTTCCTATCTACCTCCCTCCTTCCCCTCCCCACAGCACCTGTATGTTTGTACAGTTTTATTACTCTATTTATTTTACTTGTGCATATTTACTATTCTAATTATTTTGTCAATGATGTGCATTTAGCTTTAATTCTATTTATTCTGATGACTTGACACCTGTCCACATTTTTTAGTTTTGTTGTCTGTCTTCCCCCTTCTAGACTGTGAGCCCGTTGTTGGGTAGGGACCGTCTCTATATGTCGCCAACTTGTACTTCCCAAGCGCTTAGTACAGTGCTCTACACACAGTAAGCGCTCAATAGATATGATTGAATGAATGAATGAATGCTGAGAACGGGGCTTGGAACAGAGTAAGCACTGAATGAATACTATCATTATTATTACAGTGCTTGGTACATAGCAAGCATTAAACAAATACCACACACATTCATCATCTAAAATTCACCCTTTTAGACTGTGAGCCCACTGTTGGGTAGGGACTGTCTCTATATGTTGCCAACTTGTACTTCCCAAGCGCTTAGTACAGTGCTCTACACACAGTAAGCGCTCAATAAATATGATTGAATGAATGAATGCTGAGAACAGGGCTTGGAACAGAGTAAGCACTGAATGAATACTATCATTATTATTACAGTGCTTGGCACATAGCAAGCAATAAACAAATACCACACACATTCATCATCTAAAATTCACCCTTTTAGACTGCGAGCCCACTGTTGGGTAGGGACTGTCTCTGTATGTTGCCAATTTGTACTTCCCAAGTGCTTAGTACAGTGCTCTGCACACAGTAAGTGCTCAATCATCATCATCATCATCAATCGTATTTATTGAGCGCTTACTTTGTGCAGAGCACTGTACTAAGTGCTTGGGAAGTACAAATTGGCAACATACAGAGACAGTCCCTACCCAACAGTGGGCTCACAGTCTAAAAGGGGGAGACAGAGAACAAAACCAAACATACTAACAAAATAAAATAAATAGAATAGATATGTACAAGTAAAATAAATAAATGGAGTAATAAATATGTACAAACATCTATACATCTATACAGGTGCTGTGGGGAAGAGAAGGAGGTAAGATGCGGGGGATGGAGAGGGGGACAAGGGGGAGAGGAAGGAAGGGGCTGAGTGTGGGAAGGCCTCCTGGAGGAGGTGAGCTCTCAGTAGGGCCTTGAAGGGAGGAAGAGAGCTAGCTCTAATAAATACAATTGATTGATTGATTAATTGATTGATCTTGGGTTTCAGGATACACTGGCACAGTGGCCAAGGTACCTAGCCTGCACACCCTCCCCCCCACCAGTGCAAACAAGCACGGGCCTGGGACTCAGGAGGTCACGGGTTCTAATCCCGGCTCTGCCACTTAATAATAATAATAATGATGGCATTTATTAAGCACTTACTATAGGCAAAGCACTGTTCTAAGCGCTGGGGAGGTTACAGGGTGATCAGGTTGTCCCTTGGGGGGTTCACAGTCTTCATCCCCATTTTATAGATGAGGTAACTGAGGCCCAGAGAAGTTCAGCGACTTGCCCAAAGTCACACAGCTGAAAATTGGAGGAGCCGGGATTTGAACCCATGACCTCTGACTCCCAAGCCCGGGCTCCTTCCACTGAGCCACGCTGAGTAACTAGTCTGCTGTGTGACCTTGGGCAAGTCACTTCACTTCTCTGGGCCTCAGTTTCCTCATTTGTAAAATGAGGATCGAGACTGTGAGCCCCAGGTGGGACGGGGACTGTGTCCAACCGGATTTGCTTGTATCCACCCCAGCGCTTAGTACAGTGCCTGGCATATAGTAAGCGCTTAAACTATAATTATAATTATTATTATAACAAGGGGTAGGGGTCTGAAGGTGTAGGGGAGAGAAGTCAGGCAATCATATTTATTAAGTGCCTACTGTGTGCACAGCACTGTAGTAAGCGCTCAGGAAAAGACAAGAAAACAATAAACAGACACATTCCCTGTCCACAATGAGCTTCCAGCCTAAGAAGCAATCAATCAATCAATCAATTGTATTTATCGAGTGCTTACTGTGTGCAGAGCACTGTACTAAGCGCTTGGGAAGTACAAGAGAAGCAGCGTGGCTCAGTGGAAAGAGCCCGGGCTTTGGAGTCAGAGGTCATGGGTTCAAATCCCAGCTCCGCCACTTGTCAGCTGTGTGACTTTGGGCAAATCACTTCCCTTCTCTGGGCCTCAATTACCTCATCTGCAAAATGGGGATGAAGACTGTGAGCCCCCCCCGTGGGACAACCTGATCACCTTGTAACCTCCTCAGCGCTTATTATTACACACAAGCAGTGTGGCTCAGTGGAAAAGAGCACGGGCTTTGGAATCAGGGGTCATGGGTTCAAATCCCGGCTCCACCAATTGTCAGCTGGGTGACTTTGGGCAAGTCACTTCACTTCTCTCGGCTTCAGTTACCTCATCTGTGAAATGGGGATTACGACTGTGAGCCCCCTGTGGGACAACCTGGTCACCTTGTAACCTCCCCAGTGCTGAGAACAGTGCTTTGCACATAGTAAGCACTTAATGCCATTATTATTATTAGAGGGAGCCCCCCACCCTCATCCCCACTCAACTGTCTCAAATGACCTTCCCTCCCACCCCCACTCATCCTCTCTTCTGCATTGCCTATGCACTTTATTTATATTAATATTAGAATAATAATGGTATTTGTTAAGTGCTTACTAATCAATCAATCAATCAATCGTATTTATTGAGCGCTTACTATGTGCAGAGCACTGTACTAAGCGCTTGGGAAGTACAAGTTGGCAACATATAGAGACAGTCCCTACCCAACAGCAAGCTCACAGTCTAGAAGAATGATGGCATTTATTAAGTGCTCACTATGTGCAAAGCACTGTTCTAAGTGCTCGGGGGGATACAAGGTGATCAGGTTGTCCCACGTGGGGCTCACAGTCTTCATCCCCATTTTACAGATGAGGTAACTGAGGCCCAGAGAAGTTAAGTGACTTGCCCAAAGTCACACAGCTGAGAGTTGGCGGAGCCGGGATTTGAACCCATAATAATAATAATAATGGCATTTATTAAGCGCTTACTATGTGCAAAGCACTGTTCTAAGCGCTGAGGAGGTTACAAGGTGATCAGGTTGTCCCATGGGGGGCTCACAGTCTTAATCCCCATTTGACAGATGAGGTAACTGAGGCCCAGAGAAGTGAAGTGACTTGCCCAAAATCACACAGCTGACAATTGGCGGAGCTGGGATTTGAACCCATGTCCTCTGACTCCAAAGCCCGGGCTTTTTCCACTGAGCCACGGTGCTTCTCTAGGTCTGTCTCCTCCTCCTACTTCCCCTCCTTCTCCCCCTCTAGACTGTCAGCTCCTTGTGGGTGCGAATGTGTCTACTAGCTCCTGTATCTGACCACCGTTGCGGTTAGTACAGTGCTCTGCCCAGAGACAGCGCTCAATAAATACCACTGATGGACCGAGTGGGAGTTTCTGGGACTTCCATCTTGGGCAGGGGTCAGTGCTGAATAGTGGCAGGTGTGGAGGGTGGGGGATGGAGACGGGGAAGCCCAAGAACAGAAAAATCTGGTCCTGTCCTCCCCCCAGAACTGAGTTTACGTATAAAAACTTGTGAGAGGAAAGATATGTGTGTGTGTGTGTGTGTGTGTGTGTGTGTGTGTGCGCATAGAAACTCAGGAGAGAGATGTGTGCGGATAAAACCTTGGGAGATTGGAGTGTGAGTGTGTGACTGCATGGATCAAAATTTGGGAGAGAGGAGACTTGGGTCTGTGTTTGCATGTGCATAAAAACTCAGAAGACGTGAGTGTGTGTGCATCAATCAATCAATCAATCAATTGTATTTATTGAGCGCTTACTGTGTGCAAAGCACTGGACTAAGCGCTTGGGAAGTACAAGTTGGCAACATATAGAGACAGTCCCTACCCAACAGTGGGCTCACAGTCCAAAAGTCATAAAAACTCGGGAGAGAGAGAGGGAGAGGCCTGTTTGTGCACAAATCTTGGAGAGGACTGTGTGTATGTGTGTGTGTGTGAGTGTGTGTGCATAAAGACTCAGGAGAGAGAGAGAGAGGCCTGTTTGTGCACAAATCTTGGAGAGGACTGTGTGTATGTGTGTGTTTGTGAGTGTGTGTGCATAGACTCAGGAGAGAGAGAGAGGCCTGTTTGTGCGCAAATCTTGGAGAGAGAGGACTATGTGTATGTGTGTGTTTGTATATTTGGGAGAGTGAAGACGTTCGTTTGTGTGTGTATAAACCCCAGGGGAGAGAGAGGACTCTGTGTGTATATAAACTCAAGATAAAGGGGCCTGTGTATAAACCTGGGAGGGAAAGAGAGAGAGAGTGTGTGTGTATGTGTGTGTATCAACTCAAGAGAGAGGACTGTCTATGTTTACATTCAGAATAAAGGAGGCTGTGTGTGCATTTTTGTGTGCGCCTAAACCTGAGAAAAAGAGGGAGGGGTGTGCATATGTGTGTATAAACCTTAGAGAAAGAGGGAAGGGGATGTCTGTGCGTCTATGTGTGTAAGCTCAGGATAAAGGAGACAGTGGGTGTGTGTGTGTCTACAAACTCGGGATAAAGGAGACACTGTGTACGTGTATAAACCTGGGAGAGGGCTGTGTGTATATAAACTCAGGAGTCAGGGGAGTGCATGTATGTGTGTGTGTGTGTGTGTGTGTGTGTGTATAAATTCAGGAGAGAGGGGGCTGTGTGTATATAAACGCAGGCATGAGGGAAGTGTGTGTGTGTTCGTGCATATAAACTAAGGAGAGGGAGGTGCTGTGTGTGCACAAACCTTGGAGAGAGAGAGGACTCTGTGTGTATATAAACTCAAGATAAAGGGGCCTGTGTGTATGTATAAACCTGAGAGCGAGAGAGAGTGTGTGTGTGTGTGTGTGTGTGTGTGTCAACTCAGGAGAGAGGACTGTCCATGTATAAATTCAGAATAAAGGAGGCTTTGTGTGTATTTCTGTGTGCGCCTAAACCTGAGAGAAAGAGGGAGGGGTGTGCATAGTGTGTATAAACCTGAGAGAAAGAGGGAAGGCGATGTCTGTGTGTCTATGTCTGTAAGATCAGGATAAAGGAGACTCTGTGTGTGTGTGTGTGTGTGTGTGTGTGTGCGCGCACGCGCATAAACTCAGGATAAAGGAGACAGTGTGTGCGTGCGTGTGTGTGTGTACAAACTCGGGACAAAGGAGACACTGTGTACGTGTACAAACCTGGGAGAGGCCTGTGTGTATATAAACTCAGGAGTGAGGGGAGTGCATGTATGTGTGTGTGTGTATAAATTCAGGAGAGAGGGGGCTATGTGTATATAAACTCAGGCACGAGGGAAGTGTGTGTGTGTCCGTGCATATAAACTAAGGAGAGGGAGGTTCTGTGTGTTTACAAACCTTGGAGAGAGAGGACTCTGTGTGTATATAAACTCAAGATAAAGGGGCCTGTGTGCATGTATAAACCTGAGAGAGAGAGAGAGAGTGAGTGTGTGTGTGTGTGTGTGTGTGTGTGTGTGTGTGTGAACTCAGGAGAGAGGACTGTCTATGTATAAATTCAGAATAAAGGAGGCTGTGTGTGCATTTTTGTGTGCCCATAAACCCGAGAGAAAGAGGGAGGGGTGTGCATATGTGTGTATAAACCTGAGAGAAAGAGGGAAGGGGATGTCTGTGTGTCTATGTGTGTAAGATCAGGATAAAGGAGACAGTGTGTGTGTGTGTGTGTGTGTGTGTGTGTGTGTGTGTGTGAACTCAGGAGAGAGGACTGTCTATGTATAAATTCAGAATAAAGGAGGCTGTGTGTGCATTTTTGTGTGCCCATAAACCCCAGAGAAAGAGGGATGGGTGTGCATATGTGTGTATAAACCTGAGAGAAATAGGGAAGGGGATGTCTGTGTGTCTATGTGTGTAAGCTCAGGATAAAGGAGACAGTGTGTGTGTGTGTGTGTGTGCATAAACTCAGGATAAAGGAGACAGTGTGTGCGTGCGTGTGTGTGTACAAACTCGGGATAAAGGAGACACTGTGTACATGTATAAACCTAGGAGAAGGCTGTGTGTATATAAACTCAGGAGTGAGGTGAGTGCGTGTGTGTGTGTGTGTATAAATTCAGGAGAGAGGGGGCTGTGTGTATATAAACTCAGGCATGAAGGAAGTGTGTGTGTGTTCGCACATATAAACTAAGGAGAGGGAGGTTCTGTGTGTGCACAAACCTTGGAGAGAGAGGACTCTGTGTGTATATAAACTCAAGATAAAGGGGCCTGTGTGTATGTATAAACCTGAGAGGGATTGTGTGTGTGTGTGTGTGTGTGTGTGTGTGTGTGTGTGTGTATCAACTCAGGAAAGAGGACTGTCTATGTATAAATTCAGAATAAAGGAGGCTTTGTGTGCATTTGTGTGTGCGCCTAAACCTGAGAGAAAGAGGGATGGCGATGTCTGTGTGTCTATGTCTGTAAGATCAGGATAAAGGAGACTCTGTGTGTGTGTGTGTGTGTGCGCATAAACTCAGGATAAAGAAGACAGTGTGTGTGCATGTGTGTGTACAAACTCGGGATAAAGGAGACACTGTGTATGTGTGTAAACCTGGGAGAGGCCTGTGTGTATATAAACTCAGGAGTGAGGGGAGTGCATGTATGCGTGTGTGTATAAATTCAGAAGAGAGGGGGCTGTGTGTATATAAACTCAGGCATGAGGGAAGTGTGTGTGTGTCCGTGCATACAAACTAAGGAGAGGGAGGTTCTGTGTGTTCACAAACCTTGGAGAGAGAGGACTCTGTGTGTATATAAATTCAGGAGAGAGGGGGCTGTGTGTATATAAACTCAGGCACGAGGGAAGTGTGTGTGTGTTCGTGCATATAAACTAAGGAGAGGGAGGTTCTGTGTGTTCACAAACCTTGGAGAGAGAGGACTCTGTGTGTATATAAACTCAAGATAAAGGGGCCTGTGTGTATGTATAAACCTGAGAGAGAGAGAGAGAGAGAGAGAGAGAGAGAGAGAAAGAGAGAGTGTGTGTGTGTCAACTCTGGAGAGAGGACTGTCTATGTATAAATTCAGAATAAAGGAGGCTGTGTGTGCATTTTTGTGTGCCCATAAACCCCAGAGAAAGAGGGAGGGGTGTGCATATGTGTGTATAAACCTGAGAGAAATAGGGAAGGGGATGTCTGTGTGTCTATGTGTGTAAGCTCAGGATAAAGTAGACAGTGTTTGTGTGTGTGCATAAACTCATAAACTCAGGATAAAGGAGACAGTGTGTGCGTGCATGTGTGTGTACAAACTCGGGATAAAGGAGACACTGTGTACGTGTATAAACCTGGGAGTGGCCTGTGTGTATATAAACTCAGGAATGAGGGGAGTGCATGTGTGTATGTGTGTGTGTGTGTGTGTGTGTGTGTGTGTGTGTGTGTAAATTCAGGAGAGGGGACTGTGTATATAAACTCAAGCATGAGGGAAGTGTGTGTGTGTTCGCGCATATAAACTAAGGAGAGGGAGGTTCTTTGTGTGCACAAACCTTGGACAGAGAGGACTCTGTGTGTATATAAACTCAAGATAAAGGGGCCTGTGTGCATGTATAAACCTGAGAGGGATTGTGTGTGTGTGTGCGCGCGTGTGTATCAACTCAGGAGAGAGGACTGTCTATGTATAAATTCAGAATAAAGGAGGCTTTGTGTGTATTTTTGTGTGCGCCTAAACCTGAGAGAAACAGGGAGGGGTGTGCATATGTGTGTATAAACCTGAGAGAAAGAGGGAAGGCGATGTCTGTGTGTCTATGTCTGTAAGATCAGGATAAAGGAGACTGTGTGTGTGTGTGTGCATAAACTCAGGATAAAGGAGACCGTGTGTGTGTACAAACTCGGGATAAAGGAGACACTGTGTACGTGTATAAACCTGGGAGAGGCCTGTGTGTATATAAACTCAGGAGTGAGGGGAGTGCATGTATGTGTGTGTGTGTGTGTGTATAAATTCAGAAGAGAGGGGGCTGTGTGTATATAAACTCAGGCACAAGGGAAGTGTGTGTGTGTGTGTGTCCATGCATATAAACTAAGGAGAGGGAGGTTCTGTGTGTTCACAAACCTTGGAGAGAGAGAGAACTCTGTATGTATATAAATTCAGGAGAGAGGGGGCTGTGTGTATATAAACGCAGGCACAAAGGAAGTGTGTGTGTGTTCGTGCATATAAACTAAGGAGAGGGAGGTTCTGTGTGTTCACAAACCATGGAGAGAGAGGACTCTGTGTGTATATAAACTCAAGATAAAGGGGCCTGTGTGTATGTATAAACCTGAGAGCGAGAGAGTGTGTGTGTGTGTGTGTGTGTGTGTGTGTGTGTGAACTCAGGAGAGAGGCCTGTCTATGTATAAATTCAGAATAAAGGAGGCTGTGTGTGCATTTTTGTGTGCGCCTAAACCTGAGAGAAAGAGGGATGGGTGTGCATATGTGTGTATAAACCTGAGAGAAAAAGGGAAGGCGATGTCTGTGTGTCTATGTCTGTAAGATCAGGATAAAGGAGACTCTGTGTGTGTGTGTGTGTGTGTGTGTGTGTGTACATAAACTCAGGATAAAGGAGACTGTGTGTGTGCGTGTGTGTGTACAAACTCGGGATAAAGGAGACACTGTGTATGTCTGTAAACCTGGGAGAGGCCTGTGTGTATATAAACTCAGGAGTGAGGGGAGTGCATGTGTGTGTGTGCATAAATTCAGGAGAGAGGGGGCTGCGTGTATATAAACTCAGGCACGAGGGAAGTGTGTGTGTGTCCGTGCATATAAACTAAGGAGAGGGAAGTTCTGTGTGTTCACAAACCTTGGAGAGAGAGGACTCTGTGTGTATATAAATTCAGGAGAGAGGGGGCTGTGTGTATATAAACTCAGGCACGAGGGAAGTGTGTGTGTGTTCGTGCATATAAACTAAGGAGAGGGAGGTTCTGTGTGTTCACAAACCTTGGAGAGAGAGGACTCTGTGTGTATATAAACTCAAGATAAAGGGGCCTGTGTGTATGCATAAACCTGAGAGCGAGAGAGAGAGTGTGTGTGTGTGTGTGTGTGAACTCAGGAGAGAGGACTGTCTATGTATAAATTCAGAATAAAGGAGGCTTTGTGTGCATTTTTGTGTGCGCCTAAACCTGAGAGAAAGAGCGAGGGGTGTGCATATGTGTGTATAAACCTGAGAGAAAGAGGGAAGGGGATGTCTGTGTGTCTATATGTGTAAGCTCAGGATAAAGGAGACTGTGTGTGTGTGTGTGTGTGTGTGTGTGTGTATAAACTCAGGATAAAGGAGACAGTGTGTGTGTGCGTGTGTGTGTACAAACTCGGGATAAAGGAGACACTGTGCACGTGTATAAACCTGGGAGAGGCCTGTGTGTATATAAACTCAGGAATGAGGGGAGTGCATGTGTGTGTGTGTGTGTGTGTATAAATTCAGGAGAGAGGGGACTGTGTGTATATAAACTCAGGCATGAGGGAAGTGTGTGTGTGTTCTTGCATATAAACTAAGGAGATGGAAGCTCTGTGTATGTGTGTTTGTGTGTGTGTGTGTGTGTGTGTGTGTGTGTAAAAACTCAGGACAAAGGACCATGTGTGTATAAATTCAGGGCAAAGGACCGTGTGTGTATAAACTCAGGATACTTTCCCAAGTGCTTAGTCCAGTGCTCTGCACCCAGTAAGCGCTCAATTCGATCGAATGAATGAATAAAGGAGGCTGTGTGGGTATGTGTGTATAAACCTGGGAGAAAGAGGGCTGTGTGGCCGGGGTGTGTAAACTCAGGATAAAGAAGATAGTGTGTGTGTTTCTAAACTTGGGAGAGGGCTGGGGGAGTATAAACTCAGGAGGGAGGGGGCTGGGTGGATGTGTGTGGCTCAAGTCCTCCTCCGCCTCCCCCATAATAAGAATAATAATAATGATGCCATTTGTTAAGCATTTACTATGTGCCAAACACTGTTTTAAGCGCTGGGGAGGATACAAGGTGATCAGGTTGTCCCACGTGGGGCTCAAAGTCTTCATCCCCATTTGACAGATGAGGTAACTGAGGCTCAGAGAAATGAAGTGACTTGCCCAAGGTCAACACAGCAGACGTGGCTGAGCCGGGATTTGAACCCACGACCTCTGATTCCAAAGCCCGCTGAGCGCTGTCTCCTCCTACTTCCCCTCCTTCTCCCCCTCTGGACTGTCAGCTCCTTGTGGGTGTGAATGTGTCTACCAACTCCTGTATTTGACCACCCTGGCGCTTAGTACAGTGCTCTGCCCAGAGACGGCGCTCAATAAATACCACTGATGGACCGAATGGGAGTTTCTGGGATTTCTGTCTTGGGCAGGGGTCAGTGCTGAATAGTGGCAGCTGTGGAGGGTGGGGGATGGAGATGGGGAAGCCCAAGAACAGAAAAATCTTGTCCTGTCCTCCCCCCAGAACTGCATGTATGTATAAAAACTTGGGAGAGGAAAGATGTGTGTGTGTGTGTGTGCATAGAAACTCCGGAAAGAGATGTGTGTGGATAAAAATTTGGGAAAGAGAAGTGTGAGCGTGTGTGTGCATGGATAAAAATTTGGGAGAAAGGAGACTCGGGTCTGTGTTTGCATGTGCACAAAAACTCAGAAGATGGGAGTGTGTGTGCATAAAAACTCAGGAGAGGGAAAGAGCCACGCTGTTTCTCCGCATAAACCATCACCTCCCACTCTCTTGCACACCCCTCACCCCCTAATCATGGGTATTGACTGAGTGCTTATGGTGTACAGAGCACTGTACTAAACGCTTGGGAACACCAGGGCTGGGAGACGTGATACTGTGAGCCCACCGTTGGGTAGGGACCGTCTCTCTATGTTGCCAACTTGTACTTCCCAAGTGCTTAGTCCAGTGCTCTGCACACAGTAAGCGCTCAATAAATATGACAATGACTGAATGAATCCCCACCCACAAGGAGCTTACGGTCTACAGGGGGAGGCAGACATGAAAATAGAATATAATAATGATAATAATAATGGCATTTATTAAGCGCTTACTATGTGCAAAGCACTGTTCTAAGCACTGGGGACTTTACAAGGTGATCATCAATCATCATCATCAATTGAATGAATGAATGAATCCCCACCCACAAGGAGCTTACGGTCTACAGGGGGAGGCAGACATGAAAATAGAATATAATAATAATAATAATGATGGCATTTATTAAGCACTTACTATGTGCAAAGCACTGTTCTAAGCACTGGGGACTTTACAAGGTGATCATCAATCATCATCATCAATCGTATTTATTGAGCGCTTACTGTGTGCAGAGCACTGGACTAAGCGCTTGGGAAGTACAAGTTGGCAACATACAGAGACAGGCCCTACCCAATAGTGGGCTCACAGTCTAAAAGGGGGAGACAGAGAACAAAACTAATCATACTAACAAAATAAAATAAATAGAATAGATATGTACAAGTAAAATAAATAAATAAATAGAGTAATAAATATGTACAAACATATATACATATATACAGGTGCTGTGGGGAAGGGAAGGAGGTAAGATGGGGGGATGGAGAGGGGGACGAGGGGGAGAGGAAGGAAGGGGCTCAGTCTGTGAAGGCCTTGTCCCACGTGGGGCTCACTATCTTAATCCCCATTTTCCAGATGAGGTAACTGAGGCCCAAAGAAGTGAAGGGACTTGCCCAAAGTCACCCAGCTGACAAGTGGCGGAGCCAGGATTTGAACCCATGACCTCTGACTCCAAAGCCTGGTCTCTTTCCACTGAGCCACAATGCTTCCCTATGACGAGTGCCCAGTGGGGCTTGGGGGCCGGGGGAAGGGGGCTTCCCAGCAAGGCCAGCTGGCCAGAGGGCCATTCATTCATTCAATCGTATTTATTGAGCGCTTACTGTGTGCAGAGCACTGTATTAAGCGCTTGGGAAGTACAAGTTGGCAACAGAGAGAGACAGACCCTACCCAACAACAGGCTCAGTCTAGAAGGGGGAGACAGGAAACAAAACAAAACATGTGGACAGGTGTCAAGTCATCAGAATAAATAGAAGTAAAGCTAGAAGCACATCATTAACAAAATAAATAGAATAGTAAATATGTACAAGGAAAATAGAGTAATCAATCTTTACAAACATATATACCTGCATATATGTATATATGTTTGTACGTATTTATTACTCTATTTATTTTACTTGTACATATTTATTCTATTTATTTTATTCTGTTAATATGTCTTGTTTTGTTCTTTATCTCCCCCTTCTAGACTGTGAGCCCACTGTTGGGTAGGGACCGTCTCCATATGTTGCCAACTTGGACTTCCCAAGCGCTTAGTACACTGCTCTGCACACAGTAAGCGCTCAATAAATACGATTGATTGATTGAACATATTTATTCTATTTATTTTATTCTGTTAATATATTTTGTTTTGTTCTCTGCCTCCCCCTTCTAGACTGTGAGCCCACTGTTGGGTAGGGACCGTCTCTATATGTTGCCAACTTGGACTTCCCAAGCGCTTAGTACAGTGCTCTGCACACAGTAAGTGCTCAATAAATACGATTGATTGATTGTACATATTTATTCTATTTATTTTATGCTGTTAATATGTTTTGTTTTGTTCTCTGCCTCCCCCTTCTAGACTGTGAGCCCACTGTTGGGTAGGGACCGTCTCTATATGTTGCCAACTTGGACTTCCCAAGCACTTAGTACAGTGCTCTGCACACAGTAAGTGCTCAATAAATACGATTGAATGAATGAATGAATGTACAGGTGCTGTGGGGAGGGGAAGGAGGTAGGGCGGGAGGGGGTGGGGAGGGGGAGAGGAAAAAGGGGGCTCAATCTGGGAAAAGGGGGGCTCAGTCTCTCTCTGATCCTCCCCTTTCCCTTTGGGGGAGGGGGCCCAGGGGCTCAGAGGGAGTCGGAGTGGGTTGTGGTTGGGGGCAGGGCGGGGAGAAGGGCCACAAAGCAGCTGGAGCCTGGGCATCAGGTGGTCATGGGTTCTAATTCCACCACTTGTCTGCTGTGTGGCCTTGGGCAAGTCACTTCACTTCTCTGTGCCTCAGTTCCCTCATCAGTACAGTAGGGATTGAGACTGTGAGCCCCACATGGGGCAGGGATTGGGTCCAACCCAGTTTGCTGGTATCCACCCCAGCGCTCAGAACAGTGCCTGGTGAATAGCAGGTTCTTAAATACCACAATTACCGTTATTATTATTATTATTATTCCCCTACCACTGCCACCACCCTCAACCCCACCTCTCCCACTGGGGGCGTTGGGAATAATAATAATAATAATAATAATAATAATAATAATAATAATAATGGCATTTGTTAAGCGCTTACTATGTGCAAAGTACTGTTGTAAGCACTGGGGAGGTTACAAGGTGATCAGGCTGTCCCACGGGGGGGGGGGGGGGGGCTCACAATCTTCATCCCCCTTTTACAGATGAGTTAACTGAGGCACAGAGAAGTCAGATGACTTGCCCAAAGTCACACAACTGACAACCGGCAGAGCCGGGATTTGAACCCATGACCTCGGACTCCAAAGCCCGGGCTCTTTCCACTGAGCCACGCTGCTTGGGAAGACGCCAGGGAGGCGACCAAGGCAGGAGGAGGGGAGAGGCCCCGGATTCCCCCCTTGGCCCTCCGCCCTCCATCCTTCCTGGCAGTCTCGCTCCCTGGCAGCTCCAGACTGGCACAAAGGGGCGATTCATGGAAGGCGGCTCTGGGGGTTGGCCCAGGGGGAGGGGACACATGTACTGTACTAAGTGCTTGGGAAGTACAAGTATTCCCACTGGGGGCATTGGGAATAATAATAACAATAATAATAATAATAATAATAATGATGATGGCATTTATTAAGCACTTACTATTTGGGAATAATAATAATAATGAAGGCATTTATTAAGTGCTTACTATGTGCACTGTTCTAAGCACTGGGGAGTTTACAAGGTGATCAGGTTGTCCCACGTGGGGCTCACTGTCTTAATCCCCACTTTACAGATGAGGGAACTGAGGCCCAGAGAAGTGAAGTGACTGGCCCAAAGTCACCCAGCTGACAAGTGGCGGAGCCGGGATTTGAACCCATGACCTCTGACTCCAAAGCCCGGGCTCTTTCCACTGAGCCACGCTGCTTCCCTATGAAGAGTGCCCAGTGGGGCTTGGGGGCCAGGGGGAAGGGGGCTTCCCAGCAAGGCCAGAGGTGGGGTGGGCTGGGGGGGAACAGGGGCTCAGACTAGGTTTGGTACAGTGCTCTGCACATAGTAAGCGCTCAATAAATACAATTGAATGAATGACCCCCCCTTGCCCCTTCCCCTCCCCCCACCTTACCTCCTTCCCCTCCCCACAGCACCTGGATATATGTATATGTGTTTGTACGGATTTATTACTCTATTTTATTTGTACATGTTTATTCTATTTATTTTGTTAATATGTTTTGTTTTGTCATCTGCCTCCCCCCTCTAGACTGTGAGCCCACTGTTGGGTAGGGACCGTCTCTAGATGTTGCCAACTTGTACTTCCCAAGCGCTTAGTACAGTGCTCTGCACACAGTAAGCGCTCAATAAATACGACTGAGTGAGTGGGGGACGGGGAGCAGGGGTTCACCTCAGACTTGGGGGGTGAGGTGGTCCTGTCCCCAGTTTGGGGCCTTGCTCTGGAGGTGAGGGGGGTGTGGAGTCAATCAATCAATCAATCGTATTTATTGAGCGCTTACTGTGTGCAGAGCACTGTACCAAGCGCTTGGGAAGTCCAAGTTGGCAACATATAGAGACAGTCCCTACCCAACAGTGGGCTCACGGTCTAAAAGGGGGAGACAGAGAACAAACCAAACATACTAACAAAATGAAATAAATAGAATAGATAGGTACAAGTAAAGTAATAAATATGTACAAACATATATACAGGTGCTGTGGGGAAGGGAAGGAGGTAAGATGGGGGGATCAATCAATCAATCATATTTATTGAGCGCTTACTATGTGCAGAGCACTGTACTAAGCGCTTGGGAAGTACAAATTGGCAACATATAGAGACAGTCCCTACCCAACATTGGGCTCACAGTCTAAAAGGGGGAGACAGAGGACAAAACCAACCATACTAACAAAATAAAATAAATAGAATAGATATGTACAAGTAAAATAAATAAATAAATAAATAGAGTAATAAATATGTACAAACATATATACATATATACAGGTGCTGTGGGGAAGGGAAGGAGGTAAGATGGGGGGGATGGAGAGGGGGACGAAGGGGAGAGGGGGAGTCAAAGGGGCACAGACCGAATCGGGGGAAGGGGGGACAGGGGCTCAGACCAGGTTGGGGAGGGGGGCAAGGTGGGCAGGAGGAGGCCGGGGATGGGGGGTGAAGAGTCCCTGTCTCTGGTTTTGGTCCTTGTTCCAGAGAGCGGGGTAACGGGGGCGTCACAGAAGACCCCCTGACCTGTAGCTGATGAGGAGAGGGGGGTTAGGGCCT
This sequence comes from Tachyglossus aculeatus, assembly GCF_015852505.1. Taxonomy (NCBI): domain Eukaryota; kingdom Metazoa; phylum Chordata; class Mammalia; order Monotremata; family Tachyglossidae; genus Tachyglossus; species Tachyglossus aculeatus. The sequence continues at coordinate 52,516,410 of NC_052087.1, read as the reverse complement.
GGTTTCTGAGGGTCTGATGCCTTAGCCAGGGGTGTGTATGTGTTCCGGTGGTCTGTGCCTTTCTACTTCCATTCATTCATTCATTCAATCGTATTTATTGAGCGCTTACTGTGTGCAGAGCACTCTACTAAGCGCTTGGGAAGTATAAGTGGGCAACATATTGAGATGGTCCCTACCCAACAGTGGGCTCGCTGTTTTGTTCTGGTGTTGTCTCCCCCTTCTAGACTGTGAGCCCGTTGTTGGGTAGGGACCGTCTCTATGTTGATGACTTGTTCTGTGCAAACAGTACAGTGCTCTGCACACAGTACGTGCTCAATAAATGCGATTGAATGAATGAATGAATGAATGAGCCCGTTGTTGGGTAGGGACCGTCTCTATATGTTGACGATTTGTACTGCCCAAATGCTTAGTACAGTGCTCTGCACACAGTAAGCGCTCAATAAATACGATTGAATGAATGAATGAATGAATGAGCCCGTTGTTGGGTAGGGACTGTCTCTATATGTTGATGATTTGTACTGCCCAAACGCTTAGTACAGTGCTCTGCACACAGTAAGCGCTCAATAAATACGATTGAATGAATGAATGAATGAATGAGCCCGTTGTTGGGTAGGGACTGTCTCTATATGTTGATGATTTGTACTGCCCAAACACTTAGTACAGTGCTCTGCACACAGTAAGCGCTCAATAAATACGATTGAATGAATGAATGAATGAATGAGCCCGTTGTTGGGTAGGGACCGTCTCTATATGTTGATGATTTGTATGTCCCAAACGCTTAGTACGGTGCTCTGCACACAGTAAGCGCTCAATAAATACGATTGAATGAATGAATGGATGGATGCTACCCAGTGGAATGGAAGCAGCGTGGCTCAGTGGAAAGAGCCCGGGCTTTGGGGTTGCAGGTCAGGGGTTCAAATCCCGGCTCTGCCAATTGTCAGCTGGGTGACTTTGGGCAAGTCACTTCACTTCTCTGGGCCTCAGTTACCTCAACTGTAAAACGGGAATGAAGACTGTGAGCCTGTATATATGTTTATACATATTTATTACTCTATTTATTTACCTGTACATATCTATTCTATTTATTTTATTTTGTTGCATGTTTGGTTTTGTTCTCTGTCTCCCCTTTTAGACTGTGAGCCCACTGTTGGGTAGGGACTGTCTCTATATGTTGCCAACTTGGACTTCCCAAGCGCTTAGTCCAGTGCTCTGCACACAGTAAGCGCTCAATAAATACGATTGATTGATTGATTGAGCCCCCCGAGGGACAATCTGATCACCTTGTAACCTCCCCAGCGCTTAGAACAGGGCTTTTCACATAGCACAGCGCTTAATAAATGCCATTATTATTATTATTATTACCCCTGACCCAGGGAGGAGGGTGATGAAATGCAGCTACAAATGCAGAGCCCCTCACTGCTGCTGCATTATTTCTTGGCTTTGGGCCGGGGCCACTTGTGGGGCCATTTTTGGGGTGATGTGGGGCGGTGGCATCTCCCCAACTTTCCAGGGAGGCCGGGGCGGGCCTGGGCAGGGGGCCCCGGGGCTCGCTGGGGTTGGGAATCAGGAAACGTTGGTGAGGAATGGGGAAATCTGGCCTCTGGTCTCCACGCTCCTCCCCACTGCTCCACTTTATCCTGCTGGGCCCATCAGCCCACCGTGGGACAACCTGATCACCTTGTAACCCCCCCAGCGCTTACAACAGTGCTTTGCACATAGTAAGCGCTTAATAAATGCCACCATTATTATTATTATTATCATCAGCATCACAGAAGTAGACTAGCACCCACCCCAGCTCCTCCACTTGTCTGCTGTGTGACCCTGGGCAAGTCACTTCACATCTAGAGAAGCAGCTTGGCTCAGTGGAAAGAGCCCGGGCTTTGGAGTCAGTGGTCATGGGTTCAAATACTGCCTCTGCCAATTGTCAGCTGTGTGACTTTGGGCAAGTCACTTAACTTCTCTGGGCCTCAGTTCCCTCATCTGGAAAATGGGGATGAAGACTGTGAGCCCCCCGTGGGACAACCTGATCACCTTGTAACCACCCCAGTGTTTTGAACAGTGCTTTGCACATAGTAAGTGCTTAATAAATGCATTATTATTATTATTATTCTTTTACAGATGAAGAAATTGAGGCATGGAGAAGGTAGGTGACTCATCCAAGGTCACACAGTAATAATAATAATAATGGCATTTATTAAGTAGGCAAGTGGCGGAACTGGAATGAGAACCCACCCAATCAATCAATTGTATTTATTGAGAGCTTACTGTGTGCAAAGCACTGTACTAAGCGCTTGGGAAGTAGGAGTTGGCAACATATAGAGATGGTCCCTACCCAACAGTGGGCTCACAGTCTAGAAGGGGGAGACAGAGAACAAAACAAAGCATTTTAACAAAATAAAATAAATGGAATAGATATGTACAAGTAAAATAGAGTAATAAATATGTACAAACATATATACATATATACAGGTGCTGTGGGGAAGGGAATCAATCAATTAATCGTATTTATTGAGCACTTACTGTGTGCACAGCACTGTACTAAGCGCTTGGGAAGTACAAGCTGGCAACATACAGAGACAGTCCCTACCCAACAGCGGGCTCACAGTCTAGAAGGGGGAGACAGAGAACAAAACCAAACATACTAACAAAATAAAATAAATAGAATAGATAGGTACAAGTAAAATAAATAGAGTAATAAATATGTACAAACATATATACATATATACAGGAAGGAAGTAAGGTGGGGGGGTGGAGAGGGGGAGGAGGGGGAGAGGAAGGAGGGGGCTCAGTGTGGGAAGGCCTCCTGGAGGAGGTGAGCTCTCAGTAGGGCCTTGAAGGGAGGAAGAGAGCGTGCTTGGCGGATGGGCAGAGGGAGGCCATTCCAGGCCAGGGGGATGATGTGGGCTGGGGGTCGACGGCGGGACGGGTGAAAACGAGGAACCAAGCGTGGGAGAGGCTCACTCTACCCTGGCCCTGCTGCAGTTATGGAGAATCTTGCCCATTTCTTAACAGGGAGCACTTCTAAATGGGCTAGGAGGCCTGAGAGCCCCGGGACTGCGCCAACCATTATGAAAAGAGAAATGCTGTCCTTTTCTGTTCTTCAGAAACTCAGCAAACAATTCAGTAGAGGCATGACACTGCATGCGTGCGCACACATATACACAAACACACACCCCTGGGATGGTACACAGACCTGTACCCACATCCCTAGATGTGCAAAGACATGGACACAGGTACACCCCGGAGACGTACACACACATTCAGACACACGCGCTCAGACACACACCCAGGTGCAGATGTGCACGCGTGCAAATACACACCCGCAGACACCCCCCAACCCCTCTAGGGATGAGCAAAGACACACACACACACACACACAAACACACCCCTCTCCCTCTTGGGATGCGCACAGATACACACATCCTTGAGATATGCAGAGACAGGCAGATAAAGAAAGACATTTATCTCTCCAGCCTCTTGGACCCAATCCCATGAACATAATAATATATATTATCATAATATCATATAATAATATCAATATCATAATATCAACCCCTCTCCACCCCCCCGTCTTACCTCCTCACTTCCCCACAGCACCTGTATATATGTATATATGTTTGTACATATTTATTACTCTATTTATTTATTTTACTTGTACATATCTATTCTACTTATTTCATTTTGTTAATATGTTTGGTTTTGTTCTCTGTCTCCCCCTTCTAGACTGTGAGCCCACTGTTGGGTAGGGACTGTCTCTATATGTTGCCAACTTGTACCTCCCATCTTACCTCCTTCCCTTCCCCACAGCACCTGTATATATGTATATATGTTTGTACATATTTATTACTCTATTTATTTATTTTACTTGTACATATCTATTCTACTTATTTCATTTTGTTAATATGTTTGGTTTTGTTCTCTGTCTCCCCCTTCTAGACTGTGAGCCCACTGTTGGGTAGGGACTGTCTCTATATGTTGCCAACTTGGACTTCCCATCTTACCTCCTTCCCTTCCCCACAGCACCTATATATATGTATATATGTTTGTACATATTTATTACAATATGTATTTATTTATATTACTTGTATATATCTATTCTATTTATTTTATTTTGTTAGTATGTTTGGTTTTGTTCTCTGTCTCCCCCTTTTAGACTGTGAGCCCACTGTTGGGTAGGGACTGTCTCTATATGTTGCCAACTTGTACTTCCCAAGCGCTTAGTACAGTGTTCTGCACACAGTAAGTGCTCAATAAATACGATTGATTGATTGATTGATTCCCAAGCGCTGAGTACAGTGCTCTGCACACAGTAAGCGCTCAATAAATACAATTGATTGATGATTATTATCATCAATAATGATAATGATGACATTTGTTAAGCGCTTACTAAGTGCAAAGCACTGTTCTAAGCACTGGAGGGGATACAAGGTGATCAGGTTGCCCCACGTGGGGCTCACAGTCAATCACTACTTTACAGATGAGGGAACCGAGGCCCAGAGAAGTGAAGTGACTTGCCCGTAGTCACACATCTGAAAAGCGACGGAGTCGGGATTAGAACCCATGACCTCTGACTCCCAAGCCCGGGCTTTTTCCACTGTGCCACGCTGCTTCTCTGCACAACCCCTTCCTGCTCCCCAATCCCAACCCCCTCTGCTGTGTGTGTGTGTGTGTGCGTGTGTGTGTGTGTGTGGGGGGGGTGGGTGGGTGTGTTTGTGTCTGGGTGCAATGAATCACTCAGGAAGCATCTCAGCCAAACACCTTCCCCGGCGAGGATGGAGAGCCTGGCCCCAAATGACCTGCATTTAATAAGATCGCGTTCTGGGCGTCCAAACCCAGCCCCCGCTTGGTGCCTGGACTAAGCTGCTCCGGGGGGTCCCCTTTGTCCACCCCCAACTCCCCAAGGGCCTGCAGTGGGGAGGGGAATGACCCCCGCCCAGATCTGGCCTTCCCTGACAAAGCCCCCCTTTCCTCTTCTCCCCCTCCCTTCTGCGTCGCCCTGAATTGCTCCCTTAATTCATCACCTCCTCCAGGAGGCCTTCCCAGACTGAGCCCCTTCCTTCCTCTCCCCCTCGTCCCCCTCTCCATCCCCCCATCTTACCTCCTTCCCTTCCCCACAGCACCTGTATATATGTATATATGGTTGTACATATTTATTACTCTATTTTACTTGTACATATCTATTCTATTTATTTTATTTTGTTAGTATGTTTGGTTTTGTTCTCTGTCTCCCCCTTTTAGACTGTGAGCCCACTGTTGGGTAGGGACTGTCTCTATATGTTGCCAATTTGTACTTCCCAAGCGCTTAGTACAGTGCTCTGCACATAGTAAGCGCTCAATAAATACGATTGATGATGATGATGATGATCCCTCCAACCAGCCCCACAGCACTTATGCCCATATCTGTCATTTATTGATTTATATTAGTGATAATAATAATAATGGGGGGATTTGTTAAACACTTACTATGTGCCAGGCACTGTTCTAAGCATTGGAGTAGATACAAGATAGTCAGGTAGTCCCACGTGGGGCTCACAGTCTTCATCCCCGTTTTACAGATGAGGGAACTGAGGCCCAGAGAAGTTAAGTGACTTACCCAAAGTCATACAGCTGACAAGACTGTGAACTTCTAGACTGTGAGCCCACTGTTGGGTAGGGACCGTCTCTATATGTTGCCAACTTGTACTTCCCAAGCGCTTAGTACAGTGCTCTGCACACAGTAAGCGCTCAATCAATACAACTGAATGAATGAATGAAAGTGGTGGAGCCGGGATTAGAACCCACGACCTCTGACTCCCAAGCTTGTCCTCTTTCCACTAGGCTTCTCTTATTAATGTCTGTCTCCCCCATTCTAGACTGTAAGCTCGTTGAGGGCATTGAATGTGTTTGTATATTGCTCTGTTGGCCTCTCCCAAGCGCTTCATACAGTGCTCTGCACACAGTAAGCGCTCAATCAATACAATTGAATGAATGAATGAAAGTGGCGGAGCCGGGATTAGAACCCACGACCTCTGACTCCCAAGCCTGTCCTCTTTCCACTAGGCTTCTCACATTAATGTCTGTCTTCCCCATTCTAGACTGCAAGCTCGTTGAGGGCATTGAATGTGTTGGTATATTGCTCTGTTGGACTCTCCCAAGCGCTTAGTACAGTGCTCTGCACACGGTAAGCGCTCAATAAATAGGATTGAATGAGCAAATAAGTCTGGCTGTCAGGGCAGCTGGAATTGCACTTTCATTCATTCAGTCGTTTTTATCGAGCGCTTACTGAGCACTATAAAAAAATAATGGCATTTGTTAAGCACTTACTATGTGCAAAGCACTGTTCTAACTGCTGGGGGGGATACAAGGTGATCAGGTTGTCCCACAGGGGGGCTCCCAGTCAATCCCCACTTTACAGATGAGGGAACTGAGGCACAGAGAAGTGAAGTGACTTGCTCAAGGTCACACAGCTGACAGTTGGCAGAGCCAGGATTTGAACCCATGACCACTGACTCCACTGAGCCACGCACTATACTAAGCACTTAGGGCCAGAGGCAGAGCCTAGAGCCAAGAATAAGGTCACGGCCCTTCTTCTCTGGGTCCCCTCCTTCGGTCCCCCCTCTCCGAATCTGCCCCGATTTCCTCCACCACCATCGGCCTCATTATTTCAGCCAAGGAATCTGAGTGTTTAGTTGCCAACTTGTACTTCCCAAGCGCTTAATACAGTGCTGTGCACACAGTAAGCGCTCAATGAATATGATTGAATGAATGAATGAATGAATGTACAGATTCATTCCTCTATTTTACTTGTACGTATTTACTATTCTATTTATTTTATTTCGTTAATCTGTTTTGTTTTGTGGTCTGTCTCCCTTCAAGGCCCTACTGAGAGCTCACCTCCTCCAGGAGGCCTTCCCACACTCAGCCCCTTCCTTCCTCATCCCCCTCGTCCCCCTCTCCATCCCCCCATCTTACCTCCTTCCCTTCCCCACAGCACCTGTATATATGTATATATGTTTGTACAGATTTATTACTCTATTTATTTATTTTACTTGTACATATCTATTCTATTTATTTTATTTTGTTAGTATGTTTGGTTTTGTTCTCTGTCTCCCCCTTTTAGACTGTGAGCCCGCTGTTGGGTAGGGACCGTCTCTATATGTTGCCAACTTGTACTTCCCAAGAGCTTAGTCCAGTGCTCTGCACACAGTAAGCGCTCAATAAATACGATTAAATGAATGAATGCATGGACAGATTTATTTTACTTGTACATATTTACTATTCTATTTATTTTCTATTTATTTATTTTCTTTTAGACTGTGAGCCCACCTTTAAGACTGTGAGCCCACTGTTGGGTAGGGACTGTCTCTATATGTTGCCAATTTGTACCTCCCAAGCGCTTAGTACAGCGCTCTGCACATAGTAAGCGCTCAATAAATACGATTGATGTTGATTTTCTTATGTTAATATGTTTGGTTTTGTTGCCCGTCTCCCCCTTCTAGACTGTGAGCCCGCTGTTGGGTAGGGACCGTCTGTAGATGTTGCCAACTTGGACTTCCCAAGCGCTTAGTACAGTGCTGTGCTCACGGTAAGCGCTCAATAAGTACGATTGAATGAATGAACGAATTAGGCAGAGAGGGTAATTATCTCCTTGTAGGCAGATAAAGAAGGGTTTGTTTTATCGGGAACATGACGCCGCGCTGGGCCCGAGCCAGCTCACCCGGGCCGGATGGATTGCTTCCCGTCTCTCTCAATCAATCATATTTATTGAGCGCTTACTGTGTGCAGAGCACTGTACTAAGCGCTTGGGAAGTCCAAGCTGGCAACATATAGAGACAGTCCCTACCCAACAGTGGGCTCACAGTCTAGAAGGGGGAAACAGAGAACAAAACCAAACATACTAACAAAATAAAATAAATAGGATAGGTGCTCCATCCCCAGCACCGGATTCACCGGACCCCCTGACACCCCTAAACCCCCTGGAGGACCCCACCTCCCCCCACTCCATCGTTCAATCTTATTGAGCGCTTACTGTGTGCAGAGCACTGGCCTAAGCACTGTAATAATAATAATAATTATAATAATAATGGCATTTATTAAGCGCTTACTATGTGCAAAGCACTGCTCTAAGCGCTGGGGAGGTTACAAAGTGATCCAGTTGTCCCACGGGCGGGCTCACAGCCTTAATCCCCATTTTACAGATGAGGGAACTGAGGCCCAGAGAAGTGCCCAAAGTCACGCGTCTGACAAGTGGCGGAGCCGCGATTTGAACCCATGACCTCTGCCTCCAAAGCCCGGGCTCTTCCCACTGAGCCAGGCTGTTATTATTATCTGATCATTTAGTGGAAAGAGCCCGGGCTTGGGAGTCAGAAGCCGCGGGTTCTAATCCTGGCTCTGCCACTTGCCTGCTGTGTGACCTTGGGCAAGTCAACTTCCCTGGGCCTCAGTTACCTCATCTGGAGCCGCCTAGGAGACACGGACTGTGTCCAACCTGATTATCTTATGGTCCTCTAGACCATAAGCTCGTTGTGGGCAGGGAATCATCATCATCAATCGTATTTATTGAGCGCTTACTGTGTGCAGAGCACTGTACTAAGCGCTTGGGAAGTACAAGTTGGTAACATACAGAGACAGTCCCTACCCAGCAGTGGGCTCACAGTCTAAAAGGGGGAGACAGAGAACAAAACCAAACATACTAACAAAATAAAATAAATAGAATAGATATGGACAAGTAAAATAAATAAATAAATAATGTGTCTATTGTTGTATCAGACTCTCCCAAGCGCTTAGTCCAGTGTGCTGCACCCGGTAAGCGCTCAATAAATACGATTGGAGGAATGAATGATCTTGCCTCTACCCCAGCGCTTAGTTCAGTGCTTGGCACACAGTATAACACTGAAGCACCACAGTAATAACTAGTAATAGAGAAGCAGCGCGGCTCAATGGAAATAGCACGGGCTTTGGAGTCAGAGGTCATGGGTTCAAATCCTGGCTCTGCCAATTGTCAGCTGTGTGACTTTGGGCAAGTCACTTCAGTTCTCTGGGCCTCAGTTCTCTCATCTGCAAAATGGGGATTAAGACTGTGAGCCCCCCGTGGGACAACCTGATCACCTTGTAACCTCCCAGGCACCTAGAACACTGCTTTGCACATAGTAAACGCTTAATAAATGCCATCATTATTATTATTAGTAGTAGTAAGCCCTCAATAAATACTATTGATTGATGGAATCTCATCTTCACGGGACCTCTGCTTTCTTTAGCACAGCGCTCCGCTTTGGTCGAAATCACCAATCACAAGTCAGGGGCTGGGTTGCCTGGTCCTTCCCCTTATTAATAATCAATCAATCAATCAAGCAATCATATTTATTGAGCACTTACTGTGTGCAGAGCACTGTACTAAGCGCTTGGGAAGTACAAGTTGGCAACATATAGAGACGGTCCCTACCCAACAGTGGGCTCACAGTCTAAAAGATAATGATAATAATAATAATAATTTGTTAAGCGCTTACTATGTGCCAGGCACTGTACTAAGCACCGGGTGGAGACAAGCAAATTGGGTTGAACACAGTCCCTGTCCCACCTGGGGCTCACAGTCTCAATCCCCATTTCACAGATGAGGGAACTGAAGCACAAATAATAATAATAATAATGATGATGATGGTATTTGTTAAGCGCTTACTATGTGCCAAGCACTGTTCTAAGCACTGGGGTAGATACAAGGTCATCAGGTTGTCCCATGTGGGGCTCACAGTCTCAATCCCCATTTTACAGATGAGGTAACAAAAGCACAGAGAATAATAGTAATAATAATAATAATATTTGTTAATATTAATTAATAATAATATTTGTTAAACGTGGCTCAGTGGAAAGAGCCCGGGCTTTGGAGTCAGAAGTCATGGGTTCAAATCCCAGCTCCGCCAACTGTCAGCTGTGTGACTTTGGGCAAGTCACTTAACTTCTCTGTGCCTCAGTTCCCTCATCTGTAAAATGGGGATTAAGACTGTGAGCCCCCAGTGGGACAACCTGATCACCTTGTAACCTCCCCAGCGCTTAGAACAGTGCTTTGCACCTCCTCCAGGAGGCCTTCCCAGACTGAACCCCTTCTTTCCTCTCCCCCTCGTCCCCCTCTCCATCCCCCCGTCTTACCTCCTTCCCTTCCCCACAGCACCTGCATATATGTATATATGGTTGTACATATTTATTACTCTATTTATTTATTTATTTTACTTGTACATTTCTATCCTACTTATTTTATTTTGTTGGTATGTTTGGTTCTGTTCTCTGTCTCCCCCTTTTAGACTGTGAGCCCGCTGTTGGGTAGGGACTGTCTCTATGTGATGCCAATTTGTGCTTCCCAAGCGCTTAGTACAGTGCTCTGCACATAGTAAGCGCTCAATAAATACGATTGATTGATTGATTGATTAGTAAGCACTTAATAAATGCCATCATTATTATTATTATTAAGCGCTTACTATGAGCCAAGCATAAGCGCTGGGGTAGTTACAAGGTAATCAGGTTGTCCCATGCAGGGCTCACAGTCTCAATCCCCATTTTACAGATGCAGTAACAAGCACAGAGAATAATAACAATAATAATAATAATAATAATAGTATTTGTTAAGCACTTACTACGTGCCAAGCACTGTTCTAAGCGCTGGGATAAATACAAGTTAATCAGGTCGTCCCACGTGGGGCTCACTGTCTGAATCTAGACTTCTTCTAGACTGTGAGCCCACTGTTGGGTAGGGACCGTCTCTATATGTTGCCAATTTGTACTTCCCAAGCGCTTAGTACAGTGCTCTGCACACAGTAAGCGCTCAATAAATATGACTCATTGATTGATTGAATCCCCATTGTACAGATGAGGGAACCGAGGCACAGAGAAGTGAAGTGACTTGCCCAAAGTCACCCAGCCGATAAGTGGCGGAGCCGGGATTAGAACCCACAACCTCTGGCTCCCAAGCTCGTGCTCCTTCCGCTAAGCCACGCTAAGTGAAGTGACTTGCTCAAGGTCACACTCCAGACCAGTGGTGGGGCCGGGATTAGAACCCATGACCTTCGGACTCCCAGGATCAGGCTCTATTCCATCCCTTCCCTCAAAATGGGACACTTTTCCTCCCCAGCTGCTCTCAGGCAGTCCAGAATCTTCCGACCCCACCGGGAAGTTCTTCCTGTTATCTAAGCTAATAAAACTAATAATGATAATCATAACAACCACTTCACTTCTCTGTGCCTCAGTTACCTCATCTGTCAAATGGGGATGAAGACTGTGAGCCCCCGGTGGGACAACCTGATCACCTTGTCACCTCCCCAGCGCTTACAGCAGTGCTTTGCACATAGTAAGCGCTTAATAAATGCTATCATTATTATTATTATTATAACAATGATGTCATTTGTTACGCAGTTGCTCTGTGCCAAACGCTGTTCTAAGCACCGGGGTAGATACGAGTTAGTTCCTTCGATTGTATTTATTGAGCGCTTACTGTGTGCAGAGCACTGTACTAAGCGCTTGGGAAGTACAAGTTGGCAACATATAGAGATGGTCCCTACCCAACAGTGGGCTCACAGTCTAGAATATGTATGTATATATTTACATATTTTTATGCATATTTTTATGTATATTATATATATTTATATATTTTATATATATACATATTTATTACTCTATTATTTATTTTACTTGTACATATCTATTCATTTTATTTTGTTAGTATGTTTGATTTTGTTCTCTGTCTCCCACTTTTAGACGGTGAGCCCACTGTTGGGTAGGGACCGTCTCTATATGTTGCCAACTTGTACTTCCCAAGCGCTTAGTACAGTGCTCTGCACACAGTAAGTGCTCAATAAATATGGTTGATTGATTGATTGATTGATAGAAGACACAGTCTAGAAGGGGGAGTTCATTCGATTGTATTTATTGAGTGCTTACTGTGTGCAGAGCACTGTACTAAGCGCTTGGGAGAGCACAATACAACCACAAACAGACACATTGTCTGCCGACGCGTGGTGGAGCCAGGATTAGAACCCAGATCCCCCTGACTTCCGGTCCTGTGCTCGGCCACTGGCACGGGAAGCAGCATGGCGTGGTGGATAGATTCCGGGCCCGGGAGTCAGAAGGTCACGGGTTCTAATCCCAGCTCCGCCCCTTGTCTGCTGTGTGACCTTGGGCATGTCACGGCACTTCTCTGTGCCTCAGTGGCCTCATCTGTAAAATGGAGACGGAGACTGTGTGTAGGGACTGTCTCTATATGTTGCCAACTTGTACTTCCCAAGCGCTTAGTACAGTGCTCTGCACACAGTAAGCGCTCAATAAATACGATTGATGATGATGGTGACAGGGACTGCGTCCAACCCGATTTGCTTGCATCCACCCCAGCGCTTAGTAGAGTGCCTGGCACCAAGTCAGTGCTTAAAAGATACCCTAATTATTATTATTATTAGGACACGCTGCTTCTCTAAATCCCTTCTGCTGCAGCTCCAGGCCGGCCCTCCCAAGTTCCCAGGTGATGGAGGATGACGAGCCTGTTCTTGGGTAGGGACTGTCGCTATACGTTGCCAACTTGTACTTCCCAAGCGCTTAGTACAGTGTGCTCTGCACACAGTAAGCGCTCAATAAATACGATTGACTGAATGACGGTCTCGTCCCAAGGCTTAGAGAAGCAGCGTGGCTCGGTGGAAAGAGCCCGGGCTTTGGAGTCAGAGGTCACGGGTTCAAATCCTGGCTCCGCCAGTTGCCTGCTGTGTGACCTTGGGCAAGTCACTTAATAATAATAATAATACTAATGATGGCATTTATTAAGCGCTTACTCTGTGCAAAGCACTGTTCTACGCGCTGGGGAGGTTACAAGGTGATCAGGTTGTCCCACGGGGGGCTCACAGTCTTCATCCCCATTCTCCAGATGACGGAACTGAGGCCCAGAGAAGTGAAGTGACTTGCCCAAAGTCACACAGCCGACAAGTGGCGGAGCCGGGGTTTGAACCCACGACCTCTGACTCCAAAGCCCGGGCTCTTTCCACTGAACCATGCTGCTTCTCTCAACTTCCCTGTGCCTCAGTTCCTTCATCTGTAAAATGGGGGTTAAGACTGTGAGCACCCCCGTGGGATAACCTGATCACCTTGTAACCTCCCCAGCGCTTAGAACAGTGCTTTGCAAATAGTAAGTGCTTAATAAATGCCATTATTATTATTATTATTATTATAAGGCTTGGGAGGGGCCCCATCCCAGGAGTTGCTGTCCGTTTTCAACCCATGCCCCGCACAAAATGAACCCAACTCACTGGGTCTGGTTAAGACATAGCCCCTGGCCTGAATCCTTCCGGCCTCCCCTCATTCCTTCCCCCACCCATGGTCTGCCCAATGAGCAGGAGCCAAATCCCAAACATTCCCACCAGGGAGATGCCCCCAGGTTGCCATGGAAACACCCCCCCTTCCACCCACACCCCCAGCTAAACTCGACCCTTTCACCAGGGAAGCGAGTCAGAAAGACCTGGGTCCTAATCCCGGCTCTGCTGTGTGACCTTGGCCAAGTCACTTCACTTCTCTGGGCCTCAGTCACCTTCCCCCAAAATGGGGCTTCGGATTGGGAGCCCCACGTGGGACGGGGACTGCGCCCAACCTGATTAGTTTGTATCTACCACGGAGTTTAAAACAGTACTTTGACACACGTGTCTAGTGGGCAGAACGTGTCCCTGGGAGTCAGAAGGATCTGGGTTCAAATCCGGACTCCGCCCCTTGTCTGCTGTGTGACCTTAGGCAAGTCACTTTACTTCTCTGGGCCTCAGTTACCTCATCTGTAAAATGGGGATGAAGACTGCGAGCCCCGTTGGGGGCAGAGACTGTGTCCAACCCGATTACCTTGTATCTACCCCAGCGCTGAGTACAGTGCCCGGCCCAGTAAGCGCTTAACAAATACCATAATAATAATAATCATTATTACTAAATACCATTATTATTCTCATCATCATCCCAGGCACGAGGATGGGGGTAGCCCCAGCCGGAAGGCCGTCCACACCACAGTTAGCAACACTACCGGTTATCCTCCCTCCACATGGGATGGGAACGAGGCTGACCTGTCTGGGGACAGGATGGCCTAGTCCGGTGCCCTCGGAGACCACGGGAAAAGACGAAATCCGGAATGAGAAGCAGCGTGACTCAGTGGAAAGAGCCCGGGCTTGGGAGCCAGAGGTCATGGGTTCCAATCCCGGCTCCGCCACTTGTCAGCTGGGTGACTCTGGGCAAGTCATTTCATCATCATCATCATCATCAATCGTATTTATTGAGCGCTTACTATGTGCAGAGCACTGTACTAAGCGCTTGGGAAGTACAAATTGGCAACATATAGAGACAGTCCCGACCCAACAGTGGGCTCACAGTCTAAAAGGGGGAGACGGAGAACAAAACCAAACATACTAACAAAATAAAATAAATAGAATAGATATGTACAAGTAAAATAAATAGAGTAATAAATCTGTACAAACATATATCCATATATACAGGTGCTGTGGGGAAGGGAAGGAGGTAAGATGGGGGGATGGAGAGGGGGAAGGGGGAGAGGAAGGAAGGGGCTCAGTCTGGGAAGGCCTCCTGGCATTATTATTATTATTATTATTATTATTATTTCACTTCTCTGTGCCTCAGTGACCTGATCTTTTAGATCTTTTAGACTTTCCCCTTTTAGACTGTGAGCCCACTGTTGGGTAGGGACTGTCTCTATATGTTGCCAATTTGTACTTCCCAAGCGCTTAGTACAGTGCTCTGCACATAGTAAGCGCTCAATAAATACGATTGATGATGATGATCTGGAAAATGGGGGTGAAGACTGGGAGCTCCCCGTGGGACAACCTGATCACCTTGTATCCCTCCCAGCGTTTAGAACAGTGCTTCACACTAAGTAGGCGCTTAGCAAATGCCATCATTATTATTATTATTATGAAGAGTAAACTGGGCCCTCCACCTCCCCGACCCCCGAGTGCGGCTATGGTGACTTCCTCTTCCGCTGCGAGGCCCAGTGGCCGTCCGCTTCTTCCAAGAGGGGAAACTGAGGCCGAGAGAAGGGAGGGGACCTGTCTTTCTCCACTGGAAGGCAGAACCAAAGAGGGAGAGGAGGAAAAAGAGCGAAGCAGTGCGGGCCTGGAATTCAGAAAGACCTGGGTTCTAATCCCGGCTCCAGCTCCTTGCCTGCTGCTGGGTGGCCTTGGGCATGTCGCTTCACCTCCTCTGGGCCTCAGTTTCCTCATCTGTAAAATGGGGACTAAGACCGGGAGTCCTATGTGTCCCAACAACTTATATCTACACCAGTGCTTAGTACGAGGGAAGCAGCGTGGCTCAGTGGAAAGAGCCCAGGCTTGGGAGTCAGAGGTCATGGGTTCTAATGTCGGCTCCGCCGCTTGACAGCTGTGTGACTTTGGGAAAGTCACTTCACTTCCCTGTGCCTCATTTCCCTCATCTGTAAAATGGGGATGAAGAGTGTGAGCCCCCGTGGGACAACCTGATCACCTTGTATCCTCCCCAGCACTTAGAACAGTGCTTTGCACATAGTAAGCACTTAACAAATGCCATTATTATTATTATTATTATTATTATTATTATTATTATTATTATTACAATGCCTGGAACAGAGTAAGTGCTTAACCAATACCATTAAAGAAAATGAAGAAGGGTAGACTGCCAGAGGGACTTGCTAACTGGAAGGTGGGAAATTGGGTGACTGGGGGCAAGGAAGGATGGGAAGCAGCGTGGCTCAGTGGAAAGAACGCGGGCTTTGGAGTCCGAGGTCATGGATTCAAATCCCGGCTCTGCCAATTGTCAGCTGGGTGACTTTGGGCAAGTCACTTCACTTCTCTGGGCCTCAGTTCCCTCATCTGTAAAATGGGGATTAAGATTGTGAGCCCCACATGGGACAACCTGACCAACCTGTATCCTCCCTAGTGCTTAGAACAGTGCTTTGCACATAGTAAGCGCTTAACAAATGCCACCATTATTATTATTATTAACAACTTCTCTGGGCCTCAGTTCCCTCATCTGGTTAAGACTGTGAGCCCCCCGTGGGACAACCGGATCACTTTGTAACCTCCCCAGCACTCAGAACAGTGCTTGGCACATAGAAGCAGCGTGGCTCAGTGGAAAGAGCCCGGGCTTTGGAGTCAGAGGTCGTGGGTTCAAATCCCAGCTCTGCCACTTGTTAGCTGGGTGACTCTGGGCAAGTCACTTAACTTCTCTGCACCTCAGTTACCTCATCTGGAAAATGGGGATTAAGTCTGTGAGCCCCACATGGGACAACTTGATTACCTTGTATCTACCCCAGCGCTTAGAACAGTGCTTTGCACAGAGTAAGCGCTTAATCAATCAATCAATCAATCAATCAATCGTATTTATTGAGCGCTTACTATGTGCAGAGCACTGTACTAAGCGCTTGGGAAGTACAAATTGGCATCACATAGAGACAGTCCCTACCCAACAGTGGGCTCACAGTCTAAAAGGGGGAGACAGAGAACAGAACCAAACATACCAACAAAATAAAATAAGTAGGATAGAAATGTACAAGTAAAATAAATAAAAAAAAATAAATAAATAGAGTAATAAATATGTACAACCATATATACATATATACAGGTGCTGTGGGGAAGGGAAGGAGGTAAGACGGGGGGATGGAGAGGGGGACGAGGGGGAGAGGAAAGAAGGGGCTCAGTCTGGGAAGGCCTCCTGGAGGAGGTGAGCTCTCAGCAGGGCCTTGAAGGGAGGAAGAGAGCTAGCTTGGCGGATGGGCAGAGGGAGGGCATTCCAGGCCCGGGGGAATAATAAATGCCATTATTAGTAGTAGGAGGAGGAGGAGTAAGCGCTTAATAAATGCCATCATTATTATTATGGGAGATCTGACCGGGTGCAGCCAAGGAGGCAGGACAACGGAAAGGATGGCTCCTTGGGGGTCGTGGGAGAACATTAGCTGGTCCTTCGCAGACGACCAGTGGTCGACCTCCCCCTTCTAGACTGTGAGCCTGCTGTTGGGTAAGGACCGTCTCTATATGTTGCCAACTTGTACTTCCCAAGCGCTTAGTACAGTGCTCGGCACACAGTAAGCGCTCAATAAATACGATTGAACGAATGAATGAATGAATGAATGACCTCCCCCTCCCTCCCGGCTGTACTCACCCCCACCCGGCCTGCCCCACTCCACGGCTGGCGACACCCTGGATATGGTCTGGACGTAAGCTGGGGCCCTGGGAGTCAGAAGGATCTGGGTTCAAATCCAGCCTCCGCCCCTTGTCTGCTGCGTGACCTTAGGCAAGTCACTTTACTTCTCTGGGCCTCAGTTACCTCATCTGTAAAATGGGGATGAAGACTCTGAGCCCCGTGGGGGGCAGAGACTGTGTCCAACCCGATTACCTTGTATCTACCCCAGCGTTGAGTACAGTGCCCGGCTCAGTAAGCGCTTAACAAATACCATAATAATAATGATCATTATTATTAAATACCATTATTATTCTCATCATCATCCCAGGCACGAGGATGGGGGTAGTCCCACTCCACGGCTGGCGACACCCTGGATATGGTCTGGACGTTGGTCACCCCTGAGGCCTTCCCGGGCACAGAGGCCTTTCCCACCCAGGGGCCAAGCCGTCCTGAACTCCAAGCCCCTGGAATTTGGGGGCAAGGAAGATGTGGGGTTCAAGCTGGCAAAGGACACCCTTGAGGATGGGCACAACAGCTCTGGCGTCCCCCTCATCTGGTTCCCCCCGCCAGCCCGCTCCTCCAAACCTTAACTTCTCCGGGCCTCAGTTCCCTCATCTGTAAAATGGGGATTAAGATTGTGAGACTGTGAGGGTGGAAATGGCAACGGGTCCTCTAAACCGTAAACTCCTCAGAGGCAGAGATTTTTGCCTCCCCCCTCTGCCAACTTGTACTTCCCAAGCGCTTAGTACAGTGCTCTGCACACAGTAAGCGCTCAATAAATACGATTGATGATGATGATGATGATGCTGTATTAGCGAAGCGGCGTGAACCAGGGGATACGGCCTAGCACTAGAAGTCAGAAGGATCTGGGTTCCAATCCCAGCTCCCAGCTGTGGGATCTCGGGCAAGTCATTTCACTTCTCGGGGCTTCAGTTCCTTCATCTGTCAAATGGGCTTTAATAATAATAATAATAATGATGGCATTTATTAAGCGCTTACTATGTGCAAAGCACCGTTCTAAGCACTGGGGATGTTACAAGGTGATCAGGATGTCCCATTAATTAATGATAGCATTTATTAAGCGCTTACTATGTGCAAAGCACTGTTCTAAGCGCTGGGGAGGTTACAAGGTGATCAGGTTGTCTCACGTGGGGCTCACAATCTTAATCCCCATTTTACAGATGAGGGAACTGAGGCCCAGAGAAGTGAAGTGACTTGCCCAAAGTCACACAGCTGACAATTGGCGGAGCCGGCATTTGAACCCATGCCTTCTGACTACAAAGTCCAAGCCCGGGCTCTTTCCAGTGAGCCACGCTGCTTATTAATAATAATAATAATAATAATGTTGGCGTTTGTTAAGTGCAATGTGCCGAGAGCTGTTCTAAGCACTGGGGTAGATACAAGGTAATCACGTTGTCCCTTGTGGGGCTCACAGTCTTCATCCCCATTTTACAGATGAGGGAACTGAGGCACAGAGAAGTTAAGTGACTTGCCCAAAGTCACACAGCTGACATGTGAGGGAGCCGGGATTAGAACCCATGACCTCTGACTCCCAAGCCCGGGCTCTTACCACTAAGCCGCGTGGGACGGGGACTGTGTCCAACCAGATTTGCTTGTACCACTCCAGTGTTTCGAACGGTGTCCGACATATAGTGAGCACTTAAATACTGCAATTATTATCACCCTCCCAACTGCACAGTACACTGTACAGCGCTCATTAAATACCACCGATTGATTGATGGAAGCCCTGGTAAGTTCCCCTCAGGAGTTCCCACAGCTGCATCCCTCCCTTTCCCTGCCATTCCCACCGTCTACATCCCATGGAATCCCTGGGGGAGCCGGGGGACAGGAAGCTTGTGGTTTGACTCTGGGTTCAAGTCCCACCAGCAGGGAGGAGCGGATATGGCTCAGACCCCAGTCACGGCCTAACTGGAAAGACAGATAATAATAATAATAATAATAATAATAATAATAATAATAATAATAATGATGATGATGGCATTTGTTAAGCGCTTACTGTGTGCAAAGCACTGTTCTAAGCACTTGGGGGATACAAGATGGTCAGGTTGTCCCACATGGGGCTCACAGTCTTCACCCCCATTTTACAGATGAGGGAACTGAGGCTCAGAGAAGTGAAGTGACTTGCCCAACGTCACACAGCAGACATGTGGCGAAGCCGGGATTAGAACCCATGACCTCTGGCTCCCAAGCCCGGGCTCTTTCCACTGAGCCACGCCGCTTCTCTTCAGATCCCCCTCTTCATCCCCTGCCCCGAAGTACCGACAAAGAAAACCTTAGAAGTCCACGCCAAAATTCAGGGACCACCCTGTCCCTGGGGAGGGTGCCCCTCCTCCAGCTCCCAGCCCCACCCCCTGCTGCCCCAGGGGGGTAAACTGAGGCACCGGGTTGAGAAGGGGGATCTGAGGGTCTGTTTTCGGGTTGGGGGCGGAGTGGGGAGGGGTCCCCACCTCCCCCTCAGGGTCAGGGCCCCCCTCCCCAGGTACAGAAACAGCGTGGCTCAGTGGAAAGGGCCCGGGCTTGGGAGTCAGAAGTCATGGGTTCAAATCCCGGCTCCACCGCTTGTCAGCTGGGTGACTGTGGGCAAGTCCCTTCACTTCTCTGAGCCTCAGTTCTCTCATCCGTCAAATGGGGATCAACATCATCATCATCAATCATATTTATTGAGCGCTTACTGTGTGCAGAGCAGAGCTTGGGAAGTACAAATTGGCAACATATAGAGACAGTCCCTGCCCAACAGTGGGCACACAGTCTAAAAAGGGGGAGACAGAGAACAAAACCAAACATACTAACAAAATAAAATAAATAGAATAGATATGTACAAGTAAAATAAATAAATAAAAAGAGTAATAAATATGTACAAACATATATACATATATACAGGTGCTGTGGGGAAGGGATGAAGACTGGGAGCCCCACGTGGGACAACCTGATCACCTTGTATCTATCCCATCGCTTAGAACAGTGCTTGGCACATAGTAAGCGCTTAACAAATCCCATTATTATTATTCTTATTCTTTGGGCCTTAGTTCCCTTATCTGTCAATGGGGATGAAGATTGTGAGCCCCACGTGGGCCCACCTGATGACCTTGTACCTATCCCAGCGCTTAGAACAGTGCTTGGCACATAGTAAGCGCTTAACAAATCCCATTATTATTCTTCTTCTCTGGGCCTCAGTTCCCTCATCCGTCAAATGGGGATGAAGACTGGGAGCCCCACGTGGGCCCACCTGATAACCTTGTATCTATCCCAGAGCTTAGAACAGTGCTTGGCACATAGTAAGCGCTTAACAAACCCCATTATTATTATTCTTCTGTGGGCCTCAGTTCCCTCATCCGTCAAATGGGGATCAATCAATCAATCGTATTTATTGAGCGCTTCCTGTGTGCAGAGCACTGGACTAAGCACTTGGGAAGTACAAGTTGGCAACATATGGAGACGGTCCCTACCCAACAGTGGGCTCACTGCTGGGAGCCCCACGTGGGCCCACCTGATGACCTTGTATCCATCCTCCCCAGCGCTTAGCACAGAGCTTGGCCCAGAGTGAGCGCGTAAGAAATGCCAGGATGCTGCTGCTGCTGGATGATGGATGGTGGATGGTGGCTGGGTACCTGTGGCGTATCCGAGGCGCCGTGGCAGGGCCCGTCCCTGTCGCCCGAGTCCGATGTGGAGGTAGGTGAGCCAGGCGGCGCAGGTGACCAGCGCCACGAGCAGCAGCAGCTTCAGCTGTTTCCGCACCTTCTTCACCGGGAACCGCAGCATCCTCCTCCTCCTCCTCCTCAGCGGGCATCGCCGGCCGGACCCGGGGCCCGGCCACCCACGGCGGGGAGGGACGGGACGGGGGACGGGGCCCACCCAACGATGGATGGATGGATGGATGGATGGATGGATGGATGGATGGATGGAGTCAGGGGGGATGGATGGATGGATGGATGGATGGATGGATGGAGTCAGGGGGGATGGATGGATGGATGGATGGATGGATGGATGGATGGATGGGGAAGGGACCCTCAGGGGGGATGGATGGATGGATGGATGGATGGGGAGGGGACCCTCAGGGGGGATGGATGGATGGATGGATGGATGGATGGATGGGGAGGGGACCTTCGGGGGGGATGGATGGGGAGGGGACCCTCAGGGGGGATGGATGGATGGATAGGGGACCCTCAGGGGGGATGAGAGAGGGGACCCTCAGGGGGGTTGGGGGAGGAGACCCTCTGGGGGGATGGATGGGGGAAGGGACCCTCAGGGGGGATAGGGGAGGGGACACTCAGATGGGGGGAGGGGGATGAGGGAGGGGACCCTCGGGGGGGAGGAGACCCTTGGGGAATGGTGGGGGGGGGAGGGGACCCTCAGGGGGAGTGAGAGAGGGGACCCTCAGGAGGGATGAGGGACCCTTGGGGATGGGGAGGGGGAGCTCAGGGGGGATGGGGAGGGAGGAGTGAGAGAGGGGACCCTCAGGGGGAGGAGGGAGGGGACCCGAGGGGGGAAGGGGACCCTTGGGGAATGGGGAGGGGGCGCTCAGGGATGGGAGGGAGCGCTCAGGGGGGATGGGAAGGGGACCCTCAGGGGGGATAGGGGAGGGGACCCTTGGGGGATGGGGAGGGGGAGCTCAGGGGGATGGGGAGAGGGGACCCTCGGGGGGAAGAGGACCCTTGGGGAATGGGGAGGGGGCGCCCAGGGGGATGGGGAGAGGGGACCCTCAGGGGGGAGGGGGAGAAAGGAGTGAGAGAGGGGACCCTCAGGGGGAGGGGGCGCTCAGGGTTGGATGGGGAAGGAGATCCACAGGGGGATGGGGGGGAGAGGACCCTCGGGGGGGGAAGGGGACCCTGGGGAATGGGGAGGGGGCGATCAGGGATGGGAGGGGGAGCTCGGGGAGGATGGGGAGGGGACCCTTAGGGGGGATGGGGAGGGGGCGACTCAGGGAAGATGGAGGGGGCGACTCAGGGCCCCTGCGGCCCCGGTTGGCCCCGCCGGCGGGGGCGGGGGGGCTGCGGCCTGCGGCTCCGACCCCCGCCCACCCCGCCCTTCATCTCCGGGAGGAGGGCGGAGGGGGGAGGAGGAGGAGGAGGAGGAGGAAGGAGGAGGAGGAGGAGGGAGGAGGGCCGGGGGCCGGAGGGACCCGCGCTCCTTTGTCCGCCGCCGGTCCGGGCGCAGCATCCCCGCCGCCGGCCTACCCAGCCTGAAAACGGGACCGCTAGCCGGCCTCCCGGAATCCAGCCAATCAGCGCCCGGCCTGCCCCCGGCCGCCCAATCGCCCGCCGGGACGGGCGGAGGGGAGGGGGACCCAACAGGTTAGGGTGCACCTGGCGCTCATCTCCACGCCAACGCGCAAACATCCACCTGGCGGGAGGGACCATCTGGGGACCATCATGCGGGGGGGGGGGGGAGGGACCAGGGAGAGCGGGTTCTTTAAGGGGATGCCCCCTCCTCAAGAGCCAGGGTTCAGGTGATAAGGGATTAAAGAGTGAAAAAAGAGAGAGGGAGGGATTTTATTCGGTTTGGGTGGGAGGAATGACGTGGGGCGGGGGTCTCTGGGTGAGGGGACCCCCCCTGAGGGGAGATGGTGCGGTCCGAAGCCGATGCCAGAAGCAGCTTCGAGGAGCCGGGCAGAGGTGGCGCGATGGTCCAAGATTCATTCATTCATTCATTCATCCATCCATCCATCCATCCATCCATTCCTTCATCCATCCATTCATTCCATCGTATTTATTGAGCGCCTACTGTGTGCAGAGCACTGGACTTCCCCCCTTCAAAGCCCTACTGAGAGCTCGCCTCCTCCAGCAGGCCTTCCCAGACTGAGCCCCCTCCTTCCTCTCCCTCTCCTCCCCCTCCCCATCCCCCCCGCCTTACCTCCTTCCCCTTCATTCATTCATTCAATCGTATTTATTGAGCGCTTACTGTGGGCAGAGCACTGGACTGAGCGCTTGGGAAGTCCAAGTTGCCAACATATAGAGACGGTCCCTACCCAACAGCATCATCAATCGTATTTATTGAGCGCTTACTATGTGCAGAGCACTGTACTAAGCGCTTGGGAAGTACAAATTGGCAACATATAGCGACAGTCCCTACCCAACAGTGGGCTCACAGTCTAGAAGGGGGAGTCAGAGAACAAAACATATTAGCAAAATACAATAAATAGAATATGTACAAGTAAAATAAATAAATAAATAGAGTAATAAATCCGTACAAACATATATACATATATACAGGTGCTGTGGGGAAGGGAAGGAGGTGAGGCAGGGGGGATGGAGAGGGGGAGGAGGGGGAGAGGAAGGAGAGGGCTCAGTCTGGGAAGGCCTACCCACAGGACCTGTATATATATGTATATATATATATATATATATATATATATATATATATATATATATATATATATATATATATATGTTTGTAAGCATTTGTTACTCTATTCATTTTATTTGTACATATTTATTCTATTTATTTTTTTTGTCAATACGCTATGTTTTGTGGTCTGTCTCCCCCTTCTAGACCGTGAGCCCGCTGTTGGGTAGGGACCGTCTCTATGTGTTGCCGACTTGTACTTCCCAAGCGCTTAGTACAGTGCTCTGCACACAGTAAGCGCTCAATAAATACGATTGAATGAATGAATGAATGACTAAGCGCTTGGGAGAGCACAAATCGGCAACAGATAGGGACGGTCCCTACCCAACAATGAACAAGGAGAGGGTTCATTCATTCAATCGTATTTATTGAGGGCTTAACTAATAATCATCATCATCATCATCAATCGTATTTATTGAGCGCTTACTAATAATAATGATGATATTTGTTCATTCATTCATTCATTCCATCGTATTTATTGAGTGCTTACTGTGTGCAGAGCACTGTACTGAGCGCTTGGGAAGTACAAATCGGCAACATATAGAGACGGCCCCTACCCAACAACGGGCTCACAGTCTAGAAGGGAGAGACAGACAACAAAACAATTCAATCATATTTACTGAGTGCTTACTACTACTAATAGTAATAATGGCATTTGTTAAGCGCTTACTATATGTCAAGCACTATTCTAAGCGCTGTGGGGGATACAAGGTTGTCCCCCGTGGGGCTCACAGTCTAGCCAGGGCTTTGGAATCAGAGGTCATGGGTTCAAATTCCGCCTCCTCCAATTGTCAGCTGTGTGACTTTGGGCAAGTCACTTCACTTCTCTGGGCCTCAGTTACCTCATCTGTAAAATGGGGATGAAGACTGTGAGTCCCCCATGGGACAACCTGATCACCTTGTTACTTCCCCAGCGCTTAGAACAGTGCTTTGAACATAGTAAGTGCTTAATAAATGCCACCATCATTATTATTATTATTAATAATCCCCATTTTACAGATGAGGGAACTGAGGCCCAGAGAAGTTAAGTGACTTGCCCAATGTCACACAGCTGACAAGTGGAGGAGCCGGGATTAGAACCTATGGCAAATAAACAGGCATCAATATAAATAAATATAATGATCGACATATCTATTCTATTTATTTTATTTTGTTAGTATGTTTGGTTTTGTTCTCTGTCTCCCCCTTTTAGACTGTGAGCCCACTGCTGGGTAGGGACTGTCTCTCTATGTTGCCAACTTGCACTTCCCAAGCGCTTAGTACAGTGCTCTGCACACAGGAAGCGCTCAATAAATACGATTGATGATGATGATGATGATGTGGACATGAGGGGTGTGGAGCAGGGAGAGGGGGGAAGAGCAAAGGGAGAAAGTCAGGGGGATGTGGAAGTGGGGGAAGATGAGGAAAAGGGGAGTTTAATCCAGTTAGGGTGGAACCCGGACCTTGCCCCCCACTTCTCTAGTTCCTTTGGTTATCCACTTCCAATGTTCCCTCCATCACTGAATCATTCAGGTCTCGCATCGTCCAGGAAACCTTCCCTTATTATTATTAATCAGGAAGCCATCCCTGATTAATAATAATTAAAATAATAATAATAATAATAATAGTATTTGTTAAGAGCTATGTGCCAAGCACTGTTGTAAGCGCTGGGGGGATACAAGGTCATCAGGTTGTCCCACGTGGGGCTCACCTCTCCATCCCCAATTTACAGATGAGGTGACTGAGGCCCAGAGAAGTGAAGTGACTTGCCCAAGGTCACACAGCTGAAGCAGCGTGGCTCAGTGGAAAGAGCGCAGGCTTGGGAGTCAGAGGTCATGGGTTCGAATTCCGCCTCCCCCACATGTCTGCTGGGTGACCTTGGGCAAGTCGCTTCACTTCTCTGTGCCTCAGTTCCCTCATCTGTAAAATGGGGATTAAGACTGTGAACCCTACATGGGACAACCTCATCTCCTTGTATTCCCCCCAGCGCTTAGAACAGCACTTAACAAATACCAACATTATTATTATTATTATTATTATTATTATTATTATTATTATTATTATTATTATTATTATTATGTGGCGGAGTCAGGATTAGAACCCATGATCTCTGACTCCCAAGCCCGGGCTCTTTCCACTGAGCCACGTTGCTTCTCACACTGCGTGCAGGCACTGCACTAAGCGCTTGGGAAAGTACAGTACAATCAGCGCGTAGAACAGTGCTTGGCACATAGTAAGCGCTTAACAAATACCATCATTATTAACAAAGAGAGACAATCCCTGCAGTCTTGGGGGAGACAGACATCTATAATAATTCATTTATTCATTCAATCACACTTACTGAGCGCTTACGGTGTGCAGAGCACTGGACTAAGCGCTTGGAAAGTACAATTCGGCAATAGATAGAGATGGTTGCTACACAACAATGGGCTCACAGTCTAGAAGGGGGAGACAGATAGCAAAATAAAATAAGTAGACAGGCGTCAATGGCATCAGTGTAAATAAATATAATTAGATATATATATACATCATTAATAAAATGAATAGAATAATAAATATGTACATATATACACAGGTGTTGTGGGGCAGGGAGGGAAGTAGAGCAGGGGAAGGAGTTGGGGCTATGGGGAGGGGAGGTGGAGCAGAGGATATAATAATTATTATATCAATCATATTATATAATATAATATATAATATCAATCATATTATATTATATCAAATACCATTATATCATATCATATATATCATATCAATTATATCAATCAATACGATTGATTGATTGATTAATAATAATGATGGTATTTGTTAAGCACTTACTATGTGCCAAGCACCATTTTAAGTGCTAGGGTAATAATAATTATAATAATGGTATTTCTTAAGCGCTTACTATGTGCGAAGCACTATTCTAAGGGGGCGGGGATAGAAGGTGATTAGAGAAGCATTGTGGCTCAGTGGAAAGAGCCCGGGCTTTGGAGTCAGGGGTCAGGGGTTCGAATCCTGACTCTGCCAATTAGCTGTGTGACTTTGGGCAAGTCACTTCACTTCTCTGTGCCTCAGTTCCCTCATCTGTAAAATGGGGATTAAGACTGTGAGCCCCCCGTGGGACAACCTGATCTCTTTGTAATCTCCTCAGCGCTTAGAACAGTGCTTTGCACATAGTAAGCGCATAATAAATGCCATTATTATTATTATTATCACGTTGTCCCACAGGCCTCAGTTCCCTCATCTGTAAAATGGGAATTAATAATAATAATAATAATAACAATGGCATTTCTTAAGCACTTACTATGTTCAAAGCATTGTTCTAAGCGCTGGGGAGGTAACAAGGTGATCAGGTTGTCCCACTGGGGACTCCCAGTCTTCATCCCCATTTTCCAAATGAGGTCACTGAGGCCCAGAGAAGTGAAGTGACTTGCCCAAAGTCACACAGCTGGCAAGTGGAGAAGCCAGGATTAGAACCTGTGACAGATAAACAGGCATCAATATGAATAAATGAAATGATGGATGTGGACTTGAGTGGTGTGGAGTGGGGAGGAGGGGGAAGAGAAAAGGGAGTGAGGCGGGAACACGGAAGGGAGCGGGAGATGAGGAAAAGGGGGGCTTCGTCTAGTTAGGGTGGAACCCAGACCTTGCCCCCCACTTCTCTAGTTCCTTTGGTTCTACACTTTCAATGTTCCCTCCATCCCTCAATCATTCCGATCTCACACCGTCCAGGAAGCCTTCCCTGATTAATAATAATAATATTTGTTAATCAATCAATCGTATTTATTGAGCGCTTACTATGTGCAGAGCACTGGACTAAGCGCTTGGGAAGTACAAATTGGCAACATCTAGAGACAGTCCCTACCCAACAGTGGGCTCACGGTCTAGAAGGGGGAGACAGAGAACAAAACCAAACATACTAACAAAATAAAATAAATAGAATAGATATGTACAAGTAAAATAAATAAATTAAGAGTAATAAATCTGTACAAACATATATACATATATACAGGTGCTGTAGGGAAGGGAAGGAGGTAAGATGGGGGGGATGGAGAGGGGGACGAGGGGGAGAGGAAGGAAGGGGCTCAGTCTGGGAAGGCCTGACTATGCTCTTACTATGTGCCTCAGTTACCTCATCTGTAAAATGGGGATGAAGACCGTGAGTCCCCCGTGGGACAACCTGATCACCTTGTAACCTCCCCAGCGCCTAGAACAGTGCCTTGCACAAAGTAAGTGCTTAATAAATGCCATTATTATTATTATTATCTGTAATTTATTTATTCCTATTAAGGTCTGTCTTTGCCTCTAGACTGTAAGCCGTGGGCTTCCCAGTCCCAGGCTCTTTCCACTGAGCCACGCTGCCTCCATTTATTCTATCTACACCAGCGCTTAGAACAGTGCCTTGCACAAAGTAAGTGCTTAATAAATGCCATTATTATTATCTGTAATTTATTTATTCCCATTAAGGTCTGTCTTTGCCTCTAGACTGTAAGCTGTGGGCTCCCCAATCCCAGGCTCTTTCCACTGAGCCACGCTGCCTCCATATATTCTACCTACCCCAGCGTTTAGTACAGTGCCTGGCACGTAGAAAGCATTTATCAAATATCATAAATTATTAATAGCGCTTAGTGCTACAGTGCTCTGCACATAGTAAGCGCTCAATAAATACGATTGATGATGATAATTATTAATAGTTATTAACAAAGTCCACTATTATTATCACTATTATTAAGAGTAATAGAGTAATTAGTAAAGAGTAATTAGAGAAGCGGCGTGACTCAGTGGAAAAGAGCCCGGGCTCTGGAGTCAGAGGTCATGGGTTCAAATCCCGGCTCCGCCGCTTGTCAGCTGTGTGACTTTGGGCAAGTCACTTCACTTCTCTGGGCCTCAGCTACCTCATCTGTAAAATGGGGATGAAGACTGTGAGCCCCCCGTGGGACAACCTGATCACCTTGTAACCTCCCTAGCGCTTAGAATAGTGGTTTGCACATAGTAAGCGCTTAATAAATGCTGTTATTATTATTATTATTATTATTATTATCATTCAAGGGGTGCAGGTTCAAATCGGTGTTTTTTCCGACGTTGAGTTCTGGCGCCATCTTCTGGTGGTTCCTTCCCCTCCCCACAGCACCTGTATATATGTATATATGTTTGTATGGATTTATTACTCTATTTATTTATTTTATTTGTACATATTTATTCTGCTTATTTTATTTTGTTAATATGTTTGGTTTTGTTCTCTGTCTCCCCCTTCTAGACTGTGAGCCCACTGCTGGGTAGGGACCGTCTCTATATGTTGCCAACTTATACTTCCCAAGCGCTTAGTCCAGTGCTCTGCACACAGTAAGCGCTCAGTAAATACGATTGATTGATTGATTGATTATTAGCACTATTATTAAGAGTAATAAAGAAATTAGTAAAGAGTAATTAGAGAAGCAGCGTGACTCAGTGGAAAAGAGCCCGGGCTCTGGAGTCAGAGGTCATGGGTTCAAATCCTGGCTCCGCCGCTTGTCAGCTGTGTGACTTTGAGCAAGTCACTTCACTTCTCTGGCCTCGGCTCCCTCATCTGTAAAATGGGGATGAAGACTGTGAGCTGCCCGTGGGACAACCTGATCACCTTGTAATCTCCCTAGCGCTTAGAATAGTGCTTTGCACATAGTAAGCGCTTAATAAATGCTGTTTTATTATTATTATTATTATTATTCAAGGGGTGCAGGTTCAAATCGGTGTTTTTTCCGATGTTGAGTTCTGGCGCCATCCTCTAGTGGTTCCTTCCCCTCCCCACAGCAGCTGTATATATATATATATTTGTACATATTTATTACTCTATTTATTTATTTATTTTATTTGTATATATTTATTCTATTTATTTTATTTTGTTAATATGTTTTGTTTTGTTTTCTGTCTCCCCCTTCTAGACATTGAGCCCACTGTTGGGCAGGGACCATCTCTATGTGTTGCCAACTTGTACTTCCCAAGCGCTTAGTCCAGTGCTCTGCACACAGTAAGCGCTCAATAAATACGATTGACTGAATGAATGAATGAATTTGGGGAAGTGCGTATTGGATTGCCCAAAACGTCGAAGCCGGGGCCCAGACTAGGCCCACATCCCTCGCCGCCCCCCAAAAAACAAAACAAATAAATAAACAAAAAAAACACCCAAAATTAAGAAGACAATTGATTCAGGAGCCAATTTTTATCCCTTGTTTATCATATCTGTAAAATGGGATTAAGACTGTGAACTCCACATGGGACAACCTACTTACCTTTTATCTATCCCAGTGCTTAGAACAGTGCTTGGCACATAGTACGTGCTTATCAAATGCCATTATTATCATTATTATTGCTGTTGTTATTACATCGACGTGGACACCTGCAAGACCTCATCCTCTCCACCACTATCTATCACCCCATCCCCTCCGGAATGACCTCTGGACTCTGGATACACTCCACCTGTCTCAGAGTAATAATAATGATGTTATTTATTAAGTGCTTACTACGTGCAAAGCACTGTTCTAAGCGCTGGGGAGGTTACAACCTGATCAGGTTGTCCCACGGGGGGCTCACAGTCCTAATCCCCATTTTCCAGATGAGGGAACTGAGGCACAAAGAAGTTAAGTAATTTTGGTATTTGTTAAGCACCTACTATGTGCAAAGCACTGTTCTAAGTGCTGGGGAGGCTACAAAGTGATCAGGTTGTCCCATGTGGGGCTCACAGTCTTAATCCCCATTTTACAGATGCGGTAACTGAGGCCCAGAGAAGTGAAGCGACTTGCCCAAAGTCATGCAGCTGACAAGTGGCGGAGCCGGGATTTGAACCCATGACCTCTGACTCCAAAGCCCGGGCTCTTTCCACTGAGTCACGCTGCCTCTCTAGGATCACTTGATCCTGGTGACATCTCGGGGAGAAGAAGAAAGGATGGAGAGAGAAATGGGGAGGGCGAGCAGGGATTTAGTCTTCTAGACTGTGAGCCCACTGTTGGGTAGGGACCGTCTCTATATGTTGCCAACTTGTACTTCCCAAGCGCTTAGTACAGTGCTCTGCATACAGTAAGCGCTCAATAAATATGATTGATTGATTGATTGATTGATTGGCCAACCATGTGTCCTCTTCCCCTGTCCCTGGCAGCCCTGCTAGGCCCACCAGCCTCCTCCTTCATGACTGCCCCTTGCAACGGACTGTTGGGTAGGGACCATCTCTATATGTTGCCGACTTGTACTTCCCAAGCGCTTAGTACAGTGCTCTGCACACAGTAAGTGCTCGACAAATACGGTCCTTATGCCCCTGGCCCCCTCGGCCCCCTAGACCTCACTGTCCCTTCCCTCCTGCTCTCTGTCCTCCTCCCCGCCAGGCCTGGCCGGCCAGGCCAGAGGCTCATTCATTCATTCATTCAATCGTATGTATTGAGCGCTTACTGTGTGCAGAGCACTGGACTAAGCGCTTGGGAAGTACAAGTTGGCAACACATAGAGTCCCGGTTGCCGGGCCGGACTCCGCTTCCCGGCCCGAGTCCTTCTGGAGCCGCTCGGCGTTTCCTGCCCTGATGATCAATCAATCAATCAATCGTATTTATTGAACCCAAAGTCACCCAGCAGACTAGAGAAGCAGCGTGGCTCAGTGGAAAGAGCCCGGGCTTTGGAATCAGAGGCCGTGGGTTCGAATCCTGACTCCGCCACATGTCTGCTGTGTGACCTCGGGCAAGTCACTTAACTTCTCGGAGCCTCAGTTACCTCATCTGTAAAATGGGGTGATGACTGTGAGCCCCATGTGGGACAACCTGATCACCTTGTATCCCCCTCAGCGCTTAGAACAGTACTTTGCACATAGTAAGCGCTTAACAAATGCCATCATCTTCATCATCATCAAGTGGTGGAGCCGGAATTAGAACCCATGACCTCTGACTCCCAAGCCCGGGCTCTTTCCACTGAATTCCTTCATTCAAGTGTATTTATTGAGCGCTTACTGTGTGTAGAGCACTGTACCAGTCGGCAACATATAGAGACGGTCCCTACCTGAGAAGCAGCATAGCATAGTGTCAAGAGCATGGGTCTGGGAGTAAGAAGGTCATGGGTTCTAATTCCAACTCTGCCACTTGTCTGCTGTGTGACCTTGGGCAAGTCACTTCACTTCTCTGGACCTCAGTTCCCTCATCTGTAAAATGGGGGTGAAGACTGTAAGCCCCATGTGGGACAATTTGATTACCTTGTATCTACCCCAGCGCTTAGAACAGTGCTTGGCACATAGTAAGCGCTTAACAAATACCAACATTATTATTATTATTATAATGGTACCTGTTAAGCGCTTACTATGTGCTAAGCACTGTTCTAAGCACTGGGGTAGATACAAAGCAATCAGGTTGTCCCACCTGGGGCTCCCAGTCTTCATCCCCATTTTTACAGATGAGGTCACTGAGGCCCAGAGAAGTGAAGCGACATACCCCAGGTCACACAGCAGACACAGGGATTAGAACCCACGTCCTCTGGCTCCCAAGCCCAGGCTCTTTCCACTGAGCCGCGCTACTTCTCAAGCACTTTGTACTTTCCCAAGCGCTTAGTACAGTGCTCTTCACATAGTAAGTGCTTAATAAATATGATTGAATGAATGCTCTTGTTCTTGCTCCTGTGGGCAGGGAACATGTTAGTGGCAAGAGCCAGGGCTTGGAAATCAGAGGTCATGGGTTATAATAATAATAATTATTATTATTATAATGGCATTTATTAAGCGCTTACTATGTGCAAAGCACTGTTCTAAACGCTGGAGAGGTTACAAGGTGATCAGGTTGTCCCACGGGGGGCTCACAGTCTTAATCCCCATTTTACAGATGAGGTAACTGAGGCACAGAGAAGTTGAGTGACTTGCCCAAACTCACGCAGCTGACAATTCATTCATTCAATCGTATTTATTGAGCGCTTACTGTGTGCAGAGCACTGTACTAAGCGCTTGGGAAGTACAAGTTGGCAACATCTAGAGACGGTCCCTACCCAACAGTGGGCTCACAGTCTAGAAGGGCTCACAGTCTAGAATAGTGCCTGGCACATAGTAAGCGCTTAACAAATACCGTTTTAGGCGGAATTTGAACCCATGACCTCTGACTCCAAAGCCCGGGCTCTTTCCACTGAGCCATGCTGCTTCTGTAATCCTACCTCCCCCACTTGTCTGCTGTTTGACCTTGGATAAATCACTAAACTTCTCTGGGCCTTAGTGACCTCATCTGTAAAAGGAGGATGAAGACTCTGAGTCCCATGAGGGACAACCTGATTCCCTTGTATCTACCCCAGTGCTTAGAACAGTGTTGGGCACATAGTAAGTGCTTAACAAATACCATCATTATTATTATTTGTCCCCATTTTACAGATGAGGAAACTGGGTCCCAGAGAAGTGAAGTGACTTGCCCCAGGTCACACAGCAGACAAGTGGCGGAGTCAGGATTAGAACCCACATCCTCTGGCTCCCAAGCCCGGGTTCTTGCCACTAGGCCGAGCTGCTTCAGCGCTTAGAACAGTGCTTTGCACATAGCACTTAATAAATGCCATTATTATTATTATTATTATTCTCCAGACTGTAAGAACGGTGTGGGCAGGGGTGGTCTCTGTGACTGAGAGTCAGGATTAGAACCCACATCCTCTGGCTCCCTAGCCCGGGTTCTTGCCACCAGGCCGGGCTGCTTCAGCGCTTAGAACAGTGCTTTGCACATAGTAAGCGCTTAGTAAATGCTATTATTATTATTATTATTATTATTACTATTATTATTATCATTATTATTCTCCAGACTGTAAGAGCGATGTGGGCAGGGGTGGTCTCTATGGCTGATAAATGCCATTATTATTATTATTATTATTCTCCAGACTGTAAGAGCGGTGTGGGCAGGGGTGGTCTCTATGGCTGAATTGGACTTTCCAAGCGCTTAGTCCAGTGCTCTGCACACAGTAAGCGCTCAGTAAATACGAATGGATGGATGAATGAATGGATGGATGGATGGATGGATGGATGGATGGTTGGATGGATGCTGTGTGACTTTGGGCAAGTCACTTCACTTCTCTGTGCCTCAGTTACCTCTTCTGTAAAATGGGGATTAAGATTGTGAGCCCCTCGTGGAACAGCCTGATCACCTTGAATCCCCCCAGCACTTAGAACAGTGCTTTGCACATAGTAAGCACTTAACAAATACCATCATTATTATTATTATGGATGGATGGATGAATGAATGAATGTTATGTTGCCAACTTGTACTTCCCAAGCGCTTAGTACAGTGCTCTGCACACAGTAAGCGCTCAATAAATACGATTGATGATGATGATGATGATGATGATGATGAATGAATGAATGAATGGATGGATGGATGAATGCACCCGCGGAGAGGCTCCCTCACCTCGCTCGGCGCCATGCCCAGGGTGGCCACGAGGGGGCGGCAGAGGC
The DNA here is from genome assembly GCF_015852505.1 of Tachyglossus aculeatus. NCBI lineage: Eukaryota > Metazoa > Chordata > Mammalia > Monotremata > Tachyglossidae > Tachyglossus > Tachyglossus aculeatus. The sequence continues at coordinate 52,482,525 of NC_052087.1, read as the reverse complement.
TCAGTTTTGCTCTCCCGCGCTCCGACCCTGCGCTTGCTCCTGTGGCCAGGGAATGTTAGTCACTCTTCACTGTTCAGTCAGTCAGTCCATTGTATTTATTGAACGCTTACAGTAGTGTAAAAAATATATATGTATATATATATATAATATATATATACATATATAATAATGATGGTATTTGTAAAGCGCTTACTAGGTGCCAAGCACTGCTCTAAGCACTGGGGGAGATGCAAGGTTCATTCATTCATACTGTTCTAAGCACTGGGGGAGATACAAAGTTCATTCATTCATTCATTCAATCGCATTTATTGAGCGCTTACTGTGTGCAGAGCACTGGACTAAGCGCTTGGGAAGTCCAAGTTGGCAACATCTGGAGACGGTCCCTACCCAACGGCGGGCTCACAGTCTAGAAGGGGGAGACAGACAACAAAGCAAGACATATTAACCAAATAAAATAAATAGAATAAATATGGACAAATAATAAATGAATAGAGTAATAAATCCGTACAAACATATATGCATCTATACAGGTGCTGTGGGGAAGGGAAGAGGGTAAGATGGGGGGATGGAGAGGGGGACGAGGGGGAGAGGAAGGAAGCGGCTCAGTGTGGGAAGGCCTCCTGGAGGAGGTGAGCTCTCAGTAGGGCTTTGAAGGGAGGAAGAGAGCTAGCTTGGAGGATGGGCGGAGGGAGGCCATTCCAGGCCAGGGGGAGGACTTGGGCCGGGGGTCGACGGTGGGACAGGTGAGAGCGAGGCCCAGTGAGGAGATTAGAAGCAGTGTGGCTCAGTGGAAAGAGCCCGGGCTTTGGAGTCAGAAGTTGTGGGTTTGAATCCCACCTCTGCCACATGTCTGTTGTGTGACCTTGGGCAAGTCACTTAACTTCTCTGACCCTCTCATCTGTAAAATGGGGATTACAACTGTGAGCCTCACGTGGGACAACCTGATCACCTTGTATCCCCCTCAGGGCTTAGAACAGTGCTTTGCACATAGTAAGCGCTTAACAAGTGCCATCATCATTATTATTATTAGCGGCAGAGGAGCGGAGGGTGCGGGCTGGGCTGGAGAAGGAGAGAAGGGAGGTGAGGTAGGAGGGGGCGAGGGGATCGACAGCCTTGAAGCCCAGGGTGAGGAGTTTTTGCCTGATGTGTAGGTTGATTGGTAGCCATTGGAGGTTTTTGAGGAGGGGAGTAACATTCCCGGAGCGTTTCTGCACAAAGACGATCCGGGCAGCTGCATGAAGTATGGATTGAAGCAGGGAGAGACAGGAGGATGGGACATCAGAAAGGTGATCAGATTGTCCCACTTGGGGCACACAGTCTTCATCCCCAATTTCCAGATGAGGTCACTGAGGCTAAGAGAAGTGAAGTGACTTGCCCAAGGACACACAGCAGACGTGGCAGAGCCGGGATCGGAACCCATGACCTCTGATTCCCCAGCCCGGGCTCTTTCCACTGAGCCACACTGCTTCTCCCCTACTTGGTTGATGAATAGCCAGTTGACAGAAAAAAAGCAAGTCACCCGGATCCCACCCAGGATCCAATCAATTAACCAATGCCATTTTATAATAATAATAACAACACTAATAAATGTAATCAGGTAATCAGGTTGTCCCATGTGGGGCTCATAGTCTCAATCCCCATTATACAGATGAGGTAACAAACACAGAGAATAATATTAATAATAATAGTATTTGTTAAGCGCTTACTATGTGCCAAACATAAGCGCTGGGGTTGATACAAGGTAATCAGGCTGTCCCATGTGGGGCTCATAGTCTCAATCCCCATTATACAGATGAGGTAACAAACACAGAGAATAATAATAATAATAATAGTATTTGTTAAGTGCTTACTATGTGCCAAACATAAGCGCTGGGGTTGATACAAGGTAATCAGGTTGTCCCATGTGGGGCTCATAGTCTCAATCCCCATTTTACAGATGAGGTAACAAGCACAGAGAATAATAATAATAATAATAATAATGATAATAGTATTTGTTAAGTGCTTACTATGTGCCAAACATAAGCGCTGGGGTTGATACAAGGTAATCAGGTTGTCCCATGTGGGGCTCATAGTCTCAATCCCCATTTTACAGATGAGGGAACAAACCCAGAGAATAATAATAATAATGGTATTTGTTAAGCGCTTACTATGTGCCAAACATAAGCGTTGGGGTAGTTACAAGGTAATCAGGTTGTCCCATGTGGGGCTCATAGTCTCAATCCCCATTTTACAGATGAGGTAACAAGCACAGAGAATAATAATAATAATAATAATAATGATAATAGTATTTGTTAAGCGCTTACTATGTGCCAAACATAAGCGCTGGGGTAGATACAGGGTAATCAGGTTGTCCCATGTGGGGCTCGTAGTCTCAATCCCCATTTTACAGATGAGGGAACAAACCCAGAGAATAATAATAATAATGGTATTTGTTAAGCGCTTACTATGTGCCAAACATAAGCGTTGGGGTAGTTACAAGGTAATCAGGTTGTCCCATGTGGGGTTCATAGTCTCAATCCCCATTTTACAGATGAGGTAACAAGCACAGAGAATAATAATAATAATAATAATAATAATAATAATAATAATAATAATAATAATAATAATGATAATAGTATTTGTTAAGCGCTTACTATGTGCCAAACATAAGCGCTGGGGTAGATACAGGGTAATCAGGTTGTCCCATGTGGGGCTCATAGTCTCAATCCCCATTTTACAGATGAGGTAACAAGCACAGAGAATAATAATAATAATGGTATTTGTTAAGCGCTTACTATGTGCCAAACATAAGCGCTGGGGTTGATACAAGGTAATCAGGTTGTCCCATGCGGGGCTCACAGTCTCAATCCCCATTTTACAGATGAGGTAACAAGCACAGAGACTAAAAATAATAATGGTATTTGTTAAGCGCTTACTATGTGCCAGGCACTGTTCTAAGCGTTGGGGGAGATACCAGGTGATCAGGTTGTCCCCGGGGGGGCTCACAGTCTTTATCCATTCATCTCAGCGCTTAGAACAGTGCTGTGCACATAGTAAGCACTTAATAAATGCCATCATTATTTATTTTATTATTATTATCCCCATTTTACAGATGAGGTAACTGAGGCACAGAGAAGTTAAGTGACTTGCCCAAAGTCACACAGCTGATAAGTGATGGAGCTGGGATTAGAACCCACGACCTCCGACTCCCAAGCCCGGGATCTTTCCACTAAACCACACATATATATGGTATTTGCCATATATATGTGATGCCAATTTGTACTTCCCAAGCGCTTAGTACAGTGCTCTGCACATAGTAAGTGCTCAATAAATACGATTGATTGATTGATTGATTGATTGATTTGCTAAGTGCTTACTATGTGCCAAGCACTGTTCTAAGCACTGAGGTAAATACAAGCTAATCAGGTTGTCCCATGGGGCTCACAGTCTTTGGAGAAACAGCATGCCTTAGTGGAAAAAGCCTGGGCTTGGGAATCAGAGGTCATGGGTTCTAATCCTACCTCTGCCACTTATCTTCTATGTGACTTTGGGCAAGTCACTTAACTCCTCTGTGCCTCAGTTCCCTCATCTGGAAAAGGGGGGTGAAGACTGTGAGCCCCACCTGGGACAACCTGATTCCCCTGTATCTACCCCAGTGCTTAGAACAGTGCTTGGAACATAGTAAGCACTTAACAACTACCATCATCATTATTATTATTTTATCCTGATTTTCCAGGTGAGGTAACTGAGGCCCAGAGAAGTGAAGTGGCTCGCCCAAGATCACACAGCAGACAGGTGGCAGAGCTGGATGTGCTCTTGTCACTAAGCCACGCTGCTTCTCAAGCTCTTTGTATTTCCCAAGCGCTTAGTACAGTGTTCTTCACATAGTAAGTGCTTAATAAACACGATTGAATGAATGCTCTTGCTTCTGCTCCTGTTCTTCCTCCTGTTCCTGCTCCAGAGGGCAGGGAATGTCACTGATTATTGTTCAGGCAGTCAGTCCACCGTATTTATTGAGCGCTTATAGTAGTGTTAAAAAATATGGTATTTGTTAAGCGCTTACTATGTCCCAAGCACTAGGGTAAATACAAGGTAATCGGGTTGTCCGTCCTTATCCCCATTTTCCAGATGAGGTAACTGAGGCCCAGTGAAGTGAAGTGGCTCGCCCAAGATCACACAGCAGACAGGTGGCAGAGCCGGGATTAGAACCCATGACCTCCGACTCCCAAGCCCGGGCTCTTGTCACTAAACCACGCTGCTTCTCAAGCGCTTAGTACAGTGCTCTTCACATAGTAAGTGCTTAATAAACATGACTGAATGAATACTCTTGCTTCTGCTCCTGAGGGCAGGGAATGTCACTGATTATTGTTCAGGCAGTCAGTCCACCGTATTTATTGAGAGCTTATAGTAGTGTTAAAAAATATGGTATTTGTTAAGCGCTTACTATGTCCCAAGGACTGTTCTAAGCACTGGGGTAAATACAAGGTAATCGGGTTGGCCGCCCTTATCCCCATTTTCCAGATGAGGTAACTGAGGCCCAGTGAAGTGAAGTGGCTCGCCCAAGATCACACAGCAGACAGGTGGCAGAGCCGGGATTAGAACCCATGACCTCCGACTCCCAAGCCCGGGCTCTTGTCACTAAACCACGCTGCTTCTCAAGCGCTTTGTACTTTCCCTAGCGCTTAGTACAGTGTTCTTCACATAGTAAGTGCTAAATAAACATGATTGAATGAATGCTTTTGCTTCTGTTCCTGTTCTTCCTCCTGCTCCTGCTCCAGAGGGCAGGGAATGTCACTGATTATTGTTCAGGCAGTCAGTCCACTGTATTTATTGAGCGCTTATAGTTGGTAAAAAAAATATGGTATTTGTTAAGCGCTTACTATGTGCCAAGCCCTGTTCTAAGCACTGGGGTAAATACAAGGTAATCGGGTTGTCCGTCCTTATCCCCATTTTCCAGATGAGGTAACTGAGGCCCAGTGAAGTGAAGTGGCTCGCCCAGGATCACACAGCAGACAGGTGGCAGAGCTGGGATTAGAACCCATGACCTTCGACTCCCAAGCCCGGGCTCTTGTCACTAAACCACGCTGCTTCTCAAGCGCTTTGTACTTTCCCTAGCGCTTAGTACAGTGCTCTTCACATAGTGTTTAATAAACACGATTGAATGAATGCTCTTGCTTCTGCTCCTGTTCTTCCTCCTGCTCCTGCTCCTGCTCCTGAGGGCAGGGAATGTCATTGATTATTGTTCAGGCAGTCAGTCCACCCTATTTATTGAGCGCTTATAGTAGTGTTAAAAAAATATGGTATTTGTTAAACTCTTACTATGTCCCAAGCACTATTCTAAGCACTGGGGTAAATACAAGTTAATTGGCTTGGGAGTCAGAGGTCATGGGTTCTAATCCTGCCTCCGCCGCTTGTCTGCTGTGTGACCTTGGACAAGTCATTTCAGTTCTCCGTGCCTCAGTTCCCTCATCTGGAAAATGGGGATTAAGATGGTGAGCCCCACGTGGGACAACCTGATTACCTTGTGTTTACCGCAGTGCTTAGAACGGTGCTTGGCACATATTAAGCGCTTAAATATTATTATTATTATTGTTCAGTCAGTCACTCAATTGCATTTATTAAGCACTTACAGTAGTGTACTTTCCCAAGTGCTTAGAGAAGCAACATGGCTCAGTGGAAAGAGCATGGGCTTGGGAGCCAGAGGTCATGGGTTCGAATCCCAGCTCTGCCACTTGTCAGCTGGGTGACCTTGGACCAGTCACTTAACTTCTCTGTGCCTCAGTTACCTCATCTGTAAAATGGGGATTAAGACTGTGAGCACCACGTGGGACAACCTGATCACCCTGTATTTCCCCCAGTGCTTAGGACAGTGCTTTGCGCATAGTAAGCGCTTAACAAATACCAACATTATTATTATTTATTTATTTATCTTACTTGTACATATCTATTCTATTTATTTTATTTTGTTAGTATGTTTGGTTTTGTTCTCTGTCTCCCCCTTCTAGACTGCCAGCCCGCTGTTGGGTAGGGACTGTCTCTATGGGTTGCCGACTTGTACTTCCCAAGCACTTAGTCCAGTGCTCTGCACAAAGTAAGCGCTCAATAAATACGATTGATTGATTGATTGATTATTACAGTGCTCTGCACATAGTAAGCGCCTAATAAATACGATTGAATGAATGAATGCTGTCGCTGCTTCTCATGCTCTGCTCCCTCTGGTCCATTCCGCGGGACCAGCCTGCCGACGGTGGGCCCGGCCCTGGGGGAGTCCAGCAAGGGCTCTGCCGGGAACATCATCATCAATCGTATTTATTGAGCGCTTACTGTGTGCAGAGCACTGTACTAAGCGCTTGGGAAGTACAAATTGGCGACATATAGAGGGAGTCCCTACCCAACAGTGGGCTCACAGCAACCTGTGGCTTAGCCGTCACAGGTCAGAGCCCTGGGGAAGGCAGCCGCCCATCCTGTATTCCCACAACTTCCTCTTCCACTGCATGAGAATGGGAGATTATTTTTTAATAGTATTTGTTAAGCGCTGTTATCGACAAGTAGGGTGCAGACTAGGTTAACCGGTGTACATCAGCCGCAGGGCTCGAGAACCCAAGGTGGTGACGCAGATAGGAAAAATGACTCAGAAACATGAGTTTAGACAGAGCGGGAAGGGTAAAAAAGTGCCTAATAATAACAATAATAATAATGTTGGCATTTGTTAAGCGCTTACTATGTGCAAAGCACTGTTCTAAGCTCTGGGGGGGGATACAAAGTGATCAGGTTGTCCCACGGGGGGTTCACAGTCTTAATCCCCATTTTACAGATGAGGGAACTGAGGCTCAGAGAAGTGAAGTGACTTTCCCAAGGTCACACAGCAGACATGTGGCGGAGCCGGGATTCGAACCCATGACCTCTGACTCCAATGGGCTACCTGCCCGTTTACCTCCCGAGAGAGGTACGAGTGACAAGCAGCCCCGGTCACATTCCCACTGTGTCTTTTATTGAGTTACAGCAAAGTGGGGGTGAGCAATGGGAATTTCAGGAATCCAATTAGGACCGACAGGATGTTATAAATTCTCATTAGTCTCTGTTGCCACTGTCTTGTGCAAAAGGGTTTTGTTGTCTCCCCCTTGTAATAATAATAATAATGGTGGCATTTATTAAGCACTTACTATGTGCAGAGCACTGTTCTAAGCGCTGGGGAGGTTACAAGGTGATCAGTTTGTCCCACGGGGGGCTCACAATCTTACTCCCCATTTTACAGATGAGGGAACTGAGGCCCAGAGAAGTTAAGTGACTTGCCCAAAGTCACACAGCTGACAAGCAGCCCCGATCGCATTCCCACTGTGTCTTTTTTTGAGTTACAGCAAAGTGGGGGCGAGGAATGGGAATTTCAGGAATCCAATTAGGACCGACAGGATGTTATAAATTCTCCTTAGTCTCTGTTCTCACTGTCTTGTGCTAAAGGGTTTTGTTGTCTGTCTCCCCCTTGTAATAATAATAATAATGGTGGCATTTATTAAGCACTTACTATGTGCAGAGCACTGTTCTAAGCGCTGGGGAGGTTACAAGGTGATCAGGTTGTCCCACGGGGGGCTCACAATCTGACTCCCCATTTTACAGATGAGGGAACTGAGGCCCAGAGAAGTTAAGTGACTTGCCCAAAGTCACACAGCTGGACAAGCAGCCCCGATCGCATTCCCACTGTGTCTTTTTTTGAGTTACAGCAAAGTGGGGGCGAGGAATGGGAATTTCAGGAATCCAATTAGGACCGACAGGATGTTATAAATTCTCCTTAGTCTCTGTTCTCACTGTCTTGTGCTAAAGGGTTTTGTTGTCTGTCTCCCCCTTGTAATAATAATAATAATAATGGTGGCATTTATTAAGCACTTACTATGTGCAGAGCACTGTTCTAAGCGCTGGGGAGGTTACAAGGTGATCAGTTTGTCCCACGGGGGGCTCACAATCTTACTCCCCATTTTACAGATGAGGGAACTGAGGCCCAGAGAAGTTAAGTGACTTGCCCAAAGTCACACAGCTGGACAAGCAGCCCCGATCGCATTCCCACTGTGTCTTTTTTTGAGTTACAGCAAAGTGGGGGCGAGGAATGGGAATTTCAGGAATCCAATTAGGACCGACAGGATGTTATAAATTCTCCTTAGTCTCTGTTCTCACTGTCTTGTGCTAAAGGGTTTTGTTGTCTGTCTCCCCGTTGTAATAATAATAATAATAATGGTGGCATTTATTAAGCACTTACTATGTGCAGAGCACTGTTCTAAGCGCTGGGGAGGTTACAAGGTGATCAGTTTGTCCCACGGGGGGCTCACAATCTTACTCCCCATTTTACAGATGAGGGAACTGAGGCCCAGAGAAGTTAAGTGACTTGCCCAAAGTCACACAGCTGACAAGCAGCCCCGATCGCATTCCCACTGTGTCTTTTTTTGAGTTACAGCAAAGTGGGGGCGAGGAATGGGAATTTCAGGAATCCAATTAGGACCGACAGGATGTTATAAATTCTCCTTAGTCTCTGTTCTCACTGTCTTGTGCTAAAGGGTTTTGTTGTCTGTCTCCCCCTTGTAATAATAATAATAATAATGGTGGCATTTATTAAGCACTTACTATGTGCAGAGCACTGTTCTAAGCGCTGGGGAGGTTACAAGGTGATCAGTTTGTCCCACGGGGGGCTCACAATCTTACTCCCCATTTTACAGATGAGGGAACTGAGGCCCAGAGAAGTTAAGTGACTTGCCCAAAGTCACACAGCTGACAAGCAGCCCCGATCGCATTCCCACTGTGTCTTTTTTTGAGTTACAGCAAAGTGGGGGCGAGGAATGGGAATTTCAGGAATCCAATTAGGACCGACAGGATGTTATAAATTCTCCTTAGTCTCTGTTCTCACTGTCTTCTCCAAAAGGGTTTTGTTGTCTGTCTCCCCCTTGTAATAATAATAATAATAATGGTGGCATTTATTAAGCACTTACTATGTGCAGAGCACTGTTCTAAGCGCTGGGGAGGTTACAAGGTGATCAGGTTGTCCCACGGGGGCTCACAGTCTTCATCCCCATTTTACAGATGAGGGAACTGAGGCCCAGAGAAGTTAAGTGACTTGCCCAAAGTCACACAGCTGACAAGCAGTCCCGATCGCATTCCCACTGTGTCTTTTTTTGAGTTACAGCAAAGTGGGGGCGAGGAATGGGAATTTCAGGAATCCAATTAGGACCGACAGGATGTTATAAATTCTCATTAGTCTCTGTTCTCACTGTCTGCCCTATGACCTTGCATAGATAGGTGTTACTTTTACTGGCCTTGAAGACATCCTGTTGCTGAGCCTTGCAGAAAATACAAAAAAAAGAGTTGATCTCGGCCCGCGCAAAATGGAGTCAGTCATGCTAAGTCCGCTGGCAGACAACAGCGCTTACTCGGTGCCTGGCATTGAACTCTATGCAGAGATAGACACGAGCTAATCATTCATTCATTCAGTCGTATTTATTGAGCGCTTACTGTGTGCAGAGCACTGGACTAAGCGCTTGGGAAGTCCAAGTCCGCAACATCTAGAGTCGGTCCCTACCCAACAATGGGCTCACAGTCAATCAATCAATCGTATTTATTGAGCGCTTACTGTGTGCAGAGCACTGGACTAAGCGCTTGGGAAGTCCAAGTCGGCAACATCTAGAGTCGGTCCCTACCCAACAATGGGCTCACAGTCAATCAATCAATAGTATTTATTGAGCGCTTACTGTGTGCAGAGCACTGGACTAAGCGCTTGGGAAGTACAAGTTGGCAACATGTAGAGACGGTCCCTACCCAACAGTGGGCTCACAGTCTAGAAGGGGGGGAGATGGACAACAAAACAAAACATGTAGACATATAGAGATTGGACCCATGGGCTCCCTGTCTTAATCCTTGTTTTATAGATGAGGGAACTGAAGCCCAGAATCAATCAATCAATCAATCATATTTATTGAGCGCTTACTGTGTGCAGAGCACTGGACTAAGCGCTTGGGAAGTACAAGTTGGCAACATATAGAGACGGTCCCTACCCAACAGTGGGCTCACAGTCTAGAAGTGGGGGAGATGGACAACAAAACAAAACATGTAGACATGTAGAGATTGGACCCATGGGCTCCCTGTCTTAATCCTTGTTTTATAGATGAGGGAACTGAAGCCCAGAATCAATCAATCAATCAATCATATTTATTGAGCGCTTACTGTGTGCAGAGCACTGTACTAAACGCTTGGGAAGTACAAGTCGGCAACATACAGAGACGGTCCCTAACCAACAGTGGGCTCGCAGTCTAGAAGGTGGGGAGATGGACAACAAAACAAAACATGTAGACATGTAGATATTGGACCCATGGGCTCCCTGTCTTAATCCTTGTTTTATAGATGAGGGAACTGAAGCCCAGAATCAATCAATCAATCAATCATATTTATTGAGCGCTTACTGTGTGCAGAGCACTGTACTAAACGCTTGGGAAGTACAAGTCGGCAACATATAGAGACGGTCCCTAACCAACAGTGGGCTCACAGTCTAGAAGGTGGGGAGATGGACAACAAAACAAAACATGTAGACATGTAGAGATTGGACCCACGGGCTCCCGGTCTTAATCCTTGTTTTATAGATGAGGGAACTGAAGCCCAGAATCAATCAATCAATCAATCATATTTATTGAGCGCTTACTGTGTGCAGAGCACTGTACTAAGCGCTTGGGAAGTACAAGTCGGCAACATATAGAGACGGTCCCTACCCAACAGTGGGCTCACAGTCTAGAAGTGGGGGAGATGGACAACAAAACAAAACATGTAGACATGTAGAGATTGGACCCATGGGCTCCCTGTCTTAATCCTTGTTTTATAGATGAGGGAACTGAAGCCCAGAATCAATCAATCAATCAATCACATTTATTGAGCGCTTACTGTGTGCAGAGCACTGTACTAAACGCTTGGGAAGTACAAGTCGGCAACATATAGAGACGGTCCCTAACCAACAGTGGGCTCACAGTCTAGAAGGTGGGGAGATGGACAACAAAACAAAACATGTAGACATGTAGAGATTGGACCCACGGGCTCCCGGTCTTAATCCTTGTTTTATAGATGAGGGAACTGAAGCCCAGAATCAATCAATCAATCAATCACATTTATTGAGCGCTTACTGTGTGCAGAGCACTGTACTAAACGCTTGGGAAGTACAAGTCGGCAACATATAGAGACGGTCCCTAACCAACAGTGGGCTCACAGTCTAGAAGGTGGGGAGATGGACAACAAAACAAAACATGTAGACATATAGAGATTGGACCCATGGGCTCCCTGTCTTAATCCTTGTTTTATAGATGAGGGAACTGAAGCCCAAAATCAATCAATCAATCAATCATATTTATTGAGCGCTTACTGTGTGCAGAGCACTGTACTAAGCGCTTGGGAAGTACAAGTCGGCAACATATAGAGACGGTCCCTACCCAACAGTGGGCTCACAGTCTAGAAGGGGGGGAGATGGACAACAAAACAAAACATGTAGACATGTAGAGATTGGACCCATGGGCTCCCTGTCTTAATCCTTGTTTTATAGATGAGGGAACTGAAGCCCAGAATCAATCAATCAATCAATCATATTTATTGAGCGCTTACTGTGTTCAGAGCACTGTACTAAACGCTTGGGAAGTACAAGTTGGCAACAACTTGTGAAGTGACTTGCCCGAGGTCATACAGCTGACTTGTGGAGGAGCTGGGATTATTATAATTATTATTATATAATTGTGGTTCTCGTTAAGCGCTTACTATTGTGCTTTCCAAGCGCTTAGTACAGTGCTCTGCACACAGTAGGCACTCAATAAATACAACTGAATGCATGAATGAATGAATGTGTCCCGAAATTCCGGCCGGGACACCCCTTAGGCCCAGCCACCTGCCCGTCGCCCCGGACCCTGACCCTGTCCCACTTCGGGTCTCTGATCTCGACCCCAAAAACCTTGAGGATAATAATAATTGTGGTATTTGTTAAGTGCCTTCTCTGTGTCAGGCACTGTACTAAGCACTCGGGTTGATATCAGCAAATCGAGTTGGATACATGTTTTGTTTTACATTCATTCATTCAATCGTATTGATTGAGCGCATACTTGGCACAGAGCACTGTACTAAGCACCTGGGAAGTACAAGTCGGCAACATATAGAGATGGTCCCTACCCAACAACGGGCTCACAGTCTAGAAGGGTTTTGCTGTCTGTCTCCCCCTTGTAATCATCATCATCATCATCATCATCATCATCATCATCAATCGTATTTATTGAGCACTTACTGTGTGCAGAGCACTGTACTAAGCGCTTGGGAAGTACAAGTTGGCAACACATAGGGACAGTCCCTACCCAACAACGGGCTCACAGTCTATCATCATCATCAATCGTATTTATTGAGCGCTTACTATGTGCAGAGCACTGTACTAAGCGCTTGGGAAGTACAAATTGGCAACATATAGAGACAGTCCCTACCCAACAGTGGGCTAACAGTCTAAAAGGGGGAGACAGAGAACAAAACCAGACTAACAAAATAAAATAAATAGGATAGATATGTACAAGTAAAATAAATAAATAAATAAATAGAGTAATAAATATGTACAACCATATATACATATATACAGGTGCTGTGGGGAAGGGAAGGAGGTAAGATGGGGGGGATGGAGAGGGGGACGAGGGGGAGAGGAAGGAAGGGGCTCAGTCTGGGAAGGCCTCCCAGTCTAGAAGGGTTTTGTTATCTGTCTCTCCCTTGTAATAATAATAATAATAATAATGGCATTTATTAAGTGCTTACTATGTGCAAAGCACTGTTCTAAGCACTGGGGAGGTTACAAGGTGATCAGGTTGTCCCATGGGGGGCTCACAATCTTAATCCCCATTTTACAGATGAGGTAACTGAGGCCCAGAGAAGTGAAGTGACTTGCCCAAAGTCACACAGCTGACAACTGGCGGAGCAGGGATTCGAACCCATGAACTCTGACTCCAACTGTGAGCCCGCTGTTGGGTCGGGACCGCCTCTATATGTTGCCGACTCGTACTTCCCAAGCGCTTAGTCCAGTGCTCTGCGCACGGTAAGCGCTCAATCAATACGATTGAATGAATGAATGAATACAGTCCCTATCTCCTGTGGGGCTCAACAGTCTCAATCCCCATTTTCCAGATGAGGTCACTGAGGCTCAGAGAAGTGAAGTGACTTGCCCTAGGTCACACAGCAGACAAGTGGCAGAGCCGGGATTAGAACCCATGACCTATTGACTGCCTCCTGGTCTCCACTGGGCCAGAGCAATGGGGTTTGAAGGGGTCAGAGGCTTCTGTCTCGGTTCTCCCGGAGACTCAACCAACGGGGACGGTCCCATTTTTCTCTGCAGCCCCAGACCCAGGGCTTGGGTGGGACCCCCACGCCCAGGGTGGGAGACACCGGCCTCGGTGGGCATCTCCTCGACCCACCTTCCACCCCAGGGCACTGCCCTGGGCCCAGTGGGCAGACAAGAGCCCTCCTCTCACCATCTGAACCTCAGGGAGCACGGGATGGGAAATGGGAATGAACTAGGATGGGGCTGGGAATCGCATCATCATTCATTCATCCATTCAATCGCATTTATTCATTCATTCAATCGTATTTATTGAGCACTTACTGTGTGCAGAGCACTGTACTAAGCACTTGGGAAGTCCAAGTTGGCAACATCTAGAGACGGTCCCTACCCAACAGCGGGCTCACAGTCTAGAAGGGGGAGACAGAGAACAAAACAGAACATGTTAACAAAATAAAATAAATAGAATAAATATGTACAAATAAAATAAATAAGTAGAGTAATAAATCCGTACAAACATATATACATATATACAGGTGCTGTGGGGAGGGGAAGGAGGTAAGGCGGGGGGAATGGGGAGGGGGAGAAGAACCAGGGTCTGCAGCATCTAGAGACGGTCCCTACCCAACAGCGGGCTCACAGTCTAGAAAGGGGAGACAAACAAAACAAAACGTTTTAACAAAATAAAATAAATAGAATAAATACGTATAAATAACATAGAATAATAAATACGTACAAACGTATATACATATATACAGGTGCTTTGGGGAGGGGAAGGAGGTAAGGCGGGGGGGATGGGGGGGGAGAAGAACCAGGGTCTCCTAATGGCTAGAGCCCTGGCCTGGAAATATTACTCTATTTATTTATTTATTTTACTTGAACATATCTATTCTATTTATTTTATTTTGTTAGTATGTTTGGTTTTGTTCTCTGTCTCCCCCTTTTAGACTGTGAGCCCACTGTTGGGTAGGGACTGTCTCTATGTGTTGCCAACTTGTACTTCCCAAGCGCTTAGTACAGTGCTCTGCACACAGTAAGCGCTCAATAAATACGATTGATTGATTGATTGATTGATTGATTGGAAGCCAGAAGGTCATGAATTCTAATCCTGGCTCCGCCACTCGTCTGCTGTATGACCTAGGACAGATCACTTCACTTCTCTGGGCCTCAGTTCCCTCATCTACAAAATGGGGATGGAGACTGTGAGCCCCACATGGGACAGGGACCGTGTCCAACCAGATTTGCTTGTATCCACCCCAGCGCTTAGTACAGTGCTGGCACAGAATAAGCGCTTAATACCCTAATTATTATTAATATTATTATTATAATATGAAGGGGGAGAGTGCTTATGGCCAGAAGAAGGACGCGGGCAAGGGATTGGCGGTGAGTCAGAGGAGATTGAGGTGCAGTGAAAGGGGAGAAAAGCAGAGATGGGAATGGAGGGAAAGAGAGAGGGATTCACAGGAGGAAGGAGGGAGGGAGGAGGAAAGAGAAGGGAGGAGGGAGGTGGGAAAATGGAGGAGGAGGCGGAGAAGGCAGCCTGTCCCCCTCAGACCTCCCTCATCATCATCATCATCATCAATCATATTTATTGAATGCTTACTATGTGCAGAGCACTGTAATAAGCGCTTGGGAAGTACAAATTGGCAACATATAGAGACAGTCCCTACCCAACAGTGGGCTCATAGTCTAAAAGGGGGAGACAGAGAACAAAACCAAACATACTAACAAAATAAAATAAATAGAATAGATATGTACAAGTAAAATAAATAGAGGAATAAATATGTACAAACATATGTACATATATACAGGTGCTGTAGGGAAGGGAAGGAGGTAAGATGGGGGGATGGAGAGGGGGACGAGGGGGAGAGGAAGGAAGGGGCTCAGTCTGGGAAGGCCTCCTGGAGGAGGTGAGCTCTCAGTAGGGCCTTGAAGGGAGGAAGAGAGCGAGCTTGGTGGATGGGCAGAGGGATTGGGGGCATTCCAGGACCAGGGGAGGACATGGGCCGGGGGTCGATGGCGGGACAGGCGAGAACGTGGCCTAACGGTGAGGAGATTAGCGGCAGCGGAGCGGAGGGTGCGGGCTGGGCTGGAGAAGGACAGAAGGGAGGTGAGGTAGGAGGGGGCGAGGTGATGGATGGACAGCCTCGAAGCCCAGGGTGAGGAGTTCTCAAGTCTTGTCCCCTTTCTCCAAGAAGCGTGGCTCAGTGGAAAGAGCACAGGCTTGGGAGTCAGAGGTCACGGGTTGTAATCCCGGCTCTGCCACATGTCTGCTGTGTGACCTTGGGTAAGTCACTTCACTTCTCTAAGCCTCAATTCCCTCATCTGCAAAATGGGGATTAACACTGTAAACCCCACGTGGGCCAACCTGATCACCTTATATCCCCCCAGCGCTTAGAACAGTGCTCTGCACATAGTAATAATAATAATGATGGCATTTATTAAGCACTTACTATGTGCAGAGCACTGTTCTAAGCGCTGGGGTGGATACAAGGTGATCAGGTTGTCCCACGTGGGGCTCACAGTCTTAATCCCCATTTTACAGGTGAGGTAACTGAGGCACAGAGAAGTGAAGTGACTTGCCCAAGGTCACACAGCAGACATGTGGTGGAGGCGGGATTTGAACCCATGACCTCTGACTCCAAAGCCCGTGCTCTTTCCACTGAGCCACGCTGCTTCTCCGTTTAACAAGTAAGCGTTAAACAAATGCCATTATTATTATTATTATTATTATTATTATTATTATTATTATTATTATTATTATGTCTCCTCTGCCCCCACTGCCACCACCTCCAGGAAGCCGTCCCGGATTACCTGTGACCTAATGGAAGGAGCATGAGCCTGAGTGTTCCAGGATCCGGGTTCCAATTCCGGCTCCATCCCTTGTCTGTTGGGCAAGTCATTTAACTTCTCCGTCCTCAGTTTCCTCATCTGGAAGTTGGGAATTAAATCCTATTCATTCAATTCAGTCGTATTTACTGAGGGCTTACTGTGTGGACAGCCCTGTACTAAATACTTGGGAGGGTCATTACAACAATAAGCGCTCAGTAAATACGTTTGAATGAATGAAATCCTATTGCAGATCAGTGCCAATTTGTACTTCCCAAGTGCTTAGTACAGTGCTCTGCACACAGTAAGCGCTCAATAAATACGACTGATGATGATGAGTGGTCTATTGGAAAGAGCGCTGGCCTGGGATCTTCAGAGGACCTGGGTGCTTCTCCCAGTGCTCAGCGCTTAGAACAGTGCTTTGCACATAGTAAGCGCTTAATAAATGCCATCATTATTATTATTATTCTCCCAGCTCCATCACTTAAATGCCGTGTGACCTTGGGCAAATAACTGAACTTCTTTGTGCCTCAGTTTCCTCCTCCGTAAAATGGAGATGCAATACCTTATCTCCCTCCTACTTTGAATGGGAGGCTCCTGTGAGACCTGATTATCTTATCTTGTATGGAGCAGTGTGGCCTAGGGGATAGAGCACGGGTCTGGGAGTTGGAAAGACCTGGGTTCTAATCCCAACTCCGCCTCTTGTCTGCTGTGTGACCTTGGGCAAGTCACTTCACTTCTCTGTGCCTCAGTGATCTCATCTGTAAAATGGGGATGAAGACTGTGAGTCCCACGTGGAGCACGGATTCTGTCCAACCTGATTAGCTTGTATCTACCCTGGGGTTTAGAACAGTGCTCAACACATAGTGAGCGCTTAATAAATCCCATCGTTATTACTTCAGTGTTTAGTTCAGCAGTTAAGCTTTTAACAAGTACCACAGTTATTATCATTATTACTACTTCCTTCTACTTGTTCATTCATTCAATCATATTTATTATTAATAATAATAGTGATGGCACTTATTAAGCGCTTACTATGTGCAAAGCACTGTTCTAAGCGCTGAGGAGGTTACAAGGAGATCAGGTTGTCCCACGGGGGGCTCACAGTCTTAATCCCCATTTTACAGAAGAGGGAATTTGAGCACTTACTGTGTGCAGAGCACTGTACTAAGCGCTTAGGAAGTGCAAGTCGGCAACTTAGACTATGATGGTCTTGTAAAATAATAATAATTATAACTGTGGTACTTGTTACGTGCTTACTATGTGCCAGACACTGTACTAAGTGCTGGGGTAATAATAATAATAATAATAATAATAATAATGACATTTATTAAGTGCTTACTATGTGCAAAGAACTGTTCTAAGTTCTGGGGGGATACAAGGTGATCAGGTTGCCCTACTGGGGGCTCACTTTTACAGATGAGGTAACTGAGGCACAGAGAAGTTAAGTGACTTGCCCAAGGTCACACAGCTGGCAATTGGTAAATACAAGGTAATCAGATTGGCCACAGCCTCTGTCCCCATTAATCCCCATTTTACAGGTGAGGTAACTGACGCCCAGAGAAGTGAAGTGACTTGCCCAGGACCAAACAGCAGACAAGTGGCGGAGCTGGGATTAGAACCCAGGTCCTGACTCTCAGGCCTGTGGTCCATCCACTAATAATAATAATAATAATTGTGGTGCTTGTTAAGTGCTTACTACATGCCGGGCACTGTACTATGCACTGGGGTGGATACAAGCAAATCAGGTTGGACACAGTCCCTGTTCCACGTGGGGCTCACAGTCTCAATCCCCATTTTCTAGATGAGGTAACTGAGGCTCAGAGAAGTTAAGTGATTTGCCCAAGGTCACAGAGCAGACAAGTGGCAGAGCCAGGATTAGAACCCATGACCTTTTGATTCCCAAACCCATGCTCTAGCCACTACACCAGGCCACACTGCTTCGCCAAGCTGCTTCTTGTATCTAGCCCAACGCTTAGTACAGTGCTTATGACCTACACTCCATCTTGTTACGAAGCAGCATGGCTCAGTGGAAAAAGCACGGGCTTAGGAGTCAGAGGTCATGGGTTCAAATCCCGGCTCTGCCGCTTGTCGTCATCATCATCATCATCATCAATCGTATTTATTGAGCGCTTACTGTGTGCAGAGCACTGTACTAAGCGCTTGGGAAGTACAAGTTGGCAACATATAGAGACAGTCCCTACCCAACAGTGGGCTCACAGTCTAAGCTGTGTGACTTTGGGCAAGTCACTTCACTTCTCTGGGCCTCGGTTTCCTCATCTGTAAAACGGGGATTGAGATTGTGAGCCCCAAATGGGACAACCTGATCACCTTGTATAATAATAATAATGGCATTTGTTAAGCACTTACTATGTGCAAAGCACTGTTCTAAGTGCTGGGGAGGATACAGGCTGCTTCTCAGCTGCTTCTTGTATCCTCCCCAGCGCCTAGAATAGTGCTTTGCACAGAGTAAATGCTTAACTTTTAGACTGTCAGCCCACTGTTGGGTAGGGACTGTCTCTATGTGTTGCCAATTTGTACTTCCCAAGCGCTTAGTACAGTGCTCTGCACATAGTAAGCGCTCAATAAATACAATTGATGATGATGATGATGATAGAGAAGCAGCGTGGCTCAGTGGAGAAGAGCCCAGGCTTTGGAGTCAGAGGTCATGGGTTCAAACCCCAGCTCCGCCAATTGTCAGCTGCATG
Organism: Tachyglossus aculeatus; assembly: GCF_015852505.1. Classification (NCBI taxonomy): domain Eukaryota; kingdom Metazoa; phylum Chordata; class Mammalia; order Monotremata; family Tachyglossidae; genus Tachyglossus; species Tachyglossus aculeatus. The sequence continues at coordinate 52,463,700 of NC_052087.1, read as the reverse complement.
ACTTTGGGCGAGTCACTTAGCTTCTCTGTGCCTCAGTTACCTCATCTGTAAAATGGGGATTGAGACTTTGAGCCCCACGTGGGACAACCTGATCACCTTGTAACCTCCCCGGCGCTTAGAACAGTGCTTTGCACATAGTAAGCGCTTAATAAATGCCATCACTATTATTAATGGGGAAGCAGCGTGGCTCAGTGGAAAGAGCCCGGGCTTTGGAGTCAGAGGTTAGGGGTTCAAATCCCGGCTCTGCCACTTGTCAGCTGTGTGACTTTGAGCAAGTCACCTAACTTCTCTGGGCCTCAGTTACCTCATCTGCAAAATGGGGCTTAAGACTGTGAGCCCCCCGTGGGACCGCCTGATCACTCTGTAACCTCCCCAGCGCTTAGAACAGTGCTTTGCACATAGTAAGTGCTTAATAAATGCCATTATTATTATTATAGGGACTGTCTCTATATGTTGCCAACTTGTACTTCCCAAGCGCTTAGTACAGTGCTCTGCACACAGTAATGCTCAATAAATACGATTGATTGATTGATTAACAAATCCTGAAATTATTATTATTGCGTGACTACCGGATTAGCCCGGAGGTTGCTCGCCCTTCTCTCCCTGGTTCCTGAGCCAGGCCTTACAGGAGGGGCAGAAGTGAAGGCCGAGACTGGTGGAAAAAAGGACCGTTTATTACGGTCAGTTTATTATGGTCGCCGAACCCACCCACCCACCATGTCCATGGTCACGGCAGTCAGGACGGCACCGGGGGGACGAGGGGGTCACTAGGCTCTCCTTCCCAAACTCTTCTTCTGGGGTGTCGGTCAGCGGAGTTCAGGCTGGTGTTGGGAAGCGGAGCGGGGCCGTTGCGGAAAGGGAAGGCCAGGGTGGAGGGGGCTCTCCCGGGGTCTAATCCCTATTCATCCGCAGGGATTGGGACACCATGTGTAAGGAAGCCAGGACCCCGGTGACCAGGAGCACGACGACGAGGATGATGAAGGTCAGGCTGAGGACCAGGGCTGTGATGTTCAGGCATCTGGATGTGGCGGCGTAGCTGTGAGCCCCGCTCACGTCTCCGAGGACTTTGTGGTCTCTCGCCTGGGGGACGGACAGTCGGAGGCTATCGGTCAGAAACGGTCAGAGAGGCGGTCGGAAAGACGGGTGGACAGACACAGATAATAATAATAATAACAATGGCATTTATTAAGCACTTACTATGTGCAAAGCGCTGTTCGAAGCGCTGGGGAGGTTACAAGGTGATCAGGTTGTCCCCTGGGGGGCTCACAGTCTTCATCCCCATTTTACAGATGAGGGAAACTGAGGCTCCATCCCCCCCATCTTACCTTCTTCTCTTCCCCACAGCACCTGTATATATGTATATATGTTTGTACATATTTATTACTCTATTTATTTATTTATTTATTTTGCTTGTACATATCTATTCTATTTTGTTAGTATGTTTGGTTTTGTTCTCTGTCTCCCCCTTTTAGACTGTGAGCCCACTGTTGGGTAGGAGCTGTCTCTATATGTTGCCAGCTTGTACTTCCCAAGCGCTTAGTACAGTGCTCTGCACACAGTAAGCGCTCAATAAATACGATTGATTGATTGATTGATTAAGTGGCTTGCCCAGAGTCACACAGCTGACATTTGGCGGAGCCTGGATTTGAACTCATGACCTCTGACTCCAAAGCCCGTGCTCTTTCCACTGAGCCACGCTGCTTCTCTAACGGATGGACACAACGCAGACATATTCATCCAGTCGTATTTATTGAGCGCTTTCTGTGTGCAGAGCACTGTACCAAGTGCTTGGGAAGTACAAATCGGCAGCATATAGAGACGGTCCCTATCATCATCAATCGTATTTATTGAGCGCTTACTATGTGCAGAGCACTGTACTAAGCGCTTGGGAAGTACAAATTGGCAACATATAGAGACGGTCCCTACCCAACAGTGGGCTCACAGTCTAAAAGATCCCTACCCAACAACGGGAGCAGACGGGACAGTCGGACACAAGGACACCGCAGACACAAGTGACAGAAAGATGCACAGACAGAGAGGGGCCCCGGTGAACTGTAGGATGGACATCCCTCCTGACCGGGAGCAGGGGACAGAGCCCTGGGTGGGCGTACATTCATTCATTCATTCATTCATTCAATCGTATTTATTGAGCACTTACTGTGTGCAGAGCACTGGACTAAGCGCTTAGGAAGTACAAGTTGGCAACATATAGAGACATCCCTAACCAACAACGGGCTCACGGTCTAGAAGGGGGAGACAGACGACAAAACAAAACATACTGACAAAATAAAATAAATAGAATAGTAAATATGTACAAGTCATAAAATAAATAGAATAGTAACTATAGTCTAATGGATAGAGAGCGGACGTTGGAGTCAGAAGGCCCCAGGATTGAATCCCGGCTCCGACACCTGTCCGCCGGTTGTTGGCTTGGCTGGTTGTTGGCTTGGTGGTCTTCTCCCCTTCCTCCCTTCCCCCCCACCAGCATTCGCTAAAATAACCGGTTATGGAGAGGCAGCGTGGCTTAGTGGCAAGAGCCTGGCCTTGGGAGTCGGAGGACAAAGTTCTAATAATAATAATAATGGCATTTATTAATCACTTACTATGTGCAAAGCACTGTTCTAAGCGCCGGGGGGTACAAGGTAATCAGGTTGTGTGAGCCCACTGTTGGGTAGGGACTGTCTCTATATGTTGCCAACTTGTACTTCCCAAGTGCTTAGTACAGTGCTCTGCACATAGTAAGCGCTCAATAAATACGATTGATTGATGTGGGGCTCACAGGCTTCGTCCCCATTTTACAGGTGAGAGAACTGAGGCCCGGAGAAGTGAAGTGACGTGCCCAAAGTCACACAGTGGAGCCGGGATTGGAACCCATGACCTCTGACTCCATAGCCCGGGTTCTTTCCACTGAGCCACGCTCCTTCTAATCCCAGCTCCGCCACTTGTCAGCTGTGCATCCTTAGGCGAGCCACTTCATTTCTCCGGGCCTCAGTTCCCTCATCTGTAAAATGGGGATGAAGACTGTGAGCTCCACGTAGGACAACCTGATTACCTTGTATCTACCCCGGTGCTTAGAACAGTGCTAGGCACATAATAATAATAATAATAATAATGGCATTTATTAAGTGCTTACTATGTGTTCTACGCGCTGGGGAGGTTACAAGGTGATGAGGTTGTCCCACGGGGGGCTCAAAGTCTTCATCCCCATTTTACAGATGAGGGAACTGAGGCCCGGAGAAGTGAAGTGACTTGCCCAAAGTCACACAGCTGACAATTGGTGGAGCTGGGATTTGAACCCCTGAGCTCTGACTCCAGGGCCTGGGCTCTTTCCACTGGGCCACACTGCGCTTAACAAATACTATTATTAATAATAGTATTTAATAGTATTTAATATTAACAGTATTATTAATAATAATAATAATAATATTAAATGGGGCCCTTGGGCACAAGCTGCAGAACAACCCGACTAAGCCCATCCCCATCCCCACCCTCCCCTCATGAGTCTCCCCACCACCACCACCACAGGGCCTTCCGGGACCAGCTGAGATGCCCAAGAAGCAAGCTGAACTCTAGAGCATCACACACACACACACACACACACACACACACACACACACACACACACACACACACACGCACGCGCACACACACAACCCCACCCCCACCCCCGGCACCAGCTGGGACCAGGAGGAGAACGAGTGAGTGCTACAGCATCATTCATTCATTCATTCATTCAATCGTATTTATTGAGCGCTTACCGTGTGCAGAGCACTGGACTAAGCGCTTGGGAAGTCCAAGTTGGCGACATAGAGAGACGGTCCCAACCCAACAACGGGCTCACAGTCTAGTGTGCATCACCGTGTGCATCACTCACACATAAACACACACACACTCGCCCGAAGGTGCGCACTTTCGGGTGGTGACTTCTGCAAACACACAAGCCTGTGTGCAGGAAGTGTGTTGGGTGGGGACCGTCTCTATATGTTGCCAACTTGTACTTCCCAAGCGCTTAGGACAGTGCTCTGCACACAGTAAGCGCTCAATAAATATGATTGAATGAATGAATGAATGAAAGTGTGTCTTCGGGCAAACACACACGCACACACACAAACACACATACACCCCACCCCACCCTTCCTCTCCTGGCCGCCCTAGACATGCTCAGCGTCCGACCTGTCCAAGCCCCAGCCGCCCCAGCACACGTAGTCACACAACCGCACACTTTGCTCCACACACACCTACACTCACTCAAGGAATCACACACCTACGCACTCACTGATGGACTCACACACACGCACACAGACAGACACAGCAGCATGGCTCAGTGGAAAGAGCCCGGGTTTTGGAGTCAGAGGTAGTGAGTTCGAATCCATTTGTCAGCTGTGTGACTTTGGGCCAGTCACTTCACTTCTCTGGGCCTCAGTGACCTCCTCTGGAAAATGGGGATGAAGACTGTGAGCCCCCTGTGGGACAACCTGATCGCCTTGTTACCTCCCCAGAGCTTAGAAGAGTGCTCTGCACATAGTAAGTGCTTAATAAATGCCGTCATTATTATTATTTGTGGGTCTCACCCAGGTGCACACTCTCGCACGCTTGCTCATTCAGTCCCGGGACTCACCCACTTGTCCCCTCGCCTACGGACCCGCATCTTTGTGCAACTCAAGGACTACCAGATGTGTGTGCACACGCGCATACTCACTCCCGGGTCTCACCCACCCACAAACTCCATCTCCCGCTGCCCTGCGCCCACCCGCCCCACCCACAGTTGGGGGTCGGGGGTCCCACCTTCACGGAGAAGATGAGGGCGATGAAGCCGAGGCAGCAGAAGTTCATGTAGAGCGTGTTGAAGAGGGACCAGGTCAGGTAGTCGGGGGGCGGGGGGTTGAAGGTCTGGACGTTGATGACAGTGGTCCCCTGGGGGTCGGGCCTGCGCCCGTCGCTCAGTACAGCGATCTCGTGTTCCTCCCGCAGCAACCCGCACTGGGGTGAGAAGGAGGGGACGGCAGAGGCGACGTAGGGGCTGACGGACGGCAGGCCAGAGCTGTTCATGGTCGGGGCCCGTGGAGGCTACTAAGCGGGGCCCGGGCCGGGCGGGAGGAAGGGAGGGAGGGACCGACCCACGGAGGGATGGGGGCTGCTGACATCCGGATGCATGCTCCACGCCCCCATACCCATCCCCTGGAGCTCAGCCAAGTTTCTTTTTCTCCAGCTTCAGAAACTTAGAGGGCAGGAAAAGAACCTGCGAAAGAAGATCTTCCCCGGGGACCTCATGGCTGTCATGGGGGAGAGGGATTCTAGGGCTTCTCCCCCCTTCTCCTCCATTCCTGGGCCCTTTCCCCCTGGGGGTCTCCAGAACCAGGAGCTGGGGGCATCTCGGAGGGGAGGAAGGGGTCCGCTGGGGTCCCAGAGTCCAACCCATGGGAACGCACTAACCTCCCCGTGGTCACCCCCAGCCCGACTCCAGCCCTGAGGCCCAAACTCAGCCCTGGAGGCCTCCTGGGCCTGGCTGTCTACACCACCAGAGCCCAGAGAACACCACCACAATGTTAGCTCACCTAAGTCAATAACCAATCAATCCATCCATCCATCATGATGATTATAATTACGGTATTTGTTAAGCCATCCATCATTGGAGCCCTCCTGGGCCTGGCTGTCTACACCACCAGAGCCCAGAGAACACCACCACAATGTTAGCCCACCTAAGTCAGTAACCAATCAATCCACCCATCCATCATGATGATTATAATTACGGTATTAAGCGCCAAAGTGGAAACAAGCAAATCAGGTTGGACAAAGTCTCCATCCCGTATGGGCCTCACTGTTTTAATCACCATTTTACAGATGAGGTAACTGAGGCACAGAGAAGTAAAGCGACTTGCCCAAGGACACACAGCAGACAAGTGACAGAACTGGGATTAGAATCCATGACCTTCAGACGTCTAGTCCCAGGCTCTATCCACTAAGCCATGCATCTTCCTGGGTATCCATTCATTCATTCATTCAATCGTATTTATTGAGCACTTACTGTGTGCAGAGCACTGTACTAAGCGCTTCACTCATTCGATCATATTCACTGAGCACTTACTGGATGCAGAGCACTGTACTAAGCGATTAGAGCACTGTACTAAGCGCTTAGCACTTGGAAGAGTTCATGGCTCAGTGGAAAGAGCCCGGGCTTTGGAGTCAGAGGTCGTGGGTTCAAACCCGGGCTCCGCTACTTGTCAGCTGTGTGACTTTGGGCAAGTCACTTCACTTCTCTGCGCCTCAGTTCCCTCATCTGTAAAATGGGGATGAAGACTGTGAGCCCCCCCCGTGGGACAACCTGATCACCATGTAACCACCCCAGTGCTTAGAACAGTGCTTTGCATATAGTAAGTGCTTAATAAATGCCATTATTATTATTATTATTATTAATAGAGGCAGTAGTTACGATCTCAGCCCTCACAGAGCTGTAAATCCGGTGGGAGAGACAGACATTGAAATAAAATCAATAATAGATAATCTCCTCACCGTACCTCGTTCTCGCCTGTCCCGCCATCGACCCCCGGCCCACGTCCTCCCCCGGGCCTGGAATGCCCTCCCTCTGCCCATCCGCCAAGCTAGCTCTCTTCCTCCCTTCAAGCCCCTACTGAGAGCTCACCTCCTCCAGGAGGCCTTCCCAGACTGAGCCCCTTCCTTCCTCTCCCCCTCCATCCCCCCATCTTACCTCCTTCCCTTCCCCACAGCACCTATATATGTGTATATATGTTTGTACATATTTATTACTCTATTTATTTATTTATTTATTTTACTTGTACATATCTATTCTATTTTATTTTGTTAGTATCTTTAGTTTTGTTCTCTGCCTCCCCCTTTTAGACTGTGAGCCCACTGTTGGGTAGGGACTGTCCCTATATGTTGCCAATTTGTACTTCCCAAGTGCTTAGTACAGTGCTCTGCACATAGTAAGCGCTCAATAAATACGACTGATGATGATTGATGATAGGCAGGAGGCACGGGTGAATTCATTCGTTCAGTGGTATTTATTGAGCACTTACTGTGTGCAGAACACTGTACTAAGTGATTGGGAGAGTCCAGTGGTGTTCCCTTTTGTCACGGGTTCCGCCTTGGGGCTGCGGGGCCGGCCGGGCGCTCTCCAGGCCCCCCAAGAGTGTGGCCAGAACGGCTCGTGATTCACTGGCCCCTGGACCCATGGAGGCCCAGAGAGGGTGCCCAAGGGCGTCGGAGCAGGGGCGACCATCCTAACGGGGTTCGGAGAGTAAGCCGGCCTCGAACCCCGGGCCCGTGGATGGTAGCCGGGCCCGGACAGGAAGAGTGGTTTGTCCGGGGGCCACGGAGAGTTGGTGGCTACCGCAGCCTTGTCCAGATCTGGTCCCCACCCAAACCAGAAGGGGTTTTTAGACTGTGAGCCCACTGTTGGGTAGGGACCGTCTCTATATATTGCCAACTTGTACTTCCCAAGCGCTTAGTACAGTGCTCTGCACACAGTAAGCGCTCAATAAATACGATTGATGATGATGGCGACCCAGGCCGCTGGCTTTGGGGGTGTCCCCCATTCAGCCGATCCCCAACTAGACCTGAACCGCAATCAGCTATCAGGTCCCGACCCTGGGCCCAGAATTGCAGAGACTATGGGGATGGTTTGACTCTTTTGAGGTCATCTCAGCGCTTAGATCAGTGCTTTGCACATAGTAAGCGCTTAACAAATACCATCATTATTATTATCTCAGGAAGCAGCATAATGTAGTGGATAGAACACAGGCCTGGGAGTGAGAAGGTCATGGATTTTAGTCTATATATGTATACGTATCAACATCAATCGTATTTATTGAGCACTTACTGTGTGCAGAGCACTGTACTAAGCGCTTGGGAAGTACAAGTTGGCAACATATAGAGACAGTCCCTACCCAACAGTGGGCTATGTATACGTATATATGTTTGTACATATTTATTACTCTATTTATTTATTTTATTTGTACATATTTATTCTATTTATTTTATTTTGTTAATATGTTTTGTTTTGTTGTCTGTCTCCCCCTTCTAGACTGTGAGCCCGCTGTTGGGTAGGGACCGTCTCTATATGTTGCCAACTTGTACTTCCCAAGTGCTTAGTACAGTGCTCTGCACACAGTAAGCGCTCAATAAATATGATTGAATGAATGAATGAATTAATAGTCTCAGCTCTGCCATTTGTCTGCTGTATGACCCTGGGCAAGTCACTTCACTTCTCTGGGCCTCAGTTCCCTCATCTGTAAAACGGGGATTGAGACTGTGAGCCCCACATGGGACAGGGACTGTGTACAACCGATTTGCTTGCAACCCCTCCCAGCGCTTAATACAGGGCCTGGCACATAGTAAGCGCTTAACAAATACCACACTTATTATTATTTTTATTACCTCATTCTTTCCACTGCCTTTGGGCAGGACATTTTCCCCTCCACTCCCCTTCGGCCGCACCAACCCTGCCCCAAGCCCAGAGAGGAAGCAGCATGGCCTATTGGATGGAATAAATGGGAGTCAGAAGGAGCTGGGTTCCAACCCCAGCTCATCCACTTGTCTGCTGTATGACCGTGGGCAAGTCACTTCATTTCTCTGTGCCTCAGTTAGCCCATCTGTAAAATGGGGATTAGGACTCTGCACCCCATAAAGGATGTGGACTGTGACCAAATTGATTAGCTTTAATCTACCCTAGCACTTAGTACAGTGCTTGGCCCATAGTAAGCGCTTAACAAATACAATTTAAAAAATTAAAAAGGCAATAATAATAATAGGAGAACTCCGAGGGGCAGGTGTGTTCCTGTAGCATTCAACATTCTTAAGCACAGCTTTGGGGAGCATGGCATAGTGGATAGAGATTGGGCCTGGGGGTCAGAAAGTCATGGGTTCTAATCCCGGCTCTGCCACTTGTCTGCTGTGTGATTTTGGGCAAGTCACTTAACTTCTCTGGGCCTCAGTTACCTCATCTGTAAAACGGGGATTAAGATTGTGAGCCCCACGTGGGACAACCTGATCATCTTGTATTTCCCCCAGTGCTTAGAACAGTGCTTGGCACATAGTACTGTGTGCAGAGCACATGAAGACTGTGAGCCCCACGTGGGACAATCTGATCACCTCGTATTCTCCCCAGTGCTTAGAACAGTGCTTTGCACATAGTAAGCACTTAACAAATGCCATTAGTAGTAGTAGTAGTAGTAGTAGTAGTAGTAGTAGTAGTAGTAGTAGTAGTAGTAAGCACTTAACAAAAGCCATCATTATTATTGTTATTATTATTATTAAGTGCCAGAGCTGGGATTAAAACTCAAGTCCTCTGACGCCTAGGCCTGGGCTTTTTCCATTAGGCCATGCTTCCCCTCAGAGAGTCTGTCAGAAAGTCAGTCGGTCTGTCAGAGTGTTAATCAGTCTGTCGGAGTGTTGGTCAATCGTCTGTCAAAACCTCAGTCAGTCTGTCAGAGCATCAGTCAGCCACCCATCATCTGTCAGTCAATTTGTCAGTCAGTCAATGGGTCATTGGTCATTCATTTGTAAACTAGATTATAAAGTCCTTGAGGCCCAGAATCATTCATTCATTCATTCAATCGTATTTATTGAGCGTTTACTGTGTGCACAGCACTGTACTAAGCGCTTGGGAAGTACAAGATGGCAACATATAGAGACAGTCCCTACCAAACAGTGGGCTCACAGTCTAGAAGGGGGAGACCTAAGAAGGGGAAGCCCTAAGTCTGGTCCCATAGAGGGTTCAGTTCTTCACTCATAACCTTGGAGGGTGGATGACAGTAATAATAACGATGATAATAATGATTAAGTGCTTACTGTGTGTCATGCACTGTACTAGGTGCAGGGGTAGATTCAAGTTAATCAGGTTGCACACAGTCCCTTCCCGACATGGGGCTCGCACTCTAATAGTGGGAACAGGTATTGAATCCCCATTTTACCCGAGTTCAAGTTTCAGCTCCATCACTGGCCTACTGTGTGACTTCGGACCAGTCATTTACCCCCTCTGGACCTCAGTTTCCTTGTCTATAAAATGGGGATAAGATAGGTTGTAAGCCCTATATGGGGAAGGAGTTGTGTGTCTGATCTTAATCAATCGATGGTCTTTATTGAGCACTTACTGTGTAGCCAAACTGTGTTATACTGTACTCTTCAAAGCACTTAGTCCCCTCTCAGGGTCGTACCTGGGGAGTTTCCAGTAGTCTACCAGTCTCGACTAAGGGAGAGAGAGTCAAGCAGAGGCATACTCATTCCAATCGTATCTAACAACTCCACTGTACTATCCCAAGGATTCAGAAGAGTGCTTAGTACAGAGTGATCACCTTCCAGACTGTAAGCACCCTCTAGACTGCAAGCTTGATATGAGCGGGGAATGAATCTGTTCTATTGTTATATGTTCCTTTCCCAAGTGCCTAGTACAGTGCTCTGCACACAGTAAGTGCTCAGTAAATACGATTGACTAAGTGCTCAATAAATGCCATTGATTGTTTCATTGCTTGATGGATGTGGAGACTGGCCATCCCTGAGACCGGTCACCAAACGTGGGGGATTGGACTTGGCCACGGGTGAGTCAGAGCCTTTGGGGGATAGGCAGGGCTAGGGAGCAGGGCTAGCTTGGTCCTGATGGTGAGAAAATCATCGGATAATTGCAATTGGTTTCACTCTCAAAGACTGAGTAGCAGTGCGATCCAGTGGAAAGAGCCTGGAACTGGAGTCAGCGGACCTGGGTTCTAATCCTAGCTTTACCACATGTCTGCTGCATGACCTTGGGTAGGTCACTTCACTTCTCTGTGCCTCATTCACCTCATCTGTAAAATGGAGATGAAGTCTGTGAGCCACAGGTGGGATGGGGACTGCATCCAACCTGATGATCCTGCATCTACCCCAACCTCAGTTCCTCCTTCTCCAGCTTGACCCCGTCCCCGAGTTCGATTCTGTTACGGGAACACATTCTCCTCCCCTCCCATCCCCTATTAGAGCACAGGCCTGGGACCCAGAAGGTCATGGGTTCGAATCCTGCCTCTGCCACTTGTCTGCTGTGTGACCCTGGGGAAGTCATTTCACTTTTCTGTGCCTCAGTTACCTCATCTGGAAAATGGGGATTGAGACTGTCAGACCCACGTGGGACAAGGGACTGTGTCCAACCTGAGTTGCTTGTATCCAACTAAGCACAGTGCCTGGCACATAGCAAGTGCCTAAGAAATACCATAATTACTATTATTATTATTCTCTGGGCCTCAGTAACCTCATCTGTAAAATGGGGACTGAGACTGTGAGCCCCACGTGGGGCAGGGAGTCCAGCCCAATTTCCTTGTCTCCAACCCAGTGCTTAGTACAGTGCCTGGTACATAGTAAGTGCTTAACAAATACCAGGATTATTATTATTATTATTCATGGTTGTTTAGCTACCCAATCCACCTCTCTAGCTCTTTCCTTTTTCTGCTGAAACCTCCTTCTGTCTTGGAGGCAGCCCCACGGGCTCCTTTCATTCAACATGTCTGAAACAGAACTCCCTACTTTCCCTCCTAAACCTTCTTAGCTTCCAGATTCCTCCTCCAACTCTCTCCCTCTCACCCGTCTACTCTCTTCTCCCACTACAACCCAAATTGCACTCTTTTTTTTTAAAAAAAAGGTACATTTGTTAAGAGTTTACTATATGCCAGGCATTATATTAAGTGCTGGATACAAGATAATCTGGTTGGACCCGAACCCTGTCCCAAGTGGGGCTCACAGTCTCAATCCCCATTTTCCAGATGAGGTTGTGGAGTGCAGGAAATGTACCTACCAACTCTGTTACATTGTACTCTCCCAAGAAATTAGTACAGTCTCTGCATACAGTAAATGCTCAAAAAATATGAGTAATAATAATAATAATGCCATTTGTTAAGTGCTTACTATGTGCAAAGCACTGTTCTAAGCGCTGGGGAGGTTACAAGAGGATCAGGTTGTCCCACGGGGATTGCTTGACTGTTGGTGATGATGGTGTTTGTTAAGCTCTTACTATGTATTAAGCACCGTTCTAAGTGCTGGGGTATATCCAAACTAGTCAGGTTGGACACAGTCCCTGTCCCACATGGGGCTCACAGTCTTACTCTCCATTTTACAGGTGAGGGAACTGAGGCCCCGAGAAGTGAAGTGAGACTCCCCCAGGGTCACACAGCAGACAAGTGGCGGAGCCGGGATAAGAACTCGGGTCCTTCTAACTCCCAGGCCCGGGTTCTCAGCCTAATTGAGGCACAGAGAAGCCAGGTAACTTTCCCAAGGTTACAGCAAACAGACAGTGCTCTTTCCACCGGACCACATTGCCTTACCCAATTCACCTCTCATTTCTTCACCCAATTTCCCAATTGCCACTCGGGCCTACGGTTGTCTTGCTGTCCCTCTGACCCCCTCCCCCTTCCCTGCAGCACCTATGTTTATGTAATAATAATAATAATGATGATGGTATTTGTTAAGCGCTTACTAGGTGCCAAGCACTGCTTTTATTTCTTCCCCCACTTATTATTTATCTAAAGAGCCTCTCCCCTGATAGGTGGTAAGCTCCCTGTAGGCCTACCGATTCTCTTTGACTCTCCCCTCCCCGGTTTGTCGGGACTGAAGTTGCTGGGTGAAGCAAGAGGAGGCAGGAGGAGCCGGATGGGTTTTAGGGGGCTGTTCGTTCTGCCCCTTTCCCTCTGGCCCTTCCTCTTTCCCTCTGATTCTCCATTGCTTCTGCCACTGGCCTTCCAGTCGCCGATCTCCAAGCCCGCTCCCGGCCATGGACAGCCCCGACTACTCCAGGCCTGTCTCCGGGCCCCCGCCTGGGCCGGGCCCCTCGACGGTCATCTCCATCCCCACGGCCGTCAGCTCCTTTCAGCCCCGAGATTACCTGGTCTGGTCCTTCTTCAACACCCTCTACCTGAACTTCTGCTGCCTCGGCCTCATTGCCTTCATTTTCTCCGTGAAGGTGGGACCCCCGCGGCGGGATGGGCAGTGGTGGGGAGCGGGGGCGCGAGGAAGGCGTAGGGGGCAATCACTGCATCCCTGTCCCCGAGCCAGACCGGGGATGCCTGCCCCAGAGAAGCAGGACGACATAGAGGCTAGAGCCCGGGCTTGGGAGTCAGAAAGTCATGGGTTCTAATCCTGGCTCCGCCACTTGTCTGCTGTGTGAACTTGAGCAAGTCACTTCACTTTTCTGGGCTTCAGTTCCCTCATCTGTAAAATGGGGATTAAGGCGGTGAGACCTGTGCAGGATAGGGACTGTGTCCAACCCAATTATCTTGTATCTCCCCGGCGCTTAGAACAGTGTCTGGCACATAATAATAATAATAATGGCGTTTATTAAGTGCTTACTATGTGCAAAGCACTGTTATAAGCACTGGGGAGGTTACAAGGTGATCAGGTTGCCCCATGGGGGGCTCACAGTCTTAATCCCCATTTTACAAATGAGGGAACTGAGGCCCAGAGAAATGAAGTGACCTGCCCAAAGTCACACAGCTGACAAATGGCGGAGCCGGGATTTGAACCCACGACCTCTGACTCCGAAGCCCGGGCTCTTTCCACTGAGCCACGCACAAATACCATAATAATGTTATTATTATTATTATTCTCCCCAGTGCTTAGAACAGTACCTGGCACAAAGTAAGTGCTTAACAAATACCATTATTATTATTAGGTTGGCACCTGCACCCTAGGACGGTCTCAGCCCCCGCCCCAGGCTCAACCTCCATGGGGCCAGGCCAGCCCAACCCCCACCATGGCCTCCAATTGTGAAGTCCTTCCGAACACAAAGATGAGGAAGTGGTTTCCATATCCCATTGTGGTCATCCCTGACCGCAGTCCAATTTCTGTCCATGGCCCCACACCAGCCCCTATAGTGTCCTCTGACCCAGGGCCGTGACGGGGTGGCAGGGCAGACGGGGCAGCCACTGGAACCCCCTTCCCGGGTGTACCCTAATTCATTCATTCATTCATTCATTCATTCAATCAATCAATCAATCAATCAATCGTATTTATTGAACGCTTACTATGTGCAGAGCACTGTACTAAGCGCTTGGGAAGTACAAATTGGCATCACATAGAGACAGCCCCTACCCAACAGTGGGCTCACAGTCTAAAAGGGGGAGACAGAGAACAGAACCAAACATACCAACAAAATAAAATAAGTAGGATAGAAATGTACAAGTAAAATAAATAAATAAATAAACAAGTAGAGTAATACATATGTACAACCATATATACATATATACAGGTGCTGTGGGGAAGGGAAGGAGGTAAGACGGGGGATGGAGAGGGGGACGAGGGGGAGAGGAAAGAAGGGGCTCAGTCTGGGAAGGCCGCCTGGAGGAGGTGAGCTCTCAGCAGGGCCTTGAAGGGAGGAAGAGAGCTAGCTTGGCGGATGGGCAGAGGGAGGGCATTCCAGGCCCGGGGGATGACGTGGGCCGGGGGTCAATGGCTGGACAGGCGAGAGCGAGGTACAGTGAGGAGATTAGTGGTGGAGGAGCGGAGGGTGCGGGCTGGGCAGTAGAAGGAGAGAAGGGAGGTGAGGTAGGAGGGGGCGAGGTGATGGATGGACAGCCTTGAAGCCCAGGGTGAGGAGTTTCTGCCTGATGCGCAGATTGATCGGTAGCCATTGGAGGTTTTTGAGGAGGGGAGTAATATGTCCAGAGCGTTTCTGGACAAAGATAATCCGGGCAGCAGCATGAAGTATGGATTGAAGTGGAGAGAGACACGAGGATGGGAGATCAGAGAGAAGGCTAGTGCAGTAGTCCAGACGGGGTAGGATGAGAGCTTGAATTAGCAGGGTAGCGGTTTGGATGGAGAGGAAAGGGCGGATCTTGGCAATGTTGCGGAGTTGAGACCGGCAGGTTTTGGTGACGGCTTGGATGTGAGGGGTGAATGAGAGAGCGGAGTCGAGGATGACACCAAGGTTGCGGGCTTGTGAGACGGGAAGGATGGTAGTGCCGTCAACAGAGATGGGAAAGTCAGGGAGAGGACAAGGTTTGGGAGGGAAGACAAGGAGCTCAGTCTTCGACATGTTGAGCTTTAGGTGGCGGGCGGACATCCAGATGGAGATGTCCTGAAGGCAGGAGGAGATGCGAGCCTGGAGGGAGGGGGAGAGAGCAGGGGCAGAGATGGAGATCTGGGTGTCATCAGCGTAGAGATGATAGTTGAAGCCGTGGGAGCGAATGAGGTCACCAAGGGAGTGAGTGTATATTGAGAACAGAAGTGGACCAAGCACTGAACCTTGGGGAACCCCCACAGTAAGAGGATGGGAGGGGGAGGAGGAGCCTGCAAAAGAGACTGAGAAAGAACGACCGGAGAGATAAGAGGAGAACCAGGAGAGGACGGAGTCTGTGAAGCCAAGGTCAGATAACGTGTTGAGGAGAAGGGGGTGGTCCACAGTGTCAAAGGCAGCTGAGAGGTCGAGGAGGATTAGGACAGAGTATGAGCCGTTGGATTTGGCAAGCAGGAGGTCATTGGTGACCTTTGAGAGCGCAGTTTCCGTGGAATGAAGGGGACGGAAGCCAGACTGGAGGGGGTTGAGGAGAGAGTTGTTGTTGAGGAATTCTAGGCAGCGCGTGTAGACAACTCGTTCAGTCCTATTTATTGAGCGCTTACTGTGTGCAGAGCACTGTACTAAGTGCTTGGGACGTACAAGTTGGCAACATCTAGAGACGGTCCCTACCCAACATTGAGCTCACAGTCTAGAAGGGGGAGACAGACAACAAAACAAAACACATTAACAAAATAACATAAATAGAATAAATATGTATAAATAAAATAAATGAATAGAGTAATAAATATGTACAAACATATATACACATACATATACATCTATACATATATAATTAGCTAGTCCCCAAAGGCTCCACTGCACTATGGGAAGGGGAGGAGGCCAAAAGTCTATGCCACACTATTCCCTTGCCCCAACCCCTCAGAGAAGTCAGGGGAGCACTGAGCCTGAACACTATAATAATAATAATAATAATAATAATAATAATAATAATAATAATAATAGCATTTGTTAAGCACTTACTATGTGCCAAGCACTGTTCTAAACACTGGAAGAGACAAGACTACCATCGCCAGCTCTACCCCTTAGACTGTGGGGGTGGTCACAGCCCCCGCTCCCTCCACAGGATCCTATGAACCCCAGAGATAGTAATAATAATAATAATAATAATAATAATGGCATTTATTAAGCACTTACTATGTGCAAAGCACTGTTCTAAGCGCTGGGGAGGTTACAAGGTGATCAGGTTGTCCCACGGGGGGCTCACAGTCTTAATCCCCATTTTACAGATGAGGTAACTGAGGCCCAGAGAAGTGAAGTGACTTGCCCAAAGTCACACAGCTGACAATTGGTGGAGCTGGGATTCGAACCCATGACCCAGAGGTCTTCTGGGGACTCCCCCAGAAGAGGCAGCATGGCGTACAGAAGACCTGGGATCTAATCCCGGCTCTGTCACTTGATTGCTGTGTGACCTCGGGCAATACATATTTATTACTCTATTTATTTTACTAGCACACATTTACTATTCTATTTATTTTATTTTGTTAATATGTTTTGCTTTGTTGTCTGTATCCCCCTTCTGTGAGCCCGCTGTTGGGTAGGGACCGTCTCTATATGTTGTCAACTTGTACTTCCCAAGCGCTTAGTACAGTGCTCTGCACACAGTAAGCGCTCAATAAATACGATTGAATGAATGAAAGTCACTTAACTTCTCTGTGCCTCAGTTACCTCATCTGTAAAGTGGGGATTGAGACTGTGAGCCCCATGAGGGACAGCGCCTGTGTCCAACCTGATTAGTCTGTATCTACCCCAGCGCTTGGAACAGTGCTTGACACATCTTAAGCGCTTAACAAATACCATCATTATTACTATTATTACATAGTAAGTGCTTAACAAATGCCATCATTATTATTTTTATTGTTATTATTATTATTTTAAACTTCTTCAAAAACTCCACCTCCTCCAGGAGGTCCTCCCTGAATAATGGACATCACACTAGTCACATCAGAAAAACACCCCAAGTAATCAACCTAAGTCCATTTACTGGGGAAGCAGCGTGGCTTAGTGGAAAGAGCCCGGGTTTGAGAGTCAGAGGTCGTGGGTTCAAATCCCGGCCCTGCCACTTGTCAGCTGTGTGACTTTGGGCAAGTCACTTTACTTCTCTGGGCCTCAGTTCCTTTATCTGTAAAATGGGGATTAAGACTGTGAGCCTCCCATGGGACAACCTGATGACTGTAACCTCCCCAGTGCTTAGAACAGTGCTTTGCACATAGTAAGTGCTTAACAAATGCCGTTATTATTATATTATTATTTATTAAGTACTAACCATGTGCAGAAAAATGCACTAGCACTTGAGGGAGTACAATTCTGTTGATTGGGTAAACAAAATTCCAGGTTTACAAGTAGTTTACAAGTAGTTGTACACCACAATACTACAATACACTCAAAGGACACCAAGGACCTACTGCTTGCCAAATCCAACAGCTCATACTCTATCCTAATCCTCCTCGACCTCTCAGCTGCCTTCTACACTGTGGACCACCCCCTTCTCCTCAACACTCTATCCAACCTTGGCTTCACAGACTCTGTCCTCTCCTGGTTCTCCTCATCTCTCTGGCCATTCATTCTCAGTCCCTTTTGCGGGCTCCTCCTCCCCCTCCCATCCCCTTACTGTAGGGGTTCCTCAAGGGTCAGTTTTTGGTCCCCTTCTGTTCTCTATCTACACTCACTCCCTTGGTGAACTCATTCGCTCCCACAGCTGCAACTATCATCTCTACGCTGATGACACCCAAATCTACATCTCTGCCCCTGCTCTCTCTCCCTCCCTCCAGGCTCATATCTCCTCCTGCCTTCAGAACATCTCCACCTGGATGTCTGCCCGCCACCTAAAATTCAACATGTCCAAGACTGAACTCCTTGTCTTCCCTCCCAAACCCTGCCCTCTCCCTGACTTTCCCATCACTGTTGACGGCACTACCATCCTTCCTGTCTCACAAGCCCACAACCTTGGTGTCATCCTCGACTCTGCTCTCTCGTTCACCCCTCACATCCAATCCGTCACCAAAACCTGTCGGTCTCACCCGCGCAAGATCGCCAAGATCCGCCCTTTCCTCTCCATCCAAACCGCTACCCTGCTTGTTCAAGCTCTCATCCTATCCCATCTGGATTACTGTATCAGCCTCCTCCCTGATCTCCCATCCTCCTGTCTCTCCCCACTTCAATCCATACTATACGCTGCTGCCCGGATCATCTTTGTCCAGAAACGCTCTGGGCATGTTACTCCCCTCCTCAAAAATCTCCTGTGGCTACCAGTCAACCTACACATCAGGCAAAAACTCCTCACCCTTGGCTTCAAGGCTGTCCATCACCTCACCCCTTCCTATCTCACCTCCCTTCTCTGTTTCTCCAGCCAAGCCCGCACCCTCTGCTCCTCTGCCTCTAATCTCCTCATCGTGCTTCGTTCTCGCCTGTCCCGCCGTCGACCCCCGGCCCACGTCATCCCCCGGGCCTGGAATGCCCTCCCTCCCCACATCCGCCAAGGTCCTACTGAGAGCTCACCTCCTCCAGGAGGCCTTCCCAGACTGAGCCCCCTCCTTCCTCTCCCCCGCCACTCCCTCTCCATCCCTCCTGCCTTACCTCCTTCCCCTCCCCACAGCACCTGTGTATATGTATATGTTTGTACGTATTTATTACTCTATTTATTTGTACATATTTATTCTATTTATTTTATTTTGTTAATATGCTTTGTTTTGTTCTCTGTCTCCCCCTTCTAGACTGTGAGCCCACTGTTGGGTAGGGACTGTCTCTATATGTTGCCAACTTGTACTTCCCAAGCGCTTAGTACAGTGCTCTGCACACAGTAAGCGCTCAATAAATACGATCGAATGAATAGAGCATGGGCCTGGGAAGGTCCATGGGTTCTAATTCTGGCTCTACCACTTGTCTGCTGTGTAGCCACTTCACTTCTCTGTACCTCAGTTACCTCGTCTGTAAAATGGGGGTGAAGACTTTGAGCCCTATAATGGGACAGGGACTGTGTCCAACCCAATTTGCTTGTATCCATCCCAGCGCTCAGTACAGTGCCCAACACATAGTAAGTGCTTAACAAATATCATTATAATTATAATTATTGTCATTGAATCCCTACTTTACAGTTGAAGAAACAGAGGCACAGAGCCCGTTGCTGGGTAGGGACCATCTCTATATGGAGCCAACTTGTACTTCCCAAGTGCTTAGTACAGTGCTCTGCACACAGTAAGCGCTCAATAAATACAATTGAATGAATGAATGAATGAATGAATGAAGTGACTTGTCCAAGGTCACATGGCAGGCAAGTGGTGGAGCCAGAATGAGAATCCAGGTTCTCTAATCCCCAGATCCATGCTTTCCATTCATTCATTCAATCGTATTTATTGAGCGCATACTGCGTGCAGAGACTGTATTAAGCGCTTGGGAGAGTACAACACAGCAATAAACTGACACATTCCCTGCCCACAGTGGGCTTACAATCTAGAAGGGGAGACAGACATTTACATAAATAAAGAAATGACAGTATTGGACATAAGTGGCTCAGCACTTATGCTGAGCCACTTGAAGCAGCGTGGCTCAGTGGAAAGAGTGCGGGCTTGGGAGTCGGAGGTCATGGGTTCAAATCCCGGCTCCGCCACTTGTCAGCTGTGTGACCTTGGGCAAGCCACTTAACTTATCTGTGCCTCAGTTACCACATCTGTAAAATGGGGATTAAGACTGTGAGCCCCGCATGGGACAACCTGATCACCTTGTATCCCCCCAGCGCTTAGAACAGTGCTTTGCACATAGTAAGCACTTAGCAAATTCCATCACTGTTATTATTATTTTAAATGCTGTGGGGCTGGGGGCGGTGAATAAAGGGAGCAAGTCAGGGTGAGGCAGAAGGGAATGGGAGAAGAAAGGAAGGCTTAGTCTGGAAGGCCTCTTGGAGGAGATGTCTGTCAGATTTGAGGAGGGAGGGCGTTCTGGGCCAGAAATAGGATGAGGGTGAGGGGTAGGCAGAGAGATAGACGACCTCGAGGAACGGTGAGAAGGTTAGCATTAGAGGAGCAAAGTGTGAGGGCTGGGTTGGAGGAGGAGAGCCGGGAGGTGAGGTAGGAGGGGGTGAGGTGATGGACGGCTTTGAAGCCAATCGGTAGGAGTTTTTGTTTGATGAGGAGGTGGATGGGCAACCACTGGTGTATTTTGAGGATTGGGGAGATATGTCCCCAACATTGTTGTAGAAAAATGATCCGGGCAGCAGAGTGAAGTGTGGACTGGAGTGGAGAGAGACAGGAGGCTGGGAGGTCAGAAAAGAGACTGATAGTAATCAAGATGGGATAGGATAAGTGATTGTATCAATGTAGTAGCAGTTTGGATGTCTGCCGTGGGCTTGAAGGAGCCAAGAGGCGGTGTCGGCCCCAGCCGGCCCCTCCCTGGTATCTCACCGTTTCTGGTGCCCGCTCTTGGCCTGTCTTCCTGAGGAAGCTAGCTCTCTCTCTTTTCCACTCCCTCTGTGGGTTTTTGTTTCCGCTGTCTCTTAGGCGAGGGATCGAAAGGTGATGGGAGACCTGGTGGGAGCCAAGGATTACAGCCAAACCGCCAAGTGCCTGAACATCATCGCCGTGGCCGCCTGCTTCTTCTCCATCTTCATCTGCATTGTCATCACGGTGGGGATCGTCTTATCTGCCAGATGAACCCCTCCGCCCCCCAGTTTCCTGCCGCCGCGCCCCCCCAGATACAAGCTCTGGGCTGAAACCCAGCGAGTTCCCTCCAACTCTGCTCATCACCCTCCCCTTTCATCTGGTGTCCCTCACAGTCCCAAGCCCCACCGGTCACCCCTAGCTCTGCCCACCCACATCCCAACTCTCCTCCTGTTGCTGAAATGGGGAGATTTGGGAATTTGGGCTCTCTCCCACTTCCTCCCTCTCCCCTTCTCCTGCCCTTCGGCACAGCGGACCCTGATGACAAGTTACCTCCCCCCAGAACCAGCCCCCACCCCAATCCTGTGAGAATTCCAAAACCATTAAACAGCCTTTGATTCTCCTATAACTTCCACCCCTCAAGTTTACCATTCCATCCTAGTCTTCCTAGCAGACAAAAGGGGTTCATTTATGATCTGAGGAGCCCCATCCAATTTCTCTGACTCCCCCCTACCCCCACCAGCCCCCCCCGACCCCAGGGAAAGAGGTCTCAATCAAAGGGCCGCTTTTCCGGGGGCTGTTGGGGACAGCAGAAGGTCATCTTTGATTAGAGGGGCGGCACCCCCTCCTCCTGCCTCCCGCTGCCCACCACCACCCCCTTAGCCGGGGGACCTGGTGGGAGGGCGGGTAGAGTTAGCAGCAGCAGCACTTGGATAGAGCATGGGCCTGGGATCGGAAGGTCATGCGTCATGGGTCCGCCGCTTGTCTGCTGTGTGACCTTAGGCAAATCACCACACTTTTCTGGGCCTCGGTTACCTCACCTGTAAAATGGGGATTAAGACTGTGAGCCCCATGTGGGACACGGACTGAGTTCACCATGATTTGCTTTTATCCACCCCAGCGCTTAGTACAGTGCCTGGAACACAGTAAGCGCTTAACAAATATCATTATTATCATTAGCGTTGGGCCCCGATTCACTGGGCTTTGGGAGGACTCGTTGGCCCCTCTTTGGGGGCTTGAAGGGGCACTGGTGGGTGGGGGCATTTCAGGGGTGGTGGCAGGGTTTGGGGGGGGATCCCCAAGAAAACATGGGGATCCCCCCCTTGTGTTATAGAGAAGCAGCATGGCTCAGTGGAAAGAGCACGGGCTTTGGAGTCAGAGGTCATGGGTTCAAATCCCGGCTCCGTCAATTGTCAGCTTGTGTGACTTTGGGCAAGTCACTTCACTTCTCTGCGCCTCAGTTCCCTCATCTGTAAAATGGGGATTAAGACTGTGAGCCCCACGTGGGACAACCTGATCACCTTGTATCCCCCAGTGCTTAGAACAGTGCTTTGCACATAGTAAGCGCTTAACAAGTACCATCAAAAAAAAAAAACCTCCTTCAGGGATGGGCCCCACTCGGTCTCGACATCGCAGCCATGGATGGACAGAAGGACGGATGGACCCAGGGGAGAGGGGAGAGGCTGGTGGGCGACCCCGAGGGCTCGCGGGGAGGGTGGGCAGGGGGCTCGCAGGGCTGACTGACACGGGATCCCGGGGCACAGGAGTCCTGGGTGGCCCAGCTACCAGGTGAGCGAGTGTGTGGGTATGTGTAGGCATGTGTGGACGTGCGTGGATGCCGCCGTGCACTTCTGTGTATGCTACTAAGTGGTATGTACCACTCTGTTTTTGTATACTTGTGGCAGCGTGGCTCAGTGGAAAGAGCACGGGCTTGAGAGCCAGAGGTCATGGGTTCAAATCCCGGCTCCGCCAATTGTCAGCTGTGTGGCTTTGGGCAAGTCACTTCACTTCTCTGTGCCTCGTTACCTCATCTGTAAAATGGGGATTCATTCTTTCATTCATTCAATCGTATTTATTGAGCGCTTACTGTGTGCAGAGCACTGTACTAAGCGCTTGGGAAGTACAAGTTGGCAACATATAGAGACGGTCCCTACCCAACAGCGGGCTCACAGTCTAGAAGGGGGAGACAGACAACAAAACAAAACATATTAACAAAATAAAATACACAGAGCAAATATGTACAAATAAAATAAATAGAGTAATAAATACGTACACACATATATACATATATACAGGTGCTGTGGGGAGGGGAAGGAGGTAAGGTGGGGGGATGGGAAGGGGGAGGAGGGGGAGAGGAAGGAGGGATGAAGACTGCGAGCCCCACGTGGGACAATCTGATCACCTTATATCCTCCCCAGCGCTTAGAACAGGGCTTTGTACATGGTAAGCGCTTAACAAATGCCATTATTATTATTATTATTATCTGTCGGTGCCTGGGAGTGTGTGTGTGTATGTGTGTCTAAGTGCATCCAAAGATGCTAGACTGTAAGCTCCTTGTGAGGAGGGACCCAGCATTTAGAGCAGTGCCTGGAACATAGTAAGCGCTAAAAAAAACATTAAAAAAGAAACACCCGTCTACCAATTCTGTTGTATTATCCTCTCCCAAGAGTTTAGTACAGTGCTTTGCATAAAGTAAGCGCTCAATAAATACCACTGGTGGATTGTAAGCTCATCCCCTAGCTTGTCACGGGCAGGGACTGGGTCTCTTTATTATTGTATTGTACTCTCCCAAGCGCTTAGTACAGTTCTTTGAACACAGGAAGCACTCAACAAATACAATTGATTGAATGTATGATATTTCTGTGGTGTCTGTATGTGTAATATAATAATAACAATAATAATCATGGTATTTGTTAAGCGCTTACTCTGTGCCAGGCACTGTACTCAGTGCTGGGGTGAGTAAAAGCAAATTGGGTGGGACACAGTGCCTGTACCACAAGGGGCTCACAGCCTCAATCCCCATTTTACAGATGAGGTAACTGAGGCCCAGAGAAGTGAAGTGACTTTCCCAAGGTCACACAGCCTGGGGGAGTCGGGATTAGAACCCACGACTTTCTGACTCCCAGTTCCGCGCTCTGTCCACTCGGTGTTTGTGTGTTTCTGTTTGTGGCTCTGGGTGTGTTTGAATGCGTGTCTGTGTCTCTGAGCGTGCGTTTGTGGGGTGTGAGTGTGTGTTTCTATGTTTCCATTTTTTGTGTTTTGCGCTTGCTGCCTCCCCGAGCTCCCGCAATGGAAACTTGGCTTGTTGGCTGGGGTGGGGACGAGGGGCGGGGAAGTCCGGGAAGAGGGGAGGAGGAAAAACCAGGGAATTTCCCTGGATCCGGGAAGCCTCGTTTCCCAATTTGACCCAGCCTCAAGACCCTCCCGACGCCCCTCCCCTCATTTCCTCCCACCCCTAGCTCTCCCTTCCTCATTCATTCATTCAATCGTATTTATTGAACGCTTACTGTGTGCAGAGCACTGTACTAAGCGCTTGGAAAGTACAAGTCGGCAACCTATAGAGATGGTCCCTACTGTTGTCCACCCTAGCTGTGTACTCCAGCAGAAGCGGCATTGACTGCATTTTCCCTAAAGGCTTAGCGTAACCGACTCCATTGTATGCAAGGCATCTCTATATGTTGCCAACTTGTACTTCCCAAGCGCTTAGTACAGTGCCCTGAATCAATCAATCAATCAATCAATCGTATTTATTGAGCACTTACTGTGTGCAGAGCACACACATTAAGCGCTCAATAAATACGATTGAATGAACAACAGGAAACGTGAGGAATAGGCGCCGGCCTCGCGGAAGATCCTGTAATCGAGGAGGGCTGACACTGATCAAAGCAGCTAGGCCCTGTCTGAGACCACCCCATCCTGAGTGGGCGATGTCTCCTGCTAACATCTCCTGTTAACAGGGTGCCAAAGTGTGCGGGAATCCTTTGTGTAGCTCCGATGGGGAACCAAAAAAAAGGGAAGAAGCGTCTGGGATCGAGGCTCTTCGTCACTAATAATAATGGTATTTGTTAAGCACTTACTCTGTGCAAAGCACTGTTCTAAGCACTGGGGGGATACAAGGTGATCAGGTTGTCCCACATGGGGCTCACAGTCTTAATCCCCCTTTTACAGATGAGGTAACTGAGGCACAGAGAAGTTAAGTGACTTGCCCTAAGTCACACAGCTGACAATTGGCAGAGCTAGGATTTGAACCCATGACCTCTGACTCCAAAACCCGGGCTCTTTCCACTGAGCCACGCT
Source organism: Tachyglossus aculeatus (assembly GCF_015852505.1). NCBI lineage: Eukaryota > Metazoa > Chordata > Mammalia > Monotremata > Tachyglossidae > Tachyglossus > Tachyglossus aculeatus. Next base: position 52,438,986 of record NC_052087.1, on the reverse strand, counting down.
GCTTACCTCTCAGGAGGTGAGCAGTCAGCTTTCCTACCTCTACTGCTGTATCTGAACTCATGTCTCCGAGCCATTTTTCCTATCTGCGTCACCGCTTTGGGTTCTTGAACCCTGTGGCCGATTTACGCCGCTTAACTTATTTTTGCCCCCTATTTGTCGATAACACTACCCAACAACGGGCTCACAGTCTAGAAGGTGGTGGTGGTGGTGGTGGGGGAGACAGGGAACAAAACAAAACAAGTAGACAGTCATCAATAGCATCAGAATAGATAAATAGAATTATAGATGTAATCAAAAAATAGGGTGCAAAATAGGTTAACTGGTGTAAGTCGGCCACAGGGTTCGAGAACCCAAGGTGGTGACGCAGATAGGAAAAATGGCTCGGAGACGTGAGTTCAGATAGAGCAGGAAAGGTAGGAAGGTTGACTACCCACCCGTTCACCTCCCGAGAGAGGTTCGAGAGGCAAGCAGCCCCGATCCCAGCTGCTTCTTCCTCTTTTATTTGGTTCCAGATCCGAGCTACACATAAAATTCCCACATATGTGCCTCACGTGAAACCTCGGCATTCCTAGATCCTGAGTTAAATTACAACCCTTTGTTTGTCATGGTTTGGTTAATGTCAAAATCCTTGTTATCAGGATGCTATCGGGAGATAACCATCGGCACAGGATGGGGACATCCCAGACAGAGAGAAGACACTTTGGTTAATGTAGCTTTACACACACTGGAGTGCTTTCGTTCTGCACAAAATGGAGGGTTACTGTTGGTATGCACAAGATGGAGTCAATCATACCAAGTTTGCTGGCGGACAACAGAGATATATACACATCATTAATAAAATAGAGTAATAAATATGTGCAAATATACATAAGTGCTGTGGGAAGGGGAGGGGGAAGGGCAAGAGGGAATGGGGGTGATGGGGAGGGGAGGAGGGGCAGAGGAAAAAGGAGGGCTCAGTGTGGGAAGGCCTCCTGGAGGAGGTGAGCTTTCAGTAGGGCTTTGAAGGGAGGAAGAGAGCTAGTTTGGCGGATGTGTGGAGGGAGGGCATTCCGGGCCAGGGAAAGGACGTGGGCAGGGGGTCAACAGTGGGACAGGTGAGAAGGAGGCCCGGTGAGGAGGTTAGCGGCAGGCAGAGGAGCGGAGGGTGCGGGCTGGGCTGGAGAAGGAGAGAAGGGAGGTGAGGTAGGAGGGGGCGAGGGGATGGACAGCCTAGACGCCGAGAGTGAGGAGTTTTTGCTTGATTCGTAGGTTGACAGGCAACCACTGGAGCTTAGAACAGTGCTTTGCACATAGTAAGCACTTAATAAATGCTATCATTATTATTATTTTTGAGGAGGGGAGTGACATGCCCAGAGCATTTCTGTACAAAGATAATCAGGGCAGGATGTGAAATACGGACCAGAGCGGGGAGAGGCAGGAGATTGGGAGGTCAGAATGGATCCTCCCCAAATCCCCACCCCTCATGCCCCCCACCCCCACCCTTCCCTCCCCCCTCAAGCCTCTCCTATTCCCACCCCTCATTCTCTGCTACCCCTCTCCTCCCTCCCGTCACTTGGTTCCCCTTCGGCCCCCTCTTTTCCTCCTTTACCACCCCTCCTCTTTTCCCCCCTTATATTCCAACATGAGGAAATGGGTTCTCATTCTCTCTTTGTACATAGTAAGTGCTTAACAAATACCATCATCATTATTATTATTATTTAGCTGTCTTCTCACCCCCCCCCCCCCCGCCCGCCACCTTCCCTCCTAACACATTCTGGAGCCCCGGTGTGTGTGTGTGGGGGGGGTCATTCACATCATCCTGGGCCCACAACACAGGCCTCCTCCTCCACCCTCCTTTCCCCAATCCCAGCTTGCAGCCATGAACCCATCACCCTTGGCCAGCCTCCCCGCATACCTGGGCCCAGTCAACGGAGACCCAAGTTCACAGGAAACCAGGAACTGGAGGAAAAACAAAGGATAAAAGGATTGAAATCTCCCCTTATCCAGAGAGGAGAGCGGAAAAAAGCGGAGAACAACTCATATTCCCTTTTGGAGAAGCCATGTGGCCTAGTGGAAAAAGCCTGGGTCTGAGAATCAGAGGACCTGGGTTCTAATCGCTGGTCGGATGTCCTCCCGTCACCTCAAGCTTAACATTCCAAAACAGAACTCCTTCCCTTCCCACTCAAACCCTGTCCTCCCCCTGACTTTTCCATCACTGTAGACCGCACCACTATCCTTCCTGTCTCACAAGGCCAATAACCCTGGTGTTATTCTTGACTCCTCTCTCTCATTCGACCCACATATTCAATCCATCACTAAATCCTGTCAGTCCCACCTTCACAACATCGCTAAAATCTGCCCTTTCCTCTCCATTCAAATTGCTACCTCATTAATACAATCACTCATCCTATCTTACCTATTATTATTATATTATTATTATGATGGCATTTATTAAGCGCTTACTATGTGCCAAGCACTGTTCTAAGCGCTGGGGAGGATACAAGGTGATCAAGTTGTCCCATGGGGGGCTCACAGTCTTAATCCCCATTTTCCAGATGAGGGAACTGAGGCACAGAGAAGTGAAGTGACTTGCCCAAAGTCACACAGCTGACAATTGGCGGGCCGGTATTTGAACCCGTGACTTCTGACTCCAAAGGCCGGGCTCTTTCCACTGAGCCACTCTGCTTCTAGATTACTGCATCAGCCTCCTTGCCGACCTCTCGGCCTCCTGTCTCTCCCCACTGCAGTCCATACTTCACTCTGCCGCCCTGATCGTTTTTCTACAAAAGCGTTCAGGACACGTCACCCCACTCCTCAAAAAACTCTGGCTGTTGCCCATCCACCTCCGCATCAAACAAAAACTCCTCACCAATGGCTTCAAAGCCCTCCACCACCTTGACCCCTTCTGCTTCACCTCACTTCTCTCCTACAACCCAGCCCGCCCACTTTGCTTCTCTAGGGCTGACCTTCTCACTATGCCTCCATTCATTCATTCAATCGTATTTATTGAGCGCTTAATGGGTGCAGAGCACTGTACTAAGCGCTTGGGAAGTCCAAGTTGGCAACATATAGAGACGGTCCCTACCCAACAGTAGTTTACCTCCATCCTGCCTGTCCTGCCGCCGACCACTAACCCTGTCCTGCCTCTGGCCTGGAATGCCCTCCCTCCTCTAATCCCACAATTACTCACCCCCCACCCCCTTCCCCGACCCCTGCTTCAAAACCTTACGGAAGGCCCATCTCGTCATTCATTCATTCAATCATGTTTATTGAATGCTTACTGTGTGCAGAGCACTGTACTAAGCGCTTGGGAAGTACAAGTTGGCAACATATAGTGGTCACACAACAGACAAGTGCCGAAGCTGGGATTAGAACCCACGACTTTCGGACTCCCAGCCTTCTACTTTCTCAAGGGCTTAGAACAGTGCTCTGCACACAGTAAGTGCTCCATAAATATCATTGATTGATGGAGTGATTGCTCAATAAATATCATTGATTGATTGATGATTGAAAGATTGATTGATTGAAGGAAACAGGTTTGTAAAATGGAGAAAACTAGTGTGCAGCCTTGAAGTCAAGGTGAGTGAGCTCATCTCCTCAGCTGAAGCATGAAGAAGCCCAGCAGAGAAAATTTCCTTGAACCAATCAATCAATCATATTTATTGAGCACTTTCTGTGTGCAGGGCACTATCCTAAGCTCTTGGGAGAGCACGATATAACAGAGTCGGTAGATACATTCCCTGCCCAAAAGGAGATGGTGCAGACTGGGAGACGGACATTGGTAATGAATAATATGAATAAATTATAGATATGGACAAAATTGCTGTGGGGCTGGAGGTGGGATGAATAAGGGGTACAAATCTAAGTGCAAGGGCGATGCAGAAGGAAGTAGAGGAAATGAGGGCTTAATCAGGGAAGACCTCTTGGAGGAGATGGGTCTTTCATAAGGCTTTGAAGCGGGAGCCATTGTACAGTGCTCTGCACACAGTAAGCGCTCAATAAATGCGATTGAATGAATGGAGATGGTGTTTTAATAAGAATATCTGGTATATTGTTATACTGTACTCTCCCAAGTGCTTAGAACACTGCTGTGAGCAAAATACACGCTCAGTAGATGGGCATGTTACTCCCCTCCTCAAAAATCTCCAGTGGCTGCCTGTCAACCTACGAATCATCATCATCATCATCATCATCATCAATCGTATTTATTGAGCGCTTACTATGTGCAGAGCACTGTACTAAGCGCTTGGGAAGTACAAATTGGTAACATATAGAGACAGTCCCTACCCAACAGTGGGCTCACAGTCTAAAAGGGGGGAGACAGAGAACAAAACCAAACATACTAACAAAATAAAATAAATAGAATAGATATGTACAAATAAATTAAATAAATAGAGTAAAAAAAATATGTACAAACATATATACATATATACAGGTGCTGTGGGGAAGGGAGGGAGGTAAAATGGGGGATGGAGAGGGGGACGAGGGGGAGAGGAAGGAAGGGGCTCAGTCTGGGAAGGCCTCCTGGAGGAGGTGAGCTCTCAGTAGGGCCTTGAAGCCCTAAGCACGAATCAAGCAAAAACTTCTCACTCTCGACTTCAAGGCTGTCCATCCCCTTGCCCCCTCCTACCTCCCGTCCCTTCTTTCCTCCAGCCCAGCCCGCACCCTCCGCTCCTCTGTTGCTGCTCACCTCCTCACTGGGCCTCATTCTCGCCCATCCCGCCTTCGACCCCCGGCCCACGTCCTACCCCTGGCCTGGAATGCCCTCCCTCCACACGTCTGCCAAGCTAGCTCTCTTCCTCCCTTCAAAGCCCTACCGAGAGCTCACCTCCTCCAGGAGGCCTTCCCAGACTGAGCCCCCTTTTTCCTCTCCTCCTCCCCATCCCCCCGGCCCTACCTCCTTCCTCTCCCCACAGCACTTGTATATATTTGTACAGATTTACTACTCTATTTATTTTACTTGTACATTTGTACTATTCTATTTATTCTGACAATGATGTGCATATAGCTATAATTCTATTTGTTCTGACGATTTTGACACCTGTCTACATGATTTGTTTTGTTGTCTGTTTCCCCCTTCTAGACTGTGAGCCTGTTGTTAGGTAGGGACCATCTCTAGATGTTGCCGACTTGTACTTCCCAAGCGCTTAGTACAGTGCTCTGCACACACTAAGCACTCAATAAATATGACTGAATGAATGAATGAATACCCGCGTTTGATTGTATAAATAAGGCCTTGAAAATGGGCAGAGTGGTGTCTGTCGGTTACGAAGGGCGGAAGGAGTCCCAAGTCAGAGGTAGGGTGTGGGTGAGAGGTTGGAGGGGAGATGGATGAAATCCAGGAGGTTGACGTCAGAGGAGTGAAGTGGGTGAGCTGGATTGTAGTAGAAAGTCAGGAAGGTGTAGTAGAACGAAGCAAGGTGATTGAGGGCTTCAAAGCCAATGGTAAAGAGCTGCTATTAGATGTGGAGTTGGTAACCACGGGGGTTTCTTGAGGAGTGGGGAAATATGGACCAAAATCAGGAGGAAATACGAGACTGCAGATATGGAGAAAGTTCAGGGCTGGAGATATAGGTTTGGGAATCGTCCTTGTCCTCCTGGGATATGGGGAACTGTATTCATTCATTCATTCATTCATTCATTATTCAATCGTATTTATTGAGCGCTTACTGTGTGCAGAGGATTGTACTAAGCGCTTGGAAAGTACAAGTCGGCAATATATAGAGACGGTCCCTACCCCACAACGGGCTCACAGTCTAGAAGGGGGAGACAGATAGCAAGGTCCTGGAGAGGGAAACAGATAATAATTATGGCATTCGTTAAGCACTTACTACGCGCAAAGCAGTGTTCTAAACACCGGGGTAGATACAAGGTAATCAGGTTGGACACGGTCCTTGTCCCACATGGGGCTCACAGTCTCAATCCCCATTTTAAAGATGAGGTAACTGAGGCACAGAGAATAATAATAATAATGGCATTTATTAAGCACTTACTATGTGTAAAGCACTGTTCTAAGCGCTGGGGAGGTTACAAAGTGATCAGGTTGTCCCCTGGGGAGCTCACAGTCTTAATCCCCATTTCACAGATTAGATCACTGGGGCCCAGAGAAGTGAAGTGACTTGCCCAAAGTCACACGGTTGACAATTGGGGGGCCCAGGATTTGTACCCATGACCTCTGACTCCAAAGCCCGTGCTCCTTCCACTGAGCCATGCTGCTTCTCTGAAGACAAGGAAAGTTAGACAAGGCATACAGCAGACGATTGGTGGAGCCAGGATTAGAACCCACATCTTCTGACTCCCAAGTCTTTGCTCTTAATAATAATAATAATGATGGTATTTGTTAGGCGCTTACTATGTGCAAAGTACTGTTCTAAGCGCTGGGGGGGGGGGGATACAAGGTGATCAGGTTGGCCCACATGGGGCTCACAGTCTTAATCCCCATTTTACAGATGAGGGAACTGAGGCCCAGAGAGGTGAAGTGACTTGCCCAAAGTCACACATCTGACAAGTGGCGGAGCTGGGATTAGAACCCATGGCCTCTGACTCCCAAGCCTGGGCTCTTTCCACTGAGCCACACTGCTTCTCTGAAGACAAGAAAAGTTAGACAAGGCATTCAGCAGACGATTGGTGGAGCCAGGATTAGAACCCACATCCTCTGACTCCCAAGTCTTTGCTCGTGCCACTAGGCCAAGCTGATTGGGCTCTTCTAGGGATGGAATGGTCCAAGTTTAGGAACTTTGCTGAGAGGAGCTAATACCACTGACAGTTTCACTCTTCTGAGGGAGCCTACTAAATTGTAAGCTCCTTGAGGACAGGGATCATTCATTCTATCATTCAATCGCATTTATTGAGCGCTTACTGTGTGCAGAGCACTGTACTAAGCGCTTGGGAAGTACAAGTTGGCAACATATAGAGACAATCCCTACCCAACAGTGGGCTCACAGTCTAAAAGGGGGATCATTCATTCTATCATTCAATCGTATTTATTGAGCGCGTACTGTGTGCAGAGCACTGTACTAAGCGCTTGGGAAGTTCAAGTTGGCAACATATAGAGACAATCCCTACCCAACAGTGGGCTCACAGTCTAAAAGGGGGATCATTCATTCTATCATTCAATCGTATTTATTGAGCGCTTACTGTGTGCAGAGCACTGTACAAAGTGCTTGGGAAAGTACCATACAACAATATACAGTGACATTCCCCGCCCACAATGAGCTCACAGACTAGAAGGGGGGAGACACACATCTATACAAATAAATAAAATTACAGAAATATGCGTAAGTACAGTGGAGCGGGGAGAGGATCGAATTGAATAAACACGACTGAGTGAATGAGAGGAGGGGGAAGAGAAGAGGGAGCAAGTCAGGGTGATGCAGAAGGGAGTGGGAGATGAAGAAAAGGGGGGCTTAGTCTGGGCGGGCCTCTTGGAGGAGATGGGCCTTTCGATAAGGATTTGAAAGGGGGAGAGTTATTGTCTGACAGATTTGAAGAGGGAGGGCATTCCAGGAATTAAGCAGCATGGCTCAGCAGAAAGAGCCCGGGCTTTGGAGTCAGAGGTCATGGGTTCAAATCCCGGCTCCGCCAATTGTCAGCTGTGTGACTTTGGGCAAGTCACTTAACTTCTCTGGGCCTCAGTTACCTCGTCTGGAAAACGGGGATTAAGACTGTGAGGCCCCCGTGGGACAACCTGATCACCTTGTAACCTTCCCAGCGCTTAGAACAGTGCTTTGCACATAGTAAGCGCTTAATAAATGCCATCATCATCATCATCATCATCCAGGCCAGAGGCAGGACGTGGGCCCAGTGAGAAGATTAGCACTAGAAGAGTGAAATGTTCGGTCTGGGTTATAGAAGGAGAGAAGCGAGGTGAGGTAGGAGGGGGCAAAGTGATGGAGGGCTCTAAAGCCAATGATGAGGAGTTTTGTTTGATACAGAGGTGGATGGGCAACCACTGGAGATTTCATCCATTCATTCAATCACGTTTATTGAGTGCTTACTGTGTGCAGAGCATTGTACTAAGTGCTTGGGAAGTACAAATCAGTTCTGAAGAGAGGGGGCTAACATGTCCTGAATGTTTCTGTAGAAAGATGATCCGGACAGTGGAGTGAAGTATGGTCTGTCCCACCGTCGACCCCTGGTCCACATCCTACCTCTGGCCTGGAATGCCTTCCCTCCACATATCCGCCAAACTAGCTCTCTTCCCCCCTTCAAATCCCTACGGAAGGCTCACCTCCTCCAAGAGGCCTTCCCAGACTAAGCCCCCTTTTCCTCAGCTCCCCCTCCCATCCATGTCACCTCGACTCGCTTCCCTTCTTCCCCCTGCCCCACAGCACTTATGTATATATGTATATATCTTTTAGACTGTGAGCCCACTGTTGGGTAGGGACTGTCTCTATATGTTGCCAATTTGTACTTCCCAAGCGCTTAGTACAGTGCTCTGCACATAGTAAGCGCTCAATAAATACGATTGATGATGATGATGATATATCTATAATTCTATTTATTTATGTCTACACCTGCTTACTTGTTCTGATGTACATGTAATCTATAATTCTATTTATTTATATTGATGCCTGTTTACTTGTTTTGATGTCTGTCTCCCCCCTTTCAGACTGTAAGCCCAATGTGGGCAGGGATTGTCTCTTTTTATTGCTGAATTGCACTTTCCAAGTGCTCAGTACAGTGCTCTGCACACAGGAAGTGCTTAATAAATACGATTGAATGAATGAATGACTGGAATGGGGAGAGACAGGAGGTTGGGAGGTCAGCAAGGAAGCTGATGTAGTAAAATCTAAGTGGGATAGGATGAGTGATTGTACTAAAGTGGTAGCCATTTGGATGGAGAGGAAACGGAAGGTTTTTGTGATGTTGTGAAGGTGGGACCGACAGGATCTTGTGAAGGATTGAATATGTGGGTTGAATGAGAGAGAGGAGTCAAGAATAAGGCCAAGATTATGGGCTTGTGAGACGGGAAGGATGGTGGTACCGTCTAAAGTGAAGGGGAAGTCAGGGAGAGGACAGGGTTTGGGTGGGAAGATAAGGAGCTCTGTTTTGGACACATTAAGTTTGAGGTGACGGGAGGACATCCAAGTAGAGGTGTCTTGAAGGCAGGAGGAGATGCGAGCCTGGAGAGAGGGAGAGAGATCAGGGGAGGAGATGTAAATTAGGGTATCATCTGCATAGAGATGGTAGTTGAAACCGTGGGAGCGAATGAGTTCTCCATCCTGCCTGTCTACTTGTTTTGTTTTGTTGTCTGTCTCCCCCTTCTAGACTGTGAGCCCGTTGTTGGGTAGGGATTGTCTCTATCTGTTGCCAAATTGTACTTTCCAAGTGCTGAGTACAGTGTCCTGCACACAGTAAGCACTCAATAAATATGATTGAATGAATAAACAAATTCTCCAAGGGAATGAGTGTAGACGGAGAATAGAAGGGGACCGACAAGTGAACCTAGAGGGGGTGGGGGTGGGAGGGAGAGGAGGAGCCTTAGAAGGAAACTGGGAATGAACAGCCGGAGAGATAAGAGGAGAACCAGGAGAGCGCAAAGTCAGTGAAGCCAAGGTTGGGTAACATTTCCAGGAGAAGGGGGTGGGCCACAGTGTCGAAGGCAGCTGAGAGGTCTAGGAGGATGAGGATGGAGTAGAAGCCATGGGATTTGGCGAGAAGGAGATCATGGGTGACATTTGAGAGGGTGGTTTCTGTGGAGCGAAGGGGACGGAAGCCAGATTGGAGGGGGTCCAGGAGCGAATTGGAGGAGAGGAACTTGAGACCACGGCCATAGACGATTCGCTCAAGGAGTTTGGAGAGGAAGGGCAGGAGGGAGATGGGGTGATAACCAGAGGGAGCCATGGGGTCAAGTTAGGGTTTTTTCAGGATGGGGGAGACTTGGACATGTTTTGAAAGTAGGGGTGAAGCAGCCATTGGAGAGTGAATGGTTGAAGATGGCTGTTAGGGAGGAAAAGAGGGAGGGGGCGAGAGTTTTTACAAGGTGCGAAGGAATGGGGTACGATGTGCTTGTGGAGGGGGTGGCATTTGAGAGGAGACAGATCTCCTCGGGAGATACTGTGCGGAAGGATGAGAAAGTTGAAGAGGGGGCCGGAAGGGGGAGGGACTGAGGAGGGGCAGAGGCGATTTTAGGGAGTTCAACCTGATAGTGTTAATTTTCTTATTAAAATAGATGGCCAGCTCACTGGGGGGCAAGGGATGGGGAAGACAGGGGGACAGCGGGCCTGAGGAGGGAGTTAAATGTCTGGAACAACTGGCGAGGGTGATGGGCATGGGGGTCAATAAGGGAATTAATTGTATTTATTGAGTGCTTACTGTGCACAACAAGGTACCAAGTACTTGGGAGAGCACAATATAACAGAGTTGATAGACAAGTTCCCTACCCACAACGAGTTTACAGTCTAGAGTGGGAGACTGTTATAAATAAATTAATGACGGATATGGACATAAGTGTTGGGGGATGAGGGAAGGATGAATAAAAAATGCAAATCCAATTGCAAGTGTGATGCAGAAGGAAATGGGAGAAGCGGAAATGAGGACTTAGTGGGTTAGAGGTTTTTTTGCTGTTGGTTTTTTTTAAAATTAATGGTACTTGTTAACTGCTTCCTGTGTGCCAGGCATTGTTCTAAGTACCAGGGTAGATACAAGCTAATTAAAGACTGTGAGCCCACTGTTGGGTAGGGACCATCTCTATATGTTGCCAACTTGTGCTTCCCAAGCACTTAATACAGTGCTCTGCACACAGTAAGCGCTCAATAAATATGATTGAATGAATGAATGAATGAATTTGGAAACAGTCCAAGTCCCACATGGGTCACAGTCTTAGTCCTGTTTCACAGATGAGAGAACTGAGGCACAGAGAAGTGAAGTGGCTTGCCCAAGATCGCCCAGCAGATAAGTCGCGGACCCGGGATTAGAAACCAGATCCTTCTGACACCCAGGCCCGTGCTCCATCCATCCAGCGCTTAGAACAGTGCTTCACACGTAGTAAGCGCTTAACAAATGCCATCATTATTATTAGGCCACGCTGCTTCCTTTCTGGCTTGGGACAGGTTAGGCGTGGCCGTGGCCAAAGGGGAGTCGAGGGGAAAGTGTCCTGCCCAAAGGCAATAGAAAAAATGAGATGACCTCAGGAGAGTCAAACCAACCCCCAGAACTCTGAAATTCTGGGTCCAGGCTCAGGACCTGGTAGCTGACTGGAGTTCAGGCCTAATTAATAATAATAATAATAATAATAATAATAATAATAATAATGGCATTTATTAAGCACTTACTACGTGCAAAGCACTGTTCTAAGTGCTGGGGAGGTTACAAGGTGATCAGGTTGTCCCACGGGGAGATCACAGTCTTAATCCCCATTTTACAGATGAGGTAACTGAGGCTCAGAGAAGTTAGAGAAGCAGCGTGGCTCAGTGGAAAGAGCCCGGGCTCTGGAGTCAGAGGTCATGGGTTCGAATCCCGGCTCTGCCACGTGTCTGCTGTGTGACCTTGGGCAAGCCACTTAACTTCTCTGAGCCTCAGTTACCTCATCTGTAAAATAGGGATTAAGACTGTGAGGCCCCCGAGGGACAACCTGATCACCCTGTAACCTCCCCAGCGCTTAGGACAGTGCTTTGCACATAGTAAGCGCTTAATAAATGCCATTATTATTGTTATTATTAAATGACTTGCCCAAAGTCACGCAGCTGACAATTGGTGGAGTGGGATTTGAACCCATAACCTCTGACTCCAAAGCCTGTGCTCTTTCCATTGAGCCACGCTGCTTCTCAGCGATCAACTGTATGGGGGACACTCCCAAAGCCAGTGTCCCTTCTGGTTTGGGTTGGAACCAGATTCACACAATGCCACACTAGCCCCCTACCCTCCATGGCCCACCCGACAAACTGCTCTTCCTGTTTGGGCCCGGCTACTATCCACGGGCCGAGGGTTCGAGGCCGGCCTGCTCTTTGAACCCCACTAGGACGGTTGTCCCTGCTGCATCACCCCTGGACACCCTCTCAGGCCTCCATGGGCCCAAGGGGCCAGTGAACCCAAGGTCTGTGCTGGCCCAGCACCCTTGAGGGGCTTGGGGAGGGCCCTGCCAGGCCGGTGGGAATCAATTCATTCATTCATTCAATTCAATCGTATTTATTGAGCGCTTATTGTGTGCAGAGCACTGTACTAAGCGCTTGGGAAGTACAAGTCGGAAACATCTAGATACGGTACCTACCCAACAACGGGCTCACAGTCTAGAAGGTGGGGGACAGACAACAAAACAAAACATGTAGACAGGTGTCAAAGCAAAATATGTAGACAGGTATCAAGCAAAACATGTAGACGGGTGTCAAAATCCTCAGAACAAATAGAATTAAAGCTATATGCACATCATTAACAAAATAAATAGAATAGTAGATATGTACAAGCATGGCTCAGAGGAAAGAGCATGGGCTTTGGAGTCAGAGGTCAGGGGTTCAAATCCCAGCTCCGCCAATTGTCAGCTGTGTGACTTTGGGCAAGTCACTTAACTTCTCTGCGCCTCAGTTACCCCATCTGTAAAATGAGGATTAAGAGTGTGAGTCCCATGTGGGACAACCTGATCACCTTGTAACCTCCCCAGAGCTTGGAACAGTGCTTTGCACTTAGTAAGCGCTTAATAAATGCCATCATTATTTTTATTATTAATAATAAATCTGAACAAATATATATACAAGTACTGTGGGGAGGGGAAGGAAGTAGGGCAGTGGGGGGGGATGGCGAGGAGGAGAGGGAAAAGGGGGCTCAGTCTGGCAAGGCCTCCTGGAGAAGGTGAGCTCTCAGTAGGGCTTTGAAGGGAGGAAGAGAGCTAGCGCGGCGGATGTGTGGAGGGAGGGCATTCAGGGCCAGGGGAAGGATGTGGGCTGGGGGTCGACGGCAAGAATGAGGCCCAGTGAGGAGGTGAGCGGCGGCAGAGGAGTGGAGGGTGTGGGCTGGGCTGGAGAAAGAGAAAAGGGAGGGGAGGTAGGAGGGGGCGAGGTGATGGACAGCCTTGAAGCCCAGGGTGAGGAGTTTTTGCTTGATTCACTCTCTCTTCCTGCCTATCTGTTATTGATTTTATTTCAGTGTTTGTCTCCCACCAAATTATAAGCCCTGTGAGGGCATGGATCATATCTACTACAGACTTTATTGAACTCTCCCAAGTTCTGAGTGTGGTGCTCTGCACACAGTAGGCGTTCAGTCCATACTACGGATGGATGGACTGATTGGTTGCCCAGTTAGGTGGGCGAACAGTGTGGTGGTGTTCCTTGGGCTTTGTTGGGGCAGACAGCCAGGACCAGGAGGGCTCCAGGGGTGAATTTGGGCCTCAGCCTAGGCAGAGCCGGAGTCAGGCTCGGGTTGGCCATGGGGAGGTTGGCCACATCCTCCCCCTGGCCTGGAATGCCTTCCCTCCACCCATCCACCAAGCTAGCTCTCTTCCTCCCTTCAAAGCCCTACTGAGAGCTCACCTCCTCCAAGAGGCCTTCCCAGAGTGAGCCCCCTTTTTCCTCTCCTCCTCCCCATCCCCCCACCCTACCTCCTTCCCCTCCCCACAGCACCTGTATATATGTTTGTACAGATTTATCACTCTATTTTACTTGTACATACTTACTATTCTATTTATTTTGTTAATGATGTGCATCTAGCTTTATTTCTATTTGTTCTGACGACTTGACACCTGTCCACATGTTTTGTTTTGTTGTCTGTCTCCCTCTTCTAGACTGTGAGCCCGTTGTTGGGTAGGGACCGTCTCTATATGTTGCCAACTTGTACTTCCCAAGCGCTTGGTACAGTGTTCTGCACAGAGTAAGCACTCAATAAATACAATTGGATGAATGAATGAATGAATGAATGGGTTCCCACAGGCTGGACTCTGGGGCTCCAGCATGCCCCTTTCTCACCCCCCCAGATGCCCCCAGCTCCCTGGGGAGGACCCTGGTTCTGGAGACCCCCATGGACTCCCAGGGGAAAGGGCCCAGGAATGGAGAGGGAGGGGGCAGCAGAGGTGTGGAACCCCCCCAAGCCCCCCAACCTCCTCGAAGAAAAGGCCAGGGGAGGAGGGGGAAGGGGTAGGAGAGGTCTGGACTCCCCCTCCCCGCAAATGGTCTCATTCATTCATTCAGTTCAACTGTATTTACTGAGCACTGACTTTGTACAAAGTACTACAGTCTACATGCACTGCCTCGAATTCCTCAACGCCAACTCTCTCCTCAACGCCCTCCAATCTGGTGTCCAACCCCTACATTCCACGGAAACTGCCTTCTCAAAGGTCACCAATGACCTCCTGCTTGCGAAATCCAACGGCTCATACTCTATCCTAATCCTCCTTGACCTCTCAGAGGCCTTCGACACTGTGGCCCACCCCCTTCTCCTCAACACGCTATCCAACCTTGGCTTCACAGACTCTGTCCTCTCCTGGTTCTCCTCTTCTCTCTCCGGCCGTTCATTCTCAGTCTCTTTAGCAGGCTCCTCCTCCCCCTCCCATCCCCTTACTGTAGGGGTTCCTCAAGGGTCTGTTCTTGGTCCCCTTCTGTTCTTGAACTACACTCACTCCCTCGGTGAACTCATTCGCTCCCACGGCTTCAACTATCATCTCTACGCTGATGACACCCAGATCTCCATCTCTGCCCCTGCTCTCTCTCCCTCCCTCCAGGCTCGCATCTCCTCCTGCCTTCAGGACATCTCCACCTGGTTGTCTGTCCGCCATCTAAAACTCAACATGTCCAAGACTGAACTCCTTGTCTTCCCTCCCAAACCCTGCCCTCTCCCTGACTTTCCCATCACTGTTGATGACACTACCATCCTTCCCGTCTCACAAGCCTGCAACCTTGGTGTCAGACTCGACTCCGCTCTCTCGTTCACCCCTCACATCCAATCTGTCACCAAAACCTGCCGGTCTCACCTCTGCAACATCACCAAGATCCGCCCTTTCCTCTCCATCCAAACCGCTACCCTGCACAATCTCTCATCCTATCCCATCTGGATTACTGCATCAGCCTCCTCTCTGATCTCCCATCCTCTTGTCTCTCCCCACTTCAATCCATACTTCATGCCACTGCCCGGATCGTCTTTGTCCAGAAATGCTCTGGGCATGTTACTCCCCTCCTCAAAAATCTCCAGTGGCTACCAATCAACCTATGCGTCAGGCAAAAACTCCTCACCCTCGGCTTCAAAGCTCTCCATCCCCTCGCCTCCTCCTACCTCACCTCCCTTTTCTCCTTCTCCAGCCCAGCCCGCACCCTCCGTTCCTCTGCCACTAACCTCCTCACCGTGCCGCGTTGTCGCCTGTCCTGCCGTCGATCCCTGGCCCACGTCCTCCCCCTGGCCTGGAATGCCCTTCCTCCACACATCCGCCAAGGTAGCTCTCTTCCTCCCTTCAAAGCCCTACTGAGAGCTCACCTCCTCCAGGAGGCCTTCCCACACTGAGCCCCCTCCTTCCTTCCCCCCCCCCCAATGCCCCCCACCTTACCTCCTTCCCCTCCCCACGGCACCTGTATATATGCATATATGTTTGTACGCATTTATTACTCTTTTTATTTATTTATTTTATTTGTACATATTTATTCTATTTATTTTATTTTGTTCATATGTCTTGTGTTGTCTGTCTCCCCCTTCTAGACTGTGAGCCTGCTGTTGGGTAGGAACCGTCTCTGTATGTTGCCAACTTGTACTTCCCAAGCCCTTAGTACAGTACTGTGCACACAGTAAGCGCTCAATAAATACGATTGAGTGAATGAATGAATGAATTAAGGGTTTGGGAGAGGACAATACAACAATAAACAGACACATTCCCTGCCCACAAGGAGCTTACAGTCTACGGGGAGGAAAGGGGCCAAGGAGGAGGGCAGCAGATCCTGCCCCCCCACCTGCCTTATAATAATAATAATAATAATGGCATTTATTAAGCACTTACTATGTGCAAAGCACTGTTCTAAGCACTGGGGAGGTGACAAGGTGATCAGGTTGTCCCACTGGGGGCTCACAGTCTTAACCCCCAATTTACAGATGAGGGAACTGAGGCCCAGAGAATAATAATAATAATAATGATGGCATTTATTAAGCACTTACTATGTGCAAAGCACTGTTCTAAGCGCTGGGGAGGTGACAAGGTGATCAGGTTGTCCCACTGGCGGCTCACAGTCTTAACCCCCAATTTACAGATGAGGGAACTGAGGCCCAGAGAATAAAAATAATAATAATAATGATGGCATTTATTAAGCACTTACTATGTGCAAAGCACTGTTCTAAGCGCTGGGGAGGTGACAAGGTGATCAGGTTGTCCCACTGGGGGCTCACAGTCTTAACCCCCAATTTACAGATGAGGGAACTGAGGCCCAGAGAATAATAATAATAATAATAATAATAATGGCATTTATTAAGCACTTACTATGTGCAAAGCACTGTTCTAAGCGCTGGGGAGGTGACAAGGTGATCAAGTTGTCCCACTGGGGGCTCACAGTCTTAACCCCCAATTTACAGATGAGGGAACTGAGGCCCAGAGAATAATAATAATAATAATAATAATGGCATTTATTAAGCACTTACTATGTGCAAAGCACTGTTCTAAGAGCTGGGGAGGTGACAAGGTGATCAGGTTGTCCCACAGGGGGCTCACGGTCTTCATCCCCATTTTATAGATGAGGGAACTGAGGCCCAGAGAAGTAAAGTGACTTGCCCAAA
This sequence comes from Tachyglossus aculeatus, assembly GCF_015852505.1. NCBI lineage: Eukaryota > Metazoa > Chordata > Mammalia > Monotremata > Tachyglossidae > Tachyglossus > Tachyglossus aculeatus. The sequence continues at coordinate 52,422,333 of NC_052087.1, read as the reverse complement.
GTCACACAGCTGACAAGTGGCAGAAGCGGCATTGGAACCCGTGACCTCTGACTCCAAAGCCCGGGCTCTTTCCACTGAGCCACGCTGCTTCTGGTTTTCTCTTTTCTCTGGGTCTTTTTCTGCCCTCTAAGTTTCTAAAGACGGGGAAAAAGAAACTTAGCAAGCTAGGTGCACAGGGAGGGGGGAGCAGACATCCTGTTCCCTGGGCCAACCCTAGTTCCGGGGTCCCCATGGGCTCCCCGGGGAAATCAATCAATCAATCGTATTTATTGAGCGCTTACTGTGTGCAGAGCACTGTACTAAGCGCTTGGGAAGTACAAATTGGCAACATATAGAGACGGCCCCGACCCAACAGTGGGCTCACAGTCTAGAAGGGGGAGACAGAGAACGAAACCAAACATATTAACAAAATAAAATAAATAGAATAGATATGTACAAGCAAAATAAATAAATAGAGTAATAAATATGTACAAACATATATACATATATACAGGTGCTGTGGGGAAGGGAAGGAGGTAAGGCGGGGGGGGGGGGGGGGGGGGGGGGAAAGGGTCCAGGAGGGAAAGGGGAGGGGGCAGCAGACACCCGGACCCCCGTCCCCCACGGGCTCCTTGAAGAAAAGGCCAGGAGGGGAGGGGGGGAGTGTCCAGAGCTTTTCTGTCCCCCCTCCTAATAATAATCATTATTATGGAACAAAATATAATATTATTATTAATAGGTAATAAATTATTATCTGATCTGATCTGATCTTATATTATATTGCACCATATTTTATTATATATTGCATTATATCATGTTGTATTATATATTATACATTGTAATTATAATATATAATACCATTAATAAGAATATTAATTATGGCATTGGTTAAGTGCTATGTGCCAAGCACTGTTCTAAACACTGGGGTAGATGCAAGGTAATCAGGTTATTACCCACGTGGGGCTCCCAGTCTTAATCTCCATTTTCCAGACAAGGTAACTGGGGCCCAGAGAAGGGAAGCGACTGGCCCAAGGTCACACAGCAGACAAGTGCTGGAGCCAAAATTGGAATCCACATCCTCTGGGTTCTTTCCGCTAAGGCTTTCCACGCTGAGAAGCAGCGTGGCTCAGTGGAAAGAGCCCGGGTTTGGGTGTCAGAGGGAGTGGATTCTAATCCCGACTCCACCACTCGTCAGCCGTGTGACTTTGGGCAAGTCACTTACTTTTCCGGGCCTCAGTTCCCTCATCTGTCAAATGGGGAGGAAGGCTGTGAGCCTCACGTGGGACAACCCGATTACCTTGTATCCCCCCAGCGCTTAGAACAGTGCTTGACACATAGTAAGCACTGTTCTAAGCACTGAGAAGATTTATTTTATTTTGTTAGTATGTTTGGTTTTGTTCTCTGTCTCCCCCTTTTAGACTGTGAGCCCACTGTTGGGTAGGGACTGTCTCTATATGTTGCCAATTTGTACTTCCCAAGCGCTTAGTGCAGTGCTCTGCACATAGTAAGGGCTCAATAAATACGATTGATGATGATGATGATGATGAGAAGCAGCGTGGCTCAGTGTAAAGAGCCCAGGCTTTGGAGTCAGAGGTCATGGGTTCAAATTCCGGCTCTGCCAATTGTCAGCTGGGTGACTTTGGGCACTTCTCTGTGCCTCAGCTACCTCATCTGTAAAATGGGGATTGAAACTGTGAGTGTCCCGTGGGACAACCTGATCACCTCGTAACCTCTCCGGCACTTAGAACAGTGCTTTGCAATCAATCAATCAATCATATTTATTGAGCGCTTACTGTGTGCAGAGCACTGTACTAAGTGCTTGGGAAATACAAGTCGGCAACATATAGAGACAGTCCCTACCCAACAGCGGGCTCACAGTCTAGAAGGGGGAGACGGAGAACAAAACCAAACATACTAACAAAGTAAAATAAATAGAATAGATATGTACAAGTAAGATAAATAGAGTAATAAATATGTACAAACATATATACATATATACAGGTGCTGTGGGGAAGGGAAGGAGGTAAGGTGGGGTGATGGAGAGGGGGAGAGGAAGGAAGGGGCTGAGTCTGGGAAGGCCTCCTGGAGGAGGTGAGCTCTCAGTAGGGCCTTGAAGGGAGGAACAAACATCATCATCATTATTATTAGTATTAATCAATCAATCGTATTTATTGAGCGCTTACTGTGTGCAGAGCACTGTACTAAGCGCTTGGGAAGTCCAAGTTGGCAACATATAGAGACAGTCCCTACCCAACAGTGGGAGACGTTCCCTGTCACAGGAAGCCTCGCCCGCCCTCCCGCCGTGCCAGTCTCACATAGTAAGCACTTAGTAAATGCTATTATTATCATTATTATTAAACACTTAACAAATACCATTATTATTACTATTAAAGTCATGCTGCTTCTCAACAGATGGGGGAAAGGCCGCCCCCAACCCGGGCAGTGAGGCATGTGGGGTGGACTTTCTTTTTCTCTGGCCAGATCTCTCCTGCCTCTCTAGAGTTTCTGCAGCTGGGAAAAAGAAACTTGGCTAAAGCCTCCGCCTCCCGGAGGGTGGTTCTTTCCTGTCCCGTCCCATCCCATCCCGTGTCCCATCCCGTCCCGTGTCCCATCCCGTCCCGTCCCACCGGGCCCTGGGCCACACTTAGTGGCCGGACGATGAGCAGCTCGGGCCTGCCTTTCGTGGGCCCTAACGTCGGCCCCTCATTCCCGCCCCGCTACGAGATGCTGCGGGACGAGCACGAGATCGCTGTACTGAGCGACGGGAGCAGGCCTGACCCCCGTGGGACCACGGTCCTCAACGTCCAGGCCTTCAGCCCCCCGCCCCCCGACTACCTGACCTGGTCCCTCTTCAACACGCTCTACATGAACATCTGCTGCCTCGGCTTCGTCGCCTTCATCTTCTCCGTGAAGGTGGGACCCCTGACCCCCAACTCTGCGGGGCTGGCTGGGTAATTATAGTAATAATGATGGTATTTACTAAGCGCTTACTACGTGCGAAGCACTGTTCCAAGCGCTGAGGAGGTTACAAGGTCCCCCTTCTGGACTGTGAGCCCGCTGTTGGGTAGGGACCGTCTCCATAGGTTGCCAACTTGTACTTCCCAAGCGCTTAGTACAGTGCTCTGCACACCGTAAGCGCTCTTCTAGACTGTGAGCCCACTGTTGGGTAGGGACTGTCTCTATGTGTTGCCAGCTTGTACTTCCCAAGCGCTTAGTACAGTGCTCTGCACACAGTAAGTGCTCTTCTAGACTGTGAGCCCACTGTTGGGTAGGGACCGTCTCTATATGTTGCCAGCTTGTACTTCCCAAGCGCTTAGTACAGTGCTCTGCACACAGTAAGCGCTCAATAAATACGATTGATTGATTGATTGATCCATAAATACGACTGAATGAATGAAAGGTGATCAGGTTGTCCCACGGGGGGCTCACAGTTTTAATCCCCATTTTACAGATGAGGGAACTGAGGCCCAGAGAAGTGAAGTGACTTCCCCAAAGTCATACGGCTGACACTTGGTGGAGTCGGGATTTGAACCCATGACCTCTGACTCCAAAGCCCGTGCTCTTTCCACTGAGTCACGCTGCTTCTCCTGGGCCCCACCCCCACCCCTCTCACGGGGGAGGAGGTGTGTGGCGTTGTGTAGGTGTGTGGGGGGGTGTATAATAGTTTTGGTTGTGAGTTCTAATCCCAGCTCCACAACTTGTCTGCTGTGTGACCTTGGGCAAGTCACTTTACTTCTCTGGGCCTCAGTTCCCTCATCTGCAAAATGGGGGTGAAGACTGTGAGCCCCCCCATGGGACAATCTGATCACCTTGTAACCTCCCCAGCGCTTAGAACAGTGCTTTGCACATAGTAAGCACTTAATAAATGGCCATCATTATTATTATTATTATTCTCCGGGGCTCAGCGACCTCATCTGTAAAATGGGGATTGTGACTGTGAGCCCCACGTGGGACATGGACTGTGTCCAACCTGATCTCCTTGTATAATAAGGATGGTATTTGTTAAGCGCTTACTATGTGCCAAGCACTGTTCTAAGCGTTGGGGGGGGATACAAGACGATCAGATTGTCCCCCATGGGGCTGACAGTCTTCATCCCCATTTTACAGAGGAGGTAACTGAGGCACAGAGAAGTGAAGTGCCTTGCCCAAGGTCACAAAGCTGACAAGTGGCTGAGTGAGGATTCGAACCCATGACCTCTGACTCCCCACCCCGGGTTCTTTCCACTGAGCCATGCTGCTTCTCATTAAAACTGTGAGCCCCAGTCATTCAATCGTATTTATTGAGCGCTTACTGTGTGCAGAGCACTGTACTAAGCGCTTGAACATGGGACAACCTGATGACCTTGTATCCACCCCAGCGCTTAGAACAGTGCCTGGCACATAGTTAAGCGCTTAACAAATACCATCATTCTTATTATTATTGTTAAGCTCTTACTATGTGTCAGGCACTGTTCTAAGCGCTGGGTAGATACAAGATAATCGGGTTGTCCCATGTGGGGCTCACAGTTTTCATCCCCATTTTCCAGATGAGGGAACTGAGGCCCAGAGTATGTGTGTGTGTGTGCGTTTGTGTGTCTCCGCGGGGCCGGGTGGGCCCAGGGGCAGCCTGAAAGTGGGGGCGTCCACCAAGTAGGTGTGAGCAAGTGGGGGCACGGGGGGGGGGGGGGGGAGAGGAGAGACCCACCAGTGAGTGTGTGTGTGTGTGTGTGTGTGTGTGTGAGAGAGAGAGAGAGAGAGAGAGGGAGAGAGAGAGAGAGAGAGAGTCCATCAGTGAGTGTGTGTGGTTTTTGTATGTTTGTGTGTGTGTGAGTCCATCAGGAAGTGCGTGGTTTTTTTTTTTGTGTGTGTGTGTGTGTGTGAGTCCATCAGGAAGTGTGGGCAACTGGGAGCGCCGGGGTGGGGGGGGAGGGGGTGTTAGGCCCATGAATGAGTGTCTGTGTATGTGCATTTGTGTGTGTGTGGGTCCATCAGTTGAGTGTGTGTGGTTTTTTTATGTGTGTGTGTGTGTGTGAGTCCACCAGGGAGTGTGGGCAAATAGGGGCGCGGGGCGGGGGTGGGGGGGTGTTAGACCCATGAATGAGTGTGTGTGTGTTTGTGTGTGTAAGAGTCCATCAGTGAGTGTGGTTTTTGTATGTGTATGTGTATGTTTTGTGTGTGTTTGTGTGTGTGAGTCCATCAGGGAGTGTGGGCAAATGGGGGCTGGGGAGGGGGGGTTAAACCCATGAATGAGTGTGTGTGTGTGTGTGTGTGTGTGTGTGTGTGTGTGTTTATGTGTGTGTGTGAGTCCATCAGGGAATGTGGGCAAATGGGAGGAGGGGGTTAGACCCACGAATGAGTGTGTGTGTGTGTGTGTGTGTGTATAAGAGTCCATCAGTTAGTGTGTATGGTTTGTGTGTCTGTGTGTGTGTGTGCTGTGTGTTTTTTTGTGTGTGAGTCCATCAGGCAGTGTGGGCAAATGGGGGCGCAGGGGGATTAGACCCATGAATGAGTGTCTCTGTGTGTGTGTTTTGGTGTGTGTGTGTGTAAGAGTCCATCAGTGAGTATGCGTGGTTTTTATGTGTGTGTGTGTGTAAGAGTCCATCAGTGAGTGTGTGTGGTCTTTTATATGTGTGTGTGTTTGTGTGTTTTGTGTGTGTTTTTGTGTGTGAGTCCATCAGGGAGTTTGGGCAAGTGGGGGCGAGGGTGGTTGAGGCCCACGAATGAGTGTGTGTGTGTGTGTGCGTGGAGTCCATCAGTGAGTATGTGTGTATTTTTATGTGAGTCCATCCGTGAGTGTGTGTGAGGGTGTGTGTGTGTGTTTTGTGAGTGTATGTTTGAGTCCGTCAGGGAGGGTGGACAAGTGGGGGCGAGGGTGGGTGAGACCCACGAATGAGTGTGTGTGGTTTTTTGTGTGAGTACACCGGTGAGTGTATGTGTGCGTGTGATTGTGGTCTTTTGTGTGTGTGTGTGTGTGAGTCCATCAGGGAGTGTGTAGGTGAGTGAGTGTAGGTGAGGGCAGGTTGTGTGTGTGTATTTGTGTGTGTGTTCTCCCGAGGACACACTTCTCCCCCTTCTAGACTGTGAGCCCACTGTTGGGTAGGGACCGTCTCTAGATGTTGCCTACTTGGACTTCCCAAGCGCTTAGTCCAGTGCTCTGCACACAGTAAGCGCTCAATAAATACGATTGATTGATTGAGTGATTGATTGACACACTTCTGGCTCAACCGTAATCTAAACAGGCTGCGGGTTTGCAGAAGCCACCGACCGAAAGTGCGCACCCGGGGGGAGGGAGGGAGAGAGGGAGAGAGTGTGTGTGTGTGTGTGTGTGTGTGTCTGGGAGAGGGGGAGGGAGGGAGGGAGTGTGTGTGTGTGTGTGTGTGTGTGTGTGTGTCTAGAGCTCACTTGTGCCCCGGGAGGCCTAGCTGGGCCGGGGGAAGAGAAAGAAAGAGTGTGTGTCTACAACTCACTCGTCCTCCCAGTGGGAAGAGAGTGAGTGAGTAAGTGTGTGTGTTTGTGTGTGTGTGTCTAGAGCCCATAAGAGAGAGAGAGTGTGTGTGTGTGTGTGTGTGTGTGTGTGTGTGTGTGTGTGTGTGTGTGTGTCTAGAGCTCACTTGTCCCCCGGGAGTCCTAGCTGGGCCGGGGGAAGAGAAAGAAAGTGTGTGAGTGTGAGGGTGTGAGTGTGTGTGTCTACAACTCACTCGTCCTCCCAGTGGGAAGAGAGTGAGTGAGTAAGTGTGTGTGTGTGTGTGTGTGTCTAGAGCCCATAAGAGAGAGAGAGAGAGAGAGAGAGAGAGAGAGTGTGTGTGTGTGTGTGTCTAGAGCTCACTTGTCCCCCGGGAGCCCTAGCTGGGCCGGGGGAAGAGAAAGAAAGTGTGTGAGTGTGAGGGTGCGAGTGTGTGTGTCTACAACTCACTCGTCCTCCCAGTGGGAAGAGAGTGAGTGAGCAAGTGTGTGTGTGTGTCTAGAGCCCATAAGAGTGTGTGTGTGTGTGTGTGTGTGTGTGTGTGTGTCTAGAGCCCACCGGTCCCCCGGGAGTCCTAGCTGGGCCGGGGAAGAGAGAGAGAGAGAGAGAGAGAGAGAGAGAGAGAGAGAGAGAGAGAGAGAGAGAGAGAGAGAGAGAGAGAGAGAGAGAGAGAGAGAGAGAGAGAGAGAGAGAGAGAGAGTGTGTGTGTGTGTGTGTCTAGAGCTCACTTGTCCCCCGGGAGTCCTAGCTGGGCCGGGGGAAGAGAAAGAAAGTGTGTGAGTGTGAGGGTGCGAGTGTGTGTGTCTACAACTCACTCGTCCTCCCAGTGGGAAGAGAGTGAGTGAGTAAGTGTGTGTGTGTGTGTGTGTGTGTCTAGAGCCCATAAGAGAGAGAGAGAGAGAGAGAGAGTGTGTGTGTGTGTGTGTGTCTAGAGCTCACTTGTCCCCCGGGAGCCCTAGCTGGGCCGGGGGAAGAGAAAGAAAGTGTGTGAGTGTGAGGGTGCGAGTGTGTGTGTCTACAACTCACTCGTCCTCCCAGTGGGAAGAGAGTGAGTGAGCAAGTGTGTGTGTGTGTGTCTAGAGCCCATAAGAGTGTGTGTGTGTGTGTGTGTGTGTGTGTGTGTATAGAGCCCACCGGTCCCCCGGGAGTCCTAGCTGGGCCGGGGGGGGGGGGGGGGGGGAGAGAGAGAGAGAGAGAGAGAGAGAGAGAGAGTGTGTGTGTGTGTGTGTGTGTCTAGAGCTCACTTGTCCCCCGGGAGTCCTAGCTGGGCCGGGGGAAGAGAAAGAAAGTGTGTGAGTGTGAGGGTGCGAGTGTGTGTGTCTACAACTCACTCGTCCTCCCAGTGGGAAGAGAGTGAGTGAGCAAGTGTGTGTGTGTGTGTGTGTGTCTAGAGCCCATAAGAGAGAGAGAGAGAGAGAGAGAGAGAGAGAGAGAGAGAGTGTGTGTGTGTGTGTGTGTGTGTGTGTGTGTGTGTGTGTGTGTCTAGAGCCCACCGGTCCCCCGGAAGTCCTAGCTGGGCCGGGGAAGAGAGAGAGAGAGAGAGAGTGTGTGTGTGATTGTTAAGTGGGAGTGTGTGATTGTGTGTGCTCGCGTGTCTTTCATTCCTTCATTCAATCGTATTTATTGAGCGCTGACTGTGTGCAGAGCCCTGGGCTAAGCGCTTGGGAAGCCCAAGTTGGCAACCTCTAGAGACAGTCCCTACCCAACAGCGGGCTCACAGTCTAGAAGGGGGAGACGGACAACAAAACAAAACCTATTAACAAAATAAAATAAATAGAATAAATATGTACAAATAAAATAAATAAATAAATAAATATGTAGAAACAAATATACATATATACAGGTGCTGTGGGGAGGGGAAGGAGGTAAGGCAGGGGGGATGGGGGTAAGGCCCTACTGAGAGCTCACCTCCTCCAGGAGGCCTTCCCAGAGTGAGCCCCCTCCTTCCTCTCCCCCTCCTCCCCCTCTCCATCCCTCAGCCTTACCTCTTTCCCTTCCCCACAGCACCCGTATATATATATATATATATATGTTTGTACGTATTTATTACTCTATTTATTTTACTTGTACATATTCTATTTATTTTATTCTGTTAATATGTTTTGTTTTGTTCTCTGTCTCTCCCTTCTAGACTGTGAGCCCACTGTTGGGTAGGGACCGTCTCTTTATGTTGCCAACTTGTACTTCCCAAGCGCTTAGTACAGTGCTCTGCCCACAGTAAGCGCTCAATAAATATGATTGATTGATTGATTGATTTCTACAGATTTATTACTCTATTTATTTGTACATATGTATTCTATTTATTTTATTTGTTAATGTGTTTTGTTTTGTTGTCTCCCCCTTCAAGACTGTGAGCCCGCTGTTGGGTAGGGACCGTCTCTAGATGTTGCCAACTTGGACTTCCCAAGCGCTTAGTCCAGTGCTCTGCCCGCAGTAAGCGCTCAATAAATACGATTGAATGAATGAATGATGGGGAGAGGAAGGAGGGGGCTCAGTCTGGGAAGGCCTCCTGGAGGAGGTGAGCTCTCAGTAGGGCCAAGACACAGTAGTGTCATGTCCCCCAGGGGTCCTAGCTGGGCGGGGGGAAGAGAGAGAGAGAGAGAGAGAGAAAGAGAGAGAGAGAGAGAGAGAGAGAGAGAGAGAGAGAGAGAGAGAGAGAGAGAGAGAGAGAGAGAGTGTGTGTGTGTGTGTGTCTGTCTGTCTGTCTGTCTGTCTGTCTGTCTGTCTCTACAGCGTGGCTCAGTGGAAAGAGCCCGGGCTTGGGAGTCAGAGGTCATGGGTTCAAATCCCAGCTCTGCCGCTTGTCAGCTGTGTGACTCTGGGCAAGTCACTTAACTTCTCTGTGCCTCAGTTACCTCGTCTGTAAAATGGGGTTTAAGATTGTGAGTCCCCCATGGGACAACCTGATCACCTTGTATCCTCCCCAGCGCTTAGAACAGTGCTTTGCACATAGTAAGCGCTTAACAAATACCAAAATTATTATTATTATTACAGCTCACTCGTCCTCCCGGGAAGAGAGTGTGTGAGTGTGAGTGTGAGTGTCTGGTTGTAGAGTTGGGGGTCCAGGGGTGGGCCGAGTCCAGCTGTGCCACCGCCTCCTGGGCCCCCGGGGGCCATTTAACTGACTTTTCCAGTTGAACTTTGGTTGGGGGGCAACAGGACCACCGAGTCCAGGGGCCCAAGGCCCAGCACTCACCCACGGCGTGGGACTCTCCAATCCACACCCCTCTCCCCCACTCCCGGACAAGGGGGGCGGGGGGCAGGCAGGGGATAATAATAATAATAATGGCATTTGTTCAGCGCTTACTATGTGCAAAGCACTGTTCTAAGCACTGAGGGGGTTCCAAGGTGATCGGGTTGTCCCACGGGGGGCTCACAGTCTTAATCCCCATTTTACAGATGAGGGAACTGAGGCACAGAGAAGTTAGATGCAAGGTCATCAGGTTGTCCCCCGTGAGGCTCACAGTCTTAACCCCCATTTTACAGATGAGGTCACTGAGGCCCAGAGAAGTGAAGTGACTTGCCCGAAGTCACACAGCTGACAATTGGCAGAGCCGGGATTTGAACCCATGACCTCTGACTCCAAAGCCCGTGCTCTTTTGCACTGAGCCACGCCACTTCTCTTAATAATAATAATAATAATGGCATTTATTAAACACTTACTATGTGCAAAGCACTGTTCTAAGCGCTGAGGAGGTTACAAGGTGATCAGGTTGTCCCATGGGGGGCTCAGAGTCTTAATCCCCATTTTACAGATGAGGGAACTGAGGCACAGAGAAGTTAGATGCAAGGTCATCAGGTTGTCCCCCGTGAGGCTCACAGTCTTAACCCCCATTTTACAGATGAGGTCACTGAGGCCCAGAGAAGTGAAGTGACTTGCCCGAAGTCACACAGCTGACAATTGGCAAAGCCAGGATTTGAACCCATGACCTCTGGCTCCAAAGCCCGTGCTCTTTTCCACGGAGCCACGCCGCTTCTCTTTAATAATAATAATAATAATAATAATGGCATTTATTAAGCGCTTACTATGTGCAAAGCACTGTTCTAAGTGCTGAGGAGGTTACAAAGTGATCGGGTTGTCCCACGAGGGGCTCACAGTTTTAATCTCCATTTTACAGATGAGGGAACTGAGGCACAGAGAAGTGAAGTGACTTGCCCGAAGTCACAGAGCTGACAATTGGCAGAGCCAGGATTTGAACCCATGACCTCTGACTCCAAAGCCCGTGCTCTTTTCCACTGAGCCACACCGCTTCTCTTAATAATAATAATAATAATGGCATTTATTAAGCGCTTACTATGTGCAAAGCACTGTTCTAAGTGCTGAGGAGGTTACAAAGTGATCGGGTTGTCCCACGGGGGGCTCACAGTCTTAATCCCCATTTTACAGATGAGGGAACTGAGGCACGGAGGAGTGAAGTGACTTGCCCGAAGTCACACAGCTGACAATTGACAGAACTGGGATTTGAACCCATGACCTCTGACTCCAAAGCCCATGCTCTTTTCCACTGAGCCACGCCACTTCTCTTAATAATAATAATAATAATAATAATAATGGCATTTATTAAGTGCTTACTATGTGCAAAGCACTGTTCTAAGTGCTGAGGAGGTTACAAGGTGATTGGGTTGTCCCACGGGGGGCTCACAGTCTTAATCCCCATTTTACAGATGAGGGAACTGAGGCACAGAGAAGTGAAGTGACTTGCCCGAAGTCACACAGCTGACAATTGGCAGAGCCGGGATTTGAACCCATGACCTCTGACTCCAAAGCCCGTGCTCTTTTCCACTGAGCCACGCCACTTCTCTTAATAATAATAATAATAATGGCATTTATTCATTCATTCATTCAATCATTTATTGAGCGCTTACTGTGTGCAGAGCACTGTACTAAGCGCTTGGGAAGTCCAAGTTGGCAACATATAGAGACGGTCCCTACCCAACAGCGGGCTCACAGTCTAGAAGCGCTTACTATGTGTAAAGCACTGTTCTAGGGGATCCCAGGGGGAGGGGGCCACCCTGCAGTTCACTCCGGCCCCTCTCTTGTCTGTCCCCCCCTCCTCAAATCCGCCAGTCGCTCTTCCCACCTTCCCACCTCTCTGAAGGCGTGGTTCAGTGGAAAGAGCCCGGGCTTTGGAGTCAGAGGTCATGGGTTCAAATCCCAGCTCTGCCAGTTGTCAGCTGGGTGACTTTGAGCATGCCACGTAGCTTCTCTGGGCCTCAGTTCCCTCATCTGGAAAATGGGGATTGAGATTGTGAGCCCCGCGTGGGATGACCTGATTACCTTGTATCCCCCTGCAGCGCTTAGAACAGTGCTTTGCACATAGTAAGCACTTAACAAATACCATTATTATTATTACTTGTTTATATTTTTGCCTGTTTACTCGCTTTGATGTCTGTCTCCCCTCCTCTAGACTGTAAGCCTGATGTGGGCAGGGATGGTCTCTCTTTATTGCCATATTAAGACTGTGAGCCTCCCGTGGGACAACCTGATCACCTTGTAACCTCCCCAGCGCTTAGAACAGTGCTTTGCACATAGTAGTAGTAATTACTATGTACACATAGCAGTAATAATTACTATGTACACATAGTAGTAATAATTACTATGAACACATAGTAATAATAATTACTATGTACACACAGTTATAATAATTGCTATTTACACATAGTAATAATAATTACTATGTACACATGGTTATGATAATTACTATGTACATGTGGGTATAATAATTACTATGTACACATGGTAATGATAATTACTATGTACACATGGTAATGATAATTACTATATACACACAGTAATGATAATTACTATGTACGCATAGTAATAATTACTGTGTGTACATTGTTATAATAATTACTTTGTACACATAGTAATAATTATTACTATGTACACACATAGTAATAATAATCACTACGTACACATAGTAATAATAATCACTACGTACACGTAGTAATAATAATCACTACGTGCACGTAGTAATAATAATCACTACGTGCACGTAGTAATAATAATCACTATGTGCACGTGGTAATAATAATCACTATGTACATGTAGTAATAATAATCACTATGTACACATAGTAGTAATAATCACTACGTACACGTAGTAATAATAATCCCCTCGTACACGTAGTTGTAATAATCACTACGTACATGTAGTAATAATAATCGCTACGTACACGTAGTAATAATCACTACGTACACGTAGTAATAATAATCACTGCGTATATGTAGTAATAATAATCACTACGTACACGTAGTTATAATAATCACTACGTACACGTAGTAATAATAATTACTACGTACACGTAGTTATAATAATTACTATGTACACGTAGTTATGATAATTACTAGGTACACATAGTAATGATAACTACTGCGTACACATAGTAGTAATAATTACTATGTACACATAGTTATAATAATTACTATGTACACATAGTAAGCACATAGCATTCATTCATTCATTCATTCAATCGTATTTATTGAGCGCTTACTGCGTGCAGAGCCCTGGACTAAGCGCTTGGGAAGTCCAAGTTGGCAACATCTAGAGACGGTCCCTACCCAACGGCGGGCTCGCAGTCTAGAAGGGGGAGACGGAGAACAAAACGAAACATATTAACAAAACAAAATCGACAAGAGAGCAAAACGTACGAACAAAATAAAATAAAGAGAATCAATATGTACAAATAGAGTAACGTTTATATAATTTATATAAATATATATAATAAATAAATAATAAAGAGAATATGTACAAATAGAGTAACGTTTATATGATATAATTTATATAAATATATATAATAAATAAATCGATATTATATATTGATTTAGATAATAATAATCTCAAGCGCTCGCCACGCGCCAATCACTGTACTAAGCGCTGGGGTTGATAAGAGCACATAGTAAGCGCTTAATAAGTGCTATTATTATTATTATTATTTCCAAGCGCTTGGTACAGCGCTCCGCACACAGTGAGCGCTCAACAAGTAAGATGGAGTGAACGACGACTGAACGAAGTCCACCGGCCTTGCTGACCGTCTGTCTCCGATTGTCCCCCAGGCGAGAGACCGCAAAGTCCTCGGGGACGTGAGCGGGGCTCACGGCTACGCCTCCACCTCCAGATGCCTCAACATCACGGCCCTGGTCCTCAGCCTGGCCTTCTTCATCCTCATCGTCGTGCTGGTGGCCACCGGGGTCATCGTTAGTGACTTCCACAGGGGATAGAGCCCGGGACCCGGGATCTCAGACGGTCACGAGTTCTAATCCCCGTCCCACCCCTCGTCTGGTGCGCGGCCTTGCCTTCGTTCGTTCAGTCAGTCGATCAAAATCAATCAATCAGTCGTATTTATTGAGCGCTTACTATGTGCAGAGCACTGGACTAAGCGCTTGGGGAGTCCAAATTGGCAACACATAGAGACAGGCCCTACCCAACAGTGGGCTCACAGTCGAAAAGGGGGAGACAGAGAACAGAACCAAACAGACCAACAAAATAAAATAAATAGGATAGGAATGTACAAGTAAAATAAATAAATAAATAGAGTAATAAATATGTTCAGTCAATCGTATTTATTGAGCGCTTCCTGTGTGCAGAGCACTGGACTGAGCGCTTGGGAAGGACAAGTTGGCGACACAGAGAGACGGTCCCTACCCAACAACAGGCTCACAGTCTAGCAGGGCCTTGGTTTAATCAATCAATCAATCAATCAATCGTATTTATTGAGCGCTTACTGTGTGCCGAGCACTGGACTAAGCGCTTGGGAAGTCCAAGTTGGCAACATCTAGAGACGGTCCCTACCCAACAGCGGGCTCGCAGTCTAAAAGGGAAGCAGCGTGGCTCAGGGGAAGGAGCCCGGGCTTTGGAGTCAGGGGTCATGGGTTCGAATCCCGGCTCCGCCAGTTGTCAGCTGTGTGACTTTGGGCAAGTCACTTGACTTCTCTGGGCCTCAGTTCCCTCATCTGTAAAATGGGGATTAAAACTGTGAGCCCCCCCCGTGGGACAACCTGATCTCCTTGTAATCTCCCCAGCGCTTAGAACAGTGCTTTGCACATAGTAAGCGCTTAATAAATGCCATTATTATTATTATTATTATTAAAAGGGGGAGACAGACAACAAAACCAAACATACTAACAAAATAAAATAAATAGAATGGGAGCCCCTACTTGAATCACTTTGTTTCTCTGGGCCTCAATTACTTCATCGGGGAACGATGGTGACTGTGAGCCCCATGAGGGGCAGGGATCCCGCCTGATCAATCAGTCGTATTTATTGAGCGCTTACTGTGTGCCGAGCACTGTACGGAGCGCTTGGGAAGTACAAGTTGGCCTGATGTGCAAGCGCTTCACAAATACCAGAAATTCTGATTATTATTGGTCGACATGGCATCACAACCCTTGCGGCCGCCCAGCTCTTAGCCCCCAGCAGGGCCCGCCCGGGCTAGCGCTTAGTACAGTGCTCTGCACACAGTAAGAGCTCAATAAATACGATTGAATGAATGAATGAATGAATCAATGGCCTCTCCCCTTCCACATCAGCATCACCCCCTGAACCCCAGCTTCGCTCCCCCCACTCCTGTCCATCCACGAGCCTGGACCCCGCTGATCGACCCTCCAGAAGCAGAAGCTGTGGGCGCAACCAACGCCACGGAAGAACGAGGCGAAGGCTGGGCGTCTAGCCTAGTCCCCCTTCCCCCTGGGCCACCCTGGCCACGGGTGCGGGTGGCAGGGTGGCCTGTGGGGATGGGTGCAGTGACACTAATAAACTACCCTTCTTTTCTTTCTCTACCAGCCTCTTCCCTCATTTCTGCCCCATTCCCCAGGGGTTGAGGGGCTGGGATCTGCCCATCATCAGCAGCAGCAGTCGTATTTATTGAGCGCTTACTGCGTGCAGAGCACTGTACTAAGCGCTTGGGAAGTACAAGGCCTGAAGGGTTGGGGGGTGGAGTTGGAGAGAACAGTTTGTGTCTCTGCTTTTTTTTTTTTAATGGCATTTATTAAGCGCTTACTATGTGCAAAGCACCGTTCTAAGCGCTGGGGAGGTTACAATACTAATAATAATAATAATGGCGTTTGTTAAGCGCTTACTACGTGCAAAGCACTGTTCTAAGCGCTGGGGAGGTTACAATAATAATAATAATGGCATTTGTTAAGCACTTACTATATGCAAAGCACTGTTCTAAGCACTGGGGAGGTTACAATAATAATAATAATAATGATAATGGCATTTGTTAAGCGCTTACTATGTGCAAAGCACTGTTCTAAGCGCTGGGGAGGTTACAATAATAATAATGGCATTTGTTATGCACTTACTATGTGCAAAGCACTGTTCTAAGCGCTGGGGAGGTTACAATAATAATAATAATAATGGCATTTGTTAAGCGCTTACTATGTGCAAAGCACTGTTCTAAGCACTGGGGAGGTTACAATAATCATAATAATAATAATGGCATTTGTTAAGCACTTACTACGTGCAAAGCACTGTTCTAAGCGCTGGGGAGGTTACAATAATAATAATAATAATGGCATTTGTTAAGCGCTTACTATGTACAAAGCACTGTTCTAAGCGCTGGGGAGGTTACAATAATAATAATAATAATGGCATTTGTTAAGCGCTTACTATGTGTAAAGCACTGTCCTAAGCGCTGGGGAGGTTACAATAATAATAATAATAATGGCATTTGTTATGCACTTACTACGTGCAAAGCACTTTTCTAAGCGCTGGGGAGGTTACAATAATAATAATAATAATAATGGCATTTGTTAAGCGCTTACTATGTGCAAAGCACTGTTCTAAGCGCCGGGGAGGTTACAATAATAATAATAATAATAATAATGGAATTTGTTAAGCACTTACTATGTGCAAAGCACTGTTCTAAGCGCTGGGGAGGATACAATAATAATAATAATAATAATAATGGCATTTGTTAAGCACTTACTATGCAAAGCACTGTTCTAAGCACTGGGGAGGTTACAATAATAATAATAATAATAATGGCATTTGTTAAGCGCTTACTATGTGCAAAGCACTGTTCTAAGCGCTGGGGAGGTTACAATAATAATAATAATAATAATGGCATTTGTTAAGCGCTTACTACGTGCAAAGCACTGTTCTAAGCGCTGGGGAGGTTACAATAATAATAATAATAATGGCATTTGTTAAGCACTTACTATGCAAAGCACTGTTCTAAGCACTGGGGAGGTTAAAATAATAATAATAATAATGGCATTTGTTAAGCGCTTACTATGTGCAAAGCACTGTTCTAAGCGCTGGGGAGGTTACAATAATAATAATAATAATAATGGCATTTGTTAAGCGCTTACTATGTGCAAAGCACTGTTCTAAGCGCTGGGGAGGTTACAATAATAACAATAATAATAATGGTATTTGTTAAGCACTTACTACGTGCAAAGCACTGTTCTAAGCGCTGGGGAGGTTACAATAATAATAATAATAATGGCATTTGTTAAGCGCTTACTACGTGCAAAGCACTGTTCTAAGCACTGGGGAGGTTACAATAATAATAATAATAATAATAATGGCATTTGTTAAGTGCTTACTACGTGCAAAGCACTGTTCTAAGCACTGGGGAGGTTACAATAATAATAATAATAATGGCATTTGTTAAGCGCTTACTACGTGCAAAGCACTGTTCTAAGCGCTGAGGAGGTTACAATAATAATAATAATAATGGCATTTGTTAAGCGCTTACTATGTGCAAAGCACTGCTCTAAGCGCTGGGGAGGTTACAATAATAATAATAATAATAATGGCATTTGTTAAGCGCTTACTATGTGCAAAGCACTGTTCTAAGCGCTGGGGAGGTTACAATAATAATAATAATAATGGCATTTGTTAAGCACTTACTACGTGCAAAGCACTGTTCTAGGCTCTGGGGAGGTTATAATAATAATAATAATAATGGCATTTGTTAAGCACTTACTACGTGCAAAGCACTGTTCTTAGCGCTGGGGAGGTTACAATAATAATAATATAATAATAATAATAATAATAATAATAATGGCATTTGTTAAGCACTTACTACGTGCAAAGCACTGTTCTAAACGCTGGGGAGGTTACAATAATAATAATAATGGCATTTGTTAAGCACTTACTATGTGCAAAGCACTGTCCTAAGCGCTGGGCAGGTTACAATAATAATAATAATACTAATAATGGCATTTGTTAAGCGCTTCCTATGTGCAAAGCACTGTTCTAAGCGCTGGGGAGGTTACAATAATAATAATAATAATGGCATTTGTTAAGCGCTTACTATGTGCAAAGCACTGTTCTAAGCGCTGGGGAGGTTACAATAATAATAATAATAATAACAATAATAGTAATGGCATTTGTTAAGCACTTACTATGCAAAGCACTGTTCTAAGCACTGGGGAGGTTACAATAATAATAATAATAATGGCATTTGTTAAGCGCTTACTATGTACAAAGCACTGTTCTAAGCACTGGGGAGGTTACAATAATAATAATAATAATGGCATTTGTTAAGCGCTTACTATGTGTAAAGCACTGTTCTAAGCGCTGGGGAGGTTACAATAATAATAATAATAATGGCATTTGTTATGCACTTACTACGTGCAAAGCACTTTTCTAAGCGCTGGGGAGGTTACAATAATAATAATAATAATAATGGCATTTGTTAAGCGCTTACTATGTGCAAAGCTCTGTTCTAAGCGCTGGGGAGGTTGCAATAATAATAATAATGGCATTTGTTAAGCGCTTACTATGTGCAAAGCACTATTCTAAGCGCTGGGGAGGTTACAATAATAATAATAATAATAATAATAATGGCATTTGTTAAGCACTTACTACGTGCAAAGCACTGTTCTAAGCACTGGGGAGGTTACAATAATAATAATAATGGCATTTGTTAAGCGCTTACTATGTGCAAAGCACAGTTCTAAGCGCTGGGGAGGTTACAATAATAATAATAATAATGGCATTTGTTAAGCGCTTACTACATGCAAAGTACTGTTCTAAGCACTGGGGAGGTTACAATAATAATAATAATAATGGCATTTGTTAAGCGCTTACTACGTGCAAAGCACTGTTCTAAGCGCTGGGGAGGTTACAATAATAATAATAATAATGGCATTTGTTAAGCGCTTACTATGTGCAAAGCACTGCTCTAAGCGCTGGGGAGGTTACAATAATAATAATAATAATAATAATGGCATTTGTTAAGCACTTACTATGTGCAAAGCACTGTTCTAAGCACTGGGGAGGTTACAATAATAATAATAATGGCATTTGTTAAGCACTTACTACGTGCAAAGCACTGTTCTAAGCACTGGGGAGGTTACAATAATAATAACAATGGCATTTGTTAAGCACTTACTACGTGCAAAGCACTGTTCTAAGCACTGGGGAGGTTACAATAATAATAATAATAATAATAATAATAATAATAATAATGGCATTTGTTAAGCACTTACTACGTGCAAAGCACTGTTCTAAACGCTGGGGAGGTTACAATAATAATAATAATAATAATAGTAATGGCATTTGTTAAGCACTTACTATGTGCAAAGCACTGTTCTAAGCGCTGGGGAGGTTACAATAATAATGATAATGATTCATTCATTCAATCGTATTTATTGAGCGTTTACTGTGTGCAGAGCACTGGACTAAGCACTTGGGAAGTACAAGTTGGCAACATAGAGACGGTCCCTACCCAACGGTGGGCTCACAGTCTAGAAGGGGAAGACAAAACAAAACAAAACGTATTAATAAAATAAAAGAAATAGAATAGTAAATATGTACAAGTAAAATAAATAGAGTAATAAATCTGTACAAACATATACACAGGTGCTGTGGGGAGGGGAAGGAAGTAAGGTGGCGGGGATAGAGAGACGGAAAAGCATGTGACAAAGAATTTTGTCCTTTTTCTTTTTTAAATGAGTTAAGACAGGCCCTGTACAAGTTGATTTTAGAACACAAATTTTACTTAACCTACTAGAAAAGGACACAGTTCTTTGTCAGGAAGTGATTTTTCTAAGTGGAAAGAAGCCTACAGTGAAGCAAATTGAAATGGAACTGTCACCTAGGGTGAAGAACGGTTGCAACTGTTACTAGGGAGAGTAGGGAAAAATCAGACAGACTTTAAACTGCTATAATGGCATTTGTTAAGCGCTTCCTATGTGCAAAGCACTGTTCTAAGCACTGGGGGGTTACAAGGTGATCAGGTTGTCCCACGTGGGGCTCACAGTCTTAATCCCCACTTTACAGATGAGGGAACTGAGGCCCAGTGAAGTGACTTGCCCAAAGTCACACAGCTGACAAGTGGCGGAGCCAGGATTTGAATCCATTACCCCTGACTCCAAAGCCCGGGCTGTTTCCACTGAGCCACGCTGCTTCTCTTAAGGTGATCAGGTTGTCCCATGGGGGGCTCACAGTCTTCATCCCCATTTTACAGATGAGGGAACTGAGGCACAGAGAAGTTAAGTGACTTGTCCAAAGTCACACAGCTGACACTTGGCAGAGCTGGGATTTGAACCCATGACCTGTGACTCCAAAGCCCGGGCTCTTTCCACTGAGCCACACTGCACTCGTTTTGGACTGTGGCATCTTTCCAGAGCACCGGGAAAGATGGAGACACGCAAAATGACGGATGTGTCTCCCCCACTGCCAACCCCCTTCCCTGGCTATTTACGCATCCAGTCCGAGGCCCTGAATTCTAACGTCGGCTCCACCACTTACCTTCTGTGATTTCTCTGCCTCAGTTACCTCATCTGCAAAATTGGGATTCAATAGCTCTTCTCCCTCCTATTTAGACTGCGAGCCCCAAATGGGACCTGAAGATCTTGGATCCAGCCAGTGCTTAGTACAGTACATGGCACGTAGTAAGCGCTTAACAAATATGACGATCATTATTATTATTATTGGATCTGGCTTCAGGGCCTCATTTCTCCAGGAATTGGCCGGGTGATAAATCCTCTAGACTGTAGTACCCTTAATAATAACAATCATGGCATTTGTTAAGCGCTTACTATGTGCCAGGCACCGTACTAAGCACTCTTTAAAAATAATAATGATGGCATTTATTAAGCGCTTACTATGTGCCAAGCACTGTTCTAAGCGCTGGGGAGTTTACAAGGTGATCAGGTTGTCCCACAGGGGGCTTACAGTCTTAATCCCCATTTTACAGATGAGGGAACTGAGGCACAGAGAACTGAAGTGACTTAATAATAATAATAATAAAGGCATTCATTAAGCACTTACTCTGTGCAAAGCACTGTTCTAAGCACTGGGGAGGGGAAACAAGGTAATGAGGTTGTCCCATGTGGGGCTCACAGTCTTAATCCCCATTTTACAGATGAGGTAACTGAGGCTCAGAGAAGTTGAGTGACTTACTCAAGGTCACACGGCAGACATGTGGCGGAGCCGGGATTCGAACCTATGATCCCTCACCCCAAAGCCCGTGCTCTTTCCACTGAGCCACGCTGCTTCTCCCAAAGTCACCCAGCTGCCAATTGGCGGAGCTGGATTTGAACCCATGACCTCTGACTCTGACCTCTGACTCCTCTTTGTGAGCAGGGAACACATTTACTAGCCCTGTTGTACTGCACTCTCCCAAGAAAGGAACACATTTACTAACCCTGTTGTATTGCACTCTCCCAAGCACTTAGTGCAGTGCTCTGCACACAGTAAGCACTTAATACTATAGATTGATTAATTGGTGGTGGGGTGTGGTGGCTGAATCATGCTGAGGTGAAATATTCAGATTGTTTTTCATTTTTCTCCGAGAAAAATGACACAACAGATACGTGCACGCACAAACACACACACACTCACACACACACACCCTCTTTAATCAGCCTACACACAATCCCCACATCCCACTCCATATTGCACCCTTCAGGGAAGTAGTGTGGCTTCCTGGAAAAATGTAGGACTGGAAATTTGATACCTGGATTCTAATCCAGGTTCCACCTCTTGCTTGTTTTGCGTGACCTCGGGCAAGTCATTTCATTTCCCTGGGTTTCAGTTTGCTCGTTCATTCATTCACTCATTCAGTCGTGTTTATTGAGCGCTTACTGTGTGGAGAGCACTGTACTAAGCGCTTGGGAAGTCCAAGTCGGCAACACATAGAGACAGTCCCTACCCAACAGCGGGCTCACAGTCTAGAAGGGGGAGACCAGACAACAAAACAAAACACTTTAACAAAATAAAATGAATAGAATAAATATGTACAAATAAAATAAGTAAATAAATAGAGTAATAACTACGTACCAACAGATATACATATATACAGGTTGTGGGGCCGCCTTGGGCCTCCTGAGCGCTTAGCCCAGTGGCCTGCACACGGTGGGCGCTCAGTACATAAGGAGCAGCGTGGATCAGTGGAAAGAGCCCGGGCTTTGGAGTCAGAGGTCGTGGGTTCAAATCCCGGCTCCGCCACTTGTCAGCTGTGTGACTTTGGGCAAGTCACTTCACTTCTCTGGGCCTCAGTTCCCTCATCTGCAAAATGGGGACCAAGACTGTGAGCCCCATGTGCGGTGTGGCTCAGTGGAAAGAGCCCGGGCCCTGGAGTCAGAGGTCATGGGTTCAAATCCCGCCTCTGCCGCTTGTCAGCTGTGTGACTTTGGGCAAGTCACCTCACTTCTCCAGGCCCCAGTTCCCTCATCTGCAAAATGGGGACGAAGACTGTGAGCCCCCCGCGGGACAACCTCAACCTCCCCAGCGCTCAGAACAGTGCTTTGCACATGGCAAGCGCTTAACAAATGCTGTTCTCCCCGCCCTTAGACAGTGAGTTTTGTGTGGGTCAGGAACTGTGTCTCTTCTGGTTGTGTTGGATCTACTGAACAAATACCACAGTAGTTATTAGAAGGAGAAGAGAAGCAGTGTGGCTTAGTGGAATGAGCCCCGGCTTGGGAGCCAGAGGACGTGGGTTCTAATTCTGATCCGCGACTTGTCCGCTGTGTGACCTTGGGCAAGTCAAGTAACTTCTCTGAGCCTCAGTTACCCCATCTGTAAAATGGGGATTAAGACCGTGAGCCCCACGTGGGACACAGTGAGCCCCTCGTCCCCCTCTCCATCCCCCCATCTTACCTCCTTCCCTTCCCCACAGCACCTGTATATACGTACATATGTTTGTACATATTTATTACTCTATTTATTTATTTATTTTACTTGTACATATCTATTCTATTTATTTTATTTTGTTAGTATGTTTGGTTTTGTTCTCTGTCTCCCCCTTTTAGACTGTGAGCCCACTGTTGGGTAGGGACTGTATATGTTGCCAACTTGTACTTTCCAAGCGCTTAGTACAGTGCTCTGCACACAGTAAGCACTCAATAAATACGATTGATTGATTGACAACCTGATAATCTTGTATTCATTCATTCATTCATTCAATCGTATTTATTGAGCGCTTACTGTGTGCAGAGCACTGTACTACGTGCTTGGGAAGTACAAGTTGGCAACATATAGAGACAGTCCCTACCCAACAGTGGGCTCACAGTCTAGAAGGGGGAGACAGACATGTATTTATTACTCTATTTATTTATTTATTTTATTTGGACATATTTATTCTATTTATTTTAATTTGTTAATATGTTTTGTTTTGTTCTCTGTCTCCCCCTTCTAGACTGTGAGCCCACTGTTGGGTAGGGACCGTCTCTATATGTTGCCGACTTGGACTTCCCAAGCGCTTAGTACAGTGCTCTGCACACAGTAAGCGCTCAATAAATACGATTGAATGAATGAATGAATAAAAACAAAACGTGGACAGGTGTCATCAGAATAAATAGAAATAAAGCTAGATGCACATCATCTAGCTCCCCAGTGCTTAGAGCAGTGCTTTGCATATAGTAAGTGCTTAACAAATGCCATCATTATTATTATTATTATTACTAAAATGAGGATGAAGACCGTGAGCCCCACGTGGGATAACCTGATGACCTTGTATTCCCCCGGCGCTTAGAACAGTGCTTGGCGTGTAGTAAGTGCTTAACAAATACCATAAAAAATTGGGTTAAATTGGAGAACAGGCCATTGGTGAAAAGCCTTATGGAGCATGGGCCTGGGAATCAAAAGGTCATGGGTTCTAATCCCGGCTCTGTCACTTGTCTGCTGTGTGACCTTGGGCAAATCACTTCACTTCTCTGTGCCTCAGTCACCTCATCAGTAAAATGGAGATTGAGACTGTGAGCCCCACATGAGACAGGGACTGTGTCCAACCCGCTTTGCTTGTATCCATCCCAGCGCTTAGTACAGTGCCCGGCACGCAGTAAACATTTAACAAATACCGAAATTATTATCGTACTGAGGGCTCACTGGGTCAGTGCATCGTACTCAGCATTTGGGAGATTACAAAACAAATTAGAGTCATGTTACCTGCCCACAAAGAGCTTCCTCCCTCTGATCCCGTACGCTATTTCGAAAGAGAAAATTGTATTTTAGGAAGAGGTTTCTTGCAGGGGGGAGAAGAGAGACCAGCCGCAGGTGCTTCGATTTGTGGTGTGGGCTGGGACCGAGGGAGGGAGGAAGTGACATGTCAGAAAAGGGTCCTGGAAGTGGGATTGAATCCAGCGGTTCTGCCACAAAATGAAATGCCCGCAGTACAACACCCTATCCTGGAATCTGTGTATTCTGTGTAACAGCTGATGGAAAAATAATAATAACCATAGTGGTATTTACTCATTCAATGGTACTTATAATAATAATAATAATGATATTTGTTAAGCGCTTACTATATGCAAAGCACTGTTCTAAGCGCTGGGGAAGATACAAGGTTATCAGGTTGTCCCACGTGGGGCTCACAGTCTTAGTCCCCATTTTACAGATGAGGGAACTGAGGCCCAGAGAAGTGAAGTGACTTGCCCAAAGTCACACAGCTGACAAGTGGCAGAGCTGGGATTCGAACCCATGACCTCTGACTCCAAAGCCCATGATCTTTCCACTAAGCCACAGCTGCTTCTCTGTGCCACAGGTGCTTATGACGGTATTTGTTAAGTGCTTACTATGTGCCCAGCACTGTTCTAAGCGCTGGGGAAGGTGCAAGCTTGTCAGGTTGTCCCAGGTGGGGCTCACAGTCTTAATCCCCAGTTCAGTTCAATTCAATCCTATTTATTGAGCGCTTCCTGTGCGCAGATCACTGTACGAAGCGCTTGGAAAGTACAATTCGGCAACAGATAGAGACAATCCCTACCCACAACGGGCTCACAGTCTGAAAGGGGGGGAGACAGGCATTAAAACAAGTAAATAGGCATCAATAGAATCAATACAAATAGAATTATAGACATATCCACATTCATTCATTCAATCGTATTTATTGAGCGCTTACTGTGTGCAGAGACTGTACTGAGTGCTTGGGAAGTAAAATCGGCAACATATAGAGACAGTCCCTACCCAACAACAGGCTCACAGTCATTAATATAAAAAATAGAATTAGAAATATATACATATATACACAATCAATCAATCAATCAATCGTATTTATTGAGCGCTTACTATGTGCAGAGCACTGTACTAAGCGCTTGGGAAGTACAAATTGGCAACACAAGTGCTGTAGGGAGGGGAGGGGGGTAGAGCAAGGGGAGTGAGGAGAGGCGATGGAGAGGGGGAGCAGAGGAAAATGGGGGCTTAGTCTGGGAAAGCCTCCTGGAGGAGGTGAGCTCTCAGTAGGGCTTTGAAGGGGGGCAGTTGGCTAGTTTGGAAGATGCACACAGTAAGCGCTCAATAAATACGATTGATTGATGTGAAGAGGGAGGGCATTCCAGGCCAGAGGTAGGCCGTGGGCCGGGGGTCGATGACGGGACAGGAGAGAATGAGGCCCGGTGAGGAGGAAAGTGGCACCAGAGGAGAGGAGTGTGTGGGCTGGAATGGAGAAGGAGAGGAGAATAATAATAATAATAATAATAATAATAATAATGGCATTTGTTAAGTGCTTATTATGTGCCAAACACTGTTCTAACGCTGGGGGGAATACAAGGTGATCAGTTTGTCCCACATGGGGCTCACAGTCTTCATCCCCATTTTACAGATGAGGGAATTGAGGCTCAGAGGAGGTAACTGAGGCACAGAGAAGGTAAGTGACTTGCCCAAAGTCACCCAGCTGACAAGCGGCAGAACCAGGATTAGAACCCACGACTTCTGACTCCCAAGCCCGGGCTCTTTCCACTAAGCCAAGCTGCTCTTGCTGTGTGCAGAGTGCTTGGGAGAGTATAGCAGAATTAGTGGATACGTTCCCTGCCCATAATGAGCTTCCACTGTAAGCCCGTCCTCGTCGTCGTCATCGTCAATCGTATTTATTGAGCGCTTACTATGTGCAGAGCACTGTACTAAGCGCTTGGGAAGTACAAATTGGCAACATATAGAGACAGTCCCTACCCAACAGTGGGCTCACAGTCTAAAAGGGGGAGACAGAGAACAAAACCAAACATACTAACACTCAACTCTTTCTGGGCAGGGAATGAATCTACCAACTTGGCTATATGTACTCTCCCAAGCGCTTAGTACAGTGCTCTACATACAGTAAATGCTCAATAATCACAGTTGAATGATTGATTCAAGGAAGTCTGCTCGCCCACCCGCCATCTTATTGTGGCTTATTGAAGCAACGTGGCTCAGTGGAAAGAGCCCAGGCTTGGGAGTCAAAGGTCATGGGTTCAATTCCCGGCTCCGCCAACTGTCAGCTGTATTCATTCATTCAATCGTATTTATTGAGCGCTTACTGTGTGCAGAGCACTGTACTAAGTGCTTGGGAAGTACAAGTTGGCAACATGTAGAGACGGTCCCTACCCAACAACAGCGGGCTCACAGTCTAGAAGGGGGAGACAGACAACAAAACAAAACATATTAACAAAATAAAATGACTTTGGGCAAGCCACTTCACTTCTCTGGGCCTCAGTTCCCTCATCTGTAAACTGTGGCCCCCCCCCATGGGACAATCTGATCACCTTGGGTTCTAATCCCCGTTTAGCCGCTTGTGAGCAATGTGACTCTTGGCAAGTCACTTCACTTCTCTGGACCTCAGTTACCTCATCTGTAAAATGGGGATTAAGACTGTGAGCCCAATGTGGGACAACCCGATTACCATGTATCCCTCTAGCGCTTAAAACAGTGCTTGGCACATAGTAAATGTTTAACAAGTGCCATTATTATTATTATTTTTATTATTATCTCAGACTCTTTGACACATTCCAGCCAACGGGCAACAGGCTACCACTCCAGTCGGTCAGTCAGCCGGTCAATTGTACTTATTGAGTGCTTACTGTGTGCAGAGCACTGTACTAAGCGCTTGGGAGAGTACAATAGAACACACATTCCCTACCCACAAGGAGCTTACAGTCTAGAGGGGAAGACAGACATTACTATAAATGAATGTTTACAGGTATGGACATATTTGTCCATGCTGCTCATGAGAAACAGCGTGGATTAGTGGTTAGTGCCCGGGCCTGGGAGTAAGAAGGACCTGGGTTCTAATCCCAGCTCCACCGCATGTCTGCTATGTGACCTTGGGCAAGTCATTTAACTTTTCTGTGCCTCAGGGACCTCATCTGTAAAATGGGGGTTAGAGTGTGAGCCCCATGTGGGACGGGGACTGTGTCCAACCTGATTTACAGACTGGCTTAGTGCATAGAGCACGGACTTGAGAGTCAGAGGTCTGTAGGACCGTCTCTATATGTTGCCAACTTGTACTTCCCAAGCGCTTAGTACAGTGCTCTGCACACAGTAAGCGCTCAATAAATACGATTGAATGAGTGAATGAATGTAGGTTCTAATCCCGGCTCCACCACTTATAATAATAATAATTAATGATAATTATGGTATTTGTTAAGCGCTTACTAAGTGCCAAACACTGTTCTAAGCACTGGGGGTGTGTGTGGCTACAAGGAAATCAGGTTGTCCCATGTGGGGCTCACAGTCTCAATCCCCATTTTACAGATGAGGAAACTGAGGCACAGAGAAGTGAAGTGGCTTTCCCAAAATCACACAGCTAAGTGGCGGAGTCAGAATTAGAACCCATGACCTCTGACTCCCAAGCCTGTGCTCTTTCCACTGAGCTGTGCTGCTTCTCTGATAGCTTCACACCTATCAGCTGTGTGACTTTGGGCAAGTCACTTAACTTCTCTGAGCCTCAGTTACCTCATGTGTAAAATGGGGATTAAGACTATGAGCCTCACGGGGGACAACCTGATGACCTTGTATCTAACTTCTCTGCGCCTCAGTTACTTCGTCTGGAAAATGGGGATTAAGACTGTGAGCGCCCTGTGGCACCCCGTGGTCTCCAAAGGTACTCGCTCATCACTCTCGGTTCCTTCTTTAAAGAAGCAGCAAGCCACGCTGGGTAGAGCACAGGTTTAGGAGTCAGAAGGTTGTGGGTTCTAATCCCGGCTCTGCCACTTGTCTGCTGGGTGACCTTTGGCAAATCGCTTCACTTCTCTGAACCTCAGTTACCTCATTTATAAAATGGAGATTGAGACTGTGAGTCCCATTCTGAGCCCCAGACTGAGCCCTCTTTTTCCTCTCCTCCTCATCCCCCATGCCCTACCTCCTTCCCCTCCCCACTGCACCTGTATATATGTTTGTACAAATTTATTACTCTATTTATTTTACTTGTACATATTTACTATTCTATTTATTTTGTTAATGATGTGCATCTAGCTATACTTCTATTTATTCTGATGACACCTGTCCACATGTTTTGTTTTGTTGTCTGTCTCCCCCTTCTAGACTGTGAGCCCGTTGTTGGGTAGGGACCGTTTCTAGATGTTGCCAACTTGTACTTCCCAAGGGCTTAGTACAGTGCTCTGCACCCAGTAAGTGCTCAATAAATACGATTGAATGAATGAATGAATGAATATGGGACAGGGACTGCATCCAACCTGATTTACTTGTATCCACCCCAGTGCTTAGTACAGTGCCTGGCACACAGTAAGCGCTTAACAAATACCACAGTTATTAATGATTATTATTATTATTATCCCCACAGTGCTTTGCACATAGTACGCACTTAATAAATGCCATTATTATTATTATTATTATTTTTTTTTTAGGCCCACCATTTTGAAGTCACATGCCCCTGCCAAATACTAAGGTTTTAGGCAAACACGGGTTGTTAGGGTGGTTTCCAAGTTGCAACAGTGTGTGTGGGAGCTGCGAGGGGGGAAGTTGAAATATTTTTGTAGCAGCATGGCTTCAGGGCAGGGGCTTGGGGACTTTCGCACCTGGAGTAGGGTACATCTGGGTTACAAGATCACAAGAGTCAGGATGATTCATTCCCATGGTTACAGTTGCAACTGCAACAGCCAGTTTACTGTAAAAGTTCCAACAAACGAAAGCAGTAACCAATTAATCCAGGCTTTCCGGGGGGGTGGATCAGCAGGACTTCCTGAGTTTTTGTATTTTTTAAATGGTATTTGTTAAGTGCTTACTAAGTGCCAGGCACTGTAGTAAGCACAGGGGTAGATCCAAGATAAATAGGTTGGACACAGTCCATGTCCCAAATGAGGCTCATGGTCTTTAATCCCCATTTGACAGATGAGGGAATTGAGGCCCAGAGAAGTGAAGTGACTCACCCAAGGTCACACAGCAGACACGAGGTAGAGCGGGGATTGGAAGCCAGGTCCTTTTGATTCCCAGGGCTGTGCTCTAATCTGAGAAGATGTGTGACATAAGAATAATAATAATAATAATGGCATTTATTAAGCACTTACTATGTGCAAAGTATTGTTCTAAGCGCTGGGGAGGTTGCAAGGTGATCAGGTTGTCCCATGGGGGGGCTCACAGTCTTCATCTCCATTTTACAGTTGAGGTAACTGAGGCCCACAGAAGTGACGTGACTCGTCCAAGGCCACAGAGCGGACAAATGGCGGAGCCAGGATTGAAACTCATTCATTCATTCAATCTTATTTATTGAGCGCTCACCGTGGGCAGAGCACTGTACTAAGCGTTTGGAAGTATAAATCGGCAACATATAGAGACGGTTGCCCTTCTGATTCTCATATCAGGGCTCTGTCCATTCCACCGTGCCAACCTGCCGCACCCTTCTGGCCCCCTCAACTTCCAACTTCCGGCTCCTCAACTTCCAAGCAGTCAAGCAGTTGGGAAGTGGATTTCCCTACAGTTCACTTGGCCCTGCCCCTGGGCAGGGTGGGGGCCAGCCCCGGGCTGGGGTCATCTATGTCCCTGCCGATTTCCTTCCTGCCTACTCCATGGAAACAGTAGGATGTTCCCACCCTTCTGCTACCAGACGGCTGCCCGCCAGGACTGGGAAAGGCTGGCTTAGTGCCCTGGGAGTCCCCTTCAGTGCCCTTCCATCTGCCCCTCAGAAAACTTCCAGGCTCTGGCCCAACTGGCTCCAGCTCCAAGATCTCAACATAGTCCAGTCGGTCAATCCTATTTATTGAGCGCTTACCATGTGCAGGGCACTGTACTAGCGCTTGAGAGAGGACAATAGAACGACGAACAGACAAATTCAGCGTGGCTCTGCCACGTGTCTGCCGTGCGGCCTTGGGCAAGTTATTTGACTTCTCTGGGCCTCAGTTACCTCATCTGTAAAATGGGGATTAAGACTGTGAGCTCTCTGTGGGACAGGGACTATGTCCAACCTGATTTGCTTGTAATAATAATAATAATGATGATGACATTTATTAAGCGCTTACTATGTACAAAGCACTGTTCAAAGCGCTGGGGAGGTTACAAGGTGATCAGGTTGTCCCACGGGGGGCTCACAGTCTTAATCCCCATTTTTTTTTGACAGATGAGGTAACTGAAGCACAGAGAAGTTAAGTGACTTGCCCAAAGTCACACAGCTAATTGGCAGAGCCGAGATGTGAACCCATGAACTCTAACTCCAAAGCCCATGCTCTTTCCACTGAGCCGTGCTGCTTCTCTTGTAGCCACCCCAGCGCTTAGTACAGTGCCTGGAACATAGTAAGTGCTTAGCAAATACCATAATAATAATAACAAGTGCCATAATTATTATTATTAATATTATTATTGAGACAATGCAGAAGGTAGGGAAGGGACATGGGGAATGTGGAGGGCATAGAGGAGCTAGCCAGTGGGCAATGGAAGCCAGCATTAAGGGTTACCTTTTCCTAACTCCCATCACTATCGACAGCATCGTCAATCAATCAATTGTATTTATTGAGCACTTACTATGTACAGAGTGCTTGGGAGAGTACATTGTAACAGAAGACATGTTCCCTGCCCACATCGAGCTTACAGTCTAAATAGGGAGACTGTCATTAATACAAATGAATAAATTACAGACCTGTAATTCTATTTATTTAGAATTTCATAAATAAATGTATGAGGGAGGGGCTGATGGAGGGGGTGAATAAAGGAGGCAAAACCGAGCCAAGGGTGATGCAGAAGGGAGTGGGAGAAGAGGAAAAGAAGGCTCAGTCAGGGAAAGCCACTTGGAGGAGATGTGCTTTCATCGATGTGGGGAGAGCCAATGTCCGTCAGATAAGCAGCGAGGCTCAGTGGAAAGAGCCCAGGCTTGGGAGTCAGAAGTCATAGGTTCTAATCCTGGCTCCACCAGTTGTTAGCTATGTGACCTTGGGCAAGTCACTTCGCTTCTCTGTGCCTAAGTTCCCTCATCTGTGACTCTGAGCCCACGTGGAACAATCCGATTTCCTTGTAGCCCCCCAGCACTTCGAACAGTGTTTTGCACATAGTAAGTGCTTAACAAATACCATTATTATTATTTTATGAAGAGGAAAGGCATTCCAGGCTAGAGGCAGGTCATGGGTGAGAGGTTGGCATCCAGACAGGAGTGATTGAGGTACAGTGAGTTGTTTGGCATTAAAGGAGCCAAGTGTGCGGACCTGGGGCAGAGACCTTCCCGAGGACACAGAGATCTCTCCGCTGAGCAGCCTCAGTCAGACCAGGTCATTGGCCATCGGAACCACTGTCTTCTGCCCACCAGGCCTCTCGGACATTTCCTTTCTGTTCTGCTGTGGCGGAGAAGCTTTTTCTTCCTTTTCATCATCCATCATCATCAATCGTATTTATTGAGTGCTTACTATGGGCAGAGCACTGTACTAAGCGCTTGGGAAGTACAAATTGGCAACATATAGAGACAGTCCCTACCCAACAGTGGGCTCACAGTCTAAAAGGGGGAGACAGAGAACAAAACCAAACATACTAACAAAATAAAATAGAATAGATATGTACAAGTAAAATAAATAAATAAATAGAGTAATAAATATGTACAAACATATATACATATATACAGGTGCTGTGGGGAAGGGAAGGAGGTAAGATGGGGGGATGGAGAGGGGGACGAGGTGGAGAGGAAGGAAGGGGCTCAGTCTGGGAAGGCCTCCTGGAGGAGGGGGAAGGCCTCCTGGAAGGCCTCCTTTTCTTCATCTTCCCTCCCTTTCCTTGCAGTCCGACCTGATTTCTCAATGGAGAACACAGATTAGGGTGTGACTGCCTAATCCCCAGTTGACAACGACCCAGATTTTTACATTTTTACCTGCCTACACACCAACTCAACCCCTGTTGTCTCCTAATAATTAATTTCATTCATTCAATCGTATTTAGTGAGTGCTCACCATGTACACAGCACTGTACTAAGCACTTGGAAAGTACAATTCAACAATAAATAGAGACGATCCCTGCCCACAACAGGCTGACAGTCTAGAAGGGGGGAAGACAGGCATCAAAACAAGTAAACAGGCATCAGTAGCATCAATATAAATAAATAGAATTATAGATATATACACATCATTAATATTAATAAATAGAATTATAAATATGTACAAATAGACACAAGCGCTGTGGCCGGGGAGAGGGATTGAGCAGAGGGAGGGAGTAGGGGTGATGGGGAGGGGAGGGGGATCAGAGGAAACGGGGGGGCTTAGTCTGGGAAGGTCTCCTGGAGGAGGTGATCCTTCAGTAGGGCTTTGAAGGGGGGAAGTGGGATTGTTTGGTGGATTTGAGGAGGGAGGGCATTCCAGAACAGAGATTGGACATGGGCCAGGGGTCGATGGCGGGACAGGCAAGAATGAGGCCCAGTGAGGAGGTTAGCAGCAGGGGAGCAGAGGGTGTGGGCTGGGCTGGAGAAGGACAGAAGGGAGGTGAGGGAGGAGGGGGTGAGGGGATGGAGAGCTTAGAAGCCAATAGTGAGGAGTTTTTGCTTGATATGGAGGTTGATAGGCAACCACAGGAGATTTGGGGGTGGGGGGCGGCGGGCGACGTGCCCTGACCGTTTCCCTAGAAAGATAATCCAGGAAGCAGAGTGACGTATAGACTGAAGTGGGGAGAGAAAGCAGTTTGGGTGGTCACTAAGGATGCTGATGCAATAATCCAGTCGGGATAGGATGAGTGATTGTACTAATGTAGTAATAGTTGTGGTATTTCTTAAGTGCTTACTAAGTGCTAAGCACTTTTCTAAGCAATGGGGTAGATACAAGATAATCAGGTTGCATACAGTCCCTGCCCCCATAGGGCTCACAGTGGCAATCCTCATTTAACAGATGAGGTAATTGAAGCACAGAGACGTTAAGTGAATTGTTCATGGTGACACAGCAGACACGTGGCAGAGCTGCGATTATTCTCAGTTTCCTTCACAGGCTCCTCCTCTCCCTCCCATCTCCTAACTGTAGGGGTTCCTCAAGGGTCAGATTTTGGTCCCCTTCTGTTCTTCATCTATACTCAGTGCTTAGAACAGTGCTTGGCACATAGTAAGCCCTTAACAAATACCATCAGTATTATTATTACTCACTCCCTTGGTGAACTCATTCTCTCCCACAGCTTCAACTATCACCTCTACGTGGATGACACCCAAATCTACATCTCTGCCCTTGCTCTCTCCCCCTCTCTCCAGGCTCGCATCTCCTCCTGCCTTCAGGACATCTCCACCTGGATGTCCTCCCGCCACCTAAAACTCAACATGTCTCCTTATCTTCCCTCCTAAACCCTGTACACTCTCCGATTTTCCCGTCACTGTGGACAGCACTGCCATTCTTCCCGTCTCACAAGCCCGCAACCTTGGTGTCATCCTCAACTCCGCTCTCTCATTCACCCCACGTAACCAATCCGTCACCAAAACCTGCTGGTCTCACCTTCACAACATCTCCAAGATCCGCCCTTTCCACTCCATCCAAACCATCACCACCTTAGTACATTCACTCATCCTATTCCAACTGGATTATTGCATCAACCTCCTTTCTGATCTACCAAACTCCTGTCTCTCCCCACTTCAGTCTATACTTCACTCTTCTGTCTGGACTATCTTTCTACAGAAATGCTCTGGGCTTGTTGCCCCCCCTCCTCAAAAATCTCCAGTGGTTGCCTATCAACCTCTGTATCAAACAAAAACTCCTCACTATTAACTTCAAATCTCTCCATCACCTGAGCCCTTCTTACCTCACCTCCTTCCTCTCCTTCTACATCCCAGCCCGCACCCTCCACTCCTCTGGTGTTAACGTTCTCACCTGTCCCACTGCCGACCCCTGGCCCATGTCCTACCTCTGGCCTGGAATACCCTCCCTCCTCAACTCTGCCAAACAATCACACTTCCCCCTTTCACACACCTCCTCCAGGAGGACTTCCCAGACTAAGACCCTCTTATCCTCTGCTCTCCTTCCCCACCACCCTGACTTGCTCCCTTTGCTCTACCCCCACCTGTGACAGCACTTGTGTTTATACGAACATATTTATAATTCTATTTATTTATATTAACGATGTGTATAGATCTACAATTCTATTTATTTATGTTGATGCTATTGATGCCTGTTTACTTGTTTTGATGCCTGTCTTTCCCCTCGTCTAGAGTGTGAGCCCGTTGTGGGCAGGGATTGTCTTTCTTTATTGCTCTACTGTACTTTCCAAGCACTTAGTACAGTGCTCTGCACACAGTAAGCACTCAATACAACTGAATTTCATTCATTCATTCATTCAATCATATTTATTAAGTGCTTACTGTGTGCAGAGCACTGTACTAAGCGCTTGGGAAGTACAACTTGGCAACATATAGAGACAGTCCCTACCCAACAATGAGCTCACAGCCTAGAAGGGGAAGACAGACAACAGAATAAAACATGTGGAGAGGTGTCAAGTCATCAGAATAAATAGAAATAAAGCTAGATGCACATCATTAACAAAATAAATAGAATAGTAAATATATACAAGTAATGACTGAATGACTGAATGACTGACTGATTGACTGAATGAATGAATGAACCTAGTTCCTCTACCTCCTAGGCCCAGCCTCTATCCACTAGGTTGAGTGCTTCAGAAACTTCCAACCATTTGACTACGAGACTGTAAGCTCGTTGTGGGGAGGAAATGTATTGTACTTTCCTAAGAGCTTAATACAGTGCTCTGCACACAGTAAGTGCTTAATAAATATGATTGAATGAATGAATGAGTGTCCATTCAGAGAAGCAGCGTGGCTTAGTGGAAAGAGCCCGGGCTTGGGAGCCAGAGGACGTGGGTTCTAATCCTGTCTCCACCACTTGTCTGCTGAGTGACCCTGGGGAAACCACTTCACTTCTCTGTGCCTCAGTTACCGCATCTGTAAAATGGAGATTAAGACTGTGAGCCCCACGTGGGGCAACCTGATTACCTTGAATCCACCCCAGTGCTTAGAACAGTGCTTGGCACATACATATCAAGTACCATAATTATTATTATTACTATGTCCAACCCAATTTGCTTGTATCCACCCCAGCGCTTAGTACATACGGCTACAGCCATTTCAACTTCAACAAGAAGCCCCTCCAGGCTCTGGTGACCAAGGGCCTGCCCGACGTCTGGATGGCGTACGTTCAGTTCGCCCTCTCCTTCCTCATCGCCGGGGACGACAACACCATCGAGGAGGTGCTGGAGCTCAAAGACTTCATCCCGGCCATTTTCAGCACCGGCTTGAAAGAAGAAAGAATCTCCACCATCAACCTCCTACTGTCCACCCTGGGATCCAAGGTGGTTCATAATAAGAGCATCACCCAGACCCAGAAGGTGCGTTTCTTCACCGGGCAAGTCCTGAACCACCTGGCTTCGCTGTACCGCTGGAACGGGATCCACGACGTCAGCACCGAGGACATCCAGGATGCCGAAGGAGGTGGCAAGGCCATGGTCAGAGAGATGACCCACACCTTCCTCATGGATCTCTGCTGCTCACTGAAGCATGGAATTAATTTCTACGATGCGTCACTAGGCACTGCGGGCAGCCCAGCCCGTACCCTCTGCTCCTCTCCTGCTAATCTCCTCACCACGCCTCGTTCTCGCCTGTCCCGCCGTCGACCCCCGGCCCACATCATCCCCCTGGCCTGGAATGCCCTCCCTCCGCACATCAATCAATCAGTCAATCAATCGTATTTATTGAGTGCTTACTGTGTGCAGAGCACTGTACTAAGCGCTTGGGAAGTACAAGCTGGCAACATATAGAGACAGTCCCTACCCAACAGTGGGCTCACAGTCTAAAAGCACATCCGCCAAGCTAGCTCTCTTCCTCCCTTCAAGGCCCTACTGAGAGCTCACCTCCTCCAGGAGGCCTTCCCAGACTGAGCCCCCTCCTTCCTCTCCCCCTCCTCCCCCTCCCCATCCCCCCCGCCTTACCTCCTTCCCTTCCCCACAACACCTGTATAGATGTATATATGTTTGTACGTATTTATTACTCTATTTATTTATTTATTTTACTTGTACATATCTATTCTATTTATTTTATTTTGTTAATATGTTTGGTTTTGTTCTCTGTCTCCCCCTTCTAGACTGTGAGCCCACTGTTGGGTAGGGACCATCTCTATATGTTGCCAACTTGTACTTCCCAAGCACTTAGTACAGTGCTCTGCACACAGTAAGCGCTCAATAAATACGATTGAATGAATGAATGAATGAATACAAAACTGCCTGGCACATAGCAAGTGCTTAACAAATGCCATAATAATAATTATTATTATACTGTCCTCTTCCAAGAGCTTAATACAGTGCTCTGCACACAGTAAGCGTTCAGTAAATACAATTGACTAACTGACTCAATTATCCATCCGCTCCCTTCTTCCTCTGCTCCCCATTACACACTCTTTGCTCCCGCCAAGTATTGTCCCTGGTCCAGGACAATCCTGATTAGCCCTGCGGTGAACCGGTTCCTGGAAAGTTTAATCATTAATCGCCAAAATGCGATTTAGTTGTGACCCTCCTTTTTTTTTGCATTCATTAAGCGCTTACTATGTGCAAGCACTGTTCTAAGCGCTGGGGAGGTTACAAGGCAATCGGGTTGTCCCACAGGGGGCTCATAGTCTGAATCCCCATTTTACAGATGAGGTAACTGAGGCCCAGAGAAGGGAAGCAGCGTGGCTCACTGGAAAGAGCCCAGGCTTTGGAGTCAAAGGTCATGGGTTCAAATTTCGCCTCTGCCAGCTGTCAGCTGTGTGACGTTGGGCAAGTCACTTAACTTTTCTGTGCCTCAGTTCCCTCATCTGTAAAATGGGGATTAAGACTGTGTGCCCTCTGTGTAACCTCCCCAGCGCTTAGAACAGTGCTTTGCACATAGTAAGCACTTAATAAATGCCATTATTATTATTATTATTAAGTGACTTGCCCAAAGTCACACAGCTGCCAAGTGGCGGAGCCGGAATTTGAACCCATGACCTCTGACTCCAAAGCCCGGGCTCTTCCCACTGAGCCACGCTGCTTCCCCAGCTGCTTCTCCTTCATATCAAACTCTCACTACAGAGCTACTGATTGGGATCTGGAGAGCGGGAAGGGAAGAACAGGAGCCGTAACCCCCTGCCCCTTCCCGCCCCCACCAAAACCAGTCCTGTTTGCATGGCCTAATGGATGGGGCTCAGAACCGGGAGTCAGAAGGTCATGGGTTCTAATCCCAGCTCCTCCACGTGTCTGTTGTGTGACCCTGGGCAAGTCACTTTACTTCTCTGCGACTCAGTGACCTCATCTGTAAAATTGAGATTGAGACTGTGGGCCTCTTGTGGGACGGGGACTGTGTCCAACCCGATTTGCTTGTATCCACCACAGCGCTTAGTAATAATAATAGTAATAATAATGATGGCATTTATTAAGCGCTTACTATGTGCAAAGCACTGTTCTAAGTGCTGGGGAGGTTTCAAGGTGATCAGGTTATCCTACGGGGCGCTCACAGTCTTCATCCCCTGTGAAGCAGCGTGGCTCAGTGGAAAGAGCCCGGGCTTTGGAGTCAGAGGTCGTGGGTTCAAATCCCAGCTCTGCCACTTGTCAGCTGTGTGACTTTGGGCAAGTCACTTCACTTCTCTGGGCCTCAGTTCCCTCATCTGTAAAATGGGGAATAAGACTGTGAGCCCCCCGTGGGACAACATCATCACCTTGTAACCTCCCCAGTGCTTAGAACAGTGCTTTGCACATAGTAAGTGCTTAATAAATGCTATCATTATTATTGCTATTATTATCCCCATTTTACAGTTGAGGTAACTGAAGCCCAGAGAAGTGAAGTGACTTGCCCAAAGTCACGCAGCTGACAATTGGCGGAGCTGGGATTTGAAACCATGACCTCTGACTCCAAAGCCCGGGCTCTTTCCACTGAGCCATGCTACTTCAATACAGCACCTGGCACAGAATAATCACTTAACAAATACCAATCAACCAATCAGTCAATCGTATTTATTGAGCTTTTACTGTGTGCAAAGCACTGTACTAAGCGCTTGGGAAGTACAAGTTGGCAACATATAGAGACAGTCCCTACCCAACAGTGGGCTCACAGTCTAAAGTCTAAAATACCACAATTATTATTATTATTATTTTCTGGGCGCAGTTTTTCAAGAAACAGCATGGCCTAGTGAAAAGACCACAGACCTGGGAGTCAGAGGAGCTGGGTTCTAATCCCAGCTCCGCCCCTCGTCTGCTGTGGGACCTTGGGCCAGTCACTTCACTTCTCTGGTCCTCAGTTACCTCATCTGTAAATTGGGGATTAAGACTGTGAGCCCACATGGGACATGGACTGTGTTCCATCTAATTATCTTGTATCTACCCCGGCACTTAGTACAGTGCCTGGGATGTAGTAAGCATTTAATAATAATAATGATAGTATTTAGTAAGCACTTACTATGTGCAAAGCACTGTTCTTAGCGCTGGGGAGGTTACAAGGTGATCAAGTTGTCCCACAGGGGGGCTCACAGTCTTAATCCTCATTTTCCAGATGAGGTCACTGAGGCCCAGAGAAGTTAAGTGACTTGCCCAAAGTCACACAGCTGATAGTTGGTGGAGCAGGAATTGGAACCCATGACTTCTGACTCCAAAGCCCGTGCTCTTTCCACTGAGCCACGTTGCTTCTCAAATACCATTTTTTAAAAAAAGTTACAATAATTACAGTATTGGTTAAGTGATTATTATGTGCCAAGCACTGTTTTAAGTGCTGGGGTAGATACAAGGTAATCAGGTTGGGGACAGTCCCTGGTCACACAGCAGACAGTGGCAGAGCCAGAGTGGCAGAGTGGATAGAGCACGGGCCTGTCAGAAGGTTACGGGTTCTAATTCAGCCACTGTCACTTGTCTGCTGTGTGACTTTGGGTAATCAATCAATCAATCAATCAATTGTATTTATTGAGCGCTTACTGTGTGCAGAGCACTGGACTAAGCGCTTGGGAAGTACAAGTTGGCAACATATAGAGACAGTCCTTACCCAACAGTGGGCTCACAGTCTAAAAGGGGGAGACAGAGAACAAAACCAACCATACTAACAAAATAAAATAAATAGAATAGATAGGTACAAGTAAAATAAATAAATAAATAGAGTAATAAATCTGTACAAACATATATACATCTATACAGGTGCTGTGGGGAAGGGAAGGAGGTAAGATGGGGGGGATGGAGAGGGGGATGAGGGGGAGTGGAGGGAAGGGGCTCAGTCTGGGAAGGCCTCCTGGAGGAGGTGAGCTCTCAGTAGGGCCTTGAAGGGAGGAAGAGAGCTAGCTTGGCGGATGGGCAGACAGAGGGCAAGTCATGAAGCAACGTGGCTCGGTGGCAAGAACGCAGGCTTGGGAGTCAGGGGTCATGGGTTCTAATCCTGCCTCTGCCACTGACCAGATGTGTGATTTTGGGCAAGTCACTTCACTACTCTGCACCTCAGTTACCTCTGTGAAATGGGGATTAACACTGTGAACCCCAAAGTGGGAAAACCTGATTACCTGATAGAACAGCGCTTGGCACATAGTAAGCGCTTAAAAAATGCCATTATTATATTATGTCTCTTCTCTGGGCCTCTGTGACCTCATCTGTAAAATGGCGATTGAGACTGTGAGCCCCATGTGGGACAGGGACTGTGTCCAACCTGATTTACTTGTATCCACCCCAGCTCTTAGCACAGTTCATTCATTCATTCATTCAATCAAATTTATTCAGTGCTTACTATGTGCAGAGCACTGTACTAAGCGCATGGGAAAGTACAATACAACAATTAACAGTGACATTGAGCTCCCAGTCTAGAGAAGCAGTGTGGCTCAGTGGAAAGAGCCTGGGCTTTGGAGTCAGAGGTCATGGGTTCAAATCCCGGTTCTGCCAATTGTCAGCTGTGTGACCTTGGGCAAGTCACTTCACTTCTCTGGGCCTCAGTTCCCTCATCTGTAAAATGGGGATTAAGGTTGTGAGCCCCCCGTGGGACAACCTGATCACCTTGTAGCCTCCCGGCGCTTAGAACAGTGCTTTGCACATAGTAAGCGCTTAACAAATACCATCATTATTATTATTATTAGAGGGGAGCTCACAGTCTACAGGGGCTGGCACATAGCGAGCACTTAACAAATATCTTAATCATTATTATTATTATTATTATTAGAACCTGTGATCTTCTGATTCCCAGGCCCGTGCTCTACTCACTGCACCACGCTGCTTAATCTTGAGAGCTGTAGGCTGAGACAAAATGGCTTCTGCCCAGAAGGCTCCCCTGCTTCTGAAGGAACCAGCGTGGCTCAGTGGAAAGAGCCTGGGCTTTGGAGTCAGAGGTCATGGGTTCAAATCCCGCTCCACCAACTGTCAGTTGTGTGACTTTGGGCAAGTCACTTAACTTCTCCGGGCCTCAGTGACCTCATCTGTAAAATGGGGATGAAGACTGTGAGCCCCCCGTGGGACAACCCGATCACCTTGTAACCCCCCCAGCGCTTAGAACCGCGCTTTGCACATGGTAAGTGCTTAATAAATGCCATCATTAAATTAAATTAAATTAACCGACCAGTAAATAAACTCTTACCGACCAGTTCCTCCCTTTCATTCATTCAATCGTATTTATTGAGTGCTTACTGTGTGCAGAGCACCGTACTAAGCGCTTGGAAAGTACAATTCGGCAACAGATAGAAACAATCCCTACCCAACAATGGGCTCATGGTCTAGAAGGGGGAGACAGACAACAAAACAAAACAAGCAGACAGGCATCAATCGCATCAAAATAGATAAATAGAATTCTAGATATATACCCATCATTAATAAAATTAATAGAATAAAAAATATGTACAAATATACACAAGTGCTGTGGGGTGGGGAAGGGGGTAGAGCAGAGGGAGGGAGTGGGGATGATGGGGAGGGGAGGAGGAGCAGAGGAAAGTGGGGGGCTCAGTCTGGGAAGGCCTCCTGGAGGAGATGAGCTCTCAGTAGGGCTTTGAAGGGAGGAAGGGAGCTAGTTTGGCAGATGTAAGGAGGGAGGGCATTCCACATCAGAGGTAGGATGTGGGACAGGAGTCGTTTCATTCAATCGTATTTATTGAGCGCTTACTGTGTGCAGAGCACTGTACCAAGCGCTTGGGAAGTACAAGTCGGCAACATACAGACACGGTCCCTACCCAACAGCGGGCTCACAGTCTAGAAGGTGGGCAAGTTTCAAAGTACAGTAGCCCATACCAGGTTTCCTAATCTCCTCACCATGCCTCGTTCTCGCCTGTCCCGCCATCAACCCCCCGCCCACGTCATCCCCTGGGCCTGGAACGCCCTCCCTCTGCCCATCCGCCAAGCTAGCTCTCTTCCTCCCTTCAAGGCCCTACTGAGAGCTCACCTCCTCCAGGAGGCCTTCCCACACTCAGCCCCCTCCTTCCTCTCCCCCTCGTCCCCCTCTCCATCCCCCTCATCTTACCTCCTTCCCTTCCCCACAGCTCCTGTATACATGTATATATGTTTGTAAATATTTATTACTCGATTTATTTATTTTACTTGTACATATCTATTCTATTTATTTTATTTTGTTAGTATGTTTGGTTTTGTTCTCTGTCTCCCCCTTTTAGACTGTGAGCCCACTGTTGGGTAGGGACCGTCTCTATATGTTGCCAACTTGTACTTCCCAAGCGCTTAGTACAGTGCTCTGCACACAGTAAGCGCTCAATAAATACGATTGATTGATTGATTCCCTAGTCCCCGTCTCCACCCCAGCCTTCCACCACTCTTTGATCTCTCTGCCATTTAACAGTTGTGTGACTTTGGTCAACTAACTTAACTTCTCAGTACCTCAGTTACCTCAGGTACCTCAGTCACCTCCTCCAGAAGGCCTTCCTAAACTGAGCCCCTCCCTTTCCTCTGCTCCTCCTCCCCTCCCCATCGCCCCTACTCCCTCCCGCCTTCTGCTCTACCGCCCTCCCTGCCCCAGAGCACTTGTGTATATTTGTACATATTTATTA
This sequence comes from Tachyglossus aculeatus, assembly GCF_015852505.1. Classification (NCBI taxonomy): domain Eukaryota; kingdom Metazoa; phylum Chordata; class Mammalia; order Monotremata; family Tachyglossidae; genus Tachyglossus; species Tachyglossus aculeatus. The sequence goes on along the minus strand of NC_052087.1, from coordinate 52,380,353 downwards.
TTCTACTGATTTTATTAATGATGTATACATACCTAAAATTTTATTTATCTATTTTGATGCTATTGATGCCTGTCTACTTGTTTGGTTTTGTTGTCTCTCTCCCCCTTCTAGACTGTGAGCCCATTGTTGGGTAGGGATTGTCTCCATCTGTTGCTGAATCATACTTTCCAAGCCCTTAGTACAGTGCTCTGCACACAGTAAGCGCTCAATAAATACAAATGAATGAATGAAAATGGAGATTAAGACTGTGAGCCCCACCTAGGACAACCCTGTATCTCCCCCATTGCTTAGAACAGTGAATGGCACATAGTAAGCACTTAATAAATGCCATTATTATGATTAGAGAAGCAGCTTGGCTCAGTGGAAAGAGCCCGGGCTTTGGAGTCAGAGGTCATGGGTTCAAACCCCGGCTCCGCCAGTTGTCAGCTGTGTGACTTTGGGCAAGCCACTTCACTTCTCTGCGCCTCAGTTACCTCATCTGTAAAATGGGGATTAAGACTGTGAGGTCCCCGTGGGACAAACTGATCACCTTGTAACCTCCCCAGCGCTTAGAACAGTGCTTTGCACATAGTAAGTGCTTAATAAATGCCATCATCATTATTATTAAGTGCTTAACAAATACCGTCATGATTATTATTGTTATTATTATCTCTCCATCTTCCTATGCCAGAATCCTTCCAGCTGGCAGAAAGACCCATCCATCATCAGCTGCTCTGTCTCTTAAAGCGACCTAGAAAAGTGAATGTTTTTTAGCAAGATGCAGTTCAGACGCTAGGCATCCTTTAAATTGGTGGGGAAAAACCACAGTCCAGTTGTCCTTGAGTGACCTCACTCTTTCCATCCTCTCTGTCTGTTTCTGGTCTGGTCCTATCGCCCAGAGCTATCATTTTCCTTCCGGGGCTCTGGAGACAAGGAGGCCTTGTCTCGTTACCAAGAGGAAGAGGCCACCAGCTCGCTGCTCTGCCTCCCCCTTAACGAGTTGATCCCGATTCCCGAAATTCTGCCTAGCGGGCCAGGGCGGGAGAGGGCAGAGGAGGTCGGAGGGAGAGGAATGGGGACATTTCTGATAACCAAGTTCCTAAGAAGGCACCGCACCCAAAAAGCCAGCCCCTGCTCCCCACCAAGACTGCTTGGCCTTGTGGCCTGGGAGTCGGAGGACCTGGGTTCTAATCCTGGCTTTACCATATAACCGCTGTGTGACTTGGGGCAAGTCACTTGACTTCTACGGGCCTCAGTCACCCCATCTGTCAAATGGGGATTAAGAGTCAGCCCCATGTGAGCCCGCTGTTGGGTAGGGACCGTCTCTATATGTTGCCAACTTGCACTTCCCAAGCGTTTAGTACAGTGTGCTGCACACAGTGAGTGCTCAATAAATACTACTGAATGAATGAATGAATGTGGGACAGAGTCTGTGTCCAACCTGATTAACTTGTAGAAGCAGCGTGCCTAAGTGGAAAGAGCCCGGGGTTGGGAATCAGAGATCGTGGGTTCTAATCCCGGCTCTGCCACTTGTCAGTGGTGTGATTTTGGGCAAGTCACTTCACTTCTCTGTGCCTCAGTTAGCTCATCTGTAAAATGGGGATGAAGCCTGCGAACCCCACGTGGGACAACCTGATAACCTTGTATCTACCCCAGGACTTAGAACAGTGCTTGGCACATAGTAAGCACTTAACAAATACCATCATTATTATTATCTACCCCAGTGCTTAGAACAGTGCTTTGGACGTAGTAAAGCACTTTAACAAATACCATAATGTTATTATTAGAATGGCGTTAGAGTTGGTGGACATAACATGACATGACATGAGAAGAGAAGAGAAGCAGCATGGCTCAATGGAAAGAGTACGGGCTTTGGAGTCAGAGGTCATAGGTTCAAACCCCGGCTCCGCAATTGTCAGCTGTGTGACTTTGGGCAAGTCACTTAACTTCTCTGGCCCTCAGTTATCTCATCTATAAAATGGGGATTAAGACTGTTAGCCCCCTGAGGGACAACCTGATCACCTTTTAACCTCCCCAATGCTTAGAACAGTGCTTTGCACATAGTAAGCGCTTAATAAATGCCATTATTATTATTATTATAATGACATGAGTTGGTGGACATGATCCTTGCCCACTAGGTGCTTATGGTCTACAGGGGGAGAAAGGGATTAAAATAAATAAGCGCCTAACAAACATTATTATTATTAATATCATTATTATTATTATTATTACTATGTTGGACCAGGGATTTCACACTGCCCGGCTATTGTCTAGTGAGGCCAGTTCAAGGAAACACCAATCCAGTTAAAAAGCCTCCTGGCAGATGAGTCCACATGCCAATCTGGCCCATGCCATCTGGGTGTGGTCTTGATTTCCCTGTCCCGAGCAGGATGGAAAAGACTGAACTGGCAGGAGCTCTTGGCCTCTCCAGACTACTGGTCCCTAGAGTCGCCCATCCTGGAACCTGCCGCCCTGAGGGTAATAATAATAATAATTACGTTTAGGCACTTACTTTGTGTCAAGCACTGTTCTAAGCCCTGGGGTGGGTAACAGTTCATCAGGTTGGAGGCCGTCCCTGCCCCATATTGGGCTCACGGTCTTAATCCCCATTTTACAGATGAGGTAACTGAGGCCCAGAGAAGTGAAGTGACTTACCCAAGGTCACTTAGCATCAGGCAGAAACTCCTCACCCTCGGCTTCAAGGCTGTCCATCACCTTGCCCCCTCCTACCTCACCTCCCTTCTCTCCTTCTACAGCCCAGCCCGCACCCTCCGCTCCTCTGCCGCTAATCTCCTCACGGTGCCTCGTTCTCGCCCGTCCCGCTGTCGACCCCCGGCCCACGTCCTCCCCCGGGCCTGGAATGCCCTTCCTCTGCCCATCCGCCAAGTTAGCTCTCTTTCTCCCTTCAAGGCCCTACTGAGAGCTCACCTCCTCCAGGAGGCCTTCCCAGACTGAGCCCCTTCCTTCCTCTCCCCCTCGTCCCCCTCTCCATCTTACCTCCTTCCCTTCCCCACAGCACCTATATATATGTATATATGTTTGTACATATTTATTACTCTATTTATTAATTAATTAATTAATTTATTTATTTATTTGTGCATATCTATTCTATTTATTTTATTTTGTTAGTATGTTTGGTTTTATTCTCTGTCTCCCCCTTTTAGACTGTGAGCCCACTGTTGGGTAGGGACTGTCTCTATATGTTGCCAACTTGTACTTCCCAAGCGCTTAGTACAGTGCTCTCCACACAGTAAGCGCTCAATAAATACGACTGATTGATTGATTGATTGATTGATTGATTAGCAGACATGTGGTGGAGCTAGGATTAGAACCCAGCTCCTTCTAACTCTCAGGCTCCGGCTCTATCCACTAAGCCAACTAGGACTAGGAGACATTCCGTTACCCAGTTGCCCCTGCCGAAAAGCACCCCCCCCCCCCACCCCGCTTCCCACACCAGACTGTAAACCCACTGTGGGCAGGGATTGTCTCTTTTTTTGCTGTATTGTACTTTCCAAGCTCTTAGTACAGTGCTCTGCACACAGTAAGCGCTCAATAAATACGATTGAATTAATTTTCATCCCCCTCCCTCCTTCCCTGCCTTAGGACTGAGTGTGGCTCACTACCCCACCCCCAGTGACAAAGACCCTTAGAGAAGGGTCTTAGAGAAGGCATGGCTCAGTGGCAAGAGCCTGGGCTTGGGAGTCAGAGGTCATGGGTTCAAATCCCAACTCCTCCACTTAATAATAATAATGGCATTTATTAAGCACTTACTATGTGCAAAGCACTGTTCTAAGCACTGGGGAGGTTACAAGGTGATCAGGTTGTCCCACGGGGGGCTCACAGTCTTCATCCCCATTTTACAGATGAGGGAACTGAGGCACAGAGCAGCTAAGTGACTTGCCCAAAGTCACACAGCTGACAATTGGTGGAACCAGGATTTGAACCCATGACCTCTGACTCCAAAGCCCATGCTCTTTCCTACTGAGCCATGCTGCTTCTCATCTGCTGTGTGACTTTGGGCAAGCCACTTGACTTCTCTGGGCCTCAGTTCCCTCATCTGTCAAATGGGGATTAAGACTGTGAGCCCCAAGTGGGACAACCTGATCACCTTGTATCCACCCCAGCGCTTAGGACAGTGCTGGGCACATAGTAAGCGTTTAACAAATACCAAAATTATTATGATTAAAGACCCCATTTTGTATTCAATAGCTAACTGTATTCTCACTCAACCCAACCCAAGCTATTTATTCGTCTTCTCAGTCGCTTTCACCCCCATGTCCCCTATAACAATTCAGCCATCTCCAGGACTGCTTTGACTACTGGACTCCTCCCTACACTGCCCCAGAGAAAATTCATTCATTCTTTCATTCAATCATATTTATTGAGCTCTTACTGTGTGCAGAGTGCTGTACTAAGCGCTTGGAAAGTACAATTTAGCAACAGAGACAATCCCTGTCCACAATGGACTCACAGTCTAGAATGGGGAAGATAGGCATCAAAACAAGTAAACAGGCATCAACAGAATCAATATAAATAAATAGAATTATAGATAGATACACATCATTAATGTAAATAGAATTATACATATGTACGTATATATACAAGGGCTGTGGGGGGGAAGAGGTAGAGCAGAGGGAGGGAGTCAGGGCTGGTGGGGAGGGTAGGGGGAGCAGGGGAAAAGGGGGGCTTAGTCTGGGAAGGCCTCCTGAAGGAGGTGAGCTTTCAGTAGGGCTTTGAAGGGAAGGGGGGAGTGTGATTGTTTGGCAGATTTGAGGAGGGAGGGCATTCCCAGCCAGAGGTAGGACATGGGCCAGGGGTCGACGGTGGGACAGTTGAGAACAGAGGAACGGAGTGTGCGGACTGGGATGTAGAAGTCGAGAAAGTAGGTGAGGTAGGAGGGGGCAAGAAGATGGAGAGCTTTGAAGCCAATAGTGAGGAGTTTTTGCTTGATACGGAGGTTGATAGGCAACTACTGGAGATTTTTGAGGAGGGGAGTGACATTCCCAGTACGTTCCTGCAGAAAGATAATCCGGGCAGCAGAGTGAAGTATAGACTAAAGAAAATTCAGCTAGAGCCCCCGGGCTCCCCTAGTCATTCATTCATTCAATCGTATTTATTGAGCTCTGTGTGCAGAGCACTATACTAAGCACTTGGGAAGTACAAGTTGGCAACATATAGAGACGGTCCCTACCCAACAACGGTCTCAAGTCTAGAAGGGGGAGACGGACAACAAAACAAAACAAGTGGGCAGGTGTCAAGTCATCAGAACAAATAGAATTAAAGCTAAATGCACATCATTAACAAAATAAATAGAATAGCAAATACGTACAAATAAAATAGAGTAATAAATCTGTACGAACATATATATAGGTGCTGTGGGGAGGGGAAGGAGGTAGGGCTGGGGGGTGGGGAGGAGGAGAGGAAAAAGGGGGCTCAGTCTGGGAATGCCTCTTGGAGGAGGTGAGCTCTCAGTAGGAGAGTAATCCTTGGCTTTTTTGCACTGAATGGCCCATGGATGCTTCAACCATCGCTTCTGGGTATCACCCGAGGATGTTGTTGTTGCTATGGCATATTAAGGGGTAACTGATCTAAATGCTGTCATTTACCTCACTGATCTCACCATGACCTTTCAGCCCCCCCCACCCCACCCCCACCCCAGTCTGCCCATTCCAGTCCTCACCTCCCGAACCTGCTCTGCCACCCAACTCTTTCCCTCCCCGCATGCCGGCCCCTGCCAACTCACTCCCATCCAAACTCTCCCCACCTCACTCTGCCTCTCCACAACTGCTGCCAAGTGTAGCCTATGTGGCCTTCTCCATCATGGAGAAGCTTCCCTTCATCCTTGACCTGTTCTTGTCCCGCCCTCTCTTCCTCCTCGCCATCATTCTTTCATTCATTCATTCAATCGTACTTATTGAGCGCTTACTGTGTGCAGAGCACTGTACTAAGCGCTTGGGAAATACAAGTTGGCAACATCTAGAGACGGTCCCTACCCAACAACTGGCTCACAGTCTAGAAGGGGGAGACAGACAATAAAACAACATGTGTAGATGGGTGTCAAAATGGTCAGAACAAATATAATTAAAGCTATATGCACATCGTTAACAAAATAAACTGAATAGTAAAGATGTATAAGTAAAATAAACAGAGTAATAAATCTGTACAAATGTATACAAGTGATGTGGGGAGGGGAAGGAGGTAGGGCAGGGAGAGTGGGGAGGAGGAGAGGAAAAATTGGGCTTTGTTTGGGAAGGCCTCCTGGGGGAGGTGAGCTCTCACTAGGGCTTTGAAGGGAGGAAAAGAGCTAGCTTGGCGGATGTGCAGAGGGAGGGGTGAAACCTGGCTCGCCCCCAATGACACGGTCTCCCCTGTTGCTCTCTCAAAAGGAGGCCTCTTCTTCTCCCACTCCCCCAGACTCACCAGGAAAGGAGGAGGTGTCAGCTTCCTTCTGGAGCCCCAATCCCACTTTGGCACTATCCCTCCTCCCCCTTCCCTTTCTTCAAGCTCCTTTGGAGGCCATAACATTCGCCTCTACCACCCCCTCCAGATTCTTGTAGCTGTCATCTACCACCGCCCTGGTCCACCTCCAACTTCTTTAACCATTTCTCACGTTCCTTCTCTCTTTTTCCACGACCACTTTGATCCTTGGCGACTTCAACATCCACAGAGATGTACCCGGCGACTCCTCTGCGGCAGGCTTTCTATCACTCCTCAACTCCACCGACTCCACTTCACCCCACTTACCCCACCCACCAACTTGGACACACACTCTGTCTCATCATCTCTAAACGCTGCCCAATCTCTATCCTCACCAACCCTGAAATCCCTCTCTCTGACCACAACCTTCTCACTCGCCTCCTCTCCCACACTCTTCCTCCCCATAAATCTGTACTATTCCCCCTCAGAGACCTCTGACCTCTCAATCCCATCCATCTCTGTCAGAGCATCACACTCCACATAGCCTCTATACCCAATCTACCCACTCTTCATGACCAAATAGATGCTCTCGACTCCACCCTCTCTACTCAACTCAACTCCCTCGTTCCCCTTTCTCTTTGCCGCTCTCGTACCACTAACCCACAGCCTTGGATCACTGCCACTGTCCATCTTCTTCACTGTTATGCTCGAGCTGCTGAAGGCTGCCAGCAGAAATCTAAGCATCAGGCCGACTTTGTCCACTTCAAGTTTGTCCTTTCTGGCCTTAATTCTGCCCCCTCCTCAGCCAGGGAAAACTATTTCTCTTCGCTTATTGGCACCCATGTCCATCACCCTCACCATTTGTTCCGGGCATTTAACTCCCTCCTCAGGCCCTCTCTCCCCCTTTCCCCCAACGATCTGGCCATCTACTTCATTAAGAAAATTAACACCATTAGGTGTGAACTCCCCCAAATCACTCCTCCTCCATTCCTCTGCCTCTCGGCCCTCTTTTCAGCTTTCCCGTCCTTCTCAGCACTATATCCAGAGGAGATCTCCCTGCCTCCTCTCAAGTGCCACCCCCTCCACAGGCACTTCCATTCCTTCGCACCTTAGGAAAACTCTCACCCCGTCCCTCCTTCCCTCCTTAACTACCATCTTCAAATTCTCACTCTCCAATGGTTTTTTTCCCACTGCCTTCAAACACGCCCACATCTCCCCCATCCTAAAAAACCCTCCCTTGACCCCCCCCCAGCCCCCTCCAGTTATCGCCCCATCTCCATCCTACCTTTCCTCTCCAAACTCCTTGAGCAAGTCGACTACACTCGCTGCCTCGAATTCTTCTCTTCCAACTTTCTCCTGGACCCCCTCCAATCTGGCTTCCAAACCCTTCACTTCACTGAAACTGCCCTCTCAAACGTCACCAATGATCTCCTTCTTGCCAAATCCAACGGCTCCTACTCCATCCTAATCCTCCTCGACCTCTCAGCTGCCTTTAACACTGCAGACCATCCCCATCTCCTCGATACGTTATCTAATCTTGGCTTCACTGGTTCGGTCCTCTCCTCGTTCTCCTCTTATCTGAGAACTGTTTATTCTCATTCTCCTTCACAAGCTCCTCTTCTGCCTCCCACCCCCTAACTGTGGGGGGTCCCTCAAGATTCAGTTCTTCGTCCCCTTCTATTCTTCATCTACACTCATTCCCTTGGAGAACTCATTCGCTCCCACGGCTGCAACTGTCCTCTCAATGTAGATGATAATCTACATCGTTTTGTTAATGATGTGCAACTGCTTTAATTTAATTTAATTAATAGCTTTAATTCTATTGGTTCTGACGACTTGACACCTGTCCACATGTTTGGTTTTGTTCTCTTTCTCCCCCTTTTAGACTGTGAGCCCACTGTTGGGTAGGGACTGTCTCTATATGTTGTCAACTTGTACTTCCCAACTGCTTAGTCCAGTGCTCTGCACACAGTAAGCGCTCAATAAATACAATTGAATGAATGACTCTTCTCTGTTCTCTCTCCTTCCCTCCAGACTCGCATCTCCTCCTGACTTCAAGAAATCTCTACTTGGATGTCCTCCCACCACTTCAAGCTCAACATGTCCAAGACATGTCTCCTTATCTTCCCACCTAAAACCTGTCCTCACCTGAACTTTCCCATCACCATGGATGGCACAATCATCCTTCCCGTCTCAACAGCCCATAACCTTGGAGTCATCCTTAACACCTCTCTCTCATTCACCCCATATAGACAATCCATCACCAAATCCCGATGGTCTCACCTTCCCAACATCACTAATATCTGCCCTTTCCTCTCCACACAAACCGCTACCATGTTAGTACAATCCCTCATCCTATCCCACCTGGATCATCATCATCAATCGTATTTATTGAGCGCTTACTGTGTGCAGAGCACTGTACTAAGCGCTTGGGAAGTACAATTTGGCAACATATAGAGACGGTTACTGCATCAGCCTCTTTTCTGACCTCCCAACCTCCTGTCTCTCCCCACTTCAGTCCTTACTTCACTCTGCTGCCTGGATTATCTTTCTACAGAAACACTACGTGCATGTCACCCCCTTCCTCAGAAATCTCCAGTGGTTGCCTGGCAACTTCCCTATCAAACAAAAACTCCTCAATATTGGCTTTAAAGCCCTCCATCACCTTGCAAAGAGCCCGGGCTTGGGAGCCGGAGGACGTGGGTTCTAATCCCGGCTCTGCTGTGTGACTTTGCTTCTCTGTGCCTCGGTGACCTCATCTGTAAAATGGGGATTGAGACTGTGAGCCTCATGCGGGACAACCTGATTACCTTGTATCTACCCCAATGCTTAGAACAGTGCTTGGCGCATCGTAAGCGCTTAACAAATGCCATCATTATTATTCTTATAGTGAAGCAGCATGACTCTGTGGAAAGAGCCCAGGCTTTGGAGCCAGATGTCATGGGTTCAAATCCCGGCTTCGCCAACTGTCAGCTGTGTGTGACTTTGGGCAAATAACAACTTCTCTGTGCCTCAGTTACCTTATCTGTAAAATGGGGATCAATCAATCAATCAATCGTATTTATTGAGCACTTACTGTGTGAAGAGCACTGTACTAAGCACTTGGGAAGTACAAGTTGGCAACATATAGAGACAGTCCCTACCCAACAGTGGGCTCACAGTCTAAAAGGGGGAGACAGAGAACAAAACCAAGCATACTAACAAAATAAAATAAATAGAATAGATATGTACAAGTAAAATAAATAAATAGAGTAATAAATATGTACAAACATATATACATATATACAGGTGCTGTGGGGAAGAGAAGGAGGTAAGACGGTGGGGATGGAGAGGGGAGACGGGGGGGATGGAGAGGGGATGAAGTGGATGAAGACTGTGAGCCCCATGTGTGACAATCTGATCACCTTGTAACCTCCCCAGTGCTTAGAACAGTGCTTTGCACATAGTAAGCGCTTAATAAATGCCATTATTATTATTATCATTGTTGTTGTTGTTATTATTATTACCTCACCTCGCTTCTCTCCTTCTACATCCCAACCCACACACTCTGCTCCTCTGGTGCCGCTAACTTTCTCACATTGCCTCGATCTTTACTGTCTCGCCACCAACCCCTGGCCCAAGTCCTACCTCTGCTGGAACACCCTCCCTCCTCAAATCCTCCATACAATCACTCTTCCCCCCTGCAAAGCCCTATTGAAGGCACACCTCCTCCAAGAGGCCTTCCCAGACTAAGCCCCCCTTTTCCTCAGCTCCCCCTCCCTTCCACATCACCTCGACTCACTCCCTTTGATCTAGCCCCCTCTGTTTATCTATAGAATAAATAAATTCTATTTATTTATATTGATGCCTATTTACTTGTATTGTTGTCTGTCTCCTCACTTCTAATAATAATAATAATAATAATAATGATGGCATTTATTAAGCGCTTACTATGTGCAACGCACTTTTCTAAGCGCTGGGGACGTTACAAGGTGGTCAGGTTGTCCCATGTGGGGCTCACAGTCTTAATCCCCATTTTACAGATGAGGTAACTGAGGCACAGAGAAGTGAAGTGACTTGCCCAAAGTCACACAGCTGACAATTGGCAGAGTTGGGATTTGAACCCGTGACCCCTGACTCCAAAGCCCGTCCTCTTACCAATGAGCCATGCTGCTTCCTGCTCCCTTCTAGACTGCGAGCCCACTGTGGGCAGGGATTGTCTGTCTTTATTGCTATATTGCATTTTCCAAGCGCTTGGTAGTGTTCTACACATAGTAAGTGCTCAATCAATATGACTGAATGAATGAATGAAAGTCATGTGGAAGGGTTCCTGAGTTCCTCTCCCATTTTACAGATGGGAAAACTGAGCCCCAGAGAGAAAAACATGGCTTGTCTGAGGAATTGAGATGGCAGTGTGGCTTAGTGGGAGAAGTAGCACGGAACTAGGTGTTGGGAGTCAGTCTATCAATCGAGGGTAATTATTGAGTGCCTATTGGATGCATTAATTAATTGCAATAAATCAATCATATTTATTGAGCACTTAATGTGTGCAGAGCACTGTACTGAACACTTGGGAGAATACAATATACCAGAGTTGGTAGACATGTTCCCTGGCCATAAGGAGCCTAGGGTTCAGAGCACTGTACTAAACACTTGGGAAAATATAATATAACAGAGCTGGTAGATATGATCCCTGTCCACAAGGAGTTTACAGTCTATAGGAGAAATGGATATTAAAAATAATAATAACTATGGCATTTGTTAAGCACTTACTATGTGCCAAGCACTATCCTAAGCGCTAGGGTAGATACAAGATAATCAGGTTGTCCCACGTGGGGCTCATACTTTTAATTCCCATTTTACAGATGAGGTAACTGAGGCCCAGAGAAGTGAAGTAACTTGCCCAAAGTCACACAGCTGACAATTGGCAGAGCCGGAATTTGACCCCATGACCTCTGACTCCAAAGCCCGGGCTCTTTCCCAGAGCCACACTGCTTCTCAAGTGCTTAGTATAGTGACGTGCACCCAGTAAGTGCTCAATTAATTAAACATTAAATTAATGATGAGTATATGTCTATAATTCTGTCTATTTATAATGATGCTACTGATGCCCGTTTACTTGTTTCGATGTCTGTCTCCCCCTCTTCTAGACTGTGTGCCCATTGTGGACAGGGATTGCCTCTATTTGTTGCTGAATTGTACTTCCTAAGTGGTTGGTACAGTGCTCTGCGCACAGTAAGTGCTCAGTAAATACGACTGAAAGAACAAATTGTACATATTGTACATATTTACTATTCTATTTATTTTATTTTGTTAATAGGTTTTGTTTTGTTCTCTGTCTCCCCCTTCTAGACTGTGAGCTCACTGTTGGGTAGGGGCTGTCTCTATATGTTGCCAACTTGTACTTCCCAAGCGCTTAGTACAGTGCTCTGCACACAGTAAGCACTCAATAAATACGATTGAATGAACGAATGAATGAACAAATGAAATACCATTGATGATTTTCATGAGTATTGTAGGGTTGGAGTGGGGATCAAGGTGATTAAGGGGTCTACGGCCAAGGGGAGGCAGAGGGGAAGCAGAAAGGAGACTTGGGTTCTGCTCCCAATTCTGCCACTGACCTGCTGTGTGACCTTAGGCAAGTCACACCCTCTCTGTGCTTCTTTTTCCACCTCTAAAATGGGGATAAAATACCTGTTCCTCCTACTTTATGACTGTGAGCCCCAACAGGTCTAGGGACTGTGTCTGATCTAGTTGTATTGTAACTGCATGGCGTTGGGCACAAGGTCTGCGCTTGAGAAGCAGTGTGGCCTAGTGGATAGAACACAAGCCTGGAAGGCCAAGGATGTGGGCTCTAATTCCACCTCTGCCACATGTCTGCTGTGTGACCTTGGGCAAGTCACTTCACTTCTTTGTGCCTCAATTCCCTCATCTGTAAAACGGAGATTAAGACTTTGAGCCCCATGTGGGACAGGGACTGGTGTCCAACCCGATTATCTTGTGTCTACCCCAGTGCTTAGAACAGTGCTTGGCACCCAGTAAGCACTTTACAAATACCACAATTATCGTTATTATTATAATGATTCTTATGTGGTGAAAGTGGAATTAGAACACAGGTCCTCTGACTCCCAGGCATGGGCTTTTTCCACTAGGCCTTACTGCTTCCTATCTCTCAATCAACTCATCTCTCTCATTTGAATCATCTCTTTCATTCAACCCACATATTCAATCCGTCACCATATCCTGTCAGTTCAAGCTCCACACCAGCCTTTTCCTCTCAATCCAAACCGCTACCACGTTATTACAAGTGCTTTTCCTGCCTTGTTTACTGCATCAGCCTCATTATTGACCTCCCTGCTTCCTGCTTCTCCTCACTCCAGACCATACTTCACTTTGCTGCCCTGATCATTTTTCTACAGAAATGTTCAGGCCAAGTTTCCCCTTTCCTCGAGAACCGCCGGTAGTTTCCCTTCCACCTCCACGTCAAATAGAAACTCCTCTCTTTAACTTTAAAGCACTCAATCACCTTGTCCCCTCCTGCCTCACCTTCCTGATTTCCTCTTACAATCCAGCCTGCACACTTCACTCACCTAAAGCCAACCTTCTCACCGGACTCTGATCTCATCTATCTCGCCACTGACCACTCACCCATGTCCTGGCTCTGGCCTGGGACACCCTCTCTCTTCAGAAGATCACACTCCCAACCTTCAAATCTTATTAAAACCCCATCGCCTGGAGTCAGAGGTAATGGGTTCAAACCCCGGCTCCGCCAATTGTCGGCTGTGTGACTTTGAGCAAGTCACTTAACTTCTCTGGGCCTCAGGTACCTCATCTGTAAAATGGGGATTAAGACTGTGAGCCCCTGGTGGGACATCCTCATCACCTTGTAACCTCCCCAGCACTTAGAACAGTGCTTGGCCCATAGTAAGTGCTTAATAAATGCTATCATCATCATTATTATTATTATTACTGTTATTATCTCCTCCAAGAGGCCTTCCCTAACTAAGCACGCATTTCCTCCTCTCCTACCCCTTTCTGGGTCAGACAATCAATCAATTAATCATATTTATTAAGCGTTTACTGTGTGCAGAGCACAGTACTAAGCTCTTGGACAAGTATAATAAAACAGTAAACAGTGACATTCCCTACCCACAATGAGCTCACAGTTTAGACTGGAGGAGACAGACATCAAATAAATAAAATTACAGATATATACATAAGTGCCATAGGGCCTGGGAAGGGTGGAAAGTCATGCTTGCCCTTGGATTTGTACCCTTTATTCACCCTTATATTGTACTCTCCTGAGTTATATTGTACAGTGTGCTCTGCACACAGTAAACACTCAATATGTACGATTCATTCATTCAATCATATTTATTGAGCGCTTACTGTGTGCAGAGCACTGTACTAAGCGCTTGGGAAGTACAAGCTGGCAACAGATAGAGACGGTCCCTACCCAACAACGGGCTCAGAGTCTAGAAAGGGGAGACAGATGACAAAACAAAACGTGCACAGGTGTCAAGTCATCAGAATAAATAGAAGTAAAGCTAGATGTACATCATTAACAAAATAAATAGATAGTAAATACGTACAAGTAAAATAAATAGAGTAATAAATCTGTACAAACATATATACAGGTGCTGTGGGGAGGGGAAGGAGGTAGGGTGGGGGGATGGGGAGGAGGAGAGGAAAAAGGGGGCTCAGTCTGGGAAAAGGGGGCTCAGTCTGATTTTTTTCCAATCGTATAATAATGATAATAATTATGGTATTTACATGTTTACTACATGCCAAGCACTGTAGGCTGGGGAAGATACAAGGTAATCAGATTGTCCCAGATGGGGCTCACAATCTTAATCCCCATTTTACAGATGAGGTAACAGGGACACAGAGAAGTGAAGTGACTTGCCCAAGGTCACACAGCAGGTAAGTGGCGGCGCCAGGATTAGAACCCACATCCTCTGACTCCCAAGTTCCTGCTCTTGCCACTAGGCATGCTGCTTCTCAATAATACTAGTAATAATGGTATTTGTTAAGCGCTTGCCATGTGTCAAGCACTGTTCTAAGCGCTGGGGTAGTTACGAGCTAATCAGGTCGAACAGTCTCTGTCTCACGTGGAGCTCACTGTCTTAATCCCCATTTTACAGATGAGGTAACTGAGGCACAGAGAAGTTAAGTGACTTGCCCAAAGTCACACCGCAGACAAGTCACAGAGTTTTGAGCTCTTAATGTGTGCAGAGCACTGTACTAAGCATTTGGGAGAGTGTACTATACCAGAATTTGTAGACATGTTTCCTGCTCATTAGGAGTTTAGAGTCTAGGGTGCAGACCACTGTACTAAGTGCCTGGGAGGATACAGTATAACATGCTGGTAGATGTGTTCCCTGCCCATAATGAGTTTGACTGACTGATTGATACACATATACACACACGCCCACCAACCTATTCCCCAGTGCTTTCTCCACCCTCCTAATAATAATAATAATAATAATGGTACTTGTTAAGTCCCCTCTCAGGGTCACCCCTGAAAAGAGCCCGGGCTTTGGAGTCAGAGGTCATGGGTTCAAATCCCAGCCCTGCCAATTGTTATTTTGTTAATATGTTTGGTTTTGTTCTCTGTCTCCCGCTTCTAGACTGTGAGCCCACTGTTGGGTAGGGACTGTCTCTATATGTTGCCAACTTGGACTTCCCAAGCGCTTAGTACAGTGCTCTGCACACAGTAAGCGCTCAATAAATACGATTGATGATGATGATTACCCTATTTATTTATTTATTTATTTATTTTACTTGTACATATCTGTTCTATTTATTTTATTTTGTTGGTGTGTTTGGTTTTGTTCTCTGTCTCCCCCTTTTAGACTGTGAGCCCACTGTTGGGTAGGGACTGTCTTTATATGTTGCCAACTTGTACTTCCCACGCGCTTAGTACAGTGCTCTGCACACAGTAAGCGCTCAATAAATACGATTGATTGATTGATTGGGGCTCATCCAGCCCAGCTGCAACATCGAGATGATCAAGTGAGTCGCCGCTGATGCTCTGGGGTCCGACCCATGACTGCAGGCCTGGCGGGTGCCACCCGGGACTCCCGCCCCGCTTGCTCCCAGCCCTTCCACTCTGGTTTCCGTTGGACTCAGTAGTGGGAAAAGCAGAGAAGAGAAGCAGCGTGGCTCGGTGGAAAGATCACGGGCTTTGGAGTCAGAGGTTATGGGTTCGAATTCCGAATCTGCCACGTCTGCTGGGTGACCTTGGGCAAGTAAGTCACTTAACTCCTCTGAGCCTCAGTTCCCTCATCTGTAAAATGAGGATTAAGACTGTGAGCCCCACGTAGGACAACCTGGTCACCTTGTATCCCCCCAGTGCTTAGAACAGTGCTTTGCACATAGTACATGTTTAGAGAAGCAGCATGGCTCAATGGAAAGAGCCCGGGCTTTGGAGTCAGAGGTCATGGTTTAATGAGCTTTTGGAAACAACAGTTGCATGTTGGTCATCGTGCCTACCCCCTGTGCCTACAGAGAAGCAGCATGGCTCAGTGGAAAGAGCCCGGGCTTTGGAGTCAGAGTTCATGGGTTCAAATCCCGGCTCCGCCACTTGTCAGCTGTGTGACTTTAGGCAAGTCACTTAACTTCTCTGTGCCTCAGTTCCCTCATCTGTAAAATGGGGATTAAGACTGTGAGCCCCCCCGTGGGACAACCTGATCACCTTGTAACCTCCCCAGCACTTAGAACAGTGCTTTGCACATAGTAAGCGTTTAATAAATACCATCATCATTATTATTATTATTAAAATATTCTATTTTATTCTGTTAATATGTTTGGTTTTGTTCTCTGTCTCCCCCTTCTAGACTATGAGCCCACTGTTGGGTAGGGACTGTCTCTATATGTTGCCAACTTGTACTTCTCAAGCGCTTAGTACAGTGTTCTGCACACAATAAGCGCTCAATAAATACGACTGATTAATTGGTTGATTGATTGACTAAATCATGACTGCCAGTTGTCGGCTGTGTGACTTTGGGCAAGTCACTTAACTTCTCTGGGCCTCAGTTACCTCATCTGTAAAATGGAGATTAAGACTGTGAGCCCACGCGGGACAACCTGATCACCTTGCAACCTTTCCAGCGCTTAGAACAGTGCTTTGCATATAGTAAGTGCTTAATAAATGCTATTATTATTATTATTATTATTATTCTACCAGTCTCGGCTACAGGAGGGATAGCCAAGCAGAGGCCTGTCCATTCCATTCCTAGTTTGGGCAGTGGTCAGCAAGTGGAAGGCAATCTGCTACAAATCAAAACTCACCGGTGCTGGGCAGCAGCGGCATGGGACAGAGTCGAGGGCGGAGACTCGAGTTTACGGCACGGAAGGCGGCGATGGCAAACCACTTCCATATTTTTACCAAGAAAACTCTCTGGATCCATTACCAGAAGGATTGCAGATGGAGAGCGGGCATTCTGGAAGGGATGTGTACGTGGTGTCACTATGGTTCAGAAACGACTCGACGGCATAAGACAAGACTTATTAAAGTGCTTACTATGAGCCAAGCACTGTTCTCGGCGCTGGGCTGGATACAAGTTAATCAGGTCCGACACAGTACCTATCCCACATGGGGCTCTCACTCTTATCCCCATTTCACAGATGAGATAACTGGCCACCGACAAGTGAAGCGACTTGCCCAAGGTCACACAGTAGACACGTGGCAGAGCCAGGATTAGAACCCAGGTCCTTCAAACTCCCAGGCCCGGGTTCCAGCTGCCACACTGCTCTACAATATAACAGAGTTGGTAGCCACAGTCCTCTGCCCTCTAGACTGTGAGCTCCTTGTGGGTAGGGATTGTCTCCCTTTATTGCCAAACTGTATTTTCTGCTCTGCACCCAGTTAGCGCAATACGACTGAATCGAACGAATGAATGCCCATACCGAGCTTGATTGTTTGCTAGACTGTTTGATTTTTTGTTTGATTGTCTTCTAGACTGTGAGCCCACTGTTGGGTAGGGACCGCCTCTATATGTTGCCAACTTGGACTTCCCAAAGCACTTAGTACAGTGCTCTGCACACAGTAAGCGCTCAATAAATATGATTGATTGATTGATTGATCCACTCAGACACAGACATGCACACACGCAAACCCATTTCCCAATGCCCCCAGCCCCCTCCCCCAGCTAGATCCTCAGCCTCCCAATCCTCCCCCGGCCCCAACCCCTGCCCTCCGCTCTCTCTCTCAGTCCACCCAGCAATCTCATCGCAGCGCTCACTTCCTGGAGGGCCGGGTGAAATCATTTCTCAGAAACGGGCCTGTTTACTTCTAAGTCGGCCCCCCCGCGCTCCCCCGAAAGTCACAGGCTGTTCTGCCAGCTGTTGGCTAGATGGAAGCCAACATCTGGATTGCTTTACCCCAGCGCGCATGCTCTGAAGGCCTCTCCTTTCCATCCCACACACCCTTCCTTCTCCCTCTCCCCTGCCCTCATCTTTCAACTCTTCCTGCCAAGAAAAATAGAGTGAAGTGGGCCCCAGGAAAGGTTGAATGAGGCTGAAGCTCAGGGGGTCGGGGGGATGGAAGGTCCCTGGACTTAGCTCCCTGCGCACAGTATCTGGCTCAAAGCCCCACATTGTTGGCACCGTGGCTTCCCACATCCCTCCCTTTCCCAGAAATCAAACGAGTTCCTTTACCCTCCCCCCGCCTCCGCAACTCTCCTTTGGGGCTAGATGAAACCAAACTCCGCCAACTATTTTCCCCCCACCAGCCCCCCTCACCCCTGTGGCTTCCAGAGCCAGTTATCTGGGCATCTGTTTGGCATTTAGTAATGATTATGGCATTTGTTAAGCGCCTACTATGTGGCAGCCATTGTACTAAGCGCTAGGGTGGATACAAGCAAACTGAGTTGGTCGCAGTTCCATGTCCCACAGGGGGCTGTCGCAGTCTTAATCCACATTTTACAAATGAGGTAACTGAGGCACAGAGATGTGAAGAGACTTGCCCAAAGTCACACAGCAGACAAGTGGCGGAGCCGGGATTGGAATCCATGACCTTCTGCCGTTCTGGAACTTCCTCCCCTTCATATCCGACAGACCACCTCTCTCCCCAGTTTCAAAGCCATATTAAAATCATATCTCTTCCAAGAAAGAGTATTTCCTCGACTATGCCCTCCCCTCCCCTCCTCCCTCTCCCTTCTACGCCCTCTATGCATGAGAAGCAGCGTGGCTCCGTGGAAGGAGCCCGGGCTTTGGAGTCAGAGGTCATGGGTTCAAATCCCAACTCCACCACTTGTCAGCTGTGTGACTTTGGGCAAGTCCCTTAACTTCTCTGTGCCTCAGTTACTTCATCTGTAAAATGGGGATGAAGACTGTGAGCCCCACGTGGGACAACCTGATCACTCTGTAACCTCCCCAGAGCTTCGAACAGTGCTTTGCACATAGTAAGTGCTTAATAAATGCCATTATTATTATTATTTGCTCCTTATCCTTAAAGCATCAGATATTCAACCTACCCTCTCCACCTCCCCCCACCCCCCGGTATTTATTCATAGATCCATAAATTATTTTAATATCTGTCTCCCCCTCTAGATTGTAGAGTCAGGGAACGTGTTTTTCAACTCAACTCTGTGGTACTATATACTTCCAACCTCTCAGTTGCATAGCCAAATGGATAGAGCACAGGCTTGGGAGTTAGAGGGACCTGAATACTAATCAGGGCTCCACCACATGTCTGCTGCGTGACTTTGGGCAAGTCACTTCACTTCTCTAGGCCTCAGTTACCTCATCTGTAAAATGGGGTTGGAGACTGTGAGCCCCATCCCCCCCACCTCACCTCCTTCCCCTCCCCACAGCACCTTTATATATGTATATATGCTTGTACATATTTATTACTCTATTTATTTAGTTATTTTACTTGTACATACTTATTGTATTTATTTTATTTTGTTAATATGTTTTGTTTTGTTGTCTGTCTCCCCCTTCTAGACTGTGAGCCCGCTGTTGGGTAGGGACCGTCTCTATATGTTGCCAACTTGTACTTCCCAAGCGCTTAGTACAGTGCTCTACACACAGTAAGTGCTCAATAAATACAATTGAATGAATGAATGAATCCAACCCGATTCGCTTGTATCCACCCCAGCGCTTAGTACAGTGCCTGGCACACAAGTAAGCACTTAACAAATACCACTATTATTATTGCTCAGCCTTTCCAACATTGCTAAAAACTGCCCTTTCCTCTCCATCCCAACTGCTACCTTGTTAATCCAAGCACTTATCCTATCCTGCCTTGATTACTGCATCAGCCTCCTTGCTGACCTCCCAGCCTCTTGTCTCTCCCACTCCAGTCCATACTTCACTCTCCTGCCCGGATCATTTTTCTACAAAACCGTTCAGTCCAGGTTTCCGCACTCCTCAAGAACCTCCAGTGGTGGCCCATCTGCCTCTGCATCAAACAGAAACTCCTCCTCACCATTGGCTTTAAAGCCCTCCATCCCCTAGCCCCCTCCTACCTTATGGCTCCTGTTTTCATTTATTCAATTGTATTTATTGAGCGCTTACCGTGTGCAGAGCACTTTCTGTTTCCTATTCCAACCCAGGCCACACACTTCGCTCCTCTAATTCCAACCCACTCTCTATACCTCCATCTCATCTATCTCAACGCCTATCTCTCGCCCACATCCTGTCTCCGGCATAGAATGCCCTCCCACTTCAGATCTGACAGACGATCACTCTCCCCACCTTCAAAGCCTTACTGAAGGCACTGTCATGAGCCAGTCTCATACCATCAGGAGCTTACTCTTTAAGTCGTTCATTCATTCATTCAATCGTATTTATTGAGTGCTTACTGTGTGCAGAGCACTGTACTAAGCGCTTGGGAAGTACAAGTTGGCAACATATAGAGACGGTCCCTACCCAACAGCGGGCTCACAGTCTGGAAGGGGGAGACAGAGAACAAAACCAAACATATTAACAAAATAAAATAAATAGAATATGTACAAGTAAAATAAATAAATAAATAAATAAATAGAGTAATAAATACGTAAAAACATATATACATATATACAGGTGCTGTGGGGAAGGGAAGGAGGTAAGATGGGGGATGGAGAGTGTGAGGAGGGGGAGAGGAAGGAGAGGGCTCAGTCTGGGAAGGCCTCCTGGAGGAGGTGAGCTCTCAGTAGGGCCTTGAAGGGAGGAAGAGAGCTAGCTTGGCGGATGTGCAGAGGGAGGGCGTTCCAGGCCAGGGGGATGATGTGGGCTGGGGGTCAATGGTGGGTCAGGCGAGAATGAGGCACGGTGAGGAGACTAGCGGCAGAGGAGCGGAGGGTGCAGGCTGGGCTGTAGAAGGAGAGAAGGAAGGTGAGGTAGGAGGGGGCGAGGTGATGGACAGCCTTGAAGCCGAGGGTGAGAAATTGCTGCCTGATTCGTAGGTTGATTGGTAGCCACTGGAGATTTTTGAGGAGGGGAGTAACATGCCCAGAGGGTTTCTGGACAAAGACAATCCGGGCAGCAGCGTGAAGTAAGGATTGAAGTGGGGAGAGACAGGAGGATGGGAGATCGGAGAGGAGGCTGATACAGTAGTCCAGACGGGACCAGTCCACCCTGGTCCTGTCAGACACCTCTATTTTAGGTCCCTCTCACTCCGTTAGGCACTTATTCTAGAAGTCCAACCCTGGTACTGTCTCACCTCATCAGGCGCTCAATGACAAGTCAAACCGTGGTGAAACCAAACTGCCTCAATATGTAGCGGAACGCTTGATTCAATTCTCAGTCTAATTGGAGGGGTAAATTATATGCACACACACACACACACACACACATAGACACACACACTCTCACACCCACTTATGGCTATGCCATCTGACTGTTTTCCCCAAGTTCAAGCAGATGGTCTCACATCGGATGAGTTAGAGGAGTCTGGCTCCCCGTCATCCTGGTGCAAGTCTTTAGGTAGTTCTTGGCGGCCGTGTCGAAGGCGTCTCGGCTCAGATGGCCTTTACCGCCGACGAAGGTCGGATTCTTTAGCTCACGCCAACCACGTGCTTCAGTTGTTCAACACCCTTGTTGGGCCCGGGCTCGGTCTCCTTGCTCTCGTCTGGTCATTCCCCTCTCTTTTTAGCCACTCATGTTGGTTGTTTTAGAGGGGTTGCGGTGGGTGTTGATTCACTGCTTTGACTTGCCTGCCGTCTCAAGCCCGTTACCAGGAAAAGCGGGGGGGATGGCTACCCCTCCTCTCGTACCCCGATGGCTGTTTATGCAAGGTAGCTTATGTCGTGTACCTCTGGCAGTCCTCCTTTGGCCTAACGGCAAAACAGTTCAAGGCCTCCTCAAAGTCCTCCTTCTATGGTATTGTTTCTTCCCCACATTCCTCCTTCTATGTTGTTCACGGAGTCAAATGATGGTTGCTCGTGAAATGGTGTCTGGGTTACAAAATGGAGTCACTCGTGCTCATCACAGGCACACCTCCTCCCAGAGACCTTCCCCGACTAACCCTTCATTGCCTCTTCTCCCACTCCCTTCTGTGTCACCCTGATTCGCTCCCTTTATTCACCCCTCAACCCAGCCTCACACCACTTATGTCCATATCTGTAATTTATTTATTTACATTAATTTCCCCTCTAGACCATACGCTCTTTAACAGTGATAGTATTTGTTAAGCGCTTACTATGTACCAGGCACCGTACTAAGCGCTGACCTTCTTGGAGCAGGGAATGTGTCTGTTAGAATATTGTGGTGTACTCTCCCAAGCGCTTAGTACAATTAATATATCCTATATATTAATCAATCAATCGTATTTATTGAGAGCATACTATGTGCAGAGCACTGAACTAAACGCTTGAGAGAGTTCACTATTAAAGAGTTGGTAGACACATTCCCTGCTCACAATGCATTGATATGTATATAGGAAAAGTGTATACCAACTCTGTTGTATTTTCTTTCTCAAGTGCTTAGTTCAGTGCTTTGCACACAGTAAGTGCTCAATAAATATGATTGAATGAATGACTGATGGGTCACTACCACCTCATGATCTCATCATCACCATCAAAGCCCCCACCCCCACAGCACTTATGTACATATCTTTAAATAGATATTATAAATTATTTATTTATATTAATGATTGTTTCCCCCTCTAGACTTCAAGTTCATTGTGGGCAGGGAACATGCTTGCCAACTCTGTTGTGTTGTACTCTCCCAAGCGCTTAGTACAGTGCTCTGTGCATAGTAAGTGCTCAATAAATACCACTGATGATGAGGATAATGGTGGTGATGATGGGGGATTCAATTTTAGGATCCTTGGGAGCAGGAGTTTGCAAGGGATGTGTCAGGACCCTTGCCCGGGGCTGGAGTTGGGATAATAATAATAATGATAACAATTATAATAATTGTATTAGTTAAGCGCTTACTATGCGTCTGGCACAGTACTAAGCCCTGGGATAGATACAAACAAATCAATTTGGACTCAGTCCCTGTCCCATGTGGGGCTCATAGTATCAACCTCCATTTTACAGATGAGGTCACTGAGGCCCAGAGACGTGAAGGTCACCCAGCAGACAAGTGGTAGGGCCAGGAATAGAACCCAGGTCCTCCCGACTCCCGGGCCCACGCTCAATCCACTAAGCTTTCTAAATGCTATATTAAAACAAAACAAAAAATAAAAACTGGACTAAAAAGTGGCCTCTGGGTAACCATTGTCTGCTTAGCTCAAGGGATTGTGAGGTCCTAGCAGCCCGCTGTTGGGTAGGGACTGTCTCTATGTGTTGCCGACTTGTACTTCCCAAGCGCTTAGTACAGTGCTCTGCACACAGTAAGCGCTCAATAAATATGATTGATTGATTGATAGATTGATCGATTGATTGATGAGGCCCAGAACTGTCAGTCAAAGGGCTGGTTGTGCAGTTGATTTATCTGGGATGGGCAATCCTCAGCCTCCTGTGGAGCGGTCAACCTATCCTCTCTGCTCTCTTAATCTGGGCGGCAGCCTCGCACCCAACACTCAGCCCCAGCCCTGCCCCCCTCTCCCCACGAACCCCCTCCCAACCAAGCTGAAGATTTTCCAGACGCCTCCTCCCCGCCGCCCCATCTCCGGCCGGTCGGGCTCACCTCAGAGCAAAACAGTGTTTTGTTTTGTTTTTCCCCAGAATGTCCCTCGGGGACCCGCTGGAGATTTCAGAGGAATCCCAGGCCTCTTTCCCTTTCCAGCAGGACCTACTGATCCACCCCTCACCCTTTTTCTGGGTTCTGCCTGCTCTCTGCCCATTTCACTCTCATCCCCCTGTGATCGCCCGCCATGAATTAATTGTGGTATTTAATTGTGGCATTTGTTAAGCGCATACCATGTGCCAGGCACTGTACCAAGCACTGGGGTGGACCCAAGCAAATAGGGTTGGATGAAGTCTCTGCCCCACGTGGAGCTCAAAGTCTTAATCCCCATTTTACCGATGTGGTAACTGAGGCACAAAGAAGTGACTTGACTTGTCCAAGGCCACACAGCAGACAAGTGGTGGAGCTGGAATTAGAACCCATGACCTTATGAGTCCTAGGCCCAATCTCTTTCCACTACCCGATCCTATCAATCAATCAATCAATCAATCGTATTTATTGAGCACTTACTGTGTGCAGAGCACTGTACTAAGCGCTTGGTAAGTACAAGTTGGCAACATAACTATGCTGTGCTGAGTTCTAATTACACTTTCCCCCAACTGGAATTTATCTTAGCATCTGTCTCCCCAATGAAACTAGAAATTCCTTGAAGGCTGAGATTGTGTCTATCAACTCTAATGTCCTGCTCTCCCTCAAGTGCTTAATTCTAGGGATCAGAGTTTGACAACTACAACCACAAACTTCTCTGTGCGTCTCTTTGGTTTCCACATCCTCAACTTGATCTGTAATAATAATAATAATAATAATAATAATAATAATAGCATTTGTTAAACGCTTACTATGTGCCAAGCACTGCTCTAAGCGTCATCACCCGACAGTATTTATTGAGTGTGGGCTTTGTGCAAAGCACTGTACTAAGTGCTTGGGAGAGTCCTGGAACCCTAGTTCTGTCTAGGTCTGCCTTTTTCTTTCACTCTAGGTGTTGATGCCTCTCTGCCTCTTTCTGATTTTAGTTGTATTAATGTCTATCTCCCCCTCTAGACTGTAAGCTCGTTGTGGTTAGGGGATGTGTCTGCCAACTCTGTTCATTCATTTGTTCAAACTTATTTATTGAGCGCTTACTGTGCAGCACAGTGTACTAAGCAAATGGGAGAGTATAATACACCTGTATATATGTATATATGTTTGTACGTATTTATTACTCTATTTATTTATTTATTTTATTTGTACACATTTATTCTATTTATTTTATTTTGTTAATATGTTTTGTTTTGCTCTCTGTCTCCCCTTTCTAGACTGTGAGCCCGCTGTTGGGTAGGGACTGTCTCTATATGTTGCCAACTTGTACTTCCCAAGCGCTTAGTACAGTGCTCTGCACACAGTAAGCGCTCAGTAAATACGATTGAATGAATGAATGAACAATAAACACTTACATTCCCTGCCCACAACAAGCTTACCATATAGAGGGGGAGACAGACATTAATAGAAATGACAGATACGGACATAAGTGGTGTGGGGCTAGGAGAGGAGATGAATAAAGGATCAGTTCTTGGTCCCCTTCTGTTCTCCATCTATACTCACTCTCTTGGTGAACTCATTCGCTCCCACAG
This sequence comes from Tachyglossus aculeatus, assembly GCF_015852505.1. NCBI lineage: Eukaryota > Metazoa > Chordata > Mammalia > Monotremata > Tachyglossidae > Tachyglossus > Tachyglossus aculeatus. The sequence goes on along the minus strand of NC_052087.1, from coordinate 52,355,304 downwards.
CTTCAACTATCATCTCTACGCAGATGACACCCAAAGCTACATCTCCTCCCCTGTTCTCTGTCCCTCCCTCCAGGCTCATATCTCCTCCTGCCTTCAGGATATTTCCACCTGGATGTCCAACCACCACCTAAAACTCAACATGTCTAAGACTGAGCTCCTTATCATCCCCCCCAAACCCTGTCCTTTCCCTGACTTTCTCATCACTGTGGACGGCACTACCATCCTTCCCATCTCACAAGCCCGCAACCTTGGTGTCATCCTTGACTTCACTCTCTCATTCACCCCACACATCCAATCCATTACCAAAACCTGCCAGTCTCACCTTCACAACATCGCCAAGATCCACCCTTTCCTCTTCATCCAAACCACTACCTTGTTGGTTCAATCTCTCATCCTAACCCGACTGGATTACTGCATCGGCCTCCTTTCCGATCTCCCATCCTCCTGTCTCTCCCCACTTCAGTCTATACTTCACTCTGCTGCCCGGATTATCTTTGTACAGAAACGCTCTGGGCATGTCACTCCCCTCCTCAAAAATCTCCAGTGATTGCCTATCAACCTTTGGATGAAGCAAAAACTCCTCACTCTCGGCTTCAAGGCTGTCCATCCCCTCACCCCCTCTTACCCTCCCTCCTTTCTCTCCTTCTCCATCCCAGCCCACACCCTCCGCTCCTCTGCTGCCACTCACCTCCTCACTGGGCCTCGTTCTCGCCTGTCCCACCATCAACCCCTGGCCCATGTCTTACCCCAGGCCTGGACTGTCCTCCCTCCACACATTGGCCAAACTAGCTCTCTTCCTCCCTTCAAAGCCCTACTGAGAGCTCACCATCTCCAGGAGGTCTTCCCAGACTGAACCCCCCCCTTTTCTTCTGCTTCTCCTCCCCTCCTCATCGCCCCCACTCCCTCCCTCTGCCCTACCCCCTTCACCTCCCCACAGCACTTGCGTATATTTGTACATATTTATTACTCTATTTTATTAATGATGTGTATATAACTATAATTCTATTTATCTATTCTGATGGTATTGACACCTGCCTACATGTTTTCTTTATTGTCTGTCTCCCCCTACTAGACTGTGAGCCCATTGTTGGGTAGGGACTGTCTCTAAACGTTGCTGATTTGTACTTCCCAAGTGCTTAGTACAGTGCTCTGCACACAGTAAGTGCTCAATAAATACGAGTGAATGAATGAATGAATGAATGAATGAATGAATGAAAAGGAGCAAGTTAGGGTGACACCAAAGGGAGTGGAAGAAGAGGAAAGGAGGGCTTAGGCAGTGAAGGTCTCTTGGAGGAGATAGGCCTTCAATAAAGGCCATGAAAGAGGGGAGAGTCATTGTTTACCTGATTTAAGGGTGGGGGGCATTCCAGGCCAGGGACAGGATGTGGGCAAGGGGTGGGCAGTGAGGCACAGTGAAAAGGTTAGCATCAGAGGTGTGAAGTGTGTGGGCTGGTTTGTAGTAGGAGAGTAGCAAGGTGAGGAAGAAGGGGAAAAAGTGACTTAGTGCTTTGAAGCCAACAGTGAGGAGTTTTTGTTTGATGAGGAGGTGGATGGGCAACCATTGGAATTTCTTGAGGAAAGCAGCATGGCTCAATGGAAAGAGCCCGGGCTTGGGAGTCAGAGGTCAGGGGTTCCAATCCCAGCTGCGCCACTTGTCAGCTAAGTGACTTTGGGCAAGTCACTTCACTTCACTGTGCCTCAGTTCCCTCATCTGCAAAATGGGGATTAAGACTGTGAGTCCCACATGGGACAACCTGATTATCTTGCATCTCCCCAAGTGCTTAGAACAGTGCTTGGCACATAGTAAGTGCTTAACAAATACCAACATCATCATCATGTCCTGAACGTTGTTGTAGAAAAATGATCCGAATGAAGTATGGACTGATATGGGATGAGGCAGGAGGCTGGGAGGTTAGCAAGGAGGCTGATACAGTAAACAAGGCAGGATAGGATAAATGATTGTATTAACATAGTAGCAGTTTGGATGGGGAGGAAAGGGAGGATTTGAGCGATGTTGTGAAGGTGGAACCGACAGAATTTGATGATGGATTGAATATATGGGTTAAATGAGAGAGAGGAGTCAAGGCTAACGTCAAGGTTACAGGTTTTTGAGATGGGAAGGATGGTGATGCCATTTACAGTGATGAGAAAATGAGAGAGAGGACAAGGTTTGGGTGGGAAGATAGGGAATTCTGTTTTGAAAATGTTAAGTTTCAGGTGATGGGAGGAAATCCAAGTAGAAATGTCTTGAAGGCAGGAGAAAATGTGAGGCTACAGAAAGGGAGAGAGATCAAGGCTGGGGATGTGGATTTGGGTATCATCCGCATAGAGGTGGTAGTTGAATGAGTTCTCCAAAGGGTGGGTGTTGATGGAGAATAGAAGGGGACCCAGAAGTAAACCCTGAGGGACCCCCTCAACTAGTGGGTGGGAGGCAGAGGAGGAGCCAGTGAAAAAGATTGAGAATGAGCGGCCAGAGAGATGAGGAGAACCAGGAGAGGACAGAGTCAGCGAAGCCAAGGATGGATAACGTCTCCAGGAGAAGAGGGTGGTTGACGGTTTAGAAAGCAGCTGAGCGGTCGCAGAGGATTAGGATGGAGTAGAGGCCGTTGGATTGGCAAGAAGGAGATCATTCGCGACCTTTGACAGGCTGGTTTCTGTGGAACAAGGGAGATGGAAGCCAAATTAGAAGGGATCAAGAAGAGAATTGGAGGAGAGGAATTTGAGGCAGCGGGTGTAGTCGACTCGCTCAAGGAGTTTGGAGAGGAAGGGTAGGAGGGAGATGGGGTGATAACTGGAGGGAGCTGTGGGGTAAAGGGAGGGCTTTTTTAGGATAAGGAAGATGTGGGTAAGTTTGACAGCATTGGAAAAGAAGCCAGTGGAGAGCAAACAGCTGAAGATGGTGGTCAGGGAAGGAAAAAGGAAGGGAACAAGTGTTTTGATGAGATGTGAGGGGATGGGGTGGATTTTGAGAGAAGGTGGGAGATCTTCTCTAGATATACTGCTGGGAAAGATGGGAGAGTTGAAGAAGGGGCAGGAGGGGTGAGGCACCGGGGAGGGGCAGGGAAGATTTTAGGGTGATCACATCTGATATAGTTTCAATCTTCTTAATAAAGTAGGTGGCCTGGTCACTGGGGATGAGGGAGAGAGTGGAGCAGGGGCCTTGAGGAGGGAATTAAATGTCTGGAACAGCTGGCGAAGGCGATGGGCACTGGTGTCAATAAAGGTGGAGAAATAATTTTGCCAATCAGGGGAGAGGGCAGAGTTAAAGCACTCAAAGATAAACTTGAAGTGGAGAAAGTCAGTCCGATATCTAGATTTTCATCTGCAGAGCTCTGCGGCTTGTGTGCTAGAGTAAAAGAGGCAAACTGTGGAGTTGATCCAGGGCTGTGGGTTAGAGAGTGGTACGAGATGGGCGAAGGGATGGGGAGGGAGGGAGTTGAGTTCGGTAGAGAGGGTGGCGTTGAGAGCGTCAATTTTGTCATCGAGGGAAAGTCTTTTGGGTGTGGAGGATGTGTGGGGCATGACGAGTTGAGGTCAGTTGGATGGGGTCGATAGACCGGAGGTCTCTGTGGGGAAAGAGTACAGATTTATGGGGAGGAGGTTGTGGTCAGAGAGAGGGATTTCAGAGGTGGTGGGGGCAGAGATTTTGCAGTGGTTAGAGCTGATGAGTTCGAGTTTATGTTCAAGTGAGTGAGTGGGTGGGGTGAGTTGGAGCAGGAGGTCAGCGTAGTTGAGGAGTGATAGAAGACAGCCAGAGAAAGGGCCATTAATAATAATAATAATAATAATGGCATTTATTAAGCACTTACTATGTGCAAAGCACTGTTCTAAGCGCTGGGGATCAGGTTGTCCCCCGGGGGGCTCACAGTCTTCATCCCCATTTTACAGATGAGGTCACTGAGGGCCAGAGAAGTGAAGTGACTTGCCCAAAGTCACCCAGCTGACAATTGGCGGAGCCGGGATTTGGACCCATGACCTCTGACTCCAAAGCCTGGGCTCTTTCCACTGAGCCATGCTGCTTCTCTGTTCTCATTAGGAACATCTTGGAGAAGCAGTCTGGCCTAGTGGGGCCTGGGAGTCAGAAGTTGTGGGTTCTAATCCCGGCTCTGCCACTTGTCTGCTGTGTGACCTTGGGCAAGTCACTTAACTTCTCTGTGCCTCAGTTACCTCATCTGTAAAATGGGGGTTGGGACTGTAAGCCCCACGTGGGACAACTTGATTACCTTGTATCTACCCCAGTACTTAGAGCAGTGTTTGGCACATAGTAAGCACTTAACAAATGCCATCATTATTATCATTATTATTACTAAATCCCGGCTCTGCCATCTGTCTGCTGTGTGACTTTGGGAAAGTCACTTAACTTCTCTGTGCCTCAGTTACCTCGTCTGTAAAATGGGGGTTGGGACTGTGAGCCCCAAGTGGGACAACTTGATTACCTTGTTTCTACCCCAGCGCTTAGAACAGCGTTTGGCACATAGTAAGTGCTTAACAAATATCATCATCATCATCATCATCATCATCATCATATTGAAGTCCCCAAGGATCAGTGTAGGCATGGCGAAAGACAGAAGGAAAGTGAAAAAGGAAGGGATCTGGCCTAATGGATAGAACACGTATTTATTACTCTATTTATTTATTTATTTTACTTGTACATATTTATTCTATTTATTTTATTCTGTTAATATGTTTCGTTTTGTTCTCTGTCTCCCCCTTCTAGACTGTGAGCCCACTGTTGGGTAGGGACCAACTCTAGATGTTGCCAACTTGTACCTCCCAAGCGCTTAGTACAGTGCTCTGCACACAGTAAGCGCTCAATAAATACGATTGAATGAATGAATGAACACGGGCCTGGGAGTCGGAAGGTCACAGATTCTAATCCCAGCTCTGTGGCTTGTCTGCTGTGTGGCCTGTCGCAAGTCACTGAACTTCACTGTGCCTCAGTTACCTCATCTGTAAAATGGGGATTAAGACTGTGAGCCCCACGTGGGACAGGGACTCATTCTTGTGTCCATCCCAGCACTTAGTACAGTGCCTGGCACATTAAAAGAAAAAAGAGTTAATGGACTTGTCCCAGCCCTACCCTTCTAGACTGACAGCTCATAGTGGGTAGGGAATGTGTCTGTTTATTGTTATATTGTAATAATAATAATAATAGCATTTATTAAGTGCTTACTATGTGCAAAGCACTGTTCTAAGCGCTGGGGAGGTTACAAGATGATCAGGTTGTCCCATGGGGGGCTCACAGTGCTTTGCACATAGTAAGCGCTTAATAAATGCCATTATTATTATTATTATTATTATTAATCCCCATTTTACAGATGTGGTAACTGAGGCACAGAGAAGTTAAGTGACTTGCTCAAAGTCACACAGCTGACAATTGGCGGAGCAAGGATTTGAACCCATGACCTCTGACTCCAAAGCCCATGCTCTTTCCCTTGAGCCACGATTGTACTCTCCCAAGCGCTTAGTACAGTGCTCAGCAAACAGTAAGCACTCAATAAATAAGGTTGAATGAATGAATGAAATGAATATCCTCAAGGAGCTTACGATGCTATCATCATCATCATCATCAATCGTATTTATTGAGCGCTTACTATGTGCAGAGCACTGTACTAAGCGCTTGGGAAGTACAAATTGGCAACATATAGAGACAGTCCCTACCCAACAGTGGGCTATGGAAATTGATTAACCCCCATGGCCGCATCTCTGTCTCTTCCCCTCGCTCTCCCTGCCCTATGGAGACAAGTGGCGGATCCAGGATTAGAACCCATGACCTTCTGGCTCTCAGGCCTAGGCTCTAGCCACTCGAGAGCTCAGTCCCTCTCTCCTCTCCTGTGTGACAATGCGATTCAGTTCATTCCCGTTTCCCATCCCATGCCCCTCGCGTGGCTCAGGTGGTGAGAGGAGGGCTCTTGTCCAGAGAAGCAGCGTGGCTTAGTGGAAAGAGCCCGGGCTTGGGAGTCAGAGGTCATGGGTTCTAATCCCACCTCCGCCCCTTGTCTGCTGTGTGACTTTGGGCAAGTCACTTAACTTCTCTGTGCCTTAGTTACCTCATCTGTAAAATGGGGATTAAGACTGTGAGCCCCTCGTGGGACAACCTGATTACCTCGTATATGCCCCAGCGCTTAGAACAGTGCATGGCATATAGTAAGCGCTTAACAACCGCTGTTGGGTAGGGACCATCTCTATATGTTGCCAACTTGTACTTCCCAAGTGCTTAGTACAGTGCTGTGCACACAGTAAGCGCTCAATAAATACAATTGAATGAATTGAAATATATATCGGCTTCAAGGCTGTCCATCACCTTGCTCCCTCCTACCTCACCTCCCTTCTGTCCTTCTCCAGCCCAGCCCGCACCCTCCACTCCTCTGCCACCGCTAATCTCCTCACTGGGCCTCGTTCTCGCCTGTCCCGCAATCGACCCCCGGCCCACGTCATCCCCCTGGCCCGGAATGCCCTGCCTCTGCCCATCCGCCAAGCTAGCTCTCTTCCTCCCTTCAAGGCCCTACTGAGAGCTCACCACCTCCAGGAGGCCTTCCCACACTGAGCCCCCTCCATCCTCTCTCCCTCCTCCCCCTCTCCATCCCCTCCACCTTACCTCCTTCCCTTCCCCACAGCACATGTATATATGTTTATACATATTTATTACTCTATTTATTTACTTTACTTGTGCATATTTATTCTACTTATTTTGTTTTGTTAATATGCTTTGTTTTGTTCTCTGTCTCCCCCTTCTAGACTGTGAGCCCACTGTTGGGTAGGGACTGTCTCTATATGTTGCCAACTTGTACTTCCCAAGCGCTTAGTACAGTGCTCTACACACAGTAAGCGCTCAATAAATATGATTGAATGAATGAATGAATGAATGCATGAATGAACAAAAGCCACCATTATTGTCTGCCCACTGGGCCCAGGGCAGTGCCCCGGGGTGGGGGATGGGGGAAGGGTTAATTAATTAATTAATTTATTCATTCATTCAATCACATTTATTGAGCGCTTACTGTGTGCAGAGCACTGGACTAAGTGCTTGGGAAGTTCAAGTCAGCAACACATAGAGACGGTCCCTACCCTACAACGAATTCACAGTCTAGAAGGGGGAGACAGACAACAAAGCAAAACAAGTAGACCGGTGTTAATGCCATCAGAGAAGCAGCATGGCTCAGTGGAAAGAGCCCTGGCTTTGGAGTCAGAGGTCATGGGTTCAAATTCCGGCTCCGCCACTTGTCAGCTGTGTGACTTCGGGCAAGTCACTTCACTTCTCTGTGCCTCAGTTACCTCATCTGTCAAACGGGGATTAAGACTGTGAGCCCCCCGTGGGACAACCTGATCACCTTGTAACTTCCCCAGCACTTAGAACAGTGCTTTGCACGTAGTAAGCACTTAATAAATTCCATTATTATTATTATTTATCAGAATAAATAAAATTATAGCTATATACACATCATTAATATAATAGAGTCAGAAATATGTACAAATATTCGCAAATGCTGAGGGGAGGGGAAGAGGGTAGGGCAAAGGGGGGCAGTGATGGGGAGGGGAGGAGGAGAAGGAGAGGAAAAAAGGGGGGCTCAGTGTGGGAAGGCCTCCTAGAGGAGGTGAGCTCTCAGTAGGGCTTTGAAGGGAGGAAGAGAGCTAGTTTGGTGGAGGTGTGGAGGAAGGACATTCCGGGCCAGGGGGAGGACATGGCCGGGGGTCGACTGCGGGACAGGCGAGAACGAGGCACGGTGAGGAGATTAGCGGCAGAGGAGCGGAGGGTGCAGGCTGGGCTGGAGAAGGACAGAAGGGAGATGAGGTAGGAGGGGGCGAGGGGATGGGTGGACAGCTTGGAAGCCCAGGGTGAGGAGTTTTTGCTTGATGCATAGGTTGACAGACAACCACTGGAGATTTTTAAGGAGGGGAGCGATATGCCTGGAGCGTTTCTATACAAAGATAATCCGGCAGCAGAGTCAAGTATAGACTGAAATGGGGAGAGACAGGAGGTTGGGAGATCAGAGAGGAGGCTGATGCAGTAATCCAGTCGGGATAGGATGAGAGATTGAACCAGCAAGGTAGTTGTTTGGATGGAGAGGAAAGGGAGGATCTTGGCGATGTGATGGAGGTGAGACTGGCAGGTTTTGGTAATGGATTGGATGTGTGGGGTGAACGAGAGCGCGGAGTTGAAGACGACACCCAGGTTGCGAGCTCGTGAGATGGGATGGACGGTAGTGCCGTCTACAGTGACGGGAAAGTTAGGGAGAGGACAGGGTTTGGGAGGGAATATAAGGAGCTCAGTCTTGGACATGTTGAGTTTTAAATGGTGGGCGGACATCCAGATGGAGATGTCCTGAAGGCAGGAGGAGATACGAGCCTGGAGGGAGGGAGAGAGAACAGGGTGGAGATGTAGATTTGGGTTGTGAAGATTCCCACCTGGGGGTGGGGGCCCCACCTGAGTCTCGGGTCTGGGGCTGCAGAGAAAATGGGGACCGTCCCCACCGGCGGGGCCCCGGGGGGGGGAATCAGGGACCGAAGCCTCGGATCCCCTCAAACCCCACTGCTCCAGCTCCTGAGAGACCCAGGTGGTCTGGGGTCCGAGTTGGGGAGAGGCAGTCAGTAGAAGGTCACAGTAGTAGACTGTGAGCCCACTGTTGGGTAGGGACTGTCTCTATATGTTGCCAACTTGTACTTCCCAAGCGCTTAGTACAGTGCTCTGCACACAGTAAGCGCTCAATAAATACGATTGATGATGATTGATGATGGGTTCTAATCCCATCTCTGCTCCTTGTCTGCTGTGTGACCTTGGGCAAGTCACATCACTTCTCTGGGCCTCAGTTCCCTCATCTGGAAAATGGGGATCCAGACGGTTGAACCCCACGCGGGACAGGGCCTGTGCCCAACCCGATTTGCCGGTCTTCACCCCAGCAATTAGTACAGTGCCTGGCACACAGTAAGCGCTTCACCGACACCACCCTTATTATTATTCATTCATTCGATCGTATTTATTGGGCGCTTACTGTGGGCACAGCACCGGAAAGGACAACAGATGGAGACAATCCCTGCCCAAAGCGGGCTCACGGTATTCCGTATTACGTTGCCAATTTGTACTTCCCAAGCGCTTAGTACAGTGCTCTGCACACACTAAGCGCTCAATAAATATGATTGATTAAATATGATTCTTTCCTCTCCCCCTCGTCCCCCTCTCCATCCCCCCATCTTACCTCCTTCCCTTCCCCACAGCACCTGTATATATGTATATATGGTTGTACATATTTATTACTCTATTTATTTATTTATTTATTTATTTTACTTGTACATTTCTATCCTACTTATTTTATTCTGTTGGTGTGTTTGGTTCTGTTCTCTGTCTCCCCCTTTTAGACTGTGAGCCCACTGTTGGGTAGGGACTGTCTCTATGTGATGCCAATTTGTACTTCCCAAGCGCTTAGTACAGTGCTCTGCACATAGTAAGCGCTCAATAAATACGATTTATTTATTTATTTATTTATTTATTTTACTTGTACATTTCTATCCTACTTATTTTATTCTGTTGGTATGTTTGGTTCTGTTCTCTGTCTCCCCCTTTTAGACTGTGAGCCCACTGTTGGGTAGGGACTGTCTCTATGTGATGCCAATTTGTACTTCCCAAGCGCTTAGTACAGTGCTCTGCACATAGTAAGCGCTCAATAAATACGATTGATTGATTGATTGATTGATATTCCGGGCGATGGGCACGTGGCTGGGCCTCAGAGATGCCCAGGAATTCCTGGGAGGGGGTGGGGGTGAGGAACCCAAGAGTCCGGGGAGGAGCTGGGGGGCGGGAGGAGGGGAAGGGGCGTTTCCTACACCCCCCCCACCTCGTCCCAGGCTGAGCCTGGGAGCCCTTGCCCACTCCATCCCGCGGTCAGTCCCCGGTCCTGTCTGGCGTCGCCCAGTGCCATGTCGGAGTGCACTGTGATCTCCATGAGCGGGGTGGTCGCCCCCCCAGAGAAGGGTCCCGGGCCCCCCTCCTCTGCGGGGTCCCCCTCCCCCCCCCGGGACTTCTTGCTCTTCTCCTTCTTCAACCTGCTGCTGCTGGGGAACCCCTGCTGCCTCAGCTTCGCCGCCCTCGTCTACTCCGTCAAGGTTTGGGGGGCGAGGGAAGGCCTGGGACCCCCAATTCTCCCGTGACCTCTGACCCCCTGACCCTAAGGGACCCCCCATCCCCCGGAACGGGGCTGGGGGAAGGTCGGGGGATCAGGGGGAGGGTCCGGAGGGTCTGTGGGGGGCAGAAAGGGGGTGGTCAGCTGGGCAGGACCCCCTCTCCATCCCCCCATCTTACCTCCTTCCCTTCCCCACAGCACCTGTATATATGTTTGTACAGATTTATTACTCTATTTATTTTACTTGTACATATCTATTCTATTTTATTTTGTTAGTATGTTTGGTTTTGTTCTCTGTCTCCCCCTTTTATTTATTATCTATTATAATGGCATGTATTAAGCGCTTACTACGTGCCAAGCACTGTTCTAAGCGCTGGTGAGGTTACAAGGTGATCGGGTTGTCCCCCGTGGGGCTCACAGTCAATCCCCATTTTACAGATGAGGTGACTGAGGCACAGAGAAGTGAAGGGACTTGCCCAAGGTCACACAGCTGGCAGTTCGACTGTGAGCCCGCTGTTGGGTAGGGACCGTCTCTATATGTTGCCGACTTGGACTTCCCAAGCGCTTAGTCCAGTGCTCTGCACACAGTAAGCGCTCAATAAATACGACTGATTGATTGACCGGGGGTGGCCAGCGGGGCAGGACCGGGGGTCTGCAGGGGAACGACCTGGGGGTCCGTAGGGGCAGGATCTCCATCACTAATCGTATTTACTGAGCGCTTACTGTGTGCAGAGCACTGTACTAAGCGCTTGGGAAGTACAAGTTGGCGACATATTAGAGACAGTCCCTACCCAACAGTGGGCTCACAGTCTAAAAGGGGGAGACAGAGAACAAAACCAAACATATTAACAAAATAAAATAAATAGAATAGATATGTACAAGTACAATAAATAGAGTAATAAATATGTACAAACATACATACATATATACAGGTGCTGTGGGGAAGGGAAGGAGGTAAGACGGGGGGATGGAGAGGGGGGCGATCGGGGATGGTCAGCGGGGAAAGGACCGGGGGTGGTCAGCGGGGCAGGCCCGGGGGGTCAATCAATCAATCAATCAATCAATCGTATTTATTGAGCGCTTATTGTGTGCAGAGCACTGTACTAAGCGCTTGGGAAGTACAAGCTGCCAACATATAGAGACAGTCCCTACCCAACAGTGGGCTCACAGTCTAGAAAGGGGAGACAGGGAACAAAACCAAACATACTAGAATAGATAGGTACAAGTAAAATAAATAGAGTAATAAATATGTACAAACATATATCCATATATACAGGTGCTGTGGGGAAGGGAAGGAGGTAAGATGCGGGGGATGGAGAGGGGGACGAGGGGGAGAGGAAGGAAGGGGCTCAGTCTGAGAAGACCTCCTGGAGGAGGTGAGCTCTCAGTAGGGCCTTGAAGGGAGGAAGAGAGCTAGCTTGGCGGATGGGCAGAGGGAGGGTCAGCGGGGCAGGTCCGGGGGGTCGCCATCATCATCATCATCATCAATCGTATTTATTGAGCGCTTACTGTGTGCAGAGCACTGTACTAAGCGCTTGGGAAGTACAAGCTGCCAACATATCGAGACAGTCCCTACCCAACAGTGGGCTCACAGTCTGGAAGGGGAAGACAGAGAACAAAACCAAACATACTAACAAAATAAAATAAATAGAATAGATAGATACAAGTAAAATAAATAAATAGAGTAATAAATCTGTACAAGCAGGTGCTGTAGGGAAGGGAAGGAGGTAAGATGCGGGGGATGGAGAGGGGGACGAGGGGGAGAGGAAGGAAGGGGCTGAGTGTGGGAAGGCCTCCTGGAGGAGGTGAGCTCTCAGCAGGGCCTTGAAGGGAGGAAGAGAGCTAGCTTGGCGGATGGGCAGAGGGATGGTCAGAGGGGCGGGCCCGGGGTGGGGGGGTCTGCAGGGGAAGGTCCGGGGGTCCTCGCGGGGGGGGGGGGGGGCTCAGCGGGACAGGATGGGGGGTCCCCGGGGGGCTGGGACACGTCTCGGGGTGGGCGCCCCCTGGCGGCGGCGATCGAAGCCCAGGAGACCCCCCCGGGGTCATTCGGGCCAGCCCCCTGCCCTCGGCAGCCCCCATCACACCACAGAGACCCCCCCTCCCCTTCCCCACCCCGACACCAAAGGGCCATTGGAGAGCGACACCCATTCAGTCAGTCGTTCATGAATAAAAATAATAATAATAATAATAACGGCATTTATTAAGCGCCTACTATGTGCCAAGCACTGTTCCAAGCACCGGGGAGGTTACAGGGTGATCAGGTTGTCCCTCGGGGGGCTCACAGTCTTCATCCCCATTTGCCAGATGAGGTCACTGAGGCCCAGAGAAGTGAAGTCACTTGCCCAGACTGTGAGCCCACTCTTTTAGACTGTGAGCCCACTATTGGGTAGGGACTGTCTCTATATGTTGCCAACTTGTACTTCCCAAGCGCTTAGTACAGTGCTCTGCACACAGTCAGCGCTCAATAAATACGATTGATGATGATGATGATGTGGCAGAGCCGGAATTTGAACCCATGACCTCTGACTCCAAAGCCCCTGCTCTTTCCAGTGAGCCCCGCTGCTTCTCATCCATTCCATCGTATTTATTGAGCGCTTACTGGGTGCATGCATTCATTCATTCAATCATATTTATTGAGCACTGATTGGGTGCATTCATTCAATCATATTTATTGAGCACTTACTGGGTGTATTCATTCATTCAATCGTATTTATTGAGCGCTTACTAAGTGCATTCGTTCATTCATTCAATCGTATTTATTGAGCACTTGCTGGGACTATGCATTCATTCAATCGTATTTACTGAGCGCTTGAGTGCATTTGTTCATTCACTCAATCATATTTATTGAGCGCTTACTGTGTGCATTCATTCATTCATTCAATCGTACTTATTGAGCGTTTGTGCATTCGTTCACTCATTCAATTGTATTTATTGAGCGTTTACTGGGTGCATTCGTTCACTCATTCAATCGTCGAGCGCTTACTGGGTGCATTCATTCATTCATACCATTGTATTTATTGAGCGCTTACTGTGTGCAGAGCACTGGAGTAAGCGCTTGGGAAGTACAAGTCAGCAACAGCTAGAGATGGTCCCTACCCAACAATGGGATCACAGTCTAGAAGTCTAATAATAGTCTAATAATAATCATTATGGTACATTAAGCCCTTACTAGGTGCCAAGCAGTGTTCTAAGTGCTGAGGTAGATACAAGGTAATCAGGTTGAACCACAGTCCCTGTCCCACATGGGGCTCACACTCTTATCCCCATTTTACAGATGAGGGAACTGAGGCCCAAAGAAGTGAAGTGACTTATCCAAGGTCACACAGCAGACAGATGGCAGAGCTGGGATTTAGCAATAATAATGATAATAGTGATGGCATTTGTTGAGCGCTTACTATGTGCAAAGCACTGTTCATTCATTCAGTCAGTCGTATTTATTGAGCGCTTACTGTGTGCAGAGCACTGTACTAAGCGCTTGGGCAGTACAAGTTGGGAAGTACAACTTGGCAACATACAGAGACGGTCCCTACCCAACAGCGGGTTCACAGTCTAGAAGCTCACTGTTCTAAGCGCTGGGGGAAATATAAAATAAAATATAAAATAAATAAATAAAATTTATTTTACTTGTACATATCTATTCTATTTATTTTGTTTTGTTAGTATGTTTGGTTTTGTTCTCTGTCTCCCCCTTTTAGACTGTGAGCCCACTGTTGGGTAGGGACTGTCTCTATATGTTGCCAACTTGGACTTCCCAAGCGCTTAGTACAGTGCTCTGCACACAGTAAGCGCTCAATAAATACGATTGATGATAAGGTGATCAGGTTGTCCCACATGGGTCTCACAGTCTTCGTCACCATTTTACGGATGAGGTAACTGAGGCTCAGAGAAGTTAAGTGACTTGCCCAAGGTCACACAGCAGACAGGTGGCGGAGCCGGGATTAGAACCCCTGACCTCTGACTCCCAAGCCCCTGCTCTTTCCACTGAGCCACACAGCTTCTCATAGTACATTGCTCCACACACAGTAAGTGCTCAATAAATATGATTGAATGAAGGAATGAACTCCGGTCCTTCTGATCCTTTTAGACTGTGAGCCCACTGTTGGGTAGGGACTGTCTCTATATGTTGCCAACTTGTACTTCCCAAGCGCTTAGTACAGTGCTCTGCACACAGTAAGCGCTCAATAAATACGATTGATTGATTGATTGATTGATTAATGCCCTGACCCGGGTTCTATCGACTAAGCCACACCGCTTCTCACTAGCCCCTCCTCACCACTCTCATCCCCTGACCCAAATCCAAGCCCCTGCTGTGGCCCTACAGAGTGGAGACGGGGCAGTTGGGAATCACTGGGCGGCTGGGATGGAGAAGGGGTTGGGATTGGCATTTATAAAGCGCTTACTGTGTGCCAGGCACTGAACTAAGCGCTGGGGTGGATATAAGCAAATCGGGTTGGACACAGTCCCTGTCCCACGTGGGGCTCCCAGTCTCAATCCCCATTTTACAAAGTGAGAAATGAAACGACTTGCCCAAGGTCACACAGCAGACAAGTAGCAGAGCCGGGATTAGAATCCATGACCTTCTGACTCCCAGAATCCACGCTCTAGCCGCTACTCCGTGCTGCTTCTCAGTGGAAGTTGTCCCAGGTCACAGGGAGTCGGAAGCAAGCCCGGACCTAGTCAATCAATCAGTCGTATTTATTGAGCACTTACTGTGTGCAGAGCACTGTACTAAGCGCTTGGGAAGTACAAGTCGGCAACACATAGAGACAGTCCCTACCCAACAGCTGGCTCACATCCTTAGAGAAGCAGCCTGGACTGGTAAATAGAGCAGGGGAGTCAAAGGGACGGAGGTTCTAATCATCATCAATCGTATTTATTGAGCGCTTACTATGTGCAGAGCACTGTACTAAGCGCTTGGGAAGTACAAATTGGCAACATATAGAGACAGTCCCTACCCAACACTGGGCTCACAGTCTAAAAGGGGGAGACAGAGAACAAAACCAAACATACTAACAAAATAAAATAGATAGAATAGATATGTTCTAATCCCTGCTCTGCCACTTTTCTGCTGTGTGAATTTCCGCTAGTCACTTCACTTCTCTGGGCCTCAGTTTCCTCCAGGGATTCCTCTCTCCAGATTGCAACTGGAGAGTTTCCAGTCTTCTTCCAGTCTTGGCTAAGGGAGGGAGAGTCAAGCAGGGGCCTGCCCGTTCCATTCCTGGCTTGGACAGTGTTCAGTGAGTAGAAGGCAATCTGCTACAAGTCAAAACTCACCCCCGCTGGGCAGCAGCAGCATGGGAGAGAATCGAGGGTGGAGACTCGAGCTTACTGCTCGGAAGAAGGCGATGACAAACCACTTCCTCATTTTTACCAAGAAAACTCTATGGATCCAATTGCAGACGAAGGTGGGGCGCTCTGGGAAAAATGTACCTGTGCAATCAGTGTGGGTAAGAGAGGATTTGACAGCAAAAAACAAGATAAAATAGGGATTAAGGCTATGAGCCTTATGTGGGAAAGGGACTGTGTCCAACTGCCCCAGTGCTTAGTACAGTGCCTGCCACATACTAAACATTAAACAAATACCATTATTATTATTATTATTATTATTATTATTATCACGTCGCCCATGCCAAGGGTCTGAGGTCATGGATGCTGCCTGGGGGACTGAGGGAATCTGGCACATTCCCCCTTCCCCAAGCCCAATGGGGCCCCCAGCCAACCCTAGGCAAGAGAAGCCACATGGCCTAGTGGCTAGAGACCAGGCCTGGGTGTCAGAAGTCCCAACCCCACTACTTGTCCTCTCTGTGACTTTGGGCAAGTCACTTCACTTCTCTGTGCCTCAGTTCCCTCCTCTGAAATATGGGAATTAAGGCAGTGAGCCCCATGTGGGACAGGGACTGTGTCCAAACTGATTAACTTGTATCTATCATCGCTTAGAACAGTGCTTGACACATAGTAAGTGCATAACAAGTACCATAACATCCTAATTGGGGGTTGGGGGGTATCCGGAGCAGAACCCCCTTCCCAAGTCCAATAGGGCCCCCCTCCAACCCTAAGCCAAGGCTCCACAGGGGCTGTGTCCAACCCGATTTGCTTGTATCCACCCCGGCGCTTAGTACGGTACCTGGCACATAGTAAATGTTTAAAATACCATAATTATTATAATTATTAGAAGGGCCCCCAAGTCGGCCTGGGACCCCAAAAACCCATAGCTGCGGCGAATTCAGGGTGGGTGCCACCCCGCCGGCCCATCGCGGCTCCCCGAGGGTAGAGAGGGGGTCTTCCTGACTGGCTCTGTCCTCCCCGTCACCCCTCCCTCCAGGCTCGGGACCGGAAGGTCATGGGCGATGCGCTGGGCGCGCAAAGTTACGGCTCTACGGCAAAGTGGCTGAACATCTGGGCGCTGTTGCTCAACCTGCTATTGCTCA
The DNA here is from genome assembly GCF_015852505.1 of Tachyglossus aculeatus. Lineage (NCBI taxonomy): Eukaryota > Metazoa > Chordata > Mammalia > Monotremata > Tachyglossidae > Tachyglossus > Tachyglossus aculeatus. The sequence continues at coordinate 52,338,761 of NC_052087.1, read as the reverse complement.
TCGTGGTGCTGGTACTGTTCTTCGTGGTCATCTTGCCCAAGGTGAATGCCAACTTCCATCACTAGCGCCCGACGACCTTCCCGGAAGCCTCTGCACTAGCCGGGGCAGCCTACTGCAGCCCACTCCCCAGGGCCGCCCGGCCCCTCTGGCTCCCCGTGGCACCCCCCATGAGGCTCACAGCGGGCACCGTCCCCAGCACAGGCCAACTGGGCACTTTCTCCCTCCACTCCAGCCCCATCTGGGCCCTTTCCATTTCCTCCCGCCTTAAGCCAGTCCACGGTCCACCGTCATAACTGACACCTTGCTCTCCGCCCTGCCCAGTGGCCTCTCCCGTCCCTCTCCGGATTTTTACGGGCAGGGAACGTGTTCACTAATTCTGTTTTACTGTACTCTCCCAAGTGCTTAGAACTGTACTCTGCACATAATAAGTGTTCAATAAATACCACTGATTGATTGATTGACTGATTGAATGGGGGTGGGTGGAAAGGGCTGGGTCCAATGAACCGATTAAAATGTATGGGAAACCCAGGGGTCTTGGTTTCCTGGTGGTCCTTACCCTGAAGATGGGCATGTATGTGGGTGTTTGGGTGTGGGGGGGTACATTCATTCATTCATTCAACTTATTTATTGAGCGCTTACTGTGTGCAGAGCACTGGACTAAGCGCTTGGGAAGTACAAGTCGGCAGCAGATAGAGACGGTCCCTACCCAACAATGGGCTCACAGTCTAGAAGGGGGAGGCAGACAACAAAACATGTAGACAGGTGTCAAAATTGTCAGAACAAATAGAATTAAAGCTATATCAATCAATCAATCAATTGTATTTATTGAGCACTTACTGTGTGCAGAGCACTGTACTAAGCGCTTGGGAAGCACAAGTTGGCAACACATAGAGATGGTCCCTACCCAACAGTGGGCTCACAGTCTAGAAGGGGGAGACAGAGAACAAAACAAAACATATTAACAAAATAAATATATGCACATCATTAACAAAATAAATAGAATAGTAGATACATACAAATAAAATAGAGTAATAAATCTGTGCAAATTTATATAAAAGTGCTGTGGGGAGGGGAAGGAGGTAGGGCGGGAGGGATGGGGAGGAGGAGAGGAAAAAGGGGGCTCAGTCTGGGATCCCCAGTAGATGTGATGAGAGGGGGCTAGGGAGACATGGGACACCCTTAGAGGAGCTACCACTAATATCAGGGCTGCAAAACACACACAAACGCATACACAAACACACAAAAACACAGGGAAACAGCGTGGCTTAGTGGAAGGAGCCCGGGCTTGGGAGTCAGAGGACATGGATTCTAACCCCGGCTCCATCATTTGTCTGCTTTGTGACCTTGGGCAAGCCGCTTAACTTCCCTGTGCCTCAGTTACCTCATCTGTAAAATAGGGATGAAAAGTGTGAGCCCCACATGGGACAACTGATTACCTTGTATCTACCCCAGGGCTTAGAACAGTGCTCGGCAGGTAGTCAGCGCTTAACAAATACCATAATAATAATAATTCATTCAATCATATTTATTGAGTGCAGACTGTGTGCAGAGCACTATACTAAGCACTTGGAAGGTACAGTTCGGCAACATATACAGTCCCTACCCAACAACAGGCTCATTTTAATATCTATCTCTCCCTTTAGACTGTAAGCTCACTGGGGGCAGGGAATGTGTCTGTTTATTGTTATATATCCTCTCCCAAGTGCTTAGTACAGTGCTCTGCACAGTAAGTGCTCAATAAATATGAATGAATGAATGAATGAACCCACTCGGGGCAAAAAGTTGAGTTAATTAATTGCTCCCTTTATTCACCCCCTCATTCATTCAATCATATTTATTGAGCTATTACTGTATGCAGAGCATTATACTAAGCGCTTGGGAGAGTGCAATACAACAATAAACAGATACATTCCCTGCTCACAATGAGTTTAGAGTCTAGAAGGGGAGACAGCCATGAATAGAAATAAATCAGTGACAGATATGGACGTGAGTGCTGTGGGGCTGGGAGGGGGGAATGAACAAAGTTAGCAGCCCAACAACTAATTACATCCATATCCATAATTGATTTTATTTATTCTAATGTCTCTCTCTCCCCTTCTAGACTCTAAGCTCACTGTGGGCAAGGAAAGTGTCTACCACTTCTGTTAAACTGTGGTTGCCCAATCGCTTAGTACAGCGCTCTGCACAAGGAAAGCGCTCTGTAAATACCATTGAATGATGGATTGAATGAGCATCAGCGTGGCTCAGTGGAAAGATCCCGGGCTTTGGAGTCAGAGGTCATGGGTTCAATTCCCAGCTCTGCCAATTGTCATCTGTGTGACTTTGGGCAAGTCACTTCACTTCTCTGTGCCTCAGTTCCCTCATCTGTAAAATGAGGATGAAGACGATGAGCCCCCCGTGGGACAACCTGATCACCTTGTAACCTCCCTAGCACTTAGAACAGTGCTTTGCACATAGTAAGCGCTTAATAAATGCCATCATTATTATTATTACTGTGAGCAGAGCACAGTACTGAGCGCCTGGATGAATTGATAGACACGTTCCCTGCCCACAATGAGCTTACAGTTTATTCAGTACAATTTATATTTATTTAGGGGAAGCAGCGTGGCTCAGTGGAAACAGCCTGGGCTTTGGAGTCAGAGTTCATGGGTTCAAATCCTGGCTCCGCCAATTGTCAGCTGTGTGACCTTGGGCAAGTCACTTAACTACTTTGTGCCTCAGTTACCTCATCTGTTAAATGGGGATTAAGACTGTGAGCACCCCCGTGGGACAACCTGATCACCTTGTAACCTCCCCAGAGTGCTTTGCACATAGTAAGCGCTTAATAAATGCCATTATTATTATTATTATTCATTCGTTCATTCAATTGTATTTATTGAGTGCTTACTGTGAGCAGAACACTGTATTAAGCATTTGGGAGAGTACACTACAACAATAAAAAGACACATTCCCTGTCCACAATGAGTTTACAGTCTAGAGGGGGAGGCAGACATCATCATCATCATCATCATCAATCGTATTTATTGAGCGCTATGTGCAGAGCACTGTACTAAGCGCTTGGGAAGTACAAATTGGCAACATATAGAGACAGTCCCTACCCAACATGAATAGAAATAAATAAATGGCAGTTATGGACATAAGTGCTGTGGGGCTGGGAGCAGGGGATGAATGAAGGGAACAGTGCTTGGCACATAGATAGTGCTTAACAAATACCATTTAAAAATACAGCCGGGGGGGAGCCAGTCAGGGCAAGGACTTAGTCAGGGAAGGCCTCTTGGAGGAGATGTGTCTTCGGTGAGGCTTTGAAGGGGGGAACAGTAATTGTTTGTAGGATTTGAGGAGGGAGGGAGGGTGTTCTAGGTGTAGAGGGGGAGTTAACCCAGAACCCTCTGAGTGGGGTGGAGGGAGGTGTCCGACCCTTTCCCTGTGCAGTCTGGGAGAGCTTCTCGGAGGAGGCTGGGCCTTGAAGATGAGGAGGGAAGAGTGTAAGCTCAGTGTGGGCAGGGAATGTGTCTGTTACATTGTTGTGTTGTACTCTCCCAAGCACGTAGTACAGTGCTCTGCACACAGTAAGCGCTCAATAAATATGATCGATCGATCTATTGAAGCCTAGCTGACGAGGGCAGGAAATCCCCCACAGAGAATGAACCCCCTCTTTCCTGACCCCCTCTAGACGGTAAGCTCCTTGTGGGCAGGGAATGTGTCCATTTATTGTTCTACTGTCCTCTCCCAAGAGCTCCATACAGTGCTCTGCACACAGTAAGTGCTCAACAAATATAAATGACTGACTGACGAATCCTCCCCTCCCCCTGGTGTTTCTGATCCTGGGGTGGGGCCCCTTGTGGTTCCCCTACTTTCATCTTTGCCATCTCGGCAGGCCCCACCCCGACCCCCCACTCTCCCCGACAGTTGCTGGGTGAAAGGGGATGTGGTCGGGAGGGAGACAGGGCTCACTGGCTCCTCGCGGGGAGGGGGATACGGGCCAACTGCAAAACAGGGAGCAGGGCTGGTGCCTCCAGCTGCATCAGGCAAAAACTCCTCACCCTCAGCTTCAAGGCTGTCCATCACCTCACCCCCTCCTACCTCACCTCCCTTCTGTCCTTCTCCAGCCCAGCCCGCACCCTCCGCTCCTCTGCTGCTAATCTCCTCACTGGGCCTCGTTCTCACCTGTCCCGCCGTCAACCCCCGGCCCACATCATCCCCCCTGGCCTGGAATGCCCTCCCTCCACACATCCGCCGAGCTAGCTCTCTTCCTCCCTTCAAGGCCCTACTGAGAGCTCACCTCCTCCAGGAGGCCTTCCCACACTGAGCCCCCTCCTTCCTCTCCCCCTCCTCCCCCCCCCCCCCCCACCTTACCTCCTTCCCCTCCCCACAGCACCTGTATGTATGTATATATGTTTGTACGTATTTATTACTCTATTTATTAATTTTGTACATATTTATTCTATTTTGTTAATATGTTTTGTTTTGTTCTCTGTCTCCCCCTTCTAGACTGTGAGCCCACCATGGGTAGGGACCATCTCTTTATGTTGCCAACTTGTACTTTCCAAGCACTTAGTACACTGCTCTGCACACAGTAAGCGCTCAATAAGTACAATTGAATGAATGAATGAGGTGGGCAGGGACCCTTCCCCACCTGGCCGGGAGGAGACCGGGCTCTCTCAGGGCGATCAGTCCGTACAGGGGCCTAGGAATCAGAAGGACAACCACAAGGCAACGACTCTCCTCAGGGGGATGTCCTGTCCCATTCCCTGTCGCTCCACCTTCCCCTCTAGGCAATCAGCCAGTTATTAGTATTTATTGAACTTATTGAATTTATTTATTTATCTGTGTGCAGAGCACTGTACTAAGTGTTCTGTCCAAAACAGGGCTCCCTATCTTCCCACCCAAACCCTATCTTCCCCCGACTTTCCCGTCACTGTAGACGACACCACCAACCTTTCTGTTGCACAAGCCCATAACCTTGGCATTATCCGAGGTTATAGAAGCAGCATGGCTCAGTGGAAAGAGCACGTGCTTTGGAGTCGGAGGTCGTGGGTTCAAATCCCGGCTCCGCCAACTGTCAGCTGTGTGACTCTAGGCAAGCCATTTAACTTCTCTGGGCCTCAGTTCCCCCGTCTGTAAAATGGGGATGAAGACTGTGAGCCCCCCGTGGGACAACCTGATCACCTTGTAACCTCCCCAGCACTTAAAACAGTGCTTTGCACATAGTAAGCACTTAATAAATGCCATCATTATTATCATCATTATCCTTGACTCCTCTCTCTTATTCAACCCACATATTCAATCTATCACCAAATCCTGTCAGTCTTGACTTCACAACATGGCTAAAATCCACTCTTTCCTCTCCACCCATACTGCTACCACGTTAATTCATTCACTCATCCTCTCCCACCTGGATGATTGCATCAGCCTCCTTTCTGACCTTCCAGCCTCCTGTCTCTCCCCACTTCAGGCCATATTTCACTCTGCTACCCAGATCATTTTTCTACAAAGACGTTCAGGACACGTCACTCCACTCCTCAAAAAACTCCAGTGGTTGCCCATCCACCTCCGCATCAAACAAAACTCCTCACCATTGTCTTTAAAGCCCTGCATCACCTTGCCCCCCTTCTATCTCACCTCGCTTCTCTCCTTTTACAACCCAGCCCAAGCACCTTGCTCCTCTAGTGCTAACCTTCTCACTGGGCCTCCATCTATCCTGTCTCGCTGCCAACCCCTAGCCCACATCCTGTTTCTTTCTGGGAACACCCTCCCTCCTCTAATAATAATAGCATTTGTTAAGCCCTTACTATGTACCAGGCACTATACCAATTACTGGGGTGGATAAAATAATGATAATAATAATAATAATAATGGCATTTATTAAGCGCTTACTATGTGCTGGGGAGGTTACAAAGTGATCAGGTTGTCCCATGGGGGGCCCACAGTCTTAATCCCCATTTTACAGATGAGGGAACTGAGGCACAGAGAAGTCAAGTGACTTGTCCAAAGTCACACTGCTGACAATTGGCAGAGCTGGGATTCGAACCCATGACCTCTGACTTCAAAGCCTGTGCTCTTTCCACTGAGCCACACTGCTTCTCTATAAAAGCAAATCCAGTTGGACACGGTCCCTTGTCCCACATGGGGCTCACTGTCTCAATCCCCATTTTACAGATGAGGTCACTGAGGCACAGAGAAGCGGAGTGACTTGCCCAAGGTCACACAGCCGGCAAGTGGAGGCATCGGGATTAGAACCTGTGACCTTCCGACTCCCAGGCTCGTGCTGTATCCCAGGCTGCTCCTCTAATCCAGATCGCCACTCTCCCCTGCTTCAAAGCCTTATCAAAAGCCCACCTCCTCCAAGAGGCCTTCCCAGACTAAGCCCCACTTTTCCTCATCTCCCACTCCCTTCTGGGTTGCCCTGACTTGCTCCCTTTTCTCTTCCCCCCATCCCAGCCCCAAAGCATTTATGTGCGTATCTGTCATTTTATTTATTTGTATCGATGTCTGTCTCCCCCACTCTAGACCGTGAGCTCATTGTGGGCAAGGAATGTCACTGCTTACTGCTGTATGATACTTTCCCAAGAGCTTAGTACAGTGCTCTGCACACAGTAAGCGCTCAATAAATTCAACTGAATGAAAGAATGAATTGGGAGAGGATGATACAATGGACACATTCACCGCCCACAGTGAGCTGACAATCTAGAGGGGGAGACAGACATGAATAGGAATGAATAAATAACAGATATGGACGAAAGTGGTGTGGGGCAGGGAGGGAGGATGAATAAAGGGAGCGAGTCAGGGCGACGCAGAAGGGAGTGGGAGAAGAGGAAAGGAGGGCTCAGTCAGGGAAGGCCTCTTGGAGGAGATGGGCCTTTGGTAAGGCTTTGAAGAGGGAGAGAGTGATGATTTGTTTGATGTGAGGGGGAAAGGCGTCCCAGCCAGAAGCAGGACTTGGGCGAGAGGTCGGAGGTGAGATAGATGTGATGGAGGGACAGTGAGAAGGTTTTCATTAGAGGAGCAAAGTGTGCAGACTGGGTTGCAATAGATCAGTTAGGTGAGGTAGGAGAGGGCAAGGGGATTGATGGCTTTAAAGCCAATGGTAAGGAGGAGTTTCTGTTTGATGCCACTCTTCCTCCCTTCAAAGCCCTACTGAGACTGAACCCCCTCTTTCCTCTCCCCCTCCCCATCCCCCCTGCCCTACCTCCTTCCCCTCCCCACAGCACCTGTATATATGTCTGTACAGATTTATTACTCTATTTATTTTACTTGTACAAATTTACTATTCCCTTTATTTTATTTTGTCAATGTGTTGTTTTGTTGTCTGTCTCCCCCTTCTAGACTGTGAGCCCACTGTTGGGAAGGGACCATCTCTAGATGTTGCCAATTTGTACTTCCCAAGTGCTCCCTTTATTCATCCCCCTTCCCAGCCCCACACCACTTTTGTCCATATCTGTTATTTATTCATTCCTATTCTTACGCACACAGTAAGCGCTCAATAAATACGAATGAATGAATGAATACTGAGAGCTCACCTCCCCCAAGAGGCCTTCCCAGACTGAGCCCCCTTTTTCCTCTCCTCCTCCCCATCCCCCCCACCCTACCTCCTTCCCCTCCCCACAGCACTTGTATATGTTTGTACAGACTGATTGTTCCATTTATTTTACTTGTACATATTTACTATTCTATTTATTTTGTTAATGATGTGCATCTAGCTTTATTTCTATTTCATTCATTCATTCAATCGTATTTATTGAGCGCTTACCGTGTGCAGAGCACTGTACTAAGCGTTTGGGAAGTACAAGTTGGCAACAAATAGGGCTCACAGTCTAGTCTATTTATTCTGATGACTTGACACCCATCCACATGTTTTGTTTTGTGGTCTGTCTCCCCCTTCTAGACTGTGAGCCCGTTGTTGGGTGGGGACCGTCTCTCTATGTTGCCGACTTGGACTTCCCAAGCGCTTAGTCCAGTGCTCTGCACACAGTAAGCGCTCAATAAACACGATTGAATGAATGACTGACTGACGGCTGGTTTTCCCCCCTGGCGTCACGGCCCGCTTCCCGACATCACACTTTCCATCTCAACGGCTGATTTTCCCCTCTGACGTCACGGTCTCCCCCCCCCCCCCCCCCCCCGGTTAAACGGTCGTACCCGCAGATTGCTTTCTCCGTCCCCCTGGAAACGATCCCTCTGGGACCCCCATCCCCCTCCCCAGGACCGACCCCGCTTGGTCATCCCTTTGTCCCGCCGGGAGACCCCCGCCCCCCCAAGCTGCTGACCCCCGGACTGACCCCGGCCAGCAGGACCAACTCCCCTCCCCATTTCTCCTGGAGATGCCAACCAACCCCTGACCTCTGACCCCAGCCCCGCCCCCCCCCGCTGCTGACCCCCAGCCTGACCCCGGAGTGACCTCCGACTGATCCCGGCCAGCAGGCCCAGCTCCCCTTCCCATTTTTCCTGGAGATGCCAACCAACCCATGACCTCTGACCCCAGTCCAGCCCCCCGGCCCTCCCCCCCACTGCTGACCCCCAGCCTGACCCCGGAGTGACCCCGGACTGACCCCGGCCAGCAGGCCCAGCTCCCCTTCCCATTTCTCCTGGAAATGCCAACCAAGCCCTGACCTCTGACCCCAGCCCGGCCCCCGGCCCTTCCCCCCCCCCCACGGCTGCTGACACCCAACCTGACCCCGGAGTGACCCCCGGACTGACCCTGGCCAGCAGGCCCAGCTCCCCTTCCCATTTCTCCTGGACATGCCAACCAACCCCTGACCTCTGACCCCAGCCCCGCCCTCCCCCGCTGCTGACCCCCAGCCTGACCCTGGAGTGACCCCCAACTGACCCCAGCCAGCAGGACAAGCTCCCCTCCCCATTTCTCCCGGAGATGCCAACTGCCCCTGACCTCTGACCCCAACCCCACCCTCCGCCCCCCCAACGCTGCTGACCCCCGGCCTGACACCGGAGTGACCCCGGCTGCAGGACCAGCTCCCCTTCCCATTTCTCCCAGAGATGCCAACCGCACCTGACCTCTGACCCCAGCTCCTGACCCCAGCCCCGACCCCCGACCCCTGCTCCGGCCGAAGGAGAGAGGAAACCTCAGGGGTCTCAGCAGGGGTGAGCCACCCCCAGTCCCCTCCTCACCCTGCCACCCTGCCCTGCCCTGCCCCAGCCTAACCCTCCTGGGCACCACCCTGCTCCTGGCCCTCTCCTCCCCCCTCTCTGGCTCCTCCTTCTCCCTCTCTTTTAATAATGATGGCATTTATTAAGAGCTTACTCTGTGCAAAGCACTGCTTTTACCGCTTCTTCCTCCTCCTCCCAACCCCTAATCGATCCATCTGTCAATCAGTGCCATTTATTGAGCACTTAATAAGGATGGTAGTACAGTGCTCTGCACACAGTAAGCGCTCAATAAATACGATTGATGATGATGATGGTATTTGTTAAGCGCTTACTATGTGCCAAGCACTGTTCTAAGTGCAGGGGTAGATACAAGGTAATCAGGTTGTCCCACGTGGGGTTCACAGTCTTCATCCCCATTTTACAGATGAGGGAACTGAGGCCCAGAGACGTTAAGTGACTTGCCCAAAGGCACACAGCTGAAAAATGACAGAGCCGAGATTAGAACCCACTCCCTCTGACTCCCAAGCCCGGGCTCTTTCCACTGAGCCACACTGCTTCTTCACGCTGCGTGCGGAGCGTTGGATTAAGCCATGAGAACCCCTCAAACCTCTGTTTCAGGTTCTCTTTCCTGCTCACTCTTTCCTCCTTTAGGGAACTCATCTATTATCATTATTATCATCATCATCATTATTATTACTAATATGATGTTTGTTAAGCACTTAGTGTGTATCAAGGACTGTTCTGAGCACTGGAATAGATAAAAGTTAATCGGGTTGGACACAGTCCCTGACCCTCATGGGGCTCACAGTCTAAACTTGGAGTTCACAGTCCCATGACTTCAACTACCTATTCTATGCAGATAATAATAATGATAATATTTGTTAAACACACTCTGGGCATGTCACTCCCCTCCTCAAAAACCTCCAGTGGCTGCCTGTCAAGCTTTGAATCAAGCAAAAACTCCTCCCTCTCGGCTTCAAGGCTGTCCATCCCCTCGCCCCCTCCTCCCTCACCTCCCTTCTGTCCTTCTCCAGCCCAGCCCGCACCCTCCGCTCCTCTGCCACCGCTAACCTCCTCAGTGGGCCTCGTTTTCACCTGTCCCACCGTCCACCCCTGGCCCACATCCTACCCCTACCCTGGAACGCCCTCCCTCCACACATCTGCCAAACTAGCTCTCTTCCCCCCTTCAAAGCCCTACTGAGAGCTCAACTCCTCCAGGAGGCCTTCCCAGACTGAAGCCCCCCTTATCCTCTCCTCATCCCCTCCCCATCACCCCCACTCCCTCCCTCTACCCTACCCCCTTCCCCTTCCCACAGCACTTGTGCAAATTTGTACATATTTATTGCTCTATTTTATTAATGATGTGTGTATATATCTATAATTCTATTTAATTTTGATGGTATTGACACCTGTCTACTTGTTTTGTTCTGCTGTCTCCCCCTCCTAGACCATGAGCCCATTGTTGGGTAGGGACTGTCTCTCTCCGTTGCAGAATTGTGCTTTCCAAGAGCTTGGTACAGTGCTCTGCACACAGTAAGCGCTCAATAAATACAATTGAAAGAATGAATGAATACCAAGCACTTTACTAAGCGCTGGGGTAGATACAATATGAGCTGAACAATCACTGGTATTCACTGAGCACTTACTATGTATAGAGTACTGTACAAAGCACTTGGAAGAGTAGAGTACAACAGAACTGGTGGACACATTCCCTGGCCCCAACGAGCGTACAGTCTGGATGGGGAGACAGACATTAATATAAATATAGAGTACTGTACTAAGCACTTGGAAAAGGAGAGTACAACAGAATTGGTGGACACATTCCCTGGCCCCAACGAGCGTACAGTCCTGATGGGGAGACAGACATTAATATAAATAAGTAAATATATATACATATTAGGTAATTTGTTAAGCACTTACTATGTATCAAGCACTGTTCTAAGTGCTGAGGCAGATGCAAATTAATCAGGTCATACACAGTCCCTGTCCCGTACAAGGCTCAGATTCCCATGGCTTCAACTACCTCCTCCTGTGGAAAATAATAACAATAATAATAATAATTTTTTAAAATCCTGTCCATTCAGCTTTCACATCATCGCTAAAATCCATCCCAACTGCTACTGTGTTAATCCTTACCCTAACCTGACTGGATGACTGTAGCAACCTCCTTGCTGACCTCCCTGCCTCCCATCTCTCCTCAATCCAGTCCATACTTCACTCTGCTGCCCAGATCATTTTTCTACGAAAAATGTTCAGGCCATGTTTTCCCACTCCTCAAGAACCTCCAGTGGTTGTCTGTTCACCTCTGTATCAAACAGAAATTCCTCACCATCAGCTTTAAAGCCCTCAATCCTCTTGTCCCTCCTACCTCACTTCACTACTCTCCGACTCCAATCCAGTCCGCACACTTTGCTCCTCTAATGCCAGCCTTCTCACTGTACCTCCATAATAATAATAATAATAATTCATTCATTCGTATTTATTGGGCGCTTACTGTGTACAGAGCACTGTACTAAACGCTTGAGAAGTACAAGTTGGCACCATATGTACAAGTTGGCAACATATGCAACAATGGCATTTATTAAGCACTTACTATGTGCAAAGCACTGTTCTAAGCACTGGGGAGGTGACAAGGTGATCAGGTTGTCGAACGGGGTGGGGGGGGCTTACAGTCTTCATCCCCATTTTACAGATGAGGTAACTGAGGCACAGAGAAGTTAAGTGACTTGCCCAAGGCTGACAATTGGCGGAGCCAGGATTTGAACCCATGACCTCTGACTCCAGAGCCCATGCTCTTTCCACTGAGCCACGCTGCTTCTATCTCGCCACTGACCGTTCACTCATGTCCCACCTCTGGCCTGGAACTCTCTCCCTCTTCATATCTGACGAGAAGCAGCGTGGCTCCCTGGAAAAGAGCACGGGCTTTGGAGTCAGAGGTCATGGGTTCAAATCCCGGCTCCACCAATTGTCAGCTGTGTGACTTTGGGCAAGTCACTTAACTTCTTTGAGCCTCAGTTACCTCATCTATAAAATGGGGATGAAGACTGTGAGCCCCCTGTGGGACAACCTGATCAACTTGTAACCACCCCAGTGCTTAGAACAGTGCTTTGCACATAGTAAGCGCTTAATAAATGCCATCATTATTTTTATTATCATCATTATCTGACAGATAATGACTCTCCCCACCTTCAAAGTCTTACTGAAGGCCCATCTCCTCCCAGAGACCTTCCCTGACTAAGCCCTAATTCTCTCTTCTCCCACTCCCTTCTGCATTGCCCTGATTTGCTCCCGTTATTCACCCTCCCTCAGCCCCATAGCAAATACATACACATCCATAATTTATTTATTTAAATTATTGTCTTTCTCCCCCTCTAGAGTATAAGCTTGTTATAAGTAGGGAAGGTGCCTCCTAACTCTGTTATATTTATTGAGCCCCTACCGTGTGCAGAGAGCACTGTAATAATAATAATAATAATAATAGTGGCATTTGTTAAGCTGCGTACTATGTGCAAAGCACTGTTCTAAGTGCTGGGGAGGATACAGGGTGATCAGGTGGTCCCTCGTGGAGCTCAAAGTCTTAATCTCCATTTTACAGATGAGGTAACTGAGGCACAGAGAAGTGAAGTGACTTGCCCAAAGTCACACGGCTGACAAGTGGCAGAGCCATGATTTGAACCCATGACCTCTGGTTCCCAAGCCCTTGCTCTTTCCACTGGGCCACGCACTGTAATAAACACTTAGGAGAGTACAACAGAGTTGTTAGATACGTTCCCTGCCCACAATCCTGGCTCTGCCATTCAATCAATCAATCCACTGTATTTATTGAGCGCTTACTGTGTGCAGAGCACTGTACTAAACACTTGGGAAGTACAATTTGGCAACAGATTGACATACTATAATAAAAATTGATCGATCAATCAAATTTATTGAGTGCTTACTGTGTACAAAGCACTGTGCTAAGCACTTGGGAGAGTAAAATACAAGAGTCGGTTGGCACGTTCCCTTCCCACAGTGAGCTTACAGTCTAGAGGGGGAGGCAGACATTAATATAAGATAACTCATGGACATAACTCATGGGGAAGCAGCATGGCTCAGTGGAAAGAGCAAGGGCTTGGGAACCAGAGGTCATGGGTTCAAATCATGGCTCTTCCCCTTGTCAGCTGTGTGACTTTGGGCAAGTCACTTCACTTCTCTGTGCCTCAGTTACCTCATCTGGAAAATGGGGATTGAGACTGTGAGCCCCCTGTGGGACAGCTGATCACTTTGTAACCTCCCCAGTGCTTAGAACTGTGCTCTGCGCATTAGTAAGCACTTAATAAATGCCATCATTACTATTACATAACTCACGGATATGATTATAAGTGCTGTGGGGCTGAGAGAGGGAGGGAAAATGGTGGGGGGAGTGCAAGGGTGATATAAAAGGGAGTGTGAGAGAGGAAATGAGAGCTTGTCGGGGAAGCCCTCCTGGTGGAGATGTGCTTTTAATAATAATAATAATAATAATAATAATAATAATGCTTTGAAGTTGGTGAGAGTAATTGTCGGATATAGAAAGGCTTTCCAGGCTAGAGGCAGAACATGGGCAAGAGGTTGGCGGCGAGACAGAGGGAAATGAGATACAGTGAATAGGTTGCTTTAGATGAGTGAAGTATCCAGGCTGGGTTGTAGTACGAAAGGAGTGAGGTAACGCTCTGGGCATATCACTCCCCTCCTCAAAAATCTCCAGTGGCTACCAATCAATCTGCGCATCAGGCAGAAACTCCTCACCCTGGGCTTCAAGGCTGTCCATCCCCTGGCCCCCTCCTACCTCACCTCCCTTCTCTCCTTCTACAGCCCAGTCCGCACCCTCCGCTCCTCCACCGCTGATCTCCTCACCGTACCTCGTTCTCGCCTGTCCCGCCATCGACCCCCGGCCCACGTCATCCCCCGGGCCTGGAATGCCCTCCCTCTGCCCATCCGCCAAGCTAGCTCTCTTCCTCCCTTCAAGGCCCTACTGAGAGCTCACCTCCTCCAGGAGGCCTTCCCAGACTGAGCCCCTTCCTTCCTCTCCCCCTCGCCCCCCTCTCCATCCCCCCATCTTACCTCCCTCCCTTCCCCATAGCACCTGTATATATGTATATATGTTTGTACGTATTTTTTTTACTCTATTTATTTATTTATTTAATTTATTTCTACATATCTATTCTATTTTATTTTGTTAGTATGTTTGGTTTTGTTCTCTGTCTCCCCCTTTTAGACTGTGAGCCCACTGTTGGGTAGGGACTGTCTCTATATGTTGCCAATTTGTACTTCCCAAGCGCTTAGTACAGTGCTCTGCACATAGTAAGCGCTCAATAAATACGATTGATGATGATGATGATGATGAGGTAAGGTAGGAAGGGGCAAAGTGATTGAGTGCTTTTAATTGCTTCTTGTACAGATATGTGAGTAAGTGCTGTGGGTCTGGGAGTTGGGTGGATATCAAGTGATCTAAGGGTACAGATGGAATTGCAGGGCAGAAAGACTATTTCTCCAGATCGTATAGAATGATATATGCCTTTCTCCACTGCCTAAAAACTTACAGCTATAATATAAGGGTAATTCAATAGACTTCCCACTCAGTAAGCGCTCAATAAATACGATTGACTGATTCCCAATGCCTCACCCAGAAATATTGTCAGTTATGTTCTGCTATAGAGTAATCCAGCCCACTATCCTGACCCCCAGATTGGCAACTAGATGCTTCGATGAACAATGTGATGACTGCTTTCTGGACAGCGATGGGATCCCTACTATACCTAGCTTTCTCTTTCCTTCCTAATAGCCCACTATGAATAGCTCACCCATTAAATCTGCTGTGACTAATAATATTTGCGGCCTTATAGTCAACGTGTTTACCATCTGCCACGTAAAGAAGCATTTCCTTTTGTTAACTGTGAACCGCCCACTCCCCACCTGTCTCCCCTTGTCTCGGTGTGTGGAATTAAAATGAGTCCATGTACTCCACGTGAGACCTGTACACGTGACCCAAAGAGTTAGTCAGATGACTTTTGTTCTGGGGTGAGGTGGAGGGAGAGCAAGAGAAGACCGCAAATGGCTCTCCTAAATTCCCACCTCCTCCAACGAGCCTTCCCTGACTCATTTCCCAGCCCCCTGAGCCAAATAGTCCCTTCGGCCTGCTCGAGTATTTATGGATTTATTTACACCGACTCTCAGCAGCCTTGTAGATACGGCTATTCCACTGTACACTCAGTCATTCATTTTGACGCCTGCAGATATTTTTAGACGTGTCTCCTTGACGAGAGTGTAGCCTCCTTATGGGCACACATCACTAAATTCTGTATTTCCAAGGCACCTAGTGTGATCGAATAACAACTGGGGTATTTGGTGAAGTGTTCGCTGTGTGCCAAACACTGTACTAAATGCTGAGGTAGATATGAGATAATCAGGGCAGAGACAGTCTCAGTAGGAGGTACTGAAGCCCCATTTACAAATGAAGAAACTGAAGCCTGGAAAAATTGAGTATACGGTCACAGAGAAGTCAGGTGGCAGAGTCAAAATTAGAACCCAGGTCCTCTGATTCCCAGGCCTGAGCTCTGGCCACCAGACCACACCGTTACTGTGTGCTTTACCGCAATGAGTGGGCATGCAAATACTACTACTGTTGCACCTGCTGCTACTAGAAGGGGAATTTGGTTGCTGGGGATGGAGGGCTATTAAGAAGGAATGATCAAATCCAACACCTTCTCGCAATTTAAAACATTATGGAAGAAAATTTTCAGGAAGGTTGCTGGGGAAAGAAAGCAGCAAAACAGAAAAGGTTTTGCTTAAATATTTAATAAGAGCATCTACAATAGCTGTAGAAAGTCCACAGGATGTATTTAATGTGGCAAATTTCCCCAGGCATGGGGTTTCAGTGCCGTGACCAATATTTTTCAACCCAACTAGACGGGGAATTCAATCCGCATGTCCTTAAAATAAGTAAATCATCCTGAGTTTTTGCCAATACTTTCTCCTCTCGCTCTTTTACCTAATATATACTTGGCAAGGTGTGGGTGCTCGTCTCACCCATTAGAATTAGTCCTTTAAGGGACTGTGTCAATCCTGAAGGTTTCCCTCAAGCGCACAGCACAAAGTTCTTGTCCCAAACAGATTGGGGGGTAGTGGGAGGTTTGTAAAGGGCGAGAAAAGGGAGAGGGTGAAGGGTGGATGGAGGAAGGAGAAAGCAAGCTAGGAGGATGTGGTCAAGGAGCGGGATTTCAGAGGTCATGAGGTTAGAAATAGTACCCTGACGGCATGATGTGGGGGGCTGATGGGGGGCCAAGTGGTGACTGGGAAAGGTGGGCAGGCAGGGAGGCACATGATGACAATTTCAATCAATTGATCTATCGATAATATTTATTGAGCATTTACTCTGTGCAGAGCACAGTGCCAAGTGCGGGAGTCCAGTGTAGTTAGTAGGCATGATCCCTGCCCTCCAGGACAGAGAGAGGCACTAAAAGAAATTACAAAAACGTGGTGGCAACAAAGTTCAAAGACTTGTTCATAACTGCTGTGTGGGGGAGAGGAGGAAAGAACTTAAGAGCTAAGAGTGACGGACTCAAGCACATCCTTAACGTAATACGTAGACATAAGTTGAGAACAGGAGAAAGTCAGGGAATAGTAGTTATTGAGAGCCTACTGCAGGCAGAGCACTGTTCTGAGCACTTTTGGGAGCATACGGGAGAGTTGGCGGACAGGACTTCTGCCTTCAAGGAGTTGACAGTCTAGCAGAGGAGATCGGCAACTAACGAGGTGAGGGGGGAATCTTTGGGGGTGCATACACCTGGCAATTTTGATTTTGTCCATGAGCAATCAGCACGGGTAATCGGGGTGAGAAAGGAAGGAGGCTGAAGCAGGGAAAGGGGCTGGGGCCTCAGGAGAGAGTTAATGGTCTGGAATAATTGATGGAGACAATGGATATGGGAGTGGATGAGGGTAATGTTACTCTGCCCAAGAGAGGGTGGCATTATAAAAAACATGAACTTGAAATGGTAAGTGCTGGGAAGGAAATAGGGCAGGGGGTGGGGAGGAGGAGAGGAAAAAGGGGGCTTATTTACTTTCATTTTTATCACTTTTTTTTCCATTCTCTAGCTCCTTTGGCTTTTGTACTTGACTACGGGTCTGCTTTCTTCCCCCATCAGAATATAAACAACTCAGGGTCGAGGTTTTTCTTTTCCCAAGCATTTAGTACGGTGCTTTACACTATGGCAGGCTGCTAATGGCTAAGCATTCCATTAGGAATACTCCCAATTCCCAGAAGTTGGCCTAACTGAGACGAGATCCAATGATGAATCTTCAGGTGCATTAATACTAGATGCTCACCTCCTCCAGGAGGCCTTCCTAGACTGAGCCCCCTTTTTCCTCTCCTCCTCCCCATCCCCCTGCCCTACCTCCTTCCCCTCCCCACAGCACCTGCATATATGTTTGTACAGATTCATTACTCTATTTAACTTGTCCATATTTACTATTCTCTTTATTTTGTTAATGATGTGCATTTAGTTTAATTCTATTTGTTCTGATGACTTGACACACATCCACATGTTTTGTTTTGTAGTCTGCCTCCCCCTTCTAGACTGAGCCCGTTGTTGGGTAGGGACCATCTCTATATGTTGCCATCTTGTACTTCTCAATCACTTAGTACAGTACTCTGCATACAGTAAGTGCTCAATAAATATGCTTGAATGAATGAATGAATGAACTAGATGGGAGACTGGTCCATTTTAACTGTCCCAAGATAATAATAATAATAATAATGATTGCATTTGTTAAGCGCTTACTATGTGCAAAGCACTGTTCTAAGCTGTTTTAAGTGCTGGGGGGGATACAGTGTGATCAAGTTGTCCCACGGGGGGCTCATAGTCTTAATCCCCATTTTTACAGATGAGGTAACTGAGGCTCAGAAAAGTTAAGTGACTTGCCCAAGGTCACACAGCAGACTTGTGGTGGAGCCGGGATTCGAACCCATGACCTCTGACTCCAAAGCCCGTGCTCTTTCCACTGAGCCACGCTGCTTCTCTTAGTCTAATATTCTGCACGTAGTAGGAGTTCAATAAATATTATTGACTATGGTTTTATCCAGGGGGAAGATAACCAGCTGGGATTGTGCACGAGAGGGTGGGGACAGAGACACTTCAAGAAACCTCTGCCAGGAGTCAAACATTTATTAAGCCTTTACAAGATGCAATGCACTGCACAAAACACTGGGAAGAGTGAGCGATGAGTGGTTCCTGGACCCCAGTGGGCTCGCAATCTAAAGAGAGGATGGATGTAGACACACTGAGGAGGTCAACAGGAACAACAAAACCATGGGCTAAAGCCAAACATCCCAAATAAGGAGGGGTAAAAAACAGGAGCGGGTAGTTATTGGCCTAGGGAAATATTCTTGGACTCCTCTCTTTGCTGAACAGGGCCGACAGAACCATCTGCTGACGGGTAGCTGCCACCGGCCTCCACTCTTGCCGGAATTGGGGAGAGGCAGGAGAGAGAAAGGACACCCCCCAGCTACTGGGCCCCTCTGTGAAATCCAGTAGCTCAAAAGCTCCTCAGAGGATTTTAATGAATTTTATTAAATCTGGATCTTCTGAAGCTCTTCCGTAGGGCGGAAGGGAAGACCCCCTCCCGCCCCAAAACCCACCCACCCGCTGGCCCTCCATAGCCTGAAACTGTAGAGAGCTGGAATCAGTGTAGTTTTCTGGAATTTCTCTGTCTCCCCCCTTTTAGACTGTGAGCCCACTGTTGGGTAGGGACTGTCTCTATATGTTGCCAACTTGTACTTCCCAAGCGCTTAGTACAGTGCTCTGCACACAGTAAGCGCTCAGTAAATATGATTGACTGAATGATTGGAAGACCCCTGGAAGGGACGCTGTGCAACTGGGCACATGCCAGTTCCCCCCAAAATCTCCAATCAATCAATGCTTTTTTAAATTAATAATAATAATAATAATAATAATAATGGCATTTGTTAAGCACTTACTATGTGCAAAGCACTGTTCTAAGCACTGGGGGGGATACAAGGTGATCAAGGTGTCCCACGGCGGGCTCACAGTTTAATCCCCATTTTACAGATGAGGGAACTGAGGCTCAGAGAAGTTAAGTGGCTTGCCCAAGGTCACACAGCAGACATGTGGCGGAGCCGGGATTCAAACCCATGACCTCTGACTCCAAAGCCTGTGCTCTTTCCACTGAGCCACACTGCTTCTCTAGTATTTGTTAAGCGCTTATTTTGTGTCAAACATTGTTCTAATTGATGGGGTAGGTAGAAGCAGCGTGGCTCAGTGGAAAGAGCATGGGCTTTGGAGTCAAAGGTCATGGGTTCAAATCACCACTCCACCAATTGTCAGCTGTGTGACTTGGGGAAGTCACTTAACTTCTCTGTGCCTCAGTTACCTCATCTGTAAAATGGGGATTAAGACTGTGAGCCCCCTATGGGACAACCTGATCACCTTGTAACCTCCCCAGCACTTAGAACAGTGCTTTGCACATAGTAAGTGCTTAATAAATGTTATCATCATCATTATTATTATTATTACAAGTTGATTAGGTCAGGCACAGCCCCTGTTCCTCACGGGGCTCACAGTCTAATTAGGAGAGAGAACAGGTTCCCCCATTTTACAGATGAAGAAACTGAGAAATGAAACTACTTGGCTAAGACCACACATCAAGCAGAGGTGGGATTAGAACCCAGATCCTTCTGACTCTCAGGCCCGGGCTCTCTCCACCTGACCACACTGTTACTCCAGTGCTTTTATTGAGTGCTTTCTGGGTGCAGAGCACTGTGCTAAATGCTTGGGAGAGTACAATATTACATATCTATTCTATTTATTTTATTAGTATGTTTGGGTTTGTTCTCTGTCTCCCCCTTTTAGAAAGTGAGCCCACTGTTGGGTAGGGACTGTCTCTATATGTTGCAAACTTGTACTTCCCAAGCGCTTAGTACAGTGCTCTGCACACAGTAAGTGCTCAATAAATACGATTGATTGATTGATTTGGGATACGATATGAATACGATTGAAGGTATGGATTTGGGAGACGTTCTATCATGCTCGGGTAGGTTTAAATCGCCCCTTCCCCTCAGTCCTCATGCACCTCCCTCATTTGAGTATATGTATACACCTGTATATATGCATATATGTTTGTACATATTTATTACTCCATTTATTTATTTTACTTGTACATATCTATTCCATTTATTTTATTTTGTTAATATGTTTGGTTTTGTTCTCTGTCTCCCCCTTCTAGACTGTGAGCCCACTGTTGGGTAGGGATTGTCACTATATGTTGCCAACTTGTACTTCCCAAGAGCTTAGTACAGTGCTCTGCACACAGTAAGCGCTCAATAAATACGATTGATTGATTGATAGATTTGAGGATAGGATAAGGCTTAGAAGCAAGGCCAGTGACATGAGAACTTCTAGTGACTTTGGGCTGGCTCCTGGAATTATGTCCCAATCCGGGGGGAACACTGTGGCCTAGAGGAAAGAGCCCTTATCTGGGAATCAGAGGACCCAAGTTCTAATCGCAGCTCTGCCACGTCTACTCCGTAACCACGGGGCGGGTCAGTTCCCTCATCTCTAAGATGGGGATTCATTCAATTAAACTGACTGAGCGCTTACTTTGTGCAGAACACTGTACGAGCCCCATGAGGGACAGGGACTGTGTCTAATCTTCATTCATTCAGTCGTATTTATTGAGTGCTTACCGTGTGCAGAGCACTGTACTAAGCTCTTGGGAAGTACAAGTTGGCAACATACAGAGATGGTCCCTACCCAAGAACGGGCTCACAGTCGATTTTCTTGTATCTATACCATCTCTTAGTACAGTGCCTGGCATAGAACAGGAGCTTAACAAAATCCATTTTTTAAAAAAGTCACCCTTAGGGACCATGTCCCATGAAATCACTGCTCTTTGGGAAATGTGACATACTTTACTTCCTAAGCCCCTCTTTAGCTTTGGGCTGGAAGGACCAGGAACGGGTCAAGACCAACCCTTTCATTCATCCATTCAATTCAATCGCATTTATTGCGCTCTTACTGTGTGCAGAGCACTGTACTAAGCGCTTGGGAAGTACAAGTTGGCAACATATAGAGACGGTCCCTACCCAACAACGGACTCACAGTCTAGAAGGGGGAGACAAACAACAAAACAAAGCATGTGGACAGGTGTCATCTGAATAGAGATAAACCTAGATGCACATCATTAACAAAATAAATAGAATAGTAAATACGTACAGGTAAAATAAACGGAGTAATAAATCTGTACAGACATATATACAGGTGCTGTCAGGAGGGGAAGGAGGTAGGGCAGGGGGGATGGGGAGGAGGAGAGGGAAAAGGGGGCTCAGTCTGGGAAGGCCTCCTGGAGGAGGTGAGCTCTCAAGAGGGCTTTGAAGGGAGGAAGAGAGCTAGCTTGGTGGATGGGAACCCTTCCCACGGCCCACAAAAAGAAAAAAAATCCTTTCTTGATCTAAAGAGTCCATCTTAAACTCTCTGGAAATCAAGCTGGGTGTTGCAAGTAATGGCAGTCAGTCAGTATCCACAGTTTTTGTTTAGTGCAGAGTACTCTGGGGTACTTGGGGCAGGGAAATATGTTTAAGAGTCTACAACAGCCATATGTCAGCTGCGTGACCTAAGGCAACTCACTTAACTTCTGTGCCTCAGTTACCTCATCTATAAAATGGGGATCAAGATTGGGAGCCCCATGACGGACAATGACTTTGTCCAACCTGATAACAACAACAAAGATGGCATTTATTAAGCACTTAGAACAGTGCTTTGCACGTAGTAAGTGCTGGGGAGGTTACAAGGTGATCAGGTTGTCCCTCGGGGGGCTCCCAGTCTTCATCCCCATTTTACAGATGAGGTAACTGAGGCACAGAGAAGTTGTGACTTGCCCAAAGTCACACAGCTGACAATTGGCAGAGCCGAGATCTGAACCCATGACCACTGACTCCAAAGCCCGGGCTCTTTCCACTGAGCCGTGCTGCTTCTCTGATGACCTTGTATATCCATCCCAGCGCTTAGAACAGTGCTTGGCACATAGTAAGTGCTGAACAACCTCCACACATTATTATTAATGAGTTCACAGCCTAGAGAAGCAGCATGGCTCAGTGGAAAGAGCACGGGCTTTGGAGTCAGTGGTCAGGGGTTCAAATCCCGGCTCCACCAATTGTGAGCTGTGTGACTTTGGGCAAGTCACTTCACTTCTCTGGGCCTCAGTTCCCTCATCTGTCAAATGGGGATGAAGACTGTGAGCCCCCCGTGGGACAACCTGATCACCTTGTAACCTCCCCAGCGCTTAGAATAGTGCTTTGCACATAGTAAGCGCTTAATAAATGCCATCATTAGAGACAGGCATTAATATAAATAATGGATACGGACCTAAGTGCTATGGGGTGAATATCAAATGCTTCAAGGAGACAGATCCAAGGGCAAGGGCGATACAGAAAGGAGAGGAAATATGGAAAGGAGGACTTAGTCAGGGATGGTCTCTTGCCGGAGATGGGATTTTAAGACTGTTTCGAAGATTGGGGAGCATCATGAGCCGTCCCCCGGCCCATACCAACCAGGACCTTCCTGGACCGGGGGTGCCTCGGTGACATATGGTAGACACCACCGACCACCAAGGTTACAATAGAAGCAGCGTACTTTAGTAGAAAGAGCACAGGCCTGAGAGTCAGAGATCATGGGTTCTAATCCCGGCTCCGCCACCTGTCAGCTGTGCGACTTGGGGCAAGTCACTTCACTTCTCTGGGCCTCAGCTACTCCATCTGTAAAATGGGGATTAAGACTGGGAGCCCCATGTGGGACAACCATGCCTCCGCCACTTGTCAGCTGTGTGACTTTGGGCAAGTCACTTCACTTCTCTGTGCCTCAGTTCCCCCATCTGTAGAATGGGGATTAATAATAATAATAATAATGGCATTTATTAAGCGCTTACTATGTGCAAAGCACTGTTCTAAGCGCTGGGGAAGTTACAAAGGTGATCAGGTTGTCCCACGGGGGGCTCACAGTCTTAATCCCCATTTTACAGATGAGGGAACTGAGGCACAGAGAAGTGAAGTGACTTGCCCAAAGTCACACAGCTGACAATTGTCAGAGCTGGGATTTGAACCCATGATCTCTGACTCCAAAGCCCGGGCTCTTTCCACTGAGCCAGATTAAGACTGTGAGCCCCCCAAGGGGCAACCTCATCACCTTGTAACCTCCCCAGAGCTTAGAACAGTGCTCTGCACATAGTAAGCGCTTAATAAATGCCATTATTATTATTATTATTATTACCCCAATACATGACACATAGTAAGCACTTAACAAATACCATCATTATTATTACTGTGGAAGGTTTTTTACTTAGTTTTACCAACGTGCAAGGGAGTGACACATACATACACTCACTCCTGTCCACCAAGTGTCCAGTACCAGTCTGCTGATCAAAGGATCCTGTTCTACTGATGCTTCTTCTGCTGCTTGCCTTTTCAATGCTGGCTTCTCTGTGCCGCTTCCCTCTGTGTGCTTCCTCGTTATTCAAAACTTTTTTACCTGTCTAAGGTGTCGCAGCTGTGGCTCTACGTGGCAGTCACCGACTGGTCCAGGCCCATCACTGGGTAGAGTAGGGAGAGAAAGCCACGACTCCCTCCATGCTCCACCCACACAGGCCTGCAATCACCTGTCTCAGGTAGAGCCCATCATTGCCCATCAAGAGAAGCAGCGTGGCTCATTGGAAAGAGCCCGGGCTTTGGAGTCAGAGGTCATGGGTTCAAATCCCTGCTCTGTCAATTGTCAGCTGCGTGACTTTGGGCAAGTCACTTAGCTTCTCTGGGCCTCAGTTACCTCATCTGTAAAATGGGGATTAAGACTGTGAATCCCAAGTGGGACAATCTGATCACCCTGTATCCTCCCCAGCGCTTAGAACAGTGCTTTGCTCATAGTAATCACTTAACAAATGCCCTGTACATATTTATTACTCTATTTATTCATTTTACTTGTACATATCTATTCTACTTATTTTGTTTTGTTAGTATGTTTGGTTTTGTTCTCTGTCTCCCCCTTTTAGACTGTGAGCCCACTGTTGGGTAGGGACTGTCTCTATATGTTGCCAACTTGTACTTCCTAAGCGCTTAGTACAGTGCTCTGCACACAGTAAGCGCTCAATAAATACAATTGATTGATTGATTTGATTGATTGCCTTCACCAGTCTCTTCCTCATTATTGTTCACGGGATCACAAACGGTCACTGATAAGGCAGTTCCTTGTGGGCTCACCACAGGAAGAGCAGTGGTTTGTCAGATAACAATGATGGTGTTTGTTAAGCGCTTACTATGTGCCAAGCATGGTTCTAAATGCTGGATATAATAATAATAAAAAATGTAATATATAATTTTATAATAATAATATAATAATAATGTCTGCACACAGTAAGCGCTCAATAAATACGATTGAATGAATGAATGAATAATAATAATAATGGCATTTGTTAAGGGCTTACTATATGCAAAGCACTGTTCTAAGCGCTGGGGAGGATACAAGGTGATCACGTTGTCCCCCTTGGGGCTCACAGTCTTCATCCCCATTTTACAGATGAGGGCACTGAGGCTCAGAGAGGTTAAGTGACTTGCCCAAGGTCACACAGCAGACATGTGGGGGAGCGGGGATTAGAACCCATGACCTCTGACCCCCAAGCCCGGGCTCTTTCCACTGAGCCACGCTGTGAAGGGGGAGGGAGGATGTGGCCAAGGGGTTGGAGGCGGGTTAGATGAAGTTGAGGTACAGACAATAGTTGGTGTTAGAAGAGTGGAGTCTTTTGGCTGGGCCGTAGTAGTCTGCCAGTCAATCATATTTATTGAGCACTTACTTTCATTCAATTGTATTTATTGAGTGATTTATTAGAGAAGCAGCGTTCCCCAGCGCTTAGGACAGTGCTTTGCACATAGTAAATGCTTAATAAATGCCATTACTATTATAATTATAATAGTAATAATATTACTATTATAATAATAATAATAGTATTATTAGTATTATAGTACTATTAGTACTATGGTATATATAGTATATATATACTATATATATACTATATATACCATAGAGAAGCAGCGTGGCTCAGTGGGAAAGAGCCTGGGCTTTGGAGTCGGAGGTCAAGGGTTCAAATCCCGGCTCTGTCACTTGTCAGCTGTGTGACTTTGGGCAAGTCACTTCACTTCTCTGGGCCTCAGTTCCCTCATCTGTAAAATGGGGATGAAGACTGTGAGCCCCACGTGGGACAACTTCATCACCTTGTATCCCCCCAGCGCTTAGACCAGTGCTTTGCACATAGTAAGCGCTTAATAAATGCCATCATTATTATTATTGTTACTATATAGTATATAGTATATATAGTATATATAGTACTATATATAGTACTATTATTATAGTATTATAATAATAGTATTATTATTATTGATCACTTACTGTGTGCAGAGCACTGTACAAAGAACCTGAGAGGGTACAATATAACAATAAACTGACACATTCCCTGCACTAAGCTATCTTACAGTCTAAAGCAGGGAGACAGACACTAGTAGAAATAAATAAATAACAGACATGGGCCTAAGGGATGCTCCACCGCTTGTCGGCTGTGTGACCTTGGGCAAGTCTCTTCACTTCTCTGTGCCTCAGTTCCCTTAGCTGTACAGGATTAACCCTGTGAGCCCCATGTGGGACATGTACTGTGTCCAAACTGATTAGCTTGTATCGCCCCCAGCACTTAGAACAGTGCTTGACACCTAGTAAGTGCTTCTTTATTTGTTTTATGGTACTCATTAACAATAATAATAATAATGATGATGGCATTTATTAAGCACTATGTGCAAAGCACTGTTCTAAGTGCTGGGGAGGATAATAATGATGGTGTTTATTAAGCGCTTACTATGTGCAAAACACTGTTCTAAGTCCTGGGGAAGTTACAAGGTGATCAGGTTGTCCTACGGGGGGCTCAAAGTCTTAATCCCCATTTTACAGATGAGGTCACCGAGGCACAGAGAAGTTAAGTGACTTGCCCAAAGTCACACAGCTGACAATTGGCAGAGCCGAGATCTGAACCCATGACCTCTGACTCCAAAGCCCTTGCTCTTTCCACTGAGCCACGCTGCTTCTCTTCTCTTCATTAAACATTTACTATGTGTCAAACACTGTTCTAAGTACTGCAGGAGGGACAAGTTAATTGTCGGACACAGTCCCTGTCAAGCATGCAGACTATCAATCAATCAATCAATCAATCGTATTTATTGAGCACTTACTGTGTGCAGAGCACTGTACTAAGCGCTTGGGAAGTACAAGTTGGCAACATATAGAGACAGTCCCTACTCAGCAGTAGGATCACAGTTAGAGAAGAAGCGTGGCTCAGTAGGAAAGAGCACAGGCTCTGGAGTCAGAGGTCATGGGTTCAAATCCCAGCTCTGCCAACTGTCAGCTGTGTGACTTTGGGCAAGTCACTTAACTTCTCTGGGCCTCAGTGACCTCATCTGTAAAATGAGGATTAAGATTGTGAGCCCCCTGTGGGACAACCTGATCACCTTGTAACCTCCCCCGCACTTAGAACAGTGCTTTGCACATAGTAAGCGCTTAATAAATGCCATTGTTATTATTAGAAGGGGGACTATCAACTCAAGTGCTTTAACAAATATCATTATTATTACTGTTTATTATACTATCTATCAGGGAAGAGGCTGGGGGACAAGGAGGGTTCTAGCCTCTTCTGGAAGTACTGTAGGCACTCTCCCCTCTAGACTGTAAACTCGTTGTGGGCAGAGAATGTGTCTGTTTATTGTTGCATTGGGCTCTCCCAAGCACTTAGAGTGTGCACAGTGTGCACAGTACAGTCTAGTACTCGTTGTGGGCAGGGAATGTGTCTGTTTATTGTTGTATTGGGCTCTCCCAAGCACTTAGAGTGCGCATAGTGTGCACAGTACAGTCCAGTACCCTCTAGACTTTAAACTCGTCGTGGGCAGGGAATGTGTCTGTTTATTGTTGCATTGGGCTCTCCCAAACACTTAGTCCAGTGCTGTGCACACTCTAAGTGCTCAATAAATACAGTTGAATGAATGAAGTGCTGACCGCCCCTCTCACCCTCCGATTTTCCCTCAGGCCACAGCCTGAAGCATGAGGGGTGAGCTGGACATCACGTTTCACCGTAGGCGGCGGATCAAACTGATGGACTATGCCGTGACCACGGTGGGGATCGCCCTGTTCTGTGTCTTCCTGTACATGGCCGTGAAGAAGCTCTGGGACATATCTAGCAGCAAGCCCACCTCCATCCTCCTCTCTGACCTGACCTCGGCAGTCTCCCACCATGAGCCGCTCCTGTCCCCCTGCTCCCCCCGATCCGCTGCCCCCACCCCAGGCTGAGTGCCTGGCTTCGTTCCCCCACCCCCGGACCCGGAGAAGTGGGGTTACTCGCCCCCCATGACTCTCACCACCTTCTCCATGGTCAATCAGGACACCCACCCCAGAACCTGCTATCCAGTGGGGTCCATCCTGGGGTAGAACAGGAAGCCGACATCGGCAGCGGGGTGGGGAGGTCCCGGATGGGGGGCGAGGAAGGGTTCCCAGGAACACGCTCCTGTCCTGGGAAGCGTGAATTCCCAAACTGGAGCGAAAGGGGTCGGGGGTTGACTGGCAAGCTGGGGAAACTGTCCCCGGGGTCTAGGGAAATAAAGTGTCCTGCTTCCACAGGTAGCTTTGGCTCCTACTGACCCCCTGACAGGGACCACCCACTCAGCCCCTGCCAGGTCTTGCCCCCACATTACCTCCCCACCCCGCCTTTGCCAGTAAATGGGGAGCAAAGAAAGAGGGTGGGAAGAGCCAGCATGCCATGAGCAGGCCCTCACGCCCTCCTCCTGACAAAGCAAAAGCCCATCTCCTCTGCCCCTCCACTCTCTTCTCCCTCCCTGGGCCTGGATTCCCAAATTACTAACACGAGACGTGGGTGGGGGTCCCATGAAAGGGGTCGTGTGGACGAGGGGGGCCGGGAGAGCTGAGGGGGCCAGGCTCCGGGCCCAGACTGAGGGTTTCCCGCTTACCACACTGGGATGGGAGCTGTAATTTTCCAGTTATATATAGCGGGAGTAGGGGTTGGGCCCCCGAACCGGAGGCTATAAAGCCTCATTCCGCCCTGGGCCGCTCCTGGGAGGCCACAACCGGAGCCCATGGAAGCATCTCACCCCCACGAGGACCGCCAATCCATGGAGCCTCACAAGCCCACCCCCGCCCCCACGGTCATCAACATGGGGACCCCCGTCCTCCCCAAGGACTACATGGTCTGGTCCATCTTCAATACCATCTACCTGAACCTCTGCTGCTTGGGTTTTATGGCGCTGGCCTACTCCATCAAGGTAAGGTTTTGGGGGTGGGCAGGGGGGAGCTAATTCATTCATTCATTCATTCAATCATATTTATTGAGCACTTACTGTGTGCAGAGCGCTTGGGAAGTCCAAGATGGCAACGTGTAGAGACGGTCCCTACCCAACAACGGGCTCACAGTCTAGAAGGGGGAGACAGACGACAAAACAAAACATGTGGACTGGTGTCAAGTCATCAGCTAATGCTGTCCACCCCACCAGCCAATTGGACTCCCAAAATCTCTCGATCCGGGTTTGGGGGTGGCGGGAGGATGCTAAGGCCACCTTCCCAGGGAGAATGTGGCTGATAATTGGCTGTGAGCCCACTGTTGGGTAGGGACTGTCTCTATATGTTGCCAATTTGTACTTCCCAAGCGCTTAGTACAGTGCTCTGCACATAGTAAGCGCTCAATAAATACGATTGATTGATTGATTGATTGATAAAATTCCTGTCTTTGGGAAGCAGCACGGCCTATGGATAGAGCACAAACCTGGGAGTCAGAAGGACCCGGGTTCACATCCCGGCTCCGCCGCTTGTCTGCCGTGTGAACTTGGGAAAGTCACTTAGCTTCTCTGGGCCTCAGTTCCCTCATCTTTAAAATGGGGATTAAGAATGGGAGCCCTATGTGAGAAGAGTATTGTGTCCAACCCCATTAGCTAGTATCTACCCTAGTGCTTAGACCAGTGCTTAGCATATAGTAAGTAATAATACAAATAATGATGGCATTTATTGACGTAAAGTGCTTAGTACAATGCTCTGCACATAGTAAGCGCTCAATAAATACAAATGATTTATTGACCCACAGGGCCGGTCAAGATGGTAATCATCGTCATCATCATCAATCGTATTTATTGAGCGCTTACTATGTGCAGAGCACTGTACTAAGCGCTTGGGAAGTACAAATTGGCAACATATAATAATAATAATGATGATGATGGCACTTATTAAGTGCTCACTATTTGCAAAGCACTGTTCTAAGTGCTGGGGATGATGATGATGGCATTTATTAAGCGCTTACTATGTGCAAAGCGCTGTTCTAAGTGCTGGGGAGGTCACAAGGTGATGAGGTTGCTCCACGGGGGGCTCACAGTCTTCATCCCCATTTTACAGACGAGGTAACTGAGGCACAGAGAAGTAAGTACTTAACAAATATCACTATTCCGATCCTTCCCATTTTCCTGCTCCATGAAATGCAAACCCAACCGATCTGCTGAGTCAGCAGTTCTGGAAAAACCGTTCACTCAGGTCTGGTTGGAAATGTTAGCTAAAAGAGGGGTTTTATTATAATAATAATCATGGCATTTGTAAAGCGCTTACTATGTGCAAAGCACTGTTCTAAGTGCTGGGGAGGTTACAAGGTGATCAGGTGGTCCCACGGGGGGCTCACAGTTTTAATGCCCATTTTACAGATGAGGTAACTGAGACACAGAGAAGTTAAGAGGCTTGCCCAAAGTCACACAGCTGACAGTTGGCGGAGCCGGGATTTGAACCCATGACCTCTGACTCCAAAGCCTGTGCTCTTTCCATGGAGCCACGCTGCTTCCATTTCAATATTCAATTTGGGGTTTTCAATTATCCATGATGTCCTAGCTCTAACTCCCATGATCCACTGGTAATCAATCAATTATATTTATTGAGCACTTACTATGTGCAGAGCACTGCACTAAGAGCATAGGAGAGTACAATACAACAATAAACAGACACATTCTCTGCCCGAATCGCTCATTAAATATCACTGATTGGTTGATTTATTGACTGCCTCCATCCTGGCATCCTGCCCCATTAACCCTTCCCTAGGTGTGGACTTCCCATGCCCCCTAAGTCCCCAGCAATCAATCAATCAATCGTATTTATTGAGCGCTGTGTGCAGAGCACTGTACTAAGCGCTTGGGAAGTACAAGTTGGCAACATATAGAGACAGTCCCTACCCAACAGTGGGCTCACAGTCTAAAAAGGGGGAGGATCAATCAATAACAATAATAATAATAATAACTGTGGTATTTGCTAAGTGCTTACTACGTGCCAGGCACTGTACTAAGCGCTAGGGTGGATGCAAGCAAATCGAGTTGGACACAAGCCCTTGTCCCATGTAGGGTTCACAGTCTCAATGCCCAATTTACAGATGAGGTGACTGAGGCCCAGAGAAGTGAAGTGACTAGCCCAAGATCACACAAAAGACAAGCGGTGGAGCTGGAATTAGAACCCGTGACATTTCAGAGAAGCAGTGTGGCTCAGTGGAAAGAGCCCGGGCTTTGGAGTCAAAGGTCATGGGTTCAAATTCTGGCTCCGCCAACTGTCAGCTGTGTGACCTTGGGCAAGTCACTTAACTTCTCTGGGCCTCAGTTACCTCATCTGGAAAATGGGGATTAAGACTGTGAGCCCCACGCGGGACAACCTGATCACCTTGTCACCTCCCCAGCGCTTAGAACAGTACTTTGCACATGGTAAGCGCTTAATAAATGCCATCATTATTATTATTATTATTATTCTGACTCTCAAGCCCACTCTGCCACATGATGGTATTTATTGTGTGCACAGCCCTTGGCTAAGCGATTGGGAGAGTGCCATAGCGTTGGTAAGCACTTAGTACAGTGCTCTGCACACAGTAAGCGCTCAATAAATACGATTGATGATGCTGGTAAACATGGTCCACAAGAACCTTCCAAACTAGTGTACCTTACCAACGTACAACCTCAGATGTCTTGACTGGCCCCATGGGTCCAAGTGGCTACCATCTTGACCGGCTCTGTGGGTCCAAGTGGCTAGAGAAGCAGCGTGGCTCAGTGGAAAGAGCACAGGCTTTGGAGTCAGAAGTCATGGGTTCAAATCCCGGCTCCACCAACTGTCAGCTGTGTGACTTTGGGCAAGTCGCTTCACTTCTCTGGGCCTCAGTTACCTCATCTGTAAAATGGGGGTGAAGACTGTGACCTCCCCCCCCCCCCCCGTGGGACAACCTGATCACCTTGTAACCTCCCCAGCGCTTAGAACAGTGCTTTGCACATAGTAAGCACTTAATAAATGCCCAGACTGAGCCCCTTCCTTCCTCTCCCCCTCGTCCCCCTCTCCATCCCCCCATCTTACCTCCTTCCCTTCCCCACAGCACCTGTATATATGTATATATGTTTGTACATATTTATTACTCTATTTATTTATTTATTTTACTTGTACATATCTATTCTATTTATTTTATTTTGTTAGTATGTTTGGTTCTGTTCTCTGTCTCCCCCTTTTAGACTGTGAGCCCACTGTTGGGTAGGGACTGTCTCTATACGTTGCCAATTTGTACTTCCCAAGCGCTTAGTACAGTGCTCTGCACATAGTAAGCTCTCAATAAATACGATTGATGATGATGATGATGATGCCATCATCATCATCATCCCCAGTGTTTAGAACAGTGCTTTGCACATAGTAAGTGCTTAATAAATGCCATCATCATTATTATTATTATTACCATCTTGACCGGCCCTGTGGGTCAAAGTAGCCAAGTGAAGGTGGGCATCAAGCTGGGGGTGGATGGCTAAGGTTGAGCGGTAGTACAAATGAGATGTATCAAGTGCTTATTACTCTGTTACTCTATTTATTTTACTTGTACATATCTATTCTATTTATTTTATTTTGTTAGTATGTTTGGTTTTGTTCTCTGTCTCCCCCTTTTAGACTGTGAGCCCACTGTTGGGTAGGGACTGTCTCTATATGTTGCCAACTTGTACTTCCCAAGCGCTTAGTACAGTGCTCTGCACATAGTAAGTGCTCAATAAATACGATTGATTGATTGATTGATTGGGAGAGAATACACAGGTGGGAATGAAACTTGGTCCCTGTCCCTTGTGGGGCTCATGAAGCAGCGTGGCTCAGTGGAAAGACTGTGGGCTTGGGAGTCAAATCATCATCATCATCATCAATCATATTTATTGAGCGCTTACTACGTGCAGAGCACTGTACTAAGCGCTTGGGAAGTACAAATTGGCAACATATAGAGACAGTCCCTACCCAACAGTGGGCTCACAGTCTAAAAATGTCATGGGTTCGAATCCCGGCTCCGCCACTTGTCAGCTGTGTGATCTTGGGCAAGCCACTTAACTTCCCTGGGCCTCAGTTCCCTCATCTGGAAAATGGGGATGAAGACTGTGAGCCCCAAGTGGGGCAACATGTACCGTAATTATTATTATTATTATTAAGAGATGGGGTTGTGAGGTCCTTGTGGGTAGGGAACCTGTCTACCAACTCTGTCATATCATCCTCTTCCAAGCCCTTAGTATAGTGCTCTGCACACAATAAGCGCTCAATAAATACCATTGATGGATCAACTGATGCTCTGTTGTATAGGCAGGATGAGGCAGTGCAAATACCAAGGTGCCTTTTGACATGAATTTATGGTATTCAGCGCTTAGAACAGTGCTTTTTTGCACATAGTAAGCGCTTAATAAATGCCATCATTATTATTTCCCAACCTACTGTGGGGCACAGCCCCTGCTGACAGCTGGGAATTGTGCATGTGTGTAGGAAGAGTGGCTTGGGGGGGACATGGGGCAGAAATGTGAGCAGCACTGGGGAGTGATGATGATGATGATGATGATGATGATGGCATTTATTAAGTGCTTACTATGTGCAAAACACTGTTCTAAGCACTGTGGAGGTTACAAGGTGATCAGGTTATCCCATGGGGGGCTCACAGTCTTCATCCCCATTTTACAGATGAGGTAACTGAGGCTCAGAGAAGTTAAAAGTGACTTGCCCAAGGTCACACAGCAGACATGTGGTGGAGTGGGGATTTGAACACATAATAATAATAATAATAATAATAATAATAATAATAATAATGATATTGGCATTTGTTAAGTGCTTACTATGTGCAGAGCACTGTTCTAAGCGCTGGAGGGGATACAAGGTGATCAGGTTGTCCCACATGGGGCTCACAGTCTTAATCCCCATTTTACAGATGAGGTAATTGAGGCTCAGAGAAGTTAAGTGACTTGCCCAAGGTCACACAGCAGACATGTGGCGGAGCCGGGATTAGAACCCACGACCTCTGACTCCCAAGCCCGTGCTCTTTCCACTGAGCTACGCCGCTTCGCAGGGAGTGGGATAACGTAGGAACCCCCAGCCCCATGGATGGATACCTCTGGCATGCTGAACCTGGAAAACAGCCTAATAATAAATATAATTCAATCAATCAATCAATCGTATTTATTGAGCGCTTACTGTGTGCAGAGCACTGTACTAAGCGCTTGGGAAGTCCAAGTTGGCAACATATAGAGACAGTCCCTACCCAACAGTGGGCTCACAGTCTAAAAGGGGGAATTATTATTCTTACTATGGCATTGGTTAAGCACTTAGTCTGGGCCAAGCACTGTTCCAAGGATAACCTTGTAGATAACAGTAATAATAATAATGGCATTTATTAAGCGCTTACTATGTGCAAAGCACCCTTCAAAGCACTGGGGAGTTTACAAAGTGATCCGGTTGTCCCACGGGGGGGGGCTCACAGTCTTCATCCCCATTTTCCAGATGAGATAACTGAGGCCCAGAGAAGTGAAGTGACTTGCCCGAAGTCACACGGCTGACAATTGGCAGAGCTGGGATTTGAACCCATGACCTCTGACTCCGAAGCCGGTGCTCTTTCCAGTGATCCACGCTGCTTCGCCTATGTTGTAGATCATCCTACGTAGGGGAGGCTTCATTGTCCTTGGGGCTTCCTCCCTTCAACGCCCTGCTGAGAGCTCACCTCCTCCAGGAGGCCTTCCCAGACTGAGCCCCTTCCTTCCTCTCCCCCTCGTCCCCCTCTCCATCCCCCCATCTTACCTCCTTCCCTTCCCCACAGCACCTGTATATATGTATAGATGGTTGTACATATTTATTACTCTATTTATTTATTTATTTATTTATTTATTTTACTTGTACATTTCTATCCTATTTATTTTATTCTGTTGGTATGTTTGGTTCTGTTCTCTGTCTCCCCCTTTTAGACTGTGAGCCCACTGTTGGGTAGGGACTGTCTCTATATGTTGCCAATTTGTACTTCCCAAGCGCTTAGTCCAGTGCTCTGCACATAGTAAGCGCTCAATAAATACGATTGATTGATATTGATTGATTGTCCCCGACCTGTCGCTGACCCCTCTCCCCGCTCCCCCTCCCGTCTCTCCCCCCCGCTCCAGGCCCGGGACCAGAAGGTGGTGGGCAACGTGGCGGCCGCCCGCCACTTGGCATCCAAGGCCAAGTGCCTCAACATCCTGGCCACCCTGTGGACCTTGGTGCTGCCCCTGCTGCTGGTGGCCTTGCTGGTGACTGGCGCCCTGCACCTCTCCAAGCTGGCCCAGGGCTCCATGAGCTACTTCAGCGTCAAGTTCGACGAGGCCGACTACAACTAGCCCCCTCTGCGGCCCACCGTCCCCTCCCCGAGCCCTCTTCCTCCTCTTTGGCCGCCCCCCCCGGGAAAGGGACAGCAGAAGGAGGTCGGGGGAAAGGGGCAGGGCTCCCCCTCAAACTGGGGGGCAACCCCTGAGCCACCCGCCGCCCCCCTTCATCTTCCTTCAACTTCCTTCATCGCTCCATCCGCTGGGGCCGCGAGAAATAGTTCCTCAGTGGGTCTTCCCCAAAGCAGATACACACCATACACAAACACACATCCTGATCTCCCATCGCTCTCCTCTTTTGCCACCCCCCCAGGAAAGGGACAGCAGAAGGAGGTCGGGGGAAAGGGGCAGGGCTCCCCCTCAAACTGGGGGGCAACCCCTGAGCCGCCCGCCGCCCCCCTTCATCTTCCTTCAACTTCCTTCATCGCTCCATCCGCTGGGGCCGCGAGAAATAGTTCCTCAGTGGGTCTTCCCCAAAGCAGATACACACCATACACAAACACACATCCTGATCTCCCATCGCTCTCCTCACTCGGGGGGCTGCCCAGACCTCCGACCACCTCACCCGAGGACTGAGCCTCCCTCCCGTCCCTCTCCCCGCGAAGTGCGCGGCCCCGACATTTGTCCCTCTGCATCCTGGGGGGCTAGTTGGGAGGCCCGGCCCAAGTGGTTGTACTGAAGGGGCTCCCCTTCCTCATTAAACACACCCCTTGGGGACCATAACTGCATTGGCCTCATTCCTTGGGGGAGTGGGAAACTGGTGGCGTCTTGGGGAGGGGGTCTCCGGACCCTCACGGCTCAGGTTGGAGGGGCCTGATCTGACCCAAAAGACCTGAAGAAGTGGCCCCTGCAGTGGCCCTTCTCGGCTGTGGGGGTCCGGGGGGGGACACAGGCCAGAACCCTGTTATACAGGCAGTGTGGAAAGAGCCCCGGAGTCAGAAGAACTGGGTTCTGATTCCGGCTCCGCCACTTGTGCGCTGGGTGACCTCAGCCAACTCACTTCACTTCTCTGGGCCTCAGTTTCCTCATCTATAAAATGGGGATTAAGACTGTGAGCCCCGTGTGGGACAGGGACTGGGTCCAATCCAATTATCCTGTATCAGTAGCAGAAGCAGTGTGGCTCAGTGGAAAAGAGCCCGGGCTTTGGAGTCAAAGGTCATGGGTTCAAATCCCGGCTCCGCCAATTGTCAGCTGTGTGGCTTTGGGCAAGTCACTTCACTTCTCTGGGCCTCAGTTACCTCATCTGGAAAATGGGGATGAAGACTGCGAGCCCCCCGAGGGACAACCTGATCACCTTATAATCTCCCCAGTGCTTAGAACAATGCTTTGCACATTGTAAGCGCTTAATAAATGCCATCATTACTATTATTATTATTAAAGGGAGTGTTTGGGGTATGTCATCCTCCTTGGAGGCAGAGGGCTGGATGAGATAATAATAATAATGATGGCATTTGTTAAGTGCTTACTATGTGCAAAGCACTGTTTTAAGTGCTGGGGAGGATACAAGGTGATCAGATTTTCCTACGTGGGGCTCACAGTCTTCATCCCCATTTTACAGATGAGGTAACTGAGGCCCAGAGAAGTGAACTGACTTGCCCAAAGTCACACAGCTGGCAATTGGCGGAGCTGGAATTTGAACCCATGACCTCTGACTCCAAAGCCCAGGCTCTTTCCCCTGAGCCACACTGAAATGACCTTTGTAGGACCCCACTCGGTTGGGGGTATTGTGGCTTGAGCAGAATAATAATAATGACATTTGTTAAGCACTTACTATGTGCCAAGCACTAAGTGCTGGGGGAGATACAAGGTGATCAGGTTGTCCCACACGGGGCTCACATTCTCAATCCCCATTTTATAGATGAGGTAACTGAGGCCCAGAGAAGTTGTGACTTGCCCCAAGCTGACAAGTGCCAGAGCCGGGATTAGAACCCATGACCTCTTACTCCCAAGCCTGTGCTCATTCCACTGAGCCACACTGCTTGGACTGCAGACCCGGAGGGGGAGGAGACCACAGAGTTCCAAGAATGGCACGTCCCCCTGAACAGTGCTCACTGCTTAGAACAGTGCTCCGCGCTTAGAACAGTGCTTTGCACATAGTAAGTGCTTAATAAATGCCATTATTGTTATTATTATTATTATTATTATTATTATCATTATTATTATTATTATCCCAGCTCTGGGTCACCTGGGGGACCCCCAAAGACCGCCACCTCTCCCCTCCACCACCAGGCCTGACTCCCAGACTCTCCCTCCTCCGATCCCCACTGACAGGCCAAGCAATCCCCCTTTTTGGCATACTTGCTGGACCCCTCGTGGGGACACCCTCTCCCTATCGAGCAGCAGTGTGGCCTAATGGCTAGAGCCCGAGCCTGGGGGGCAGAAAGACCTGGGTTCTAATCCCAGCCCTGCCATTTATACTTTGTGCTTGCATTTATGTTGCCAACTTGTACTTCCCAAGCACTCAGTACAGTGCTCTGCACACAGTAAGCGCTCAATAAATACGATTGAATGAATGAATGAATGAATTTGTCTGCTGTGTGACCTTAGGCAAGTCACCTACATAATGAGAAGCAGCGTGACCTAGTGGAAAGAGCCCGGGCTTGGGGGTCTGAGGACCTGGGTTCTAATCCCCGTTGTCGCTTGGCCGCTGTGTGACCTTGGCAAGTCACTTCACTTCTCTAGGCCTCAGCTCCCTCATCAGCAAAATGGGGCTTCAATCCCGGTTCTTCCTCCTACTTCAATCAATCAATCAATTGTATTTATTGAGAAGCAGCATGGCTCAGTGGAAAAAGCACAGGCTTTGGAGTCAGAGGTCATGAGTTCAAATCCCAGCTCCACCAATTGTCAGCTGTGTGACTTTGGCCGAGTCACTTCACTTCTTTGTGCCTCAGTTACTTTATCTGTAAAATGGGGATTAAGACTGTGAGCCCCCCGTGGGACAACCTGATCACCTTGTAACCTCCCCAGCGCTTAGAACAGTGCTTTGCACATAGTAAGCGCTTAATAAATGCCATTATTATTATTATTATTGAGTGCTTACTGTGGGCAGAGCACTGTATTAAGCACTCGGGAGAGTATGATATTAGAGCTGATAGACACATTCCCCGCCCACAATGAGCTTACAGTCTATAACTCCGCCACTTGTCTGCTGTGTGACCTTAGGCAAGTCACTTAACTTCTCTGTGCCTCAGTTAGCTCATCTGTAAAACGGGGATTAAGACTGTGAGCTCCACATGGGACAACCTGATTACCTCATAGCTACTCCAGCACTTACAATAGTACTTGGCACATAGTAAGCGCTTAACAAATACCACGATTATTATTAGTATTATTAGACTGTGAACTCCATGTCAGACCTAACTCTCCTCTATCTATCTCAGTGCTTAGTACAGTGTTTGGCACACTTAAAAAGTACCATGGCTATTATTATTGTTATAGGCTAAAGGGGCATATCGGTCCTGCCGGCGGTCCTGCCAGCTCCCAGCCTGCCTCTGAAAAACTGATTTTTTTTTAATGGATTCTGTCAATCAATCAATCAATCGTATTTATTGAGCGCTTACTGGGTGCAGAGCACTGTACTAAGCGCTTGGGAAGTCCAAGTTGGCAACATATAGAGACGGTCCCTACCCAGCAGTGGGCTCACAGTCTAGAAGGGGGAGAAGCACCTACTATGTGCCACTGTACTAAGCACTGGGATAGACACAGCCCATGCCCCAGAAGCTCACAGCCTTAATCCCCATTTTACAGAGGAGGGAACTGAGGCCCAGAGAGGTGAAGTGACTGGCCCAAGGTCACCCAGCAGACGAGTGGCAGAGTCGGGAGGAGAACCCAGGTCCTCCTGATTCCGGGGCCTGGGCTCTACCCACCAGGCCACACTGCTTCTCCAATGGCCAGAGGTTCCTTCCCGTTCCCCATCGGCTCGGTGACGACCCCCACCCTCTTCCCAGCTCACTGGGTGGGCGGGCAGCTGGTGATTGTGGGTAAACTGGCCTGGGGTCTCGCCCTCCTCCTGCGGCCTCAAGGGTGGACCCCGTGGATATTTTTACGAGTGAGGCCGAAGCGTTTGGTTTGGCTTCCCCGGCGCTGCTGACAGTGGTCCCTGCCTTCACTGGGGGAACCACGGGCACAGACTTAATGAATGAGCGTATATGTGTGTGTGTTTTGCTTTTCTGATGTTGTCTTTATGATATTTGTTAAGTGCTTACTACTTGGCAGGCACTGTACTAAGCGCTGAGGCAGATACAAGCTAATTGGGTTGAACCCAGTCCATGTTTCACATGGGGCTTACAGTTTTATTCCCCGTTTTTACGATATTTGTTAAGTGCTTACTACTTGCCAGGCACTGTACTAAGCGCTGAGGCAGATACAAGCTAATCGGATTGGACCCAGTCCATGTCTCACATGGGGCTTACAGCTTTATTCCCCGTTTTTACGATATTTGTTAAGTGCTTACGACTTGCCAGGCACTGTACTAAGTGCTGAGGCAGATACAAGCTAATTAGGTTGGACCCAGTCCATGTCTCACATGGGGCTTACCGTCTTGTTCCCTGTTTTTACGATATTTGTTAGGTGCTTACTACTTGTCAGGCACCGTACTAAGCGCTGAGGCAGATACAAGCTAATCGGATTGGACCCAGTCCATGTCTCACATGGGGCTTACAGCTTTATTCCCCGTTTTTACGATATTTGTTAAGTGCTTACGACTTGCCAGGCACTGTACTAAGTGCTGAGGCAGATACAAGCTAATTAGGTTGGACCCAGTCCATGTCTCACATGGGGCTTACCGTCTTGTTCCCTGTTTTTACGATATTTGTTAGGTGCTTACTACTTGTCAGGCACCGTACTAAGCGCTGAGGTAGATACAAGCTAATCGGTTGGACCCAATCCATGTCTCACATGGGGCTTACAGTTTTATTCCCCGTTTTTACGATATTTGTTAAGTGCTTACTACTTGCCAGGCACTGTACTAAGCGCTGAGGCAGATACAAGCTAATTAGGTTGGACCCAGTCCATGTCTCACATGGGGCTTACCGTCTTGTTCCCTGTTTTTACGATATTTGTTAAGTGCTTACTACTTGTCAGGCACCGTACTAAGCGCTGAGGTAGATACAAGCTAATCGGGTTGGACCCAGTCCATGTCTCACATGGGGCTTACAGTTTTATTCCCTGTTTTTACGATATTTGTTAAGTGCTTACTACTTGACAGGCACTGTACTAAGCACTGAGGCATATACAAGCTAATAGGATTGGACCCAGTCCATGTCTCAAATGGGGCTTACAGTCTTGTTCTCCGTTTTTACAATATTTGTTAAGTGCTTACTACTTGTCAGGCACCGTACTAAGCGCTGAGGTAGATACAAGCTAATCGGGTTGAACCCAGTCCATGTCTCACATGGGGCTTACAGTTTTATTCCCTGTTTTTACGATATTTGTTAAGTGCTTACTACTTGTCAGGCACTGTACTAAGCACTGAGGTAGATACAAGCTAATCGGGTTGAACCCAGTCCATGTCTCACATGGGGCTTACAGTCTTGTTCCCCGTATTTACGATATTTGTTAAGTGCTTACTACTTGTCAGGCACCGTACTAAGCACTGAGGTAGATACAAGCTGATCGGGTTGGACCCAGTCCATGTCTCACATGGGGCTTACAGTTTTATCCCCGTTTTTACAATATTTGTTAAGTGCTTACTACTTGCCAGGCACTGTACTAAGCGCTGAGGCAGATACAAGCTAATTAGGTTGGATCCAGTCCATGTCTCACATGGGGCTTACGGTTTTATTCCCTGTTTTTACGATATTTGTTAAGTGCTTACTACTTGACAGGCACTGTACTAAGCGCTGAGGCATATACAAGCTAATCGGATTGGACCCTGTCCATGTCTCAAATGGGGCTTAGAGTCTTGTTCCCCGTTTTTACAATATTTGTTAAGTGCTTACGACTTGTCAGGCACTGTACTAAGCGCTGAGGTAGATACAAGCTGATCTGGTTGGACCTAATCCATGTCTCACATGGGGCTTACAGTCTTGTTCCCCGTTTTTATGATATTTGTTAAGTGCTTACTACTTGTCAGGCACTGTACTAAGCGCTGAGGCAGATACAAGCTAATCGGATTGGACCCAATCCATGTCTCACATGGGGCTTGCAGTCTTGTTCCCGGTTTTAACGATATTTGTTAAGTGCTTACTACTTGTCAGGCACTGTACTAAGCGCTGAGGTAGATACAAGCTGATTGGGTTGGACCCAATCCAGCCCACTGTTGGGTAGGGACTGTCTCTATATGTTGCCAATTTGTACTTCCCAAGCGCTTAGTACAGTGCTCTGCACACAGTAAGCGCTCAATAAATACGATTGATGATGATGATGATGATGGGGCTTATTCCCCATTTTACAGACAGCGAACTGAGAAGTGAGGTGACTTGCCCAAGGTCACCCAGCAGATAATTGGCGGAGCCAAGATTAGAACTCAGGTCCCTCTGACTAGCAAGCCCGGGCTCGATCCACTAGGCCTCACTGATCGTACCTGTATGACCGTGAGCGTGGGACATCACCTGTACGTCCCTGTGGGCAGGAATCGCATCTACCAATTCTGCTGCGTTGTCCTCTTCCAAGCGCTTAGTACAGTGCTCTGCACCGCAGTCAGAGATCAATACATACCATTGATTGATTGAGCAGGGAGGAGCCCATCCCACTGGCGGTCCTTGTAGCCCCCCAGGGTCTCGCGGGGGTGGGAGCTGAGAAGGTAGGCGCTGCCCACTCCCTCGTGGATCATCCACCCTGCCTGGGCCTCGGAGTAATAATAATAATAATAATAATGGCATTTGTTAAGCGCTTACTATGTGCAAAGCACTGTTCTAAGCGCTGGGGGGGATACAAGGTGATCAGTTTGTCCCACGTGGGGCTCACAGTCCTAATCCCCATTTTACAGATGAGGGAACTGAGGCTCAGAGAAGTTAAATGACTTGCCCAAGGTCACACAGCAGACATGTGGTGGAGCCGGGATTCGAACCCATGACCTCTGACTCCAAAGCCCGGGCTCTTTCCACTGAGGGCATCTGGGGGCTGGGGGCTGGGAGGGGGCGGGGATGATGATGATGATGATGATGATGATGATGATGGTATTTGTTAAGCGCTTACTATGTGCAAAGCACTGTTCTCAGCGCTGGGGAGGTTACAAGGTGATCAGGTTGTTCCACGGGGGGCTCACAGTTTTAATCCCCGTTTTACAGATGAGGTCACTGAGGCACAGAGAAGTTAAGTGACTTGTCCAAAGTCACACAGTTGGCGGAGCCGGGATTTGAACCCATGACCTCTGACTCCAAAGCCCGGGCTCCTTCCACTGAGCCACGCCGTTTCACATACATGCACACACCCAGACACACATACATACAAACCCGACACACCTGCACAGATTCACATACGACCATGCAGATTGGCACATGCATACATTTATCCAGACCGCCACGCACAGATTCACACACGCACACACTTTCATGCACACACCTAAACACCAATGCACGGACTGACCTACACCTTGGCACAACCCACACACAGGCTCACATACAGCTATGCACAGATTCATACATGCAACAGCTGGACACACATTCATTCATTCAATCGTATTTATTGAGCGCTTACTGTGTGCAGGGCACTGTACTAAGCGCTTGGGAAGTACAATTTGGCAACATATAGAGACGGTCCCTACCCAACAGTGGGCTCACAGTCTAGAAGGGGGAGACAGAGAACAAAACATATTAACAGAATAAAATAGATAGAATAAATATGTACAAGTAAAATAAATAGAGTAATAAATCCGTACAAACATCTATATGTACATACGGGTGCTGTGGAGAAGGGAAGGAGGTAAGGTGGGGCGGGGGAGATGGAGGGGGGAGGAGGGGAAGGTGGAGGGGGAGGGGGGGAAGGTGGAGGGGGAGGGGAGGAGAGCTTTACTGAGAGCTTATCATCATCATCAATCATATTTATTGAGCGCTTACTGTGTGCAAAGCACTGTACTAAGCGCTTGGGAAGTCCAAGTTGGCAACATATAGAGACAGTCCCTACCCAACAGTGGGCTCACAGTCTAGAAGGGGGAGACAGAGAACAAAACCAAACATACTAACAAAATAAAATAAATAGAATAGATATGTACAAGTAAAATAAATAAATAAATAGAGTAATAAATATGTACAAGCATATATACATATATATAGGTGCTGTGGGGAAGGGAAGGAGGAGCTTACTGTGTGCAGAGCTTACAGTCAACCAATGTGATTTACTGAGCGCTTACTGTGTGCAGAGCACTGTACTAAGTGCTTGAGAGGATACCATAGAACAGAGTTGGTAGACATGATCCCTGCCATTAGTGGAAGGGTTTTTCAACTGGCAGAGTTATGACAATCTATGGCTCCACCCAGACTCAGAGTACAGAGACACACACACACACACACACACACACACACACACACACACACACACACACTCATGAACATACCCAGGCACACACCCAGAGTCACATCCACACAAGCACACACCTGTACACCCATCTATTTATTCTGATGACTTGACACCTGTCCACATGGTTTGTTGTGTTGTCTGTCTCCCCCTTCTAGGTTGTGAGCCCGTTGTTGGGGAGGGACCGTCTCACTCTGGCTCCACCCCAGTGGCATCGAGGGTGAGGGCGGTGGCCCTGGAAAGTCAGGGAGATGCCCAGAAGGGCAGGCTGGCCCCCTCTGTCTCCTTCCTTCTGGGAGGGCGAATGTCTCTCTCTCTCATCAGGAAGTGATTTGTGGGCAGAGTGATTACAGGGCAGACTCCACCTCTCCCTGGAAAATCACTGCCGTGGGCAGCCCAAAGCACAGAGGAGAGGGTGCGGGGGGAAAGGGGCGGCACAGCCCACAGCCCAGGGAAGGGGGGTTAGGGTGGGGAGAGAAGGGGCAAAGACCAGTTTGCTTGAAATTCTTTCCTTCCCCACACCCACCCAGGTTGGAAGCAGGGGGGTACAGAAGCCTGGAGCATGCAAGAACAGTGCTTATGTCTAAGCTTTTATTAAAATCTTTCTCCATCCCCAGCCTGATTTCCTTTAGGCCGCTTCCTGGTTTTCTTCCCAACATGCCTGTGCTTCCCTGAAGGCCCCTGAGAGTGGAAGGGAGGATGGGAACAAAGGATCATTAGGGGAACCCCCGCATGACCCGGGTTGGGGGGTGGGGGGCACCCTGAGGGTGTCCAAAGCCTGAAGCTGCCGTGGCCCCGAATGCCGGGGCTCCGGTGCCGAGTTCCGATCCTGCCCCTGCTCCCGGCCCCTCCCTGTCAGGAGGCTCTCTGGATGCGGCCTGCTGTGGTGGGGAAGGACACAGTCCGCCCTGGGGGGAGACACAGACAGGCCCAAATTTGCGCACACTTCCTGCCCGCCACCCCACGGTCACCCCCACAACACTCCCCCCATCCCCCACTAATGATAATAATAATGATAACATTTGTTAAGCGCTTACTATGTGCACTGTGCTAAGCGCTGGGGGGGATACAAGGTGATTAAGTTGTCCCACATGGGGCTCACGGTCTTAATCCCCATTTTACAGATGAGGTCACTGAGGCTCAGAGAAGTTAAGTGATTTGCCCAAGGTCACACAACAGACATGTGGTGGAGCCGGGATTCGAACCCATGACCTCTGACTCCAAAGCCCGTGCTCCTTCCACTGAGCCACGCTGCTTCTCTGCTCCC
The DNA here is from genome assembly GCF_015852505.1 of Tachyglossus aculeatus. Taxonomy (NCBI): domain Eukaryota; kingdom Metazoa; phylum Chordata; class Mammalia; order Monotremata; family Tachyglossidae; genus Tachyglossus; species Tachyglossus aculeatus. Next base: position 52,294,194 of record NC_052087.1, on the reverse strand, counting down.
ACTACCTCCTGGACCTCCTCCAGGCCCCTGGAGCTAAGTCCCGGGTCCCCCCCTGAAGGCAGGAGAAAGGACATCTGTGTTCCCCCCATCCCTAATTAACAGAAGAGACCCAGAGGAGAGGCTCAGAGAGGGCGAGTGACTTAAGAAAAGTCACACAGCCCCACGGTGGCAGAGTTCTGAATGGAAACCCCCTCGATGCCCTCCGCCGCGCCCTGGTCCCGACGGCCCGGTGCCCGTACCCTGTGGCAGGGCCAGACACTGGCCAGAGGTTTCCAGCATGGCTTCCAGGGCGGGGGCCTGGCTCTGGGCCCAAGTCACCTCCACCGTCACCTCCTCCTCCGAGAAGGAAAAGTTCAGCTTGTTCCCCAGGTAGGAGACGCCGGTCACCTGTCCGTGCCTGACCTCCGCGGGACACACGGGGTCAAACCGCAAGCAGTCCTTGGTGATCCTGGGGGGGGGGGGGGAGAGGCGTGGGAGAGGGAATTCTCTGTGAGCTGGGAAGGGCAGGGGGACACTAGGGGAGAGAAGCGGGGGCACACCGGGGGAAAGGGGCAGGGGAACCCCGGGGGAGAGGGGCAGGATCAGGAAGATAGTAGGGGAGAGGGCCCGGAGCCGGGGGACACTGAGGGAAAGGGCCAGGGGCACACTAGGGGAGAGGGAAAGGGGCAGGGGGACACTGTGGGAGAGGGCAGGAACATGGGGACAGTGGGGGAAAGAGGAGGGGGACCCTGGGGGAGAGGGGCAGGATCAGGAAGATAGCAGGGGAGAGGGCCCGGAGCCGGGGGACACTGAGGGAAAAGGCCAGGGGCACACTAGGGGAGAGGGAAAGGGGCAGGGGGACACTGTGGGAGAGGGCAGGAACATGGGGACAGTGGGGGAAAGAGGAGGGGGACACCAGGGGAGAGGGGCAGGATCAGGAAGATAGCAGGGGAGAGGGCCCGGAGCCAGGGGACACTGAGGGAAAAGGCCAGGGGCACACTAGGGGAGAGGGAAAGGGGCAGGGGGACACTGTGGGAGACTGACAGAAGCTAAGGGATGCTCCAAGAGGCCTCCCCTAACGAAGCCCTCCTTTCCTCTTCTCCCACTCCCTTCTGTGCCACCATGACTCGCTCTCTTCATTCATCCCCTACCCCTGCCCCATACCACTTCTGTCCTGATCTCTCATTTATTCATTTCTACTCATTCTGTCTCCCCATCTAGACTGTCAGCTAGCTGTAGGCAGGGAATGTGTCTGTTGGTTGCTGTATTGGACTCTCCCAAGTGCTTAGCACAGTGCTCTGCAAACAGTAAGCACTCAATCAACAGAATGAATGGATGAAATCCAACAGACAGTGACTTCCCCGACTTCAAAGCATTATCAAAGGCCCATCTTCTCCAAGAGGCCTTCCCTGCCTAAGCCCTCCTTTCCTCTTCTCCCACTCCCTTCCACATCGCCCTGACTTGCTCCTTTCATTCATCCCCTCCCCAGCCCCATGGTACTTATAATAATAATAATAAAATGATGATGGCATTTGTTAAGCGCTTACTATGTGCAAAGCACTGTTCTAAGCTTCGTGGAAGACACAAGGTGATCAGGTTGTCCCACGGGGGGGCTCACACAATCCCCATTTGACAGATGAGGGAACTGAGGCACAGAGAAGTTAAGCGACTTGCCCAAAGTCACACAGCAGACAAGTGGGAGGGGGGAGTCTATTGGGGGTGTTCTCTGTGGGGGATGGGAGGGTTCAGCTCACCTACCTGAACCCCGTGTAGCCGAACAGGACCGCCTGCAGGAAGCCCCCCATCCCCGTCAGGAAGTTGACGGCGTCCGTCCCGTCCGAGTTCTCCGTCCAGATCTGTAGCAGGGAGAACGTCCCCGTCATCTGACCCCCTCGCCCCCGGCCCACGACCCCCGGAGAGTGTTGAGTGGGGGACAGGGTCAGACGGTGGGGCCGGAATTGTGGGTCCAGTCCGACCCTCGGCCCCTGGGGATGGTGACCCCTGACACCAAGCTGGGCCTGGGCAGGGTTTAGGGGGGCAAAGGTGGATGGGATGGTGAGGCTGGGGTACCAGGGAGATGGGTGGGAGGAGCAGGGATGCTGAGGGGCAGCGGGGTGGACTGTGAGGCTGGCGGGAATGGAGCTGTTGGACAGCTGGGGGGCAGGGGGATGGGGTACTTGGGGATCTGGGGGATAGAGCAGGTCCGGGCTGGGAGATGGGGATGGGGTGAATGATGATGATGGCATTTGTTAAGCGCTTACTCTGTGCAAAGCACTGTTCTAAGCGCTGGGGGAGGTTACAAGGTGATCAAGTTGTCCCACAGGGGGCTCACAGTTTTAATCCCCATTTCACAGATGAGGTCACCGAGGCACAGAGAAGTGACTTGCCCAAAGTCACCCAGCTGACAGTTGGCAGAGCCGGGATCGGAACCCATGATCTCTGACTCCAAAGCCCGGGCTCTTTCCACTGAGCCACGTTGCTTTGAGAGTGATGCTGGGGTGCCTGGAGGATGGAGCTGGGATGCCAGCTGGCTCAGTAGAAAGTACAGAAGCAGCGTGGCTCAGTGGAAAGAGCACGGGCTTTGGAGTCAGAGTCAAATCCCGGCTCCACCAATTGTCAGCTGTGTGACTTTGGGAAAGTCACTTCACTTCTCTGGGCCTCAGTGACCTCATCTGTGAAATGGGGATTAAAACTGTGAGCCCCCCGTGGGACAACCTGATCACCCTGTAACCTCCCCAGCGCTTAGAACAGTGCTTTGCACATAGTAAGCGCTTAATAAATGCCATTATTAGTATTATGCCAGCGGGCTGGGGCTGCTGGGATATAAGGCCGTTGCTTGCTGTGTCTCCCCCTTTTAGACTGTGAGCCCACTGTTGGGTAGGGACTGTCTCTAGATGTTGCCAACTTGTACTTCCCAAGCGCTTAGTACAGTGCTCTGCACACAGTAAGCGGTCAATAAATACGATTGATTGATTGATTGATTGGGAGGCAGGGAGGTTGAGCTGGGGCAGCCGAGGACGGGGGGATGGCGCAGTTGAGGGGCAGGGGTGCAGAGGGATGGGGAAGATGGGGCACAGCTCCGGGTCTGGAGCCAGCCGGGATGGACGTGGACCTTGAAGGGCTCGGAGATGTTGTCAAAACATTTGTTCAGCAGCTGCTGTGCCCTCTGAGGCTCCTTCAGCTCCAGCCAGCCCACGGCGAACATGCTCTGTGCGGGAGAAGGAGCCGAGGGGATGGGGGTGGGGGCTCGTTAGGATGGGGGGCTGTTGGGGTGGGGGGGCCCATGGCTCTGCCCCATCTGCCATTGCGGTGGGGTCTGAAGGCCCAGGACGGCCTGCTCTTGTGAGCAGGGTCTTCCACTTCCAGCCCCCACATCCTCTCCTGACCCCCTGGTTGCCCCACCTTAGCACCCCTCCCCTTCTCAGGGTTCCTCCCACCAGGACCCCACCCTCTAAGGCCCCTCCTACCAGAAATCCATCCTCTTAGGCCCCTCCCAACAGGCCCCTGCTCTCTAAGACCCCTCTCACAAGGCCCCTCCTAGCAGAACGGGCCCCCTAAGACCCTCGCCCGCCTCCCCAAGTCCAGCGTGTCACTCCCCTCCTCAAAAATCTCCAGTGGTTGGCTATCAACCTTCGAATCAAGCAAAAACTCCTCACTCGGCTTCAAAGCTGTCCATCCCCTCGCCCCCTCCTACCTCACCCCCCTTCTCTCCTTCTCCAGCCCAGCCCGCACCCTCCGCTCCTCTGCTGCCTCCTCCTCAACGGCCATCGACCCCTGGCCCACGTCCTCCAAAAATTCACCAAACTAGCTCTCTTTCTCCCTTCAAATCCCTACTGAGAGCTCACCTTCTCCAGGAGGTCTTCCCAGACTGAACCCCCCGTTTTCTTCTGCTTCTCCTCCCCTCCTCATCGCCCCCACTCCCTCCCTCTGCCCTACCCCCCTTCCCCTCCCCACAGCACTTGTGTATATTTGTACATATTTATTACTTGATTTTATAAATGATGTGTATATAGCCATAATTCTATTTATTCTGACGGTACTGACACCTGTCTGCTTGTTTTGTGTTGCTGTCTGTCTCCCCCTTCTAGACTGTGAGCCCGTTGTTGGGCAGGGACCGTCTCTATCTAACAATAATAATAATGATGATGATGGCATTTATTAAGCGCTTACTATGTGCAAAGCACTGTTCTAAGCGCTGGGGAGTTTACATGGTGATCAGGTTGTCCCACGTGAGGCTTACAGTCTTAATCCCCATTTTCCAGATGAGGGAACTGAGGCCCAGAGAAGTGAAGTGACTTGCCCAAAGTCACACAGCTGACGAGTGGCAGAGCTGGGATTTGAACCCACAACCTTTTAGACCATGACCATGATCTTTTAGACTGTGAACCCACTGTTGGGTAGGGACTGTCTCTGTATGTTGCCAACTTGTACTCCCAAGCGCTTAGTACAGTGCTCTGCACACAGTAAGCGCTCAATAAATACAATTGATTGATTGATTGATGACCTCTGACTCCAAAGCCCGGGCTCTTTCCACTGAGCCATGCTGCTTCCCCGCTATCTGTTATCCGTTATCCTGCTGTGGCCGATTTGTACTTCCCAAGCGCTCAGTGCAGTGCTCTGCACACAGTCAGCGCTCAATAAATAGGGTTGGATGAATGAATGAATAAATGAATCAGCACCCTCACCCAGGTCATGGCCGGCCCCTGCAGGGTTGTTGCCACCTCGTAGATCTCCAGGTTGTTCCTCCGGACGTCCGGGTCCATGGCGCAGGGCACCGGGAAGCCCAGCAGGACCACGTCGGCCTGCTTCACCAAATCGCCTGGGTCGGGGCGGGGGGTTGGGGGTGCCCAAGAGGGATGGGGGAGGTTGACCCGGAGGGGGCCGCCCCGAGGGGAGTCCCTCGGACCAGCCAGCCTGGCCCCGAAGCTTGCATTTTAAAAGAATGCACCGAATGCAGAAGAAATGCTCCAGTCAATTCTGTTAAGGGCTTTCATTTCATAATATATGTCTGTACAGATTTATTACTCTATTTATTTTACTTGTACATATTTACTATTCTATTTATTTTGTTAACGATGGGCATCTAGCGTCATACTTCATCCATCCATACTTCATGCTGCTGCCCGGATTGTCTTTGTCCAGAAACGCTCTGGGCATGTTACTCCCCTCCTCAAAAATCTCCAGTGGCTACCAATCAATCTGCGCATCAGGCAGAAACTCCTCCCTCTCGGCTTCAAGGCTGTCCATCCATCCATCCCCTGGCCCCCTCCTACCTCACCTCCCTTCTCTCCTTCTCCAGCCCAGCCCGCACCCTCCGCTCCTCTGCTGCTAATCTCCTCACCGTACCTCGTTCTCTCTTGTCCCGCCATCGACCCTCGGCCCACGTCATCCCCCGGGCCTGGAATGGCCTCCCTCTGCCCATCCGCCAAGCTAGCTCTCATCCTCCCTTCAAGGCCCTACTGAGAGCTCACCTCCTCCAGGAGGCCTTCCCACACTCAGCCCCTTCCTCTCCCCCTCGTCCCCCTCTCTATCCCCCTCATCTTACCTCCTTCCCTTCCCCACAGCACCTGTATATATTTTTGTACATATTTATTACTCTATTTATTTATTTATTTATTCATTTTACTTGTATATATCTATTCTATTTATTTTATTTTGTTAATATGCTTGGTTTTGTTCTCTGTCTCCCCCTTCTAGACTGTGAGCCCCTTGTTGGGTAGGGACAGTCTCTATATGTTGCCAACTTGTACTTCCCAAGCGCTTAGTACAGTGCTCTGCACACAGTAAGCGCTTAATAAATACGATTGATTGATTGATTGATTGATCTCTATTTATTCTGATGACTTGCCACCTGTCTCCATGTTTTGTTTTGTTGTCTGTCTCCCCCTTCTAGACTGTGAGCCCGTTGTTGGGTAGGGACAGTCTCTATATGTTGCCAACTTGTACTTCCCAAGCGCTTAGTACAGTGCTCTGCACACAGTAAGCGCTCAATAAATACGATTGATTGATTGACTGATTGATCTCTATTTATTCTGATGACTTGACACCAGTCTCCGTGTTTTGTTTTGTTGTCTGTCTCCCCCTTCTAGACTGTGAGCCCGTTGTTGGGTAGGGACCGTCTCTATCTGTTGCCAACTTGTATTTCCCAAGCTCTCAGTCCAGTGCTCTGCCCACAGTAAGCGCTCAATAAATACGATTGAATGAATGAATGAGTGAAGCTCACACTTCCTTGTCCCCTAGGCCGGGTCGACCTTGAGAGCCTGGAGTCAATCAATCGTATTTATTGAGCGCTTACTATGTGCAGAGCACTGTACTAAGCGCTTGGGAAGTACAAATTGGCAACATATAGAGACAGTCCCTACCCAACAGTGGGCTCACAGTCTAAAAGAACATACCTTGTTTGCTCTACTACACTTCCCCTCTGTAAGAGAAGTCCAGCTGGGGCCTCCGCCTCCGCCCCGGGTGGGTGGGCAGCCCAAGGCCATAGTGGCCTGAGGATCCTCAGGGGCCCAGAGGCCGCCCCCCAATCCCTCCCCACCCAATCCGGCCAGGAACTCACCCAAGTGGTACCCATCGTACTCCGGGTGGTATCGTCGCTTGGGGTCAAAGGGCACCTTGAGGTTCTCGGCCACCCGGAGCCACTCCTTGGGCACGGCGAGGCCCAAGTCCCGGCCCAGGGACGTGGCGAAGCGCAAGCTGCGGGGTGGGGGGGGAGAAGAGGTCAGAGTGGGGTCACAGAGCAGGCCCAGGGTCGGGCCCGGCCATCCGCCCCCCACATCGGGGACCCAGCGGGCCGACGGGGCCCGGGCTCAAACCCCGGCGGGTGGCCGGGGACTGCAGACCAACCTGTTCTGGGCCAGGACGTTGGTGTAGACAGAGTTATCCACGTCCGTCTGGTACTCGTCTGGGGGTATCACTCCTGGAGGAGGGGTCGGGGAAGAGAATGAGAAGAGCCAGAAGGGCTCTGCCTGATAGCGTGGCTCGGTGGAAAGAGCAGGGGCTTTGGAGTCAGAGGTCATGGGTTCAAATCCCGGCTCTGCCGATTGTCAGCTGTGTGACTTTGGGTGAGTCACTTCACTTCTCTGTGCCTCAGTTACCCCATCTGTAAAATGGGGATGAAGACTGTGATCCCCCCGTGGGACAACCTGATCACCTTGTAACCTTCCCAGTGCTTAGAACAGTGCTTTGCACATGGTAAGTGCTTATTAAACGCTATTATTATTATTATTATGATTAATCCCAGGATGCCAGGGTCTGGCCCCGCCCATCGCTGCAGACTGGACGGGAACCTATCAGCCGGACCCATTAGGGGCCGAGGGGGTGGGAAGGCATACTGGGAGCACTGGGAGCCATATAGCCTCTGGGGAGCGAGAGTGGGGGGCTTCCAGGGGGCCTATTTCTTAGTCCTGATCATCAGTTTTAAGGCACTCGATCAGAAAAGCAGCATGACGGAGTGGATAGAGCCCATGTCTGGGAGTCAGACGGTCACAGGTTCTAATCCCGGCTCCGCCACTTGTCTGCTGTGGGAGCTTGGGCAAGTCACTTCACTTCTCTGGGCCTCAGTGACCTCATCTGTAAAATGGGGGTGGAGGCTGTAAGCCCCACGTGGGATACAGACTGTGTCCAACTCAATTTGCTTGGATAATAATAATAATGATGGCATTTATTAAGTGCTTACTATGTGCAAAGCACTGTTCTAAGCACTGGGGAGGTTACAAGGTGATCAGGTTGTCCCACGGGGGGCTCACAGTCATAATCCCCATTTTACAGATGAGGTCACTGAGGCCCAGAGAAGTTAAGTGACTTGCCCAAAGTCACACAGCTGACAATTGGCAGAGCTGGGATTTGAACCCATGACCTCTGACTCCAAAGCCCGTGCTCTTTCCACTGAGCCACGCTGCTTCTCCAGTGCTTAGTACAGTTGGGATCCAACCCGGCGCTTAGTACAGTGCCTGGCACACAGTAAACGCTTAACAAATATCATCATTATCTCTCCCCAGTACTTCTCCGATCTCTTCAGCACTTAGAACAGTGCTTGGCACCTAGTAAGCGCTTAACAAATACCATTATTATTATTCTCCCATTACAACTCAGCTCGCACTTTTCAGCCCCACAACACTTATGTCCATATCTATAATGCATTTATGTATATCAATGCCCATCACACTCTCTAGACTGAAAGCTCACTGTGGGCAGGGAGTGTGTCTGTTTGTTATTCTATTGTACTCTCCCAAGCGCTCAGTATGGTACTATGCACACAGTAAGCAGTCAGCAAGCATGATCGATTGATTGATGTGGGACAGGGACTGTAATTTTAGTTGTATAGCTATAGTTCTATTTGTACAGCTATAATTCTATTTGTTCTGACGATTTTGACACCTGTCTACATGTCAATCAATAAATCAATCAATCATATTTGAGTGCTTACTGTGTGCAGAGCACTGTACTAAGCGCTTGGGTAGTACAAGATGGCAACATATAGAGACAGTCCCTACCCAACAGTGGGCTCACAGTCTAAAAGGGGGAGACAGAGAACAAAACCAAACATACTAACAAAATAAAATAAATAGAATAGATATGTACAAGTAAAATAAATAAATAAATAGAGTAATAAATATGTACAAACATATATACCTATATACAGGTGCTGTGGGGAAGGGAAGGAGGTAAGATGCGGGGGATGGAGAGGGGGACGAGGGGGAGAGGAAGGAAGGAATGTCTTGTTGTCTGTCTCCCCCTTGTAGACTGTGAGCCTGTTGTTGGGTAGGGACTGTCTCTAGATGTTGCCGACTTGTACTTCCCAAGCGCTTAGTACAGTGCTCTGCACACAGTAAGTGCTCAATAAATACAGCTGAATGAATGAATCACTGTGATGAACTGATAATATTTAATTTATCCCAGCACTTGATACAGTGCTTGGCACATAATGAGGCATTCAACAAATGCCATAATTACTATTATTATTACTGCCTCTTCCAGGGAGGCCCTTCCTGATCATTTCTAATCTATCATTCATTCATTCATTCAATCGTATTTATTGAGCGCTTACTGTGTGCAGAGCACTGTACTAAGCGCTTGGGAAGTACAAGTCCTATACCCTGCTCTCAACTGCCCATTCAACACTCCTACCCACCTTAAGCACTTGGTCGCTCACATTTATGCCTCCCATTTCCTTCCGTCTGTAATTTCTTTTCATGCCTGACTCCTCCCTGGCTAGATTGTAAACTCCTCTAAGGTCAGGATCAGAACTATTATTTCCTTTGTACTCTCCCATGTGCTGTGTATATTAGTCAATTAACAGTATTTACTGGATATTTGGTATTCGCCCCACCCTCAGCCCCACAGCACTTATGTACAATTCTACAAATTCTACACTATAAATTATTGATTTATATCAATATCGGTCTCCCCGTAAAGTGCTCTGCACACAAGTAAGTGCTCGATAAATACCACTGATTGACTGATCTTTATTGAGCACTTTCTGCTTAATGCCGAAAGGAAAGGGCAAGCACTGGAGATTGTTTTGAGGACTGAGGAGCTGCGCAAATAATGTAACATTTTAGAAAAATGATAATAACAATAATGATGGCATTTGTTACGCGCTTACTGTGTGCAAAGCACTGTTCTAAATGCTGGGGAAGATACAAGGTGATCAGATTGTCCCGTGGGGCTCACAGTCTTGATCCCCATTTACCAGATGAGGTAACTGAGGCCCAGAGAAGTGAAGTGACTTGCCCAAAGTCACACAGCTGACAATTGGCGGAGCCAGGATTTGAACCCATGACCTCTGACTCCCAAGCCCGGGCTCTTTCCACTGTGCCACGCTGCTTCTCACGCTGCTGTGAGCCCACTGTTGGGGAGGGACTGTCTCTATATGTTGCCAATTTGTACTTCCCAAGTGCTTAGTACAGTGCTCTGCACAAAGTAAGAGCTCAATAAATACGACTGATGATGATGATGATGATGATGATCCGGGGTGAGGCTGGAGGCAGGGAGGTCCGTGAGGAGGCTGATGCAGCAGTCGAGGAAGATTTCGATAAGTGCTTGGAGAAGTGAATGAATGAATGTGTGCAGAGCACTGCACTAAGCACTTGGGAAGTACAAATCGGCAACATATAGAGATAGTCCCTTCCCAATAACGGGATCCCTACCCGCAAAGAACTAGCAGTGTGGCTAGTGAATGAATGGAAACAGCCCGGGCTTGGGAGTCAGAGGTCGTGGGTTCTAATCCCAGCTCCGCCACTTGTCTGCTGTGTGACCTTGGGCAAGCCACTTCACTTCTCTGGGCCTCAGTTACCTCATCTGTCAAATGGGGATTAAAACTGTGAGCCTCAAATGGGACAACCTGATTACCCTGAATCTACCCCAGCACTTAGAACAGCGCTTGGCACATAGTAAGCGCTTAACAAGTACCATAATAATAATAATAATAATACAGATACAAATTCAATTTTAGAGAAGACAGAATTGGATTTAGGGACGGCCTCAATAAATGCTTTCAATTATTCAGAGAAGCCACGTGGTCTACTGGAGGGCCTGGGAGTCAGAAGGATCTGGGTTCTAATCCCGGCTCCGCCACTTGCCTGCAGGGTGACTTTGGGTGACTTCACTTCTTTGTGCCTCAGTTCCGTCATCTGTAAAAATGGGGAGTAAGGCTGTGAGCCCCCTGAGGGACAGGGAACTGTGTCCAACCTTATTTGCTGGTCTCTCCCGCAGCACTTAATAATAGTAATAATAATAATGGCATTTACTAAGCGCTTACTATGTGCAAAGCACTATTCTAAGCACTTAGGGAAGTTACAAGGTGATCAGGTTGTCCCACGGTGGGGCTCACAATCTTAAACCCCATTTTACAGATGAGGTAACCGAGAATCAATCAATTGTATTTATTGGGCGCTTACTGTGTGCAGAGCACTGTACTAAGCGCTTGGGAAGTACAAGTTGGCAACATATAGAGACAGTCCCTACCCAACAGTGGGCTCACAGTCTAGAAGGGGGAGACAGAGAACAAAACCAAACATACTAACAAAATAAAATAAATAGAATAGATATGTACAAGTAAAATAAATAGAGTAATAAATCCGTACAAACATATATACAGGTGCTGTGGGGAAGGGAAGGAGGTAAGATGGCGGGGATGGAGAGAGGGACGAGGGGGAGAGGAAGGAAGGGGCTCAGTCTGGGAAGGCCTCCTGGAGGAGGTGAGCTCTCAGTAGGGCCTTGAAGGGAGGAAGAGAAGTGAAGTGACTTGCCCAAAGTCACCCAGCTGACAATTGGCGGAGCCAGGATTTGAATCCGTGACCTCTGTGACTCCAAAGCCCGTGCTCTTTCCACTGAGCCACGCTGCTTCTCCAGTACAGTGCCTGGTACGTAGTAGGCGTTGTCCCCCCCACCCCCCCAGAGAAGCAGCAGGGCTCAGTGGAAAGAGCCCGGGCTTTGGAGTCAGAGATCGCGGGTTCAAATTCCGGCTCCGCCACTTGTCAGCCGTGTGACTTTGGGCAACTCATTTAACTTCTCTGGGCCTCAGTTCCCTCATCTGTGAAATGGGGATGAAGACTGTGAGCCCCCCGAGGGACAACCTGATCCCCTTGTAACCTCCCCAGCGCTTAGAACAGTGCTTTGCACATAGTAAGCGCTTAATAAATGCTATCGTTATTATTGCTATTATTATTATTATGATGATGGATCGGCAGAATGATTTAAGGGGCTGAAGCTAAGAAGGAACTACAGAGCCAGGATCTTCTCTCCCCCTCGTCCCCCTCTCCATCCCCCCATCTTACCTCCCTCCCTTCCCCACAGCACCTGTATATATGTATATATGTTTGTACATATTTTTTTTACTCTGTTTATTTATTTATTTAATTAATTTGTACATATCTATTCTATTTATTTTATTTTGTTAGTACGTTTGGTTTTGTTCTCTGTCTCCCCCTTTTCGACTGTGAGCCCACTGTTGGGTAGGGACTGTCTCTATATGTTGCCAATTTGTACTTCCCATGCGCTTAGTACAGTGCTCTGCACATAGTAAGCGCTCAATAAATACGATTGATGATGATGATCTCCATGCTGCCGCGCCCCTTCGGCCTCCCCCCATACCTCGAAGATGATAGCACTGCTCCTCGGGACTCCAGGTGACCCGGCTACACCAAAATTCGGCCACGGCGCTGACCACGTCCCAGCCTCCTTCCTCCTTGAAGAGCTGCAGGTCCTTGGGGGAAGGACGAGGGTGGGCGTTGGGGTCACCGAGGGCAACGGCAGTGAGGAGAGCCCCTCCCACCCCCCCGACCCCTCCCCAATAATAATAATAATAATTAGGGTACTTGTTAAGCACTTTAGGAGAAGCAGCGTGGCTCAGTGGAAAGAGCCCAGGCTTTGGAGTCGGAGGTCATGGGTTCAAATTCCAGCTCCGCCAATTGTCAGCTGGGTGACTCTGGGCAAGTCACTTCACTTCTCTGGGCCTCAGTTACCTCGTCTGTAAAATGGGAATCAAGACCGTGAGCCCCACGTGGGGCAATCTGGTCACCTTGTATCCTCCCCAGTGCTTAGAACAATGCTTTGCACATAATAATAATAATAATAATAATAATGGCATTTATTAAGTGCTTACTATGTGCAAAGCACTGTTCTAAGCGTTGGTGATCAGGTTGTCCCACGTGGGGCTCACGGTCTTAGTCCCCATTTTACAGATGAGGGAACTGAGGCCCAGAGAAGTGAAGTGACTTGCCCAAGGTCACACAGCTGACAATTGGCGGAGCCGGGATTTGAACCCACGACCACTGACTCCAAAGTCCGTGCTCTTTCCACTGAGCCACGCTGCTAAGCGCTTAATAAATGCCATCATTATTATGTGCCAGTCACTGTTCTAAGCACTGGGGTAGATGTAGATTCATTAGGTTGGACCCATTCCCTGGTCCTGCACGGGGCTCTCACTCTTAATCCCCATTTTCCAGATGAGGGTACCAAGGCCCAGAGACGTGAAATGACTTCCCCAAGGTCACGCAAAGGACAAGTGGCGGAGGCGGGATTAGAACCCAGTCCCAGGACCAAGTACTAGCCATGAGGCCATGCTGCTTCTCCCTCAGGCCCCATCCCCTAAGGGCTCAGTCCTCCGGGCCATTTCATTTTATTCATTCATTCATTCATTCATTCATTCAATCGTATTTATTGAGCGCTTACTGTGTGCAGAGCACTGGACTAAGCGCTTGGGAAGTACAAGTAGGCAACATATAGAGACGGTCCCTACCCAATAGTGGGCTCATAATAACAATAATGGCATTTATTAAGCGCCTACTATGTGCAAAGCACTAAGTGCTGGAGAGGTTACAAGGTGATCAGGTTGTCCCACGGGGGGTTCACAGTCTTCATCCCCATTTTACAGATGTGGTCACTAAGGCATAGAGAAGTTGAGTGACTTGCCCAAAGTCACACAGCTGACAAGTGGCGGGGCCGGCATTTGAACCCATGACCTTCGACTCCAAAGTCCGTGCTCTTTCCACAGAGCCACACCGCTTCTCTCTTCTGCAAAGATCCTGTGCCTGGAAGTCAGAGGACCTGGGTTCTAATTCCGCTTCCGCCACTTGTCTGCTGTGTGACCTTGGGCAAGTCGCTTCATTTCCCTGTACTTCAGTTACCTCATCTGTAAAAGAGGATTAAGACTGTGAGCCCCATATAGGACAAGGGTCTGTCTCCAACCTTGCATAATAATAATAATGAAAAATAATTATCATCATCATCATCATCATCAATCGTATTTATTGAGCGCTTACTATGTGCAGAGCACTGTACTAAGCGCTTGGGAAGTACAAATTGGCAACATATAGAGACAGTCCCTACCCTACAGTGGGCTCACAGTCTAAAAGGGGGAAACAGAGAACAAAACCAAACAAACTAAGAAAATAAAACAAAATAGAATAGATAGAATAAACTATGTATTTATTAAGTGCTTACTATATGCCAGACACTGTACTAAGCGCTGGGGCAGATACAAGCAAGTTGAGCTGGATCCAGTCCTGGTCCCACATGGGGCTCACAGTCTCAAACCCCATTTTACAGATGAGGGAACTGAAGCCTAGAGAAGTGAAGTGATTTGCCCGAGGTCACACAGAGACAAGTGGTGGAGCCGGGATTAGAACCCATGACCTTCTTTACTCCCGGCCTGTGCTCTATCCACTACGCCAGAGAAGCAGCGTGGCTCAGTGGAAAGAGCCCGGGCTTTGGAGTCAGAGGTCATGGGCTCAAATCCAGGCTCCACCCATTGTCAGCTGTGTGACTTTGGGCAAATCACTTCACTTCTCTGGGCCTCAGTTCCCTCATCTGTAAAACGGGGATGAAGACTGTAAGCCCCCCGTGGGACAACCTGATCGCCTTTTAACCTCCCCAGTGCTTAGAACGGTGCTTTGCACATAGTAAGCGCTTAATAAATGCCATCATTATTATTATTATTATTATTACACCATGCTGCTTGTATCTACCCCACCGCTTAGTACAGGGCCTGGCACATAGTAAGTGCTTAACGAATGCCATTTGAAAAAAACAAAATAATTGGGTTCTCTCGGAAACAGACATTTCTGGCTTAATCCCTTTTTCCCACCTCCTCCTCCTCCTCCAGCTTTCCTCACCTCTCTCCCCAACCCCTGCCCTTTCCTCCCTGACCCACTTCTCCCTCTATACCTTCCTTAATAATAATAATAATAATGGCATTTATTAAGTGCTTACTATGTTCAAAGCACCGTTCTAAGCGCTGGGAAGGTTACAAGGTGATCAGGTTGTCCCACGGGGGGCTCACAGTCTTAATCTCCATTTTACAGATGAGGGAACTGAGGCCCAGAGAATAATAATAATAATAATGATGGCATTTATTAAGCACTTACTATGTGCAAAGCACTGTTCTAAGCGCTGGGGAGGTGACAAGGTGATCAGGTTGTCCCACTGGGGGATCACAGTCTTAACCCCCAATTTACAGATGAGGGAACTGAGGCCCAGAGAATAATAATAATAATGATGATGGCATTTATTAAGCACTTACTATGTGCAAAGCACTGTTCTAAGCGCTGGGGAGGTTACAAGGTGATCAGATTGTCCCACGGGGGGCTCACAGTCTTAATCTCCATTTTACAGATGAGGGGACTGAGGCCCAGGGAATAATAATAATAACAATAATGGCATTTATTAAGCGCTTACAATATGCAAAGCACTGTTCTAAGCACTGGGGAGGTTACAAGGTGATCAGGTTGTCCCACGGGGGGCTCCCAGTCAATCTCCATTTTACAGATGAGGGAACTGAGGCCCAGAGAAGTAAAGTGACTTGCCCACGGTCACACAGCTGACAATTGGCAGAGCCGGGATTTGAGAAGCAGCGTGGCCCAGTGGAAAGAGGCTGGGCTTTGGAGTCAGAGGTCATGGGTTCAAATCCTGGCTCCGCCAACTGTCAGCTGTGTGACTTTGGGCAGGTCACTTCACTTCTCTGGGCCTCAGTTCCCTCATCTGTAAAATGGGGATTAAGATTGTGAGCCCCCCGTGGGACAACATGATCACCTTGCAACCTCCCCAGCGCTTAGAACGGTGCTTTGCACATAGTAAGCGCTTAACAAACTTTTAGACTGTGAGCCCACGGTTGGGTAGGGACTGTCTCTATATGTTGCCAACTTGTACTTCCCAAGCGCTTAGTACAGTGCTCTGCCCACAGTAAGCGCTCAATAAATACGATTGATGATGATGATGATGATGAACAAACACCATCATTATTATTATTTATTCCTTCTTCCGCTAGGTGAGCGGGCAGGGAATTGTGTCTGTTTATGGTTCTACTGTCCCCTTCCAAGCGCTCAGTACAGTGCTCTGCAGCTGGTAAGTGCTCAATAAGTAGGACCGACTGACCCTTCCTCCGCAGCGGGGCTTACCCGGGTGCTGTAATAATACTGCTCGAAGGCCAACAGCACTGCCCCGTTGACGTGGATCTCCTGGGTCCCGAAGATGTCCTGAGGGCAGACCTCGTGTCCGGTGGCTGCGCTTTCCCAAGGGAACTTGGCTCCCTGTCAGACGTGGGCAGGGTGAGGCGGGGAGACGGGGGCACGGGAGATGGGGGACATGGGGGTGGGGGTGGGCCCGGGGAGGGGGACCCCAGAGCTCACCCCACGCCCCCCAGGATGGGAGGCTGGAGAACCAGATCATTCATTCATTCATTCAATCGTATTTATTGAGCGCTTACTGTGTGCAGAGCACTGGACTGAGCGCTTGGGAAGTACACGTTGGCAACGTATAGAGACGGTCCCTGCCCAACAATGGGCTCACGGTCTAGAAGGGGGATCGCGAGGTGAAGACCCTCCCTCGTCAGGCCTGGAGAAAGGAAGCCGAGGAGTAGGCTGGGGTGGGCGGGGGGAGCGGCCTTGATTTGAGGGAGGGGGTGTCACCCCGAACCTAAAGTGGTGGGGGGAGAGGAGGGGGCCAGGACCTGTTAATAATAATAATAATAATGGCATTTATTAAGTGCTTACTATGTGCAAAGCACTGTTCTAAGTGCTGGGGAGGTTACAATAATAATAATAATGATGGCATTTATTAAGCGCTTAGTATGTGCAAAGCACTGTTCTAAGCGCTGGGGAGGTTACAATAATAATAATAATGATGGCATTTATTAAGCGCTTATTATGTGCAAAGCACTCTTCTAAGCGCTGGGGAGGTTACAATAATAATAATAATAATGATGGCATTTATTAAGCGCTTATTATGTGCAAAGCACTCTTCTAAGCGCTGGGGAGGTTACAATAATAATAATAATAATGATGGCATTTATTAAGCGCTTATTATGTGCAAAGCACTCTTCTAAGCGCTGGGGAGGTTACAAGGTGATCAGGTTGCCATAATAATAATGATGGCATTTACTAAGCACTTCCTATGTGCAAAGCACTGTTCTAAGCGCTGGGGAGGTTACAATAATAATAATAATAATGATGGCATTTATTAAGTGCTTACTATGTGCAAAGCACTGTTCTAAGCGCTGGGGAGGTTACAATAATAATAATGATGATGGCATTTATTAAGCGCTTACTATGTGCAAAGCACTGTTCTAAGCGCTGGGGAGGTTACAAGGTGATCAGGTTGTCATAATAATAATGATGGCATTTATTAAGCGCTTACTATGTGCAAAGCACTGTTCTAAGTGCTGGTGGGGTTACAATAATAATAATAATAATAATGATGGCATTTATTAAGCGCTTACTATGTGCAAAGCACTCTTCTAAGCGCTGGGGAGGTTACAAGGTGATCAGGTTGCCATAATAATAATGATGGCATTTATTAAGCGCTTCCTATGTGCAAAGCACTCTTCTAAGCGCTGGGGAGGTTACAATAATAATAATAATGATGGCATTATTAAGCGCTTACTATGTGCAAAGCACTGTTCTAAGCGCTGGGGAGGTTACAATAATAATAATAACAATGGCATTTATTAAGCACTTACTATGTGCAAAGCACTGTTCTAAGCGCTGGGGAGGTTACAATAATAATAATAATGATGGCATTTATTAAGCGCTTACTATGTGCAAAGCACTGTTCTAAGCACTGGGGAGGTTACAAGGTGATCAGGTTGCCATAATAATGATGATGGCATTTATTAAGCGCTTACTATGTGCAAAGCACTGTTCTAAGTGCTGGTGGGGTTACAATAATAATAATAATAATGATGGCATTTATTAAGCGCTTACTATGTGCAAAGCACTGTTCTAAGCGCTGGGGAGGTTATAATAATAATAATAATGATGGCATTTATTAAGCGCTTACTATGTGCAAAGCACTGTTCTAAGCGCTGGGGAGGTTACAAGGTGATCAGGTTGTCATAATAATAATGATGGCATTTATTAAGCGCTTACTATGTGCAAAGCACTCTTCTAAGTGCTGGGGAGGTTACAATGATAATAATAATAATGATGGCATTTATTAAGTGCTTACTATGTGCAAAGCACTGTTCTAAGCGCTGGGGAGGTTACAAGGTGATCAGGTTGCCATAATAATAATGATGGCATTTATTAAGCGCTTACTATGTGCAAAGCACTGTTCTAAGTGCTGGGGAGGCTACAAGGTGATCAGGTTGCCCCACGGGGGCTCACAGTCTTAATCCCCATTTTACAGATGAGGTCACTGAGGCACAGAGAAGTTAAGCGCCTTGCCCAAAGTCCCACAGCTCACAATTGGCGGAGCAGGGATTTGAACCCCTGACCTCTGACTCCAAAGCCCGGGCTCTTTCCATTGAGCCACGCTGTTCTGCACCACCTTCATTTACCCCCCGCCCCCCAGTCCCACCACACTTCATGTTCATATCCGTCACTTATTTAATCAACCAATCAATCAATCGTATTTATTGAGCGCTTACCGTGTGCAGAGCACTGGACTAAGCGCTTGGGAAGTCCAAGTTGGCAAAATATAGAGACAGTCCCTACCCAACAGTGGGCTCACAGTCTAAAAGGGGGAGACAGAGAACAAAACCAAACGTACCAACAAAATAAAATAAATAGAATAGATAGGTACAAGTAAAATAAATAAATAAATAGAGTAATAAATATGTACAAACATATATACATATATACAGGCTATACATATATACAGGCATTAATGTCCGTCTCCCCACCTTGACTTGTGGGCAGGGAACGTATCTTTCTATTGACCTCTCCCAAGCGCCTAGTCCAGTACTCTGCACCCAGTGAGTGCTCAATCAATCAATCAATCAATCAATCGTATTTATTGAGCGCTTACTATGTGCAGAGCACTGTACTAAGCGCTTGGGAAGTACAAATTGGCAACATATAGAGACAGTCCCTACCCAAAGGGGCACTGGGGCCGGAGCGGCCTTCCAGTCACGCTCTCACCTTGTACCCCTGGTCCCGGGCGTTGGCTTGGGCACCGCTCAGGGTTCGCACCCGATACTGCAGGATAGCCCGGGCCGCCTCGGGCCACAACAGCAGGATGTTGGGGAACATCCAGAGGTCCTGGGAACGACAGGCGGGGAGGCCGGTCACCCCCAAAGCCGGGCGGGCCGGGGGTGAAATCAGGCCGCGGGGCTGGAGGAGATCGGGCTACGTGATGAATGGCAGCCAGTCGGCGCGGGGAGCCCGACGGGCGACGGGGCGCGGAGGGCGGGCACCCACCTGGTCCCAGAAGACGTGCCCCCAGTAGTCCTCGCCCCGGGAGCCGTTGGAAAGGCCCCCGGGGCTGATGCCGTGGAAGGGGTCCCGGACCCCCGGGGCCGGAGAGGGCACGGCGCTCAGCAGGTAGTAGAGGCAGCCGCGCACCGCCCGCTGCAGGGAGAGGGGTCCGTCCAGGTGCAGGCCGCTGGCCCCCCAGAGAGCCCCCCAGGCCTCCACGTGGGCGGGGTACAGGGTGCCGGCCCGCAGCAGGGCCGCCCCCTCCTCGAACAGGTGCCGGACCTCGTCCTCGGCCTCCGCCACCGCCGCCAGGAACTGCCACGTGGCCTCGCGCTGCGCCTCCGGGAGGGTCAGGGCCGGCGGGGCCGGGGTCCAAAGCATGTGCACCGTGGGCTGGGGGCCGCCCGCCACCTCCGGGCTCAGGGTCCGCCCGCACAGGTACCTGCTGGGGACGGGGAGGGGAGACGCGGGACCCTCGCTCGCAACCGGGCCTCCGTTTCGAGGGGGGCCAGGCCCTGGCTCTCTTCCTCCCTTCAAGGCCCTACTGAGAGCTCACCTCCTCCAGGAGGCCTTCCCAGACTGAGCCCCCTCCTTCCTCTCCTCCTCGTCCCCCTCTCCTTCCCTTCCCCACAGCACCTGTACATATGTATATATGTTTGTACATATTTATTACTCTATTTATTTATTTTACTTGTACATATCTATTCTATTCATTTTATTTTGTTAATATGTTTGGTTTTGTTGTCTGTCTCCCCCTCCTAGACTGTGAGCCCACTGTTGGGTAGGGACTGTCTCTATATGTTGCCAACTTGTACTTCCCAAGCGCTTAGTACAGTGCTCTGCACACAGTAAGTGCTCAATAAATACGATTGATTGATTGATTGATTGATTGATTGATTAATTGCAATCCCAGGGGGCTCCTCCTGCCCCCGAGACTTCACCGAGACCCCTCTTCCAGCAGTCGAGGCCCACTAGCCATCCCCTCCCCCAACCACAAGTCCAACTTGTACTCCCCAAGTGCTTACTATAGTGCTCTGCACACAGTAAGCGCTCAATAAATACGATTGAATGAATGAATGAACCACTGAGCCCCCTCCTCCGACATTCATTCATTCAATCGTATTTATTGAACGCTTAATGTGTGCAGAGCACTGGATTAAGCACCTGGGAAGTACGAATCGGCAACATATAGAGATGGTCCCCACCCAACAACAGGCTCACAGTCTGGAAGGGGGAGACAGACAACAAAACAAAACAAGTCATTCATTCATTCATTCAATCGTATTTATTGAGCGCTTACTGTGTGCAGAGCACTGGACTAAGCGCTTGGGAAGTACGAATCGACAACATATAGAGACGGTCCCTACCCAACAACAGGCTCACAATCTAGGAGGGGGAGGCAGACAACAAAACAAAACAAGTCATTCATTCATTCCTTCATTCAATCGTATTTATTGAGCGCTTACTGTGTGCAGAGCACTGGACTAAGCGCTTGGGAAGTACGAATCGACAACATATAGAGACGGTCCCTACCCAACAACAGGCTCACAATCTAGGAGGGGGAGGCAGACAACAAAACAAAACAAGTCATTCATTCATTCCTTCATTCAATCGTATTTATTGAGCGCTTACTGTGTGCAGAGCACTGGACTAAGCGCTTGGGAAGTACGAATCGACAACATATAGAGACGGTCCCTACCCAACAACAGGCTCACAATCTAGGAGGGGGAGGCAGACAACAAAACAAAACAAGTCATTCATTCATTCCTTCATTCAATCGTATTTATTGAGCGCTTACTGTGTGCAGAGCACTGGACTAAGCGCTTGGGAAGTACAAATCGGCAACATATAGAGACGGTCCCTACCCAACAACGGGTTCACAGTCTAGGAGGGGGAGGCAGACAACAAAACAAAACAAGTCATTCATTCATTCCTTCATTCAATCGTATTTATTGAGCGCTTACTGTGTGCAGAGCACTATACTAAGCGCTTGGGAAGTACGAATCAGCAACATATAGAGACGGTCCCTACCCAACAACGGGCTCACAGTCTAGGAGGGGGAGGCAGACAACAAAACAAAACAAGTCCCCAGCCAGAAGCCAATTAATCGATCACCTTTATTAAGCGCTTACCCCATCCGGAGCACTGTACTGAGCACTCCGGAGAGTACGCTATACCACAGCTGATACACACATTCCCTGACCCCGAGGAGCACAGGCATTCAGCCCCCTCCTCCAGCACTCGAGGCCCCCAAGTCTTCCCCCCACCCAAACGTTGAGCCCCTTCCCCAAGCACCTACAATTCCCCCCACCAAGCCCCCTCCTCCGGGGAGCGTTCAGGACGGTCCACCCGCAACTCAAACATACCCGCTGACCCATTGCTCACCTGGAAGTAACAGGCAAATGCTGCAAGTCTAAAGCAGATTAAGTAACGTAATGTTATACGGAACCTTTTGTGGAAATAATGAGTGTGGCATTTGTTAAGCACTTAGCATACTAAGTGCCAAGAGAGATGTAAGTTAACAGGGCCAGACCCAATCCTTCCTTCCCTTCAAAGCCCTACTGAGAGCTCACCTCCTCCAGGAGGCCTTCCCAGACTGAGCCCCCTCCTTCCTCTCCCCCTCCCCATCCCCCCGCCTTACCTCCTTCCCCTCCCCACAGCACCTGTATATGTTTTATGTATTTATTACTCTATTTATTTACTTCATTTGTACATATGTATTCTATTTATTTTATTTTGTTAATATGTTTTGTGTTGTTGTTGTTGTTTTGTTTTGTTGTCTGTGTGCATATTTATTACTCTATTTATTTATTTATTTATTTTACTTGTACATTTCTATCCTATTTATTTTATTTTGTTGGTATGTTTGGTTTTGTTCTCTGTCTCCCCCCTTTTAGACTGTGAGCCCACTGTTGGGTAGGGACTGTCTCTATGTGTTGCCAATTTGTACTTCCCAAGCGCTTACTACAGTGCTCTGCACATAGTAAGCGCTCAATAAATACGATTGACTGATTGATTGATTGTCTGTCTCCCTCTTCTAGACTGTGAGCCCGCCGTTGGGTAGGGACCGTCTCTATGTGTTGCCAACTTGGACTTCCCAAGCGCTTAGTCCAGTGCTCTGCACACAGTAAGCGCTCAATGAATACGATTGAAAAACTCACCGTGCCCCCTGGAAATCGGGGCCCAGGTGCAGATCGAGGTCCTGGCTTTTGGGGGTGAAGTCCGAGCGGAGCCGCACGGTGACCGGCGGGCCCTGCGGGGTGGCGCGCCGGACGGTCACGCTGAAGGCCAGGAGGTGGGTCAGGGCGCGGTGGGCGTAGATGCGGTGCGTGGCCGTGAATTCCCGCGTCTCGACCACGTGGAGGAACGTTCCTGGGAAGGACGGGGGGCGAGAGAAATCAGGGCCTAAAGGGAACCGGGGGGGGTGGGGGGACCTAAAGAAATCAGACAGCAGGACGAGGGAAAATTACTGATAATAATAATCATCATCATCATCATCATCAATCGTATTTATTGAACGCTTACTATGTGCAGAGCACTGTACTAAGCGCTTGGGAAGTCCAAGTTGGCAACATATAGAGACAGTCCCTACCCAACAGTGGGCTCACAGTCTAAAAGGGGGAGACAGAGAACAAAACCAAACATACTAACAAAATAAAACAAATAGAATAGATATGTACAAGTAAAATAAATAAATAGAGTACTAAATATGTACAAACATACATACATATATACAGGTGCTGTGGGGAAGGGAAGGAGGTAAGATGGGGGGGATGGAGAGGGGGACCAGGGGGAGAGGAAGGAAGGGGCTCAGTGTGGGAAGGCCTCCTGGAGGAGGTGAGCTCTCAGCAGGGCCTTGAAGGGAGGAAGAGAGCTAGCTTGGCGGATGGGTGGAGGGAGGGCATTCCAGGCCCGGGGGAGGACATGGGCCGGGGGTTGACGGCGGGACAAACGAGAACGAGGCCTAACGGTGAGGAGGTGAGCGGCAGAGGAGTGGAGGGTGCGGGCTGGGCTGGAGAAGGACAGAGGGAGGTGAGGTAGGAGGGGGCGAGGGGATGGACAGCCTGGGAGCCCAGGGTGAGGAGTTTCTGCCTGATGCGCAGATTGATTGGTAGCCACTGGAGATTTTTGAGGAGAAACATAATAATAATGTTGGCATTTGTTAAGCGCTTACTGTGTGCAAAGCACTGTTCTAGGCGCTGGGGAGGATGCAAAGTGATCAGGTTGTCCCATGTGGGGCTCACAGTCTTAATCCCCATTTTACAGATGAGGGAACTGAGGCTCAGAGAAGTGAAGTGACTTGCCCAAGGTCACACAGCAGATACGTGGCAGAGGCAGGACTCGAACCCATGACCTCTGACTCCAAAGCCCGTGCTCTTTCCACTGGGCCACGCTACTGATCCCCGGGTCCTCTCTGGCTATGGATCTATGGGATGCTGGAGGTGTCTTGAGTTTATTAATCAATCAATCAATCGTATTTATTGAGCGCTTACTGTGTGCAAAGCACTGTACTAAGCGCTTGGGAAGTACAAGTTGGCAACATATAGAGACAGTCCCTACCCAACAGTGGGCTCACAGTCTAAATAATAATAATAATAATAATAATAATAATAATAATAATAGTAATAATAGGATTTGATAAGTGCTTACGATGTTCTAAGGGTTGGGGGAGAAGCAGCATGGCTCAGTGGAAAGAGCACGGGCTTTGGAGTCAGAGATCATAGGTTCGAATCCTGGCTCCGCCACGTGTCTGCTGAGTGACCTTGGGTAAGTCACTTCACTTCTCTGAGCCTCAGTTACCTCATCGGTAAAATGGGGATTAAGACTGTGAGCCCCACATGGGACAACCTCGTTACCTTCTTTCCCCTCCCCAGCGCTTAGAACAGTGCTTTGCACATAGTAAGCGCTTAACAAATGCCATCATCATTATTATTATTATTATTACGAGGTCATCAGGTTGTCCCACACGGGGCTCACAGTCTTAATCCCCATTTTATAGATGAGGTAACTGAGGCAGAGAGAAGTGACTTGCCCAAGGTGACACAGCAGACAAGTGGCAGAGCAGGGATTAGAACCCCCGTCCTCTTTTTTTTTAACGGCATTTATTAAATGCTGGATGTTGCCGACTTGTACTTCCCAAGCACTTAGTACAGTGCTCTGCACATAGTAGGCGCTCAATAAATACGATTGAATGAATGAATGAATGAACCCTTGCTCTCAAGGAGTTTTGTGTCTGGAGAGAGAGACCGTGGCCTAGAGGGAAGCGCATAGGCCTTGGAATCAGAGGACCTGGGTTCTAAATCGGACTCCACCACTTACCTGTCGGGTGACCTTGGGCAGGTCACTTAACTTCTCTGGTCCTCAGTTACCTCATCTGGAAAATGGGGATGACGACTGTGAGCCTCAGTTTCCTCACCTGCAAAATGGGGAGTCAATATCTGTTCTCCCTCCTACTTAGACTGTGAGACCCCTTGGGAGCTGATTATTTTGTATATACTACAGCACTTAGTACACTTCTGAGAAGCAGTATGGTCCAGTGGATAGCGCGCAGGCCTGGGTGTCAAAAGGATCTGGGTTCTAATTCCAGTTCCGCCAAGTGTCTGCTGTGTGACCTTGGGCAAGTCGCTTCGCTTCTCTGGGCCTCAGTTACCTCATCTGTAAAATGGGGATTAAAACTGTGAGCCCCATGTGGGACAGGGACTGTATTCAACCCAATTTGCTTTTATCCATCCTGGCGCTTAGAACGGTGTCCGGCACATAGTAAGCACCGAACAAATACCATTTTTTTATTATTATCATTATTAATAGCTCCAAGAAGGCTGCCTATCTACTCTATTGTCCTTTCCCAAATGCTTAGTACAGTGCTAGACTGTAAGCTCTTTGTAGACAGGAATCATGTCTGCCGAATCTATTGTACTGTACTTTCCCAAGAATTTAGTTCAGTGCTCTGCTTACCGTAAGTGCTCAAATACCATCAATTGATAAATCAATTACAGCTAGGAGAAAATAATAAAAATATAAAGATATGGACCTAAGTGTTTTCAGGCTCTTAAGAATACGGGCGCTCAGGCGATGGAAAAGTGCCAAAGTAGCAGTCGTGGGGCTATTCATTCATTCATTCAATCGTATTTATTGAGCGCTTACTGTGTGCAGAGCACTGTACTAAGCGCTTGGGATAACCCGGGGAGATTAGAAATCAACCGGGGAAGGCCTCCCGGAGGAGAAGGGATCTCAGGAGGGCTCTGAAGATGGGAAGCGCAACGGTGCGGCAGATTAGAGAAGCAGCACGGCTCAGTGGAAAGAGCACGGGCTTGGGAGTCGGGGGTCACGGGTTCAAATCCCGGCTCTGCCAATTGTCAGCTGTGTGACTTTGGGCAAGTCTTATTTTACTTGTACATATCTATTCTATTTATTTTATTTTGTTAGTATGTTTGTTTTTGTTCTCTTCTAGACTGTGAGCCCACTGTTGGGTAGGGACCGTCTCTATATGTTGCCAACTTGTACTTCCCAAGCGCTTAGTACAGTGCTCTGCACACAGTAAGCGCTCAATAAATACGATTGATTGATTGATTCTCTGTGCCTCAGTTACCTCATCTGTAAAATGGGGGTGAAGACTGTGAGCCCCCCCGTGGGACAACCTGATCACCTTGTATCCTCCCCAGTGCTTAGGACGGTGCTTTGCACATAGTAAGCGCTTAACAAATGCCATCAGTATTATTATTATTATCACGTGAAGGCGTCCTACCCGTCCTGGTGTCCAGGGTGAAGGACTGGCTCACGTCCACGCCCTCGGGAGCCTCCAGCCGGACGTTGACGGGGCTGGGGATGTCGGCCCGGTGCGCGTCCCCCAGGGCCCCGTTGTACACGCCGTTCACGTGTAGGATGTCCCGGTACACACGGGTGCCCAGGTAGGAGTTGGTGAGCGTGGCCAGGAAGCGGGGGTCACTGGGCAGAGTCGGGGAGGTGAACACGGCCGGGTCGTCCACGCCTCCGTAGTCCATGGTGGAGGTTCGGGCTGGGGGAGGTGGATTCGGGACCGGGCTTGGGACGGTGAAGACGGTGATCCCGACCTGCCAATGATACCAATAATAACTGCGGTATTCGTCAAGAGCTTACTTTGTGCCAAACCCTGTTCTAAGCGCTGGGGTGATGAGAAGCAGCATCACTGACACAGATGACAAGAAGCAGCACGGCTCGGCGGAAAGAGCGAGGGCTTTGGAGTCAGAGGTCACGGGTTCTAATCCCGGCTCCGCCACTTGTCAGCCCCTGTCTACATGTTTTGTTTCGTTGTCTGTCTCCCGCTCCTAGACTGTGAGCCCGTTGTTGGGTCGGGACCGTCTCTAGATGTTGCCTAACTGGACTTTCCAAGCGCTTAGCCAGTGCTCTGCACGCAGTAAACGCTCAATAAAGAGCGTTTACTCAATAAAGGCCCAGAGAAGCAGCGTGGCTCAGTGGAAAGAGCACGGGCTTTGGAGTCGGAGGTCATGGGTTCTAATCCCGGCTCTGCCACTTGTCAGCCCCTGTCTACATGTTTTGTTTCGTTGTCTGTCTCCCCCTTCTAGACTGTGAGCCTGCTGTTGGGTTGGGACCATCTCTAGATGTTGCCGAATTGGACTTTCCAAGCGCTTAGCCAGTGCTCTACACACAGTAAACACTCAATAAAGTTTACTCAATAAAGGCCCAGAGAAGCAGCATGGCTCAGTGGAAAGAGCACGGGCTTTGGAGTCGGAGGTCATGGGTTCAAATCCCAGCTCCGTCACTTGTCAGCCCCTGTCTACATGTTTTGTTTCGTTGTCTGTCTCCCCCTTCTAGACTGTGAGCCCATTGTTGGGTCGGGACCGTCTCTAGATGTTGCCGAACTGGACTTTCCAAGCGCTTAGCCAGTGCTCTGCATAAAGTAAACGCTCAATAAAGAGCGTTTACTCAATAAAGGCCCAGAGAAGCAGCATGGCTCAGTGGAAAGAGCACGGGCTTTGGAGTCAGAGGTCATGGGTTCTAATTCCGCTCCGCCACTTGTCAGTCCCTGTCTACATGTTTTGTTTCGTTGTTTGTCTCCCGCTTCTAGACTGTGAGCCCGCTGTTGGGTCGGGACCGTCTCTAGATGTTGCCGAATTGGACTTTCCAAGCGCTTAGCCAGTGCTCTGCACACAGTAAACGCTAAATAAAGAGCGTTTACTCAATAAAGGCCCAGAGAAGCAGCGTGGCTCAGTGGAAAGAGCACGGGCTTTGGAGTCAGAGGTCATGGGTTCTAATCCCGGCTCCGCCACTTGTCAGCCCGTCTACATGTTTTGTTTCGTTGTCTGTCTCCCGCTTCTAGACTGTGAGCCCGCTGTTGGGTCGGGACCGTCTCTAGATGTTGCCTAACTGGACTTTCCAAGCGCTTAGCCAGTGCTCTGCACGCAGTAAACGCTCAATAAAGAGTGTTTACTCAATAAAGGCCCAGAGAAACAGCATGGCTCAGTGGAAAGAGCACGGGCTTTGGAGTCGGAGGTCATGGGTTCTAATCCCGGCTCTGCCACTTGTCAGCCCCTGTCTACATGTTTTGTTTCGTTGTCTGTCTCCCAATTCTAGACTGTGAGCCCGCTGTTGGGTCGGGAACGTCTCTAGATGTTGCCGAATTGGACTTTCCAAGCGCTTAGCCAGGGCTCTGCACACAGTAAACGCTCAATAAAGAGGGTTTACGCAATAAAGGCCCAGAGAAGCAGCGTGGCTCAGTGGAAAGAGCACGGGCTTTGGAGTCAGAGGTCATGGGTTCTAATTCCGCTCCGCCACTTGTCAGCCCCTGTCTACATGTTTTGTTTCGTTGTTTGTCTCCCGCTTCTAGACTGTGAGCCCGCTGTTGGGTCGGGACCGTCTCTAGATGTTGCCGAATTGGACTTTCCAAGCGCTTAGCCAGTGCTCTGCACACAGTAAACGCTCAATAAAGAGCGTTTACTCAATAAAGGCCCAGAGAAGCAGCGTGGCTCAGTGGAAAGAGCACAGGCTTTGGAGTCGAAGGTCACGGGTTCTAATCCCGGCTCTGCCACTTGTCAGCCCCGGTCTACATGTTTTGTTTCGTTGTCTGTCTCCCACTTCTAGACTGTGAGCCCGCTGTTGGGTCGGGACCGTCTCTAGATGTTGCCGAATTGGACTTTCCAAGCGCTTAGCCAGTGCTCTGCACACAGTAAACGCTCAATAAGGAGCGTTTACTCAATAAAGGCCCAGAGAAGCAGCGTGGCTCAGTGGAAAGAGCACGGGCTTTGGAGTCGGAGGTCATGGGTTCTAATCCCAGCTCCGCCACTTGTCAGCCCCTGTCTACATGTTTTGTTTTGTTCTCTGTCTCCCCCTTCTAGACTGTGAGCCCGTTGTTGGGTCGGGACCGTCTCTAGATGTTGCCTAACTGGACTTTCCAAGCGCTTAGCCAGTGCTCTGCACGCAGTAAACGCTCAATAAAGAGCGTTTACTCAATAAAGGCCCAGAGAAGCAGCGTGGCTCAGTGGAAAGAGCACGGGCTTTGGAGTCGGAGGTCATGGGTTCTAATCCCGGCTCTGCCACTTGTCAGCCCCTGTCTACATGTTTTGTTTCGTTGTCTGTCTCCCCCTTCTAGACTGTGAGCCTGTTGTTGGGTTGGGACCATCTCTAGATGTTGCCGAATTGGACTTTCCAAGCGCTTAGCCAGTGCTCTACACACAGTAAACACTCAATAAAGTTTACTCAATAAAGGCCCAGAGAAGCAGCATGGCTCAGTGGAAAGAGCACGGGCTTTGGAGTCGGAGGTCATGGGTTCAAATCCCAGCTCCGTCACTTGTCAGCCCCGTCTACATGTTTTGTTTCGTTGTCTGTCTCCCCCTTCTAGACTGTGAGCCTGCTGTTGGGTCGGGACCGTCTCTAGATGTTGCCGAATTGGACTTTCCAAGCGCTTAGCCAGTGCTCTGCACACAGTAAACGCTCAATAAAGAGTGTTTACTCAATAAAGGCCCAGAGAAGCAGCGTGGCTCAGTGGAAAGAGCACGGACTTTGGAGTCGGAGGTCATGGGTTCTAATCCCGGCTCCGCCACTTGTCAGCCCGTCTACATGTTTTGTTTTGTTGTCTGTCTCCCGCTTCTAGACTGTGAGCCCGCTGTTGGGTCGGGACCGTCTCTAGATGTTGCCGAATTGGACTTTCCAAGCGCTTAGCCAGTGCTCTGCACACAGTAAACGCTCAATAAAGAGTGTTTACGCAATAAAGGCCCAGTGAAGCAGCGTGGCTCAGTTGAAAGAGGACGGGCTTTGGAGTCGGAGGTCATGGGTTCAAATCCCGGCTCCGCCAACTGTCAGCTGTGTAACTTTGGGCAAGTCACTTCACTTCTCTGGGCCTCCGTTCCCTCATCTGGAAAATGGGGATTAAGACTGTGAGCCCCGTGTGGGACAACCTGATCACCCTGTAACCTCCCCAGGGCTTAGAACAGTGCTTTGCACATAGTAAGCGCTTAATAAATGCCATCATTATCATTATTAATAAATACGAATGAATGCACATATTTATTACTCTATTTATTTTACTTGTACATATCTATTCTATTTATTTTATTTTGTTAGTATGCTTGGTTTTGTTCTCTGTCTCCCCCTTTTAGACTGTGAGCCCACTGTTGGGTAGGGACTGTCTCTATATGTTGCCAACTTGTACTTCCCAAGCGCTTAGTACAGTGCTCTGCACACAGTAATTGCTCAATAAATACGATTGATGATGATGATGAATGAATCAGGCCTCGCCCCCATCCGCTCCAGCCCCATCCCCTTCACCCCCACTCCACTCCGGGCCCGAACAAGAGCAGGCCAACTAACTAATATTAACCCAAGCGCTTGATACAGTGCTCTGCACACAGTAAGCGCTCAATAAAGACGATTGAATGAGTGAATAATACCTTTCTTTGGGAGTTTCGAGGGGTCCCGAAATAGAGGCCGGAGCTCTGGGGTCCGATCAGGAAACGTCCGGACTGGACCAAGGGTCCGCCCCTGCAGGGGCCTTTTCGGAGGGGAGGGGAGGGGCCCTGCATCGGTCCCTCCCACCCACCGAGGCCCCAAAGTGGGAGGGGAGTCCAAACAACAGCCAGCGGACACACCTCGGCTCTCCCCCCCAACGCTTCCCCATTTGGGACGGTGGACAAAAAGGGGGCGAGGGGTTGGGGACGAGAAAAGAGGGGGTGCCAAACCCCCACAGCATTGTGACTCAGTGGAAAGAGCCCCGGTTTTGGAGTCAGAGGTCATGGGTTCGACCTCTGTGTGACTTTGGGCCAGTCACTTCATAGTAGTGATGGCATTTATTGAGCGCTCACTATGTGCAAAGCACTGTTCTAAGCGCTGTGGAGGTTACAAGGTGATCAGGTTGTCCCACATGGGGCTCACAGTCTTAATCCCCATTTTCCAGATGAGGGAACAGAGGCCCAGAGAAGTGAAGTGACTTGCCCAGAGTCACACAATTGGTGGAGCTGGGATTCGAACCCATGACCCAGAGATCTTCTGGGGACTCCCCCAGAAGAGGAAGCATGGCGCACAGAAGACCTGGGATCTAATCCCGGCTCTGTCACTTGATTGCTGTGTGACCTCGGGCAATACATATTTATTACTCTATTTATTTTACTTGCACACATTTACTATTCTATTCTATTTATTTTATTTGAACCCATGACCTCTGACTCCAAAGCCCGGGCTCTTTCCACTGAGCCAAGCTGCTTCACTTCTCTGTGCCTCAGTTCCCTCATCTGTAAAATGGGGGTTAAGACTGTGAGCCCCACGTGGGACCACCTGATCACCTTGTAACCTCCCCAGCGCTTAAAACAGTGCTTTGCACATAGTAAGCGCTTAATAAATGCCATCATTATTATTATTATGATTATTATCTGGAGGTCAATCAATCAATCGTATTTATTGAGCGCTTACTGCGTGCAGAGCACTGGACTAAGCGCTTGGGAAGTACAAGTTGGCAACTTATAGAGAAGTCCCTACCCAACGGTGGGCTCACAGTCTAAAAGGGGGAGACAGAGAACGAAACCAAACATACTAACAAAATAAAATAAATAGAATAGATATGTACAAGTGAACCCCGGGAGGACCAGGCCACCCCGTCCCCACCTCCCTGATCCCCACGCAGTCAGCCCAGACGTTCTGTTCCTTACTTCATTCTGTTTTTATTCCTTTTTTTTTTCTAGTTGGTTGGGATGCAGAGGAGGGAAGATGAGGTGGGACAGGGAGGGAGGGAGAGAAAGCACAATCCCAACCAGAGGGAAACGCCTGAATCCGGACACCACGTTCCCTTCAAGGTTCTCCCAGCTACAGAAACAGTGTGGCTCAGTGGAAAGAGCCCGGGCTTTGGAGTCAGAGGTCATGGGTTCGAATCCCGACTCCACCACATGTCTGCTGTGTGACCTTGGGCAAGTCATTTAACTTCCCTGAGCCTAAGTTACCTCATCTGTAAAATGGGGATTAAGACTGTGAGCCTCACGTGGGACAACCTGATCACCTTGTAACCTCCCCAGCGCTTAGAACAGTGCTTTGCACATAGTAAGCGCTTAATAAATGCCATTATTATTATTATTATGGGTTACTGAAACTGGGCCCAGTTGGCCTCCCTGCCTCCAGCCCCTCCCTTCCTCCTCCTGGCCTGCATCTAGCCTCAGGCATCGTTACTATTATTACCAAACCGATTAAGTGCTCACTCTGTGCCACGCACTGGGTTACGTACAAAATAATCAGTCCCTGTCCCACAGGGGGCTCAGAGTCTAAGTAGAAGGGAGGAGGATTTTGAGCCCCGTTTTACAGAGGAGGGAACTGAGGCACAGAGACGTGAAGTGACTTGCCCAAGGTCATACAGCAGACACGTGGCGGAGACAGGATTAGAACCCAGGTCCTCTGACAACCAGGCCTGTGCTGCTTCCAGAAATTCATTCATTCAATCGTATTTATTGAGCGCTTACTGTGTGCAGAGCACTGTAGTAAGCGCTTGGGAAGTACAAGTTGGCAACATAACAGAAATGCCACTCAGACCTTATCAGGCCCCTTCTCCAGTGATTTCCCCCAATAATAATAAGAAGAAGAATGGCATTCGTTAAGCACTTACTGTGTGCCAAGCACGGTTCTAAGCACTGGGAGAGATGCAAGGTGATCAGGTTGCCCCACGTGGGGCTCACCATCTTCATCCCCATTTTACAGACGGGGCAACTGAGGCACTGAGAAGCTAAATGACTTGCCCGAGGTCACACAGCAGACAAGCACCGGAGCTGGGATTAGAGCCCACATCCTCACAGCCCTTTCCTTCCTCTTCCCCTTGTCCCCCTCTCCTTCCCCCCCATCTTATCTCCTTCCCTTCCCCACAGCACCTGTATATATGTATATATGTTTGTACATATTTATTACTCTATTTATTTGTTTATTTATTTTACTTGTACATATCTATTCTATTTATTTTATTTTGTTAGTATGTTTGGTTTTGTTCTCTGTCTCCCCCTTTTAGACTGTGAGCCCACTGTTGGGTAGGGACTGTCTCTGTATGTTGCCGACCTGTACTTCCCAAGCGCTTAGTACAGTGCTCTGCACACAGTAAGCTCTCAATAAATACGATTGATTGATTGACTGATTGATTTCCAAGCCCTTGAAGAAGCCACACTGCTTCTGCAACTCAGCCCCGACCATTAGCTTCAAGATTCTCCCCAGCTCATCTTCCTTCCTCCTCAGCTCACATTCCCCTTTCCAGTACAGTGCCTGGCACACAGTAAGCGCTTAATAAATTCCATAATCATTATTTCCTCCAAAGCCTCCCCTATGTCCCTTTTTCTCGACTTCCCTGGCTTCTCCCCTCAAACTGAAATGCCCTTGCCCCAATCAGCTCTGCTAAACCACAACCTTCCCAGCTTTCAGTCACATTCATTCATTCAATCGTATTTATTGAGCGCTTACTGTGTGCAGAGCACTGTCCTAAGCGCTTGGGAAGTACAAGTTGGCAACATATAGAGACGGTCCCTACCCAACAGCGGGCTCACAGTCTAGAAGGGGGAGACAGAGAACAAAACAAAACATACTAACAAAATAAAATAAATAGAATAAATATGTACAAATAAAATAAATAAATAAATAGAATAATAAATACATACAAACATGTATATATATACAGGTGCTTTGTTTTTTCCTCCCATCCTGGAGGAGGCCTTTCCCGATTAGCCTTCCCCCCACCTTCAGGGCCATTTCACTCCCCTTCGGTTTATTGACTTTTGATGGTACTCAAACAAGTGCCTAATACAACCACGTGTTTTGTTTTGTTGTCTGTCTCCCCCTTCTAGACTATGAGGTGGGACAACCTCATAATAATAATAATAATAATAATGGCATTTATTAAGCACTTACTATGTGCAAAGCACTGTTCTAAGCACTGGGGAGGTTACAAGGTGATCAGGTTGTCCCACAGGGGGCTCACAGTCTTAATCCCCATTTGACAGATGAGAGAACTGAGGCCCAGAGAAGTGAAGTGACTTGCCCAAAGTCGCACAGCTGACAGTTGGTGGAGCCGGGATTTGAACCCATGACCTCTGACTCCAAAGCCCGGGCTCTTTCCACTGAGCCACGCTGCTTCTCCCATGCGCCTAGTCCAGTGGTCTCCGCCAAGCTAGCTCTCTTCCTCCCTTCAAGGCCCTACTGAGAGCTCACCTCCTCCAGGAGGCCTTCCCACACTGAGCCCCTTCCTTCCTCTCCCCCTCATCCCCCTCTCCTTCCCCCCATCTTCACTCCTTCCCTACCCCACAGCAGCTGTATATATGTATATATGTTTGTACATATTTGTTACTCTATTTATTTATTTATTTATTTTATTGGTACATATCTATTCTATTTATTTTATTTTGTTAGTATGTTTGGTTTTGTTCTCTGTCTCCCCCTTTTAGACTGTGAGCCCACTGTTGGGTAGGGGCTGTCTCTAGATGTTGCCAACTTGGACTTCCCAAGCGCTTAGTACAGTGCTCTGCACTCAGTAAGCGCTCAATAAATACGATTGATGATGATGATGATGATGATGCACACGGTAAGCACTCAATAAATACAACTGAATGAATTGAATGAATGAATACTCTCCCAAGAGCTTAGTCCAGTGGTCTGCACACAATAAGCCCTTAATAAATGACTGACTGATTTCTTCCATCAGGGCATTTTTGTAATTATGTACAATTATTGTATTGTATAATTATTGTAATTATGTACGATGTACAATTACAAAATTTGTAATTTTTGTAATTACCGTACCGATTTGTACTTCCCAAGCGCTTAGTACAGTGCTCTGCACATAGTAAGCGCTCAATAAATACGATTGATGATGATGATGATAATACGTACATAACGTTTCTAGACTGTGAGCCCGCTGTTGGGTAATCATGCCACCGACTTCTCACCCATGCCCTGTAATGCCCTCCCCGTCATATCCGACAAACAATTACCCTCCCTGCCCTTCAAAGCCTTACTGAAGGCCCATCTCCTCCAGGAGGCCTTCCCTGACTAGGCCCTCTTTTCCTTTTCTTCCACTCCTGCATCACCCCGACTTGCTCCCTCTATCCATCCTCCCTCCCAAACCCACATGGATCATATCCGTATCTGTAATTTATTTATTTCTATGAATGTCTGTCTCCCCATCTAGACTGTAAACTTAGAGAAGCAGCGTGGCTCAGTGGAAAGAGCCCGGGCTTTGGAGTCAGAGGTGAGGGGTTCAAATCCCTGCTCCGCCAATTGTCAGCTGCGTGACTTTGGGCAAGTCACTTCACTTCTCTGTACCTCAGTTACCTCATCTGTAAAATGGGGATTAAGACTGTGAGCCCCATGTGGGACAACCTGATCACCTTGTATCCCTTCCCAGCGCTTAGAACAGTGCTTTGCACTTAGTAAGCGCTTAACAAATGCCATCATTATTATTATTGTTAGAGAAGCAGCGTGGCTCAGTAGAAAGAGCCCGGGCTTTGGAGTCAGAGGTCATGGGTTCAAATCCCTGCTCCGCCAACTGTCAGCTGTGTGACTTGGGGAAAGTCACTTCACTTCTCTGTACCTCAGTTACCTCATCTGTAAAATGGGGATTAAGACTGTGAGCCCCCCGAGGGACAACCTGATCACCTTGTAACCTCCCCAGCGCTTAGAACAGTGCTTTGCACATAGTAAGCGCTTAATAAATGCCATCATTATCATCATCATCATCATCACTGTGGGCAGGGAAATGTGTTTGTTTACTGTTTTACTCTCCCATGCCCTTGGTAAGTGCTCTGCACGCAGTAAGCACTCAATAAATACAACTGACTGATTGACTGTATGATGGGGACAAGAATACGGGATGAGGTAGCCCTTCCTCTCCCTCCCCCACCAACCATCATCATCATCAATCGTATTTATTGAGCGCTTACTGTGTGCAGAGCACTGTACTAAGCGCTTGGGAAGTACAAATTGGCAACATGTAGAAACAGTCCCTACCCAACAGTGGGCTCACAGTCTAAAAGGGGGAGACAGAGAACAAAACCAAACATACTAACAAAATAAAATAAATAGGATAGATATGTACAAGTAAAATAAATAAATAAATAGAGTAATAAATCTGTACAAACATATATCCATATATACAGGTGCTGTGGGGAAGGGAAGGAGGTAAGATGCGGGGGATGGAGAGGGGGACGAGGGGGAGAGGAAGGTCCCC
This sequence comes from Tachyglossus aculeatus, assembly GCF_015852505.1. Lineage (NCBI taxonomy): Eukaryota > Metazoa > Chordata > Mammalia > Monotremata > Tachyglossidae > Tachyglossus > Tachyglossus aculeatus. Next base: position 52,258,410 of record NC_052087.1, on the reverse strand, counting down.
ATCACGGGGACCTGTTCAATTCCCCTAGATTGTAAGTTTACTGTGGGCAGGGAACAGGTCTACCAACTCTGCTCTATTGTGTTCTCCCAGGTGTTTATGGTGTGCAGAGCTAAGAGCTTGGGAGAGTACAATATCCACTTCAGATCTTAGAACAGTGCCCGGCACATAGGCGCTTAACAAATACCACACAGTTCAGTGCCTGGCTTATAACCAGTGCCTAACAAATACCACTCCTGCTATTATTATTATTGAATTCATTCAAACAGACTTATTGAGCGCTTACTGTGGGCAGAGCACTGTACTAATGAGGGCACATAGAGAAGCAGCGTGGCTCAGTGGAAAGAGCACGGGCTTGGGAGCCAGAGGTCATGGGTTCGAATCCCAGCTCCACCATATGTTTGCTGTGCGACTTTGGGCAAGTCACTTAACTTCTCTGAGCCTCAGTTCCCTCATCTGTAAAACGGGGATTAAGACCGTGAGCCCCACGTGGGACAACCTGATCACCTTGTATCCCCCCCAGCGCTTAGAACAGTGCTTCACACATAGTAAGTGCTTAACAAATGCGATTATTATTATTACTATTATTATTATTATTATTATTATTATTACCCAACCCTCCCCAGGCTCCCACGGCCAGGGTCACCGGTCGGCTGGGTTGACCCGAGAACCAGCCTGGGCTGAGGGGGCGGGTGGTCCTGGGGATGGTGACGGCCCCCCGTCCCCTCCGCGGCCCCCTCACCTGAGCGAGTTGGGGTGTCGGAGGCCATCGCACAGGCGGGCCACCGTGAGACTGTCCAGGGTCCGGAGGCACGTTGACCAGGGTGGATGTATATATGTATGTATATGTAAACATATGTAAATATGTTTGTACATATTTATTACTCTATTTATTTATTTATTTTACTTGTACATATCTATTCTATTTATTTTATTTTGTTAGCATGTTTGGTTTTGTTCTCTGTCTCCCCCTTTTAGACTGTGAGCCCACTGTTGGGTAGGGACTGTCTCTATGTGTTGCCAATTTGTACTTCCCAAGCGCTTAGTACAGTGCTCTGCACATAGTAAGCGCTCAATAAATACGATTGATGATTCATGGCCCGGGATGGAGGGCGGAAAGGGGGAGGCCCCAATGGCCCTCCCGTCCCCACCCTGGGGGTCCTGGAAATGCCGTTCCCACAAAGACTCTTCCTGTGAGTCTGGCCCCGGTCATATTTGTCCTCTGTGTGACCTTAGGTAAGTCACTTCACTTTTCTGGGCCTCAGTTATCTCATCTGTAAAATGGAGATGGAGACTGTGAGCCCCACGTGGGACAGGGACTGTGTCCAACCCGATTTGCTTGTATCCACCCCAGTGCTTAGTACAGTGTCTGGCATGCATTAAGCACTTAACAAATACCATCATTATTATTATTACATTTCTTATGGTATTTCTTAAGCGCCACTCGTGACTCGTGACTTAAGCGCCCAGCGGACGAGTCTCTCTGCCACTCGTCTGCTGGGTGACCATGGGCAAGTCATTTCACTTCTGTGGGCCTCAGTTCCCTCATCTGTAAAATGGGGGTGAAGACTGCAAGCCCCATGTGGGACGGGGACTGTGTCCATCCCGATTTGCTTGTATCCACCCCAGCGCTTAGTACAGTGTCTGGCATGCATTAAGCACTTAACAAATACCATCATTATTATTATTACATTTCTTATGGTATTTCTTAAGCGCCACTCGTGACTCGTGACTTAAGCGCCCAGCGGACGAGTCTCTCTGCCACTCGTCTGCTGGGTGACCATGGGCAAGTCATTTCACTTCTGTGGGCCTCAGTTCCCTCATCTGTAAAATGGGGGTGAAGACTGCGAGCCCCACGTGGGACGGGGACTGTGTCCAACCCGATTTGCTTGTATCCACCCCAGCGCTTAGTACAGTGTCTGGCACGCATTAAGCACTTAACAAATACCGTCATTATCATTATTACATTTTTTATGGTATTTCTTAAGCGCCACTCGTGACTCGTGACTTAAGCGCCCAGCAGACGAGTCTCTCTGCCACTCGTCTGCTGAGTGACCATAGGCAAGTCATTTCACTTCTGTGGGCCTCAGTTCCCTCATCTGTAAAATGGGGGTGAAGACTGCGAGCCCCACGTGGGACAGGGACTGTGTCCAACCCGAATTGTTTGTATCCACCCCGGCGCTGTTCTGAATGACTGAATTAGAGAAGCGGCATGGCTCAGTGGAAAGAACCCGGGCTTTGGAGTCAGAAATCACGGGTTCAAATCCCACCTGTCAGCTGTGTGACTTTGGGCAAGTCACTTAACATCTCTGGGCCTCAGTTACCTCATCTGTAAAATAGGGATGAAGACTGTGAGCCCCACGTGGGACAACCTGATCATCTTGTAACCTCCCCAGCGCTTAGAACAGTGCTTTGCACATAGTAAGCGCTTAATAAATGCTATTATTATTATTATTATTATTACACCAGGGAAACAGGGAAACACAAAGAAGGATGGGGAGAGTGCTCTGCCTTTTCCTATAATAATAATAATTATATAATGATGGCATTTGTTAAGAGCTTACTATGTGCAAAGCACTGTTCTAAGCGCTGGGGGGATACAAGGTGATCAGGTTGTCCCACGTGGGGCTCATAGTCTTAATCCTCATTTTACAGATGAGGGAACTGAGGCTCAGAGGAGTTAAGTGACTTGCCCAAGGTCACCCAGCAGACGTGGCAGATTCGGAATTCGAACCCATAACCTCTGACTCCAAAGCCCGTGATCTTTCCACCGAGCTACTCTGCTTCTCTTCTCTGCTTTTCCCACTACTGAGTCAAACGGAAACCAGAGTGGAAGGGCTGGGAGCAAGCGGGGCGGGAGTCCCGGGTGGCACCCGCCAGGCCTGCAGTCATGGGTCAGACCCCAGAGCGTCAGCGGCGACTCACTTGATCGTCTCGATGTTGCAGCTGGGCTGGATGAGCCCCAATCAATCAATCGTATTTATTGAGCGCTTACTGTGTGCAGAGCACTGTACTAAGTGCGTGGGCAGTACAAGTTGGCAACATATAGAGACAGTCCCTACCCAACAGTGGGCTCACAGTCTAAAAGGGGGAGACAGAGAACAAAACCAAACATACTAACAAAATAAAATAAATAGAATAGATATGTACAAGTAAAATAAATAAATAAATAAATAGGGTAATCGTCATCATCAATCGTATTTATTGAGCGCTTACTGTGTGCAGAGCACTGTACTAAGCATGTGGGAAGTACAAGTTGGCAACATATAGAGACAGTCCCTACCCAACAGTGGGCTCACAGTCTAAAAGGGGGAGACAGAGAACAAAACCAAACATACTAACAAAATAAAATAAATAGAATAGATAAGTACAAGTAAAATAAATAAATAAATAAATAGGGTAATCGTCATTATCAATCGTATTTATTGAGCGTTTACTGTGTGCAGAGCACTGGACTAAGCGCTTGGGAAGTACAAGTTGGCAACCTAGAGAGACAGTCTCTACGCAACAGTGGGCTCACAGTCTAAAAGGGGAAGACAGAGAACAAAACCAAACATACTAACAAAATAAAATAAATAGAATAGATAGGTACAAGTAAAATAAATAAATAAATAGAGTAATAAATATGTACAAACATATATACATACATACAGGTGCTGTGGGGAAGGGAAGGAGGTAAGATGGGGGGGATGGAGAGGGGGACGAGGGGGAGAGGAAGGAAGGGGCTCAGTGTGGGAAGGCCTCCTGGAGGAGGTGAGCTCTCAGTAGGGCCTTGAAGGGAGGACGAGAGCGAGCTTGGCGGATGGGCAGAGGGATTGGGGGCATTCCAGGCCCGGGGGATGACGTGGGCCAGGGGTCGATGGCGGGACAGGCGAGAACGAGGCATGGTGAGGAGATGCCTCATGCCCAACGCACCCAGCTTGTTGCCCATCAACTCCAGGTCCATCAGCGTCCGGCTGCTGGCCACAGCCTCCGCCAGATCCCGGCACTCGGCGTCCGTGAGTTTGCAGCGGGACGGCCTGCGGGGACAAGGGGCCCTGTGCTCCCCCACTCAATGAACAGTGCTCCATGACCACAGTGCTCTGCGCACGGTAAGCACTCGAGTACAACTGACTGGCTACCGTCCTCTCCCAAGCGCTGGGTCCGTGCTCAATAAATGATAGCATTTATTAAGTGCTTACTATGTGCAAAGCACTGTTCTAAGCGCTGGGGAGGTTACAATCAATCAATCAATCAATCAATCGTATTTATTGAGCGCTTACTGTGTGCAGAGCACTGTACTAAGCGCTTGGGAAGTACAAGTTGGCAACATGGGGAGGTTACAAGGTGATCAGGTTGTCCCACGGGGGGCTCACAGTCTTAATCTCTATTTTCCAGATGAGGGAACTGAGGCCCAGAGAAGTGAAGTGACTTGCCCAAAGTCACACAGCTGACAAGTGGTGGAGCCGGGATTTGAACCTATGACCTCTGACTCCAAAGCCCGGGCTCTTTCCACTGAGCCACGATTGATTGATTGATTGGAATGGCTGAGATTTGGGATTGGCTGAGAAGACAACTCAGTCATCCCATTCTCTCATGATTTAGTTCTTTCATCCATGCGTTCGTTCATTCGATCATATTTATTGAGCGCTACCTGTGTGCAGAGCACTGTACTAAGCACTCGGAAAGTACAATACAGCAATAAAGAGAGACAATCAGCGCTACCTGTGTGCCGAGCACTGTACTAAGCACCTGGAAAGTACAATACAGTAATAAAGAGAGACAATCAGCACTACCTGTGTGCCGAGCACTGTACTAAGCGCTCGGAAAGTACAATACAGCAATAAAGAGAGATAATTCCCGCCCACAACAGGCTTACAATCTTGACGGAGGGAGAGACGATCAATCGATCACACTTCCCCCTTTCAAAGCCTTAGTGAGCCCCACGTGGGACAACCTGATGACCTTGTATATACTCCAGTGCTCAGAACAGTGCTTGGCACATAGTAAGCGCTTAATGAATCCCCGCATTATTATTATGATTACCACTTTCACCATTACCACCACTACTATCGTTACCGCTTTCACCACCACCACTGATAACTCTTTCACCCCAATCCTCATGATCACTTTCACCACCACCACCACCAGCGCTTAGAACAGTACCTGAGACATAGTAAGCTCTTAACGATTACCATAAACCAATAAACCAACAAATCACCACCATGTTTGTTCCACCATCACTACACCATGGTTTTCACTTTCTCACCATCACCATAATAATAATAATGGTATTTATTAAGCGCTTACTATGTGCAAAGCACTGTTCTAAGTGCTGGGGAGGTTACAAGCTAATCAGGTTGTCCCATGGGGGGGCTCACAGTCATAATCCCCATTTTACAGATGAGGTAAGTGAGGCCCAGAGAAGTGAAGTGACTTGCCCAAAGTCACACAGCTGACAATTGGCGGGGCCGGGATTAGAACCCATGACCTCTGACTCCAAAGCCGAGGCTCTTTCCACTGAGCCACACAGCTTCACCATGACTACCGATACGTCTTTCAATATTTCACCCAACTTCACCATCACCGACATCACTGCCACCACCATCAATGAGAATCTGTCAATCACCCAGGGGTGGAGTGTAGGGGACGGAAGCCAGATTGGAGGGGGTCTAGGAGAGAGTTGGAGTTGAGGAATTCGAGGCAGCGGGTGTAGACGACTCCTTCAAGGAGTTTGGAAAGGAATGGTAGGCGGGAGATAGGGCAATAACTAGAAGGGGAGGTGGGGTCAAGAGAGGGTTTTTTTAGGATGGGGGAGACAGGGGCATGTTTGAAGGCAGAGGGGAAGGAACCAGTAGAGAGTGAGCGGTTGTAGATGGAAGTTAAGGAGGGGAGGAGGGAAGGGGTGAGAGTTTTCCTGAGATGAGAGGGAATGGGGTCCAAAATACAGGTGGATGGGGTGGCATTTGAGAGGAGGGAGGAGATCTCATCCCAAGATACTGCTGGGAAGAATGGGAGAGTAGCAGAGAGGGTTGAGAGAGGGGCGAATGGAGAAGGGGAAGGGGTGACTTTGGGGAGCTCAGACCTGACGGTGTTAATTTTCCTAATGAAGTAGGTGGCCAGATCGTTGAGAGTGAGGGATGGCAGAGGGGGAGGAACAGGGGACCTAAGGAGGGAGTTAAATGTCCAGAACAGCTGACAGGGGTGATGAGCATGGGTGTCAATAAGCGAAGAAAAATAGTTTTGCCTGGCAGAGGAGAGGGCAGAGTTAAAGCAGGAAAGGATAAATTTAAAGTGAATGAGGTTGGCTTGGTGTTTGGACTTTGGCCAGCAGCGTTCAGCAGCCGAGCATAAGAGCAAAGGAGGCGGACAGTGGCATTCATTCATTCATTCAGTTGTATTTGTATTTATTGAGCGCTTACTGTGTGCAGAGCACTGTACTAAGAGCTTGGGAAGTACAAGTTGGCAACATATAGAGATGGTCCCTACCCAACAACAGCTCACAGTCTAGAAATCATGATCAGAGGTGTGATGGATGGTGTTGAGTACACAAGTGCAGATGTGCTGCAGAAGTGGTAGTTGGGGAGGGTAGAAATTATTTAGGTCATGGGTTCTAAGTGTGGGGAACAGCCACTATGATCACTTACAGATAGGAGGAAGAAGGAAAAATGAGTTGATGCTTAAGTAATAGGGCATGGAGACATGATTCATTCATTCAGTTGTATTTATTGAGCGCTTACTGTGTGCAGAGCACTGTACTAAGCAGTGATCCAAGGCTGTGGGTTAGTGGTGCGAGAGCGATGAAGGGAAAGGGGAGTGAGCGAGTTGAGTTGAGTAGAGAGGGTGGAGCTGATAGCAGTAATTTGGTCATCAAGAGTGGGTAGAGAGGATAGGGAGGCAAGGTGGGGTGTGATGTGCTGAAAGAGATGGCTGGGGTAGAGAGAGCGGAGGTCTCTATGGGGGAGTAATGTAGATTCACGGGGGGAGGAGTGTGAAAGAGGAGGCAGGTGAGAAAGTTATGATCAGAGAGAGGGATTTCAGAGTTGGTGAGCGTGGAGATAGTGCAGCAGTAGGAGATGATGAGGTTGAGGGTGTGACCAAGTTGGTGAGTGGGCGAGGTGGGGTGGAGCAGGAGGTTGGCAGCGTCAAGGAGAGATAGAACGCGGGCGGCAGAGGAGTCACTGGGGACATCCATGTGGATGTTGAAGTCTCCGAGGATCAGAGTGAAGTTCCCACCCTTTCCCCAGATTCAATAATAATAATAATTGTGGTTTTTGTTAAGCACTTACTAAATTCTAGGTGGATTCAAGCAAATCAGGTTGGACACAGTCCCTGGCTCATAGCTTCAGTTCCCATTTTACAGATGAGGTACCTGAGGCCTAGAGAGGTGAAGTGATTTGCCCAACGTCACACAGCAGACTAGCAGGCAGAGCTAGGATTCGAACCCCTGACCTTGTGATTCCCAGGCCCTTGCTCTATCCACTCTGCCATTCAACGTGCTCCTGCAAAGCTCCCATGGCTTCCCCAACTTCAACCTCCCCTGCAAAAAAATCCCACCCTTTACCCAGCTTCAACCTCCCTTTAGAAAAGTCCCATCCCTTCCCCTGCTTCAGCCTCTCCCTCCTCTATACTGCGGGCTCTGTGTGGGCAGAGATTGGGTCTGTTTGTTGTTATACTCTACTCTCCCGAGCGCTTAGTACAGCATTTCACACAGAGAAGCAGCGTGGCTCAGTGGAAAAGAGCCCGGGCTTTGAAGTCAGAGGTCATGGGTTCAAATCCCGGGTCCGCCACTTCAATCAATCAATCAATTGCATTTATTGAGCGCTTACTGTGTGCAGAGCACTGTACTAAGCGCTTGGGAAGTACAAGTTGGCAACATATAGAGACAGTCCCTACCCAACAGTGGGCTCACAGTCTAAAAGGGGGAGACAGAGAATAAAACCAAACATACTAACAATATAAAATAAATAGAATAGATATGTACAAGTAAAATAAATAAATAGAGTAATAAACATGTACAAACATCTATACATATATACAGGTGCTGTGGGGAAGGGAAGGAGGTAAGAAGGGGGGATGGAGAGGGGGACGAGGGGGGAGAGGAAGGAAGGGGCTCAGTGTGGGAAGGCCTCCTGGAGGAGGTGAGCTCTCAGTAGGGCCTTGAAGGGAGGAAGAGAGCTAGCTTGGCGGATGGGCAGAGGGAGGGCATTCCAGGCCCGGGGGATGACGTGGACCACTTGTCAGCTGTGTGACTTTGGGCAAGTCACTTAACGTCTCTGTGCCTCAGTTCCCTCATCTGCGAAATGGGGATGAAGACTGTGAGCCCCTCATGGGACAACCAGATCACCTTGTAACCTCCCCAGCTCTTATAGCAGTGCTTTGCACATAGTAAGCGCTTAATAAATGCCATTATTGTTATTATTATTATTATTATTATTATTATTATTATTATTATAGTAAGCGCTCAATAAAGCTTGCGTCCTCTCTGTTCCCCAACTTCCAGCTCCCCAGCGCCCCCCAGTGGTAGCTCCGGGTCACACGCGCTCGTTCTTTCTGATCCACCAGCGCCATCTGCTGGCAGCCGCCGAACTCTGCAGGTGCCGCGAAACAGTGGAAAGGCGTCTCAATCGCTTATTATTATAGTATTAATAATAATAAAGGAATTTATTAAGCGCTTACTATGTGCAAAGCACTGTTCTAAGCGCTAGGGAGGTTACAAGGAGAGCAGGTTGTCCCACGGGGGGCTCACAGTCTTAATCCCCATTTTACAGATGAGGTAACTGAGGCCCAGAGAAGTGAAGTGACTTGCCCAAAGTCACACAGATGACAATTGGCGGAGTGGGGATTTGAACTCATGACCCCTGACTCCAAAGCCCGGGCTCTTTCCACTGAGCCACGCCGCTTCTCTATTTGTTAATAGTATTTATTGTTGTTATTCTATAATAATTGTTAATATTTGTTATATTTGCTCATATTATTCATTATTGTTGTTGTTATTCTACATTAATAATGTTAATATCGTGTTATTAATTCATTCATTCATTCCATCATATTTATTGAGCGCTTACTGTGTGCAGAGCACTGTACTAAGCGCTTAGGAAGTACAAGTTGGCAACATACAGAGACTGTCCCTACCCAACAGCGGGCTCACAGTCTAGAAGGGGGAGAAAGACAACAAAACAAAACACATTAACAAAATAAAATAAATAGAATAAGTATGTACAAGTAAAATAGAGTAATAGATACGTACAAACATATATACATATATACAATCAATCGTATTTATTGAGCACTTACTGTGTGCAGAGCACTGTACTAAGCGCTTGGGAAGTACAAGTTGGCAACATATAGAGACGGTCCCTACCCAACAGTGGGCTCACAGTCTATAAGAGGGAGACAGAGAAGAAAACAAAACATATTAACAAAATAAAATAAATAGAATAGATATGTACAAGTAAAATAAATAAATAAATAAATAAATAAATAAATAAATAAAATAAACAAATAAAATAAACAAATAAATAAATAAATAGAGTAATAATATACAGATGCTGCGGAGAGGGGAAGGAGGTAAGGCGGGGGAAGGGAAGGAGGTAAGGCGGGGGAAGGTAAGGTGGGGGGATATTGTATTATATTATTGTGTTATTATTATTATTATTATGGTATTTTTAAGCTCTTACTCTGTGCCAGGCACTGTACTAAGCGCTAGGGTGGATACAAGGTAATCATTCATTCAATAGTATTTATTGAGCGCTCAACTGTATGCAGAGCACTGTACTAAGCGCTTGGAAAGTATAGTTCGGCAACAGGTAGAGACAGTCCCTACCCAACAATGGGTTCACGGTCTAGAAGCAGCAGCGTGGCTCAGTGGAGAGAGCGAGGACTTGGGAGTCAGGTCACGGGTTCTAATCCCGATTCCGCCACTTCTCAGCTGTGTGAGTTGGGTAAGTCACTTAACTTCTCTGTGCCTCAGTTACCTCATCTGTAAAATGGGGATGAAGACTGTGAGCCCCATGTGGGACAACCTGATCACCTTGTAACCTCTCCAGCACTTAGAACAGTGCCTTGCACATAGTAAGCGCTTAATAAATGTCATTTTAAAAATGTGGGACAGCCTAATCACCTTGTATCTCCCCCCAGTGCTTAGAACAGTGCTTGGCACATAGTAAGGACTTAACAAATACCAAAATTATTATTATTATTATTATTAATAATAATAATAATAATAATAGTATTTGTTAAGCGCTTACTACGTGCCAAGCACTGTTCTAAGTGCTGGGGGGATACAAGGTGATCAGGTTGTCCCATGGGGGGCTCACAGTCTTAATCCCATTTTTACAGATGAGGTAACTGAGGCTCAGAGAAGTTAAGTGACTCGCCCAAAGTCACACAGCTGACAAGAGGCGGAGCTGGGATTTGAACCCATGACCTCCGACTCCAAAGCCCGGGCTCTTTCCCCTGAACCACACTGCTTCTCTGTATTAGAAGGGGGAGACAGACAACAAAACATAGATCAGGTTGGACACAGTCCAGGTCTCAGGTGGGGCTCAAGTCTCCATCCCCATTTTACAGATGAGGTAACTGAGGCCCAGAGAAGTGAAGTGACTTGCCTAAGGTCACACAGCAAACAAGTGGCAGAGCCGGAATTAGAACCTTCTCACTCCCAGGCCCAAACTCTACCCATTTCACCATGCTACCTCTCACTATTTATTATTATTTGTTTACCTCATGGTATTTGATAATAATAATAACAATAATAATGGCATTTATTAAGTGCTGACTATGTGCCAAGCACTGTTCTAAGCGCTGGGGGGATACAAGGTGATCAGGTTGTCCCACGGGGGGCTCACAGTCAACCCCCATTTTACAGATGAGGTAAGTGAGGCCCAGAGAAGTTAAGTGACTTGCCCAAGGTCACACAGCTGACAATTGGCAGAGCCGGGATTTGAACCCACGACCACTGGGCTCCAAAGCCCGGGCTCTTTCCACTGAGCCACGCTGCTTCTCTTAATGCTCTCTTAGATGGGTAAGCGCTTACTATGTACTTGATAGACTAAATACCACGATTATTTTTCAATCAATCAAGCAACGGTATTTATTCAGTCATTCGATGGCTCCCGAGCGCAAAGCCGCACAGCCAACAGAGCCCAAGCCTAGGAGTCATCATCATCATCATCATCAATCATATTTATTGAGCGCTTACTATGTGCAGAGCACTGTACTAAGCGCTTGGGAAGTACAAATTGGCAACATATAGAGACAGTCCCTACCCAACAGTGGGCTCACAGTCTAAAAGGGGAAGACAGAGAACAAAACCAAACATACTAACAAAATAAAATAAATAGAGTAATAAATATGTACAAACATATATACATCTATACAGGTGCTGTGGGGAAGGGAAGGAGGTAAGATGGGGGATGGAGAGGGGGACGAGGGGGAGAGAGGACAGCATTTTGCTTCCATTTTAAAGATGGGGAAACTGAAACACAGAAAAGTTAAGTAACTTGCCCAAAGTCACACCAGGCAGGAGTCAGAAGATCTTGGATTCTAATCCCACCTCTGCCACTTATCTGCGGGGTGATCTTAGGCAAGTCACTTCATACACACATGTATATATGTTTGAACATATTTATTACTCTATTTATTTATTTATTTTACTTGTACATATCTATTCTATTTATTTTATTTTGTTAGTATGTTTGGTTTTGTTCTCTGTCTCCCCCTTTTCGACTGTGAGCCCACTGTTGGGTAGGGACTGTCTCTATATGTTGCCAATATGTACTTCCCAAGTGCTTAGTACAGTGCTCTGCACATAGTAAGCGCTCAATAAATATGATTGATGATGATGATGATTTCTCTGTGTCTCAGTCACCTTATCTGTAAAATGGAGGATAAGACTGTGAGCCCTATATGGGACACGGACTGTGTCCAACCTGATTAGCGTCTATCTACCCTGGCACTTAGTACAGTGCCTGGCACATAGCAAACACTTAATAAAAAATAAATAAACGTGACCCCGCCCACAAGGAGTTTAAAGACTATCTGGGGAGATGCTTGTTAAAATAAATTACAGGTACAAGAAGCAGCAGTGTTTAACAACATGGGCATGAGGACCGTGGTGCAGGGGTGGGGTGAGTAATAATTATGGTACTTGTTAAGCGCTTACTATGTGCCGAGCACTGTTCTAAGTACTTCCCAAGCGCTTAGTACAGTGCTCTGCACATAGTAAGTGCTCAATAAATACAATTGATGATGATGGAAATGGATGTGGGTATAATAATGATGATGGTATTTGTTAAGAGCTACGTACCAAGCACTGTTCGAAGTACAGGGGTAGATACAAAGTCATCAAGTTGTCCCACGAGAAGCTCACCGGCTTAATCCCCATTTTACAGATGAGCTAACTGAGGCACAGAGACATTAAGTGACTTGCTCAAAATCACACACCTGACAAGTGGCGCAGCTGGGATTAGAACCCACGATCTCTGACTCCCAAGCCTGTGCTTAAGGGGAACAGATTTAAGTGCACTGGTGGCACAGATGGAAAAAAAAGTGTTGTGCTTGTTAAGTGTTTACCATATGCCAAGCACCGTAGTCAGTCGGTCATATTTATTGAAGACTTATTTTGTGCAGAGCACTGTACTAAGCACTTGGGAGAGTACAATATAACACATTCCTTGCCCACAAAGAGCTTACAGTTCAGAAGGGGAGACAGACATGAATATAAATGAATAAATGACAGATCTGGATATAAATGGTGTGGGGCTGGGAGGGGGGAAGAATAAAGGGGGCAAGTCAGTGTGACGCAGAACCAAGTGGGAGAAGAGGAAAGGAGGGCATTGTTAGGGAAGGCCTCTTGGAGGAAATATGCCTTCAATAAAGTTTGAAGGCAGAGAGAGAGATTGTTAAATATTTACACTGTGGCACGCCCTGGGGAAAACACCATGGGCTGCTGCTGTTGGTAAAATCACATATTTTTTTTTAATGGTATTTTTAAAAGCTTACGCTGCGCCAGGCGCTACAATAAGCACTGGGGTAGATGCACTTGTCAGCTGTGTGTGACTCTGGGCAAGTCACTTCTCTGTGTCTCAGTTGCCTCATCTGTAAAATGGGGATTAAGACTGTGAGACAGCTCTCTTCCTCCCTTCAAGGCCCTACTGAGAGCTCACCTCCTCCAGGAGGCCTTCCCACACTGAGCCCCTTCCTTCCTCTCCCCCTCGTCCCCCTCTCCATCCCCCCATCTTACCTCCTTCCCTTCTCCACAGCACCTGTATATATGTATATATGTTTGTACATATTTATTACTCTATTTATTTTACTTGTACATATCTATTCTATTTATTTTATTTTGTTAGTATGTTTGGTTTAGTTCTCTGTCTCCTCCTTTTAGACTGTGAGCCCACTGTTGGGTAGGGACTGTCTCTATATGTTGCCAATTTGGACTTTCCAAGCGCTTAGTACAGTGCTCTGCACATAGTAAGCGCTCAATAAATACGATTGATGATTATGATGATGAGACCTCTGTGGGACAACCTGATCACCTTAATAATAATAATAATAATGGCATTTATTAAGCACTTACTATGTGCAAAGCACTGTTCTAAGCACTGGGGAGGTTACAAGGTGATCAGGTAACCTCCTTGTAACCTTGTAACCTCCCCAGCGCTAAGAACAGTGCTATGCACGTAGTAAGCGTTTAATAAATGCCATCATCATCATCATCATACAAGATAATTAGGTTGGACACAAACATTGTCATTCACTCATTCATTCATTCAATTCATTCATTCATTCAATCGTATTTATTGAGCGCTTACTGTGTGCAGAGCACTGTACTAAGCGCTTGGGAAGTACAATTTGGCAACATATAGAGACGGTCCCTACCCAACAGCGGGCTCCCGGTCTAGAAGGGGGAGATAGACAACAAAACAAAACAAAACATATTAACAAAATAAAATAAATAGAATAAATATGTACAAGTAAAATAAATAGAGTAATAAATATGTACAAACATATATACATATATACAGGTGCTGTGGGGAGGGGAAGGAGGTAAGGTGAGGAGGATGGGGGGGAGGGGGAGATGAAGGTGGGGGCTCTGTCTGGGAAGGCCTCCTGGAAGAGGTGAGCTCTTCATATTTATTCATTCAATCATATTATTGATTATCATATATCATATTTATTGAGCATTTCTGCGCTTGGAAAGTATAATTCATTCATTCAATCGTATTTTTTGAGCACTTACTGTGTGCAGAGCACTGTACTAAGCGCTTAGGAAGTACAAGTTGGCAACATATAGAGACGGTCCCTACCCAACAGTGGGCTCACAGTCTAGAAGGGGGAGACAGACAACAAAACAAAACATATTATAGAGACAATCCCTACCCAACAACAGGCTCACATGGGATTCATAATCAGCCCCCATTTTACAGAGGTAACGGAAGCACAGGGAAGTTCAGTGACTTGTCCTAGGGCACACAGCAAGACAGGTGGCAGAATGAGGATTGGAACCCATGTCTTTCTGACTCCCAAGCTCATGCTGTATTCACTGCTTCCACCCTCACCGATTTACCATCATTAATGATATTAATTGAGTGTTTACAATGTACTGGGCATTGTACTAAGCGCTTGGGAGAGTACAATACAACAGAGTTATCAATCAGCCAATCAGTCAGTGGTATTTACTGAGCACCTACTGTATACAGAGTCCTGTACTAAGAACTTGGGAAAGTAGACCACAACAGAATTAGACTGTGAGCCCAATGTTGGGTAGGGACTGTCTCTATATGTTGCCAATTTGTACTTCCCAAGTGCTTAGTACAGTGCTCTGCACATAGTAAGCGCTCAATAAATATGATTGATTGATTGATTGATAGACTCCATCTCTGCCTACTATTGAAGAAGCAGTATGGCTTAGGGAAAGAGCACAGGACTGAGAGTCAGAAGGACCTGGGTTCTAATCCCAGTACCGCTACTTTCCTGCTTTGTGACCTCAGGCAAGTCACTTCACTTCTCTGGGCCTCAGTGACCTCATCTGTAAAATGAGGACTGAGACTGTGAGTCCCTTGTGGGATAGTCCAACCGGCTTGTATCCACCCCAGGGCTTAATAATAATAATAATAATGGCATTTATTAAGCGCTTACTATGTGCAAAGGACTGTTCTAAGCGCTGAGGAGGTTACAAGGTGATCAGGTTGTCCCACGGGGGGCTCACAGTCTTAATCCCCATTTTACAGATGAGGTAACTGAGGCCCAGAGAAGTTAAGTGACTTGCCCAAAGTCACACAGCTGACAAGTGGCGGAGTTGGGATTTGAACCTATGACCACTGACTCCAAAGCCCGTGCTCTTTCCACTGAGCCACGCTGTTTCATACATATATATATATATATGTATAATATAGTGCCTGGCACTTAGTAAGCACTTCTAAATATCACAATTATTATTATTATTATTATTATAAAAATACAGCAGGCATATTCCCTGCCCACAGTGAGTTTACAGTTTACAGGTACAAGTTGGCAGATGTGCCCACAGCAAGCTTAGCATTTAAAGGATGGAGGAGAGCCTGGACAGGAGTGAACCTGGCATACAGTGGTGTGGAGAGAGAGACTGTTGCCTAGTGGATAGAGCACAGCCCTGGGAGTTAGAAGGACCTGGGTTCTAATCTCTGCTCTGCCACTTCTCTGCTGTGTGACCTTGGGCAAGTCATTTCACTTCTCCGGGCCTCAGTTCCCTCATCTATAAAATAGAGATGAAGGCTGTGAGCCCCATGTGGGACAGAGACCGTGTCCAACCTGATGAGCTTGTATCTATCTCGGCACTTAGAACAGAGCTTGACATATAGTAAGCGCTTAACAAATACCATCATTAGAGAAACAAAGTTGGGGGGAGGGAGGGAGGGAGAGAGAGAAAGAAAGAGGTCTGAGTTCCTCCCCCACTCTGCCCTTATAAACCAACTCCTCTCTGAAAGGGGAGCATAGCACAGCCTGGGGTGCCCATTTCACCGATACATAGATTGAGGCTTAGAGAAGAGAGGAGGTTGGGTTCAGCTGGTTTCCAGGTGGGGAGTGAGAGGGGAGCCCAGAAAACAAATACACGCACACACACACCAAAAAAAAAAACAAAAACACACCCTCTCACTCTCTCCCCTCCCTTCCTCTCCTTTTCTCCCTCTCTCCACTCTCTCCCTCCCCACTCTCTGTCTCTCTCTTTTCCTTTTTTATGCTATTTGTTAAGCACTTATTACCTGTCAAACGCTGTTCCAAGCACTGGGGTAGAGTCAAGTTAATTAGACTGAATACAATCCCTGTCCCACATGGGGCTCATGGTCTAAGTAGGAGGGAGAACAGGAGAACTGAGGCCTAGGGGGTGAAATGACTTGTCCAAGACACAATCCCTGTCCCACATGGGGCTCATGGTCTAAGTAGGAGGGAGAACAGGAGAACTGAGGCCTAGAGGGGTGAAATGACTTGTCCAAGGACACAATCCCTGTCCCACATGGGGGTCATGGTCTAAGTAGGAGGGAGAACAGGAGAACTGAGGCCTAGAGGGGTGAAATGACTTGTCCAAGGACACAATCCCTGTCCCACATGGGGGTCATGGTCTAAGTAAGAGGGAGAACAGGAGAACTGAGGCCTAGAGGGGTGAAATGACTTGTCCAAGGACACAATCCCTGTCCCACATGGGGCTCATGGTCTAAGTAGGAGGGAGAAAAGGAGAACTGAGGCCTAGAGGGGTGCAATGACTTGTCCAAGGACACAATCCCTGTCCAACATGGGGCTCATGGTTTAAGTAGGAGGGAGAACAGGAGAACTGAGGCCTAGAGGGGTGAAATGACTTGTCCAAGGACACAATCCCTGTCCCACATGGGGCTCATGGTCTAAGTAGGAGGGAGAACAGGAGACTGTGAGCCCACTGTTGGGTAGGGACTGTCTCTATATGTTGCCAATTTGTACTTCTCAAGCGCTTAGTACAGTGCTCTGCACATAGTAAGCACTCAATAAATACGATTGATGATGATGATGATGAGAACTGAGGCCTAGAGGAGTGAAATGACTTGTCCAAGGACACACAGCCGGTCTATGGCACAGCAGGGATAGACTACAGGCCTTCCAACTCCCAGGCCCGTGCTTTTTTCACTACAGCGTGCTGCTCTTCTCTTTATCTCTCCTTCCCTGGTTCCTTAGGTTCAGTGTTCTTGGTTGGGGTGTGCTGGACAACTGGGAGGGGTGGCTGTTCCCGGCGTCAATTATCCCGGGATCCGGAAATCTCCCTAAAGTGCCGGGTTTATCCCTGGAAGGCGTTGCCTGATCCTGGGATTAGCGATTTGGCCTCGAGGCTGAAACTGAAGCTCCAACCCCTGGGGGCCCTTGACCGCAGGCACTAATGGGATGGCAGCGCAGGTTGGCATCAGCCTGGCACGAGTCCAGCCGCCGGCCAGCTCCTCTAAAGCCAACCTTTTCACTGCCCCTCCATCTAGCCGCCCACGTCTTGACCACATCCTTCCTCTAGCCTGGAACACCCTCCCTCCTCATATCTGACCCACGATTCCTCTCCCCACCTCAAAGCCTAATCATAGGCCCATCTCCTCCAAGAAGCCTTCCCTGACTAAGCCCTCCTTTCCTCCTCTCCCACTCCCTTCTGCGTCACCCTGACTTGCTCCCTCTATTCACGCACACATCCCAACCTCGCAAAACTTATGTCCACATCTGTCATTTCTTTCTATTACTGTCTGTCTTCCCCTCTACACTGTAAGCTCGTTGTGAGCAGGGAATGTGTCTATTTATTGAGTGCTTACTGTGTGCAGAGCACTGTGCTAAGTGCTCGGGCGAGTGCCATAAAACGATGAACAGACACATCCCCTGCCCACAGTGAGCTTACAGTCTAGAAGGGGAGACAGACATTCATTATATCTCTTATATATAAGATATATTAGACTGTGAGCCCATTATTGGGTAGGGACTGTCTCTATATGTTGCCAACTTGTACTTCCCAAGCGCTTAGTACAGTGCTCTGCACACAGTAAGCGCTCAATAAATACGATTGATGATATATTATATCTTATATCTCAGACTGAGCCCCCTTTTTCCTCTCCCCCTCCCCATCCCCCCGCCCTACCTCCTTCCCCTCCCCACATCACCTGTATATATGTTTGTACAGATTTATTACTCTATTTCACTTGTACATATTTACTATTCTATTTATTTTGTCAATGATGCACATTTAGCTTTTCTTCTATTTATTCTGATGACTTGACACCTGACCACATGATTTGTTTTGTTGTCTGTCTCCCCCTTCTAGACTGTGAGCCCGTTGTTGGGTAGGGACCGTCTCTAGATGTTGCCGACTTGTACTTCCCAAGCGCTTAGTACAGTGCCCCGCACACAGTAAGCGCTCAATAAATACGATTGAATGAATGAATGAATATTATATTGTTGTGTTGTCCTCTCCCAAGCGCTTAGTCCAGTGATCTGCATGCAGTAAGCGCTCAATAAATATGATTGATGGACCGACTGAGCAGGACTCTACTCTGGGGCATTTCCGTCCCCGAAGGAAGGAGGCTGACGGCCAGTCTGATCCCCTCAAACCGCCTGCTGAAATGATGATTCAATCTGTTCCCGACGTCTCTACTAATTCTGTTTTAGTTTACTCTTCCAAGTGCTTAGTACAGTGCTCTGCACACAGTAAGCATTCAATAATGAAGCAGCGTTGCCTAGTGGATAAATATGGACCTGGGAATCTAAGGACCCGGGTTCTAATTCCAGCTCTGCCACTTGTCTGCTGTATTCACTTATTCAATCAATCGTATTTATTGAGCGCTTACTGTGTGCAGAGCACTGTACTAAGCGCTTGGAAAATACAACTCAGCAACACATAGAGACAATCCCTACTGCATGAACTTGAGCAAGTCCCTTAAGGTCTCTGGGCCTCCATTATCTCATTTGTAAAATGTGGGACATGGACTGTTTCCAATCTGATTAGCTTGTATCTACCCCAGTGCTTAGTACAGTGCGTGGCACAAAGTAAGTGCTTAGCGTGGCTCAGTGGAAAGAGCACGGGCTTTGGAGTCAGAGGTCATGGGTTCGAATCCCAGCTCCACCACTTGTCAGCTGTGGGGCCTTGGGCAAGCCACTTAACTTCTCTGTGCCTCAGTTACCTCATCTGTAAAATGGGATTAAGACTGTGAGCCCCACGTGGGACAACCTGATCACCTTGTATCCCCCAGTGCTTAGAACAGTGCTTAATAAATGCCATTATTATTATTATTATTAACCAGTACTATTATTGTTATTAAGTGCTTGACACATAGTAAGTGCCCCAACTTCCTGCTCCTTTTATTCACCCCCCCAGCCCCTCAGCACTTATATCCATAACTGTCGTTTATTTATTTCTACTAATGTCTGTCTCCCCTTCTAGACTGTAAGCTCCCTGTGGGCAGGGGATGTGTCTGTTCATTGTTTTATGGTACTCGCCCGAGCACTTAGCACAGTGCTCTGCACACAGTAAATGTTCAATTAATATGACTGAATGAACTGAATGAAATACCCCTTCTAGATTGTGAAACCGTTGTTGGGTAGGGACCGTCTCTATATGTTGCCAACTTGTACTTCCCACGCGCTTAGTACAGTGCTCCGCACACAGTAAGCACTCAATAAATACGATTGAATGAATGAATGAACTGTGAATAAACACCATTGATTGATTTTTTTGAGCGGGATGGGGTTGGGAAGGTGAGGGGAGAGCAGGGAGGGATCGGGATTTTAGAGGGGGCTGGAGAAATCCTCAATCAATCAGTCAATCAATCAAAGATCGGTTCCTACCGGGAGCCAGGCTGATTGAGGAGGGGCTTCTGGGGTTGGGTGTGGGGTGGGGGTCCCTGGGGAGCGCTCCCTCTGTTAGGAAGACCCGCAGCTCGGCTGCTAATGGAAATGCGGCAGATTCCTGGGCCCAATATAGCTTGGAATTCCCAACAGAAGGCCCGGCCTGGTCCAGCCACTATCCTCCTTCCTCCTCCCTTCATCCCTTCCCCATACCTCCATCCCATCCCCCTGAAATACTGGGGCCAGGGCCAGGGAACCAAGATGTCGGGAATTCCAGTCAATCAAACAGGGAAAATGCGTGGGAAGAGAAAGAGAGATGGAGGGACTGGGAAGAGAGATTGAGAAGGAGTGTGTGTGTGTGTGTGTGTGTTTGTGTAGAGAGAGAGATTGAGAGAAAATGAGAGGGAGTATGTGTGTGGAGAGATTGAAATAATAATAATGATGGTATTTGTTAAGCGCTTACTATGTGCCAAGCACTGTTCTGGGGTAATTGCGAGGTAATCCCAAGTGGGGCTCACAGTCTTAATCCCCATTTTACAAATGAGGTAAGCGAGGCACCGAGAAGTTCAGTGACTTGCCCTGAGTCACACAGCTGACAAGTGGGGGAAGCCAGGATTCAAACCCACAACCTCTGACTCCCAAGCCCCTGCTCTTTCCACGAAGCCACACTGCTTTTCACTCTCACTTGATTGAAAGAAAATCAATCAATCGTATTTGTTGGGCATTTACTGTGTGCAGAGCACGGTATTAAGCCCTTGGGAGAGTACAACAGTATTAGCAGACCCATTTCCTGCCCATAACGAGAAATGGTGTGTAGAGAGAACGAGAGATGGAGTGGGTCTGGAGAAAGATTGAGACTGAGTGTGTGTGTAGAAAGATTGAGAGAAAATCAATCAATCGTATTTGTTGAGCACTTACTATGTGCAGAGCATTGTACTCAATCAATCAATCAATCACATTTATTGAGTGCTTACTGTGTGCAGAGCACTGTACTAAGCACTTGGGAACTACAAGTGCAAGTTGGTAACTCAATGCTTGGGAGAGTACAATATAACAGAATTAGCAGACACATCCCCTGTCCATAACAAGAAAATAATAATAATGGTATTTTTTAAGTGCTTACTATGTGTCAAGCGTGATTCTAAACTCTGGGATAGATTCAAGCTAAGCAGGTTGGACACAGTCTTTGTCCCACATGGGGCTCACAGTCTTAATCCTCATTTTACAGGAGAGAGCTGAGGCACGGCTAATCAATCAATCAATCAATCAATCGTATTTACTAAGCGCTTACTTTGTGCAGAGCACTGTACTAAGTGCTTGGGAAGTACAAGTTGGCAACATATAGAGACAGTCCCTACCCAACAGTGGGTTCACAGTCTAAAAATTAAGTGACTAAATTAAGTGACTTCCCCAGTCACATAGCAACCAAATGACAGAGCCAGTATTAGAACCCACGTGTTCTAGAAAATGTGGGTGGAATGAACGAGAGATGGAGAGTATATAGAGAGAGACTGAGAGAAAAGGTGTGTGGAGAAAATGAGATATGGAGAGAATGTAGAGAGGGATTGAGAGAAAATGTGTGTGGAGAAAATGAAAAACGGAGAGAATGTGGAGAGCGATTGAGAGGGAGGGTGAGTGGAGGGAGACTGAGAGAAAAAGTGTGTGGACAGAATGAGAGATGGAGAGAATGTAGAGAGGGATTGAGAGAAAATGTGTGTGGAGAATATGAAAAACAGAGAGAATGTGGAGAAGGATTGAGAGGGAGGGTGAGTGGAGAGAGACTGAGAGAAAAGGTGTGTGAGATAATGTTGAGAGAGATTGAGAGAAAAGGTGTGTGGAGAGGATGAGAGATGGAGAGAACGCGGAGAGATTGAGAGGGAGTGTGAGTGGCGAAGATTGAGAGAAAATGTGTGTGGAGACAACGAGAGATGAAGAGACTGTGGAGAGAACAAAAAATGGAGACAATGCGGAGACTGAGAGAATAGGTGTGTGGAGAGAATGAAAAATGGAGAGAACATGGAGAGAGATTGGGAGAGACGGTATGTGGGAAGAACGAGAGATGGAGAGAGTGTGGGGAGAGACTGAGAGAAAGTGTTTGGAGAGAATGAAAGATGGAGAAAAAATGGAGAGAGATTGAGAGAAAATGTTTGTGGAGAGAAAAAGAGATGGAGACAATTTGGAGAGAGATTGAGAGAAAATGTGTGCGGAAAGAACAAGAGATGGAGAGACTGGAGAGAGACTGAGAGAAAAGGTGTGTTCAGAGAATGAAAGATGGAGAGAATGTGGAGAGAGAGTGAGAGAAAATGTGTGTGGAGAGAATGAGAGATGGAGAGATTGTGGAGAGAACAAAAGATGGAGACAATGTGGAGACTGAGAGAAAAGGTGTGTGGAGAAAATGAAAGATGGAGAGAATATGGAGAGATTGAGAGAAAAATGTGTCTGGAGAGAACGAGAGATGGAGAGACTGTGGAGAGAGACTGAGAGAAAAGGTGTGTTGAGAGATGAAAGATGGAGAGAATGTGGAGAGAGAATGAGAGAAAATGTGTGTGGAGAAAACAAAAGATGGAGAGACTGGAGAGAGACTGAGAGAAAAAGTGTGTGGAGAGAGTGAGAGATGGAGAGACTGGAGAGAATAAAGATGGAGACAATGTGGAGAGTGAGAGAAAAGGTGTGTGGAGAGAATGAAAGATGGAGAGAATATGGAGAGAGATTAAGAGAAAATGTGTGCGGAAAGAACGAGAGACGGAGAGACTGTGGAGAGAGGCTGAGAGAAAAGGTGTGTTGAGAGATGAAAGATGGAGGGAATGTGGAGAGTGAGTGAGAGAAAATGTGTGTGGAGAGAACAAAAGATGGAGAGACTGTGGAGAGAGACTGAGAGAAAAAGTGTGTGGAGAGAACAAAAGATGGAGACAATGTGGAGACTGAAAGAAAAGGTGTGTGGAGAGAATGAGAGGTGGGGACAGTGTGGAGACAGAGAAAAGGTGTATGAAGAGAACAAGAGAAAAAGAGAATGTGGAGAGAGACTGAAAGAAAAGGTGTGTGATGAGAACAAATGATGGATACAATGTGAGGAGAGATTGAGAGAAAAGGTGTGTGGAGAGAATGGGAGATGGAGAGAGTGTGGGGAGAGACTGAGAGAAAAAGTGTGTGGAGAGAATGAGGGATGGAGAGAAAATGGAGAGAGATTGAGAGAAAATGTGTGTGGAGAGAATGAGGGATGGAGAGAAAATGGAGATTGAGAGAAAATGTGTGTGGAGAGAATGAGAGATGGAGAGTGTGGAGAGAACAAAAGATGGAGACAATGTGGAGACTGAGAGAAAAGGTGTATGGAGAGAATGAAAGATGGAGAGAATATGGAGAGAGATTGAGAGAAAAATGTGTGTGGAGAGAACGAGAGATGGAGAGACTGTGGAGAGAGACTGAGAGAAAAGGTGTGTTGAGAGATGAAAGATGGAGAGAATGTGGAGAATGAGAGAAAATGTGTGTGTGGAGAGAACAAAAGATGGAGAGACGGTGGAGAGAGACTGAGAGAAAAAGTGTGTGGAGAGAGTGAGAGATGGAGAGACTGGAGAGAATAAAGACGGAGACAATGTGGAGACTGAGAGAAAAGGTGTGTGGAGAGAATGAAAGATGGAGAGAATATGGAGAGAGATTAAGAGAAAATGTGTGAGGAAAGAATGAGAGATGGAGAGACTGTGGAGAGAGGCTGAGAGAAAAGGTGTGTTGAGAGATGAAAGATGGAGAGACTGTGGAGAGAGGCTGAGAGAAAAGGTGTGTTGAGAGATGAAAGATGGAGAGAATGTGGAGAGAGACTGAGAGAAAATGTTTGTGGAGAGAACAAAAGATGGAGAGACTGTGGAGAGAGACTGAGAGAAAAAGTGTGTGGAGAGAACAAAAGATGGAGACAATGTGGAGACTGAAAAAAAGGTGTGTGGAGAGAATGAGAGGTGGAGACAGTGTGGAGACAGAGAAAAGGTGTATGGAGAGAACAAGAGAAAAACAATGCGGAGAGAGACTGAGAGAAAAGGTGTGTGATGAGAACAAAAGATGGAGACAATGTGAGGAGAGATTGAGAGAAAAGGTGTGTGGAGAGAATGAGAGATGGAGAGAGTGTGGGGAGAGGCTGAGAGAAAAAGTGTGTGGAGAGAATGAGGGATGGAGAGAAAATGGAGAGAGATTGAGAGAAAATGTGTGTGGAGAGAATGAGAGATGGAGAGTGGAGAGAACAAAAGATGGAGACAATGTGGAGACTGAGAGAAAAGGTGTATGGAGAGAACGCAAGAAAAAGAGAATGTGGAGAGAGACAGAGAAAAGGTGTGTGAAGAGAACAAAAGATGGAGACAATGTGAGTAGAGATTGAGAGAAAAGGTGTGTGGAGAAAATGAGAGATGGAGAGAGTGTGGGGAGAGACTGAGAGAAAAAGTATGTGGAGAGAATGAGAGATGGAGATAAAATGGAGAGAGATTGAGAGAACATGTGTGTGGAGAGAATGAGAGATGAAGAGTGTGGAGAGAACAAAAGATGGAGACAATGTGGAGACTGAGAAAAGGGGTGTGGAGCGAATGAGAGATGGAGAGAATATGGAGAGAGACTGAGAGAAAAGGTGAAGGAAGAGAACAAAAGATGGCGACAATGTGGGGAGGGATTAAGAGAAAAGGTGTGTGGAGAGAACGAAAAATGGAGAGAATATGGAGAGAGACTGAGAGAAAATGTGTATGGAAAGAACAAAAGATGGAGACGCTGTGGGGGGAGATTGAGAGGGAGCGTGTGTGGAGAGCTCCGGGGCGGTGCCCGCCCGCCGTCAGGACCCTGTGCGGATGCTCTGCACCCCCTTCCCCATTATAATAATAATAATGATGACATTTGTTAAGCGCTTACTGTGTGCAAAGCACTGTTCTAAGCGCTGGGGGGGATACAATGTGATCAAGTTGTTCCACGTAGGGCTCACAGTCTTAATCCCCATTTTTACAGATGAGGTAACTGAGGCTCAGGGAAGTTAAGTGACTTTCCCAATGTCACACAGCAGACTTGTGGCGGAGCGGGGATTCGAACCCACGACTTCTGACTCCAAAGCCCGGGCTCTTTCCACTGAGCCACGCTGCTTCCCCATCCCTTCTCGGTCCTGCGTCCGATCGGCTGGGGATGAATCACAGCCCTACGATGAGGGCGCGGCAAAGGCCTTCCGGGCCCGAAATAGTCATATAATAATAATAATAATAATAATAATAATAATAATAATAATAACAATAATAATAATAATAATAATAACACTTATTAAGCTCTTACTATGTGCAAAGCACTGTTCATTCATTCAATGGTACTTATTGAGCGCTTACTGTGTGCAGAGCTCTGTCCCCTCTCCCCCTCCTCCCTCTCTCCATCCCCCGCCTTACCTCCTTCCCCTCCCCACAGCACCTGTATACCGGTATATGTGTTTGTACGTATATATTACTCTATTTATTTATTTTATTTGTACATATTTATTCTATTTATTTTATTTTGTTAATATATTTTGTTTTGTTCTCTGCCTCCCCCTTCTAGACTGTGAGCCCACTGTTGGGTAGGGACCGTCTCTATATGTTGCCAACTTGTACTTCCCAAGCGCTTAGTAAAGTGCTCTGCACACAGTAAGCGCTCAATAAATACGATTGAATGAATGAATGAATGAATGTACTAAGCGCTTGGGAAGTAGAGAAGCAGCGTGGCTTAGTGGAAAGAGCACGGGCTTTGGAATCAGAGGTCTGGGTTCGAATCCCAGCTCTGCCAATTGTCAGCTGTGTGACTTTGGGCAAGTCACTTCACTTCTCTGGGCCTCAGTGACCTCATCTGTCAAATGGGGATTAAGACTGTGAGCCCCCCGTGGGACAACCTGATCACCTTGTAACCTCCCCAGCGCTTAGAACAGTGCTTTCCACATAGTAAGCGCTTAATAAATGCCATTAGTATTACAAGTCGGCAACATGTAGTGACGGTCCCTACCTGTTCTGAGTGCCGGGGAGGTTACAAGGTAATCAGGTTGTCCCACAGGGGATCCACAGTCTTAATTCCCATTTTACAGATGAGGGAAGTGAGGCCCAGAGAAGTGAAGTAACTTGCCCAAAGCCACACACAGCTGACAATCGGCGGAGCGGGATTTGAACCCATGACCTCAGACTCCAAAGCCCAGGCTCGTTCCACTGAGCCACGCTGCTTCTCGAAACCGTTTGGGCGGTCGATACCGAAATCCCCCGGGGAAAGCCAGGCCCCCGCTCTCTCCCACCAGGTTGGCAGCTCCTGGAGGGACAATCGGTGTTATTTATTGAGCACTTCCTGTGCCACACCACTGTACATAATAGAGTTGGTACACATAATCCCCGATTTCCTAACATCTAGTATAGTGCTTGTGTGTATCTGTGTTTGTGTCCTCTCCTCCCTCCAGCCTTTCCAGCCCCGAGGGGAAGGAGGGACAGGGAGATGGAAGTCGGGAGAGGAAGAAGACGAGAGATTGAGAGAGAGAGAGCATGTGTGGGTGTGTATGCGTGGAGTGAAAAACATCGAGAGAGGGATAATGGAGAGAGAAGAGTGGGCGTGCGTGTGGAGAAAGATCGAGAGTGTGGAGAGAAGGGCGTGTATAAGAATAATAATAATAACGATGGCATTTATTACATGCTTCCTAGGTGCAAAGCACTGTTCTAAGCTCTGGGGAGGTTCAAGGTGATCAGGTTGTCCCACGAGGGGCTCACAGTCTTCATCCCCATTTTACAGATGAGGTCACTGAGGCCCAGAGAAGTGACTTGTCCCAGAGAAGCCAATTGTCAGCTGTGCGACTTTGGGCAAGTTACTTCACTTCTCTGGGCCTCAGTTACCTCATCTGTGAAATGGGGATGAAGACTGTGAGCCCCACGTGGGGCAACCCGATCACCTTGTGAATTGTCCCAGAGAAGCCAATTGTCAGCTGTGTGACTTTGGGCAAGTCACTTAACTTCTCTGGGCCTCAGTTACCTCATCTGTAAAATGGGGATGAAGACTGTGAGCCCCACGTGGGGCAACCCGATCACCTTGTGAATTGTCCCAGAGAAGCCAATTGTCAGCTGTGTGACTTTGGGCAAGTCACTTAACTTCTCTGGGCCTCAGTTACCTCATCTGTAAAATGGGGATGAAGACTGTGAGCCCCACGTGGGGCAACCCGATCACCTTGTGAATTGTCCCAGAGAAGCCAGTTGTCAGCTGTGTGACTTTGGGCAAGTCACTTAACTTCTCTGGGCCTCAGTTACCTCATCTGGAAAATGGGGATGAAGACTGTGAGCCCCACGTGGGACAACCCGATCACCTTGTATCCCCCCAGCGCTTAGAACAGTGCTTGGCATGTAGTAAGCGCTTAACAAATACCATTATTATTATTATTAATTGGCGGAGCTGGGATTTGAACCCATGACCTCTGACTTCAAAGCCCGTGCTCTTTCCACTGAGCCACGATGTCATTCATTCATGCATTCAAACGTATTTACTGAGCACTTACTGTGTGCACAGCACGATGTCATTCATTCATTCATTCAAACGTATTTACTGAGCACTTACTGTGTGCACAGCACTGTACTAAGCGCTTGGAAAGTACTATTCAGTAATTCAGCAACCAGTTTCCCACATAGTTATGTGCATATCTTTAAATTATATGTTATTTATGTCATTATTATTATTATTATTATTAGAGAAGCAGCGTGGCTTAGTGGAAAGAGCCCGGGCTGGGGGTCAGAGGATGTGGGTTCCAATGCCGACTCCGCCACCTGTCAGCTGCGTGACCTTGGGCAAGTCACTAAACTTCTCTGTGCCTCAGTTCCCTCATCTGCAAAATGGCGATCAAGACTGTGAGCCCCATGTGTATGTGTGTGTGTGTGTGTGTGTGGAGAGAGACTGAGACTGTGTAGAGAGTTTGTGTGTGGAGAGATTGAGAAAGTATGTGTGCAGAGGCCCTACTGAGAGCTCACCTCCTCCAGGAGGCCTTCCCAGACTGAGCCCCTTCCTTCCTCTCCCCCTTGTCCCCCTCTCCATCCCCCGCATCTTACCTCCTTCCCTTCCCCACAGCACCTGTATATATGTATATATGTTTGTACATATTTATTACTCTATTTATTTATTTATTTTACTTGTACATATCTATTCTATTTATTTTATTTTGTTAGTATGTTTGGTTTTGTTCTCTGTCTCCCCCTTTTAGACTGTGAGCCCACTGTTGGGTAGGGACTGTCTCTATATGTTGCCAATTTGTACTTCCCAAGCGCTTAGTACAGTGCTCTGCACATAGAAAGCGCTCAATAAATACGATTGATGATGATGCAGAGAAAAATATGTGGAAGTTGAGAGGGAGTGTATGGTATTTATATTGATGCTATTAATAATATTCATTCATTCAATCAATCGTATTTATTGAGCACTTACTGTGTGCAGAGCACTGTACTAAACACTTGGGAAGTACAAGTCGGCAACATATAGAGACGGTCCCCACCCAACAACAGGCTCACAGACTAGAAGGGGGACGTAATAATAATGATGGCATTTGTTAAGCGCTTACTATGTGCAAAGCACTGTTTTAAGCGCTGGGGAGATACAAGGTGATCAGGTTGTCCGTCTTAATCCCCATTTTCCAGAGGAGGTAACAGAGGCACAAAGTCACACAGCAGACAAGTGGTGGAGTCGGGATTAGAACCCATGACCTCTGACTCCTAAGCCCGTTCTCTTTCCACTGAGCCACGCTGCTTCTCTTATTGATGCCTGTCTACTTGTTCTGTTTTGTTTTCTTGTCTGTCTCCCCCTTCTAGACTGTGAGCCCGTTGTTGGGTAGGGATTGTCTCTATCTGTTGCCGAGCTGTACTTTCCAAGCGTTTAGTACAGTGCTCTGCACACAGTAAGCGCTCGATAAATACGATGGAATGAATGAAAGGATGGATGGAAAGAGAAATTGAAAGTGCGTGCAGAGAGAAATCGAAAGGGAGGATGCGTGGAGGGAGAGAGATTGAGAGGGAGTGTGTGGGTGTAGAGATTTGGGGAGATTGTGTGTGGAGAGACTGAGAGTGTGTGTTTGTGGACAGAAAAGTGTGTGTGGAGAGATTGAGAGTGTCTGTGGACAGAAAAGTGTGTGGAGAGATTGAGAGTGTATGTTTGTGGACAGAAAAGTGTGTGGAGAGATTGAGAATGTGTGTTTGTGGACAGAAAAGTGTGTGGCGAGCTTGAATATGTGTGTGGACAGAAAAGAGTGTGTAGAGAGATTGAGAGTGTGTGTTTGTGGACAGAAAAGTGTGTGGAGAGATTGAGAATATGTGTCTCTGTACAGAAAAGTGTGTGTGGAGAGATTGAGAATGTGTGTTTGTGGACAGCAAAGTGTGTGGCGAGATTGAGTGTGTGTGTGGACAGAAAAGAGTGTGTGGAGAGATTGAGTATGTGTGTTTGTGGTCAGAAAAGAGTGTGAGGAGAGATTGAGAGTGTGTGTGTAAAGAGAGAGTGTGTGGAGAGGAAGACTGAATATAGAGAGATTGAGAGGGAGTGTGTGTGTGTGTGTGTGTGTGTGTGTGTGTGTGTGTGTGTAGAGAGATTGAGAGGTGAGCAGGTTGTTGGGTAGGGACCGTCTCTATCTGTTGCTGATTTGTACTTTCCAAGCGCTTAGTACAGTGCTCTGCACACAGTAAGCGCTCAATAAATACGATTGACTGGATGGATGAATGAGAGGGAGTGTGTGTGTGAAGAGATGGTGAGAATGTGTGAGGAGAGATTGAGTGCGTGTGCGTGGTGATTGAGAGTGTGTGGAGAGAAAGAGATTGTGTGTGTGTGGATGTGTAGTCTGTGTATGTTCTCCCTGCTTAATGAGCCCCCTGTGGGACAACCTGATCACCTTGTAACCTCCCAGCGCTTAGAAAAATGCTTTGCACATCGTAAGCGCTTAATATTTGTACATATTTACTATTCTATTTTTCTTTTGTTGGTATGTTTTGTTTTGTTGTCTGTCTCCCCCTTCTAGACTGTGAGCCCGCTGTTGGGTAGGGACTGTCTCTATATGTTGCCAACTTCCCAAGCGCTTAGTACAGTGCTCTGCACATATTAAGCGCTCAATAAATACGATTGAGTGAATGAATGAATGCCATCATTATTATTATTTTTTTTTATTATTATTATTATTAATGTCTGGCATTCCTTCCAGGGCAAGGCCTGCTTCTCCTGTGCCCTCTGTCCCTCCCCGCGGTGTCCAGATCTGGCCAGTGGGCAATCTACACATCAATAATTATGGCATTTGCTAAGCGCTTACTCTGTGCCAGGCACTGTACTAAGCATTGGGGTGAATACAAGCAAATCCGGTTGGACACAGCCCCTGTCCCACGTGGGGCTCACAGTCTCAATTCCCCTTTCACAGATGAGGTCACTGAGGCACAGAGAAGTGCAGTGATGTGCCCAAGGCCACACAGCAGACAAGTGGCGGGGCTGGGATTGGAACCCATGACTAATTGTGAAAACTCCACACACAAACACACACACACCAGGACCGCGAAGTCGGGAAGCAGTGGGGACAAGGCGGGGAGAAGGGGCTGGAGCAGAATTTGGAGTAGGGGGCTGGAGGGCTGGTCCAGCCACAAGAGAGTCACCAGCACTTTAATAATGATAATAATAACAATAATAGTATTTGTTAAGCGCATACTATGTGCTAGGCACTTATGTACACATCATCATCATCATCATCAGTCGTATTTATTGAGCATCTACTGTGTGCAGGGCACTGGAAAAAATATAAATAAATAAATAAAATTTAATAAATCAATAAATACAATTGAATGAAGGAATGAGGAATGAATGAGGAATGAGGGATGGTCCAGAAGAGAGTCCGGACCAGCCCCACAGCACTATAATAATAATAAGAAGAAGAATAGTATTTGTTAAGCACTTACTACGTGCTAAGCACTTATGTCCACATCTCACTCAATCGTAGTTATTGAGTGTGCAGGGCACTGTAGTAAGCGCTTGGAAAGTACAATACAGCAATAAACAGACAATCCCTACGCACAGAAGGTTTACAGTCTAGAGGCCGGGAGACAGACATAGAAACAAGTAAACAGGCATCAGATCTGTAATTTATCCATTTAGATTAATGTCTGGGTCCCCCCTCTAGACCGTAAACTCGTTGTAGCAGGGAGTATTGTTCTATTGCATCCTCTCAAGCACATGGTACAGTGCTCTGCACACAGTGGGTGCTCAATAAATAGGACTGTCTGACTGAGAGGAAGGCGTGGAGATCCATGGCCCCAATGCTCGGGCGCCGTCGCAAAGGCTGCCGAGACTACAGGGGAGAGGCTGGGTAGAGACCGTGTCTATCTGTAATCAATCAATAAATCAATAAGTAAATAAATCAATAAATAAAATTTAATAAATCAATAAATACAATTGAATGAAGGAATGACGAATGAATGAGGAATGAGGGTTGGTCCAGAAGAGAGTCCGGACCAGCCCCGCAGCACTATAATAATAATAATAATAATAATAGTATTTGTGAAGCACTTACTATGTGCTAAGCACTTATGTCCACATCTCACTCAATCGTATTTATTGAGTGCCCACTGTGTGCAGAGCACTGTAGTAAGTGCTTGGAAAGTACAATCAATCAATCAGATTTAATAAATCAATAAATACAATTGAATGAAGGAATGAAGGAATGAGGAAGGAATGAGGAATGAGGGACGGTCCAGAAGAGAGTCCGGACCAGCCCCGCAGCACTTTAATAATAATAATAATAATAGTATTTGTTAAGCGCTTACTATGTGCTAAGCACTTACGCCCACATCTCCCTCAGTCGTATTTATTGAGCGCTTACGGTGTGCAGGGCACTGTAATAAGCGCTTGGGAAGTACAATACGGCAATAAAAGAGACAGTCCCTACCTACAGAAGGTTTACAGTCTAGAAGGCCGGACACAGACACAGAAACAAATAAGCAGGCATCAGATCTGTAATTTATGTATTTATATTAATGTCTGTGTCCCCCACTAGACCGTAAACTCGTTGCTGGCAGGGAGTCTTGTTCTATTGCATTCTCTCAAGCGCATGGTACAGTGCTCTCCCCCTCCCCGTCCCCCCCGCCTTACCTCCTTCCCCCCCCAGCACTGTATATATGTATATATGTTTGTATGTATTTATTACTCTATTTATTTATTTAATTTGTACATATTTATTCTATTTATTTTTTGTTAATATGTTTTGTTTTGTTGTCTGTCTCCCCCTTCTAGACTGTGAGCCCACTGTTGAGTAGGGACGGTCTCTATATGTTGCCAACTTGTACTTCCCAAGCGCTTAGTACAGTGCTCTGCGCACAGTAAGCGCTCAATAAATACGATTGAATGAATGAATGAATGAATGCTCTGCCCACGGTAGGCGCTCAATAAATAGGGCTGTCTGACTGAGAGGAAGGCGTGGAGATCAACAGCACCAACGCTCGGGCATGGTCTCAAAGGAGGCCGGGACTACAGGGGAGAGGCTGGGTAGGGACCGTGTCTATCTGTAATCAATCAATAAATCAATAAATCAGATTTAATAAATCAATAAATACGACTGAATGAGGGAATGACTGAATGAATGAGGAATGAGGGATGGTCCAGAAGAGAGTCCGGACCAGCCCCACAGCACTTAAATAATAATAATAATAATAATAATGATAGTATTTGTTAAGCACTTACTATGTGCTAAGCACTTATGCCCACATCTCACTCAATCACATTTATTGAGCGATTACTGTGTGCAGGGCACTGTAGTAAGCGCTTGGAAAGTACGGCAATAAAGAGACAATCCCTACCCACAGAAGGTTTACAGTCTAGAGGCCGGGAGACAGACACAGAAACAAGTAAGCAGGCATCAGAGCTGTAATTTGTGTATTTATATTAATGATGTCTGCGTCCCCCTCTAGAATGCATGAATGAATGCTGTGTGTCCTTGGGCCAACATCTTACCCTCTCTGTGCCTGAGGTGCTCGGCCCCGCATCTCCTCGCTCCTGTCTGTGAGCCCACTGTTGGGTAGGGACTGTCTCTATATGTTGCCAACTTGCACTTCCCAAGCGCTTAGTACAGTGCTCTGCACACAGTAAGCGCTCAATAAATACGATTGATTGATTGATTGGTAAGCCTAACAGGGCGAGGAGGGAAAGCAGTGTGGCCTAGTGGATAGAGCCCGGCCCTGGGTGTCAGAAGGATGTGGCTCCCTGGCTGCTGTGTCACCCTGGGCAAGTCTTTTCACTTCTCTGCGCCTCAGTTACCTCATCTGTAAAATGAGGACTCAGACTGTGAGCCCCAGGTGGGCCAAGCGCCTAGTACAGTGCTCTGCACACAGTAAGCGCTCAATAGATACGATTGAATGAGTGAATGAGCAAGGGCAGTGTCCCACTCGATTAGCTTGTATCTATCCCAGCAGTTAGCACAGTGTCTGGCACATAGGTAAGTGCTTTACAAATACCATAAAAAGCCCTGATGATCTTGTATGTACCCCAGTGTATATGTATATATATATATATACGTATATATGTATATATATACACGTATATATGTATATATATATATATGTATATACATGCCTCAGTATATATGTATATATGTTTGTACATATTTATTAATAATAATAATAATTACATTTATTAAGCGCTTACTATGTGCAAAGCACTGTTCTAAGCGCTGGGGAGGTTACAAGGTGATCAGGTTGTCCCATGGGGGGTTCACAGTCTTCTTCCCCATTTCACAGATGGGGGAACTGAGGCCCAGAGAAGTGAAGTGACTTGCCCAAATTCACACAGCTGACAATTGGCAGAGCCGGGATTTGAACCCACGACCTCTGACTCCAAAGCCCAGGCTCTTTTCCACTGAGCCACGCTGCTTCTCTAAATTATTATTATATTATTATTAATGTACATTAATAATTTACATTAATTTACATTATTAATAATTAATAATAATAATTATCTCTTATTACACTATTGATTTTACTTGTACATGTCTATTCTATTTAATTCATTCTGTTAATATGTTTGGTTTGGTTCTCTGTCACCCCCTTCTAGACTGTGAGCCCACTGTTGGGTAGGGACCGTCTCTATATGTAGCCACCTTGTACTTCCCAAGCGCTTAGTCCAGTGCTCTGCACACAGTAAGCGCTCAGTAAATACGATTGATTGATTGATTGAGAGTATAGTTCCTGGCACACAATCAAGCGCTTTACAAATACCATAAAAAGCCCTGATGATCTTGTATGTACCCCAGTGCTTAGTAGAGTTCCTGGCACACAACAAGGCGCTTAATAAATATCGCTATTATTAACTCCCATTTTACAGATGAGGTGACTGAGGAAGTGACTGCCCCAAGATCACACAGTCGTACAGTGCCTGGCAGGTAGTAAGTGCTTAACAAACACCCCTTAAAATAAAAAACCTAGGAAACCACCCAACCCTCCGGCACGGCCTCCTCGGTCCCGGGATAATAATAAATTAATAATAATAATAATAATAATGATAATAATAATAAATTATGGTATTTGTTCAGCGCTTACTATGTGCCAGGCACTGTACTAAGCACTGGGGTGAATACCGAGCAAATCGGGTTGGACACAGTCCCTGTCCCACCTGGGGCTCACAGTTTCAATCCCCATTTTCCAGACGAGCTCACTGAGGCCCTGGGAAGTGAAGGGACTTGCCCGAGGTCACGCAGCAGACAGGTGTAGTGGGTTCTAATCCCGCCTCCGCCACTTATCAGCTGTGTGACCCTGGGCAAGTCATTTCACTTCTCTGGGCCTCAGTCCCCTCATCTGTCCAATGGGGATTAAGACTGTGAGCCCCACGTGGGACAACCCGATTTCCTTGTATTCCTTCAATCAACCAATCAATCAATCAATCGTATTTATTGAGCGCTTACTATGTGCAGAGCACTGTACTAAGCGCTTGGGAAGTACAAATTGGCAACACATTCCTTCCCCCCCCAGCGCTTAGAACAGTGCTTGGCACATAGTAAGCGCTTAACAAATGCCATCATTATTCTTATCAGAGGTCATGGGTTCAAACCCCGGCTCTGGCAATTGTCAGCTGTGTGACTTTGGGCAAGTCACTTCACTTCTCTGGGCCTCAGTTCCCTCATCTGTAAAATGGGGAATGAGACTGTGAGCCCCCCGTGGGACAACCTGATCACCTTGTAACCTCCCCAGCGCTTAGAACACTGCGTTGCACATAGTAAGCGCTTAATAAATGCCATCGTCATTATTATTATTATTATTATTATCCCGGCGCTTAGAACAGTGCTTGGCACACAGTAAGCGCTTAACAAATGCCATCATTATTCTTATCCCGGCGCTTAGAACAGTGCTTGGCACATAGTAAGCGCTTAATAAATGCCATCATCATTATTATTATTATCCCGGCGCTTAGAACAGTGCTTGGCACATAGTAAGCGCTTAATAAATGCCATCATCATTATTATTATTATCCCGGCGCTTAGAACAGTGCTTGGCACACAGTAAGCGCTTAACAAATGCCATCATTCTTCTTATCCCGGCGCTTAGAACAGTGCTTGGCACATAGTAAGCGCTAAACACCAAATGCCATCATCATCATTACGGTTTCGACCCCTGTCCCCTCGTTTTGGTTCTGCCGCCCGTCTCCCCCTTCCGTGCGCCCGGGAGCCCGCTGTCGGGCGGGCAGGGCCCGCCTCTATCTGTTGACGACACGCCCTTCCCAAGCGCTCAGCCCGCTGCTCTGCACACAGTGAGCGCTCAACAAATACGACTGAATGAATGACTGACTGACTGACTGACTGAATGATTATTCTTAGAATAGAGCGATAAAGAGAGACCGTCTTTCGGGTGTTCTTGAGAGGCCGCTCCCTCCCTCTGCCGCTCCCTCCCTCTGCCCCTCCCCCCCTCCGCCCCGCCCCTCTCCCCTCCCCCCGCTCCCTCCCCCACCTGCCCCCTCCCCCTCTGCCCCCTGCCCCCCCCGTTCCCCCTTCCCCTTTCCCCCTGCTCCCCCTGTGCCCCTGCTCCCCCCTTCCCCTGCCTCCCCTCCGCCCCCTGCTCGCCCTGCCCCCTCCCTCCTTGCCCCCTCTGCCCCCTCCCCCCTTGCCCTCTCCCCCCCTGCCCCCCGCTCCCCTCTTCCCCCGTGCCCCCTGCTCCCCCCTCTGCCCCCTGCTCCCGCCTCTGCCCCCTGCTCCCCCTTCCCCCCCTCTGTACCCCCTCCCTCCTGCTCCCCTCTCTCCCCTCCCCCCTCTTTCCCCCCATTCCCCTT
Source organism: Tachyglossus aculeatus (assembly GCF_015852505.1). Classification (NCBI taxonomy): domain Eukaryota; kingdom Metazoa; phylum Chordata; class Mammalia; order Monotremata; family Tachyglossidae; genus Tachyglossus; species Tachyglossus aculeatus. The sequence continues at coordinate 52,222,359 of NC_052087.1, read as the reverse complement.
CCCCCCTGCTTCCCCTCCTCCTCTGCGCCTCCCTCTCTGCCCCCCTCCCCCTCTCCCCCCTCTCCCCCTCTGCCCACTGCCCCCCTCCCTTGCCCCCTCCCCTCCCCCCCCGCCCCCTCCTCCGTGCTCCGCCCCGTTTCCCCCCCCTTGCCCCCTTTCCCCCTGCTCCCCCTTCCCCTGCCCCCTCCCCCTTGCCCCCTCTCCCCCCTTCCCCCCTCCCCCCTGCTTCCCCTCCCCCTCTGCCCCCTCTTCCCCTGCCCCCTCCTCCCTGCTCCCCCCTCCTCCCTGCTTCCTCCCCCCTGCTCCCCCCTCCCCCTGTTTCCCCCCGCCCCTCTCCCCTCCCCTTCTCCCTCCCCCGCCCCCTCCTCCCTGCTCCCCCCTTCCCCTGCCCCCTCCCCCCCGCCCCCTGCTCCCCCCTCCCCCCTTGCCCCCTTTCCCCCTGCTCCCCCTCCCCCTGCCCCCTCTCCCCCCTTCCCCCCTCCCCCCTGCTTCCCCTCCCCTTCTCCCCCCCTGCCCCCTCCTCCCTGCTCCCCCCTCCCCCTGTTTCCTCCCCCCCCTTTCTCCCCTCCCCCCTGCTCCCCCTCCCCCCGGGCCCAGCCGGTCGGTGGGCGGGTCCCGCCGAGGGCCCCGGCCGGTTGAAGCCGTTTGAGCACCTGCTCCGCGCCCACCGACTGACCGCCCGTGTCCTCCCTCCCGTGGGGGCGCCCAGTCCATCGCCATGCGGCTCCTCCTCCGCCTGGGGTCGGCGCTGACCCGTCGGGGCCCCGGGACCCGCGGCCCCCCCGGCGCCCTCCCGCTGTCCACCCGGCCCGCCCGGACCCCCACCTCGCCCAAGGTCAGCACCCCCGGGGGACCGGGGGGGATCGGGGGGGCCAAGCCCGGAGGCCGACGCGGAGGGGGCGGGCATTGGGGCGCCCCTCGTGCCTTCTGGACGATGGACTGAGCGCCGCACTGACCGCCTGGGAAGGGCAAATGGGCAACGGACAGCCACGGCCCCTACCCACACTCTCCCTTAGCAATCGTATGGATTGAGCGCCTACTATCATCATCATCAATCGTATTTATTGAGCGCTTACTATGTGCGGAGCACCGCACTAAGCGCTTGGGAAGTACCAATTGGCAACATAGAGAGACGGTCCCTACCCACCAGTGGGCTCACAGGCTAAAAGAGCAGGTGCAGAGCACTGAACTGAGCGCTTGGGAAGGACAAATCGGCAACAGAGACGGGCCTTTCCCAGCCTCTCCCTTGTCATCAATCAATCAATCGTATTTATTGAGCGCTTACTATGTGCGGAGCACCGCACTAAGCGCTTGGGAAGTACAAATTGGCAACATAGAGAGACAGTCCCTACCCACCAGTGGGCTCACAGGCTAAAAGAGCAGGTGCAGAGCACTGAACTGAGCGCTTGGGAAGGACAAATCGGCAACAGAGACGGGCCTTTCCCAGCCTCTCCCTTGTCATCAATCAATCAATCAATCGTATTGAGCGCTTACTATGTGCAGAGCACTGTACTAAGCGCTTGGGAAGTACAAATTGGCAACATACAGAGACAGGCCCTACCCAACAGTGGGCTCACAGTCTAAAAGACTGTGCCCAGAGCAGCGACTTGCCCAAGGTCACAGAGCAGACAAGTTGAGGAGCAGGGTCCCCGACCTTCCGCGTCATCGCCTTTATTGAGCGCCTACTGGGTGCAGAGCACTGAACTGAGCGCTTGGAAAGGACAAATCGGCAACAGAAACGGTCCTTCCCCAGCCTCTCCCTTGTCATCGCCTTTATTGAGCGCCTACTGGGTGCAGAGCACTGAACTGAGCGCTTGGGAAGGACAAATCGGCAACAGAGACGGCCCCTCCCCATCCCCTCCCCTGGGATCCTATTTATTGAGCGCCCACTGGGTGCAGAGCGCCGGACTGAGCGCTTGGGAAGGACAAATCAATCAATCAATCAATCGTATTGATTGAGCGCTTACTGTGTGCAGAGCACTGGACTAAGCGCTTGGGAAGTACAAATTGGCAACACATAGAGACAGTCCCTACCCAACAGTGGGCTCACAGTCTAAAAGGAGGAGACGGAGAACATAAACCGAACATACCAACAAAATAAAATAAATAGGATAGAAATGTACAAGTAAAATAAAGAAATAGAGTAATAAATATGTATGTACAAATCGGCAGCAGAGACGGCCCTTTCCCAACCTCTCCCCTGGAATCGTATTTATTAAGCGCCTATTGGGTGCAGAGCGCTGAACTGAGCGCTTGGGAAGGGCAAATAACGGATTTATTTATTTATTACTCTATTTATTTGTTTTACTTGTACATATCTATTCTATTTATTTTAATTTTGTTAGTATGTTTGGTTTTGTTCTCTGTCTCCCCCTTTTAGACTGCGGGCCCGCTGTTGGGTAGGGGCTGTCTCTATGTGTTGCCAACTTGGACTTCCCAAGCGCTTAGTCCAGTGCTCTGCACATAGTAAGCGCTCAATAAATACGATTGATGATGATGATAGATGCGGTCCCTACCCAGCCTCCCCCTTGTAATCGTATTTATTGAGTGCCTACTGTGTGCAGAGCGCTGGACTGAGCGCTTGGGAAGGGCAGATTGGCAACGGATAGAGACGGTCCTTACCCAGCCTCTCCCCCTGGAATGGTATTTATTGAGCACTCACTGTGTGCAGAGCACTGGACTAGACGCTCGGGAGGGACAAATCGGCAACCTAGAGAGAATCCCTCCCCCCTGGGGGGCTCGGAAAGGCCCAGTCCGACCTTGAGGGGCGTCCTGTAGCGAGGCCTGTCCTCGGATGTGGTTTTGTGGCGCCCTTGGGTGTACTTCCCAAGCGCTTAGTACAGTGCTCTGCACATAGTAAGCGCTCAATAAATACGATTGATGATGATGATGATGACCCCGGGCCAACCGGGGGGTCGCAGGGGGTCTCCCCCCACCCTTGCAAGTTTCTGTCCGGCCCCCGGAGGGTGGGGAGGACGATGAGGAAGTTTGGAGCCATTGTGCCTGGGGCCAACCCCACGTACCAGGAAAGGGTGGTTTCCAGGCCCCCCCCCTGCGTCCTGTGACTGAACCCCAGCCTGGGCGGGGCCCGCTGACCTTGGTCCAGAGAAAGGGGTCTTTCCCGGAAGAGGGGCAGGCATCCTTGGGAAAAATCATAATACCTGCGGGGTGGGTGAAGAGCTTATTGTGTGCCAGGCACTGTACTAAGCGCCCGGGGGGTGGGTGCAAGCCCATCGGGTTGGACGCAGGCCCCGTCGCACCTGGGGCCCGCAGTCGCCATCCCCATTTTACAGAGGCCCAGAGAGGTGAAGGAACTCATAGAGCTATAATTCTATTTATTCTGACGGTATTGCCACCTGTCTACCTGTTTTAATAATAGCATATGTATATATGTTTGTACATATTTATTACTCTATAATAATAGCATATGTATATATGTTTGCATATTTATTACTCTATTTTACTTGTACACATCTATTCTATTTATTTTATTTTGTTAGTATGTTTGGTTTTGTTCTCTGTCTCCCCCTTCTAGACTGTGAGCCCACTGTTGGGTAGGGACTGTCTCTATACGTTGCCAGCTTGTACTTCCCAGGCGCTTAGTCCAGTGCTCTGCACACAGGAAGCGCTCAATAAATACGATTGATTGATTGATTGGTAGTGCCCATGCTGGCCGATGGCCTTTTGGACTGTGAGCCCACTGTTGGGTAGGGACTGTCTCTATATGTTGCCAACTTGGACTTCCCAAGCGCTTAGTCCAGTGCTCTGCACACAGTAAGCGCTCAATAAATACGATTGATTGATTGATTGATTGGTAGTGCCCATGCTGGCCGATGGCCTTTTGGACTGTGAGCCCACTGTTGGGTAGGGACTGTCTCTATATGTTTCCAACTTGGACTTCCCAAGCGCTTAGTCCAGTGCTCTGCACACAGTAAGCGCTCAATAAATACGATTGATTGATTGACTGATTGATTGATGGCCCAGATTGGCGAGCTATTTAGAGAGCGAGGCCCCGGCCCTCCAATGGCAGAGGGGTCAAGAGTGGGCCGGGGGTCCGCCTTGGCCCCCCAGCCTCAGGACGACGACGACAACGACCTCCCGCCCCTCCCTGCAGCAGGCCGGAGCAGAGGCAGACCGAGGACTGCAATGCAGCAGCGGGCACGGGCCCAGCCGCTCGGGATAAAACAATGTTGGCAATGTTGGCGCGGGGAGGGACGAAGGGGGACGTCCAGCCCCTCAGGGACCCTGCTGCAAGTCACGAGGACCCGGGTTCCAATCCTGCCCCTGCCACTTAATAATAATGGCATTTATCAAGCGCTTACTATGTGCAAAGCACTGTTCTAAGCGCTGGGGAGGTTACAAGATGATCAGGTTGTCCCACGTGGGGCTCACAGTCTTCATCCCTATTTTACAGATGAGGTCACTGAGGCCCAGAGAAGTGAAGTGACTTAACCAAAGTCACCCAGCTGACAAGTGGCAGGGCCGGGATTTGAACCCACGACCTCTGACTCCAAAGTCCGGGCTCTTTCCACTGAGCCACGCTGCTTCTCTGCCGGGTGACCCTGGGCAAGCCGCTTCACTCCTCCGGGCCTCAGTTCCCTCATCGGTACAATGCGGATTGAGGCCGTGAGCCCTATATAATAATCATGATGGCGTTTATTAAGCGCTTACTATGTGCAAAGCACTGTTCTAAGCGCAGGGGAGGTTACAAGGTGATCAGGTTGTCCCGCGGGGGGCTCACGGTCTTAATCCCCATTTTACAGGTGAGGTAACTGAGGGACAGAGAAGTCAAGTGACTTGCCCAAAGTCACACAGCTCACAAGTGGTGGAGCCGGGATATATCCTGTATATATGTTGGTACATATTTATTACTCTATTTATTTTATTATGTTTGGTTTTGTTCTCTGCCTCCCCCTTCTAGACTGTGAGCCCACTGTTGGGTAGGGACCGTCTCTATATGTTGCCAACTTGGACTTCCCAAGCGCTTAGTACAGTGCTCTGCACACAGTAAGTGCTCAATAAATACGACTGATGATGATGATATATGTTGGTACATATTTTTTACTCTATTTTACTTGTACATATCTATTCTATTTATTTTATTAATGTTTGGTTTTGTTCTCTGTCTCCCCCTTCTAGACTGTGAGCCCACTGTTGGGTAGGGACCATCTCTATATGTTGCCAACTTGTACTTCCCAAGCGCTTAGTACAGTGCTCTGCACACAGTAAGTGCTCAATAAATACGACTGATTGATTGATTTGAACCCATGACCTCTGACTCCAAAGCCCGGGCTCTTTCCACTGAGCCACGCTGCTTACCTCATCTGTAATCCCCGTTCTGCTAAGCACTTACTATGGGCCAAGCATTGTTCTACGCGCTGGGGTAGATCCAAGGTAATCAGGTTGTCCCACGTGGGGCTCATAGTCTTCATCCCCATTTTACAGATGAGGGAACTGAGGCACAGAGAAGTGACTTGCCCAAAGTCACACAGCTGGTTAAGTGGCAGAGCCGGGATTAGAACCCACAGTCTCCAACTCCCAAGCCCGGGCTCTTTCCAGTGAGCCACACTGTAAGCGCTTAGTACAGTGCTCAAGCGCTTAGCACAGTGCTCTGCACACAGTAAGCGCTCAATAAATACGATTGATTGATTGCTTCTCAACCCTAGGGCGCAGTACAGTGCCTGGCACCGCGTAGGCATGTAACAAATACCATTATTATCGTTATTAGGAGTCAGAGGACCCGCGTTCTAATGCTCTCCGCAACTCGCCTGCTGTGTGACTTTGGGATGGTTACTTGGCTACTCTGGGCCTCCGTTTCCTCAACTGTAAAATGGGGGTTCAGTACTTGTTCACTTAGACCGTGATGTCCGACCTGATTGATTATGTTGCCAATTTGTACTTCCCAAGCGCTTAGTACAGTGCTCTGCACATAGTAAGCGCTCAATAAATACGATTGATGATGATGACTGATATGTATCTATCCCAGCGCTTACTATATGCCAGGCACTGTACTAAGCGCTAGGGTAGATACAAGCTAATCAGGTTGAACACAGTACCGTAAAAAAAAGGGCCAGGAGCCAAGTCTGCCCCACCCTGTACTATGCCACCCTGTAGACTGTAAGCTCCTTGTGGGCAGGGAACACGTCCATTAACTGTTATATTGGACTCTTCCAAGCGCTTAGTACAGTGCTCTGCATACAGTAAGGGCTCAGTAGAGACCACTGATGGACAGAAGCGGGCCCTGTCTGGGGGGCTGGGGGGGCCCATCCCCGGCCTGGCTGCCGTCATCCTCTCTCCGTCCTTGTCACCCCGGGCGGGAAGACAGACACCATCCGTCTGAGAAGCAGCACGGTGTAGTGGTTAGAACACCGAGGCTGGGAGTCACAAGGTCACGGGTTCTAATCCTGACCCCCGCCACTTGTCTGCTGCGTGACCTTGGACAAGTCACCTCACTGTGCCTCAGTTCCCTCATCTGAAAAACGGGGATGGAGACTGTGAACCCCCCGTGGGACAGGGACCGTGTCCAGCCTCATTTGCTTGTAGCCACTCCAGCGCTTAGTACAGTTCCTGGCACATAGAAAGCACTTAATTATCATTAGTACCATCATCATCATCATCAATCGTATTTATTGAGCGCTTACTGTGTGCAGAGCACTGGACTAAGCGCTTGGGAAGTACAAATTGGCAACATAGAGAGACAGTCCCTACCCAACAGTGGGCTCACAGTCTAAAAGGGGGAGACAGATATATGTATATATGTTTGTACATATTTATTACTCTATTTATTTATTTTATTTGTAAATATCTATTCTATTTATTTTATTTTGTTAGTATGTTTGGTTTTGTTCTCTGTCTCCCCCTTTTAGACTGTGAGCCCACTGTTGGGTAGGGACTGTCTCTATATGTTGCCAATTTGTACTTCCCAAGCGCTTAGTACAGTGCTCTGCACATAGTAAGCGCTCAATAAATACGATTGATGATGATGATGATGATAATAATGGCATTTATAAAGCGCTTACGATGTGCAAAGCCCTGGGGAGGTCACAAGGGGCTCACAGTCTTCATCCCCATTTTACGGATGAGGTCACCGAGGCCCAGAGAAGTGAAATGACTTCCCCAAAGTCACACAGCTGACAAGTGGTGGAGGCGGGATTTGAACCCATGACCTCTCACTCCAAAGCCCGGGCTCTTTCGATTGACCCAAGCTCCATCTCTCCTACCCCCAGGGCTGCTGATCAGACCCGCTCCTGACCAAGTCTCCCCACCCGCACCGGACAGACATCACCACCCTCCGGGCTGTGAATTGGACCCTCTGTTCACCATACCCCCACCCCCAAAAAAAACCATTGGCACTGGGCATATAGGCAGAGAAGTCACTTCCCTTCTCTGGGCCTCAGTGACCTCATCTGTAAAATGGGTATTAAGACTTTGAGCCCACAGTGGAACAACCCGATCACCTTGTAACCTCCCCAGCAGCTTAGAACAGTGCTTGGCACATAGTAAGCGCTTAATAAACGCTATTATTATTATTATCACAAGCAAATCAGGTTGGACGCGGTCCCTGACCCACATATGGTCTCAATCCCCATTTTACAAATGAGGTCAGTGAAGTGAAATGACCTCTCCCCCTCGCCCCCCTCCATCCCCCCTTCTTACCTCCTTCCCTTCCCCGCAGCACCTGTATATATGTTTGTACATATTTATTACTCTATTTATTTTACTTGTACATATCTATTCTATTTATTTTGTTAGTATGTTAGGTTTTGTTCTGTCTTCCCCTTTTAGACTGTGAGCCCACTGTTGGGTAGGGACTGGCTCTATATGTTGCCAATTTGTACTTCCCAAGCGCATAGTACAGTGCTCTGCACATAGTAAGCGCTCAATAAATACGATTGATGATGATGATGATGATGACTTTGTCCAAGGTCACGTGGGGGGGGCGAGGGGAGGCGACTGAGTCCGCGTGTGACTTTCTGTCTGTCTGTCTCCGGGTCCAGGAGCAGGGCATCGGCCTCACGGTGTTCTTCGTCACCTTCCTGACCCCGATGGCCTACATCCTGTCCAACCTGGAGAACTACAAGAAGGGCTCCGGTGCATAACGACCCGCAGACCCGAGCTGCGCTGCCCACCTGCCCGCCCGCCCGCCCACCATGGCAACGGAGCACTGACCATTAAATCATTCTTTCCCTGAGCACGGCTCCTCTGGTTCTTCCCCACGGCGCTGAGAGGCAGGAAGGGCGGGTTGGTCGGAAAGGGAGAAGAGACTGGGCCTGCATCAGCCCACTCTACGCCCATTGCGGGCAGGGAATGTGTCTACTGAGAGCTCACCTCCTCCAGGAGGCCTTCCCAGACTGAACCCCTTCCTTCCTTTCCCCCTCTCTATCCCCCCCATCTTACCTTCTTCCCTTCCCCACAGCACCTGTATATATGTATATGTTTGTACATATTACTCTATTTTACTTGTACATATCTATTCTATTTATTTTGTTAGTATGTTTGGTTTTGTTCTCTACTGAGAGCTCACCTCCTCCAGGAGGCCTTCCCAGACTGAACCCCTTCCTTCCTCTCCCCCTCTCCATCCCCCCCATCTTACCTCCTTCCCTTCCCCACAGCACCTATATATATATGTATATGTTTGTACATATTTATTACTCTAACTTGTACATATCTATTCTATTTATTTTATTTTTTTAGTATGTTTGGTTTTGTTCTCCATCTCCCCCTTTTAGACTGTGAGCCCACAGTTGGGTAGGGACCGTCTCTATATGTTGCCAACTTGCACTTCCCAAGTGCTTAGTACAGTGCTCTGCACACAGTAAGCGCTCAATAAATACGATTGATTGATTGTTATGCTGCACTCTCCCAAGTGCTTGGTACAGTGTTCTGCACACAATAGGCACTCACTAAATACACCTGAACGAATGATACAGCCACCAGCCTTCCACCTGCTGCCTCCTGACAGTCACAGTCTAATAGCTAGAACACAGACCTGGGAATCACGAGGACCTGGGTTCTAATTCTGTTCTGCCACTGGGCAGCTGTATGGCCTTGGGCAAGTCAATCAATCAATTGTATTTATTGAGCGCTTACTGTGTGCAGAGCACTGTACTACGCGCTTGGGAAGTACAAGTTGGCAACATATAGAGACGGACCCTACCCAACAGCGGGCTCACAGTCGCTTCTCGGAGCCTCAGTCCCCTCAGCTGCAGAATGGGGATTAAGACTGTGAGCCCCGTGTGGGGACAACAACTGTGTCCGGCCTGATTAGCTTGTATAATAATAATAATAATAATGGCATTTATTAAGCGCTTACTATGTGCAAAGCACCGTTCTAAGCGCTGGGGAGGTTACAAGGTGATCAGGTTGTCCCACGGCGGGGGGCTCACAGTCTGAATCCCCATTTTCCAGATGAGGTCACTGAGAAGTGACTTGCCCAAAGTCACACAGCTGACATGAGGCGGAGCTGGGATTTGAACCCATGACCTCTGACTCCAAAGCCCGGGCTCTTTCCACTGAGCCACGCTGCTTCTCATAAGCGTACCTGTACAAACATATATACAGGTGCTGTGGGGAGGGGACGGAGGTAGGGCAGGGGGGATGGCACATAGTAAGTGCGTAACAAATTAGTACAGTGCTCTGCACACAGTAAGCGCTCAATAAATACGATTGAATGAAATGGCACAATTATCAGTAACCTGCCACGGGCCTCACCAGCCGGCCACCTCCGTCCCGCTATCCACGGTCCGTCACACCATGCTGAGAAAGGCGGCCAGGTGGCCACCATGTTTAGACGCCTCCACCGCTCTGCACCTTGTGTCCCCAAGGACGGCGGGGACTCGCCTACCGATGAAGGTTGGCCCCGATCCCTGCTCCTTCCCAAGGGAGGGAAGTGCCAGTTGGCAGACCTCACCTTTCCGAGGTGGGTTTTGGGAGCGGCCCGCACAGTTCAAACACAACCAGCCAAATAGAGCTGTGGTGCACCCTGGCAGGCTGCCACAGTCCTCCCAAGGCCAGAGGGGTAATAATAGCAATGATAATCGTGGCACCTGTTAAGCACTCACTATGAGCCAGGCGCCGTACTAAGCGCCGCGGGGAAGAGCCCAAGCTTTGAAGTCGGAGGTCATGGGTTTCAATCCCAGCTCCGCCAACTGTCAGCTGTGTGACTTTGGGCAAGCCGCTTCACTTCTCTGCGCCTCAGTGACCTCGTCTGTAAAATGGGGATTAAGACTGTGAGCCCACAATAATAATAATAATGATGGCATTTATTAAGCGCTTACTATGTGCAAAGCACTGTTCTAAGCGCTGGGGAGGTAACAAGGTGATCAGGTTGTCCCATGGGGGGCTCACAGTCTTAATCCCCATTTTACAGATGAGGTGACAGGGAAGTTAAGTGACTTGCCCAAAGTCACACAGCTGACAATTGGCAGAGCTGGGATTTGAACCCAGGACCTCTGACTCCAAAGCCCGGGCTTTTCCCACTGAGCCACGCTGCTTCCCTACCTGATCACCTTGTAACCTCCCCAGCAGCTTAGAACAGTGCTTGGCACATAGTAGGCGCTTAATAAACGCCATTATTATTATTACAAGCAAACCAGGTTTGGACGCGGTCCCTGTCCCACGTGGGGCTCACAGTCTCAATCCCCATTTTACAAATGAGGTCACAGGGGCCCGGAGAAGTGAAATGACTTTGTCCAAGGTCACGTAGGTGACGAGCTCCCCGGGGGTCCCTCGGCCCTTTCCGGATCAAACTTTCTCCCAGTTTGAGCTCTCCGGGGGCCCGACCCAGAGGCCCGGGCTGACTTCCCCAAATCCACCTCCCCTTTGGAGAAAAACTGGGGGTGGAGGGAGGTGACTGACAGGGGGAACTGCCCAGAAAACATTTCCCAACCCAGAACCGAGCTGCACGAAGACCCTCCGCGCTCGTCCAGCCCGCCAACAGGACAGCGTGGGGCAGAGGGGAGGAAGGCAAAGAAGTTTATTCCAGCAGGATTCCTGTACCACACTTTTAAAATGTTCATAAAAGACGAGCCCAAACCAACGGGGATATAAAAACCAAACTTCCGCTAGGTTACATTTCCGACTTCTCAAAGACGAGCGGCCAAGGGGGCCGGGGTTGGGAGGCGGCTTCCTCCGCGGGAACGGGGGCAGGAAGCCGCGGCTTCTGCCCTCTGGCCGGTGGAGGGGTTGGGGGTGGGAGGTGGGGGGGGTGGCAGCCCCCCGGGGCTCAGGGAGGGTGGCAAGCACTCCTCCAGCACCCTCCAGGCTGGTAAAAACAAACCCTTTGCCACCTGTTCGGGCTCGGAGCCGACCCGCCCCCCCCCACCCCACCCTCCCGGAGTAGCCGCACTCTAAAAATAACGGACCCGCCCCCACGGGGGTCCGCTCCGGCTCCCGGAGTCGCTGCCTTTCGGGCGGCCCCGCTCCAGACACCGGAGGTGGCGGCGCGGAGGAGGTGGCTGAGCCTCTCCGGACGAGCATCGGGAAGCGGGGCTTGCACCCCCTCCCCCGGAAGAGGATCCGGTCCGGAGTCGGGCGGCGTGGGGGCCTCCGGCCCGGGACCCTCCCCTCCCCTTCCCTCCCTCTAGGTGAGGATGTCGTGGGCCTGGTGCTCCACCAGCATCTCCATGCTCTTCACGTCCGTGCACCACGATTCCAGCCGCTCTTTCATCCCCTTGATCTGGAACACACGCGCCCGTGCGGGGCTGGGGAAACCGAGGCCGGGGCGGAGGGGGGGTGGGGGGCACGCGCCGCCTCCCCCCGACCCTCCTGGGAAGAGGGCAGGCTCCGCAGGGCCTCGCCCCATGAAGGAACGTGCCATTAATAGACTCCTGGGGTGGGAGGGGAGTCGGGGGCTACGACTTGGCCTGCCCGGGATGGAACCCAACACCCGAATTCTTCCCATGGGACATCCCGCCTCCAAACCGGGTTGGACGGAGAAGGCCTACGTCTCTGGCATCCTCCTCCTCCTCTTGGTGTCCGGCTGGGCAAGCCTCACTGCCCACCCTTACCCGGGGCCAGCGTCTGCCTCACTCTTGCTCTCCGGGCTTGCCCACATCCCCGCCCCAGCTGTGGCAGCTCCCTGAACACAGCTCCCCTGCCTCTAATAATAATAATGATGGCATTTATTAAGCGCTTACTATGTGCAGAGCACTGTTCTACGCGCTGGGGAGGTTACAAGGAGATCAGGTTGTCCCACGGGGGGGGGCTCACGGTCTTAATCCCCATTTTACAGATGAGGGAACTGGGGCACAGAGAAGTGACTTTGCCAATTGTCTGCTGTGTGACTTTGGGCGAGCCGGGATTCAAACCCATGACCCGGCTCCAAAGCCCGGGCTCTTTATAATAATGATGGCATTTCTTAAGCGCTTACTACGTGCAAAGCACTGTTCTAAGCGCTGGGGGAGGTTACAAGGTGATCAGGTTGTCCCTCGGGGGGCTCACAGTCTTAATCCCCATTTTACAGATGAGGTAACTGAGGCCCAGAGAAATTAAGTGACTTGTCCAGTCACACAGCTGACAATTGGCAGAGCCGGGATTCAAACCCATGACCCGACTCCAAAGCCCGGGCTCTTTCCACTGAGCCACGCTGCTTCTCTAGACTGTAAGCTCACCGTGGGCAGGGAATGTGTTTAGAGTTGTATTCTCCCAAGCGCCTAGTCCAGTGCTCTGCGCACAGTCAGCGCTCAATAAATACAACAATGAATGAGTGGATGTTGATCCACCCTCTTTGCTTCAACCGGGCCTCCTCAAAGGAAGGGGAAGAAGAGGAAGCACTCCTGAGGGAGTGACTTTGGGCAAATCACTTCACTTCTCTGTGCCTCAGTTACCTCATCTGGAAAACGGGGATCATCATCATCATCATCAATCGTATTTATTGAGCGCTTACTGTGTGCAGAGCACTGTACTAAGCGCTTGGGAAGTCCAAGTTGGCAACATCTAGAGACAGCCCCTACCCAACAGTGGGCTCACAGTCTAAAAGGGGGAGACAGAGAACAAAACCAAACATACTAACAAAATAAAATAGATAGAATAGATATGTACAAGTAAAATAAATAGAGTAATAAATATGTACAAACATATATACAGGTGCTGTGGGGAAGGGAAGGAGGTAAGATGGGGGGGATGGAGAGGGGGACGAGGGGGAGAGGAAGGAAGGGGCTCAGTCTGGGAAGGCCTCCTGGAGGAGGTGAGCTCTCAGCAGGGCCTTGACTGTGAGCCCCCCGTGGGACAAAGTGGGGCTCTTTCCACTGAGCCACGCTGCTTCTCTAGACTGTAAGCTCACCATGGGCAGGGAATGTGTCTGTTTAGAGTTGTATTCTCCCAAGCGCCTAGTCCAGTGCTCTGCACATAGTAAGCGCTCAATAAATACGACTGATTGATTGACAACCTGATCACCTTGTAACCTCCCCAGTGCTTAGGACAGTGCTTGGCACATAGTAAGCGCTTAATAAATGCCATCATGATGATGATGATGATGATGATGATGATGATGATTCCCAAAGGCCCGCCCGCCCCCAGGCAGAGTGGTGCCCGCCGCCTCACCTGCTGTAGGTCCAGCACCCGCGGCTGCACCCAGGTCATGTGTACCCGCCTGTCCACCTCGTCGATGCTGCCCTTCAACAGCCCCACCGACAAGGCCTTCATCACTAGGAGCTCCACCTGGACACCCGCAGACCAAGGCGCCGTCCGTCCGGGCCCGTTGCCGAGGGCCACCGGATCGGACCTCGCGGGGGACGGACCCACGTGCCCATCCCCCGGGGGGGGGGCCGCATCCCCCTCCCCACCCCGGCCTCACCTCGTTCACGGTGACTTTGGCACTTTTGGCAATTTCCTCAAAGGTCAGCTGCCGGTGGTTGGCGGGTCGGGTAAAGGTCATCTGCAGCAAAGGGGAAGGAGGAAACTTTGGTCCCAGGAGTCCGGTTAATAATTAATGAGGACTGTGGTATTTGTTCAAGTTCTTACGAGGTGCCAAGCCCTATAGTAAGCGCTGGGGTAGATGTAAGTAACAATAATAATAATAATGATGGTATTGGTTAAGTGCTTACTATGTTCCAAGCACTGTTTTAACCGCCGGGGGAGATACAAGGCAATCAGGTTTCCCACATTGGGGCTCACAGTCTTAACCCCATTTTACAGATGAGGTAACTGAGGCACAGAGAAGCGCCCAAAGTCACACAGCAGACAAGTGGTGGGGTTAGGATTAGAACCCACGACTTCTGACTCCCAAGACCGTACTCTTTCTACGGAGCCACGCTGCTTCCCATAAGAGAATCAGTGGGTCTAAGTAGGAGGAAGAACAAGGTTTTGAATCCCCATTCTGCGGATGAGGGAACTGAGGCCCAGAGGCGTTAGGTGACTCACCCCTGGTCACACAGCGGATAAGTGGCGGTGCTGGATTTAGAACTCTGGTCCTCTGACTTCCAGCCTCGGGCTCTTTCCACTAGGCCACAATGGGCTGGAAGGGTCATCTGCTGACTGTAAGCTCCGTTTTGGGCAGGAAATGTGCCTACTGTCGTATTGTACTCTCCCAAGTGTTTTATGATGGCATTTATTAAGCGCTTACTATGTGCAAAGCGCTGTTCTAAGCGCTGGGGAGGTTACAAGGTGATCAGGCTGCCCCGCAGGGGGCTCACAGTCTTAATCCCCATTTTACAGATGAGGTAACTGAGGCCCAGAGAAGTGAAGGGACTTGCCCAAAGTCACCCAGCTGACAATTGGCGGAGCCGGGATTTGAACCTCTGACCTCTGACTCCAAAGCCCGGGCTCTTTCCACTGAGCCACGCTTAGTACAGTGCTCTGCACACAGTAAGGGCTCTGTAAATATAGCTGAGTGAACTGAATGAATGCCTTACTGGGCATTTTTTCCATGCCCCCACATTAAGCAGTGTGGCTCAGTGGAAAGAGCCCGGGCTTTGGAGTCAGAGTTCATGGGTTCAAATCCCGGCTCCGCCACTTGTCAGCTGGGTGACTTTAGGCAAGTCACTTCACTTCTCTGGGCCTCAGTTCCCTCATGTGTAAAATGGGGATTAAGACTGTGAGCCCCCCGTGGGACAACCTGATCACCTTGTAACCTCCCCAGGGCTTAGAACAGTGCTTTGCACACAGTAAGCACTGTACATATTTGTTACTCTATTTTACTTGTACATATCTATTCTATTTATTTTATTTTGCTAGTATGGTTTTGTTCTCTGTCTCCCCCTTTTAGACTGTGAGTCCACTACTGGGCAGGGACCGTCTCTATATGTTGCCAACTTGTACTTCCCAAGCGCTTAGTACAGTGCTCTGCACACAGTAAGCGCTCAATAAATACGATTGATGATGATGATGATGTACTGAGCGCTTGGGAAGTACAAGTTGGCAACATATAGAGACAGTCCCTACCCAACAGTGGGCTCACAGTCTAAAAGGAGGAGACAGAGAACAAAACTGAACATACCAACAAAATAAAATAAATAGAATAGATATGTACAAGTAAAATGAATAAATATAGTAATAAATATGTACAGACATGTATACATATATACAGGCTGTGGGGAAGGGAAGGAGGTAAGATGGGGGGATGGAGAGGGGGACGAGGGGGAGAGGAAGGAAGGGGCTCAGTCAAGTCACTTGACTGACAATCAATCAATCGTATTTATTGAGCGCTTACTGTGTGCAGAGCACTGTACTAAGCGCTTGGGAAGTACAAGCTGGCAACATCTAGAGACAGTCCCTACCCAACAGTGGGCTCACAGTCTAGAAGGGGGAGACAGAGAACAAAACCAAACATACTAACAAAATAAAATAGAATAGATAGGTACAAGCAAAATAAATAAATAAATAAATAAATAGAGTAATAGTAATAGTAATAAATAAATGCCATCATTATTCCTGGGATGGCTTTTAAGCCGGGACCCGGGGTCACCAGGCTAGGGGCCGAAGGCTCCTCACCCCAAGGCTCCAATCTCTCCAGTGTGGGCCACAGGACGGTGGCCAATGGCCCCGCCGGGTGACCGCACAGTCCGACCGACCCTAGAACGGCTCGGGTCAGGGATTTAGCCTGGACTCAATCAATCAATCAATCAGTCACATTTATTGAGCGCTTACTGTGTGCAGAGCACCGTGCTAAGCGCTTGGGAAGTCCAAGTTGGCAACATCTGGAGACGGTCCCTACCCAACAGCGGGCTCACAGTCTAGAAGGGGGAGACAGAGAACAAAACAAAACATATTAAAAAAATAAAATAAATAGAATAAATATATGTACAAGACTCACCTCCATGAGGCACAGCAGCTGGCTCTTCTGCAGGAGGAGAGCTTCGTTGGCAGCCAGGTCCGGCTGCAAAACAAGACGGGGAGGCCCACGTGAGGCAGGAGGCCCCCGGCACGTTCACCTCCGGTTGCCACCCACCCCCCGGGCCCCCAGACAATCAATCAATCAATCAATCGTATTTATTGAGCGCTTACTATGTGCAGAGCACTGTGCAGACACACTCCATCGGCCACACCTGGGGGTGGGGAGACTGCACGAGGGGGCAGTGGGAAGGAGGGAGGAAAAGGGGTGCAGACCCCGGCTCCGACGCCGTGCCCGAGCCGTCTCCTGACCCCGCGGTGCACTTAATCCGGCCAGGCTGCAGAACCCGAGCCCAACCTCTAGCAAGAATAATAATAAATAATAATGGCATTTATTAAGTGCTTACTATGTCCAAAGCACCGTTCTAAGCGCTGGGGAGGTTACAAGGTGATCAGGTTGCCCCACAGGGGGCTCACAGTCTTCATCCCCATTTGACAGATGAGGGAACTGAGGCCCAGAGAAGTGACTTGCCCAAAGCCACCCAGCTGACAATTGGCGGAGCCAAGATTTGAACCCACACCCTCTGACTCCAAAGCCCGGGCTCTTTCCACTGAGCCACGCTGCTGCTTCTAGACTGTGAGCCCACTGTTGGGTAGGGACTGTCTCTATTTGTTGCCAACTTGTACTTCCCAAGCACTTAGTATAGTGCTCTGCACACAGTAAGCGCTCAATAAATACGATTGATTGATTGATTGATTGTTGGGTAGGGACTGTCTCTATATGTCGCCAACTTGTACTTCCCAAGTGCTTAGTACAGTGCTCTGCACACAGTAAGTGCTCAATAAATACGATTGGTTGATTGATTGATTGTTGGGTAGAGACTCTCTATATGTTGCCAACTTGTACTTCCCAAGCACTTAGTACAGTGCTCTGCACACAGTAAGCGCTCAATAAATACAATTGATTGATTGATTAATGAGCGCCCCACCCAGTCAGTCGGTCAATCCTATTTATTGAGCGCTTACCGTGTGCGGAGCACTATTCCAAGTGCTTGGGGGAGGACAGTATAGCAGAAAAGTTCCCTGTACTGAGCGTGGAGCGGCGAGCTCGGGATGGACCGGCTCGCCAGCCTGAGCGGCCACAATGATGGCCTGTGAAATCAATCAATCAATCAATCAACCAACTGTGAAAGAGCCAAACTGGCGTGAGGGTCCGCAGGGGAAACCCACCTCATCAATCGTATTTATTGAGCGCTTACTGTGTGCAGAGCACTGTACTAAGCGCTTAAACCAGACCTGAACCAGACAACCTGAACCAGACAACGAGCCCCTGCCCTTTTGGCATCTCCTGGGCCCCAGCTCTTTGTGTTTTTGGAGGCCCCCGAGCCCCCCACAAAATATCGACAATGATAATAATGATATTTATTCAGCACTTGCCATAGGCAAAGCACTGGGGTTGATAAAATATAACCAGATCATACACAGCCCCTGGCTCTCATGGGGCTCAGTCTGTGAGGGAGAACTTAATAATAATAATAATGGCATTTGTTAAGCACTTACTATGTGCAAAGCACTGTTCTAAGCGCTGGGGGAGAATACGCGGTGATCAGATTGTCCCACGTGGGGCTCACAGTCTTCACAGTAAGCACTCAGTAAATACGATTGATTGAATGAATGAATGAATCCCCATTTTACAGATGAGGTAATGGAGGCACAGGGAAGTGAAGTGACTTTCATTCACTCAATTGTATTTATTAAGCGCTTACTGTGTGCAGAGCATTGTACTAGGCGCTTTAGTCCCCAGTAACAACAATACCAACTGTGGTATACTCAGCACTTACTATGGACCGAGTACTTTACTAAGTGCTGGGGCAGATACAGGATCAACAGGTCAGACATAGTCTAGGATAGAGATTATGTATATATATGTATATATGTTTGTACATATTTATTACTCTATTTTTTATTTATTTATTTTACTTGTACATATCTATTCTATTTCTTTTATTTTGTTAGTATGTTTGGTTTTGTTCTCTGTCTCCCCCTTTTAGACTGTGAGCCCACTGTTGGGTAGGGACTGTCTCTAGATGTTGCCAATTTGTACTTCCCAAGCGCTTAGTACAGTGCTCTGCACATAGTAAGCGCTCAATAAATACGATTGATGATGATAGAGAACAGGTAATGCATCCCCATTTAACAGATGAGGCCAAGAGAAGCAATAGTAATAATAATTATGGCATTTGTTCATTCATTCATTCATTCAATCGTATTTATTGAGCGCTTACTGTGTGCAGAGCACTGGACTAAGCACTTGGAAAGCACAAGTCGGCAACATATAGAGATGGTCCCTACCCAATAACAGGCTCACATTCATTCATTCAATCGTATTTACTGAGCGCTTCCTGTGTACAGAGCACTGGACTAAGCACTTGGGAAGTACAAGTCGGCAACATATAGAGACGGTCCCTACCCAATAACAGGCTCACATTCATTCATTCAATTGTATTTATTGAGCGCTTCCTGTGTGCAGAGCACTGGACTAAGCACTTGGAAAGTCCAAGTCGGCAACACATACAGACGGTCCCTATCCAATAACAGGCTCACAGTCTAGAAGCGCTTACCAACTGTCAGCTGTGTGACTTTGGGCAAGTCACTTAACGTCTCTGTGCCTCAGTTACCTCATCTGTAAAATGGGAATTAAGACTGTGAGCCCCCCCGCCCACCACCTGTGGGACAACCTGATCACCTCGTAACCTCCCCAGCGCTTATGTGCTTTGCTTTGCACATAGTAAGCGCTTAATACCATTATTATTATTATTATTATTATTACCACCATGTTCCAGGCACTGTACTAAGCGCTGGGGTGGATACAAACAAACAGGTTGGGCAGTCTCTGTCCCACAGGGGCTCATGGTCTCGATCCCCATTTTACCGATGTGGCAACTAAGGCCCAGAGAAGTGAAGTGACTTGTCCAAGATCACACAGCAGGCAAGAGGTGGAGCCGGGATGAGAACCCAGGTGGTCTGACTCCCAGGAAGGGGTGGGGGGTCTTTCCCCTTCTAGACTGTGAGCCCACTGTTGGGTAGGGACTGTCTCTATATGTTGCCCACTTGTACTTCCCAAGCGCTTAGTACAGTGTTCTGCACACAGTAAGCGCTCAATAAATACGATTGACTGATTGATTGATTGACCACCCAACACTGCCCTGAGGACTTAGGGGAAGCAGCATGTTTCAGTGGAAAGAGCCCGGGCTTTGGCGTCAGAGGCCGTGAGTTCAAATTCCGGCTCCGCCACTTGTCAGCTGTGTGACTTTTTCTCTGGGCCTCAGTTCCCTCATCTGTAAAATGGGGATGAATCAATCAATCAATCAATCGTATTTATTGAGCGCTTACTATGTGCAGAGCACTGTACTAAGCGCTTGGGAAGTACAAACTGGCAACACACAGAGACAGTCCCTACCCAACAGTGGGCTCACAGTCTAAAATGGGGAGACAGAGAACAGTACCAAACATACCAACAAAATAAAATAGGATAGAAATGTACAAGTAAAATAAATAAATAAATAAATAAATAGAGTAATAAATATGTACAACCATATATACATCTATACAGGTGCTGTGGGGAAGGGAAGGAGGTAAGATGGGGGGATGGAGAGGGGGGCGAGGGGGAGAGGAAGGAAGGGGATAATGATGGCATTCGCTAAGCGCTTACTATGTGCAAAGCACTGTTCTAAGCGCTGGGGGGTTACAAGGTGTTCAGGATGCCCCCACGGGGCTCACGGTCTTAATCCCCACTTTACAGAGAAGGTAACTGAGGCCCAGTGAAGTGACTTGCCCAAGGTCACACAGGTGAAACTAGGTGGAGCGGGATTCGAACCCCTGACCTCTGACTCCAAAGCCCGGGCTCTTGCCACTGAACCACACTGCTTCTCTATAATGAAGACTGTGAGCCCCTCGTGGGACAACCTGATTACCCTGTATCTACCCCAGCTCTTAGAACAGTGCTTTGCACATAGTAAGCGCTTAACAAATACCATTATTACTATTATTATTATTATTATTGTTATTATTGTTATTATTATTATTATTATTATTTAATGTCCGTACACCTCATCGCTGAGGTGTGGCTTTGCCCTGGCTCCATTCCCGCCAGTCTGCTTAGCCTTCCGCTCTTGGGCTCCCAGAGGGTACGGGGTTTGTAGCTCCCTCGTGCCTGTCCGCCCTCCTTCCCAGCAGACTGTGAGCGCCCTGGACGCCAGGGTCCGTGTCTTACTCAGAGAAGCAACGTGGCTCAGTGGAAAGAGCAACGGGCTTTGGAGCCAGAGGTCACGGGTTCAAATCCCGACTTTGCCAATTGGGTGACTTTGGGCAAGTCAATTTAACTTCTCTGGGCCTCAGTGACCTCACCTGTAAAATGGGGATGAAGACTGTGAGCCCCGCGTGGGACAACCTGTTCACCTTGTAACCTTCCCTAGCGCTTAGAACAGTGCTTTGCACATAGTAAGCACTTAATAAATGCCATCATTATTATTATTACGCAACTGTGTTCTCTACAAAATGGGCCCTGTGTGCCTCCCCCCGCCCCCAACTATTGATAAACTATTGCCAGCTTGTACTTCCGAAGTGCTTAGTACAGTGCTTTGCACGCAGTAAGAGCTCAATAAATACGATTGAATGAATGAATGAATGCTCTGCCCACAGTAAGCACTCAATAAATACGACTGAATGAATGAATGAATGAATGCTCTGCCCACAGTAAGCACTCAATAAATACGACTGAATGAATGAATGCTCTGCCCACAGTAAGCACTCAATAAATACGACTGAATGAATGAATAAATCAAACGTTTTCGGGTCCACGGGGATGAAAGCTGCTGGTTGGGGGCAGGGAATGTGTCTGTTTCTGGTCCAAGCGCTTAGTCCAGTGCTCTGCACATACGATTGAATGAATGAATCCCCATTTTACAGATGAGGTAACTGAGGCACAGAGAAGTGAAGTGACTTTCACAATAAGTACAATTGACTGATTGGTAAAAGCTGTTGGCCCGCCCGGGGCCCCAGTGGTTGGACGAGACGGCCACTGACCTGCTGGCCCCAGGAGGCCTTCAGGGCCTGAAACTTCTCCACGTTGCCGCTGTTGAAGGCAAACAGGGTGTCGATCAGCCATTGCCGGTCAGTGCCGCGCAGGGACTCCAGCACCGGGTGCATGAGCTGGGGAGGAGAGTGGCGTCAGCCTCGGGGCCCGCCCGGACCCCTACTCCCTGGGACGCCGGGCCCCGCGGTCAACTCTGGCTCGCTCACTCACTCACCAGTTCGCCGAAGTTGTAAACCCCTTCGGCCAGCAGTCCGGCGAGGCCCAGGGTGAACGCCCTCTCCTGCTGCTCGGACACTGGAGGGCAATGGGAGACGACCGGATCACCCGGGAGGCGCGGCCCACTCCCCCCACTTTCCAGGATGCCCCTCCAGGGAGAGGGGCCGGGCCCTCCCGCTCGACCCCTTTTCTTGGTTTTGTTCTCCGTCTCCCCCCTTTTAGACTGTGAGCCCACTGTTGGGTAGGGACTGTCTCTATATGTTGCCAACTTGGACTTCCCAAGCGCTCAGTACAGTGCTCTGCACACAGTAAGCGCTCAATAAATACGATTGATGATGATGATGATGACCCCTCAAGTTCTCATCGGGAACCGTGTGCGGGCGTGCACACGTTGGGCACGTGAGGAAGAGCCCCGGCCCGACGGGCTCCGTTCCAGGCCTCGCCCCCCACCCCGGGGCCCGAGACCGGGGTGGGTCGCATCTCCTCAGGGCTCCCACGCCGGGCACCTGGCAGCTCCTTGACGTCGACGCAGCCCAGGAAGCGCAGGGCGTCCTTGTAGTAGGAGGCGTGGTTTCCGACGGTCTGGTAGTATTTGCTGGAGAGGTCGTAGAAGCGGCTGTGGACGGAGGTGACTCCGGGGAGGCCGTTCAGCATCTCCTCCACGTCTTCGATCGTCTCCTGCACACGCGGGTCCCAACACGGGCCTCAGCTGGGCCGGGCCAAGCCCCCCGGGGCCCCCAGCCACGCCACCTCGTTCTTGCCGGGGTCAAGGCCATGCGATGAGCTCCGCATCCAGGACCTTCCAGCTCCCTGCCCACGAGGAGCTTACCCTCTAATGGCGGGGGGTGGGGAAGGGCAGACAGAAACCTGCCTACAGAGGGTAAGGCTCAAATAACTGTTCTTGGAAGCAATGGGGCTGTGCGGTAGAGCCTAGGGGATACAGCCTGGGCCCAGGAGTCGGAAGAACCTGGGTTCTAATCCCGGCTCTACCACATTTCTGCTGTGTGGCCTTGAGCAAGTCACTTCACTTCTCTGGGCCTCAGTGTCCTAATCTACAAAATGGAAATAACAACAATGATGGTGCTTGTTCAGCACTTACTATGTGCCGAGCACTGTTCTAAGCGCTGGCGTAGATACACGGTTATCAGATTGGCCCCAGTGGGGTTCACAGTCTTAATCCCCATTTTCCAGATGAGGGAACTGAGGCCCAGAGAAGTGACTTGGCCCAAGTCACACAGCTGACAAGTGGAGGAGCTGGAATTAGAACCCACGACCCCTGACTCCCAAGCTCGGGCTCTTTCCACTGAGCCACGCTGCTTCTCTCAAGCAGCGGATAAGAGTGTGAGCCCCACGTGGGACAGGGACTTGTGTCCGACCTGATTAACTTGTATCAACCCCAGTGCTTAGAAAAGTGCCTGGCACATAGTAAGCACTTAAATACTATTATTATTATATTATTATCAGTCATCTGGGAATCGCCTGCTCCCATGACCGGTCCCTGGCTCCCCCAGCTCAAGCGGAGAAACTGGAATTCCCAGCCCAGCTCACACAACCCCGCGATGGTGTGTGAATCTCGAGGTGGGCGAAGCGTACCCGGGCTCTCACCCAGAGGTGCCAGCCGAGGTGGCTGGGCTAAGCACCCTATTCTAGCACAAACTCCCAGGCCAGGCTCTGGGGAGTCACCACACTAGCCTCAGGTCCTGGGCCCTGCCAGCCAGCTTCCCTGGCCCACTAGCTAGCCAACCGGCCAGCCAGCCCCGCTGACCTCAAGGCGGGGAAAGAGAAAAACTGGCTGGGAAAAGGACCGACAGTTTCTCAGCCCCAGAGGACCCCGCTGACAGGTCCAAATGGGGCTGGGGGCATTGTTTCAGAGGGAATTTCTAATGGAAAATCCTTTACAGCCACGCCTAGCTCACCCCAATCTAACCCTGGCTGGGGCCGGGCAACAGCTGGGTACCAGCGGGCCTGCTGAAGGGTGTCCCGGGGGGAGAAAGCATGAGATGCCGCGGGGCCGGGCCGATGTCGGCCGGCTCACCTTGGTGACCGGCAGGTCCCCTATGTTTAACTTCAAGGCCCCGATGGCCGTCTTACACAGGATCACGGCCTCATCGCTGCTCTTCACCTGGAAACAAACGGGGCACCGTGTCGGGGCCGAGGAGGGCCGGTCGCGGACGCGGGACGGACGCCGGCACCCAGCCAACGCGAGCTTGGCCAAGTGGTCGCCCCGACCCGGAAGGAGGATTGGCAGAAGGGGGGGGAAGAGAAACAAATCGGGATCACGATGATCTTCGGGGCAGCCCGGATGGACAGGCCGCCTGGGGCTGACCAGAAGCCAAGCACACTCCATGCACCACCCCAAACCACTGGGGTCTTTCGGGTGTACCTTTTCTCGAGTCTTTTCCAGAAAGGTAAGGGCCACGCTGGGATCTAGACAGAGAAAAACAAGGGAACCCACTGGGAAACAGAACTGCCAGGCAGCGCCGCGACCCGGATCAGTTCAACCATTCCATCATATTTATTTAGCGCTTGGGAGAGTACAATACAACAATAAACAGACACATTTCCTGCCCACGATGAGCTTAAAGTCTATAATTCTGCGAGTGAACTCAAGAAGCAGAGATAACCCTCGAACTCTGGCCCGCTCCCGGATAGACTGGCCCTCGGGACCCACTCTTTCTCCTCCAGTCAATCAATCAACCGTATTAATTGAGTGCTTCCTGCGTGCAGGGAGCCAAAAAAATCCCAAAAACCGAGTTTGGTTTCCAGCCGTAGCCCCCCAGCCTCACCTGTCATCTGCCGGACCACATGAAGAATGATTTCTACCAGGGACAGGGGGTTCACTCTGTAATGACAACACGGCCAGTTCTTACACCTGTCCGGCAACGCACGCGGCCCCGGGAACCGGGGCAGAGAACGCAAGGGGGGTCGTACCTGTGCTCGAACTCGCTGATGAAGTTTTCGTAGAGCTGCGAGAGCAGAACCAGAGGGTCAGTTGTGGTGGGGCCACTTTAGTCTGCTCAGTCCATCAGGTTCCCCGCTCCTCCCTCTCTATCAATCACGTATATTTAATCGTATTTCCCCCTTCTTCCCCCCAACCCTCTCCACCAGTTAAATCCCCCTGCTCGCCCTGGTGGGAAGGCCCCGGGACTGGACATCAGGAGACCTAGGCACCACTAGGGCCCACTTCCTGACTGCTGCGCGGCCTTAGGCAGGGCACTGAAGTTCTCTCCGCCTCAGTTTCTTCATCTGTAAAATGGGGATAAAACACCTGCGCTCCCTCCCCTAAACCGGGAGCCCCGTGTGGGACAGAGGCTGGGCCCGATCTGCATGGTTTAGTGGAAGGGGCACGGGCGGAGGAGCCAGAGAACGTGGGTTCTAATCCCGGCTCTGCCAGTTGTCTGCTGTGCGACCTTGGGCAAGCCACTTAACTTCTCTGTGCCTCAGTTACTTTTTCATTCATTCATTCATTCAATCGTATTTATTGAGCGCTTGCTGTGTGCAGAGCACTGGACTAAGCGCTTGGGAAGTACAAGTTGGCAACATACAGAGACGGTCCCTACCCAACAGTGGGCTCACAGTCTGGAAGGGGGAGACAGAGAACAAAACAAAACATATTAACAAAATAAAATAAATGGAACATGTATAAATAAAATAAATAAATAAATACCTCATCTGTAAAATGGAGATTAAGACTGTGAGCCCCACGTGGGACAACCTGATTACCTTGGAACTAGCCCAGCGCTTAGAACAGTGGTTGGCACATCATCATCATCAATCGTATTTATTGAGCGCTTACTGTGTGCAGAGCACTGTACTAAGCACTTGGGAAGTCCAAGTTGGCAACATATAGAGATGGTCCCTACCCAACAGTGGGCTCACAGTCTAGAAGGGGGAGACACAGAACAAAACAAAACATACTAACAAAATAAAATAGAATAAATATGTACAAATAAAATAAATAAATAAATACCTCATCTGTAAAATGGGGATTAAGACTGTGAGCCCCGCGTGGGACAACCTGATTACCTTGGAACTAGCCCAGCGCTTAGAACAGTGGTTGGCACATCATCATCATCAATCGTATTTATTGAGCGCTTACTGTGTGCAGAGCACTGTACTAAGCACTTGGGAAGTCCAAGTTGGCAACATATAGAGATGGTCCCTACCCAACAGTGGGCTCACAGTCTAGAAGGGGGAGACAGAGAACAAAACAAAACATATTAACAAAATAAAATAGAATAAATATGTACAAATAAAATAAATAAATAAATACCTCATCTGTAAAATGGGGATTAAGACTGTGAGCCCCGCATGGGACAACCTGATTACCTTGGAACTACCCCAGCGCTTAGAACAGTGGTTGGCACATCATCATCATCATCATCAATCGTATTTATTGAGCGCTTACTGTGTGCAGAGCACTGTACTAAGCGCTTGGGAAGTACAAGCTGGCAACATATAGAGACAGTCCCTACCCAACAGTGGGCTCACAGTCTACAAGGGGGAGACAGAGAACAAAACCAAACATACTAACAAAATAAAATAAATAGAATAGATATGTGCATAGTAAGCGCTTGATAAATACCATTATTATTATTATTATTACTATCTTATATCATTCCCAGAGTTTAGCGGAGTGCTTGGCACCACCAGACCAGAAATCTCCACTTGTCTGGAGGTCAGTGACGGTGTCCGTCAAGCGTTTATTCCGTGCTAAGTGTCGGGGTCGGAATTTATGCCCACCGTCTTGGAACCTGGACAGCTGGTGGCTGAAAATTGTTTGGCCTGTGGAAGGCGGCACGCGGGCCCGAGGCTTTGACGCCGGCTTCGTTGGGAACCTGAACCCCGGAGGTGCCCTCTCTCACCCGGGGCGGCCACAGCAGAAAATCCACATGCCCGGAAGCCACTGCCCGCTCATCCCCTGCTGGGGAGGAGGTTGGCGGGGGGCCACTGGCGCCAGGCTAGGTGTGGCGGGCCCTGCGACCTCTTCCCCACGGAGGCCTCTCCAACCCGTCTCCCCCAAGGCACTGGGGCTGCCGGGATTTCACTCGGGGCCAGTTCCGCCTCCCCGTCCCCAGACAATCGCGTCTGGCGGAACAACAACTCCACCTCAGTGAACCAACATGGTCATCACGACTTGCTCGGCAGCCACGAGGTGAAACTGTACCCCTGGAGCCTAAAGGTAGACTGCCCCCCAAAAGGCTCATGTCGGAGGGGGTGGAGGGTCGTGAGGCCCCTAAATAATAATAATAATGATGGAGCCTAAAGGTAGACTGCCCCCCAAAAGGCTCATGTCGGAGGGGGTGGAGGGTCGTGAGGCCCCTAAATAATAATAATAATGATGGAGCCTAAAGGTTGACTGCCCCCCAAAAGGCTCATGTCGGAGCGGGTGGAGGGTCGTGAGACCCCTAAATAATAATAATAATGACGGCATTTATTAAGCGCTTACTATGCGCAAAGCACTGTTCTAAGCGCTGGGGCGGTTACAGGGAGACCAGGTTGTCCCACGGTGGGTTCACAGTCTTAATCCTCATTTTACAGATGAGGGAACTGAGGTACAGAGAAGTTCAGTGATTTGCCCAAAGTCACACAGCCCTCAGCTGGAGGAATCACAGACCCCGGCAGGGAAGGCCTTCCCCTCCGCCCCTCCAAGGAGGGGGGCAGTTTCTGGGGGTCTCCGAGGAAGGAGAGCCCAGAAGCCTCCCCCTTCTAGACTGTGAGCCCGCTGTTGGGTAGGGACCGTCGCCATACGTTGCCAACTTGGACTTCCCAAGCGCTTAGTCCAGTGCTCGGCACACAGTAAGCGCTCAATAAATACGACTGAATGAATGAATGAAAGCCGTCCTAGCCGTGGGACCCAGCGCTCGGCGGCAGAGTCCAAAGGCCGAGGTCCCTGGGCATTTGGGGGGAGAAGGGGAACCCCCTCACCTTGACGAGGCCATCTCCTTTGGCAAAGCAGGGGTCCTGCACAAAATCGAGGACCTGAAGAGTGAGTTGATGCCACAGCCTGAAAAACAGAAACCCCCAGTGACAACACGGAATCAACTGGTCGGTCAATCCAACGATCGTACGGGATGCGGCTCCCAGTGCAGGCAGAGCAGCGGCCCGAGAGCACAATCGATCGTGTCCACTAAGCGCCTACTGGGTGCCAAGCACTGTACTGAGCGCCACGCTATATGCTCGTTGTGGGCAGGGAATTTGCCTGTTCCAAGTGCTTTGTACAGGGCCCTGCACACTCAATAAATACCACTAAATACCAATACCAATAAATAAGTGCTCAATAAATACCACTGACTGACTAGGGAGGTTATAATTTTGGAGAAAGGCAAGCGCAGCCCTCCAGGAGCTTACAGTGTGATGGACCAGGATCCTGGAAACCCTTAAATAATAAAAGTAACAGTAATAATAATAATAACGGTGGCATTTGTTAAGTGCCTACTGTGGGCCAGGCACTGTGCTAAATGCTGGGGTGGATACAGACACAGTCCCTGTCCCACATGGGTGTTCACAGTTGTAATCCCCATTTTACAGATGAGGCACCTGAGGACCAGAGAAGTGAAGTGACTTACCCAAGGTCACCAAGCAAATGGCAGAGCCGGAATTCGAACCCAGGTCCTGCTGAGTCTCAGGCCCATGGTCTATCCCCTAGGCTACCTACCGAAGCCAAGGAGCTTCATTTCTTAGTCACAAAAACAAATCTGTGTGTTTGAGATTCCTTTGATCTGGGACGTGGTGGATGCCGGGGACGGTGGGACCTTCCACAACAGAGAAGCAGCATGGCGTAGTGGATAGAGCCCTGGCCTAGGAGTTGGAAGGACCCGGGTTCTAATCCTGACTCCGCCATTTGTCGGCTGGGTGACCTTGGGCAAGTCACTTAGCTTCTCTGTGCCTCAGTCACCTCACCTGTAAAATGGAGATTAAGACTGTGAGTCCCACGTGGGACAGGGGCCTTGTCCAACTCGGTGTGCTTGTATCTACCCCAGGGCTTAGCATACAGTGTGCGCTTAACAGATACCACAATTATTAATTTCTACCTCTGCCTCTGGCCAGGGGCTAGTTCTGCACCTGTCTGCAGAGGTGGGGGAGGAAACTGGGCCTCTGCCTGAAACCCCTGGACCCCCGGGGGAACCACCGAGACCACAGCTGCCACTCTCCCCCCATTCCAGCCTTACATTAATTCATTCATTCATTCAATCGTATTTATTGAGCGCTTATTCATTCATTCATTCATTCAATCGTATTTATTGAGCGCTTACTGTGTGCAGAGCACTGGACTAAGCACTTGGAAAGTACAAGTTGGCAACATATAGAGACGGCCCCTACCCAACAACGGGCTCACAGTCTAGAAGCGGGAGACGGACAACAAAACAAAACATGTGGACAGGTGTCAAGTCGTCAGAACAAATAGAATTAAATATGTTCAATACTCATATAGATGCCCCCGATGATTCTTCCACAGTCCACCTCCTCTGACTCCTTTACTCCACCCCACCTCACACGCTCAATAACCTGAGCACACACTTGATCTTATAATCTCTGATAACTGATCAATCTCTACCCTCACCAATTCTTAAATTCCTCTCTCTGACCACAAACTCCTCTCCCGCTCTCTTTCCCCTACAACGAGCCCCCCACAGAGCCCTCCATTCTTTTGACCCCCTCCGGTATTCTAGAGACATCCTACCCCATTCGGTCTCCACGCCCGTATTTCTGTCTCCTGACAACTGATTCCGTTGTATTGTACTTTCCCAAGCACTCAGTACAGTGCTCTGCCCATAATAAGCCCTGAAAAAATACCATTGATTGATTTATTGATTACTCACAAGGAGCTTACACTCGCATAAGAGAAACTTGTGTGCAAAGTACTGTACTAAGCGCTTGGGAAGTCCAAGTTGGCAACATATGGAGACGATCCCTACCCAACAGTGGGCTCACAGTCTAGTTTACGTTTACATTGTTCTTAAACTTGTGGCCAGAGGCAAGGGAATATAACTGGAGAATCCCATTTGCCTAGCATGGCCCCCAATGATGGCCGGGTGGGAGGACCCATTTGTCAGAGGATACTGAGGGTCGCTCTCACCCAGTCATCAGAAGATTCCAGGGAAATGGCATTGCTTCCACACCAACAGGGTTTCCCTATGTGGGTGTCCAGCTATACCAAAATAATATAAACCAATTTAGGGAGCTTTCAGCCCAAAGAGTTTAGGAACTTCTTGAATGCCCTGTTAGGCTTCATGGTCCAGGCACCGGAAATCCACATTCATGCCTTACCAAAACCCACCCCAGGAGAACTCCCTGGATGCAGTGGAAAACCACAGGGTCTGGGAATCAGAAGACCTGGGTTCTCTACCCGGGTCTGCCGCTTGCCTGCTGGGATATCTTGGGCGAGGCACTTATCCCTCTGTTTTGCAAACTAAATCCTTCCTTCCTTCCTCTCCCCCTCGTCCCCCTCTCCACCCCCACATCTTACCTCCTTCCCTTCCCCACAGCACCTGTATATATGTATATATGTTTGTACAGATTTGTTACTCTATTTATTTTACTTGTACGTATCTATTCTATTTATTTTATTTTGTTAGTAGGTTTGGTTTTGTTCTCTGTCTCCCCCTTTTAGACTGTGAGCCCACTGTTGGGTAGGGACTGTCTCTATATGTCGCCAACTTGTACTTCCCAAGCGCTTAGTACAGTGCTCTGCACACAGTAAGCGCTCAATAAATACGATTGATGATGATGATGATGAAATCCCCATTCTCCCTCCCAAAAGACTGTGAGCCCCTTGTGGGTCCCTACTCCAGGGCTTAATATAGTGCCTGGCAAGTAACAAGTGTTTAACAAATACTGCCATAATAATTATTATTATTATTGCACTTGTTCAGCACTTACTATATGCCAGGCGCTGTACTAAGCACTGGGGTGGAAACAAGCAGAGCGGGCCGGACACATCCTCTGTCCCACGTGGGGCTCACCGTCTCAATCCCCATTATATAGTCTTCTAGACTGTGAGCCCACTGTTGGGTAGGGACCGTCTCTATATGTTGCCAACTTGTACTTTCCAAGCGCTTAGTACAGTGCTCTGCACACAGTAAGCGCTCAATACGATTGAATGAATGAATTATATAGATGAGGGAACTGAGCCCCAGAGAAGTGAACTGACTTGCCCACGGTCCCAAAGCAGACGAGTGGCCGAGCCGGGATTAGAACCCATGACCTTCTGACTCTCAGGCCCGGGCTCTAGCCACTATGCCCTGCTGCTTCTCCCCCTTTTAGACTGTGAGCCCACTGATGGGTAGGGACTGTCTCTATATGTTGCCAATTTGTACTTCCCAAGCGCTTAGTACAGTGCTCTGCACATAGTAAGCGCTCAAATACGATTGATGATGATGATATTATGAGATAGTTCCTTCCAGAAGAACCGGCAAGGACAAGCGGGACGGGGTAGAAGAACTACTGCAACAAGTGCTCTGTAAATATCCCAAGAGCTGGAGCAGGGGCGACAGAGGGTGGTGGTTGTTTGTGTTGCCTCTTTTGGGCAGGGCCCCGGTATCTGTCCGCCTCTCCCTCTTCTCTCTCCCACCACGCCCTCATGTCTCTCCCTCTCTCCCTCATCCTCTGAGTCACCCCACCCTCACAGTGGCCTGGCCTCTCACCCCCGCTCCCCGCCAACCAAAGTGGGCCAGCCTCAGCTCCCCCTGCCCCCCATAGTGACCTGGCCTTACCACCCCCTCCACCACAGTGGCCTGGCCTCACATCTTCTCACTCATGAAAAGCAGCGCTCGAGCTGCTGACCACTGCTGGCAAAAGTCTAAACATCAAGCTAACCTTTCCCACCTTAACTCTGCCCTCTCCTCTGCCAGGCAAAACTATTTCTCCTCCCTTATTGACATCCAGGTCCATCATCCCCGTCAGCTCTTCCATCCATTTAACTCCCTTCTCAGGCCCCCTGTTCCTCCCCCTCCTCCATCCCTCACCCCCAACGATCTGGCCTCCTACTTCATTAGTAAAATTAACTCCATCAGGTCTGAGCTCCCCAAAGTCACTCCTCCCCCTTCTCCAACCCCCCTGTTCTCAACCCTCTCCGCTACTCTCCCATCCTTCCCAGCAGAATCTTCAGACGAGATCTCCTCCTCCCTCCTCTCAAGTGCTACTCCAGCTACCTGTGCTTCAGACCCCATTTCCGCTCATCTTATCAAATCTCTCGCCCCTTCCCTCCTCCCCTCCTTAATTTCCATCTTCAACCACTCACTCTCCACCGGTTCCTTCCCCTCTGCCTTCAAACATGCCCACGTCTCCCCCATCCTAAAAAAACTCTCTCTTGACCCCACCTCCCCTTCTAGTTATCGCCCTATCTCCCTCTTACCATTCTTTTCCAAACTCCTAAAATGAGTCGTCTACACCCACTGACTCGAATTCCTCAACACCAACTCTCTCCTTGACCCCCTCCAATCTGGCTTCCGTCCCCTACACTCCACCGAAACTGCCCTCTCAAAGGTAACCGATGACCTCCTCCTTGCCAAATCCAACGGCTCCTACTCTATCCTAATCCTTCTCAACCTCTCAGCTGCCTTTGACACTGTGGACCATCCCCTTCTCCTCAACACGCGATCCGACCTTGGCTTCACAGACTCCGTCCTCTCCTGGTTCTCCTCTTATCTCTCCGGCCATTCATTCTCAGTCTCCTTTGCGGGCTCCTCCTCCCCCTCCCATCCCCTTACTGTAGGGGTTCCTCAAGGGTCAGTTCTTGGTCCCCTTCTGTTCTCTACCTACACTAACTCCCTTGGTGAACTCATTCGCTCCCACAGCTTCAACTATCATCTCTACGCTGATGACACCCAGATCTACATTTCTGCCCCTGCTTTCTCTCCCTCCCTTCAGGCTCGGGTCTCCTCCTGCCTTCGGGACATCTCCATCTGGATGTCTGCCCGCCATCTAAAACTCAGTATGTCCAAGACTGAACTCCTTATCTTCCCTCCCAAACCCTGCCCTCTCCCTGACTTTCCCGTCACTGTAGACGGCACTACCACCTTTCCCGTCTCACAAGCCCGCAACCTTGGTGTCATCCTTGACTCTGCTCTCTCGTTCACCCCTCACATCCAATCCGTCACCAAAACCTGCCGGTCTCACCTCTGCAGCATCACCAAGATCCACCCTTTCCTGTCCATCCAAACCGCTACCTTGCTGGTTCAATCTCTCATCCTATCCCGACTGGATTACTGCATCGGCCTCCTCTCTGATCTCCCATTCTCCCGCCTCTCCCCACTTCAGTCTATACTTCATTCTGCTGCCCAGATGATCTATGTGCAGAAACGCTTTGTGCATGTTACTCCCCTTCTCAAAAATCTCCAGTGGCTGCCTGTCAATTTATGCATCAAGCAAACACTCCTCACCCTGGGCTTCAAGGCTGTCCATCCATCCCCTGGCCCCCTCCTCCCTCACCTCCCTTCTGTCCTTCTCCAGCCCAGCCCACACCCTCCACCCTCCGCTCCTCCGCCGCTAATCTCCTCACCATTAGGCCTCGTTCTCGCCTGTCCCGCCGTCGACCCCCAGCCCACGTCCTCCCCCTGGCCTGGAATACCCTCCCTCCCCACATCCGCCAAGCTAGCTCTCTTCCCCCCTTCAAAGCCCTACTGAGAGCTCACCTCCTCCAGGAGGCCTTCCCAGACTCAGCCCCCTTTTCCCTCTCCTCCTCCCCATCCCCTCCACCCTACCTCCTTCCCCTCCCCACAGCACCTGTATATATATATATATATATATATATTTGTACAGCTTTATTACTCTATTTTACTTGTACACACTTACTATGTGTTTTGTTAATGATGTGCATATAGCTTTAATTTGATTTGTTCTGATGATTTTGACACCTGTCTACATGTTTTGTTTTGTTGTCTGTCTCCCCCTTCTAAACCGTGAGCCCGCTGTTGGGTAGGGACTGTCTCTAGATGTTGCCGACTTGTACTGCCCAAGCGCTTAGTCCAGTGCTCTGCACACAGTAGGCGCTCAATAAATACGACTGAATGAATAATGGCAAGAGCCCGGGCTTGGGAGTCACAGGAGGTGGGTTCTTATTCCGGCTCCGCCATTTGTCTGCTGTGTGACCCTGGGCAAGCCACTTAACTTCTCTGTGCCTCAGTTTCCTCATCTGTAAAATGGGGATGAAGACTGTGAGCCCCACGAGGGACAATCTGATCAGCTTGTATCTACCCCAGTGCTTGGCACGTAGTAACCACTTAACAAATACCACCATTATTATTATTATCCACTTTTTAGTTGCTTGTCTTCAGTCACCGCCCCCCTCAACCTCCCCCTCTCCCCCCAACACACACACACACACACACACACACACACACACTCTCTCTCTCTCTCCCCACCCCCCCCCCCCCCCAAATACTGGCCTGAACTCAGTCATCTTCCCATAGTGGCCTGGACAGACGGATGGACAGATGAACAGAGACCGACAGAAACAAAGATAGACAGAGACAGAGACAAAGACAAAGACAGAGACAGAGAGACAGAGACAGACAGCGAGACAGAGACAGACAGAGATAGACTGACAGAAACAGAGACAGACAGATAGAGACAGAGACAGATAAGAGTCAGACAGAGACAGAGACAGACAGAGACAGATAGACAGAGACAGACAGACAGAGACAGACACAAAGACAGAGACAAACAGACAGAGACAGACGGAGAGACAGACAGACAGACTGACAGAAAGACAGAGACAGATAAGAGTCAGATAGAGACAGAGACAGAGAGACAGAGACAGACAGAGACAGACAGAGACAGAGAGACAGAGACAGACAGACAGAGACAGACAGACACACACACACAGCCCTTCCCCCAACCCCCCTACCCCAAAGTGGCCTGGCCTAGCTCATCCCTCCTCACAGTGGCCTGGCCTCACTCAATCAAATCAATCGCTAGTATTTAGGGAGCGCTTCCTGGATTCAGAGCACTGTACTGTGAGGTTGGGAGAGCACAATAATAACAATCTAACAGACACTTTCGCTGCCCAAGACAAGCTTACAGTGTAGACACCCCCCACTAACAGTCATCTGGCCTTACTCACCAACACCCCCAGTCCCCCATAGAGGCCTGGCCTCATTTACCCCCACTCCCACCCACCCACAGAGTGACCTGCCCTCACTCCCCTCGCCTCCCCATTGCCAAACTGTACTTTCCAAGCGCCCAGTCCAATGCTCTGCACACAGTAAGCGCTCAATAAGACGAGCAGCGCGGCTCAGTAGAAAGAGCGTGGGCTTGGGAATCAGAGGTCATGGGTTCAAATCCCAGCCTGGCCACTTGTCAGCTGTGTGACTTTGGGCAAGTCACTTCACTTCCCTGGGCCTCAGTTCCCTCATCTGGAAAATGGGGATTGAGACTGTGAGCCCCTCGTGGGGTCACCTGATCACCTTGTATCCCCCCACAGCGCTGAGAACAGTGCTTCGCACATAGTAAGCGCTTAACAAATACCATCATCATTATTCATAAATACGACTGAATTCAGTCATTCATTCAATCGTATTTATTGAGCGCTTACTGTGTGCAGAGCACTGTACTAAGCACTTGGGAAGTACAAGTCGGCAACAACTAGAGACGGTCCCTACCCAACAACGGGCTCTCAGTCCACATGTCTGCTGTGGGATCTTGGGCAAGTCACTTCACTTCTCTGGGCCTCAGTTACCTCATCTGTAAAATGGGGATTAAGACTGTGAGCCCCACGTGGGACAACCTGATCAGCCTGTATCTTCCCCAGCGCTTAGAACAGTGCTTTGCACATAGTAAGCGCTTAACAAATGCCAATTATTATTATTATTATTAGAAGGGGGAGACGGGCAACAAAACAAAACAAGGACAGGTGTCAAGTCATCAGAACAAAATGAATGAATAGGGGCCTGGCCTCATTCCCCCACCCCCCCACACAGTGACCTGGCCTCAGCCCCCCTGTCCCCCCTCTGCCAAATTGTACTTTCCAAGTGCTTAGTCCAGTGCTCTGCACACAGTGAGCGCTCAATAAATACGACTGAATGAATGAATAGGGGCCTGACCTTACCACCACCACAGCGGCCCGGCCTCAGTCACCTCCCACCCACACAGTGGCCTGGCATCATCCCCCCAACAAAGCGACCTGGCTTCAGTCACCGTCCCCCCGACTCCACAGTGCCTTGGCCTCAGTCACCCACTACCCCCCGTGGTCACCTGGCCTCAGTCAACCACCCCTCCAACGTAGCTCAGTGGAAAAAGCCCGGGCTTGGGAGCCAGAAGTCATGGGTTCTAATTCCGGCTCCTCCACTTGTCGGCTGTATGACTTTGGGCAAGTCATTTAACTTCTCTGTGCCTCAGTTCCCTCACCTGGAAAATGGGGATGAAGACTTTCTCACGTGGGACAACCTGACCACCTTACAACCCCCCAGCGCTTAGAACAGTACCCGACACATAGTAAGCGCTTAACAAATGCCACCATTATTATTATTATCATTCCCCCTGCCCTCCCCAAAGTGGCCTGGCCTTACCATCCCCCACCCCACCACAGTGGCCTGGCCTCAGTCACCCTCCCACCCCCACAGTGGGCTGGCATCACTCCCCTCAACAAAGTGACCTGGCTTCAGTCACCCCTGACTCCACAGTGGCCTGGCCTCAGTCACCCCACCCCACAGTGGCCTGGCACCATTCCCCCCAACAAAGCAACCTAGTTTCTGTCACCCCCGACTCCACAGTGGTCCGGCCTCAGTCACCCCACACCACAGTGGCCTGGCATCACCCCCCCCAAACAAAGCAACCTGGCTTCAGCCACACACCCCCACTCCTCCACAGTGCCCTGGCCTCATCACCCACCCCCCACCGTGGTCACCCGGCCTCAGTCACCCCCACCCCACAGTGGGCTGGCATCACTCCCCTCAACAAAGTGACCTGGCTTCAGTCACCCCTGACTCCACAGTGGCCCGGCCTCAGTCACCCCACCCCACAGTGGCCTGGCATCACCCCCTCAAAAAAGCAACCTGGCTTCGGCCACCCCCCACCCCACAGTGCCCTGGCCTCAGTCACCCCCCACCCCCGTGGCCACCAGGCCTCAGCCACCCCCTGCTGCCTGAGCCCACTGTTGGGTAGGGACCGTCTATG
Source organism: Tachyglossus aculeatus (assembly GCF_015852505.1). NCBI lineage: Eukaryota > Metazoa > Chordata > Mammalia > Monotremata > Tachyglossidae > Tachyglossus > Tachyglossus aculeatus. Next base: position 52,185,662 of record NC_052087.1, on the reverse strand, counting down.
TTGCCACCTTGTCCTTCCCAAGCGCCTAGTCGTCATCATCACCATCATCATCAATCGTATTTATTGAGCGCTTACTATGTGCAGAGCACTGTACTAAGCTCTCGGGAAGTACAAATTGGCAACATATAGAGACGGTCCCTACCCAACAGTGGGCTCACGGTCTAAAAGGGGGAGACAGAGAACAAAACCAAACGTACTAACAAAATAAAATAAGTAGAATAGATATGTACAAGTAAAGTAAATAAATAAATAAATAGAGTAATAAATATGTACAAGCATATATACATATATATGTATATATGGTGCTGTATATATACAGGTGCTGTGGGGAAGGGAAAAAATAAATAGAGTAATAAATATGTACAAGCATATATACATATATATGGTGCTGTATATATACAGGTGCTGTGGGGAAGGGAAAAAAAAAATAAATAGAGTAATAAATATGTACAAGCATATATACATATATATGTATATATGGTGCTGTATATATACAGGTGCTGTGGGGAAGGGAAAAAATAAATAGAGTAATAAATATGTACAAGCATATATACATATATATGGTGCTGTATATATACAGGTGCTGCGGGGAAGGGAAAAAATAAATAAATAGAGTAATAAATATGTACAAGCATATATATGTATATATGGTGCTGTATATATACAGGTGCTGTGGGGAAGGGAAAAAATAAATAAATAGAGTAATAAATATGTACAAGCATATATACATATATATGTATATATGGTGCTGTATATATACAGGTGCTGTGGGGAAGGGAAAAAATAAATAGAGTAATAAATATGTACAAGCATATATACATATATATGGTGCTGTATATATACAGGTGCTGTGGGGAAGGGAAAAAATAAATAAATAGAGTAATAAATATGTACAAGCATATATACATATATATGTATATATGGTGCTGTATATATACAGGTGCTGTGGGGAAGGGAAAAAATAAATAGAGTAATAAATATGTACAAGCATATATACATATATATGGTGCTGTATATATACAGGTGCTGTGGGGAAGGGAAAAATAAATAAATAGAGTAATAAATATGTACAAGCATATATATGTATATATGGTGCTGTATATATACAGGTGCTGTGGGGAAGAGAAAAAATAAATAAATAGAGTAATAAATATGTACAAGCATATATACATATATATGTATATATGGTGCTGTATATATACAGGTGCTGTGGGGAAGGGAAAAATAAATAAATAGAGTAATAAATATGTACAAGCATATATATGTATATATGGTGCTGTATATATACAGGTGCTGTGGGGAAGGGAAAAAATAAATAAATAGAGTAATAAATATGTACAAGCATATATACATATATACGTATATATGGTGCTGTATATATACAGGTGCTGTGGGGAAGGGAAAAAATAAATAGAGTAATAAATATGTACAAGCATATATACATATATATGGTGCTGTATATATACAGGTGCTGCGGGGAAGGGAAAAAATAAATAAATAGAGTAATAAATATGTACAAGCATATATACGTATATATGGTGCTGTATATATACAGGTGCTGTGGGGAAGGGAAGGAGGTAAGATGGGGGGGATGGAGAGGGGGGCGGGGGGGAGAGGAAGGAAGGGGCTGAGTGTGGGAAGGCCTCCTGGAGGAGGTGAGCTCTCAGCAGGGCCTTGAAGGGAGTCAGTAAGCGCTCAATAAATACGATTGATCGATCGATGGGTGCCAGTGTCCCCGGCGGGCGCCGTGCCCCCTCACTTCTTGGTGTAGAGCTCCTCCAGCCGGTGCCACACGGCGGCCTGGCCGGGGCCGGAGCTCTGGCTCTGCTGCAGGAAGCCCGGCACGTCCTTCATGGCGGCGGCGGCGGCGGCGGGGGGGGGGCACCACGGGGGGGCACCACGGGGGGCACCGAGGACGGGACGAAGGGACCGCGTGGGCACCCTGGGGATGCCCTGAGGGGGAGGCCCTGACGGTGCCCTGCCGTTGCCAAGGCCTTCCCCGGCAACGCCAACCGGAAATGCACACTCACTTCCGGTCCCCCGCCGCGCGGGGCATGCTGGGAATCTCCCCCCTTCGGCCCCCGCCGCGCGGGGCATGCTGGGAATCCCCCCTTAGGCCCCCGCCGCGCGCCACGTGACCTCCGCCCCCCCCTCCTCATGCCTCCTCATTCATCAGCATCATCATCAATCGTATTGATTGAGCGCTTACTGTGTGCAGAGCACTGTACTAAGCGCTTGGGAAATACAAGTTGGCAACATATAGAGACGGTCCCTACCCAACAGTGGGCTCACAGTCTAAAAGGGGGAGACGGAGAACAAAACCAAACAGACTAACAAAATAAAATAAATAGAATAGATATGGACAAATAAAATGAATAAATAAATAAATAAATACAGTAAAAAATATGTACAAACATGCAGGTGCTGTGGGGAAGGGAAGGAGGTAAGATGGGAGATTCCTCCTCATTATAATACTAATAATGTTGGCATTTGTTAAGCGCTTACTATGTGCAAAGCACTGTTCTAAGCGCTGAGGGGAACACAAGGAGATGAGGTTGTCCCACGTGGGGCTCACAGTCTTCATCCCCATTTTACAGATGAGGGAACTGAGGCCCAGAGAAGTGACTTGCCCAAGGTCACACAGCTGACCTGTGGGGGAGATGGGATTCGAACCCATGACCCCTGCCTCCCAAGCCCGCGCTCTCTCCACTGAGCCACGGTGCTTCTCTCCTTCCTTCCTTTTCAGTCAGTCATTCGACCGCGTTTATTTCGTTCTCTGTCTCCCCCTTTTAGACTGTGAGCCCACTGTTGGGCAGGGACTGTCTCTATAGGTTGCCAATTTGGACTTCCCAAGCGCTTAGTCCAGTGCTCTGCACACAGTAAGCGCTCAATCATCATCATCATCAATCGTATTTATTGAGCAATTACTATGGGCAGAGCACTGTACTAAGCACTTGGGAAGTACAAATTGGCAACATATAGAGACAGTCCCTACCCAACAGTGGGCTCACAGTCTAAAAGGGGGAGACAGACCACAAAATGAAACATATTAACAAAATTAAATAGAATAAATATGTACAAGTACATATTCTGTCATATTTACTGTGTGCAGAGCACTGGACTAAGCGTTTGGCAGCAAAGAGAGACGGTCCCTGCCCACAACGGGCTCACAGTCTAGAAGGGACAACAAAACAAGCAAACAGGCAGCAGCACCATCATTAGCAATAACGATGCTTAGCGCTTATTCATTCATTCAATCGTATTTATTGAGCGCTTACTGTGTGCAGAGCACTGGACTAAGTGCTTGGGAAGTCCAAGCCAGCAACATATAGAGACAGTCCCTACCCAACGGCGGGCTCACAGTCTAGAAGGGGGAGACAGACCACAAAACAAAACATATTAACAAAATAAAATAAATAGAATAAATAGGTACAAGTACATATTCAGTCGTATTTACTGTGTGCAGAGCACTGGACTAAGCGCTTGGCAACAAAGAGAGACGGTCCCTGCCCACAACGGGCTCACAGTCTAGAAGGGACAACAAAACAAGCAAACAGGCATCAGCAGCATCATTAGCAACAATGATGCTTAGCGCTTAGATGACCCAGTGCTTAGAACAGTGCTTTGAACATAGTAAGCGCTTAATAAATGCCATTATTATTATTATTATTATTATTATTAATAAAATGGGGCTAGGAGTCTTAACCCCCGCTTTACAGATGAGGTAACTGAGGCCCAGAGAAGTGAAGTGATTCAATAATAATAATAATGATGGCATTTATTAAGCACTTACTATGTGCAAAGCACTGTTCTAGGCACTGGGGAGGTTACAAGGCGATCAGGTTGTTCCACAGGGGGCTCACAGTCTTAATCCCCCCAAATTTGGCTCAGCTCTGCCAATTGTCAGCTGTGTGACTTTGGGCAAGTCACTTAATTTCTCTGTGTCTCAGTTACCTCATCTGTAAAATGGGGATTAAGACTGTGAGCCCCCTGTGGGACAACCTGATCACCTTGTAACCTCCCCAGCACTTAGAACAGTGCTTTGCACATAGTAAGTGCTTAATAAATGCCATTATTATTATTATTATTATTAGAACCCATGACCTCTGACTCCCAAGCCTGGGCTCTTTCCACTGAGCCACGCTGGTTCTCTTCTCACTTCTCTGTGCCTCAGTTCCCCCATCTGCAGAATGGGGATGAAGATTGTGAGCCCCACGTGAGGCCACCTGATCACTTTGTATCTCCCAGTGCTTATAGAACAGTGCTTGGCACATAGTAAGTGCTTCACAAATTATACTTATTAATATTATTATTCTCTGGGCCTCAGTTCCTTCATCTGAGAAATGGGGCTCCAATCCTCATACAATCCCTCCTACATGAACTGGTTCAGTGGAAAGAGCCCGGGCTTTGAAGTCAGTGGTCATGGGTTCAAATCCCAGCTTTGCCAACTGTCAGCTGTGTGACTTTGGGCAAGTCACTTAACTTCCCTGGGCCTCAGTTACCTCATCTGTAAAATGGGGATTGACTGTGAGGACTCCGAGGGACAACCTGATCACTCTAGCCTCTCCAGCACTTAGAACAGTGCTTTGCAGATAGTAAGTGCTTAATAAATGCCATTATTATTATTATTATTATTATTATGAACTGCGAGCCCTATGAGAGACCTGATGACTTCGTGTCTACCGCAGCGCTTGGAACATAGTAAGCCCTTAACAAGTGCCATAATTATTAGTATTATGGAAGGATTGGCATTTGGGGCGAAGCAGAGACTCTTCTATTCTAGACTTGGTGGAAAAGGCCTGTGTTTCAGTCCTTTGTGACGCTTGGCACATAGTAAGCCCTTAAGAAATACCATAATTATTAGTATTAGGGAAGGATTGGCACTTGCGGAGAGGCAGTGGGTCTTCTATTCTAGACTTGGTGGCAAAGGCCTGTGTTTCAGTCCTTTGTGACGTTTGGCACACAGTAAACCCTTAACAAATACCATAATTATTAGTATTAGGGAAGGATTGGCACTTGGGGAGAGGCAGCAGCTCTTCTATTCTAGACTTGGTGGCAAAGGCCTGTGTTTCAGTCCTTTGTGACGTTTGGCACACAGTAAACCCTTAACAAATACCATAATTATTTGTATTAGGGAAGGATTGGCACTTGGGGAGAGGCAGCAGCTCTTCTATTCTAGACTTGGTGGTAAAGGCCTGTGTTTCAGTACCTTGTGACGTTTGGCACATAGTAAGCCCTTAACAAATACCATAATTATTAGTATTATGGCAGGATTGGCACTTGGGGCGAGGCAGCGGCTCTTCTATTCTAGACTTGGTGGCAAAGGCCTGTGTTTCAGTCCTTTGTGACGTTTGGCACATAGTAAGCCCTTAACAAATACCATAATTATTTGTATTAGGGAAGGATTGGCACTTGGGGAGAGGGAACGGCTCTTCTCTTCTAGACTTGGTGGCAAAGGCCTGTGTTTCAGTCCTTTGTGACGCTTGGCACATAGTAAGCCCTTAACAAATACCATAATTATTTGTATTAGGGAAGGATTGGCACTTGGGGAGAGGCAGCAGTTCTTCTATTCTAGACTTGGTGGTAAAGGCCTGTGTTTCAGTACCTTGTGACGTTTGGCACATAGTAAGCCCTTAACAAATACCATAATTATTAGTATTATGGCAGGATTGGCACTTGGGGCGAGGCAGCGGCTCTTCTATTCTAGACTTGGTGGCAAAGGCCTGTGTTTCAGTCCTTTGTGACGTTTGGCACATAGTAAGCCCTTAACAAATACCATAATTATTTGTATTAGGGAAGGATTGGCACTTGGGGAGAGGGAACGGCTCTTCTCTTCTAGACTTGGTGGCAAAGGCCTGTGTTTCAGTCCTTGTGACGTTTGGCACACAGTAAACCCTTAACAAATACCATAATTATTTGTATTAGGGAAGGATTGGCACTTGGGGAGAGGCAGCAGCTCTTCTATTCTAGACTTGGTGGTAAAGGCCTGTGTTTCAGTCCTTTGTGACGCTTGGCACATAGTAAGCCCTTAACAAATACCATAATTATTAGTATTATGGCAGGATTGGCACTTGGGGAGAGGCAGCGGCTCTTCTATTCTAGACTTGGTGGCAAAGGCCTGTGTTTCAGTCCTTTGTGACGTTTGGCACATAGTAAGCCCTTAACAAATACCATAATTATTTGTATTAGGGAAGGATTGGCACTTGGGGCGAGGCAGCGGCTCTTCTATTCTAGACTTGGTGGCAAAGGCCTGTGTTTCAGTCATTTGTGACGTTTGGCACATAGTAAGCCCTTAACAAATACCATAATTATTAGTATTAGGGAAGGATTGGCACTTGGGGAGAGGCAGCAGCTCTTCTATTCTAGACTTGGTGGTAAAGGCCTGTGTTTCAGTACCTTGTGACGTTTGGCACATTGTAAGCCCTTAACAAATACCATAATTATTAGTATTATGGCAGGATTGGCACTTGGGGCGAGGCAGCGGCTCTTCTATTCTAGACTTGGTGGCAAAGGCCTGTGTTTCAGTCCTTTGTGACGTTTGGCACATAGTAGGCCCTTAACAAATACCATAATTATTTGTATTAGGGAAGGAGTGGCACATGGGGAGAGGCAGCAGCTCTTCTATTCTAGACTTGGTGGCAAAGGCCTGTGTTTCAGTCCTTTGTGACGTTTGGCACATAGTAGGCCCTTAACAAATACCATAATTATTTGTATTAGGGAAGGAGTGGCACATGGGGAGAGGCAGCAGCTCTTCTATTCTAGACTTGGTGGCAAAGGCCTGTGTTTCAGTCCTTTGTGACGCTTGGCACATAGTAGGTCCTTAACAAATACCATAATTATTAGTATTATGGCAGGATTGGCACTTGGGGAGAGGCAGCGGCTCTTCTCTTCTAGACTTGGTGGCAAAGGCCTGTGTTTCAGTCCTTTGTGACGTTTGGCACATAGTAGGCCCTTAACAAATACCATAATTATTTGTATTAGGGAAGGAGTGGCACATGGGGAGAGGCAGCAGCTCTTCTATTCTAGACTTGGTGGCAAAGGCCTGTGTTTCAGTCCTTTGTGACGCTTGGCACATAGTAGGTCCTTAACAAATACCATAATTATTAGTATTATGGCAGGATTGGCACTTGGGGAGAGGCAGCGGCTCTTCTATTCTAGACTTGGTGGCAAAGGCCTGTGTTTCAGTCCTTTGTGACGTTTGGCACATAGTAAGCCCTTAACAAATACCATAATTATTTGTATTAGGGAAGGATTGGCACTTGGGGAGAGGGCACGGCTCTTCTCTTCTAGACTTGGTGGCAAAGGCCTGTGTTTCAGTCCTTTGTGACGCTTGGCACATAGTAAGCCCTTAACAAATACCATAATTATTTGTATTAGGGAAGGATTGGCACTTGGGGAGAGGCAGCGGCGTGTTTCAGTGACGTTTGGCACATAGTAAGCCCTTAAGAAATACCATAATTATTAGTATTAGGGAAGGATTGGCACTTGGGGAGAGGCAGCGGCTCTTCTATTCTAGAGTTGGTGGTAAAGGCCTGTGTTTCAGTCCTTTGTGAGCCAACAGAAGCAGGGGTTGTGTCCTTCCCCCCTCCTGGGGGGCACAGAAAGTCAAAGAGGGGGTGCCAGGGGGATCTACAGCTCCCCACTTCTCTGCAGCCGCTTTCTGCCACGTAGCCGCCTGGCAGGGTGGGCACACACCTGCCAGGCTGCTGTCAGGGGGGCTCCACCAGTTGGCAGAGGGCAGGGGCAGGGAAATTTGGGGAGCAAAATGGGGTTGGGGTGTCAGGCTGGATTCTCTGCAGCCAGAAAGGTGCTTCTTCCCTGTCCGGGCCTGCGGGGCTCAGGAGGTGAGCCGGGGCTGGGGGCGGGTGGCCTGTTTGTACATATTTATTACTCTATTTATTTATTTATTTTACTTGTACCTATCTATTCTATTTATTTTATTTTGTTAGTATGTTTGGTTTTGTTCTCTGTCTCCCCCTTTTAGACTGTGAGCCCACTGTTGGGTAGGGACTGTCTCTAGATGTTGCCAACTTGGACTTCCCAAGCGCTTAGTGCAGTGCTCTGCACACAGTAAGCGCTCAATAAATACGATTGATGATGATGATGACTGGCACAGCCCTCTAGCTTTGGGGGCATCAGGTTTTGGGGTGGGGGTCCCAGGAGCTGAGCCCGGGAAGGTCAGAGGCAAACTATGTGCTTAGAACAGTGCTTTGCACAGAATAATAATAATGACATTTATTAATGTGTATATATACACATTATGTATGTATATATGCATGTATGTATATATGTTTGTACATATTTGTTACTCTACTTGTACATATCTATTCTATTTACTTTATTTTGTTAGTATGTTTGGTTTTGTTCTCTGTCTCCCCCTTTTAGACTGTGAGCCCACTGTTGGGTAGGGACTGTCTCTAGATGTTGCCAACTTGTACTTCCCAAGCGCTTAGTCCAGTGCTCTGCACACAGTAAGCGCTCAATAAATACGATTGATGAAATACGATTGATGATTAAGCGCTTACTATGTGCAAAACACTGTTCTAAGCGCTGGGGAGGTTACAAGGTGATCAGGTTGGCAGCAATCGGAGCCTTGGGAGCGCTTCTTACAGCAGTTGGCACACACTAAACGCCCAGAGAACGCGATTGAATGGGAGCCCACTGTTGGGTAGGGACTGTCTCTATATGTTGCCAACTTGTACTTCCCAAGCGCTTAGTACAGTGCTCTGCACACAGTAAGCACTCAATAAATACGATTGATTGATTGATTGAATGAATTGAATGAAAGTTTTATTTTATTTTAGGGGGTGTATGTCTGTGTTCTTTCCTCTCCCCCCCACGTCTTACCTCCTTCCCTTCCCCACAGCACCTGTACATATGTATATATAATTAATTTAATTTTTGGTATTTGTTAAGCGCTTACTATGTGCCAAGCACTGTTCTAAGCGCTGGGGAGGATACAAGGTGATCAGGTTGTCCCATATGGGGCTCACAATCAATCCCCATTTTACAGATGAGGTAACTGAGGCACAGTGAAGTGAAGTGACTTGCCCAAAGTCACCCAGCTGACAAGCGGCGGAGCCGGGATTTGAACCCATGACCTCTGACTCCAAAGCCCGGGCTCTTTCCACGAAGCCACGCTGCTTCCCCAATGTATATATGTTTGTACATATTTATTACTCTATTTATTTTACTTGTACATATCTATTCTATTTATTTTATTTTGTTAATATGTTTGGTCTTGTTCTGTGTCTCCCCCTTCTAGACTGTGAGCCCACTGTTGGGTAGGGACTGTCTCTAGATGTTGCCAACTTGTACTTCCCAAGCGCTTAGTACAGTGCTCTGCACACAGTAAGCACTCAAAATACAATTGATTGATTGATTGTGTTAAAGCGCTTGCCATGTGCCAGGCACTGTACGAAGCGCTGGGGTAAGAAATACCAACGTTACTATATAATAATGATAATAATAATAATGGCATTTATTAAGCGCTTAGAGAAGCAGCGTGACTCAGTGGAAAGAGCACGGGCTGAGGAGTCAGGTCATGGGTTCAAATCCCAGCTCTGCCAATTGTCCGCTGAGTGACTTTGGGCAAGTCACTTCACTTCTCTGGGCCTCAGTTCCCTCATCTGGAAAATGGGGATGAAGACTGTGAGCCCCCCGTGGGATAACCTAATCACCTTGTAACCTCCCTAGCGCTTAGAACAGTGGTTTGCACATAGTAAGCACTTAATAAATGCCATTATTATTAATTATTATTATTATTATTCTCTGGGCCTCAGTTATCTGGGAAATGGGGATTGAGGCTGGAAGCCCTATGTGGGACAGGGACTGTCCAACCCAATTTGCTTGTATCCACTTCAGCGTTTAATACAGGGTCCAGCATATATTAAGCGCTTTACAAATACTATTATTATTATTATATATAATAATATATATTATTATGTATTATTATATATAATATACTTATTGTATATTGCATATAATATATAAAATATAATATATGCTATATAATGATACATATATTATATTATATATAATAATACATTATATGATAACATATAATAAATCATATAATATATAACAGAAATATATAATAATATTTACTATGCTGTACAACATATAATACAATATGATATATGATATATTATATATAATATAGTAATATACTATATTATTATATTATTATTATATAACATTATATAATATAATATAATATAATATATAATGATAATAATAATCCTCATTTTACAGATGAGGTAACAGGCCCAGGGAAGTGAAGTGACTTGCCCAAGGTCACCCAGCAGACCTGTGGTAGAGCTGGGATTAGAACCCAGGTCCTTCTGACTCCCAAGGCTGGGCTCTGTCCACTAAGCCATGCTGCTTCCCTACAGGATAATCAGGTTGGACACAGTCCCTGTCCCACATGGGGCTCACAATCTTAGTTACCCCATTTTACAGATGAGGTGACTGAGACACGGAGTGCCTTCACAAAGTGAAATGACTTACCCAAGGTCACACGGCAGACTTGTGGCAGAGCTGTTATTGGAACCCAGGTTGATGAAATTAGGGCCCTGCCATCGTCCTTATAATAATAATAATAATGATGGCATTTATTAAGCGCTTACTATGTGCAAAGCACTGTTCTAAGCGCTGGGGAGGTTACAAGGTGATCAGGTTGTCCCACGAGGGGCTCACAGTCTTAATCCCCATTTTACAGATGAGGGAACTGAGGCACAGAGAAGTTAAGTGACTTGCCCAAAGTCACACAGCTGATAATTGGCAGAGCCATTATCAATAGAAGCAGCGTGGCTTAGTGGAAAGAGCCCGGGCTTGGGAGTCAGAGGTCATGGGTTCTAATGCCGGCTCCGCCACTTGTCAGCTGTGTGACTTTGGGCAAGTCACTTCACTTCTTTGTGCCTCAGTAGCCTCATCTGTAAAATGGGGATTTAGACAGTGAGCCCCCCATGGGACAACCTGATCACCTTGTATCCTCCCCAGCGCTTAGAACAGTGCTTGGCACATAGTAAGCGCTTAATAAATGCCATTATTATTATTATTATTGTCTGCTGTGTGGCCTTGGGCAAGTCACTTAATTTATCTGTGCCTCAGTTACCTCATCTACAAAATGGGGATTAAGGCTGTGAGCCCCACGTGAGACAACCTAATTACCTTGTATCTATTCCAGTACTTAGAACAGTGCTTGTAAGTGCTTAACAAATATTATTATTTTTTTTTAAATAGAAATTAAATATTATTTTTAATATTATTATTATTAATAGAACTTACTGAGTGCTTACCCTGTTCAGAGCATTGGACTAAGTATTTAGTAGAGCACACAGAGGGCCCTCCACACTGGGAAAATGGAGAGAGAGAGAATAATAATATTATTATGGTATTTGTTAAGCGTTTACTATGTGTTTATCAGAGTTAACGGAGTTTTTTGGGGGGGAGTTAATGGTATTTGTTAAGCGCTTACTATGTGCCATGCACTGTTCTAATCAATCATCACTGTGCACGGGAAGCAGTGTGGCTTAGCGGAGAGAGCCCGGGCTTGGGAGTCAGAGGGCGTGGGTTCCAATTCCGCTCCACCACTTGTCTGCTGTGTGACTTTGGGCAAGCCACTTAACTTCCCTGAGCCTCAGTTACCTCATCTGTAAAATGGGGATTAAGACTGTGAGCCCCATGTGGGACAACCTGATTCACTTGTATCTCCCCCAGCGCTTAGAACAGTGCTTGGCACATAGTAAGCACTTAACAAATACCATAATTATTATATAAGCCAGTCAATTAAGAGTACGGGCTTTGGAGTCAGAGGTCATGGGTTCAAATCCCAGCTCCGCCAACCATCAGCTGTGTGATTTTGGGCAAGTCACTTCACTTCTCTGGGCCTCAGTTACCTCATCTGTAAAATGGGGATTAAAACTGTGAGCCCCCGGTGGGACAACCTGATCACTTTGTAACCTCCCCAGCGCTTGGCACATAGTAAGCGCTTAACAAATACCATCATTATTATTAATGTTGGTATTTGTTAAGCGCTTACTATGTGCCAAGCACTGTTCTAAGCACTGGTTGGGGGATACAGGGTAATCAAGGTTGTCCCACGGGGGGCTCACAGTCTTCATCCCCATTTTACAGATGAGGGAACTGAGGCCCAGAGAAGTTAAGTGACTTTCCCCAAGTCACACAACTAACAAGTGGCAGAGCCAGGATTAGAACCCACGACCTCTGACTCCCAAGCCCGGGCTCTTTCCGCTGAGCCACGCTGCTTCTCTCCACATCTCACATGGGGCTCACAGTCTTAATCCATTTTCCAGATGAGGTCACTGAGGCCCAGAAGTGTGAAGTGACTTGCCCAGCGTCACACACAGCAGACAAGTGACAGAGGCAGGATTAGAACCCTGCCCTTCTGACTCTCAGGCATGCCCCAGGCTCTTTCTGTTAGGCCATGCGTTCACTGCCTATGATCAATCATATTTATTGAGCGCTTACTGTGTGCAGAGCACTGTACTAAGCGCTTGGGAAGTACAAGTTGGCAACATATAGAGATGGTCCCTACCCAACAGTGGGCTCACAGTCTAGAAGGGGGAGACAGAGAACAAAACAAAACATTAACAAAATCAAATAAATAGAATAAATATGTACAAATAAAATGAATGAATAAATAGAGTAATTCATTCATTCATTCAATCGTATTTATTGAGTGCTTACTGCGTGCAGAGCACTGGACTAAGCGCTTGGGAAGTACAAGTTGGCAACATCTAGAGACGGTCCCTACCCAACAGTGGGCTCCCAGTCTAGAAGGGGGAGACAGAGAACGAAACAAAACACATTAACAAAATAAAATAAATAGAATAAATACGTACAAATAAAATAGTCATTCATTCATTCATTCAATGGTATTTATTGAGTGCTTTTTGTGTGCAGAGCACTGTACTAAGCACTTGGGAAGTACAAGTTGGCAACATCTAGAGACGGTCCCTACCCAACAGTGGGCTCACAGTCTAGAAGGGGGAGACAGAGAACAAAACAAAACATATTAACAAAATAAAATAAAGAGAATAAATATGTCCAAATAAAATAGAGTAATAAATACGTACAAACATATATGCACATATACAGGTGCTGTGGGGAAGGGAAGGAGGGAAGGCGGAGGGGATGGGAAGGGGGAGGAGGGGGAAGAGTCCATATCCTGAGAGCTCACCTCCTCCAGGAGGCCTTCCCAGACTGAGCCCCCTCCTTCCTCTCCCCCTCCTCCCCTTCTCCATCCCCCCCACCTTACCTCCTTCCCTTCCCCACAGCACCTGTATATATGTATAGATGTTTGTGCATATTTGTTACACTATTTATTTTACTTGTACATATTTATTCTATTTATTTTATTTTGTTAGTATGTTTGGTTTTGTTCTCCGTCTCCCCCTTTTAGACTGTGAGCCCACTGTTGGGTAGGGACCGTCTCTATATGTTGCCAACTTGGACTTCCCAAGCGCTTAGTCCAGTGCTCTGCACACCGTAAGCGCTCAATAAATACGATTGATTGAATGAATGAATATCCACCCCAGTGCTTAGTCCAGTGCCTGGCACATATCAAGTCATCGTCATCAATCGTATTTATTGAGCGCTTACTGTGTGCAGAGCACTGTACTAAGCACTTGGGAAGTCCAAGTTGGCAACATATAGAGACAGTCCCTACCCACCAGTGGGCTCACAGTCTAAAAGGGGGAGGCAGAGAACAAAACCAAACATACTAACAAAATAAAATAAATAGAATAGATATGTACAAGTAAAATAAAGATATGTACAAATACCATAATTATAATAATGATTATTATTCTCTCTCTCCCAGTTGTCCTAGGGTGGAGGGCCCTCTGTGTCCACAGCCAGCGAGGTCACAACTGGAAACTCCCAATCCGAGGACCACCGGGATCAGGTCACGCCGGGGGCTTGGCAGGCGGCACTGACCGGGCGGCGGGCACCCGGGGGCTGAGGTGGGGCAGGGTTCCCAGCATTTCCTCCCTCTGCCCATCCGCCAAGCTCGCTCTCTTCCTCCCTTCAAGGCCCTGCTGAGAGCTCACCTCCTCCAGGAGGCCTTCCCACACTCAGCCCCTTCCTTCCTCTCCCCCTCCTCCCCCCTCCATCCCCCCCATCTTACCTCCTTCCCTTCCCCACAGCACCTGTATATATGTATATATGTTTGTACATATCTTTTACTCTATTTATTTTATTTGTACATATCTATTCTATTTATTTTATTTTGTTAGTATGTTTGGTTTTGTTCTCTGTCTCCCCCTTTTAGACTGTGAGCCCACTGTTGGGTAGGGGCTGTCTCTAGATGTTGCCAACTTGTACTTCCCAAGCGCTTAGTACAGTGCTCTGCACATAGTAAGCGCTCAATAAATACGATTGATGATGATGATGATTTCCTGGGGTGCCACCAGCTCAGTAGGCGAGTGTGTGTGTGTGTGTGTGTGTGTTTGTGTGTTTGTGTGTGTGTGTGTGTATGTGTGCTAGGGGGGTGGTGGGAGGGTCCTGATGGGGATTGAGGCTAGAGGAGCAGGCTTGGGGAGGAGAAATGTGGGAAGCAGCATGGTCCAGTGGCTAGAGCCCGGGTTCTAAATCCCGGCCCTGCCACTTGTCTGCTGTGTGACCTTGAGCAAGTCACTTCCCTTCTCTGCTTCAGGTACCGCTTCGGGAGAATGGGGATTAAGACTGTGAGCCCCATTCATTCATTCATGTTCTGTCTCCCCCTTCTAGACAGTGAGCCCGCTGTTGGGTAGGGACTGTCTCTGTATGTTGCCAACTTGGACTTCCCAAGCGCTTAGTCCAGTGCTCCGCACACAGTTAGCGCTCAATAAATACAATTGAATGAATGAATGAATTCAGTCGTAGTTATTGAGTGCTTACTGTGTGCGGAGCACTGGACTAAGCGCTTGGGAAGAACAAGTCGGCAATGGAGAGAGACGGGCCCTACCCAACGACGGGCTCACCGTCTAGAAGGGGGAGACAGACGACAAAAAAAACATGTGGACAGGTGTCAAGTCATCAGAATAAACAGAGGGAAAGCTAGATGCACATCATTAACAAAATAAATAGAATAGTAAATATGTTTGAGAAGCAGCGTGGCTCAGTGGAAAGAGCCCGGGCTTTGGAGCCAGAGGTCATGGGTTCGTATCCCGGCTTTGCCAATTGTCAGCTGTGTGACTTGGGGCAAGTCACTTCACTTCTCTGGGCCTCAGTGACCTCATCTGTAAAATGGGGATGAAGACTGTGAGCCCCCCGTGGGACAACCTGATCACCTTGTAACCTCCCCAGCGCTTAGAACAGTGCTTTGCACATAGTAAGCGCTTAATAAGTGCTATTATTATTGTTATTATTAACAGCAAATAGGTGGCTGAACCGAGATTAGAACCCAAGTCCTCTGACGCCTAGGCCCGTGCTCTTTCCCCTAGGCCAATCCATCAATAGTATTTACGCTAGAATTGGTAGACCCTATCCCTAATAATAATAATAATAATAATGGTATTTGTTAAGTGCTTAGAGAGCGAGGTCCAGGGAGAAGGTTGGCATTGGAGTGCTTAGTCCAGTGCTCTGCACACAGTAAGCGCTCAATAAATCATCATCATCAGTCGTATTTATGGAGCGCTTACTGTGTGCAGAGCACTGGACTAAGCGCTTGGGAGGTACAAATTGGCAACATATAGAGACAGTCCCTACCCAACAGTGGGCTCACAGTCTAAAATAAATAAATAAATACGATTGATTGATTGATTGATTGATTAGAGGGGGTAGTTCCCCTGCCCCCTGGGTGGGCTTTCCCTCCCTCCATTGCCCCGTTCCACCGTGTCCCCCGCAGACCGTGCGGCCCAAGGTTGTTCTCCCTGACCCCGGGGGTCACGGACTCCCTCAGAACCGGAGGAGAGAGCGGCGGACGGGAGGGACTCTCCCTGCGGGACATCGCCGAGCGGATCCGACGTCAGGAGTGCCATCGCCTCGTGGTCATGGCGGGGGCGGGCATCAGCACCCCCAGTGGCATCCCGGACTTCAGGTAATCAATCAATCAATCAATCAATCAATCATCAATCGTATTTATTGAGCGCTTACTGTGTGCAGAGCACGCTTGGGAAGTACAAGTTGGCAACATATAGAGACGGTCCCTACCCAACAGTGGGCTCACAGTCTAAAAGGGGGAGACAGAGAACAATAATAATAATAATAATAATAATAATGGCATTTGTTAAGCGCTTACTATGTGCAGAGCACTGTTCTAAGTGCTGGGGGAGATACAAGGTGATCAAGTTGCCCCACGGGGGGCTCACAGTCTTAATCCCCATTTTACAGATGAGATAACTGAGGCTCAGAGAATAATAATAATGGTATTTGTTAAGCGCTTGCTATGTGCGAAGCACTGTTCTAAGCGCTGGGGTGATACAAGGTGATCAGGTGGTTCCACATCGGGCTCACAGTTTTAATCCTTATTTTAATAATAATAATAATAATAATGGCATTTGTTAAGCGCTCACTATGTGCAAAGCACTGTTCTAAGCGCTGGGGCGGTTGTCCCACGTGGGGCTCACAGTCTTCATCCCCATTTTACAGATGAGGTAACTGAGGCACAGAGAAGTTAAGTGACTTGCCCGAAGTCACACAGCTGACAATTGGCAGAGTAGGGATATGAACCCATGAGCTCCCAAGCCCGTGCTGTTTCCATTGAGTCACGCTGCTTCTGATGTGGTGGGGGGGAGAGCAGGAGGTTTGGAGGGGAAAAGGAGGAGAGGAAAAAAAGAGGAGTGGGATTGGAGGGGAAAAGAGGAGCAGTGAGGCTGGGGGGGAGGGGAAGGGAAGAGAGGAGCGGATTGGGAGAAGAGTAGGAGGGGGGAAAGAGGGAAAGCGGAGGAGGAGAAGGGAAGAGGGGGAGCGGAGTTCGGGGAGAGGAGACGAGACGGAGAGGGGAAAGAGGAGGAGAGGGTTTGGGGAAAGAGGAGGGAAGGGCAGGACGAGGAGAGGAGAAGGAGGGGGAAAGAGAAGTTCAGTGACTTGCCTAAGGTCACACAGCAGACGTGGTGGAGCCGGGATTCGAACCCATGATCTCTGACTCCAAAGCCCGTGCTCTTTCCGCTGAGCCACGCTGCTTCTTCTATTAAGCGCTTACTATGTGCAAAGCACTGTTCTAAGCACTGGGGAAGTACCTCGGCTCCCCCCATCCCATCTTTCCCCTTCTCCCTGGACCAGTCCGCCCTCCCGTGGGAGGCCTGAGCCGCCCCCTCCCCATAATAATAATAATAATGGCATTTATTAAGCGCTCACTATGTGCAAGGCACTGTTCTAAGCGCTGGGGAGGTTACAAAGTGATCAGGTTGTCCCACGGGGGGGCTCACAGTCTTAATCCCCATTTTACAGATGAGGGAACTGAGGCCCAGAGAAGTGAAGTGACTTGCCCAAAGTCACACAGCTGACAATTGGCGGAGCTGGGATTTGAACCCATGACCTCTGACTCCAAAGCCCGGGCTCTTTCCACTAAGCCACGTTGCTTCTCTATAATACTGTAATAATAACATAATATAATGTATATTATATAATAATAGTATTTTACACCATAATAATTGTGGTATTTGTTAAGCGCTTACGTTGTGCCGGGCACTGTACTAAGCGCTGGGGCGGGTATGAGTAAATCGGGGTGGACCCACTCCCTGTCCCACATGGGGCTCCCAGTCTCAATCCCCATTTCCAGAGGAGGGAACTGAGGCACAGAGGAAGTGAAGGGACTTGCCCAAGGTCCCACAGCAGACGAGGGGCCTTGTCTTGGGGAAGCAGCGTGGCTCAGTGGAAAGAGCTCGGGCTTTGGAGTCAGAGGTCGTGGGTTCGAATCCCGGCTCCGCCACGCGTATGCTGTGTGACTTTTAGACTGTGAGCCCCCTCTTAGACTGTGAGCCCACTGTTGGGTAGGGACCGTCTCTCTATGTTGCCAACTTGGACTTCCCAAGCGCTTAGTCCAGTGCTCTGCACACAGTAAGCGCTCAATAAATACGATTGATGATGATGACCTTGGGCAAGTCATTTAACTTCTCTGAGCCTCGGTTCCCTCATCTGGAAAATGGGGATCATGAAGGCTGTGAGCCCCCCCGTGGGACAGCCTGATCACCTTGTAATCTTCCCCCGGGCCTGGAATGCCCTCCCTCTGCCCATCCGCCAAGCTAGCTCTCTTCCTTCCTTCAAGGCCCTGCTGAGAGCTCACCTCCTCCAGGAGGCCTTCCCAGACTGAGCCCCTTCTTTCCTCTCCCCCTCGTCCCCCTCTCCATCCCCCCGCCTTACCGCCTTCCCCTCCCCACAGCACCTGTATATATGTATATATGGTTGTACATATTTATTACTCTGTTTATTTATTTATTTATTTATTTTACTTGTACATTTCTATCCTACTTATTTTATTTTGTTGGTATGTTTGGTTCTGTTCTCTGTCTCCCCCTTTTAGACTGTGAGCCCACTATCGGGTAGGGACTGTCTCTATGTGATGCCAATTTGTACTTCCCAAGCGCTTAGTACAGTGCTCTGCACATAGTAAGCGCTCAATAAATACGATTGATTGATTGATTGATTGATTGATTCCCCAGCGCTTAGAGCGGCGCTTTGCACATAGTAAGCGCTTAATAAATGCTATTATAAAAGAAGGGGGGCCGAGCCGGGATTGGAACCCAGGACCGGCTGACACCCAGGCCCGGGCTCCGTCCACTCCGCCGTGCAGGTCGCCCGGGAGCGGTCTGTATAGCAACGTCCAGCGGTACGCCGTCCCTTACCCCGAGGCCATCTTCGAACTGGCCTTCTTCTCCCGGGACCCCAAGCCCTTCTTCGCGCTGGCCAAGGAGCTGTACCCCGGCAACTACCGGCCCAACTTCGCCCACTACTTCCTTCGCCTCCTCCACGACAAGGGCCTCCTCCTGCGGCTCTACACCCAGAACATCGACGGGCTGGAGCGGGGTGAGGGACGCCCCCCAAGAAGGGAGGGGTGTGATGGGGGAGACGGGAGGAACCCCCATCTATGTATTTATCTTCTACATATCTATTCTACTTATCTAATTTTGTTAGGATGTTCGGTTTTGTTCTCTGTCTCCCCCTTCTAGACTGTGAGCCCGCTGTTGGGTAGGGACTGTCTCTGTATGTTGCCGGCTTGTACTTCCCAAGCGCTTAGTACAGTGCTCTGCACACACAGTAAGCGCTCAATAAATACGATTGATCAGGTTGTCCCAAGGTGGGCTCACAGTCTTAATCCCCATTTTACAGATGGGGGAACTGAGGCCCTCTACATCCCCCCCCATCTTACCTCCTTCCCTTCCCCACAGCACCTGTATAGATGTATATATGTTTGTACAGATTTATTACTCTATTTTACTTGTACATATCTATTCTATTTATTTTATTTTGTTAGTATGTTTGGTTTTGTTCCCTGTCTCCCCCTTTTGGAGTGTGAGCCCACTGTTGGGTAGGGACTGTCCCTAGATGTTGCCAACTTGTAAGAGAAGCAGCGTGGCTCAGTGGAAAAGAGCCCGGGCTTTGGAGTCAGAGGTCATGGGTTCAAATCCCGGCTCCGCCGGTGGTCAGCTGTGTGACTTTGGGCAAGTCACTTCACTTCTCTGAGCCTCAGTTACCTCATCTGTAAAATGGGGATTAAGACTGTGAGCCCCACGTGGGACAACTTGATCACCTTGTATCCCCCCAGCGCTTAGAACAGTGCTCTGCACATAGTAAGCGCTTAATAAATGCCATTATTATTATTATTATTATTATTATTATTATTAACCCCCCGATCTCGGGGGTCGGTGAAGGGGAGTCATGTCCCGGGGGGACGAGTCCAGCAGGTGCCCCTTCCCTTGGGCTGCGGCCGGGGCGTATTGGAGGGGTCTCAAACCTCCACCACTATCAGCGCTCTGAACTTAGTACAGTGCTCTGCACACAGTAAGCGCTCAATAAATACGATTGATGATGAACTCCCACTGTTGGGTAGGGACCGTCTCTATATGTTGCCAGCTTGGACTTCCCAAGCGCTTAGTCCAGTGCTCTGCACACAGTAAGCGCTCAATAAATGCGATTGATTGATTGAGCATCAATCAATCCATCGGTGGTATTGATTCATTCATTATTCGTTCATCCAATCCTATTTATTGAGCGCTTACTCATTCGAGCTCTCATCCTATCCCGTCTGGACTGCTGCACCAGCCTTCTCTCTGATCTTCCATCCTCGTGTCTCTCCCCACTTCAATCCATACTTCATGCGGCTGCTGGATTTTCTTGTATCCTCCCCAGAACTTAGTACAGTGCCTGGAATCAATCAATCAATCGATCGTATTTATTGAGCACTTACGGTGTGCAGAGCACTGTACTAAGCGCTTGGGAAGTCCAAGTTGGCAACATATAGAGGCAGTCCCTACCCAACAGTGGGCTCACGGTCTAGAAGACTGTGCCCTTTGATCCTTCCACCTGTCCTGAACTGTTGGGGGAGGAGCTGTGAGTCTAAAGGACCTGGGTTCTAATCCCAGCTCCACCACTTGTCTGCTGTGTGACCTTGGAAAAGTCACTGTGCCTCAGTTTCCTCATCTGTCAAACGGGGATTAAGACTGTGAGCCCTATGTGGGACAGGAACTGTGGCCAACTCAATTAACTTCTTTGAATGAATGAATGTATATATGTATGTATTTATTACTCTATTGTATTTGTACATATTCTATTTATCTTATTTTGTTAATATGTATTGTTTTGTTGCCTGTCTCCCCCTTCTAGACTGTGAGCCCACTGTTGGGTAGGGACCGTCTCTATATGTTGCCGACTTGTACTTCCCAAGCGCTTAGTACAGTGCTCTGCACACAGTAAGTGCTCAATAAATACAATTGAATGAATGAATGAATCTACCCAGGCACTCAGAAGCGCTTAAAATGCCACAATTATTATTCTTATTATGAACCCTGCTTCTCCCTGTTTGACACACTCAAGGCGCTTAGTAATAATAATAATAATAATGATGGCATTTGTTAAGCGCTTACTATGTGCAAAGCACTGTTCTAAGCGCTGGGGAGGTTACAAGGTGATCAGGTTGTCCCACGGGGGGCTCACAGTCTTCATTCCCATTTTCCAGATGAGGTCACTGAGGCCCAGAGAAGTGAAGTGACTTAGTAAGCGCTCAATAAATATGATTGATTGATTGATTCCTCTCCCATTCCCTCAGGGCCCCTAATACTACTAAAAGTAATTGTGGAATTTGTTAGATGTATGCCATTCATTCATTCATTCATTCAGTCGTATTTATTGAGCGCTTAACTGTGTGCAGAGCACTGTACTAAGCTCTTGGGAAGTGCAAGTTGGCAACATCTAGAGACGGTCCCTACCCAACAGTGGGCTCACAGTCTAGATGGGGGAGACAGAGAACAAAACAAAACATATTAACAAAATAAAATAAATAGAATAGATATGCACAAGTAAAATAAATAAATAAATAGAGTAATAAATACGTACAAACATATATACATATATACAGGTGCTGTCCATGTGCCAAGCACTGTGTGAAATGCTGGTTTAGACTGGAAGCCAACTCTATTGTATTTTAATAAGAATAATAATAATAATAATACTGGCATTTGTTAAGTGCTTCCTATGTGTGAAGCACTGTTCTAAACGCCGGGTGAGGATACAAGGTGATCAGGTTATCCCACATGGGGCTCACATTCTTCATTCCCATTTTACAGATGAGGTAACTGAGGCCCAGAGAAGTTAAGTAACTTGCCCAAAGTCTCACAGCTGACACGTGGCGGAGCCGGGATTAGAACCCATGACCTCTGGCTCCCAAGCCCGGGCTCTTTCCACTGTGCCATGATGCTTCTCCAAACGACAGTAAAAAGGCATGTGTAATAATAGTGGTGTTTGTTAATAAATAATAATAATAATGGCATTTATTAAGCACTTACTATGTGCAAAGCACTGTTCTAAGCGCTGGGGAGGTTACGACGTGATCAGGTTGCCCCACAGGGGGCTCAGTCGGGACAAACTGATCACCTTGTAACCTCCCCAGCGCTTAGAACAGTGCTTTGCACATAGTAAGCGCTTAATAAATGCCATTTTAAAAAAATCCCCATTTTACAGATGAGATCACTGAGGCCCAGAGAAGTGAAGTGACTTGCCCAAAGTCACACAGCTGACAATTGGCGGAGCCGGGATTTGAACCCATGACCACTGACTCCAAAGCCCGTGCGCTTTGCATTGAGCCACGCTGCTTCTCTGAGCGCGTGTTAAGCGCTTCTTCCCCACAGCACCTGTATATATGTATATATGTTTGTACGTATTTATTACTCTATTTATTTGTACATATTTGTTCTATTTATTTTATTTTGTTAATATGTTTTGTTCTCTGTCTCCCCCTTCTAGACTGTGAGCCCACTGTTGGGTAGGGACCGTCTCTAGATGTTGCCAACTTGGACTTCCCAGGCGCTTAGTCCAGTGCTCTGCACACAGTAAGCGCTCAATAAATACAATTGATTGATTGATTGATTCCAGGCACTGTACTAAGTGCTGGGGAGGATACAAGAAAATCCAGTTGGACCTCAGTCCTTGTCCCATGTGGGGCTCACAGTCTCCATCTGTAAAATGGGGAGTAAGACTGGGAGCCCCAGGTGGGACAGGGACTGTGTCCAACCTGATTTCCTGGTAAAGCGCTTAGTCCAGTGCTCTGCACACAGTAAGCGCTCAATAAATACGATTGAATGAATGAATGAATGAATGAATGAACAGTGCCTGGCCCATGGTAAGCGCTTAACAAATACCGTAGAAAAAAAGAATACAATTGATTGACATTGTGGGGACAGGGAAGTGCCCTAGCAGGGTCAAAATGAAGAAATACAATTGATTGACTTTGGGGAGACAGGGAATTGCCCGTAGCAGGGTCAAAATGAATAAATACAATTGATTGACTTTGGGGGGATGGGGAAGTGCCCTTAGCAGGGTCAAAATGAATAAATACAATTGATTGACTTTGGGGGGACAGGGAAGTGCCCTTAGCAGGGTCAAAATGAAGAAATACAATTGATTGACTTTGGGGGGACGGGGAAGTGCCCGTAGCAGGGTCAAAATGAATAAATGCAATTGATTGACTTTGGGGGGACGGGGAAGTGCCCGTAGCAGGGTCAAAATGAATAAATACAATTGATTGACTTTGTGGGGGATGGGGAAGTGCCCGTAGCAGGGTCAAAATGAAGAAATACAATTGATTGACTTTGGGGGGACAGGGAAGTGCCCGTAGCAGGGTCAAAATGATTAAATACAATTGATTGACTTTGGGGGGACGGGAAAGTGCCCGTAGCAGGGTCAAAATGAAGAAATACAATTGATTGACTGTGGGGGGACGGGGAAGTGCCCGTAGCAGGGTCAAAATGAAGAAATACAATTGATGATTGACTTTGGGGGGACAGGGAAGTGCCCGTAGCAGGGTCAGTGGGTCACCCAGTGGCACAATTGGGACCGGAAGTGGCAACTGTGCCCCCGGCCCCCTCCCGCCCTCCTTTGCTTGGCTTTCAGCGGCAGGGATCCCGCCTTCGAAACTGGTTGAAGCTCACGGCACGTTCGCCTCGGCCACCTGCACCGTCTGCCTGCGGGAGTACCCCGGCGAGGACTTCAGGGTGAGGGAATGCTGCAGGGGACTGCCGGGAAAGGGGGCTCTGGACCCCCAGTTGGGGGAGGGCCGGGGGTCGGCATCACTCCAACGTCAGTCCATCGGCCTGGCTGAGAAGCAGGACGGCCTAGTGACTAGAGCCCGGGCCTGGGTGTCAGAGGGTCATGGGCTCCACCACTTGTCAATCAATCAATCGTATTTATTGAGCGCTTACTGTGTGCGGAGCACTGTACTGAGCGCTTGGGAAGTCCAAGTTGGCAACATCTAGAGACGGTCCCTACCCAACAGTGGGCTCACAGTCTAGAAGGGGGAGACGGAGAACAAAACCAAACATACTAACAAAATAAAATAAATAGAATAGATATGTACCAGTAAAATAAATAGAGTAATAAATATCATCATCATCATCATCAATCGTATTTATTGAGCGCTTACTGCGTGCAGAGCACTGTACTAAGCGCTTGGGAAGTCCAAGTTGGCAACATATAGAGACAGTCCCTACCCAACAGTGGGCTCACAGTCTAAAAGGGGGAGACAGAGAACAAAACCAAACATATTAACAAAATAAAATAAATAGAATAGATAGGTACAAGTAAAATAAATACATAAATAGAGTAATGAATATGTACAAACATATATACATATATACAGGTGCTGTGGGGAAGGGAAGGAGGTAAGATGGGGGGATGGAGAGGGGGACGAGGGGGAGAGGAAGGAAGGGGCTCAGTCTGGGAAGGCCTCCTGGAGGAGGTGAGCTCTCAGTAGGGCCTTGAAGGGAGGAAGAGAGCTAGCTTGGCTGATGAGCAGAGGGATTGGGGACATTCCAGGCCCGGGGGATGATGTGGGCCAGGGGTGGATGGCGGGACAGGCGAGAACGAGGCACGGTGAGGAGATTAGCAGCAGTGGAGCGGAGGGTGCGGGCTGGGCTGGAGAAGGAACCTTGATCACCTTGTAACCTCCCCTGCGCCTAGAACAGTGCTTTGCACATAGTATGCGCTTAATAAATGCCATCATTATTATCATTATGAATGAATGTTTTTATTATTTGCAGGGGGATGTGATGGAAGGCCGGATCCCCCGCTGTCCGGTCTGCACCGGGGTGGTCAAACCGGACATCGTGTTCTTCGGGGAGCAGCTGCCCCAACGGTTCTTCCTGCACATGGCCGACTTCCCCCTGGCCGACCTGCTGCTCATCATCGGAACCTCCCTGGAGGTCCGCGGGCCCGGCGGGTCGGGACGGGGGAGACCCCGAAAGGAGGGCCTCCCCTCAGCGGGGGTGGCGGGGCCTGCCCATCCGGCGTGGGCGTCGGGGAGGGGAGCGGTGGCATCATCATCATCATCAATCGTATTTATTGAGCGCTTACCGTGTGCAGAGCACTGTACTAAGCGCTTGGGAAGTACAAATTGGCAACATATAGAGACGGTCCCTACCCAACAGTGGGCATCTACACATGTCTCACCGTACCTCGTTCTCGCCTGTCCCGCCATCGAACCCCGGCCCACGTCATCCCCCCGGGCCTGGAATGCCCCCAATCCCTCTGCCCATCCGCCAAGCTAGCTCTCTTCCTTCCTTCAAGGTCCTACTGAGAGCTCACCTCCTCCAAGAGGCCTTCCCAGACTGAGCCCCTTCCTTCCTCTCCCCCTCGTCCCCCTCTCCATCCCCCCCCATCTTACCTCCTTCCCTTCCCCACAGCACCTGTATATATGTTTGTACGTACTTATTACTCAATTTCTTTATTTCTTTATTTTACTTGTACCTATCTATTCTATTTATTTTGTTAGTATGTTTGGTTTTGTTCTCTGTCTCCCCCATTTAGACTGTGAGCCCGCTGTTTGGGTAGGGACTGTCTCTATATGTTGCCAATTTGTACTTCCCAAGTGCTTAGTCCAGTGCTCTGCACATAGTAAGCGCTCAATAAATACGATTGATTGATTGATGTCTCACACCCCGCCGGGCAGGTGGAGCCTTTCGCCAGCCTGGCCGGAGCTGCCCGGAGTTCCACCCCTCGCGTGCTGATTAACCGGGACGCGGTGGGCCCGTTCGCCCGGGGCCCCCGGCCCAACGACGTGGTTCAGCTGGGGGACGTCGTCCGCGGCGTGGAGATGCTGGTGGACCTGCTGGGCTGGACCGAGGAGATCCGGGACCTCATTCGCCAAGAAACCGAGAAGGTAGCCGGCCACCGGTCATTCGGTCATCCGTTCGTTCATTCAGCTGCCTTTCTGGAGCGCTTACTCTGTGCAAAGCGCTGTACTAAGGGCCTGAGAGACTACAATCAATCAATCAATCGTATTTATTGAGCGCTTACTATGTGCAGAGCACTGTACTAAGCGCTTGGGAGGTACAAATTGGCAACACATAGAGACAGTCCCTACCCAACAGTGGGCTCACAGTCTAAAAGCGGGAGACAGAGAACAGAACCAAACATACTAACAAAATAAAATAGCGTAGCGGACACATGAGAAGCAGCGTGGCTCAGCGGAGAGAGCCCGGGCTTGGGAGTCAGAGGTCGTGGGTTCAAATCCCAGCTCAGCCGCTTGTCAGCTGTGTGACTTTGGGCAAGTTACTTAACTTCTCTGGGCTCAATCAATCAATCATATTTATTCATTCATTCAATCGTATTTATTGAGGGCTTACTGTGTGCAGAGCATTGTACTAAGCGCTTGGGAAGTACAAGTTGGCAACATATAGAGACGGTCCCTACCCAACAGCGGGCTCACAGTCTGGAAGAATAATGATGGTATTTGTTAAGGGCTTACTATGTGCAAAGCACTGTTCTAAGCGCCGGGGGGATACAAGGTGATCAGGTTGTCCCTACCCAACAGTGGGCTCACAGTCTAGAAGGGGGGCTCACAGTCTAGAAGGGGAGATAAATGATGGCATTTATTAAGCGCTCACTATGTGCAAAGCACTGTTCTAAGCGCTGGGGAGGTTACAAAGTGATCAGGTTGTCCCACAGGGGGCTCACAGTCTTAATCCCTATTTTACAGATGAGTTAACTGAGGCACAGAGAAGTTAAGTGACTTAATAGTGGTATTTGTTTTAAGTGCTTACTATGTGCAAAGCACTGTTCTAAGCGCTGGGCGGATACAAGGTGATCAGTTTGTCTCACGTGGAGCTCACAGTCTTAATCCCCATTTTACAGATGAGGTAACTGAGGCACAGAGAAGTGAAGTGACTTGATGGCATTTATTAAGTGCTTACTATGTGCAAAGCACTGTTCTAAGCGCTGGGGGGGATACAAGGTGATCAGGTTGTCCCACATGGGGCTCACAGTCTTCATCCCCATTTTACAGATGAGGGAACTGAGGCTCAGAGAAGTGAAGTGACTTGCCCAAAGTCACACAGCTGACAATTGGCGGAGCCAGTTTTTGAACCCCTGACCTCTGACTCCAAAGCCTGGGCTCTTTCCACTGAGCCACGCTGCTTCCCAGCGTGGAAGTACTTTGTACTTTCCCAAGCTCTTAGTACAGTGCTTTGCACACAGTAAGCGCTCAATAAATACGACAGAATGAATGAATTTCCCCCCATCTGTAAATTATTTTAATTATTGATTTAATTAATTATTTTAATGTGTCTCCCCCACTAGACTGTAAGCTTTTTGTGGGCAAGGTTCTTGTCTTCCAACTCGATAGAGAAGCCGCGTGGCTCAGTGGAAAGAGCCCGGGCTTGGGAGTCAGAGGACGTGGGTTCTAGTCCCGGCTCCACCACTTGTCTGGGGTGTGACCTTGGGCAAGTCACTTCACTTCTCTGGGCCTCAATTACCTCATCTGTAAAATGGGGATTAAGACTGTGAGCCCCACATGGGACAACCTGATCACCTTGCATCTACCCCAGCACTTAGAACAGTGCTTGGCACATCGTAAGCGCTTAACAAATACCATTATTAGTATTATTATTGTATTGTCCCTTCCCAAGTGCTTAGAACAGTCAGTCAATTGTATTTATTGAGCGTTTACAGTGCAGGGCACTGTACTAAGCACTTGGGAGAGTACAATATAGCGATATAACAGACATATTCCCAGCCCACAAGCGTACAGTCAAGAGGCTCTGCAAATGGTAACTATGCATAGGTTATCATTGATTGATTGGCAAAATGACACTAAAATCATTTTCAGAGGGGAGGAATTGGCCGGCCTGCTAGTGATAGTGCAGCTTGGAGCTGAGTGAAGCAGGGGCAGGAGAAAAAATGCCACTGGAGTTGGGCAATCAATCAATCAATCAATCGTATTTATTGAGCGTTTACTGGGTGCAGAGCACTGTAGTAAGCGCTTGGGAAGTACAAGTTGGCAACATATAGAGACAGTCCCTACCCAACAGTGGGCTCACAGTCTAAAAGGGGGAGACAGAGAACAAAACCAAACATACTAAAAAAATAAAATAAATAGAATAGATATGTACAAATAAAATAAATAAATCAATAAAGAGAGTAACAAATATGTACAAACATATGTACATATATACAGGTGCTGTGGGGAAGGGAAGGAGGTAAGATGGGGGGATGGAGAGGGGGACGAGGGGGAGAGGAAGGAAGGGGCTCAGTGTGGGAAGGCCTCCTGGAGGAGGTGAGCTCTCAGTAGGGCCTTGAAGGGAGGAAGAGGCCATGTAAAACAGCGTGGTTCAGTGGAAAGAGCCTGGGCTTTGGAGTCAGAGGTCAGGGGTTCGAATCCCTGCTCTGACCATTGTCAGCTGTGTGACTTTGGGCAAGTCACTTCACTTCTCTGGGCCTCAGTTACCTCATCTGTAAAATGGGGATTAAGACCATGAGCCCCACGTGGGACAACCTGAACACCTTGTAACCTCCCCAGCGTTTAGAACAGTGCCTTGCACAGAGTAGCGCTTAAATGCCATTATTATTATTATTATGTAAAATAGTGGTCCAAAGGAAGCAGCATGGCTTAGTGGAAAGAGCCTGGGCTTGGGAGTCAGAGGTCATGGGTTCTAATCCCCCTCCCCATCCCCCCGTCTCACCTCCTTCCCTTCCCCACAGCACCTGTATATATGTATATATGTTTGTACGTATTTATTACTCTATTTTATTTGTACATATTTATTCTATTTTGTTAATATGCTTTGTTTTGTTGTCTGTCTCCCCCTTCTAGACCGTGAGCCCGCTGTTGGGTAGGGACCGTCTCTAGATGTTGCCGACTTGTACTTCCCAAGCGCTTAGTCCAGTGCTCTGCACACAGTAAGCGCTCAATAAATACGATTGAATGAATGAATAATCCCGGCTCTGCCATTTGTCAGCTGTGTGACTTGGGGCAAGTCACTTCACTTTTCTGTGCCTCAGTGACCTCATCTGTAAAATGGGGATGAAGACCGTGAGCCCCACGTGGGACAGGGACTGTGTCCAACCTGTTGATGGGGATGAAGACTGTGAGCCCTATGCGGGACAACCTGATTACCTTGTATCAACCCCAGCGCTTAGAACAGTGCTTGGCACATAGTAAGTGCTTACCAAATGGCATTATTATTATTATTATTATTATTATTATTTCCTTTGGGACTAGCCTAATTTTGTTTCAAGAAAGCCGGGGGTTGAGAAGCATCTTGGTCTAGTGGTCTTGGTCTTTTGTTGTCTGTCTCCCCCTTCTAGACTGTGAGCCCGTTGTTGGACAGGAACCGTCTCTAGATGTTGCTGATTTGTACTTCCCAAGCGCCTAGTCCAGTGCTCTGCCCACAGTAAGCATTCAATAAATAGGATTGAATGAATGAATGAATGAATGAATGAATGAATAGTGGAAAGAACCCCGGGCCTAGGAATCAGAGGCGTTGAGTTCCAATCCCGCCTCTGGCATGTGTCTGTGGTGCGATCTTGGTCAAGTCACTTATCTTCTCTTTGCCTCAGTTATCTCATCTGTAAAATGGGGACGAAGACTGTGAGCCCCATGTGGGACAGGGACTGTGTCCAACCTGATGATGTATCCACCCCATCGCTTAGGACAGTGCTTGGCACGTAGTAAGACTAGACTGTGCGCCTGTTGTTGGGGAGGGACCGTCTCTAGATGTTGCCGATTTGTACTTCCCAAGCGCTTAGTCCAGTGCTCTGCCCACAGGAAGCATTCAATAAATACGATTGAGTGAATGAATGAATGAATGAATGATTAGTGGAAAGAATCCTGGGCATGGGAGTTAGAGGTGTTGAGTTCCAATCCCGCCTCTGGCATGTGTCTGTGGTGCGATCTTGGTCAAGTCACTTATCTTCTCTTTGCCTCAGTTATCTCATCTGTAAAATGGGGGCAAAGACCATGAGCCCCATGTGGGACAGGGACTGTGTCCAACCTGATGATGTATCCACCCCATCGCTTAGGACAGTGCTTGGCACGTAGTAAGACTAGACTGTGTGCCTGTTGTTGGGTAGGGACTGTCTCTAGATGTTGCTGATTTGTACTTCCCAAGCGCTTAGTCCAGTGCTCTGCCCACAGTAAGCATTCAATAAATACGACTGATTGAATGAATGAATGAATGAATAGTGGAAAGAACCCCGGGCCTAGGAATCAGAGGCGCTGAGTTCCAATCCCGCCTCTGGCACGTGTCTGTGGTGCGATCTTGGTCAAGTCACTTATCTTCTCTTTGCCTCAGTTATCTCATCTGTAAAATGGGGACGAAGACCGTGAGCCCCATGTGGGACAGGGGGACTGTGTCCAACCTGATGATGTATCCACCCCACCGCTTAGGACAGTGCTTGGCACGTTGTAAGACTAGACTGTGCGCCTGTTGTTGGGGAGGGACCGTCTCTATCTGTTGCCGATTTGTACTCTCCCAAGCGCTTAGTCCAGTGCTCCGCACACAGTCAGCGCTCAATAATGAATGAATGATAGCCATTCATGATAGCTGATGAGAAGCAGCGTGGCTCAGTGGAAGGAGCATGGGCGTTGGAGTCAGTGGTCATGGGTTCATATCCCGCTCCACCAATTGTCAGCTGTGTGACCTTGGGCAAGTCACTTCTCTGGGCCTCAGTTACCTCATCTGTAAAATGGGGATTGACTGTGAGCCCCCCCGTGGGACAACCTGATCACCTTGTATCCCCCCAGAGCTTAGAACAGTGCTTTGCACATAGTAAGCGCTTAATAAATGCCATTATTATTATTATTATTATTATTATAAAAACAGGGGGGGCTGACTCAGCATTCTTTGCCTTCCAGCTGGATGCCCAGGGCAGGTAGGGCACCCTGATGCCCAGCTGCGGACCCCTGCATCACCCTCCAGACCAGGCAAGGCCCACGACGCGGGGGCGACTTGGGCAGAGAGGTCGGCGGGGCCTGAGGAGAGACCGGAGGAGAGACCGGAGGGGAGTCCTGAGGGGGAACGCTGAGGGGAGCCCTGAGGAGACACCTGAGAAGCAGCGTGGCTCAGTGGAAAACAGCACGAGCTTTGGAGTGAGAGGTCAATCAATCAATCGATCGTATTTATTGAGCGCTTACCGTGTGCAGAGCACTGGACTAAGCACTTGGGAAGTCCAAGTTGGCAACATATAGAGACAGTCCCTATCCAACAGTGGGCTCACAGTCTAGAAGGGGGAGACAGAACAAAATCAATCAATCAATCAATTGTATTTATTGAGCACTTACTGTGCAGAGCACTGGACTAAGCGCTTGGGAAGTCCAAGTTGGCAACATATAGAGACAGTCCCTACCCAACAGTAGGCTCACAGTCTAGAAGGGGGAGACAGACGACAAAACAAAACATATTAACAAAATAAATAGAATCGATATGTACAAGTAAAATAAATAAATAGGGTAATAAATATGTACAAACATATATACACATATACAGGTGCTGTGGGGGAGGGAAGGAGGTAAGATGGGGGGATGGAGAAGGGGATGAGGGGGAGAGGAAGGAGGGGGCTCAGTGTGGGAAGGCCTCCTGGAGGAGGTGAGCTCTCAGTAGGGTCTTGAAGGGAGGAAGAGAGCGTGCTTGGCGGATGGGCAGGGGGATTGGGGGCATTCCAGGCCCGGCGGATGACGTGGGCCGGGGGTCAATGGCGGGACAGGCGAGAACGAGGTACGGTGAGGAGATTAGTGGCGGAGGAGCGGAGGGTGCGGGCTGGGCTGGAGAAGGAAAGAAGGGAGGTGAGGTAGGAGGGGGCGAGGGGATGGACAGCCTGGAAGCCCAGGGTGAGGAGTTTCTGCCTGATGCGCAGATTGATTGGTAGCCACTGGAGGTCATGGGTTCAAATCCCAGCTCTGCCAATTGTCAGCTGTGTGACTTCGGGCAAGTCACTTCACTTCTCTGGGCCTCAGTTACCTCATCTGTAAAATGGGGATTAAGACTGTGAGCCCCCCATGGGCCCACCTGATCACCTTGTAACCTCCCCAGTGCTTAGAACAGTGCTTTGCACATAGTAAGTGCTTAATAAATGCCATTATTCTTCTAGACTGTGAGCCCCCTGTTGGGTAGGGACCGTCTCTAGATGTTGCCAACTTGTACTTCCCAAGCACTTAGTCCAGTGCTCTGCACACAGTAAGCGCTCAATAAATACGATTGATTGAGTCAGAGGTCATGGGTGCAAATCCCTGCTCTGCCAATTGTCAGCTGTGTGACCTTGGGCAAGTCACTTCACTTCTCTGGGCCTCAGTTACCTCATCTGTAGAATGGGGATTAAGACTGTGAGCCCCCTGTGTGATAACCTGATCACCTTGTAACCTCCCCAGTGCTTAGAACAGTGCTTTGCACATAGTAAGTGCTTAATAAATGCCATTATTCTTCTAGACTGTGAGCCCACTGTTGGGTAGGGACCGTCTCTGTAGGTTAGGTTGCCAACTTGTACTTCCCAAGCGCTTAGTCCAGTGCTCTGTACACAGTAAGTGCTCAATAAATACGATTGATTGATTGAATCAGAGGTCATGGGTTCAAATCCCGGCTCTGCCCACTGTCAGCTGTGTGACTTTGGGCAAGTCACTTCACTGGGTCTCAGTTACCTCATCTGTAAAATGGGGATTAAGACTGTGAGCCCCCCCGTGTGATAACCTGGTCACCTTGTAAGTGCTTAATAAATGCCATTATTCTTCTAGACTGTGAGCCCACTGTTGGGTAGGGACCGTCTCTAGACGTTGCCAACTTGGACTTCCCAAGCGCTTAGTCCAGTGCTCTGCTCACAGTAAGCGCTCAATAAATACGATTGAAGAAGAGCCCTGAGGGGAGGACCATCCCTTGCCCTGGGAGCCCCCTCACGCCCGAAGGCCACGTGCTTCGCCCCCGGGTGGGGAGGTCACAGGACGGAGGGTGCCCACTTCCTCCCGCCTTTTCCGTTTGAGCCCCCCGCCCTAAGCCAAGGCCTCGCCCCTGAGGCTGTGGCGGGAATCAATCAATCAATCAATCGTATTTATTGAGCGCTTACTGTGTGCAGAGCACTGTACTAAGCGCTTGGGAAGTCCAAGTTGGCGACATATAGAGACGGTCCCTACCCAACAGTGGGCTCACAGTCTAAAACGGGGAGACAGAGAACAAAACCAAACATACTAACAAAATAAAATAAATAGAACAGATATGTACAAGTAAAATAATCAATCGTATTTATTGAGCGCTTACTGTGTGCAGAGCACTGTACTACGAGCTTGGGAAGTACCAAGTTGGCAACATATAGAGACAGTCCCTACCCAACAGCGGGCTCACAGTCTAAAAGGGGGAGACGGAGAACAAAACCAAACATACTAACAAAATAGAATAGATATGTACAAGTAAAATAATCAATCAATCGTATTTATTGAGCGCTTACTGTGTGCAGAGCACTGTACTAAGCGCTTGGGAAGTCCAAGTTGGCAACATCTAGAGACAGTCCCTACCCAACAGCGGGCTCACAGTCTAAAAGGGGGAGACGGAGAACAAAACCAAACATACTAACAAAATAAAATAAATAGAATAGATATGTACAGGTAAAATAAATAAATGAATAAAGTAATAAATATGTACAAACATATACAGGCGCTGTGAGGAAGGGAAGGAGGCCCGTCCTACCCTTCCCTGGGCGCCGCCTCCCGGCCCAATCTGCGCCTGCGCCCCCTCCCCTCCCACCGCCTCTCCCTTCTCTGCGCCTGCGCAGGCCCGTCACCACCTCCTTCCCCGTCCCTCTGCGCCGGCGCGCCCTCCCCTAGACCCCCCCGTCCCGCCTCTCCCTTCTCTGCGCCTGCGCAGGCCCGTCACCGCCTCCTTCCCCGTCCCTCTGCGCCTGCGCGCCCTCCCCTCCCACCGCCTCTCCCTTCTCTGCGCCTGCGCGGGCCCGCCCCCTCCCCGGTGCGCCGCTTCCTTCCCCGCCCCTCTGCGCCTGCGCGGACTCGCCCCCTTCTGCCGCCTCTGCCTTCTTTGGGTGCCGCCTTTCCGGGCTCCTCTGCGCCTGCGCGGGCTTTTCTCCTCCTCCTGCCACCCCCTGCCTTTCCCTAATAATAATAATAATAATAATAATGGTACTTGTTAAGCGCTTACTATTCGCAAAGCACTGTTCTAAGCGCTGGGGAGGTTACAAGGTGATCAGGTTGTCCCACGGGGGGGCTCACAGTTTTAATCCCATTTTACAGATGAGGTAACTTGAGGCCCAGAGAAGTTAAGTGACTTGCCCAAATCAATCAATCATATTGATTGAGCGCTTACTGTGTGCAGAGCACTGTACTCAGCGCTTGGGAAGTACACGTTGGCAACATATACAGTCCCTACCCAACAGTGGGCTCACAGTCTAGAAGGGGGAGACAGAGAACAAAACAAAACATATTAACAAAATAAAATCAATCAATCGTATTTATTGAGCGCTTACTGTGTGCAGAGCACTGTACTAAGCGCTTGGGAAGTACAACTTGACAACATATAGAGACAGTCCCTACCCAACAGTGGGCTCACAGTCTAGAAGGGTGAGACGCAGAACAAAACCAAACATATTAACAAAATAAATAGAATAGATATGTACAGGTAAAATAAATGAATAAATAAATAGAGTAATAAATATGTACAAACATGCCAACTTGTACTTCCCAAGCACTTAGTACAGTGCTCTGCACACAGTAAGCGCTCAATAAATATGATTGATTGATTGATATATACAGGTGCTGTGGGGAAGGGAAGGAGGTAAGACGGGGGGATGGAGAGAGGAACGAGGGGGAGAGGAAGGAGGGGGCTCAGTCTGGGAAGGCCTCCTGGAGGAGGTGAGCTCTCAGTAGGGCCTTGAAGGGAGGAAGAGAGCTAGCTTGGCGGATGGGCAGTGGGAGGGCATTCCAGGCCCGGGGGATGATGTGGGCCGGGGGTCGATTGCGGGACAGGCGAGAACGAGGCCTAACGGTGAGGAGATTAGCGGCAGAGGAGCGGAGGGTGCAGGCTGGGCTGGAGAAGGACAGAAGGGAAACGAGGTAGGAAGGGGCGAGAGGATGGACAGCCTTGAAGCCCAGGGTGAGGAGTTTCTGCCTGATGTGCAGATTGATTGGTAGCCACTGGAGATTTTTGAGGAGGGGAGTAACATGCCCAGAGTGTTTCTGGACAAAGACAATCCGGGCAGCAGCGTGAAGTATGGATTGAAGTGGGGAGAGACACGAGGATGAGAGATCAGAGAGAAGGCTGATGCAGTAGTCCAGACGGGATAGGATGAGAGCTTGAACGAGCAGGGTAGCGGTTGGGATGGAGACGAAAGAGTGGATATTGGCGATGTTGTGGAGCTGAGACCGGCAGGTTTTGGTGACGGCTTGGATGTGAGGGGTGAATGAGAGAGCGGAGTCGAGGATGACACCAAGGTTGCGGGCTTGTGAGACGGGAAGGATGGTAGTGCCGTCAACAGAGATGGGAAAGTCAGGGAGAGGACAAGGTTTGGGAGGGAAGACAAGGAGCTCAGTCTTCGACATGTTGAGCTTTAGGTGGCGGGCGGACATCCAGATGGAGATGTCCTGAAGGCAGGAGGAGATGCGAGCCTGGAGGGAGGGGGAGAGAGCAGGGGCAGAGATGGAGATCTGGGTGTCATCAGCGTAGAGATGATAGTTGAAGCCGTGGGAGCGAATGAGGTCACCAAGGGAGTGAGTGTAGATCGAGAACAGAAGGGGACCAAGCACTGAACCTTGGGGAACCCCCACAGTAAGAGGATGGGAGCGGGAGGAGGAGCCTGCAAAAGGGACTGAGAAAGAACGACCGGAGAGATAAGAGGAGAACCAGGAGAGGACGGAGTCTGTGAAGCCAAGGTTGGATAGCGTGTTGAGGAGAAGCGGGTGGTCCACAGTGTCGAAAGCAGCTGAGAGGTCGAGGAGGATTAGGATTGCCCAAAGTCACACAGCTGACAGTGGAGTCGGGATTTGAACCCATGACCTCCGACTCGAAAGCCATGCTCTTACCATGGAGCCACAGTGCTTCTCCACACTGCTTTTCCCTCCTTTCTCCCTCTTCTGCCCAGTTCCCACCGCGGGCCCCGGATCAGAGGGCACAAGCCGGGCAGGAAACCCCGGGCCCCAACGCCTCTTCTCTACTTTCCTGCCGCGTTTGACCTCTTGGAGACATTCCCCTTGGCAGTCTCAAAGTTTTGTCTTTATAATATAGTATTATCAAGATCGTGTTCATTTTATTACGTCACCCCACCACAAACCAACCACCTGTACTTCCCAAGCGCTTAGTACAGTGCTCTGCACACAGTAAACGCTCAATAAATACGATTGAATGAATGAATAAGGGAAAGAGCGTGGACCTGGGTGATTAGGGGCCTGGGTTCTTATCCTGGTTACAGCACTTTGCTGGGACAATTTGGGCCTCAGTTTCTCATCTGCAAAACGGAGGGTCAATCTGTGTTCTCCTTCCTACTTAGACTGTGAGTCCCATGAGGGGCCTGATGATCATGTATTTATTCCAGCACTTAACACGGTGCTTGACTCGGTGCTTAATACTACAATTATTATTATTATCATTATCGCATAATAATAATAAGGTTGGTATTTGTTAAGCACTTACTATGTGCCAGCACCGGGATAGATACAAGGTTATTAGGTTGTCCCACTTGGGGCTCACAGTCTTCATCCCCGTTTTACAGATGAGAGAACTGAGGCCCAGAGAAGTGAAGTGACTTGCCCAAAGTCACACAGCTGACAAGTGGCGGAGCCGGAATTGGAACCCACGACATCTGACTCCCAAGCCCGGGCTCTTTCCACTGAGCCACGCTGCTTCTCTGCTTCTTCAACCTCCCCCATAGATTTTGATATTTGTTAAGCGTTTACTGTGTGCCAGGCACCGTATCCACTGGGATGGATACAAGCAAATGGGGTTGGACACAAGCACTTAGCACACTGCTCTGCACACAGTAAGCACTCGAGAAATAATAATAATAATGGCATTTATTAAGCGCTTACTATGTGCAAAGCACTGTTCTAAGCACTGGGAGGTTACAAGATGATCAGGTTGTCCCACGGGGGGCTTACAGGCTTCATCCCCATTTTACAGATGAGGTGACTTGTACTTCCCAAGCACTTAGTACAGTGCTCTGCACACAGTAAGCGCTCAATAAATACAATTGATTGATTGATTGACTTGCCCAAAGTCACACAGCTGGCAATTGGCAGAGCCGGGATTTGAACCCATGACTCCTGACTCCAGAGCCCGTGCTCTTTCCATTGAGCCATGCTGCTTCTCTAATACGATTGAATGAATGAAGACATGGGGCTCACAGTCTTAATTCCCATTTACAGATGAGGTAAGTGAGGCCCAGAGAAGTGACCTTACTTGCTCAGCAGACAATAATAATAATAATAATGGCATTTATTAAGCACTTACTATGTGCAAAGCACTGTTCTAAGCACTGGGGAGGTTACAAGGTGATCTGGTTGTCCCACAGGGGGCTCACAGTCTTCATCCCAATTTTACAGATGAGGTGACTTGCCCAAAGTCACACAGCTGGCAATTGGCAGAGCCAGGATTTGAACCCATGACTCCTGACTCCAGAGCCCGTGCTCTTTCCATTGAGCCATGCTGCTTCTCTAATACGATTGAATGAATGAAGACATGGGGCTCACAGTCTTAATTCCCATTTTACAGATGAGGTAAGTGAGGCCCGGAGAAGTGACCTTACTTGCTCAGCAGACAATAATAATAATAATAATGGCATTTATTAAGCACTTACTATGTGCAAAGCACTGTTCTAAGCACCGGGGAGGTTACAAGATGATCAGGTTGTCCCACGGGGGCTCACAGTCTTCATCCCCATTTTACAGATGAGGTGACTTGCCCAAAGTCACACAGCTGGCTGTTGGCAGAGCCGGAATTTGAACCCATGACTCCTGACTCCAGAGCCCGTGCTCTTTCCATTGAGCCATGCTGCTTCTCTAATACGATTGAATGAATGAAGACATGGGGCTCACAGTCTTAATTCCCATTTTACAGATGAGGTAAATGAGGCCCAGAGAAGTGACCTTACTTGCTCAGCAGACAATAATAATAATAATAATAATGGCATTTATTAAGTGCTTACTATGTGCAAAGCACTGTTCTAAGCGCTGGGGAGGTTACAAGATGATCAGGTTGTCCCACAGGGTGCTCACGGTCGTCATCCCCATTTTACAGATGAGGTAACTGAGGCCCAGAGAAGTGATGTGTACTGTGTGTCTCCCCCTTTTAGACTGTAAGCCCACTGTTGGGTA
The DNA here is from genome assembly GCF_015852505.1 of Tachyglossus aculeatus. Taxonomy (NCBI): domain Eukaryota; kingdom Metazoa; phylum Chordata; class Mammalia; order Monotremata; family Tachyglossidae; genus Tachyglossus; species Tachyglossus aculeatus. Next base: position 52,147,435 of record NC_052087.1, on the reverse strand, counting down.
GGGACTGCCTCTATGTGTTGCCAACTTGTACTTTCAAGCGCTTAGTCCAGTGCTCTGCACACAGTAAGCGCTCAATAAATACGATTGAGTGGTTGATTGATTGACGTTACTTGCTCAGCAGACAAGTGGCAGAGCTGGGATTAGAATCTAGATCCTTCCGGACTCCCAGGATCCATCATCAATCGTATTTATTGAGCGCTCACTATGTGCAGAGCGTTGATCCAGCTCTATCCACGAGGCCGCGTCACTTCTCACGTCAGCCCGCGATGCTGCCAGCACTTACCCAGCCACAAAAATCCCCAAATTCACTGTTTCTTGCCAAACCACTCGCAGTTCCCCTGCGGTTGGCCACGATGGCTGCCGTGATCCAGGACATTCCTCCACCCTCATCAATCAATCAATCAATCAATCAATCATATTTATTGAGTGCTTACTGTGTGCAGAGCACTGTTCTAAGCGCTTGGGAAGTCCAAGTTGGCAACATCTAGAGACGGTCCCTACCCAACAGCGGGCTCACAGTCTAAAAGGGGGAGACGGACAACAAAACCAAACATACTAACAAAATAAAATAAATAGAACAGATATGTACACGTCAAAGCATGTACAAGTAACACGCAAGCCGTCTTAGAAGCAGCACGGCCTATCGGCTAGAGTACGAGCCTGGAACTCGGGAGGAGCTGGGGCTCTATTTGTTAATTTATTTTATTTGTACATGTTTAGTCTATTTATTTTACTTTGTTAAGATGTTTCGTTTTGTTGTCTGTCTCCCCCTTCTAGACTGTGAGCCCCCTGTTGAGTAGGGACCGTCTCTATATGTTGCCAACTTGGACTTCCCAAGCGCTTAGTCCAGTGCTCTGCACACAGTAAGCGCTCAATAAATACGATTAAATGAATGAATGAACCCCGGGGTGGCCCCCAAGGAGATCGGGTTGGACGCAGGCCTTGTCCCGCAGAGGGCTCGTACCATGTGTAGTACTCTATTTATTTATTTTATATTACTCTTTATTTATTTTATTTTGTTAATATGTTTCGTTTTGTTGTCGGTCTCCCCCTTCTAGACTGTGAAGCCGCTGTTGGGTAGGGACCGTCTCTATAGGTTGCTGACTTGTACTTCCCAAGCGCTTAGTCCAGTGCTCTGCACACAGTAAGTGCTCAATAAATACGATTGAATGAATGGTTGAATGGTTCTAATCCCGGCTCCGCCACGTGTCTGCTGCGTGACCTGGGGCAAGTTGCGTTACTTCTCCTTTTAGACTGTGAGCCCACTGTTGGGTAGGGACTGTCTCTATGTGTTGCCAATCTGTACTTCCCAAGCGCTTAGTACAGTGCTCTGCACATAGTAAGCGCTCAATAAATACGATTGATTGATTGATTGATTCTCCGTACCTCAGTTTCCTTACCTGTAAGTTGGGGACTAAGGCTGGGAGCCCCATGTGGGACAGGGACTGTGTCCAACTCATCCCCCTTGTATTTGGTTTTCCGTTGAATATTTTCCTGAGGGCATTCATATTGAGAGGATACAGTCAAAAGGCGTGAATTGGTTTCTTCAGGTAATAATCATCAGTTGCCACTTTAGTACGTCTATACCACCCGATCATTTAATAATAATAATAATAATAATGGTATTTATTAAGCGCTTACTATGTGCAAAGCACTGTTCTAATCGCTGGGGAGTTTACAAGGTGATCAGGTTGTCCCACGTGGGGCTCACAGTCTCGATCCCCATTTCCCAGATGAGGTAACTGAGGCACAGAGAAGTTAAGCGACTTGCCCAAAGTCACACAGCTGATAGTCGGCGGAGCCGGGATTTGAACCCACGACCTCTGACTCCAAAGCCCGGGCTCTTTCCACTGAGCCACGCTGCTTCCCTAAGTGATTTAAGTTATCACGACCTTCTGTAGTACCTAATACGACTGTCTCTGTGTGTTGCCAATTTGTGCTTCCCAAGCGCTTAGTACAGTGCTCTGCACATAGTAAGCGCTCAATAAATACGATTGATGATGATGATGATGATACTTTACACACCCTGTTGCTTAAGCACAGATGTACATATCCTCTTTAACTTCTTCCTCACTGTGGGCAGGGGATGCACCTACCAACTCTTTCTTATTGTACTCTCCCGAGCACTTGAAACAGTGCTCTGCACACAGTAAGCGCTCAATAAATACCTTCATTGACGATGTTGTAACTTATCGTCTCTGCCCGCGACTAGAGTGTAAACTCCTTGAGGACAGGGGTCGTGTGTATTATCTCAATCAATCAATCAATCAACCAATCGTATTTATTGAGCGCTTACTGTGTGCAGAGCACTGTACTAAGCGCTTGGGAAGTACAAGTCGGCAACACATCTCAGTTATAGTCTTGTCGTAGGCTTGTAATGGAGGAAGCAAAGAGGCATATTGGGGAGAAGACAGTAGCTAAGAGTGTGGGAGTGTATTTAACTAACTAGAGAAGCAGCGTGGCTCAGTGGAAAGAGCCCGGGCTTTGGAGTCAGAGGTCATGGGTTCAAATCCTGACTCCGCCACTTGTCAGCGGTGTGACTTTGGGCAAGTCACTTCACTTCTCTGGGCCTCAGTTCCCTCATCTGGAAAATGGGGATTAAGACTGTGAGCCCCCTGTGGGACAACCTGATCGCCTTGTAACCTCCCCAGTGCTTAGAACAGTGCTTTGCACATAGTAAGCGCTTAATAAATGCCATCAAAAAAAAAACAAAAAAGAAACTAGCCTTCTAACTAGACTAACTAGTCTTCTAGACTGTGAGCCCGCTGTTGGGTAGGGACCGTCCCTATATGTTGCCAACTTGTACTTCCCAAGCGCTTAGTACAGTGCTCTGCACACAGTAAGCGCTCAATAAATACCTTCGTTGACGATGTTGTAACTTATCGTCTCTGCCCGCGACTAGAGTGTAAACTCCTTGAGGACAGGGGTCGTGTGTATTATCTCAATCAATCAATCAATCAATCAATCAATCGTATTTATTGAGCGCTTACTGTGTGCAGAGCACTGTACTAAGCGCTTGGGAAGTACAAGTCGGCAACACATCTCAGTTATAGTCTTGTCGTAGTCTTGTAATGGAGGAAGCAAAGAGGCATATTGGGGAGAAGACAGTAGCTAAGAGTGTGGGAGTGTATTTAACTAACTAGAGAAGCAGCGTTGCTCAGTGGAAAGAGCCCAGGCTTTGGAGTCAGAGGTCATGGGTTCAAATCCTGACTCCGCCACTTGTCAGCGGTGTGACTTTGGGCAAGTCACTTCACTTCTCTGGGCCTCAGTTCCCTCATTTGGAAAATGGGGATTAAGACTGTGAGCCCCCTGTGGGACAACCTGATCGCCTTGTAACCTCCCCAGCGCTTAGAACAGTGCTTTGCACATAGTAAGCGCTTAATAAATGCCATCAAAAAAAAAAAACAAAAAAGAAACTAGCCTTCTAACTAGACTAACTAGTCTTCTAGACTGTAAGCCCGCTGCTGGGTAGGGACCGTCTCCATATGTTGCCAACTTGTACTTCCCAAGCGCTTAGTACAGTGCTCTGCACACAGTAAGCGCCCAATAAATATGATTGAATGAATGAAAAATCTACCCCAGTGCTTAGATAATAACAATAATTTTGGTATTTCTTAAGCGCTTACTATGTGCCAAGTGCTTGGCACATAGGAAGCTCTTAAATGCCATTGTTATTATTATCAATTAGTATTAATTATTATCGTAGGCGGTTAAGACCCTCACTTTCCCAGAGAAAGAGATTCCACAATCTCAGTCACCCATTTTCTTCCTTTTACCTAAATCCTCGTTACCATCGGCCGTAGTATTTACTGAGGGGCTACCACGGCCAACCGGTGTTAGAAAAGCAGCACGGCTTAGTGGGTAGAGCACGGGCCTCGGAATCAGAAGGTCATGGGTTCTAATCCTTACTCAATCAATCAATCGTATTTATTGAGCGCTGACTGTGTGCAGAGCACTGTACTAAGCGCTTGGGAAGTACAAGTTGGCAACATATAGAGACGGTCCCTACCCAACAGTGGGCTCACAGTCTAAAAGGGGGAGACTCCATCACTCGTCTGCTGTGTGACCTGGGGAGATCACCTCTCTGTGCCTCGCTTACCTCATCTGTAAAATGGGGATGGAGACTGTGAGCCCCACATGGGAGAGGGACTGTTTCCAACTCAATATGCTTGTATCCACCCCAGTGCTTAGCACAGTGCCTGGCACAGAGTAAGCACTTCATAGATACCATTATTATTATTATTATTATTATTATTATTATTATTATGCAGGGTAAATTCTGTGGCTTGAGCTCCGTCCCTCTTGTCCTCTGTGCTCTTGGGCGAGAACGCTGGTCCCTCTCTGCTAGAAACTCCGGTGTGAGGCTCGGTGGAAAGGGCACGGGCTTCGGAGTCAGGGGTCATGGGTTCGAATCCCTACTCCACCACATGACTGCTGTGTGGCCTTGGGAAAGTCACTTAACTTTTCTGAGCCTCAGTTACCTCATCTGTAAAATTGGGATTAAGATTGTTAGCCCCACAAGGGGCAACTTGATTACCTTGTATCCCCCACCAGCGCTTAGAACAGTGCTCTGCACATACTAAGCACTTAAAAAATGCCATTATTATTATTATTATTATTATTATTAATATTAATTATTATTACCGTGGAGGCCTGGCTTATGTTCTCAGTTGCCCCATCCCAAACCATTCCGGCTGGGAACCGGATGGGCACGGGATACTTTGCCTCATTTTGAGTGGGGTCATGCCAGTAGGGGCAGCTAATTCCCACTGGCTCTGTCAATCAGTCGGTGGTATTTATTGAGTGCCTATTGTATGTGGAGGACTGTACTAAGCTTCAGAACTGGCAAGGATCCCCCATGGGCAGTGCCGCTGGGCCCCTTGGCCCCCATCCAAGCTTCCTTCCTTCATTCATTCAATCGTATTAATTGAGCGCTTGGTGTGCGCGAAGCACTGTACTAAGCACTTGGGAGAGTACAATACAATAATAAATAGACACATTCCCCGCCCACAACAAGCTCAGAACCTCTAACCAAGGCTAATGGACACTGTGGTCTTCCAGCCAAAGCCCGAGTGCACCTTTTTTTTTTAAAAATGGTACATGGTACATGCTTACTGTGTGTCAGGCACTGTATTAAGCACTGGGGTAATAATAATAACGATGATAATGATGGCATTTGTTAAGCACTTACTATTTGCAAAGCACTGTTCTAGGCGCTGGGGAGGTTACAAGGTGATCAGGTTGTCCCACGGGGGGCTCACATTCTTCATCCCCATTTTACAGATGAGGTAACTGAGGCACAGAGAAGTGAAGTGACTTGCCCAAAGTCCCACAGCTGACAGTTGGCGGAGCCGGGATTTGAACCCATGACCTCTGACTCCAAAGCCCGGGCTCTTTTCCACTGAGCCACGCTGCTTCTCAGGGGGTAGAAACAAGGTAATCAGGTTGGACACAGTCCCTGTCTCCCATAGGGCTCATAGTTTTAGAGGGGGGAGGATTTAATCCCCGTTTAACAGATGAGGTAACTGAGGCAGAGAAGTTAAGTGGTTTGCCCTGGGTCACACAGAAGATAAGAGGTGGGGCTGGGATTAATAATAATAATAACGGCATTTATTAAGCGCTTACTATGTGCAAAGCACCGTTCTAAGCGCTGGGGAGGTTACAAGGTGATCAGGTTGTCCCACGGGGGGCTCCCAGTCTTAATCCCCATTTGACAGATGAGGTAACTGAGGCCCAGAGAAGTGAAGTGACTTGTCCAAAGTCACACAGCTGGCAATTGGCGGAGCCGGGGTTTGAACCCATGACCTCTGACTCCAAAGCCCGGGCTCTTTCCACTGAGCCACGCTGCTTCTCAGGGATTAGAACCCAGGCCCTCTGACTTTCAGGCCCGGGCTCTTTCAACAAGGCTACGTCGCTTCCTCCCGATCCTGGAGAATCCCTTCCCAAGGCACGGACCTGATCCGTGCCGCCGGTGTCCCCCGCTCAGAAACACGCGGACGCACGCCTGCCAGAAACGGTTCTTTATTCCAGCACAATGCGTTCACAGCTATAGCGCTCTACTCTGCAAACCTCAGTACACAGACACATCGGAAGGATTTGGGTTTTTTGTGGGTTTTTTTCCTTCGAATAAATAAGGTCTAAGCTAAGAGTGAGGGGAGAGGGGGACGGGGTTGGTGGGGGGGGCTGCTCACAAGTCACAAGTAGAGAGGACTATGGATTCAGAGGCGTCAAAGCGGGCAGCGCAAGCCAGTGGAGACTTTTTCGTCTCCGGGAAAGATGGGAGCAGCAGAGGGATGACCACCCGGACCCACGCATCGGGCAAAGCTTATGCCCACTCACCCTTTGGGCACCTCTCCCCCCAAACCCCGCCGAGGTCCTGACCCCCGTGCACCCCGACTCCCTTCCCCGGCCGGAACCGCCTCGCGTGCCCCGGTTGGCAGTTCTGCAGGGAGGGAGACGCTGCCCACGTGCCCCCGGGCTGGCTCGGAGGTGCCCACCCACCCGCTCTTCCGTTCCTGGAGCCGCCTGTCCCTAGCGATAGATGGTAAACGCCCCAGGCCCACCCCCCTCCACCCAAGCATGCCCTCTCCTACCCCCACCTACCTCACCCATCCGTCCCCAAGCCCCATCCCCGGACACTGGGCATTCTCCCCTCGCTTTTCTGCCCGCTCCCGAACCCCGGTGTCTTGGGGGAGGTAAGATGGGGGTTCTTTCCTTCTTCCCCTCCCTTCCCTCATCTTTATGGGTGTAATCGATTGGCCTTGAGGCTCCTGGGATCTGTAGGGTGCCAACCCTCCCAAATCCCAGGAGAGTCTGGGGGTTCAGAGTCAAGACAGGGAGAGATTTAGGGGGAAGAGAGGGTGAGGGGGACGTGGGGGCGGGACTCGCCGTCTGGGGAGGGAACGAGGCCTCGCTCTGTTGGGCTCAGGAGGTGACCGGCCCTGACGCCCGCTGGGAATGACGGGATCCCAGCCCTAACCCCCTGGCTGCGGCCCCGATCCTGGAAGGAGAGTGGAGGGGCCCGGCGGTCCCGGGGGTGGGGGCGGAGGGGGCGGGGTGGGTTGGTCAATCCAAGCCCAGGTCCGAGTCGTCCGATGACCTCTCCTCGGCCAACTGGCGCATCACCTCCTGCAGAGACGTGAGGGTCCCCCCCGGGCTCATCCCCATGGGCCGAATAACTTGTTGCCTGCAAAGGAGGGGCGGCCAGCGGCTGCGTCAGCGTCGGGGAACACGACAACCTTGACACGAGGCCGCACCGGGTCAGACCCACGGTCCGGCCGGCCCGGGCCGCCGTCTCCACCGGCGGGGAAGACGGGGAAGGGGGGCGGTGACGACCATCCCAAGGCCCTAGCTCTCCCTCCAAGGCCCCGGCTCTCCTGACTCGCCCAGGCCCCTCTCCGAGCCACGTGCCCTAGGCCCCGTCTCGGCCCGGGCTGGACGTTCCCTACATCTCCGTCCGCTCCATCTGCCATCCCCCCGGGGCCCACGTCCCTTGGAAGGCTTCTGAGGGCAGAGTAACCTTCGCCGGAGCAGACGGAGGAAGTGGGGCCCTTGGGGGAGGGATGGAGCCCGGGGCCCCATCCCCACCCCCAGCAACTTGGGGGGCCGTCGGCTCACCCCCAGACCCTCTCTCCCTTCTGCCCAGCCTGAGGGAGGCCTTCTCGAGCGCTCCCGGGTCAGGATCTGAGTGGCGAGGAGGCGAGCCGAGGACCAGAATGATCGTTATAATCATTATGGTATTCGTTAAGGGCTTACTATGTGCCAGGCACTGTACTAAGCGCCGGGCACCGTGACCAGAACGTGACCGGAGAGCCAGCCGGGGCGGGTGCCCGGGTGCGGCGGTCAGCCCTACGTGCCCCCCGGACCCCGGAGGGTACAGGCCGGAGATGCGGGTGGCGCGGCGGGGGTGAAGGAGCCCGGGCTCCCCGAGCGGGGAGAGGCCCCGACTTTGGGGTTCCATCTGCCAATCCCTTCCAGAAGGCCCCTGGAGCCTTGGGTGGGCGGAGGTGGGGAGAGGGAGAGGGAGGGGGCTGCTGGAGTGTCCCCCGCCCCACCCTGCCCACCCCCGGGGGGTAGGGAGGGTGGGGGGGGGGGGAGCCGCAGCCAGGCACTAGAAATAGGCTAATGAGAGCGACGGCCCTTGGCCCCCTGCGTCTGGCCCCCGCCCTTCCCCTGGCCTCTGGCCCCTGCCCCCTGGCACCTCACCCCCACCACACCTGGAGAGCTTGTCAAACATGTTCACCAGCTTCATGGCTTCGTACTCCTTCTGCTCCTCCGTCATCCCCTCCATGGGGTTAGGGAGCTTCTCCTCCACGCGCCCTGTCACCGGGTTAATGCTGGCCACGACCAGAGGAGAAAGAGAAGGACTCGGCTGCAGCCAGAGCCGGGGCAGGGTGGGGGCGGAGGCCTCCCCAAGCCTGACCCATCCCTCCCCAACCCCGACGACCGCCCCAGATGCCCCCCGGCCCGTTTGTCCCCACCGAGGCCGGGGGCAGGAGCCCGCCCCCGGGCCTGGTCTTTCCCGTCCGGCCTGGCCGGGGGTGAGGGGGTGAGGGGGACGGTGGTTCCCCCCAATCCTGGGGTCGGGGGGCGGCAGGCTGGGGAGTGGGCAGCTCACAGCCAAAACGTGGGGAGGGTCGAGGGTGGGGGGTGCTAGTCGGGAACTGGGTTTGAGGGAAAGCGCGGGAACGGCAGAGAAGGGGGTCCGCGGACGGGCGCTCGAAGGAGACGAAGGCCGGGGCAGGAGAGGTGGGGGGCCTCGGCGGGAAGAAGCGGCTGGATGTAGCACAGAGCGGCAATGCGGGGGTGAGCACGGTGGGGTGGGGAGACTGGGGGGGGAAAACAAGGCTCGGGACGAGGGGGGGTCCCCCTCCCCGGGGAGCAACAGGAGAAGATGCCGGTGAGGATGGAAGGGAGAGGAATCAGCCGTGGCGGGGAGAGACAGGATCGTACTTGGGCTTAGCTTCCTTGTATTCCTCCGTGTCCGTGTCCTCGTCCTCCGAGTACTCGCCCTCGACCCGGCTGTGGCCGGGGACCATGAGGCCCCGGGCGGCGAGGAGGCCGGCCGCGTTCCCGTAGCCGGTGTACTTCACGAACCGGGACACTGAGGCAGAGAGGCAGAGACCCACGGACGTGCTGCGGGGCCGCCCTCCGACCAGGCGCTCTGCTCTCCCCGGGGGGCTGGGGAGGGCGGGCAGGGGCCACCCCGGGCCTGTGACAGGGTCAGTCTCCGGCCCACCGCTCTGGTCTGTCTTTGCTCCCCTCTGGGAGAGCGGACGGGGGACTGGGAGCAGCGGGGGAAGGATTTGGAAATGGCTCAAAGGGGCTACTGGGGCACTGTCACCCCACCGCTCGCTCTTCCATCTGCAACAGGGACTGGGGGGTGGGATCTCAGGATTTGACAAGATCCTCCGGTCCCCAAGGCATCGCCAACACGGTCTGGCCGTTCCTCCTCCTGTCCTCGGACTCCCGGGTCACAAGGCGGACTGGCCGACTCAGCCTCCCTCGGCTATCCCACGGGAGGCCCAAAACCCAGGGCTAGCCTTCGGAGGGCCCACCTTCTTTCCTTCTCCACAGCCTCGGTTTCCCTGGTGGGGTGGGGGTGGGGGGCAACCGATAGGCTCTCTTTTGGCCGGAGGGCTCATCTGGGCCCAGATGACAATGATGATGATGACGGTATTCGTTAAGTGCTTCCTATGTGTCCAAGCACCCCCGGCCCACGTCATCCCCCGGGCCTGGAATGCCCTCCCTCTGCCCATCCACCAAGCTCGCTCTCTTCCTCCCTTCAAGGCCCTACTGAGAGCTCACCTCCTCCAGGAGGCCTTCCCAGACTGAGCCCCCTCCTTCCTCTCCCCCTCGTCCCCCTCTCCATCCCCCCCATCTTACCTCCTTCCCTTCCCCACAGCACCTGTATATATGTATATATGTTTGTACAGATTTTTTACTCTATTTATTTATTTATTTATTTTATTTGTACATATCTATTCTATTTATTTTATTTTGTTAGTATGTTTGGTTTTGTTCTCTGTCTCCCCCTTTTAGACTGTGAGCCCACTGTTGGGCTTATCGAAGGCCCATCTCCTCCAAGAGGCCTTCCCTGCCTAAGCCCTCCTTTCCGCTTCTCCCACTCCCTTCCGCGTCACCCTGACTTGCTCCTTTCAAGCCGCGTGGCTCAATGACAAGAGCCTGGGCTCGGAAGCCAGAGATCGTGGGTTCTCCGACTCCACCACTTGTCAGCTGTGTGACTTTGGGCAAGTCACTTCACTTCTCTGCGCCTCAGTTCCCTCATCTGGAAAATGGGGATGAAGACTGTGAGCCCCACGTAGGACCCCATCTTACCTCCTTCCCTTCCCCACAGCACTTGTATATATGTATATATGTTTGTACAGATTTATTATTCTATTTATTTATTTATTTATTTTACTTGTATATCTATTCTATTTATTTTATTTTGTTAGTATGTTTGGTTTTGTTCTCTGTCTCCCCCTTTTAGACTGTGAGCCCACTGTTGGGTAGGGACTGTCTCTAGATGTTGCCAACTTGGACTTCCCAAGTGCTTAGTACAGTGCTCTGCACACAGTAAGCGCTCAATAAATACGATTGATTGATTGATTGATTGATTGATTGATTGACAACCTGATCACCTTGTATTCCCCCCAGCGCTTAGAACGGTGCTTTGCACATAATAATAATAACAATGGCATTTATTAAGCGCTTACTACAGGCAAAGCCCTGTTCAAAGTGCTGGGGAGGTTTCAAGGTGATCAGGTTGTCCCATGGCGGGCTCACCGTTTTAATCCCCATTTTACAGATGAGGTAACTGAGGCACAGAGAAGTTAAGTGACTTGCCCAAGTAAGCACTTAACAAATGCCATCATTATTATTAGTATTATCCCCTCCCCCAGCCTCACACCACCACTTAGAGAACCAGCGTGGCTCAGTGGAAAGAGCCTGGGCTTTGGAGTCGGAGGTCATGGGTTCAAATCCTGGCTCTGCCAATTGTCAGCTGTGTGACTTTGGGCAAGTCACTTAACTTCTCTGTGCCTCAGTTCCCTCATCTGTAAAATGGGGATTAAGACTGTGAGCCCCCCGTGGGACAACCTGATCTCCTTGTAATCTCCCCAGCACGTAGAACAGTGCTTTGCACATAGTAAGTGCTTAATAAATGCCATCATTATTATTATTATTATTATTATGTCCCTATCTGTTATTTACTTATTTCTATTCATTGCTGTCTCCCCCTTTAGACTGTCAGCTCGCTGTGGGCAGGGAATGTCACTGTTTATTGTTGTACTGCCCTGTCCCGAGCACTTGGAGAAACAGTGTGGCTCAGTGAAAAGAGCCTGGGCTTGGGAGTCAGAGGTCATGGGTTCAAATCCCGGCTCCACCACTTATCAACTGTGTGACTGTGGGCAAGTCAGATAACTTCTCTGGGCCTCAGTTCCCTCATCTGTAAAATGGGGATGAAGACTGTGAGCCCCCCATGGGACAACCTGATCACCTTGTTAACCTCCCCAGGGCTTAGAACAGTGTTTGGCACATAGTAAGCACTTAATGAATGCCATCATCATCATCATCATCATCAATCGTATTTATTGAGCGCTTACTATGTGCACAGCACTGTACTAAGCGCTTGGGAAGTACAAATTGGCAACGTATAGAGACAGTCCCTACCCAACAGTGGGCATCATTATGGCAAACAGCGTGGCTCAGTGGAAAGAGCACGGGCTTTGGAGTCAGAGGTCATGGGTTCAAATCCCGACTCCACCACATGTCTGCTGTGTGACCTTGGGCAAGTCACTTAACTTCTCTGAGCCTCAGTGACCTCATCTGTAAAAATGGGGATGAAGACTGTGAGCCCCACGTGGGACAGCTTGATCACCTTGTATCCCCCCAGCGCTTAGAACAGTGCTCTGCACATAGTAAGCGCTTAATAAATGCCATCATTATTATTATTATTAGTCCAGTGCTGTGCACCCGGTCAGCGCTGGCCTTCCCAGACTGAGCCCCTTCCTTCCTCTCCCCCTCGTCCCCCTCTCCACCCCCCCATCTTACCTCCTTCCCTTCCCCACAGCACCTGTATCTATGTAGATATGTTTGTACATATTTATTACTCTATTTATTTTGCTTGTACATATCTATTCTATTTATTTTATTTTGTTAGTATGTTTGGTTCTGTTCTCTGTCTCCCCCTTTTAGACTGTGAGCCCGTTGTTGGGTAGGGACCGTCTCTAGATGTTGCCAACTTGGACATCCCAAGCGCTTAGTCCAGCGCTCTGCACACAGTAAGTGCTCACTAAATACGACTGACGATGATGATGATATGTTGCCAACTTGGACTTCCCAAGCGCTTAGTCCAGCGCTCTGCACACAGTAAGCACTCCCTAAATACGATTGATGATGATGATGATATGTTGCCAACTTGGACTTCCCAAGCGCTTAGTCCAGCACTCTGCACTCAGTAAGCGCTCATTAAATACGACTGATGATGATGATGATATGTTGCCAACTTGGACTTCCCAAGGGCTTAGTCCAGCGCTCTGCACACAGTAAGCGCTCCCTAAATACGATTGATGATGATGATGATGATACGTTGCCAACTTGGACTTCCCAAGCGCTTAGTCCAGCGCTCTGCACACAGTAAGCGCTCCCTAAATACGATTGATGATGATGATGATATGTTGCCAACTTGGACTTCCCAAGCGCTTAGTCCAGCGCTCTGCACACAGTAAGCGCTCCATAAATACGATTGATGATGATGATGATGATACGTTGCCAACTTGGACTTCCCAAGGGCTTAGTCCAGCGCTCTGCACACAGTAAGCGCTCACTAAATACGACTGATGATGATGATGATATGTTGCCAACTTGGACTTCCCAAGGGCTTAGTCCAGCGCTCTGCACTCAGTAAGCGCTCCCTAAATACGATTGATGGTGATGATGATATGTTGCTAACTTGGACTTCCCAAGCGCTTAGTCCAGCGCTCTGCACTCAGTAAGCGCTCCATAAATACGATTGATGATGATGATGATATGTTGCCAACTTGGACTTCCCAAGGGCTTAGTCCAGCGCTCTGCACACAGTAAGCGCTCCCTAAATACGATTGATGATGATGATGATGTGTTGCCAACTTGGACTTCCCAAGCGCTTAGTCCAGCGCTCTGCTCACAGTAAGCGCTCCCTAAATACGATTGACGATGATGATGATACGTTGCCAACTTGGACTTCCCAAGGGCTTAGTCCAGCGCTCTGCACACAGTAAGCGCTCACTAAATACGACTGATGATGATGATGATATGTTGCCAACTTGGACTTCCCAAGGGCTTAGTCCAGCGCTCTGCACACAGTAAGCGCTCCCTAAATACGATTGATGATGATGATGATATGTTGCCAACTTGGACTTCCCAAGGGCTTAGTCCAGCGCTCTGCACACAGTAAGCGCTCCCTAAATACGATTGATGATGATGATGATGATGCCTAAATATGATGGACCGTCTGATTGACCAACTGAGGCAGGAGATCCCGGGCCCGGCCCCCCGGCCCACCACCCCCAGCTCCCTCCTCACCGCTCTCCTTGCAGAGCACGAAGAGGAACTCGGCGGAGCAGTGCTTCACGTCGGTGTCGATGTGGGTCATGAGACGCACCAGCTTGTTGCGCAGCAGGTTCCCCACCTCGGGACGGTTCCTCACATCCCGCAGCGGAGGCAGCACCTGTCCGGGGGGCCGGGGTGGGGAAGAGAGGGGTGGGCTCAGCCAGGGGACCCCCATTTGAAGCAGCGTGGCTCCGTGGAAAGAGCCCGGGCTTTGGAGTCAGAGGTCGTGGGTTCGAATCCCTGCTCCACCACGTGTCTGCTGTGTGGAGAAGCAGCGTGGCTCAGCGGAGAAGCAGCGTGGCTCAGTGGAAAGAGCCCGGGCTTTGGAGTCAGAGGTCGTGGATTCGAATCCCTGCTCCACCACATGTGCGGAGAAGCAGGGCGGCTCAGCGGAGAAGCAGCGTGGCTCAGTGGAAAGAGCCCGGGCTTTGGAGTCAGGGGTCATGGGTTCGAATTCCTGCTCCACCACGTGTCTGCTGTGCGGAGAAGCAGCGTGGCTCAGCGGAGAAGCAGTGTGGCTCAGTGGAAAGAGCCTGGGCTTTGGAGTCAGAGGTCATGGGTTCAAATCCCGGCTCTGCCAATTGTCAGCTGGGTGACTTTGGGCAAGTCACTTCACTTCTCTGGGCCTCAGTGACCTCATCTGGAAAATGGGGGATTACGACTGTGAGCCCCACGTGGGACAACCTGATTACCTTGTATCTACCCCAGCGCTTAGAACAGTGCTTGTATATATGTATATATGTTTGTACATATTTATTACTTTATTTATTTATTTATTTTACTTGTACATATCTACTCTATTTATTTTATTTTGTTAGTATGTTTGGTTTTGTTCTCTATCTCCCCCTTTTAGACTGTGAGCCCACTGTTGGGTAGGGACTGTCTCTATGTGTTGCCAATTTGTAGTTCCCAAGCGCTTAGTACAGTGCTCTGCACATAGTAAGCGCTCAATAAATACGATTGATGATGATGATGATGATGCTTGGCACATAGTAAGCGCTCAACAAACACCAACATTATTACTCTTTTAGACTGTGAGCCCACTGTTGGGTAGGGACTGTCTCTATATGTTGCCAACTTGTACTTCCCAAGTGCTTAGTACAGTGCTCTGCACACAGCAAGCGCTCAATAAATATGATTGATGATGATGACCTTGGGTAAGTCACTTAGCTTCTCTGAGCCTCAGTTACCTCATCATAAAATGGGGATTAAGACTGTGAGCCCCACGTGGAACAACTTGATCACCTTGTATTCCCCCTCCCCAGCGCTTAGAACAGTGCTCTGCACATAGTAAGCGTTTAACAAATGCCATCATTTTTATTATTATTATTATTATTGACAAGCTCCTCGGGTCCCCAAGACCTCGCCAATACGGTCTGGCCGTTCCTCCTCTTATCCTCGGACTCCCGGGTCAAAAGGCGGGAGGCGGATTGGCCGACTCAGCCTCCCTCGACTATCCCATGGGAGGCCCAAAGCCCAGGGCTAGCCTTCGGAGGGCCCACCTTTTTTTTTTAATGACATTGATTAAGCGCTTACTATGTGCAAAGCACTGTTCTAAGCACTGGGGAGGTTACAAGGTGATCAGGTTATCCCACGGGGGGGCTCGCAGTCTTCATCCCCATTTTACAGATGAGGTCACTGAGGCCCAGAGAAGTCGAGTGACTTGCCCAAAGTCACACAGCTGACAAGCGGCGGAGCCGGGATTTGAACCCATGACCTCTGACTCCAAAGCCCGGGCTCTTTTCCACTAAACCACGCTGTTTCTCTTCTTTCCTTCTCCACAGCCTCAGTTTCCCTGGTGGGGTGGGGGTGGGAGACAGCACTGACTCCCTGCTCCTTGCTTCCCCTCTCATTCATTCATTCATTCATTCATTCATTCATTCATTCATTCATTCATTCGTATTTATTAAGTGCTTACTGGGCGCAGGGCACTGTACTACTACTGTAAGAGAAGCAGCGTGGCTCAATGGAAAGAGCACGGGCTCAGGAGTCAGAGGTCATGGGTTCGAATCCCGGCTCTGCCACTTGTCGGCTGTGTGACTTGGGGCAAGTCACTTCACTTCTCTGGGCCTCGGTTACCTCATCTGGAAAATGGGGATTAAGACTGTGAGCCCCACCTGATCACCTTGTAACCTCCCCAGCGCTTAGAACAGTGCTTTGCACATAGTAAGCACTTAATAAATGCAATCATCATCATTATTATTATTCATTCAGTCATATTTATTAAGTGCTTACTGGGCACAGGGCACTGTACTACTGTAAGAGAAGCAGCGTGCCTCAATGGAAAGAGCCTGGGCTTGGGAGTCAGAGGTCATGGGTTCAAATCCCGGCTCTGCCGATTGTCAGCTGTGTGACTTGGGGCAAGTCACTTCGCTTCTCGGTGCCTCAGTTACCTCATCTGTAAAATGGGGATGGAGACGGTGAGCCCCACGTGGGACAACCTGATCACCTTGTATCCTCCTCAATCAATCAGTCGTATTTATTGAGCGCTTACTGTGTGCAGAGCACTGTACTAAGCGCTTGGGAAGTACAAATTGGCAACATATAGAGACAGTCCCTACCCAACAGTGGGCTCACAGTCTAAAACAGCGCTTAAAACAGTGCTTGGCTCATAGTAAGCACTTAACAAATGCCATCACTATTATCATTATTACTAAGCGCTTGGGAGAGTACAATGCAACAATAAAGAGACGCATTGTCTGCCCACAACGAGCTTACAGTCTAGAGGGGACTCTCCTCACCTAGCAAGAGGCTCCTCTCCGCCTCCCGGGCGCTCTTGGTTGGGCTCCCTGCCCCCCCGCCCCAATCCTCTTGGTCCTAGTGAGGGGCTGGGGGTGGCCCCTCGCCCCCATCCTCCCAGTCATTCATTCAATCGTATTTATTGAGCGCTTACTGTGTGCTCAGCACTGTACTAAGCGCCAGTCCTAACTGGGGGTGGGCCCTCCGACTCCCCATTACTTTCACTTCGGATTCAGACGAGGGGCCGGGGGCAAGCCCCTTGTCCCCCTGTCCACCCCCAATCCCAGTCCAGGAGAGGGACTGGGCGTGAGAGTCCTCTGACTCCCCTTCTCCCCATCTCAGGGATCAATAATCGTTGGGAAATTTGTTAAGCACTTATTATGTGGCAAGCACTGTACTAAGCACTGGGGTCAACACCGAATAATCAAATCAGACACAGTCCTTGCCCCACGTGGGGCTCACAGTCCAAGGGGGAGGGAGAACTGGCATTTAATCCCCATTTTTAAAGGTGAAGAAACTGTGGCCTAGAGAGGTTAAGCGACTTGCCCAAGGTCACACAGCAGGCAAGCGGCGGAGCCGGCATTAGAACCCAAGTCTTCAGACTTTCGGGCTTGGGCTCTTTCCACGAAGCAGCGTGGCTCCGTGGAAAGACCGCGGGCTTTGGAGTCGGAGGTCATGGGTTCAAATCCCGGCTCCCCCACTTGTCAGCTGTGTGACTCTGAGCAGGTCACTTCACTTCTCTGTGCCTCAGTTACCTCCTCTGTCAAATGGGGATGAAAACTGTGAGCCCCCCGTGGGACAAGCTGATCACCTTGTCACCTCCCCAGCGCTTAGAAAAGTGCTTTGCACATAGTAAGCGCTTAACAAATATCATCATTATTATTATTGTTATATCAATCAATCATATTTATTGAGCGCCTACTATGTGCACAGCACTGTACTAAGCGCTTGGGAAGTACAAATTGGCAACATATAGAGACAGTCCCTACCAATTTGTACCAATTTCCACTAGGCCATGCTGCTTCTCGGTTGGCAGGGGTGGCTAAATTAGCCCTGGCTCCAGGAAGGGGCACGGTGCCACTCTCTGTGACTCCGTGGACCCGGCTGAGAGCTGTCACTCGGCTGAGGAGAGCAGGAGGTGTTGGGGGGTGGTAGCGGTGGAGGGGGAAGGACCCCAAATCCAAGTCACAGGGGCCTGCGTGACAGCCCGCATAGGGATGGAGGCGTCAGGTGCCAGCTGCCGCGTCCGCCCTGAACCCCAACCCCCCTTCCCGGGACCTACCGGGCCTCCCTTCCGGAACCTACCTTGGCTTTGAGGAATTTCCGAGTCTGGCGGTGGACGCGGGAGCTCTCGGTCAGCAGATTCAGCACGGGGGTCACACTTTCCTTCAGCTTGTGGCCCTGCAAAATCACCCCCAGGTCAGGCCGAAGCGAGGAATCAATCAGTCAGTCGGATTCCCACAGTGCCAAACCCTCCAGTGGCTTCCCGTTGCTTGTTACATCACGCAGGCGCTCCTGGCCGTTGGCTTCAAGGCCAGCCACTGATAATAATCATAATAATTAATAATTACGGTATTTCTAAAGCATTTACTAGGTGCCAGGCCCTGTAGTAAGAGTGGGAGTGGATACAAGCAAATCGGGTTGGACACAGTCCCTGTCCCATATGAGGCTCACAAACTCAATCCCTATTTAACAGATTTTAACAGATGTCTCAGTTACCTCATCTATAAAATGGGGATCGTCCCACGTGGAAAGACCTGATTACCCTGTATTCATCCCAGCGCTTGGAATAGTGTTTGGCGCATAGTAAGTGCTTAACAAATACCATTATTATTATTATTATTACTATTATTATTAGATGAGGTAACAGAGGCACAGAGAAATGAAGTGACTCGCCCAACGTCACAGAGCAGAAAAGTGGCAGAGCCAGGATTAGAACCCACATCCTCTGACTCCAGGACCGGGCTTATTTATTACTCTATTTATTTATTTATTTTACTTGTTCATATCTATTCTATTTATTTTATTTTGTTAGTATGTTTGGTTTTGTTCTCTGTCTCCCCCTTTTAGACTGTGAGCCCACTGTTGGCTAGGGACTGTCTCTATATGTTGCTAACTTGTACTTCCCAAGTGCTTAGTACAGTGCTCTGCACACAGTAAGCGCTCAATAAATACTATTGATTGATTGATTGATTGATTGATTTCCACTAGGCCATGCTGTTTCTCTAACTCTCTCTTTTACATAAAAGAGATCTACAAATCTACATCTCTGCCCCTGCTCTCTCTCCCTCCCTCCAGGCTTGCATCTCCTCCTGCCTTCAGGACATCTCCACCTGGATGTCTGCCCGCCACCTAAAACTCAACATGTCCAAGACTGAACTCCTTGTCTTCCCTCCCAAACCCTGCCCTCTCCCTGACTTTCCCATCACTGTTGACGGCACTACCATCCTTCCCGTCTCACAAGCCCGCAACCTTGGTGTCATCCTCGACTCCGCTCTCTCGTTCACCCCCACATCCAATCCGTCACCAAAACCTGCCGGTCTCACCTCCGCAACATCGCCAAGATCCGCCCTTTCCTCTCCATCCAAACCGCTACCCTGCTCGTTCAAGCTCTTATCCTATCCCATCTGGATTACTGTATCAGCCTCCTCTCTGATCTCCCATCCTCCTGTCTCTCCCCACTTCAATCCATACTTCACGCCGCTGCCCGGATCATCTTTGTGCAGAAACGTGCTGGGCATGTTACTCCCCTCCTCAAAACTCTCCAGTGGCTACCAATCAACCTACGCATCAGGCAGAAACTCCTCACCCTGGGCTTCCAGGCTGTCCATCCCCTGGCCCCCTCCTCCCTCACCTCCCTTCTGTCCTTCTCCAGGCCAGCCCGCACCCTCCGCTCCTCCGCCGCTAATCTCCTCACCGGGCCTCGTTCTCGCCTGTCCCGCCATCGACCCCCGGCCCACGTCATCCCCCGGGCCTGGAATGCCCCCAATCCCTCTGCCCATCCGCCAAGCTCGCTCTCTTCCTCCCTTCAAGACCCTGCTGAGAGCTCACCTCCTCCAGGAGGCCTTCCCACACTGAGCCCCTTCCTTCCTCTCCCCCTCGTCCCCCTCTCCATCCCCCCCATCTTACCTCCTTCCCTTCCCCACAGCACTTGTATATATGTATATATGCTTGTACATATTTATTACCCTATTTATTTATTTATTTATTTTACTTGTACATATCTATTCTATTTATTTTATTTTGTTAGTATGTTTGGTTTTGTTCTCTGTCTCCCCCTTTTAGACTGTGAGCCCACTGTTGGGTAGGGACTGTCTCTATATGTTGCTAATTTGTACTTCCCAAGTGCTTAGTCCAGTGCTCTGCACATAGTAAGCGCTCAATAAATACGATTGATGATATAGTGACAGTCCCTACCCAACAGTGGGCTCACAGTCTAGAAGGGGGAGACAGAGAACAAAACCAAAGATATTAACAAAATAAAATAAATAGAATAGATATGTACAAGTAAAATAAATAGAGTAATAAATAATAGAGTAATAAATATGTACAATATGATGATCTCATCTACCCCAGCGCTTAAACCAGCGCCTGGCCCACGCTAAGCGCTTAACAAATTACTAGTAGAAAAAGAAATGGTGACGATGATGAATTCAAAATCATCCCCGAGTCGGGGGAGAGAAGAGGGGAGGAAGTGAGAAGCAGCTTGGCTCAGTGGAAAAGAGCCCGGGCTTTGGAGTCAGAGGTCATGGGTTCAAATCCCTGCTCCGCCAATTGTCAGCTGTGTGACTTTGGGCAAGTCACTTCACTTCTCTGGGCCTCAGTTACCTCATCTGTAAAATGGGGATTAAGACTGTGAGCCCCAGGTGGGACAACCTGATCACCTTGTAACCTCCCCAGCGCTTCGAACAGTGCTTTGCACATAGTAAGCGCTTAATAAATGCCATTATTATTATTATTATTAAGTGACCGAGCCCTGCCGGGGGCAGCGACTGTCAATCATCCGCCTCCCAGCCCAAGCAGGGAGCCCGGGAGGATGCCATCTTCCAGAACGATCTTCCCAGTCGGCTCTCCCGCCCTCAGACAAGCGCTCTCGGGGTCCCCTTGCCCCCCGATGCTGAGCTGTGACAAAGCCCTAGCAACAGTTCACCCCAGGGACCTTCCTGGTGACTCACAACCGTTGCTAGGGCCATTATGGCAGACGGGGCGGCTGTGGTGTTTTTCCACCCCGACGCCCAAACGGCAATCCCGAACGGCAGGCCGAGCGACCCGGAGCCTGGTTGTCCTGGGGTCTCAGAGATGTATAATAATAATAATAATAATGGCATTTATTAAGTGCTTACTATGTGCAAAGCACTGTTCTAATCAATCAATCAATCAATCGTATTTATTGAGCGCTTACTGTGTGCAGAGCACTGGACTAAGCGCTTGGGAAGTCCAAGTTGGCAACATCTAGAGACAGTCCCTACCCAACAGCGGGCTCACAGTCTAGAAGGGGGAGACAGAGGACAAAACCGAACATATTAACAAAATAAAATAAATAGAATAGATATGTACAAGTGAAATAGAGTAATCAATCAATCAATCAATCGTATTTATTGAGCGCTTACTGTGTGCAGAGCGCTGGACTAAGCGCTTGGGAAGTCCAAGTTGGCAACATCTAGAGACAGTCCCTACCCAACAGTGGGCTCACAGTCTAGAAGGGGGAGACAGAGAACAAAACCGAACATATTAACAAAATAAAATAAATAGAATAGATATGAACAAGTAAAATAGAGTAATCAATCAATCAATTGTATTTATTGAGCACTTACTGTGTGCAGAGCACTGGACTAAGCACTTGGGCAGTCCAAGTTGGCAACATCTAGAGACAGTCCCTACCCAAAAGTGGGCTCACAGTCTAGAAGGGGGAGACAGAGAACAAAACCGAACATATTAACAAAATAAAATAAATAGAATAGATATGAACAAGTAAAATAGAGTAATCAATCAATCAATCAATCAATTGTATTTAATGAGCACTTACTGTGTGCAGAGCACTGGACTAAGCGCTTGGGCAGTCCAAGTTGGCAACATCTAGAGACAGTCCCTACCCAACAGTGGGCTCACAGTCTAGAAGGGGGAGACAGAGAACAAAACCGAACATATTAACAAAATAAAATAAATAGAATAGATATATACAAGTAAAATAAATAAATAAATAGAGTAATAAATGCGTACAAACATATATACATCTATACAGGTGCTGTCGGGAAGGGAAGGAGGTAAGACGGGGGGATGGAAAGGGGAGAGGAAGGAGGGGGAGGACGAGGGGGAGAGGAAGGAGGGGGTTCAGTCTGGGAAGGCCTCCTGGAGGAGGTGAGCGCTCAGTAGGGCCTGTGCTGGGGAGGTTACAAGGTGAACAGGTTGTCCCATGGGGGGCTCACAGTCTTCATCCCCATTTCACAGATGAGGGAAGTGAGGCACAGAGAAGCTAAGTGACTTGCCCAAAGTCACACAGCTGACAAGCTGATTAAAACCCACGTCCTCTGACTCTCAAGCCCGGGCTCTTTCCGCTGGCTTCTCATTTTACAGATGAGGCCCACCGAAGTGACTTTTCACTTTGGAGTCAGAGGTCATGGGTTCAAATCCCCACTCAGCCAATTTGTCAGCTTGTATGACTTTGGGCAAGTCACTTCACTTCTCTGTGCCTCAGTTACCTCATCTGGAAAATGGGGATTAAGACTGTGAGCCCCCTGTGGGACAACCACTCATTCATTCATTCATTCAATCAATCGTATTTATTGAGCGCTTACTGTGTGCAGAGCACTGTACTAAGCACTTGGGAAGTACAAGTTGGCAACATGTAGAGACGGTCCCTACCTAACAACGGGCTCACAGTCTAGAAGGGGGAGACAGAGAACAAAACAAAACATGTGGTCAGGTGTCAAGTCATCAGAATAAATATAAGTAAAGCTAGAAAACCAGTAAAACTAGTAAAACTAGAAAACTAGTATAGCTAGAAAACCAGATAATAATAATAATAATGTTAGTATTTGTTAAGTGCTTACTATGTGCCAAGCACTGCTCTAAGCACTGGGGAGGTTACAAGGTGATCAGGTTGTCCCACGGCAGGGCTCACAGTCTTAATCCCCATTTTACAGATGAGGGAACTGAGGCCCAGAGAAGTGAAGAATATTACTCTATTTATTTATTTATTTATTTTACTTATCACTCTATTTATTTATTTATTTATTTTACTCATTACTCTATTTATTTATTTATCTATTTTACTTGTACATATCTATTCTATTTATTTTATTTTGTTAGTATGCTTGGTTTTGTTCTCTGTCTCCCCCTTCTAGACTGTGAGCCCACTGGGTAGGGACTGTCTCTATATGCTGCCAACTTGTAATAATAATAATAATGATAATAGCATTTATTAAGCGCTTACTATGTGCAAAGCACTGTTCTAAGCGCTGGGGAGGCGACAAGGCGATCAGGTTGCCCCACGGGAGGCTCACAGTCTTCATCCCCATTTTACAGATGAGGGAACTGAGGCCCAGGGAAGTGAAGTGACTTGTCCAAAGTCACCCAGCTGACAAGGGGCAGACCCGGGCTTTGAACCCATGACCTCTGACTCCAAAGCCCGGGCTCTTTCCACTGAGCCACGCTGCTTCTCCTTGTAACCCCGTAACCTCCCCAGCGCTTAGAACAGTGCTTTGCACATAGTAAGCGCTTAATCAACCCCCTTTCCCGGTCCGGTCCTGACTGACTCCCCCCCAACCCCCAACCCGGGAAAAAGGCCCTTGTTATCACCAAGTTACATTAAGGACAACCTCATTCGCACCTACTCAGCCTTCCTGTCCCGCCATCGACCCCCGGCCCACGTCCTCCCCCGGGCCCGCAATGCCCCCAATCCCTCTGCCCACCCGCCAAGCTCACTCTCTTCCTCCCTTCAAGACCCTACTGAGAGCTCACCTCCTCCAGGAGGCCTTCCCACACTGAGCCCCTTCCTTCCTCTCCGCCTCCTCCCCACCCTCCATCCCCCCATCTTACCTCCTTCCCTTCCCCACAGCACCTGTCTATATGTCTATATGTTTGTACAGATTTATTACTCTATTTATTTATTTATTTATTTTACTTGTACCTATCTATTCTATTTATTTTATTTTGTTAGTATGTTTGGTTTTGTTCTCTGTCTCCCCCTTTTAGACTGTGAGCCCACTGTTGGGTAGGGACCGTCTCTATATGTTGCCAGCTTGGACTTCCCAAGCGCTTAGTCCAGTGCTCTGCACACAGTAAGCGCTCAATAAATACGATTGACTGATTGATTGATTGAAGTGACTTGCCCAAAATCACCCAGCTGACAAGGGGCAGACCCGGGCTTTGAACCCATGACCTCTGACTCCAAAGCCCAGGCTCTTTCCACTGAGCCACGCTGCTTCTCCTTGTAACCCCGTAACCTCCCCAGCGCTTAGAACGGTGCTTTGCACGTAGTAAGCGCTTAAGCAACGCCATTACTGTTTTCCAAGGTCACCCAGCGGACCGGTGGCGGAGCCGGGATTGGAACCCAGGTCCTTCTGAATCCCAGGCTGGGGCCCTGTCCACGGGGCCACACTGCCAGCTGACCCCGACAACCTCCCCACCAGTCATAAGTAGCCCCAGAGCGGCCAGTACAGAGCCAGCGAGGGGAGGGGACCGGGCAGGGGGCACTTACCCTGTCCAGACGGCGCTCTAAAAAGTCCAGGAGGACGTTGACTGCGTCCATGTTGACCCCCATGTACTCCAAAGAGCCTGGGTGCAGCTTGGGGGCCAGGAGGACATCGAGACACTTGAGGGGCAGATTGCCCAGGAGGTTGACGGTGTGGCTGAGGTGGACAGAGGGGCAGGGAGAGACAGACAGGAGGGGTCAACACCAGAGACAAAGCCATTCATTCATTCCTTCCATCCTATTTATTGAGCGCTTACCGTGTGCGGAGCACTGGACTAAGCGCGTGGAAGCTCTCTTAGACTGTGAGCCCAATGTTGGGTAGGGACTGTCTCTGTATGCTGCCAATTTGTACTTCCCAAGCGCTTGGTACGGTGCTCTGCACATAGTGAGCGCTCAATAAATAGGATTGATTGACTGATTGATTGATTGAAGCAGCGTGGCTCAGTGGAAAGAGCCCGGGCTTTGGAGTCAAAGATCGTGGGCTCAAATCCCGGCTCTGCCCATTGTCAGCTGGGTGACTTTGGGCAAGTCACTTCAATCAATCAATCAATCAATCAATCAATCGTATTTATTGAGCGCTTACTGTGTGCAGAGCGCTGGATTAAGCGCTTGGGAAGTACAAGCTGGCAACATATAGAGCCAGTCCCTACCCAACAGTGACCTCATCTGTAAAATGGGGATGAAGACCGTGAGCCCCCCGTGGGGCAACCTGTTCACCTTGTAACCTCCCCAGCGCTTAGCACATAGTAAGCGCTTTATAAATGCCATTATTATTATTATTATTATTATAAGTACAAACCCCTCCCAGCCCCAGGTGGATTCGGTTCTCACCCCCAGACTGCTCAATCATCAATCGTATTTATTGAGCGCTTACTGTGTGCAGAGCGCTGGACTAAGCGCTTGGGAAGTACAAGCTGGCAACATCTAGAGACAGTCCCTACCCAACAGTGGGCTCACAGTCTAAAAGGGGGAGACAGAGAACAAAACCAAACATACTAACAAAATAAAATAAATAGAATAGATATGTACAAGTAAAATAAATAAATAGAGTAATAAATATGTGCAAACATAAATATATACAGGTGCTGTGGGGAAGGGAAGGAGGTAAGGTGGGGGGATGGAGAGGGGGACGATCAATCAGTCAATCAATCATATTTATTGAGCGCTTACTGTGTGCAGAGCGCTGGACTAAGCGCTTGGGAAGTACAAGCTGGCAACATATAGAGCCAGTCCCTACCCAACAGTGACCTCATCTGTAAAATGGGGATGAAGACTGTGAGCCCCCCATGGGGCAACCTGTTCACTTTGTAACCTCCCCAGCGCTTAGAACAGTGCTTTGCACATAGTAAGCGCTTTATAAATGCCATTATTATTATTATTATTATTATTATTATTATAAGTACAAATCCCTCCCAGCCCCAGGTGGATTTGGTTCTCACCCCCAGACTGCTCAATCAGTCCATCGATCATATTTATTGGAAGGCAGCGCGGTCTAGTGGAAAGAGCACGGGTTTGGGAGTCAGAGGATCTAATGATAATAGTAATGATGGCATTTATTAAGCGCTTACTATGTGCAAAGCACTGTTCTAAGCGCTGGGGAGGTTACAAGGTGATCAGGTTGTCCCATGGGGAGCTCACAGTCTTAATCCTCATTTTACAGATGAGGGAACTGAGGCACAGAGAAGTGAAGTCACTTGCCCAAAGTCACACAGCTGACAATTGGCAGAGCTGGGGTTTGAATCCATGACCTTTTTTGAGTGCTTACTGTGTGCAGAGCACTGTACTAAGCGCTTGGGAAGTACAAGTTGGCAACATATAGAGACGGTCCCTACCCAGCAACGGGCTCACAGTCTAGAAGTGCTTAGAACAGTGCTTTGCACATAGTAGGCGCTTAATAAATGCCATCAAAGAAAAGAAAAAAGAAGTATAAGAATGGTATTTGGTAAGCACTTACAATGTGCCAGGCACTGTTCTAAACGCTGGGGGAGATACAAGGTGATCAGGTTGCCCCACATTGGGCTTACAGTCTTAATCCTCATTTTACAGATGAGGTAACTGAGGCACAGAGAAGTAAAGTGACTTGCCCAAGGTCACACAGCAGACAAGTGGTGGAGCGGGATTAGAACCCATGGCCTTCTGACTCCCAGGCCCTTTATTTTTATTTTATTTTATTTTGGTATTTGTTAAGCGCTTACTATGTGCATAGCAGTGTTCTAAGCGCTGGGGAGGATACAAAGTGAACAGGTTGTCCCATGTGGGCCTCACAGTCTTCATCCCCATTTTACAGATGAAGTAACTGAGGCACAGAGAAGTGAAGTGACTTGCCCAAAGTCACACAGCTGACAAGCAGCGGAGCTGGGATTTGAACCCATGACCTCGCTCTATCAATCAATCAATCAATCAATCAATCAATCAATCAATCGTATGTATTGAGTGCTTACTGTGTGCAGAGCACTGTACTAAGCGCTTGGGAAGTACAAGTACAAGTACAAATACAAGTCGACTACCCACTGTTGGGTAGGGACTGTCTCTATATGTTGCCAACTTGTACTTCCCAAGCGCTTAGTACAGTGCTCTGCACACAGTAAGCGCTCAATAAATATGATTGATTGATTGACTGACTACGCCATGCTGCTTCCGTATTTATTGGAAAGCAGCGTGGGCTAGTGGAAAGAGCACGGGTTTGGGAGTCAGGGGATCGAATCCCGGATACGCCACTTGTCCGCTGTGGGACCTTGGGTGAATCACTTAACCTCTCTGGGCCTCAGTTCCCTCATTGGTAAAATGAGGATTAAGGTTGTGTCGCTGTTGTTGCCATCTTATGCTGTCGAGTTGTGTCCGACCCGTGGCGACGCCATAGACACATCTCTCCCAGAACGCCCCTTTTAGACTGTGAGCCCATTGTTGGGTAGGAACCGTCTCTATACGTTGCCAACTTGGACTTCCCAAGCGCTTAGTACAGTGCTCTGCACACAGTAAGCGCTCAATAAATACGATTGATTGATTGATTAATTGAATGCCCCACTTCCATCTGCAATCCTTCGGGTAGCATATGCACTGTAGAGAAGCAGCATGGCACAGTGGAAAGAGCCCGGGCTTACCTCCTTGCCTTCCCCACAGCACCTGTATATATGTATATATGTTTGTACAGATTTATTACTCTATTTATTTATTTATTTTACTTGTACATAGCTATTCTATTTATTTTATTTTGTTAGTATGTTTGGTTTTTTTTTCTCTGTCTTCCCCTTTTAGACTGTGAGCCCACTGTTGGGTAGGGACTGTCTCTATATGTTGCCAATTTGTACTTCCCAAGCACTTAGTACAGTGCTCTGCACGTAGTAAGCGCTCAATAAATATGATTGATGATGATGATGATGATGGAGTCAGAGGTCATGGGTTCGAATCCCAGCTCCGCCACCTGTCTACTGTGTGACCCTGGGCAAGTCACTTCACTTCTCTGAGCCTCAGTTCCCTCATCTGGAAAATGGGGATTAAGACTGTGAGCCCCACGTGGGACAACCTGATCACTTTGTATCCCCCCAAGTGCTTAGAACAGGGCTTTGCACATAAGCGCTTAGTACAGTGCTCTGCACACAGTAAGTGCTCAATAAATTGAGACAGTAAGCCCCTCGTGGGACGGCGACAGTGTCCAACCCAATTCGCTCATATCCATCCCAGCGCTTAGTTCAGTGCCGGGCACATAATAAGCGCCTAATACTATAATTATTATTATTATTATTAATGGATGAAATAATAATTTCTCCCCCTTACCCCACAAACGGGCTCTAGTCTCTATATGTTGTACGTATTACTCTATTTATTTATTTTATTTGTACATATTTATTCTCTTCATTTTATTTTGTTGATATGTTTTGTTTTGTTGTCTGTCTCCCCCTTCTAGACTGTGAGCCCACCGTTGGGTAGGGACCGTCTCTATACGTTGCCGACTTGTACATCCCAAGCGCTTAGTCCAGTGCTCTGCACACAGTAAGCGCTCAATAAATACGATTGAATGAATGAATGAACGAATAAATACGATTGATTGATAGGCACGGAGTTTTCTTGGTAAAAACCCGGAAGCGGTTTACCGTTGTCTCCTTCCCGTGCAGTAAACGAGTCTCTGCCCTCGACTCTCTCCCCTGCCGCTGCTTCCCAGCACGAGGGAATTTTGACTTGTAGCAGATGGCCTTCCCCTGGCTAGCCACTGGCCAAGCTAGAAGTGGAATGAGTAGGCCTCTGTTTGACTCTCCTTTCTGTAGTCGTGACCGGTGCGACCCTGAGAGGGGTTAAGCTTCAAGGCTGTCCATCCATCCATCCCCTCGCCCCCTCCTACCTCACCTCCCTTCTGTCCTTCTCCAGCCCAGCCCGCACCCTCCACTAATCTCCTCACCGTACCTCGTTCTCGCCTGTCCCGCCATCGACCCCCGGCCCACGTCATTCCCCGGGCCCGGAATGCCCCCAATCCCTCTGCCCCTCCGCCAAGCTAGCTCTATTCCTCCCTTCAAGGCCCTACTGAGAGCTCACCTCCTCCAGGAGGCCTTCCCACACTGAGCCCCTACTTGTACATATCTATTCTATTTCTTTTATTTTCTTGGTATGTTTGGTTTTGCTCTCTATCTCCCCCTTTTAGACTGTGAGCCCACTGTTGGGTAGGGACCGTCTCTATATGTTGCCAACTTGTACTTCCCAAGCGCTTAGTACAGTGCTCTGCACACAGTAAGCGCTCAATAAATACGACTGATGATGATGATGATGAAGCGGGCCGGCAGCGGGCCTTCACCTGTGGAACTCCTCGGTGCGGTCATCGCCGTCAGCGGAAATCATCAGGCAGTGGCGCAGAAGGGCGCCCAGGTGCCGGAACAGGGCAGCGTCTTCCTGCCCACGACAAAGAAAAGAAGCGCTTAGTACGGAAATTCAGTCATCATTCCTTCCATCGTATTTATTGAGCATTTACCATGTGCTAAGCGCTCGGGAGAGGACACCGGAACAATAAACAGACGCATTCCCTTCCCACAACAAGTCTGCCGTCCAACAACACAACCGCTGCCTCCATCGCCACTGGTGTTGTTGTGAAGCCCTTTTATTCATTCATTCACTAAGCATTCATTCACATTCATTCATGTGCTTAGTACAGTGCAAGCGCTTAGTACAGTGCTCTGCACACAGTAAGCGCTCAGTAAATACGATTGATTGATTGATTGATTCAGTCGCTGCTTCCATCGCTACTGGTGTTGTTCTGAAGCCCTTTTGTTCATTCATTCACTAAGCATTCATTCACATTCATTCATGTGCTTAGTACAGTGCAAGCGCTTAGTACAGTGCTCTGCACACAGTAAGCGCTCAATAAATACGATTGATTGATTGATTGATTCAGTCACTGTCTCCAGCGCCACTGGTGTTGTTGTGAAGCCTCTTTATTCATTCATTCACTAAGCATTCATTCACATTCATTCATGTACTAAGCGCTTAGTACAGTGCAAGCGCTTAGTACAGTGCTCTGCACACAGTAAGCGCTCAATAAATACGATTGATTGATTGATTGATTCAGTTGCTGCCTCCATCGCCACTGGTGTTGTTGTGAAGCCCTTTTATTCATTCATTCGCTAAGCAGTCATTCACATTCATTCATGTACTAAGCGCTTAGTACAGTGCAAGCGTGTAGGACAGTGCTCTGCACACAGTAAGCGCTCAATAAATACGATTGATTGATTGATTCAGTTGCTGCCTCCATCGCCACTGGTGTTGTTGTGAAGCCCTTTTATTCATTCAATCATATTTATTGAGTGCTTACAGTGTGCAGAGCACTGTACTAAGCGCTTGAGAGAGTACGATACAACAATAAACAGGCACATTCCCTATTTATTTATTTATTTTACTTGTACATATCTATTCTATTCTTCCCCACAGCACCTATATATATGTATATATGTTTGTACATATTTATTACTCTATTTATTTATTCTACTTGTACATATCTATTCTATTTATTTTATTTTGTTAATATGTTTGGTTTTGTTCTCTGTCCCCGCCTTTTAGACTGTGAGCCCACTGTTGGGTAGGGACTGTCTCTATGTGTTGCCAACTTGTACTTCCCAAGCGCTTAGTCCAGTGCTCTGCACACAGTAAGCGCTCAATAAATACGATTGATGATATTCTATTTATTTTATTTTGTTAATATGTTTGGTTTTGTTCTCTGTCTCCCCATTCTAGACTGTGAGCCCGCTGTTGGGTAGGGACCGTCTCTATATCCATCAATCGTATTTATTGAGCGCTTACTGTGTGCAGAGCACTGTACTAAGTGCTTGGGAAGTACAAGCTGGCAACATATAGAGACAGTCCCTACCCAACAGTGGACTCACAGTCTAGATATGTTGCCAACTTGTACTTCCCAAGCGCTTAGTCCAGTGCTCTGCACACAGTAAGTGCTCAATAAATACGATTGATTGATTGATTGATTGATTCCCTGCCCACAATGAGCTTACAAAGCAGGGAGACACTTACTCTGTGTCAGGCAGTGTTCTAAGCGCTGAGGTAAGAATAATAATTATTATGTTATTTGTTAAGCAGCAGAGAAGCTGCATTATTTGTTAGAAAAGCAGCGTGGCTCAGTGGAAAGGGCACGGGCTTGGGAGTCAGAGGTCATGGGTTCTAATCCCGGCTCCACCACCTGTCTGCTGGCTTGGGAGTCAAAGTGATCAGGTTGCCCCACGGGGGGCTCACAGTCTTAATCCCCATTTTCCAGATGCGGGAACTGAGGCCCAGAGAAGTGAAGTGACTTGCCCAAAGTCACACAGCTGACAAATGGCAGAGCCGGGATTCGAACCCATGACCTCTGACTCCCAAGCCCGGGCTCTTTCCACTGAGCCACGCTGCTTCTCTAACAGTGCTGGGCACGTAGTAAGCACTTAACAAATGCCATAATTATTAATTATTATCTTGTATCTCCCCCAGCGCTTACAACAGTGCTTGGAAGCGCTTAACAAGCACCAAAACTATTATACAATATAAGGAGGTCGGACACGGTCACTGCCCCCGCTTGAGGCTCACGAAGGAGGGAGATTGGGGATTTAATCTCCATGTTACAGATGAGGAAACTGAGGCCCAGAGAAGTTAAGTGACTGGCCCAAAGTCACACAGTAGGGACGGAGCTGGCGTTAGAAACCAGGTCGCGTTTCCCAGGCCTGGCTCTGCCTGCACATCTCCTCCAAGAGGCCCTCCCTGATTTAGCCCTCATTTCCTCTTTCCCACTCCCTTCTGTGTCCCCTTGCGCTTGAATTTGTCCCCTTTATTCACCCTTCCCTCGGCTCCACACCACTTTTTATTTGTTGGTTTTGTTTTTCTTGTAATTGTGAAGCAATTAGTAAGTGCTGGGCACTTACGTGCCTATTCCGAATTTATTTATTTCTATTAATGTCTAGCTACCCCTCTAGCCAGACACTGGAGAAGCAGCGTGCAGTGCTTGGCACATAGTAAGCGCTTAACAAATGCCATAATTATTAATTATTATCTTGTATCTCCCCCAGCGCTTACAACAGTGCTTGGGAGCGCTTAAAAAGCACCAAAATTATTATACAATTTAAGGAGGTCGGAAGTCCCTGCCCCCGCTTGAGGCTCACGAAGGAGGGAGAATGGGGATTTAATCTCCATGTTACAGATGAGGAAACTGAGGCCCAGAGAAGTTAAGTGGCTGGCCCAAAGTCACACAGTAGGGACGGAGCTGGCGTTAGAAACCAGGGCCCGTTTCCCAGGCCTGGCTCCGCCTGCACATCTCCTCCAAGAGGCCCTCCCTGATTTAGCCCTCATTTCCTCTTTCCCACTCCCTTCTGTGTCCCCTTGCGCTTGAATTTGTCCCCTTTATTCACCCCTCCCTCGGCTCCACACTGCTTTTTGATTGTTTGTTTTATTTTTCTTGTATTTGTGAAGCAATTAGTAAGTGCTGGGCACTTACGTGCCTATCCTGAATTTAGTTATTTCTAGAGAAGCAGCGTGGCTCAGTGGAAAGAGCCCGGGCTTTGGAGTCAGAGGTCATGGGTTCCAATCCCGGCTCCACCAACTGTCAGCTGGGTGACTTTGGGCAAGTCACTTCACTTCTCTGTGCCTCAGTTCCCTCATCTGTAAAATGGGGATGAAGACTGTGAGCCCCCTGTGGGACAATCTGATCACCTCGTAACCTCCCCAACGCTTAGAACAGTGCTCTGCACATAGTAAGAGCTTAATAAATGTCATTATTATTATTATTATTAATGTCTATCTACCCCTCTAGCCAGACATTGGAGAAGCAGCGTGGCCTAGCGGGCAGAGCCCGGGCCTGGGAGTTATAGCAGGACCTGGGTTCTAATCCCGGCTGTGCCACATGTCTACTGTGTGACCTTGGGCAAGCCACTTCACCTTTCTGTGCCTCAGTTCCCTCACCTGTAAAATGGGGATAAGAG
Organism: Tachyglossus aculeatus; assembly: GCF_015852505.1. Classification (NCBI taxonomy): domain Eukaryota; kingdom Metazoa; phylum Chordata; class Mammalia; order Monotremata; family Tachyglossidae; genus Tachyglossus; species Tachyglossus aculeatus. Next base: position 52,114,975 of record NC_052087.1, on the reverse strand, counting down.
TGTGAGCCCCAAGTGGGACGGGGACTCTGTCCAACCTGATTAACTTGTATCTACCTCAGAGTTTAGAACAGTGCCTGGCACATAGTAAGCGCTTAATAAGCACCATAATTATTATTATGGTACTTGCAAGAAATTAACTTCTCTGTGCCTCAGTTCCCTCATCTGTCAAATGGGGATGAGGACTGTGAGCCCCAAGTGGGACAACCTGATCACCTTGTATCTCCCCAGCGCTTAGAACAGTGCTTGGCCCATAGTAAGCGCTTAACAAAAACAAGTTAATGAGACCGGACACAGTCCTTGTCCCTCATGGGGCTCACACTCTTAGTACCCAATTTACAGATCAGGTAACTGAGGCCCAGAGAAGTGAAGTGATTTCTCCAAGGTCACCCAGCAGACATGTGGTGGAGCCGGGATTAGAACCCAGGGCAGGTCCGTGCTCTATCCACTAAGCCATCCCGCTTCCCCTAACTGTTACTATTAGTAAGAGCTTAACAAATACCGTCATTTTTTTTCTTTATTACGTGCTAGGCACTTTTGTACCTATCCCAAATTTATTGGGAAGCAGTGGATAGAGCCCGGGCCTGAGAGTCAGAAGGTCATGGGTTCGAATCCCGATTCCACCACTTGCCTGCTGTGTGGCCTTGGGCAAGTCACTTCACTTCGCTGGGCCTCAGTTACCACCTCGGCGAAATGGGGATTAAGACTGTGAAACCCCATGTGGGTTTTAGACTGTGAGCCCACTGTTGGGTAGGGACTGTCTCTATATGTTGCCAATTTGTACTTCCAAAGCGCTTAGTACAGTGCTCTGCGCATAGTAAGCGCTCAATAAATACGATTGATGATGATGATGTGGGTCAAGGACAGTGCCCAACTCAATTTGCTTGTATCCACCCCAGCGCTTAGCACACTGCCTGGCCCATAATGATGGTATTTGTTAAGCGCTTACTCTGTGCCAAGCACTGTTCTAAGCGCTGGGGGGATACAAGGTGATCAGGTTGTCCCACGGGGGGCTCACAGTCTTACTCCCCATTTTACAGGTGAGGGACCTGAGGCACAGAGAAGTGAAGGGACTTGCCCAAAGTCACAGAGCTGACAAATAAATAAATAATGATGGCATTTATTAAGCGCTTACTATGTGCAAAGCACTGTTCTAAGCGCTGAGCACTTTTCTAAGCGCTTCTGAGCACTGTTCTAAGACAACTGGCGGAGCCGGGATTTGAACCCCTGACCTCTGACTCCAAAGCCCGTGCTCTTTCCACTGAGTCACGCTACTTCTCGGAAAGCACAGAAAGCGCTTAACAAATACCGCTGTTATTAACAATGATAATAATAATAATAATAATGGCATTTATTAAGCGCTTACTATGTGCAAAGCACTGTTCTAAGCGCTGGGGAGGTTACAAGGTGATCAGGTTGTCCCTCATGGGGCTCACAGTCTTAATCCCCATTTTACAGATGAGGGAGCTGAGGCCCAGAGAAGTGAAGTGACTTGCCCAAAGTCACCCAGCTGACAATTGGCGGAGCCGGGATTTGAACCCATGACCCCTGACTCCAAAGCCCGGGCTCTTTCCACTGAGCCACGCTGCTTCTCTATTATTATTCATTTATTTCCACGGAGGTCCGTCTTCCCCTTTAGACTGGAGACTGCATCGCTGGAGATGTGAGATGAGATGAGCTGGAGATGAGAAGCAGCGTGGCTCAGCAGAAAGAGCCCGGGCTTTGGAGTCAGAGGTCATGGGTTCGAATCCCGACTCCACCACAAGTCTGCTGTGTGACCTTGGGCAAGTCACTATCTATTCTAAGTCACATATCTATTTATTTTATTTTGTTAGTACGTTCGGTTTTGTTCTCTGTCTTCCCCTTTTAGACTGTGAGCCCACTGTTGGGTAGGGACCGTCTCCATGTGTTGCCAATTTGTACTTCCCAAGCGCTTAGTACAGTGCTCTGCACATAGTAAGCGCTCAATAAATACGATTGATGATGAAGTCACTTCACTTCTCTGAGCCTCAGTGACCTCATCTGTGAAAATGGGGATTGAGACCGCGAGCCCCCCGTGGGACAACCTGATCACACTGTATCCCCCCCAGCGCTCAGAACAGTGCTTTGCACGTAGTAAGCGCTTAACAAATGTCATCTTTATTATGATTATTATGTGCTTTTAGGAGGGCTCTGAAGGAGGAGGGAGTGACCGTGCCGCCCCCGGGCCCTCACCTCGTCGGCCTCCTTCTTGTTGGAGTCGAAGGTGATGTTGAAGAGCACCTTGAGGATCTCCATGGCCCGCTCGGTCTCCTGGCGGGGCAGGGGCGGCGGGGGGCTCCACTCGGCGGCCACCTCGTGGGGGTCCAGCCAGGTGGCCCCCAGGGTCAGCTCCAGGGCGTCGGTCAGGAGGCTGACCCCCCGGAGGTCCCGGGCCAGCTGCTGCCGGACGTCCACCCGCAGGGCGGACAGCAGGAAGAGGAGGCGCAGGTCGAAGAACTTGACGTCGTGGGGGACGCCCCCCTGGTTGTACAGCTTGACGCGCTCGGTCAGGCCCACCACCAGCTGGGCCTCGGCGGTCAGCGCCTGGGCCCGCGGGCTGCTGAAGACGATGTTGCACAGGCACTTGAGGGCCTCCAGCGTCACGTCCAGGTCGAGCAGCTCCCGCACGAACTCCTCCGAGTACTGGATGCCCGCGTGGCGGGCCAGGGTGCGCAGGCTCTCCCGGCTGGTGAACGGGTCCAGGCAGCCCTTGTCCCGGGACAGGATGCGGATGGCCTCCAGGCACGTCACCTGGCACGACGGCTGCAGGTCTCGCTCCAGGAATTCGATCAGCAGCTGCCCCATTTTCTGCACCGGGGAGAGAGCGCTTAGTCGCTTCGCTTCTCTGGGCCTCGGTTCCCTCCTCCGCGAAATGCGGATTATTAATCATAATGACGATGGCATTTATTAAGCGCTTACTCTGTGCAAAGCACTGTTCTAAGCGCTGGGGAGGGGACAAGGTGATCTGTTGACGGCACTACCATCCTTCCCGTCTCACAAGGCCGCAAACTTGGTGTCATCCTCGACTCCGCTCTCTCATTCAGCCCTCACATCCAAGCCGTCACCAAAACCTGCCGGTCTCAGCTCCTCAACATCGCCAAGATCCGCCCTTTCCTCTCCATCCACACCGCTACCCTGTTCGTTCAAGCTCTCATCCTATCCCGTCTGGACTACTGCATCAGCCTTCTCTCTGATCTCCCATCTTCGTGTCTCTCCCCACTTCAATCCATACTTCATGCTGCTGCCCAGATTATCTTTGTACAGAAACGCTCTGGGCATGTTACTCCCCTCAAAAATCTCCAGTGGCTACCAATCAACCTGCGCATCAGGCAGAAACTCCTCACCCTGGGCTTCCAGGCTGTCCATCCATCCATCCCCTCGCCCCCTCCTACCTCAGCTCCCTTCTCTCCTTCTCCAGCCCAGTCCGCACCCTCTGCTCTTCTGCCGCTAATCTCCTCACCGTACCTCGTTCTCGCCTGTCCCGCCATCGACCCCCGGCCCCCGTCATCCCCGGGGCCTGGAATGCCCCCAATCCCTCTGCCCATCCGCCAAGCTCGCTCTCTTCCTCCCTTCAAGGCCCTACTGAGAGCTCACCTCCTCCAGGAGGCCTTCCCAGACTGAGCCCCCTCCTTCCTCTCCCCTCTCCATCCCCCCCCATCTTACCTCCTTCCCTTCCCCACAGCACCTGTATATATGTATATATGTTTGTACATATTTGTTACTCTATTTATTTATTTATTTTACTTGTACATATCTATTCTATTTATTTTATTTTGTTAGTATGTTTGGTTTTGTTCTCTGTCTCCCCCTTTTAGACTGTGAGCCCAATGTTGGGTAGGGACTGTCTCTATATGTTGCCAATTTGTACTTCCCAAACGCTTAGTACAGTGCTCTGCACATAGTAAGCGCTCAATAAATACGATTGATGATGATGATGATGATAAGGGATAATAATATAATAATAATAATAATATAATAATAATAAGGGATGAAGACTGTGAGCCCCACTCGGGACAACCTGATCACCGTGTATCTACCCTAGTACTTAGAACAGTGCCTGGCACGTAGTAAGCACTTAACAATACCATAATCATTATTATTATTATTCAGCACTTACCATGTGCCAGGCACTGTACTAAGTGCTGAGGTAGATACAAGGTAATTGGGTTGGACACAGCCCCAGACCTACCCGGGGCTCACAGTCTCAATACCCATTTTACAGATGAGGTAACTGAGGCCCAGAGAACTGAAGTTACTTGCCTTAAGTCACAAAGCAGGCAAGTGGCGGAAGCAGCATTAGAACCCATGACCTTCTGAGTCCCAGGCCCATGCTCTACACACTATGCCATGCTGTATACTGAGAGCTCACCTCCTCCAGGAGGCCTTCCCAGACTGAGCCCCCTGCTTCCTCTCCCCCTCCTCCCCCTCCCCTTCCCCCCCGCCTCACCTCCTTCCCCTCCTCACAGCACCTGTACATATGTATATATGTTTGTCTGGATTTATTACTCTATTTATTTTATTTGGACATATTTATTCTATTTATTTTATTTTGTTAATATGTTTTGTTCTGTTGTCTGCCTCCCCCTTCTAGACTGCGAGCCCGCTGTTGGGTAGTGTCCATCTCTATATGTTGCCAACTTGGACTTCCCAAGCGCTTAGTCTGGTGCTCTGCACACAGTAAGCGCTCAATAAATACAACTGAATGAATGAATGAATGAATGAAAATCATTCTGATTATTAAGGAAGTGGGTGAGGGGACCCAGCCCTCAAGCCCCTCTCTCCATAGCAAACAAAAACTTGTCACTATTGGCTTCAAAGCTGTCCATCCCCTGGCCCCCTCCTCCCTCCCCTCCCTTCTGTCCTTCTCCAGCCCATCCCGCACCCTCCGCTCCTCTGCCACCGCTAACCTCCTCACTGGGCCTCGTTCTCACCTGTCCTGCCGCCGACCCCTGTTCCACCTACCTCTGGCCCTTATGTTGCCAACTTGTACTTCCCAAGCGCTTAGTCCAGTGCTCTGCACACAGTAAGCGCTCAATAAACACGATTGAATGAATGAATGAATGAAAATCATTCTGATTATTAAGGAAGTGGGCAAGGGGACCCAGCCCTCAAGCCCCTCTCTCCATAGCAAACGAAAACTTGTCACTATCGGCTTCAAGGCTGTCCATCCATCCCCTCGCCCCCTCCTCCCTCCCATCCCTTCTGTCCTTCTCCATCCCAGCCCGCACCCTCCGCTCCTCTGCCACCGCTAACCTCCTCACTGGGCCTCGTTCTCACCTGTCCCGCCGCCGACCCCTGTCCCACCTACCTCTGGCCCTTATGTTGCCAACTTGTACTTCCCAAGCACTTAGTCCAGTGCTCTGCACACAGTAAGCGCTCAATAAACACGATTGAATGAATGAATGAATGAAAATCATTCTGATTATTAAGGAAGTGGGTAAGGGGACTCAGCCCTCAAGCCCCTCTCTCCATAGCAAACAAAAACTTGTCACTATTGGCTTCAAAGCTGTCCATCCATCCCCTCGCCCCCTCCTACCTCCCCTCCCTTCTGTCCTTCTCCATCCCAGCCCGCACCCTCCGCTCCTCTGCCGACGCTCACCTCCTCACTGGGCCTCGTTCTCACCTGTCCCGCCGCCGACCCCTGTCCCACCTACCTCTGGCCCTTATGTTGCCAACTTGTCCTTCCCAAGCGCTTAGTCCAGTGCTCTGCACACAGTAAGCGCTCAATAAATACGATTGATTGATTGATTGATTGGCCCGGAACGCCCTCCCTCCTCAAATCCACCAGACAATCCCTCTTCCCCCCTTCAAAGCCCTACTGAAGGCTCACCTCCTCCAGGAGGCCTTCCCAGACTAAGCCCCCCCTTTTCCTCAGCTCCCCCTCCCTTCTGGCTCGACCGGCTCCCTCTGCTCTTCTCCCCCTCCCCCCGCCCCATAGCACTTATATATATATCATCATCATCATCATCAATCGTATTTATTGAGCGCTTACTGTGTGCAGAGCACTGGACTAAGCACTTGGGAAGTACAAGTTGGCAACATATAGAGACAGTCCCTACCCAACAGTGGGCTCACAGTAGAAAAGGGGGAGACAGAGAACAAAACAAAACATGCTAACAAAATAAAATAAATAGAATAGAATATATAAGGGAAGCAGCGTGGCGCAGTGGAAAGAGCTCGGGCTTTGGAGTCAGAGGTCATGGGTTCAAATCCCGGCTGCACCACTTAATAACGATGGCATTTGTTAAGCGCTTACTATGTGCCAAGCACTGTTCTAAGCGCTGGGGGGGGATACAAGGTGATCAGGTTGTCCCACGGGGGGCTCACAGTCTTAATCCCCGTTTTACAGATGAGGGAACTGAGGCTCAGAGAAGTGAAGTGACTTGCCCAAGGTCACACAGCAGACATGGGGCGGAGCCGGGATTCGAACCCATGACCCCTGGCTCCAAAGCCCGGGCTCTTTCCACTGAGCCATGCTGCTTCTCTCAGCTGACCAATTGTCAGTTGTGTGACTTTGGGCAAGTCACTTCACTTCTCTGGGCCTCAGTTACAGCATCTGTAAAATGGGGATTAAGACTGTGAGCCCCCCCATGGGACAGCCTGATCACCTTGTAACCTCCCCAGTGCCTAGTACAGTGCTTTGCACATAGTAAGCGCTTAATAAATGCCATCATTATTATTATTATTATTATTATATGTATACATGTAGGCCCCTGTCTACATGTTTTGTTTTGTTGTCTGTCTCCTCCTTCTAGACTGTGAGCCCATTGTTGGGTAGGGACTGTCTCTATATGTTGCCAACTTGTTCTTCCCAAGTGCTTAGTCCAGTGCTCTGCACACAGTAAGCGCTCAATAAATACGATTGAATGAATGAATCTGCATTTCTATTTATGTATATTGATGCCTGTTTACTTGTTTTGATGCGGAGATATCTCTAATTCTATTTCTTTATATTTATGCCTCTTGTTTTGACGTCTGTCTCCCCCCTTCTAGACCGCAAGCCCGGCGTGGGCAGGGATGGTCTCTCCTTATGGCTGAATTGTACTCTCCAAGCACTTAGTACAGTGCTCCGCACACAGAAAGCGCTCAATAAATACAATAGAATGAATGAATGAGTCCCTGGAGACCTTCCCGACTGTCCGGGGATATTCCCGGAGGCGTCGGAGGCTCCATCTGCCTGGTGGAAGAGCTGCAGGGTGGGAATGGGATGGAACGGGACCTGACTTCTGTTTGCACACCTCCTTCCCTTCACCACAGCACCTGTTTATATGGATATATGTTTGTACATATTTGTTACTCTATTTATTTATTTATTTTACTTGTACATATCTATTCTATTTATTTTATTTTGTTAGTATGTTTGGTTTTGTTCTCTGCCTCCCCCTTTTAGACTGTGAGCCCGCTGTTGGGTAGGGACCGTCTCTAGATGTTGCCAATTTGTACTTCCCAATCACTTAGTCCAGTGCTCTGCACACAGTAAGCGCTCAATAAATACGATTGATGATGATGGCACTTAAATCATTTCATCGACGAGCCTCTGGATACGGTCAGTGGTGGGATGGGTGAATTTCTGGGGCAAGAGGAGTGTGTGGAGTGTGTGGTGTGTGTGTGTGTGTGTGTATGGGTGGAAATGGAGGGTATACAAGTGTATTGGGAAGGTCTAGGAGTATAGGTGGGAACCTAATAATAATAATAATGATAATGATGGCATTTATTAAGCGCTTACTATGTGCAATGCACCGTTCTAAGCGCTGGCGAGGTAACAAGGTGATCAGGTTGTCCCACAGGGGGCTCACAGTCTTCATCCCCATTTTCCAGATGAGGTCACTGAGGCACAGAGAAGTGACTTGCCCAAAGTCACACAGCTGACAATTGGCGGAGCCGGGATTTGAACCCAGGACCTCTGACTCCAAATAATAATAATAATAATGATGATGGTATTTATTAAGCACTTTTACTATGTGCAAAGCACTGTTCAAAGCGCTGGGGAGGTAACAAGGCGATCAGGTTGTCCCACAGGGGGCTCACAGTCTTCATCCCCATTTGACAGATGAGGTCACTGAGGCACAGAGAAGTGAAGTGACTTGCCCAAAGTCACACAGCTGACAATTGGCGGAGCTGGGATTTGAACCCAGGACCTCTGACTCCAAATAATAATAATAATGATGGTATTTATTAAGCACTTACTATGTGCAAAGCACCGTTCTAAGCACTGGGGAGGCAACAGGGTGATCAGGTTGTGCCACAGGGGGCTCACAGTCTTCATCCCCATTTTACAGATGAGGTCACTGAGGCCCAGAGAAGTGAAGTGACTTGCCCAAAGTCACACAGCTGACAATTGGCGGAGCTGGGATTTGAACCCAGGACCTCTGACTCCAAATAATAATAATAATGATGGTATTTATTAAGCACTTACTATGTGCAAAGCACCGTTCTAAGCACTGGGGAGGTAACAAGGTGATCAGGTTGTCCCATGGGGGCCTCACAGTCTTAATCCCCATTTTCCAGATGAGGGAACTGAGGCCCAGAGAAGTGAAGTGACTTGCTCAAAGTCACATAGCTGACAATTGGCGGAGCTGGGATTTGAACCCAGGACCTCTGACTCCAAATAATAATAATAATGATGGTATTTATTAAGCACTTACTATGTGCAAAGCACCGTTCTAAGCACTGGGGAGGTAACAAGGTGATCAGGTTGTCCCATGGGGGCCTCACAGTCTTAATCCCCATTTTCCAGATGAGGGAACTGAGGCCCAGAGCGGTGAAGTGACTTGCCCAAAGTCACTCAGCTGACAATGGGCGGGGCCGGGATTAGAACCCACGACCTCTGACTCCGAAGCCCGGGCTCTTCCCACTGAGCCACGCTGCTTCTCTTGGGTTGCATCTAGGATGGATTGGGTGGGTGGAGGGTGTGTGTGTGTGTGTGTGTGTGTGTGTGTGTGTGTGTGTGTGTGTGTGTGTGTGTGTGTGTGTGTGTGTGTGTGTGTCCGCCCTGTGACTCCGGGGGGGTGACGCAGTTTTGATAGCCCAGCACCCCACAGCTTGGGATCCCGCTCTCAGCTCTGCTGAGGGCCGGACGGAGACACCGATGGAGGGACAGAGGGAGTGGACAACTGATCACCTTGCTCCCCAGCGCTTAGAACAGTGCTTTACACATAGTAAGCGCTTAACAAATGCCACCACCATTATTATTATTATTATTATTATTATTATTATTATTATTATTATCATTTCCCGGCGGACAACTGATCACCTTGTAACCTCCCCAGCGCTTAGAATAGTGCTGTGCACATAGTAAGCGCTTAACAAATGCCATCATTATTATCATTATTACTATTGTTTCCCGGTGGACAACTGATCACCTTGTAACTGCCCCAGCACTTAGAACAGTGCTTTGCACGTAGTAAGCGCTTAACAAATGCCATCATTATTATTATTATTATTACTATTATTGTTTCTCGGCGGACTACTGATCCCCTTGTAACCTCCCCAGTGCTTAGAACAGTGCTTTGCACATAGTAAGCGCTTAACAAATGCCGTCATTATTATTATTATTATTGTTTCCCGGTGGACAACTGATCACCTTGTAACCTCCCCAGTGCTTAGAATAGTGCTGTGCACATAGTAAGCGCTTAACAAATGCCATCATTATTATCATTATTATTATTGTTTCCCGGCGGACAACTGATCACCTTGTAACTGCCCCAGCACTTAGAACAGTGCTTTGCACGTAGTAAGCGCTTAACAAATGCCGTCATTATTATTATTATTATTATTATTGTTTCCTGGCCAACAACTGATCCCCTTGTAACCTCCCCAGCACTTAGAACAGTGCTGTGCACATAGTAAGCGCTTAACAAATGCCATCATTATTATCATTATTATTATCGTTTCCCGGCGGACAACTGATCATCTTGTAACCGCCCAGCACTTAGAACAGTGCTTTACACGTAGTAAGCGCTTAACAAATGCCATCATTATTATTATTATTATTACTATTATTGTTTCTCGGCGGACTACTGATCCCCTTGTAACCTCCCCAGTGCTTAGAACAGTGCTTTGCACATAGTAAGCGCTTAACAAATGCCGTCATTATTATTATTATTGTTTCCCGGTGGACAACTGATCACCTTGTAACCTCCCCAGCGCTTAGAATAGTGCTGTGCACATAGTAAGCGCTTAACAAATGCCATCATTATTATCATTATTATTATTGTTTCCCGGCGGACAACTGATCACCTTGTAACTGCCCCAGCATTTAGAACAGTGCTTTGCACGTAGTAAGCGCTTAACAAATGCCGTCATTATTATTATTATTATTATTATTATTATTGTTTCCTGGCCAACAACTGATCCCCTTGTAACCTCCCCAGCGCTTAGAACAGTGCTTTGCACATAGTAAGCGCTTAACAAATACCATCATTATTATCATTATTATTATCGTTTCCCGGCGGACAACTGATCATCTTGTAACCGCCCAGCACTTAGAACAGTGCTTTGCACGTAGTAAGCGCTTAACAAATGCCATCATTATTATTATTATTATTATTACTATTATTGTTTCTTGGCGGACTACTGATCCCCTTGTAACCTCCCCAGCGCTTAGAACAGTGCTTTGCACGTAGTAAGCGCTTAACAAATGCCGTCATTATTATTATTGTTGTTGTTTCCCGGCGGAAAACTGATCACCTTGTAACCTCACCAGTGCTTAGAACAGTGCTTTGCACATAGTAAGCGCTTAACAAATGCCATCATTATTATCATTATTATTATCGTTTCCCGGCGGACAACTGATCCCCTTGTAACCGCCCCAGCGCTTAGAACAGTGCTTTGCACATAGTAAGCGCTTAACAAATGCCATCGTTGTTATTATTATTATTGTTTCCCAACAAACTGATCACCTTGTAACCTCCCCAGCACTTAGAACAGTGCTTTGCACATAGTAAGCACTTAACAAATGCCATTATTATTATTATTATTATTATTATTATTATTATTATTATTGTTTCCTGGCGGACAACTGATCACCTTGTAACCTCCCCAGCGCTTAGAATAGTGCTGTGCACATAGTAAGCACTTAACAAATGCCATCATTATTATCATTATTATTATTGTTTCCCAACAGACAACTGATCACCTTGTAACCTCCCCAGCGCTTAGAATAGTGCTGTGCACATAGTAAGCGCTTAACAAATGCCATCGTTGTTATTATTATTATTATTATTATTGTTTCCCAACAGACAACTGATCACCTTGTAACCACCCCAGCACTTAGAACAGTGCTTTGCACATAGTCAGCGCTTAACAAATGCCGTCATTATTATTATTATTATTATTATTATTATTATTGTTTCCTGGCGGACAACGGATCCCCTTGTAACCTCCCCAGCGCTTAGAACAGTGCTCTGCACATAGTAAGCGCTTAACAAATGCCATCATTATTATCATTATTATTATTGTTTCCCAACAGACAACTGATCACCTTGTAACCTCCCCAGCGCTTAGAACAGTGCTTTGCACGTAGTAAGCGCTTAACAAATGCCGTCATTATTATCGTTATTATTGTTTCCTGGCGGACAACTGATCCCCTTGTAACCTCCCCAGCGCTTAGAACAGTGCTTTGCATGTAGTAAGCGCTTAACAAATGCCATCATTATTATTATTATTGTTTCCTGGCGGACAACTGATCACCTTGTAACCTCCCCAGCGCTTAGAACAGTGCTTTGCACATAGTAAGCTCTTAACAAATGCCATCATCATCATCATTATTATTATTATGGACAGAGGGAGGGAGGGAGGGACACAGACCCGGCCCTCAGGCACCCAGCGAGGGCCAGGAGGATGCTGGGCCCGGCTCCCTGCCCGCCACCGGACTCCAGTTCCAGGCCTTTCCTGGAAGGACGGAGGGATGAAGGAAGCGGAGACGGACGGAGGGATGGATGGAGGGAGGGAGAGCGGGCCCTCAGAAGCCCGCTGAGGACCAGGAGGAGGCTGGGCCCTTCTCCCTGCTCACTTTGGGCCTTCAGCTCCAGGCCTCGGCTGGTGGGACAGACAGAGGGACGGAGGAACGGACAGACGGAGGGAGGGAGGGAAGGAGGCCTGGCCCACAGAAGCCCGGAGAAGGCCAGGAGGAGGTTGCCTCTCCCCCTCGTCCCCCTCTCCATCCCCCCATTCTTCCCTCCTTCCCTTCCCCACAGCACCTGTATATATGTATATATGTTTGTACATATTTATTACTCTATTTATTTATTTATTTTACTTGTATATATCTATTCTATTTATTTTATTTTGTTAGTATGTTTGGTTTCGTTCTCTGTCTCCCCCTTTTAGACTGTGAGCCCACTGTTGGGTACGAACTGTCTCTATATGTTGCAAACTTGGACTTCCCAAGCGCTCTGCACACAGTAAGCGCTCAATAAATACGATTGATTGATTGATTGATTGGAGACGGACAGAGGGATGGATGGAGGGAGAGAGGGAGAGCGGGCCCTCAGAAGCCCGCTGAGGACCAGGAGGAGGCTGGGCCCTTCTCCCTGCTCACTGTGGGCCTTCAGCTCCAGGCCTCAGCTGGAGGGACAGACAGAGGGATGGAGGAACGGACAGACTGAGGGAGGGAGGGAAGGAAGCCGGGCCCTCAGAAGCCCAGAAAAGGCCAGGAGGAGGCTGGGCCCTTCTCCCTGCTCACTTTGGGCCTTCAGCTCCAGGCCTCGGCTGGAGGGACAGACAGAGGGATGGAGGAACGGACAGACTGAGGGAGGGAGGGAAGGAGGCTGGGCCCTCAGAAGCCCGGAAAAGGCCAGGAGGAGGCCGGGCCCTTCTCCCTGCTCACTTTGGGCCTTCAGCTCCAGGCCTCGGCTGGAGGGACAGACAGAGGGATGGAGGAACGGACAGACTGAGGGAGGGAGGGAAAGAAGCCGGGCCCTCAGAAGCCAGGAAAAGGCCAGGAGGAGGCTGGGCCCTTCTCCCTGCTCACTTTGGGCCTTCAGCGGCCTGGAGGGACAGACAGAGGAATGGAGGAACGGACAGACTGAGGGAGGGAGGGAAGGAAGCCGGGCCCTCAGAAGCCCGGAAAAGGCCAGGAGGAGGCTGGGCCCTTCTCCCTGCTCACTTTGGGCCTTCAGCGGCCTGGAGGGACAGACAGAGGGATGGAGGAACGGACAGACTGAGGGAGGGAGGGAAGGAAGCCGGGCCCTCAGAAGCCCGGAAAAGGCCAGGAGGAGGCTGGGCCCTTCTCCCTGCTCACTTTGGGCCTTCAGCGGCCTGGAGGGACAGACAGAGGGATGGAGGAATGGACAGACTGAGGGAGGGAGGGAAGGAAGCCGGGCCCTCAGAAGCCCAGAAAAGGCCAGGAGGAGGCTGGGCCCTTCTCCCTGCTCACTTTGGGCCTTCAGCTCCAGGTCTCGGCTGGAGGGACAGACAGAGGGACAGAGGAACGGACAGACTGAGGGAGGGAGGGAAGGAGGCCGGGCCCTCAGAAGCCCGGAGAAGGCCAGGAGGAGGTTGCCTCTGGACAAGGCTTAGGGGGCAGCTGGGGACGGGGAGCCAAGCTCTCCACAACCCATGTGGGAGGCAGGCCAGAGAAGGGAAGCCCCTCCGGTGGGCAGGGCCCTGACCCCCTCTGGGCCCCATCCCTGCTGCCTCGGCAGTGCCTGGGATGGGTTGGGGCGGGGAACTGCCCTCAAGACCCTCTCTGCTGGGGTTCCCGGCCGCCCCTCGTGAGAGAGCACACGATACCTTTCGATCTTCTCGCTCTTCATCTTCAAACGTAAAGCACTGGGATTTCTGCAACAGCAAAACACGGAGGGGGCATTAGTGCCAACGGAGTGGGGAGGGGCGGGGGGCCGAGACGGGGACGGGGTAGTGGGAGAGGAGAGGTTGGGGTTTGGAGCAAAGTGGGGGGTCTTATAGGGGCTCACACCTCTTTCCAGGCGGTGGTGGGGCCTAGTGGGCCTGGGAGTCGGCAGAACTGGGGTTCTAACTTTGACTCGTTCACGTGTCTGTTGCGTGACCTTGGGCAAGTCACTTTACTTCTCCGTGCCTTAGATTCCCCAGCTGTAAAATAAGGGTTCAATACCTGTTCTCTCAAACCCACCTCAGCCACTTGCCAGCTGTGTGACCTTGGACAAGTCACTTTATTCCTCTGTGCTTTAGATTCTTCAGTCATACAACGAGGATTCAATAGCTGTTCTCTCAAACCCACCTCAGCCACTTGCCAGCTCTGTGACCTTGGGCAAGTCACTTTATCTCTCTGTGCTTTAGATTCTTCAGTCGTACAACGAGGATTCAATACCTGTTCTCTCAAACCCACCTCAGCCACTTGCCAGCTGTGTGACCTTGGGCAAGTCACTTTATTTCTCTGTGCTTTAGGTTTTCTTCAATCGTACAATGAGGTTTCAATAGCTGTTCTCTAAATCCGCCTCGGCCACTTGCCCGCTGTGTGACTCTGGACAAGTCACTCTGCTTCTCTGGGCCTTAGATTCCTCATCCGCAAAATGAGGATTCAATGCCTGTTCTCTAAACCCGCCTCAATTCAATTCAATTCAATCGCATTTATGGAGCGCTTACTGTGTGCAGAGCACTGTACTAAGCGATTGAGAGAGTACACTTCAACAATAAAGAGTGACAATCCCTGCCCACCACAAGCTCACAGTCTAAAGGCGGGGAGACAGGTCTGAGAGTCAGAGGACCTGGGTTCGAAACCCGCCTCTGCCACTTGCCTGCCGTGCGACCTTGGGCAAGTCCATTCACTGTTCTATGTCTTAGATTCCTCACCAATAAAATGAGGATTCCTGTTCTCTCTCCTACTTGGACCGGGAGCCCCCTGTGGGGCAGGGACTAACACTTAGTACAGTGCCTGGCACATAGTAGGCACTTAATAAAAAAACCACAGCGATTATTCCCCTTCAGCGTCGCCAGGAAGAACTTGGCTCTTTTCAGTCCTACTTGGAAGCTCTCTGGTCTCTCCAGAGACATGGGGCAACAAGCCGGAATCCCCTGGAAGCGGCCCCATTGGAAAGAGGAACAAGAATTCCCGAGAATGAGAGGCAGGATGCCCCGACCATTGCTTTCCTGAGAGGCAGCAAACAATTTAGAGAGAAGCACAGGCCAGTGGAAAGAGCCTGGATCCCTTCCCCACAGCACCTGTATATATGTATATATGTTTGTACATATTTATTACTCTATTTATTTATTTATTTTACTTGTACATATCTATTCTATTTATTTTATTTTGTTAGTATGTTTGGTTTTGTTCTCTGTCTCCCCCTTTCAGACTGTGAGCCCCCTGTTGGGTAGGGACTGTCTCTATATGTTGCCAACTTGGACTTCCCAAGCGCTTAGTACAGTGCTCTGCACACAGTAAGCACTCAATAAATACGACTGATGATGATGACGATGACGGATCCGAGAGTCAGAGGACCTGGGTTCAAAACCCGGCTCCGCCACTTGCCCGCCGTGTGACCTCGGGCAAGTCAGCTTCTCGGGACCTCAGTTTCCTCCTCTGAAAAATGGAGATTAAAGTCTACTTCCTCCTAGTTAGGCTGTGAGCCCCATGTGGGACCGGATGATCTTGTATCTTCCCCAGAGCTTAGCACAGCGCTTGACACATAGTCAGTGTTTAACAATGACCTTAATTATTACTGTTAGAGAAAGCTACTGTAGTGTGGGAGACGTGGGGTAGGCGCTCATGTCTCCAGCAAGTGCAAGCAGTATGGTCTAGCGGCTAGAGCTGAGCCCGGTGTCAGAAGGACCTGGGTTCTAATCCCAGCTCTGCCCCTTGTCTGCTGTGTGATCTTGGGTAAGTCACTTCACTTCTCTGGGCCTCAGTTCCCTCATCTGTAAAATGGGGGTTAAGACTGTGAGCCCTGTGTGAGACAGGGACTGTGACCAACGCGATTATTTCGTATCTACTCCAGCTTTTAGAACAGTGTCTGGCACATAATAAGTGCTTAACCGGTACCGTAATTATAATTACTACGGTGCACCCCAATGCCACGGGCTTCCCCAAGTAGACGGCTCCTGGGGCGTACTGGGAGGCGTGATCATTCTCAAGAATAAGGAGGTGACCAACAGCCAGCTGGGAGCCGGCCCCCCAAGGATGGTGCTTAGTACAGTACTCTGCACACAGTAAGCGCTCAATAAATACAATTGATTGATTGATTGATTGATTCTGGATGCCCTGCAGGACTCAGGGAGAGCGGAGCCCTCCAACTCAAGCGGGCAACTTTAAGAGGGTGGGGCGTCGAGGGGACGAGGCGGGGATGTGTGTGAATGAGGGCAGGAGTGGTGGAAACAGGAGGGGGACCTGGGGAGGAGGAGGAGAAGGAGGAGAAAAGAGATGGAGGGGAGGAGAAGGTGATTAGGGTACTCACCGTTGCCATGGCAGTGTTTTACACCCTCTTGAGGGCAAACCATCTGCCCGGCTCCCCCCTGCCCGGTCCACCGGGCTGCCCCTCACCGAAAACCCTTTCCCCCACCCTCACTGGGCTGCCTGGCAGACAGGGCTGGGGTGAGGCAGGATGGTGGTCAGAAGTTTCCAACCCAGGATCCCCCTGAGGGGGAGAAAAGGGGCATCGGCGTCCTTCTCATCCTCCTCCCGCCGGTCATCCGGAGGGGCCAGAGGTGGGGCCGAAACTCCGGCCCCTCCGGCCGGCCTCGGTGGGGGACCGTCGCCCCCTGGGCCCCCGGGATTGGCGACCATGGTCAGTTCTCTCTGGCTCTCCGGGGCCATTCAGGCCCCCTCCACTCCCTCTGAGGCAGCGATCCAAGTTGCCCCGGCTCAGCGCTGGCAAAGAACCGAGGGGCTTCTCAGGCCAAAGGCGAGGGAGGCCCGGGTCAAGCGGTCATCTCTTCAGGGGTCTCTTCATCTCCTCTCCTGGCTCACCCATCGCAGAGCTGCTCCAAGAGGGCTCTTAACCATGACTTTTCGGCCAGTGGTCTCCGGGGTCTTCCAGTCACCCAGGTCCTGGCTCACCGTGGAGGATTCCAGGATAAGCCGCTCCACGGTCCTCGTTCCCCTCCGGAAGCTCTCCAGAGTCCCTGCTTCAGCTCCTGGCATGAGTCTCCTTTCCTTCAGGATTTCTTCTTCCTCCCTTGGAAAGGTCCCCAGGGTCTGACCTCTATAAATAAATTCAGGGCCGACCACGCTCTCGTCGGCCCCTCAGCCTCACGCTCTGGGCGTCTTCAAATTTTAGATGTCGGCGCTCCGTCGATCAGCCCCCGGTCTCCCGGTTCCCTCCAGCTCCCGAGCGGCCCACCGCCCATGTCTGGAGAGCGGTCCTCTGCCCAGGCAGTGTCACCATGGCAACTGCAGAGGCCTCTCCGCTCTTAGAAAGGATGCTCCGCATCTCGAAGATGTCCTCCTCGTGCCAGGGGTTGGGAGGGGGGTGATTCCAGAAACGTCTTAGATCCTGCCTCCTCTTCAGGATTGCATGTGGGATGTCGTGAGGCCGAAAGGGACAGTCGGAAAACATATGCAAGATTGGAAGTTCCCCGGCTGGGCCTGGAATGCCCTCCCTCTGCCCATCCGCCAAGCTAGCTCTCTTCCTCCCTTCAAGGCCCTGCTGAGAGCTCACCTCCTCCAGGAGGCCTTCCCAGACTGAGCCCCTTCTTTCCTCTCCCCCTTGTCCCCCTCTCCATCCCCCCGTCTTACCTCCTTCCCTTCCCCACAGCACCTGTATATATGTATATATGGTTGTACATATTTATTACTCTATTTATTTATTCATTTATTTATTTTACTTGTACATTTCTATCCTACTTATTTTATTTTGTTGGTATGTTTGGTTCTGTTCTCTGTCTCCCCCTTTTAGACTGTGAGCCCACTGTTGGGTAGGGACTGTCTCTATGTGATGCCAATTTGTACTTCCCAAGCGCTTAGTACAGTGCTCTGCACATAGTAAGCGCTCAATAAATACGATTGATTGATTGATTGATTGGGGCTGGGCCCCCCATGGCACGCTCCCAAAGGGCTCAGACCTTCGAAGCTCAGCCCTCAGTCGAGCTGTCGGTGGTGACGGCAAACTGTCCTCGACCTTCCAGATCAGTGGGGTACACGGTCACTTTCAGGGGGGCGTGCGATCACCCCCTTCCCTGCCCGTGTCTCTAATTCCCTCCCGCTAACGAACGGACAAATCCAAGATTGGCTCCATGGCACCCCCTCCTCTGGAGTCACTAGCTGTGACAGTTAATGGGTCTTTTTCCTCCCATTAATAATAGTCATTCATTCATTAATCGTATTTATTAAGCACTTACTGTGTGCAGCATACTGTGAGAATAAAACTGTGCTGTTTGTTATTATTATAGGATATTACATATAAATATAATATGTAATAACAATAATGATATTTGTAAAGTGCTATGTGCCGTGCACTGTACTAAGCACTGGGGTGGATACAAGCAAATCAAGTTGGACACAGTCCCTGTACCACATTACTCCCCATTTTACACACGCAGTAACTGAGGCACAGAAAAGTGAAGTGACTTGCCCAAGGTCACACAGCAGACAAGTGGCAGAGCCAGGATTAGAACTCATGATCTTCCGAGTCCCTGGCCCTTATTCTATACACTACAATGGCCGCTTCTCAATTACTGGGGTAGCTACGCGGGCTTTGGAGTCAGAGTTCCTGGGTTCGAATCCCGGTTCCGCCAATTGTCAGCTGTGTGACTTTGGGCAAGTCACTTCACTTCTCTGGGCCTCAGTTACCTCATCTGTAAAATGGGGATTAAGATTGTGAGTCCCCCGTGGGACAACCTGATCACCTCGTAACCTCCCCAGCGCTTAGAACAGTATTTTATTTTATTTTATTTTACTTGTACATATCTATTTTATTTATTTTATTTTGTTAGTATGTTTGGTTTTGTTCTCTGTCTCCCCCTTTTAGACTGTGAACCCACTGTTGGGTAGGGACTGTCTCTATATGTTGCCAACTTGTACTTCCCAAGCGCTTAGTACAGTGCTCTGCACACAGTAAGCGCTCAATAAATACGATTGATGATGATGATGATGACAACCTGATCACCTTGTAACCTCCCCAGCGCTTAGAACAGTGCTTTGCACATAGTAAGCACTTAATAAATGCCATTATTATTATTATTATTACAGGATAAACAAATCGGACACAGTCCCTTCCCCACTTGGGGGTTCACAGTCTAAAGGGGAGGGAGAGCAGGTATTCGATACCCATTTTACTGATGAGGAAACTGAGGTGCAGGGAGGGTAAATGACTTGCCCAGGGTCACTCAGCAGGGAAGCCGGGGAGCTGGGATTAGAAACCCGTCTCTCCTGGCTCCCATGCCTGGGCTCTTCCCACTAAGCCATGCTGCTTCTTTTTGCCTCCAAGTACATGTCCAGGGGTCTGGTCCTCCCTGGATATTTCTATGGCCAACGCCTGTCATCATCATCATCATCATCAATCGCATTTATTGAGTGCTTACTATGTGCAGAGCACTGGACTAAGCGCTTGGGAAGTACAAATTGGCAACGTATAGAGACAGTCCCTACCCAACAGTGGGCTCTGTCCCCTGCGGCCTGGCCTGCAGGCCCCCTCGTCCCTCACATTCTCCCTCTATCGCTGCCGACTCAATCCGGGGGGGCCCCTGGCTGGACTCGCACCTCGGCTTCGAGCCCTGGGAACGGCCTCAGTTATGTGGTTGCGGTCATGGGTTCTAATCCCAACTCCGCCACTTGTCTGCTATGTGAGCTTGGGAAAGTCACTTCACTCCTCTGGGCCTCAGTCACCTCATCCGGAAAATGGGGATGGAGACTGGGAGCCCCGTGTGGGACAGGAACTGTGTCCAACCCTATTTGCTTGTATTCACCCCAGCGACTGGTACAGTGCCTGGCACACTCCTCCAGGAGGCCTTCCCAGACTGAGCCCCTTCCTTCCTCTCCCCCTCGTCCCCCTCTCCATCCCCCCCATCTTACCTCCTTCCCTTCCCCACAGCACCTGTATATATGTACATATGTTTGTACAGATTTATTACTCTATTTATTTATTTATTTTACTTGTACATATCTATTCTATTTATTTTATTTTGTTAGTACGTTTGGTTTTGTTCTCTGTCTCCCCCTTTTAGACTGTGAGCCCAATGTTGGGTAGGGACTGTCTCTATATGTTGCCAATTTGGACTTCCCAAGCGCTTAGTCCAGTGCTCTGCACATAGTAAGCGCTTAATAAATACGATTGATGATGATGATAGTAAGTGCTTAACAAATACCGTAATTATTATTATTATTACCCCATTTCCTGACAAACCAAATAGGTCTTTCCCTCCAGGCTCTGCTGGGGCACAGTCACCTCATTTTTCCTGGGTCTGGACAAAGACAAGGCACTGAAGGGTTCCACTATATCGTAAATAGACTATAAGCTCGTCGTGGGCAGGGACCGTGTCTCTTTATTGTTATATTGTCGGAGAAGCAGCGTGGCTCAGTGGAAAGAGCCCGGGCTTTGGAGTCAGAAGTCAGGGGTTCAAATCCCGGCCCCACCAGTCGTTAGCTGTGTGACTTTGGGCAAGTCACTTCACTTCTCTGGGCCTCAGTTCCCTCATCTGTAAAAGGGGGATGAAGACTGTGAGCCCCCCGTGGGACAACCTGATCACCTTGTAACCTCCCCAGCGCTTAGAACAGTGCTTTGCACATAGTAAGTGCTTAATAAATGCCATTATTATTATTATTATATTGTCCTATTGTACTCTCCCACGCGCTTAATATAGTGCTTTGCACACAGTAAGCGCTCAATAAATACGACTGAACGAATGAACAAAGTACGTTCCTTGACGGCAGGGACCGGGTCTACCAACGCTACGTATAGTTCTCTCCCAAGTGCTTGGTACATTGCTCTGCACACAGGAAGCGCTCAAAAAATAGCACTGATTGATTGATTAATTGATTCTCTCCCCGCCTCTCAAATGAGTCAAAAATGCGCTGCCTCTGCTCACTCTCTTCTTTCTCTGAACTGGGCACGACCAGAAAAATCGAGTCTGATTAAGCAAGAAAAACTAGAATTGGAAAAACCACCAACGTGTTCATTTATCTATGTATATATATATACACGTATATATGTTTGTACATATTTATTACTCTATTTATTTTACTTGTACATATCTGTTCTATTTATTTTATTTTGTTAGTATGTTTGGTTTTGTTCTCTGTCTCCCCCTTTTAGACTGTGAGCCCACTGTTGGGTAGGGACTGTCTCTATATGTACTTCCCAAGCGCTTAGTACAGTGCTCTGCACACAGTAAGTGCTCAATAAATACAACTGATTGATTGATTGATTGACTGATGGCTAACACTTATGAATTTACCGATACCCATCCCCAGCAGGGTGGTCTAGTGGAAAGAGCTCGGGCCTAGGAATCGGAGGACCAAGTTCTAATCCCGCCTCTGCCGTGTACCTGCTGTGTGACCTTGGGCAAGTCATTTAACTTCTCTGTTCCTCAATTCCCTCATCTGCAAAATGGGGGTTCAGTACCCGTTCCCCCTCTTACTTAGATTCTAAGACCTGATTATCTTGTAACTACTCCAGTGCTTAGCATGTAGTAAGCACGTAAGAAATGGCATAATTATTACCGGCACATTTTTATAAAATTATTTATTCTAACCACTCCAGTCATAAATGATCTTAATCAGTCAATCAATCAATCAATCGTATTTATTGAGCGCTTACTGTGTGCAGAGCACTGTACTAAGTGCTTGGGAAGTACAAGTTGGCAACATATAGAGACAGTCCCTACCCAACAGTGGGCTCACAGTCTAAAAGTTACAGTCTAAAAGTCTAATTTAGATTTAGATAAGTCTAAATTATCTGATAGCTACCCAACTTTTGGCACTGTGCTTGGCACATAGTAAGGGCATAATAAATACCATCCTCGTCACCGTAAATATTTTTATTTGTCTCCCCCGTTAGAGCGTAAGCTCTTTTTGGTATTTTTTAAGCGCTTACTCTGTGCCAAGCACTGTACTAAGCGCTGGGGTAGACACAAGACCATCAGATCAGACACAGTCCCTGCCCTACATGTGGCTCAGAGGGAGGGAGAACAGGTATATTATCCTCATTTTTCAGATGAAACTGAGGTACGGAGAATTAAGCAGTTAAGAAGTTAAGTTATGAGAAGCAGCGTGGCTCAGTGGAAGGAGCGCGGGCTTTGAAGTCAGAGGTCATGGGTTCAAATCCCGGCTCCGCCAATTGTCAGCTGTGTGACTTTGGGCAAGTCACTTAACTTCTCTGGGCCTCCGTTCCCTCATCTGTAAAAAGGGGATTAAGACTATGAGCCCCCCGTGGGACAACCGGATCACTCTGTAACCTCCCCAGCACTTAGAACAGTGCTTTGCACACGGTAAGTGCTTAATAAATGCCATTATTATTATTATTATTATTATTATTTTTAAGCGACTTATCCCAAGTCACATAGTGGGTAAGCAACAGAACCAGGATTAGAACCCGGATCTCCTAACCACCAGGCCCAGGCTCTTTCCAGTCCACAATGTGCGTTGACTGAGAACGTGTCCAGTCTTTATTCTGAATTTCCCAATTGCTTAGTAAAGTGTATTGCAGTAAGAAGGCATGCAAAAAGTGCTACTATTACTACTACTACTGTTACTGCTACTAGATAAATCAACTTCCTTATTATTATTATCATTTTTAGTCTTATCCTTATCATTATGGCACTTGTTAAGCATTTGCTATGTGTCAAGTGCTGTTCTATATGCAAGTTAATCAGATTGGACACAGTCCCTGTCCCACAAGGGGCTCACAATCTAAGTTGGAAGGAGAACAGCATTGAATCCCCATTTTACAGATGAGGAAATTGAGGCACAGAGAAGTTACTTGTCTAAGGTCACTCAGCAGACAAGTGGTTCTAATCCAGGCGCTGCTGCTTGTCTGCTGTGTGACCCTGGGCGAGTCACAGTTCCCTCACCTGTAAAATGGGGATTGACAGTGTGATCCCCACATGGGACAGGGACTGTATCCAACCTGATTTGCCTGTATCTACCCCAGCGCTTAGTACAGTGCCTGGCACATAACAAGAGCTTAACAAATACCGTAATAATAATAATAATAATAATGGCATTTATTAAGCGCTTACTATGTGCAAAGCACTGTTCTAAGCGCTGGGGAGGTTACAAGGTGATCAGGTTGTCCCACGTGGGGCTCACAATCTTAATCCCCATTTTACAGATGAGGGAACTGAGGCTCAGAGAAGTTAAGTGACTTGCCCAAGGTCACACAGCAGATGTGGCGGAGTCGGGATTCGAACCCATGAACTCTGACTCCAAAGCCTGTGCTCTTACCACTGAGCCACTTTCCACTGAGCCACGCTGCTTCGCCATTATCACTATTATTATGTGGAGGAGCCGGGATTAGAACTGAGAAGCAGCGTGGCTCAGTGAAAAAGCCCAGCCTTTGGAGTCAAAGGTCATGGGTTCAAATCCCGGCTCTGCCACTTGTCAGCTGTGTGACTTTGGGCCAGTTACTTAACTTCTCTGTGCCTCAGTTACCTCATCTGGAAAATGGGGATGAAGACCGTGAGCTCCACGTGGGACAACCCAATTACCTTGTATCCCCCCAGCACTTAGAACAGTGCTTTGCAAATAGTAAGCGCTTAATAAATGCCATTAAAAACAAAACAAAACCCTGTTGACTGCCAGGCCTAGGGAGCATCATCATCATCAATCGTATTTATTGAGCGCTTACTATGTGCAGAGCACTGGACTAAGCGCTTGGGAAGTATAAATTGGCAACATATAGAGACAGTCCCTACCCAACAGTGGGCTCACAGTCTAAAAGGGGGAGACAGAGAACAAAACCAAACATACTAACAAAATAAAATAAATAGAGTAGATATGTACAAGCAAAATAAATAAATAAATAAATAAATAGAATAATAAATATGTACAAACATATATACATATATACAGGTGCTGTGGGGAGGCCTAGGAGAGCATGGCCTAGGAGAAAAAGCATGGACCCAGGGGGCTGAGGATCTGGGTTTTAATCCCAGCTCCATCACCGGTCTGCTGTGTGTCCTGGGGTAAGTCACATCACTTCTCTGTGCCTCAGTTTCCTCACCTGTAAAACGGGGATTCAGCACCTGTTCTCCCTCCTACTTAGATTGTGAACCCCAAGGAGGACAGGGACTGTGTCCACCCTGACTATCTTGTATCTACCCCAGGGCTTAGAACAATTCTTGACACATAGGAAGTGCTTACAAAATATCATAATTATTATTTTTATTATTTCCACCATGGATTAAATGATTGATTTATCCTCCTGCTTCTTTCTACTAGGCCACACTACTCCTCTACTGGGGGTTCGCCCGCCCAAACTCCAGAGACTGAGTGTCTTTGTAGCCAACATTAGCCTTTTCAGATATGGAAGGGTTTTTAGACTGTGAGCCCACTGTTGGGTAGGGACTGTCTCTATATTTTGCCAACTTGTACTTCCCAAGCGCTTAGTACAGTGCTCTGCACACAGTAAGCGCTCAATAAATACGATTGATGATGATGATGAAGGGACTTAGGAATCTGAGGTCTCTGAGGTTGGAGGTCAGCCTCTATATCCATCAATCAATCATATTTATCGAGCGCTTACTGTGTGCAGAGCACTGTACTAAGCGCTTGGGAGAATATAACAGAGTCGGTAGACCCGTTCTCTGCCCACAACCAGCTTACAGTCTAGAGGCTGTAATCAATCAATCACAATCAGAAAAGCAGCGTGGCTCAGTGGAAAGAGCCCGGGCTTTGGAGTCAGAGGTCATGGGTTCAAATCCCAGCTCCGCCAATTGCCAGCTGGGTGACTTTGGGCAAGTCACTTCACTTCTCTGTGCCTCAGTTGCCTCATCTGTAAAATGGGGATGAAGACTGTGAGCCCCGCGTGGTACAACCTGATCACCTTGTAACCTCCCCAGTGTTTAGAACAGTGCTTCGCACATAGTAAGCGCTTAATAAATTCTATTTTTAGAGAAGCAGCGTGGCTCAGTGGAAAGAGCCCGGGCTTTGGAGTCAGAGGTCATGGGTTCGAATCCCGGATCCTCCACATGTCTGTTGTGTGACCTTGGGCAAGTCACTTCACTTCTCTGAGCCTCCGTTACCTCATCTGTAAAATGAGGATGAAGACTGTGAGCCCTACGTGGGACAACCTGATCACCTTGTATCCCCCCCGGCGCTTAGAACAGTGCTCTGCACATAGTAAGCGCTTAACAAATGCTATCATTATTATTATTATTAATAAGCCTGCGTTGGGAAGGCTACAAAAATCACAAAGGATGTGGACCGGCGGCACAGGATTTTCCCTGGATCCCACAAGATTGTGGACTGGGGGACACAGAAGTTTGAATATGAGAAAATTCATCATCATCATCATCATCAATCGTATTTATTGAGCACTTACTATGTGCAGAGCACTGTACTAAGCGCTTGGGAAGTACAAATTGGCAACATATAGAGACAGTCCCTACCCAACAGTGGGCTCACAGTCTAACTGGTTGCAAGCGCGGGATAGAAAATTAGTTTCCACTGGAAACTGTGAAAGCAGATGACGATGTTGACAACTTGACAACTTGTACTTCCCAAGCGCTTAGTCCAGTGCTCTGCACACAGTAAGCGCTCAAAAAATACGATTGATTGATTGATTGATTGAAAGTACCCAGACCTGGGAATCAGAGGACCTGGGTTTTCATCCCGGCTCCACCACTTGTCAGCCGCGTGACCTTGGGGAAGTCACTGCTCTGTGTCTCAGTTTCCTCATCTGTAAATCGGGGATTCGATCGCTGTTCTTCCCCCTATTCAGACTGTGAGCCCCATGTGGGACAAGGGCTGAGTTCAACCTGGTTACTGTGTATCTACCCCAGCGCTTAGTACAGTACTTGGCATAAAAGAAAGCACTTAACAAGTACCAAAAAAACCCAAAACCAAACTGTGCAGAAGGAAGTATCGATGGGGAGAGACCAATGTGGATAAACCCATTAATGGGAGATCTTGATTGGATTAGTAGGGGGGAAATTTGGGTTATTAGTGAGAAAGCTTACAGAAGTTAGAAGGGTCTTGACAGATTAAGCGCTTAGTAAAGTGCTCTGCACATAGTAAGCGCTCAATAAATACGATTGATGATGATTCATGGATGCTAAACCCTTCCTGACTTATTGAAGGGAAAACAAGGTAGGAGGCTGGCTAGCCTAGTGGAAAGATCAGCATGCAGAGAGGCAGGGAGCCCCGGGTTAAAGTCCCATCTTTGCCACTGGCCCGCTGAGTGACTTTGGCCAAGTCACTTCACTTCTCTGGGCCTCAGTTTCCTCATCTCTAAAATGGGGATGAGCTAGATTAAGGGCCCCGGTGTGGGGCTGTGTCCGATTTCATAACTCTGAATCTACACCAGTGCTTGGCTCGTAGTAAGCGCTTAATAAGGCCATAAAGAAAAGATCCAAGGAGCGATGTTCGCTGATCCGGTCGTCTGGCAGGATAACGGTCGAACCGGCCTTCCTTGAACCCGCTCCGGGTTGGGGTAAAGTCCTGAACTTCTGTCCTAACCTCCCCAAGAAAGTCCTTCAGACCTTCAGTGACTGATGAGAAGCAGCAATAATGACTAGAGCCCAGGCCTAGAAGAACCTGGGTTCTAATCCTGGCTCCGCCACATTCATTCATTCATTCGATCGTATTTATTGAGCGCTTACTGTGTGCAGAACACTGTACTAAGCGCTTGGGAAGTCCAAGTTGGCAACATACAGAGACGGCCCCTACCCAACAGTGGGCTCACAGTCTAGAAGACTGTGTCACACATGTCTTCTGTGTGACCTTGGGCAAGTCACTTCACTTCTCTGGGCCTCAGTAACCTCATCTGGAAAATGGGGATAAGGGTGAGCTCCCAATGTGGGACAGGGACTGCGCCTGACCTGATTAGCCTGATTACCCCCAGCACTTAGTGCTTGGCTCAGAGTAGGTGCTTGACAAGAACCATTATTATTATTATTATTTATGCTCTAGGATTGCTTTCCATTTTGCCTTGAGCCAAAATGGCTTCCCTGCCCTTTCAAAATGCAGGGAGCCCGAGTTGAGAAACAGCATGGCCTTGTGGAAACAGCCTGGGCAACAGGGACCCTGGGTTCTAATCCTAGCTCTGCCACTTGCCTGCTGTGGGCCCTCGGGCACGTCACCAGTTTCCCTGGGCCTCAGTTTCCTCACCTGTGAAACGGGGATTAAATCCCTCTTCCCTCTCCCCCTTAGTCCGCAAGCCCGGTGTGGGATTGGGGATCTTTTCGATCTGACTGCACTCTCGTCCACACTACCTCTTGGCACTTAGTAAGCGCTCAACAAATAAGCGCTCAACAAACCCCACAGTTATTATTTCGAAGCTCTGAATCTGACACCAGGCTCCCTAACAGCCCCTAGGGATGGGAATGGGGGTGACCGGAAGGGATATCTGGTCGCGGTTTCCTTGGGAATGCCCGCCGCATCATCGTGTGTTTTTCCAGCGGTCGGTGCCCACGGGTACAGACTGTGCCAAGAGCCAGGCAGTTCTCCTTGTCATTCCTCCAGGGAGACGGGTGAGATCAGTGATTTCCAGCGCTGGCGAGGAAACGAAGTCCAGAAAGGTCCCACGGGGTGGGTGTTTTCAGTCTCCAGGGAAATGTCCCTCCCTCTTCCTCTCGGGAGGCACAGAGGGAGGAGGGATCTTGGCGGATCTATTACGAGGACCCTTCTGCCACCCTGCAGGGCCCGACCCTGTTGGCCGCCGGGGACCCGGCAGATGGCCTCTTCAACTGGGAAATGGTGGGGAGACTCCGTTAAGCGTGCCGGGTGGCTGCTGTTGGATTTCATCCGGAGATTTCGTTGGCCGGACTGGAAAACACATTCGTGGTTTCCAAGGCCTACTGGGATAAGATGCGCTTTGAAGGCAGCGAACAGAGAGTGAGCAAACGAGCAAACAGAAAGAGGCACCGGGGCCGGGCTTGAAGGAGCACTGAACAGCGGACTTCACGCTCACCGGTTCAGAAATTTCCCCGCCTCCTCCCTCTCCCTACAGTCCAGTGTTCAGTGACTCAACGTGGCCTAGGGAAAAAACCGTGAGCCCTGGGTGGGGAGCAGAGGATCTGGGTTCTAATCCCGGCTCCGTCACTGGCCTGCTGTGTGACCTGGGGAAAGTCTTCACTTCTCTGTGCCTCAGTTTCCTCAACTGAGCCCACTGCTGGGTAGGGACCGTCTCTATATGTTGCCAACTTGTACTTCCCAAGCGCTTAGTACAGTGCACTGCACACAGTAAGTGCTCAATAAATACGATTGATTGATTGATTGATTCAACACCTGTTCTCCCTCCTACTTAGATTGTGAACCCCAAGGAGGACAGGGACTGTGTCCATCCCAACTATCTTGACACATAGAAAGTGCTTACAAACTACCGTAATTATTATTTTTTATTATTTCCACCACGGATTAAATGATTGCTTTACCCCCCCGGCTTGTTATCTCTGGAGTCTTTTTTGACTCTCTTCCTTTCCAATCCAATCGAGAAGCAGAGTGGCCTAGTGGAAAGAGCAGCGGCCTGGGAATTAGAGGACCTCGGTCCTAATCCTTCCACTTGTCTGCCGTGTGACCTCAGGCCAGTCACTTAACTGCTCTGTGCTTACTGTCTCTGTAAAAGTACAGTGCTCTGCACATAGTAAGTGCTCAATAAATACGATTGATTGATTGATTGATTGTAAAATGGGGATTAAGACTGTGAGCCCCAGCTGGGACATGGACTGTGCCCCACCTGAATTAATGTCTACCCCAGGTCCTGGCACATAGTAAGCACTTAACAAATACCGTTAAAAAAAAATCCAACACCAAAGAGGCATTTTAGCAGCTATACAGGGTAATTAGACTCCTTACTGGCCTCTCCTCTCTGGTCACTATCTCTTCCTAGGGAAGATTATCTTCTGCCTCCACACAAGAGTCATGCAGAATTTTCCAGAAACCAGCCTAGTGACACAGGAGTCTGGGATGGATTCCTTTTCCCCTCATTTTTAATAATAATAATAATAATGATAATATTAATAATGGCATTTGTTAAGCACTTACTATGTGCCAAGCGCTGTTCTAAGCACTGGGGTAGGTACATGGTAATCAGGTTGTCCCACGCGGGGCTCCCAGTCTCAATCCCCATTTTACAGATGAGATAACTGAAGCCCGGAGAAGTGAGGTGACTCGCCCAAGGTCACAGAGCAGGCAAGTGGCGGAGCCGGGATTAGAACCCACGACCTTCTGAGTCCCAGGCCCGGGCTTTAGATTGTGAGTCCCAGGAGAGACAGGGACCCGATCTGATTTCCTCCAGTGCATTTATTCCCAGAGTTTAGCACAGTGTTCTAACCATCTTCATCATCACCATCATCAATGTGATAGTCATTAAGCATTTACTTATGTGTGTCAAGCACTGTACTAAGCGCTGGGGTAGATATAAGATAATCAGGTTGGACACAGTCCCTGCCCGCAGGAAAACAGTAAGTCAATCAAACAATCAATCGTATTTATTGGGAGCCGGCCGTGTGCCAAAAAACTGTGTTTCTACAACAGAGATCATCATCATCAATCGTATTTATTGAGCGCTTACTATGTGCAGAGCACTGTACTAAGCGCTTGGGAAGTACAAATTGGCAACATATAGAGACGGTCCCTAACCAACAGTGGGCTCACAGTCTGTAGACTCTGAAATTTATTTCTATTAATTTCCCTCTCCCCCTCTAGACTGTAAGCTCATTTTGAGCAGGAAATACGTCTGTTTATTGTCCTATTAGACGCTCCCAAGTGCTTAGTGAAGCAGTGCGGCTCAGTGGAAAGAGCCCGGGCTTGGGAGTCGGAGGTCGTGGGTTCTAATCCCACCTCCGCCACTTGTCAGCTGTGTGACTTTGGGCAAGTCCCTTCACTTCTCTGGGCCTCAGTTACCTCATCTGGAAAATGGGGATTAAGACTGTGAGCCCCATGGGGGACAACCTCCCAGCGCTTAGAACAGTGCTTGGCACATAGTAAGCGCTTAACAAATGCATTGTTATTACCATTATTATTAGCATTCTGGGGTAAATGTTGAGCACCCAGTAAGTGCTCAAAAAATTGACTGACTATACTAAGCACTTGGAAGAGTACAAAATAACAGAGTTGGTAGACACGCTCCCTGCCCACCAGGAGCTCACTATCTAGAGTATATACATATATATATATATATATATATATATATGTATATATGGTTGTACATATTTATTACTCTATTTATTTATTTATTTATTTATTTTACTTGTACATTTCTATCCTATTTATTTTATTTTGTTGGTATGTTTGGTTCTGTTCCCTGTCTCCCCCCTTTTAGACTGTGAGCCCACTGTTGGGTAGGGACTGTCTCTATGTGTTGCCAATTTGTACTTCCCAAGCGCTTAGTACAGTGCTCTGCACATAGTAAGCGCTCAATAAATACGATTGATTGATTGATTGATTGGTAGAGTAAGTGCTTAATAAATACTATTACAACTACTACTATTTGAAACAGTGCCAGGTCAACGGAGTGGATCGGTCAGCTCATAATCAGCCAATCTGTGGTATTTATTGAGCACTTTTGTGGCGAGCACTGTACTAAGCACTTGGAAGAGTTAATAGACATGCTCATACCCACTCTCTGGAAGCACCCTGGGTGCTTAGGAAGTCCACGTGTGTTGTTGTATGTAGAGGGCTATCTGTCACAAGTACACCCACGGAGGGTAGAGATATTCATTCATTCATTCATACGATCGTATTTATTGAGCGCTTACTGTGTGCAGAGCACTGTATTAAGCGCTTGGGAAGTTCAAGTTGGCAACATATAAAGACTAGGCCTTCAGTACAGCGGATACCGGACACTGGGACACACGTGACATCCCAGTGTGAGAGAAGCAGAGTGGCCTAATGGCTAGAGCCCGGGCCTGGGAATCAGGAGGACCCGGGTTCTCATCCCAGCTCCATCCTCTGTCTGCTGAGTGGCCTTGGGCAAGTCACTGAACTTCTTGCTGCCTCAGTTTTCTCATCTGTAAAATGAGGATTCAACCCCTGTTCATTCATTCATTCACTCATTCAATCGTATTTATTGAGCGCTTACTGTGTGCAGAGCACTGGACTAAGCGCTTGGCACTGTACTAAGCAGCGTGGCTCAGTGGAAAGAGCACGGGCTTTGGAGCCAGAGGTCATGGGTTCGAATCCCAACTCCACCACATGTCTGCTGTGTGACCTTGGGAAAGTCACTTAACTTCTCTGCGCCTTGGTTACCTCATCTGTAAAATGGGGATTAAGACTGTGAGCCCCACGTGGGGCACCTTGATCACCTTGTATCCCCCCAGCGCTTAGAACAGTGCCCTGCACATAGTAAGCGCTTAATAAATGCCATCATTATTATTATTATTATTATTACTAAGCGCTAACCCTGTTTTCCCGCCTACTTAGACTGTAAGCCCCAGGCCGGGCAGGGACTGTGTCCAACGTGATCAACTTGTATTAATGCTTAGGACATTGCTTGACACATAGTAAGCACGTAACAAATATAACAACAGTAATGATTATAAGAATAATAATAATTTCTGTTCCCTTCGATATTAGGGAAGCAGCAGGGCCTAGTGGAAAGAGCATTGGTTGGGAGTCTGGGAGTCAGAGGAGCTGGGTTCTAATCCCAGATCTGCCACTCGACTGCTCGGTGACCTTGGGCAAGTCACTTCACTTTTCTGTGCCTTGGTTTCTTCATCTGTGAAATGAGGATTAAATCCTATTCCTCCCTACTTAGACTGTGAAGCCCATGTGGGACAGGGACTGTGTTCAATCTGATTATTCTGTGCCTATCCCAGAATTTAGTACAGTGCTTAAGGGGCACTTAACAAGTCCCATAACTATTATTATTAATAGGAATAATAGTTACTATTATTATTAGATCTCCCAATCTGGCTCCCTTGGTCAAATCCTCTCAGTGACAGAATTTCAGAATCTCCCATTTCACCAGGATCCTCCTTGTGGGCAGGGAACGTGTCCACTAACTCGGTGCTTAGTGGGAAGAGCCCGGGCTTGGGAGCCAGAGGTCGTGGGTTCTAATCCCGGCTCTGCCACTTGTCAGCTGTGTGACCTTGGGCAAATCACTTAACTTCTCAGTTACCTCATCTGTAAAATGGGGATGAAGACTGTGAGCACCACGTGGGACAACGTGATTACCTTCTATCTACCTCAGTGCTTAGAACAGTGCTTGGCACATAGTAAGTACTTAACAAATACCAGCATTATTATCATTATGATTATTGTATTCTTCCCAATGCTTAGTACAGTACTCTGCACAAAGTAAACACTCAATAAATACCACTGATTGATTGATATACCCGGAGTAAGAGATCAACACAGATTGATTCTACATCCAACTTCTCCCCTTTCTCTCTGATTTCTCAGTGCTTGGCATATAGTAAGCGCTTAGCAAATTCTACCATCATTATTATTATTTTTATTATTTAGCTCTGTTCCCTATGCCCACAGCTCCCCACCACTCCCTAGGTGTCAAAACACTGAGGGAGAAGAGAAAGAGGAGAGGGAGGGTGAGAGAGACAGAGAGAGAAGGAGGGAGAGAAAGAGGAGTGTGGGAGAAAATGAGGAGGGAGAGGGAGGGGGAAGAGAGAGAGGGAAAGAGGGGAGAGAGGGAGGGAAAGAGGGAGAGAGAGGAGGGAGAGAGAAATAGAGGGAGAGGGAGAGAAAAGAGGAGAGATAGGGAAGTGAGAGGGAGGGAAAGAGGGAGAGAGAGGGAAAGAGGGAGAGAGGTGGGAGAGAGAGGGAGAGGGAGAGAAAGGGAGGAGAGATAGGGAGGGAGAGAGAAGGACAGAGGAAAGAGGAAAGAGGAAAGAGGAAAGAGGGAGGGAAAGAGGCGGAGAGAGGGAGAGAAAGAGAGGAGGGATGGGGAGGGAGAAAGAGGGGAGAAGAAGACAAGGAAGGAAAGGAAAAGAGAGGGAAAGAGGGAGAGGGAAAGAGAGGAGGGAGAGGGAAAGAGAGAAGGAGAAAAAGAGGAGAGATAGGGAGGGAGAGGGAAAGGGGCGAGGAAGAGAAGGAGGGAAAGAGGACCAGAGGGAAAGGGAGGAGGGAGAGGGAGGGACAGAGAGAAAGAGGGAGATAGGGAGAGAGGTGGGAGAGAGGGAGGGGGAGAGAGAGAAAGGGAGGAGAAATAGGGAGGGAGGAGCGAGGGACGGAAAGGGGAGGAGAGGGAGGAGGGGGAGAAAGAGGGAGAGAGGACGAGAAGGGAAAGAGGGAGAGAAGGAGAGGAGAGATTGGGAGGGAGCGAGAGGGAAAAACGGGAGAAGAGAGGAAGGGAAAGAGGAAGAGACAGGGAAAGGAGGAGGCAGAGGGAAAGAGAGAGAAGGAGAGAAAGAGGAGCGATAGGGAGGGAGAGGGAAAGGTGCGATGAAGAGAGGGAGGAAAAGAAATAGAGGAGAGCTAGGGAAGGAGAGGGGAGGGGAGGAAGGCAGAGGGAGGAGAAATAGGGAGGGAGAGACAAGGGGAGGGAAAGGGAGAGAGAGGAGATGCGGAGAGAGGGAGAAAAGAGGGAGGGGAGAGAGAAAGGAAGGGTGAGGAATAGAGAAGAAGCATAAGAGAGGAAAGGGGAGAGAGGAAGAGGGAAAAGGCGAGAGGGGCCAGAGAGGGAGAGAGGAAAGGGGAGGGAGAGAGGAAAGGGGAGGGAGAGAAAAAGGGAGATAGAGGGGAGAGAGTGGGAAAAAGAGAATTAGAGAGGAGATTGATGATTCCCGACAGACCCAGGCTAGCAGGAAAAAAGGGGGGGGGGGGCTGCTTAGCGGAACCCCGGAAAACGGGCTCGCTGCGGAAACAGGAGCCGTAAACAAAAGCCTCGGGCTGCGGGGGGCTGCGGGGGGAGGGGGGCTTCTGTCTGTTCTGGGAAGGGGGAGGCAGGGAAATAAAGGGGAAAAAAGCGGGGTGGGGGGTCTTTTCCCAGGAACGGCGCAGCGGGGGCAGTTTCCCGGCCTGGCGCGTGGTAAGCGCTTAATAAACACCTCTATTATTATTATTATTATTACAGGCCCCCTCAGCCCGTCGGGTTGCAGCAGCCAATTCGCTGCAGGTTGGAGGTGGGAGGGTGGGCCGCCAGCCAAGCCGTCTGGACACGCACACAAACACACACACTCACATCTACATACATACATGCCCCATACATACGTGTCCAGAACGTGTTGGCCCCCCCACGCCCGCCCAGGCCCGGAGGCGGCGGCCCCTTTCCCCTCCCCTCCCGCAGCCCCCTCCCTCACCTCCTTGTTGTAGATCTGCAGCACCCGGAGGACGGCGTCCTGCTGGCCGTTCTCCACCGTGGCCACCACGGTCCGGGGCTCCACGCTCATGGTTGGGGGCCGAGGGGGCCGGAGGGGGCCCGCACGAAGCAGCCGGAGGGATCGAGGGGTGCAGGACCTGCCCGGGTGGGGAGCCTGGGGGGACGGAGGGGAAAGAGCCGGAGATTGCTCAGCCTGCTACATGGACAGCTGAGCAAATGGGTCAGCCGCTGACCAATCCCTCTCCCTCTATTTTTCCCCCCCTATTAATCTCCTTCCCTCCAGTCCCTCCTTCTCTCCAGTCCCTCCCTCCTTCTCTCCCTGTCTCCCTCCGTCCCTCCCCTTTTCCTCTCCCCCCTCTCCCCGTTTTTCACGGTTTTATAATCATCTTCCCACCAGGGCACCCAGGAACCCCCCTCCCTCCCAGCCCAAGGGTCGATGCCATTCCAGAAATCCTCACCCTGCTATTTTTCCTCCTCCTTCCCCCAGGCCTCCTGATTTCTACCTATTCATCATCAGCATCATCATCATCAATCGTATTTATTGAGCGCTTACTATGTGCAGAGCACTGGACTAAGCGCTAGGGAAGTACAAATTGGCAACATAGAGAGACAGTCCCTACCCAACAGTGGGCTCCCAGTCTGTCCCCTGTGTCCCCCACCCCGGAATGGAAAGCCGGGGGGAAGGGGGGAAAGAGCCTCGAAGAGGGACAGGGATGGAGGGGAAAGAGGAAGAGGAAGGGACAGAGAGACAAACAGGCCATGAAGGAGGGGGGTGGAGCTCAATTTTAAGGTGGCATGAGCCAATCCCCCCCCCCAATCCCTGGGGAGGGGAAGGGGTTAAGGGGTAGGGGGGCAAGAAGGGGGTCTGAGCCCCCAAATCCCAAGGGGGGTGGTGGGACAGAGAAGGCCCAGATGAGGCTGCCCTGAAAGGAAACATGACCGCCTTCCGCCCTGAAAGCTTAGTCCAGTGCTCCGCACACAGTAAGCGCTCAATAAATACGATTGATTGATTGATTGATTGATTGAAAGGCCGTCCCCATCCCTGAGCGACCCCATCAGCCACCCCGGGCGGCCCATCTTCAAACCATTGTCCTCTCCCAAGCGCTTAGAACAGGGCTCTGCACACCGTAACTGCTCAATAAATACAACTGAATGAATAAAGGAACGAACGAAGGAAACCACCTCATTTAGGCCGTAGCTTCTTTTCCGGATTGAGGCCCTCTTCACGCCCCCGCCTCGCCGGGCTCCTTCTCCCTTCTGCATCATGTTTGCACTGGGATCTGTGACCTTTGGGCGTCTGATATTCAGTCGTTATTATTAATAGTAACAATAATGATAGCAGTAGTACTTGTTAATAAAGGAACTCAGTCTAGAGGAGACGTTGGACATTTAAATAAATGACTGATATGGCTGTAAGTGCTGTGGGGCTGAGGGTGGCGTGATTATCGTGTGCTTAAAGCGTAGAAATCCAAGGACAAGGGGGACCCAGAAATGAGAGGAAGTAGGGGAAAAAATGGCTTAGTAGGGGAAGGTGTTAAAATAAGGCTTTGAAGGTGGGGAGAGTGGTGGTCTGTCAGATATTAACAGGGAGGAAGTTCCAGGCCAATGGGAGGATGTGGCCAAGGGGTCATCATCATCATCATCATCATCAATCGTATTTATTGAGCGCTTATTATGTGCAGAGCACTGTACTAAGCGCTTGGGAAGCACAAATTGGCAACATATAGAGACAGTCCCTACCCAACAGCGGGCTCACAGTCTAAAAGGGGGAGACAGAGGACAGAACCAAACATACTAACAAAATAAAATAAATAGGATAGATATGTACAAGTAAAATAAATAACTAAATAGAGTAATAAATATGTACAACCATATATACATATATACAGGTGCTGTGGGGAGGGGAAGGAGGTAAGATGGGGGGATGGAGAGGGGGACGAGGGGTCGGTGGTGAGATAGAGGAGATTGAGGTAGGGAGGTCAACAACTTGACCCTTTTTCCATGGGACTCCATCAGTGGATGATAATGATTATCCAGCGCCGGTGGTTGGCACAAAGTAAGCGTTTAACAAAGTGCTGGAGGAGGTCCAAGATGATCAGATAATAATAATTGTGGTATTATTGTTACAACGGACTTGATATAGATGTTTCCTACCCATAAGGAGTTTACAGCCTAGAGGGAAGAAGGGGATTAAAATAAATTATTGATATGGACATCGTCTTCTCTGAGAGCCCGTTGTTGGGTAGGGGCCATCTCTACGTGTTGCCAACTTGTACTTCCCAAGTGCTTAGTACAGTGCTCTGCACACAGTAAGCGCTCGATAAATACGATTGAATGAATGAATGTGGGGCTGAGAGTGGGGTGAAGATCGAGGGAGGGTTGTTAGGTTTGGCTGCCGCTCAGCGTGGCTCTGTGGGAGGAGCATGGGCTTCGGAGTCAGAGGTTGTGGGTTCTAATCCCGGCTCCGCCACTTATCAGCTCTGTGACTTTGGGCAAACTTCTCTGTGCCTCAGTTACTTCCTCTGCAAAATGGGGATTAAGACTGTAAGCCCCGCGTGGGACAACCTGATTTCCTTGTATCTACCCCAGTGCACAGAACAGTGTTTGGCACATAGTAAGTGCTTAACAAGGACCATTATTATTATTATTATGTGGCAGGCACTGTACTAAGCGCGGGGGTGGATGCAAGCTAATCAGGTTGGACACAGTCTCCGTCCCATATGGGGCTCACAGTCTCAAGCTCCATTTTACAGATGAGGTCACTGAGGCCCTGAGAAATAGGGTGACTTGCCCAAGGTCCTGCAGCAGACAAGTGGCGGAGCCGGGATTAGAACCCCAGTCCTTCTGACTCCCAAGCCTGGGCTCTAGCCATCAGGCCACCCTGCTTCAGACCTAATCCCTGACTCCTGTAGCGCTCACAATCTAAGAGTCTTATCCCCATTTCACAGATGAGGGAACTGAGGCCCAGAGAGGTGAAGTGATTTGATGCCCCCTGCGTTGTTCACATTTTTTTTCCAGCGCTTAGAACAGTGCTCTGCACATAGTAAGCACTTAACAAATGCCATTATTATTATTATTATTTGGCTGAGGTCACCCTGCAGGCCCATGACAAGGCTGAAGCTAGAATCCGGGTCTCCTGATTCCCAGCCTTGGGTTCTTTCCATTAAGCCATCCTGCCTTCCTGATGACTGGAAAAGGTGGAGTTTGGCAGCCAAACCTAACACCCCTCCCTTGATCTTCACCCCACTCTCAGCCCCACACTCATTCATTCAATCGTATTTATTGAGCGCTTACTGTGTGCAGAGCACTGGACTAAGCGCTTGGGAAGTACAAGTTGGCAACACGTAGAGATGGTCCCTACCCAACAATGGGCTCACAGAGAAGACGATGTCCATGTCAATAATTTATTTTAATAATGATAATAATAATAATAATGGCATTTATTAAGTGCTTACTATGTGCAAAGCACTGTTCTAAGCGCTGGGGAGGTTACAAGGTGATCAGGTTGTCCTATAAACCCCTTCTTCCCTCTAGACTGTAAACTCCTTGTGGGTAGGGAACATCTATATCAAGTCCATTGTAACAATAATCGTATTTTTTTATGGAATTTGTTAAGCACTTACTACGTGACAGCTCCTAAGCGCTGAGGTAGATGCAAAATAATCGGTTTGGATACAGTCCCTGTCCCACACGGGGCTTACAGTCTTAGGGTGGGGTGGCCCGAGATCGCAATATTTCATTCAGGTGATGGGCTTTTTCACTGCTTTATTAGAGTGAACATCTCCCAAAGGTCCTAAGCCTCAAATCACTTCCAACCAGGCTCATGGGATCATTTTGTTGGACTTGGCTACAATCAAGAGGAAGCCTGGCCTAATGTAAAGAGCTGGGATTTAGCATCGTGAGATCTAATAGTAATAATAACTGAGGTAATTTATAACCTTTATAATAATAATAGCTGCCGTATTTGAGCCCCCTCCTCCCCCTCCCCATGCCCCCCGCCTTACCTCCTCCCCCTCCCCACAGCACCTGTATATATGTCTGTACAGATTTATTACTCTATTTATTTTACTTGTACATATTTATTCTATTTATTTTATTTTGTTAATATGTTTTGTTTTGTTGTCTGTCTCCCCTTTCTAGACTGTGAGCCCTCTGCTGGGTAGGGACCGTCTCTATATGTTGCCGACTTGTACTTCCCAAGCGCTTAGTACAGTGCTCTGTACAAAGTAAGCACTCACTCAATCAATCAATCGTATTTATTGAGCGCTTACTGTGTGCACAGCACTGTACTAAGCGCTTGGGAAGTACAAGTTGGCAACATATAGAGACCGTCCCTACCCAACAGTGGGCTCACAGTCTAGAAGGGGGAGACAGAGAACAAAACAAAGCATATTAACAAAATAAATAGAATAGATATGTACAAGTAAAATAGAGTAATAAATACGTGCAAACATATATACATATAAACATATATACATAAATGCGATTGAATGAATGAATGAATGAATGAAAAGCAATTACCTTGGGCCAAGCACTGTACTGAGAAGCAGCATGGCTCAGTGGAAAGAGCACGGGCTTGGGAGACAGAGGTCATGGGTTCTAATCCCGGCTCTGCCACTTGTCAGCTGGGTGACTTTGGGCAAGTCACTTAACTTCTCTGTGCCTCAGTTCCCTCATCTGTAAAATGGGGTTGAAGACTGTGAGCACCATGTGGGACAACCTGATCATCTTGTATTCCTCCCAGCGCTTAGAACAGTGCTTCACACCTAGTAAGTGCTTAACAAATGCCATTATTATTATTACTGAACCCAGGGCTAGATAGAAGAGAAGCAGCATGGCCTAGTGGCTAGCGCCTGGGCCTGGGAATAAGGTGGACCTGGCTTCTAATTCCTGCTCTGCCACTTGTCTGCTGTGTGACCTTGGGGAAGTCACTTCATTTCTCTGTGCCTCAGTTCTCTCATCAGTAAAATGGGGATTAAGAGTGTGAACTGTTTGTGTCCAACCTATCTTGTGTTCATTTATTCATTCATTCATTCAATCATATTTATTGAGCGCTTACTGTGTGCAGAGCACTGTACTAAGCACATGGAAGGTACAATTTGGCAACAGATAGAGATAGTCCCTTCCTAACAGTGGGCTCACAGTCTAGAAGGGGGAGACAGACAACAAAACAAAACAAGTAGATAGACAAAACAAGTAGACATTGATATTGCTAGTGGTATTGATAAGTACCACTGATTGATTAACCAATGCAATCGTCGCCAATAAGTTACCTAGTCACATTTACCAACAAATGGAAATCTCCACTGTAGAACCAGAGCAGTTTTGGAGGCGCAGGGCGGGGAAAGGATGTGATTGACACATTCCCAACTGCCGCGGAGATGGGTCGTGGAAGGAAGATGTGTTCATTCATTCAGTCATATTTACTGAGCGCTTATTGTGCGCAGAGCACTGTACTAAGCGCTTGGGAGAGTACAATCCAACCTGGAACATAGTAAGAGCTTTAAAAATACCATTAAAAAATGGTATTTTTTATACCATTTGTAAATTTTTAAAAATTTTTATAAAAGTATAAATTTTTATACAGTCTAAAAATTTAGACTGTGAGCCCACTGTTGGGTAGGGACTGCCTCTATATGTTGCCAATTTGTACTTCCCAAGCGCTTAGTACAGTGCTCTGCACATAGTAAGCGCTCAATAAATACGATTGATGATGATTTAAAAAAAAGAAAGAAGAAAACAGTCTCTGAACCACACGGGGCTCAGAGTCTAAGGAGTGGGAATTAGTAGTGAAGAAAGCGAGACACAGAGAAGTTAAGTGAGTTGCCCAAGGTCACCCAGGAGGCAAGTGGAGGATCTGAGATTAGAACCCAGGACTCCCAGGCCTGTTAGTCCATCCATCTAGATACTAGTCCCAGCTCTAGCAGCAGCCTGCTGTGTGGCCTCGGGCAAATCGCCTGGCCTCTCTGGGCTCCAGTTTCCTTATCTGCAAAAAGAGGATAAGTTACCTATTCTCCATTCCTCAGAGAGTTGAGCCCCATGGGGGTCAGGGACCGGGCCCAAACTGATTATCCTGTAACTGTCCCCGCATGGAGTACACAGTACGTGCCTAATAAATAATAAGCGCAATAATTATTATTAGGGACCCGAGAGACGTAGGAAATGCGTGGGACGCAGTTCTCGGCATTCAGAAACTTGTGTCCTACAAAGCAGTCCCATGTGACCCATCTGTAATGATTCATGTACTTGGAAACGGGGGCACGCACAGCGAGGGATGAGAGCGAGTGTGAGAGGAGCTGGGCAAACAATTATCACTGAAATCAATTCCTTTGTGTCTGCAGACCAGGGCTTGTCCATCACCCTGACAGGAGACGCCACCGTTTAGAAACTCTGCTTTCTCCCAGTTCTCCTTCGTTCAATCAGACGATTCTTTGCCCAAGCTCCTCGGCAATTATGCTTGGGTAACTGCGCATTTTAATCATCCATTTTGGAGGAGGGTAGAAATTTCTGTGGTTGCAACTATTTTTAACCCGACTCTGAGAAGATCTAGAGAAGCCGTGGCCTAGCGGAAAGAGCACGGAAAGAAGAGCTCGAGACTGTAAACTCGTTGTGGGCAGGGAATGTGTCTGTTTATTGTTATATTGTATGCTCCCCAGTACTTAGTACAGTGCTCTACACCCAGTAAGCGCTCAATAAATACAACTGAATGACTGACTGACCTGGGTTCTAATTCCGGCTCGGACATTTGTCTGCTGTGTGATCTTGGGCAAGTCACTTAACTTCTCTGGGTCTGTTTCCTCACCTGTAAAATTTAGAACAGTGCTTTGCACATAGTAAGCGCTTAATAAATGCCATTATTATTATTATTATTATTAAATCCTACTTCCTCTCTCCTCAGACCGTGAGCACCGTGTTGGACAGGGACTCTGTCCAGCCCGACTATCTTGGATCTATCCCATTGCTTAGAATAACGCTTGGCACATCATAAGCGCTTAACAAATATCATAATTATTATTACTTGAACAGGGAAAATGGGGGTCCAGAGTAAAGGCTCCAAAACTGAGGCTAAATTCAGTGTTCCACTTGAAAATATTTGCGGCTGGAAAGAGCACAGAACTGGGAGTCAAAAGATCTAGATTCTAGGCCCAGCTCTGTCCCTCAGCCGCTGGGTGATCTCAGGCAAGTCACTTAACCTCTCTGGGCTTTTGTTTCTTCATTTGTGAAATAGCATGGCATAGTAGATAGAGCACAGGCCTGGGAATCAGAAGGACCTGGGTTCTAATCCTACCTCCACCACTTGTCAGCTGTGTGACTTTGGGCGCGTCACTTCACTTCTCTGTGCCTCAGTTACCTCATCTGTAAAATGGGGATTAAGACTGTGAGCTCCTCGTGGGACAGGGACTACGTCCAACCTGATGAGCTTGTATTTACCTCAGTGCTTAGAAAAGTGCTTGGCATATAATAAGTGCTTAAAAATACTATTATTATTATTATTTTATTAGCTGCTCTCCTTCCCACTTACCCTAGGAGTCCCACGTGGGACCTGTGTTCTGTCTAATTTGACTATAATAGTAGCGGTATTCGTTAAGCGCTTACTATGTGCCAAGCACTGTTCTAAGCCCTGGGGGAGATACAAGGTAATCAGCTTGTCCCACGTGGGGCTCACAGTCTTAATCCCCATTTTAAAGATGAGGGCTTAGTACAGTGCCTGGCACATCATAAGCACTTAACAAATGCCATTATTATTATTGTTATTATTATCATACCCACCAAAGGCTTCTGTTTCTTTCTGTCAATTCATTCATTCAATCGTATTTATTGAGCACTTACTGTGTGCAGAGCACTGGACTAAGCGCTTAGGAAGTACAAGTTGGCAACATAGAGAGACGGTCCCTACCCAACAGCGGGCTCACAGTCTAGAAGGGGGAGACAGATGACAAAACAAAACATATTAACAAAATAGAATAAATATGTACCAGTAAAATAATAAATAAATGAATATTCATTCATTCATTCAATCATATTTATTGAGCACTTAGTGTGTGCAGAGCACTGGACTAAGCGCTTGGGAAGTACAAGTTGGCAACAGAGAGAGACAGTCCCTACCCAACAGCGGGCTCACAGTCTAGAAGGGGGAGACAGATGACAAAACAAAGCATATTAACAAAATAGAATAAATATGTACCAGTAAAATA
Organism: Tachyglossus aculeatus; assembly: GCF_015852505.1. Taxonomy (NCBI): domain Eukaryota; kingdom Metazoa; phylum Chordata; class Mammalia; order Monotremata; family Tachyglossidae; genus Tachyglossus; species Tachyglossus aculeatus. Next base: position 52,072,476 of record NC_052087.1, on the reverse strand, counting down.
ATAAATAAATAAATATTCATTCATTCATTCAATCGTATTTATTGAGCTCTTACTGTGTGCACGGCACTGGACTAAGCGCTTGGGAAGTACAAGTTGGCAACGTAGAGAGACGGTCCCTACCCAACAGCGGACTCAGAGTCTGGGTGAGGTCTCGAGAAAGGCCCGTCTTTCGCCTGTGTGACTCCAAAGCCCAAGAAAACCAAAATGTCAATGGCCCCACTGCCATCTGACTTCTGAAGTCCACCTCCTCCAGGAAGCCTTCTTCGAGTAAAATCACCTAATTACTAAGAACTGTACTGTCTCCAATCCCTCCACGAACACTGAATCACTTGGCCAATTTGTATGATCCATGCCTTCCCGCTTTCCTTTTAGACTGTGAGCCCGATGTTGGGTAGGGATTGTCTCTATATGTTGCCAATTTGTACTTCCCAAGCGCTTAGTACAGTGCTCTGCACACAGTAAGCACTCAATAAATACGATTGATGATGTTGGTGGCCCTGCCACTTGGCCTTTCTGTCCTCTAGTCTGTCAGCCTGGTCTGCTCCTGTCTGTCTCATCTCCGCCGTACGTGGTCCGGCTCCTGGAGGGAGGGCCTATGCCCACTCCTTCCTCCGTCCTTTCCCACGATGTCCAGTTTGAGGCTGTGCCCATCACGGGTTTTGGGGCCGGTCGTCTGACTGACCGAGTGACATTCACTGACACAGGAGCTGCTCGACAGGTGGACTGACTGGCAGACTCACCGATGGAAGGGTTGGTTGACAGGCGGACACACTGACACATGCACTGCTGGCAGAGTTGCCCGACAGGCGGATGATTAATGGACTGACAGACTCCATACCCCACTCTGCCTTTTTTCTACAAAAACATTCAGGCCATGTTTCCCCTCTCCTCAAGAACTTCCAATGGTTGCCCATCCACCTCCGCCTCAGAAAGAAACTCCTCCCCATTGACTTCAAAGCCCTCAATCACCTTGCCCCTTCCTACCTCAACTTGGTACTCTCCTACAACCCAGCTCGCACACTTCGCCCCTCTAATGCTAACCTTCTCGCCGCACCTCCATCTCGTCTATCTCGCTGCAGATCTCTCACCCACATCCTTCCTCTGGCCTGGAACGCCCTCCCTACTCATATCTTTTAGACTGTGAGCCCACTGTTGGGTAGGGACTGTCTCTATATGTTGCCAACTTGTACTTCCCAAGCGCTTAGTACAGTGCTCTGCACACAGTAAGCGCTCAATAAATACGATTGATGATGATGATGATGATGATGATATCCGACAGACCATCCCTTTCCTCCCTTCGAAGTCTTATTGAGGGCACTGCCTCCAAGAGGCCTTCCCTGACTAAACCCACCATTCCTTCACTCCCATTCCCTTCGGCATTGTCTTGACTTGCTCCCTTTATTCACCCCCCTTCCCAGCCCCACGGTACTTACGTTCCTATCTGTAATTCATTTATTTATATTAATGTCTCCCCCTCTAGATCGTAAGCTTGTTGTGAGCAGGGAATGTTTCTGCTCATTGTTATATTGTGCTCTCCCAAGTGCTTAGTTCACTGCTCTACACACCGTAAGCACTCAATAAATACAATCGACCAACTTACTGATTGACTGATTCCTGGAAGGGCTAAAAGGTGAACCAACCGACTGAATGACTGACAGGAAGACCGACAGGTGGAAGGACCACTTGTACTTCCCAAGCGCTTAGTACAGTGCTGTGCACACAGTAAGCGCTCAATAAATACGACTGATTGATTGACTAATGGACCGACATATTCACTGATCTGGGCTGCCCGTCAGACGGACTAATGGACTGACAGACTCACTGATGTACGGGCTGCCTGACAGATGGACGGAAGGGCTGACTCCACGGTTGGCAGACTGACTTTCTGGCCAACTGCCTGCCTGTCTGCTGAACGGACGGGAGGCCATTCCTTGGGCAGTTTTAGGTTACTCCCTCGCTCCCACCCTCCCTCGCACCTAGCCTTCCCCCTCCCTCCCTCCCACCCTGATTCCCTCACACCTTACCGCTCCCTCCTGCCCTTCCTCCCTCGTGCCTTCCTTCCCGCCTTCTCCCTCCCTCTCACCCTCCCTCCCTCACACCTTCCCCTTCTCTCCTGCCCTTCCTCCCTCTCACCTTACCTCCCTCATACCTTCCCCCTCCCTCCTGCCCTTCCTGCCTTCGCCCTCCCTCTCACCCTCCCTCCCTCATACTTTGCCCCTCCCTCTCACCCTCCTTCCCTCGTGCCCTCCTCCTCACATGTGCCCTTCCTCCTGTTCTCCCTCCAGCCCTCCCTCCCTCCCTCCGGCCTCCATCCTCCCTCACCCCCTCCCCCTCCTTCCCTCAGGCCTTTCTCAATCCCCTGCCCTCCCTCGCTCCTTCCCTCCCTCATACCTTCCCGCCGTCCCTCCCGGCCTCGCGCCTTCTCCCTCCCATCTGCTTTTCCTCCCTCACACCCTCCCTCCTGCCTTCGTCCTCCTTTGGGCCTTCGCCCTCCCTCTCACCTTCCTTCCCTCACACCTTCGCCCTCCCTCTCACCTTCCCTCACAGCTTCCCCCTCCCTCACTCGTACCTTCTTCCTCCCGCCCTCCCTTCCTCCCACCTTCCTTCCCGCCTTCGCCCTCCCTCTCACCTTCCTCCCTCATACTTTCCCCCTCCCTCACGCCCTCCTTCCCTCGTGCCCTCCCCCTCACACGTGCCCTTCCTCCTGCTCTCCCTCCAGTCCTCCCTCCCTCTGGCCTCCGTCCTCCCTCACACCCTCCCCCACCTTCCCTCAGGCCTTTCTCAATCCCCTGCCCTCCCTCACACCTTCCCTCCCTCAAACCTTCCCGCTGTCCCTCCCACCCTCACATCTTTCCCCTCCCACCTGCCTTTCCTCCCTCACACCCTCCCTCCCGCTTTTGTCCTCCTTCGGGCCTTCGGCCTCCCTCACACCCTCCTTCCCTCACACCTTCTCCCTCTCAATCCCCTTCTCACACCTTCACCCTCCCTCCAGCCCTCCCACTCTCCCGCCTTCGCCCTCCCTCTCACCCTCCTTCCCTCATACCTTCACCCTCCCTCTCACCCTCCTTCCCTCACACCTTCACCCTCTCTTCTGCTCTTCGTCCCTCACACCCGCCTTACCTCACACGTGCCCTCCCTCCTGTTCTCCCTCCAGCCCTCCCACCCTCCCACCTTTGCCCTCCCTCTCACCCTCCTTCCCTCACACCTTCGCCCTCACTTCTGCTCTTCGTCCCTCACGACCCCCTTCCCTCACACGTGCCCTCCCTCCTGTTCTCCCTCCAGCCCTCCCACCCTCCCACCTTTGCCCTTCCTCACACCTCCCTCCCTCTCACCCGCCTTCCCTCACACCTTCTCCCTCATTTCCCTTCCCTCACACATCCGCCCTCCCTTCTGCTCTTCGTCCCTCACACCCCCCTTCCCTCACACAAGCCCTCCCACCCTTCCGCCTTCGCCCTCCCTCACACCTTCTCCCTCCCTCAGCCCCGTCCCTCACACCTTCGCCCTCCCTCTCACCCTCCTTCCCTCACACCTTCTCCCTCTCACTCCCCTTCCCTCACACCTTCGCCCTCCCTTCTGCTCTTCGTCCCTCACACCCGCCTTCCCTCACACGTGCCCTCCCTCCTGTTCTCCTTCCAGCCCTCCCACCCTCCCGCCTTCACCCTCCCTCACACCTTCGCCCTTCCTCTCACCCTTCTTCTCTCACACCTTCTGCCTCTCACCCTCCTTCTCTCACACCTTCTCCCTCTCACCCCCCTTCCATCACACCTTCTCCCTCTCACCCTCCTTCCCTCACACCTTCTCCCTCTCACTCCCCTTCCCTCACACCTTCACCCTCCCTTCTGCTTTTCGTCCCTCACACCCGCCTTCCCTCACACATGCCCTCCCTCCTGTTCTCCCTCCAGCCCTCCCAGCTTCGCCCTCCCTCACACCTTCGCCCTCCCTGTCACCCTCCTTCCCTCACATCTTCACCCTCCCTCTCACCCTCCCTCCTTCCCTCACACCTTCGCCCTCCCTTCTGCCCTTCGTCCGCCTCCCGCCTCCCTCTCCCCCCACGCGCCCTTCCCCCCTCCCTCCCTCCGGCCCTGGCGCCTGCGCCCTCCTTCCCGCGCGCGCCTCCTCTCGGGCGCGCGCCCTCCCGCCCCGGCGCCTTTCCCCCCCCCCGCCCCCGCCTGGGGCGCGCGCCTCCCGGCCCCGCGGTGCTGCCCCCTGGCGTCCGGCGCGGGCGGAGCCTTGGCCCGGTCCGGCGGGGGCGCGAGCGCGCGCGCGCGTGCGCAGAAGCCCCGCCCCCCGTGACCCCGTGACCCCGGGCGCCACGTCTGCTCCTCCAGGCCCGGCGGAGACGGGGCTGCTGCCATGGCGGACTGGGGCCGAGGTGAGCCCCCAGCCCAGCCCAGCCCAGCCCAGCCCACCTGACCCCCCCCGGGATTAATAATAATGATAATAATAATAATAATGATGGCATTTGTTAAGCGCTCGCCATCAGACCCCCGGCCTCGACAGGGGCCCCCCGCCCCCTTCTCTAAACCCCAATCTCAGGCCCCAGGCCCAGCCCGGTCACTGGCTCCCGGGGCCGCCCACTTTCATAAACCCCAGTCCCAGCCCCCAGGCCGGGCAGTGACTCCCCGCACTGTCCCCCTCCATAAACCCCAGTGTCAGCCCCTAGGCCGGACAGCGACTCCTGGGACTGTCCACCTCTGTAAGCCCTAGTCTCAGTCCCAGGCCGGGCACTGACTTCCGGGACTGGCCACTTTCATAAACCCAACCTCAGTCCCCAGGCCGGGCAGTAACCCCCACACTGTCCACCTCTCTAAACCCCAGTCTCAGTCCCCAGGCTGGGCAGTGACTCCCGGGACTGGCCACTTTCATAAACCTAACCTCAGTCCCCAGGCTGGGCAGTGACTCCCGGGACTGCCCACTTTCATAAACCCCAGTCTCAGTACCCAGGCCGGACTGTAACTCCCCACACTGTCCACCTCTCTAAACCCCAGTCTCAGTCCCCAGGCTGGGCAGTGACTCCCGGGACTGGCCACTTTCATAAACCTAACCTCAGTCCCCAGGCTGGGCAGTAACCCCCACACTGTCCACCTCTCTAAGCCCCAGTCTCAGTCCCCAGGCTGGGCAGTGACTCCCGGGACTGCCCACTTTCATAAACCCCAGTCTCAGTACCCAGGCCGGACTGTAACTCCCCACACTGTCCACCTCTCTAAACCCCAGTCTCAGTCCCCAGGCCGGGCAGTGACTCCCGGGACTGGCCACTTTAATAAACCTAACCGCAGTCCCCAGCCCGGGCAGTAACCCCCACACTGTCCACCTCTCTAAACCCTAGTCTCAGTCCCCAGGGTGGGCAGTGACTCCCGGGACTGGCCACCTCTCTAAACCCCAGTCTCAGTCCCCAGGCCGGGCAGTGACTCCCGGGACTGCCCACTTCCAATAAACCCCAGTCTCAGTCCCCAGGCCAGACAGTAACTCCCCGCACTGTTCCCCTCAGTAAACCCCAGTCTCAGTCCCCAGGCCGGGCAGTGACTCAGGGGACTGCTCACTTTCATAAACCTAACCTCAGTCCCCAGCCCGGGCAGTAACCCCCACACTGTCCACCTCTCTAAACCCCAGTCTCAATCCCCGGGGTGGGCAGTGACTCCCGGGACTGGCCACCTCTGTAAACCCCAGTCTCAGTCCCCAGGGTGGGCAGTGACTCCCGGGACTGCCCACTTTCAATAAACCCCAGTCTCAGTCCCCAGGCCGGACAGTAACTCCCCGCACTGTCCCCCTCAGTAAACCCCAGTCTCAGTCCCCAGGCCGGGCAGTGACTCCTGGGACTGCCCACTTCCATTAACCCCAGGCTCAGCCCCCAGGCCGGACAGTAATCCCCCCTCTGTAAACCCCAATCTCAGCCCCCAGGCCGGGCAGTGACTCCGGGGACTGCCCACTTTCATAAACCTAACCTCAGTCCCCAGCCCGGGCAGTAACCCCCACACTGTCCCCCTCAGTAAGCCCCAGTCTCAGTCCCCAGGCCGGGCAGTGACTCCCGGGACTGCCCACTTTCAATAAACCCCAGTCTCAGTCCCCAGGCCGGACAGTAACTCCCCGCACTGTCCCCCCTCAGTAAACCCCAGTCTCAGTCCCCAGGCCGGGCAGTGACTCCTGGGACTGCCCACTTCCATTAACCCCAGGCTCAGCCCCCAGGCCGGACAGTAATCCCCCCTCTGTAAACCCCAATCTCAGCCCCCAGGCCGGGCAGTGACTCCGGGGACTGCCCACTTTCATAAACCTAACCTCAGTCCCCAGCCCGGGCAGTAACCCCCACACTGTCCCCCTCAGTAAGCCCCAGTCTCAGTCCCCAGGCCGGGCAGTGACTCCCGGGACTGCCCACTTTCAATAAACCCCAGTCTCAGTCCCCAGGCCGGACAGTAACTCCCTGCACTGTCCCCCTCAGTAAACCCCAGTCTCAGTCCCCAGGCCGGGCAGTGACTCCTGGGACTGCCCACTTCCATTAACCCCAGGCTCAGCCCCCAGGCCAGACAGTAATCCCCCCTCTGTAAACCCCAGTCTCAGCCCCCAGGCCGGGCAGTGACTCCGGGGACTGCCCACTTTCATAAACCAAACGTCAGTCCCCAGTCCGGGCAGTAATCCCTACACTGTCCCCCTCAGTAAACCCCAGTCTCAGTCCCCAGGCCGGGTAGTGACTCCCAGGACTGCCCACTTTCATAAACCCCAATCTCAGCCCCCTGGCCGGTCAGTAATCCCCACACTGTCCCACTCTATAAACCCTAGTCTCAGTCCCCAGGCCGGGCAGTGACTCCCGGGACTGCCCACTTTCATAAACTCAGTTTCAGCCCCCAGGCCGGACAGTAACACCCTCTGTAAACCCCAAACTCAGTCCCCAAGCCAGACAGTGACTCCGGGGACTGCCCACTTTCATAAACCTAACCTCAGTCCCCAGCCCGGGCAGCAACCCCCACACTGTCCGCCTCTGTAAACCCCAATCTCAGTCCCCAGGCCGGGTAGTGACTCCCAGGACTGCCTACTTTCATAAACTCAGTCTCAGCCTCCAGGCCGGACGGTAACTCCCCATACTGGCCCCCCATGAACCCCAGTCTCAGTCTCCAGGCCGGGCAGTGACTCCCGGGACTGTCCACCTCTGTAAGCCCCAGTCTCAGTCCCCAGGCCGGGCAGTAACCCCCTGCCCTAACCCCCCTCTCTAAACCCCAATCTCAGGCCCCAGGCCCAGCCCGGGTACTGACTCCCGGGACTGCCCATTTTCATAAACCTCAGTCTCAGCCCCCCAGTCTGGACGGTAACTCCCCGCACCCCCGGACCTCTGTAAACCCCAGGCCAGGCAGTGACTCCCGGGACTGCCCACTTTCATAAACCCCAGTCTCAGTTCCCAGGCCGGGCACGGACTCCCGGGACTGCCCACTTTCATAAACCCCAGTTTCAGTCCCCAGGCCGGACAGTAACTCCCCACACTGTCCACCTCTGTAAACCCCAGTCTCAGTCCCCAGGCCGGGCAGTGACACCCGGGACTGGCCACTTTCATAAACCCCAGTTTCAGTCCCCAGGCCGGGCAATAATTCCCGCACTGTCCACCTCTGTAAGCCCCAGTCTCAGTCCCCAGGCCGGGCAGTGACTCCCGGGACTGTCCACTTTCATAAACCCAAACTCAGTCCCCAGGCCAGGCAGTATCCCCCGCACTGTCATTCCTTCCTTCATTCATTCAATTGTATTTATTGAGTGCTTACTGTGTGCAGAGCACTGTACTAAGCGCTTGGAAAGTACAGTTTGACGACAGATAGAGACAGTCCCTACCCAACAACGGGCTCACAGTCTGGAAGGGGGAATAATAATTAGGGAATTTTTTAAGCATTTACTATGTGCAAGGCACTGTACTAAGCGCGGGGGTAGATTACAAGCAAATGGGGTTGTATACAGTCCCTGTTCCACGTGGGGCTCACAGTCTCAATCTCCATTTTTACAGCTGAGGTAACTGAGGCACAGAGAAGTAAAGTGACTTGCCCAAGGTCACTCAACAGACAAGTGACAGAGCCGGGATTAGAACCCACGACCTTCTGAGTCCCAGGCCTGGGCTTTATCAATTACACCATGCTGCTTTGCCAGATCTGACATGAGGAAGGGAAGGAGGGACTTAATCAATCAATCAATCAATCAATCGTATTTATTGAGCGCTTACTGTGTGCAGAGCACCGTACTAAGTGCTTGGGAAGTACAAGTGGGCAACATATAGAGACAGTCCCTACCCAACAGCTGGCTCACAGTCTAAAAGGGGGAGACAGAGAACAAAACCAAACATACTAACAAAATAAAATAAATAGAATAGATATGCACAGATTAAATAAGTAAATAAATAGAGTAATTATTTTCTTGGGATCCAAGAAAAGTGTCCTTTTCCCCACCGTGGGTGGCCAAACCTGCTGCCTCTGTCAACCCTCTGACCTCCTCTTCCACACCCTCCCTCCTTCCTTCCTTCTAATAATAATATAATGATGGCATTTGTTAAGCGCTTACTATGTGCAAAGCACCGTTCTAAGCTCTGGGGAGGATACAAGGTGGCCAGGTTGTCCCGCATGGAGCTCACAGTATTAATCCCCATTTTACAGATGAGGTAACAGACACAGAGAAGTGAAGTGACTTGCCCAAAGTCACACAGCTGACAAGTGGCGGAGCCGGGATTAGAACCCATGACCTCTGACTCCCAAGCCTTTGCTGTTTCCACTGAGTCACACTGCTTCGTTAGTAATAATAACAATAATGATAGTCATATTTGTCCACCAAGCACTTCTGTAAGCATACTGGTTAATCAGGATGGACACAGCTCCTGTTCCACGTGGGCTCACAGTCTAAGAAGGAGAGAGGACAGGTATTTCATCCCCATCATCATCATCAATCGTATTTATTGAGCGCTTACTGTGTGCAGAGCACTGTACTAAGCGCTTGGGAAGTACAAGTTGGCAACGTATAGAGACAGTCCCTACCCAACAGTGGGCTCACAGTCTAAAGGGGGATGCCATCATCATCTTCCTGATGAGGAAAACGAGGCCCAGAGAAGTTAAGGAGGTTTCCAAAGGTCACGTGGCGGGCAAGTGGCAGAGGCAGGATTAGAACCCGGGATTAGAGAAGCGGAGTTGCGTAGTGGCTAGAACCCAGGCATGGGACTTAGAAGGACCTGGCTTCTCTCATTCATTCATTCAATCGTATTTATTGAGTGCTTACCATGTGCAGAGCACTGTACTAAGCGCTTGGAAAGTACAATTTCTGATCCTAGTTCTGCCACTTGTCTGCTGGGTGACCTTGGGCAAGTCACTTCACTGTTCTGTGCCTTAGTTCCCTCACCTGAAAAAAAAAAATGGGGCATAATAGTAATTGTGGTATTTGTTAAGCACTTTCTGTGTGCCAGGCACTGTAATAATAATAATAATAATAATATTACCCTCCCTCTGCCCATCCGCCAAGCTAGCTCTCTTCCTCCCTTCAAGGCCCTGCTGAGAGCTCACCTCCTCCAGGAGGCCTTCCCAGACTGAGCCCCTTCCTTCCTCTCCCCCTCGTCCCCCTCTCCATCCCCCCATCTTACCTCCCTCCCTTCCCCACAGCACCTGTATATATGTATATATGTTTGTACATATTTTTTAACTCTATTTATTTATTTAATTTATTTGTACATATCTATTCTATTTATTTTATTTTGTTAGTATGTTTGGTCTCTGTCTCCCCCTTTTAGACTGTGAGCCCACTGTTGGGTAGGGACTGTCTCTATATGTTGCCAATTTGTACTTCCCAAGCGCTTAGTACAGTGCTCTGCACATAGTAAGTGCTCAATAAATATGATTGATGATGAATAATAATAATAATGGCATTTATTAAGCACTTACTATGTGCAAAGCACTGTTCTAAGCGCTGGGGAGGTTACAAGGTGACCAGGTTGTCCCATGGGGGGCTCACAGTCTTCATCCCCATTTTACAGATGAGGTAATTGAGGCACAGAGAAGTTAAGTGACTTGCCCAAAGTCACACAGCTGACAGTTGGCAGAGCCGGGATTTGAACCCATGAACTCTGACTCCAAAGCCCGGGCTCTTTCCAGTGAATCACACTGTACTAAGCACCAGGGTGGATACAAGCAAATCGGGTTGGACAAAGTCCAGGTCCCATGGGGGGGGGCTCACAGTCTCAATCCCCACTTTACAGATGAGGTAACCGAGGCCCAGAGAAGTGAAGTGACTTGCTCAAGGTCACCCAGCAGGAATGTGGTGGAGTCGGGATTAGAACTCATGACCTTCTTACTCCCAGACCCGTGCTCTTTCCACTACATCATGCTGCTTCTCCGGCTTAAGACTCTGAGCCCCATGTGGGACAAGGACTGTATCCAACCTGATTACTTTTTACCTACCCCAGCTCTTTGAACAGCGCCAGGTGCGTAGTAAGTGCTTAACAAATACTAGAACAGTGCTCTGCACATAGTAAGCACTTAATAAATGCCATCATTATCATTATTATTATTAAAAAAACCCACAAAACCCAAAAACCCCAGGTCCTCCGTTTCCCAGGTCCAGGCTCTTTCCTCTAAATAATAGTAATAATAATGTTGGTATTCATTCATTTATTCATTCATTCAATCGTATTTATTGAGCGCTTACTGTGTGCAGAGCACTGTACTAAGCACTTGGGAAGTACAATCGGCATATAGAGATGGTCCCTACCCAACAATCAATCAATCGTATTTATTGAGTGCTTACTGTGTGCAGAGCACTGTACTAAGCGCTTGGGAAGTACAAGTTGGCAACATATAGAGACAGTCCCTACCCAACAGTGGGCTCACAGGCTAAACGGGCTCACAGTCTAGAAGGGGGAGACAGACAAAGCAAAACAAGTAGACAGGTGTCAATACCATCAGAATAAATAGAATTATAGCTTGTTAAGCCCTTACTATATGCCAGGCGCTGTACTAAGCACCAGGGTGGATACGAGCAAATCGGTTTAGACGCAGTCCCTATCCCATGTGGGGCTCACGGCCTCAATCCCCACTTTATTAAGCACTTACTATGTGCCAAGCACTGTTCTAAGCGCTGGGGGAGATACAAGGTAATCAGGTGGTCCCACGTGGGGCTCATAGTCTTCGTCCCCATTTGACAGAAGAGGGAACTGAGGCACAGAGAACGAGAGCTCACCTCCTCCAGGAGGCCTTTCCAGACTGAGCCCCTTTCCTTCCTCTCCCCCTCATCCCCCTCTCCATCCCCCCATCTTACCTCCTTCCCTTCCCCACAGCACCTGGATATATGTATATATGGTTGTACATATTTATTACTCTATTTATTTATTTATTTTACTTGTACATAGCTATCCTATTTATTTTATTTTGTTAGTATGTTTGGTTTTGTTCTCTGTCTCCCCCTTTTAGACTGTGAGCCCACTGTTGGGTAGGGACTGTCTCTATATGTTGCCAACTTGTACTTCCCAAGCGCTTAGTACAGTGCTCTGCACACAGTAAGCGCTCAATAAATGCGATTCATGATTCATGACAGAGAACGATGGCATTTATTAAGTGCTTACTATGTGCAAAGCACTGTTCTAAGCGCTGGGGTGGTTACAAGATGATCAGGTTGTCCCACGTGGGGCTCACAGTCTTAATCCCTATTTCGCAGATGAGGGAATTGAGGCCCAGAGAAGTGAAGTGACTTGCCCCAAGTCACACAGCTGACAAGTGGCAGAGAGGGGATTTGAACCCATGACCTCTGACTCCAAAGCCCGGGCTCTTTCCACCGAGCCACGCTGCTTCCCCCGAAGTTACGTGACTTGCTAAAAGTCACACAGCGGACAAGTGGCGGAGCCGGGATTAGAACCCACGACCTCTGACTCCCAAGCCCGGGATCTTGCCACTGAGCCACCGTCCTTCTGGGAGTTGGGAATTCTGGTAGCAAGGGCCACGGGGGCGAGGGGGAGATGGGCCCCGGGTTTCGAAGCGCTCCATAAGTAATAATAATCATGGTATTTGTGAAGCGCTTGCTTACCACGTCATGGGTTCAAGTCCCAGCTCCGCCAGTGGTCGGCTGTGTGACTTTGTGTCACTTCACTTCTCAGAGCCTCAGTTCCCTCATCTGTAAAATGGGGATGATCAATCAATCAGTCAATCGTATTGAGCGCTCACTGTGTGCAGAGCACTGGACTAAGCGCTTGGGAAGTCCAAGTTGGCAACATCTAGAGATGGTCCCTACCCAACAGCGGGCTCACAGTCTAAAAGGGGAGACAGAGAACAAAACAAAACAAAACATATTAACAATAAAATAAATAAATAGGATGATGACTATATATATAGTATATATGTTTGTACATATTTTTTTTACTCTATTTATTTGTACATATCTATTCTATTTATTTTATTTTGTTAGTATGTTTGGTTTCGTTCTCTGTCTCCCCCTTTTAGACTGTGAGCCCACTGTTGGGTAGGGGCTGTCTCTATATGTTGCCAACTTGTACTTCCCAAGCGCTTAGTACAGTGCTCTGCACATAGTAAGCGCTCAATAAATACGATTGATGATGATGACGATGATGACTGTGAGCCCCTTGCGGGACAACCTGATCACTTTGTATCCCCCCCAGCGCTTAGAACAGTGCTTTGCACATAGTAAGCGCTTAACAAATGCCATTATTATTATTATTATTATTATTATTATTATTATTATTAAGCCGGCTGCCTCAGGGGGGGACTCAGCTCTTTCTCGTCCTGCAGGAGGGACGCCAAGCGCGGTGGATGACCTGCTGGACGTTGAGAACAAGCGGATTGCCGACAGTTTGGCCACCAAGGTCACCAGGTTGAAATCGGTGTGTAGCTGACTTCCCCCCTCGTCCTCTTAGTGGCAATAATAACAATAACAGTGTTCATTTATTAAGCGCTTACTATGTGCCGAGCACTGTCCAAAGCACTGGGGCCGATACAAAGTCATCAGGTCCCACTTGGGACTCATCGGCTAAGCAGGAGAGGGGACGGGGATTGAATCCCCGTAATCCTGGCCCCGCCACTTGTCTGCCGTGTGACCTTGGGCAAGTCGCTTCACTTCTCTGTGCCTCAGTGACCTCATCTGTGAAATGGGGATTGCAACTGTGAGCCCCATGTGGGACAGAGACTGTGTCCAACTCGATTTGCTTGTATAATAATAATAATAATGATGGTGGCACTTATTAAGCGCTTACTATGTATCCACCCCAGCACTACAGGGATTGAATCCCCATAATCCTGGCCCCGCCACTTGTCGGCCGTGTGACCTTGGGCAAGTCACTTCACTTCTCTGTGCCTCAGTGACCTCATCTGTGAAATGGGGATTGAAACTGTGAGCCCCATGTGGGACAGAGACTGTGTCCAACTCGATTTGCTTGTATAATAATAATAATAATGAGCGCTTACTATGTGCTTACTATGTATCCACCCCAGCACTACAGGGATTGAATCCCCATAATCCTGGCCCCGCCACTTGTCTGCTGTGTGACCTTGGGCAAGTCGCTTCACTTCTCTGTGCCTCAGTGACCTCATCTGTGAAATGGGGATTGCAACTGTGAGCCCCATGTGGGACAGAGCCTGTGTCCAACTCGATTTGCTTGTATCCACCCCAGCATTTAGTACAGTGCCTGGCACCTAGTAAGCACTTAACAAATACTATAATAATGATAATAATAGTTATCATTATTAATAACAAATACCAAAGAGCTTAGCAAATACTGTTATTATTGTTATTATTCGGATGAGGGAACTGAGGCCCAGAGAAGTGAAGGGACTTGCCCGAGGTCAGCCAGCAGATACGTGGCAGGGGCAGGATTAGAACCAAATCCTCTGGCTCCCGGAATGTGGGTTCTTTCATTTATTCATAATTTGTTCAATCATATTTACTGAGCGCTTACTGGCAGAGCACTGTACTAAGCGCTTGGGAAAGCATAATACAACAATAAACAGTGACATTCCCTATGTACAATAAGCTTACAGTCTAGAGGTGGGGGCTCTTTCCACTAGGTCACACTCCTCTTGTTTCCCTGTGTACCATCGGGACAAGTGGGAAGCGGGGTGGTGGGCGATGATTTGGAGCAGGTGCCAGTTTAAATGGAAAACAAAAACCAACCGCTTCTTACCCCTTTGAGACTGCATCAGCCTCCACACAGTAAGTGTGTTGCCAACTTGTACTTCCCAAGTGCTTAGTACAGTGCTCTGCACACAGTAAGCGCTCAATAAATACGATTGATGATGATGATGAAGTGCCGTGTGGCCTAGTGGAAAGAGGATTGGCCTGTGAGCTGGGAAACCCGAGTTCTTACCCCAGCTCCTCTGTGATTTTAGGCCCAGTCGCTTGACCACTCTGGGCCTCCGTTTCCCCATCTGTAAAATGGAGATAATAATGGTATTTGTTAAGCACTTACTATGTGCCAAGCACTGTTCTAAGCACAGGGGGGGATACAAGGTGATCAGGTTGTCCCACGTGGGGCTCACAGTCTTAATCCCTTTTTACAGATGAGGGAACGGAGGCATAGAGAAGTTAAGTGACTTGCCCAAAGTCACGCATCTGAGGAGGTAACAATCCATCTCTTCCTTGATTGTGAGCCTTGGGTGGGGCTGGACTGTGTCCTATCTAATAATAATAATGGTATTTGTTAAGCGCTTACTATGTGCCAGGCACTGTACTGCAGACTGGGGTGGATGCAAGGAAATCAGGTTGGACCCAGTCCCTGCCCCACATGGGGCTCACAGTCTCAATCCACGTTTTTCAGGTGAGGTGACTGAGGCCCAGAGATGTGAAGTGATTTGCCCAAGGTCACACAGCAGGCAAGCGGTGGAGCCGGGATTAGAACCCATGGCCTTCTGACTCTTCGGCCCAGGCTTTATCGACTAGTCCATGCTGCCGACCGATTCTTTTCTAACTGCCCGTGCAAGGCACTTGGCACCTTGCAAGCGTTTAATAAGTACCAGCATCTTTACTGTTTTTACCATTACCTTTTCCATTGTTAGGGGTTTGCTCACATACCTGCAAGGCTTCAAGGCTGTCCATCACCTCGCCCCCTCCTACCTCACCTCCCTTCTATCCTTCTCCAGCCCACCCTGCACCCTCCGCTCCTCTGCTGCTAATCTCCTCACCGTACCTCGTTCTCGCCTGTCCCGCCATCGACCCCCGGCCCACGTCCTCCCCCTGGCCCGGAATGCCCTCCCTCTGCACATCCGCCAAGCTGGCTCTCTTCCTCCCTTCAAAGCCCTACTGAGAGCTCACCTCCTCCAGGAGGCCTTCCCACACTGAGCCCCCTCCTTCCTCTCCCCTCCCTACCTCCTTCCCCTCCCCACAGCACCTGTATACATGTTTGTACAGATTTATTACTCTATTTTACTTGTACATATTTACTATTCTATTTATTTTATTTTGTTAATGACGTGCATCTAGCTTTACTTCTATTTATTCTGATGGCTTGACACCTGTTCACGTGTTTTGTTTTGTTGTCTGTCTCCCCCTTCTAGACTGTGAGCCCATTGTTGGGTAGGGACCGTCTCTATATGTTGCCAACTTGGACTTCCCAAGCGCTTAGTACAGTGCTCTGCACACAGTAAGCGCTCAGTAAATACGATTGAATGAATGAGTGAAAGGTGAGAAGCAGCGTGGCTCAGTGGAAGGAGCACGGGCTCTGGAGTCAGAGGTCATGGGTTCAAATCCTGACTCTGCCAATTGTCAGCTGTGTGACTTTGGGCAAGTCACTTCACTTCTTTGGGCCTCAGTTGCCTCATCTGTAAAATGGGGATTAAGACTGTGAGCCCCCCCGTGGGACCACCTGATCACCTTGTAACCTCCCCAGCGCTTAGAACAGTGCTTTGCACATAGTAAGTGCTTAATAAATGCCACTGTTATTATTATTATTATAAAGCAAAGCTCATTGCCAGCAGAGTAAGGTGAGCAGTATGGCCTGTAAGAAGTGGCATGTGAGAGTAGTAGAAGAAGTGTGAGAAGCAGCATGGCTCAGTGGAAAGAGCACGGGCTTAGGAGTCAGAGGTCGTGGGTTCAAATGCCGACTCCGCAAATTGTCAACTGTATGACTTTGGGCAAGTCACTTCTTCTCTGGGCCTCAGTTACCTCATCTGTAAAATGGGGATTAAGACTGTGAGCCCCCAGTGGCCCAACCTGATTACCTTGGGACCACCCCAGCGCTTAGAACAGTGCTTTGCACATAGTTAGTGCTTAATAAATACCATACCATTTACTGAGCGCCCACTTGGTGCCGTGTTCTGTACTAGGCATTTGGGAAGTTCAGAATAACAAAGTGACACCCTTCCCTGCCCTCATGCATTTACATGCGAAGTGGGGAAGACAAACATTAACTATTTCAGCTAGAAAAGCCAAAAATAAATAAGGCAGGGGTATAGAGAGAGAGAGCATGTATACGAATTAGGGTGTAAATAAGTTTTTAAGTGGTAGAGTTGGTTGAAGGGATGATATGGCTCAGGGTGCTGGGAAATAAATCAGGGAAGGCTTGTTGGAGGGTGGGATTTTAGGATGCCGGGAGAGCTGTGGTCTAGCTGATGTGGGAAGGGAGGGGGCCGCAAGCCGGGGAAATGGCGTGAGCGAGGAGACGGAGGCGGGAGAGTTGAGAGCGAGGAGATGGAGGTGGGCGAGTCGAGAGCGAGGAGACGGAGGCAGGAGACCCCAGGAGTGAGGAGAGACGGGCGGGAAAGTTGAGAGCGAGAAGACACAGGCGGGAGAGGCGAGAGTGAGGAGATGGAGGCGGGAGACTCGAGAGTGAGGAGATGCAGGCGGGAGAGTCGAGAATGAAGAGACAGAGGCGGGCAAGTCGAGAGCGAGGAGACGCAGGCGGGAGAGTCGAGAACAAGGAGATGGAGACAGGAGAGAGTGAGGAGACGGAGGCAGGAGACCCCAGGAGTGAGGAGAGGCAGGCGGGAAAGTTGAGAGTGAGAAGACGCAGGCGGGAGAGGCGAGAGTGAGGAGACGGAGGCGGGAGACTCGAGAGTGAGGAGATGCAGGCGGGAGAGTCTAGAATGAAGAGACAGAGGCGGGCAAGTCGAGAGCAAGGAGACGCAGGTGGGAGAGTCGAGAACAAGGAGATGGAGACAGGAGAGTTGAGTGTGAGGAGGCAGAGGCGGGAGAGTCGAGCGAGGAGACGGAGGTGGGAGAACCCAGAGCGAGGAAATGGAGGCGGGAGAACCCAGAGCAAAGAAATGGAGGCGGGAGAAACCAGAGCGAGGAGATGGAGGCGGGAGAGTTGAGTGAGGAGATGGAGCCGGTAGAATCGAGAGCAAGGAGGTGGAGGCGGGAGAGTCGTGCAAGGAGGTGGAGGCGGGAGAGTCGTGCAAGGAGATGGAGGTGGGAGAGTGGAGAGAGAGGGACAACCAGAAGGTTGGCTTGGGGTCAACGGAGGTGGAGAGCGGGGGAGTAGTGGGTAAAGAGAGCAGGTAGGTAAGAAAGGGCCAGAAATTTGAGGCAGGGAACACGTCTACCAACTGTTGTATCATCCTTTCCCAAGCGCTCAGTACAGTGTTCAGCACACAGCAAGCCCTCAATAAATACCTTTGATGGACTGAACCTTGAAACCAACTGGAAGGGATTTCTGTTACAAGAGACACCCAGAGTGGAAAGACGGGCTTGTTGAGCAGCGGCTGAGATTGAATGGGAATCGGGGCCGTTGAGTTTCGGGGAGTCATTGCCTTCCATCTTTCTGTGTCTTGACCAGCTGGCCCTGGACATCGACAAGGATGCCGAGGACCAGAACCGTTACCTGGATGGCATGGTAAGCGACCGCTTTGGTTTCCGGGTAAGCGATGAGGGGCTGCTTCCCCCCCCACCCCACCAAGCGTGGGAGAGCTTCATAAATCCAAAACCCAAGTCAGCTCTGGATGCAGCCAATCAATCAGCCCAACAATCAATTAGGTTTTTTGGGCGTCTCTTCTGTGCAGAGTACTGTAGCAAGTGTTTATTATTGTGCTATTTGTAAAAGTGCTTAAGCACTGTAATAAGCGCTGGGAGAGATTCCAGATAATAATAATAATAATAATGGCAAGTGTTTATTATTGTGCTATTTGTAAAAGTGCTTAAGCACTGTAGTAAGTGCTGGGAGAGATTCGAGATAATAATAATAATAATGGCATTTGTTATGCGCTTACTATTGGCAAAGCACTGTTCTAAGCACTGGGGAGGTTACAGGGTGAGCAGGTTGTCCCATGTGGGGCTCACAGTCTTATTCCCCATTTTACAGGTGAGGTAACTGAGGCGCAGAGAAGTTAAGTGACTTGCCCAAAGTCACACAGCTGACAATTGGCAGAGCTGGGATTTGAACCCATGACCTCTGACTCCCAAGCCCGTGCTCTTTCCATTGAACCACACCACTACAAATCAGATTAGATTATCAGATATCAAATCAGATAATCAGATTAGATAGTCCCTGGCCCATGTGGGGCTCCCAGTTTGAGGGGGAGGGAGAATGGGCATCGTAAACCCATTTTACAGATGAGGGACCCAAAGCCCAGAGAAGTAAAATGACTTGCTCAAGGTCCCACAGCAGGCAAGGACAGAGCTGGAATTAGAACCCAGGTCTTCTGATTCCCTAGCCTGAACTCTTTCCACTAATCAATCAATCAATCAATCGTATTTATTGAGTGCCTACTGTGTGCACAGCACTGTACTAAGTGCTTGGGAAGTACAGGTTGGCAACATATAGAGACAGTCCCTACCCAACAGTGGGCTCACAGTCTAAAAGGGGGAGACAGAGAATAAAACCAAACATACTAACAAAATAAAATAAATAGAATAGATATGTACAAGTTAAATAAATAGGCCACGCTTCTTCTTGCTACAATAATCCGCAGACCGGAAGGTGATTTTCCCATCACTGTAGATGACACCACCGTCCTTCCTGCCTCACAAGCCCGTAACCGTGGTGTTATTCTTGACTCAAGGCCCTTCAAGGCCCTGCTCCCTTCAAGGCCCTGCTGAGAGCTCACCTCCTCCAGGAGGCCTTCCCAGACTGAGCCCCTTCCTTCCTCTCCCCCTCGTCCCCCTCTCCATCCCCCCATCTTACCTCCTTCCCTTCCCCACAGCACCTGTATATATGTATATATGGTTGTACATATTTATTACTCTATTTATTTTACTTGTACATTTCTATCCTATTTATTTTATTTTGTTAGTATGTTTGGTTCTGTTCTCTGTCTCCCCCTTTTAGACTGTGAGCCCACTGTTGCGTAGGGACTGTCTCTATGTGTTGCCAATTTGTACTTCCCAAGCGCTTAGTACAGTGCTCTGCACATAGTAAGCGCTCAATAAATTTGATTGATTGATTGACTCCTCTTTCTCATTCAACCCACCTGTTCAATCCCTCACTAAATCCTATTGATTCCACTGTCACGACGTCGCTAAAATCCATCCTTTCCTCTCCATCTAAACCGCTAGCATGTTAATCCAAGCACTTATCCTAGCCCGCCTTGATTACTGTATCAGCCTCCTGGCTGACCTCCCTGCCTCCTGTCTCTCCCCAGTCCAGTCCATACTTCACTCTGCTGCCCGGATCATTTTTCTACAAAAACGTTCAGGCCGTGTTTCCCCACTCCTCAAGAACCTCCAGGAGTTGCCCGTCAACTTCCGCATCAAACAGAAACTCCTCACCATTGGCTTTAAAGCCCTTAATCCCCTTGTCCCCTCCTATCTCACCTCGCTGCTGTCCTACAACAACCCAGCCTGCACACTTTGCTCCTCAATGCCAGCCTTCTCACCGTCCCTCCATCTCATCTATCTCACCGTGGACCTCTCTCCCATCTCCCACCTTTGTCCTTTGCCCCCCCGCCGCCCATCCGCCAAGCTAGCTCTCTTCCTCCCTTCAAGGCCCTGCTGAGAGCTCACCTCCTCCAGGAGGCCTTCCCAGACTGAGCCCCTTCTTTCCTCTCCCCCTCGTCCCCCTCTCCGTCCCCCCGTCTTACCTCCTTCCCTTCCCCACAGCACCAGTATATATGTATATATGGTTGTACATATTTATTACTCTATTTATTTATTTATTTATTTATTTTACTTGTACATTTCTATCCTACTTATTTTATTTTGTTGGTATGTTTGGTTCTGTTCTCTGTCTCCCCCTTTTAGACTGTGAGCCCACTGTTGGGTAGGGACTGTCTCTATGTGATGCCAATTTGTACTTCCCAAGCGCTTAGTACAGTGCTCTGCACATAGTAAGCGCTCAATAAATACGATTGATTGATTGATTGATTGAATGCCCACCCACCCCGAATCCAACCAACAATGACTCCCTCCCTCTTCAAAACCTTACTGAAAGTACATCTTCTCCAAGAAGCCTTCCCTAAGCCCTCCTTTCCTCTTCTCCCCTCTTACTTGCTCCCTTCATTCATCTCCCCCTCTCCGCCCCACACCACTTATGTATTTATCTGTCATTTATTTACTTATATTAACGTCCGTCTCCCCCTCTAGACCGTAAGCTCGTTGTAGGCAGGGAATGTGTGGTTTTTGTTGGATTGGACCCTCCCAAGCTCTTAGTACAGTGCTCTGCATGTAGTAAGCACCCAGTGATTGATTAATAGTTGGGTAAGAGCTGTATGTAAGTGCTCGGAGAAGTGTGGACGTGCCAGTGGCTAAGTGGCACAGGGCTCAGTGGAAAGAGCCCGGGCTTTGGAGTCAGAGGTCATGGGTTCAAATCCCGGCCCCACCACTCATCAGCTGTGTGACTTTGGGCAAGTCACCTCACTTCTTTGGGTCTCAGTTTCCTCATCTGTAAAATGGGGATGAAGACTGTGAGCCCCCCGGGGGACAACCTGATCACCTTGGAAAGTCCCCAGCGCTTAGAACAGTGCCCTGCACATAGTAAGCGCTTAATAAATGCCATTATTATTATTATTATTATTTGAAATTAACGGGGGAAGGCCTTCCTTAAACTGACAGACCCCCGGGGGCGTTCAGGCAGTAGGCGGGCTTTGGTTTGGACTGCTCCGTTAACCAGGCTCTGCGATCCCCTGTAGACTGCAAGAACCATGCGGGCAAGGATCGCGTCTACCAACTCTGTTGTCTCGTACTTTCCCAAGCGCTTAGTCCAGTGCTCGGTGCACGGTAAGCGCTCAATAAATGCCTTCCATGCCTGGAAGCCCAACCCTAAACCATCCAGAAGGTCAACGCCTACTGAGGGCAGGGAAATCAGTCAAGCTCTTGGATTTACTGAGGGCCTCCTGGGTGCTGATCTCCATACTCAGCACCTTGAGGAGCTAAAGAGAGTTAGCAGGCACAGGCCCCATCCATCTTACCATCTAGCGCTTAGAACAGTGCTTTGCACATAGTAAGCGCTTAATAAATGCCATCATTATTATTATTACTATCTAGCGGGGGAAGACAGAGGCTGAAATCTTTACAGATAAGAGGAAAAGTGCATATGGATCCGATAAGAGAAGCAGTGTGGCTTAGTGGCAAGAACCCCGGCTTGGGAGTCAGAGGATGTGGGTTCTAATCCCGCCTCTGCCACGCGTCTGCTGGGTGACCTTGGTTAAGTCACTTCTCTGTGCCTCAGTTACCTCATCTGTAAAATGAAGACTAAGACTGTGAGCCCCACGTGGGACAACCTGATGATCTTGTATCTACCCCAGCGCTTAGAGCAGTGTTTGGCATATAGTAAGCGCTTAACAAATACCATAGTTGTTATTATTATCTGACTGTAGCTTAGAAGGAGCACGGCCTAGTGGATAGAGCCCGGGCCTCGGGAGTCAGAAGGGCCTGAAGAGTCATAAGGACCTGGCTTCTAATCCCGACTCCACCACATGTCCGCTGTGTGACCCTGGGCAAGTCACTTTACTTCTCTGGACCTCAGTTACCTCATCCGTAAAATGAGGATTAAAACTGTGAGCCCCCTCTAGACTGTAAGCGCCGTATGGGCAGGGAATATGTCCCTGTTTATTGTTAGAGTGTACTTTCCCAAGCGCTTAGTACAGTGCTCTGCACACAATAAGCGCTCAATACAAATGACTGAATGAATGATCGTGGACTGTGTCCAACCTTGTATCTACCCCAGCACTTTAGTACGGTGCCTGGCACATAGTAAGCGCTTAACAAATACCCTAAAAAAAAAAAAAAGAATTAGAATAAGCAATAGCTGTCCAGTTGAGTCCGTGTGAGTGTGGAGGAAGGATATAAACATGAGAGCCATAAGGGGATTGCTGGAGTACCATCCCTGGAGAAGATTAGAGAAGCAGCGTGGCTCAGTGGAAAGAGCACGGGCTTTGGAGTCAGAGGTCATGGGTTCGAATGCCGACTCCACCACATGTCTGCTGTGTGATCTTGGGCAAGTCACTTAACTTCTCTGGGCCTCAGTTACCTCATCTGTAAAATGGGGATTAAGACAGTGAGCCCCACGTGGGACAACCTGATCAGCCTGTATCCTCCCCAGCGCTTAGAACAGTGCTTTGCACATAGTAAGGGCTTAACAAATGCCAATTATTATTATTATTATTATTATTGGGAACTAATTGGGAAGGTTGGAAACTCAAGTGGACTGTTGGTTTGGTATGAAGGAGAGCTGCCTAACTTGGATTGGCGTGAGCGAGTGTCTCTGTAATAATAATAATAATAATAATAATAATAATAATGGCATTTATGAAGCGCTTACTATGTGCAAAGCACTGTTGTAAGCGCTGGGGAGGATACAAGGTCATCAGGTTGTCCCACGGGGGGCTCACAGTCTCCATCCCCATTTTCCAGATGAGGGAACTGAGGCCCAGAGAAGTGAAGCGACTTGCCCAAAGTCACACGGCTGACAGTTGGCAGAGCCGGGATTTGAACCCACAACCTCTGACTCCAAGGCCCGGGCTCTTCCCGCTGAGCCACGCTGCTTCTCTTA
Source organism: Tachyglossus aculeatus (assembly GCF_015852505.1). Classification (NCBI taxonomy): domain Eukaryota; kingdom Metazoa; phylum Chordata; class Mammalia; order Monotremata; family Tachyglossidae; genus Tachyglossus; species Tachyglossus aculeatus. Next base: position 52,049,615 of record NC_052087.1, on the reverse strand, counting down.
GTGTGTTTGGTTTTGTTCTCTGTCTCCCCCTTTTAGACTGTGAGCCCACTGTCGGGTAGGGGCTGTCTCTATGTGTTGCGAACTTGTATCTCCCAAGCGCTTAGTACAGTGCTCTGCACACAGTAAGCGCTCAATAAATATGATTGATTGATTGATGTAGGAGGCCGAATCTCCTCCCATCCCCACTCTTTGGTTTCACCCTGATTTTATGGGTCTGTGGGCATGGCAGAATGAAAATGGCAGTGTTCTCGGTCCCCAGAGGCGGGGGGAGAGTGGTCCCCGAGTTTAGTGTTGCGGGGGGCCGAAGTTGGGTGTGGAACTTCTTGGAATTGGCTTGTGTGGGAGCCTGTAGGCAGTGTTTCGGACTTTAAAGCGTGGTCCGTAATCTCAGCGTGTGTGTGTGGGGGGCCCACGTATGAGGGTGTCCCCTCTCCCGCAGGACACAGACTTCATGAGCGTGACAGGCCTGCTGACAGGAAGCGTGAAGCGCTTCTCCACCATGACGCGCTCGGGGCGCGACAACCGCAAACTCATCTGCTACGTCTCCGTCGGACTCATCTTCGTTTTCTTCATCCTCTACTACCTGGTGTCCAGAGCGCGGACCTGAGCGGGGCCCCGGCCCCGGGGGCGGGGGTAGGGAGGGGGTGCTTAATGAAAGGGACTCGGGGGGAGAAGCAGAGCTTGACCCCGTCAGGAAAGGCCGCTTCTTTCCCCCAACCCCCTCCTCCGTCGCCCTTCCAGATTTTCCTGGATGAACAGGGGATTTCACTTCCGGGCCCCTTTTTTAAGAAATCAGGGCAAAGGCAGGAATCTGGGAAATCTCCAGGGCAAAGTCGGGAATCAATTTCCCGGGAAATCTCCAGTGCCCTGGGACTTCGAGGGCAGGTAAGGGGGTGAGTCCTGATGGAAGAGGGGGAAAATCCTTGAGAGCTACTGCTTTTCCCGGTGCTTAAGGAGCAGGATCGAAGGGTTCTGAGAGTGAGTGTGTGTATGTGTCTGTGAGAGAGAGAGAGAGAAAGAAAAAGAAAAGAGCCACCGACTCAACTCTGAGAAGGAGGACTGGGGGCCCGGTCCTTCGGTTTTCAGGAAGACTGACCTCTTCAGGGTCCGGAAGCCCACCGGGCAGGACCAGTAGGCAAAATACAGCCTTCCATCGAGCGAACTGGACGTGACCGGATTCTCCACTACCGAGCGGGCTCCGTGGGGACCAGAAGGCGAGCGGCAGCCCAGGCATAGACGCAGACCGGCCCGCTACCCACTAGGCCCCAGCACAACCAGCCAGTTGGCAGCGGGGGCCTGGGGAAGGAGGCCCCACAGTTACCATGAAGACCTGCTGGTTTTTAAGCCTCCCACCGTGCCCCTCCCCACTCCAGGCTGTCCGGTCAGAGGGATCCGGGGATGACTAGAAACTGGAAATGATCTCGATCGGCCGGTTCCCCCAGAAGACCAACCTGGATCCTCCCTCCCATTTGTCGATAGCAGGTGGTGCTGGGCCCCCCGCAACAATCAGGATAGACGGGGGCCGGGGGGGGGGGGGCAATAAGGCAGACCTCAAAAAGCAGGTCGGAGAGGAACAAAGACAGTGATTCTGTGCTCCGCCTCCATAGGAACCAGCCTTCTCCAAATTACCCACCCACAACACCGCCCACCGCCCCCCTCGCATTGCACTTTGTCCCACTTTTGAATATTTCTGGCCCCCACCCTATTCACCGTCTCCCTTCCTATCCCCTCTGTCTCCTTGAGAGGTGAAGCCAGGTCTAACTTAAAACATTTTTTTTTTAAACTGCTACCAAAAATGCCTCTATTGCATTCTCCCCCACCCCAAGCCCAGGTCGCCGTCGTTTAAAAAACGTGCGGACAAAGTTGCTTTGTAATTATCGGCTTTATTTATTTACCCCTACAGCTCCCAATTGTTCCTTGGTTCCAGTTTCCTTAATAAAAAGAAAAAAAATCCTTAACGAAAAGTCACTGGCCAAACACGGGTTTCCACACAATTTTTGTTTCCTGGGGTTCTCTGCCGCTAGAGAGGAGGCGGGGTTTGCCGTCGCTTGGATTTCTTCTCATCCTGATGAGAATTAATCCACCCTTAGGTAGCCATCCCCAGGCAGGCAGGCAAAACTTGCCAGCCGAGGCACAAAGAGAGAGTTTTCGGCAACTTGGCCCCGTCGCAAACTTGACCCCCAAGTCTGAGACTGGGCAAAGGTCAGCTGACCGCAGGCCTGGGTATCTCACTGCTCCAGAACTCAGCCTGGTCAGTCAGTCACTCATATTTATCATCATCATCATCAATCGTATTTATTGAGCGCTTACTATGTGCAGAGCACTGTACTAAGCGCTTGGGAAGTCCAAATTGGCAACATATAGAGACAGTCCCTACCCAACAGTGGGCTCACAGTCTAAAAGGGGGAGACAGAGAACAAAACCAAACATACTAACAAAATAAAATAAATAGAATAGATATGTACAAGTAAAATAAATAGAGTAATAAATATGTACAAACATATACATATATACAGGTGCTGTGGGGAAGGGAAGGAGGTAAGACGGGGGGATGGAGAGGGGGGCGAGGGGGAGAGGAAGGAAGGGGCTCAGTCTGGGAAGGCCTCCTGGAGGAGGTGAGCTCTCAGCAGTGCCTTGAGCGCTTACGGTGCTCAAGCGCTTATTGAGCGCTTATGGTGTGCAGAGCACCGTACTAAGCACTTGGGAGAGCTCAATAAAACAATAGCGCGAAGGGCCCGGCTCTGCCAATCACTTGCTGAGACACCTTGGTCAAGTCACTTAATGTCCCAGAAAGTTACCTCATCTGTAAAATCAATCAATCGTATTTATTGAGCGCTTACTGTGTGCAGAGCACTGGACTAAGCGCTTGGGAAGTACAAGTTGGCAACATGTAGAGACGGTCCCTACCCAACAGTGGGCTCACAGTCTAGAAAAGCCTCTAAAATGAGGCTCCTCCCTCCAACTTGGAGGGAGGACAGGAACAGCCTCCAGCCTGATTAACTCTTAGCTACCCTGGCGCTTAGAACAGTGCTTGACATATAGTAAGTGCTTCAAATGGTGCTTGACAAATAGTAAGCGCTTAGCAAGTACCATAAGAAGAAACCAAAATAAAAAGCAAGGAGCCCAATCAGAGGATGGTGGGGTGAAGTGGGAGAGGTGTGTGTGTGAGAGAGAAAGAAGAGAACACCTTGGTCGTCATCATCATCATCAATCATATTTATTGAGCACTTACTGTGTGCAGAGCACTGTACTAAGCGCTTGGGAAGTACAAGTTGGCAACATATAGAGACAGTCCCTACCCAACAGTGAAGCATCTGACTTTTGATCCAAAGTCAGCTGTGTGACTTTGGGCAAGTCATTTAACTTCTCTGTGCCTCGGTTGCCTCGTCTGTAAAATGGGGATTAAGACTGTGAGCCCCCGTGGGACAACCTAATCACCTTGTAACCTCCCCAGCGCTTAGAACAGTGCCTTGCACATAGTAAGTGCTTAATAAATGCCATCATTAATTAAAAAAGACCGGTTGATGGGGGGCCATCAGAGAGAATGTCCTTGCAAGCCCTCCCCAGTCTTGCTTCTGGCTCGGGGGGGACTTTGGGATCCATTGCTATTGCGGGGAGAAAGCCTGGCGCCTACTGTGTGCAGAGTGCTGTACTAGGCGTTAGGGAGAATACAACATAAAGGACATTCCCTGGCCACAACGAGCTTACAGTCTAGAGGGGGACAGACATGAATAGAAAGAAAGAAATGAAGGATATGGACAAAAGTGTTGTGGGGCTGAGAAGGAGGATGAATAAAGGGAGCGAGTCAGGGTGATGCAGAAGGGAGAGCTCATCTCTAGACTCAGCTCGCTATGGGCAGGAAATATGTCTGTTTATTTTATTGTACTCTCCCAAGCGCTTAGTACAGTGCTCTGCACACAGTAAGTGCTCAATAAATATGATTGAATGAAGGAATTAATGAAAGGGGGGAGGGATGGGTACCCCAGCCGCCCTCGCACCCCCTTCTCCGGGCCCAGGATTTGGTAGGCCTGACTGACGAGGGGAGACCAGCCCCCCCAGGACTGGCAGCCCCCTGCCCTCTGTGCAGTCATATTGGACACCCCTGCAATTGACCGGCCCCCCCGCCCCTGCCCCCGCAGGCCCCCATCCCCACCGGAGCTGAAAGAGGGGCAGGCCCTTTCCGACCAGGCCTGAGTTGGGTTCGTCCCAGCCTCTGCCTCACGCTGAGGCAAATCGAGGTTTCTCGTTTTCAGACACAGCTGGGAGCCTGGATAGCCCGTCTCCATCCAAAGCGTGAAATTCCAATTCGCACCAAAGTCCAAAAAAACGCAAAAAAACCCCCCAAAACACCCCGCCGGCCTCCCGAGACGGTGACTCGGGCAGCCGGAAAGGTGAAATCCGGCTCCCGCGTGACGTCGGCCGCGGGGGCCGAGGCCAGACGATCTCCGCGGGGGCGAGATTGGGGCGAGGGTTGGGGGGCCGGGCTGACGTCGGCAGATGATACCACTGCCGATGGGCTTTGGGGAAGTACACCCGGGCATCCTTGCCTGTTTTCAAGCCCCCCCAAGGGAGGGCCCTGTGGGCAATAACCCATTTATTGTACAGCCTTTCATCGTAGGCGACAAGAGGAGCAAACCGGAAAACGAGGGACGATGCACACACACACACAAATACACACTCACACACGAATACACACACACACACGCACATATCCCGGGTCCCTCGCCGTTCTCCGGGCTCTCGAGCATAAGGCTAAGCCAGAACTGACACCTAATCGGGGACACGGGACGCTCGTCCGGTCGTCGGGGGAGAGGAGGATCTCAAAGCAATTCTGGTCTGGGAAGGAGCAGGATGTAGGTGATGAGGTGGGGTGGGAGACGGGAAGGGGCGAGGGGATGGCTATTCCACGTCCACTATCAGCGGAGCCATGTAGTCGGAGTATTTGATTCCAAAGGTGATGCCTTGGCTGCCGGGTTTGATCAGGGAGACCTGTGGGCGGAAGAAGATGGACGTGTATAATAAAGAGGTACATGGCGGTATTTGTTGAGCGCGCATACTGTGTGCCAAGCACGAGGGTGGGTACAATACGATCGGATAGAGATCCTGACAACAAGGGGCTCCCAGTCCAACGTGGGGGTCGGGGTAAGGACAGGTATTTTTCTTACTCCTCCCTCAGGAATAAGAAAAATTCCTCCCTTATGTCAAACAGGTGTCTGTTTTACAGATGCGGAAACTGAGGTAGCGAGCAGTTAATTTTTTTTGGTGGGGGAAGGATACCTGTTAAGCGCTTACTATGTGCTAGGCATCATCATCATCATCATCAATCGTATTTTTTGAGCGCTTACTGTGTGCAGAGCACTGTACTAAGCGCTTGGGAAGTACAAGTTGGCAACATAGACTGTGAGCCCACTGTTGGGTAGGGACTGTCTCTATGTGTTGCCAATTTGTACTTCCCAAGCGCTTAGTACAGTGCTCTGCCCATAGTAAGCGCTCAATAAATACGATTGATTGATTGATTGATTGATATAGAGACAGTCCCTACCCAACAGTGGGCTCACGGTCTAAAAGGGGGAAACTTAGGCACTGTACTAAGCCCTGAGGTAAATACAAGTTTGTCACGTTGGACATAATCCATGTCCCACATGGGGCTCACGGTCTTAACTACCCATTTTACAGTTGAGGTACCTGAGGCACAGAGAAGTGAAGTGACTTGGCCAAGGTCACACAGCAGACAAGTGGCGGAGGCAGGATTAGAACCCAGGTCCTTCTGATTCCCAGGCGCTTGCTCTATCCACTAGGCCACCCTGCTTCTCAAGTGACTTGTTGCTCCTTAAGAGACTTGCTCATGGTCACGTAGCTTGAGGAGCTAGGATTAGATCCCAGGTCCCTGCTTTTCCCTCCGAACCATGATGTTTCACCTTCCATGATTCCCAGATTATTCATTCATTCCTTCCATCATATTTATTGAGCGCTTACTGTGTGCAAAGCACTGTACTAAGCACTTGGATCACTCCAGATTACTCTGGAGTAGGAGGAGGAGAGGGGAAAACAGGCCGAGAGCCAGTTGTGGAGCCGGGAGGGAGGTGAATTCAGAACACAGTTGCAGCTCGGCCCCTGCCCCCAGGACCAGATGATGCTTATGGTACTTGTTAAGTGCTTGCTATGTGCCAAGCACTGTACTAAGCGCTGGGGTAGGTATAAGCACTTAGTACAGCGCTCTGCACACAGTAAGCGCTCAATAAATGCGATTGAATATAAACTAATGCCGGCTCCACCACTTGCCTGTTGTGACCTCGAGGACCCTCTCTATATGTTGCCAAATTGTACTTCCCAAGCGCTTAGTACAGTGCTCTGCACACAGTAAGCGCTCAATAAATACGATTGAATGAATGAATGAATGAATGAGCAAGTCACTTCACTTTTCTGTGCCTCAGTTACCCCATCCGTAAAATGGGGATTGAGACAGTGAGCCCCATGTGGGACAGGGACTGTGTCCAACCTGATTACCTTGATTCCACCCCAGCGCTTAGTACGGTGCCTGGCACATAGTAAATGTTTAACTATTACTCTATTTATTTATCTTGTACATATCTATTCTATTTATTTTATTTTGTTAGTATGTTTGGTTTTGTTCTCTGTCTCCCCCTTCTAGACTGTGAGCCCGCTGTTGTTGGGTAGGGACTGTCTCTATATGTTGCCGGCTTGTACTTCCCAAGCGCTTAGTACAGTGCTCTGCACACAGTAAGCGCTCAATAAATACGATTGATTGATTGATCGATTAACAAATGCCACAATTATTATTATTTTAATCGGGTTCGATCCAGTCCCTATCCCACATGGGACTCACACTCTAATTAAGAGGAGGATTGAATCCCCCTTTTCCAGAGGAGGGAACTGAGGCACAGAGAAGTAAAGTGCCTTGCCCAAGGTCACGCGGCACACAACTGGCCGAGGCAGAACTAGAACCCAGGCCTCTGACTCCCCGGGTGGGCGGCTCTTTCAGGTAGGACACACTGCTTCCCTGAGAGGAACTGGATTTGGGGCGGGGGGCAAGGATGGTTCCTTTCAAGCCCCCCTTTCTTCCCCATCCTCCCAGCTCTCTGCTCTGGGAAGCCACGAGGGACCTTTACTTGTTGCCAACTTGTACTTCCCAAGCGCTTAGTCCAGTGCTCTGCACACAGTAAGCGCTCAATAAATACGATTGATTGATTTACCTTTCCCAAGCCGGAAAGTCCTGGCCTCTCTGAGGGAGGAATGAGCCACTGGCTCCGAAATTGCAGTTTTGGGCTACTTTGGAGCCAGAAATGGAGTGGGGTGAGAGGTCAGGGAAGGGGACTCCTCTCCCTCCCGTCTCCCCCCGCCATTCCACGAGGTCAACAGCTCTGTTGTAAGTTCTCAGAATTGTCAATCAATCAATCAATCGTATTTATTGAGTGCTTACTATGTGCAGAGCGCTGTACTAAGCGCTTGGGAAGTACAAATTGGCAACATATAGAGACCGTCCCTACCCAACAGTGGGCTCACAGTCTAAAAGGGGGAGACAGAGAACAAAACCAAACATACTAACAGAATAAAATGAATAGATATGTACAAGTAAAATAAATAAATAGAGTAATAAATACGTACAAACATATATACATATATACAGGTGCTGTGGGGAAGGGAAGGAGGTAAGATGGGGGGGATGGAGAGGGGAATGGAATTGTCCATTCATTCATTCATTCACTGTCATATTTATTGAGAGCTTACTGTGTGCTCAATAAATACTGTACTAGGCGCTTGGGAAGTACAAGTCGGCGACATATAGAGACGGTCTCTACCCACCAACGGGTTTATAGTCTAGAAGGGGGAGACAGACAACAAAACCAAACATGTAGACAGGTGTCAAAATCGTCAGAACAAATAGAATTACAGCTTCCATGCACATCATTAACAAAATAACTAGTAAATATGCCCGACCTGACCTGAGCTCAGAAAAGAAACTTGTCAGGAAAACAATCTGATCCGTGGTTCTGAGTGACCCCCCACCCCATCCCCATTAAGATATATATATCTTTATATACTTGTATATGCTTGTATATATGTTTGTACATATTTACTACTCTATTTATTTTACTTGTACATAACTATTCTATTTATTTTATTTTGTTAGTATGTTTGGTTTTGTTCTCTGTCTCCCCCTTTTAGACTGTGAGCCCACTGTTGGGTAGGGACTGTCTCTATATGTTGCCAGCTTGTACTTCCCAAGCGCTTAGTACAGTGCTCTGCACACAGTAAGCGCTCAATAAATAATAATAATAATAATGGCATTTATTAAGCGCTTACTATGTGCAAAGCACTGTTCTAAGCCCTGGGGAGGTCACAAGGTGATCAGGTTGTTCCACGGGGGACTCACAGTCTTAATCCCCATTTTACAGATGAGGGAACTGAGGCCCAGAGAAGTGAAGTGACTTGCCCAGAGTCACCCAGCTGACAAGTGGTGGAGCTGGGATTTGAACCCATGACCTCTGACTCCAAAGCTCGGGCTCTTTCCACTGAGCCATGATTTGATTGATTGATTGAGTGATTGATTGATAAAGATGGGGGACCCCTGCTGTGGACCCTGTTGGAAGGACCCTGGATCTGGGAACAAGGAGGCCCGAGTAGTGGTCCCAACGCCGCCTGCAAGGACTCTGCCGGTGGTGGTGGCGAAGGATGCCGACTGGAGAAACACCCTGTGCTTTCCGTGAGATGGATGAAACCAACGGGAATCCTGAAAGTGCTTAGTACAGTGCCTGGTATGTAGTAAGTGCTTAACAAATACTATATAAAAAAAGAAAGATGACTGGCTGATGAGGGCGGTGAAGGCTGTAGTGGCTACTATTTCTCAATGGGCTGCCCCTCGTCCTCACACCCGGCCCCAGCCCCTGCCCCCGCCTAACTTCTCCGCCTTCTCACTCTGTAATAATAATAATAATAATAATAATAATAGTATTTATTGAGCGCTTACTATGTGCAAAGCACTGTTCTAAGCACTGGGGGGATACAAGATGATCAGGTTGTCCCACGTGGGGCTCACAGTCTTAATCCCCATTTTACAGATGAGGGAACTGAGGCACAGAGAAGGTAAGTGACTTGCCCAAAGTCATACAGCTGACAATTGGCGGAGCTGGGATTTGAACCCATGACCGCTGACTCCAAAGCCCTTTCCACTGAGCCACACTGCTTCTCTTAATTGATTGTACCAATCAATCAATCGTATTTATTGAGCGCTTACTGTGTGCAGAGCACTGTACTAAGTGCTTGGGAAGTACAAGGTGGCAACCACTGGCAGGGGTGACTGGTACTTTGCAAACCACCCACACGAGGATCAACTCCCAGCCTGAGCCCAGTAGTCAGAAAGACCTGAATTCTAATCCCAGTTCCTCCCCTCGTCTGCCACGTGACCTGTAGCAAGTCACTTCGCTTCTCTGTGCCTCGGTTACCTCAACTGTACAATGGGGAATAAGATTGTGAGTCCCCTGAGGGGCAGAAACTGTGTCCAACTTGATTAGTTTGTATCTACCTCAGCGCTTAGTACAGTGCCTGGCACATTCATTCATTCATTCAATCGTATTTATTGAGTGCTTACTGTGTGCAGAGTACTGTACTAAGCGCTTGGGAAGTACAAGTTGGCAACATATAGAGACGGTCCCTACCCAACAGCGGGATCACAGTCTAAAAGATCAGGTTGTCCCACGGGGGGCTCCCAGTCTTCATCCCCATTTGACAGATGAGGGAACTCTCCCAGGCGCTTAATACAGTCGTCTACCCACAGTAAACACTCAGTAAGTATCATTGACTGATTGATTGTGCACTGAGATGGAGGTTTAGAGGATACAAAGACTGAAGATTAGCTGAACGGCTGAGTCGTGGGCAAAAATCACCTCACATTGGATGCAAGAATCATCATCATCATCATTATCAATCGTATTTATTGAGCGCTTACTGTGTGCAGAGCACTGGACTAAGCGCTTGGGAAGTACAAGTTGGCAACATATAGAGACAGTCAATCAATCAATCAATCAATCAATCGTATTTATTGAGCGCTTACTATGTGCAGAGCACTGTACTAAGCGCTTGGTAAGTACAAATTGGCAACACATAGAGACAGTCCCTACCCAACAGTGGGCTCACAGTCTAAAAGGGGGAGACAGAGAACAAAACCAAACATACTAACAAAATAAAATAAATAGAATAGATATGTACAAGTAAAATAACTAAATAGAGTAATAAATATGTCCAAACATATATACATATATACAGGTGCTGTGGGGAAGGGAAGGAGGTAAGATGGGGGGATGGAGAGGGGGACGAGGGGGAGAGGAAGGAAGGGGCTCAGTGTTTGAAGGCCTCCTGGAGGAGGTGAGCTCTCAGTAGGGCCTTGAAGGGAAGAAGAGAGCGAGCTTGGCGGATGGGCAGAGGGATTGGGGGCATTCCAGGCCCGGGGGATGACGTGGGCCGGGGGTCGATGGCGGGACAGGCGAGAACGAGGTACGGTGAGGAGATTAGCGGTGGAGGAGCGGAGGTTGCGGGCTGGGCTGGAGAAGGAGAGAAGGGAGGTGAGGTAGGAGGGGGCGAGGTGATGGAGAGCCTTGAAGCCCAGGGTGAGGAGTTTCTGCCTGATGCGCAGATTGATTGGTAGCCACTGGAGATTTTTGAGGAGGGGAGTAATATGCCCAGAGCGTTTCTGGACAAAGATAATCCGGGCAGCAGCATGAAGTATGGATTAAAGTGGGGAGAGACACGAGGATGGGAGATCAGAGAGAAGGCTGATGCAGTAGTCCAGACGGGATAGGATGAGAGCTTGAACGAGCAGGGTAGCGGTTTGGATGGAGAGGAAAGGGCAGATCTTGGCAGGGGCCCCCAAATCAGGCCCAAAGGGGCTGTCCTCCCCCCCTGCCCCCATGTCCCTCTCTCCTCCTGACCCCTCTTCCTTACCTTCCCTAGGGTGTATGTTCCCGGTCCGGGTTTCTGGGATTTATCTCCCGGCGGCACGTTTCTCGTGGTGATGGAGAACCCTGGGGCCCGGTTCTTGAACAGGTCAAGTTCGGTCATCCGATAGGCGGCAGGGCCTGGTGTCTGGAAGAACAATAACAATAATAATAATAATAGAGAAGCAGCCTGTGCTCTATCCACTCACCATAGGGAATGTCTCCGACCTGACTTGCTTGTATCCATAATAATAATAATAATAATTTTTAGACTGTGAGCCCACTGTTGGGTAGGGACTGTCTCTATATGTTGCCAATTTGTACTTCCCAAGCGCTTAGTACAGTGCTCTGCACATAGTAAGCGCTCAGTAAATACGATTGATGATGATAATAATAATAATAGAGAAGCAGCCTGTGCTCTATCCACTCACCATAGGGACTGTCTCCGACCTGACTTGCTTGTATCCACCCCAGCTATTAGAACAGTGTGTAATAAGCGCAGAACAAATACCGCAATTATTATTATTAGCTACTATTTTTTCCACCTGAGTTAGTGGGGAGGGAAAGGAGTTGTCAAATCCCGCCAGGGGATTTGACATATTAATACAACAATAAACGGACACATTCCCTGCCCACAGTGAGAAGCAGCGTGACTCGGTGGGAACAGCCCGGGCTTTGAAGTCGGAGGTCATGGGTTCAAATCGCGGCTCCGCCAATTGTCAGCTGTGTGACTTTGGGCAAGTCACAACTTCTCTGGGCCTCAGTGACCTCATCTGCCAAATGGGGATGAAGACTGTGAGTCCCCCGTGGGACAACCTGATCACCTTGTAACCTCCCCAGCGCTTAGAACAGTGCTTTGCACATAGTCAGCGCTTAATAAATGCTATCATTAAATAGTGGCTAGAGACTGGTTCCGGTAGTCAGAAGGACCTGGGTTCTAATCCCGGGCAGGCCACTTGTGTGCTGTATGACGTCGGGTAAGTCACTGAACGTCTCTGGGCTTCCGTTACCTCATCTGTAAAATGGGGATTAAGACGGTGAGCCCCATGGGGCATATGGACTGTGTCCAACCTGATGATCTTGTATCTGTCCCTGTGCCTAGTTGCGTCTGGAACATAGTAAGCGCTTAACAAATACCATTTAAAAAAAAGTATGTACTAGCATTCAGTGAATCAACTGATCAATCAGTGGTATGCCTTGAGCACTGACTATGAGTAGAGCACTGTACTAAGCACTTGGGAGAGTCCAAAAGAGCTGACATGAGCTCATTGTGGACAGGGACTGTGTGTTTATTTTTCTATTGTATTATTATCTATTATTCTTCTTCTCCCAAGTGCTTAGTACAGTGTTCTGCCTGCACTAAGCGCTCAATAAATATGATTGAATGAACGGATAAATGATCTTTATCTCAGATAAAGAGCTCAGAGTATGTTGCCAATTTGTACTTCCCACGCGCTTAGTACAGTGCTCTGCACACAGTAAGCACTCCATAAATACAATTGATGATGATGATGATGATCTTTGACTTCAAGAAGCATCCAATCTAAAATCAATCAATCAATCAATCGTATTTATTGAGCGCTTACTATGTGCAGAGCACTGTACTAAGCGCTTGGGAAGTACAAATTGGCAACACATAGAGACAGTCCCTACCCAACAGTGGGCTCACAGTCTAAAAGGGGGAGGCAGAGAACAAAGCCAAACATACCAAAAAAATAAAATAAATAGGATAGAAATGTACAAGTAAAATAAATAAATAAATAGAGTAATAAATATGTAAAAATTAAAAATAAAAATCAGTTAGAGGCAATAAAATATGAAGACTGGTGGACTTAAATGCTCCTCCTAGGGACTGTGGGAGCTAAATTGTTCGGGGGGCATGCAAATGCCAAGGCGAGAGGTCAGACTCTAGCAAAACTTCCTGGGAAAAGATTTTAAACTACTGTATTGCCTAGTGGAAAAAGCACGGGCCTAGGGTTCTAACAACAACAATAATAATAATAATAATGGTATTTGTTAAGCTCTTACTATGTGCCAAGCACTGGGGTAGATACAAGGTAACCAGGTTGTCCCACGTGGGGCTCACAGACTTCACGTCCATTTTACTGATGAGGGAACTGAGGCCCGGAGAAGTGAAGAGACTTGCCCAAAGTCACTCAGCCTATATGTGGCGGAGCTAGGATTAGAACCCATGACTTCTGTCTCCCAAGCCCAGGCTGTTTTCACTAAGCCACTCTGCTTCTCTCAATCAATCAATCGTATTTATTGAGCGCTTACTGTGTGCGGAGCACTGTACTAAGCGCTTGGGAAGTACAAGTTGGCAACATATCATCATCAATCGTATTTATTGAGCGCTTACGGTGTGCAGAGCACTGTACTAAGCGCTTGGGAAGTACAAGTTGGCAACATATAGAGACGGTCCCTACCCAACAGTGGGCTCACAGTCTAGAAGGAAAATCTTGGAGAATGCGGACATCGAACCCGCTACCTCTCACATGCTAAGCGAGTGCTCTACCATTTGAGCTAATTCTCCTCTCCTAATCCCTGCTCTACCACTTCTCTGCCGTGTGACCTTGGGGAAGTCACTTCCACTTGTCTGTGCCTCAGTTCCCTCACCTGTAAAATGGTGATTGAGACCGTGAGCCCCACATGGGACAGGGACTGTGTCCAATACAATATGCTTGTATCCACCCCAGCGCCTAGTACATCACATGGCACATAGTACTTAACAATTCCTTCTGCATCGCCCTGACTTGCCCCTTTGCTCTTCCCCCCTCCGGGCCCCAAAGCACTCATGTCCAGATTTGTCATTTTATTTCATCATCATCATCATCATCAATCGTATTTATTGAGCGCTTACTATGTGCAGAGCACTGTACTAAGCGCTTGGGAAGTACAAACTGGCAACACATAGAGACAGTCCCTACCCAACAGTGGGCTCACAGTCTAAAAGGGGGAGACAGAGAACAAAACCAAACATACCAACAAAATAAAATAAATAGGATAGATATGTACAAGTAAAATAAATAAATAGAGTAATAAATATGTAAAACCATATATACATATATACAGGTGCTGTGGGGAAGGGAAGGAGGTAAGATGGGGGGGTGGAGAGGGGGATGAGGGGGAGAGGAAGGAAGGGGCTCAGTCTGGGAAGGCCTCCTGGAGGAGGTGATTATTATTTATTTGTATCGGCATCTGTCTCCCCCACTCTAGACTGTGAGCTCATTGTGGACAGGGAATGTCGCTGTTTATTGTTGTACCGTACTTTCCCAAGCGCTTATTACAGTGCTCTAGCACTCAATAAATGATTGAATGAATGAATGAATGAACAAATACCATAATTGTTATATTATTTACATTCGGGAGGCTGTGTGAAGCAGGGGGCTGAACGAGATGACCCCAGAGCGCTCCAGCTCCAGGGTCAATCTCTCTCTTATCCAAGGCTTCTCCTTCCTCCCCAGCAGTTCGGCCCCTTCCACCCCAGAGCGGCTCGTACAAGATGGAAATTCATCCACTAGCCCCCTCCTTCCTCCCTTGACTAGCCCCCCTTCTCCCTCTCCCTTCTGCATCGCCCTGACTTGCTCCCTTTATCACCGCCACCCCCCTCCTGTCCCAGCCCCACAGCACTTACACCCAAATCTGTCAGTTTCTTTCTATTCGTCATCATCATCAATCGTATTTATTGAGCGCTTACTGTGTGCAGAGCACCGTACGAAGCGCTTGGGAAGTACAAGTTGGCAACATATTCATGTGTGCCTCCCCCTCTAATAATAATAATGATAGCATTTATTAAGCGCTTACTATGTGCAAAGCATCGTTCGAAGCGCTGGGGAGGTTACAAGGTGATCAGGTTGTCCCACGGGGGGCTCACAGTCTTAATCCCTATTTTACAGATGAGGTAACTGAGGTGCAGAGAAGTGACTTGCCTAAAGTCACACAGCTGAACCCGTGACCTCTGACTCCAAAGCCCGGGCTCTTTCCACTGAGCCACGCTGCTTCTAGGCCGTAAACTCGTTAATGGGAAGGGAATATGTCCATTAATTGTTGTATTGTACTGTCCCAAGCGCTTAGTCCAGTGCTCTGCACATTGTAAGGGCTCAATAACTATGACGGATTGACGGACTGGCTGGCTCCCTTGGCCTGGATGTGGCTGGGAGTCCTGGGTCCCCATGGTCGTGGCTCTGGGGGGTCCCCCATTGGGGTGCGGGCCCGCGTACCTTGGCGAGATCGTCCGCGAAGCCCCCCAGCTGGTTCTTCCCCGTGATGGAGTAACAGGGCCGGGATGATTTGCTGACAGCCCGGGGCCCGTTGACTGAAGGAAGCACGTAGGCCGCGGGACCTGCATTGGGGGAGCCCCACGGGCCGGTCAGCAGCCGGACCCCCCCAACCCCAGGAGCCGCGACCCCTCCTCCCTGCCTTCCCACGGTCCTGCCCCCGACCCGAGATGTGAACCAGAGAGAGGGGAGGGGGTCGGGGCTGAGGAAAGCAGATGGCTGTGGTCCCCCCCCACCACACTCCACGACCACCCCAGGCAGACACTCTGCTGAGTCTGGGGGAAGCAGAGGGGGACCCCCTCTCCCAAACCTCTCTCCCAATCCTGCCTCTGGCCTGGAATGCCTTCCCTCCTATCCTCATTCAAAGCCTTATTCAAGGCCCATCTCCTCCCAGAGGCCTGCCTTTTTCTTTCTTTCTTTCTTTCTTTCTTTCTTTCTTTCTTTCTTTCTTTCTTTCTTTCTTTCTTTCTTTCTTTCTTTCTCTCTTTCTCTCTTTCTCTCTTTCTCTCTTTCTTTCTCTTTCTCTCTTTCTCTCTTTCTCTCTTTCTCTCTTTCTCTCTTTCTCTCTTTCTTTCTTTCTTTCTTTCTTTCTTTCTTTCCTTTCTTTCTTTCTTTCTTTCTTTCCTTCCTTCCTTCCTTCCTTCCTTCCTTCCTTCCCCTTCCTTCCTTCCTTCCTTCCTTCCTTCCTTCCTTCCTTCCTCTCCCCCTCGTCCCCCTCTCCATCCCCCCCATCTTACCTCCTTCCCTTCCCCACAGCACCTGTATAGATGTATATATGTTTGTACGTATTTTTTACTCTATTTATTTATTTATTTTACTTGTACATATCTATTCTATTTATTTTATTTTGTTAGTATGTTTGGTTTTGATCTCTGTCTCCCCCTTTTAGACTGTGAGCCCACTGTTGGGTAGGGACTGTCTCTATATGTTGCCATCTTGTACTTCCCAAGGGCTTAATACAGTGCTCTGCACCCAGTAAGCGCTTAATAAATGTGATTGATTGATTGACTAAGCCCCCCTTTCCTCTTCTCCCACTCCCTTCTGCATCACCCTGACTCACTCCCTTTATTCATCCCCCCTCCCAGCCCCACACCACTTATGTCCATACCTGTCATTTATTTATTTATATATGTTGCCAATTTGTACTTCCCAAGCGCTTTGTACAGTGCTCTGCACATAGTAAGCACTCAATAAATACGATTGATGATGATGATGATGATTTATTTCTCTTGATGCCTGCCTCCCCCTCTAGACTGTAAGCTCATTGTGGGCAGGGAATGTGTCTGTTTATTGTTGCACTGGACTCTCCCAACCGCTTAGCACTGTGCTCTGCATACAGTAAATCAATCAATCAATCGTATTTATTGAGCGCTTACTGTGTGCAGAGCACTGTACTAAGCGCTTGGGAAGTACAAGTTGGCAACATATACAGTCCCTACCCAACAGTGGGCTCACAGTCTAAAAGACTGTAAATGCTCCATAAATACAATTGAATGGATGAATAAATAAATAAATGATATTGTGGGCAGGGAACATTGTCTGCTTATTGTAATACTGTCCACTCCCAAGCTTTTAGTACAGTGCTCTGCACACAGTAAGTGCTCAATAAATATAGCTGAATGAATGAATGAACACACAAACAGATCCTTTTCTCCTCTTCCACCCTCCCTACCCATCTGCTCATGGGGCAGCTGGATCTTCAGGGTAGTTCACTTTTCCTGACTCAGGTGGACTTTTTAGTTACCTAAAAAGTTAGTTTTACTACCTTTAATTTAGTTTACTTTAGTTTAGTTTTTAGCTTAGGTCCGGGAAGGACCTGAAGGTAACAGGGAAAAAAATGACCCCACCCCCAGTGATAACCGGGTCTACTGGCTAACCCATTGGGAAACCCACTGGCCAACTCACCAACCCACCAGACAACCCATTGGACAACCCACTAACCAACCGATTGGTCAACCTGCTAGTCAATCTGCTAGTCAATCCACTAGTAATAATAATAATTATGTTGTTAAGCACTTATTATGTGCTAAGCACTGTTCGAAGTGCTGGGGTAGATCCAAATTAATCAGGTTGGACGCAGTCCCTGTCCAACACGGGGCTCACAGTCTTCATCCCCATTTTACAGATGAGGTAGGTGAGGCCCAGAGAGGTGAAGTGACTTGCCCAAGGTCACACAGCAGACATGTGGCAGAGCCAGGATGAGAACCCAGGTCCTTCTGATCCGCAGGCCCAGACTCCGTCCACTAAGCCACACTGCTTCTCAACCAACTAGTCAACCACCTGGCAACCCACTGGACAATCCACTAATCTACCCGCTGGACAAACCACTAGTCAACTTGCTGGTCTAACCGTAAATAATAATAATTATGGTATTTGTTGAGCGCTTACTATCATCATCAATCGTATTTATTGAGCGCTTACTGTGTGCAGAGCACTGTACTAAGCGCTTAGTACTATGTGCCAAGCACTGTACTTAGCACTGGGGAAGATACAAGGTAATCAGGTTGTCCCACGTGGGGCTCACAATCTTAATCCCTGTTTTACAGATGAGGTAACTGAGGCACACAGAAGTGAAGCGACTTGCCCAAGATCATACAGCAGATAAGTGGCAGAGCTGGGATTGGAACCCACATCCTCTGACTCGCAAGCCCGGGCTTTCGCCAATCGGCCATGCTGCCCTATTCCTTAACATAAAACCTTGTTCCTCTCACAGGGACCCATTGGTTTAGGCTTCGCCCTCTTCGCCCTGAAGAGCCTCAACCCTAGCAGGGGTTTGAGCGGGTGGGCCGCACCCTGCCCTCACCTGGGGTGTTGTCCACTTGGAAGCTCTTGCCCCTCAAGGCGATGGTTTGGCTGGGGGGAGACTTGTAGATGTACCTGTTGGCCCTCTCTGCGTAGTAATCACCTAATAAAAATAAATGAAAATGGTATTTGTTAAGCACTTAGTACTTAAGTGCTAGACGCAAGGTAATTGGTTTGGACATTAGGCTCCCAGTCATCATCCCACATTAGGCTCCCAGTCATCATCCCCATTTTACAGATGAGGGAACTGAAGCCAAGAGAAGTTAAGTGACTAGCCCAGGGTCACACAGCAGACAACTGGCAGAGTCAGGATTAGAACCCAAGCCCCTCTGACTCCCGAGCCCATTCTCTCTCCACTAGACCATGCTGCTTCGCTGCCTAGAGCAGGAGAGCAAAGTGGGGCAGGCCAGTGTGGGCCAGGAAGGAGGAGGAATCGGAGGAGTCAGTGATGTGCCCAGTGGGAGTATATGGTTGGGGGCGAGGGACGAGTGGGGCCTCCATCCTGATGCTGCCGTTCACACACCCCAGGGAGGAAAACAACGCCAATCAATCAATCAATCAATCATATTTATTGAGCGCTTACTGTGTGCAGAGCACTGTACTAAGTGCTTGGGACGTACAAGCTGGCAACATATAGAGACAGTCCCTACCCAACAGTGGGCTCACAGTCTAGAAGGGGGAGACAGAGAACAAAACCAAACATACTAACAAAATAAAATAAATAGAATAGATAGGTACAAGTAAAATAAATAAATAAATAGAGTAATAAATATGTACAAACATTTATACATATATACAGGTGCTGTGGGGAAGGGAAGGAGGTAAGACGGGGGGATGGAGAGGGGGATGAGGGGGAGAGGAAGGAAGGGGGTCAGTGTGGGAAGGCCTCCTGGAGGAGGTGAGCTCTCAGTAGGGCCTTGAAGGGAGGAAGAGAGCTAGCTTGGCGGATGGGCAGAGGGAGGGCATTGCGGGTGGCTGCCCTCTGCAAACCAGGCCTAGCCGTCTCAGCCCCCCACGGTAGGGCTGATCTGCGTGGACGCTCACAGCGTCAGAGATCTCCTGGGGTAATGGGAGTATCTTGGGGAGGGGCCTGGGACATTTTTCTACTCGGAGGAGCCTGAAGACAGGGCTGGGCACTCAGGCAGTTGAAACAAATCAATCAATCAATCAATCAATCGTATTTATTGAGCGCTTGGGCTTCAAGGCTGTCCATCACCTTGCCCCCTCCTACCTCACCTCCCTTCTCTCCTTCTCCAGCCCAGCCCGCACCCTCCGCTCCTCCGCCGTTAATCTCCTCACCGTACCTCGTTCTCACCTGTCCCGCTATCGACCCCCGGCCCACGTCCTCCCCCGGGCCTGGAATGCCCTCCTTCCCAACATCCGCCAAGCTAGCTCTCTTCCTCCCTTCAAGGCCCTACTGAGAGCTCACCTACTCCAGGAGGCCTTCCCAGCCTGAGCCCCTTCCTTCCTCTCCCCCTCGTCCCCCTCTCCATCTCCCCATCTTACCTTCTTCCCTTCCCCACAGCACCTGTATATATGTATATATGTTTGTACATATTTATTACTCTATTTATTTATTCATTTATTTTACTTGTACATATCTATTCTATTTATTTTATTTTGTTAATATGTTTGGTTTTGTTCTCTGTCTCCCCCTTTTAGACTGTGAGCCCACTGTTGGGTAGGGACCGTCTCTATGTGTTGCCAACTTGTACTTCCCAAGCGCTCAGTACAATGCTCTGCACACAGTAAGCGCTCAATAAATACGATTGATGATGATGATGATGATGATGATGTGCAGAGCACTGTACTAAGCGCTTGGGAAGTACAAGTTGGCAACATATAGAGACAGTCCCTACCCAACAGTGGGCTCACAGTCTAAAAGGGGGAGACAAAGACCTCTGCACACAGTAAGCGCTCAATAAATACGATTGATTGATTGATTGATTGATTGATTGATTGATGCCAGGTAATAGGGCAGAACTTCTGGGGCTTCTGGGTATTGATGCTGTCCTGTGTGCCGTCACTAGGGGGCGGGCTGGGGCAGAACGTCCAGGGCCTTCTGGGTAATGATGCTGTCCTGGGTGCCGTCACTAGGGGGCAGTGTTGGGGCATTCATTCATTCATTCAATTGTATTTATTGAGCGCTTACTGTGTGCAGAGCACTGGACTAAGCGCTTGGGAAGTACAAGTTGGCAACATACAGAGACGGTTCCTACCCAACAGTGGGCTCACGGTCTAGAAGGGGGAGACAGAGAACAAAACAAAACATATTAACAAAATAAAATTCATTCATTCAATCGTATTTATTGAGCGCTTACTGTGTGCACAGCACTGGACTAAGCGCTTGGGAAGTCCAAGTTGGCAACATCTAGAGACGGTCCCTACCCAACAGTGGGCTCACAGTCTAGAAGGGGGAGACAGACAGCAAAACAAAACATATTAACAAAATAAAATTCATTCATTCATTCATTCAATTGTATTTATGGAGCGCTTACTGTACAGTAATAAATAAATAAATAGAATAAACATGTACAAATAAAATAAATAAATTCATTCATACATTTGTATTTATTGAGCGCTTACTGTGTGCAGAGCACTGTACTAAGTGCTTGGGAAGTACAAGTCGGCAACATATAGAGACGGTCCCTACTCAACAACAGGCTCACAGTCTAGAAGGGGGAGACAGACAACAAAACAAAACATGTGGACAGGTGTCAAGTCATCAGAATAAATAGAAGTAAAGCTAGATGCAGAAACAGGGGTGCAAATTCATTCATTCGTTCATTCATTCATTCATTCAAATAATAATAATAATGGTGGTATTTATTAAGCACTTACTATGTGCAAAGCACTGTTCTAAGTGCTGGGGAGGTTACAAGGTTAGACTGTCAGCTCGATGTGGGTAGGGAATGCATCTGTTTATTGTATTGGACTCTTCCAAGCTCTTAGTCCAGTGCTCTGCGCACAGTAAGCACTTAATAAATACGATTGAATGAATAATAATAATAATGATGGCATTTATTAATCACTTACTATGTGCAAAGCACTGTTCTAAGCGCTGGGGAGGTTACAAGGTGATCAGGTTGTCCCACGGGGGGCTCACAGTCTTCAACCGCATTTTACAGATGAGGTAACTGAGGCCTAGAGAAGTGAAGTGACTTGCCCAAAGTCACATAGCTGACAATTGGCGGAGTTGGGATTTGAAACCATGACCTCTGACTCCAGAGCCCGTGCTTCTTCCATTGAGCCACGCTGCAATTGTATTTATTGAGTGCTTACTGTGTGCAAAGCATTGTGCTAAGCACTTGGGAGAGTACAATACAACAACAAACAGACATATTTCTGCCCACAATGAGCTCACAGTCTAGAGGGGGAGACAGACATTGAAATAAATAGATGGATAGATAGATAGATAGATAGATGATGGATGGATGGATGGATGGATGGATAGATAGACAGACAGACAGACAGACAGACAGATAGATAGATAGATAGATAGATAGATAATGGAGATAGATGATAGATAGATAGATAGATATAGAGATAGACAGATAGATAGATAGATAGATAGATAGATAGATGATAGATAGATAGAGACAGATAGATAGATAGATAGAGACATAGATAGATAGATAGATAGATAGATAGAGATAGAGATAGAGATAGCTAGATAGATAGATAGATAGATATAGAGATAGATAGATAGATAGATAATGGAGATAGATAGATAATGGAGATAGATAGATAGATAGATAGAGATAGATAGATAGATAGATAGATAGATAGATAGATAGATAGATAGATAGAGACCTAGATAGATAGATAGATAGATAGATAATGGAGATAGATAGATAATGGAGATAGATAGATGATAGATAGATAGATAGATAGATAGATAGATAGATAGATAGATGATAGATAGATGATAGATAGATAGAGAGAGAGAGAGAGAGAGAGAGATAGATAGATAGATAGATAGAGATAGATAGATAGATAGATAGATATAGAGATATAGAGATGGATAGATAGATAGAGACAGATTAGATAGATAGATAGATAGATAGATGATAGATAGAGAGAGATGATAGATAGATGATGGATAGATAGATAGATAGATAGATAGATAGATAGATAGATAGATATAGTAGAGATATACTCTCAGCATGGCTTAGTGGAAAGAGCCTGGGCTTTGGAGTCAGAGATCAGGGGTTCAAATCCCAGCTCCGCCAGTTGTCAGCTGTGTGCCTTTGGGCATGTCACTTAACTTCTCTGTGCCTCAGTTACCTCATGTAAAATGGGGATGAAGACTGTGAGCCCCCCATGGGACAACCTGATCACCTTGTAACCTCCCCAGCGCTTAGAACAGTGCTTTCATTCATTCAATTGTATTTATTGAGCACTTACTGTGTGCAGAGCACTGTACTAAGTGCTTGGGAAGTACAAGTTGGGCTTTTCACATAGTAAGCGCTTAATAAATGCCATCATCATCATTATTATTATTATACATCTGTGCTGTGGGGATGGGAGGGAGGCCGAATGAAGGAGCAAGTAAGAGCGAGCCCACTGTTGGGTAGGGACTGTCTCTATATGTTGCCAATTTGTACTTCCCAAGCGCTTAGCCCAGTGCTCTGCACATAGTAAGCGCTCAATAAATACGATTGATGATGACGATGATGAGTGGCGCGGAAGGGAGTGGGAGAAGAGGAGAGGAGGGCTTAGTCAGGGAAGTCTTCTTGGAGGAGATGGGCCTTCAATAAGGCTTTGAAGGAAATGCCAAGAGAAGCTTCCCTCCCCTGCCCCTTGGGAAAATGCCCTAATGCCCTCTGGGGTAGTCCAACTGCCAGCGGGCATCGTCTGGGCTACTCCAGGAGAGGCCGAGATGGCCCAACAGCTGCAGCAGAACCCAGGGTGGCTGCCCATTTGGCCTCCGTGAGGCATTTTTATTTTCTCTATTTATTTATTTATTCATTTTATTTGTACATATCTATTCTATTTCATTTTGTTAGTATGTTTGGTTCTGTTCTCTGTCTCCCCCTTTTAGACTGTGAGCCCACTGTGGGGTAGGGACTGTTTCTACATGTTGCCGATTCGTACTTCCCGAGCGCTTAGTCCAGTGCTCTGCACATAGTAAGCGCTCAATAAATACAATTGATGATGATGATGACGATGATTGGCCACGTACTCACCAGGGCCGGGAGTCAGGGTGGTCTTGGCCTCGTAACGCTTGCACATGGAATATGCCGGCGATAAGTCTTTCCCCGTCTTCTGAATGTTGGGTTGAATGTAGTAGGGACCGGGGGAGCAGATTTTGGCCAGAGGCATAGGGGCTCCCCGAAAGCTGTAAGCGGGGGCTCGGTCCTTGCCCGGGTGGTGTTTCCAAAACCCTGGGGAAACAACACAGACAGAGGGAAGGAGGCAACCCATCCATCAATCTAGGGTATTTATTGAGCACTTAATGCATGCGGAGCACTGTACCGAGGACTTTTAGACCGTGAGCCCACTGTTGGGTAGGGACCGTCTCTATACGTTGCCAACTTGTACTTCCCAAGCGCTTAGTCCAGTGCTCTGCACACAGTAAGCACTCAATAAATACGACTGATCGATCGATCGATTGACTTGGCATTATAACAGAGTTGGTAGACACGTCTCCTGCCCACAAACAGAACAGCATGGCCTAGTGGGTAGAGCATGGGCCTCGGAGTCCGAAGGACATTCGTTCATTCATTCATTCATTCAATCGTACTTATTGAGCGCTTAGTGTGTGCAGAGCACTGTACTAAGCGCTTAAGACATGGGTTCTAATCCAAGCTCCACCGCTTGCCTGCTGTGTGACCAAGCCACTTTACTTCCCTGGGCCTCGGTTCCCTCGTCTGTAAAATGGGGGTTAAGATTGTGAGCCCCATGTGGGACAGGGGTTGTTTCCAACCTGATAAATGTGGATCCACCCCAGCGCTTAGAACAACGGTAGAGCACCAAGCACATCGAGGAAAAGCGTCAGGCACAACAGGGCTGACTGTCAGCTCGTTGTGGGTAGGGAATGCGTCTCTTTATTGTTGTATTGGACTCTCCCAAGCGCTTAGTCCAGTGCTCTGAACACAGTAAGCGCTCAATAAATACGATCGAATGAATAATAATGATGATGATGGCATTTATTAAGCACTTGCTATGTGCAGAGCACTGTTCTAAGCGCTGGGGAGGTTATAAGGTGATCAGGTTGTCCCACGGGGGGCTCACAGTCTTAGTCCCCATTTTACAGATGGGGTAACTGAGGCACAGAGAAGTTAAGTGACTTGCCCAAAGTCATACAGCTGACAATTGGAGGAGTCGGCACTTGAACCCATGACCTCTGACTCCAAAACCCGGGTTCTTTCCACTGAGCCATGCTGTGAGCCCACTGTTGGGTAGGGACTTTCTCTATATGTTGCCATTTTGTACTTCCCAAGCGCTTAGTACAGTGCTCTGCACACAGTAAGCGCTCAATAAATACGATTTATTGAGCTTTATTGATGCTGCTCCTCTAAATGAGGCAGAGTGCGCTCTCTCTCTCTCTCTCTCTCTCTCTCTGTCTCTCTCTCTGTCTCTCTCTCACAATCTCTTAAAGGCACAGGGACTCTGGGGTCTCCCCACCTCCCCGGGGCGGCGGGGGGGGGGGGAGCAGTTTGTTATTATTAATAATAATAATATTTTTAAGCGCTTACTGTGTGCCAGGCGCTAGGGTAGAGACAAGCAATCGAGTTGGACACAGTCTCTGTCCCATGTTTCAATCCCCATTTTACAGATGAGGGGACTGAGGCCCAGAGAAGTGAAGTGACTTGCCCAGAGTCACATAGCGGACAATTGGTGGAGTCGGGATTTGAACCCATGACCTCTGACTCCAAAGCCCGGGCTCCATGCTACTTCTCTAAATGAATGAATCAGGGCAGAGTGCTCTCTCTCTCTCTCTCTCTCTCTCTCTCTCTCTCTCTCTCTCTCTCTCTCTCTCTCTCTCTCTCTCTCTCTCTCTCTCTCTCTCTCTAAGGCATAGGGACTCTGGGGTCTCCCCACCCCCCCGGGGGGGGCAGTTTGTTATTATTAATAATAATAATAATAACATTTTTAAGCACTTACTGTGTGCCAGGCGCTAGGGTAGATACAAGCAATCGAGTTGGACACAGTTTCTGTCCCATGTTTCAATCCCCATTTTACAGATGAGGGGCTTGAGGCCCAGAGAAGTGAAGTGACTTGCCCAAAGTCACACAGTGGACAATTTTTGGAGTCGGGATTTGAACCCATGACCTCTGACTCCAAAGCCCGGGCTCCATGCTGCTTCTCTAAATGAATGAATCAGGGCAGAGTGCTTTCTCTCTCTCTCTCTCTCTCTCTCTCTCTCTCTCTCTCTCGGACTCTGGGGTCTCCCCACCCCCCCGGAGGGGGCAGTTCGTTATTATTAATAATAATAATATTTTTAAGCGCTTACTGTGTGCCAGACGCTAGGGTAGAGACAAGCAATCGAGTTGGACACAGTCTCTGTCCCATGTTTCAGTCCCCATTTTACAGATGAGGGGACTGAGGCCCAGAGAAGTGAAGTGACTTTCCTAAGGGCACACAGCAGACATGTGGTGGAGCTGAGATTAAAATCCACGACCTTCTGTCTCCCAGGCCTGGGCCTGATCCACTGTGCCAAAGTTTCTGCTTGGGATCAGGGGCCTGGGGGCCAGCCCCGCTGCGGAAAAATGCGTCCTGGAGGGTCCCCGGTTACCTGTGGCTCCCTGGATCATGTATTTCGGGCCGGGGCTGGTGTACAGGGCCATGATGGGACCGCGGGGGCGGTGGGGCCGCCAGCTCCCCACCCACCCCCCGTCCGTCATGGTGGGCTTTGGAGCCAGACCCTGAAACAGAGGAGTGGAAAGGGTTAACCAGCCGTAGGGCTCCCCCCCCCCCCCCAACAATCTCTCCATCCCCCTATCTCTCCGCTCACTCTGGTCAAAGGGACAAAGAAGGAGGGTAGAAGTGAGAGTAGTAATAGAGGTAATACTATTTATTAATTATGAATAATAATAATTTTGGTATTTTTATAATTACATTTATTAAGCGCTTATCATGTGCAAAGCACTGTTCTAAGCGCTGGGGAGGTTACAAGGTGATCAGGTTGTCCCACGGGGGGCTCACCGTCTTCATCCCCATTTGACAGATGAGGTAACTGAGGCCCAGAGAAGTGAAGTGACTTGCCCAAAGTCACCCAGCTGACAATGGGCGGAGCTGGGATTTGAACCCATCACCTTCCTTCCTCTCCCCCTCGTCCCCCCTCCATCCCCCCATCTTACCTCCTTCCCTTCCCCACAGCACCTGTATATCTGTATATACGTTTGTACATATTTATTACTCTATTTATTTATCTTACTTGTACCTATCTATTCTATTTCTTTTATTTTGTTAGTATGTTTGGTTTTGTTCTCTGTCTCCCCCTTCTAGACTGTGAGCCCACTGTTGGGTAGGGACTGTCTCTATGTGTTGCCGACTTGTAATCAATCAATCAATCAATCGTATTTATTGAGCGCTTACTATGTGCAGAGCACTGTACTAAGCGCTTGGGAAGTACAAATTGGCAAGGCTTGTACTTCCCAAGCGCTTAGTACAGTGCTCTGCACACAGTAAGCGCTCAATATATATGATTGATTGATTGATGATTGATTGACCTCTGAATCCAAAGTTCTTTCCATTGAGCCACGCTGCTTCTCCGCCTTCTCCTGCAAACATTACCCAACCTTGGCTTCACCGACTGTGTCCTCTCCTGGTTCTCCTCCTGTCTCTCTGGCCGCTCGATCTCAGTCTCCTTCGCGGGCTCCTCCTCTGCCTCCCACCCCGAACTATGGGGGTCCCTCAAGGTTCATTTCTGGTCCCCTCCTATTCTCCAGTTACTCCCACTTCCTTGGAGAACTCAGTCGTTCCCACGGCTTCAACTGTCACCCCTAAGCAGATGATTCCCAAATCTACATCTTCCCCCCGGATCTCTCTCCCTCTCTGCAGTCTCTCATTTCCTCCTGCCTTCAGGACATCTCTACTTGGATCAATCAATCAGTAGTATTTATTAAGCCCTTACTGTGTGCAGAGCACTGTACTAAGCGCTTGGGAAGTACAAGTTGGCAACATCTAGAGACAGTCCCTACCCAACAGTGGGCTCCCTAAGCCACGCTGCTTCTTTTTAGGTCCCTCTCTTCCCCCGACAGGTAATAGTGTCTGCTGTGTGACCGCCATTTGTCTGCTGCAATCAATCAATCAATCAATCATATTTATTGAGCGCTTACTGTGTGCAGAGCACTGGACTAAGCGCTTGGGAAGTACAAGTTGGCAACATATAGAGACAGTCCCTACCCAACAGTGGGCTCACTAAGCCACGCTGCTTCTTTTTAGGTCCCTCTCTTCCCCCGACAGGTAATAGTGTCTGCTGTGTGACCGCCATTTGTCTGCTGCAATCAATCAATCAATCAATCGTATTTATCGAGCGCTTACTGTGTGCAGAGCACTGTACTAAGCGCTTGGGAAGTACAAGTTGGCAACATCTAGAGACAGTCCCTACCCAACAGTGGGCTCCCTAAGCCACGCTGCTTCTTTTTAGGTCCCTCTCTTTCCCCGACAGGAAATAGTGTCTGCTGTGTGACCGCCATTTGTCTGCTGCAATCAATCAATCAATCAATCAATCATATTTATTGAGCCCTTACTGTGTGCAGAGCACTGTACTAAGTGCTTGGGAAGTACAAGTTGGCAACATCTAGAGACAGTCCCTACCCAACAGTGGGCTCACTAAGCCACGCTGCTTCTTTTTAGGTCCCTCTCGTCCCCCGACAGGAAATAGTGTCTACCATGTGACCGCCATTTGTCTGCTGCAATCAATCAATCAATCAATCAATCAATCAATCGTATTTATTGAGCGCTTACTGTGTGCAGAGCACTGTACTAAGCGCTTGGGAAGTACAAGTTGGCAACATCTAGAGACAGTCCCTACCCAACAGTGGGCTCACAGTCTAAAAGGGGGACCGACCTTGAGCAAGTCACTTCACTTCTCTGTGCCTCAGTTACCCCATCTGGAAATGGGGTTGGACAGATCTTCCCAAACTTAGCCTGGGCAAAACAGAACTGTTTATCTTCCCACGCAAACCCATCCTACTGATTTTCCCATCGCTGTAAACCACCTTCGTTCCCGTCTCACAAGCCCGTAACCTTGGCGTTTTCCTCCACTCGTCTCTCTCATTCAACCCACATATTCAATCTGTCACCGGATCCGGTTGGTTCAACCCCCACAGCATCGCTTAAATCGGTCTTTTCCACTCCATCCAAACTTCTACCACGATAGAACAGTGCTTTGCACATAGTAAGTGTTTAACAAATGCCATCATTATTATTATTATTATAATCCAAACATTTATTCATTCATTCATTCATTCAGTTGTATTTATTGAGTGCTTACTGTGTGCAGAGCACTGGACTAAGCACTTGGGAAGTACAAGCTGGCAACATAGAGAGACGGTCCCTGCCTGATTACTGCATCATCATCATCAATCGTATTTATTGAGCGCTTACTATGTGCAGAGCACTGTACTAAGTGCTTGGGAAGTACAAATTGGCAACATATAGAGACAGTCCCTACCCAACAGTGGGCTCACAGTCTAAAAGGAGGAGACAGAGAACAAAACCAAACATACTAACAAAATAAAATAAATAGGATAGATATGTACAAGTAAAATAAATAAATAAATAGAGTAATAAATATGTACAAACATATATACAGGTGCTGTGGGGAAAGGAAGGAGGTAAGATGGGGGGATGGAGAGGGGGACGAGGGGGAAAGGAAGGAAGGGGCTCAGTCTGGGAAGGCCTCCTGGAGGAGGTGAGCTCTCAGCAGGGCCTTGAAGGGAGGAAGAGAGCGAGCTTGGCAGATGGGCAGAGGGATTGGGGGCATTCCAGGCCCGGGGGATGACGTGGGCCGGGGGTCGATGGCGGGACAGGCGAGAACGAGGCCTAACGGTGAGGAGATTAGCGGCGGAGGAGCGGAGGGTGTGGGGTGGGCTGGAGAAGGACAGAAGGGAGGTGAGGTAGGAGGGGGCGAGGTGATGGCATCAGCCTCCTTGCTGACCTCCCTGCCTCCTGTCTCTCCCGACTCCAGTCCATACATCTCTCTGGTGCCTGGATCATTTTCCTACAAAAACATTCAGTCCATGTTCCCCCACTCCTCAAGGGCCTCCAGTGGTGGCCCACCCACCTCCTCATCAAACAGAAACTCCTTTCCGTCCGCTTTAAAGCACACAATCCCCTCCCCTCTCCTGCTTTACCTCACTGCTCTTTTAGACTGTGACCCCACTGTTGGGTACGGACCATCTCTATATGTTGCCAACTTGTACTTCCCAAGCACTTAGTACAGTGCTCTGCACACAGTAAGTGCTCAATAAATACGATTGATTGATTGATTGATTGATTGCTCTCACTGCTACAACCCAGCCCCCATACTTTGCTCCTCTTTTACCAAACTACTCACGGTACTTTAATTTCATCTATCTTGCCATCAACCTCTTGCCCGCATCCTGTCTCTGGCCTGGAACTCCCCCCTCCATATCTGACGGATGATCTCGCTCCTCCACTTCAAAGCCTTTTGAAGGCCCACCTCCTCCAAGAAGCCTTCCCTGACTAAGCCCTCATTTCCTCTTCTCCCACTCCCTTCTGCTTCATCCTTGCACTCGGATTTGCTCTCTTCATTCACCCCTCCATCAGCCCCACAGCACTTATGTCCATATCTGTAATGTGTTTATTTATACTCACATCCCTGGGGCCTGGAATGGCCTCCCTCTGCCCATCCGCCAAGCTAGCTCTCTTCCTCCCTTCAAGGCCCTACTGAGAGCTCACCTCAATCAATCAATCAATCGTATTTATTGAGCGCTTACTATGTGCAGAGCACTGTACTAAGCGCTCCTCCAGGAGGCCTTCCCACACTGAGCCCCTTCCTTCCTCTCCCCCTCGTCCCCCTCTCCATCCCCCCCATCTTACCTCCTTCCCTTCCCCACAGCACCTGTATGTATGTCTATATGTTTGTACATATTTATTACTCTATTTATTTATTTATTTATTTTACTTGTACATATCTATTCTATTTATTTTGTTTTGTTGGTATGTTTGGTTTTGTTCTCTGTCTCCCCCTTTTAGACTGTGAGCCCACTGTTGGGTAGGGACTGTCTCTATATGTTGCCAATTTGTACTTCCCAAGCACTTAGTACAGTGCTCTGCACATAGTAAGCACTCAATAAATACGATTGATGATGATGATGATGATCTGTCTCCCCTGTAGGCCGTAAGCTAATTGTGGGCAGGCAACGTGTCTACCAAATCCGTTGTATTGTACTCTCCCAGGCGCTTAGGACAGTACTCAGTAAGCACTCAATAGATATGATTGAATGATTGACTAAGAGCTTTGTGTCAAGCGCTGTTCTAAGCGCTAGGGTAGATCAATCAATCAATCAATCGTATTTATTGAGCACTTACTGTGTGCAGAGCACTGTACTAAGCGCTTGGTAAGTACAAGTTGGCAACATATAGAGACAGTCGCTACCCAACAGTGGGCTCACAGTCTAAAAGGGAGAGACAGAGAACAAAACCAAACAGACTAACAAAATAAAATAAATAGAATAGATAATGTACGAGTAAAATAAATAAGTAAATAAATAGAGTAATAAATATGTACAAACATATATACAGAGATATATGAGAGCAGGGTGAGAGAGAGTAGATAAACATTAACATAGTAAGCGCTCAATAAATACGATTGATTGATTAATCAGGTAATCAGGAAAACCCAGGGCTCACGGTCTAAGGAGGAGGGTGAAGTGCTTACTGTGTGCTGACTATTGT
The DNA here is from genome assembly GCF_015852505.1 of Tachyglossus aculeatus. Lineage (NCBI taxonomy): Eukaryota > Metazoa > Chordata > Mammalia > Monotremata > Tachyglossidae > Tachyglossus > Tachyglossus aculeatus. Next base: position 52,018,708 of record NC_052087.1, on the reverse strand, counting down.
CTATACTGTGAGCTCCTTGTGGGCAGGGATTTTCTCTATTGCTGCATTGTACTACTAATAATAATGTTGGCATTTGTTAGGCGCTTACTATGTGCCAAGCACTGTTCTAAGTGCTGAGGTAGAAACAAGGTCATCGGATTGTCCCACGTGGGGCTCCCAGTCTTCATCCCCATTTTACAGATGAGGTAACTGAGGCACAGAGAAGTTAAGTGACTTGCCCGAGGTCACACAGCTGACAAGTGGCGACCTCTGACTCCCAAGCCTGGGCTCTTTCCACTAAGCCACGCTGCTTCTCCAAGCGCTTAGTACAGTGCTCTGCACACAGTAAGCGCTTAATCAATCGATCAATCAATCGTATTTATTGAGCGCTTACTGTCTGCAGAGCACTGTACTAAGCGCTTGGGAAGTCCAAGTTGGCAACATCTAGAGACGGTCCCTACCCAATGGTGGGCTCACAGTCTAAAAGGGGGAGACAGAGAACAAAACCAAACATATTAACAAAATAAAATAAATAGAATAGATACGTACAAGTAAAATAAATAGAGTAATAAATCCCTCCAAACATATATCAATCAATCAGTCGTATTTATGGAGCGCTTACTGTGTGCAGAGCACTGTACTAAGCGCTTGGGAAGTCCAAGTTGGCAACCTCTAGAGACGGTCCCTACCCAACAGTGGGCTCACAGTCTATAAGGGGGAGACAGAGAACAAAACCAAACATATTAACAAAATAAAATAAATAGAATAGATATGTACAAGTAAAATGGAGTAATAAATCCGTCCAAACATATATCAATCAATCAATCATATTTATTGAGCGCTTACTGTGTGCAGAGCACTGTACTAAGCGCTTGGGAAGTCCAAGTTGGCAACATCTAGAGACGGTCCCTACCCAACAGTGGGCTCACAGTCTAGAAGGGGGAGACAGAGAACAAAACCAAACATATTAACAAAATAAAATGAATAGAATAGATATGTACAAGTAAAATGGAGTAATAAATCCGTCCAAACATATATCAATCAATCAATCATATTTATTGAGCGCTTACTGTGTGCAGAGCACTGTACTAAGCGCTTGGGAAGTCCAAGTTGGCAACATCTAGAGACGGTCCCTACCCAACAGTGGGCTCACAGTCTAGAAGGGGGAGACAGAGAACAAAACCAAACATATTAACAAAATAAAATAAATAGAATAGATATGTACAAGTAAAATGGAGTAATAAATCCGTCCAAACATATATCAATCAATCAATCGTATTTATTGAGCGCTTACTGTGTGCAGAGCACTGGACTAAGCGCTTGGGAAGTCCAAGTTGGCAACATCTAGAGACGGTCCCTACCCAACAGTGGGCTCACAGTCGAGAAGGGGGAGACAGAGAATACGATTGAATGAACGAATGAATACTAAGCATCGGGACAGAGTGCAAAAGTGGGAATATTCAGGAGAGGGAGATGCCGACCTATTAGTCGAATCTCCAAAACACTGTAAGTGGGCTTCCCGCTCTGGTTGCTGTAGTGGGAGGGGGTTTCCAGCTGCAAGAGATGCTGGGAGAGGTCGGCATTCCGAAAGTGAGGGGCCTGGAATTATGATCATTCCTACTGTTTTAAAAACCCCTTCTGGGGGGATGTGGGTCGGTAGGGACTGTCTCCATATGTTGCCAACTTGTACTTCCCAAGCGCTTAGTACAGTGCTCTGCACACAGTAAGCGCTCAATAAATACGATTGATTGATTGATTGATTGGGGTGGAGGTGGAGAGGGCGGAGAAGGGGAGGCCAGAGGGCAGGAACAGGCCAACCAGATGCAAGCCCCCATTGAGGAGTTGGTGTCTTTTTTTAATGGTATTTGTTAAGAATAATAATAATTATTATTATTACTATGTGCAAAGCACTGTTCTAAGCGCTGGGGAGGTTACAAAGTGAGCAGGTTGTCCCACGGGGGGGCCTCGCAGTCTAAATTCCCATTTTGCAGATGAGGTAACTGAGGCACAGAGACGTTAAGTGACTTTCCCAAAGTCACACCGCTGACAATTGGTGGAGGCAGGATTTGAACCCCTGACCTCTGACTTCAAAGCCCAGGTTCTTTCCACTGAGCCAGGCTGCTTCTCAAGCAGCTCTGCTCTGTTGAGCTCTTACCATGTGAAGTTAAGTGACTTTCCCAAAGTCACACCGCTGACAATTGGTGGAGCCAGGATTTGAACCCCTGACCTCTGACCTGTATATATGTATATATGTTTGTACATATTTATTACTCTATTTATTTATTTATTTATTTTACTGGTACATATCTATTCTATTTATTTTATTTTGTTAGTATGTTTGGTTTTGTTCTCTGTCTCCCCCTTTTAGACTGTGAGCCCACTGTTGGGTAGGGACTGTCTCTATATGTTGCCAACTTGGACTTCCCAAGCGCTTAGTACAGTGCTCTGCACACAGTGAGCGCTCAATAAATACGATTGATGATGATGACTTCAAAGCCCAGGTTCTTTCCACTGAGCCAAGCTGCTTCTCAAGCAGCTCTGCTCTGTTAAGCTCTTACTATGTGCCAGGCACTGTAGAAAGCGCCGGCGTAGATACAAGCAAGCATGGCATAGTAGCTAGAGCCTAGGCCTGGGAATCAGAAGGTCATGGGTTCTAATCCTGCCTCCACCACTTGTTTGCTGTGTGAGTTTGGGCAAGTCACTTTACTTCTCTATGCCTCAGTTCCCTCATCCGGAAAATGGGGATTGAGGCTGTGAGCCCCACATGGGACAGGGACTGTGTCCAACCTGGTTTGCTTGTATCCACCTCAGTGCTTAGTACAGTGCTTGGCACAGAGTAAGCACTTAGCCAATACCACAATTATTATTACAAGGTAATCGGGTTGCACACGATTCCTGTCCCACATGGGGCTCACAGTCTTAATGCCCATTCTACAGATGAGGAAAAAGAGGCACAGAAAAGTAAGGTGACTTGTCCAAGGTCACACAGCAGACAGTAATAATAATAATAATAATGATAGCATTTATTAAGCAAGCAGATTAGAACCCAAGTCCTTCTGATAACCAGACCCAAGCTCTATCCACAAGGCCACACTGCGTTTGGATTTGGCTTCTGTGGATGATAATCCAGAGAAGCAGCGTGGCCCAGTGGAAAGAGTACGGGCTTTGGAGTCAGAGGTCATGGGTTCGAATCCTGACCACCACATGCCTGCTGTGTGATCTTGGGCAAATCACTTAACTTCTCTGGGCCTCAGTTACCTCATCTGTGAAATGGGGATTAAGACTGTGAGCCCCATGTGGGACAACCTGATCACCCTGTATCCCCCCCCAGCCCTTAGAACAGTGCTTTGCACATAGTAAGTGCTTAACAAATGCCAATTATTATTATTATCATTATTATTATTATTATTGTAGTATTTGTTAAGCTCCTACTATATGCCAGGCACTCTACTAAGCACTGGGGTGGATACCCACAAATCAGGTTGGACGCAGTCCCTGTCCCACATGAGGCTCACGGTTGTGATCCCCATTTTCCAGATGGGGGAACTGAGGCCCAGAAAAGTGAAGCGACTTGCCCCAGGTCACGCAGCAGACAAGTGGCAGAGCTGGGATTAAAATCCAGGTCCACTGACTCCCAAGCTAGTACTCTATCCAGAGAAGCAGTGTGGCTCAGTGGAAAGAGCCCGGGCTTTGGAGTCCGAGGTCATGGGTTCAAATCCCAGCTCCGCCAGTTGTCAGCTGTGTGGCTTTGGGCAAGTCACTTCACTTCTCTGGGCCTCAGTTCCCTCATCTGTAAAATGGGGATTAAGACTGTGAGTCCCCCATGGGGCAATCTGATCACCTTGTAACCTCCTCAGCGCTTAGAACAGTGCTTTGCACATAGTAAGCGCTTAATAAATGCCATTATTATTATGACTATTAAGTCACTTCACTTCTCTGGGCCTCAGTTCCCTCATCTGTAAAATGGGGATTAAGACTGTGAGTCCCCCATGGGGCAATCGGATCACCTTGTAACTTCCCCAGCACTTAGAACAGTGCTTTGCACATAGTAAGCGCTTAATAAATGCCATTATTATTATTACTATTAAGTCACTTCACTTCTCTGGGCCTCAGTTACCTCATCTGTGAAATGGGGATTAAGACTGTGAACCCCCTGTGGGACAACTTGATCACCTCGTAATTTCCCAACACTTAGAACAGTGCTTTGCACATAGTAAGCGCTTAATAAATGCCATCATTATTATTATTATTATTAAGTCACTTCACTTCTCTGGGCCTCAGTTACCTCATCTGTAAAATGGGGATTAAGACTGTGAACCCCCTGTGGGACAACTTGATCACCTCGTAACTTCCCAGCACTTAGAACAGTGCTTTGCACATAGTAAGCGCTTAATAAATGCCATTATTATTATTATTATTAAGTCACTTCACTTCTCTGGGCCTCAGTTACCTCATCTGTAAAATGGGGATTAAGACTGTGAACCCCCTGTGGGACAACTTGATCACCTCGTAACTTCCCAGCACTTAGAACAGTGCTTTGCACATAGTAAGCGCTTAATAAATGCCATTATTATTATTATTATTAAGTCACTTCACTTCTCTGGGCCTCAGTTACCTCATCTGTAAAATGGGGATTAAGACTGTGAACCCCCTGTGGGACAACTTGATCACCTCGTAACTTCCCAGCACTTAGAACAGTGCTTTGCACATAGTAAGCGCTTAATAAATGCCATTATTATTATTATTATTAAGTCACTTCACTTCTCTGGGCCTCAGTTACCTCATCTGTAAAATGGGGATTAAGACTGTGAACCCCCTGTGGGACAACTTGATCACCTCGTAACTTCCCCAGCACTTAGAACAGTGCTTTGCACATAGTAAGTGCTTAATAAATGCCATTATTATTATTACTATTAAGTCACTTCACTTCTCTGGGCCTCAGTTACCTCATCTGTAAAATGGGGATTAAGACTGTGAACCCCCTGTGGGACAACTTGATCACCTCGTAACTTCCCGACACTTAGAACAGTGCTTTGCACATAGTAAGCACTTAATAAATGCCATTATTATTATTATTATTAAGTCACTTCACTACTCTGGGCCTCAGTTACCTCATCTGTAAAATGGGGATTAAGACTGTGAACCCCCTGTGGGACAACTTGATCACCTTGTAACTTCCCAGCACTTAGAACAGTGCTTTGCACATAGTAAGCGCTTAATAAATGCCGTCATTATTATTATTATATCCACTGCACCATGGTCCCACAGGAGGGTTGACAAGAGGGGTCGGGCGACAGTGCTTCGCACATAGTAAGCGCTTAATAATATATATGTATATATGGTTGTACATATTTATTACTCTATTTATTTATTTATTTATTTATTTTACTTGTACATTTCTATCCTACTTATTTTATTTTGTTGGTACGTTTGGTTCTGTTCTCTGTCTCCCCCTTTTAGACTGTGAGCCCACTGTTGGGTAGGGACTGTCTCTATGTGATGCCAATTTGTACTTCCCAAGCGCTTAGTACAGTGCTCTGCACATAGTAAGCGCTCAATAAATACGATTGATTGATTGATTGATTGATTAATAAATGCCATCATTATTATTGTTATATCCACTACACCATGCTCCAACAGGAGGGTTGCCCCGGTAAAGAGGGGGAGCCCGGGATGGCATTAGGGAGGCAGGCTTGCGGGGTGGGCAGAGTTGGTTCTGGATACCTTCACGATGAACCCGGATCACAGATTTCCAGAATCAGGAAAACCGTGCCACAGATTATACTCCCAGCCTGGGATTAAGCTCATTTCCTCTTACCTAAAGCTCCGGGGGTGGGCGGCGAGACCGCCAGAAGATTAGCCGCCACCAAAACCTGCCCCTTTCAGACCGGGAGAGCGGGTGCCGGCCTAGGTTACTATAGCAACGGGTTGGCAAGATGGGCATACCAGCCTCTACTCTGCTTCTTTGAGGCTGAGATGCGCCCTCCCCATCCCCAAAATCTCAGGCTGCGATTCTCCCCCGTCTCCCCAAAGAAGAAGAGTGGCCTAGTGGATCGAATCCGGGCCTGGGAATCAGAAAGACCTGGGTTCTAATCCCAGCTCCGCCACTTGTCTGCTGTGTGACCTTGGGCAACCCCCTTCCCTGCTCTGGGCCTCAGTTCCCTCATCTGGAAAATAGGGATTAAAACTGTGATCTCCCTGTGGGGCAGGGACTGCATCCAACCTGATCAACTTGCATCTATCCTTGTGCTTAGAACTGTGCTTGGCACGTAGTAAGTGCTTAGTGAGTACCATAATTATCATTATTAGTTTTGTTATCCCCGCCAATGGCCAAGGTGAAAAACCACTCTTGTCCCCTAGAATTGCCCAGCCAGGAAAATCAATCAATCAATCGTATTTATTGAGCGCTTACTGTGTGCAGAGTGTACTAAGCACGTGGGAAGGACAAGTTGGCAACATATAGAGACGGTCCCTACCCAACAGTGGGCTCACAGTCTAGAAGCAGCTTGGCTCAGTGGAAAGAGCCCGGGCTTTGGAGTCAGAGGTCATGGGTTCAAATCCCGGCTCCGCCGATTGTCAGTTGTGTGACTTTGGGCAAGTCACTTAACTTCTCTGTGCCTAAGTTACCTCATCTGTAAAATGGGGATGAAGACTCTGAGCCCCCCGTGGGACAACCTGATCACCTCGTAACCTCCCTAGTGCTTAGAACAGTGCTCTGCACGTAGTAAGCACTTAATAAATGCCATTATTATTAGAAGGGGGAGACAGCGAACAAAACCAAACATATTAACAAAATAAAATAAATAGAATAGATATGTACAAGTAAAATAAATAAATAAATAGAGTAATAAATATGTACAAACATATATACATATATGCTGTGGGGAAGGGAAGGAGGTAAGGCGGAGGAGATGGAGTGGGGGAGGAAGGGGAGAGGAAGGAGGGGGCTCAGTCTGGGAAGGCCTCCTGGAGGAGATGAGCTCTCAGTAGGGCCTTGAAAACACTTCTTTATTTTAATAATAATAATAATAATGGCATTTATTAAGCACTTACTATGTGCAAAGCACTGTTCTAAGTGGTGGGGAAGGATACAAGGTGATCAGGTTGTCCCAAGGGGGGCTCACAGGTAACCGAGGCACGGAGAAGTTAAGTGACTTGCCCAAAGTCATACAGCTGACAATTGGCGGAGCCGGGATTTGAACCCATGACCTCTGACTCCAAAGCCCTAGCTCTTTCCACTGAGCCACGCTGCTTCTCTGTTTGTTCTTTAGTCTCTCTCTGGCACCTGTCTCTTGGCACAAAAAAAAATCAGAGAGGCTGCCTGGTGAATAACTTTTAAAACTATTCCAACGGCAAACTTTTATCCAAAGGGCAGCCTAGTGGAGAGAGCTTGGAATCCTGCTTCTAATCCCAGCTCTGCCAATTGTCTGCCTGTGCAAATCACGACAGTGCTTGGCACATAGTAAGCGCTTAACAAATACCATCGTCATTATTAGCCTGTAGCATCAGCAGTAGCAATCGTATCTTTTTTTTAATGGAAACTTTTAAGCGCTTACTATGTCCCAGGGACTGTACTAAGCACTGGAGTAGATACAAGCAAATTAGTTGAACATAGTCCAAGTCCCACTCAGAACCTGGTTCTAATCCCAACTCTGCCACTTGGCTGCTGGATGACTTTGGGAAAGTCACTTAACCTGTAGCAACAGTAGTAGCAATAGTATCTCTCTTTTTTTAATGGCATCTGTTAAGTGCTTACTATGTGCCAGCCACTGTACTGAGCGCTGGGTGAGATACAAGCCAATTAGTTGGGACGCAGTCCGTGTCCCACGTGGGGCTCACAGTCTTATTCCCCATTTTACAGGTGAGGTAACTGAGGCACAGAGAAGTTAAGTGACTTGCCCGAGGTCACACAGCAGCCAAGCGGTGGAGCCAGGATTAGAACCCAGGTCCTCTGATTCTCAGGCCTGTGCTCTAACCATTAGGCAACTTTGCTTCCCAAGTATCTCTTAAGAAAATGGGGATTTAGACTTGGAGCTCCTTGTGGGAGCTCTATTTATTTATTTATTTATTTATTTATTTTACTTGTACATTTCTATCCTATTTATTTTATTTTGTTGGTATGTTTGGTTCTGTTCTCTGTCTCCCCCTTTTAGACTGTGAGCCCACTGTTGGGTAGGGACTGTCTCTATGTGTTGCCAATTTGTACTTCCCAAGCGCTTAGTACAGTGCTCTGCACATAGTAAGCACTCAATAAATACGATTGATTGATTGATTGATTGATTGATTGTGGGACAGGGACTGTGTTCAACCCGATTATCTTGTATCTACCCCAGCACTTAGAACGGTGCCTGGCACAGTAGAGAAGCAGCGTGGCTCAGTGGAAAGAGCCCGGGCTTTGGAGTCAGAGGTCGTGGGTTCAAATCCCGGCTCTGCCAATTGCCAGCTGTGTGACTTTGGGCAAGTCACTTAACTTCTCTGGGCCTCAGTTACCTCATCTGTAAAATGGGGATTAAAACTGTGAGCCCCCCATGGGACAACCTGATCACCTTGTAACCTCCCCAGTGCTTAGAACAGTGCTTTGCACATAGTAAGCGCTTAATAAATGCTATCATTATTATTATTATTATTAACAAATGCCATTATTATTATCATTATTTTTACCAATCAGATCCAAAAGAGTCTTAGTGTCCCATCCAAAAGGAGAGGGAGAAGAGATATTAAATCCCCATTTTACATATGAGAAAACTGAGGCCCAGAGGATTTTAAGACTACATAGCCCCGCAGCTACACAGCAGGCAAATTGGAGAGCTGGGATTAGAACCCAGGTCCCCTGAGTCCCAGTCCTGTGCTGTTTCTGCTAGACCACACTGCTTCTCAAGCAAGCACTTTACAGTACTGTATTATAGGAAGGAGGCGAGGAGGAAACAGCCCATGTCCCTCATCCGGCCGGCCCAGGCCGCAGGAGGCCAGAAAAACAGGAATGCTGCTGCATTGGTTTACAAACTCTAATCCTGCTCCGGGGAACCCGGAGGAGGAGCAGCCAACTGAGATCGGGTCGGCCTGGGTGAACATCATCATCATCATCATCAATCGTATTTATTGAGCGCTTACTGTGTGCAGAGCACTGTACTAAGCGCTTGGGAAGTACAAGTTGGCAACATATAGAGACAGTCCCAACCCAACAGTGGGCTCACAGTCTAAAAGGGGCAGACAGAGAACAGAACCAAACATCCTAACAAAATAAAATAAATAGAATAGATATGTACAGGTAAAATAAATAAATAAATAAATAGAGTAATAAATCATCATCATCAATCGTATTTATTGAGCGCTTACTATGTGCAGAGCACTGCACTAAGCGCTTGGGAAGTACAAGTTGGCAACATATAGAGACAGTCCCTACCCAACAGTGGGGTCACAGTCTAAAAGGGGGAAACAGAACAGAACCAAACATCCTAACAAAATAAAATAAATAGAATAGATATGTACAGGTAAAATAGAGTAATAAATATGTACAAACATATATACATATATACAGGTGCTGTGGGGAAGGGAAGGAGGTAAGATGGGGGGGTGGAGAGGGGGACGAGGGGGAGAGGAAGGAAGGGGCTCAGTCTGGGAAGGCCTCCTGGAGGAGGTGAGCTCTCAGCAGGGCCTTGAAGGGAGGAAGAGAGCTAGCTTGGCGGATGGGCAGAGGGAGGGCATTCCAGGCCCGGGGGATGACGTGGGCCGGGGGTCGACGGCGGGACAGGCGAGAACGAGGTACAGTGAGGAGATTAGCGGTGGAGGAGCGGAGGTTGCGGGCTGGGCTGGAGAAGGACAGAAGGGAGGTGAGGTAGGAGGCGGCGAGGGGATGGACAGCCTTGAAACCCAGGGTGAGGAGTTTCTGCCTGATGCGCAGATTGACTGGTTGCCACTGGTGAACAGATGCAGAGGAGGGAGATTTTCCTTGAATTTCTTTTCCAGAGGGAACCGGTCCCTCTGCCCACCTCCGCGCTTGGGTGGATGGAGTTTGAACGCTGGCCTGGCTTGAAGGAAAGTCTGTTCCGCTGTAATTCTGCTCATCCAAATGAGCTTTAAATACAGCGCAAAGTGCTGAGGCTTTCTCAAGATGTACAGCTCGGGAGGATGCCCGTGGAACCCTGTCTTCCATTCCCCAGGCATAGAAGACCCAGCCGCTGCCCACCCGCGTTTCACCGGCTCAAAGCGGGACTTCAGTCAATCAAATCAATCAATCAATCAATCAATCGTATTTATTGAGCACTTACTGTGTGCAGAGCACTGTACTAAGCGCTTGGGAAGTACAAGTCGGCAACACATAGAGACAGTCCCTACCCAACAGCGGGCTCACAGTCTAGAAGGGGGAGACAGAGAACAAAACCAAACATGCTAACAAAATAAAATAAATAGAATAGATATGTACAAGATAAATAAATAAATAAATAGAGTAATAAATATGTACAAACATATATCATCATCATCAATCGTATTTATTGAGCGCTTACTGTGTGCAGAGCACTGGACTAAGCGCTTGGGAAGTACAAATTGGCAACATATAGAGACAGTCCCAACCCAACAGTGGGCTCACAGTCTAAAAGGGGGAGACAGAGAACAAAACCAAACATACTAACAAAATAAAATAAATAGAATAGAGATGTACAAGATAAATAGAGTAATAAATCTGTACAAACATATATACATATATACAGGTGCTGCGGGGAAGGGAAGGAGGTAAGATGGTGGGGATGGAGAGGGGGACGAGGGGGAGAGGAAGGAAGGGGCTTAGTCATTATCAATCAATCAATTGGTTCATGGGTGGAACACAGGGACTGCTCTTCTCACTGAAGAAAACCTGCTGACCCACGTGCGTCTGAACACGGATCCTGTGCTCCACAGCTGGGGCAGCCCCCTCCTCCTGATCCTGCAGGCCACCAGACCTGAGCAGTGACAGACTCCCGCGGCCATGAAGGCCGCTCTCTCTCTCTCTGGCCACGCTCACCCCTGCTATCACCTTAAGAGCCACCAGACCGACTTCGGTGGGAGAATTTGCTCAACAGCCGCTGTCCTTCCCACACAGGCATCAGGACCCCACCTGACTAAGGTCTATATACTTCACGCCGCTGCCCAGATCATCTTTGTGCAGAAACACTCTGGGCATGTTACTCCCCTCCTCAAAAATCTCCAGTGGCTGCCTGTCAACCTACGAATCAAGCAAAAACTCCTCACTCTCGGCTTCAAGGCTGTCCATCACCTCACCCCCTCCTACCTCACCTCCCTTCTCTCCTTCTCCAGCCCAGCCCGCACCCCCTGCTCCTCTGCCACTCACCTCCTCACTGTACCTCGTTCTCGCCCGTCCCGCCATCGACCCCCTGCCCACATCCTTCCCCTGGCCTGGAATGCCCTCCCTCCACACATCCGCCAAGCTCGCTCTCTTCCTCCCTTCAAAGTCCTCCTGAGAGCTCACCTCCTCCAAGAGGCCTTCCTGCACTGAGCCCCCTTTTTCCTCTCCTCCTCCCCATCCCCCCACCCTACCTCCTTCCCCTCCCCACAGCACCTGTATATGTTTGTACAGATTTTTTACTCTATTTATTTTACTTGTACATATTTACTATTCTATTTATTTTGTTAATGACGTGCATCTAGCTTTATTTGTATTTGTTCTGACGACTTGACACCTGTCCACATGTTTTGTTTTGTTGTCTGTCTCCCCCTTCTAGGCTGTGAGCCGGTTGTTGGGTAGGGCCCGTCTCTATTTGTTGCCAACTTGTACTTCCCAAGCGCTTAGTACAGTGCTCTGCACATAGTAAGCGCTCAATAAATATGATTGATTGATTGATTGATTGAATGATTGATTGAATGAATGAATGAATAATTATTGAGGATGAAATGTAGGTGGCATTTCAGGATTCTGGGGGGAAGTTTCCTTAAAAAGAGCTTCAGACAGACAGATGGTAGGAGACACTCCCCAGACAGAGAATAATAATAATAATAATGATAGTATTTGTTGATTTCTAAGAGGTGGAGACCCAAATATTCTCATAGTAAAGATGGTATTTGTTAAGCGCTTGCTTCGTGCCAAGCACTGGGCCAAGCACTGGGGTAGAGACAATCAGATCAGTCACTGTTCCAGTCATTCATTCATTCAATTGTATTTATTGAGCGCTTACTGTGTGCAGAATACTGTACTAAGCGCTTGGGAAGTACAAGTTGGCAACGTATAGAGACGGTCCCTACCCAACAACGGGCTCACAGTCTAGAAGGGGGTGACAGACAACAAAACAAAACTTGTGGGCAGGTGTCAAGTCGTCGGAACAGAAAGAATTAAAGCTAAATGCACATCGTTAACAAAATAAATAGAATAGTAAATGTGTACAAGTAAAATAGAGTAATAAATCTGTACAAACATATATACAGGTGCTGTGGGGAGGGGATGGAGGTAGGGCTGGGGGAATGGGGAAGAGGGGAGGAGGAGAGGAGGAGTCCCCCCCCGGGGTTCCCAGTCTAAGGAGGAGGGAGATGGGCATCGAATCCCCATTTTACATATGAGGAAACTGAGGCCCAGAGAAGTGAAGAGTCTTGCCCAACAGCTGACATGCGGCAGAGCCGCCATTAGAACCCAGGTCCCCTGACTCATTCTGGGAGAAAGGGGCATGGCTTCAGGGGTGGCGGGTGGAATACAGTACCTAAATATGTATATATGTTTGTACATATTTATTACTCTATTTATTTATTTATTTATTTTGCTTGTAACATATCTATTCTATTTATTTTATTTTGTTAATCTGTTTGGTTTTGTCCTCTGTCTCCCCCTTCTAGACTGTGAGCCCACTGTTGGGTAGGGACCGTCTCTATATGTTGCCAACTTGTACTTACCAAGCGCTTAGTACAGCACTCTGCACACAGAAGGGCTCAATAAATATGATTGATTGATTGATATGTTGCCAACTTGTACTTCCCAAGCGCTTAGTACAGTGCCCTGCACACAGTAAGCGCTCAATAAATACAGTTCTAATTATTTTATTTTGTTAATATGTTTTGTTTTGTTGTCTCTAGACTGTGAGCCCGCTGTTGGGTAGGGACCGTCTCTATACATTGCCAACTTGTACTTCCCAAGGGCTTAGTACAGTGCCCTGCACACAGTAAGCGCTCAATAAATATGGTTCTAATTATTTTATTTTGTTAATACGTTTTGTTTTGTTGTCTCTAGACTGTGAGCCCGCTGTTGGGTAGGGACCGTCTCTATACGTTGCCAACTTATACTTCCCAAGGGCTTAGTACAGTGCCCTGCACACAGTAAGCGCTCAATAAATATGGGTCTAATTATTTTATTTTGTTAATACGCTTTGTTTTATTGTCTCTAGACTGTGAGCCCGCTGTTGGGTAGGGACCGTCTCTATATGTTGCCAACTTGGACTTCCCAAGCGCTTAGTACAGTGCTCTGCACACAGTAAGTGCTCAATAAATGATTGATTGATTGATTGATTGATTGACTCCCAGAGGCAGCAGGCATTTCGTCTGAGGTGGAGGGATTTCCTCAGTCGGAACGTGGTCCCCAACTTGCAGAGGCTGCTGGGGACAGGGTGGGTTGGAGGGGGAGTCATTCATTCATTCAATCGTATTTATTGAGCGCTTACTGTGTGCAGAGCACCAAATACGATTGATGATAAATGCGATTGATGGTGAGAGAGACGGGGATCATAGAAAGCTAAGATGGCGAGGGACCTCTCTTCCCTTCCTCACCTCGCTGCTCTCCTACTCCAACCCAGCTGCGCACTTCACTCCCCTGATGCCAACCTCCTCACTGTCCCTCCGTCTCGTCCATCTCGCCGCCGACCCCTCTCCCACGTCCTGCCTCTGGCCTGGAACATCCTTCAATCAATCAATCAATCAATCGTATTTATTGAGCGCTTACTGTGTGCAGAGCACTGGACGAAGCGCTTGGGAAGTCCAAGTTGGCAACGCATAGAGACGGTCCCTACCCAGCAGTGGGCTCACAGTCATCATCAATCATCATCATCATCAATCGTATTTATTGAGTGCTTACTATGTGCAGAGCACTGTACTAAGCGCTTGGGAAGGACAAATTGGCAACATATAGAGACAGTCCCTACCCAACAGTGGGCTCACAGTCTAAAAGGGGGAGACAGAGAACAAAGCCAAACATACTAACAAAATAAAATAAATAGAATAGATATGTACAAATAAATTAAATAAATTAAAGAGTGGGCTCACAGTCTTCCTCCTCAAATCCCACAGACGATGACTCGCCCCATCTTCAAAGCCTTATTGAAGGCCCATCTCCTCCAAGAGGCCTTCCCTGACTAAACCCTCCTTTCCTCTTCTCCCACTCCCTTCTGCTCCACCCTGACTTGCTCCCTTTATTCATCCCCCCTCCCAGCCCCACACCACTTATGTCCAGATCTGTCATTTTTTAAATTTCTATTAATGTCTGTCTTCCCCCCTCAAGACTGTAAGCTCACTGTGGGCAGGCAATATGCTTGTTATAGTGCACTCTTCCAAGTGATTAGTCCAGGGCTCAGCATGCAGTACGCGCTCAATAAATATGATTTTTAGCCTGTGAGCCCACTGTTGGGTAGGGACTGTCTCTATATGTTGCCAATTTGTACTTCCCAAGCGCTTAGTACAGTGCTCTGCACATAGTAAGTGCTCAATAAATACGATTGATGATGATAATGATGATCAGGCCTTCCCTGACTGAGCCCTCCTTTCCTCTTCTCCCACTCCCTTCTGCTCCACCCTGACTCGCTCCCTTTATTCATCCCCCCTCCCAGCCCCACACCCCTTATGTCCCGATCTGTCATTTTTTGAATTTCTATTAATGTCTGTCTTCCCCCCTCAAGGCTGTAAGCTCACTGTGGGCAGGGAATATGTTTGTTATAGTGTACTCTTCCAAGTGATTAGTCCAGGGCTCAGCATGCAGTACGCGCTCAATAAATATGATTTTTAGACTGTGAGCCCACTGTTGGGTAGGGACTGTCTCTATATGTTGCCAATTTGTACTTCCCAAGCACTTAGTACAGTGCTCTGCACATAGTAAGTGCTCAATAAATACGATTGATGATGATAATGATGATGATCAGGCCTTCCCTGACTAAACCCTCCTTTCCTCTTCTCCCACTCCCTTCTGCTCCACCCTGACTTGCTCCCTTTATTCATCCCCCCTCCCAGCCCCACACCCCTTATGTCCAGATCTGTCATTTTTAAAATTTCTATTAATGTCTGTCTTCCCCCCTCAAGACTGTAAGCTCACTGTGGGCAGGGAATATGTTTGTTATAGTGTACTCTTCCAAGTGATTACTCCAGGGCTCAGCACGCAGTAGGCGCTCAATAAATATGATCAACTGACTGACTGATCCTGACAGACAGAGATCTCCACCGATGAGCTCTCACCTCAAGCAGCGTGGCTTAGTGGAAAGAGCCCGGGCTTGGGAGTCAGAGGCCCTGGGTTCAAATCCTGGCTCCGCCAGTTGTCAGCTGTGTGACTTTGGGCAAGTCACTTCACTTCTCTGGGCCTCAATCAATTGATCGTATTTATTGAGCGCTTACTGTGCTCAGAGCACTGTACTAAGCGCTTGGGAAGTACAAGTTGGCAACATATAGAGACAGTCCCTACCCAACAGTGGGCTTACAGTCTAAAAGACCTCATCTGTTAAATGGGGATCAAGACAGTGAGCCCCAAGTGGGACAACCTGAAAACCTTGTATCTACCCCAGCTCTTAGAACAGCGCTTGGCACATAGTAAGCGCTTAACAGATACCATTATTATTATTTTGTCCCGACACCCGGTGATCAGGATCCTGCTCACCTAGAGAATGACAAGTCCTTCCAAAGCTCACTATCCCAGGATTGGAGCGATTCCGGAGAATTGGCACGTAGACCCCCTCCCTCCTGGGTCTCTCATTGGCTATGGTTTAGGCGTCAGCGGCGGGGGTGACGGGGAGGAGAGGTGGGGGAGCAGGGGAGGGGGACAATCCATTGTCACCAGGAATGCTAGAATTTGGATCCATCCCGAGATTCTGGAATGCTACCTCCCTGCCACCCACCTCCCCCGGGTCTGGGATTATTCCGTCAGTCACCTGCCGGGACATGGGATCACTGGGATGGGCCCATTTTGAAGAAAGTGGATAGAACCCAGGCCTTGGATTCAGAAGGACCTGGGTTCTAATCTCAGCCTTGCCATTTGTCTGCTGTGGGACCTTGGTCAAATCATCATCATCATCAATCGTATTTATTGAGCGCTTACTATGTGCAGAGCGCTGTACTAAGCGCTTGGGAAGTACAAATTGGCAACATATAGAGACGGTCCCTACCCAACAGTGGGCTCACAGTCTAAAAGACTGGTCAAATCACTTCTCTTCTCCGGGCCTCAGTCCCCTCATCTGTAAACTGGGGATTGAGACGGTGAGCACCATGTGTGACAGGGACTGAGTCCAACCTGATTAGTCTTCCAGACTGTGAGCCCACTGTTGGGTAGGGACCGTCTCTATATGTTGCCAACTTGTATTTCCCAAGCGCTTAGTACAGTGCTCTGCACGCAGTGAGCGCTCAATAAATACGATTGATTGATTGATTGATCTACCCCAGTGGCTGACACATAGTAAGTGCTTAACAAATAGCATTTCAAAACCAAAAAAGATAAGCAATCAATCAATCAATCAATCGTATTTATTGAGCGCTTACTGTGTGCAGAGCACTGTACTAAGCGCTTGGGAAGTACAAGTTGGCAACATATAGAGACAGTCCCTACCCAACAGTGGGCTCACGGTCTAAAAGTGGGCTCACAGTCTGAAAGCAGACAGAAGACCCCCAACCCGGAGCTCCAGAGGGCAAAGCTGAAGAAGGAGCATGGCTCAGTGGAAAAAGCCCAGGCTTTGGAGTCAGAGGTCATGGGTTCAAATTCCGGCTTCGCCACTTGTCAGTTGTGTGACTTTGGGCAAGTCATTTCACTTCTCTTTCACTCATTTCACTTAGTTAAGCAGCGTGGCTCAGCGGAAAGAGCTCGGGCTTTGGAGTCGGAGGTCATGGGTTCGTGGGTTCAAATCCCCGCTCTGCCAATTGTCAGCTGGGCGACTTTGGGCAAGTCACTTCACTTCTCTGTGCCTCAGTTACCTCATCTGTAAAATGGGGATTAAGACTGTGAGTCCCCCGTGGGACAACCTGATCACCTTGTAATCTCTCCAGCGCTTAGAACAGTGCTTTGCACATAGTAAGCGCTTAATAAATGCCATTATTATTATTATTATTCTCTGGGCCTCAGTGACCTCATCTGTAAAATGGGGATGAAGACTACGAGCCCCCATTGTGGGACAACCTGATCACCTTGTAATCTCCCCAGTGCTTAGAACAGTGCTTGGCACATAGTAAGCGCTTAATAAATGCCATTATTATTATTATTATTATTCTCTGGGCCTCAGTGACCTCATCTGTAAAATGGGGATGAAGGCTGCGAGCCCCCATTGTGGGACAACCTGATCACCTTGTAACCTCTCCAGTGCTTAGAACAGTGCTTGGCACATAGTAAGCGCTTAATAAATGCCATTATTATTATTATTATTTTTCTCTGGGCCTCAGTGACCTTATCTGTAAAATGGGGATGAAGACTACGAGCCCCCATTGTGGGACAACCTGATCACCTTGTAACCTCCCCAGTGCTTAGAACAGTGCTTGGCACATAGTAAGCGCTTAATAAATGCCATTATTATTATTATTATTATTATTATTCTCTGGGCCTCAGTGACCTCATCTGTAAAATGGGGATGAAGACTGCGAGCCCCCACTGTGGGACAACCTGATCACCTTGTAACCTCCCCAGTGCTTAGAACAGTGCTTGGCACATAGTAAGCGCTTAATAAATGCCATCATTATGATTATTACCTCAAGGATTCAGTCTCTCATCCGCGCCTCTCTACTCCATCGCTGCTTCTGGGAACCCCCCCAGAAGAAAGGTGCAGCAAAACCTCCCCCCTTCCTCCTGAGCCCCACAGGAGGCTTCCAAACAGCTCTTTCATCACTGAATTAGTGATATTTATTGAGCGCTTGGGAGAGTATGTAGAACTGGTAGACCTCAGGAGCTTACTGTTAACTATGTGGCACTTAGTAAGCGCTTACTAAGTGCTGGAGAAGCGGCGTGACTTTGTGGAAAGAGCACTGGCTTGGGAGTCAGAGGATGTGGGTTCTAATCCCGCCTCTGCCCCGTCTGCTGTGTGACCTTGGGCAAGTCACTTCACTTCTCTGTGCCCCAACGACCTCATCTGTAAAATGGGAATTAAAAGTGTGAGCCCCACATGGGACAACCTGATTACCCTGTGTCTACTCCAGTGCTTAGAACAGTGCTTGGCACATAATAAGCACTTAATGCCATCATTATTATTAGGACAATCATTATTGTTATTATCATTACTGTTATTATTAAATCACCGCAAATAATAATAATAATGACGGCATTTGTTAAGCGCTTACTATGTGCAAAGCACTGTTCTAAGCGCTGGGGAGGTTACAAGGTGATCAGGTTGTCCCACGGGGGGCTCACAGTCTTAATCCCCATTTTACAGATGAGGGAACTGAGGCACAGAGAAGTGAAGTGACTTGCCCAAACTCACACAGCTGACAAGTGGTGGAGCCGGGATTTGAACCCATGACCCGTGACTCTAAAGCCCAGGCTCTTTCCACTGAGCCACACTGCTTCTCCTAATGCCTAATGCTCCTAAATGCCACTTCACTTCTCAGTGCCTCAGTTTCCTCATCTGTAAAATGGTGATTCAATTGCCATTCTCCCCCTACTTAGACTGTAAGCCCCTGGCTAGGGCCACTTCACTTCTCGGTGCCTCAGTTTCCTCATCTGTAAAATGGGGATTCAATAGCTGTTGTCCCTCCTACTTAGACTGTAAGCCCCTGGCTAGGGCCACTTCACTTCTCGGTGCCTCAGTTTCCTCATTTGTAAAATGGGGATTCAATAGCTGTTGTCCCTCCTACTTAGACTGTAAGCCCCTGGCTAGGGCCACTTCACTTCTCGGTGCCTCAGTTTCCTCATCTGTAAAATGGGGATTCAATAGCTGTTGTCCCTCCTACTTAGACTGTGAGCCCCTGTTGGACGGGGACTGTGTGTGACCCGATCATCTTATATCTACCCCAGTGCTTGGCACATAGTAAGCGCTTAACAAACAGCACGGTTATTCTTATTCAAACAGCCAGCTGGGCTCTTTGAAGAGAAGTGACTTGCTCAAGGTCACAAAGCAGACAAGCGAGAAAGCCAAATTGTACTTTCCAAGTGCTTAGTTCAGTGCTCTGCACACAGTAAGCGCTCAATAAATACGACTGAATGAATGAAGAAGACCGAGCATGGGCTTGGGAGCCAGAGGTCACGGGTTCTAATCCTGCCTCTGCCACTTGCCTGCTGTGGGGCCTTGGACAAATCACTTTACTTCCCTTTGCCTCAGTTCCCTCATCCGTAAAGTGGGGATTGAAACTGTGAGCTCCACGTGGGGCAGGGACTGCGTCCGACCTGATCAACTTGCATCTATCCTCGTGCTTTTTTATTTTTTGATGGCATTTATTAAGCGCTTACTATGTGCAAAGCACTGTTCTAAGCGCTGGGGAGGTTACAAGGTGATCAGGTTGCCCACGGGGGGCTCACAGTCTTAATCCCCATTTTACAGATGAGGTAACTGAGGCACAGAGAAGTTAAGCGACTTGCCCAAAGTCACACAGCTGACATTGGTGGAGCCTGGATTCGAACCCATGACCCCTAACTCCAAAGCCCATGCCCTTTCCACTGAGCCACACTGCTTCTCGTGCTTAGAACAGTGCTTGGCATGCAGTCAGTGCTTAGCGAGTACCATAATTAGTATTATTAGTTTTGTTATCCCCACTGACGGCCAAGGTGAAAAACCGCTCTCGTCCCCTAGAATTGCCCAGCCGGGAAAACACTTCTTTATTTTAATAATGATTCTAATAATAATTTTAATAATGATAATAATAACGGCATTTATTAAGCGACTGTCTTTGACCCAATTGGGTTGCATCCACCCCAACGCTAGGACAGTGCCTGCCGTATAGTAAGCGCGTAACAAATTTCTTTATTATTAAGTGGCGCGGCCGGGATTAGAACCCAGAGCTGTAGCCCCCCTCGTCTCCGTCCCCACAAGTGCGGCCCCCCAAACGAATGAGCAGAGACAGGAAGGAGGCGAGGAAGCACCCTCCCTTCATTTTATTAGGGGGAGCGTGCTCTCTGATGCTGAGGGGGATTTGGGGGGGATTACAAGCACAGAGGGGTGGAAAAGGGGGCAACAGTAGCACAGTTCCTGGACAGGGAGATGGGGGGGGCGTCCAGCCTTCAACCGCTGTGGTGGGGGGCAGTGGGTGGAGGGTAGTTGGCCCAGTTGGCGGTGGACGGCCATCCGGCTGACGCCTTCAGGAGTTGGCTTCCTGGTTGTCCAGAACGAGCACCTGCAATGCAGAAGAAGGAGGCCGAGGTGGGCGGCGGGCCACGGCGAGGATCAATTCCCAATCTCCGACCCCTTCCCATCATCATCATCATCATCAATCGTATTTATTGAGCGCTTACTATGTGCAGAGCACTGTACTAAGCGCTTGGGAAGTCCAAATTGGCAACATCTAGAGACAGTCCCTACCCAACAGTGGGCTCACAGTCTAAAAGGGGGAGACAGAGACCAAACATACTAACAAAATAAAATAAATAGAATAGATATGTATAAATAAATTAAATAAATAAATAGAGTCAAAAATATGTACAAACATATATCCATATATACAGGTGCTGTGGGGAAGGGAGGGAGGTAAGATGGGGGGATGGAGAGGGGGATGAGGGGGAGAGGAAGGAAGGGGCTCAGTCTGGGAAGGCCTCCTGGAGGAGGTGAGCTCTCAGCAGGGCCTTGAAGGGAGGAAGACAGCTAGCTTGGCGGAGGGGCAGAGGGAGGCCATTCCAGGCCCGGGGGATGACGTGGGCCGGGGGTCGATGGCGGGACAGGCGAGAGCGAGGTACGGTGAGGAGATCAGCGGTGGAGGAGCGGAGGGTGCGGGCTGGGCAGGAGAAGGAGAGAAGGGAGGTGAGGTAGGAGGGGGCAAGGGGATGGACGGCCTTGAAGCCCAGGGTGAGGAGTTTCTGCCTGATGCGCAGATTGATTGGTAGCCACTGGAGATTTTTGAGGAGATTTTCCCATGTCCTATCTCGAGCCTGGAATTCCCTCCCTCCTATATGTATATACTTTTAGACTGTGAGCCCACTGTTGGGTCCCTACTGTCTCTATATGTTGCCAACTTGTACTTCCCAAGCGCTCAGTCCAGTGCTCTGCACATAGTAAGCGCTCAATAAATATGATTGATGATGATGATGATGATGATGTATATATTTTTTACTCTATCAATCAATCAATCGTATTTATTGAGCGCTTACTGTGTGCGGGGCACTGCACTAAGCGCTTGGGAAGTCCAAGTTGGCAACGTATAGAGACAGTCCCTACCCAACAGCGGGCTCACAGTCTAAAAGGGGGAGACGGAGAACAGAACCAAACGTACTAACAAAATAAAATAAATAGAATAGATATGTACAGGTAAAATAAACAAATAAATAAATAGAGTAATAAATCATCATCATCAATTGTATTTATTGAGCGCTTACTATGTGCAGAGCACTGCACTAAGCGCTTGGGAAGTCCAAGTTGGCAACATATAGAGACAGTCCCTACCCTACAGCGGGCTCACAGTCTAAAAGGGGGAGACGGAGAACAGAACCAAACATCCTAACAAAATAAAATAAATAGAATAGATATGTACAGGTAAAATAAACAAATAAATAAATAGAGTAATAAATCATCATCATCAATCGTATTTATTGAGCGCTTACTATGTGCAGAGCACTGCACTAAGCGCTTGGGAAGTCCAAGTTGGCAACATATAGAGACAGTCCCTACCCAACAGTGGGGTCACAGTCTAAAAGGGGGAGACAGAGAACAAAACCAAACATCCTAACAAAATAAAATAAATAGAATAGATATGTACAGGTAAAATAAATAGAGTAATAAATATGTACAAACATATATACATATATACAGGTGCTGTGGGGAAGGGAAGGAGGTAAGATGGGGGGATGGAGAGGGGGACGAGGGGGAGAGGAAGGAAGGGGCTCAGTCTGGGAAGGCCTCCTGGAGGAGGTGAGCTCTCAGTAGGGCCTTGAAGGGAGAAAGAGAGCGAGCTTGGCGGATGGGCAGAGGGAGGCCATTCCGGGCCCGGGGGAGGACGTGGGCCGGGGGTCGATGGCGGGATGGGCGAGAACGAGGTACGGTGAGGAGATTAGCGGCGGAGGAGCGGAGGGTGCGGGCTGGGCTGGAGAAGGATATGTATTTTACTTGTACATATCTATTCTATTTATTTTATTTTGTTAGTATGCTTAGTTTTGTTCTCTGTCTCCCCCTTTTAGACTGTGAGCCCACTGTTGGGTAGGGACTGTCTCTATATGTTGCCAACTTGTACTTCCCAAGTGCTTAGTACAGTGCTCTGCACACAGTAAGCGCTCAATAAATACGATTGATTGATTGATTGATTGATTGATTGATCTGACAGACAGTGACTCTCCCCTGCTTCAAAGCCTTATCAAATTCCCATCTCCTCCAAGAGGCCTTCCCTGACTAAGCCCCCCTTTCCTCTTCTCCATCACCCTGACTTGCTCCCTTTATTCATCCCCCTCCCAGCCCCACACCACTTCTGTCCCTATCTGTCATTTATTTCTTTCCATTCATATCTGTCTCCCCTTCTAGACTGTAAGCTCACTGTGGGCAGGGAATGTGTCTGCTTGTTGTTATAGTGTACTCTCCCAAGGTCTTAGTACAGTACTTTGCACACAGTATGGACTCAATAAATACAACTGAATGAATGAATGAAACCCCCAGGAGGGTGACAGGGGCTCCCTTTAGACTGTCAGCTTGTTGCGGGCAGGGAATGTGTCTACCAACTCTGTTGTAGTCTGCTGTGTGACCTTGGGCAAGTCACTTAACTTCTCTGAGCCTCAGTTCCCTCATCTGTAAAATGGGGATTAAAACTGTGAGCCCCATGTGGGACAACCTCATCGCCTTGTATCCCCCCAGCGCTTAGAACAGTGCTTTGCACATAGTAAGCGCTTAACAAATGCCATTATTATTATTATTATTATTATTCTCCTGAGCTCTTAGTACAGTGCTCTGCACACAGCAGGCGCTCAATAAATACAGGTGATTGACAGAGTGCAAGCTTGTTACGGGCAGGGAATGTGTCTATGAACTCTGTTGTAATGATGGTATTTGCTAAGTGCTTACTATGTGCAAAACACTGTTCTAAGCACTGGGGGGTCACAAGGTGATCAGGTTGTCCCACGTGGGGCTCACAGTCTTAATCCCCATTTTTACAGATGAGGGAACTGAGGCACAGAGAAGTTAAGTGACTCGCCCAAAGTCACACAGCTGACAATCGGCGGAGCCGGGATTTGAACCCATGACCTCTGCTCTGTACAAAGTAAGCGCTCAGTAAATATGATTGATTGATTCTGCTTCCCAGCCACTCCCTAAGTCTCTCCTGAGCGACCCATCCCTCCATCCCAGGAGAGGGGATCTAGCAGGGTGGGGTGGGGAATCATTCATTCATTCAGTCATATTTATTGAGCGCTTACTGTGTGCAGAGCACTGGACTAAGCGCTTGGGAAGTACAAGTCGGCAACATATAGAGACGGTCCCTACCCAACAACGGGCTCACAATCTAGTAGGAGGGAGATGGACGACAAAACAAAACAAGGAGACAGGCATGCGGAGTGGGTGAGTGCGGGAAGCTGAGAAGCAGCATGGCCTAATGGAAAAAGCCCAGGGAGTCAGAAGGACCTGGGTTCTAATCCCCCTTTTCTGCTGTGTGACCTTGGATGAGTCACTTCACTTCTCTGTGCTTCAGTTCCCTCATCTGCCAAATGGGGATGAAGACTGTGAGCCTCATGTGGGACAGCACTGTCCTCTCCCCCTTCTCCCCCTCCCCATCCCCCCGCCTTACCTCCTTCCCCTCCCCACAGCACCTGTATATATGTTTGTGTGTATTAATTACTTTATTTATTTTACTTGTACACATTTATTCTATTTATTTTATTTGGTTGATATGTTTTGTTTTGTTGTCTGTCTCCCCCTTCTAGCCTGTGGGCCCGCTGTTGGGCAGGGACCGTCTCTAGATGTTGCCAACTTGGACTTCCCAAGCACTTAGTCCAGTGCTCTGCATACAGGGAGCGCTCAATAAATGCGAATGAAAGCCCTACTGAGAGCTCACCTCCTCCAGGAGGCCTTCCCAGACTGAACCCCCTCCTTCCTCTCCCCCTCCTTCCCCTCCCCATCCCCCCACCTTACCTCCTTCCCCTCCCCACAGCACCTGTATATATGTTTGTCCGTATTTATTACTCTATTTTACTTGTACATATTCTATTTATTTTATTTGGTTAATATGTTTTGTTTTGTCGTCTGTCTCCCCCTTCTAGACTGTGAGCCCGCTGTTGGGTAGGGACCGTCTCTAGATGTTGCCGACTTGGACTTCCCAAGCGCTTAGTCCAGTGCTCTGCACACAGTAAGCGCTCAATAAATACAATTGAACGAATTAATGAAAGCCCTACTGAGAGCTCACCTCCTCCAGGAGGCCTTCCCAGACTGAGCCCCCTCCTTCCCCTCCCCCCTCCACCTTACCTCCTTTCCCTCCCCACAGCACCTGTATATATGTTTGTACGTATTTATTACTCTATTTATTTATTTATTTTGCTTGCACATATTTATTCTATTTATTTTATTTGGTCAATATGTTTTGTTTTGTTGTCTGTCTCCCCCTTCTAGACTGCGAGCCCGCTGTCGGGTAGGGACCGTCTCTAGATGTTGCCGACTTGGACTTCCCAAGCACTTCGTCCAGTGCTCTGCACACAGTAAGCGCTCAATAAATCATCATCATCATCGATCGTATTTATCGTGTGCAGAGCACTGGACTAAACGCTTGGGAAGTACAAGTTGGCAACACATGGAGACGGTCCCTACCCAACAACGGGCTCGCGGTCTAGAAATCTAGACTCGCAGTCTAGAAATCTAGAGTCTAGAGATCAGTCTTGCATCTACCCCAGCGCTTAGTAAAGTGCCTGGCACATAGTAAGCGCTGAACAAATACTGTTAAAAAACAAAATAGACAGTTTTACCAGCAACTTCACCAGCTCGGCTTTGTTCTGCGGGTCCAGGTGATCGATGCAGGACTTGAGCTCAGCCAGGGCCCGCTTGGCATTGGAGTTGACACTGTAAGGGGCCAGGGGCCCCCCTAACACTTCATCCAGGCTGCCCACCAGCAAGGTTTGAAGGAACTCCATGAAAAACTCATTGCCTGAAGCCACTCCTGGAATCCAAAATAATAATCGTTGTGGTAATAATAATAATAATAAGAAGAAGATGGCATTTATTAAACGCTTACTATGTGCAAAGCACCATTCTAAGCGCTGACAAGGTGATCAGGTTGTCCCCTGGGGGGCTCACAGTCTTCCTCCCCATTTTAATAATAATGATAATAATAATGGCATTTATTAAGCGCTTACTATGTGCAAAGCACCATTCTAAGCGCTGACAAGGTGATCAGGTTGTCCCCTGGGGGGCTCACAGTCTTCATCCCCATTTTAATAATAATAATAATAATAATAATAATAATAATAATGGCATTTATTAAGCGCTTACTATGTGCAAAGCACCATTCTAAGCGCTGTCAAGGTGATCAGGTTGTCCCCTGGGGGGCTCACAGTCTTCATCCCCATTTTAATAATAATAATAATAATAATAATAATAATGGCATTTATTAAGCGCTTACTATGTGCAAAGCACCATTCTAAGCGCTGACAAGGTGATGAGGTTGTCCCCTGGGGGGCTCACAGTCTTCCTCCCCATTTTAATAATAATGATAATAATAATAATGGCATTTATTAAGCACTTACTATGTGCAAAGCACCATTCTAAGCGCTGACAAGGTGATGAGGTTGTCCCCCGGGGGGCTCACAGTCTTCATCCCCATTTTAATAATAATAATAATAATAATAATAATAATAATAATAATAATGGCATTTATTAAGCGCTTACTATGTGCAAAGCACCATTCTAAGCGCTGACAAGGTGATCAGGTTGTCCCCCGGGGGGCTCACAGTCTTCATCCCCATTTTAATAATAATAATAATAATAATAATAATAATGACATTTATTAAGCACTTACTATGTGCAAAGCACCATTCTAAGCGCTGACAAGGTGATCAGGTTGTCCCCTGGGGGGCTCACAGTCTTCCATCCCCATTTTAATAACAATAATAATAATAATAATAATAATAATAATGGCATTTATTAAGCACTTACTATGTGCAAAGAACCATTCCAAGCACTGACAAGGTGATCAGGTTGTCCCCCGGGGGGCTCACAGTCTTCATCCCCATTTTAATAATAATAATAATAATAATAATAATAATGGCATTTATTAAGCACTTACTATGTGCAAAGCACCATTCTAAGCGCTGACAAGGTGATCAGGTTGTCCCCTGGGGGGCTCACAGTCTTCCATCCCCATTTTAATAACAATAATAATAATAATAATAATAATGGCATTTATTAAGCACTTACTATGTGCAAACCACCATTCTAAGCACTGACAAGGTGATCAGGTTGTCCCCTGGGGGGCTCACAGTCTTCATCCCCATTTTAATAACAATAACAATAATAATAATAATAATAATAATAATAATAATAATAATAATGGCATTTATTAAGCACTTACTATGTGCAAAGCACCATTCTAAGCGCTGACAAGGTGATCAGGTTGTCCCCTGGGGGGCTCACAGTCTTAATCCCCATTTTAATAACAATAATAATAATAATGGCATTTATTAAGCGCTTACTATGTGCAAAGCACCATTCTAAGCGCTGACAATGTGATCAGGTTGTCCCCTGGGGGGCTCACAGTCATCATCCCCATTTTAATAATAATAATAATAATAATAATGGCATTTATTAAGCACTTACTATGTGCAAAGCACCATTCTAAGCGCTGACAAGGTGATCAGGTTGTCCCCTGGGGGGCTCACAGTCTTCATCCCCATTTTAATAACAATAATAATAATAATAATAATGGCATTTATTAAGCACTTACTATGTGCAAAGCACTGTTCTAAGCGCTGGGGCGGTTACAAGGTGATCTGGTTGTCCCACAGGGGGCTCACAGTCTTCATCCCCATTTTCCAGATGAGGGAACTGAGGCCCAGAGAAGTGAAGTGACTTGCCCAAAGTCACCCAGCTGACAATTGGCGGAGCCGGGATTCGAACCCATGACCTCTGACTCCAAAGCCCAGGCTCGTTCCACTGAGCCACTTGTTAAGTGGGGTGGATGCAAGCAGATTGGGTTGGACGCAGGTTCCTGCCCCACACGGAGCTCACAATCTTAATCATACAGATGAGGTAACAGAGAAGTGAAGTGACTTACCCAAGGTCACACAGCAGACAAGTGGCAGAGCTGGAATTAGAACCCAGGCCCTTCTGACTCTCGGGCCCATGCTCTATCCGCCAGGTCATGCTGCTTAATAATAATTAAATGTGTTAAGCGCTTACTATGTGCCAAGCGCTGTCCTAGTCACTGGGGCAGATATGGCTTAGTGGCAAGAGCACTTCTTCTAGACTGTAAGCCCGCTGTTGGGTAGGGACCGTCTCTATATGTTGCCAACTTGGACTTCCCAAGCGCTTAGTACAGTGCTCTGCACACAGTAAGCACTCAATAAATACGATTCAATGAATGAATGAATGAAAGAGCCCGGGCTCGGGAGTCAGGGGTCGTGGGTTCTAATTCCAGCTCCGCCACTTATCAGCTGTGTGGCTTTGGACAAGTCACTTCAATCAATCAATCAATCGCATTTATTGAGCGCTTACTGTGTGCAGAGCACTGGACTAAGCCCTTGGGAAGTACAAGTTGGCAACTTCACTTCTCTGTGCCTCAGTTACCTCATCGGTAAAATGGGGATGAAGACTTTGAGCCCCGCGTGGGACAACCTGATCACCTTGTAATCTCCCCAGAGCTTAGAACAGTGCTTTGCACATAGTAAGCGCTTAATAAATGCCATCATTAGTATTATTATTATCAACTGTGTGACTCTGGGCAAGTCACTTCACTTCTCTGTGCCTCAGTGACCTCATCTGTAAAATGGGGAGGAAGACTGTGAGCCCCTCATGGGACAACCTGAGTACCTTGTATCTACCCCAGCATTTAGAACAGTGCTTGACACATAGTAAGCACTTAACAAACACCAGCATTATTATTATTATAATACAAGTTAATCAGGTGTGACACAGTCCCTGTCCCATAAGGGGCTTCCATTTTAAATAATCCACTAGACTGTGAGCTCATTGTGGGCAGAAATGTGTCTGTTCATTGTTATACTGTGCTCTCCCAGGTGCTTAGTACAGTGCTTTGCACACAGTAAGCGCCCAATAAATATGATTGAATGAATGAATGAATCTACTGTGAATGAAGTACTGGATTGAGCACTTGGGAAAGAACAATAGAGATGATAGTACAGTGCTAAGCGCTTAGTACAGTGCTAAGCGCTTAGTACAGTGCTCTGCCCATAGTAAGCGCTCAATAAATACGATTGATGATGATGATAACAATAATAATAATATTTGTTAAGCACTTACTATGTGTCAAGCACTGTTCTAATTGCTGGGGCAGATACAAGTTAATTCATTCATTCATTCAATCATATTTATTGAGCACTTACTGTGTGCAGAGCACTGTACTAAGCACTTGGGAAATACAAGTTGGCAACATATAGAGACGGTCCCTACCCAACAGCAGGCTCACAGTCTAGAAGTTAACAAATGCCATTATTATTATTATTATTATATAAGTGACTTGCCCAAAGTCACACAGCTGACAATTGGCAGAGCTGGGATTTGAACCCATGACTTCTGACTCCAAAGCCCGGGCTCTTTCCACTGAGCCACACTATCAGGTTGGACTCAGTCCCTGTCCCACATGGGGCTCACAGTCTAAGTAATCTACTGTGAACAGAGTAATAATAATAATGGCATTTATTAAGTGCTTACTATGTGCAAGGCACTGTTCTAAGCGCTGGGGAGGTTACAAGGTGATCAGGTTGTCCCCCGGGGGCTCACAGTCCCCATTAGTCCCCATTTTACAGATGAGGGAACTGAGGCACAGAGAAGTGAAGTGACTTGCCCAAAGTCACACAGCTGACAATTGGCAGAGCCGGGGTTCGAACCCATGACCTCTGACTCCAAAGCCCGGACTCTTTTCCACTGAGCCACGCTGCTTCTCTACTGTACTGTATTAAGCACCTGGAAGAGAACAGCTGAGTTAATAGACACCCCTCCCCCCCTTTTTCCTCTGCTCCTCCTCCCCTCCCCATCGCCCCCAATCAATCAGTCAATCAATCAATCGTATTTATTGAGCACTTACTGTGTGCAGAGCACTGTACTAAGCGCTTGGGAAGTACAAGTGAGCAACATATAGAGACAGTCCCTACCCAACAGTGGGCTCACAGTCCCCTCTGCCCTACCCCATTCCCCTCCCCACAGCACTTGTATATATTTGTACATATTTATTACTCTATTCATTTGATTAATGATGTGTATATATCTATAATTCTACTTATCTATTTTGATGGTATTGACGCCTACTTATTTTGTTTTGTTCTCTGTCTCCCCCTTCTAGACTGTGAGCCCGTTGTTGCGTAGGGACCATCTCTATCTGTTGCTGATTTGTACTTCCCAAGTGCTTAGTACAGTGCTCTGCACAGAGTAAGTGCTCAATAAATATGATTGAATGAATAGTAATAATAATAATGGCATTTATTAAGCGCTTACTACGTGCAAAGCACTGTTCTAAGCACTGGGGAGGTTACAAGGCAATCAGGTTGTCCCACGGGGGGTTCACAGTCATAATGATGGTACTTGTTAAGCGCTTCCTATGTTCAAGGCACTGTTCTGGGCACTGGGGGGATAGAGGGTGATCAGGTTGTCCCACGTGGGGCTCACAGTCTTCATCCCCATTTTACAGATGAGAGAACTGAGGCATAGTAAGGCGCTTAATGTGTGCCCCTTCTAGACTCTCCCCCTTCTAGACTGTGAGCCCACTGTTGGGTAGGGACCGTCTCTCTATGTTGCCAACTTGTACTTCCCAAGCGCTTAGTACAGTGCTCTGCACACAGTAAGCGCTCAATAAATACGATTGATTGATTGATTGATTCATCCCCATTTTGCCAATGAGGCCACTGAGGCCCAGAGAAGTGAAGTGACTTGCCCAAAGTCACATAGCTGACAAATGGCGGAGCCGGGATTTGAACCCAGGACCTCGGACTCCAAAGCCCGGGCTCTTTCCGCTGAGCCACACTGCTTCTCTATGAATGAGTGAAAGAAACAATTCTTGCCCTCAAGGAGCACACAGTCCTATGGGAACTAGAGGCAAGACAATGTTTACAGATAGGAGAAAGGTGGAAAAATGGATCTTAATCCCTTCTGTTCTCCCAGCAACCTCTTGAATTTCCCAGTCCGGCCCGGGCCAGAGATAAGGAGCCAAAAATAACTCTTTAATAATAATAATGGCATTTATTGAGCACTTACTATGTGCAAAGCACTGTTCTAAGCGCTGGGGAGGTTACAAGGTGATTAGGTTGTCCCACAGGGGGTTCACAGTCTTAATCCCCATTTTCCAGATGAGGTAACTGAGACACAGAGAAGTGAAGTGACTTGCCCAAAGTCACACAGCTGACAATTGGCAGAGCTGGGATTTGAACCCATGACCTCTGACTCCAAAGCCCAGGCTCTTTCCACTGAGCCACGCTGCTTCCCGTGGCTCCTCCCAACCCCACAGCATTTATGGGCATGGCCTCCTACTCTACATTTCCTCTCTCTGCAATTTATTTTAATATCCTTCTGCCCCTGTAGACTTTAACTCCTTTATTTATTTTTTTTTAATGGTATTTTCAAGTGTTTATTTTTTAATGGTATTTTCAAGTGTTTATTATGTTCCATTAGAGACCATAATTTATGTTCTATTAGAGAAGCAGCGTGGCTCAGTGGGAAGAGCCCGGGCTTTGGAGCCGGAGGTCGTGGGTTCGAATCCCGGCTCCGCCAATTGTCAGCTGGGTGACTTTGGGCGAGTCACTTCACTTCTCTGGGCCTCAGTTCCCTCATCTGGAAAATGGGGATGAAGACTGTGGGACAGCTTTATCACCTTGTAACCTCCCCAGTGCTTAGAACAGTGCTTTGCACATAGTAAGCGCTTAATAAATGCCATTATTATTGTTGTTATTATTATTATTATTATTATTATGTTTCAGGCATTGTACTCAGTGCTGGGGTAGATCAGCTCCTAGAACAGTGCTTGGCACCTAGTAAGCGCTTAACAAATACCACTATCCTCATCATCTTACAAGTAAATCAGGATGGTTTACTTGTTTGTAAACCATCCTGATTTACTTGTAAGATGATGAGGATAGTGGTATTTGTGTATTTGTTGTAAATATGTTTGTACATATTTATTATTCTATTTATTTATTTTACTTGTACATATCTATTCTATTTATTTTATTTTGTTAGTATGTTTGGTTTTGTTCTCTGTCTCCCCCTTTTAGACTGTGAGCCCACTGTTGGGTAGGGACCGTCTCTATATGTTGCCAACTTGGACTTCCCAAGCGCTTAGTCCAGTGCTCTGCACACAGTAAGCGCTCAATAAATATGATTGATTAAATATGTTGCCAACTTGTACCTCCCAAGCACTTAGTACAATGCTCTGCACACAGTAAGTGCTCAATAAATATGATTGATTGATTGATTAATGGATGGATGGATGCAGTCCCTGTCCCCCATGGGGCTCACAGCCTTAATCCCCATTTCACAGATGAGGGAACTGAGGAAGTGACTTGCCCGAGGTCACCCAAAAGACAAATGACAGAGCCGGGATTAATAATAATTATAGTATTTGTTAAGCACTTAACTATGTGCCAGACACTGTACTAAGCACTGGGGTGGATACAAGCAAATCGGGTTGGACACAGTCCTTGTCCCATGTGGGGGTCACAGTCTCAATCCGTATTTGACAGATGAGGTAACCGAGGCCCAGAGAAGTGAAGTGACTTGCCCAGGGTCACACAGCAGACAAGTGGCTGGATTAGAACCCATGACCTCCTGGCTCCCGAGCCTGTGCTCTATCCACTAGGCCGTGCTGCTTCTCTGTACTATTCATTCAATCATATTTATTTAGTGCTTACTGTGTGCTTCCTTCCTCTCCCCCTCGTCCCCCTCTCCATCCCCCCGTCTTACCTCCTTCCCTTCCCCACAGCACCTGTATATATGTATATATGCTTGTACATATTTATTACTCTATTTATTTATTTATTTTACTTGTACATATCTATTCTATTTATTTTATTTTGTTAGTATGTTCGGTTTTGTCTCCCCCTTTTAGACTGTGAGCCCACTGTTGGGTAGGGACTGTCTCTATAAGTTGCCAATTTGTACTTCCCAAGCGCTTAGTCCAGTGCTCTGCACACAGTAAGCGCTCAATAAATACGGTTGATGATGATGATGCAGAGCACTGTACTAAGCGCTGGCGATGTACAAGTTGGCAACATATAGAGACGGTCCCTCCCCGATCTCCCAGTAGTATGATTTAATTGATTAACTGATCTGAACAATGGGTTTTCAATATCCGTTCTCTCTCCTACTTAAAATGCAAACCCCGTGTGGGACAGGAGCCATGGCCAACCTGATTCCCTTGTATCTTGAGAAGTAGCGTGGCCCAGTGGAAAGAGCACGGGGTGGGAGTCAGAGGACCTGGGTTCTAATTCCAGCTCTGCCAGTTGCTTGCTGTGTGACCTTGGGCAAATCACTTACCTTCTCTGTGCCTCAGTTTTCCGGTTCTCCCTCCTATTTAGACTGCGAGCCCCATGCGAGAGAGGGACTGTGTCTGACCTAAATAACCCGTACAGTGTTTGGCACAAAGCAAACACTTAAGAAATATTATTAAAATGAAAAATCTACTACAGTGCCAGACACCCTCATTCATTCATCATCATCATCATCAATCGTATTTATTGAGCGCTTACTCTGTGCAGAGCACTGTACTAAGCGCTTGGGAAGTCCAAGTTGGCAACATATAGAGACAGTCCCTACCCAACAGTGGGCTCACAGTCTAGAGTCATTCATTCAATCGTATTTATTGAGCGCTTACTGTGTGCAGAGCACTGTACTGAGCACTTGGGAAGTACAAGTTGGCAACATATAGAGACAGTCCCTACCCAACTGTGGGCTCACAGTCTAGAGTCATTCATTCAATCGTATTTATTGAGTGCTTACTGTGTGCAGAGCACTGTACTCAGCGCTTGGGAAGTACAAGTTGGTAACCCTCAAAGCACATTCCCCGTAATGGTCCAAGTGGGAATGACATAATAATAATAATAATGGCATTTATTAAGCGCTTACTATGTGCAAAGCACTGTTCTAAGTGCTGGGGAGTTTACAAGGTGATCAGGTTGTCCCACGGGGAGCTCACAGTCTTAATCTCCATTTTACAGATGAGGGAACTGAGGCCCAGAGAAGTGAAGTGACTGGCCCAAAGTCACACAGCTGACAATTGGCGGAGCTGGGATTTGAACCCATGACCTCTGACTCCAAAGCCCGGGCTCTTTCCAGTGAGCCACGCTGCTTCTCCAGCAGCGGAGATGGACATGGGGGTGCAAGGATGATAGGGTACGGACCGTCCCTCTCTGTTGCTGATTTGTACTTCCCAAGCGCTTAGTACAGTGCTCTGCACACAGTAAGCGCTCAATAAATACGACTGAATGAATGAATAGGGTATTTTAGAACAGATCAACCGTTCAATCAATGGTATTTATTGAGCTCTTACTATGTGCAGAGCACTGTACTAAGGGCTTGGGAGAGTACGCTACGAAAGAATTAGCAGACATGTTCCTTGCCCATAATGAGCTTATACCCTGGGCACCATTTTCAATCTATCACCAAATCCTGTCGGTTCAACCTTCATAATATTGCTAAAATCCGCCCTTTCCTCTCTATCCAAACTGCCACCCTGTTGATTGATTCATTCATTCAGTCATATTTATTGAGCACTTACTGTGTGCAGAGCCCTGTACTAAGCGCTTGGGAAGTACAAGTTGGCGACATATAGAGACGGTCCCTACTGTTGATCCAAGCACTTACCCTATCCCGCCTTGACTATTGTGTCAGGCTCCTTGTTGACCTCCCAGCCTCCTGTCTCTCCCCACTCCAGTCAATCAATCAATCAATCGTATTTATTGAGCGCTTACTGTGTGCAGAGCACCGTACTAAGCGCTTGGGAAGTACAAGTTGGCAACATATAGAGACAGTCCCTACCCAACAGTGGGCTCACAGTCTACAAGGGGGAGACAGAGAACAAAACCAAACATACTAACAAAATAAAATAAATAGAATAGATAGGTACAAGTAAAATAAATAAATAAATAAATAAATAGAGTAATAAATATGTACAAACATATGTACATATATACAGGTGCTGTGGGGAAGGGAAGGAGGTAAGATGGGGTGGATGGAGAGGGGGACGAGGGGGAGAGGAAGGAAGGGGCTCAGTGTGGGAAGACCTCCTGGAGGAGGTGAGCTCTCAATAGGGCCTTGAAGGGAGGAAGAGAGCTAGCTTGGCGGATGGGCAGAGGGAGGGCATTCCGGGCCCGGGGGATGATGTGGGCCGGGGGTCGATGGCGGGACAGGCGAGAACAAGGCCTAAAGGTGAGGAGATTAGCAGCGGAGGAGCGGAGGGTGCGGGGTGGGCTGGAGAAGGACAGAAGGGAGGTGAGGGAGGAGGGGGCGAGGGGATGGATGGACAGCCTTGAAGCCCAGGGTGAGGAGTTTCTGCCTGATGCACAGATTGATTGGTAGCCATTGGAGATTTTTCCAGTCCATACTTCACTCTACTGCCCGGATCATTTTTCTACCAAAACGTCCAGGCCATGTTTCCCCACTCCCTCAAGAACCTCCAGTGGTTGTCCATCCACCTCCTCATCCAATAGAAACGCCTCACTATTGTCCTTAAAGCCCTCCATCCCCTCGCCACCCCCTCCACCTCACCTCGCTGCTCTCCTACTACAACCCAGCCCACAAACTTTGCTTCTTTGCCGTCAACCTTCTCACCATCCCTCTATCTCATCTATCTCACCACCGAACCCATGCCCATGTCCTGCCTCTGGCCTAGATCACCTTCCCTCTTCATATCCAACAGACAATGACTCTCCCCACCTTCAAAGCCTTATTGAAGGCCAATCTCCTCCAAGAAGCCTTCCCAGACTAAGCCCTCCCAGCCCCACAGAACTTATGTCCATATCGGTAATATATTTATTTATATGAATGAATGATTCCCCCTCCAAACTGTAAGCTCATTGTGGGCTGGGGGGGGGGGGGGTGTCTGTTATATTATTGTGTTGTACCCTCCCAAGCGCTTAGTCCATCACTCTGCACAAGATAAGCAGCGTGGCTCACTGGAAAGAGCACGGGCTTTGGAGTCAGAGGTCATGGGTTCGAGTCCTGGCTCCGCCACATGTCTGCTGTGTGACCTTGGGCAAGTCACTTCACTTCTCTGAGCCTCAGTTCCCTCATCTGTAAAGTGGGGATTAAGACTGTGAGCCCCACGTGGGACAACTTGATCACCTCGTATCCTCCCCAGAGCTTAGATCAGTGCTCTGCACATAGTAAGCGCTTAACAAATGCCATTATTATTATTATTATTATTATAAGCATTCAATAAATATGATTGATTGATTGATTTATCCCAACTCTTCCTCGGTCTCCAGACGGGTTGACTATTTGCCCCAGGCAGCCAAAAGGAGGTTGCTGTTTTCTGGGGATGCCCCAGGTGGGTGAGAATAATAATAATAATCATAATCCAGGCGCTGGCCGGATTGCCCACACGGGACTCAGTTGGTCCGATGCCAGTGGCACTTTCCTCTGCAAGGGGCCCAGGATGGTAGAGCAAGGTGGGTGGGCGAGAAGAGGGCAAAGAAGAATGGGGGAAAGTGGGAGAGCGGAAAGCCGGGAACGGGGGAGCAGGAGGAGAGAAGAGGGGGAAAAAAGAGCGGGGAAGAGAGGAAAAGGGGAGGAAATAGAATTAGAATTAGATTGTGAGTCCCATGTGGGATAGGAACAGGTGTTCTGTTCTGAGCACTGGAATAGATACAAGCAATCAGGTTGGACACAGAGTCTGTCCCACATGGGGCTCACAGTCTTCATCCCCATTTTCCAGATGGGGTAACTGAGGCATAGAGAAGTTCAG
This sequence comes from Tachyglossus aculeatus, assembly GCF_015852505.1. Classification (NCBI taxonomy): domain Eukaryota; kingdom Metazoa; phylum Chordata; class Mammalia; order Monotremata; family Tachyglossidae; genus Tachyglossus; species Tachyglossus aculeatus. Next base: position 51,982,360 of record NC_052087.1, on the reverse strand, counting down.
TGGTCACGCAGCAGACAAGTGGCAGAGTTGAGACTAGAACCCATGTCCTTCTGACTCCCAGCCTGAGCTCTATCCCCTAGGACATGCTGCTTCTCATAATTATGGTATTTGCTAAACGCTTCCTATATGCCAAGCACTGTTCTGAGTGCTGGGGTAGATACAAGGCCATCAGATAGGACACAGTCCCTGTCCCACGTGGGGCTCACACTCTGAATCCCCACTTTACAGGTGAGGGAACTGAGGCCCAGAGAAGTGAAGTGAGTTGCCCAAGGTCAAGCAGCAGACAGGTGGCAGAGCAGGATTAGAACCCATGTCCTTCTGACTCCCAGACTGAGCTCTATCCCCTAGGACATGCTGCTTCTTATAATTATGGTATTTGCTAAACGCTTCCTATATGCCAAGCACTGTTCTGAGTGCTGGGGTAGATACAAGGCAATCAGATAGGACACAGTCCCTGTCCCACGTGGGGCTCACCCTCTGAATCCCCACTTTACAGATGAGGGAACTGAGGCCCAGAGAAGTGAAGTGACTTACCCAAGGTCAAGCAGCAGACAGGTGGCAGAGCCAGGATTAGAACCCATGTCCTTCTGACTCCCAGCCTGAGCTCTATCCCCTAGGACATGCTGCTTCTCATAATTATGGTATTTGCTAAACGCTTCCTATATGCCAAGCACTGTTCTAAGTGCTGGGGTAGCTACAAGGCCATCAGATAGGACACAGTCCCTGTCCCACGTGGGGCTCACACTCTGAATCCCCACTTTACAGATGAGGGAACTGAGGCCCAGAGAAGTGAAGTGAGTTGCCCAAGGTCAAGCAGCAGACAGGTGGCAGAGCCAGGATTAGAACCCATGTCCTTCTGACTCCCAGCCTGAGCTCTATCCCCTAGGACATGCTGCTTCTCATAATTATGGTATTTGCTAAACGCTTCCTATATGCCAGGCACTGTTCTAAGTGCTGGGGTAGATACAAGGCCATCAGATAGGACACAGTCCCTGTCCCACGTGGGGCTCACACTCTGAATCCCCACTTTACAGGTGAGAGAACTGAGGCCCAGAGAAGTGAAGTGAGTTGCCCAAGGCCAAGCAGCAGACAGGTGGCAGAGCAGGATTAGAACCCATGTCCTTCTGACTCCCAGACTGAGCTCTATCCCCTAGGACATGCTGCTTCTCATAATTATGGTATTTGCTAAACGCTTCCTATATGCCAGGCACTGTTCTAAGTGCTGGGGTAGATACAAGGCCATCAGATAGGACACAGTCCCTGTCCCACGTGGGGCTCACACTCTGAATCCCCACTTTACAGATGAGGGAACTGAGGCCCAGAGAAGTGAAGTGAGTGGTCCAAGGCCGAGCAGCAGACGGGTGGCAGGGCCTGGATTAGAACCCACGTCCTCTGACGCCAAGGCCCGGGCGCTAACCACTAGGCCACATTGCTTCAACCGGTCACACTCACCAGAATAGCAGCAGAAGATGAGTGAGAAACACAAGAAGGCAACGGAGAGCTTCATGTTGGCAAGTGGAGGCCGCTTGGGTGTCTGTGCCCCCTAAGAGCTCTCCCTAGGACCACCCCCTCTTCGGCCCCCCGCTATATGGCCTGGCCACCCCCGGGCCCCTCCCTCGTAATCAGGTAGCCCGCCAATAAATGGGATTAGGCCTGGGCACTGGCCGGATTGCCCGCACGGGGCCCAGCTGGTCTGATGCCAGCTGGCATGGCCCCCATGGAGGTGGTTCTGCAAGGGGCCCAGAGTGGCAGAGCCAGGGGGGTGGGGGAGAAGAGGGCAAAAAGTGGGAGAGCGGAAAGCTGGGAATGGGGGAGCAGGAGGAGGGGAGTGGGGAAAAAAAGAGCGGGGAAGAGGGGAAGTGGGGGAGGAAGTAGAATTAGAATTAACTCAGATTGTGAGCCCCATGTGGGGCAGGAACCGTGTCCATCCTGATTATTTTGTATCTACCACAGTCCTTAGTACAATGCTTGGCACATAGTAGGAACTTTACAAGCGCCGTTATTATTATTCTTATTATTATTAGGATGGGGGGTGGGGGAGAAGAGGGCAAAAAGTGGGAGAGTGGAAAGCTGGGAATGGGGGAGCAGGAGGAGGGCAGTGGGGAAAAAAAGAGTGGGGAAGAGGGGAAGTGGGGGAGGAAGTAGAATTAGAATTAACTTAGATTGTGAGCCCCATGTGGGGCAGGAAGCGTGTCCATCCTGATTATTTTGTATCTGCCCCAGTGCTTAGTACAGTGCTCGGCACATAGAACTTTACAAGCGCCGTTATTATTCTTCTTCTTATTATTAGGATGGGGGGTGGGGGAGAAGAGGGCAAAAAGTGGGAGAGCGGAAAGCTGGGAATGGGGGAGCAGGAGGAGGGGAGTGGGGAAAAAAAGAGCGGGGAAGAGAGGAAGAGGGGAGGAAGTAGAATTAGAATGAACTCAGATTGTGAGCCCCATGTGGGACAGAAACCATGTCCATCCTGATTATTTTGTATCTGCCCCAGTGCTTAGTACAGTGCTCGGCACACAGTAAGAACTTTACAAGCGCTGTTATTATTATTTTTATTATTATTAGGATGGGGGGTGAGGAGGAAGAGGGCAAAAAGTGGGAGAGCGGAAAGCTGGGAACGGGGGAGCAGGAGGAGGGCAGTGGGGAAAAAAAGAGCGGGGAAGAGGGGAAGTGGGGAGGAAGTAGAATTAGAATTAACTCAGATTGTGAGCCCCATGTGGGGCAGGAACCGTGTCCATCCTGATTATTTTGTATCTACCGCAGTGCTTAGTACAGTGCTCGGCACATAGTAAGAACTTTATAAGTGCCGTTATTATTATTATTATTATTGTTATTAGGATGGGAAGAGGAGCAGAGTGCAAAGAAGAATGGGGGAGAAGAGGAGAGCAGAGAGGAGGGAAAGGAGCACGAGGAGGGGAGTGGATGATCAGTCAGTCAATCAATCAATCGTATTTATTGAGTGCTTACTGTGTGCAGATCACTGGACTAAGTGCTTGGGAAGTACAAGTTGGCAACATATAGAGACGGTCCCTACCCAACAGTGGGCTCACAGTCTAGAAGATGTGATGATAATGGTATTTGTTAAGAGCTTACTATATTCATTCATTCATTCAATCGTATTTATTGAGTGCTTACTGTGTGCAGAGCACTGTACTAAGCGCTTTAGGTCAAGCAGCGCTCTAAGCGTTGGGGTAGAGACAAGCTAATCAGGTTGGACACAGACCCTGTCCCACATAGTGCTCACAGTCTTAATCCCCACGTTCCAGATGAGGTAATTGATGCCCAGAAAAGTGAAGCGACCAGCCCAAAGTCCCACAGCAGACAAGTGGCGGAGGTAGGATTAGAACCCAGGTCCTTCTGATTCCCAGGCCTGAGTTCTACCCACTAGGCCATGCTGACTGGGGTAGCAGAGGGCAGGGAAGAGGGGGAGTGAGAAAACAGGAGGAATTGGGGGTGAGGGGGGTGAATATTGAGCACTTTTAGACTGTGAGCCCACTGTTGGGTAGGGACTGTCTCTATATGCTGCCAACTTGTACTTCCCAAGTGCTTAGTACAGTGCTCTGCACACAGTAAGCGCTCAATAAATACGATTGATGATGATGATGAATATGAGAAAGAGGGGATGTGGAAGCTCCTTATGAGCACTATTTTGGATGTGTTGTCCTCTCCCAAGAGTTTAGTACAGTTTTCTGTCAACAGTAAGTGCTCGATAAATACCATTGATTGGGAAATATTTCCCTGCCTACAGAAAGCTTACGCCCTAATGGAGGAAGCAAAAATATAATTGAATGTCCTAGTTGGTAGATAGATACAAGAGTGATGAGGATTGGTATAAAAATAAGTTCTAGACTGTAAGCCCATTATGGGCAGGGAAAAATTCTGCTAATTCGGTTGTATCGTACTCTCCCAGGGACATAGAACAGAGTTCTGCACATAGTAAGCACTCAATAACTACCACTGATTGATTGGTTTACATGTGCTGGAGTTGGCTGATGGGTTTATAGGGCAAAGGAGATGCAGCAGAGAGGATGAAAGAGCACGGCCTTGGGAGTCAGAGGTCATGGGTTCGAATCCCTGCTCCACCACATGTCTGCTGTGTGACCTTAGGCAAGTTACTTAACTTCTCTGAGCCTCAGTTCCCTCATCTGTAAAATGGGGATTAAGATTGTGAGCCCCACGTGGGATGACCTGATCACCTTGTATCCCCCCCCAGCGCTTAGAACAGTGCTTTGCACATAGTAAGCGCTTAACAAATGCCATCGTCATCATCATTATTATTATTATTATGTTGGAGGTGCGGGGATTTTGGGAAGATTTTGAATAGGGAGTCGGAAAGACCGCAGTGTGGCCTAGTGGAAAGGGCATGAGAGCCAGAGGTTATGGGTTCTAATCCCTGCTCCGCCACATGTCTGCTGTGTGACCTTAGGCAAGTTACTTAACTTCTCTGGGCCTCAGTTCCCTCATCTGTAAAATGGGGATTAAGGTTGTGAGCCCCACGTGGGACAACCTGATCAACTTGTATCCCCCCCCCCCCAGCGCTCAGAACAGTGCTTTGCACATAGTAAGCGCTTAACAAATGCCATTATTATTATTATTATTATTATGTTGGAGATGCGGGGATTTTAGGAAGATTTTGAATATGGAGTCGGAAAAACCGCAGTGTGGCCTAGTGGAAAGGGCATGAGATTGGGGTGTCTAATCTGAACTCTTACCACTGTTTTTTCAGTGTGATCTTGGGCAAGTCATTTCACTTCTCTGGGCCTCAGTTTCCTTATCTGTAAAATGGGGATGACACCAGTTCTCTCTCATATAAATATATATCTTATCTCCTTCCCTTCCCCACAGCACCTGTATATATGTATATATGTTTGTACATATTTTTTACTCTATTTATTTATTTATTTATTCTATTTGTACATATCTATTCTATTTATTTTATTTTGTTAGTATGTTTGGTTTTGTTCTCTGTCTCCCCCTTTTAGACTGTGAGCCCACTGTTGGGTAGGGACTGCCTCTAGATGTTGCCAATTTGTACTTCCCAAGCGCTTAGTACAGTGCTCTGCACATAGTAAGCGCTCAATAAATACGATTGATGATGATGATGATGATATATCATTATATATATATATATATATATATGTATGTATATGTATTTTAATGATATTTTCCAGGCATTCTTCTAAGGCTGGGGAAGATAGAAGGTAATCAGGTCGACACAGTCCCAGTTCCATATGGGGCTCAAAGTCTTAATCCTCATTTTGCAGATGAGGTAACTGAGGCACAGAGAAGTAAAGTGACTTGGCCGAGGTAACAAAGCAGACAAGTGGCAGAGCCAGGACTAGAACCCAGGTCCTTCTGATTTCCAAGCCCTGGAAGTGACCCTCAAGTCACGCTGCCTCTCTATAACAATAATAATAATAATGATGGCATTTATTAAGCGCTTACTATGTGCAAAGCACTGTTCTAAGCGCTGGGGAGGTCACAAGGTGATCAGATTGTCCCACAGGGGGCTCACAGTCTTAATCCCCATTTTACAGATGAGGTAACTGAGGCACAGAGAAGTGAAGTGACTTGCCCAAAGTCACACAGCTGACAATTGGCGGAGCCGGGATTTGAACCTCTGACCTCTGACTCCAAAGCCCATGCTCTTTCCACTGAGCCACACTCCTTCCATTGCTTCCCTCAATGAGCCCCATTTGCTGCAGGAATCGTTTCGCATCAGCATGGCTTAGTGGAAAGAGCCCGGGTTTGGGAGTCAGAGATCATGGGTTCGAATCCCAGCTCTACCACTTGGGCAAGTCCCTTCACTTCTCTAGGCCTCAGTTCCCTCATCTGTAAAATGGGGATTAAGACTGTGAGCCACATGTGGGACAACCTGATTACCTTGCATCTACCCCAGTGCTTAGAGCAGTGTTTGGCACATAGTAAGCGCTTAACAAATGCCATCATTGTTTTTATTATTATTGTCTTGTATCTACCCCTGTGGGTGGCACTTAATAATGATAAATCAATATTATTAATAAAATTGGTTCCTATCACCCATTGCATGGTATGATAGTCACACCACTCTCAACCTCAGAGCACTTTAGTCCATTTCTATAATCTGTTTTAATATCTGTCTCCCCCTCTAATAATAATAATAATAATCGTATTTGTTAAGCAATTATTCTGTGCCAGGCACCGTATTTATCACTGGGGCAGATACAAGCAAATCGAGTTGGGCGCAATCCCTGTCCCATGTACAGCTCACAGTTTCAGTCCCCATTTTACAGATGAGATAACTGAGACACAGAGAAGTGAAGTGACTTGCCCAAGGTCAATCAATCAATCAATCGTATTTATTGAGCGCTTACTGTGCGCAGAGCACTGTACTAAGCGCTTGAGAAGTACAAGTTCGCAACATATAGACACGGTCTCTACCCAACAGTGGGCTCACAGTCTAGAAGGGGGAGACAGAGAACAAAACCAAACATACTAACAAAATAAAATAAATAGAATAGATATGTACAAGTAAAATAAATAGAGTAATAAATATGTACAAGCATATATACAGGTGCTGTGGGGAAGGGAAGGAGGTAAGACGGGGGGATCAATCAATCAATCAATTGTATTTATTGAGCGCTTACTGTGTGCAGCGCTTGGGAAGTCCAAGTTGGCAACATAGCGCTTACTGTGTCACACAGAAGACAGGTATAAGTAGGAGGGAGGACAGGTATTGAATCCCCATTTTACAGATGAGGCAACTGAGGCACAGAGACGTGTAGTGACTTACCCTAGGTCACACAGCAGGCAATCAGCAGAGCCGGAATTAGAACCCAGGTCCTTCGAATCCCAGGCCTTGGGCTCTTTCCACTAAGCCACACTGCTTCTCTAGACTGCAAGCTTCTTGTGGGCGGGGAACATATTTACCAACTCAGGTGCACTGTATCAATCAATCAGTGCCACTGACTGACATTAACAAAGAACAGTAATAATAATAATTATGGTGTTTGTTAAGTGCTTACTCTGTGCCAGGCCTTCTACTAAGCGCTGGGGTGGATCATCATCATCATCAATCGTATTTATTGAGCGCTTACTGTGTGCAGAGCACTATACTAAGCGCTTGGGAAGTACAAGTTGGCAACATATAGAGACAGTCCCTACCCAACAGTGGGCTCACAGACTCAAAGGGGGAGACAGAGAACAAAGCCAAACATACTAACAAAATAAAATAAATAGAATAGATATGTACAAGTAAAATAAATAAATAAATAAATGGAGTAACACATATGTACAAGCATATATACATATATACAGGTGCTGTGGGGAAGGGAAGGAGGTAAGATGGGGGGATGGAGAGGGGGACGAGGGGGAGAGAAAGGATACAAGAAAGGATACATGTACAAGAGAGGTGGATACAAGAAAATCGGATTGGACACGGTCCCTGTCCTATGTGGGGCTCACGGTTTTAATCCCCATTTCACAGTTGAGGTAACTGAGGCTCAGGGAAGTGAAACGACTTGCCCAAAGTCACACAGCAGACGAGTGGCGGAGTCTGGATTTAGAACCCACGACCTTCTGATTGCCAGGTCCGTGCCCTATCCACTACACCATGCTGCCGAAGAACAGAAGAACAGAGCTGTGGGTATGCGGCCTAAGATCTCTTCCTTCCATGATCTAGAGCAAAAATCGCCCAAACCACAGATCCACAGAAATCTCAGCGGCGGATAAATCGTGATGGACAAAGATTAGTTGTTCGGCTTGAGGATTAATCTCGGCATCCGGATCAACTGGAGGTTGAAGATTAGTGGTTCCTTCTCACCTTTTGATTCTCGGATGTCATTTCTTACCCCCCGGGGGTTTGCCAGAATTGGCCTCCACCGCTTTTCCAGCCCAAGATCCCTCATTTAAGAGAAGCAGTGTGGCCTGGTGGAAAGAGCCTGGGGACTGGGAGTCAGAGGTTGTGGGTTCTTACCCTCAGTGGCCTCATCTGTAAAATGGGGATTACGACTGTGAGACCCCCGTGGGACAACCTGATCACCCTGTAACCTCCCCAGCGCTTAGAACAGTGCTTTGCACATCAATCAATCAATCAATCAATCGTATTTATTGAGCGCTTACTATGTGCAGAGCACTGTACTAAGCGCTTGGGAAGTACAAATTGGCATCACATAGAGACAGTCCCTACCCAACAGTGGGCTCACAGTCTAAACATAGTTTAGACTATGTTTAAGCGCTCACATAGTTAGCGCTTAATAAATGCCATTATTAGTATTATGCCAGCGGGCTGGGGCTGCTGGGAGATGAGGCCGTTGCATGCTGTGTCTCCCCCTTTTAGACTGTGAGCCCACTGTTGGGTAGGGACCGTCTCTATATGTTGCCAACTTGTACTTCCCAAGCGCTTAGGACAGTGCTCTGCACACAGTAAGTGCTCAATAAATGCGATTGATTGATTGATTACCCTGGCTCTGCCACTTATCTGCTGTATGACCTTGGGCAAGTCGCTTCACTTCTCAGTGCCTCAGTTCCCTCATCTGGAAAACGGAGATTAAGATTGTGAGCCCCATGTGGGACAGGGACTGTGTCCAACCTGTTTATCGTATATCTAGACTGTAAGCTAGTTGTGGGCAGGGACTTTGTCTGTTTATTATTATATTGTCCTCTCCCAAGCAGTTAGTACAGTTCTCTGCATACATTAAGCACTTAGTTACTATGAATGAATGAATTGAATGAATTAATATCTGTTTCAGTGCATAGTAATAATAATAATGATGGCATTTATTAAGTGCTTACTATGTGCAAAGCACTGTTCTAAGCCCTGGGGAGGTTACAAGGTGATCAGGTTTTATTTTATTTTTTAAAATTTATTTATTATTATTATTATTATTATTTTATTATTTTATTATTTATTTTATTTTATTTTGTTAGTATGTTTGGTTTTGTTCTCTGTTTCCCCCTTTTAGACTGTGAGCCCACTGTTGGGTAGGGACTGTCTCCATATGTTGCCAATTTGTACTTCCCAAGTGCTTAGTACAGTGCTCTGCACATAGTAAACGCTCAATAAATACGATTGATGATGATGATGATGATGATCAGGTTGTCCACGGGGGGCTCACAGTCTTCATCCCCATTTTACAGATGAGGGAACTGAGGCCCAGAGAAGTTAAGTGACTTGCCCAAAGTCACACAGCTGACAACTGGCGAAGTCGGGATTTGAACCCTTGACTTCTGATTCCAAAGCCCGGGTTCTTTCCATTGGGCCATGCTGCTTCTCTGCTAATAATAATAATAATGGCATTTATGCACTTACTATGCGCTGTTCTAAGCGCTGGGGTAGATACAAGGTGATCAGGTTGTCCCACGTGGGGCTCACACTCTTCATCCCCATTTTACAGATGAGGGAACTGAGGCCCAGAGAAGTTAAGTGATTTGCCCAAAGTCACACAGCTGACAAGTGGCAGAGTTGGGATTTGAACCCATGACCTCTGACTCCAAAGCCCGGGCTCTTTCCACACTGCTGCTAACACGATGTCTACCACGGAGCACGTGCCTAACATATAACAAACGCTTAGAACAGTGCTTGGCACATAGTAAGCAGTTAACAAATACCATTTTATCGTTATTATTATTATTATTATTATTTTATTTTAAAAACACTAAAAAACAAAAAATCCACTTTAGGTCTCTTCGGGGCCCAGTTTAAGCCTGTGCCTTTACTGCCACCTCGTGGTATGAATGGAACACCGCAGCCCGGAACGCAGTTTCAATCCCCATTCTACAGATGAGGTAACTGAGGCCCAGAGAAGCAAAGTGACTTGGCCCAGGTCACACAGCAGACAAGTTTTAGGTCCCGGAGGAAACCTGCAAGAGACACCTCCAAGGAGCCCAGCTTAACTGGGCCTCTTTGTTTGTTTGTTTTATGGTATTTGTTAAGCTCTTCTTATGTGCCAGCCACTGTAGTAATAATAATAATAATAATGGCATTTGTTAAGCGCTTACTATGTGCAAAGCACTGTTCTAAGCGCTGGGGAGGTTACAAGGTGATCAGGTTGTCCCATGCGGGGCTCACAGTCTTAATCCCCATTTTACAGATGAGGTAACTGAGGCCCAGAGAAGCAAAGTGACTTGGCCCAGGTCACACAGCAGACAAGTTTTAGGTCCCGGAGGAAACCTGCAAGAGACACCTCCAAGGAGCCCAGCTTAACTGGGCCTCTTTGTTTGTTTGTTTTATGGTATTTGTTAAGCTCTTCTTATGTGCCAGCCACTGTAGTAATAATAATAATAATAATAATGGCATTTGTTAAGCGCTTACTATGTGCAAAACACTGTTCTAAGCGCTGGGGAGGTTACAAGGTGATCAGGTTGTCCCATGCGGGGCTCACAGTCTTAATCCCCATTTTACAGATGAGGGAACTGAGGCCCAGAGAAGCAAAGTGACTTGGCCCAGGTCACACAGCAGACAAGTTTTAGGTCCCGGAGGAAACCTGCAAGAGACACCTCCAAGGAGAGCAGCTTAACTGGGCCTCTTTGTTTGTTTTATGGTATTTGTTAAGCTCTTCTTATGTGCCAGCCACTGTAGTAATAATAATAATAATAATAATGGCATTTGTTAAGAACTTACTATGTGCAAAGCACTGTTCTAAGCGCTGGGGAGGTTACAAGGTGATCAGGTTGTCCCATGCGGGGCTCACAGTCTTAATCCCCATTTTACAGATGAGGTAACTGAGGCCCAGAGAAGCAAAGTGACTTGGCCCAGGTCACACAGCAGACAAGTTTTAGGTCCCGGAGGAAACCTGCAAGAGACACCTCCAAGGAGAGCAGCTTAACTGGGCCTCTTTGTTTGTTTGTTTTATGGTATTTGTTAAGCTCTTCTTATGTGTCAGCCACTGTAGTAATAATAATAATAATAATAATAATAATTATAATGGCATTTGTTAAGCGCTTACTATGTGCAAAGCATTGTTCTAAGCGCTGGGGAGGTTACAAGGTGATCAGGATGTCCCATGGGGGACTCACAGTCTTAATCCCCATTTTACTGATGAGGTAACTGAGGCCCAGAGAAGTGAAGTGACTTGCCCAAAGTCACACAGCTGACAACTGGCGGAGCTAGGATTTGAACCCACGACCTCTGACTCCAAAGCCCGTGCTCTTTCCATTAGAGCCACGCTACTTCTGTTATAAACACCAGGGTAGATATGAGATCATCAGCTTGGACACGGTCCCTGTCCCACAAAGGGATCACAGTCTAATTAGGAGGGAGGACAGGTATTGAATCCCCATGTTACAAATGAGGACAGTGGAGCACAGAGAAGTGAAGCGACTTGCCCAAGGTCGCACAGCAGACGAGTGGCCAAGCAGAGATTCGAACGCAGGTCTTCCTGACTCCCAGGACCCATGCTCTATCCACTAGGCCATGCTGCTTCTCACTTCCCAAGCATTTAGCTCAGCGCTGTCCATACAGTAAGCGCTCAATAAATATGATTGACTGACTGACTCGCCTGCTGTGTGACCCTGGGAAGTCACTTGACTTCTCTGTGCCTGTTTCCTCATCTGTAAAATAAGGATAGAATATTGAACGAACGAACGAACCTGTCTTCTCTCCCCTTTAGAGGGTGAGCCGTGGTTTGAGAAGCAGAGTGGCCTAATAGATAGGACACAGGCCAAGGAGTCAGAAGACCTGGGTTCTAATTTCGACTCAGCTAGTTGCTTGCTTTGTGACCTTGGGCAAGTCACTGTCACTTCTCTGCGCCTCAGTTTCCTCATCTGTAAAATGGATATTCAAAACCTGTCTCCCTCTTCCTTAGATTGAGTAGTCCCATGTCGGGCGTGGACTGTGAACCCGCTGTTGGGTAGGGACAGTCTCTATATGTTGCCAACTTGTACTTCCCAAGCGCTTAGTACAGTGCTGTGCACACAGTAAGCGCTCAATAAATCATCATCATCATCATCAATCATATTTATTGTTTATTCAATAAATACGATTGGATGAATGACTGCATTCAGCCTGATAAATTTGTATTTACCCCAGTGCTTAGAACACTTCCTGGCACATAGTAAGTGCTTAACAAATATCATTTTTTAAAAAAAGGCCTGTACCTTATCTGATTATTATAATAATAATAATAATAATGGTATTTGTAAAGCGCTTACTATGTGCAAAGCACTGTTCTAAGCGCTGGGGAGGTTACAAGGTGATCAGGTTGTCCCACGGGGGGCTCACATCTTAATGCCCATTTTACAGATGAGGGAACTGAAGCCCAGAAAATGAATGAATGAATGAAAGTAAGAGTGAATGAATGAATGAATGAATGAGCCCATGACCTCTGACTCCAAAGCCCGGGCTCTTTCCACTGAGCCACGCTGCTTCTCTGCACTCAGTAAGCGCTTAACAAATATGTACCTCAGTGCTTGACACATAGTAAGCGCTTAAAAAATTCCATTTCTTAGAATGGGCCTCATGAAATGTGCTGATGTAACAGTTGCCACAAAAATACAAATAGTCAGTTCTACGGTGTTTCCAGTGACAGCGTATGGATCCGAAATCTGGGCGGTGAAAAAACGGAATAGAAAGAACATCGATTCTTTTGAAATGTGGTGTGGGAGAAGGCTTTGGCGAATACCGTGGACTGCCCGGAATACAAACAAATGGGATTTGACATTTATCTGGGATCAGGATAGCAGCATGAGAAGCAGTGTGGTCTAGTGAGAAGAGCACAGATCTCGGAATCACAAGATCTGGTTCCTCATTCTGGTTCTGAAATTTGCTGTGTCTGTGTCGGGTTGGCAAATCGGTTAACTTCACCTCATTTACCTCATCTATAAAATGGGGATAAATTACCTATTTTCCCTCCATTTAACTGGGAGAACCATGTGGGATAGGGGTTGTCTTATCTGCTTATTTTGTGTCTATCCCAGTGCTTAGTCCATTTTTTTGCACTTAGTAAGTGCTTAACAAATACAATAAAATGTATATATTATTTTCTTCTTTTAATTACATCTTTGAAAATGCTATCAGAAATAATGCATCATTAATGATGGATGTTAACCTGCCCTGAAGAATTGATTATAGTGATAATGGCTTGATTAAAGAGATAATACCAGTCATACTTTCTCATTCTCATAAATACTCTAATTATTTGTGCATCTTTATTCTATTTATTTTATTTTGTTAATATGTTTTGTTTTGTTCTCTGTCTCCCCCTTCTAGAGTGTGAGCCCACTGTTGGGTAGGGACCGTCTCTATATGTTGCCAACTTGGACTTCCCAAGCGCTTAGTCCAGTGCTCTGCACGCAGTAAGCGCTCAATAAATACGATCGAATGAAGGAATGAATAAATAAATATCATTGATTGATTGAAAATGAAGTGGGAACATCCTCCCCTAATCATCCCCATGTTCCTCTCCCTCTCGGTCCCCTGCGATTCTTGGATCCCTTGACAATTCATTCATTCATTCATTCATTCAATCGTACTTATTGAGCACTTACTGTGGGCAGAGCACTGTATTAAGTGCTTGGAAAGTACAATTTGGCAACAGATAAAGACGATTCCTACCCAACAACGGGCTCACAGTCTAGAAGGGGGAGACAGACAACAAAACAAAACAAGTAGACAAGTAGACCAGGAGCAGGGTGGGGGGACTGTGAGCCCACTGTTGGGTAGGGACTGTCTCTCTATGTGCCAACTTGTACTTCCCAAGCGCTTAGTCCAGTGCTCTGCACACAGTAAGCGCTCAATAAATCATCATCATCATCATCAATCGTATTTATTGAGCGCTTACCATGTGCAGAGCACTGTACTAAGCGCTTGGGAAGTCCAAGTTGGCAACATATAGAGACAGTCCCTACCCAACAGTGGGCTCACAGTCTAAAAGGGGGAGACAGAGAACAAAACCAAACATACTAACAAAATAAAATAAATAGAATAGATATGTACAAGTAAAATAAATAAATAAATAGAGTAATTAATCTGTACAAACATATATACCTCTATACAGGTGTTGTGGGGAAGGGAAGGAGGTAAGATGCGGGGGATGGAGAGGGGGACGAGGGGAAGAGGAAGGAAGGGGCTCAGTCTGGGAAGGCCTCCTAAATACAATTGATTGATTGATTGATTGATCTTCTGTGTCCGAAGTCCTGATCCGGATTCACTCCTTCCTCCCCTCGATGGTTACTGACCAAAAAAGGGAACCGAATCACACACCCCCGGGATACTCCACCCCGAGATCCATCTCCAGTCCCCTGTCTACATTCACCGGGGCAGAAAGTGATCCCTCTGGTGTGGAACTCCCACCCCTTTCATATGGTACTTGTTAATAATAGTAATAATAATAATAATAATAATAATAATAATAATAATAATAATGGCATTTGTTAAGCGCTTGCTATGTGTAAAGCACTGTTCTAAGCGCTGGGGCAGATACAAGGTAATCAGTTTGTCCCACGTGGGGTTCACAGTCTTCATCCCCATTTTCCAGATGAGGTCATTGAGACACAGAGAAGTGAAGTGACTTGCCCAAAGTCACACAGCTGACAAGCGGCGGAGCCGGGATTTGAACCCATGACCTCCGACTCCCAAGCCCGTATTCTTTCCTCTGAGCCACGCTGCTTCCCTGTTAAATGCTGACCCTATGCCAAGCACTGTTCTAAGCGACGGGGCAGATACAAGTTAATCAGGGTGAATATGGTCCCTGCCCCACACAGGGCTCCCAGTCTTAGTCCCCGTTTTACAGATGAGGGAACCGAGGCCCAGAGAAGTTAAGTGACTTGTCCAAGGTCACACAGCAGACAAGTGGCAGAGCTGGGATTAGAACCCATGACCTTCTGACTCCTAAGCCCATGCTCTTTCTACTAAGCCACACTGCTTCTCTAATATTTGACAGACCACTGCTCTCCCCACCTTCAAAACCCTCCTAAAAGCCCATCTCCTCCAAGAAGCCTTCCCCGACTAATCCCTCATTTCCTCTTCTCCCACTCCCTTCTGTGTCTCCCTTGCATTTGGATTTGCTCCCTTTATTCACCCCTCCCTCAACCCCTCAGCATTCATGTCCTTATCCTTAATTTATTCATTTATATTAATGTCCGTCTCCCCGTCTAATCAATCAATCAATCGTATTTATTGAGCGCTTACTGTGTGCAGAGCACTGTACTAAGCGCTTGGGAAGTACAAGTTGGCAACATATAGAGACGGTCCCTACCCAACAGTGGGCTCACAGTCTAAAAGGGGGAGACAGAGAACAAAACCAAACATACTAACAAAATAAAATAAATAGAATAGAAATGTACAAGCAAAATAAATAAATAAATAGAGTAATAAATATGTAAAAACAGACTGTTATCTAGACTGATAAGCTCATCTGGAGAAGCAGCGTGGCTCCGTAGAAAGAGCTCGGGCTCGGGAGTCAGAGGTCATGGGTTCTAATCCCGACTCTGCCGCTTGTCATTCATTCAATCGTTTTTATTGAGCACCTACTCTGTGCAGAGCACTGTACTAAGCGCTTGGCAAGTACAAGTCGGCAACATATAGAGACGGTCCCTACCCAACAACGGGCTCACAGTCTAGAAGGGGGAGGCAGACAACAAAACAGAACATGTAGACGGGTCAAAATCGTCAGAACAAATAGAATTATAGCTATATGCACATCATTAACAAAATAAATAGAATAGTCAGCTGTGTGACTTTGGGCAAGTCACTTCACTTTTCTGTGCCTCAGTTCCCTCATCTGTAAAATGGAGATTAAGACTGTGAGCCCCATGTGGGACAACCTGATCACCTTGTATCTACCCCAGCGCTTAGAACAGTGCTTCGCACATAGTAAGTACTAAACAAATGCCATCATCATCATCTCATCATCATCATCGTCTCTAGACTCATTATGAGCAGGGAACATGTCTACTAATTCTGTTGCATTCATTCCCTCCCAACCGCTTAGTACAGTGCTCTGCACATAACACTCAATAAATGCCATTGATTGATTGACAGACCTGTGGGCAGGGTTGTGGTCTGTTTATTGTTCTATTGTCCTCTCCCAAGCTCTTAGCAAAGTGCTCTGCACACAGTAAGCGCTCAATAAATATGATTGATTGATTGATTGATTGACTAACAGACTGTAAGCTCCTTGTGAGAAGCAGCATAGCTTAGTGGAAAGAGCAAAGGCCTGGACGTCAGAAGTTGTGGGTTCTAATCCCGGCTCCACCACTTATCAGCTGTGTGACTTTGGGCAGGTCACTTCACTTCTCTGTGCCTCAGTGACCTCATCTGCAAAACGGGGATAAAGACTGTGAGCCCCAAGTGGGACAACCTGATTACCTTGTATCTACCCCAGTGCTTAGAACAGTGCTTGGCACATAGTAAGGACAACCTGATTAACTTGTATCTACCCCAGTGCTTAGAAAAGTGCTTGGCATGTAGCAAGCGCTTAACAAATACCATTATTATTATTATTATTGTTGTTATTATTATTACTATTATTATTACTGTGGACAGGGAGCCTGTCTACCAACTCTATTATATTTTACTCTCCCAAATGCATAGTACAGTGCTCTGCTTGCAATATGTGCTCAATAAATGTGATTGATTGACTGATTGATTGTCTCCTCTTATTACTATTATTATTACTGTGGACAGGGAGCCTGTCTACCAACTCTATTATATTGTACTCTCCCAAATGCGTAGTACAGTGCTCTGCATGCAGTATGTGCTCAATAAATATGATTGATTGACTGATTGTCTCCTCATCCCCATCCTCCCACCTCACCCCGCAGAGTCAGAGAGGGAGCAGAAAGAAACCTGTGGCAGGGAACGTGTCTGCTAATTCTTTTGTATTGCACTCTCCCAAGTTGCTTAGTCCCGTGCTTTGCAGACAGTAAGTACTAAATAAATCCTATTGATCGAACGACTGATTGATTGATGGATTTATTGAAGCGAGCCCCACTGTTGAGATTCCTTGGGGACAGAGGAAGGAGCAGATATGCTTTGTTCTGAAGTTGTCCCTCTCCTGGGGTCAGGGGCTGAATGGCGGTCTCCTGGTGGGTGGCTGGGGGTGTCGTCTCTCCCGTTAAACAGATAAGAAATTGACGCATTCTGGACTCTTGGCCACGGTGTCCTGCAACGGAAACCCATCAATAATCACTCAATAATAATAATTAATTATAGTACATGTTATTTATAATCCTAGCAATAGTATTTGTTAAGCGTTTACTAAGAGCCAAGCACTGTACTAAGCCCCGAGGTAGATACCAGCAAATCGGGTTGGACACAGTCCCTGGCCCATGTGGGGCTCCCAGTCTCAATCCCCATTTTACAGAAGAAGGAACTGAGGCCCAGAGAAGTGAAGTGAGCCCACCGTTGGGTAGGGACTGTCTCTATATGTTGCCAATTTGTACTTCCCAAGCGCTTAGCAAAGTTCTCTGCACATAGTAAGCACTCAATAAATACGACTGATGATGATGATGATGATGAAGTGACTCGCCCAAGGTCACACAGCAGACCACCGGCAGAGCCTTCTGACACCCAGGCCCGTGATCCGCTTACTCCCGCCAAGCGCCATTCCAAGTTCTGGGGTAGAAACAAGTTAATTAGGTTGGACGCAGTCCTTGTCCCCTATGGGGCTCACACGCTTAATCCCCATTTGACAGATGAGGTCACTGAGGCTCAGAGAAATGAAGCGACTTGTCCACGGTCGCACGGAAGCTGGGATTAGCACCCGTGACCCCATGATCTTTTGATTGCCAAGCCCCCGCTCTGTCCTTTACTCCCGTCCTCCCGGCTCCAGACCACGGCCCTCCCTCAGCCCCCCGACCGAGAGGAGAGAGCAGGAGGAAGGAGTTACCGCAAACTTGGCCAGAGCGTTGCGGTGGCTGGGAGAAAGCCGGTCCACGGTTTCTTTAAGGACCCGGGCGGCCTCCAGGGCTCCATCCTCCTGGCTGAATGGGCCCACCGAGGCCAGGAATTCGTCCATGGTGCCCACCAGCATCGTGCTGACCTGCCTCAGGTGGGTGTCGCAGATGCCCCTGTGAGGACAGGAGGCTGCCGGCCCGCCGGGGACGGGAGCGGTCAGAACCAGGGGGTTCCCCTTGGCATCATTAATCAGACAGTCATTCCGGCCTCTGCCCTCGAATGCCCTCCCTCCTCCTAATAATGGCATTTATTAAGCACTTACTATGTGCAAAAGCACTGTTCTAAGCGCTGGGGAGGTTACAAGGTGATCAGGTTGTCCCGTGGTGGGCTCACAGTCACAATCCCCATTTTACAGATGAGGTAACAGAGAAGTGAAGTGACTTGCCCTTTTAGACTGTGAGCCCGCTGTTGGGTAGGGACTGTCTCTATGTGTTGCCAATTTGTACTTCCCAAGCGCTTAGTACAGTGCTCTGCACACAGTAAGCGCTCAATAAATACGATTGCTGTGAGCCCACTGTTGGGTAGGGACTGTCTCTATGTGTTGCCAATTTGTACTTCCCAAGCGCTTAGTACAGTGCTCTGCACATGGTAAGCGCTCGATAAATACGATTGATGATGATGCCCAGAGTCACACGGCTGACAATTGGCAGAGCCGGGATTTGAACCCATGACCTCTGACTCCAAAGCCCGGGCTATTTTCCTCATATAATAATACTAATAATTACGGTATTTGTTCAGCACTTACTGTATGAAAGACCCTTACTCTCCCGCCCTTCAAAGCCTTATGGAAGGCCCATTTCCCCCCTGATTAAACCCTTCTTTCCTCTTCTCCCACTCCCTTCGGCGTCGCCCTGATTTGCTCCCTTAATTCATCCCAGCGCTTAGAACAGTGCTTTGCACATAGTAAGTGCTTAATAAATGCCATCATTATTATTATCCCCCCTCCCAGGCCCACACCACTTATGTCCATCTCCGTCATTTACTTATTTCTGTCAACGGCTGTCACAGTCTCTAGACTGTATGTTGCCAATTTGTACTTCCCAAGCGCTTAGTACAGTGCTCTGCACACAGTAAGCGCTCAATAAATGCAATTGATGATGATGATGATGATGACTGTAAGCTCGTTGTGGACAGGAAATGTGTCTGTTTATCATTCTATCGTACTCTCGTAAATGTTTAGTGTAGTGTCCTGAGCACAGTAAGAGCTCAATAAATATGATTGAATTCATTCAATCATATTTATTTATTTGTTTATATATTTGTTCATTCAATCGCATTTATTGAGCACTTACTGTGTACACAGCACTATACTAAGCGCTTGGGAGCATACAGCTTGTTTATTTTATGTATTTATTTATTTTAAATGGTATTTGTTAGAGAAGCAGCGTGGACTGGCAGAAAAGCAGCGTAGTCTAGTGGAAAGAGTTTGGGCCTGAGACTGTAAGCTCGTTGTAAGCAGGGAATGTGTACGTTATATTGTTATTTTGTACTCACCGAGCGCTTAGCACAGTGCTCTGCACAGAAGCAGCATGGCTCAATGGAAAGAGCATGGGTTTGGGAGTCAGAGGTTGTGGGTTCTAATCCCGCATCTGCCACTTGTCAGCTGCGTGGCTTTGGGCAAGTCACTTAACTTCTCTGAGCCTCAGTTACCTCATCTGTAAAATGGGGATTAAGACTGTGTGCCCCATGGGATCACTTTCCATTCACTCATTCAATCGTATTTGTTTATTTATTTGTTCATTCAATCGCATTTATTGAGCACTTACTGTGTACACAGCACTATACTAAGCGCTTGGGAGCGTACAGCTTGTTTATTTTATGTATTTATTTATTTTAAATGGTATTTGTTAGAGAAGCAGCATGGACTGGCAGAAAAGCAGCGTAGCCTAGTGGAAGGAGTTTGGGCCTGAGACTGTAAGCTCGTTGTAAGCAGGGAATGTGTACGTTATATTGTTATTTTGTACTCTCCCAAGTGCTTAGCACAGTGCTCTGCACAGAAGCAGCATGGCTCAATGGAAAGAGCATGGGTTTGGGAGTCAGAGGTTGTGGGTTCTAATCCCGCATCTGCCACTTGTCAGCTGCGTGGCTTTGGGCAAGTCACTTAACTTCTCTGAGCCTCAGTTACCTCATCTGTAAAATGGGGATTAAGACTGTGTGCCCCATGGGATCACTTTCCATTCACTCATTCAATCGTATTTGTTTATTTATTTGTTCATTCAATCGCATTTATTGAGCACTTACTGTGTACACAGCACTATGCTAAGCGCTTGGGAGCGTACAGCTTGTTTATTTTATGTATTTATTTATTTTAAATGGTATTTGTTAGAGAAGCAGCGTGGACTGGCAGAAAAGCAGCGTAGCCTAGTGGAAGGAGTTTGGGCCTGAGACTGTAAGCTCGTTGTAAGCAGGGAATGTGTACGTTATATTGTTATTTTGTACTCTCCCAAGCGCTTAGCACAGTGCTCTGCACAGAAGCAACATGGCTCAATGGAAAGAGCGTGGGTTTGGGAGTAGGAGGTTGTGGGTTCTAATCCCGAGTCTGCCACTTGTCAGCTGCGTGGCTTTGGGCAAGTCACTTAACTTCTCTGAGCCTCAGTTACCTCATCTGTAAAATGGGGATTAAGACTGTGTGCCCCATGGGATCACCTTCCATTCACTCATTCAATCGTATTTATTGAGCGCTTACTGTGTGCAGAGCACTGTACTAAGCGCTTGGGAAGTACAAGTTGGCAACATATAGAGACGGTCCCTACCCAACAGTGGGCTCACAGTCTTGTAACCCCCCCACCGTTTAGAATAGTGCTTTGCACATAGTAAGCGCTTAACAAATGCCATCATTATTATTATCCCCCTCTCCATCCTCCCTGTCTTACCTCCTTCCCTTCACCACAGCACCTGTATATATGTATATATGTTTGTACATATTTATTACTCTATTTATTTATTTTACTTGTACATATCCATTCTATTTATTTTATTTTGTTAATATGTTTGGTTTTGTTCTCTGTCTCCCCCTTCTAGACTGTGAGCTTACTGTTGGGTAGGGACTGTCTCTATATGTTGCCAACTTGTACTTCCCAAGTGCTTAGTACAGTGCTCTGCACGCAGTAAGCGCTCAATAAATACAATTGATTGATTGATTGAGCCCCTTCCTTCCTCTCCCCCTTGTCCCCCTCTCCATCCCCCCCATCTTACCTCCTTCCCTTCCCCACAGCACCTGTATATATGTATATATGTTTGTACATATTTATTATTCTATTTATTTATTTTACTTGTACATATCTATTCTATTTATTTTATTTTGTTAGTATGTTTGGTTTTGTCCTCTGTCTCCCCCTTTTAGACTGTGAGCCCACTGTTGGGTACGGACTGTCTCTATATTTTGCCAACTTGTACTTCCCAAGCGCTTAGTACAGTGCTCTGCACACAGTAAGCGCTCAATAAATACGATTGATTGATTATTATAGTAAGCATTCAGTAAATACGATAGACTGACTGACTGACCTCAATTCTAATCCCAGCTCTGCCAATTTTTTTTAATGTCACTTGTTAATAATAATTATGGTATTTGTTAAGCGCTTACTATGTGCCGGGCACTGTTCTAAGCGGTGGTGTAGAGACAAGATAATCTGGTTGGACACAGTCCATGTCCCACGTGGGGCTCACACTCTTAATCCCCATTTTACAGATGAGGGAACTGAGGCCCAGAGAAGTTAAGTGACTTGCCCAAGGTCACACAGCAGACATGTGGTGAAGTTGGGATTCGAACCCATGACCTCCGACTCCAAAGCCTGGGCTCTTTCCATTGAGCCACACTTCTTCTGATTGTATTCACCCCAGTCCTGAGTACAGTGCCTGGCACACAGTAAGCGCTTAACAAATACCAGGATTATTATTATAATAATGATGGTATTTGTTAAGTGCTTGCTATGTGCGAAGATTATGCGCCTAGTCCACTGCTCTGCACCCAGTAAGCGCTCAATAAATACGAGTGATTGATATATTGTAAAATGGGGATTAAAACTGTGAGCCCCACTTGGGACAAACTGATAACGTTGCATCTCAGAGAAGCAATGTGGCTCAGTGGAAAGAGCCCGGGCTTTGGAGTCAGAGGTCATGGGTTCAAATCCCGGCTCTGCCAATTGTCAGCTGTGTGACTTTGGGCAAGTCACTTCACTTCTCTGTGCCTCAGTTGCCTCATCTGTAAAATGGGGATTGACTGTGAGCCCCCCGTGGGACACCCTGATCACCTTGTAACCTCCCCAGTGCTTAGAACAGTGCTTTGCACTTAATAAATGCCGTTATTATTATTATCTCCCCCAGTGCTTAGAATAGTGCCTGGCACATAGTAAGTGTTAGCAAATACCATTAATTTCTAGATTGTGAGCCCATTGTTAGGTAGGACTGTCTCTGTTGCCAAATTGTACTTTCCAAGCGCTTAGAACAGTGCTTTGCACATAGTAAGCACTTAATAAATGCCATTATTATTATTATTATCTCCCCCAGTGCTTAGAATAGTGCCTGGCACATAGCAAGTGCTTAGCAAATACCATTATTTTCTAGATTGTGAGCCCATTTTTGGGTAGGACTGTCTCTGTTGCCAAATTGTACTTTCCAAGTGCTTAGAACAGTGCTTTGCACATAGTAAGCACTTAATAAATGCCATTATTATTATTATTATTATCTCCCCCAGTGCTTAGAATAGTGCCTGGCACATAGCAAGTGCTTAGCAAATACCATTATTTTCTAGATTGTGAGCCCATTGTTGGGTAGGACTGTCTCTGTTGCCAAATTGTACTTTCCAAGTGCTTAGAACAGTGCTTTGCACATAGTAAGCACTTAATAAATGCCATCATTATTATTATTATTATCTCCCCCAGTGCTTAGAATAGTGCCTGGCACATAGTAAGTGCTTAGCAAATACCATTATTTTCTAGATTGTGAGCCCATTGTTGGGTAGGGACTGTCTCTGTTGCTGAATTGTACTTTCCACGTGCTTAGAACAGTGCTTTGCACATAGTAAGCACTTAATAAATGCCATCATTATTATTATTATTATCTCCCCCAGTGCTTAGAATAGTGCCTGGCACATAGTAAGTGTTTAGCAAATACCATTAATTTCTAGATTGTGAGCCCATTGTTGGATAGGACTGTCTCTGTTGCTGAATTGTACTTTCCACGTGCTTAGAACAGTGCTTTGCACATAGTAAGCACTTAATAAATGCCATTATTATTATTATCTCCCCCAGTGCTTAAAATAGTGCCTGGCACATAGTAAGTGCTCAGCAAATACCATTATTTTCTAGATTGTGAGCCCATTGTTGGGTAGGACTGTCTCTGTTGCTGAATTGTACTTTCCAAGCGCTTAGAACAGTGCTTTGTACATAGTAAGCACTTAATAAATGCCATTATTATTATTATTATTATCTTCCCCAGTGCTTAGAATAGTGCCTGGCACATAGCAAGTGCTTAGCCAATACCATCAATTTCTAGATTGTGAGCCCATTGTTGGGTAGGGACTGTCTCTGTTGCCGAATTGTACTTTCCAAGCGCTTAGTACAGTGCTCTGCACACAGTAAGCGCTCAATAAATATGATTGAATGACTGAATATCGACTCACCCTCGGAGTTGAGCCCTGAGCCAGGACCTGAGCTTTGATCCGTGGCCTCCTCTCTCCCCTTGGGGCCAGCTAAGTGCCAGATTGGCATTCATTCAGAGCTTCCCAAGCGCTTAGTCCAGTGCTCTGCACACAGTAAGCGCTCAATAAATACGATTGATTGATTGACTGATTCAATCATATTTACTGATCTCTTCCTGGGTGCAGAGCACTGGACTAAGCGCTTGGGAGAGTACACTAGAACAATAGAACAATTGTCTGTTTCCTCCTTCTAGACTGTGAGCCCACTGTTGGGCAGGGACCGTCTCTATATGTTGCCGACTTGTACTTCCCAAGCGCTTAGTCCAGTGCTCTGCACACAGTAAGCGCTCAATAAATATGATTGAATGAATGAACAGACACATTCCCTGCCCACAACGAGCTTACAGTCTTTCTTTATAGACTAGTGATGTCCAGATGTAGGCTTACCGTTGGGGGGTCCTTTTGGTCCATAAGGAAGGGAGAACACCCAGCTCCCTCCCTCACTGTACCCCTTCCCTCCTCCTCCCCAATTCATCTTCCTCAGACCAGAAGGGGCCTTTTGAATAATAATAATAATAACAACAATAATAATAATAATAATGATGATGAGCAGCAGTGTGGCCTAATGGATAGAGCCCAGGCCCAGGAGTTAGAAGAACCTGGATGAATAATAGTAATGATGGCATTTGTTAAGCACTTACTATGTACAACGCACTGTTCTAATAATAATAATAATAATAATGGCATTTATTAAGCGCTTACTATGTGCAAGGCACTGTTCTAAGCGCTGGGGGGGATACAAGGTCATCAGGTTGTCCCACATGGGGCTCACAGTCTTTATCCCCATTTTACAGATGAGGGAACTGAGGCCCAGAGAAGTGAAGTGACTTGCCCAAAGTCACACAGCTGACAGTTGGCGGAGCCAGGATTTGAACCCATGACCACTGACTCCAAAGCCCGTGCTCTTTCCACTGAGCCACGCTGCTTCTGATCCTGGTTCCGCCACATATCTGCCTTGTGACCTTGGACAAGTCACTTCACTTCTCTGGGCCTCAGTTACCTCATCTGTAAAATGGGGGTGAAGAGTGTGAGCCCCATGGGGGAGAGGGACTGCGTCCAACCTGATTAAGAAGAGTGCTGTGCACGTAGTAAGTGCTTAACAAATACCACAATGAATTAACCCCCGGGCCTGGAATGCCCCCAATCCCTCTGCCCATCCGCCAAACTAGCTCTCTTCCTCCCTTCAAGGCCCTGCTGAGAGCTCACCTCCTCCAGGAGGCCTTCCCAGACTGAGCCCCTTCCTTCCTCTCCCCCTCGTCCCCCCTCCATCCCCCCCATCTTACCTCCTTCCCTTCCCCACAGAAACTGTATATATGTATATATATTTGTACATATTTATTACTCTATTTATTTATTTATTTTACTTGTACAATCTATTCTATTTATTTTATTTTGTTAGTATGTTTGGTTTTGTTCTCTGTCTCCCCCTTTTAGACTGTGAGCCCCCTGTTGGGTAGGGACTGTCTCTATATGTTGCCAACTTGTATTTCCCAAGCGCTTAGTACAGTGCTCTGCACACAGTAAGCGCTCAATAAATACGATTGATTGATTGATTGATTGATTGATTAACCAGCCCAGCCCTCTGCGTCCATTCCAGGCCATCTCCCCTCCACCCTCCACGTTCCTTGTACCCAAGAAACCCCAGCTGGTGGCCCTGGGGAGAGACCGCAGTCATTCACTCATTCATTCAATCGTATTTATTGAGCGCTTACTGTGTGCAGAGCACTGTACTAAGCGCTTGAGAAGCACAAGTCGGCAACATATAGAGACGGTCCCTACCCAACAAAGGGCTCACAGTCTAGAAGGGGGAGAGAAGTGGCAGAAATGGAGGCAGCAGAAGCGGCGAAGTGGGGAAGCACCACGGCCTAGGGATAGAGCACGGGCCTGGGAATCAAGCGGTCACAGATTCTAATCCTGGCTCTGCCACTTGTCTGCTGTGTGGCCTTGGACGAGTCACTTCACTTCTCTGTGCCACAGTTACCTCGTCTATAAAATGAGGATTGAGATGGTGAGCCCCACGTGGGACGGGGCCTATGCCCAACCCAATTTGCTTGTAATAATAATAATAATAACTGTGGTATTTGTTAAGCGCTTACTACGTGCCCCGCACTGTACTAAGCGCTGGGGTGGATACAAGCAAATCGGGTTGGACACGGGCCCTGTCCCACATGGGGATCATCGTCTTAATCTCCATTTTACAGACAAGGGAATTGAGGTCCGGAGAAGTGAAGTGACTCACCCAAGGTCACGCAGCAGACAAGTAGCAGAGCGGGATTAGAATCCATCCACTCCCAAGACCATGTTCTATCCACTACGCCAGGCTGCTTTGCTTAGTACAGTGCCTGGCACATAGTAAGCGCTTAATGATCATAATAATGGCATTTGTTAAGCGCTTACTAAGTGCAAAGCACTGTTCTAAGCGCTGGGGAGGATACGAGGTGATCAGGCTGTCCCACGTGGGGCTCACAGTCTTCATCCCCATTTTACAGATGAGGGAACTGAGGCCCAGAGAAGTGAAGTGACTTGCCCCAAGTCACACAGCTGACAACTGGCGGAGTCGGGATTTGAACCCTTGACTTCTGACTCCAAAGCCCGGGTTCTTTCCACTGAGCCATGCCGCTTCTCTAATAAATACCACTATTATTATTATTATTATTAATAATAATAATAACCTACCCGCTCCACGCACCAGGACCATGGCTGCCAGCACCAGGAACCCTGTCCACTTCATGGCCAGGCAGACCTCCCTGGAGCCAGAAAGTCTGGCAGGGTTATATCCTGCGCCTCCCTCCCCCCTCGAACTCCTCCCCTGAGGGTCAGGGTGCGGGGATATGTCTCTGTCACCGTCGGGATCATCCTTCTGAAGCGGGAATGTTTGTCCAAGGAGAGGGCCGGATCCCGTGTAAACATCTCCCCCCTGGGCCGCCCCACCAGTCGTGGACAATTCCTGGGGAGGAAAACCGGGCACCGTTCTGCAACGCCTTTTAGAGTTTCTGAAGGTTTGTCCCTGTCGGGCCCAAAAGGTGGTCAATCAGTTAATCTGTGTGCCGAGCACTGTACTAAGCGCTTGGGAAGAGTAGAATGTAACAATAATAATAATAATTACAATAATTATTGTACCTGTTAAACGCTTACTATGTTCCAAGCACTGGAGTAGATCTAAGGTAATCAGGTTGGACACACTCCCTGTCCCGCATGGGGCTCACACTCTTAATCCCCGACTTACTGATGAGGTAACTGAGGTACAGAAGAGTGAAGTGACTTACCCAAGGTCACGCAGCAGACGTGTGGTGAAGCAGGAATTAGAACCCAGTTCCTTCCAACTCCCAGGCCCATGCTCTATCCACTAAGCCACGCTGCTTCAAGGCCCTTCAAGGCCCTACTGAGAGCTCACCTCCTCCAGGAGGCCTTCCCAGACTGAGCCCCTTCCTTCCTCTCCCCCTCGTCCCCCTCTCCATCCCCCCATCTTACCTCCTTCCCTTCCCCACAGCACCTGTATATATGTATATATGTTTGTACATATTTATTACTCTATTTATTTATTTTACTTGTACATATCTATTCTATTTATTTTATTTTGTTAGTATGTTTGGTTTTGTTCTCTGTCTCCCCCTTTTAGACTGTGAGCCCACTGTTGGGTAGGGACTGTCTCTATATGTTGCCAACTTGTACTTCCCAAGCGCTTAGTCCAGTGCTCTGCACACAGTAAGCGCTCAATAAATGCGATTGATGATGATGATGATGATGATGCTTCCTGACACATTACAGACGCATTCCTCACCCAAAACAAACTTATGGTCTAGAGGATTGTTGGGGGCGGGGGGGGACCGAACTCAGCAGGACAAGGGTAGGGACTGTCTCTATATGTTGCCAACTTGTACTTCCCAAGCGCTTAGTACAGTGCTCTGCACACAGTAAGTGCTCAATAAATACGATTGATTGATTGATTGATTGACAGCTGATAGGTGGGGGCAGGAGTAGGCTTTTTCTGGCCTAGGGGCTTGCCCTTCTACCATCTTGAGTCCCAGGCCATGGTGAGTCAGTGAGTCAGTCAGTCAATTGTATTTATTAGTAGTAGTAGTAATAATAATAATAATAATAATTACAGCATTTGCTAAGCGCTTACTATGTGCCAAGCACTGTTCTAAGTTCTGGGGTAGATACAGGGTAATCAGGTTGTCCCACGTGAGGCTCACAGTCTCATTCCCCATTTAACTGAGGCACAGAGAAGTTAAGTGACTTGCTCAAAGTCACACAGCTGACAAGCAGCGGAGCCGGGATTAGAACCCATAACCTCTGACTCCCAAGCCCGTGCTCTTTCCACTAAGCCACAGCTTATTATGTGCAAAGCACTATACTAAGCACTTGGTTGAGCACAAATATAACATTCATTCAAGCATTCAGTCGTATTTATTAAGTGCTTACTCTGTGCAGAGCACTGTATTAAGCACTTGGCTCAGTGGAAAGAGCCCGGGCTTTGGAGTCAGAGGTCATGGGTTGAAATCCCGGCTCCACCACTTTGGGCAAGTCACTTAGCTTCTCTGCGCCTCAGTTCCCTCATCTGTAAAATGGGAATGAAGACTGTGAGCCCCCCCATGGGACAACCTGATCACCTTGTAACCTCCCCAGCGCTTAGAACAGTGCTTTGCACATAGTAAGTGCCTAATAAATGCCATTATTATTATTATTATTACTTGGGAATGTACAATAGGGCACTAAAGACTGACAATCCCTACCCACAAAGAGCTCCCAGTCTAGAGGGGTGGAGACAGGCATCAATGCAAATAAACAGATATCAATATAAATAAATAAAATGACAGATAGGGACATAAGCGCCGCGGGGCAGGGGAAGGGGGAAAGAACGAAGGGAGCAAGTGAGGGTGAAACAGAAGGGAGTGGGAGATGAGGAAAAGTGGGACTTGGTCTTGGAAGTCCTCTTGGAGGAGATGGGCCTTCAGAAAGGCTTTGAAGGGAGGGGAGAGTCATTGTTTGGCGGATTGAGGAGAGAGGGCATTCCCGGTCAGAGGTAGGACGTGGCCAGGGATTGGCAGCGGGACAGGAAAGATGGAGGCCAAGTGAGATTTGTAACTATTCTGTGCTGTCATTTACCTCACGGACCTCACCATGACCTTTCAATAGCCCCGCTCCTGTCTGCCCATCCCAGTACTAAGCCCCCCCTTTCCTCAGCCTCCCCATCTCCCCGACTCACTCCCTTCGCTCTATTCCCCTGCCCCTCGGCACTTGGGTACATCTGTATATATCAATCAATCAATCAATCAATCGTATTTATTGAGCGCTTACTGTGTGCAGAGCACTGGACTAAGCGCTTGGGAAGTACAAGTTGGCAACATATAGAGTTTTAGACTTTTAGACTGTGAGCCCACTGTTGGGTAGGGACTGTCTCTATATGTTGCCAATTTGTACTTCCCAAGCGCTTAGTACAGTGCTCTGCACATAGTAAGCGCTCAATAAATACGATTGATGATGATATAGAGACAGTCCCTACCCAACACTGGGCTCACAGTCTAAAAGGGGGAGACAGAGAACAAAACCAAACATACTAACAAAATAAAATAAATAGAATAGATATGTACAGATAAAATAAATAAATAGAGTAATAAATAAGTACAAACATATATACATATATACAGGTGCTGTGGGGAAGGGAAGGAGGTAAGATGGGGGAATGGAGAGGGGGACGAGGGGTAGAGGAAGGAAGGGGCTCAGTCTGGGAAGGCCTCCTGGAGGAGGTATATATCTATGAGAAGCAGCGTGGCTCAGGGGAAAGAGCCCGGGCTTTGGAGTCACAGGTCAGGGGTTCAAATCCCAGCTCTGCCAATTGTCAGCTGGGTGACTTTGGGCAAGTCACTTAACTTCTCAGTGCCTCAGTTACCTCATCTGTAAAATAGGGATGAAGACTGTGAGCCCCCCGTGGGACAACCTGATCACCTTGTAACCTCCCCAGCGCTTAGAACAGTGCTTGGCACGTAGTAAGTGCTTAATAAATGTCATTATTATTAGTAGGAGGAGGAAATCAGCAAGGAAAGAGAAGAGGGGGTGAGCTAATTGAGTGCTTTAAAGCCAACGGTGAGGAGTTTCTGTTGGATGTGGTGGTGGAGGGGGAACCACTGGAGGTTCTTGAGGAGTGGGGAATGTTTTTTTAGGAAAATGATCCGGGCAGCAGAGTGAAATAGAAACGCCGGCCGCCTGCTCCCCAACCGATCCACAAAATCAGGTGCAGAGTTGGCAGAGAGCGGGCAGGTATGGCAAGCTTTGGAGTGTAATAATAATGATAATGATAATGTTGGTAATAATAATAATGACAATGGTATTTCTTAATCACTTACAATGCTGCTGCTGCTGCTGCTGATGGTATTTGTTAAGCACTTACTATACGTCAAACACTGTTCTAAGTTCTGGGGTAGATATAAGCTAACCAGGTTAGACACAGTCTCTGTCCCACATGGGGCTCA
Organism: Tachyglossus aculeatus; assembly: GCF_015852505.1. Classification (NCBI taxonomy): domain Eukaryota; kingdom Metazoa; phylum Chordata; class Mammalia; order Monotremata; family Tachyglossidae; genus Tachyglossus; species Tachyglossus aculeatus. The sequence continues at coordinate 51,952,320 of NC_052087.1, read as the reverse complement.
CAATCTTCATCTCCGTTTTACAGATGAGGCAACTGAGGCCCAGAGAAGTAGTTATAGTAAGTAGTAATAGCACTTATTAAGCGCTTAATATGTGCAGAGCACCATACTAAGCGCTGGGAAGGAGTATACAAGAAGTGAAGTGATTTGTCCAAGGTCACCCAGCAGATAAATGGCAGAGGCAAGATTAGAACCCAGGTCCTTCTGATTGCCGGGCCCATGCGCAGTCCACTAGGCCGTGCTGCTTCTCAATTAAGCGTTCAATAAATACTACTGATTGATTGATACTATTACTCATAGGGACCAGGAGTCTTCAGCATGTACATAGGTTCGGCAGACTTCCTCAAAGAGTCTTTTTGGATGTGTCCTCATAACAATAATGGTATTTGTTAAGCGCTTACTATATGCGAAGCACTGTTCTAAGCACTGAGCACTGTTCTAAGCGCTGATGATGCTATTGCATGGCCTAGTGGAAACAGCCCGAGCCTAGGAGTCAGAGACTTGGGTTCTAATCCCACGTCCTCCATGTACCTGCTCAGTAACCCTGAGCAAGTCACTTAACTTCCCTGTGCCTCAATTCCTTCATCCGCAAAATGGGGATTCAGTCGGTTAGTCAGTCAATCAATCAATCATATTTATTGAGCGCTTACTGTGTGCAGAGCACTGGACTAAGCGCTTGGGAAGTACAAGTTGACAACATACAGAGACAGTCCCTACCCAACAGTGGGCTCACAGTCTAGAAGGGGGAGACAGAGAACAAAACAAAACATATTAACAAAATAAAATAAATAGAATAGATATGTACAAGTAAAATAAAGAGTAATAAATATGTATAAACATATATACATATATACACGGACCACCGAGCATCGCTGGGCCGTGGGCACGGAAGGTTCTCTACCAGTGGAAAAGGATACAATCAGTCGTATTTGCTATGTGAAGAACGCTGGCCTAAGCGCTTGGGAGAGTACAATATGACAATATAACAAACACAATCCCTGCCCACCTACAGGTTTACAGTCTAGAGAAAGAGACAGATATCAATATAAATAAATAAAATGACAGATGTAGACATAAGTTCTGTGAGGCTGGGACGGGGAAGGGGGTGAATAAAGGGAGCAAATCAAGGCAACGCAGAAGGGAGCGGGAGAAGAGGAAAGGAGGGCTTATTCAGGGAAGGCTTCTTGGAGGAGATGGGCCTTCAGTAAGACTTTGAAGCCCGGGGAGAGTCATTGTCGGATTTGGGGGGTGGGGGGATCGTTCAAGGCCCTGCTTTCCTCCCTACTTTGTCTGTGAGCCCCATGTGGGACCCGATGATCTTTTATCTACCCCAGCTCTTCGGTACAGTGCTTGGCACATAGTAAGCATTTAACAAGTACCATAATTGTTATTATTGTGGCTATTATTAGTATATTACGTAATGTCTAAAGAATGCCCAATATTCTCCAGTATTAAGCACCTACAGGGTGCAGAGCACTGTATTAAGCACTTGGAAAGTATCATTCGGCAACAGATAGAGACAATCCCTATCCAACAACGGGCCCACAGCCTTGAAGGATTGCAGATGGACACGGGCTTTTCTGGGAGAAATGTGTCCCCGTTATTGGGTAGGGACCGTCTCTATATGTTGCCGTCTTGTACTTCCGACTTGTACTAAGAGCTTGGGAGAGTATAACACAACAGTATAACAGACCCATTCCCTGCCCATAATGAGCTGGGTAGGATAATAGTAATAATAATAAATGTGGATTGTTAAGGGCTTTCTATGTGCCAAGTACTGGGGTAGATACAATAAAATCAGATCAGACACAGTCCCCTTCCCACACTAGTCGGTGTATATATGTACATATGTTTGTACGTATTTATTACTCTATTTATTTATTTTACTTGTACATATCTATTCTATTTATTTTATTTTGTTAATATGTTTTGTTTTGTTCTCTGTCTCCCCCTTCTAGACTGTGAGCCCACTGTTGGGTAGGGACTGTCTCTGTATGTTGCCAACTTGTACTTCCCAAGCACTTAGTCCAGTGCTCTGCACACAGTAATCATAAATATGATTGAATGAATGAAGCAGAGGAACAGCAGGTACTCATTCATTCATTCAATAGTATTTATTGAGCGCTTACTGTGTGCAGAGCACTGGTGTAAGCACTTGGGAAGTACAAGTTGGCAACATATAGAGACAGTCCCTACCCAACAGTGGGCTCACAGTCTGGAAGATGGAATCCCCATTTTACAGAAGAGGAAACTGAGGCACAGAGAAGTTAGAGAAACAGCGTGGCTCAGGGAAAAAGAGCACGGGCTTTGGAGTCAGAGATCATGGGTTCAAACCCCAGCTCCACCAATTGTCAGCTGTGTGACTTTGGGCAAGTCACTTAACTTCTCTGTGCCTCAGTTACCTCATCTGTAAAAATGGGGATTAAGACTGTGAGCCCCCCGTGGGACAACCTGATCCCCTTGTAACCTCCCCAGCACTTAGAGCAGTGCTTTGCACATAGTAAGCGCTTAATAAATGCCATCATTATTATTATTATTAAGTGACTCGCCTAAGGTCACTCAGCAGACAAGTCACAAGGCTAGGATTAGATCCCAGTTTTCCCGACTCCCAGGCCTGTGGGGGTTTTTTCCATTAGGACATCCTGTTTACACAACAAAGAAATGACTTGTTCCTTGCCTTCAAGGAGCTAACACCAGAAAATCCGGCCTTGGTCCATGGGGTGGAATTTTCAGACTTGGAAGGTTCTACCATTCATTTTCATTCATTCAATCATATTTATTGAGCGCTTACTGTGTGCAGAGCACTGTACTAAGCGCTTGGGAAGTACAGGTTAGCAACATAATCGACATAATTCCAAGAGAACCTGCCCAGAATCCTTTCGGCTTTCCCCACGCTGTTTCTCCCAGGCCACTGATCCCAGAAGGGCTGACTTCTTTCCATGAGTGGGGCAGCTTAGTGCGTGTGACCTGATGATTTTACAAAGAACCGACCCACAGCTTGCTTCCACAGAGAGAGCAAGCCTGGTTTCTTTATGGCATTTGTTAAGCGCTTCCTATGCATCAGGCACTTTACTAAGCACTGGGATAGACGGAGGGAAATCAGATTGGACGCAGTCCCTGTCCCATAGAGCGCTCACAGTTTTAATCCCCATTTTACAGGTGAGGTAACTGAGGCCTGCAGAAGACAAGTGACTTGCTGAAGGTCATACAGCAAAGAACCCAGTTTCTCTGATTCCCAGGACTTGGGCTCTTTTCAGTAAGCCCCAGTACCTGTGCTCAGAAACTGAGGTTAGACCAGAAGCATGGGGTCAGATGATCAAATAACGGCATGAGAAGCAGCATGGCCTAGTGGATAGAGCACGGACCCAAGAGTAGGTTGGATCTAGGCACGGCCACTCGTCTGCTGTATGACCCTGGGCAAGTCATTTAACTTCTCCATACCTCAGTTCCCTCATCTGTAAAATGGGGATGAAGACTGTGAGCCCCTGGTGGGACAGGGGCTGTGTCCAACCTGATTGACTCGTATCTACCCCAGCACTTAGAACAGTGCCTGGCACATAGTAAGCGCTCAACAAATACCATTAAAAAAAAGCAAACAGGTTTTTACTGAAGGGAAAACAGCTGTCACAGAAAAGGAATGTTTTCTGGAGCAGGGCAGAATACCGAAACTGCGGAAGAAAACTGGGCATGGATTCGCTGGTAAATAGCTTAATCCATTCTATAAACAAGTTATTTGTTTTGGGAAGCAAGCAGTGGGAGATGGCTTTTCAGTGAAGGACTGCATAAGACCTAGAGTGAACTGGCTATGAATTGAGGTTTTTGGCCAGTCAGTCAATCGATCAATCAATCAATCAATCAATCAATTGTATTTACTATGTGCAGAGCAACATACTAAGTGTTTGGGAGAGTACACGATAACAGAGTTGGTGGACACTTTCCCTGCCTGTAGCGAGTTCATAGTCTAGAGAAGTGTGGACGTGGATCGGCTTAAAATTCCAGTGATTTAAAATCAACAGTGCGTGTTTGGTTTATGTAAAGTCAAGAGAAGCAGCGTGGCTTCGTGGAAAGACCCCAGGCCTTGGAACCAAAGGACCTGGGTTCTAATCCCAGTTCTGCCGCTTGTCCGCCGTGTGACCTGGGGGCAAGTCATTTAATTTCTCTGTGCCTCAAATATCTCATCTGCAAAATGGGGGTTGAGACTGTGAGCCCCGTGTTGTATCCTACCTGATTAGCTTGTATCTGCCCCAGGCTTAGTACAGTGCCTGGTACACAGTAACTACTTAACAAATATCATTAAAAAAATGTTTTCTGATAGGAGACTCAATCACCATCAGAATAAGAAATCTGGGCATGCAGAAAAATCCCTGGGAGAGACTGCCCTGAATTTACATAAAACCCCTGAATCATGTCAAGTTGCAGGGACCGTTATTATTGTCGTTATTATTATTATATTTATTAAGTGCTTACTGTGTGTCGAGCACTGTTCTAGGTGCTGGGGTAGATACAGGATAGGTCAGACACAGTAGGAGGGAGAACAGGTCTCAAATTCCCATTTTACAGCCGAGGAAACTGAGGCAAGAGAAGTTAAGTGACTTTCCCAAAGCCACCCAGCAGGTGAGTGAGAAGTACCATGGCTAAGTGGATAGAGCACAGGCCTGGGAGCCAGAAGTCGTGGGTTCTAATCCTGGCTCCACCACTTGTCTGCTGTGGACCTTGGGCAAGTCACTTCACTTCTCTCTGCCTCAGTTCCCGCATCTGTAAAATGGGGATTGAGATTGTGAGCCCCAAATTTTTCATGGACCATGTCCAAACTTATTAGCTTGTATCTAACCAGTGCTCAGTACAATGCCTGGCACATAGCAAGCACTCAACAAGCACCACAAAAAAGTGGCAGAACTGGGATTAGAACCCAGGCCTAAACTCTTTCCCCTAGGCCATACTGCTTCTCTTACAGAGGGGAAGTGTAGTAGAGCAAATAATATATGTTCTTTTAGACTGTGAGCCCACTGTTGGGTAGGGACTGTCTCTATATGTTGCCAACTTGTACTTCCCAAGCGCTTAGTACAGTGCTCTGCACACAGTAAGCGCTCAATAAATACGATTGATGATGATGATATGTACAAAAATGCCTAGAGGTTGTGGGAACTACAGTGCTTTTGGTGATGAAGAAAGACTGAGGTGGAAATCTGGGGGTATAAAGTGAGGAGGCTAGAGATTAAGTGGGGAAGGCTTCCTGGAAAACTCACCACTGGCTTCAAAGCTCTCCGTCCATCACCTTTTTACCTCACCTCCTTTCTCTTCTTCTCCATCGCAGCCTGCACGCTCCGCTCCTCTGGTGCCGCTAACCTCCTCACTGGGCCTCCTTCTCGCCTGCCCTGTCTTCGACCCCTGGCCCACGTCCTACTTCTGGCCCGGAACGTCCTCCTTCCTCAAATCCACCAAACAATCACTTTTCCCCCCTTCAAAGCCCTACTGAAGGCTCACCTCCTCCAAGAGGCCTTCCCAGACTAAGCCCCCCTTTTCCTCAGCTCCCCCTCCCTTTCGAGTCACCTCGACTTGCTCCCTTTGCTCTCCCCGCCGCCCCACATGTATATATCTATAATTCTATTTATTTATAATGATGCCTCTTTACTTGTTTTGTCGTCTGTCTCCCCACTTCTAGACTGTGAGCCCAGTGTGGGCAGGGATTGTCTCTATTACTGAATTGCACTTTCCAAGTGCTTAGTACAGTGCTCTGCACACAGTAAGCGTTCAATAAATATGATTGAATGAATGAATGAATGAATAGAAGGTGATCTCAGAAGGGTTTTGAAGATGGGGAGAATTGTCATCTGCTGGATTTGAAGGAGGATGGAGTTATCCATTCATCAATCTATCAATGAAATTTATTCATCAACTCATTGAGCACTTGGGAGAGTACAATATAAGAGAGCCGGTAGACATCTTTTAGACTGTGAGCCCACTGTTGGGTAGGGACTGTCTCTATATGTTGCCAACTTGTACTTCCCAAGCGCTTAGTACAGTGCTCTGCACACAGTATGCGCTCAATAAATACGATTGATGATTGATGATGATGTTCCCTGCTCACGGTCTCGAGGGGGAGACAGACAGAAATAAAAGTAAATAAATTACAGATATGGCAGATATGAAAGAAATAAATTACAGATATGTATATAAGTGGTGCGGGACTGGGACGGGGGAAGAACAAAGTGCTTAGAACGGTGCTTGGCACATAATAAGCGCTTAACAAATACCATTATATATCACAAAGGGAGTAAGTCAGGGCAACATAGGAGAGGGGGGAAGAAAAGGAAAGAAGGGCTTAGGATGCGGACGAGAGATCAGTGGAGAGATAGACAAGATAGAGATACAGTGAATAGAGAAATGAAGATTCAGTGTGGATTCAATCCTCCTCCCTCTTACTTGGAGTGTGAGCCCCATGTGGGACAGGACAGGGTTTAACCTGATTACCTTGTATCTACCCCAGCGCTTGGAATAATAATGATAATAATAATGATAGTATTTGTTGAGCGCTTACTATGTACCAAGCACTGTTCTAAGCGCTGGGGTAGGTACAAGATTATCAGGTTGTCCCATGTGGAGCTCACAGTCTTCATCCCCATTTTGCAGATGAAATAACTGAGGCACAAAGAAGTGAAGTGACTAGCCCAAAGTCACACAGCTAACAAGTGGCGGAGCCGAGATTAGAACCCATGACCTCTGACTTCCAAGCCCGGGCTCTTTCCACTAAGCCACGCTGCTTCTCGCTTGGAACAGTGCTTGGCACATAGTAAACACTCAATAAATGCCATAAATACCCTTTGTACCTATCTTATGCACTCTCTGTTCACCCTATAAATTCTATATGCTCACACACTCTATGTACCACCTTTCGATGGTGTGTAGATATCATATATTCTACAAAGTTATATACCTATGTGACTATCTCCATCACCGCCCTGAGGTTGTTGCCGTTCATTCATTTTTCATTCATTCGTATTTATTGAGTGCTTACTTGGTGCAGAGCACTGTACTAAGCGTTTGGGAAGTACAAGTTGGCAACAAATAGAGACGGTCCCTACCCAACAATGGGCTCACAGTCTAGAAGGGAGTGACAGACAACAAAACAGAGCATGTGGACAGGTGTCAAGTCGTCAGAATAAATAGAATTAAAGCTAAATGCACATTATTAACCAAATAAATAGAATAGTAAATATTTACAAGTAAAATAAATAGAGTAATAAATGTCATTGCCATCACTATAGTTGTATACCTATGAAACTATCTCATATACCCTAAGTGTATCTCATGGCTCAGTGGAAAGAGCCCGGGCTTTGGAGTCAGAGGCCGTGGGTTCAAATCCTGGCTCCGCCACTTGTCAGCTGTGTGACTTTGGGCAAGTCACTTCACTTCTCTGGGCCTCAGTTCCCTCCTCTGTAAAATGGGGATTAAGACTGTGAGCCCCTCGTGGGACAACCTGATCACCTTGTAACCGCCCCAGCGCTTAGAACAGTGCTTTGCACATAGTAAGCACTTAACAAATACCAACATTATTATTATTATTATGTACTTATACATTATACGCACCTATCTTGTATGCTCTATGTACTTACATATTCTGGGTACTTATTCATTCACTCATTTATTCATTCAATCGTATTTATTGAGCACTTACTGTGTGCAGAGCACTGTACTAAGTGCTTGGAAAGTCCAATTCGGCAACATATAGAGACAATCCCTAGCCCACAACGGGCTCACAGTCTAGAAGCGGGGAGAGGGTCTATGACAGAGGTGCAGTTTGCATAAGAGGCTCTTATTTGGACTTCAAATGTGCCTGGGAGCCCTTTCAAATCTACCAAACTATAGTAGAAGAGGTTGAACTATGACTCAACATTCATTCATTTATTCCTTCTTTGAGCCCGTTGTCGGGTAGGGACCGTCTCTTTACGTTGCCGACTTGTGCTTCCCAGGTGCTTAGTACAGTGCTCTGCACACAGTAAGCGCTCAATAAATACGATTGAATTCATTCATTCATTCATTCAATAATATTTATTGAATCCACACACACGAAGGTACACACAAGCAGGGACACCTAGGCATGCGCCTGCGTACAAACGTGTACACTCAGACGTACATGCAGATACTATCAAGCAAAAACCCTCGCTCTCGGCTTCAAGGCTGTTCATCCCCTCGCCCCCTCCTACCTCACCTCCCTTCTGTCCTTCTCCAGCCCAGCCCGCACCCTCCGCTCCTCCGCCGCTAATCTCCTCACCGTTAGGCCTCGTTCTCACCTGTCCTGCCGTCGACCCCCTGCCCACGTCCTCCCCCGGGCCTGGAATGCCCCCAATCCCTCTGCCCATCCGCCAAGCACGCTCTCTTCCTCCCTTCAAAGCCCTACTGAGAGCTCACCTCCTCCAGGAGGCCTTCCCAAACTGAGCCCCCTTTTTCCTCTCCTCCTCCCCGTCCCCCCCGCCCTACCTCCTTCCCCTCCCCACAGCACCTGTATATATATATTCATACAGATTTATTACTCTATTTATTTTACTTGTACATATTTACCATTCTATTTATTTGGTTAATGATGTGCATTTAGCTTTACTTCTATTTATTCTGACGACTTGACGCCAGTCCACCTGTTTTGTTGTCTGTCTCCCCCTTCTAGCCTGTGAGCCCGTTGTTGGGTAGGGACCGTCTCTAGATGTCGCCAACTTGGAGTTCCCAAGCGCTTAGCGCAGTGCTCTGCACACAGTAAGCGCTCAATAAATACGATTGAATGAATGAATACACAGACACAAACCCAGATGCGTTGCTGCACTTGTTTTATTTGACTTATGTGGGTAGGAAAAGCTCTGTCGCCGCCTAAGCGGCCTACGCCCTCTCTCTCCGGGGCTCAAGGAGGCTGGAGGAAGGGGCCGGGATCATAGCCCCGGGAAAACCGGGGGTCCCGGCGTGGGGGGACGGGAATGGCAACACCAGCTCTGGGCATCCTCACTGGCCGGCCTGGCATTGCACGTCCTGGTAGACCTTGTCCTGGAGAGAGGGGGTAGAGCAGTGAGGATGGGTTAGATCTGCTGGGGGGAACCATTTGCTCATTCAATCCTATTTATTGAGTGCTAACTGTGTGCAGAGCACTGTACTAAGCGCTTGGGAGAGAACAAAAAAAAGAAAGACATATTCCCTGCTCACAAAGAGCTTACAGTCTAGAGGGGGAGGCACAGTAAGCACTCAATAAATAGGATTGAATGAAAGAAACGTCATAACCATAGTACTAGTAATAATAATAATAATAATAATAATAATAATAAAGTAGTTAATGATGATAATAAAGTAGTTAAGTGCTTACTATGTGCCAGCCACCATTCTAAGCACTGGGTTAGATACATGATGATCGGGTTGGACACAGCCCTTGTTCCACAGAGGACTCACCGTCTTAATCCCTCTTGTAATGATAATAATAATGATGGCATTTATTAAGCACTCACAGTGTGCAAAGCACTGTTCTAATAATAATAATAATAATAATAATAATGGCATTTATTAAGCGCTTACTATGTGCAAAGCACTGTTCTAAGCGCTGAGCGCTGGGGAGGTTACAAGGCGATAAAGGTGTTCCACGGGGGGCTCACGGTCTTAATCCCCACTTTACAGATGATGATGATGATGATGATGGAATTTATTAAGCGCTTACTACGTGCAAAGCACTGTTCTAAGCGCTGCGGGGTGGTACAAGGTAGTCAAGTTGTCCCACGGGGGGCTCACAGGCTTCATCCCCATTTTACAGAGGAGGTAACTGAGGCCCAGAGAAACTAAGTGACTTGCCCAAAGTCACACAGCTGACAATTGGTGGAGTCGGGATTTGAACCCATGACCTCTGACTGCATAGCCCGTGCTCTTTCCACTGGGCCACGCTGCTTCTGTACAGATTAGGGAATTTGAGGCACAGAGAAGTGAAGTGACTTAACCAAGGTAACACAACAGACAAGTGGCCCAGCTGGGATGAGAACAAAGCAGCGTGTCTCAGTGGAAAGAGCACAGGCTTTGGAGTCAGGGGTCAGGGGTTCAAATCCCGGCTCCACCCATTGTCAGCCGTGTGACTTTGGGCAAGTCACTTCACTTCTCTGTGCCTCAGTTACCTCATCTGTAAAATGGGGATTAAGACTGTGAGCCCCCCGTGGGACAACCTGATCACCTTGTAACCTGAACAGTGCTTTGCACATAGTAAGTGCTTAATAAATGCCATAATTATTATTATTATTATTAATAGTAATAAAAAGAATAATGGCATTTGTTAAGCACTTACTACATGCCAAGCACTGTTCTAAGCACTGGGGTAGTTACAAATTCATCAGGTTGGGATGCAGTCCCTGTCCCACATGGGAACTGTGTGGGAGAGATGAGGGAAGTGATTTGCCCAAGGTCACACAGCAGACAAGTGGCGGAGCGGGGATTAGAACCCATGACCTCTGACTCCCAAGCCCGGGCTCTATCCACTAAGTCCACGCTGCTTCCTGCCTCGGGGTCGGGGGTCGGAGGTCAGAGGTCAGCAGCAGCTTTCCTCCAGCGGGGAACAGTTGTACGGTCTTCTAGACTGTGAGCCCACTGTGGGGTAGGGACTGTCTCTATATGTTGCCAACTTGGACTTCCCAAGCGCTTAGTACAGTGCTCTGCACACAGTAAGCGCTCAATAAATACGATTGATTGATTGATTGATTGATTGGTGGAGGCAGGGGCAGGGCACCTTGGCCTCACTGGACTTTCTCCAGCCCAGGGGTTTGCTCTCCTCCCCTTCCTCCTCCTCTTCCCCTGCCCATGAAGCTGAAGGAGAAGCAGCATGGCTCAGTGGAAAGAGCCCGGGCTTTGGAGTCGGAGGTCATGGGTTCAAATCCCGGCCCCGCCACTTGTCAGCTGTGTGACGTTGGGCAAGTCACTTCACTTCTCTGGGCCTCAGTTCCCTCATCTGTAAAAAGGGGGTTAAGACTGTGAGCCCCCCGTGGGACAACCTGATCGCCCTGTAACCTTCCCAGCGCTTAGAACAGTGCTTTGCACATAGTAAGCGCTTAATAAATGCCATTATTATTAAGGAGTGTTGCCTAGTGGGTTCGGCCTGGGAGTCAGAAGACCTGGGTTCTAATCCCGGCTCCGCCACTTGTCTTCTATGGGATCTTGGCTACAAAGTCACTTCACTTCTCCAGGCCTCAGTTACCTCATCTATTAAACGTCGGGAAGCAGCGTGGCTCAGTGGAAAGAGCCCGGGCTTGGGAGTCAGAGGTCACGGGTTCAAATCCCAGCTCTGCCACTTGTCAGCTGGGTGACTTTGGGCAAGTCGTTTGACTTCTCTGTGCCTCAGTTACCTCATCTGTAAAATGGGGGTGAAGACTGTGAGCCCCCCATGGGACAACCTGATCACCTTGTAACCTCCCCAGCGCTTAGAACAGTGCTTCGCACATAGTAAGCACTTAACAAATGCCATTATTATTATTATTATTATGCATATTAAGACTGTGAGCCCTATGTGGGACAGGGACTGTGTCCAACTGATTACCTTGTACTCATTCATTCATTCATTCAATCATATTTATTGAGCGCTTACTGTGTGCAGAGCACTGTACTAAGCGCTTGGGAAGTACAAGTTGGCAACATATAGAGACAGTCTCTACCCAACAGTGGGCTCACAGTCTAGAATTCATTCATTCATTCATTCATTCAATCGTGTTTATTGAGCGCTTACAGTGTGCAGAGCACTGTACTAAGCACTTGGGAAGTACAAGCTGGCAACATATAGAGACGGTCCCTACCCAACAGTGGGCTCACAGTCTAGAATTCATTCATTCATTCATTCAATCATATTTATTGAGCGCTTACAATGTGCAGAGCACTGTACTAAGCGCTTGGAAAGTACAAGCTGGCAACATATAGAGACGGTCCCTACCCAACAGTGGGCTCACAGTCTAGAATTAACTCATTCATTCATTCAATCATATTTATTGAGCGCTTACAGTGTGCAAAGCACTGTACTAAGTGCTTGGGAAGTACAAGTTGGCAACATATAGAGATGGTCCCTACCCAACAATGGGCTCACAGTCTAGAATGTCCGTAGCTGTCATTTCTTTATTTCTATGAACGTCTGTCTCCCCTTCTAGACTAATAAGCTTGTTGTGGGCAGGGAGTAGGGAAGCAGCGTGGCTCAGTGGAAAGAGCCCGGGCTTTGGAGTCAGAGGTCATGGGTTCAAATCCCAGCTCCACCGCTTGCCAGCTGTGTGACTTTGGGCAAGTCACTTCACTTCTCTGTGCCTCCGTTACCTCATCTGCAAATGGGGATGAAGACTGTAAGCCCCCCGTGGGACAACCTGGACACCTTGTATCCTCCCCAGCGCTTAGAACAGTGCTTTGCACCTAGTAAGCGCTTAACAAATTCATTCATTCAATCGTATTTATTGAGCGCTGACTGTGTGCAGAGCACCGGACTAAGCGAGTTGGCAACATATAGAGACGGTCCCTACCCAACAGCGGGCTCACAGTCTAGAAGATGTCATCATTATTATTATTATTATCTGTTTATTGTTCCACTGGACTCTCCGAAGCACTCAGCACAGTGAACGAAGGAATGGATTTATAAACATAAAAAAAGAACCCGATTCCTCCAGTGCAGCGGCGGTAGCCCCCCCCCCAAACCCCATGAGCGGTGGGTGGCGAGGGGGCAGGGGGTCACTTACGAGGATGACCTTGATCTTCCGTTTGTAGGGGACAGCGAGATCGTCCAGGTGGGCCTGCAGCTGGCCCAGGGCGGCCACGGCCTCCTCGTTGGGATCGAAACGGCCCGCGATCTCCATCACAGCCCCGGGGTTGTTGCCGTTGAGCAGGAGGGAGAAGATGTTCTGGTAAATCGGGCAGACGCCATGGCCGCTGGCTGAAAGACAATGGCGTGGGCGCTGGGCACAGCGTCGTCGGGCGGGAAACCCCAACTGTCTGCCCGAGAGACCCCCTCTCCCAGCCCGCCCTAGCCCCTTTTCTCTTTTAATGGTATTGGCTAAGTGCTCACTATGTACCTCATTCATTCAGTCGTATTTATCATCATCATCATCATCAATCATATTTATTGAGCGCTTACTATGTGCAGAGCACTGGACTAAGCGCTTGGGAAGTACAAATTGGCAACATATAGAGATAGTCATCATCATCATCATCATCATCATCATCATCATCAATCGTATTTATTGAGCGCTTACTATGTGCAGAGCACTGGACTAAGCGCTTGGGAAGTACAAATTGGCAACATCTAGAGACAGTCATCATCATCATCATCATCAATCGTATTTATTGAGCGCTTTCTATGTGCAGAGCACTGCACTAAGCGCTTGGGAAGTACAAATTGGCAACATCTAGAGACAGTCCCTACCCAACAGTGGGCTCACGGTCTTAAAGGGGGAGACAGAGAACAAAACCAAACATACTGACAAAATAAAATAAATAGAATAGATATGTACAAGTAAAATAAATAAATAAATAAATAGAGTAATAAATATGTACAAACATATATACATATATACAGGTGCTGTGGGGAAGGGAAGGAGGTAAGATGGGGGGGATGGAGAGGGGGGCGAGGGGGAGAGGAAGGAAGGGGCTGAGTGTGGGAAGGCCTCCTGGAGGAGGTGAGCTCTCAGCAGGGCCTTGAAGGGAGGAAGAGAGCTAGCTTGGCGGATGGGCAGAGGGATTGGGGGCATTCCAGGCCCGGGGGATGACGTGGGCCGGTCATGGTATTGGCTAATGGTGTTGGCTAAGTGCTCACTATGTACCTCATTCATTCAGTCGTATTTATTGAGCGCTTACTGTGTGTGGAGCACTGTACTAAGCACTTTTTTAAAAATGGCATTTATTAAGCACTTACTATGTGCAAAGCATTGTTCTAAGCACTGGGGAGGTCACAAGGTGATCAGGTTGTCCCAAGGGGGCTCACAGTCTTAATCCCCTGTATATATGTTTGTACATATTTGTTACTCTATTTATTTATTTATTTATTTTACTTGGACATATCTATTCTATTTATTTCATTTTGTTAGTATGTTTGGTTTTGTTCTCTGTCTCCCCCTTTTAGACTGTGAGCCCACTGTTGGGAAGGGACCGTCTCTATATGTTGCCAACTTGGACTTCCCAAGCGCTTAGTCCAGTGCTCTGCACACAGTAAGCGCTCAATAAATACGATTGATGATGATGAATCCCCATTTTACAGATGAGGTGACTGAGGCCCAGAGAAGTGAAGTGACTTGCCCAAAGGAGTCAGGATTTGAACCTATGACCTCTGACTCCAAAGCCCGGGCTCTTTCCATTGAGCCACGCTGCTTCTCTGTACTTGGAAGGGACAATTCGGCAACAGATGGAGACAATCCCGGCCCAACAATGGGCTCGCAGTCTAGAAGGGGGGAGACAGACAACAAAACAAAACAAGTAGACAGGCGTCAATAGCACCAGAATAGCGCTTAGTACAGTGCTCTGCACAAAGTAAGCACTCAATAAATACGATTGAATGAATGAATGAATGAATAGATAAATATTAATAATAATAATGGCATTTATTAAGCACTTACTATGTGCAAAGGGCTCAATAAATACGATTGAATGAATGAATATGTATATATGTTTGTACATATTTATTGCTCTATTTATTTTACTTGTACATATTCTATTTACTTATTTTATTTTGTTAATTTGTTTTGTTCCCTGTCTCCCCCTTCTAGACTGTGAGCCCGCTGTTGGGTAGGGACCGTCTCTAGATGTTGCCAACTTGTACTTCCCAAGCGCTTAGTCCAGTGCTCTGCACACAGTAAGCGCTCAATAAATACGATTGAATGAATGAATGAATATGTATATATGTTTGTACGTATTTATTACACTATTTATTTATTTTACTTGTACATATTATGTAATGGCATAAATGGCATAAATATTATATAATGGCATGAATGGCATTAATGGCATAAATATTCTATTTATTTTATTAATATGTTTTGTTTTGTTGTCTGTCTCTCCCTTCTAGACCGTAAGCCCGCTGTTGGGTAGGGACCGTCTCTAGATGTTGCCAACCTGTACTTCCCAAGTGCTTAGTACAGTCCTCTGCACACAGTAAGCGCTCAATAAATACGATTGAATGAATGAATGAATGAATGAATGAATGAATGAAAGCAAAGCACTGTTTTAAGCGTTGGGGAGGTTACAAGGTGATCAGGTTGTCCCACGGGGGGCTCACAGTCTTCATCCCCATTTTGCAGATGAGGTAACTGAGGCCCAGAGAAGTGACAGCTGACAATTGGCAGAGCCGGGATTTGAACCCATGACCCGTGACTCCAAAGCCTGGGCTCTTTTCAACTGAGCCACGCTGCTTCACTAGATTAGAATATAGAATAGAAATGGAATTATAGATATATGCACATCATTAATAAAATAAATAGAATAATAAATATGTAATAAATAATAAATAAATATTATTTATTTATTTATTTTACTTGTACATATCTATTCTATTTATTTTATTTTGTTAGTATGTTTGGTTTTGTTCTCTGTCTCCCCCTTCTAGACTGTGAGCCCATTGTTGGGTAGGGACTGTCTCTATATGTTGCCAACTTGTACTTCCCAAGCGCTTAGTACAGTGCTCTGCACACAGTAAGCACACAATAAATATGATTGATTGATTGATTGATTGATTGATTGATTTACAAATATACACAAGTGCTGTGGGGCGGGAAAGGGGGTAGAACAGAGGGAGGAAGTAGGGACGATGGGGAGGGGAGGAGGAGCAGAGGAAAAGGGATACATCATCAGGTTGGATACAGTCCCTGTCCCACATGGGGGGGTAGGCAGTCTTAATCCCCATTTTACAGATGTGGAAACTGAGGCAAAGAGAAATGAAATGACTTGCCTAAGGTCACACAACAGAGAAATGGTGGAGCTGGGATTATTAGTGTTATTATTATGGTATTTGTATACCATAATAATATGGTATAATATGGTATTTGTTAGACACTTACTATGTGCAAGGCACTGTGTGAGAAGTAGTTTGGCGTAGAGCATGAGCTTGGGAGTCAGAAGGTCATGGGTTCTAATCCTGATCTGCTACTTGTCTGCTGTGAGGCCTTGGGCAAGTCGCTTCACTTCTCTGGGCCTCAGTTACCTCACATGTAAAATGGGGATTAAGACCGTGAGCCCCATATGGGACAGGGACTGCGTCCAACCCGGTTTGCTTGCATCCATCCCAGTGCTTAGTACAGTCTTGGCACATAGTGAGTGCTTAACAAATACCGCAGTTATTGTTGTTATTATTATTATTACTAAATGCTGGGGAGAATACAAACAAATCAGGTTGGACACGGTCCCTGTCCTGCATGGGGCTCACGGTCTTAATCGCCTTTTTCCAGGAAAGGAACTGAAGCCCAGAGAAGTGAAGTGACTTGCCCAACCAAGGTCACACAGCAGACGAGTGATGGAGCCGGGATTAGAACCCAGGTCCTCTGAGACCTAGGCCCTTTCCACTAGGCCACACTGCTTAGCCTTCCAATCCATCAATGGTCCAGTGCTTAGTAAAGTGCCTGCTACATAGTAAGCGCTTAGCAAATACCATTTTTTTAATGGTATTTATTGAGCGCTTACTGTGTGCAGAGCAGTCCACTAATAATAATAATAATGATGGTATTTTTTAAGCACTTATACTTCCCAAGTGCTTAGTACAGTGCTCTGCACACAGTAAGTGCTCAATAAATACAATTGAATGAATGAATGAATGAATGAATGTGCAAAGCACCGGGGAGATACAGGGTGATCAAGCTGTCCCACGTAGGGCTCACAGTCTTAATCCCCATTTTACAGATGAGGGAACTGAGGCGCAGAGAAGTTAAGCGACTTGCCCAAAGTCACACAGCTGACAATTGGCGGAGCCAGGATTTGAACCCACGACCTCTGACTCCAAAGCCCGGGCTCTTTCCACTGAACCATGCTAAGCACTTGAGAGTCTACAACAGAGCTGATAGGCAGGTTTAGGGTAGTGGTTCCTCCTTATCCTGCCCCCAACCTTAGAACAAAAATTAACAATTATGGTATTTGTTAAGCACTTATTATGTCCCAGGCACTGTACTAAGCTCCCAGGCCACACACCACGGGGACTGGTGGCCAGGGACTCTGCTAGCCCCTGGCCTCAAACCTTCCCTTTTCCTCTCCCCCACTACTGGCCCCAAAGCACTTATGTCCATATAATAATAATAATGGCATTTATTAAGCGCTTACTATGTGCAAAGCACTGTTCTAAGCGCTGGGGAGGATACAAAGTAATCAGGTTGTCCCATGGGGGGCTCACAGTCTTAATCCCCATTTTCCAGATGAGGGAACTGAGGCGCAGAGAAGCGAAGTGACTTGCCCAAAGTCACACAGCTGACAAGTGGCAGAGCTGGGATTTGAACCCTATCCGTCACTTCATTTATTTGTACTGATGACTGCCTCCCCTAATGCTAATAATCATGGTATTTGTTAAGCGCTTACTATGTCCCAAGCACTGTACTAAGTGCTGGGATAGATACAAGGTCATCAGGTTGTCCCACGTGGGGCTCGCAGTCTTCATCCCCATTTTCCAGATGAGGGAACTGAGGCACAGAGAAGTTAAGCGGCTTGCCCAAGGTCACACAGCAGACGAGTGGCGGAGCGGAATTAGAACCCACATCCTCTGACTCCCAAGCCCGGGGCTCTTTCTACTAAGCCACGCTGCTTCTCACTCTAGATGTGAGTTTGTTGTGGGCATGGAATGTCACCATTTATCGTTGTCTTGTACTTGTCCAAGGCTTAATGCAGTGCTCTGCACACAGTAAGCGCTCAATAAATACGATTGATTGATTGATTGATTACTTGTACGTATCTATTCTATTTATTTTATTTTGTTAGTATGTTTGGTTTTGTCTCCCCCTTTTAGACTGTGAGCCCGCTGTTGGGTAGGGACCGTCTCTATATGTTGCCAATTTGTACTTCCCAAGCGCTTAGTACAGTGCCCTGCACACAGTAAGCGCTCAATTAATACGATTGATGATGATGATGATTGATAGAGAAGCAGCATGGCTCAGTGGAAAAGAGCCCGGGCTTTGGAGTCAGAGGTCATGGGTTCAAATCCCAGCTCCGCCACTTGTCAGCTGGGTGACTCTGGGCAAGTCACTTGACTTCTCTGGGCCTCAGTTCCCTCATCTGGAAAATGGGGATGAAGACTGGGAGCCCCCCATGGGACAACCTGATCACCCTGTAACCTCCCCAGTGCTTAGAACAGTGCTTTGCACATAGTAAGTGCTTAATAAATGCCATCATTATTATTATTATTATTGTTATTATTATTATTATTGAAGAACATCTGGAGGGTCCCCAGGAGAAGCTCCCCTTCTGGGCTTCCCTGGGCCCCAGTTGGGGGGGGTCAAGTCATGCCAATTTGTACTTCCCAAGCGCTTAGTACAGTGCTCTGCACATAGTAAGCGCTCAATAAATACGATTGATGATGATGATGATCCTCTTGGGTAAGAAGCAGAACCATGGGACTGGGAGTCAGAAGGATCTGGGTTCTAATCCCTGCCCCGCCACGTGTCTGCTGTGTGACCTCGGCCAAGTCACGTCACTTCTCTGGACTTCAGTTCCCTCATCTGTAAAATGGAGATTAACACTGGGAGCCCCGTGTGGGACCGGGACTGTGTCCAACCCGATTATCTTGTATCTACCCCCAGCGCTTAAAACAGTGCCTGGCCCATAGTAAACGCTTATCAAACACCACAAATATTCTTGTTATTCATAATAATAATAATAATGATGGCATTTATTAAGTGCTTACTATGTGCAAAGCACTGTCCTAGATACCGGGGAGGTTACAAGGTGATCAGGTTGTCCCACGGGGGGGGCTCACAGTCTTCATCCCCATTTTACAGATGAGGTAACTGAGGCACAGAGAAGAATAATAATAATGTTGGGATTTGTTAAGCGCTTACTATGTGCAAAGCACTGTTCTAAGCGCTGGGGAGGTTACAAGGTGACCAGGTTGCCCCACAGGAGGCTCACAATCCCCATTTTCCAGATGAGGGAACTGAGGCCCAGAGAATAATAATAATAATAATAATAATGGCATTTATTAAGCGCTTACTATGTGCAAAGCACTGTTCTGAGTACTGGGGAGGTTACGAGGTGACCAGGTTGTCCCACAGGAGGCTCACAATCCCCATTTTCCAGATGAGGGAACTGAGGCCCAGAGAATAATAATAATAATAATAATGGCATTAAGTGCTTACTATGTGCAAAGCACTGTTCTGAGCGCTGGAGAGGTTACAAGGTGACCTGGTTGTCCCACAGGAGGCTCACAATCCCCATTTTCCAGATGAGGGAACTGAGGCCCAGAGAATAATAATAATAATAATGGCATTTATTAAGCACTTACTATGCGCAAAGCACTGTTCTGAGCGCTGGGGAGGCTACAAGGTGATCAGGTTGTCCCACGTGGGGCTCACAGTCTTAATCCCCATTTTACAGATGAGGTCATTGAGGCCCAGAGAAGTGAAGTGACTTGCCCAAAGTCACACAGCTGACAATTGGTGGAGTCGGGATTCAAACCCATGACCCCTGACTCCAAAGCCCGGGCCCTTTCCACTGAGCCACGCCGCCCAAAGTCACACAGCTGACTATTGGCGGAGCCGGGATTTGAACCCATCACCTCTTTCCACCGCGCCACGCTGCTTCTAGATAGACAGGGTAGACTCCCCTGCCCTCCCTGCCCTCAGCGAGCTTCCAGTCGATCCAAGTCACCCACCCCGTCTCCTCCTCACCCGGCGGGCAAGGCGGGCGAGGACTCTTACCGTGGGGGAAGCAGAATGCCAGGAAGGCGAGCAGCGGGACAGGATTCATCCTCGGGCCTGGGGAAAACTCTGGGAGCGGCTTTCCGGTACGGCCTGGCTTTTATCCCTGGACTCTTCCCAGGGAAGCGCTCGGCTCTGCCCGTGAACGCTGGGTAAATCCTGGGGCACCACTCCCATCCCGCTCCCTTTCCGGCCTGCCTCTGGGGATAGATGGGGAATGGGCACCTCTCAGTGGGCCTGGGGCACCGTGGCCACAGGAAGCTTACAGTCTAGAGGGGGAGGCGGACGTTACCAAAAATAAGGATATGGACATTAAGAATATGGACATTGGTTCTGTGGGGTTGAGGGAGCGATGTACTGTACTAAGCGTTTGGGAGAAAACATTGCAGTAGAGTTGGTAGATATGTCCCCTGCCTACAATGAATTGACAATCTAGAGGGGGGAGAGAAACAGCATGGCTCGGTGGAAAGAGCCCGGGCTTTGGAGTCAGAGGTCATGGGTTCAAATCCCCGGCTCCGCCAATTGCCAGCTGTGTGACTTTGGGCAAGTCACTTCACTTCTCTGGGCCTCGGTTCCCTCATCTGGAAAATGGGGATTGAGACTGTGAGCCCCATGTGGGACAACCTGATCACCTCGTAGCCTCCCCAGCGCTTAGAACAGTGCTTTGCACATAGGAAGCGCTTCATAAATGCCATTATTATTATTCTCTGTGCCTCAGTTACCTCATCTGTAAAATGGGGATTGAGACTGTGAGCCCCATGTGGGACAACCTGATCACCTTGTAACCTCCCCAGAGCTTAGAACAGTGCTTTGCACATAGGAAGCGCTTAATAAATGCCATTATTATTATTATTATAGAAACATTAATATAACTATCCCCCCCCATCTTACCTCCTTCCCTTCCCCACAGCACCTGTATATATGTATACACAGCACCTGTATATATATATATGGGCTGACTGGTTTCTAGGACCAGAACATTGGCTCCTCCTCCATCACCATCATCATCGTCGTCGTCGGTGGTATTTTCTGAGCGCTTACTGCGTGTGGAGCCATCAATTGAATTTACTGATCGCTTACTGCATACAGCGCACCTGCTCCACCACTTTGCTGTGTGATCCTGGGCAGTTGCTTCACTTCTCTGGGCCTTAGTTACCACATCCGTAAAAGGGGGATTAGGACTGTGAGTCCCATGTGGGACATGATTATATGCTTATATATGACTATATGTTGCCAGCTTGTACTTCCCAGGCGCTTAGTCCAGTGCTCTGCACACAGTAAGCGCTCAATAAATCATCATCATCATCATCAATCGTATTTATTGAGCGCTTACTATGTGCAGAGCACTGTACTAAGCGCTTGGGAAGTACAAATTGGCAACATATAGAGACAGTCCCTACCCAACAGTGGGCTCACAGTCTAAAAAGGGGAGACAGAGAACAAAACCAAACATACTAACAAAATAAAATAAATAGAATAGATATGTACAAATAAAATAAATAAATAAATAGAGTAAAAAATAATGTACAAACATATATACATATATACAGGTGCTGTGGGGAAGGGAAGGAGGTAAGATGGGGGGATGGAGGGGGGGACGAGGGGGAGAGGAAGGAAGGGGCTCAGTGTGGGAAGGCCTCCTGGAGGAGGTGAGCTCTCAGCAGGGCCTTGAAGGGAGGAAGAGAGCGAGCTTGGCGGATGGGCAGAGGGAGGCCATTCCAGGCCCGGGGGGAATACGATTGATTGATTGATTGATCAATTGATTGATTGAATAAATACAATTGATTGATTGATTAGTACAGTGCTCTGCACACAGTAAGCGCTCAATAAATACGATTGATTGATTGATTGATTGATTGGTTAGCTTGGATCTACCCGAGAGTTTAGCACAGTGCCTGGCACATCGTAAGCACTTGAGAAATACCATTTTTAAAAAAATTATACTAACCACAACTGTGGTTTTTCACTCATTCAATTGTATTTATTGAGCGCTTACTGTGGTTTTTGTTTTATTATCAATCAATCAATCGTATTTATTGAGCGCTGACTGTGTGCAGAGCACTGTACTAAGCGCTTGGGAAGTACAAGTTGGCGACATATAGAGACAGTCCCTACCCAACAGTGGGCTCACTGCAGTAAGTTCAGGGGTGGACACAAGCAAATCGGGTTGGACACAGTCCCTGGCCCACATGGGTCTCACAATCTTAATCCCCATTTTACAGCTGAGGTAACTGAAGCCCAGAGAAGTTAAGTGACTTGCTCAGGGTCACACAGCTTGAGGGAGCACAATCTAACAGAGTTGGTAGGCACGTTGCCTGACCACAAGAAGCTTACAGTCTAGAGGGGGAGACAGACGTTACCATAAATAAGGATATGGACATTAAGAATATGGACATTAGTACTGTGGGGTTGAAGAAGGGATGTACTGTACTAAGCGTTTGGGAGAATACATTGCAGTAGAGTTGGTAGATACGTTCCCTGCCTACAATGAATTTACAATCTAGAGGGGGAGAGAAACATTAATATAACTATCCCCCCCCATCTTACCTCCTTCCCTTCCCCACAGCACCTGTATATATGTACATATGTTTGTACATATTTATTACTCTATTTATTTATTTATTTTACTTGTACATATCTATTCTATTTATTTTATTTTGTTGGTATGTTTGGTTTTGTTCTTTGTCTCCCCTTTCTAGACTGTGAGCCCATTGTTGGGTAGGGACTGTCTCTATATGTTGCCAACTTGGACTTCCCAGGCGCTTAGTACAGTGCTCTGCACACAGTAAGCGCTCAATAAATATGATTGATGATGATGATGATGATGATATCTATTCTATTTATTTTATTTTGTTACTATGTTTGGTTTTGTTCTCTGTCTCCCCGTTTTAGACTGTGAGCCCACTGTTGGGTAGGGACTGTCTCTATACGTTGCCAACTTGTACTTCCCAAGCGCTTAGTACAGTGCTCTGCACACAGTAAGTGCTCAATAAATACGATTGATGATGATGATGATGATATCTATTCTATTTATTTTATTTTGTTACTATGTTTGGTTTTGTTCTCTGTCTCCCCCTTTTAGACTGTGAGCCCACTGTTGGGTAGGGACTGTCTCTATACGTTGCCAACTTGTACTTCCCAAGCGCTTAGTACAGTGCTCTGCACACAGTAAGCGCTCAATAAATACGATTGATGATGATGATGATGATATCTATTCTATTTATTTTATTTTGTTACTATGTTTGGTTTTGTTCTCTGTCTCCCCGTTTTAGACTGTGAGCCCACTGTTGGGTAGGGACTGTCTCTATACGTTGCCAACTTGTACTTCCCAAGCGCTTAGTACAGCGCTCTGCACACAGTAAGCGCTCAATAAATACGATTGATGATGATGATGATGATGATATCTATTCTATTTATTTTATTTTGTTACTATGTTTGGTTTTGTTCTCTGTCTCCCCCTTTTAGACTGTGAGCCCACTGTTGGGTAGGGACCGTCTCTATACGTTGCCAACTTGTACTTCCCAAGCGCTTAGTACAGTGCTCTGCACACAGTAAGCGCTCAATAAATATGATTGATGATGATGATGATGATGATATCTATTCTATTTATTTTATTTTGTTACTATGGTTTTGTTCTCTGTCTCCCCCTTTTAGACTGTGAGCCCACTGTTGGGTAGGGACTGTCTCTATACGTTGCCAACTTGTACTTCCCAAGCGCTTAGTACAGTGCTCTGCACACAGTAAGCGCTCAATAAATATGATTGATTGATTGATAACTAAATAATGTATATTATTGCTATTATTATGAACAATAATAATAATGTATTGACAACAATTCCTCCAGTGGGGAAGGGCCTGAAGTGGATCTGGCCCATCTTTCCAGCGTGGCCTAGCAGAAGGAGCCCAGGATGGTGAATCAGGAGCCCTGGGTGCTAATCTTGCCTCTACCACTTTCGTTTTTATGGTATTTGTTAAGCGCTTACTATGTGCCAAGCACTGTTCTAAGCACTGGGGTAGATAAAAGGTGTCCCACGTGGGGCTCGCAGTCTTAATCCCCATTTTACAGGTGAGGTAACTGAGGCACAGAGAAACTAAGTGGCTTGCCTAAGGTCACACAGCAGGCAAGTGGCGGAGCCGGGATTAGAACCCACGTCCTCTGACTCCCAAGCCCGGGCTCTTCATCATCATCATCAATCGTATTTATTGAGTGCTTACTATGTGCAGAGCACTGTACTAAGTGCTTGGGAAGTACAAATTGGCAACATATAGAGACAGTCCCTACCCAACAGTGGGCTCACAGTCTAAAAGGGGAAGACAGAGAACAAAATCAAACATACTAACAAAATAAAATAAATAGAATAGATATGTACAAGTCAAATAAATAAATAGAGTAATAAATATGTACAAACATATATACATATATATAGGTGCTGTGGGGAAGGGAAGGAGGTAAGATGGGGGGGATGGAGAGGGGGACGAAGGGGAGAGGAAGGAAGGGGCTCAGTCTGGGAGGAAGGGGCTCACTCAACACAAAGCTCCCTGTTTCACCTGTCTGCTGTGCGACCTGGGGCACGTCACTCATTTTCTCTGAGCCTCAGTTTCCTCATCTGTAAAATGGGGGTTCAATCCCCATCTCCTCCCACTTTCAACTGTGAGGCCCGTGTGGGACAAGGACCGTATCTGATCTTATTGAATCGAGCCCAGGGTTTACTCTAGTGCTTGGCACCCATAATTTATTTTGTTAATGATGCTTTATTTCTATTTATTCCGACGACTTGACACCTGTCCACATGTTCTGTTTCGTTGTCTGTCTCCCCCTTCTAGACCGGGAGCCCGTTGTTGGGTAGGGACCGTCTCTATATGTCGCCAACTTGTACTTCCCAAGCGCTTAGTACAGCGCTCTGCACACAGTAAGCGCTCGGTAAATAGGATTGAATGAATGAATTGCCCTAAACAATTGGTGTAATTGTTACTATCATTTTTGGCCTAACCAGGATAGGGACAGCCTTTGCCTTAGGCCATTCAGGGAAGCCCAACCCTGCCGTTCCAGTCAGTCAATCAATCATATTTATTGAGCGTTTACTGTGCAAAGCAAAGTTCTGAGCATTTGAGAGAGGACAATAGGACAATATAACAGACACAGTCCCTGCCCAAAATGAACTTACAGTCTAGAGCGGAGGACAGACACTGATATAATAATAATAATAATAATAATGGTGTTTTTTAAGCGCTTACTATGTGCAAAGCACTGTTCTAAGCACTGGGGGGATACAAGGCGATCAGGTTGTCCCACGTGGGACTCACAATCTTAATCCCCATTTTACAGATGAGGGAACTGAGGCACAGAGAAGTGACGTGACTTGATATAAATAAATAAGTTACGGATAATAATAATGTTGGCATTTGTTAAGTGCTAACTATGTGCAAAGCACTGTTCTAAGCGCCGGGGGCGGGGGGGATATAAAGTGATCAGGTTGTCCCATGGGGGGCTCACAGTCTTAATCCCCATTTTACAGATGAGATAACGGAGGCTCAGAGAAGTTAAGTGACTTGCCCAAGGTCACACACAGACATGTGGCAGAGCCAGGATTCGAACCCATGACCTCTGACTCCAAAGTCCGGGCTCTTTACACTGAGCCACGCTGCTTCTCAGCTGGGGCTATGGACAGAGAAGCAGTGTTGCTCAGTGGAAAGAGCAC
This sequence comes from Tachyglossus aculeatus, assembly GCF_015852505.1. NCBI lineage: Eukaryota > Metazoa > Chordata > Mammalia > Monotremata > Tachyglossidae > Tachyglossus > Tachyglossus aculeatus. The sequence continues at coordinate 51,926,774 of NC_052087.1, read as the reverse complement.
AGGCTTGGGAGTCAGAGGTCATGGGTTCTAATCCCTGCTCCGCCACTTGTCAGCTGGGTAACTTGGGGCAAGTCACTTCAATCAATCAATCGTATTTATTGAGCGATTACTGTGTGCAGAGCACTGTAGTAAGCGCTTGGGAAGGGCAAATCGGCAACATATAGAGACGGTCCCTACCCGACAGCGGGCTCATGGTCTAGAAGGGGGAGACAGACAACAAAACCAAAACATACTAACAAAATAAAATAAATAGATCTGTACAAGTAAAATAAATAAATAAATAAATCGTATTTATTGAGCGCTTACTGTGTGCAGAGCACTGTACTAAGGGCTTGGGAAGTCCAAGTTGGCAACATATAGAGACGGTCCCTACCCAACAGCAGGCTCACAGTCTAGAAGGGGGAGACAAAGAACAAAACCAAACATACTAACAAAATAAAATAAAATAAAATAAGTGACCTCATCTGTAAAATGGGGATTAAGACTGTGAGACCCACGTGGGACAACCTGATCACCTTGCATCCCCCCAGCGCATAGAGCAGTGCTTCGCATATAGTAAACGCTTAACAAATACCATCATTATTATCATTATAAGTGCTGTGGGGCTGGGAGGGGGATGAATAAAGGGAGCAAGTCCGGGTGACACAGAAGGGAGCAAGAGAAGAGGAGATGGGATCGTGGTCACAGGGAGCCGACCAGCCTGGCTCAGTGGAAAGGGCACAGGCTTGGGAGCCAGAGGTCATGGGTTCTAATCCCGGCTCCGCCACTTGTCAGCTGTGTGACTTTGGGCAAGTCACTTCAATCAATCAATCAATCGTATTTATTGAGCGCTTACTATGTGCAGAGCACTGTACTAAGCGCTTGGGAAGTACAAATTGGCAACACATAAAGACAGTCCCTACCCAACAGTGGGCTCACAGTCTAAAAGGGGGAGACAGAGAACAGAACCAAACATACCAACAAAATAAAATAAGTAGGATAGAAATGTACAAGTAAAATAAATAAATAAATAGAGTAATAAATATGTACAACCATATATACATATGTACAGGTGCTATGGGGAAGGGAAGGAGTTAAGATGGGGGGATGGAGAGGGGGACGGGGGGAGAGGAAGGAAGGGGCTCAGTGTGGGAAGGCCTCCTGGAGGAGGTGAGCTCTCAGCAGGGCCTTGAAGGGAGGAAGAGAGCTAGCTTGGCGGAGGGGCAGAGGGAGGGCATTCCAGGCCCGGGGGAGGACGTGGGCCGGGGGTCGATGGCGGGACAGGCGAGAATGAGGTACGGTGAGGAGATTAGCGGTGGAGGAGCGGAGGTTGCGGGCTGGGCTGGAGAAGGAGAGAAGGGAGGTGAGGTAGGAGGGGGCGAGGGGATGGACAGCCTTGAAGCCCAGGGTGAGGAGTTTCTGCCTGATGCGCAGATTGATTGGTAGCCACTGGAGATTTTTGAGGAGGGGAGTAATATGCCCAGAGCGTTTCTGGACAAAGATAATCCGGGCAGCAGCATGAAGTATGGATTGATTCTCTGGGCCTCAGTGACCTCATCTGTAAAATGGGGATGAAGACTGTGAGCCCCACGTGGGACAACCTGATCACCTTGTTTCCCTCCCAGTGCTTAGAACAGTGCTTTGCACACAGTAAGCGCTTAACAAATGCCATTATTATTATTATTATCCCTGGCTAGATTTGGGCTGGGTTCCCCACAGGGCACCCCTAGGCCCTCTCTCCCCGACCTCGAGGTCGCAGTGGCCACCTCGGGCTTCCAGGTTTCCGGTCACCGTACACGCCCCGGGCCAGCTTGGAGACTAGTTCGGCTCGTGGCAGGCCAGGGCGGACCCTGATCCGGATCGCGCGGTGACGGCAACCCAAACACGGCACCATTTGCTGCCACGGTCGGCTGCGTGTCGTTTGCCCCGTCAATCACCTCGGCCCAGATCCCGCCTGGCCCTGAAGCTTTCAGATCCTGGTCCTGTTCCCCTCACCTGATCAGGAACCGGGAACCTCCCCTTATTTTTTTTTTTTAATGATATTTGTGAAGTGCTTGTAGGTGCCAGGCACTAAGTGCTGGAGTCGACACAAATTAATCAGATTGGACACAGTCCCTCTACCACATTGGGCTCACAGTTTTAATCCCCGTTGTACAGCTGAGGTAGCTGAGGCACGGAGAAGTGAAATGAGTTGTCCAGAAAGTCACCCACTTGTCTGCTGTGTGACCCTGGGTGAGTTGTTTCACTTCTCTGGGCCTCATTTACCTCATCTGTAAAATGGGGATTAAGTTTGTGAGCCTCATTCATTTGAAATGAGTTGTCCAAACTCACCCCCTTGTCTGCTGTGTGACCCTGGGTGAGCTGTTTCACTTCTCTGGGCCTCATTTACCTCATCTGTAAAATGGGGATTAAGTTTGTGAGCCTCATTCATTCGAAATGAGTTGTCCAAAGTCACCCACTTGTCTGCTGTGTGACCCTGGGTGAGCTGTTTCACTTCTCTGGGCCTCATTTACCTCATCTGTAAAATGGGGATTAAGTTTGTGAGTCTCATTCACTCATTCATTCATTCATATTTATTGAGCACTTACTTACTTACATATTTATTACTCTATTTATTTATTTATTTATTTATCTTACTTGTACATATCTATTCTATTTATTTTATTTTGTTAGTATGTTTGGTTTTGTTCTCTGTCTCCCCCTTCTAGACTGTGAGCCCGCTGTTGGGTAGGGACTGTCTCTATGTGTTGCCGACTTGTACTTCCCAAGCGCTTAGTACAGTGCTCTGCACACAGTAAGCACTCAATAAATATGATTGATTGATTGATTGATTACTGTGTGCAGAGCACTGTACTAAGCGCTTGGGAAGTACAATTTGGCAACATATAGAGACGGTCCCTACCCAACAACGGGCTGACAGTCTAGGATGTCCTCATGTGGGACAGGGACTGTGTCCAACCTAATTAGCTTTTGTGGTTAGGGAATATGTCTGTTTATTGTTGTATTATACTCTCCCAAGTGCTTATAACAGTGCTCTACACACAGAAAGCCCCCAATAAATATGATTGAATGAATGAATAAATGGATTTACCCCAATGCTTAGTACAGTGTCTGGCCCATAGGAAGTGCTTAATACCATTTTAACCCCCCCACCAAAAAAAAATGGGATTAAATCCCAATTTTGCAAAAGAGCAGCGAGGCATAGTGGCTAGAGCACAGCCTAGGAGTCAAAAGGTCGTAGGTTCTAATCCTGGCTCTGCCACTTGTCCGCTGTGTGATCTTGGCCAAGTCACTTCACTTCCCTGTGCCTCAGTTCCTCCATCTGTAAATTGGGGATTGAGACTGTGAGCCCCACGTGGGACAGGAACCGTATCCAACAAGATTTGTTTGTAACTACCCTAGTGCTTAGTACAGTGCCTGGCACATCATAAGCGCTTAACAAACACCACAATTATTATTATGAGGGAACTGAGGGGACGAAAGTGAAGTGACTTCCCTAAGGTTAAGCAGCAAACAAGTGGTGGAGTTGAAGCAGCTGGGCTTAATGGAAAAACCCCGGGCTTGGGAATCAGAGGTCTTGGGTTCTAATTCCACTCTGCCACCTACTTTGGGCAAGTCACTTAACTTCTCTGGGCCTCAGTTCCCTCATCTGTAACATGGGGATTAAGACTGTAAACCCCACGTGGGACAACCTGATCACCTTGTATCTCCCCCAGCCCTTTGAACAGCCCCCACTTTTCCTCTGCTCCTCCTCCCCTCCCTGTCACCCCCACACCCTCCCTCTGCCCTACCCCCTTCCCCTCCCCACAGCACTTGTGTATTGTTGTACATATTTATTACTCTATTTTATTAATGTGTATATAGCTATAATTCTATTTATTTTGATGGTATTGACGTCTGTCTACTTGTTTTGTTGTCTGTCTCCCCCCCTTCTAGATGGTGAGCCCGTTGTTGGGTAGGGATATACAGCACTTGTGTATATTTGTACATATTTATTACTCTCTATTTTATTAATGATGCTTAGGAGAAGCAGCGTGGCTCAGTGGAAAGAGCCAGGGCTTTGGAGTCAGAGGTTATGGGTTCAAATCCCAGCTCCACCAACTGTCAGCTGTGTGACTTTGGGCAAGTCACTTCACTTCTCTGTGCCTCAGTGACCTCATCTGTAAAATGGGGATTAAGACTGTGAGCCCCCCATGGGACAACCTGATCACCTTGTAACCTCCCCAGCGCTTAGAACAGTGCTTTGCACATAGTAAGCACTTAATAAATGCCATTATCATTATTATTATTAATGATGTGTATATAGCTATGAGACTGTGACACCTTTTAGACTGTGAGCCCACTGTTGGGTAGGGACTGTCTCTATGTGTTGCCAATTTGTACTTCCCAAGCGCTTAGTACAGTGCTCTGCACATAGTAAGCGCTCAATAAATACGATTGATTGATTGATTGAGCTATGATTTTATTTATCTATTTTGATGGTATTGATGCCCTATCTACTTGTTTTGTTGTCTGTCTGCCCCCTTCTAGACTGTGAACCCAGAAGCAGCGTGGTTCGGTGCAAAGAGCACGGGCTTTGGAGTCAGAGGTCAGGGGTTCAAATCCCTGCTCCGCTACTTGTCAGCTGTGTGATTTTGGGCAAGTCACTTAACCTCTCTGTGCCTCAGTTACCTCATCTGAAAAATGGGGATTAAGACTGTGAGCCCCCTGTGGGACAACCTGATTATCTTGTATCCCCCCCAGCGCTTAGAACAGTGCTTTGCACATTGTAAGCACTTGATAAATACCATTATTATTATTATTATTATTATTATATGTTGCTGATTTGCACTTCCCAAGCGCTTAGTACAGTGCTCTGCACACAGTAAGTGCTCAATAAGTGATTGAATGAATGAATGAATGAATGAACAGTGCTTGACACATAGTAAGCGCTTAACCAATGCCATCATTATTTTCTAGACTGTGAGCCCGTTGTTGGGTAGAGATTGTTTCTATTTGTTACCAAATTGTACTTCTCAAGCGCTTAGGCTGGGGGTTGCACCGCGCATGCGCGCCCTAGAAAACTGGCCCAAACCTGCGGACGTTTGTGCGCACGCGCGGGCGGGGGGGGGCACTGCTCCGGTCTGCGGACGTTTGTGCGCACGCGCGGGAGAGGCCGGGGGGGGGGGGCGGAGGCTGTGCACCGCGCATGCGCACCCTAGAAAAACCGGCCCCGACCTGCGGACGGGGGGGGGGGGGGGGGGGGGGTACTGCACATGCGCGCCCTAGAAAACCGTCCCCTGTGCGGACGTTTGTGCGCACGCGCGGGAGTGGAGGTGGGGACGATTGTACATATTTACTATTCTATTTATTTTATTTTGTTAATATGTTTTGTTTTGTTCTCTGTCTTCCCCTTCTAGACTGTGAGCCCGTTGTTGAGTAAGGACCGTCTCTAGATGTTGCCAATTTGTACTTCCCAAGCGCTTAGTCCAGTGCTCTGCACACAGTAAGCGCTCACTAAGTACGATTGAATGAATGAATGAGGAGGAGGGGCGCATGCGCGCCCTAGAAAACCGTCCCCGCCCTGCTTAGTAGTGCTCTGCGCACCGTAAGCGCTCACTAAATACGGTTGAAGGAATGAATGAATGAGGGGGCGGGGCGCAGAAAGCGGTCCCCGCCCTGCGAACGGTTGTACGCACGCGCGGGAGGTGGGGGGGGCCGCCCCGCGCATGCGCGGCGTTGCGTTTGGCGGGTTTTTTAGGCCGGTGAGGGTCCTCGTTCGGTCAGTGAGGGGGTGAGGCGCCCCCGGTCCCGAGGCGGCGGGGGGGAGGGGGGCTGGGTCCGTGTCCGTGTCCGTGTCGCTGCCCTGAGCGTGAGCGAGGCCTTCCTGCCCCGTTGCTCGGGGGCCGCTCAGGGGGCTGCTCTCCGCCTCCCCGGGACCACAACGACTAAGGGCTCGAAGGCCGCCTGCCTTGTCCGAGGGGGCCCGGACCCGCCCTCGTCGTCGTCGTCGTCGTCGTCGTCTCCTCCTCCTCCTCCTTTCCTCCTCCTCCTCCTTTCCTCCTCCCTCCCTCCCTCTCTTCCTCCTCCTTTCTTTTCTTCCTCCTCCTCCTCCTCCTCCTTTCCTCCTCCTCCTCCTCCTCTCCTCCTCCTTTCCTCCTTTCTTCCTCCTCCTCCTTTCTTCCTCCTCCTCCTCCTTTCTTCCTCCTCCTCCTCCTTTCTTCCTCCTCCTCCTCTCTTCCTCTTTCTCCTCCTCTCTTCCTCTTTCTCCTCCTCTCTTCCTCTTTCTCCTCCTTTCCTCCTCGTCCTCCTCCTTTCCTCCTCGTCCTCCTCCTTCCCTCCTCGTCCTCCTCCTTTCCTCCTCGTCCTCCTCCTTCCCTCCTCGTCCTCCTCGTCCTCCTCCTCGTCCTCCTCCTTTCCTCCTCCTCCTTTCCTCCTCCTCGTCCTCCTCCTTTCCTCCTCCTCGTCCTCCTCCTTTCCTCCTCCTCGTCCTCCTCCTTTCCTCCTCCTCGTCTCCTCCTTTCCTCCTCCTCGTCCTCCTCCTTTCCTCCTCCTCGTCTCCTCCTTTCCTCCTCCTCGTCCTCCTCCTTTCCTCCTCCTCGTCTCCTCCTTTCCTCCTCCTCGTCTCCTCCTTTCCTCCTCCTCGTCCTCCTCCTTTCCTCCTCCTCGTCCTCCTCCTCGTCCTCGTCCTCCTCCTCGTCCTCGTCCTCCTCCTCGTCCTCGTCCTCCTCCTCGTCCTCCTCCTTTCCTCGTCCTCCTCCTTTCCTCGTCCTCGTCCTCCTCCTCGTCCTCCTCCTTTCCTCGTCCTCCTCCTTTCCTCGTCCTCCTCCTTTCCTCGTCCTCCTCCTTTCCTCGTCCTCCTCCTTTCCTCGTCCTCCTCCTTTCCTCCTCCTCGTCTCCTCCTTTCCTCCTCCTTTCCTCCTCCTCGTCCTCCTCCTTTCCTCCTCCTCGTCCTCGTCCTCCTCCTTTCCTCCTCCTCCTCCTTTCCTCCTCCTCCTCCTCCTCCTCCTCCCCTCCTCCTTTCCTCCTCCTCGTCCTCCTCCTTTCCTCCTCCTCCTCCTCCTCCTCCTTCCTTCTTCCTCCTCCTCGTCCTCCTCCTTTCCTCCTCCTCGTCCTCCTCCTCCTCCTCGTCCTCCTCCTCCTCCTCCTCCTTTCTTCCTCCTCCTCCGGGGGTCCGGTCGGGGGGCCATGGCGGTGTCCACTGAGCGCCTGGCCCAGGACCTGAGAGACTTTGGCCTGGAATTCGAGGAAGACGAGGCCGTGTGCGAGAAAAGTGAGTCTGCCGCCCCTATTACCCATCTGGCCGTTCATTTATCAATCAATCAATCAATCGTATTTATTGAGCGCTTACTGTGTGCAGAGCCCTGTACTAAGCGCTTGGGAAATACAAGTTGGCAACATGTAGAGACGGTCCCTGCCCAACAGTGGGCTCAGGCCCAGTGCTCTGTATTCATTCATTCAATCGTATTTATTGAGCGCTTACTGTGTGCAGAGCACTGGACTAAGTGCTTGGGAAGTACAAGTCGGCAAAATATAGAGACAGGCCCTACCCAACAGCGGGCTCACAGTCTAGAGGGGGGAGACAGACGACAAAACAAAACATTAACAAAATAAAATGACCTCGGGCAAGCCACTTCACTTCTCTGGGCCTCAGTTCCCTCATCTGTAAAATGGGGATTAAAACTGTGAGCCCCCCACCGTGGGACAACCTGATCACCTTGTAACCTCCCCAGCACTTAGAAGAGTGCTTTGCACATAGGAAGCGCTTAACAAATACCATTATTATTATTCTAAGCGCTTGGGGGATGCAAGGTGGTCAGGTTGTCCCACGTGGGGCCCACAGTCTTCATCCCAAAGCACGGGCTTTGGAGTCAGAGGTCATGGGTTCAAATCCCGACTCCGCCACCTGTCAGCCATGTGACCGAGGGCAAGTCACTTAACTTCCCTGGGCCTCAGTGACCTCGTCTGTAAAATGGGGATGAAGACTGTGAGCCCCCCATGGGACAACCTGGTCACCTTGTAACCTCCCCAGCGCTTAGAACAGTGCTTTGCTCATAGTAAGCGCTTAATAAAATGCCGTCATTATCCCCATTTTACAGATGAGGGAACTGAGGCCCAGAGAAGTGAAGTGCCTGGCCCAAGGTCACACAGCTGATAAGTGGCGGAGGCGGGATTCCGATTCCCAAGCCCAGGCTCTTTCCACTGAGCCACACTGCTTCTCTGTACTGCTCTGCGAAGCAGCGTGGCTCAGTGGAAAGAGTATGTGCTTGGGAGTCAGAGGTAGTGGGTTCTAATCCCGAATCTGCCGATTCATTCATTCACTCAATCATATTTATTGAGCGCTTACTGTGTGCAGAGCACTGTACTAAGCACTTGGAAAGTCCAAGTCGGCAACATATAGAGACGGTCCCTACCCAACAGTGGGCTCACAGTCTAGAAGGGGGAGACAGAGAACAAAACCAAACATGGAGACAGGTGTCAAAGTCGTCAGAACAAATAGAATTAAAGCTATATGCTTATCCGCTGTCTGACCGTGGGCAAGTCACTTCACTTCTCTCCAGTGCCTCAGTGACCTCACCTGTAAAATGGGGATGAAGACTGTGAGCCCTATGTGGAATAACCTGATTACCTTGTATCCTCCCCAGCGTTTAGAACAGAGCTTGGCACATAGTAAGCACTTAATAAATGCCATCATCATCATCATTATTATTATTATTGTTACTGAGCGCTTGGGGGGGGGGGGGGTCTCGGCTCTGCCACTTACCAGTTGTGTGACTTTGGGCAAGTCACTTAACTTCTCTGTGCCTCAGTTACCTCTTCTGTAAAATGGGGATGCAGACTGTGCCCCACGTGGGACAACAATCAATCAATCGTATTTATTGAGCGCTTACTGTGTGCAGAGCACTGTACTAAGCGCTTGGGAAGTACAAGTTGGCAACATATAGAGACAGTCCCTACCCAACAGTGGGCTCACAGTCTAAAAGCCAACAAGTCTAAAAGTCAACAAGATCACCTTGTATCTAGATTAAGAGCCTGACATATGACAGGGAGACAGAGAAGCAGCGTGGGTCAGTGGAAAGAGCCCGGACTTGGGAGTCAGAGGTCATGGGTTCTAATCCCAGCACCGCCATGTCTGCTGTGGGACCTTGGGCAACTCACTTCACTTCTCTGAGCCTTTTACCTCATCTGTGAAATGGGGATTAAGACTGAGCCCCACATACGACAACCTGATCACCTTGTATCCCCCCCAGCGCTTAGAACAGTGCTTCGCACATAGTAAGGGCTTAACAAATACCATAATTATCATTATTATCATCTATCCCAACTGAAAAGTGGCGGATCTGGGATTAAAACTGTGACTCCGATGCCCAGGCTCTTTCCGCTAAACCACGCTGCTTCTCTGTCTCCCTGTCATATGTCAGGCTCCTAATCTAAGAGGGAAGGAGAACAGGTATTTAATCCCCATTTTAAAAATGAGTAATGTCAGGCACAGAGAAGTCAAGTGATTTGTCCCAGGTCCCACAGCAGGCCAGTGGTAGAGCCAAGATAAGAATCTGGGGCTCCTGGCTATCAGGTCTGTCCTGTTTGCACTAGGCCACAGTGCTTCCCTTCTCTACCATATAATAATAATAATAATAATAATGATAGCATTTATTAAGTGCTTACTACATGCAAAGCACTGTTCTAAGCGCTGGGGAGGTTACAAGGTGATCAGATTATCCCATGGGGGGCTCACAGTCTTAATCCCCATTTTAAAGATGAGGGAACTGAGGCCCAGAGAATCAATCAATCAATGAATCAATCGTATTTATTGAGCGCTTACTATGTGCAGAGCACTGTACTAAGCGCTTGGGAAGTACAAATTGGCATCACATAGAGACAGTCCCTACCCAACAGTGGGCTCACAGTCTAAAAGGGGGAGACAGAGAACAGAACCAAACATACCAACAAAATAAAATAAGTAGGATAGAGAAGTTAAGTGACTTGCCCAAAGTCACACAGCTGGCAACTGGCAGAGCCAGGATTTGAACCCACGACCTCTGACTCCAAAGCCCGTGTTCTGCCCACTGAGCCACGCTGCTTCTCTGGCTGGTTAAACCCCAAGATGGGTGTGGGAGTACAAAATAGCACCTCCACTTAAGAAGAGGAAATACAGTGAAGTAAGAGGATTTTGAAGTCCTAGGGAGAGCAGTAGGTGGGACCAAGAATAATAGGTGCTCAGTTAATGCTATTGATCTTGTAAGCTTCTAGAGAGCAGGGATAGTGTCTATCCATTCACTCAATCGTATTTATTGAACGCTTACTGTGTGCAGAGCACTGTACTAAGCGCTTGGAAAGTACTAGTCGGCAACATCTAGAGACGGTCCCTCCCCAACAACGGGCTCACAATCCAGAAGGAGGAGACAGACATCAAAACAAAACATGCAGTCAGGTGTCAAAGTCGGCAGAACAAATAAAATTAAAGCTCTGTGGACATCATTAACAAAATAAATGGAATAGTAAGTATGTACAAGTAAAATAAATAGATTAATAAATCTGTACAAATATATATACAAGTGCTGTTACTTGTTACTCCCTTTCTCAAAAATGTTACTCCCCTCCTCAGAAATCTCCAGTGGCTACCAATCAATCTGCGCATCATCATCGTCATCAATTGTATTTATTGAGCGCTTACTGTGTGCAGAGCACTGTACTAAGCACTTGGGAAGTACAAATTGGCAACATATGGAGACAGTCCCTACCCAACAGTGGGCTCACAGTCTAAAAGGGGGAGACAAAACCAAACACATAGCATCAGGCAGAAACTCCTCACCCTGGGCTTCAAGGCTGTCCATCCATCCCCTCGCCCCCTCCTCCCTCACCTCCCTTCTCTCCTTCTCCAGCCCAGCCCGCATCCTCCGCCGCTCATCTCCTGACCGTCCCTCGTTCTCGCCTGTCCCGCCGTCGACCCCCGGCCCACGTCATCCCCCTGGCCTGGAATGCCCCCAATCCCTCTGCCCATCCGCCAAGCTCACTCTCTTCCTCCCTTCAAGGCACTACTGAGAGCTCACCTCCTCCAGGAGGCCTTCCCAGACTGAGCCCCTTCCTTCCTCTCCCCCTCATCCCCCTCTCCATCCCCCCCATCTTACCTCCTTCCCTTCCCCCACAGCACCTGTATATATGTATATATGTTTGTACATATTTATTACTCTATTTATTTTTCTTGCTTGTACCTATCTATTCTATTTTATTTTGTCAGTATGTTTGGTTTTGTTGTCTGTCTCCCCCTTCTAGACTGTGAGCCTGCTGTTGGATAGGGACTGTCTCTATGTGTTGCCGACTTGTACTTCCCAAGCACTTAGTACAGTGCTCTGCACACAGTAAGCACTCAATAAATACGATTGATTGATTGGAATGCCCTCCCTCTGCCAATCCGCTGAGCTAGCTCTCTTCCTCCCTTCCAGGCCCTACTGAGAGCTCACCTCCTCCAGGAGGCCTTCCCAGACTGGGCCCCTTCCTCTCCCCCTCGCCCCCCCTCCATCGCCCCGTCTTACCTCCTTCCCTTCCCCACAGCACCTGTATATATGTATATATGTTTGTACATATTTATTACTCTATTTATTTATTTATTTATTTATTTTACTTGTACATATCTATTCTATTTTATTTTGTTAATATTTTTGGTTTTGTTTTCTGGCTCCCCCTTCTAGACTGTGAGCCCACTGTTGGGTAGGGACTGTCTCTATATGTTGCCAACTTGTACTTCCCAAGCGCTTAGTACAGTGCTTTGCACACAGTAAGCGCTCAATAAATACAATTGATTGATTGCTGTGGGGAGGGGAAGAAGGTAGGGCTGGGGGATGGGGAGGAGGAGAGGAAAAAGGGGAAAAGGGGGCTAAGTTTGGGGAACAGTAGTATTTCATTCAATCGTATTGAGCGCTTACTGTGTGCAGAGCAGTGTACTAAGCGCTTGGGAAGTACAAGTTGGCAACATATAGAGATGGTCCCTACCCAACAACGGGCTCACAGTCTAGAAGGGGGAGACAAACAACAAAGCAAAACAGACAGGTGTCACGTATTTTGAGTGCTTATTGTGTGCAGAGCACCATACTAGGAGCTTCAGAGAGTACAATATAATGGAGTTGGTAGACGTGTTCCCTGCCCACTAGGAGCTTACACTCTGGAGGGGGGAAACAAACATTAATATAAATAAATTAGAGATAAGGACCTAAGTGTGGTGGGGCTGAGGGTGGGGTGATTAAGGGTGTGAATCCAAGTGCCAGGGTGTTAGAGAAGGGAGAGGGAGAAGAGGAAATGGGAGCTAAGTGGTGGAAGGCCTCTTGGAGGAGATGTGTTTGTAATGAGGTGTAGAAGGTGAGAAGAGTGATTTTCTGTTGGATATGAAGTGGGAGGGAGTTGGCAGAGGCTGGGGGGCGGGGGCGGGCGGGTAGGTTTCAGTGGTGAGTTTGCCAAGTGCTTAGTTTAGTGCTCTGCACAGAGTAAGCGCTCAATAAAGTCTATTGATTGGTGTATCGTAGAAGAAAGAGAACACTTTAAGTCCCCAAACCCTTTCCTGGAGGGGATGGTATTGATGAGCTCCTGAAACTTCATTCATTCCCATCACTGTAGACGGCACTACCGTCCTTCCCATCTCACAAGCCCGCGACATTCTTGTCATCCTTGACTCAGCTCTCTCGTTCACCCCTTACATCCAAGCCGTCACCAAAACCTGCCAGTCTCTCTTCCACAATATTGCCAAGATCCACCCTTTCCTCTCCATCCAAACCGCTACCCTGCTGGTTCAGTCTCTCATCCTATCCCGACTGGATTACTGCATCAGCCTCCTCTCTGGTCTTCCATCCTCCTGTCTCTCCCCACTTCAGTCTATACTTCACGCTGCTGCCCGCATCATCTTTGTGCAGAAACGTTCTGGGCATGTCACTGCCCTCCTCAAAAATCTCCAGTGGTTACCAGTCGACCTACGCATAGGCAAAAACTCCTCACTCTCGGCTTCAAGGCTTTCCATCACCTCGCCCCCTCCTACCTCACCTCCCTTCTTTCCTTCTACAGCCCAGCCCGCACCCTCTGCTCCTCTGCCGCTAACCTCCTCACTGTGCCCATTTTCTCCTGTCCCGCCGTCGACCCCCGGCCCACTTCCTCCCCCGGCCTGGAATGCCCTCCCTCCGCCCATCCGCCAAGCTAGCTCTCTTCCCCCCTTCAAAGCCCTACTGAGAGCTCACCTCCTCCAGGAGGCCTTCCCAAACTGAGCTTCCTCCTTCCTCTCCCCCTCCCCATCCCCCTGCCCAACCTCCTTCCCCTCCTGTATATATGCTTGTACAGATTCAGTACTCTATTTTACATGTACATATTTACTATTCTATTTTATTTTGTTAATGATGTGCATCTAGCTTTACTTCTATTTATTCTGATGACTTGACACCTGTCCACATGTTTTGTTGTCTGTCTCCCCCTTCTAGACTGTGAGCCCGTTGTTGGGTAGGGACCGTCTCTATTTGTTGCCAACTTGTACTTCCCAAGTGCTTAGTACAGTGCTCTGCACACAGTGAGCGCTCAATAAATATGATTGAATGAATGAATTGAGCGCTTACTGTATGCAGAGCACTGTACCAAGTGCTTGGGAGAGTACAATACAGCAATAAACAGTCACATTCCCAGCCCACAGTGGGCTTGCAGTCTAGCTGGGGGGAGACAGACATCGATACAAATAAACAATTACGGATATATACATAAGTTCTGTGGGCTGTGGGGGGTGGCGGAAAGTAAAGAGCAAGTCAGGGTGACACAGAAGGGACTGGGAGATAAAGAAAAGTGGGGTTCAGTCTGGGAAGGCCTTTTGGAAGAGATGTGCCTTCAATAAGGCTTTGAAGTTGGGGAGAGGAATTGTCTGTCGGATTTGAGGAGGGAGGGTGTTTCAGGTGGCGGAGGGTTTTAAAGCAAATGGTGAGGAGTTTTTGTTTGATGCGGAGGTGGATAGGCAACCACTAGAGATTTTTGAGGAGCGGGGTGACATGTCCTGAACGTTTTTGTAGAAAAATGAACCGGGTAGCGAAGTGTGGTGTGCCTGGAGTAGGGAGAGACAGGAGGCTGGTAGGTCAGCCAGGAGGCTGATGCAGTCATCCAGGTGGGAGAGGATGAGTGATTGTATCAGAGTGGTAGCAGTTTGGATGGAGAGGAAAGGGTAGATTTTAGTTGTGTTGTGAAGGTGGGACCTATAAGATTTACTGATGGATTAAATATGTGGGTTGAATGGCAGCGAGGAGTCAAGGATTATGCCAAATTACGGGCTTGTGAGACAGGAAGGATGATAGTGTCATCTACAGTGATGGGAAAGTCGGGGGGAGGACAGGGTTTGCGGGGGAAAGATATGGAGCTCTGCTGCTGCTTTTTCCTCCTGCTCCTTTTAATTTTCTGCAACTGGGACCCTCTCCCATAATGTGGTATGCACCAATCAATTACAAGGTGCCAAAGCAGTGTGATAAATACAAACTCAACTAATTGGACACAGAATTTGTCATACCTGGGACTCAACCTAAAAGGTAGGGAGAGCAGGTGTCATCCTTATTGTACAGGTGAAGAAACTGGAGGAGAGAGAGATTGAGGCGTTTGCCGAAGATCGTACAGTATATAGGGATATAGAACTGAAGACTCTGAGTGTTTGGGAGGGGGGGGTTCCTTCTTCCCAGGGTGGAGGGCATGGGCAGCGAAGAGCGGGTCGATATTTTCTTGTGTCTCTACAGTGGTGGAGTTATGTCTCATGCACCGGATGAAGGACGACGAACTGGCTAGGGAGCTCATAGCCTACACAACGAACAAAAGAGAAGCGCGCATCACCCTAGAGCTCCTGAACGTCTTTGAGCATGATGTAAGGACCAGAGTTAAGATAACCACCTTTATCAAACTTATCCCGCCAGATTCGAGATCGGCAGACGGGACGCGACCCCTGTACCCCGAGGGGGCTCTCCGTATGTGCGGTAGGGAGAGCAGGATGCTTATTCCCCTTGTGCAAGTGGGGGAAACTGAGGCCCCTGAAAGGTTAAGTGGCGGGCCCAAGTTCCCGAAATCTCCCAATTGAAATTCACATATGCTGCCCAATGAGCCTCTCTGCCTACGCCGATTTCTACCATCTCTAAGGAAGAGGCTTTGAAGCAGCTCGTCAGAATAACGTTCCCCGACGAAGCCCCCCTTTTCCTCTGCTTCTCCTCCCCTCCCCATGGCCCCAACTCACTCCCTTTACTCTACTCCCCCCACAACACTTATGTATATATGTACATATGTATAATTCTGTTTATATTAATGATTTGTATATATCTATAATTCTGTTTACTTGATGCTATTGATGCCTCTTTTGATGCCTGTCTCCCCCCCCCCCCCTTCTAGACTGTGAGCCTGCTGTGGGCAGGGATTGTCTCTGTTGCCGAAATTGGACTTTCCAAGTGCTTAGTGCAGTGCTCTGCACACAGTAAGCGCTCAGTAAATATGATTGAATGAATGAATAATGGGTCCTTTTTCAGTGTCGTATTTATTGAGCGCTTACTGTGGGCAGAGCACTGTACTAAGCGCTTGGGAGAGGACAGTAGAACACGACGTACACATTCCAGAGTCGGTATGGCCCATTCACCCTCTCCCTTCACTCTTTAGTTGGCGAACAGGAGGACGAGCACAGCCAAGAGAGGCGGAGGGCACGCTGGGCCTAGAGACATCACTTCCATCCAGGAACTGTATCCTTTTCCACCGGTAGAAAACCTTCCGTGCCCACGGCCCAGCGATGCTCGGTGGTCCGTGTATATATGTTTGTACGTATTTATTACTCTATTTTACTTGTACATATCTATTCTATTTTATTTTGTTCTCTCTCCCCCTTCTAGACTGTGAGCCCACTGTTGGGTAGGGACCGTCTCTGTATGTTGCCAACTTGTACTTCCCAAGCACTTAGTACAGTGCTCTGCACACAGTAAGCGCTCAATAAATACGATTGATTGATTGGTCCCGGTCGGTTTCCACTGGAGGGTGGTGCTTTGTTTTCCTTGACAGGCATCCGTAGGATTGAAGAAGAGGCTGAAGTGGAAGACTTACTGGATTCCTACACGTCCTCTTCCAAGGTAAGCAGACCCAACCCTGAAAATGGGTTTTGGGGGTTTATTTTTCCTTCTTAAATGAGGAGGTCCATGAAATGCGAGCCTAGCGTCTCACAGACTACCTTCAAGGAAGCGGAGTGGCGGAACTCCTGGGGTGAAGAAGCCAACAAATCTACTTGGAAAGATGTAGAGGAGCGACAGACATTTTAGTTATATATTTGTTTAAATGTCTGTCTCCCTCTCTAGACTGTAAGCTCTTTTGGGGGAGGGAATGTGTCTGTTATACCATACACTCCCAAGCGCTTAGTACAGTGCTTTCATGTGGTAAGCGCTCAATAAATACAATTGGATGATTGACTGACCTCTAGTTGTAACTGAGGAAGACAGGGCGGGGAGCCTAGAGTGGGTGGATCTCTTTCATCAATCTTCAGTTATTATTGAACATCTACTGTGTGCTGTAGCAAGTGCTTAGGAGAATGCAACAAAATGAGAAGGTGGGGTGTTTTTAAAGGTGAGCATGGGGAAGAGACATAAATTTACAGAGAGGGGAGAGGAAAAACAGATATGCAGAGGAACAAGGACTTAAATAGTTGGGTATTTAAACGAATCCATGTGTGCGTAAGTGCTGTGTAAATTGGCACAGGAGTGCTAAGATGGTAGTTCAAAACCCCCTCTTTTTGGAAAGTTCTGTGCAAATCAGGACTCCTTATCTTCCCACCCATATCCTGACAGCCCCGTGACTGTTCTATCTCCGTAGACCCCATCACTATCCTCCCACCTCACAAGCCTACATAGTTTTGACACTCCCCTTGACTAATCTCTTTCATTCAACCCACACATTCGATCTGTCATGAAATCCTGAAAGTTCTACCTTCGCCACATCTTCAGAATCCACCCTTTTCTCTCCGTCCTGACTGCTACTGTGCTGAGCCCGTTGTCGGGTAGGGACCATCTCTATATGTTGCTAACTTGTACTTCCCAAGCGCTTAGTCCAGTGCTGTGCACTCAGTAAGCGCTCAGTAATGAGAACGAACGATCAAAGCGCTCATCAGTTCCCACCTTGACTACTGCATCCACCTCCTTGCTGACCTCCCTATGCTGAAGCCCGTTGTTGGGTAGGGACCATCTATATGTTGCCAACTTGTACTTCCCAAGCGCTTAGTCCAGTGCTGTGCCCTCAGTAAGCGCTCAGTAATGAGAACGAACGATCAAAGCGCTCATCAATTCCCACCTTGACTACTGCGTCCACCTCCTTTCTGACCTCCCTGCCTCCTATCTCTTCCCCACCTCAATCTATACATCTCTCTGCTGCCTGGATTGTTTTCCTACAAAAGCGTTCAGTCCACGTTTTTCCCCACTCCTCAAACGCCTCCGGTGGTTGCCCACCCACCTCCTCATCAAACAGAAACTCCTTTCCATCGGCTTTAGGGCATTTAATCGGCTCGATCCCTCCTGGCGTACCTCCTACCACAACCAATCCAGACATTTCCCTCCTCTAGTGCTGACTTAGTTTACCTCAGTCTCATCTATCTCACCATTGACCGATTGTTCACATCCTCCCTCTCCCTTTATACCCCACAGCCCACTGCTCTCCCCACCTTCAAAACAATCCTAAAATCACATCTCCTCCAAGAGACCTTCACCTGACCAAGCCCACATTTCCTGTTCCCCCTCCTGTGCATCACCTCTGCTTTTGACTGTGGACCCCCTAAGCACTTTGATGCCCCCCCGCACCCCCACTTACGTATGTATATCCTTTATACTCTACTATTTCCAGTCTCTGTACTTTCTTTTAATGCCTGCCTCCCCCAGAGGCTGTAAGATCGTTGTGAGAAAAGATCAGGTCTACCTCCTCTGTCATATTGTACTTTCCAAAGCGCTTAGTACAGTGCTCTGTACGTAGTAAGTGCTCCATAAATGCCATTGATTAGTTGATTGAATGGCGCCGCGGGACTTAGAAGCAGCCTGGCTCAGTGGAAAGAGCACGGGCTTTGGAGTCAGAGGTCATGGGTTCAAATCCCGGCTCCGCCACTTGTCAACTGTGTGACTTTGGGCAAGTCACTTAACTTTCATATGCCTCAGTTACCTCATCTGTAAAATGGGGGTGAAGATTGTGAGCCCCACGTGGGACAACCTGATTACCTTTTATCTACTCCAGCATTTAGAACAGTGCTTGGCACACAGTAAGCGCTTAACAAATACTGTTATTAATCCCATTTCCATAACTTTGCTGTGTGACCTTGGACAAGTCACTTCACTTGTCTGTGCCTGCTACCTCATCTGTACAGTGGGAATGAGCTGTGTGGGACAAGGACTGCGTCCGACCTGATGGTCTTGTATCTACTCCAGTACTAGTACAGTGCACAGGATAAGTGCTTAACAAGTACCCTGGGAATGATTGTTTGGTATGGAAGTCCAGGTAATAATAACGATGCCATTTATTAAGCGCTTACTATGTGCAAAGCACTGTTCTAAGTGCTGTTTTAAGGTGTAAGAAGTGCCTGTGTAAATTGGTAATGCAAACCGTCCCCCTCTCCCCCACCCCAACCTTTTTTAATAAAAATGGTATTTAAGTGTTTAGTATGTGCCAGGAACTGTAGTGTGTCCTGGAGTAGATACAAGTCAGTCAGGTTGGACGCAGTCCCGGTCCCATGCAAGGTTCATAGTTTTAATCCCCATTTTACAGATGAGGTAACAGAGGCCCAGAAAAGTGAAGTGACTTGCCCCGGGTCACTTAACCGAGTTAGAGCCCAGGTCCTTCTGACCCCCAGCCCGGGCTCTATCCAGTAGGCCATGCTGCTTCCATAGAACACCAGCTAACCACCAGGCCAGCTGGTATTCATTCAATCGTATTTATTGAGCACTTACTGTGTGCAGAGCACTGTACTAAGCGCTTGGGAAGTACAAGTTGGCAACATATAGAGACGGTCCCTATTCATTCAATCGTATTTATTGAGTGCTTACTGTGTGCAGAGCACTGTACTAAGCGCTTGGGAAGTACAAGTTGGCAACATATAGAGACGGTCCCTATTCACTCAATCGTATTTATTGAGCGCTTACTGTATGCAGAGCACTGTACTAAGCAGGTGGGAAGTACAAGTTGGCAACATATAGAGACGGTCCCTATTCATTCAATATTATTTATTGAGCGCTTACTGTATGCAGAGCACTGTACTAAGCGGATGGGAAGTACAAGTTGGCAACATATAGAGACGGTCCCTATTCATTCAATCGTATTTATTGAGCGCTTTGTATGGGGTAGTTTTTTAGAAAAATAATTTCCTCTGAGCCCTGGGAGTCTATCTCTTGGAATTTGAGGAGGGGGCAGCATTTTAGTACAGTGCTCTGCACACAGTAAGCGCTCAATAAATACGATTGATTGACTGATTTTTAGGGAGAAAGGTCCCTTCAGTTCTTTCCCCATCGAGTCCCTGTTGCGAGCAGGTCAGCCACTAGGAGGCGCCCTTGCCTGGGCAGCCAGTCAATCAATCAATCAATCGTATTTATTGAGCGCTTACTGTGTGCAGAGCACTGTACTAAGCGCTTGGGAAGTACAAGTTGGCAACATATAGAGACAGTCCCTACCCAACAGTGGGCTCACAGTCTAAAAAGTCACCAGGAGTCAGTCCGCCTCCCTCAGTCAGGTGGGGAGGGGCCCACCGGTGACTTGCCCTCCCGCCTGGGGCCTGACGGAAGGAGAGGCCCCCGAACCCAAGTCATCATCATCAATCGTATTTATTGAGCGCTCACTGTGTGCAGAGCACTGTACTAAGCGCTTGGGAAGTACAAGTTGGCATCATATAGAGACAGTCCCTGCCCAACAGTGGGCTCACAGTCTAAAAGTCCAGGGGAGTGTCGGTTGACGCTTGGTTCACTCTCCGGCCTGGAGGTTGGACGCGCTGCCTGTCAAGTGTCATCGCGTCTTTGGATGTAACGCACGGAAAAAACAGGTGGGAACAATTAAAGGGGTGGTGACGTGCCTTCCCACGGCACCGACAGTCGGGTCATAATAATAATAAGAATTTAATTGTGGTCTTTAAGCGGTTACTGTGTACCATGTAGTCTAGTAATCGCTGGATTAAGCTCATTGTGGGCAGGGAATGCATCTGCCAGCTCGGTTGTATTGTACTCTCCCAAGCGCTTAGATAGTGCTGTGCCCACAGTAAGCCCTCACTAAATCCCGTTCATTAATTAGGTACAAGTTGATCAGGTCAGGCCCCGTCCGTGCCCATATGGGGCTTAGTACAGTGCTCTGCACACAGTAAGCGCTCGTTAAATACAATTAAATGAATACGGGACTCGCAGTCTGAGTAGGGTTCAAAGACCGGTTCTCCCTCCTCAGTTTTACTGATGAGGGAACCGAGGCCCAGAGAAGTGACGTGACTTGCCCAAGGTCACCCCAGCAGGCAAGTGGTAGAGCTGAGATTAGAACCCCCGTGCCCTGACTCCCGGGCCTGGGCTCTTTCCACTAGACTATGCTGCTTCTCAAGTTTGTAATAAGTAAAAGAGTAGGTTCAAAGGTTCAAGCGATTAAAAGTGAAATGAAACAATTAAACTGTTGGGCACAGGGGTGCTAAGTGGCCAGTATGTGGGATTGTGCACAAGTGTGTGTATAGGGGAACATGACCAGGAAACTGGGAATTAGGGAGGGCCATTAGGAGGAGGTGGCGCTTAGTAGGGCTCTGAAAGTGGGCACGGAGGGGCAGAGTTTGGTGGCCGTGGGGCGGGCAGGGGTTCCATACCAGGAGAAAAGTACGAGCAGTGAGCCAGAGGGTGGGAGGAACCACCAAGGCCTGGTTTGAAGGACGGGGGAAGAGCAAAGAGTGGGACCTGGGGTATAGTTGAGAAGCAGATGGATTAAGTCATCATCATCGTCATCAATCGTATTTATTGAGCGCTTACTATGTGTAGAGCACTGTACTAAGTGCTTGGGAAGTACAAATTGGCAACATATAGAGACGGTCCCTACCCAACAGTGGGCTCACAGTCTAAAAGGGGGAGACAGAGAACAAAACCAAACATACTAACAAAATAAAATAAATAGAATAGATATGTACAAGTTAAATAAATAAATAAATAGAGTAATAAATACATACAAGCATATATACATATATACAGGTGCTGTGGGGAAGGGAAGGAGGTAAGATGGGGGGATGGAGAGGGGGACGAGGGGGAGAGGAAGGAAGGGGCTCAGTCTGGGAAGGCCTCCTGGAGGAGGTGAGCTCTCAGCAGGGCCTTGAAGGGAGGAAGAGAGCGAGCTTGGCGGAGGGGCAGAGGGAGGGCATTCCAGGCCCGGGGGATGACGTGGGCCGGGGGGTCGATGGCGGGACAGGCGAGAACGAGGTACGGTGAGGAGATTAGCGGCGGAGGAGTGGAGGGTGCGGGCTGGGCTGGAGAAGGACAGAAGGGAGGTGAGGTAGGAGGGGGCGAGGGGATGGACAGCCTTGAAGCCCAGGGTGAGGAGTTTCTGCCTGATTAAGTGGGAGACAGCTGGCATAAAGTCTTGAAATCAGGGGTCAGGAATGTTGGTTTGAAGCCAGAAGAAATAGGAGCCATCAAAGACTTTGGAGGAGGGAATGGTGCCCCGAATGGCATTTTCATCCCATGAAACATGCTCTGTGTATGTGGAATGGGCGGGCAAGGGGAAAGCATTGAGGCTAGAGGGCCTGTAATAATAATAATGATGACATTTATAAAGTGCTTACTATGTGCAAAGCCCTGTTCTAAGCGCTGGGGAAGTTACAGGGTGATCAGGTTGTCCCACGAGGGGCTCACAGTCTTCATCCCCATTTTACAGATGAGGTAATTGAGGCACAGAGAAGTTAAGTGACTTGCCCAAAGTCGCCCAGCTGACAGTTGGCAGAGCTGGGATTTGAACCCATCACCTCTGACTCCAAAGCCCGGGCTCTTTCCACTGAGCCACGCTGCTTCTCAGTAAAAGGGCTATTCCAGTATCCTGGCCAAGTGGCAGTGAGGGTTTTGAGGCAGGGTGGTGGCTGAAAGCTGGGAGAAAGAGGAGCAGATTGAGGAAGAACTGGAAGGATTTAGAGCCTGACCGAAACAGGGCGGTAAATGACAGAGGAATCAAGGGGGCCCCAAAAGTCGAGAGCTTCTAGGACAGAAAAGATGGGGATGGTCTTGTGAGTGACCCAAGCTCCCGGGCCCGGCTCTTCGCGTGGGGTGCTCGGTCTGTCCTGCTCATGGTGACCATTGCAGGATCATCGGGAAGCAATGTGAGCTAGTGGGTACCAGCCTGGAAGTCAGAGGCCCTGGGTTCTAATCCTGTCTGCTGGGTGACTTTGGGCAAGTCACCTCTATGGGCCTCAGGTCCCTCATCTGTAAAATGGGGGATTCAGTACCTGTTCTCGTGCCTGCTTAGACTGGGAGCCCCAGGAGGAACAGGAACCATGTCCAACCTGAGAAACTGGAATTGCACCACCGCTTAGTACGGCGTGTGGCACATAGTAAGCGCTTGACAACTGCCACAATCAATCAATGCTATTGAGCGCTTCTATGTGCAGAGCACCATACTAAGCGCTTGAGAGAGTACAGTACAGTTGGGAGAGTACAGTACAGCAGAGTTGGTAGACACATTCCCTGCCCACAGAGAGCTCCTAGTGTAGAAGGGGAAACAGGCATTAGACTGTGAGCCCACTCTTTTAGACTGTGAGCCCACTGTTGGGTAGGGACTGTCTCTATATGTTGCCAACTTGTACTTTCCAAGCGCTTAGTACAGTGCTCTGCACACAGTAAGCACTCAATAAATACGATTGATGATGATTAATATCAATAAATTACAGATATGAACATAAATGTTGTTAATTCTTATTAGTGACTCTCCAAATCCCTTTACTCCCTCCCGCCGTCCTCCTCTTCCCCCAGCCCAGAAGTTGGGTAGGGAACTTTGCCCGTTAGCATCGAGTTAATCTTAAAACTGACCCCCCATCCCCTTTTCATCCCCAGAGCTCCCAGAAGCGAATCATCACCACGCCAGAAACACCGCGGTCGAAGAGGATCGTGTCGACCCGAAGTCCTCACCTGCTCTTCTCTCCCACCAGCTTCTCCCCAAGGTAGGGACCCAGCCGAATGTGGCCTCGAGGGCCAGCAGGAGGTATTTAAGCCGCCTCCTTCCTCACCCTCCCCTCTGCTCTTCGGCCCTCATCCCGCTAGACTCAATCTCTGGTTGCCTGTGGCCGATCCATGAATATTAACGTCTTTCTCCCCCTATAGACTGTAAGCTCTTTGTGGGCAGGGAACACATTTACCAACTCGTATTGTATTATTATTGTAGTATTGTACTTCCCAAGCACTTAGTGCAGTGCTCTGCACACAGTAAGTGCTCAATAAATACGACTGAATGAATGGTCTCCCAAGCGCGTAGTCAGTGAGCACTCAGTTAATCCCACTGCTTTAGGTGTCCTTGAGCAGAGCCGTTACTGGATCAGACCGGGCTGATTAATTTTTATTAATGTCTGCCTCCCCTTCTAGACTGTAAGCTTGCTGTGGGTAGGGAACGTGTCTACCAAGTCTGTACTGTATTCTTCCAAGCACCGAGTATAGTGCCCTGCACAGAGTAAGCACCCAATCATTACGATTGATCAAGGAGTCCTCAGCAGGGCCATTATTGGATCAGACCAAGGTGGCACCGGGCTTCGAATCCCTCTTGGAGGGAGCCTGATTCCCCTCCCCCAGGGAAGGGCCCACTCTGGTCTGTAATTGAAGAAATACAATTTCCACCCACGTCTCAATCATTTCCTCGTTAAAGAACAGTCTCGGCTGTGTGCCGGGATGACCCTCAGGGCCGGTTTCAGCTCAAGAACGGAGAAAATGATGCCCCGAACTTCATCTCTTCCCGGATTGTCCACAGCCCTCTCCAGGGAAGGCCCAGTTCACTCCCTCTCCCCCCTCGCCACCCACCCAACTTCCGGAAATCCGGACTGCCATTGGGGTGTCGTCACCTCCGAGCTTCCCCAAGCTCCTCTGTACATGAGCCCTTCCTCTTCCTCCTCCCAACACGTCCTCCTCCTTTCGGGGAAGGGGGTCCGGGAAGCTCCTTCCTCCCAGCTGTGTCATCCCACCTCCCGTGAGTCAGCCTGGTGAAACTAAACTCTAGGGAGGAATTGAGGCCCATTAAAGGAGCCTCTTGTAAACGGGCCTCCCCTCCCCCTGCGAGCGAGGTACTGCCAGTAGATCTGTGCTCAGTCAGCCAGCTAATCGTATTTATTGAGCGCTCTCTGTGTTCAGAGCACTGTATGAGATGCTTAGGAGAGCACAATGGAAAAATAAATAGGCACATTCCCTGCCCACAGTGAGCTAAAGATGCTGAGCTGTAAAGCCCCACCCACAGCCATCCATACCCAAGTTCTTCGGCTGGCATCCGGGGACTGCCCGTCTGGGAGAAATGGACTTTGAGTCTAGCCTTTGGGATGACCATTCATTCATTCATTCATCATTGTATTTATTGAGCGCTTCCTCTGTGCAGAGCACTGTACTAAGCACTTGGGAGAGGACAGTAGAAAAATAAGCAGATGCATTCCCTGCCCTCAGTGAGCTTACAGTGGCCACTGGCCACTCATCCGTCCTCCAGGGGCCCGGCAGGCTTAATTTTTTTAATGGTATTCGTTACGCGCTTCCTATATGCCTGGCACCGTGCTAGGCACTGGGGTGGATACAAGCTAAGGACACAGTCCTTGTCCCACATCAATCAATCAATCGTATTTATTGAGCGCTTACTATGTGCAGAGCACTGTACTAAGCGCTTGGGAAGTACAAATTGGCATCACATAGAGACAGTCCCTACCCAACAGTGGGCTCACAGTCTAAAAGGGGGAGACAGAGAACAGAACCAAACATACCAACAAAATAAAATAAGTAGGATAGAAATGTACAAGTAAAATAAATAAATAAATAAGTAGAGTAATAAATATGTACAACCATAATAAATATGTACAACCATAAATACCATGGGGCTCACGGTCTTACTCCCCATTTGACAGAAGAGGGAACCGGGGCCCAGAGAAGTGAACTGATTCGCCCAAGGTCACACAGCTGGCAAGTGGTGGAGCCAGGATTAGAACCCAGGTACTTAATTTTCAGGGATTCCTCTTTGTCTCCGTAGAGGTCCCTCCCTGAGTGATTTGGACACAGTTTTCCAAAATGACACGAACCTGTTTTTTGAGGTCTACTTGATGGGCGGCCGTGAGCCCTGGAAGGGCGTTGATGGCCTCATTCGCCCCCACCTAATGACCCTTTCCTGCTCCTCCCTCCTCCTCTTCCCCCACCCTTCATCCTCTGTGGTTTTGCCACCACAGCAGGTGGAGAAATCAGGCTGAGCCCAAATCTCCCCGACCCAAAGGGCATGCCCCAGAAGCAAAAGGAACTCTTCTAGCTCTCTTCCTCCCTTCATCATCAATCATCAATCGTATTTATTGAGCGCTTACTATGTGCAGAGCACTGTACTAAGCGCTTCAGAGCCCTACCGAGAGCTCACCTCCTCCAAGAAGCCTTCCCAGACTGAGCCCCCCGTTCCTCTGCTCCTTCTCATTCATTCATTCATTCATTCAATCGTATTTATTGAGCACTTACTGTGTGCAGAGCACTGTACTAAGCGCTTGGGAAGTACAAGTTGGCAACATATAGAGACAGTCCCTACCCAACATCCCCGTCACCCCCCACTCCCCTCTGCCCTACCCTCTTCCTGTCCCCACAGCACTTGTGTATATTTGTACATATTGATTACTCTATTAATGATGTGTATATATCTATAATTCTATATTTATTTTGGTGCTATTGATGTCTACTTGTTTTGTTCTGTTGTCTGTCTCCCCCTTCTAGACTGTGAGCCCGGTGTTGGGTAGGGACCGTCTCTATATGTTGCCGAGTTGTACTTCCCAAGTGCTTAGTACAGTGCTCTGCACACAGTAAGTGCTCAGTAAATACGATTGAATGAATGAATGGAAGACTGGTTTAACTCTTGCACCCCAAGGGAATCGGTACATTGCAGTATCTATTCTATTTATTTTATTTTGTTAGTATGTTTGGTTTTGTTCTCTGTCTCCCCCTTTTAGACTGTGAGCCCACTGTTGGGTAGGGACTGTCTATATGTTGCCAATTTGTAGTTCTCAAGCGCTTAGTACAGTGCTCTGCACATAGTAAGCGCTCAATAAATACGATCGATGATGATGATTGCAGAAGCGTGTGAAATCGCCCCCCGGCTGATGTTCTAAAAGCCTTTGCGCTCCCCCTAAATATTTAAGCTACTGTTTGGGAGTGGGGGTCCTCTCGGGCACTTTGTGAGGGGTTCGAGGCCTAATTCTCTCGGGGCCCGAGCTTCTGTCCGAGTTAAACCCTGGCAGTGAGGAATTAGAAAGATTGCATTTAAGGGTACGTGCGGGGAGACTCGGAAGCAGAGCTGGGCCTGGAGAGAGGGGAGCGGGCCTCATCGCTGGTGGCTCAGTGGAAAGAGCCCGGGCTTTGGAGTCAGTGGTCAAGGGTTCAAATCCCGGCTCCGCCAACTGTCAGCTGTGTGACTTTGGGCAAGTCGCTTCACTTCTCTGGGCCTCAGTGCCCTCATCTGGAAAATGGGGTTTGACTGTGAGCCCTCTGTGGGACAACCTGATCACTTCGTAGCCTCCCCAGCGCTTAGAACAGTGCTTTGCACATAGTAGGCGCTTAATAAATGCCATTATTATTATTGTTATCGCTCACTTTCACATTCGACCAAGACCACAGATGAGAAGCAGAATGTCCTAGTGGATAGAGCGCGGGCCTGGAAGCCAGAAGGACTTTAGTTCTAAACCCGGCTTTGCCACTGCATCATCAATCGTATTTATTGAGCGCTTACTGTGTGCAGAGCACTGTACTGAGCGCTTGGGAAGTACAAATTGGCAACATATAGAGACAGTCCCTACCCAACAGTGGGCTCACAGTCTAAAAGGGGGAGACAGAACAAAACCAAACATACTAACAAAATAAAATAAAGAGAATAGATATGTACAAGTAAAATAAATAAATAAATAGAGTAATAAATATGTACAAACATATATACATAGATACAGGTGCTGTGGGGAAGGGAAGTAGGTAAGATGAGGGGGAGAGGAAGGAAGGGGCTCAGTCTGGGAAGGCCTCCTGGAGGAGGTGAGCTCTCAGTAGGGCCTTGAAGAAGAGGAACTCTGCTAGCTCTCTTCCTCCCTTCAGAGCCCTACTGAGAGCTCACCTCCTCCAGGAAGCCTTCCCAGACTGAGCCAGACTGCTGTGTGATCTTGGGCAAGTCATTTAACTTCTCTGGGCTTCAGTTACATCATCTGTAAAATGGGGATGAAGACTGTGAGCCCTGTGTGGGACAGGGACTGTGTCCAACCTCATTGGCTTGTTTCTACCCTAGTGCTTAGTACAGTGCCTGGCACATAGCAAGCACCTAACAAATGCCATTTAAAAAAAAAAGATGATAAAGTCTTCATTCTAGTCACGGCTTCGCCTCTTGTCTGCTGGGTGACCCTAGGCAAGTCACTTCCCTTCTCTGTTCTCTGTGTTGCCAATTTGTACTTCCCAAGCGCTTAGTCCAGTGCTCTGCACATAGTAAGCGCTCAATAAATACGATTGATTGATTGTTCCTCAGTTACCTCATCTGTAAAATGGAGATTAAGACTATGAGCCCAATAATAATAATAATAATGATGGCATTTATTAAGCGCTTACTATGTGCAAAGCACTGTTGTAAGCGTTGAGGAGGTTACAAGGTGATCAGGTTGTCCCACGGGGGGCTCACAGTCCTAACCCCCGTTTTACAGATGAGGGAACTGAGGCCCAGAGAAATGAAGTGACTTGCCCAAAGTCACACAGCTGACAGTTGACAGAGCTGGGATTTGAACCCGTGAACTCTGACTCCAAAGCCCGGGCTCTTTCCAGTGAGCCACGCTGCTTCTCAGAACTTGTAACTCCCCCAGCGCTTAGTGCAGTCCCTGGCACATAGTAAGCACTTAGCAAATGCCATTAAAAAAAATAATAATAATCATGGAGTCCTGCCTGACTTCCACTTAGGGTGGCTTTTGCTTCACCACAATTTGGACGTGGAAATGAGGTCATCCAAGAAGCGGGAAACGCAGAGGAGAGGGCCTCGGCTCGATTTTCCTCTCCCCCTCGTCCCCCTCTCCATCCCCCCGTCTTACCTCCTTCCCTTCCCCACAGCACCTGTATATATGTATATATGGTTGTACATATTTATTACTCTATTTATTTATTTATTTATTTATTTTGCTTGTACATTTCTATCCTACTTATTTTATTTTGTTGGTATGTTTGGTTCTGTTCTCTGTCTCCCCCTTTTAGACTGTGAGCCCACTGTTGGGTAGGGACTGTCTCTATGTGATGCCAATTTGTACTTCCCAAGCGCTTAGTACAGTGCTCTGCACATAGTAAGCGCTCAATAAATACGATTGATTGATTGATTTGTGAAGAAACTCGGAGGCTCCTTTCATAAAGTCGCAGTTCCTCTGCAACCTCAAGCAACCACTAGCATTTATTGAATGCTTCCTGTGGGCTGAGCCCCGAACCAGGCGCTTGGGAGTGTGCCAGGGAATCCGAAGACACGTTCCCTGTCCTTCGGGAAAAGACGGAGAAGAGCTGTGACGCATATTGGATGAAGGGGGAGAGAGTTCTAGGCAAGGAGGATGTGAGCAAGAGGTCAGGGGTTGGGAGACAAGGATGAGGCACATTGGGTTAGCTGGAGGGGAACAAAGATGGTGAGCTGGGGTGTGGTGGGAAAAGAGAGGGGATAAATAGTCCTCTAGACCTGTTTTGGGTAGGGAAATTCTACTAATTCTCTTGTATAATAATAATAATAATAATAATAATAATAATGGCATTTATTAAGCGCTTACTATAAAGGAGTGAAACTCTTTGTTTTTGTTGAACCCAGTCCTGTGAACTGTGACTTGGTGTTGGCATAAGGGTTACATTTCATTAAGCTCAACCTCCATCTCTATATGTTGCCAACTTGTACTTCCCAAGCGCTTAGCACAGTGCTCGGCACACAGTAAGTGCTCAGTAAATACGATTGATGGTGATATTTATTACTCTATTTTACTTGTACATATCTATTCTATTTTATTCTGTTAGTATGTTTGGTTTTGTTCTCCGTCTCCCCCTTTAAGACTGTGAGCCCACTGGTGGGTAGGGACTGTCTCTAGATGTTGCCAACTTGGACTTCCCAAGCGCTTAGTACAGTGCTCTGCACACAGTAAGCGCTCAGTAAATACGATTGATGATGATGATACTATGTGCAGAAGCACTGTTCTAAGCGCTGGAGAGGTTACAAGATGATCAGGTTGTCCCACGGGGGGGCTCACAGTCTTCATCCCCATTTTCCAGAGAAGTTAAGCGACTTGCCCAAAGTCACACAGCTATACCCTCCCAACTGCTTAGTACAGTGTGCTGCACATAGTGAGTACTTAATAATAATGATGATGATGATGATGTATTTAAGCGCTTACTATGTGCCAAGCACTATTCTAAGCGCTGGGAGAGATACAAGGTAATCAGGTTGTCCCATGTGGGGCTCACAGTCGGGGATTAAAATGTGAGCCCCACGAGGGACAACCTGATGACCTTATATCTCCCCCAGTGCTTAGAACAGTGCTTGGCACATAGTAAGCGCTTAAAAAATGTCATTATTATTATTATTATTAATCCACATTTTACAGGTGAGGTAACTGAGGCACAGAGAAGTGTGAGGTGACTTGCCCAAAGTCACACAGCTAAATGGCAGAGCCAGGATTAGAACCCAAGACTCCCAAGCCCGGGCTCTTTCCACTGAGCCACGCTGCTTCTCAATAACTACAGTGGATCGATTGTTAAATTGGAATACTTTAAGGCTGGGGTTGGTATAGCCACGCTCCCCTACTTCCTCTAGATTCATTCATTTATTCAGTCGTATTGGAGCGCTTACTGTGTGCAGAGCACTGTACTAAGCGCTTGGGAAGTACAAGTTAATCTCCACCCTCCCGTGTGCCCTTTCTCAGGATTTCTAATAAAAGAGCAGGTGGGCTTAGATCCCCAGCAGTCAGTCAGTGGTATTTATTGAGTGCTTCCTGTGTGCAGAGCACTGTACTAAGCGCCTGGAAAAGTCCCGTTGGTTAGGAGCAGTGTGGCCCAGTGGAATGCGCCCGGACTTGGGAATCCGACGACGTGGGTTCTAACCCCGGCTTCGCCCAGTGCCTGCTGTGTGACCTTGGGCAGGTCACTTCTTGGTACCTCAGTTTCCTCATCTGTAAAATGGGGGTTCAATCCCTGGTCTCCTTCCTACTTAATATTAATAATGATTGTGGTATTAGGTGCTTACTATGTGCCAGGCACTGGCCTAAGCTCTGGGGTCGAAACAAAATAATTGAGGTGGACACAGTTCCTGTCCCACAGCGGGCTCATGGTCTTAATTCCCATTTTACAGATGAGGTAACTGAGTAACAGAGGAGTGAATCAATCAATCGTACTTATTGAGCGCTTACTGTGTGCAGAGCACTGTACTAAGCGCTTGGGAAGTACAGGTTAATCTCCACCCTCCTGTGTGCCCTTTCTCAGGATTTCTAATAAAAGAGCAGGTGGGCTTAGATCCCCAGCAGTCAGTCAGTGGTATTTATTGAGTGCTTCCTGTGTGCAGAGCACTGTACTGAGCGCCTGGAAGAGTCCTGTTGGTTAGGAGCAGTGTGGCCCAGTGGAATGCACCCGGACTTGGGAATCAGAGGACGTGGGTTCTAACCCCGGCTTCGCCCAGTGCCTGCTGCGTGACCTTGGGCAAGTCACTTCTTGGTACCTCAGTTTCCTCATCTGTAAAATGGGGGTTCAATCCCTGGTCTCCTTTCTACTTAATATTAATAATGATTGTGGTATTAGGTGCTTACTATGTGCCAGGCACTGGTCTAATCTCTGGGGTCGAAACAAAATAATTGAGGTAGACCCAGTTCCTGTCCCACATCGGGCTCATGGTCTTAATTCCCATTTTACAGATGAAGTAACTGAGTAACAGAGAAGTGAATCAATCAATCGTATTTATTGAGCTCTTACTGTGTGCAGAGCACTGTACTAAGCACTTGGGAAGTACAAGTTGGCAACATATAGAGACAGTCCCGACCCAACAACGAGCTCACAGTCTAGAAGGGGGAGACAGACAACAAAACATATTAACAAAATAAAATAAATAGAATAAATATGTACAAGTAAAATAGAGTAATAAATTCATTCATTCATTCAATCGTATTTATTGAGCGCTTACTGTGTGCAGAGCACTGTACTAAGCGCTTACAGTGTGGCTTACTGGAAAGAGCCCGGGCTTGGAAGTCGAAGATTGTGGGTTCTAATCCCGGCTCTGCCACTTAACCAGCTGTGTGACTTTGGGCAAGTCACTTCTCTGTGCCTCAGTTCCCTCATCTGTAAAATGGGGATGAAGACTATGAGCCCCACGTGGGACAACCTGATTACCTTGGATCTACCCCAGTGCTTAGAACAATGCTTGGCCCATAGTAAGTGCTTAGCAAAACGGGGATTATAGATGAGGTAAGCAGTGTGGCTCAGTGGAAAGAGCCCGGGCTTTGGAGTCAGAGGTCATGGGTTCAAATCAATCAATCAATCGTATTTATTGAGCACTTACTGTGTGCAGAGCACTGTACTAAGTGCTTGGGAAGTACAAGTTGGCAACATATAGAGACAGTCCCTACCCAACAGTGGGTTCACAGTCTAGACGGGGGAGACAGAGAACAAAACCAAACATATTAACAAAATAAAATAAATAGAATAGATATGTACAAGTAAAAGAAATAAATAGAGTAATAAATATCAATCAATCAATCGTATTTATTGAGCGCTTACTGTGTGCAGAGCACTGGACTAAGCGCTTGGGAAGTACAAGTTGGCAACATATAGAGACAGTCCCTACCCAACAGTGGGTTCACAGTCTAGAAGGGGGAGACAGAGAGCAAAACCAAACATATTAACAAAATAAAATAGAATAGATATGTACAAGCAAAAGAAATAGAGTAATAAATATCAATCAATCGTATTTATTGAGCGCTTACTGTGTGCAGAGCACTGGACTAAGCGCTTGGGAAGTCCAAGTTGGCAACATATAGAGACAGTCCCTACCCAACAGTGGGTTCACAGTCTAAAAGGGGAAGACAGAGAACAAAACCAAACATATTAACAAAATAAAATAAATAGAATAGATATGTACAAGTAAAAGAAATGAATAGAGTAATAAATATCAATCAATCAATCGTATTTATTGAGCGCTTACTGTGTGCAGAGCACTGGACTAAGCGCTTGGGAAGTCCAAGTTGGCAACATATAGAGACAGTCCCTATCCAACAGTGGGTTCACAGTCTAGAAGGGGGAGACAGAGAACAAAACCAAACATACTAACGAAATAAAATAAATAGAGTAATAAATATCAATCAATCAATCGTATTTATTGAGCGCTTACTATGTGCAGAGCACTGGACTAAGCGCTTGGGAAGTCCAAGTCGGCAACATATAGAGACAGTCCCTACCCAACAGCGGGCTCACAGTCTAGAAGGGGGAGACAGAGAACAAAACCAAACATATTAACAAAATAAAATAGAATAGATATGTACAAGTAAAAGAAATAAATAGAGTAATAAATATCAATCAATCAATCAATCGTATTTATTGAGCGCCTACTGTGTGCAGAGCACTGGACTAAGCGCTTGGGAAGTCCAAGTTGGCAACATATAGAGACAGTCCCTACCCAACAGCGGGTTCACAGTCTAGAAGGGGGAGACAGAGAACAAAACCAAACATATTAACAAAATAAAATAAATAGAATAGATATGTACAAGTAAAATAAATAGAGTAATAAATACGTACAAACATAAATACATATATACAGGTGCTGAGGGGAAGGGAAGGAGGTAAGGTGGGGGGGATGGAGGAGGGGGCTAAACTGACTCTGTGACTGAGTGAACTGACTCAGCAGACAAGTGGTGGAGCTGGGATTAGAACCCAGGTCTTTCTGACTCCCCAGGCCGTTTTCCATCCACTAGGCCACACTTGCTTTTCCTGCTTGGGCCGTGAGCCCCACGCGGGGCAGGGACTGTGTCTGACCTTGTTAACTTGAATCCATGCCAGCGCTTAGCACAGCGCTTGACCCACGGTAAGAGCTTAACGAATACCGTCCTTATTATTGCAGCAAGAGAATGGGTACACACTATCCCTGCTCTCAAGGAGTTTACTGGGAAGCAGCATGGCTCAGTGGAAAGAGCCCGGGCTTTGGAGTCAGAGGTCATGGGTTCAAATCCCAGCTCCGCCAATTGCCAGCTGTGTGACTTTGGGCAAGTCGCTTCACTTCTCTGTACCTCAGCTACCTCATCTGTAAAATGGGGATTAAGACTGTGAGCCCCATGTGGGACAACCTGATCACCTTGTATTCCCCCCCCCCCCCCCCCCCCCCAGCGCTTAGAACAGTGCTCTGCACTGTTAGAGAAGCAGCATGGCTCAGTGGAAAGAGCCCGGGCTCTGGAGTCAGAGGTCATGGGTTCGAATCCCTGCTCCGCCACATGTCTGCTTTGTGACCTTGGGCAAGTCACTTAACTTCTCTGAGCCTCAGTTACCTCATCTGTAAAATGGGGATTAAGACTGTGAGCCCCACGTGGGACAACTTGATCACCTTGTATCCCCCCCCCCCCCCCAGCGCTTAGAACAGTGCTCTGTACATAGTAAGCGCTTAACACATGCCATTATTATTATTATTATGTGGGACAACCTGATCACCTTGTAACCTCCCCAGCGCTTAGAACAGTGCCTTGCACATAGTAAGCGCTTAGTAAACGCTATCATTATTTATTATTATTATTATTATTATTTACTCACCACTGGGTTGGTTACCGCTCTAGATTTGGCACTCTTCTAAACCGTAAGCTTGTCGTGGGCAGGGAATGTCTTTTTATTGTTGCACTGTGCTCTCCCGAGCGCTTAGTCCAGTGCTTTTACTTGTCCATATCTATTCTATTTATTTTATTCTGTTAGTATGTTTGGTTTTGTTCTCTGTCTCCCCCTTTTAGACTGTGAGCCCAATGTTGGGTAGGGACTGTCTCTATACGTTGCCAATTTGTACTTCCCAAGCGCTTAGTACAGTGCTCTGCACATAGTAAGCGCTCAATAAATACGATTGATGATGATGCTGTGCACACAGAAAGCGCTCAATAAATACAACTGACTGCTCCCCTTCCCAGATTGATTTGTGGGGTTAATCCCTCCGGCCGTCCCCCCCCTCCCCGGGCCCTGAGGTTTGCCCGTCTGTTTCTACCCAGCGCGACTCCCTCTCAGAAATACAGCTCCAGGAGCAGCCGCGGAGAAGTGGTCACCTCCTTCGGCTCAGCCCAGGGCATGTCTTGGTCCGGGAAAGGCGGAGAGGGAAACGTCAGCCTGAGCGTCCTGGGCTGTCCGGAATCGCTCACCGGGACCTACAAATCCATGTTCCAGAAGCTGGTGGATATCCGGGAAGGTGGGTGTCCCCGCGCTCTTGGTCTTTAGTGGGAAGCGGAGTGGCCTAGTGGGTAGAACCCGGGCCTGTAATCCTGGCTCCGCCACTTGTCCGCTGTCGGCTGTGTGACTTCGGGCAAGTCGCTTCACTTCTCTGGGCCTCAGTTCCCTCATCTGTAAAATGGGGGTGAAGGCTGTGAGCCCCGTGTGGGACAACCTCATCACCTTGTAACCTCCCCAGCGCTTAGAGCAGTGCTTTGCACATAGTAAGCGCTTATTAAATGCCATCATTATTATTATTATTACTGCTTGGTGAACTTGGGCAGGCCATTTCCCTTCTCTCTGCCTCAGTTCCCTCATCTGTAAAAAGGGGGGTTAAGACTGAGCTCCATGTAGGACAGGGGCTGTATCCAACCTGATTATCCCGTATCTACCCCAGCACTTAGAACAGTGCTTGACACATAGTAAGCGCTCAACAAATACTGTTATTATCGTTGTTATTACTAGTGATAACAATGGTCTCAGCTCCGCAATATTGCCAAGATCCGCCCTTTCCTCTCCATCCATACCGCTACCCTGCTCATTCAAGCTCTCATCCTATCCCGTCTGGACCACTGCAT
Source organism: Tachyglossus aculeatus (assembly GCF_015852505.1). Lineage (NCBI taxonomy): Eukaryota > Metazoa > Chordata > Mammalia > Monotremata > Tachyglossidae > Tachyglossus > Tachyglossus aculeatus. Next base: position 51,891,634 of record NC_052087.1, on the reverse strand, counting down.
CAGCCTTCTCTCTGATCTCCCATCCTCGTGTCTCTCTCCACTTCAATCCATACTTCATGCTCCCCGGATTATCCTTGTCCAGAAACGCTCTGGGCATATTACTCCCCTCCTCAAAAATCTCCAGTGGCTACCAATCAACTTGCGCATCAGGCAGAAACTCCTCACCCTGGGCTTCCAGGCTGCCCATCCATCCATCCCCTGGCCCCCTCCTCCCTCACCTCCCTTCTGTCCTTCTCCAGCCCAGCCCGCACCCTCCGCTCCTCTGCCGCCGCTAACCTCCTCACCGTACCTCGTTCTCGCCTGTCCCGCCGTCGACCCCCGGCCCACGTCCTCCCCCGGGCCTGGAATGCCCCCAATCCCTCTGCCCATCCGCCAACCTAACTCTCTTCCTCCCTTCAAGGCCCTACTGAGAGCTCACCTCCTCCAGGAGGCCTTCCCAGACTGAGCCCCTTCCTTCCTCTCCCCCTCGTCCCCCTCTCCATCCCCCCATCTTACCTCCTTCCCTTCCCCACAGCACCTGTATATATGTATATATGTTTGTACATATTTATTACTCCATTTATTTATTTTACTTGTACATATCTATTCTATTTATTTTATTTTGTTAGTATGTTTGGTTTTGTTCTCTGTCTCCCCCTTTTAGACTGTGAGCCCACTGTTGGGTAGGGACTGTCTCTATATGTTGCCAACTTGTACTTCCCAAGTGCTTCGTACAGTGTTCTGTACACAGTAAGCGCTCAATAAATACAATTGATTGATTGACTGAGACAAGGGAACCTGTCCTCCCAGTGATCATTATGGTGTAATTTATTTGTATTAATAATAATCATCACGGTATCTGTTAAGCGCTTACTACATGCTTTCCACTGAGCCACGCTACTTCTGTTAAGGCCTAGTAACCTTTGACAGGCCATTCAAAAAGAGTTCACTACCCTAATTGTCTCTCTTTGCCCCTTTTGAAACCCTTTTGTTCTTTAACCCGATCAGAAAGGGAGTTTTAGTTGTGATAACATTCTGTGGAAGTGACATTCTGCAGGTGTTTGGGATTTTTGGGTTTTTTTATTTTATTTTATTTTTATTTTATTTTATTTTATATTATTTTATTTTTATTTTATTATTTTATTTGATTTTATTTTTATTCTGTTAGTATGTTTGGTTTTGTTCTCTGTCTCCCCCTTTTAGACTGTGAGCCCACTGTTGGGCAGGGACCGTCTCTATATGTTGCCAACTTGGACTTCCCAAGCGTTTAGTACAGTGCTCTGCACACAGTAAGTGCTCAATAAATACGATTGATTGATTGATTGATATGCGAGGCACTTTGCTAAGAGCTGGGCTTGTTTTCCCCTTGGCCTGGGTTAGAATCCTAAAATGACTTTTTTTTTTTTTTTCTTTAACCTCTTGGATTCCAGTCCTGATCTGTAAGATTGAAGACCTGGGATATGAGCTGAAGGAAGTGTACAACATTGAGGCCTTTGCTCCTGTCTTGGAACCAGCACAGGTAAGAGCCGACCACCTCCTCGAGGAGGAAGGTGTCTGCCCCAGTTCAGTCCGGCCAGCTGAAGCGGGGTCTGGGTTAGCAGGGTCGTGGCTGGTTTGGTTTGCCCAGACAGAAGCAGCATGGCTCAGTGGAAAGAGCCCGGGCTTGGGACTCAGAAGTAGTGGGTTCTAATCCCGACTCCGCCACTTGTCTGCCGTGTGGCTTTGGGCAAGTCACTCCACTTCTCTGAGCCTCTGTTTCCCTCATCATCATCAATCGCATTTATTGAGCGCTTACTATGTGCAGAGCACTGGACTAAGCGCTTGGGAAGTACAAATTGGCAACATATAGGAACAGTCCCTACCCAACAGTGGGCTCACAGTCTAAAAGACTGTAAAATCTCCGTAGTCTGTAAACTGTAATCCCTCATCTGTAAAGTGGGGATTCAGACCGGGAGCCCCACGTGGGACAGACTGATCACCGTGTTTTGGAGAAGCAGCGTGGCTCGGTGGAAAGAGCACGGACTTTGGAGTCGGAGGGCATGGGTTCAAATCCCGGCTCCGCCACTTGTCAGCTGTGTGACTTCGGGCAAGTCCCTTCACTTCTCTGGGCCTCAGTTCCCTCATCTGTAAAATGGGGATGAAGACTGGGAGCCCCACATGGGACAACCTGATTACCGTGTATCCCCCCAGCGCTTAGAACAGTGCTTTGCAGATAGTAAGCGCTTAATAAATGCCATCATTATTATTATTATTGTAGCTCCCCAGTGCTTAGAACAGTGCTTGGCGCATAGTAAGTGCTTAACAAATGCCATTATTATTATTTATCAGAACACTTTGGGTCTGGGTGCTTGGTGGCGCTTAGGAACGTCCATAATAATAATTATGGTACTCGTTAAGCATTTACTCTGTGCCAAGCACTGTTCTAAACCCCGGGGTAGCTCCAAGTTAATCAGGTTGGACACAGTCCCTGTCCTCCACGGGGCTCACACACTTAATCCCCATTTTACGTCATCATCATCATCATCAATCGTATTTATTGAGCGCTTACTGTGTGCAGAGCACTGTACTAAGCGCTTGGGAAGTACAAATTGGCAACATCTAGAGACAGTCCCTACCCAACAGTGGGCTCACAGTCTAAAAGGGGGAGACGGAGAACAAAACCAAGCATACTAACAAAATAAAATAAATAGAATAGATATGTACAAGTAAAATAAATATGTACAAACATATATACAGGTGTGTATATATACACATTTACAGCGCTTAGAACAGTGCTTTGCACATAGTAAGCGCTTAATAAATGCTATTATTATTATTACAGACCAGGGACTGAGGCCCAGAGAAGTAAAGCGCCTTGCCCAAGGTCACACAGCAGACATGCGGCAGAGCTGGGATTAGAACCCAGGTCCTTTTGACTCCTAGGCCCGGGCTCTATCCACTAGCCCACGCTGCTTCTTTATCATTGACCTCCCCGACGTGGGGTGTTTATTGAGTGCCTCCTCAGTACTGAATGCCCTCCCTCTGCCCATCCGCCAAGCTCGCTCTCTTCCTCCCTTCAAGGCCCTGCTGAGAGCTCACCTCCTCCAGGAGGCCTTCCCACACTCAGCCCCTTCCTTCCTCTCCCTCTCGTCCCCCTCTCCATCCCCCCCATCTTACCTCCTTCCCTTCCCCACAGCACCTGTATATATGTAAATATGTTTGTACATATTTATTACTCTATTTATTTTACTTGTACATATCTATTCTATTGATTTTATTTTGTTAGTATGTTTGGTTTTGTTCTCTGTCTCCCCCTTTTAGACTGTGAGCCCAATGTTGGGTAGGGACTGTCTCTATATGTTGCCAATTTGTACTTCCCAAGCGCTTAGTACAGTGCTCTGCACATAGTATGCGCTCAATAAATATGATTGATTGATTGAAAGGATAGTCTAGTAGGGGCGGTAGATACGATCCCTGCCTTCAAAGAGCCGGCTCGCCAGCCGAGGGATGGGCGTGTAAAAAATAGCGGGTAGCTGGGGCAGCTGAGTGCTACGTGCACGTGTGCTGTGGGGTTAGAGTGGAGAACAATACATATTGTACATATTTACTATTCTATTTATTTTCTTAATGATGCGCATCTAGCTTTACTTCTATTTATTCTGATGACTTGACACCTGTCCACATGTTTTGTTGTCTGTCTCCCCCTTCTAGACTATGAGCCCGTTGTTGGGTAGGGACCGTCTCTATATGGTGCCAGCTTGTACTTCCCAAGCGCTTAGTACAGTGCTCCCTGCACACAGTAAGCGCTCAATGAAAGGATCAGTTGGCTCAGTGGAAAGAGCCCAGGCTTTGGAGTCAGAGGTCGTGGGTTCAAGTCCCGGCTCCGCCAGTTATAATAATAATAATAATGGCATTTGTTAAGCGCTTACTGTGTGCAAAGCACTGTTCTAAGCACTGGGGGGATACAAGGTAATCAGGTTGTCCCACATAGGGCTCACAGTCATCATCCCCATTTTACAGAGGGGGTAACTGAGGCTCCGAGAAGTTAAGTGACTTGCCCAAGGTCACACAGCAGACATGTGGCGGAGCTGGGATTCGAACCCACGACCTCTGACTCCAAAGCCCGTGCTCTTTCCACTGAGCCACGCTGCTTCTCTCTATCAGCTTCTCTTGTCAGCTGTGTGACTTTGGGCAAGTCACTTCCCTTCTCTGTGCCTCAGTTAGCTCCTCTGTAAAATGGGGGTGAAGACTGTGAGTCCCCTGTGGGACAACCTGATCACCTTCTAGCCTCGCCAGCGCTTAGAACAGTGCTTCGCACATAGTAAGGGCTTATTATTATTTATCTGTCCTCTTTAAGGCCTTGATAATCGTCCCCCACTTCAGTCCCACAGCCCTTAGGTCCAGATCCATCTTTGATTTTAGTATCTGTCTCCCCCACCCATCTGTAAGCTCTCTGTGGGCAGGGAACATGTCCATCAACTCTGTTATATTCTACTCTCCCAAGCGCTTAATAGACCTCTCTACTCTCGTACTACAACCCAGCCCACACACTTCTCTCCTCTAATGCTAACCTTCTCACCGTACCTCAATCTTGTCCGTCTCGCCACTGACCTCTCGCCCACGTCCTGCCTCTGGCCTGAAACACCCTCTCTCATATCCCAAGCGCTTAGTACAGTGTTCTGCACACAGTAAGCGCTCAATAAACTTAATTGAATGAATGAATATCCATATCCGACAATGACTCTCCCCCCTTTCAAGGCCTTATTGAAGGCCCGTCTCCTCCAAAAGATGACTAAGCCCTCCTTTCCTCTTCTCCTGCTCCCTTTTACATCGCTCCAACTCGTTCCCTTCCTTCATCTCCCCCAGCCCCACCCCACAGCACTTTTGTCCGTAATTTATTTGTTTATATTAAGGTCTGTTTCCCCCTCTAGGCTGTAAGCTTGTTGTGAGCAGGGATTGTTTGTTTATTGTTCTTTTCTGCTCTCCCAAGCTCTTAGTACAGTGGTCTGCACACAGTAAGCGTTCAGTAAGTGCCAATGATCGATTGATTGATGGACTCAAGTGCACAGGTAACCCAGAAGGGAAGGAAAGTAAGGTAGGGACTTGACTTGCGAGGAATAAGTTGACACACAGGAAAAGCCAAAATCGGTCCAACCTTAAGCGTTCATCACGTGGGGGAGGGAAGTTTCCCCTCAGTGGGACCTTCCAGAACGGTTGAGGAAAAACTCACTTGAGCCTTAATTAATTAATAATGGCATTTGTTAAGCGCTTACTATGTGCAAAGCACTGTTCTAAGCGCTGGGGAGGATACAAGGTGATCAAGTTGTCCCACGTGGGGCTCACAGGTTTAAACCCCATTTGACAGATGAGGTAACTGAGGCCCAGAGAAGTTAAGTGACTTGCCCAAGGTCACACAGCAGATGCTTGGTGGAGCCGGGATTAGAACCCACGACCTCTGACTTCCAAGCCCAGGCTCTTTCTACTGAGCCACGCTGCTTCTCTAAGCCTTGGCTTCCAACCTCAGGCCAAAGTCCGACCTCCCTTTTCGGACGTGAGGCAACCGGCTTTCCTCGGATCATCCTCGTCTGTCCGTCAGGATCGTGCATTCCCGCCGGTGGGTCCGAGTTGGGAATGGCCTCAGGCCCCCTTTGGGCCTCCTCCATCAGGATGTGGACACCCTGAGGGCAGGGATCAGGGCCTTTACTTTTGAACGTCCCCAAGCCGGTCAATCAGTCAGTGGTATTTATGGGCTTCTAGACTGTGAGCCCGTTGTTGGGTAGGGACCATCTCTATCTGTTGCCGACTTGTACTCCCCAAGCGCTTAGTACAGTGCTCTGCACACAGTAAGCGCTCAATAAATCATCATCAATCGTATTTATTGAGCGCTTACTGTGTGCAGAGCACCGGACTAAGCGCTTGGGAAGTACAAGTTGGCAACGTATAGAGACAATCCCTACCCAACAGTGGGCTCACAGTCTAAAAGTATTCAATAAATACGATTGAATGAATGAATGGAGCGCTTACCACACGCAGAGCACTGAGCTAAGCATCTTGGCAGAAGTTCAGGACAATATGAGTTCTCTAGATCATAAACTCGTTTTGAGCAGGGAATGTGTCTGTCCTAATCCCGCCTCTCCCACTTGTCTGCTGTGTGACTTTGGGCAAGCCACTTAACTTCTCCATGCCTCCGTTACCTCATCTGTAAAGTGGGGATTTAAGACTGTGAGCCCCATGTGGGACAACCTACCGTGTATCCACCCCAGTACTTAACAGTGCTTGGCATATAGTAAGTGCTTAACAAATACCATCATCATTATTATTATTATTATTATTATTTTAGTCTCCCAAACGCTTAGAACAGTGTCCTGCACACAGTAACTGCTCAATAAATACTACTGACTGACTGGAGTCAGGCCCTGCTGAGAGCTCACCTCCTCCAGGAGGCCTTCCCAGACTGAGCCCCTTCCTTCCTCTCCCCCTCGCCCCCCTCTCCATCCCCCCATCTTACCTCCTTCCCTTCCCCACAGCACCTGTATATATGGATATATGGTTGTACATATTTATTACTCTATTTATTTATTTATTTATTTAGCTTACTTGTACATTTCTATCCTATTTATTTAATTTTGTTGGTATGTTTGGTTCTGTTCTCTGTCTTCCCCCTTTTAGACTGTGAGCCCACTGTTGGGTAGGGACTGTCTCTATGTGTTGCTAATTTGTACTTCCCAAGCGCTTAGTCCAGTGCTCTGCACATAGTAAGCGCTCAATAAATATGATTGATTGATTGATTGGAGTCAGCACACCCAATTGCTGCCCCCAAGGAGATTTCAGTCTAGTCCACCCATAGGCCCTCAATTCAGTCAATTTTATTAAACACTTATTGTGTGCAAAGCACTGTATTGGGTCCAATCTGGTTAACTTGTATCTCTCCCAGTGCTTAGAACAGTGCTCGGCACATAGTAAGCACTTAACAAGTACCATAATTTTTTTCTTTTTTTACCAAGTGCTTGGGGGGGTACAGTATAGCAAGAAACAGACGCACTCCCTGCCCACAAGGAGCTTACGGTCTAGCTTGCACTCAATATTGTCCACACGCCGTCAGTAGCACTGATAAGCTCGTAGTGGGCAAGGAACCTGTCTGCTAACTCTGTTGTATTATACTCTTTCAAGCACTTAGTAGTGATGATGGTATTTGTTAAGCAATCAATCAATCAATCAATCGTATTTATTGAGCGCTTACTATGTGCAGAGCACTGTACTAAGCGCTTGGGAAGTACAAATTGGCAACACATAGAGACAGTCCCTACCCAACAGTGGGCTCACAGTCTAAAAGGGGGAGACAGAGAACAGAACCAAACATACCAACAAAATAAAATAAATAGGATAGAAATGTACAAGTAAAATAAATAAACAAATAAATAAATAAATAAATAAATAGAGTAATGAATATGTACAACCATATATACATATATACATAATAAGCACCTATGTGTCAAGCACTGTTCTAAGCACTGGGATAGAGAAGCAGTGTGGCTCAGTGGAAAGAGCCCGGGCTTGGGAGTCAGAGGTCACGGGTTCAAATCCCCAGCTCTGCCAATTGTCAGCTGTGTGACTTTGGGCAAGTCACTTCACTTCTCTGGGCCTCAGTTCCCTCACCTGTAAAATGGGGGTTAAGCCTGTGAGCCCCACGTGCGCCCAACCTGATCGCCTTGTATCCTCCCCGGCGCTTCGAACAGTGCTTTGCACATAGTAAGCGCTTAACAAATACCATCATTATAAGCCCTTAACAAGTAGTATTACTGTTATTATTGGTTTTATAAAGGCTCTGTCATTTTCTGAACTCATCTGTATATATGTATATGCATCTGTATATATGTTTGTACATATTTATTACTCTATTTTATTTGTACATATTTTTTCTATTTTATTTTGGTAATATGTGCTGTTTTGTTGTCTGTCTCCCCCTTCTAGACTGTGAGCCCACTGTTGGGTAGGGACCGTCTCTATCTGTTGCCGACTTGTACTTCCCAAGCGCTTAGTACAGTGCTCTGCACACAGTAAGCGCTCAATAAATACGATTGAATGAATGAATTATGGTTATCATTATTATAGGTACAAGTCAATCAGGTTGGACATAGTCCCTGTCCCACATGGGGCTCACAGTTACAGTTAATCCCCCATGTTACAGATGAGGTAATTGAGGCACAGAGAAGTGAAGTGACTTGCCCAGGGTCACACAGCAGACAAGTGTCAGAGGCGAAATTGGAACCCAGGTGCTTCCAACTCCCAGGCCTGTGCTCTATCACAGTAAGTGTTCCATAAATACCACTGATGGATTGATTCGATACCTATATTTTGGTTGGGTAATCCGCTGCATATATAGCAAAAACATTTCCTTGTGGGTGGCCACATGCCCTTGATGAGCAGTATTCATGCTGAGGCTACCCCAAAATTCATTCATTCCATCTTATTTGGTGAGCACCTACTGTGTGCAGAGCACTGTACTAAGGGCTTGGTAGAGTACAGTAGACACATTTCTGGCCCACAGTGAGCTTACAGTCTAGACAGGGAGACAGACATCAATTCAAAAAAGTAAATGACAGATATGGACATAAATGATGGGGGGGATTGAGGGGCGATGAATAAAGGGGGTAAGTCAGGGTGATGCAGAAGGGATTGGGTTACTGCATCAGCCTCCTCTCTGATCTCCCATCCTCCTGTCTCTCCCCACTTCAGTCTATACTTCACGCTGCTGCCCGGATCGTCTTTGTGCAGAAACGCTCTGGGCATGTTACTCCCCTCCTCAAAAATCTCCAGTGACTACCAATCAACCTACGCATCAGGCAAAAACTCCTCACTCTCGGCTTCAAGGCTGTCCATCACCTCACCCCCTCCCACCTCAACCTCCCTTCTTTCCTTCTCCAGCTCAGCCCGCACCCTCCGCTCCTCTGCTGCTCACCTCCTCACTGTGCCTCATTCTCGCCTGTCCCGCTGTCGACCCCCGGCCCACGTCATCATCATCATCAATCGTATTTATTGAGTGCTTACTGTGTGCAGAGCACTGTACTAAGCACTTGGGAAGTCCAAGTCGGCAACATATAGAGACAGTCCCTACCCAACAGTGGGCTCAAAGTCTAGAAGGGGGAGACAGAGAATAAAGCCAAACATACTAACAAAATAAAATAAATAGAATAGATATGTACAAGTAAAATAGAGTAACACATATGTACAAACATATATACATATATACGTCCTCCCCCTGGCCTGGAATGCCCTCCCTCCCCACATCCGCCAAGCTAGCTCTCCTCCTCCTTTCAAAGCCCTACTGAGAGCTCACCTCCTCCAGGAGGCCTTCCCAGACTGAGCCCCCTCCTCCCCACAGCACCTGTATATATGTTTGTACATATTTATCACTCTATTTTACTTGCACATATTTACTATCCTATTTATTTTATTTTGTTAATATGTTTTGTTTTGTTGTCTGTCTCCCCCTTCTAGACAGTGAGCCCGCTGTTGGGTAGGGACTGTCTCTATATGTTGCCAACTTGGACTTCCCAAGCCCTTAGTACAGTGCTCGGCACACAGTAAGCGCTCAATTAATCCGATTAAATGAATGAATGAGTGAGTGGGAGAAGAGGAAAGGAGGGCTTAGTCAGGGAAGGCCTCTTGGAGGAGATGGGCCTTCATTAAGCCTTTGAATGAGGGAGAGTCGATGTGTGTCGGAAAGCCAAAAGATCCGTGGGCACCTCAGAAGACCAGGAGCCTCATTGCAGTTTTCCCTAGGAACCGGTCACTGTGCTCGGGCAGATCGGCTGCGACAGCAACGGGAAGCTGAACCCCAGCTCAGTTATCCTGGAAGGGGATCGGGAGCATTCCCTAGGAGCTCAGGTGCCCGTGGACTTGTCTGAGCTCCAGGAATATTCCCTCTTCCCTGGTCAGGTGAGCCCCATGCCCCCTACACTCTTTTTTTTTTTTATGATTGTTATGCACTTACTATCTTTCTCCCCCGCTCTAGCCTGTAAACTTGTGGGCAGTGAATATGTCTTTATTTTTGTATTGTACTCTCCCAAGCGCTTAGTACAGTGCTCTGTACACAGTAAGCGCTCAGTAAATACGATTGAATGAATGAATATGTGCCAGGCACGGTACTAAGCACCGGGGTAGATACAAGATCATCAGGTTGGACACAGTCCCTGTCCCGTGTGAGGCTCAAAATAATGATGGCATTTGTTAAGCGCTTACTATGTACAAAGCACTGTTCTATGCGCTGGGAAGGATACAGGGTTTTCAGACTGTCCCACATGGGGCTCACAGTCTTAATCCCCATTTTACAGATGAGGGAACTGAGGCCCAGAGAAGTGAAGTGACTTGCCCAAAGTCACACAGCTGACAGTTGGCGGAGCCGGGATTTGAACCCATGACCTCTGGCTCCCAAGCCCGGGCTCTTTCCACTGAGCCACGCTGCTTCTCTTATCCCCACCTTAGTCCCCATTTTACAGATGAGGCTCGGAGAAGTGAAGGGACACGCCCAAGGTCACACAGCGGGCAAGCGGCGGAAGCCAGAATTAGAACCCAGGGCCTGGGAGTGAGAGGCCCAAGCTCTTTCCACTAGGCCACACTGCTTCTCCTGGCCTTCTAGACTGTGAGCCCACTGTTGGGTAGGGACCGTCTCTATAGGTTGCCAACTTGGACTTCCCAAGCGCTTAGGGTTGTGGGGTGTAGAGAAGCAGCGTGGCTCAATGGAAAGAGCCCGGGCTTTGGAGTCGGAGGTCATGGGTTCAAATCCCGGCTCCGCCCCTTGTCAGCTGTGTGACTTTGGGCAAGTCACTTCACTTCTCTGGGCCTCAGTGACCTCATCCGTCAAATGGGGTTTAAGACTGGGACCGCCCCCCGTGGGACAACCTGATCACCTTGTAACCTCCCCAGCGCTGATAATAGTGCTTGGCACATGGTAAGCACTTAATAAATGCCATTAGTAGTATTAATTAATAATAATAGTAATAATAGTATAATTAATTATCCAGGACAGTCAGGATCCCCGGGATATGGTCTCAGCTCTGCCTCTGGCCTTTCCATCCCTAGAAAACAACTCCAAGCGGGCTCATAGAGGATGTCGGGAGCCCGTGAGACACTATCCATGAGGGACTGGGGGGCACCACACCCCTTTTAGACTGTGAGCCCACTGTTGGGTAGGGACCGTCTCTATATGTTGCCAATTGGTACTTCCCAAGCGCTTAGTACAGTGCTCTGCACATGGTAAGCGCTCAATAAATACGATTGATGATTGGTGTATTTCAGGTCGTGGTGATGGAAGGAACCAACACGACAGGGAAAAAGCTGATCGCCACCAAGATCTACCAGGTATGCGAAGTAGGGCTGAGCGTCCCCCCCCCAGGACGAGGGTCGAGAACCGGCCGTCCCCCCCAGCTGTTTCCAAGTGATAAATGGGCACCCCCGTCCCCTCCCCAGGTGAGCATCTTCACCCCCCCCCCTTCGGACGCAGGCTCATTTGGCTCTCCTGTTTTCAGGGTGTGCCGCTGCCCTTCCACCAATCCGCCGAAGAAGACACAGGTGAGTCGGGGGGCCGCGGGTGAAGACTTGTAGACTGTGAGCCCACTGTTGGGTAGGGACTGTCTCTATATGTTGCCAATTTGTACTTCCCAAGCGCTTAGTACAGTGCTCTGCACACAGTAAGCGCTCAATAAATACGATTGATGATGAGGATGATGATGAAGCCGATCCCCTCCACAGAGCCTGGTCTGAAGAGGCCTTGGACGGTGATGCCATTAGTATTATTAATTAATTAATAATTAATAGTATAATTAGTATAATTAATTATCTTAGTTAATTAAGGTGATGGACGGGAGCCCTGGGGCCTCAGCGGGGTTAGGACAAGGTGGGCCGGGGTGGAAGAGGTTCAGGCCCGGAGAGGAAGGTGTGGCGGCCAGACACAACCACTGATGTCACGGGGCCTCAATCAATCATTCAATCAATCGTATTTATTGAGCGCTTACTGTGTGCAGAGCACTGGACTAAGCGCTTGGGAAGTCCAAGTTGGCAACATCATCATCATCAATCGTATTTATTGAGCGCTTACTGTGTGCAGAGCACTGGACTAAGCACTTGGGAAGTCCAAGTTGGTAACATCTAGAGACAGTCCCTACCCAGCAGTGGGCTCACAGTCTAAAAGGGGGATACAGAGAACAAAACCAAACATACTAACAAAATAAATAGAATAGATATGTACAAGTAAAATAAATAAATAAATAATCACATTTACCGGGCGCTTACTGTGCGCAGAGCATCATCAATCATCATCAATCGTATTTATTGAGCGCTTACTGTGTGCAGAGCACTGTACTAAGCGCTTGGGAAGTCCAAGTTGGCAACGTAGAGAGACAGTCCCTACCCAACAGTGGGCTCACAGTCTAAAAGGGGGAGACAGAGAACAAAACCAAACATACTAACAAAATAGAATAAGTAGAATAGATATCATCATCATCAATCATATTTACTGAGCACTTACTGTGTGCAGAGCACTGTACTAAGCGCTTGGGAAGTACAAGTTGGCAACGTAGAGAGACAGTCCCTACCCAACAGTGGGCTCACAGTCTAAAAGGGGGAGACAGAGAACAAAACCAAACATACTAACAAAATAGAATAAATAGAATAGATATATCATCATCATCAATCGTATTTATTGAGCGCTTACTGTGTGCAGAGCACTGTACTAAGCGCTTGGGAAGTGCAAGTTGGCGAGATATAGAGACAGTCCCTACCCAGCAGTGGGCTCACAGTCTAAAAGGGGGAGACAGAGAACAAAACCAAACATACTAACAAAATAGAATAAATAGAATAGATATGTACAAGTAAAATAAATAAATCAAGAGTAATAAATATGTACCAATATATATACAGGTGCTGTGGGGAAGGGAAGGAGGTAAGGTAAACCCAAGTGATCTGGTCCCCACTGGCTGTCCCTGTGTGCCAAGCACAGACCCAAGTTGATGTTAAATAGCCAAAGGGTGATAAGTCTGAGTGCTACACTAAGGTGAATTACTTGCTGTGGTTATGTAACTCAAAGGGAGAGAAATTAAGGGGATTTTACTTTTGGATAAAGTGGCATAAAGTAGTAAACTGTAATCCATTCAGAAGGCTGTCGAGGCCCGATCCCCGTGGCCCAGTTTCGGGGGGATCTGACTCTCCTGAGGGGAGCAGCAGGAGCCTTGCAATAACGAGCACTTAGTCCAGTGCTTTGCATGCAGTAAGCGCTCAATAAATACTATTGGATTGGATTAGTGCTTAGAGAAGCAGCGTAGCTCATTGGATTGAGCACGGGCTTTGGAGTCGGAGGTCATGGGTTCAAATCCCAGCTCCGCCAATTGTTAGCTGTGTGACCGGGCAAATCGCTTCACTTCTCTGGGCCTCAGTTCCCTCATCTGTAAAATGGGGATGAAGACTGTGAGCCCTCTCTGGGACCACCTGATTGCCTTGTAATCTCCCCAGCGCTTAGAACAGTGCTTTGCACATAGTAAGCGCTTAATAAATGCCATCGTTATTATTATTATTATTATTAACTTCTCTGGGCCTCAGTTACCTCATCTGTAAAATGGGGATTAAGACTGCCAGCCCCCAGTGGGACAGCCTGATCACTTTGTAACCTCCCCAGCACTTAGAACAGCGCTTTGCACATAGTAAGCGCTTAATAAATGCCATCATTATTGTTATTATTATTATTATGAATGATTGTAAGGGGTGAACAAAGCATAAACACGCCTCTTCGACTGGGGCGGAGGGTGGGGGAGATCAACCTTTTTCTGCCTCTTTCCCAGTAGCAGCTTAATCGACAGTATTTATTGAGTGCTTATTGTGTGCAGAGCACTGAACTAAGAGCTTGGTGGAGTCCAGTACATCTGAGTTGGCAGACATATTCCTTAGACGGGGTTATTGCGTATAAATAAGGAAGTGTCTCGTGTAAATGAGAAGCAGCATGGCCTAGCGTATAGACCACAGGCTTGGGAGTCGGAAGGACCTGGGTTCTAATTCTGACCACGCCACTTGTCTGCTGTGTGACCTTGGTTGAATCACTTCACTTCTCTGTGCCTCAGTCACCCCATCTGTAAGATGGGGATTAAGACTGTGAGCCCCATGTGGGACAGAGACTGTATCCAACCTAATTAGCTTGTATGTGTCCCAGTACTTAGTACAGTGCCTGGAACATACTAAGCGCTTTACAGATGCCATTCAAAAATACATATAAATTGTTAAATGAGAGATGTGGTTGTAAGTACTGTGGGGCTAAGGGTGGGGTGACTATCAAGTGTTAACAGGGTACAGTCCTGTTGGAAAGAAGAGGAGCCTTTTCCCGTTTGGCATGGGTCTGAGCCCTTTCCAAGCAAAGCATTCCCATTGGAGGGGTCCGTATAACTACCCGGGACTCGCTGTGTTGATACCGCGGAGTCATGCAGTAAGATCGATCAGTAGTATTTATTGAGCACTTCATTCAATCGTATTTATTTTATTTTATTTTTTTTTTGGTATTTGTTAAGCACTTACTATGTGCAAAGCACTGTTCTAAGCGCTGGGGCAGATACAAGCTAATCAGGTTATCCCACGAGGGGCTCACAGTCTTCATCCCCATTTTACAGATGAGGGAACTGAGGCCCAGAGAAGTGAAGGGACTTGCCCAAAGTCACACAGCTGACAAGTGGCGGAGCCGGGATTTGAACCCACGGCCTCCGACTCCAAAGCCCGTGCTTTTTCCACTGAGCCACGCTGCTTCCAAAGCACGCACTTATTGAGCGCTTACTATGTGCAGAGCACTGTACTAAGCGCTTGGGAAGTACAAGTTGGCAACATATAGAGACGGTCCCTACCCAGCAGCAGGCTCACAGTCTAGAAGGGGGAGAAAGACAACAAAACATATTAACAAAGTAAAATAAGTAGAATAAATATATACAAATAAAATAAATAGAGTAATAAATACATACAAATATACAGGTGCTGTGGGGAAGGGAAGGAGGTAAGGCGGTGGGGGGAAGGGGAGAGGAAGGAGGAGGCTCAGTCTGGAAGTACATGCAGGGCACTGTACTAAACGCTCGGGAGAGTCCAAAACAACAGTTGGTAGACCCATTCTCTGCCCACAACGAGCTTGCCGTCTAGAGGAGGTAGCAGCGTGGCTCAGTGGAAAGAGCCTGGGCTTTGGAGTCAGAGGTCATGGGTTCGAATCCCGGCTCCACCACATGTCTGCTGTGTGACCTTGGGCAAGTCACTTAACTTCTCTGAGCCTCAGGTACCTCATCTGTAAAATGGGGATTAAGACTGTGAGCCCCACGTGGGGCAACCTGATCACTTTGTATCCCCCCAAGCGCTTAGAACAGTGCTTTGCACATAGTAAGCGCTTAACAAATGCCAACATTGTAAGATCATCAGTTCCCACATGGGGCTCACAGTCTAGTAAGAGGGAGAACAGGTATTGAATCCCCATTTTGCAGATGAGGAAACTGAGGTGCAGTGAATATAGCTATAATTCTATTGTGTATATAGCTATAATTCTACTTATTCTGATGGTAGTGACACCTGTCTACTTGTTTTGTTTGGTTGTCTGTCCCCCCCCTTCTAGACTGTGAGCCTGTTGTTGGGTAGGGACCGGCTCTATATGTTGCCGATTTGTACTTCCCAATTCATTCATTCATTAATTCAATCGTATTTATTGAGCGCTTACTGTGTGCAGAGCACTGTACTAAGCACTTGGGAAGTACAAGTTGGCAACATATAGAGACGGTCCCTACCCAACAGCGGGCTCCCAAGCACTTAGTACAGTGCTCTGCATGCAGTAAGTGCTGAGTAAATACAATTGAATGAATGAATGAATAAAGTGACTTGCCCCAGGTCACCCAACAGACAAGCGGTGGAGTCAGGATTAGAACCCGGGTCCTTCTGACTTCCAGTCCTGGGCTCTAGCCACTAGGCCACATTATTATTATTATTATTGTTGTGGTAAATGTTAAGCGCTTACTACGTGCCAAGTACTTTTCTAAGCTCTGGGGTAGATAGAAGCTAATCAGTTGGACCCAGTCCCTGTCCCACATGGGGCTCACAGTCTTCATCCCCATTTTACAGATGAGGGAACTGAGGCCCAGAGAATGTGTGAACTTGCCCCAGGTCACCCAGCAGACATGTGGCAGAGCCAGAATTAGAACCCAGGTCCTTCTGACTCCCAAGCCCCGGGCTCTATGCACTAAGCCACGTTGCTTCCCTAGGACCCTGAGCTAGGGAATAGAATCGATCGTATTTATTGAGCGCTTACTGTGTGCAGAGCACTGTACTAAGCGCTTGGGAAGTACAAGTTGGCAACATATAGAGACGGTCCCCACCCAACAGTGGGCTCAGAAGAAAGCTAGACGGTCTCCGGTCCTGCGGGTGCCGACCAGGAAAACGGTTTTAGAGGTTAGAGTGGATGGGGCTGGCCTGGAGTCCCAGGAATGCTTCTACCAACTCCCCCCTACTGCGCTCTCCCAAGCGCCCAGTATAGTGCTCAGCCCCCAGGAAGCGTCCAGCACGTAGTATCCATGGACGGATCAACAGGCATTCACCCAGCCAAGCGGCTGCTGTGAACCTGAGCTGAGCCGAGGGAATTCCGGGCGGCTCCTCGGGATGTTGGGGCCGGAGGGGAGCGATGGGGATACTTTTCCCTTTTCCCCACAGGCCGCCTAAAGCCTGGGCAGGTACCCTCAGTGTGCCACTATTCAACTAGACTTCCAACTACCAATCTGATTTAACCTAACATATGTTAGCAAGGAGAGCGACGATAAGAAGAGACCAGTGATCATTCACCGAGCTATTCTAGGATCAGTTGAAAGAATGGTAGCCATCCTTTCAGAAAACTACGGAGGAAAATGCCCAGCCCGCACCCTCCGCTCCTCCGCCGCTAACCTCCTCACCGTACCTCGCTCTCGCCTGTCCCGCCATCGACCCCCGGCCCACGTTATCCCCCGGGCCTGGAATGCCCCCAATCCCTCTGCCCATCCGCCAAGCTAGCTCTCTTCCTCCCTTCAAGGCCCTGCTGAGAGCTCACCTCCTCCAGGAGGCCTTCCCAGACTGAGCCCCTTCCTTCCTCTCCCCCTCGTCCCCCTCTCCATCCCCCCCATCTTACCTCCTTCCCTTCCCCACAGCACCTGTATATATGTATATATGTTTGTACATATTTATTACTCTATTTATTTTGTTAGTATGTTTGATTTTGTTCTCTGTCTCCCCCTTTTAGACTGTGAGCCCAATGTTGGGTAGGGACTGTCTCTAGATGTTGCCAATTTGTACTTCCCAAGCGCTTAGTCCAGTGCTCTGCACATAGTAAGCGCTCAATAAATACGATTGATGATGATGGGTTCCTCCCGCCTCCTTTCTGGCCTGTTCTTTAGAGCAGCGGATGGTGGTGGTGGCCTCGGGGCCTTACACCACTTCGGACAGCATCACTTACGACCCCATGATGGACCTCATCGCCGTCGTCAACCGGGACCGGCCCGACGTCTGCATTCTGGTGAGAGGGTCGGGGCATCGGGGGGCCAGAGCCGGACTTTGGCTCCCATCACCCTCGATCAATCGGCCTCTCGGGGGGGTCTGTCCTCTCGCCCACCTCTGGGCCTCTCTCTTCCTCCCCAACTCCCACCAGGCTTTCGCTGCAACCTAAGGAGACCCATTAATAACGCGGCTTCTCAGGAGGATCTGTCCTCTGCCTCTGGCCTTCTGTCTACCCCCCGGCTGCCGCGCTCCACCCACCGAAGTGGGAGAGGATCAGTGCCGAAAATGATAAATTTAGTCAGTGAGAAAACAAGTGTCAAATTCAGCACATCCAAAATACCTCAACACTGCAGGCCAAACCATCCTTGGGGAGAAACGACCTCAACCTTCAGAGGCAGAGGGTGGTCTGCCGTGGCAGTGGGCGGCAGGATAAGGGTACCCCCCTTGGACCCCTGGAGCCCCCATGGTGGGGGAGGGCTCCGGCTTCCTGGCAGCGGGTATTAAAGCCAGGATGTGGCGGAGGAGCCGGGAATTTGGGGTTCAGGGACCATCCCTAGCTGCGTTTTTAAAAAAAAAAAAAAAAAATTTGGATAGCATTTATTAAGCGCTTACTATTTTACTATTTACTATTTTACTATTGTATTTCTTTTGTTAATGATGTGCATCTAGCTTTACTTCTGTTTATTCTGATGACTTGACACCTGTCCACATGTTTTGTTGTCTGTTTCCCCCTTCTAGACTGTGAGCCAGTTGTTGGATAGGGACCGTCTCTATATGTTGCCAACTTGTGCTTCCCAAGTGCTTAGTAGCGTTCTCTGCACACAGTAAGCGCTCAATAAATACGATTGAATGAATGAATGAATTAATTAAGTGTCTTGCCCAAAGTCACACAGCTGGCAACTGGCATAGCCGGGATTTGAACCCACAACCTCTGACTCCAAAGCCTGTACTCTTTCCACTGAGCCACGCTGCTTCTCTAAGAGCTTGGAGAAGGAGCGTGGCTTAGTGGAACGAGCCCGGGATTGGGAGTCAGGGGTCGTGGGTTCTAATCCCGGCTCCGCCACTTGTCAGCTGTATGACTTTGGGCAAGTCACTTAACTTCTCTGGGCCTCAGACTTCTCTGACTTCACTCAGACTTCACTTCTCTGTGACTTCTCCTGCAAAGTGGGGGTGAAGACTGGGAGCCTCACGTGGGACAACCTGATTACCTTGAATCTACCCCAGTGCTTAGAACAGTTCTTGGCACATGGTAAGTGCTTAGAAATACCATCATCATCATCATCATTATTATTATTATTATTATTACTAAGTGCCAGGCACTATACTAAGCACTGAGGTAGATGCAAGTTAATTAGTAAGGACAGAGTCTTTGTCCCACTTAGGGCTCACAGTCTCAATTTGACTCAATTATTAAGGAGTTACTGTGTGCCAGACCCTATAGTAAGCACTGGGGTAGATACAAGGTACCCAATTGGACACAGCCCCTGTCCCATATGGGGCTCACAGTCTTAATCCCCATTTTACAGATGAGGGAACTGAGGCCCAGAAAAGGGAAGTGACTTGCCCATTATCACACAGAAGGCAAGTGGCAGAGTGGGAATTAGGACCCACGTCCTCTGACTCCCAAGCCTCATGCCCTTTCCACTAATCCATGTTGCTTAAAGTATCTCTTCCCTTATTAATAATAATAGTAATAATGGTATTTGTTCATCACTTACTATATGCCAGGCAAAATCAATCAATCGTATTGAGCGCTTACTGTGTGCAGAGCACTGTACTAAGCGCTTGGAAAGTACAAGCTAGCAACATATAGAGACAGTCCCTACCCAACAGTGGGCTCACAGTCTAGAAGGAAATAAAATAAAGATAGATAGAAAATAAAGATAGATAAAAGGTAGTCGGGTTGGGCACAGTCCCTGTCCCATGTGGGGCTCACATTTTCAACCCCCATTTTACAGATGAGGGAGCTGAGGCCCGGAGAAGTGAAGTGACTGGCACAAGATCACACAGCAGACAGTTGGAGGAGCCGAGATTAGAACCTAGGTCCTTCTCACTCCCAGGCCCGTGTTCTATCAATTAGGCCTTAAGATCATCATCATCATCAATCGTATTTATTGAGCGCTTACTATGTGCAGAGCACTGTACTGAGTGCTTGGGAAGTACAAATTGGCAACATATAAAGACAGTCCCTACCCAACAGTGGGCTCACAGTCTAAAAGGGGAGACAGAGAACAAAACCAAACATACTAACAAAATAAAATAAATAGAATAGATATGTACAAATAAAATAGAGTAATAAATATGTCCAAACATATATACATATATACAGGTGCTGTGGGGAAGAGAAGGAGGTAAGATGGGGGTGATGGAGAGGGAGACGAGGGGGAGAGGAAGGAAGGGGCTCAGTCTGGGAAGGCCTCCTGGAGGAGGTGAGCTCTCAGCAGGGCCTTGAAGGGAGGAAGAGAGCTAGGTTGGCGTATGGGCAGAGGGATTGGGGGCATTCCAGGCCTGGGGGATGACATGGGCTGGGGGTCGATGGCGGGACAGGCGAGAACGAGGTACGGTGAGGAGATTAGCAGCAGAGGAGCGGAGGGTGCGGGCTGGGCTGGAGAAGGACAGAAGGGAGGTGAGGGAGGAGGGGGCGAGGGGATGAATGGATGGGCAGCCTGGAAGCCCAGGGTGAGGAGTTTCTGCCTTAAGATCCCAGAGACGGCTTAGGAGGGCAGTCGTACTGTCCGTTGTCTTTGCAGGAGAAAGGCAGCTGGCCAGGGAGGGATCGATCTGAAGGTCTGACGGTGACCCTTGGTGACAGGGCCTGGGAACTAGGCCGCCCCTCCTGCTGCCTCAGCACGGTCACCCCAAGCCTCGCCAGGGTCACGGCATCGTTGTGGAGCGCGGGCCCGTCCGGGCAGAGCGGGCCCCTCGACCAGCTCGTGTTAACGCCCTGTGGGTCCCTGCTCTGTCCCCTGCCATCTCGTTCTCTGACACCGGGTTCTCCTCCCTCACCTGTTTGTCTTCTCTTGCTGCAGTTTGGACCTTTTCTGGATGCGAAACACCAACAAGTGGAGGTGAGAGCCTTGCGAAAGCTCCTGAGAGCTCACCTCCTCCAGGAGGCCTTCCCAAACTGAGCCCCTTCCTTCCTCTGCCCCTCGTCCCCCTCTCCATCCCCCCCATCTTACCTCCTTCCCTTCTCCGCAGCACCTGTATATATGTATATATGTTTGTACATATTTATTACTCTATTTTATTTTGTTAGTATGTTTGGTTTTGTTCTCTGTCTCCCCCTTTTAGACTGTGAGCCCACTGTTGGTAGGGACTGTCTCTATATGTTGCCAACGTGTACTTCCCAAGCGCTTAGTACAGTGCTCTGCACACAGTAAGCGCTCAATAAATACGATTGATTGAAAGGGTGGGAGTCCCACTCAGTACGCTGGCATCCCATGCCAAATTTCCTCTGCCCGCTGAGAATCCTGCCCCATTCATTCAGTCTTCCAATTTATTGAGTGCTTACTTTGTGCAGAGCACTGTACTAAGCACTTGGGAGTGGACAGTATAACAATAAACAGACATCCCCTGCACACAACCAGCCGACAGTCTTGGTTCTGGGGTTTGGGGTTTTTTTTTTTGTTACCTCTAAGCACTGGAATGGATACAAAGAAATCAGGTTGGGCACAGGCCCTGTCTCATGTGGGGCTCATGGTCTTAATCCCCACTTTACAGATGAGGGAACTGGGGCCCGGTGAAATGACTTGCCCATGGTCACCCAGCAGACAGGTGGAGGAGTCAGGATTAGAACCCAGGTCCTAGTGACGCCCAGGCTCGAGCCATTAGGCCACGCTGCTACTTCAGCAGGGTGGGGTTTGGGAATGTCTCTGGAGCCTTAGGCTTTCGTGAAGTCAGGCTCAGGAAGTCAGTCTCCCTCCCTCCCCCTCCCCGCTTTGAGGCCCAAGGTAGCCCACCTTACCTGGGTAGTAGCCACTGCTGCCGCATCAGCTTATTGAGGGCAGATAAAAATAATGATGGCATTTATTAAGCGCTTACTATGTGCAAAGCACTGTTCTAAGCGCTGGGGAGGTTACAAGGTGCTCAGGTTATCCCACAGGGGGCTCACAGTCTTAATCCCCATTTTACAGATGAGGTCACTGAGGCCCAGAGAAGTGAAGTGATTTGCCCAAAGTCACACAGCTGACAATTGTTGGAGCAGGGATTTGGACCCATGACCTCTGACTCCAAAGCCTGTGCTCTTTCTATTGAGCCACGCACCGAGCTGTCCTATGGCACTTCTACAATGGGCACCCTTTTTAGATATCTAAGCCACTGCTAACAACCGTTCACTGTCTTTTTTTCTTTTTCTTTTTCTTTTAATGGTATTAAGCACTCTTACTTTTCCAGGCACTGTGCTGAGCGCTGGAGTAGGTAGATACATGCTTAGCATTTTGGACCCAGTCCCTGTCCCACATGGATTTCATCATCATCATCATCATCATCAATCGTATTTATTGAGCGCTTACTATCTACAGTCTAAATGGCAGGGAGCGGGGTTAAATCCCTATTTTACAGATGAGGCAACCGAGGCCCAGAGAGTGAAGCGGCTTGCCCAGGGCCCTGCAGCCGATAAGTGGTGGCGCTGGGAGTAGAGCCCAAGGTCCTCTGACTCCCAGCCATGCCGCTTCTCCCACCATGTAGCTCCGCGCTTTTTGCCACGCTTCTAGACTGTGAGCCCACTGTTGGGTAGGGACTGTCTCTATGCGTTGCCGACTTGTACTTCCCAAGCGCTTAGTACAGTGCTCTGCACCCAGTAAGCGCTCAATAAATACGATTGATTGATTGATTCTGCCCCCAAACTCCTACTTGCCTCCAAGCGGAATGGCGTGCGAGGGTTTGCCGGGATCCTTCCTGAGAGCCCCTGTGTGTGCCCCTTTTCTGCCTGCAGAACTGCCAGCTGACCAGCCCGTTTGAAGACGTGTTCAAGCACTGCCTTCGGACCATCATCGAAGGAACCAGAAGGTTGGGGCTCCCGGGTCGCCGGCAGAAGCCAGTCCGTGTCGGGGTGTCTGGGGCTCCCTAGTTGGGGGGCTCGGAAGGCCGGGACCAGTTGAACCAGTTGGGGTCAAAAAGCAGCAGAGGGCAAAAAGCCCCGATCTGCCCTCGCTCCCACTGGGGAAGACTTCAAAAGGCTCCCAGGGAAACAGATTGGAAAGGAGGAGGCCAAAAACACTCCCTCTCTCTCACTCTCTCAATCAAATACTCAAAGGGCTCCCAGGGAAACAGATTGGAAAGGAGGAGGCCAAAAACACTCCCTCTCTCTCACTCTCTCAATCAAATACTCAAAAGGCTCCCAGGGAAACAGATTGGAAGGGAGGATTCCAGAAACACTCCCTCTCTCTCACTCTCTCAATCAAGTACACACACACACTTATACTCACACTCACCCTTGTTCTCTCCCACACATAACTCAAACTCTGGGAAATCTTTCCTTAGGTGAGCCTGTCATTCAGTCGTATTTAATGAGCACTTACCGCGTGCAGAGGACTGTACTAAGCGCTTGGGAGAGTACACCACAACAACAGATACGTTCCCTGGCCACAGTGAGCTTACAGTCTAGACGGGAGGTCAGTTGAAGGGGCTCGGTTTGCAGTGGGAGAATCCGAAAATCCAGTCTGGGAATCTCGAAAGGGGCCCCCAAACCTTCACCTTTTCCCGGGGGGACGGGCAGCCACCAGGACCGCCGGCCAGTCATTAGGGCGGTGGTGTTTTTGAGCCCTCATCACGGGCCAGCCCAGAGGGGCTGCAGCAGGGTCGTATCCGGAGCGGAAGGGCCTGCCCGCTTCTAATTTGGGGAGCGTGGGGAGAACTATTCCCGGAAGAGACTAGAAGGCTATTCTCGTGCCGGGCAGCCTTAATTACGGTGGCCTCTCTCCAAGGCTGTGGTGTCGGGAGGGAGGAAAGGAGGTTGACTGGTTAGGTGATGGGGGCAGGGGTGGGGGACCCCTCCCTGCTAGGGTGCTGGCTTTATCTGAGGTCATAAAACCCAGGGCTCCCAGAGCTAAGCTCTTGTAAACAAGGCTGGTGAGAGGTGGTTGTTTTAAAAGGAGATGAGCCACCTTCGCCCCAGAGGCCGTGAGAACCGGCCAGCACCCGAGCTTTGGTTGGGCTGGATGATATCTTCATTCATTTTGTTTTGTTTTTTTTATAGAGAGAGAGAGAGATAGTGCTTTACTGCTACTAATGCCCCACCTCTGCCTCCCCACCTCCTTTCCATCCATAGAGAAGCAGCGGGGCTCAGTGGAAAGAGCCCGGGCTTTGGAGTCAGAGGTCAGGGACTCAAATCCCGGCTCCACCAGTTGTCAGCTGTGTGATATTGGGCAAGTCACTTCTCTGTGCCTCAATCAATCAATCAATCGTATTTATTGAGCGCTTACTGGGTGCAGAGCACTGTACCAAGCGCTTGGGAAGTACAAGTTGGCAACATATAGACAGTCCCTACCCAACAGTGGGCTCACAGTCTAGAAGTTACCTCATCTGTAAAATGGGGATTAAGACTGTGAGCCCCCCCCCGTGGGACAACCTGATCACCTTGTAAGCTCCCCAGCACTTAGAACAGTGTTTTGCACAGAGTAAGTGCTTAATAAATGCCATCATTATTATTAATAATAATAATTGTAGTGTTTGTTAAGCACTTACTATGAGCCAAGCACCCTTCTACATGCTAGGGTAAATACAAGGTAATCAGGTCAGATGCAGTCCCTGTCCCACTTGGGGCTCACAGCCTTAAACCCCGCTTTACAGATGAGGGAACTGAGGCCCAGAGAAGCGAAGCAACTTGCCCAAGGTCCCACAGCAAAAATGCGGAAGAGCCGGGAGTAGACCCCGCATCCTCCGGCTTTCGGGCCCGTGTTCTTTCCTTTAGACAACTCTGCTCCTCAGGTACTAGTGCTTACCTGACCTTTCTGAGGTCAGGTAGGTATTAGTGTTTTGCAGACAGGGAAACTGAGGCATGCAGCGACTTAAGTGTCTGGCCCCAAAGTCACCCAGCGGGTTACAGAAACAGAGCTAGGACTGGAGGACCCCAGGACTCCTTTCATGCCACCACCGAGCTAGGCCATGGCTGCCCCTTCCCTGCTTCCTGACCTCCTGGGGTAAAGGGAAGGAAACAAGCGGGCTTGCGTTCCAGTGGGGTGCTCAGGGGTGGGCAACACTGGCTCGGCCGGCGTGGCCCTCTCTGGACCCCGGAGTTCGGTTGTGGGCTTCTGTGCCTCCCCCCACGTGGTATCGCCAGCAACGAAACAAACAAAAGAACAAGCCAGACTTTGTCTCGCTGGAGAGCACTCGGAGCCACCAGGGCCTTTCATCGGCTGCCATGGGCTGGTTGGTGGGGGGCCAGCCCCCCTCCTTCCCAAAATAACACCCAAACTTCCCTCGGGATGGAATTTATCTCCACCTCCCTCCCCTGAGAGAAGAATGCTCCGTCTTCTGGAACTGGCGGCCGTCGGGTCCAGAGGTCCCAC
Organism: Tachyglossus aculeatus; assembly: GCF_015852505.1. Classification (NCBI taxonomy): domain Eukaryota; kingdom Metazoa; phylum Chordata; class Mammalia; order Monotremata; family Tachyglossidae; genus Tachyglossus; species Tachyglossus aculeatus. Next base: position 51,866,648 of record NC_052087.1, on the reverse strand, counting down.
CTCCACGAGATGGCCCGGCCACAAAAGCGGGAATCTGCCTGGATCGGCCAGTAGCGGTCCCGGGCCCCATCCTGCCCGCATCCGGGTGGACGAGGTGTCCAGGCGTTTCCTGCCGTGGCCCGAGGAGAACGGGGGGGCCCGTTTTCCCATTTCCCATGCCGGCTCCTGGAGAGGGAGGCAGGCTGTGGGAACCCTCCCACCACGCCGGCTGGAATTGTGCAATCCAGAATAGTTGGAATTTTCCTCCAGCTCCCTCCCCCCCACAGCTGGTGTGTAACCACAGCTGGAGGGGGCCCGTTTCCTCTTTAACAATAGCTCTGGGAACGCCTCCGTCCGGAGTCGAGGCAAGCCGTCCACTCGCGGCCCGTTAGGCCGGCTTCCCCTTGAGCCAGGAGCTTAGCCACGCTCACGAGGGTCCATGAGGACGGGTGGGTGGGCTCGGCCAAGCTGCAGTCTTCCCCCCCGGTTCCCCGTGGGGAGAAGGGGCGCAGCCCATGTGGAAAATTCCAAGCATTCCCCTCCAGAACTCTTTCGGAGCAGGACCGGCTCAGGCCCCATGTGTTAGCAATCAGCAGGGTCGTCGTGGAGGTGAAACGGCACTCAGCTCGGGGAAGTGGCGGAAGAAATTCAGTCAGCTGAGATGGGAGTTACGGTATTCCTTCCTTGGCTCCGTATCTCTCCCTGCCGGGGTCGACCAAAGGAAACGGAGCATGTAGGGTTTTTTTTTTCTCTCTGCTAACTCCAGGGCTGAGATCTGTCAAACATGCTGGGACCATCAGGCCCTCCCCATACCCTCTGAGCAAAGAAGGGTCAATTGAGTCAATCGGTGTTATTTATTGAGCACTGACTGCCTGGACAGCACTGTACTAGGCGCTTGGGGAAGTACAGTATGATAGTTCGTTGGTTCCCTGCCTGCAAGGAGCTTACAGTCTAGAAGGGGAGGCAGACATTAAAATCAATTCTGGATATGGGCATAAGGGGGTTGTGGGTGGGGAGACTATCAAGGGCTTATGGGAAGCAGCGTGGCTCAGTGGAAAGAGCCCGGGCTTTGGAGTCAGAGGTCATGGGTTCGAATCCCGGCTCCGCCACTTGTCAGCTGTGGGACCTTGGGCAAGCCACTTAAGTTCCCTGTGCCTCCGTTACCTCATCTGTAAAATGCGATTAAGACTGTGAGCCCCACGTGGGACAACCTGATCACCTTGTATCCCCCCAGCGCTTAGAACAGTGCTTTGCACATAGTAAGCACTTAATAAATGCCATTATTATTATTAAAGGAGACAGATCCATCTGCATTATCTCCCCTTCTTGACTCTAAGCTCCTTGCGGTATTGATGCCTGTCTACTTGTTTTGTTTTGTTGTCCGTCTTCCCCCTTCTAGACTGTGAGCCTGTTGTTGGGTAGGACTTATCTCTTGTTGCCAGATTGTACTTTCCAAGCACTTAGTACAGTGCTCTGCACACAGTAAGCACTCAAATATCATTGATTGATTTAGAGGGAGTAAGGCAGGGAAGGCCTTAGAGAAGAGATGTTATTTTAATGAGGCTTTGAAAGTTGGTTCGGGCTAACAAGGTGAAAGGTTGAATCTGTGTGAGCCCCAGGTGGGACAACCTGATCACCTTGTAAATTCCCCGGCGCTTAGAACAGTGAGCGCTTAATAAATGCCATCATTATTATTATTATTATCTGTTGATTTCTTGTCACTCCCTGGAGCGGTTCTGTTCCCTTTTTGCCATGCCGATCCAGCCCAGGTTCTGGGCGAGCCAGGGAACACCATAGTCTTATGGTGATGTCCTTGGGATTAGCCTGCCCCCAATTTTTTTTTTTTTATGGTATTTGTTAAGTGCTGATTATGTGCCAGGCACTATACTAACTGCTGGGGTAGATACAAGCTAATTAGGTCGGACACAGTCCATATCCATATCCAGTCCCCCATCTTACCTCCTTCCCTTCCCCACAGCACCTGTATATATGTATATATGTTTGTACATATTTTTTTACTTTATTTTATTTGTACATATCTATTGTATTTATTTTATTTTGTTGGTATGTTTGGTTTTGTTCTCTGTCTCCCCCTTTTAGACTGTGAGCCCACTGTTGGGTAGGGACTGTCTCTATATGTTGCCAATTTGTACTTCCCAAGCGCTTAGTACAGTGCTCTGCACATAGTAAGCGCTCAATAAATGCGATTGATGATGATGATGATATCCCACATGGGGCTCACAGCCTTAATCCTCCTTTTACAGATGAGAGAACTGAGGCCCAAAGAAGTCAAGCAACTTTGCCCCAGGTCACAGTGCAGGCACAGGGCGGAGTGGAATTAGAACCCAGGTCCTTCTGACTCCCAAGCCTGTGCTCTATCCACTAAGCCACGCTGCTACCCGGAATTCCCTCCGGGCGAATCCCCAGTCCTGGATGTGGGACTCAAAGATGCAGAAGCTGTTGCTGATCCCAACCCCAGCGGGGTGGAGCCGAGTTGCCAGTAGCTGGGGCTCCTGCAGCTATATTCCTGAATGGGTCTCTCCTAAGTGCCTCTTAATAATAATTTTGGCATTTGTTAAGCACTTACTATGTGCCAAGCACTGTTCTAAGCGCTGGGGAGGATACAAGGCGATCAAGTTGAACCATGTGGGGCTCACAAACTTAATCCCCATTTTACAGATGAGGTGACTGAGGCCCAGAGAAGTGAAGTGACTTGCCCAAAGTCACGCAGCTGGCAAGCAGCAGAGCTGGGATTTGAACCCATGACCTCTGACTCCCAAGCCCATGCTCTGTCCACTGAGCCACACTGCTTCTCTTTTCTTCTCCTCCTTTTCTTCTCCTCCTTTTCTTCTCCTCCTTTTCTTCTCCTCCTTTTCTTCTCCTTTTCTTCTCCTCCTTTTCTACTCCTCCTTTTCTACTCCTCCTTTTCTACTCCTCCTTTTCTTCTCCTTTTCTTCTCCTCCTTTTCTTCTCCTTTTCTTCTCCTCCTTTTCTTCTCCTCCTTTTCTTCTCTTCCTTTTCTTCTCCTCCTTTTCTTCTCCTTTTCTTCTCCTCCTTTTCTTCTCCTTTTCTTCTCCTCCTTTTCTTCTCTTCCTTTTCTTCTCCTCCTTTTCTTCTCCTCCTTTTCTTCTCCTCCTTTTCTTCTCCTCCTTTTCTTCTCCTCCTTTTCTTCTCCTCCTTTTCTTCTCCTTTTCTACTCCTCCTTTTCTTCTCCTCCTTCTCTTCTCCTCCTTCTCTTCTTCTCTTCTCCTCCTCCTTTTCTTCTCCTCCTTCTCTTCTCCTTCTCTTCTCCTCCTCTTCTCCTTCTCTTTTCTTCTCCTTCTCTTCCTCCTCTTTCCTTCTCCTCCTCTTCTTTTTCTTTTCATCTCTTCTTCTCTTCTGCTTCTCCTCCCCCTACCTCCTCCCCCGTCTCTAACTCCTGCTCCGTGGAGCCGTGCTGGCAGTGACATTTATCCAGTGCCCACTTGATGCGGGCCACTGTACTAAATGCTTGGGAAAGTACTGGAAGCAGCATGGCTCAATGGAAAGAGCACGGGCTTCCGAGTCAGGGGTCATGGGTTCAAATCCCGGCTCCGCCACTTGTCAGCTGTGTGACTTTGGGCAAGTTACTTCTCTGTGCCTCAGTTCCCTCATCTGTAAAATGGGGATTAAGACCGGGAGCCCCACGTGGGACAACCTGATCACCTTGTAACCTCCCCAGCACTATATGCTTTGAGTAAGTGCTCAGTAAATGCCATTATTATTATTATTGCATAGCTGTATACTCTGCCACTTTACCTATCTGTAGTTTATTTTCATGTCTTTCCTCCACTAGACTGGAACCTTCTTGAGGGCAAGGGATCGTGTATACCAACTCGCTTTTATTTCACGCTCCGAAGCGCTTAATGCAGGGTCCTGCACGCAGAAGGCACTCAGTAAATCAAAGCTCAACCAGGTTGCCTCTCTACACAAGGAGTTCCAATGATAACGGGGATGGGGAGAGACAAGTTGAAGTGTTTCCTTAGTGGGACCCCTTCCTTCCGAGGGATTTGGAAGAGGGTGCGAGGGACGTTATCCAAGGAAAGTGGCATTTCTCAAGAGTTGGGGCAGAATGCGAGCACAGGAGTTCAGGAGGCCGTGAGGTGGCTGGAACCGGGATGTTCCCTGGATGGAGTCCTCCGCCGCCGAATCCCGGCACAGGATGTCGGAACCGTCGTCGGGCTGTGGCAGAAGCCCAGTTTGGAAGTCCTGAGTCCGGAGAAGCAGCATGGCCTAGTGGAAAGCACCTGGGCTTGAGGGTCAGACGACCTTCTAATCCCGGCTCCACCACTTCTCTGCTAAGTGACCTTGGGCAAGTCACTTCTCTGGGCCTCAGCTAGCTCATCTGTAAAATGGGGATTCATTCAATTTATTGAGCGCTTACTGGGCGCACAGCACTGTACTAAGCGCATGGGAGAGGACAATACAACAATAAACACATTCCCTAGCTAGCTCATCTGTAAAATGGGGATTCATTCAATTTATTTATTGTGCGCTTACTGTGCGCATAGCACTGTACTAAGCGCATGGGAGAGGACAATACAACAACAGATTCCCTGACCACAACGAACTTACAGTTTAGAATAAATATGTGAGCCCCATGTGGGACAGGGATTGTGTCCGAGCCCATTGTTGGGTAGGGACCATCTCTATATGTTACCAGCTTGTACTTCCCAAGCGCTTAGCACAGTGCTCTGCACACAGTAAGCGCTCAATAAATACAACTGAATGAATGAACCTGATTTAACTTGTATCCACCCCAGGCTTAGGACAGCATTTGGTACATAGTAAGCGCTTAGCAAGTACCATAATTATTATTAATAATAATAATAATCCTGGCTCCACCACTTGTCTGCTGTGTGACCTTGGGCAAGTCGTTTCACGTCCTCTGTGCCTCAGTTCCCTCATGCAGAATGGGAATCATCATCATCATCAATCGTATTTATTGAGCGCTTACTATGTGCAGAGCACTGTACTAAGCGCTTGGGAAGTACAAATTGGCAACACATAGAGACAGTCCCTACCCAACAGTGGGCTCACAGTCTAAAAATTCAGGGAACAGGGATTCAATCCCTGTTCTCCCTCCTTCTTAGATCCTGAACCCCTTTTGGCAGCTAGTGAACTTATACCTACCCCACGCTTAGTACAGGGCTTGGCACATACAACTTAACAAATGCCGCAGTTAGGATTGTTGTTTTTCCTGAGCAAGGATGCTGAAACTGAGTTCTCATGGTTCAGGCCGTATAGGGTGGGGTGGCCGGGGGGACGGAGAGGGAGGAAAAAAATGGGAGAACGAACAGAGTCCGTATTTGCGGCCTGGTTGTTCCATCCTCAGAGCTTTTCCTGGGACAAGCCGCGCATCCCTTGTTAGCTCTCCCTCGATCGCCATCCCCACCGTTGTCATCCCTGCCCCCCTTTGTTTTCCCACGCTCCAGTTCCGGCTCCCATCTCGTGTTCGTCCCGTCGCTGAGAGATGTGCACCATGACCTTGTGTACCCACAGCCCCCTTTCAGCTGCTACGAGCTGCCTAAAGAAGACAAACAGGTACGGCGGCCCTGGAACTCGACTCGGCCTCCCCCCGGGGACCCGGGCGGGGTGCGGAGAGACGGGGGCGTCTTGGGTTTCCACCTCAGGTTCCACGTTTTCCTGGGCAGAACAGCCTTGTGTGTTTTGAAGAGAGCAGGCAGGTGGGTTGCCGGGCTCCGCGCAGTTGTCAGCCATCCCACCCGGCTCGATTTAAGTGTATTAAGTGGTTTCTATGGGCCTGGCACTGTACTAAGCACTGGGGTGGATATGAGCAACTTGGGTTGGACACAGTCCCTGCCCCTCCCACCCCCAGGAGAGCCGCGGACCCCGGGGGCCTCGTTAACGTGCCCTTCCCCATTTCAGCGGGTGCTCTTCGTCTCCGACCCCTGCACCCTGTCCATCAACGGTGTGGTGTTCGGCTTGACGTCTACGGACCTGCTGTTCCACATGGGATCCGAGGAGATCTGCAGGTAGGCCACCCGTGGGAGCTGGGAACCCTCTCCCGGCCCCTCCCCTGGCCTGCATTTATTGGCATCGGCGGGGAGAAACAAAGGAAACCTCACCCACCACCTCAGTACCTTCTGGGTTCCTCCACTCTCCAGTGTTGGAGGCCTTTTCCAGCTAGTGTATTGGAAAAATCCGGTCCAGAGGGTGGCGGGGGCCGGGTGGCTCCCTGGTTCCCGCTGCCTTCCTGGGAACCCTTGCCCAAATCCTTGGAAATGCCCCACCCACCCCCCCGGGGCCGTCACACTCCTGCCCTCAAAATGGGAAGCCGGGTGGGGCCGGGAGGAGAGGGCTGGCAAGATCAAACCCTGGCTGGCCCACCCAGTTTCATCCCCTCGGGGCCCACTGGGGCGAGGGCGAGGAATGGGGGCGGTAGCCTGAGACCCAAAACCCCACTATTCATTCATTCGATCGTATTTATTGAGCGCTTACTATGTGCAGAGCGCTGTACTAAGAGCTTGGGAAGTCCAAGTTGGCAACATATAGAGACGGTCCCTACCCAACAGTGGGCTCACAGTCTAGAAGGGGGAGACAGAGAACAAAACATCTTAACAAAATAAAATAAATAGAATAAAAATGTACAAGTAAAATAGAGTAATAAATACGTACAAGCATATATACAGGTGGTAAGGCGGGGGGGACACTAGACTTGGGGAGAAACATGTCTGTTCTAGGAAAGTCACCTCAGCCCCCTCCCTCCCCACCCTTGTCTCTGTGTCTATCTCTCTCTGCTTTACACACACACAAGCGTGGCTCAGTGGAAAGAGCCCGGGCTTTGGAGTCGGAGGTCATGGGTTCAAATCCCGGCTCTGCAAGCTGTCAGCTGGGTGGCTTTGGGCAAGTCACTTAACTTCTCTGGGCCTCAGGTACCTCATCTGTAAAATGGGGATTAAGACTGTGAGGCCCCCCGTGGGACAACCTGATCACCTTGTAACCTCCCCAGCGCTTAGAACAGTGCTTTGCACATAGTAAGCGCTTAATAAATGCCATCATTATTATTATTATTCTGAGGCCTAAAGGAGGCTACATAGTGGGGGCGAGGACTCCGGAAGGAAGGGTCTCCACTCCCATCGGGTCCCAGGGGGAGAAGGGAGCTGCTCCGTTGGGACTTGGCGGTCCAGCCCGGAGTGGAGTGGAAGGACTGCTGGAGCCATTTGTACCTCGTTCTCGCCTGTCCCGCCATCGACCCCCAGCCCACGTCATCCCCCGGGCCTGTAATGCCCTCCCTCTGCCCACCCGCCAAGCACGCTCTCTTCCTCCCTTCAAGGCCCTGCTGAGAGCTCAACTCCTCCAGGAGGCCTTCCCAGACTGAGCCCTTTCCTTCCTCTCCCCCTCTTCCCCCTCTCCATCCCCCCATCCTACCTCCTTCCCTTCCCCACAGCACCTGTATATATGTATATATGGTTGTACATATTTATTACTCTGTTTATTTTACTTGTACATATCTATCCTATTTATTTTATTTTGTTGGTATATATCATATATCATATCATATCGATCGTATTTATTGAGCGCTTACTATGTGCAGAGCACTGTACTAAGCGCTTGGGAAGTACAAATTGGCATCACATAGAGACAGTCCCTACCCAGCAGTGGGCTCACAGTCTAAAAGGGGGAGACAGAGAACAGAACCAAACATACCAACAAAATAAAATAAATAGGATAGAAATGTACAAGTAAAATAAATAAATAGAGTAATAAATATGTACAACCATATATACATATATACAGGTGCTGTGGGGAAGGGAAGGAGGTAAGACGGGGGGATGGAGAGGGGGACGAGGGGGAGAGGAAAGAAGGGGCTCAGTCTGGGAAGGCCTCCTGGAGGAGGTGAGCTCTCAGCAGGGCCTTGAAGGGAGGTTTTGTTTTGTTCTCTGTCTCCCCCTTTTAGACTGTGAGCCCACTGTTGGGTAGGGACTGTCTCTATGTGTTGCCAATTTGTACTTCCCAAGCGCTCAGTACAGTGCTCTGCACATAGTAAGTGCTCAATAAATACGATTGATGATGATGATGATGATTCTTCTGCTGAGTTGGGTGGGAGGGTGCGTGCGGGCCCAGGTTTAGCGATCCAGAGGTCACCAGGGTGGCCTTGTGGGCGGGCCCGCGGGCCTCTTGCCTAACTCCGGCAGGATTGTATCGTCCCCTTCCCCGGAACAGGCTGTGGGTCCTCTCTCTGGGTGCCCCGCCTATGCCATTAAACCTCCCTGTGGTTCACAAAGGCTTTCCGATCGGCCCTGCCCGGCAAGGCGGGGGCGGGACGCCGTCCCCAGCTCTCCCAAGGGGATCGGGCGACTGGCGTCCACCCGCCGACTGTGGGTCTTACGATGCCATCTGGCCCCCTGCCCCGCCATTCTCCCCCTCAGCTCCTCCGGTGGCCCGGACAGATTCAGCCGGATTCTGAAGCACATCCTGACTCAGAGGAGGTGAGGGCAGCTTCCAGCGACACAGGGCCCGCCGGGAAGCCCGTCCTCAGTTTCCACGGCCTGTGCCAGACCACCTCTGGGGCGGCTGGGGCCCAGCCGGGACCGCTCCTCCAAAATCCAGGCGGGAAAGGACACCGATTACCCCATCTGGGGGCGTGGGCTGGGGTGGGAGAGTGGGTAGCAGCCCGTTCCGGCCACCTGGGTGGGAGAATGTGGGGGAAGGGGAAGGGCAAGGCCACAGTCATTCCCCAGGACCGACTCCAACCAGCCGCTCCCCTCGCCTCACCCCCTTGTAGCTACTACCCCCTGTACCCGCCGATGGAAGAGATGGCCATCGACTATGAGAATTTCTTCACCTACGCCCAGCTTCCGGTCACCCCCGACATCCTCGTTGTGCCATCTGAGCTGAGATACTTCGTGAAGGTAAAGTCCAGGGCGGACTTAGAGGTTGCCCCGGGGCTTAGAGGAAGCCATCAAAGCAGCCTTCTGATGCCTGGGACGGAGCTGTGGAGGGTGGCATCAGATCTGTCAGCCTGGGGGAGGGCGTTTATCCCTGTAAATGGGCCGGCTCGGGTCCACTCGGGTCGAAGAGGGTCCTGGGGAAAAAAACCACCTAGGAGAATTGGCCTGCCAGGCACATGCAGCCCTGGGCACGTTGGGAGGCCAGGCAGGGAGGGCCATCTCAGCCTCAACCGCTTCTGAGGGTCTGGGAGCCGGAGGGCGAGAGGGGTGGTCCCGGCCACAGACCCTGTCCCCCCCCCGCCTCCAGGACATCCTTGGCTGCATCTGCATGAATCCCGGCCGCCTCACCAAGGGGCAGGTGGGCGGCACCTTTGGACGCCTCTACATGAGGAAGCAGAACCCTGGCCAGGAGGGACGGAAGAGTCCGTGTGTTGCTGCCCAAGTGGTCAAGATCTGATGCGCTGACCCCCTGCCCACGGGGCAGTGGACACCAGGAGAGCTCCGGGGAGGACCCCCCGAGAGGACTGGCAAGGAGCTGGCCACATGGGCCTGGACCAGGACTCCCCCGGCCCGAGAGATGCCCGGTGCGGGACTGGCATATGCCTCGTGGATGGAGGGCATCTGGCCGGCATCTGTCCAAACAGTGACTACCGTTGGCTTGGAGGGTAGAATAAAAACGCAGGTTTCACAGGGAACGCACCCCAGATGCTTTTTCCTCTTCTGAGGTGGGAGTTTGGTGGGTGGTCAGCCAGTCGATGGTATTTATTGAACGCTTACTGAGTGCAGAGCACTGGACTAAGCATTTGGGAGAGTACAATATAATAGAAACATTCCCTGCCCGCAACATGCATGCGGTCTAGAGGGGAGGACAGATGTTAATAGAAATAAATTATGGAGACAGACAAGTGCCGTGGGACTGGGAGGGGGGATGAATAATGGGAGTGAGTCGGGGGATTGCAGAAGGGCGTGGGAGAAGAGGAAAGGAGGGTTTAGGGAAAGTCTCCTGGAGGAGGTGGGCCTTCGGGTTTGAAGCTGGGAAAGAATAATGGTCTATCAGATAGGAGGCAGGATGGGGGTGAGGGGTTGGCGGTGAGATAGACGAGATCATCATCATCATCAATCGTATTTATTGAGCGCTTACTATGTGCAGAGCACTGTACTAAGCGCTTGGGAAGTACAAATTGGCAACATAATGACGAGATGGAGGGACAGTGAGGAGTTTGGCATTAGAGGAGCCAAGTGTGCGGGCTGGGTTGGAGGAGGAGGGGGTGAGATGATGGAGGGATTTAAATCACTGTCCAGGACAGCCCACACCCCTCCCCGCCAAAAGCATCCATCATGCCAGTTCCAGCTGCTCCCTGGACAAAGGCCACGCCGGTGATGCCTGTGAACGAACAGCTGGCTGGAACCGACTCCCAGCCGGAGGGGAGGCGGCCAGAGCCGCCCCCGGCCCCCAAAACGCCAGCCCAGACCTCACTGCTTACGTCAGCTCGGCCCCCAACACCCAGCCACTGGCCCACAGCTCACTGCTCATGCCACGGCTCCTTGGCCCGCAGCTCTGAGCCCCCGGCTGACAGCTTGCTGGCTGTCCGTGGCGTGCTGGGGGGTGGTCCCAGCCCCTCAACCTTGAGCCACTGACCCCCCGCCAACCCCGAGCCGCCGGCTGAGAGCTCGCCGTTAACATCTGGCTGGAAGCTCCAGGCCCCCAAGACACGGGCCAAGAGCTCGCCGTTCACATCACGCCATAGGTCCCTGGCCCGCGAACCCCTGGTTGCAAGCTTGTTCGCGTCAAGCCAGCTGTCCCACCCAGTCAATTATGTTTATCGTGCTCTCACTGGGTGCAGAGCACTGCACGAAACGCTTGGGAGAGGACAATAGACCAGGCACATTCCCTGCCCACAGAGCGCTTTCAGCCCCCCAATCCTGAGTCACTGGGCAAGAGCTAGGCCTTCCAGTGAAGCCGGGGATTCCTGACCGCCCCCCACTAGCCAAGAGCTTGCTGTTCATATTAGGCCCCCGCCTCGAGTCGATGGCTCATTGATGGAGAAGCAGCGTGGCTCCGTGGAAAGAGCCTGGGCTTGGGAGCCAGAGGTCAAGGGTTCGAATTCCGACTCCACCACTTAGCTGTATGACTTTGGGCAAGTCACTTCTCTGCGCCTCAGTTACCTCATCTGTCAAATGGGGATGAAGACTGTCAGCCCCACGTGGGACAACCTGATCACCTTGTATCCCCCCAGCGCTTAGAACAGTGCTTCGCACATAGTAAGCGCTTAATACCAACATTATTATTATTATCACACCAGGGGTCACTCACCGTTCACATCACCCCACGGTTCGCCGGTACCCAACCCTGACCTGCTGGCCAAGAGCTCTGTGTCCACATCTCACCACGGGGCCCCGGCCCTGAGCCGTTGGTGCTGCCATGGCCAGTTGCCTTGGGGCAAGCTGGGTTCTGCCCAGGCAAAGCCCGCGGTGACTGCCAGCCCACACCCCTCTGAGGTCCTGACTCCCAGATAAATACGTAATTTAATGGGCTTCAATCAATCAATCAATTGTATTTATTGAGCGCTTACTGTGTGCAGAGCACCGTACTAAGCGCTTGGGAAGTACAAATTGGCAACATCTAGAGACAGTCCCTACCCAACAGTGGGCTCACAGTGTAAAAGGGGGAGACAGAGAACAAAACCAAACATACTAACAAAATAAAATAGAATAGATACGTACAAGTAAAATAAATAAAGAGTAATAAGTATGTACAAACATATATACACATATACAGGTGCTGTGGGGAAGGGAAGGAGGTAAGATGAAGGGGGCGGAGAGGGGGACGAGGGGGAGAGGAAGGAAGGGGCTCAGTGTGGGAAGGCCTCCTGGAGGAGGTGAGCTCTCAGTAGGGCCTTGGAGGGAGGAAGAGAGCTAGCTTGGCGGATGGGCAGAGGGATTGGGGGCATTCCAGGCCCGGGGGAGGACGTGGGCCAGGGGTCGATGGCAGGACAGGCAAGAACGAGGCCTAACGGTGAGGAGATTAGTGGCAGAGGAGCGGAGGGTACGGGGTGGGCTGGAGAAGGAGAGAAGGGAGGTGAGGTAGGAGGGGGTGAGGGGCTGGACAGCCTTGAAGCCCAGGGTGAGGAGTTTCTGACTGATGCGCACATTGCGCATCAGGCAGAAACTTTAGCCATGCCGCCTGAGGAGGAAAAACCCACCAGTTTCCCGCTGAGGGTGGGCAGAGGAATGGCCAGCTGGCCAGATGCCTCTTCCTGGCCACCCAAAAGCCCGAGTACCCAAGAGCCCGACCTGCGGGCCATTTTCCCCTCACGCCCTCATCCCTTGCTGGGCCTGTTTCCCATCCCTGTTCTCCTGAGTTGGCCTGTCCAGCCTGCCGAAATGAGTGTGACCTTCACCATTCACTCATTCATTCATTCATTCAATTGTCTTTATGGAGCACTTACTGTGTGCAGAGCACTGGACTAAGCGCTTGGGAAGTACAGGTTGGCAACATATAGAGGCAGTCCCTATCCAACAACAGGCTCACAGTCTAGAAGGGGGAGACAGACAACCAAACAAAACATGTGGACTGGTGTCAAGTCATCAGAACAGATAGAATTAAGACTAAATTCATTCATTCAATCGTATTTATTGAGCGCTTACTGTGTGCAGAGCACTGGACTAAGAGCTTGGGAAGTACAGGTTGACAACATGTAGAGACGGTCCCTACCCAACAACGGGCTCAGTCTAGAAGGGGGAGGCAGGCAACCAAACAAAACATGTGGACTGGTGTCAAGTCGTCAGAACAGATAGAATTAAAGCTAAATGCACATCATTAACAAAATAAATAGAATAGTAAATATGTACAAGTAAAATTAATAGAGTAATAAGTCTGTACAAACATGTATACAGACTGAGCCCCTTCCTTCCTCTCCGCCTCGTCCCCCTCTCCATCCCCGCCATCTTACCTCCTTCCCTTCCCCACAGCACCTGTATATATGTATATAAGTTTGTACATGTTTATTACTCTATTTATGTATTTATTCTACTTGTACACATCTATTCTATTTATTTTATTTTGTTTGTATGTTTGTTTTGTTCTCTGTCTCCCCCTTTTAGACCGTGAGCCCACTGTTGGGTAGGGACTGTCTCTATATGTTGCCAATTTGTACTTCCCAAGCGCTTAGTACAGTGCTCTACACATAGTAAGCGCTCAATAAATACGATTGATGATGATATATGCAGGTGCTGTGGGGAGGGGAAGGAGGTAGGGCTGGGGGGGTGGGGAGGAGGAGAGGAAAAGGGGGGCTCAGTGTGGGAAGGCCTCCTGGAGGAGGTGAGCTCTCAGTAGGGCCTTGAAGGGAGGAAGAGAGCTAGCTTGGCGGATGTGCGGAGGGATTGGGGGCATTCCGGGCCAGGGGGAGGACGTGGACCGGGGGTCGACGGCGGGACAGGCGAGGATGAGGTACAGTGAGGAAAACGAGGTACAGTGATCTTAGGAATCTTAGGAATCTGAATGGGCACAGATAGGCGACCTCCATCATCAATCGTATTTATTGAGCGCTTACTATGTGCAGAGCACTGTACTAAGCGCTTGGGAAGTACAAATTGGCATCACATAGAGACAGTCCCTACCCAACAGTGGGCTCACAGTCTAAAAGGGGGAGACAGAGAACAAAACCAAACATACTAACAAGACCTCCAGCCCTCTGCACACCCCGACTGAGCTCACCAGGGGAGTCCTGCTTCTCCCACACTACAAATCTGCAGGGAGAGGGATCTCTCGCCCTGCTCCACCCTGCCAAAGATTAACCACCACCCCCCAGCCCTGGAAGGCCCTGAAAGATAAGCCAGGACCACCACTGGCTCATCCTCTGTAGTGGGGGTGGGGATGGGGGAGGGAGAGAGAGAGAGAGAGAGAGAGAGAGAGAGAGAGTGTGTGTGTGTGTGTGTGTGTGTGACTGGCTTTCGTCTCCCTTCTCGGCCACCCCCTATCCAGCACCCCCATCCCTTCTTTTTGGCTGCAGCATAGATGAACAGTGCTTGGCACACAGTAAGGGCTTAGCAAATTACCATCGTTATTATTATTATTCCCCTCTTCTGCCTCCCCAGAAGGCCCAACGGAGGAGAGAGAGAGAGAGAGAACACGTGCAAAGCCCTCCTGAGAGCTCACCTCCTCCAGGAGGCCTTCCCAGACTGAGCCCCCTTTTTCTTCTCCTCCCCATCACCCCCCGCCCTACCTCCTTCCCCTCCCCGCCGCACTTGTGTATATTTGTACAGATTTATTACTCTATTTATTTTACCTGTACATATTTACTACTCTATTTTATTAATGATGTGCGGATAGCTATAATTCTATTTATTCTAAAAGTTTTGACACCTATCCACATGTTTTGTTTTGTTGTCTGTACATATGTATATATGTTTGTACATATTTATTACTCTGTTTTACTTGTACATATTCTATTTATTTTGTTAATATGTTTTGTTTTGTTGTCTGTCTCCTCCTTCTAGACTGTGAGCCCGCTGTCGGGTAGGGACCGTCTCTATATGTTGCTGATTTGCCCTTCCCAAGCGATTACAACAGTGCTCTGCACACAGTAAGCGCTCAATAAATACGATTGATTGATTGCTTGATCTTTTAGACTGTGAGCCCACTGTTGGGTAGGGACTGTCTCTATATGTTGCCAATTTGTACTTCCCAAGCACTTAGTACAGTGCTCTGCACATAGTAAGCGCTCAATAAATACGATTGATGATGATGATGATGATGATGATGACTCCCAAGCCTGGGCTCTATCTACTAGGCTACTCTGCTTCTCCATCCCGGCCCCTGGAGTGGGCTGGGCCAAACCCCGAGGAATTCCGGCCCGGCCATAGGGAGGGATTTCCAGGTCTTCTGGTCCCTGAGCGCGGCTGCCCTGGGGCGGGCCTCCCACAAGTTTGGCCCAAAAATCACCAGTCATTCACTCAATCGTATTTACTGAGCGTTTACTGTGAGCGGAGCACTGTAGGAAGCCCCCACAGAGGGGTCCCACGAAAACCACTGCCCGGACATTTCCTCCTGGCTGGACGCGAGCCAGCTGGATTCAATCTGCCCGCCGGAGGTAATAATAATAATGATGGTATTTATAAGGCGCTTACTATGTGCAAAGCACTGTTCTAGGCGCTGGGGGCGATACAACGTGATCAGGTTGTCCCACGGGGGGCTCACAGTCTTAACCCCCATTTGACAGATGAGGTAACTGAGGCCCAGAGAAGTGAAGTGACTTGCCCAAAGTCACACAGCTGACAAGTGGCAGAGCCGGGATTTGAACCCATGACCTCTGACTCCAAAGCCCGGGCTCTTTCCATGGGTTCGAATCCCCCTTTTAGACTGTGAGCCCACTGTTGGGTAGGGACTGTCTCTATATGTTGCCAATTTGTACTTCCCAAGCGCTTAGTACAGTGCTCTGCACATAGTAAGCGCTCAATAAATACGATTGATGATGATGATGATGATGACTGTGAGCCCCCTGTGGGACAACCTGATCACCTTGTATCCCCCCCAGCACTTAGAACAGTGCTTTGCACATAGTAAGCGCTTAATAAATGCCATCATTATTATTATTATTACTTCCACTGAGCCACGCTGCTTCCCATAGGTAGCTGGGTATGCACCTGGCAGTCCATGGCCCATACAGAGCGCCCTTGGATGGGCCTTTTTTTTAAATGGTATTTATTTAGCACTTACTATGTGTCAAGCACTGTTCTAAACGCTGGGGTAGATGTATGTAGGTTAATGGAGTCACACACAGTCCTTGCCCAACATGGGACTCACCGTCTAAATAAGGAGGGAGAAGAGGTACTTTGTCCCCATTTTTCAGTTGAGGAAACTGAAGCACAGAGAATAATAATAATAATAATGGTATTTGTTAAGCTCTCACTATGTGCAGGCACTGTATTAAGCGCTAGGGTGGATACAAGCAAATTGAATTGGACACAGTCCCTGTCCTATGTGGGGCTCACAGTCTCAATCTCCATTTTACGGACGAGGTAACTGAAGCCCAGAGCAGCGAAGGGACTTGCCCAAGATCACGCAGCAGACAAGTGGTGGGGCGGGATTAGAACCCAGGTCTTTCCGATTCCCAGGCCCGTACTCTATCCACTAGACCCACTGCTTCAATTAGTACAAGGAAATCGGGTTGGACCCATTCCCTGTCCCGCTTGGGGCTCACAATCTCAATACCCATTTTATAGATGAGGGAACTGAGGCCCAGAGAAGTGAAGTGACCTGCCCAAAGTCACACAGCAGACAAGTGTGTGCTCGTCAAGGGACTCTGAAATTCCTCTCTCTGATCATAACCTTCTCACCTACCTCCTCACTCACACTCCTCTCCCCTGTAAATCTATATTACTACCTCACAGAGACCTCCTCTCTCTCTTTTAGACTGTGAGCCCACTTTTAGACTGTGAGCCCACTGCTGGGTAGGGTCTGTCTCTATATGTTACCAACTTGTACTTCCCAAGCGCTTAGTCCAGTGCTCTGCACACAGTAAGCGCTCAATAAATGTGATTGATGATTGATGATGACCCCATCCATCTTTCTGAGCGCCTCACACCCCACCTCGCCTCCCTTTCCTCTCTACCCAATCTTGATGATCCGATTACTGCTCTCGACTCTACCCTCTCTACTTAGCTCGACTCTCTCACTCCCCTTTCCCTTCGCCGCTCTCGTACCACTAACCCACAGCCCTGGATCACTGCCACTGTCCGCCTCCTTCGCTCTTATGCTCGAGCTGCCGAATGCTGCTGGCGAAAGTCTAAACACCATGCCAACCTCGTTCACTTCAAGTTTATTCTTTCCCGCCTTAACTCTGCCCTCTCCTCTGCCAGGCAAAACTATTTCTCCTCCCTTATTGACATCCAGGTCCATCATCCCCGTCAGCTCTTCCGTACATTTAACTCCCTTCTCAGGCCCCCTGTTCCTCCCCCTCCTCCATCCCTCACCCCCAACGATCTGGCCTCCTACTTCATTAGTAAAATTAACTCCATCAGGTCTGAGCTCCCCAAAGTCGCTCCTCCCCCTTCTCCAACCCCCCTCCTCTCAACCCTCTCCGCTACTCTCCCATCCTTCCCAGCGGTATCCTCAGATGAGATCTCCTCCCTCCTCTCAAGTGCTACTCTGGCCACCTGTGCTTCTGACCCCATTCCCTCTCAACTTATGAAATCTCTCGCCCCATCCCTCCTCCCCTCCTTAACTTCCATCTTCAACTGCTCACTCTCCACTGGTTCCTTCCCTTCTGCCTTCAAACATGCCCACGTCTCTCCCATCCTAAAAAAACC
This sequence comes from Tachyglossus aculeatus, assembly GCF_015852505.1. Lineage (NCBI taxonomy): Eukaryota > Metazoa > Chordata > Mammalia > Monotremata > Tachyglossidae > Tachyglossus > Tachyglossus aculeatus. The sequence goes on along the minus strand of NC_052087.1, from coordinate 51,849,426 downwards.
CCTCTCTTGACCCCACCTCCCCTTTTAGTTATCACCCCATCTCCCTCCTACCATATCTTTCCAAACTCCTTGAGCGAGTCATCCAGACCTGCTGCCTCAAATTCCTCAAAACTAACTCTCTCCTTGACCCCCTCCAATCTGGCTTCCGTCCCCTACACTCCACCGAAACTGCCCTCTCAAAGGTAACCGATGACCTCCTCCTTGCCAAATCCAACGGCTCCTACTCTATCCTAATCCTTCTCAACCTCTCAGCTGCCTTCGATACTGTGGACCACCCCCTTCTCCTCAACACGCGATCCGACCTTGGCTTCACAGACTCTGTTCTCTCCTGGTTCTCCTCTTATCTCTCGGGCCATTCATTCTCAGTCTCCTTTGCGGGCTCCTCCTCCCCCTCCCGTCCCCTTACTGTAGGGGTTCCTCAAGGGTCAGTTCTTGGTCCCCTTCTGTTCTCTATCAACACTCACTCCCTCGGTGACCTCATTCGCTCCCACGGCTTCAACTATCACCTCTACGCTGATGACACCCAAATCTACATCTCTGCCCCTGCTCTCTCTCCCTCCCTCCAGGCTCATATCTCCTCCTGCCTTCGGGACATCTCCAACTGGATGTCCACCCGCCACCTAAAACTCAACATGTCCAAGACTGAACTCCTTATCTTCCGTCCCAAACCCTGCCCTCTTCCTGGCTTTCCCATCACTGTAGACGACACTACCATCCTTCTCGTCTCACAAGCCTGCAACCTTGGTGTCATCCTCGACTCTGCCCTCTCGTTCACCCCTCACATCCAAGCCGTCACCAAAAACTGCCGGTCTCACCTCCGCAACATCGCCAAGATCCACCCTTTCCTCTCCATCCAAACCGCTACTCTGCTGGTTCAATCTCTCATCCTATCCTGACTGGATTACTGCATCAGCCTCTCTGATCTCCCATCCTCCTGTCTCTCCCCACTTCAGTCTATACTTTACACTGCTGCACGGATCATCTTTGTGCAGAAACGCTCTGGGCATGTTACTCCCTTCCTCAAAAATCTCCAGGGGCTACCAGTCAACCTACGCATCAAGCAAAAACTCCTCACTCTCGGCTTCAAGGCTGTCCATCACCTCGCCCCCGCCTACCTCACTTCCCTTCTCTCCTTCTCCAGCCCAGCCTGCACCCCCAACTCCTCTTCTGCTCACCTCCACACTGTGCCTCGTTCTCGCCTGTCCCGCCGTCGACCCCCGGCCCACGTCCTCCCCCTGGCCTGGAATGCCCTCCCTCCGCACACCCGCCAAGCTCGCTCTCTTCCTCCCTTCAAGGCCCTACTGAGAGCTCACCTCCTCCAGGAGGCCTTCCCAGACTGAGCCCCCTCCTTCCTCTCCCCCTCCCCATCCCCCCTGCCCTACCTCCTTCCCCTCCCCACCGCACCTGTATATATGTCTGTACAGATTTATTACTCTATTTATTTTACTTGTACATATTTACTATTCTATATATTTTATTTTGTTAATATGTTTTGTTTTGTTGTCTGTCTCCCCCTTCTAGACTGTGAGCCCGTTGTTGGGTAGGGACCGTCTCTATGTGTTGCCAACTTGTACTTCCCAAGCACTTAGTACAGTGCTCTGCACACAGTAAGCGCTCAATAAATACGATTGAATGAATGAATGAAAGTGGCGGAGCTGGGACTATCTACCCACTATCTACCCTACCTGTAATATATGAATGAATGAATGAATGAAAGTTATATTAATGTCTGTCTTCTCCTCTAGACTGTAAGCCTCTTATGGGCAGGGAACGTATCTGCTAATTCTGTTGTAGTATACTCTCTCAAGTGCTTAGTACATTCATTTATTCACTCACCCATTCAATTGTATTTACTAAGCGCTTACTGTGTGCAGTGCACTATACTAAGCGCTTGGGAAAGTACAACGCAACAATAAACAGTGACAATCCCTGCCCATGATGAGTTCACAGTCTAAAAGAGCACGGGCTTGGGAGTCAGAGGTCATGGGTTCTAATCCTGCTCCGCCACTGTAAAATGGGGATTAAGACCATGAACCCCACGTGGGACAACCTGATCATCTTGTATCCTCCCCAGCGCGTAGAACAGTGCTTTGCACATAGTAAGTGCTTAACAAATGCCATCGTTATTATTATTATTATTGTTAAAAGAGCACGGGCTTGGGAGTCAGAGGATATGGGTTCTAATCCTGCCTCCGCCACTTGTCTACTATGTGACCTTGGGCAAGCCACTTAACTTCTCTGTGTCTCAGTTCCCTCATCTGTAAAATGGGGATTAAGACCCTACGTGGGACGACCTGATTACCTTGCATCTACATCCCAGGTAGGAGGGAGAACAGGTATTTAATCCCCTTTTTACAGTTGAGGAAACTGAGGCACATAGAAGTTAAGTGACTTGCCCAAGGTCACACAGCAAGCAGTTGGCAGAGCCGATATTGGAACCCAGGTCTTCCAGGCTCTGGAGATCTTTCCCCCCTGAAAAGTATGGGGATTTTCCGTTAATCCCCTGGGAGGCAAAAGGTATCCAGGAAGGAGGATATATGGAATATGGATGTATGGGTATATCTATATATCCATATATATACGGAGTATATATGGAGAAGCAGCATGGCTTGGTGGAAAGAGCATGGGCTTTGGAGTCAGAGGTCATGGGTTCGAATCCCGCTCCACCACAAGTCTGCTGTGTGACCTTGGGCAAGTCACTTCACTTCTCTGAGCCTCAGTTACCTCATCTGTAAAAATGGGGATTAAGACCGTGAGCCCCGCGTGGGACAACTTGATCCCATTGTATCCCCCCCAGCGCTTAGAACAGTGCTTTGCACATAGTAAGCGCTTAAAAAATGCCATTATGATTATTATTATTATTATTGAAGGAGGATATATGGAATATGGGACCTCCTCTCCCCCTCGTCCCCCCTCCTCTCCCCCTCGTCCCCCTCTCTATCCCCCCATCTTACCTCCTTCCCTTCCCCACAGCACCTGTATATATGTATATATGGTTGTACATATTTATTACTCTATTTATTTATTTATTTATTTATTTTGCTTGTACGTTTCTATCCTATTTATTTTATTTTGTTGGTATGTTTGGTTCTGTTCTCTGTCTCCCCCTTTTAGACTGTGAGCCCACTGTTGGGTAGGGACTGTCTCTATGTGTTGCCAATTTGTACTTCCCAAGCGCTTAGTACAGTGCTCTGCACATAGTAAGCGCTCAATAAATACGATTGATTGATTGATTGATTGAATATGGATATATGGATATACGGATCTATCCCCCTCTCTGTCCTGTAGCTTTTCCTTTCCCTTAGGCGGGGATCCCTGGGCCCGGGTCTGAGTAGGGGTGGGATGGCGGTGGGACAGGAGCCCCAGGGTGACCCCGGCACCGGCTGAAGAAGCTAAATCAGCTGAATCACTGGGCCGGGACTCCACCGCTTGGAGATCCGAGAAGCACGCTGAGAAGCGGCGTGGCTCAGTGGAAAGAGCCCGGGCTTTGGAGCCAGAGGTCATGGGTTCAAATCCCGGCTCCTCCACTTGTCAGCTGTGTGACTTCGGGCAAGTCACATAACTTCTCTGGGCCTCAGTTACCTCCTCTGTAAAATGGGGATTAAGACTGTGACCGCCCCCCGTGGGACAACCTGATCACTTTGTAACCTCCCCAGCGCTTAGAACGGTGCTTTGCACATAGTAAGCGCTTAATAAATGCCATTATTATTATGTGCCAGGCACTGTGAGCCCACTATTGGGTAGGGACTGTCTCTCTATGTTGCCAACTTGTACTTCCCAAGCGCTTAGTACAGTGCTCTGCACCCAGTAAGCGCTCAATAAATACGATTGATGATGGGGTGGATTTAAGCAAATCAGGTTGGACGCAGTCCCTGTCCCACGGGGGCTCACACTCTCAATCCCCATTTTCCAGATGAGGTAACCGAGGCCCTGAGAGGTGAAGTGACTTGTCCAACGTCCCACAACAGACAAGTAGGATTAGAACCCACGACTTTTGGACTCCCACTTCCACCCCCACCCCCTATCTGTCTCCCTGGGGGTAGACTAGGGTCTCAAATGCCTCACAATTCATTCATTCATTCAATCGTATTTATTGAGCGCTTACTGTGTGCAGAGCACTGTACTAAGCGCTTGGGAGAGTACAATTCGGCAACATATAGAGACACAGTCTCCCCCTTTTAGACTGTGAGCCCACTGTTGGGTAGGGGCTGTCTCTATATGTTGCCAATTTGTACTTCCCAAGCGCTTAGTACAGTGCTCTGCACATAGTAAGCGCTCAATAAATATGATTGATTGATTGATTGATTAACTTTCTCAATCTCCCTCTTGGACTTGAGACTTGTTTCCCTTTAAGGGAACTGCCTAGGATCAGGATGACATCTGTTACCCTCTGACCCTTTCCAACCCCCTCACCCCACCCTGATCTCTGTGTTTCTTTCCTCGAACCCCGGGCATCCTGCCAAACAGCCGCCAATCCCTGTGCGCAGAAGTCCTCCCGATCCCGGCTCCTGCCCCTGCCCCGGATTTTCCCAGGGTTTAAACCTTTTCCTTCAAGGAAAACACCGGCAGGCAGCTGGGAATCCCTGTGCCATCCCCGGGCACAGGGGTGGCCCCCGCACGGGACGGGCCAGGATAATGATCACGGTGGTACGTGTTAAGCGCTTACTTGGTACCAGATGCTAGGGTAGATACAAGATAAGTGGGTTGGACACCGCCCCTGTCCCTCATGGGGCTCTCAGTCTCAACTCCCATTTTACAGATGAGGTAACTGAGGCACAGAGAAAAGTGAAGTGACTTACTCAAGGACACAAAGCGGGCAAGGGCGGAGCCGGGATTAGAACCCAGCTCCTTCTGATTCTCAGGCCTGTACTCTATCCGCTAAGCCGTGTTGCTCCTCTCCAATCAATCAATCAATCAATCGTATTTATTGAGTGCTTACTATGTGCAGAGCACTGTACTAAGCGCTTGGGAAGTACAAATTGGCAACGCAATTGGGTCTCCAGAGCCGCTGGACGCCGATTTCTCCACAGAGGGAATCCCTCTCCGGTTCTGTGGAGGAATAATGACGGGGGAGGCAGGATGCCTGGGGTTCAAGTCCCCAGGGCCCTAAAACAACTAAGCACTGTACTAAGCGCTGGGATAGATACAAGACAATCAGGTCCCACACGGGGCTCTCAGTTTCAGGAGGGAGAACAACCCGCCAGCTCTAGATTGTAAGCTCGTTGTGGGCAGGGAATGTGTATGTTTATTGTCACATTTTACTCTCCCAAGCACTTAGTACAGTGCCCTGCACACAGTGAGCGCTCAATAAGTACGATTGAACGAATGAATGAATCCCCCTTTTGCAGTAGCGGGAACGAAGGCACGGAGATGTTGAGTGACTTGCCCGAGGTCACGCAGCAGACAAATAACAATGATAATAATAATGATGGCATTTGTTAAGCTCTTACTATGTGCCAAGCACTGTTCTAAGCAAGATAATCAGCTTGTCCCACGTGGGGCTCACATTCTTAATCCCCATTTTACAGATGAGGTAACTGAGGCACGGGGAGGTGAAGTGACTTGCCCAAAGTCACACAGCTGACAAGTGCTGGAGCCGGAATTAGAACCCATGACCTCTGACTCCCAAGCCTGTGCTCTTTCCACTGAGTCACGTTGCTTCCCCACAAATGGTGGTGTCAGGATTAGAACTCAGACCCTCTAACTCCCAGGCCCAGTGACTAGGCCATGCTGCTTCCCAGTGGTACTTGTTAAGTGCTTATTGGGAACCCCTTTCAATACTAAGCTCTGAGGCAAATATAAGATCATCATCCATTCAATTGTATTTATTGAGCGCTTACTGTGTGCGGAGCACTGGACTAAGCGCTTGGGAAATACAAGTCGGCAACATATAGAAATGGTCATTCATTCATTCAATCGTATTTATTGAGTGCTTACTGTGTGTAGAGCACTGTACTAAGCGCTTGGGAAGTCCAAGTTGGCAACATCGAGAGACAGTCCCTACCCAACAACGGGCTCACAGTCTAGAAGGGGGAGACAGAGAACAAAACAAAACATGTAGACAGGGGGCAAAATCATCAGGACAAATAGAATTATAGCTAAATGCACATCATTAACAAAATAAATAGAATAGTAAATATGTACAAGTAAAATAGAGTAATAAATCTGTACAAATATATATACAAGTGCTGTGGGGAGGGGAAGGAGGTAGGGCGGGGGGGTGATGGGGAGGAGAGGATAAAGGGGGCTCAGTCTGGGAGGGCCTCCTGGAGGAGGTGAGCTCTCAGGAGGGCTTTGAAGGGAGGAAGGGAGCTGGCTTGGCGGATGTGTGGAGGGACGGCATTCCGGGCCGGAGGAGGATGTGGGCCGGGGGTCGACGGCGGGACAGGCGAGAAGGAGGCCCAGTGAGGAGGTTAGGGGCGGCAGAGGAGCGGAGGGTGCGGGCCGGGCTGCAGAAGGAGAGAAGGGAGGGGAGGGAGGAGATTGTTCCCAGGCCCTCTCCTGCTTGGAGCTCACAGTCTAAGTATGATACGAGGACAAGGGAAATCAATCTGCGCATCAGGCAGAAACTGCTCACCCTGGGCTTCAAGGCTGTCCATCCACCCATCCCCTTGCCCCCTCCTACCTCACCTCCCTTCTCTCCTTCTCCAGCCCAGCCCGCACCCTCCGCTCCTCCGCCACCACTAATCTCCTCACCTTTAGGCCTCGTTCTCGCCAGTCCCGCCATCGATCCCCGGCCCACATCATCCCCCGGGCCTGGAATGCCCTCCCTCTGCCCATCCACCAAGCACGCTCTCTTCCTCCCTTCAAGGCCCTACTGAGAGCTCACCTCCTCCAGGAGGCCTTCCCACACTGAGCCCCTGCCTTCCTCTCCCCCTCATCTCCCCTCCACCCCCCCATCTTACCTCCTTCCCTTCCCCCCAGCACCTGTAAATATGTATATATGTTTGTACATATTTGTTACTCTATTTATTTATTTATTTATTTTACTTGTACATATCTATTCTATTTATTTTAATTTTGTTAGTATGTTTGGTTTTGTTCTCTGTCTCCCCCTTTCAGACTGTGAGCCCACTGTTGGGTAGGGACTGTCTCTAGATGTTGCCAACTTGGGCTTCCCAAGCGCTTAGTACAGTGCTCTGCACACAGTAAGCGCTCAATAAATACGATTGATGATGATGATGATTGGGAAGCAGTGTGGCTTAGTGGATAGAGCAGAAACCTGAGAGTCGGAAAGACCTGGGTTCTAATCTTGGCTCCGCTTCTAGTCTGCTGTGTGGAGAGACAAGCACCCAGGATCACTGAAACACAGGCGATGTATACCCTCAGCCCCCTGTAGACAGGTTCAATTACACTCAAGGATAAGCCTGGGGCCCAGGACCCCTGGGTCCATGGTCCCCTCATCCTGCATCTCTGCTCCTGCCCCATCCTTTGCCCCATCTTTGCCCCTAAACCTTGCCCCTGCTCTGCCCTTGCTTCTATTCCCACCTCTAGCCCTGCCAATAATAATGATGGCATTTGTTAAGTGCTTACTAACAAGCACTGTGCTAAACACTGGGATAGATACAAATAATAAATAATAACGGCATTTGTTAAGTGCTTACTATGTGCCAAGCACTGGTCTAAGCACTGTGGGGGATACAAGATGATCAGGTTGTCCCACATGGGGCTCACAGTCTTAAGAGAAGCAGTGTGGTGCAGTGGAAAGAGCCCGGGTTTGGGAGCCAGATGTCATTCATTCATTCAATAATATTTATTAAGCACTTACTGTATGCAGAGCACTGTACTAAGCGCTTGGGAAGTACAAGTTGGCAGCATATAGAGATGGTCCCTACCCAACAATGGGCTCACAGCCTAGAAAGGTTCTAATCCCGACTCCACCACTTGTCAGCTGTGTGACCTCGGGCAAGTCACTTAACTTCTCTGGACCTCAGTTCCTTCATCTGTAAAATGGGGATGAAGACTGTGAGCCCCACGTGCGACAACCTGATCACCTTGTATCCCCCCCAGCACTTAGAACAGTGCTTCACGCATAGTAGGTGCTTAACAAACGCCATCATCATCATCATTAATCCCCATTTTACAGACGAGGTAACTGAGGCACAGAGAAGTGACTTGCTCAAAGTCACACAACTGGTAAATGGCAGAGCTGGGATTAGACCCCGTGACCTCTGCCTCTGCTTCTCTAAGGTTACAAGATAACCAGGTCAGTCACAATCCCTGTCCCTCATCCGATTCACAGGAGGAGGGAGAATGGGTATCTAATCCTCATTTTCAGATGAGGAAACTAAGGCCCAGAAAAATCAAGTGACTTGCCCAAGGTCACAAAGGAGGCAAGTGGTAGAGCTGGGATTAGTACCCAGGTCCTCTGATTCAATCAATCAATCAATCAGTGGTATTTACTAAGCGCTAACTGTGGGCAGCGCATTGTATGAAGTGCTTGGGAGACTTCAATACCATAGAATTGGTAGACATGATCCCTGACCTCGAGGAAGCCTCCAGGGACAGGGGCCCCAGAGGACTCTGCCCCTCTGCCCCTCCGCCAAGCTAGCTCCCTTCCTCCCTTCAAGGCCCTGCTGAGAGCTCACCTCCTCCAGGAGGCCTTCCCACACTCAGCCCCTTCCTTCCTCTCCCCCTCGTCCCCCTCTCCATCCCCCCATCTTACCTCCTTCCCTTCCCCACAGCACCTGTATATATGTATATATGGTTGTACATATTTATTACTCTATTTATTTATTTATTTGTTTATTTTACTTGTACATTTCTATCCTATTTATTTTATTTTGTTGGTATGTTTGGTTCTGTTCTCTGTCTCCCCCTTTTAGACTGTGAGCCCACTGTTGGGTAGGGACCGTCTCTATGTGTTGCCAATTTGTACTTCCCAAGCGCTTAGTACAGTGCTCTGCACATAGTAAGCGCTCAATAAATACGATTGATTGATTGATTGATTGATTGATTGACTTCTTGGGGAGGGGGAGGGGGAGGGGGACCATCCCGGCCCCGGATTGGCTCTGCCCGCATGAGGGGGCGGGGCCTGTTTCCTGGGGGCGGAGCCAGTCCTCGGCCTGGACCATCCCGGCCCCGGATTGGCTCTGCCCGCCTGAGGGGGCGGGGCCTGGGGGCCTGGGGGCGGGGCCAGTCCTCGGCCCGTACCATCCCGGCTCCGGATTGGCGCTTCCCGCCTGAGGGGGCGGGGCCCATGGTCAGGGACGGGCCCTGGGCCCGGGGGGCGGGGCCCGGGGGCTCCTGTGGGCGGGGCCAGCCCGCGGCTCGGACCAACCCGACCCCGGATTGGCTCTGCCCGCCTGAGGGGGCGGGGCCTGGGAGTCAGGGGAGGGGCCTGTGTCCTGGGGGAGGGGCGCGTGGGCGGCCTGGGGGCGGGGCCAGTCCTCGGCCCGGACCCGCCCGACCCCGGATTGGCTCTGCCCGCCTGAGGGGGCGGGGCCTGGGAGTCAGGGGCGGGACGCGTGGGGCCCGGTGGGCGGGGCCAGCCAGCGGCCCGGACCATCCCGGCCCCGGATTGGCGCTTCCCGCCTGAGGGGGCGGGGCCTGTGCATTGGGGGCGGGGCCTGTGGGCGGTGCTAGCCCGCGGCCCGGACCATCCCGGCCCCGGATTGGCTCTGCCAGCCTGAGGGGGCGGGGTCCGCGTCTTGGGGGCGGGGACAAGCCGCGGCCCGGACCATCCCGACCCCGGATTGGCTCTGCCCGCCTGAGGGGGAGGGGCCTGGGAGTCAGGGGCGGGGCCTGTGTCCTGGGGGCGGGGCCCGTGGGGGGCCTGGGGGCGGGGCCAGTCTGCCCGGGCCGTCCCGATCCCTGATTGGCTCTGTCCGCCTGAGGGGGCGGGGTCTGCGTCTTGGGGGCGGGGCCAGGCCGCGGCCCGGACCATCCCGACCCCGGATTGGCTCTGCCCGCCTGAGGGGGAGGGTCCTGGGTCCTGGGGGCGGGACCCGTGGGCTCCGGTGGGCGGGGCCAGCCCTTGGCCCGGCCCCGCCCGGACCCGGATTGGCTCTGCCAGCGTGAGGGGGCGGGGTCTGCGTCTTGGGGGCGGGGCCAGGCCGCGGCCGGACCATCCCGACCCCGGATTGGCTCTGCCCGCCTGATGGGGAGGGGCCTGGGTCCTGGGGGCGGGACCCGTGGGCTCCGGGGGGCGGGGCCAGCCCTTGGCCCGGCCCCGCCCGGCCCCGGATTGGCTCTGCCAGCGTGAGGGGGCGGGGTCTGCGTCTTGGGGGCGGGGCCAGGCCGCGGCCGGACCATCCCGACCCCGGATTGGCTCTGCCCGCCTGAGGGGGAGGGGCCTGGGTCCTGGGGGCGGGACCCGTGGGCTCCGGGGGGCGGGGCCAGCCCTTGGCCCGGCCCCGCCCGGCCCCGGATTGGCTCTGCCAGCGTGAGGGGGCGGGGCCTGCGGGGGCAGGGGGCGGGGGTCTTCGTCCTAGGGGCGGGGCCAGTGCTCGGCCCGGCCCCGGATTGGCTCTGCCCGCCTGAGGGGGCGGGGCCAGTCCCCGTCCCGGCCCCGGATTGGCTGTTCCGGGCCTGGGGGCGGGGCCTCGGAGCCGGGGCCCGGCTTGGGGAGCGGTGGGAGGCCCGGACCCTCCGCAGCGCCGGGACCGGCAGGACCGGCGGGCTCCTCCTCTGCTCTGCTCTGCCCGGTGAGTGTCCGACAGTCGGGCGGGCCCGGCCCGGCCCGGCCCGGACAGACCCCCCCCGGCAGATGCCCCGGTCCGGTCCGGTCCGGTTCGGTCCGGCCGCGGCCTCCACCCTTATTTATAGGAACGGGCGGGGCCGCGGCGGGGCGGCCTATCTTTAGCCGCGCCCCACGGGGCCGCCTGAAATGGATCCTCGGCGGGGCAGGGCAGGGCTGGCAGAGCAAGGAGGGCAAGGCAGACTGAGCCCCCTCCTTCCCCTCCCCGCACTCCACCTGTATATATAGCAGCATCATCAATCGTATTTATTGAGCGCTTACTGTGTGCAGAGCACTGGACTAAGCGCTTGGGAAGTCCAAGTTGGCAACATAGAGAGACGGTCCCTACCCAACAGTGAGCTCACGGTCTAAGAGGGGGAGACAGAGAACAAATCAATCAATCAATCGTATTTATTGAGCGCTTACTATGTGCAGAGCACTGGACTAAGCGCTTGGGAAGTACAAATTGGCAACACATAGAGACAGTCCCTACCCAACAGTGGGCTCACGGTCTAAAAGGGGGAGACAGAGAACAGAACCAAACATACCAACAAAATAAATAGGATAGAAATGTACAAGTAAAATAGATAAATAGAGTAATAAATCTGTACAAACATATATCCAGATATACAGGTGCTGTGGGGAGGGGAAGGAGGTAAGATGGGGGGATGGAGAGGGGGACGAGGGGAGAGGAAGGAAAGGGCTCAGTGTGGGAAGGCCTCCTGGAGGAGGTGAGCTCTCAGCAGGGCCTTGAAGGGAGGAAGAGAGCGTGCTTGGCGGATGGGCAGAGGGATTGGGGGCATTCCGGGCCCGGGGGAGGACGTGGGCCGGGGGTCGATGGCGGGACAGGCGAGAGCGAGGTACGGTGAGGAGATTAGCGGCGGAGGAGCGGAGTGTGCGGGCTGGGCTGGAGAAGGACAGAAGGGAGGTGAGGGAGGAGGGGGCGAGGGGATGGACAGCCTGGAAGCCCAGGGTGAGGAGTTTCTGCCTGACATTATATATATATATATATATTTGTACGTATTTATTACTCTATTATTTATTTCTTTTATTTGTACCTATTCTGTTTTGTTAATATGTTTAGTTGCCTGTCTCCCCCTTCTAGACCGTGAGCCCGCAGTTGGGTAGGGCCCGTCTCTACATGTTGCCCACTTGGACTTCCCAAGCGCTTAGTCCGGTGCTCTGCACCCAGTCAGCGCTCAATAAATACGATTGGATGAATGAGTGACGGCGAGGCTGGGCAGGGCTGGCAGGGCAAGGCTGGCATGGTCAGGCGGGGCGGGGGCAGGGAGCGTCCGGCTGAGGGCAGGCCCCGCCCTGGGCCGTGACCCGGCCCCGGGAACCTAGGGGAGGGGGCGGCGGCGCTGGGAAGCCGGACTCATCTTCATCATCATCATCATCATCATCATCATCAATCGTATTTATTGAGCGCTTACTGTGTGCAGAGCACTGGACTAAGCGCTTGGGAAGTCCAAGTCGGCAACATATAGAGACAGTCCCTACCCAACAGTGGGCTCACAGTCTAAAAGGGGGAGACAGAGAACAAAACCAAACATACTAATAAAATAAAATAAATAGAATAGATATGTACAAGTAAAATAAATAGAGTAATAAATACGTCTTGAGTCCAAGGCCCGAGCAGACAAGCAACAAGACCAACAAGCCCGCGGGCCCGGCAGCGGACGGACGGACTGATTGATTGATTGATGATTGATTGATTGATTGATTGACCACCGCCCGGCCGGTGTCTCCCAATCTCTCTTTGGGTCTCTGCCCCCTCCCTCGCTCGGGCGCCCCCTGCTGGGCCGGGGGGCCGGGAGACACGTCTGCCCCCTGGTGGCGGCTTTTTTTTTTGTTGCTGTTGTTAATATGTTTCGTTTTGTCGTCTGTCTCCCCCTTCTAGACTGTGAGCCCACTGCTGGGTAGGGACTGTCTTTATATATTGCCGACTTGTACTTCCCAAGCGCTTACTACAGTGCTCTGCACACAGTAAGCGCTCAATAAATACGATTGATTGATTGAGGGCGCCCCCTGGTGGCCTCTGGCGCCCCCTGCTGGGCCCGGGCCGGGAGACACGTCCGCCCCCTGGTGGCGGCGGCATGGGCCGGAGGGCCAGAGGGCACGTCCGCCACCTGGTGGCGGCGGCACGGGCCTGCGCGCCGGAGGGCGCCCCCTGGTGGCTGTTGGCCGCTGCCCCCCCGCCGGGCGGGGTGGGGGCGGGGTCGCTCGGGCGCCCCCTACTGGGCCCAGGCCGGGGGCACGTCCGGCCCCTGGTGGCGGCGGCACGGGCTGGAGGGCCGGAGGGCGCCCCCTGGTGGCCGGTGGCCGCTCCCGGGCGGGGTCGCTCGGGCGTCCACTGCTGGGCCCGGGCCGGGAGACACGTCTGCCCCCTGGTGGCGGCGGCACGGGCCGGAGGGCGCCCCCTGGTGGCCGCTGCCCCCCGCCGGGCGGGGTCGCTCGGGCGCCCCCTGCTGGGCCCGGGCCAGGGGACACATCTGCCCCCTGGTGGCGACGGCGGCACGGGCCGGAGGGCGCCCCCTGGTGGCCGCTGACCGGTGGGGCGGAACGGGGTCAATCGGGCGCCCCCTGCTGGGTGCGGGCCGGGTGGCACGTCCGCCCCCTGGTGGCGGCGGCGCGGGCCGGAGGGCGCCCCCTGGTGGCTGCTGCCCCCCCCCCCGCCGGGCGGGGTGGGGCAGGGTCTCTCGGGCGCCCCCTGCTGGGCCCGGGCCGGGGGCAAGACCGCCCCCTGGTGGCCGGTGGCCGCTGGCCCTGCTGGGCGCGGGCCGGGGGGCACGACCGCCCCCTGATGGCGTTGGCACGGGCCGGAGGGCGCCCCCTGGTGGCCGGTGGCCGCTGCCCCACCCGGTCGCTCGGGCGCCCCCTGCTGGGCGCGGGCCGGGGGGTACGACCGCCCCCTGGTGGCGGCGGCACGGGCAGGAGGGCGCCCCCTGGTGGCCGGTGGCCGCTGCCCCCCGCCGTGTTGCCCCAGGGTTCTCTGACCCTCCCCCAGACGCACCCATTCATTCAATCATATTTATTGAGCGCTTACTGTGTGCAGAGCACTGTACTAAGCGCTTGGGAAGTGCAAGCACCCATAGCCTCTGTTGGGGTGGGGGCCGCCTCGGGCTGCAGGGACCCCCCTGGGCTGGAGGACTGGGACTTTAAATCTACCTATGGAATGTATTGAGCACCTAATAATAATAATAATGACATTTATTAAGCGCTTACTGTGAGCAAGTCCTGTTCTAAGCGCTGGGGAGGTAACAAGGGTGATCAGGTTGTCCCACGGGGGGCACAGTCTTCATCCCCATTTTACAGATGAGGTAACTGAGGCACAGAGACTTGCCCAAAGTCACCCGGCGGACAATTGGCGGAGCCAGGATTTGAACCCATGACCTCTGACTCCAGAGCCCTCATAATAATAATCGTGGCATTCGTTGGGCGCTTACCATGTGCCAGGCACTGTACTAAGTGCTGGACGGAATACGAGCAAATCAGGTCGGGCGCAGCTCCTACAGGGTGCAGAGCACTGGACTAAGCGCTTGGGAGAGGACAGGGCAAGAGTTGGTAGACACAGTCATCATCATCATCAATCATCATCATCAAGCGCTTAGTACAGTGCTCTGCACACAGGAAGCGCTCAATAAGTACGATTGAATGAATCAATGGAATTTATTGAGCACTGGCTGTGTGCAGAGCACTGGACTAAGCGCTTGGGAGAGGACAGTGCAACGGAGGTGATACACAGTCATCACCTCAGTGGTATTTATTGAGCTCTGACTGTGGGCAAAGCACTGTACTAAACGCTTGGGAGAGGGCGATGCAACCAGGTTTTTAGCTACGGTCATCACCTCCGTGGTATTTATTGAACTCTGACTGTGGGCAGAGCACTGTACTAAGCACTTGGACGAGGGTGAGGCAACAGAGTTGGTAGATACAGTCATCATCTCGATGGTATTTATTGAACTCTGTGGGCAGAGCACTGTAATAATAATAATAGCAATTGTGGTATTTGTTAAGCGCTTACTAGGTGCCAAGCACTGTACTAAGCGCTGGGGTGGACACAAACAAATCGGGTTGGACCCAACTCCTGTCCCACATAATAATAATAATAATGGCATTTATTAAGTGCTTACTCTGTGCAAAGCACTGTTCTAAGCGCTGGGGAGGCTACAAGGTGATCAGGTTGTCCCACGTGGGGCTCACAGTCTTCATCCCCATTTTCCAGAAGAGGTAACTGAGGCACAGAGAAGTGAAGTGACTTGCCCAGAGTCACACAGCTGACAAGTGACGGAGCTGGGATTTGAACCCACGACCTCTGACTCCAAAGCCCGGGCTCTTTCCACTGAGCCACGCTGCTTCTCTGTGGGGCGCTCAGTCTCAATCCCCATTTTCCAGATGAGGTAACTGAGGCCCAGAGAAGTGAAGTGACTGGCCCCAGGTCACCCAACAGACACATGGTGGAGCCGGGATTAGAACCCATGACCTTCTGACTCCAGGCCTATGCTCTAGCCACTACACCATGCTGCTTCTCTAATAATAATAATAATGGTATTTGTTAAGCGCTTACTATGTGCCAAGCACTGTTCTAAGCACTGGGGTGGATACAAGGTAGCCAGTTTGTCCCACGTGGGGCTCACATGTGAGGCTGTACTAAGCGCTTGGGAGATTACAGGGCAACAGAGTTGGTAATAATAATAATAATAATGATAATGTTGGCATTTGTTAAGCGCTTACTATGTGCAAAGCACTGTTCTAAGCGCTGAGGGGGATACAGAGTGATCAGGTTGTCCCCCGTGGGGCTCACAGTCTTAATCCCCATTTTGCAGGTGAGGTAACTGAGGCTCGGAGAAGTTAAGCGACTTGCCCAAGGTCACACAGCAGACATGTGGCAGAGCTGGGATTCGAACCCATGACCTGTGACTCCAGAGCCCGGGCTCTTTCCACTGAGCCACGCTGCTTCTCACGCTGCTTCTGTGGTAGACACAGTCATCGTCATCTGTGGTATTTCTTGAGCCCTGACTGTGGGCAGAGCAATGAACTAAGCGCTCAGTTGAGGACAGTGCAACAGAGTTGGTAGACATGGTTCCTCCCCTCAAGAAGCTTATGGTCTAGAGGAGAAGCTTTAAATAATAATAATAATAATAATAACGGTATTTGTTAAGCGCTCACTATGTGCAAAGCACTGTTCTAATAATAATGGCATTTATTAAGCGCTTATTACGTGCAAAGCACTGTTCTAAGCGCTGGGGAGGTTACAAGGGGATCAGGTTGTCCCACAGGGGGCTCACAGTCTTAATCCCCATTTTACAGATGAGGGAACTGAGGCCCAGAGAAGTAAATCTATTCTATTTATTTTATTTTGTTAGTATGTTTGGTTTTGTTCTCTGTCTCCCCCTTTTAGACTGTGAGCCCACTGTTGGGTAGGGACTGTCTCTATATGTTGCCAATTTGTACTTCCCAAGCGCTTAGTGCAGTGCTCTGCACATAGTAAGCGCTCAATAAATACGATTGATGATGATGATGAAGTGAAGTGACTTGCCCCAAGTCACACAGCTGACAATTGGCCGAGCGGGGATTGGAACCCATGACCTCTGACTCCAAAGCCCGGGCTTTTTCCACTGAGCCACGCCGCTTCTCACAAGGTTGTCCCACGTGGGCCTTACAGTCTTCACCCCCCCCCCCCCATTTTACAGATGAGGGAACTGAGGCCCAGAGAAGTGAAGTGACTTGCCCAAGGTCACACAGCTGACAATTGGCGGAGATGGGATTTGAACCCGCGACCGCTGACTCCCGAGCCCGGGCTGTTTCCATGGAGCCACGCTGTTTTAAAGAGAAGCCGTGTGGCCTCGTGGCTTAGAGCCTGGGCCTAAGAGTCAGAGGACCTGGGTTCTAACCCTGGTTCGGCCACATGTCAGCTGTGTGACCTTGGGTAAGTCACTGAAGTTCTCTGTGCCTCGATACTTTATCCGTAAAATGAGGATTTTACACCGTCCTACTTGGACCGTGAGCCCCATGTGGGACAGGGGACTGCGTCCAACCTGATTAACTTGTAGGTGTTTAGAACAGTGCTCGGCACAGAGGAAGTGCTTAATAAGTACAGTAATTAAGCAGTGTGCCCTAGTGAGTAGAGCACAGACCTGAGTTCTAATTCTGACCCCGCCACTCGTCTGTTTGACCTCGGGCAAGTCACTTCTCTGTGCCTCAGTTCCCTCAAATGTAAAATGGGGGTGAAGACTTTGAGCCCCATGTGGGGTATGGACTGTGTCCAACCTGATTAGCCTGTAGTAATAATAATAATGGCATTTATTAAGTGCTTACTATGTGCCAAGCACTGTTCTAAGTGCTGGGGAGGTTACAAGGTGATCAGTGTGTGGCTTTGGGTAAGTCACTTCACTTCTCTGTGCCTCAGTGACCTCATCTGTAAAATGGGGATAAAGACTGTGAGCCCCCCCGTGGGACAACCTGATCACCTTGTAACCTCCCCAGTGCTTAGAACAGTGCTTTGAACATACTAAGTGCTTAATAAATGCCATTATTATTATTATTACCCCAGCGCTTAGCACAGTGTCTGACACATAGTAAGGGCTTAATATTGTTTAAAAAAAAAAAAAAGAGGGTGAGCCTTCACTCCGAAACAGTGCCTCACTGTCCAGGTGGTGAGGTTTAATGGTGTTGGGGGGAGCAGGTGTCCACCATTCATTCATTCATTCAGTCGTATTTATTGAGCGCTTATTGTGTGCAGGGCACTGTACTAAGCACCAGGGCCCGGAGAGCCAAGCTGACAGGAGGAGAAGGAAGAGGAGGCGGGGATGAATCAGGCTTTTGCGCAGAGCCGCTTCACGTCCATCTCTCACTTCCCTGCCAGGATCAGTGAGCGAGGGTCCCTCCCTTGCCCTCCATCCCCCCAAAAAAGATAATCAATCAATCAACCGTATTTATTGAGCGCTTACTGTGTGCAGAGCTCTGTACTAAGCGCTTGGGAAGTCCAAGTTGGCAACATATAGAGACAGTCCCTACCCAACAGTGGGCTCACAGTCTAAAAGGGGGAGACAGGGAACAAAACCAAACATACTAATAAAATAAATTGAATAGATAGGTACTTCTAATGGTAGCATGGCTCAGTGGAAAGAGCCCGGGCTTTGGAGTCAGAGGTCATGGGTTCAAACCCCGGCTCTGCCACCTAGCCGTGCGACTTTGGGCAAGTCACTTCACCTCTCTGGGCCTCAGTTCCCTCATCTGTAAAATGGGGATGAAGATTGTAAGCCCCCCGTGGGACAACCTCATTACCTTGTGACCTCCCCAGCGCTCAGAACAGTGCTTTGCACATAGTAAGCGCTTAATAAATGCTGTCATTATTATTATTATTTTTAGAGAAGCAGCGTGGCTCAGTGGGAAGAGCCCGGGCTTGGGAGCCAGAGGTCATGGGTTCGAATCCCGGCTCTGCCAACTGTCAGCTGTGTGACCTTGGGCAAGTCACTTCACTTCTCTGTGCCTCAGTTCCCTCATCTGTAAAATGGGGATTAAAACTGTGAGCCCCCCCGTGGGACAACCTGATCACCTTGTAACCTCCCCAGCGCTTAGAACGGTGCTTCGCACATAGTAAGCGCTTAATAAATGCCATCATTATTATTATTATTACAAGTTGGCAACATATAGAGATGGTCCCTACCCAACAGTGGGCTCACAGTCTAAAAGGGGGAGACAGACAACAAAACCAAACATACCAACAAAATAAAATAAATAGAATAGATAGGTACAAGTAAAATAAATAGAGTAATAAATATGTACAAACATATATACATATATACAGGTGCTGTGGGGAAGGGTAGGGACTGTCTCTATATGTGGCCAACTTGTACTTCCCAAGCGCTTAGTACAGTACTCTGCACACAGTAAGCGCTCAATAAATACGATTGATGATGATGATGGGGGCGGGGGGATGGAGAGGGGGAGATAAGGGTTCCAGTGTGAAAGAAGAGCCTGGGGGAGCCCTGCCTCACTTTTTTTGTGGCACAGTCCAGTGGGTTAATTAATTAATTAATAATAGCATTTATTAAGCGCTTACTATGTGCAAAGCACTGTTCTAAGCGCTGGGTTCTGATGTGGAGGGGCTCTTTGTGCCCACCCCCCGTACCCTCGTGGTCCAGGGAGGGGCTACTACAACCCTGATGTCCAGCGACGGCGGGGGGGAAACCAGGGCGGGCGCTCACATTGCACTTATAGGTCCGGCCGGAGCAGAGAGGGACCCATCATCATCATCATCATCATCATCATCAATCGTATTTATTGAGCGCTTACTATGTGCAGAGCACTGGACTAAGCGCTTGGGAAGTACAAATTGGCAACATAGAGAGACAGTCCCTACCCAACAGCGGGCTCACAGTCTAAAAGGGGGAGGCAGAGAACAAAACCAAACATACTAACAAAATAAAATAAATAGAATAGAGATGTACAAGTAAAATAGAGTAATAAATATCACCATCAATCGTATTTGCTGAGCACTTACTGTGTGCAGAGCACTGTACTAAGCGCTTGGGAAGTACAAATTGGCAACATCTAGAGACAGTCCCTACCCAACAGTGGGCTCACAGTCTAGAAGGGGGAGACAGAGAACAAAACCAAACATACTAACAAAATAAAATAAATAGAATAGATATGTACAAGTAAAATAAATAAAAAATAGAGTAATAAATATGTACAAGCATATATACAGGTGCTGTGGGGAAGGGAAGGAGGTAAGATGACGGTGGGGCGGGGAGAGGAAGGAAGGGGCTGAGTGTGGGAAGGCCTCCTGGAGGAGGTGAGCTCTCAGCAGGGCCTTGAAGGGAGGAAGAGAGCTAGCTTGGTGGATGGGCATCATCATCATCATCATCATCAATCGTATTTATTGAGCGCTTACTATGTGCAGAGCACTGTACTAAGCGCTTGGGAAGTACAAATTGGCAACATATAGAGACAGTCCCTACCCAACAGTGGGCTCACAGTCTAAAAGGGGGAGACAGAGAACAAAACCAAACATACTAACAAAATAAAATAAATAGAATAGATATGTACAAGTAAAATAGAGTAATAAATATGTGCAAACATATATACAGGTGCTGTGGGGAAGGGATGGAGGTAAGATGGGGAGATGGAGAGGGGGATGAGGGGAAGAGGCTGAGTGTGGGAAGGCCTCCTGGAGGAGGTGAGCTCTCAGTAGGGCCTTGAAGGGAGGAAGAGAGCGAGCTTGGCGGATGGGAAGAGGGATTGGGGGCATTCCAGGCCAGGGGGATGATGTGGGCCGGGGGTCGATGGCGGGATGGGCGAGAACGAGGCCTAACGGAGAGGAGATTAGGGGCAGAGGAGCGTGGGGTGCAGGCTGGGCTGGAGAAGGACAGAAGGGAGGTGAGGTAGGAGGGGGCGAGGGGATGGATGGACGGCCTTGAAGCCCAGGGTGAGGAGTTTCTGCCTGATGCGCAGATTGATTGCCCAGCCCCTCCAAACCAAGCCCTTCGTCCCCCGGCCAAGGGCTCCCTGGGTGGCGGGGCAGCCCCTCCCTAATCTGGCACTGAAGTGGACACATCTGGCCCGGGGTGAGGCCAACAGCTGGAGGGATTCTGGGGGGCCCCGGCGGAGGGGTGGATGGGCCGAGCCCCTGGATTTCCCATCTGGTGTGGGGCCCTTGGGGCGATATCAGGGGGTGGGGGCCCCCCAAATAATAATACGATGCTATTTATTAAGCAGAGCCCGGGCTTTGGAGTCAGAGGTCCCGGGTTCAAATCCCAGCTTAGCTGGGTGACTTGGGGCAAGTCACTTCGCTTCCCTGGGCCTCAGTTCCCTCATCTGGAAAACGGGGATGAAGACTGTTAGCCCCCCGTGGGACAACCTGATCACCTTGTATCCTCCCCAGCGCTTAGAACAGTGCTTTGCGCCTAGTAAGCGCTGAACAAATGCCACCCATCATCATTAAGCGCTTACTATGTGCAAAGCACTGTTCGAAGCACTGGGGAGGATACAAGGTGATTAGGTTGTCCCACGGGCCAGAGGCCACGGGTTGAAATCCCAGCTCCGCCAATTGTCCGCTGTGTGACTTTGGGCAAGTCACTTCACTTCTCTGGGCCTCAGTTCCCTCATCTGTAAAAGGGGGATGAAGACTGTGAGCCCCCCGTGGGACAACCTGATCACCTTGTAACCTCCCCAGTGCTTAGAACAGTGCTTTGCACATAGTAAGCGCTTAATAAATGCTATCATTATTAGTATTATTATTATTATTAATCCCCATTTTACAGATGAGGGAACTGAGGCACAGAGAAGTGACGTGACTTGCCCAAAGTCACACAGCTGACAAGTGGCGGAGCCGGGATTTGAACCCATGACCTCCAACTCCCAAGCCCGGGCTCTTTCCACTGAGCCACGCTCAAACCCTCCCTGCCCATCCAACTACGCCCATTCCTCCCCTCTAACTCCTTCCCCTTCCCCTCCACATGCTCAATCAATCAATCGATCGTATTTATTGAGCGCTTACTGTGTGCAGAGCACTGTACTAAGCGCTTGGGAAGTACAAGCTGGCAACATATAGAGACAGTCCCTACCCAGCAGCGGGCTCACAGTCTAGAAGGGGGAGACAGAGAACAAAACCAAACATACTAACAAAATAAAATAAATAGAATAGATAGGTACAAGTACCCTCCCTCAGCATCCCTTCCCCTCGCACACATTCCATTCATTAATTCAATCATGTTTATTGAGCGCTTACCGTGTGCAGGGCACTGTACTAAGCGCTTGGGAAGTACAAGTTGGCAACATATAAAGACGGTCCCTACCCAAAAACGGGCCCCCAGTCTAGAAGGGGGAGACAGACAACAAAACAAAACAGGTAGACAGGTGTCAAAGTCATCAGAACAAATAGAATTAAAGCTATATGCTCATCATTAACAAAATAAATAGAATAGTAAATATCCCACAAAGCTGGACGAGAAGTGCAGGCCGGATCCACACCCCCTTTTCCCCCCAAATAATAATAATAATGGCATTTATTAAGCACTTACTACGTGCAAAGCACTGTTCTAAGCGCAGGGGAGGTTACAAAGTGATCGGGTTGTCCCACGTGGGGCTCAGTCTTCATCCCCATTTTCCGTTCATTCATTCATTCAATCGTATTTATTGAGCGCTTACTGTGTGCAGAGCACTGTACTAAGCGCTTGGGAAGTACAAGTTTGCAACATATAGAGACGGTCCCTACCCGGATGAGGTCACTGAGGCCCAGAGAATAATAATAATAATAACATTCATTAAGCACTACTATATGCAAAGCACTGTTCTAAGCGCTGGGGAGGTTACAAGGTGATCAGGTTGTCCCCCGTGGGGCTCACAGTCTTCATCCCCATTTTCCAGATGAGGTCACTGAGGCCCAGAGAATAATAATAATAATAATGGCATTTATTAAGCGCTTACTATATGCAAAGCACTGTTCTAAGCGCTGGGGAGGTTACAAGGTGATCAGGTTGTCCCCCGTGGGGCTCACAGTCTTCATCCCCATTTTCCAGATGAGGTCACTGAGGCCCAGAGAATAATAATAATAATAATGGCATTTATTAAGCGCTTACTATATGCAAAGCACTGTTCTAAGCGCTGGGGAGGTTACAAGGTGATCAGGTTGTCACCCTTGGGCCTCACAGTCTTCATCCCCATTTTCCAGATGAGATCACTGAGGCCCAGATAATAATAATAATAATAAAATAATAATAATAATAATAATGGCATTTATTAAGCACTTACTATATGCAAAGCACTGTTCTAAGCGCAGGGGAGGTTACAGGGTGATCAGGTTGTCCCTTGGGGGGCTCACAGTCTTAATCCCCATTTTCCAGATGAGGTCACTGAGGCCCAGAGAATAATAATAATGGCATTTATTAAGCGCTTACTATATGCAAAGCACTGTTCTAAGCGCAGGGGAGGTTACAAGGTGATCAGATTGTCCCTCGGGGGGCTCACTGTCTTAATCCCCATTTTACAAATGAGGTCACTGAGGCCCAGAGAAGTGAAGTGACTTGCCCAAAGTCACCCAGCTGACAATCGGTGGAGCCGGGATTTGAACCCATGACCTCTGACTCCAAAGCCCAGGCTCTTCCACTGAGCCACGCTGCTTCTCTAATCCCTGGAGATGAAATGCCCCCCCTGCCTCCCCCACTGACCAGGTCACGCTCTTGGGCTCACGGCCCCATCCATGAATCCCAAAAGGATCCTACATCTGAATCTGCCCCAGGCAGGGAGGGTGTGAAATCAATCAATCAATCAATCACTCAATCGTATTTATTGAGCGCTTACTATGTGCAGAGCACTGTACTAAGCGCTTGGGAAGTACAGATTGGCAACACATAGAGACAGTCCCTACCCAACAGTGGGCTCACAGTCTAAAAGGGGGAGACAGAGAACAGAACCAAACATACCAACAAAATAAAATAAATAGGATAGAAATGTACAAGTAAAATAAATAAATAAATAAAAACAGACACCCCAAATAATAATGATAATAATAACAATAATAATAATAATAATAATAATAGTACTTGTTAAGCACTTAATATGTGCCAAGCACCGTTCTAGGCACTGGAGTAGATCCAAGTTAATCAGGTTGGGCGCAGTCCCTGTTCCCTATGGGGCTCACACTCTTAATCCCCATTTTACAAATGGGGGAACTGAGGCCCAGAGAAGTGAAGTGACTTGCCCAAGGTCACACAGCAGACATGTGGCACCAGAACCCAGGTCCTTCTGACGCCCGGGCTTCATCCACTAGGCCATGAAGTGACTTGCCCAAGGTCACACAGCCGACAAGTGGCAGAGCCAGGACTAATAATAAAAATAATTTTGGTATCTGTTAAGCGCTTACTATGTGCCAAGCACTGTTCTAAGCGCTGGGGAGGATACAAGGTGATCAGGTTGTCCCATGTGGGGCTCACAATCAACCCCCATTTTACAGATGAGGTAACTGAGGCACAGAGAAGGGAAGTGACTTGCCCAAAGTCACACAGCTGACAAGCGGCGGAGCCGGGATTTGAACCCGTGACCTCTGACTCCAAAGCCCAGGCTCTTTCCACGGAGCCACGCTGCTTCCCCTAGAACCCAGGTCCTTAATAATGATGGTTCATGTTAAGCGCTTACTATGTGCTGAGCACTGTTCTAAGCCCTGGGTGAAATACAAGGTTATCAGGTTATCCCACGTGGGGCTCACAGTCTTCAGCCCCATTTTACAGACGAGGGAACCGAGGCCCAGAGAAGGGAAGGGACTTGCCCAGAGTCACACAGCTGACAAGTAATAATAATAATAATAATGGTATTTATTATTGTAAGAAGCAGTGTGGCTCGGTGGAAAGAGCCCAGGCTTTGGATTCAGAGGTCATGGGTTCAAATGCTGACTCTGCCGTTTGTCAGCTGTGTGACTTTGGGCAAGTCACTTAACTTCTCTGTGCCTCAGTTACCTCATCTGTAAAATGGGGATGAAGACTGTGAGCCCCCCGTGGGACAACCTGATCACCTTGTAATCTCCCCAGCGCTTAGAACAGTGCTTTGCACATGGTAAGTGCTTAATAAATGTCATTATTATTAGTACACTGCTTGACACATAGTAAGAGCTTAATAAATGTCATCTTAGAGAAGCAGCGTGGCTCAGTGGAAAGAGCACGGGCTTTGGAGTCAGAGGTCATGGGTTCAAATCCTGCCTCCGCCACTTGTCAGCTGTGTGACTTTGGACAAGTCACTTAACTTCTCTGGGCCTCATTTAACTCATCTGTAAAATGGGGATTAAGACTGTGAGCCCCCCCGTGGGGCAACCTGATCACCTTGTAACCTCCCCAGCGCTTAGAACAGTGCTTTGCACATAGTAAGTGCTTAACAAATATCATCATCATCATTATTATTATTATTATTAAGCGCTTACTCTGTGCAAAGCACTGTTCTAAGCGCTGGAGTGGCAGAGCCGGGATTAGAACCCACGACCTTTTAGACTGTGAGCCTACTGTTGGGTAGGGACTGTCTCTGTATGTTGCCAACTTGTACTTCCCAAGCGCTTAGTACAGTGCTCTGCACACAGTAAGCGCTCAATAAATACGATTGATTGATTGATTGACCTATGATTCCCAAACCCAGGCTCTTGCCACTAAACCACGCTGCTTCTCCTTCTGGTGCCTGAATTCGAGGAGCGAAATATTTCCCACCGTGTCCCATCTAATTTGCTTGAATCTACCCCTACGCTTAGTACAGTGCCCGGCACGTAGCAAGCGCTTAACAAATACCACTCATTATTATTATCTAGTGGAAAGGGCAGGGGCTGAGGAGTCAATCAGTGGGATTTAATGAATACCTGCACTAATCCCCTGGGCGAGCACAATTGAGTGAGGAAAACGGACTCTTTTTCTGGCCCAGCTCTGGCCTTGCGTGTTGGTCAGCCTTGGACAATAATAATTATAACGATAAGAATAATAATTGTGGTATTTGTTGAGCGCTTACTATGTGCCAGACACCGTACTAAGCACTGGGGTGGATACAAGCCCGCTGTTGGGTAGGGACCGTCTCTATATGTTGCCAACTTGTACTTCCCAAGCACTTAGTACAGTGCTCTGCACACAGTAAGCGCTCAATAAATACGATTGATGATGATGATGATGATGAACACTCAATAAGTACGATTGAATGAATGAATGAATACAAGCAAATCGGGTTGGACATAGTCCCTGTCCCACGTGGGGCTCACAGTCTTGACAATTACAATTATTGTAATAATAGAGTAATAAATATGTACAAACATCTATACATCTATACAGGTGCTGTGGGGAAGGGAAGGAGTGAACATGGGGGGATGGAGATGGAGACGAGGGGGAGAGGAAGGAAGGGGCTCAGTCTGGGAAGGCCTCCTGGAGGAGGTGAGCTCTCAACTGGCAGGGCCGGGAATCGAACCCATGACCTCTGACTCCAAACCCCTTGCTCTGAGCCACGCTGCTTCTTCATCCCCATTTTACAGATGAGGTAACTGAGGCCCAGAGAAGTGAAATAACTTTCCCAGGGTCACACAGCAGATATGTGGCGGAGCCGGGATTCGAGCCCATGACCTCTGACTCCAAAGCCCGGGCTCTTTCCACTGAGCCACGCTGCTTCTCTATGGGCTGGGAGTCAGAAGGTTGTGAGTTCTAATCGCAGCTCTACCAGTTGTCTGCTGTGTGTCCTCGAGGAAGTCACTTCACTTCTCTGGGCCTCAGTTCCACTATCTGTAAAATGGGGATTAGGACTGTGAGCCCCATGTATATATGTATATGTCATCATCATCATCATCATCATCATCAATCGTATTTATTGAGCGCTTACTGTGTGCAGAGCACTGTACTAAGCGCTTGGGAAGTCCAAGTTGGCAACATCTAGAGACAGTCCCTACCCAACAGTGGGCTCACAGTCTAAAAGGGGGAGACAGAGAACAAAACCAAACATACTAACAAAATAAAATAAATAGAATAGATATGTACAAGTAAAATAAATAAATAAATAGAGTAATAAATATGTACAATAAATATGTACAAACATATATATGTTGCCAATTTGTACTTCCCAAGCGCTTAGTACAGTGCTCTGCACATAGTAAGCGCTCAATAAATACGATTGATGATGATGATGATGACATATACATATATACATGGGGCTCACAGTCCTAATCCCCATTTTACAGATAGTGGAACTGAGGCCCAGAGAAGTGAAGTGACTTGGCCCAAGGTCCCCCAGCAGACAAGGGGCAGAGCTGGGATTAGAACCCAGGTCCTTCGGGCTCCCGGGCCTGTCCTCTGTCCACTAGGCCACGCTGCTTCCTGCCACACAGTAAGCACTTAACAACTACCATCATTATTATTATTATTATTATTGCTGTTGCTATTATTATTAGCTCAATAAATATGATGGATTGGTCAAGTCACTTCACTTTTCTGTGCCTCAGTTACCTCATCTGTAAAATGGGGATGAAGACCGTGAGCCCCCTGTGGGACCACCTGATCACCTTGGAACCTCCCCAGTGCTTAGAACAGTGCTTTGCACATAGTAATGATGATGATGATGATGGCATTTATTGAGCGCTTACTATGTGCAAAGCACCGTTCTAAGTGCTGGGGAGGTTACAAGGTGATCAGGTTGTCCCGCGGGGGGCTCACAGTCTTCATCCCCATTTTACAGATGAGGTAGCTGAGGCCCAGAGAAGTAAAGTGACTTGCCCAAAGTAGTAACTTTGGACTTTTAGACTGTGAGCCCACTTTTAGACTTTTAGTAAACTTGTAGGCTGTGAGCCCACTTTTGGGTAGGGACTGTCTCTACGTGTTGCCAACTTGGACTTCCCAAGCGCTTAGTACAGTGCTCTGCACACAGTAAGCGCTCAACAAATGCGATTGATGATGATAGTAAGCGCTTAATAAATCATCATCATCAATCGTATTTACTGAGCGCTTACTATGTGCAGAGCACTGTACTAAGCGCTTGGGAAGTACAAATTGGCAACATCTAGAGACAGTCCCTACCCAGCAGTGGGCTCACGGTCTAAAAGACTGTGACTGTAAAAGTCTGTAAAAGACTGTAAAAGTCTAAATTAATAAATGCCATTATTATCATTATTATTAGTGGTAGATTGCTTGATAGAGGAACTGGTAACCTCCCCCCCGCATCTCCCCGACTCATCCGAACGCGCTCTATTCCAGGGTACCGCGGGGCTGGAAAGGAGCCGAGCGGGGGACAATCCCACCGTTGACCTCTGACCTCTGGAGAAGCCGCTCCAGGTGAGGAAGAAGCCATCCCCGCCCCGCAGCCTTCAGGGAGTTTCGGGGGCCCGGAAATCTCCACCGCTGCCCTCGTCCATCCCCGCCGGCGGCGGGGCCCGATGCAAACGGACGGCTAAGCGAGCCTTGGGGTCCGGGGAGGGGGAGCCGGGGCCGCCGCGTGCCTCCGGAGACCCCCGGCCTTCCGCGCCATGGCCACCAAAGTGCCCATCTACCTGAAGCGCGGCAGCGGCAAGGGGAAGAAGGAGAAGCTGCGGGACCTGCTGTCGTCGGACATGATCAGCCCGCCCCTGGGCGACTTCCGCCACACCATCCACATCGGCAGCGGCGGCGAGGGCGACGTCTTTGGGGACATCTCCTTCCTGCAGGGCCAGTTCCACCTGCTGCCCGGGGCGCCGGGGCCCCAGGAGGGGTCGTCGGACGCCCCCTTCGCCCTCCCCTTCCGCTTCTCCCGGACGGCCACGGTCGGGGGCCGCCCGGCCGGGGGGGCCGTCGCCCCTGCTGAAGAATGCCATCTCCCTGCCGGCCATGGGCGGGCCCCAGGCGCTCACGCTGCCCACCGCCCGGGCCCCGCCCAAGCCCCCGCGGCTGCACCTGGAGGCGCCCCTGCCCCCCGAGTCCCCCGAGGGGGCCGGGGGCCGGAGGACCGGGCCGGCCCGCAACGGCCTGGGCCTCGAGGGCCACCCCGAGGAGCCCTTCCTGCCTCACGCCAGCTCCCTCCTCTCCCTAGACGTGGACCTGGGGCCCTCCATCCTGGACGACGTCCTGCAGATCATGGACAGGCAGCAGGAGCTGGGCGGGACGGGGGTCCCCACGTAAACCCCTCCGTCCTCCCCCCCGCGCCTGGGGGTGACGACCGGGACGCCGGCCAACGGGGCGTAGGTTGGAAGGAGCTGGACGGTGATCACAGACCGCCCTCTCCATCTCCCCAGAGATGTTCTCTGCCCCCTCTGGACCCGCGCCGGGGGCGGATAACGGAGCCGGAGCCCCTCCGATGGGAGAAAGGGACGAGGGAATCGGGCTGGGCTTGGCCCTCCTGCTCGTCGGGTCCCCTCACCCTTGGGGTCGACCCCAGGTGCCCACCTCCATGCCCCCTTCCACCCCTTTAAGCAAGAACCGAACCATCTGGGTGGGTGGGATGGAGAAAGGGGCTCCAGCGTGGGGAGCTGTCGCAGGGCGGATTCTGGGGAGGGGGACCGCGACAGGAACGCACGCTGAGGGTCCGGGGCAAACTTGGGAACCATCCCCCCCGGCATCCCGCCTCGCCCCTTCACTTTGCGTGTGCCCAAGTTGCAATAAACGTTCCGGCGTCTCCCACTCTCCGCTCCAGTATTTCCAGCTCTTGGGGGCAGGACTGGGGAGTGGGACGGGGGTTGGGGGGGGAGGCAGAGGCCTTTTGTACCTATCTATTCTATTTATTTTATTTTGTTGGTACGTTCGGTTTTGTTCTCTGTCTCCCCCTTTTAGACTGTGAGCCCACTGTTGGGTAGGGACTGTCTCTATATGTTGCCAGTTTGTACTTCCCAAGTGCTTAGTACAGTGCTCTGCACACAGTAAGCGCTCAGTAAATACGATTGATGATGATGATGATGAGAGGCAGAACCGCCAGATTTCCTGGGTAAACCCTTCCCCCCGACCCCAGGCTTCCCCACTGGTCCGAAACTTCTCTGGGGAGGCATCAATCGCTGGTATATATTGAGCACTTGCCATGTGCGGAGCACTGTACTAAGGGCTTAGGAGAGTACGATACACCGGACACATTCCCCGCCCACAAAGAGTTTACAATTTAGGGGGGAGCTTCCAGGCACAATTGAGACTTAGGCCACAGAGAAGCAGCTCGGCCGAATGAAAAGAGCAGGAGCCTGCAAGTCGGAAGACCAGGGCAGGCCCCAACTCTGCAGAGTGACCTCCGGTCAGCCACTTCTCTGGGCCTCAGTTTCCTCATCTTTCCTTCCCCTTTTAGACTGTGAGCCCACTGTTGGGTAGGGACTGTCTCTATATGTTGCCAACTTGTACTTCCCAAGCGCTTAGTACAGTGCTCTGCACACAGTAAGCATTCAATAAATACGATTGATGATGATGATGATGCAGAGTGACCTCCGGTCAGCCACTTCACTGCTCTGGGCCTCAGTTTCCTCATCTTTCCTTCCCCTTTTAGACTGTGAGCCCACTGTTGGGTAGGGACTGTCTCTATATGTTGCCAACTTGGACTTCCCAAGCGCTTAGTACAGTGCTCTGCACATGGTAAGCGCTCAATAAATACGATTGATGATGATGATGCAGAGTGACCTCCGGTCAGCCACTTCACTGCTGTGGGCCTCAGTTTCCTCATCTTTCCTTCTCCTTTTAGACTGTGAGCCCACTGTTGGGTAGGGACTGTCTCTATATGTTGCCAGCTTGTACTTCCCAAGCGCTTAGTACAGTGCTCTGCACACAGTAAGCGCTCAATAAATACGATTGATTGATTGATTGATCTGTAAAATGGAGATGTGCTACCTCCTCTCCCGGCCTCTTAGACTGTGAGGCCTGTGTGGAAATGGGACCAATATGATCCTCTTGTATTCATTCATTCATTCAATCGTATTTATTGAGCACTTACTGTGTGCAGAGCACTGGACTG
Organism: Tachyglossus aculeatus; assembly: GCF_015852505.1. NCBI lineage: Eukaryota > Metazoa > Chordata > Mammalia > Monotremata > Tachyglossidae > Tachyglossus > Tachyglossus aculeatus. The sequence goes on along the minus strand of NC_052087.1, from coordinate 51,819,347 downwards.
AGCGCTTGGGAAGTGCAAGTCGGCAACATGTAGAGACGGACCCTACCCAACATCATCATCATCATCAATCGTATTTATTGAGCGCTTACTGTGTGCAGAGCGCTGTACTAAGCACTTGGGAAGTACAAGTTGGCAACATCTAGAGACAGTCCCTACCCAACAGTGGGCTCACAGTCTAAAAGGGGGAGACAGAGAACAAAACCGAACATACTAACAAAATAAAATAGAATAGATATGTACAAGTAAAATAAATAGAGTAATAAATATGTACAAACATATATACATATATACAGGTACTGTGGGGAAGGGAAGGAGGTAAGATGGGGGCTCACGGTCTAGAAGGGGGAGACGGACAACAAAACCAAACACGTGGACGGGTGTCAAGTCGTCGGAACAAATAGAAGTAAAGCTAAATGCACATTATTAACAAAATAAATAGAATTGTAAATATGTGCAAGTAAAATAGAGTAATAAATCTGTACAAACATATATACAGGTGCTGTGGGGAGGGGAAGGAGGTAGGGCGGGGGGGATGGGGAGGAAGAGAGGAAAAAGGGGGCTCAGTCTGGGAAGGCCTCTTGGAGGAGTCTACCCTGACATCTAGCAGCATAAGGACTAAGCAGCGTGGTGTAGAGGATAGAGCACAGACCTGGGAATCAAGTCAGAAGGTCGTGGGTTCTAATCCTGGCTCCGCCACGTGTTTTCTGTGTGACCTTGGGCAAGTCACTTCACTGCTCTGGGCCTCAGTTACCTCATCTGGAAAATGGGGATCAAAACTGTGAGCCCCACAAGGGACAGGGACCCTGCCCAGCCTGATTAGCTTGTAATAATAATAATAATGATGGTATTTGTTAAGCGCTTCCTATGTGCAAAGCACTGGGGTAGGTAGAAGGTGATCAGGTTGTACCACATGGGGCTCACATTTTTGATCCCCATTTTACAGATGAGGTAACTGAGGCGCAGAGAAGTGAAGCGACTTGCCCAAAGTCACACAGCTGACAATTGGCGGAGCCGGGATTTGAACCCATGACCTCTGACTCCAAAGCCCGGCCTCTTTCTACTGAGCCACGCTGATCCACCCCAACGCTTAGTACATTGTTTGGCATACAATAAGCACTTAAATATTATTATTATTATTATTATTATTATATGTCCTGATTAGTGAATTCATCCGACTGGACTTCTAGACTGTGAGCCCGCTGTTGGGTAGGGACTGTCTCTATATGTTGCCAACTTGTACGGTCCCTACCCAACAGCGGGCTCACAGTCTAGAAGGGGGAGGCAGACAACAAAACAAAACATATTAACAAAATAAAATAAATAGAATAAATATGTACAAGTAAAATAAATAAATAAATGGAGTAATAAATATGTACAAACATATATACATATGCATGTATATACATGTATATATACATATATACAGGTGCTGCGGGGAGGGGAAGGAGGGGGCTCAGTCTGGGGGCCATGCTGGTATTTGTTAAGCACATACTATGTGCCAAGGACTGTGTGACTTTGGGCAAGTCACTTAACATCTCTGTGCCTCAGTCATCTTGTCTGCACAATGGGGATTCATCCATTCATTCATTCAATCATATTTTTTGAGCGCTTACTGAGTGCAGAGCACTGTACTAAGCGCTTGGAAAGTACAATTCGGCAACATATAGAGACAGGCAGACAGCAAAACAAAACAAGTAGACAGGTGTTAATACCATCACAATAAATAGAATTATATATAGTAAATAATAATAATGGCATTTATTAAGCGCTTGCTATGTGCAAAGCACTGTTCTAAGCTCTGGGGAGGTTACAAGTTCAAATCCCGGTTCTGCCAGTTGTCAACCGTGTGACTTTGGGCAAGTCACTTAACTTCTCTGTGCCTCAGTTACCTCATCTGTAAAATGGGGATTAAGACTGTGAGCCCCCCAGTGGGACAACCTGATCACCTTGTAACCTCCCCAGCGCTTAGAACAGTGCTTTGCACATAGTAACCTCTTAATAAATGCCATCATTATTATTACAAGGTGATCAGGTTGTCCCACGGGGGACTCGCAGTCTTAATCCCCATTTTACGGATTAGGTAACTGAGGCCCAGAGAAGTTAAGTGACTTGCCCAAAGTCGCACAGCTGACAAGTGCCGGAGCCGCGATTTGAACCCATGACCTCTGACTCCCAAGCCCGGGCTCTTTCCACTGAGCCACGCTGCTTCTTTTTAAGCTCCCCAGTGCTTAGAATAGTGCTTTGCACATAGTAAGCGCTTAACAAATGCCATCACTATTACTTATTAAGTGCTTACTGTGTGCCGAGCACCGCTCTAAGCACTGGGATAGATACAAGTTCAGCAGGTGGGGCACAGTCGCTGTCCCACATGGGACTCACACTCTTAATCCCCATTTTACAGATGAGGGAACTGAGGCCCAGAGAAGGGACGTGACTTGCCCCCAGGGAACACAGCAGACGTGTAGCAGAGGTGGGATTAGAACCCAGGTCCTTCTAACTCCCAAGCCCGTGCTCTATCCACTGAGCCACACTGCTCCCAGCCTTCTTCCCACTCCGTTGTTCAGCACCATGCCCCAGCGATGCCTTTTTCAATTTTTTTTTATGGTATTTGTTAAGCGCTTACTACGTGCCAGGCACTGTACGAAGCGCTGGGAGTGATACAAGATAATCAGGTGGGACACGATCCCTGTCTGACCCGGGCTCTCAGACTTAATCCGAGAAGCAGAATGGTGTAGGGGCTACATCATCATCATCATCAATCGTATTTATTGAGCGCTTACTATGTGCAGAGCACTGTACTAAGCGCTTGGGAAGTACAAATTGGCAACATCTAGAGACAGTCCCCACCCAACAGTGGGCTCACAGTCTAAAAGGGGGAGACAGAGGACAAAACCAAACATACTAACAAAATAAAATAAATAGAAGAGATATGTACAAGTAAAATAAATAAATAGAGTAATAAATATGTACAAACATATATACATATATACAGGTGCTGTGTGGAAGGGAAGGAGGTAAGATGGGGGGGATGGAGGGGGGATGAGGGGGAGCACGGGCCTGGGAATCAGAAGGTCGTGAGTTCAAATCCCCGCTCCGACACTCGTCTGCTGTGTGACTTTGGGCAAATCAACTTCACTTCTCTGGGCCTCAGTTCCCTCATCTGGAAAATGGGGATTGAGACTGGGAGCCTCATGTGGGACAGGTACTGTGTCTGACTCCGTTTGCTTGTATCCACACCAGTTCTTGGTAATAATAATAATAATTCGTTCAATCGTATTTATTGAGCGCTTACTGTGTGCAGAGCACTGTACTAAGCACTTGGGAAGTACAAGTTGGCAACATATAGAGATGGACCCTACCCAACAGCGGGCTCACAGTCTAGAAGATAATGATAATAATGATATTTGTTAAATGCTAACTATGTGCCTGGCATACGGTATACTTAATAATGCCCATTTTAAAGGTGAGGGAAATGAGGCCCATGGTCACACAGCAGGTAAGTGGTAGAGGTAGGATTAGAACCCAGATCCTCCAACTCCCAGGCCCAGGTTCTATCCACTAGGCCACGAAGCAGCATGGCTCAGTGGACAGAGCCCAGGCTTTGGAGTCAGAGGTCAATCAATCAATCAATCAATCAATCGTATTTATTGAGCGCTTACTGTGTGCACAGCACTGTACTAAGTGCTTGGGAAGTACAAGTTGGCAACATATAGAGACAGTCCCTACCCAACAGTGGGCTCACAGTCTAAAATGGGGAGACAGAGAACAAAACTGAACATACTAACAAAATAAAATAAATAGAATAGATATGTACAAGTAAAATAAATAAATAAATAGAATAATAAATATGTACAAACATATATACATATATACAGGTACTGTGGGAAAGGGAAGATGGGGAGAAGGAGAGGGGGACGAGGGGGAGAGGAAGGTAATAATGATAATAATGATATTTGTTAAATGCTTACTATGTGCCTGGCACACAGTATACTTAATAATGCCCATTTTAAAGGTGAGGGAAATGAGGCCCATGGTCACACAGCAGGTAAGTGGTAGAGGTAGGATTAGAACCCAGATCCTCCAACTCCCAGGCCCGGGTTCTATCCACTAGGCCACGTGGCTTATCTCCCAAAGTGAGCCCTAGACTGTGAGCCCACTGTTGGGTAGGGACCGTCTCTATATGTTGACAACTTGTACTTCCCAAGCGCTCAGTGCAGTGCTCTGCACACAGTAAGCGCTCAATAAATACGATTGATTGATTGATTGGAGTTGGGGGAGAATCCTGGACCCCCATGCGACCCCCTGCCTCCCCTGGCCTTCGCCCCCCAAGTCCTACGCTGAGCCACTTTCGGAATAACCCAAAGGAGCAACGGGAAAACCGGCACAGGTTCAAATCCCGGCTCTGCCAATTGTCAGCTGTGTGACTTTGGTCAAGTCACTTAACTTCTCTGTGCCTCGGTTACCTCATCTGTAAAATGGGGATTAAGACTGTGAGCCCCCAATGGAACAACCTGATCACCTTGTAACCTCCCCAGCGCTTAGAACAGTGATTTGCACAGAGTAAGCTGTTAATAAGTGCCATCATTATTATTATTATTATTATCTTCCACCCCCCTCTTGTTCACTCAGGGCACGCGCAGTAGGGGAAGGGTGGTTTCCATAGCAACCCCCCTGGCCTGTCCATCCCTGGGAGGCGAGGGGAGGGGCGGTCAGCTGGTGGAGGAGGGATGGGACCTACTGGGGGAGGTGAAGGGTCCTGAGAAGGGGCAGCATGGCCTAATGGGTAGAGCCCAGGCCCGCGAGTCGGAGACCCTGGGTTCTAATCCTGACTCCTCTACTTTCATTCAATCGTATTTATTGAGCACTTACTGTGTGCAGAGCACTGTACTAAGCTCTTGGGAAGTCCAAGTTGGCAACATATAGACATTCCCTACCCAACAGTGGGCTCACAGTCTCGAAGAGGGAGACAGACAACAAAAAAAATATATTAGCAAAAGGAAATGTGTGGAGGGAGGGCATTCCAGGCCAGGGGGAGGACATGAGACTTCCTGACTCCCAGTTCTGTGTCATCTGCTCTTCATTTTTCATCTTTGCTTTACTTGTAACCTGTTTCAACTGCTCAAATATCTATTAGCAGCAATAAAGCAAGAATGTTTTCAATCCAGAAAATGGAGCAATCTGCATCTGCTGAAAGACCCACCAATGGATAGCCTGGGACTTGGATAACCGTCTTAGTTCGTGTGGCGTCTTCATGATTGTGTTGAAGCGGCACAGGAAAGTCTTCCTTTCTCCATTGCCATCATCATGACTGCGGATCCGTGGAGAAGTTGCCATGGTTTCCCCCCAGGCCACGTGGCCAGGGACCACACCGTCCATCGGGGAATTTAGGCGCCACCGCGGCAGCAGCGCTCCCGGGAAGACACCAAGGGCGGAGGGTCCCGGGGATCCAGAGGCCTCGGCCACAGACGGCGGAAGGAAACCTCGCCACCAGCCCCGTCTACTTGTCTGCTGGGTGACCTTGGACAAGTCACTTCATTTCTCCAGGCCTCAGTTACCTTATCTGTAAACCAGGGATTGAGACTGTGAGCCCCACATGGGACAGGGACTGTATCCGACCCGATTTGTTTGTATCCTCTCCAGCGCTTAGTACAGTACCTGGCACATAGTAAGCCCTTAAAAAATACTGCCGTTATTATTACTATCATTATTACTTCACTTTTCTGGACCTTGGTGGCCTCATCTGTAAAACGGGGGATAGGGACGGTGAGCCCCATGGGGGATAGGGACTGTGTCCTGGCTCCTCTACTTGTCTGCTGGGTGACCTTGGACAAGTCACTTCATTTCTCTAGGCCTCAGTTACCTTATCTGTAAACCCGGGATTGAGACTGTGAGCCCCACATGGGACAGGGACTGTATCCGACCCGATTTGTTTGTATCCTCTCCAGCGCTTAGTACAGTACCTGGCACATAGTAAGCCCTTAAAAAATACTGCCATTATTATTATTATCATTATTACTTCACTTCTCTGGACCTTGGTGGCCTCATCTGTAAAACGGGGGATAGAGACGGTGAGCCCTATGGGAGATAGGGACTGTGTCCTGGCTCCTCTACTTGTCTGCTGGGTGACCTTGGACAAGTCACTTCATTTCTCTAGGCCTCAGTTACCTTATCTGTAAACCCGGGATTGAGACTGTGAGCCCCACATGGGACAGGGACTGTATCCAACCCGATTTGTTTGTATCCTCTCCAGCGCTTAGTACAGTACCTGGCACATAGTAAGCCCTTAACAAATACTACCGTTATTATTATTATCATTATTACTTCACTTCTCTGGACCTTGGTGGCCTCATCTGTAAAACGGGGGATAGAGACGGTGAGCCCCATGGGGGATAGGGACTGCGTCCTGGCTCCTCTACTTGTCTGCTGGGTGACCTTGGACAAGTCACTTCATTTCTCTAGGCCTCAGTTACCTTATCTGTAAACCGGGGATTGAGACTGTGAGCCCCACATGGGACAGGGACTGTATCCCACCCGATTTGTTTGTATCCTCTCCAGCGCTTAGTACAGTACCTGGCACATAGTAAGCCCTTAACAAATACTACCGTTATTATTATTATCATTATTACTTCACTTCTCTGGACCTTGGTGGCCTCATCTGTAAAATGGGGGATAGAGACGGTGAGCCCCATGGGGGATAGGGACTGTGTCCTGGCTCCTCTACTTGTCTGCTGGGTGACCTTGGACAAGTCACTTCATTTCTCTAGGCCTCAGTTACCTTATCTGTAAAACGGGGATTGAGACTGCGAGCCCCACATGGGACAGGGACTGTATCCGACCCGATTTGTTTGTATCCTCTCCAGCGCTTAGTACAGTACCTGGCACATAGTAAGCCCTTAAAAAATACTGCCGTTATTATTACTATCATTATTACTTCACTTTTCTGGACCTTGGTGGCCTCATCTGTAAAACGGGGGATAGGGACGGTGAGCCCCATGGGGGATAGGGACTGTGTCCTGGCTCCTCTACTTGTCTGCTGGGTGACCTTGGACAAGTCACTTCATTTCTCTAGGCCTCAGTTACCTTATCTGTAAACCGGGGATTGAGACTGTGAGCCCCACATGGGACAGGGACTGTATCCGACCCGATTTGTTTGTATCCTCTCCAGCGCTTAGTACGGTACCTGGCACATAGTAAGCCCTTAACAAATACTACCGTTATTATTATTATCATTATTACTTCACTTCTCTGGACCTTGGTGACCTCATCTGTAAAACGGGGGATAGAGACGGTGAGCCCTATGGGAGATAGGGACTGTGTCCTGGCTCCTCTACTTGTCTGCTGGGTGACCTTGGACAAGTCACTTCATTTCTCTAGGCCTCAGTTACCTTATCTGTAAACCCGGGATTGAGACTGTGAGCCCCACATGGGACAGGGACTGTATCCGACCCGATTTGTTTGTATCCTCTCCAGCGCTTAGTACAGTACCTGGCACATAGTAAGCCCTTAACAAATACTACCGTTATTATTATTATCATTATTACTTCACTTCTCTGGACCTTGGTGGCCTCATCTGTAAAACGGGGGATAGAGACGGTGAGCCCCATGGGGGATAGGGACTGTGTCCTGGCTCCTCTACTTGTCTGCTGGGTGACCTTGGACAAGTCACTTCATTTCTCTAGGCCTCAGTTACCTTATCTGTAAACCGGGGATTGAGACTGTGAGCCCCACATGGGACAGGGACTGTATCCGACCCGATTTGTTTGTATCCTCTCCAGCGCTTAGTACAGTACCTGGCACATAGTAAGCCCTTAAAAAATACTGCCATTATTATTATTATCATTATTACTTCACTTCTCTGGACCTTGGTGGCCTCATCTGTAAAACGGGGGATAGAGACGGTGAGCCCTATGGGAGATAGGGACTGTGTCCTGGCTCCTCTACTTGTCTGCTGGGTGACCTTGGACAAGTCACTTCATTTCTCTAGGCCTCAGTTACCTTATCTGTCAACCGGGGATTGAGACTGTGAGCCCCACATGGGACAGGGACTGTATCCGACCCGATTTGTTTGTATCCTCTCCAGTGCTTAGTACAGTACCTGGCACATAGTAAGCCCTTAGCAAATACTACCGTTATTACTATTATCATTATTACTTCACTTCTCTGGACCTTGGTGGCCTCATCTGTAAAACGGGGGATTGAGACTGTGAGCCCCACATGGGACAGGGACTGTATCCAACCCGATTTGTTTGTATCCTCTCCAGCACTTAGTACAGTACCTGGCACATAGTAAGCCCTTAAAAAATACTGCCGTTATTATTATTATCATTATTACTTCACTTTTCTGGACCTTGGTGACCTCATCTGTAAAATGGGGGATAGAGACGGTGAGCCCCATGGGGGATAGGGACTGTGTCCAATCTGATTAGCTTGTATCTACCACAGTGCTTACTATAGTACCTAGTACATAGTAAGTGCTTAACAAATACCATTAAAGAAAAAACAGAGAGAGAGAGAGAGAGAGAAGCCGACGGGAGGACGGTTGGTTTCCCCCCGGTGAACTTGGCCAAGATTTCAGAACAGATGGGACAGGAGAAGCACTGTGGCCTAGTGGATAGTGGAGCATGGGCTTGGGAGTCCGAGGACCTGGGTTCTAATCCCAGGTCTGCTGTGTGACCTTGGGCAAATCACTTGACTTCTCTGTGCCTTGACTTCTCTCCATCTGTAAAATGGAGATTAAGATTGCGAGCCCTATTTAGGACATGGACTGTATCCAATCTATCTTGTACCAGCACTTAGTACAGTGCCTGGCACATAGTAATGAGAAGCAGCGTGGCTCAGTGGAAAGAGCCCGGGCTTTGGAGTCAGAGGTCATGGGTTCGAATCCCGACTCCGCCACATGTCTGCTGTGTGACCTTGGGCAAGTCACTTCGCTTCTCTGAGCCTCAGTTACCTCATCTGTAAAATGGGGATTAAGACTGTGAACCCCACATGGGACAACCTGATCACTTTGTATCCCCCCCAGCGCTTAGAACAGTGCTTTGCACATGGTAAGCGCTTAACAAATGCCAACATTATTATTATTATTATTATTAATGCTTAACAAATAAAAAAAGGACGGGGGGGGGGGGGGTCCCCTGGCCTGCACAGTGAGAATCTCGTGAGAATGGTTTGAGGGCAGTGGGTGGGAGACCCCCCCCTGCAGCCCCCCACCCACCAAATTTAAGGAATCGTGTTTAAAATTATCGTCACGCGTTTTATCCCAGTGCATAGCACCGAGCAAGGGCTTTTATCCCAAGGTTAGGGGGTTATGGCCCCGGAACAAGTTGAGGCAGTGTAGCCTCGTGGAAAGAGCCTGGGTTTGGACCTCGGAGGACCTGGGTTCTAATCCCCACACCACCACCTGCCTGCTGTGTAACCTGGGACAAGTCATTTTGCTTCTCTGTGCCTCAGTTTCCTCACCGGTAAACGGTAAACCGGTAAAGTGAATAGGCCCGCCCAAGGTCACACTGCAAAGAAGTGGAGCAGCCGGGATTAGAACCCGTGACCTTCTGATGCCCAGGCCCGGGATCTAGCCACTACGCCATGCTGCTTCTCTGCTTCTAATAATAATAATAGCATTTGTTAAGCACTTGTTATGTGCAAAGCACTGTTCTAAGTGCTGGGGAGGATACAAGGTCATCAGGTTGTCCCACGTGGGGCTCACAGTCTTAATCCCCATTTTACAGATGAGGTCACTGAGGCCTAGAGAAGTGAAGTGACTTGCCCAAAGTCTCACAGCTGACAATTGGCAGAGCCAGGATTTGAACCCATGACCTCCGACTCCAAAGCCCGGGCTCTTTCCACTGAGCCACGCTGCTTCTCTGCTTCTAATGCTGCTTCACTACGCCAGGCTGCTTCTTGATGGGAAGGAGGAGGGAAAGGAATGTTGAGGCGGACAATATGGGAATACAGACATCTGCATGCCCCTGCCTCGGCCCCCTACCCTTGGCTCTGTCCTTGCCCCCTCATTCTGGTCTGGTGGCAGTGCCCCGTGGCTCAGTGGAAAAAGCACGGGCTTTGGAGTCAGGGGTCATGGATTCGAATCCCGCCTCCGCCACATGTCTGCTGTGTGACCTTGGGCCAGTCACTTAACTTCTCTGAGCCTCAGTTACCTCATCTGTAAAATGAGGATTAAGACTGTGAACCCCACATGGGACAACCTGATCACTTTGTATCCCCCCCAGCGCTTAGAACAGTGCTTGGCACATAGTAAGCGCTTAACAAATGCCAACATTATTATTATTATTATTATTACAGGGGAGGGTCCCCCAAACCATTCCCAGTTAGAGGAGTCCAAGAAGCTGAGTTGTTTCTGGGCCACTTTGAACAGCTTCCAGTGCAGCAAGCAGAATTTCCTTACTGTCACCTTCAGTGATCCACCAACTCTTCCTACATCTCAGCTCTCAGTCTCTTGGTATTTAAGCGCTTATTATATGCCAAGCACTGTTCTAGACTGCGAGATTTTAGACTGTGAGCCCACTGTTGGGTAGGGACTGTCTCTATATAATAATAATAATAATAATGATGGCATTTGTTAGGCGCTTACTATGTGCAAAGCACTGTTCTAAGCGCTGGGGGATACAAAGTGATCAGGTTGTCCCACGTGGGGCTCACAGTCTTAATCCCCATTTTACAGATGAGGGAACTGAGGCTCAGAGAAGTGAAGTGACTTGCCCAAGGTCACACAGCAGATATGTGGCGGAGCTGGGATTCGAACCCATGACCTCTGACTCCAAAGCCCGGGCTCTTTCCACTGAGCCACGCCGCTTCCCTATATGTTGCCAACTTGTACTTCCCAAGCGCTTAGTACAGTGCTCTGCACACAGTAAGCGCTCAATAAATACAATTGATTGATTGATTGATTGATTCTAAACAGTGGGTTAGATACAAGGTGATCAGGTTGTCCCACGTGGGGCTCACAGCCTTAATCCCCATTTTCCAGATGAGGTAACATGCAGAGAAGTGAAGTGATTTGCCAAAAGTCACACAGCTGACAAGTGGCAGAGCCGGGATTAGAACCCACGTCCTCCGACTCCCAAGCCCGGGCTCTTTCCACTAAGCCACGTTGCTTCTCTAAATAGGAGGGAGTAGGCTCCATTCCCCATTTTACAGTTGAGGCTCAGAAAAGTCAAGCAACTGGCCCAAGTTCACACAGCAAGCCACTGGCTGTGTGGGAATTAGAACCCAGTTCCTCTGCTTCCCAAGCCCTCGCTCTTTCCAATTAGGCCATGCTGCTTTCCTGTAGTTGCTTTGGGGTGCACTGCTGATTGATATTAGGCAAAATAATAATAATAATGATGGCATTTGCTAAGCGCTTACTATGTGCCAAGCACTGTTCTAAGCGCTGGGGGGGGATACAAGAAAAGCCCGGGTTTAGGAGTCAGAGGGCGTGGGTTCTAATCCCACCTCTGCCTCTTGTCGGCTGTGTGACTTTGGGCAAGTCACTTCACTTCTGGGCCTCAGTTTCCTCATCTGTAAAATGGGGATTAAGACTGTGAGCCCCACGTGGGACAACCTTGATTACCTTGTCTCCCCCCAGCGCTTAGAACAGTGCTTGGCACATAGTAAGCACTTAACAAATACCAACATTATTATTATTATTACAAGGAGATCAGGTTGTCCCACATGGGGCTCACAGTGGACATGGTCATGGGTCATGGTTCGAATCCCAGCTCCACCACTTGTCAGCTGTGTGACTTTGGGCAAGTCACTTCACTTCTCTGTGCCTCAGTTCCCTCATCTGTAAAATGGGGATGAAGACTGTGAGCCCCACGGACAACCTGATCACCTTGTATTCCCCCCCCCCCCCCCCGCAGTGCTTAGAACAGTGCTTGGCACATAGTAAGCGCTTAACAAATACCAAAATTATTATTATTATTCTCTGTGCCTCAGTTCCCTCATCTGTAAAATGGGGACGAAGACTGTGAACCCCACATGGGACAACCAGATCACCTTGTATCAACCCCAGCGCTTAGAACAGTGCTTGGCACATAGTAAGAGCTTAACAAATACCAACATTATTATTATTATTAAGAGGCAGAGTCGAGATTCGAACCCACACCCTCTGCCCCCCAAGCCGGGGACGTTTCCCCTGACCTCGCTGAAGCTGAGCCCCCTCCTTCCTCTCCCCCTCCGCCCCCTCCATCCCTCCCGCCTTATCTCCTTCCCCTCCCCACAGCACCTGGATATAGATGTTTGTACAGATTTATTACTGAATTTATTTCACTTGTACATATTTACTATTCTATTTATTTTATTTTGTTAATATGTTTTGTTTCATTGTCTGTCTCCCCCTTCTAGACTGTGAGCTCGCTGTTGGGTAGGGACCGTCTCTATCTGTTGCCAGCTTGTACTTCCCAAGCGCTTAGTACAGTGCTCTGCACACAGTAAGCGCTCACTAACTACGATTGAATGAATATATTTGTACAGATTTATTACTCAACTTATTTTACTTGTACATATTTACTATTCTATTCATTTTATTTTGTTAATGTTTTGTTGTCTGTCTCCTCCTTCTAGACTGTGAGCCTGCTGTTGGGTAGGGACCGTCTCTATCAGTTGCCAGCTTGTCCTTCCCAATCGCTTAGTACAGTGCTCTGCACACAGCGCTCAATAAATCATCATCATCATCAATCGTATTTATTAAGCGCTTACTGTGTGGAGAGCACTGGACTAAGCGCTTGGGAAGTACAAGTTGGCAACATATAGAGACAGTCCCTACCCAACAGTGGGCTCACAGTCTAAAAGGGGGAGACAGAACAAAACCAAACATTCTAACAAAATAAAGCAGGATAGGTACAAATAAATACGATTGAATGAATGAATGAATGTTTGTACAGATTTATTACTGAATTTATTTTACTTGTACATATTTACTATTCTATTCATTTTATTTTGTTAATGTTTTGTTGTCTGTCTCCCCCTTCTAGACTGTGAGCCTGCTGTTGGGTAAGGACCGTCTCTATATGCTGCCAACTTGTCCTTCCCAAGTGCTTAGTACAGTGCTCTGCACACAGTAAGCGCTCAATAAATACGATTGATTGATTGATTGATTCTAAACTGTGAGCCCGCTGTTGGGTAGGGACAGTCTCTATATGCTGCCAACTTGTACTTCCCAACCGCTTAGTACAGTGCTCTGCACACAGTAAGTGCTCAATAAATACGATTGAATGAATGTATTTGTACAGATTTATTACTCGACTTATTTTACCTGTACATATTTACTGTTCTATTCATTTTATTTTGTTAATGTTTTGTTGTCTGTCTCCCCCTTCTAGACTGTGAGCCCGCTGTTGGGTAGGGACCGTCTCTGTTGCCAGCTTGTCCTTCCCAAGCGCTTAGTACAGTGCTCTGCACACAGCAAGCACTCAGTAAATACGATTGAATGAATGAATATATTTGTACAGATTTATTCCTCAACTTATTTTACTTGTACATACTTACTATTCTATTTTGTTAATATGTTTGGTTTTGTTGTCTGCCTCCCCCTTCTAGACTGTGAGCCCGCTGTTGGGTAGGGACCATCTCTATCTGTTTCCAGCTTGTACTTCCCAAGCGCTTAGTACAGTGCTCTGCACACAGCGCTCAATAAATCATCATCATCATCAATCATATTTATTGAGCGCTTACTGTGTGCAGAGCACTGTACTAAGCGCTTGGGAAGTACAAGTTGGCAACAGATAGAGACAGTCCCTACCCAACAGTGGGCTCACAGTCTAAAAGGGGGAGACAGAACAAAACCAAACATACTAACAAAATAAAATAGAATAGATAGGTACAAATAAATACGATTGAATTAATGAGTGAATGTTTGTACAGATTTATTACTGAATTTATTTTACTTGTACATATTTACTATTCTATTCATTTTATTTTGTTAATGTTTTGTTGTCTGTCTCCCCCTTCTAGACTGTGAGCCCGCTGTTGGGTAGGGACCGTCTCTCTCTGTTGCCAGCTTGTCCTTCCCAAGCGCTTAGTACAGTGCTCTGCACACAGCAAGCGCTCAATAAATACGATTGAATGAATATATTTGTACAGATTTATTCCTCAACTTATTTTACTTGTACATATTTACTATTCTATTTTGTTAATATGTTTGGTTTTGTTGTCTGCCTCCCCCTTCTAGACTATGGGCCCGCTGTTGGGTAAGGATCGTCTCTATCTGTTGCCAGCTTGTACTTCCCAAGCGCTTAGTCCAGTGCTCTGCACACAGTAAGCTTTCAATAAATACGATTGATTGATTGATTGATTCTAGCCTGTGAGCCCGCTGTTGGGTAGGGACCGTCTCTATATGCTGCCAACTTGTCCTTCCCAAGCGCTTTGTACAGTGCTCTGCACACAGTAAGTGCTCAATAAATACGATTGAATGAATGAATGTTGCCAGCTTGTCCTTCCAAAGCGCTTAGTACAGTGCTCTGCACACAGTAAGCGCTCAATAAATACGACTAAGTGAATGAATGAGGCCCCCACACCCTCCATTCCATTTCCCCTCCGTCCTCGTGAACGCAGGCGCCACGTGACGCAAGCCATCCGCCCCCAATGCGCATGCGCGGCCCGACGGCCTCCCCTTCCCCCGCCTTTCCAGCCGCACATGCGCACTGGCCTCTTTCCGCACCCCGCCCCTCCCCACATGGAGTCCGGGAAAGGAGGCTCACGCGGTGCGCGCATGCGCGCTCGCCCGCCCGCCCCCGCGGCGCCTGCGCACTGAGACGGGGACGCCGGCTCGCGCTCGGGGTCCTGCGCCTGCGCGCTGCGGGCCCAGCGGGAGGGGGGCAAGGCCGGGGAGAGACGGGGAGGAGGAGGAGGCAAGATGGCGGCCGTTGTGGAGAATGTGGTGAAGCTGTGAGTGGCGATTTCGGCGATTTCTCCCCCCTCAGCCCCTTCCCCTCGCCCGGGGTTGGCCGGAAGAGGGTCCCCATAGCGATATCCTGTCGGAAAATACCGGTTTCTGGTCGGAATTCGGGGCGGGGCCTATAGCCCCTATAGGGGACCTGCAGGGCGTCGAGGACACGAGGAGCTGAGGCCTCCTGAGGGTTTAGGCGGGCTTTTCCTTCCTTCCTTCCTTCATTTATTTATTTATTTTACTTGTACCTATCTATTCTATTTATTTTACTTTGTTAGTATGTTTAGTTTTGTTCTCTGTCTCCCCCTTCTAGACTGTGAGCCCGCTGGTTGGGTAGGGACCGTCTCTAGATGTTGCCAACTTGGACTTCCCAAGCGCTTAGTCCAGTGCTCTGCACACAGTAAGCGCTCAATAAATACGATTGAATGAATGAATGAATGAGTTTATTACTCTATTTTACTTGTACGTATTTATTCTATTTATTTTATTTTGTTAATATGTTTGGTTTTGTTCCCTGTCTCCCCCTTCTAGACTGTGGGCCCACTGTTGGGTAGGGACCGTCTCTATAGGTTGCCAACTTGTACTTCCCAAGCGCTTAGTCCAGTGCTCTGCACACAGTAAGCGCTCAATAAATACGATTGATTGATTCATTCACCCCATCATTCATTCAGTCGTATTTATTGAGCGCTTACTGTGTGCAGAGCATTCATTCATTCAGTCGTATTTAATGAGCGCTTACTGTGGGCAGAGCATTCATTCATTCAGTCGTATTTAATCAGTCAATCCATCGTATTTATTGAGCGCTTACTGTGTGCAGAGCACTGGACTAAGCGCTTGGGAAGTACAAGTTGGCAACATTTAGAAACAGTCCCTACCCAACAGTGGGCTCACAGCCTAAAAGGGGGAGACAGAGAACAAAACCAAACATAACAGAATAAAATAAATAGAATAGCTATGTACAAGTATAAATAAATAAATAGAGTAGTCATCATCATCAATCGTATTTATTGAGCGCTTACTGTGTGCAGAGCACTGGACTAAGCGCTTGGGAAGTACAAGTTGGCAACCTATAGAGAGTCCCTACCCAACAGTGGGCTCACAGTCTAAAAGGGGGAGACAGAGAACAAAACCAAACATACTAACAAAATAAAATAAATAGAATAGCTATGTACAAGTAAAATAAATAAAAAAATAGAGTAATAAATCTGTACATACATATATACAGGTGCTGTGGGGAAGGGAAGGAGGTAAGATGGGATGGAGAGGGGGACGAGGGGGAGAGGAAGGAAGGCGCTCAGTGTGGGAAGGCCTCCTGGAGGAGGTGAGCTCTCAGTAGGGCCTTGAAGGGAGGAAGAGAGCTAGCTTGGCAGATGGGCAGAGGGAGGGCATTCCAGGCTTAATGAGCGCTTACTGTGTGCAGAGCACTGGACTAAGCGCTTGGGAAGTCCAAGTTGGCAACATATAGAGGCGGGTCCCTGTCCTACAGCGGGCTCACGGTCTAGAAGGTAATGATGGTATTTGTTAAGCGCTTACTGTGTTCTAAGCACTGGAGCGGGATACAAGGTGATCAGGTTGTCCCATGGTGGGGGCTCACAGTCTTAATCTGTGCTTCTTGAGAAGCAGCGTGGCTCAGTGGAAAAGAGCCCGGGCTTTGGAGTCAGAGGTCATGGGTTCGAATCCCGGCTCTGCCAATTAGCGGTGTGACTTTGGGCAAGTCACTTCACTTCTCTGGGCCTCAGTTACCTCATCTGTAAAATGGGGATGAAGACTGAGCCCCACCGTGGGACAACCAGCTCGCTTTGTAACCTCCCCAGCGCTTAGGACAGTGCTTTGCACATAGTAAGCGCTTAATAAATGCCATTATTATTATTATTATTATCAGGTTGTCCCATGGCGGGCTCACAGTCTTCATCCCCATTTTACAGATGAGGGAACTGAGGCTCAGAGAAGTGAAGTGACTTGCCCGAAGTCACACAGCTGACAAGTGGCGGAGCCGGGATTTGAACCCATGACCTTATGTTGCCAACTTGTACTTCCCAAGCGCTTAGTACAGTGCTCTGCACACAGTAAGCGCTCAATAAATATGATTGAATGAATGACTTGTGACTCCCAAGCCCGTGCTCTTCCCTCTAAGCCACACTGCTTCTCATGTGTGCTTACTGCTTACTGTGTGCAGAGCACTGTAATAATAATAATAATGGTATTTGTTAAGCGCTTACTATGTGCCAAGCACCGTTAGAGAAGCAGCGTGGCTCAGTGGAAAGAGCACGGGCTTTGGAGTCGGAGGTCATGGGTTCAATTCTCGGCACTGCCAACTGTCAGCTGTATTCATTCATTCAGTCGTATTTATTGAGCGCTTACTGTGTGCAGAGCACTGTGCTAACTGCTTGAGAAGTACAAGTTTGCAACATATAGGGACGGTCCCTACCCAACAGCAAGCTCACAGTCTAGAAGGTAATAATGGTATTTGTTAATCAATCAATCAATCAATCGTATTTATTGAGTGCTTACTATGTGCAGAGCACTGTACTAAGCGCTTGGGAAGTACAAATTGGCAACACATAGAGACAGTCCCTACCCAACAGTGGGCTCACAGTCTAAAAGGGGGAGACAGAGAACAAAACCAAACATACCAACAAAATAAAATAAATAGGATAGAAACGTACAAGTAACATAAATAAATAAATAGAGTAATAAATATGTACAACCATATATACATATATGCAAGTGCTGTGGGGAAGGGAAGGAGGTAAGATGGGTGGATGGAGAGGGGGACGAGGGGGAGAGGAAGGAAGGGGCTCAGTCTGGGAAGGCCTCCTGGAGGAGGTGAGCGCTTACTATGTTACTATGTTAAGCGCTTACTATGTGCAAAGCACTGCTCACAGTCTTAATCCCCATTTTACAGATGAGGGAACTGATGCTCAGGGAAGTTGTGACTTGCCCAAGCTCATACAGCAGACATGTAGTGGAACCGGGATTCGAACCCATGACCTCTGACTCCAAAGCCCATGCTCTTTCCACTGAGCCATGGAACAGGGGTTTCTGCACTAAGCGCTTGGAAAGTACAAGTTGGCAACATATAAAGCCGGTCCCTACCCAACAACGAGCTCACAGTCTAGAAGTGGCTCACAGTCTCGTATTTATTGAGCGCTTACTGTGTGCAGAGCACTGGACTAAGCGCTTGGGAAGTACAAGTCGGCAACATATAGAGACGGTCCCTACCCGACAATGGACTCACAGTCTAGAAGGGGGACTCCCCATTCCCCCTGCCTTACCTCCTTCCCCTCCCCACAGCACCTGTAAATATGTCTATATGTTTGTACATGTTTATTACTCTATTTTACTTGTACATATTTATTCTATTTATTTTATTTGGTATATATGTTTTGTTGTCTGTCCCCCCTTCTAGACTGTGAGCCCGCTGTTGGGTACAGACCATCTCTATATGTTGCAAACTTGTACTTCCCAAGCGCTTAGTACAGTGCTGTGCACACAGTAAGCGCTCAATAAATATGATTGAATGAATGAAAGTCGGCAACATCTAGAGACGGTCCCTACCCGACAATGGGCTCATAGTCTAGAAGGGGGAGACGGACAACAAAACAAAACATGGAGACAGGTGTCAAAACCGTCAGAATAAATAGAATTATAGCTATATACACATCATTAAAATGGGGGAGGGGGCCTGGCGTGATGAGGGGCGAGAAATGGGGGGGCCTGCATGCAAAGCATCCGTCAGTAGTGTTTAATAATGATGGCATTTATTAAGCGCTTACTATGTGCAAAGCACTGTTCTAAGCGCTGGGGAGATAGAAGCAGCGTGGCTAAGTGGAAAGAGCCCGGGCTTTGGAGTCAGAGGTTAAGGGTTCAAATCCCGGCTCCGCCAATTGTCAGCTGGGTGACTTTGGGCAAGGCACTTCTCTGGGCCTCAGTTCCCTCATCTGGAAAATGGGGATGAAGACTGTGAGCGCCCCCCCGTGGGACAACCTGATCACCTTGTAGTAATAATAATAATAATAATGATGGCATTTATTAAGCGCTTACTATGTGCAAAGCACTGTTCTAAGCTCTGGGGAGGTTACAAGGTGATCAGGTTGTCCCACGTGGGGCTCACAGTCTTCATCCCCATTTTCCGGATGAGGGAACTGAGGCCCAGTGAAGTGACTTCCCCAGAGTCACACAACTGACAAGTGGCAGAGACAGGACTTAAATCCATGACCTCTGACTCTAAAGCCCGGGCTTTTTCCCCTGAGCCACGCTGCTTCTCAATAATAACAATAATAATAATAATATTGTTGGTATTTGATAAGTGCTTACTCTGTGCCAAGCACTGTTCTAAGTGCTGGGGTAGATACACAGTAATCAGATTGTCCCTTGTGGGGCTCACAGTCTTCCTCCCCATTTTACAGATGAGTCAGCTGAAGCCCAGAGAAGTGAAGTGACTTGCCCAAGGTCACACAGCTGACAAGTGGCGGAGCCAGGATTAGAACCCACGACATCTGGCTCCCCAGCCCGGGCTCTTTCCACTGAGCCTCGCTGCTTGTCTGTTTATTCATTCTGTCAATCGTATTTATTGAGAGCTTGCTGTGCGCAGAGCACTGTTCTAAGCACTGGGAAGGTTCTCAGTGTAACTGTTGGTCGACGCGTCCCCTGCCCACAGCGAACTTGCAGTCTACTGGGAGAGACAGGCTTCGGGGAGCGGGGGGGCTTAGTACAGAGGGATGGAGCTTGGGGAGGTTGTGAATTCTTATTATTATGGTATTTGTTAAACATTTACTATGTGCCAAGCACTGGTCTAAACGCTGGGGTAGATACAAGGTGATCAGGTTGTCCCGCAGGGGGCTCAGAGTCTTAATCCCCATTTTAATAATAACAGTAATAATAATGATGGCATTTATTAAGCACCTACTATGTGTCAAGAACAGTTCTAAGCGCTGGGGAGGGTAGAAGGTGAACAGGTTGTCTCGGGGGGGGCTCACAGTCTTAATCCCCATTTTCGTAATAATAATGATGGCATTAAGCGCTTACTATGCGCAAAGCACTGTTCTAAGCGCCGGGGAGGATACAAGGTAAGCACTGTTATAAGCACTGGGGTAGATACAAGGTAATCAGGTTGTCCCATGGGGGCTCACAGTCTTAATCCCCATTTTAATAATAACAATAATGATGGCATTTATTAAGTGTTTACTATGTGCCAAGCATTTTTCTAAGCGCTGGGGAGGATACAAGGTGATCAGGATGTCCCACGTGGGGTTCACAGTCCTAATCTTCATTTTACATATGAGGGAACTGAGGCCCAGAGAAGGGAAGTGACTTGCCCAAGGTCACACAGCAGACAAGTGGCAGAGCCGGTATAATAATAATAATAATAATGATAGCACTAAGTGCTTACTATGTGCAGTGCACTGTTCTAAGCGCTGGGGAGGTAACAAGGTGATCAGGTTGTCCTACGTGGGGTTCACAGTCCTAATCCTCATTTTACAGATGAGGGAACTGAGGCCCAGAGAAGGGAAGTGACTTGCCCAAGGTCACACAGCAGACAAGTGGCAGAGCAGGTATAATAATGGCACTTAAGTGCTTACTATGTGCAATGCACTGTTATAAGCACTGGGGAGGTAACAAGGTGATCAGGTTGTCCCATGGAGGGCTCCGGTAACAAGGTGATCGGGTTGTCCCTCGTGGGGCTCCCAGTCTTCATCCCCATTTTACAGATGAGGTAACCGAGGCACAGAGAAGTGAAGTGACTTGCCCAAGGTCACACAGCTGACAATTGGCGGAGCTAGGATTAGAACCCAAGACCTCTGACTCCCAAGCCTGACTCTTGCCACTAGGCCACGCTGCGAATGAGGTGCAGAAAGAGCAGCAGGGACCCTCAGTGGGAAATACATGTCTCGTGCCCGGCCGGGGTCAAACAGGTGGCTATTAGGTGGACGCTGGAGGGAGGGGCAAGATGGAGAGAAGATGCCCCCCGGGGAACCAAGAGTGAGGGAGAACAGCTGATGCCCCCACCCCTCCCAGTTACACCGAGAAATCGGATTTCCTTTGGCCAGGGGCAGTGATGGAGATGGGGAAGCGTTGGCTTTGCGCCCTGTCATCATCATCAGTCGTATTTATTGAGCGCTTACGACGCCCTGTCGTTCCGCAAGACCCTGGCATTGGCCACAGGACCACCCCCAGGGTTGAGCCTTGGATGGATGAACTGGAAGAAAGAGGGGTGGTCAGAGGTGGGGAGGTTTCGGGGCGCTAGCCGCCCCTTGGCCTTGAACATAAAGGGAAGAGGACTTTCATTCTGGGCAGAGCAGATCAAATTAAACTGACCCGGAGGCCCGGGGAATCCCCTGGGCCTCCTCAGGCCTCAAAGGTGGGTTAGCAATCAAGCAATCATGTTTATTTGTCTTCTGGACTGTGAGCCCATTGAGGGCAGGGATTGTCTCTGTTGCTACTTTCCAAGCTACTTTTTCCAAAAAGAAAAAGTACAGTGCTCTGCACACAGTAAGTGCTCAATAAATATGACTGAATTGAGCGCTTATTGGGTGCAGAGCACTGTTTGGAGCACTCGGGCGAGTCCGATGAGACAGAGCTGGTAGGCACTTTCCCTGCCCACGAGGAGTCAGAGGACCTGGGTTCTGATCCTGCCTCTTGCCACTTGTCTGCTGTGTGACCGGGGGCAAGTCACTCCACTTCTGTGGGCCTCACTCAGGTCCCTCAACTGTTAAATGGGGATTAAGACTGTGAGTCCCTTGTGGGACAGGGACTGTGCCCAACCTGATTAGCTTTTATCAATCAATCAATCGTATTTATTGAGCGCTTACTGTGTGCAGAGCACTGTACTAAGCGCTTGGGAAGTCCAAGTTGGCAACATATGGAGACAGTCCCTACCCAACAGTGGGCTCACAGTCTAAAACGGGGAGACAGAGAACAAAACAAAACACATTAACAAAATAAAATAAATAGAACAGATATGTACAAGTAAAATAAATAAATAAATAGAGTAATAAATATGTACAAACATATAAGCATTATCTACCCCAGCACATAGTACAGTGCCTGGCACAGAGCAAGCCCATAACAAATACCTTATCATCATCATCATCA
This sequence comes from Tachyglossus aculeatus, assembly GCF_015852505.1. NCBI lineage: Eukaryota > Metazoa > Chordata > Mammalia > Monotremata > Tachyglossidae > Tachyglossus > Tachyglossus aculeatus. The sequence goes on along the minus strand of NC_052087.1, from coordinate 51,797,371 downwards.
GTCGTATTTATTGAGCGCTTACTATGTGCAGAGCACTGTACCAAGCGCTTGGGAAATACAAATTGGCAACAAATAGAGACAGTCCCTACCCGACAGTGGGCTCACAGTCTAAAAGGGGGAGACAGAGAACAAAACCAAACATACTAACAAAATCAAATAAATAGAATAGATATGTACAAATAAAATAAATAAATAAATAGAGTAAAAAATGTGTACGAACATATATACAGGTGCTGTGGGGAAGGGAAGGAGGTAAGATGGGGGGAAAAAGTAAAACAGAGCTGACTGTCTCAAGGGCAAAATAGGCATTAATATAAATGAATAAATTACCATTATGGACATAAGTGCCGTAGGGCAGAGGGAGGGGTGAATAAAGGTTGCAAATCCAAATGCCAGTGGTCTTGGGTGGGCTTAACATTCACCCGGTTGGCTAGTGTGGCCCATCAGGAAGGGGGTGGGCTTGTAGTCACTGTCTTGGGCCTGGGGGTTGGAGGGCACAGTAAATGGGCAGGCTGGGCTGGGGGCCAAAGGCAAAAGGGGCTTTGTTGCCCCTGGCCATTTAGCGGTTTTCCCCAGTGTGGGAAAGGCAGCCCGATTTGAGAATTCCGGTCGAAGACCCGGAGGACTCTGAAAAAGGTCTCCATCGCACTGACCGTTGGGGCTCCTTTCAAACAGCGGTATTTATTGAGCTCTTACCAAGCGCTCAATAAATACGATTGAGTGAATGACTCCCCCTCCTCCCCATCCCCCCCGCCGTACCTCCTTCCCCTCCCCACAGCACCTGCATATATGTTTGTACGGATTTATTTCTCCATTTATTTATTTTATTTGTACACGTTTATTCTATTTATTTTGTTACTTTGTTTTGTTGTCTGTCTCCCCCCTCTAGACTGTGAGCCCACTGTTGGGTAGGGACCGTCCCTATATGTTGCCAACTTGGACTTCCCAAGCGCTTAGTCCAGTGCTGTGCGCACAGTAAGCGCTCAATAAATACGATTGAATGAATGTGCAGAGCACTATACTAAATGCCTGCAAGAGGACGGGTACAACAGCAGGTGGACATGTTTCCTGCCCACAACGAGCTGGTCTTTTTTTGTGTCGTCCCCCCGCTCCCCTTCTTGCAGACCCTCTTTCACTGTACCCCATCTCTGGTCTCCCCGAACTGCCCACCTCTTCTGTGCCCCCTGTAGAAGCCACCCTCCTTGGCTCGGAGTTGGCATTGTTGCTGCCGCCGTACCCATCCTCCTGACGTGAACATTCACTCTCCTGCCCAGGGCACCCCATGGCGGGGTGCTGATCACCTACCAGCGCTTAGAACAGTGCTTTGCACATAGTAAGCGCTTAATAAATGCCATTATTATTATTACCAGCCCCGGGGAGGAGGCTTCCTGGGGATTTTCTGTGACCAGGCTGAGATGGCCCCAGGGTGGGGGGGTTCCCCAGGACACCCCCGCCCCCAAGGCCCTGGGACTGTGAGGGGGCCTGGAGACCTGTATATATGTATGTATACACCTGTATATATGTATATATGTTTGTACATATTTATTACTCTATTTATTTATTTATTTTGCTTGTACATATCTATTCTATTTATTTTATTTTGTTAGTATGTTTGGTTTTGTCTCCCCCTTTTAGACTGTGAGCCCACTATTGGGTAGGGACTGTCTCTATATATTGCCAGTTTGTACTTCCCAAGCGCTTAGTACAGTGCTCTGCACACAGTAAGTGCTCAATAAATTTTATTTTATTTTATTTATTTTATTTTATTTTATTTTATTTTATTTTATTTTATTTTGTTGGTATGTTTGGTTTTGTCCTCTGTGTTCCCCTTTTAGACTGTGAGCCCACTGTTGGGTAGGGACTGTCTCTATATGTTGCCAATTTGTACTTCCCAAGCACTTAGTACAGTGCTCTGCACATAGTAAGTGCTCAATAAATACAATTGATTGATTAGTACAGTGCTCTGCACACAGTAAGAGCTCAATAAATTTTATTTTTTTTACTTTATTTTATTTTATTTTATTTTGTTAGTATGTTTGGTTTTGTTCTCTGTCTCCCCCTTTTAGACTGTGAGCCCACTGTTGGGTAGGGACTGTCTCTATATGTTGCCAATTTGTACTTCCCAAGCGCTTAGTACAGTGCTCTGCACATAGTAAGAGCTCAATAAATACGATTGATGATGATGATGATCGAGACCCAGCCCGGCCGATGCGGAGAAAGGCAGTGCCGTTTGACGGGCCAGAGCTCACTGAGGGAAGTCAATCAATCAGTGGCATTTATTGAGCGCCTACTGTGTGCAGAGCACTGTACTAAGCGCTTAGGAGAGTACAGTTTAACAGTTGGGAGATGTGTTCCCTGCCCACAAGGAGCATGTAGTCTAGAGAAGCAGCGTGGCTCAGTGGAAAGAGCACGGGCTTTGGAGTCAGAGGTCAAGGGTTCAAATCCCGGCTCCGCCAGCTGTCAGCTGTGTGACTTTGGGCACGTCACTTCACTTCTCTGTGCCTCAGTGACCTCATCTGTAAAATGGGGATTAAAGCTGTGAACCTCCCCCGCCACCGTGGGACAACCTGATCACTTTGTATCCCCCCCAGCGCTTAGAACAGTGCTTTGCACATCGTAAGCGCTTAACAAATGCCATCATTATTATTATTAGAAGGGGAGACGGATATTAAGGTAAATGATGGGTAGGGGCATAAGTAAAATGGGGATTCAATACCTGTTCCCCTGGCATAGTGGGTAGAGCACAGACCTGGGAATCACAAGGTCATTAGCTCTAATCCCGGCTCTGCCACCTGTCTGCTGTGTGACCTTGGGGAAGTCACTTCACTTCTCTGGGCCTCAGTTTGAGACTGTGAGCCCCACTTGGGATGGGAACTTTCCAACCTAATTTGCTTGTATCCACCCCAGCACTTAGTACAATGCCTGGCACATAGTAGGCGCTTAACGAATGTCATAATCATTATTTAGATTGTCAGCCCTATGCGGGACAGGGACCGTGTCTGATCTGATTATTTTGTGTCTTCTCCAGTGCTTAGAACAGTGCTTGACACATATAAAGAGCTTAACAAATTCCATGATTGTTATTAGAGAAGCAGCGTGGCTCGATGGAAAGAGCACGGGCTTCGGAGGCAGAGGTCATCATCATCATCATCAATCGTATTTATTGAGCACTTACTATGTGCAGAGCACTGTACTAAGCGCTTGGGAAGTACAAATTGGCAACATATAGAGACAGTCCCTACCCAACAGTGGGCTCACAGTCTGAAAGGGGGAGACAGAGAACAAAACCAAACATACCAACAAAATAAAATAGAATAGATATGTACAAGTAAAATAAATAGAGTAAAAAATATGTACAAACATATATACATATATACAGGTGCTGTGGGGAAGGGAAGGAGGTAAGATGGGGGAGATGGAGAGGTCTTGGGTTCAAATCCCGGCTCCGCCAATTGTCAGCTGTGTGACTTTGGGCAAAGCACTTAACTTCTCTGTGCCTCAGTGACCTCATCTGTAAAATGGGGATTAAGACCGTGAGTCCCCCCCGTGGGACAACCTGATCACCTTGTAACCTCCCCAGCGCTTAGAACAGTGCTTTGCACATAGTAAGTGCTTAATAAATGCCATTATTATTATTCCTGTTATGTGGTGTGGGGTCAGGGAGGGGTGAATAAAGGATGCAAATCTAAGTGCAAGGGCAGTGCAGAAGGGAGTAGGATAAGAGGAAATGAGCGCTTGCTTGGGGGAAGGCCTCTTGGAGGAGGGGTGCTTTTAATAAGGCTTTGGAGGTGGGGAGAGTGAAGTCGGTTCAGCTCCTGCCCTGCTTTCCTTTGGCCCTGGGGAGAGAATGTTTCCTTTGACGGCTGGGAGGCAGGACTCCTGGCTTCTGCCCTTGGCCCTCCTTCTTCCTGCGAGGGTGTGTGGGCCCTGCCCCTTCGACAGAAGGATCCTGAGGACCCCGGGAGGCGGAGTTTTCTCCTCTCCACATCCAGGCAGCTGGGGACCTGGGTTAGAGGACGGGGTGCTGGGGTTTGGGTGGAGTGGCCAGTTTTAAACACACCCGCCCATGGAGAACCATGTTCTGGAGGATTAGTGAGTGTCTCTTTGTGGGCTACTCAGGGCCCCGCCCTGTGGCCCTCCTCTTTGCCACGATGCCACTTTCCTTGCCCTCACCCACAGCCGCCCCCCACCTTCCTGCCCTCGGACTACGGATCCCGTCGCCCGCACTCGTCGTCCACTTGCGGCCCGGTGGCCAGCGTTCCCCTCTGGGGTCAGGGACGGGGTCCGCTTCCTCTCGGCGCCCGCCCCCGGCCCAATCTCGCCTTGGATGACTGTGATAACCGCTCATCCAATTAGCCTCAGCATCACCAGGCCCACGTCCTCGCTGGGGCGCGGGCACAGGTGGCAAGGGGTGAGGGGCGGGCTCCGAGGTGGAAGCCACGCGGGGACCAGGCGGATCCCCACTGCATCTGTTCACGACCAGGACCCCCCGTGGGCCCGGCCAGTAGCCGGCAGGGATCTGGGCCAAGCCGGGTCCGTTGGGGGCCGGGGTGGTGCCGCCCCTGAGCTCCCGTGCCCCCTGTGGACCCCCAGGCTCGGCGAGCAGTACTATAAGGACGCCATGGAGCAATGCCACAACTACAACGCCCGCCTGTGCGCCGAGCGGAGTGTCCGCCTGCCCTTTCTGGACTCGCAGACTGGCGTCGCCCAGAGCAACTGCTACATCTGGATGGAGAAGAGGCACCGTGGCCCCGGTGAGCTCCCGGTGGGCGGGCGGACGGACCGACGGGTGGGGGTGAGCTGGCGGGGAAGCCCGGGTTCTAGCCCTCAGTTTCTCCTTCTACAGGCCTGGCTTCTGGGCAGCTCTACTCCTACCCGGCGCGGCGCTGGAGGAAAAAGCGGCGGGCCCACCCCCCAGAGGACCCCCGGCTCTCCTTCCCAGCCATCAAACCCGGTAAGATTCATTCATTCAATCGTACTTATTGAGCGCAGAGCGCTGTACTAAGCGCTTGGGAAGTACAAGTTGGCAACATCTAAAGACGGTCCCTACCCAACAGTGGGCTCACAGTCTAGAAGGGGGAGACAGAGAACAAAACAAATCATATTAACAGAATAAAATAAATAGAACAGGGACCATGAGGCTGCCGGGGCCGTCGGGGTCTGGGAGCCTTGGGGGCGCCGGCAGGTGTGGGCAGGGGGGTTCCCACCGTTGCCGCACCTCCCCCCGCTCCACCAAGCACGGGGCAGGCTTGGGGCGGCTGGACCGGGCGGACCCCCTGACCTCCCCTCCCCTCCTCTCCCAGACACGGACCAGACCCTGAAGAAGGAGGGGCTGATCTCTCAGGACGGCAGCAGCCTGGAGGCCTTGTTGCGCACCGACCCCCTGGAGAAGCGGGGGGTCCCCGATCCCCGGGGGGCGGACGACGACAGCCTCGGCGAGTTCCCCGTCACCAACAGCCGCGCACGCAAGGTGGGGCCCGGGGCCCCTCCCTCCATCCTCCCCCTCAGCGCGGGTGGTCTTAGGCGAACCCTCCCGCTGCCGCCACGCGGACCCCGACTCCTCCCTCTGGGAGACTGGGAGAGGCCTCATGGACCCCCGAGGTCCAGCCCGCGACAGGGGGCCGGGACCCCTGCAGCCGCAGGAGTGTGGGATGAGGTCGGGGCTGGCCCTGGTGGGGCGATGACCCCAGCCTCGCCCTGCCCCCCTCCCTTACCTGCTTCTCCCCCTCCCCACCAGAGGATCCTGGAGCCCGATGACTTCCTGGACGATCTGGATGATGAGGACTACGAGGAGGACACCCCCAAACGCCGGGGCAAGGGCAAAGCCAAGGTGGGGGCGGGGTGAGGTGTCCCAAGGCCGGGCGATAGTGGGTAGCAGCCGGGCAGGTCATAATAACCGTAGTCATTATGGCATTTGTTAAATGCTGCTCCGTGCTGAGCACTGTACAAAGTACTGCGATAATAATAATGATGATGATGGCATTTATTAAGGGCTTACTATGTGCCAAGCACTGGGGAGGTTACAAGGTGATCAGCTTGTCCCACGGGGGGCTCACCGTCTTCATCCCCGTTTTACAGATAAGGGAACTGAGGCCCAGTGAAGTGACTTGCCCAAAGTCAATCAGTCATTCAGTTGTATTTATTGAGCGCTTACTGTGTGCAGAGCACTGTACTAAGCGCGTAAGTCACACAGCTGACAATTGGCGGAGCCAGGATTTGAACCCACGACCTCTGACTCCAAAGCCCATGCTCTTTCCACTGAGCCATGCTGCTTCTCCTGATAGATACAAGATCACCAGTCAGCCGGTTGTATTTATTGAGCGCTTACTCTGTGAAGAGTAAGCCTTACTAAGTGGCCTTAGTTACGTTGCCAACTTGTACTTCCCAAGCGCTTAGTACAGTGCTCTGCACACAGTAAGCGCTTAATAAATACGATTGATTGAAGAGCACTGTACTGAGCACTTGGGAGAGGAAAATAGAACAGTGTAATAGACGCACTCCCTGCCAAGTTGGACACGTTCCCTGACCCACCGGAGGCTCCCAAATTTAAGTAGGAGGGGAGGACAAGGTATCGAACCCCCACTTTCCAGATGAGGAAACTGAGGCACGGAGAAGTTAAGTGACTTGCCCCAGGTCACCCAGCAGGCAAGTTGAGGAGCTGGAATTAGAACCCAGGTCCTCCGACTCCCGGGCCCAGACTATCCGTTGGGCCGTGCTGCCTCCGGCCAGGGCTTCTGGCTTCCCAGGCTCCTCGGGGGCCCGGCTGCCCTTCCCTTGCCCCTCAGCCCCGAATTCCTGGGAGGAAGAGGGGGACGCCGCTACGCCATGGGCCCACAAACGCTACAGCCCCCTCAGCCCCGACTCCCCCGCGTCACCCTTGGCCCTCGGAGCAAGGGCGACTCTGGGGTGGGACCACCCATCAATCAATCAGTCATATTTATTGAGCGCTTACTGTGTGCAGAGCGCTTACTGTGTGCAGAGCACTGTACTAAGCACCTCACCAGTGCCCGGGGGTGAGGGTTGCCTCTCTGTACCGGCCCCAGGGCAAAGGCGTGGGCAGCGCCCGCAAGAAGCTGGACGCTTCCATCCTGGAGGACCGGGATAAGCCCTACGCCTGTGACAGTGAGTCGGGGGGTAGAGGGTGGTGGGGAGTGGGGGGCCCCCAGCCCGGCCCCAGCTCCTTCCCCGGGGGGCGGGGAGGGAGAGAGGTCCGTCTCCCCTTAATCTGCATCCAGCACACCCTGCCCGGTCCACGGTGCCCCCGCCGACGGCGTCCGCCTGGGGGGGGGGGGGGGGGGGGGGGGGGGGGGAGGGCTTGAGGCGGGGGGCAAAGGGGGTGGGGGGCTTTTGACCCAGGAGCCCTCCCACAGCAGCCCTGCTGAGCACCTGCACCGGGCCTGGCGGTGAAGGTGTGGCCTTAGCGCCTCTGCCTCACTTCCTCTCCGTCTGTCTGTCCTTCTCCTCCTCCCCCTCTCTCTGCTGTTCCTCCTCTTCTTCCTCCTCCACCTCCCCCCGCCCCGGGGGTGGGGGGCTGCTCTCTCCCACCCTGTCCGTCGCTCCCTGCGGCCGTCCGGGCCTCTCTCTCACGACTCTTCTTTCTGTCTTTCAGATAGTTTCAAACAAAAGCAAACCTCGAAAGCACCCCCGAGAGGTAGCCGCCCTCTCTCGGCTCTGAGCCCTTTGTGTTCCCCTCGCCCCCGTCCCCTTCCCCGTGGCGTGGCACCTCCACCTCTCCGCTGTCCCTTCTCCAGATGGCCCCGTGGCCTCCTTTGTCCCGAGGCTCTGCTTGCATCTGGCCGCCGGCCCCGAGCTGGGGAGACAGTGGGGCGCCGCTCTTCCCCACCCCAGTCTCCTCCTCCTCCTCCTCTGCCTTTCCCCTCACTCCTCTCCCCTCTCTCTCCTTCCTCCTGCTGCTGCTCAGGGTCACTGGATACTTTGGGGCAAAGGGGAGGTCTGCTCTGGGGGTGGGGGAGCCCAGGAGAAAGTAGGTGAAGATGTTGGCTTGTGGCCCAGCTGGCATGGCCCCCCCTGCAGTGGTCGAGGGGCGACCGAGAATCCCAGTTGGGGACGATGTGGTGCCCGTCGCTGTGCCCACCGCCGGGATTGCCCTCCCCGTCCTCCTGGCTCCCGGGCACACGGCGGGCAGGCGCCCTTTCCGGCCCTCCTGCCCACCTTCCATCAGCCACCTGCTCCCCGAGGGCCCCCGCCGCACGGCCACCCTCTCCTGCCAGCCTCACCCCCACCCTTCAGCTCTGGGGGTTGCGGCCGCCCCCGTACCACCCCAAGGTGCTTCCTTCCCACCTGCTAGGCCGCGCTCACCAGGCACCATTCCCCTTCCTCCTCCCCCCAGTCCTCTTCCAGCTTCGATGTCCCCCAACCCCTGCTGAGGTGGGCCGGGGCCCAGGCTGCGCAGAAGCCCACCCGGGAGGGGCCGTGGGGTCCCCCGGGGTGGAAAGAGGCCCGCAGCGGTGCCCATTCTGTGGGCAGCCTTGAGACTCGGCGCCCACGGGCGGGAGTGCCCCCTGGCTAAGCCCCAGGGGTTGGGGGGTACGGGAGTGGGCACCGGGCTCTGACGCCCCTCTCCGTGCCCCCCTCCCTGTCCCCTGCCCCGTGCAGTCTGCGGGAAGCGCTACAAGAACCGTCCTGGGCTCAGCTACCACTATGCCCACTCCCATTTGGCGGAGGAGGAGGGCGAGGACAAGGAGGACTCGCAGCCGCCCACCCCCGTCTCCCAGCGGTCTGAGGAGCAGAAGTGTAAGAAAACACCCCCCACCCCCCACGGCCTTAGACAATTCTCCCTCCTTCCTCTCCCTTCCTCCCTCCTTCTTCCTTTCCCCTCCTTCCCCACTTAGAGTTCTTCTTTCACAATCACGGGCTTCTTCTGCCTATCAGTCAATTAATGGAACTTATTGAGCATTTAGTGTGTGCAGAGCCTTGGACTGAGCTCTTGCTAGAGTCCGATATAACGGAGTCGGTAGATGGGAGACGAACATTAAATCAGTGACGGGTCTGGAACTAAGGGCCTGGGGGCTGAGGACGGGGTGGATATCAAGTGCCTCAAGGAGACAGGTTCGACTGCCTGGGCGATACAGAAGGGAGGAGGAGTCGGGAAAAAGAGGGTTTGATTGGGGAAGGCCTCTTGGAGAAGTTGTGCCCTCAGTAAGGCTCTGAAGGCGGGAAGAGCTGTGGTCTGTCGGCTATGGAACGGGGAGGATGTGGAAAAGGGGTCGGCGGGGAGCTAGACGAGACGGGATCGCGGCGAGCAGGCCGGCACCGGAGGAGCGGAGCGTGCGGGTGGGCTGACGGGCCGGCCGGCTCCAGGATGGCGCGGGGGTCCCTGCGACGCGGGACCCCCTGCCTTCCTCCTCCTCCCCCTCCCGCAGCCAAGAAGGGTCCCGACGGACTGGCCCTGCCCAACAACTACTGCGACTTCTGCCTGGGGGACTCCAAGATCAACAAGAAGACGGGGCAGCCCGAGGAGCTGGTGTCCTGCTCTGACTGCGGCCGCTCGGGTGGGTGCCGTGCCCGGGTGGGTGCCCCCGGGGGCCCGGGGTGCCTGCCCGTCTGCCCGGCCTCCTCCCCCTCCGGGGCCCGGTGGGTGAGCGGCTTCCCCTTGTGTCCCCCGCCGCGGCCGCAGGACACCCCTCCTGCCTGCAGTTCACCCCGGTGATGATGGCGGCCGTGAAGACCTACCGCTGGCAGTGTATCGAGTGCAAGTGCTGCAACATCTGTGGCACCTCCGAGAACGACGTGAGAACCCTTCCACCCCCACTCGTTCTGTGCCCACCCGGGAGGGCAGGGGGAGGGGGTTCCTCTGTGCCCGCAGCGGGTGGGACCCTGGTCTGCCCCTAGTCTGCCCGTCCAGGGGCTTTGTAAAATAATAATAATGACGTTGGCATTTATTAAGCACTTACTATGTGCAAAGCACTGTTCTAAGCACTGGGGAGGCTACAAGGTGATCAGGTTGTCCCGCAGGGGGCTAACACTCAATCCCCATTTTACAGATGAGGGAACTGAGGCACAGAGAAGTTAAGTGACTTTGCCCAGAGTCACACAGCTGACATTCGGCAGAGCCAGAATTTGAACCCATGACCACTGATTCCAAAGCCCGTGCTCTTTCCACTGAGCCACAAGAGAGAGAGTCAGTTGTATTGGTTCTTACTGTGTGCAGAACACTGTATTAAGCGCTTGGGAGAGAACAATGGAGCAATAAACAGACACATTCCCTGCCCACAATGGGCTGATGGTTTAGATGGGGTGATAGGCATGACCAGAAACCAGTCAATGACAGATAACGGGTATAAGTGGTGTGGGGCTAGGAGAGAGGATGAATAAAGGGAGCGAGTCAGGGTGACACAGAAGGGAGTGGGAGAAGAGAGAGGCGCAAGCCTGCCCTCGGGGGGTTTCGGGGGCCGGGGCGGCAGTGGGCACGTAGCTAGATGGAGGGTGGGAAGGAAAAGGCCAAGGCGCCCAGGGCAGGGGGCAGATGGATTGGGTGGGGATGCCCAGGGAGCTGGCTGGACTGGGGGATGTGATCTGGGATGGTTGCCTGGAGGAGGTAGGTCTGTAGGAAGGCTTGGGTGGGGGGCGGGGGAAACGGGCCAGCAGGATCGGAGACGTGGCTGGTCCAGAGTGGGAGAAGGGGAAGGGGGCCGTTCACCGCTCCCCGTTGGCTTCTGAGGAGAGGAGGGGGTAGGAGCCCAACCAAGGCACGTTAATCATCCAAAATCCCCCCCCGCCCCGCTCTCCCACCCCCCTCTGCCTAGGACCAGCTGCTCTTCTGTGACGATTGTGATCGTGGCTATCACATGTATTGCCTCACCCCGCCCATGTCCGAGCCGCCCGAGGGTGAGTGGGGTCGGCGGGGTGGAACGGGAGGAGGGCCGGGGGAGTCCGACTCCGGAGGCGTGGACGGGCCAGCCGAGCCGCACCGCGCCCACCGGGCCCGAGGAGGGGTCTCGGCGCTCCGGGCGTCGGGATGAGAGGGTCGTGGGTGGGAGAGTCCTTTCCGGGCACTACGTCTCCTCACCCATCTCTCCCCTCCAACTGGGTGGGGCCCCTGGATGGAAAGCAAGGGTAGGCAGAGCCGGGTTTGCAGTCGGCGTCGTCGTCCTCCGCGCCCTCCCCTCGTCCCCGGAGAGGGTCCCGTTTGGTGCCCCGAAGGGAGGGGTGGCCGCCCGAGTCGCTTCCTTCCCCGGCCCCCAAGATGGACAGCGGAAACGGCGTTGGGAGGGAGGGAGGGAGGGAGCCCAGCCGACCTGTGGCCGCCCCGGGTTGCAACTCTGATGGTTCCCAGTGTGCTCTGGGGATCGGGTTCCTTCCCTCCTGCCCAAGGAAAGCCAGCAGGGCAGGGGTGTCCTCTGTGGGGAGGGGCCTCCGGGGGTCCTGTCAGACCAAAGTTTGGCGATGGGGTGGGGGGGGGAAGGGGCAGGGGCACGGCTCCACCCTGATGGCGCCCGCCCACAGGGAGCTGGAGCTGCCACCTGTGTCTGGACTTGCTGAAGGAGAAGGCCTCCATCTACCAGAACCAGAACTCCTCCTGATGGGCCCGCAGCCCCCACACAAACAGGCTCTGTCTCCCCCCACCCCCTCCTCCTCTTCCTCCTCTCCTTCCCACCCCCAACCCTCTCCTCACCCCCTAACCGCCCCTTTCCCAGGCCCCAGGGAGCCTCGGGAGGGGAGCGGCCCCTCCCCGGGTCGGAGGGCGGGCGGAGTCCGTGCCCGTCCCCTGGGGGAGGGAGCCAAGCCCCCCTCCGCTCCTCCCCGCTTCCTCCAAAGTGCATTCACTCTGCCTGCCTTGGGTCCAGCCCGGCTCCCCCGTGTCCCTGCCGGGCCCCGGGGAGGGGTTGCCGGCTGTCACCCAGCGCTGCCCACTGGGACGCCCAGAACGGCCTCCGGAGCCGGGGAACCTCCGCGTTCCCAGCCCCCACTGCCCGTTGTGGGAATGGCCCCGGGCCCCTGGGGTCCCCCCGGCCCCCACTCCACCCCGCACCTCACCCTCCCCGTCCGGACCCGGTACCCAAGCGGCCGGGGGCAGCCGTCGTCCCGTCCCCCCCCCGGCCCCGCCCACTGTGCCCAGCACGAGGGAGCGCGGCGCCCGCCGCTGCCCGTCCCCTCCCGCCTGGTTCCCCCGGCCAAGTCCCCGCTCTCTGCCCCCCCAGCCCGTCCTCCTCCCTTCCCCCCCTCTCTGGCAGGGGGTGGGGGGCGGTCCCGGCTGGAGCCGCAGCCCCGGGGTGACCTGGGATAATGTGCCTGTTTTATAACTACTTCGAGCCTACCTCCAGAATCCAGAATCCCCTCACCCGGCCCCGGGGGTGGCCCCGGCCCCCGGCCCCCTCTCCCCCCGCGCACGCTCGCTAGCAGCTGGTAAGGCCTCGACGCCCCGGCCCCCTCCGCCCGGCCCCTGGCGGCGCCCCTCCCGTCTCACCCCCGCCCCGGGATGTGCCGCTTCTCACCGTCGCTTTGGAGTCGAGGTTTTGTGTTTTGTTTTTTTTTCGTTTTTTTGTTGTTTCCTGTATCCCAGACATTAGTACAATAAACATTTTTACACAGAGGCGGCCTGGCCCGGCTGCGTCAGCTCCATCTGTGGCTACCTCGCCCCTGGGCTCCTCCACCGAGGACCCGGGACCACCCTGCCGGGCTGCCCCCACCAACCTGGGGGGTGTCAGGCCCAAGAGCAGAAACGGGTACAATTTATCAGCCCACACTCTCCCGCCACACAAGCCCAACCTTTCTGATCCGCCGGAAATCTCTCCTGGCAGCAAGGCCGAGGCTTTCTTAGACCCCAGGGGTCAGGGGAAGCAACGTGGCTCAGTGGAAAGAGCCCCGGCTTGGGGGTCACAGGTCATGGCTCCTAATCCCGGCTCCGCCGCTTGTCAGCTGTGTAACTTCGGGCAAGTCCCTTCACCTCTCCGTGCCTCAGTGACCTCACCTGTAAAGTGGGGATTAAGATTGTGAGCCCCACATAGGACAACCTGGTCACCTTGCGTCCTCCCCGGCGCTTAGAGCAGTGCTTTGCACATAGTAAGCGCTTAACAAATACCAAAATTATTATTCTCTAAAGACTCTGATTGCGTCCCCCTCCCACCCACCCCATCCTGCAAGAAGGATGGGCCTAGGTGAGAAGCAGTGGAAAGAGCATGGGCCTGAGAACCAGACCTGGGTTCTAATTCCAGCTCTGCTACTTGTCTGCCATGTGATCTTGGGCGAGACACTTCATTTCATCATCATCATCATCAGTCGTATTTATTGAGCGCTTACTATGTGCAGAGCACTGTACTAAGCGCTTGGGAAGTACAAATTGGCAACATATAGGGACAGTCCCTACCCAACAGTGGGCTCACAGTCTAAAAGGGGGAGACAGAGAACAAAACCAAACATACTAACAAAATAAAATATATAGAATAGATATGTACAAATAAATAGAGTAAAAAAAATATGTACAAACATATATACATATATACAGGTGCTGTGGGGAAGGGAGGGAGGTAAGATGGGGGGATGGAGACGGGGACGAGGGGGAGAGGAAGGAAGGGGCTCAGTCTGGGAAGGCCTCCTGGAGGAGGTGAGCTCTCAGCAGGGCCTTGAGGGAAGGAAGAGAGCGAGCTTGGCGGATGGGCAGAGGGAGGGCATTCCAACCCATTCCATTCCAATCCATATATATATGGATTGAAGAGGCACATTTCCCTGTGCCTCAGTTCCTTCAGCTGTAAAATGGGGGTTAGGATTCTGAGCCCCATGGGGGACATGGATTGGGTCCAACCTGATTGTCTTGTATCTACCCCAGTGCTCAGTACAGTGCCTGACACACAGTAAGGGCTTAACAGTTACCATTTCTCCTTTTTTTTTTTTTTTTTTTTTTTAAGCATTTTCCTAGGAATGGCGGGGAAGGGGCAGGTTTGCCCACTAAGGCTGCTTGGGATGAGAAGCAGCGTGGCTCAGCGGAAAGAGCACGGGCTTTGGAGTCAGAGGTCATGGGTTCAAATCCCAGCTCTGCCATTTGTCAGCTGTGTGACTTTGGGCAAGTCAGTTAACTTCTCTGGGCCTGTTCCCTCATCTGTAAAATGGGGATTGACTGTTAGCCCCCTGCGGGACAACCTGATCACCTCCCCAGTGCTTAAAACAGTGTTTTGCACATAGTAAGCACTTAATAAATGCCATTATTATTATTATGACAGAGCAGCACAAGCAGGTGCTGGTGAAATTGCATCCAGTCACGGGACCAGCCTCCCAAACTGCCGGTTTCAGGGGTGATGGCAGTTGTTAAGCACTTACTACATGTCAGGCACTGGGCCACTAAGCACTGGGGTCGTACAAGCTTGGACAAAGTCCCAATTCCCACCTGGGCTCACGGTTTTAATCCCCCTTTTACAGATGAGGAAACCGAGGCCCAGAGAAATGCAGCGACTTGCCTAAGGTCCCGGGGAAACCACGAAAATGTCACCACACAACAGAATTACACCTTTTTGTTTTACATCAACCGCGAGGTTAAAGGTGGTTTAACTCCCACCTTTTCCCCAGTTTTATTCTGTCTTCCGAACCAGCACACCAGGGGAGAGCGCGAACGCAGTCCCCCACTACCGCAAATTACGCAGTCGAGTTTCCCGCGTTTGGGGAAATCAGAGCCGGAATTAGAACCCTGATCCTCTGACTCCCAGGCGTGAGTTCTTTCCACTAGGCCACTAGCCGGTTGGTTTGCTAAGGTTTGGCTCCACCCTAATCATCCGAATAATAATTATGGTATTGATTAAGGAGGCCTTCCCGGACTGAGCCCCTTTTTTCCTCTCCCCCTCGTCCCCCTCTCCATCCCCCTGTCTTACCTCCTTCCCTTCCCCACAGCACCTGTATATATGTATATATGGTTGTACATATTTATTACTCTATTTATTTATTTATTTATTTATTTTACTTGTACATTTCTATCCTACTTATTTTATTTTGTTGGTATGTTTGGTTCTGTTCTCTGTCTCCCCCTTTTAATCAATCAATCGTATTTATTGAGCGCTTACTATGTGCAGAGCACTTTTAGACTGTGAGCCCACTGTTGGGTAGGGACTGTCTCTATGTGATGCCAATTTGTACTTCCCAAGCGCTTAGTACAGTGCTCTGCACATAGTAAGCGCTCAATAAATACGATTGATTGATTGATTGATTGATTGATTGACTAAGCATTTACTATGTGCATCAGGACGGACAGTCCCTGCCCCGATGGGGCTCTCACTCCAAGGGGGCGGGAGAACACGCACTGAATCCCCACTTCACAGATGAGGAAACTGAGTGAAGTGACTTGCCCAGGGTCACACAGCAGGACAGCTAGCAGAGCCAGGATTAGAATCATATTTATTGAGTGCTTACTGTGTGCAGAGCACTGTACTAAGCGCTTGGGAGAGTATAAAGCAATATAATAGACACCTTTCCTGCCCACAATTAATTTACAGTCCAGAGGGGGAGATGGACATTGACACAAATAAAGAAATGACAGATATGGATGTAAGTGCCCTGGGGCTGGGAGAGGGGACGAATAACGGGATCAAGTCAGGGCGATGCAGGAAGGAGCGGGAGAAGAGGAAAAGAGGGTGTATCAGGGAAGGCCTCTTGGAGATGTGCCTTCAGTAAGGCTTTGAAGGGGGAGAGTCATTGTCAGATATGAGGAGGGAGGGTAGTCCAGGCCGGAGGCAGGCTATGGGTGAGAAATTGGTGGCAAAACATTCATTCATTCAATTGGATTTATTGAGCGCTTACTGTGTACAGAGCACTGGACTAAGCACTTGGGAAGTACAAGTTGGCAACATATGGAGATGGTCCCTATCCAACAGTGGGCTCACAGTCTAGAAGGGGGAGACAGAGAACAAAACATTAACAAAATAAAATAGAATAGATATGTACAAGTAAAATAAATACATAAATAGTAATAAATACATACACGTATACAGGTGCTGTGGGGAAGGGAAGGAGGTAAGGTGGAGGGGATGGAGAGGGGGAGAGGAAGGAGGGGACTCAGTCTGGGAAGGCCTCCTGGAGGAGGTGAGCTCTCAGTAGGGTCTTAGATAATAATGGCATTTATTAAGCGCTTACAATGAGCAAAGCACTGTTCTAAGCGCTGGGGAGATTACAAGGTGATCAGGTTGTCCCACAGGGGCTCGCAGTCTTAATCCCCATTTTACAGATGAGGTCACTGAAGCCCGGAGAAGTGAAGTGACTTGGCCAGAGTCACACAGCTGACAAGTGGCGGAGCCGGGATTTGAACCCACGACCTCTGACTCCCAAGCCCGGGCTCTTTCCGCTGAGCCACGCTGTGCAGTGAGAAGGTTAGTGTTAGGGGAGCAAAGCGCGTGGGCTGGGTTGTAGTAGATTTCCAGGCCTGGGCTCTGCCCACTTCACTACACCGGCTGACCCAAGCCCGAACTTGAAGAAGAGGAAACGGATCTAAAGTGTGTCCTAAGTAAGACGGTGGCTTCAGCATTTGTACTTCCCAAGCGCTTAGTCCAGTGCTCTGCACACAGTAAGCGCTCACTAAATACGATTGATTGATTGATTGATGCAGACCCCCATGTGTGAAGCGTTACCTCCAGCCCTGGGAGGTTTTGATCTTTGGATCGTTTTGGGGTTTGGGGCAGGGGCTGGCCCCGATCACTCTGCCCTTCCAGCTCTAGGACCCAACGTAAAATAGTAATCTTATTTTTTATGGTATTTGTTAAGCACTTCCTATGTGCCAGCTACTGTATGAAGCACGGGGTAGATACAAACTAAGCATAATCGATGTCCCATATGTGGCTCACAATCTTCATCCCCACCTTATTCATTCAGTCAGTTGTATTTATTGAGCGCTTACTGTGCGCAGAGCACTGTACTAAGCGCTTGGGAAGTACAAGTTGGCAACATATTAGAGACGGTCCCTGCCCAACAGCAGGCTCACAGTCTAGAAGGGGGAGACAATCAATCAATCGTATTTAGTGAGCACTTACTGTGTGCAGAGCACTGTACTAAGCGCTTGGGAAGTACAAGTTGGCAACATATAGAGACGGTCCCTACCCACAGCAGGCTCACAGTCTAGAAGGGGGAGACAATCAATCAATCAATCAATCGTATTTATTGAGCGCTTACTGTGTGCAGAGCACTGTACTAAGCGCTTGGGAAGTACAAGTTGGCAACATATAGAGATGGTCCCTACCCACAGCAGGCTCACAGCCTAGAAGGGGGAGACAGACAACAAAATGAAACATATTAACAAAATAAATATAATAGTAAATATGTACAAGTAAAATAAATAGAGTAATAAATATGTACAAATATTTATATGTATATATATATACAGGTGCTGTGGGGAGGTGAAGGAGGTAAAGCAGGGGGGATGATGGGGGGCACAGAGAAATTAAGTGACTTGCCCAAGACCACACAGCAATCAATCAATCAATCGTATTTATTGAGCGCTTACTATGTGAGAGCACTGTACTAAGCACTTGGGAAGTACAAATTGGCAACACATAGAGACAGTCCCTACCCAACAGTGGGCTCACAGTCTAAAAGGGGGAGACAGAGAACAGAACCAAACATACCAACAAAATAAAATAAATAGGATAGAAATGTACAAGTAAAATAAATAAATAAATAAATAAATAAATAGAGTAATAAATATGTACAACCATATATACATATATACAGGTGCTGTGGGGAAGGGAAGGAGGTAAGATGGGGACAAGATGGTAAGATGGGGACCACAGCAGACAAGTGGTGGAGCTGGGATTAGAACCCAGGTCCTTCTGATTCGCAGGCCCAGTGTCTATCTACTAGGCCACACTGATTCAATCAATCAATCAATCGTATTTAGTGAGCGCTCACTGTGTGCAGAGCACTGTACTAAGCGCTTGGGAAGTCCAAGTTGGCAACATATAGAGACAATCCCTACCCACCAGTGGGCTCACAG
The DNA here is from genome assembly GCF_015852505.1 of Tachyglossus aculeatus. NCBI lineage: Eukaryota > Metazoa > Chordata > Mammalia > Monotremata > Tachyglossidae > Tachyglossus > Tachyglossus aculeatus. Next base: position 51,779,448 of record NC_052087.1, on the reverse strand, counting down.
TCTAAAAGGGGGAGACAGAGAACAAAACCAAACATACTAACAAAATAAAATAAATAGAATAGATATGTACAAGTAAAATAAATTAATAGAGTAATAAATATGTACATACATATATACAGGTGCTGTGGGGAAGGGAAGGAGGTAAGATGAGGGGGATGGAGAGGGGGACGAGGAGGAGAGGAAGGAAGGGGCTCAGTGTGGGAAGGCCTCCTGGAGGAGGTGAGCTCTCAGTAGGGCCTTGAAGGGAGGAAGAGAGCTAGCTTGATTCGACTGTTATTCTTACTAATCGTGGTAGTTCTTACTATGGGCCAAGCCCCATGCTAAGCACTGGGTGATACAAGATGCATAGAACTGGGTCCATCTCCGACAAGCCTCCTAAGTGTGAAAGAGAATAGCTATTCAAACCCCATTGTACAGCTGAGGAAACTGAGGCACAAAAGTTAAGTGACTTGTCCAAAGCTGAACAGCATGCAAGTTGCCAAAAATCCAACTCGTGGACCAGGACGGTCAGCCCCTGCCCCGTGGGGCCTTTGACATGATCCCTCCCCAAACCCGTTTTGGGAAGACTTGGGCGTTGGTGCTGGCAGTCAGTCAAGCAGTCGTATTTATTGAGCGCTTACTGTGTGCAGAGCACTGGACTAAACACTCGGGATAGGCATGCGGCCCGGCTGGATTAGAACCCAGGTCCTTTGAGTCTAAGGCCCAGGCTTTTCCCCTTCCCCCTAACCCTTGGCTACACCCATCATCAATCGTGTTTATTGAGCGCTTACTGTGTGCAGAGCACTGTACTAAGCGCTTGGGAAGTACAAATTGGCAACATATAGAGACAGTCCCTACCCAACAGTGGGCTCACAGTCTAAAACATCTACCCCACCTCCTGAGGCCCCCCCCCCCCCCAAATTTAGGGCCCTGCCCCATGTCCTAACCAGTCCACCCCTCCCCTTTTGGCCCTATCCAACAACCTCCCTAACCCTGCGACCCTGAGGAGCCGCGTGGCTCAGTGGCAAGAGCCCAGGCTTGAGAGTCCGAGGTCATGGGTTCTAATTCCGCCTCCTCCTCTTGTCAGCTATGTGATTTGGGGCAAGTCACTTCTCTGGGCCTCAGTTCCCTCATCTGGAAAAGGGGAACGAAGACTGTGAGCCCCAGGGGGGACAACGTGATCCCCGTGCATCCCCCCCATCATCATCATCATCAATCGTATTTATTGAGCGCTTACTGTGTGCAGAGCACTGTACTAAGCGCTTGGGAAGTACAAATTGGCAACATATACAGTCCCTACCCAACAGTGGGCTCACAGTGCTTCGCACATAGTAAGCACTTAACAAATACCATCAGCATGGTTCAATGGAAAGAGCCCGGACTTGGGAGTCAGAGGTCATGGGTTCTAATCCCCGCTCCACCGATTGTCAGCTGTGTGACTTTGGGCAAGTCACAACTTCTCTGGGCCTCAGTTACCCAACTGTAAAATGGGGATTAATAATAATAATAATGGCATGTTAAGCACTTACTATGTGCAAAGCACTGTTCTAAGCGCTGGGGGGATACAAGGTGATCAGGTTGTCCCACGGGGGGCTCACAGTCTTCATCCCAGACCCAGCCCTGGAGAAACACAGTCCTGCTTTTCGGACGGGAAAAGGAAGGAAGGCTCCACCACTTCGGGGTCTGCAAAAATTGAGCCCCACGTGGGACAACCTGATCACCTTGTATCTACCCCAGTGCTTAGAACAGTGCTTGGCACGTAGTAAGTGCTTAACAAATAATAATAATAATAATAATAGCATTTATTAAGCGCTTACTATGTGCCAAGCACGGTTCTAAGCGCTGGGGAGGTTACAAGGTAATGAGGTTGTCCCACGGGGGGGGGGCTCACAGTCTTCATCCCCATTTTACAGACGAGGGAACTGAGGCCCAGAGAAGTCACACAGCTGACAAGTGGCAGAGCCGGGATTTGAACCCGTGACCTCTGACTCCAAAGCAGTTCAGGAGAGGGCCCAGGAGATTTTGGTCAATCCTGCTTATTAAGCGCTTACTATGCGTCAGGCATTGTATTCTCCCAAGCGCTTAACGAGAAGTGAGAAGCATTGTGGCTCAGCGGAAAGGGCCCAGGTTTTGGAGTCAGAGGTGGTGGGTTCAAATCCTGCCCCCGCCAGTTGTCAGCTGTGTGACTTTGGGCAAGTCACTTCACTTTTCTGGGCCTAGACTGTGAGCCCGTTGTTGGGTAGGGACCGTCTGTCTGTTGCCAACTTGTACTTCCCAAGCGCTTAGTACAGCTTAGTGGGGAAGCAGAAGCAGCGTGGCTCAGTGGAAAGAGTGCGGGCTTGGGAGTCAGAGGTAATAGGTTCGAATCCTGACTCCACCACTTGTCAGCTGTGTGACCTTGAACAAGCCACTTAACTTCTCTTTGCCTCAGTTACCTCATCTGTAAAATGGGGATTAAAATTGTGAGCCCCACGTGGGACAATCTGATCACCTTGTATCCTCCCCAGTGCTTAGAACAGTGCTTTGCACTTAGTAAGCACTTAACAAATACCATCATTATTATTACAGTCTCTATATTCTATCATATTTATTGAGTGCTTACTGTGTGCAGAGCACTGTACTAAGCGCTTGGGAAGTACAAGTTGGCAACACATAGAGATGGTCCCTACCCAACAGTGGGCTCACACTTCCCAAGCGCTTAGTACGGTGCTCTGCACACAGTAAGCGCTCAAAAAATACCATTGAATGAATGAGTAAAATGAGGATTAATCAATCAATCGTATTTATTGAGCGCTTACTGTGTGCAGAGCACCGTACTAAGCGCTTGGGAAGTACAAGTTGGCAACATATAGAGATGGTCCCTACCCAACAGTGGGCTCACAGTCTAGAAGGGGGATACAGAGAACAAAACCAAACATATTAGCAAAATAAAATAAATAGAATAGATATGTACAAGTAAAATAAATAGAGTAATAAATCCGTACAAACATATATACAGGTGCTGTGGGGAAGGGAAGGAGGTAAGACGGGGGAGGAGGGAGAGAGGGAAGGGGAGGATTAAGAGGGGCATTAAGACTGTGAGCCTGCCATGGGACAACCTGATGGTAGGGACCGTCTCTATATGTTGCCAATTTGTACTTCCCAAGCGCTTAGTACGGTGCTCCGCACACAGTAAGCGCTCAATAAATACGATTGAATGAATGAATAAATGACTCCAAAGCCCGGGCTCTTCCCACTGAGCCACGCTGCTTCTCTGAGAAGCAGCGTGGCTCAGTGGAAAGAGCCCGGGCTTTGGAGTCAGAGGTCATGAGTTTGAATCCCGGCTCCGTGACACGTCTGCTGTGTGACCTTGGGCAAGTCACTTAACTTCTCTGAGCCTCAGTTCCCTCATCTGGAAAATGGGGATTGACTGTGGTTCCCACGTGGGACAACCTGATGACCTTGTATCCCCCCCAGCGCTTAGAACAGTGCCTTGCACATAGTAAGCTTTTAACAAATGCCATTATTATTATTTTTTATTATTATTATTATTATTATTATTATTATCATCATCATCATCCACTACGCCCCCTCCTGGCGTCACGGCTCGCGCTTCCCTCTCCATTTAGCCCCGCCCACTGACGTCATCCTCCATTTAGGGGGCGGGCCTTGGATTTCCCCTCCCTTTCCTCGGCGCCCAATGGGATTCGCTCGGGGGCGGGGCCGGACTTCCCCGGCAGCCAATCGGAAGGGGAAGAGCGGGGGGCGGGGGCGGCTACTCCTCCTGGCGGCGCCGCGGGCTGCGCGCGCACGCTCCCGCTGGGCCGCGGCTCCTCCTACGCCGGCCGCCAGGGGGAGCGCGCTGCGCTGAACCGGGGCGGCGGGGGCGCCCCCATGCGGGGAGCCATGGAACTGGGCGACGAGAAGATGGCAGCAAGGCACAGTGGAGACAGCCCAGGTTTGGGAGTCAGAGGTCATGGGTTCTAATCTTACCTCCCCCACATGGCTGCTGGGTGACCCTGGGCAAGTCCTTGGGCAAATCCTGCCCACACCTATTGTCAGCTGTGTGACTTTGGGCAAGTCACTTCACTTCTCTGGGCCTCAGTTCCCTCATCTGGAAAATGGGGGTGAAGACTGAGCCCTTCTAGACTGTGAGCCCGCTGTCGGGAAGGGAAGCAGCGTGGCTCAATGGAAAGAGCAAGGGCTTTGGAGTCCGTGTCATGGGTCTGGGCACGGGTTCAAATCCCCGCTCCACCACTTGTCAGCTGTGTGACTTTGGGCAAGTCACTTAACTTCTCTAGGCCTCAGTTACCTCATCTGTAAAATGGGGATTAAGACTGTAAGCCCCCTGTGGGACAACCTGATTACCTTGTAATCTCCCCAGGGCTTAGAACAGTGCTTTGCACATAGTATGCGCTTAATAGATGCCATATATATATATAGGGACTGTCTCTATATGTTGCCAGCTTGTACTTCCCAAGCGCTTAGTACAGTGCTCTGCACACAGTAAGCGCTCAATAAATACGATTGATGATGATGAGGATTGAATGAATGAATGAATGACAACCCAATCACCTTTTAATTTCCCCAGCGCTTAGAACAGTGCTTTGCACATAGTAAGCGCTTAACAAATACCATCATTAATTAATTAAGTCACTTCACTTCTCTGAGCCTCCGTTACGTCATCTGAAAAATGGGGATTAAGACTGTGAGCCCCACGTGGGACAATGTGATCACCTTGTATCCCCCCCCCCAGTGCTTAGAACAGTGCTTTGCCCATAGTAAGCGCTTAACCAATGCCATTATTATTATTATTATGTCGCAGTCGGAGGTGGCCCGGCGATTCCGGGTGTCGCAACCACGGATCTCCCGCATTTGCAAGAACCGGGAGCGGCTGCGGGCGAACTGGCGTGGCGGCACCAGCCCAAGTACCGCGGGCTGGATGAGGTGCTGCTCCGTTGGCACCGCAGGGCCTGCACCAAGGGCTGGCACGTCACCGGCCCCGGCCTGCCGTGCCAAGCCAAGGAGCTCGCCCAAGCCCTGGGCCAGGACTAAGCGCCCAGTGTTGGCTGGCTGGGCCGCTGGAAGCACCGCAACAACGTGGCCTGCGGGGCCCGAAGCATCATCATCATCATCATCATCATCATCATCATCAATCGTATTTATTGAGCGCTTACTATGTGCAGAGCACTGTACTAAGCGCTTGGGAAGTCCAAATTGGCAACGTATAGAGACAGTCCCTACCCAACAGTGGGCTCACAGTCTGAAAGGGGGAGACGGAGAACAAAACCAAACATACTAACAAAATAAAATAGAATAGATATGTAGAAATAAATTAAATAAATAAATAAATAGAAGCACGTGCCCACTCGAGGCCCCGTGCCCGCCTGCCGCCCTCCCCGACGACGTCTTCGGCTGCGCCGAGGTGCCCCTGCTGTACCGGGCCGTGCCCGGCGGCACCGGCCCCCGAGACCGGGTGCGGGTGCTGCCCTGCGCCAGTGGCCGGGGCACGGAGAAACGGCGGGCGCTGGTGGTCAGGGATCGCCCCCTCTGCCTCTCCGGGGCCTGGGATTCAGAAGGACCTGGGTTCTAATCCAGCCCTACCATTATGGTTATACATATTTATTACTCTATTTATTTATTTTACTTGTACATTTCTATCCTATTTATTTTATTTTGTTGGTATGTTTGGTTCTGTTCTCTGTCTCCCCCTTCTAGACCGTGAGCCCACTGGTGGGTAGGGACTGTCTCCATGTGTTGCCAATTTGTACTTCCCAAGCGCTTAGTACAGTGCTCTGCACATAGTAAGCGCTCAATAAATACGATTGATTGATTGATTTGTCTGCTGCATGCCCCTGGGGAAGTCCCTTCACTTCTCTGGGCTTCCGTAACCTCATCTGTAAATTGGCTGTGAGCCCCACGTGGGAAAGGGACTGTGTCCAACCTGATTAGCTTGGATCTTCCCCAGTGTTTAGAACAGTGCCTGGCACATCGGAAGCACTTGACAAATCCCAATTAAAAAAAAAACAAAAAGAGCAGCTGGGGAAAGGCTAGTTTTCCCCCAGAACCAACGGGTTGGGAAGCGGTGGAGAGACCGACTCCGAGATGAGGGCTCGGCCAGGGTCTGGGGGGTGGGATAGGGATCTGACCCCTTCGCTCCTGCACCCCGATTCCGCTGTAGGCAACCACCAAGCTCCAGATGTTAGTGGGCCGGGGGGTGGGAGGGAGAGCGGGCAGGGGGGCTGGGAGGAAAATTTGGGGGAGCGGTCGTCTCCCCGGTCATCGGGTACACAGCCCCCATGTCGGGGGGGGTAGTGGGTGGTATGAGTTGTCATTGTACAGTGCTCTGCACACAGCAGGTGCTCAATAAATACGATTGAATTAATGAATAAATAATAGTCATTTATTCATAATAATAAATAATATAATAATAAATTAATTTATCTTACTTGTACATATCTATTCTATTTTATTTTTATAAAATATATTTTATAAAAATAAAACGTATTACCTTTAGATATATAAATATTTTATATAGCTGAAATATAAATACATTTTATATATTTAGATATATTTTAAATACATATTTTATATATTTAGATATGATAATATTTTATATTTTATAATATATTTTACAAGCGCTTAGTACAGTGCTCTGCACACAGTAAGCGCTCAATAAATACGATTGATGTATTTAGATATGATAATATTTTATAATATATTTTATAAGCGCTTAGTACAGTGCTCTGCACACAGTAAGCGCTCGATAAATACGATTGATGATGATGATTTTGTTAGTATGTTTGGTTTTGTTCTGTGTCTCCCCCTTCTAGACTGTGAGCCCGCTGTTGGGTAGGGACCGTCTCTATGTGTTGCCGACTTGGACTTCCCAAGCGCTTAGTCCAGTGCTCTGCACACAGTAAGCGCTCAATTAATAAGATTGATGATGATGATTTTGTTAGTATGTTTGGTTTCGTTCTCTGTCTCCCCCTTCTAGACTGTGAGCCCGCTGTTGGGTAGGGACCGTCTCTATGTCTTGCCGACTTGGACTTCCCAAGCGCTTAGTACAGTGCTCTGCACACAGTAAGCGCTCAATTAATAAGATTGATGATGATGATTTTGTTAGTATGTTTGGTTTTGTTCTCTGTCTCCCCCTTCTAGACTGTGAGCCCGCTGTTGGGTAGGGACTGTCTCTATGTGTTGCCGACTTGGACTTCCCAAGCGCTTAGTCCAGTGCTCTGCACACAGTAAGCGCTCAATAAATACGATTGATTGATTGAGTGAATAAATGAATGAATCTGGCCTCAGCATCAGTCTGGTTCGCTACGGGGGCGCCGGAGTTGGTAGCTCCAGCCATGAGTGTGGTGATCGGGGGTGATAATAATAATAATTATAATGGCATTTATTAAGCGCTCACTATGTGTAAAGCACTGTTCTAAGCGCTGGGAAAGTTACAGGTTGATCAGGTTGTCCCACAGGGGGCTCACAGTCTTCATCCCCATCTTACAGATGAGGGAACTGAGGCCCAGAGAAGTGAAGTGACTTGCCCAAAGTCACACAGCTGATAAGTGGCGGAGCCCCCTCCTTCCTCTCCCCCTCCCCATCTCCCCCGCCTCACCTCCTTCCCCTCCCCACAGCACCTGTATATATGTATATATGTTTGTACGGATTTATCACTCCATTTATTTTACCTGTACATATTTATTCTATTTATTTTATTTTGTTCATATGTTTTGTTTTGTTGTCTGTCTCCTGCTTCTAGACCGTGAGCTCGCTGTTGGGTAGGGACCGTCTCCGTCTGTTGCCGACTTGGACTTCCCCAGCGCTTAGTCCAGTGCTCTGCACACAGTAAGCGCTCAATAAATACGATTGAAGGAATGAATGAATGAGTGACCCCGGGCCTGGTGCCAAGTGGGTGAACCTCTCTGCTCCTGCCCTGTCCTGATCCATCCTCCTTGGGAAGCTGCTCTATTTATTTTATTTTGTTAGTATGTTTGTTTTTTTTCTCTGCCTCCCCCTTTTAGACTGTAAGCCCACTGTTGGGTAGGGACCGGCTCTATATGTTGCCAACTTGGACTTCCCAAGCGCTTAGTACAGTGCTCTGCACACAGTAAGCGCTCAATAAATACGATTGATTGATTGATTGCTCCGCTCAATCTTCCTGACCACCTGTTCCCCGAGAAGCAGCGTGGCAAGAGCACAGGCCTGGAAGGTCATTGGTATCCGCCACTTGACTGCTGTGTGACCCCGGGCAAGTCACTTCCTTCTCTGTGCCTCAGTTACCTCGTGGAAAATGGGGATTGAGACTGTGAGTCCCACAAGGGACAGGGACTGTGACCAACCGGATTTGCTTGTATCCACCCTGGCACTTAGTACAGTGCCTGGCACGTGGCATTTAACAAACACCACAGTAATAATAATGGCAAGAGAAGCAGTGTGGCTCAGTGGAAAGATCACGGGCTTGGGAGTCAGAGGTCATGGGTTCTAATCCCAGCTCCTCCATTTAGCTGTGTGACCTTGGGCAAGTCACTTCACTTCTCTGGCAAGTCACCAGTGCTTAGAACAGTGCTTTGCACATAGTAAGCGCTTAACAAATACCAACATTGTTATTATTCTCGTGCCTCAGTGACCTCATCTGTAAAATGGGGATGAAGACTGTGAGCCCGTCGTGGGACAACCTGCTTACCTTGTATCCTCCCCAACGCTTAGAACAGTGTTTTGCACATAATAATAATGATGGCATTTATTAAGCGCTTACTATGTGCAAAGCACTGTTCTAAGCGCTGGGGAGGCTACAAGGTGATCACGTTGTCCCACGGAGGGTTCACAGTCTTAATCCCCATTTTACAGATGAGGTAACTGAGGCACGGAGAAGTTAAGTGACTTGCCCAAAGTCACACAGCTGGCAATGGGCAGAGCCGGGATTTGAACCCCTGACCTCTGACTCCAAAGCCCGTTCTCTTTCCACTGAGCCACGCTGCTTCCCCATAGTAAGTGCTTAACAAATGCCATTATTATTATTATTATTATTATTTATTATTATTATTATTATTATTATATTAACTGTGGGATTTGTTAAGTGCTTACTACATGCCAAGCTCTGTACTAGATCCAAGATAATCAGGTGAGACAACAGTCCCTGTCCCACATGGGGCACACCAGCTAAGAAACCGTGTGGCCAAATGGACAGAGCACGAGCCTAGGAGTCAGAGGACTTGGGTTCTAATTCTGGCTAAACCACTGGTCTGATGTGTGACCTTGGGCAAGTCACTTCACTTCTCCGTGCCTCAGTCCCCTCATCTGGGGGCTAAAGCTGTGTGCCCCATGGGGGGCAGGGACCATGTTCAACCTGATGAGTTATCTCTCCCCCTCCCCCCGGCGCTTAGTACAGCGCCAGACACATAGTAAGTGCTTAACAAATACCATTAAAAAACGCCTCAAATCCAACAGGGATTGAATCCCCATTTTTCAGATAAATAAACTGACCCTCCCGGTGGGCTTTTCCCCGCTTTGCTCTTCGTTCCCACCCGAAGCAGCGTGGCTCAGTGGAAAGAGTTTGGCCTTGGGAGTCGGAGGTCATGGGTTCTAATCCCTACTCTGCCACTTGTCTGCTGTGTGACTTTGGGCAAGGCACTTTTGTTGTCTGTCTTCCCCCATCTGGACTGTGAGCCCGCTGTTGGGTAGGGACCGTCTCTAGATGTTGCCAACTTGGACTTCCCAAGCGCTTAGTACAGTGCTCTGCACACAGTAAGCGCTCAATAATACAATTGAGTGATTTATTACTCTTATACATATTTATTCTATTTATTTTATTTTGTTAATTTGTTTTGTTTTGTTGTCTGTTTCCCCCTTCTAAACTGTGAGCCCACTGTTGGGTGGGGACCGTCCCTGTGTGTTGCCAACTTGGACTTCCCAAGCGTTTAGTGCAGTGCTCTGCACACAGTAAGCGCTCAATAAATACGATTGATTGAATGAATGAATATATGCTTGTACATATTACTCTATTTTACTTGTACATATTTATTCTATTTATTTTATTAATATGTTTTGTTTTGTTCTCTGTCTCCCCCTTCTAGACTGTGAGCCCGCGGTTGGGTAGGGACCGTCTCTAGACTTTGCCAACTGGGACTTCCCAAGCGCTTAGTACAGTGCTCTGCACACAGTAAGCGCTCAATAAATATGAATGAATGAATGAATGAATGAATGAATGAATGAATGAATGAGGCAAGCCAACAGGGGCATTCCCGCTTCACCCCGGAGGCTACGCGCTTGCGCAGGATCTCCGGCTTCTGATTGGTCCCCGAGGGCTGCGGGAGGCGGGGCGCGGGGGCTTCCTCCGCCTTCCCCGGAGGCTAGGCGCGTGCGCATGATCTCCGGCTTCTGATTGGTCGCCGCGGGCTGAGCGGGAGGCGGAGGGCGGGGCGCGGGAGCATTCTCCTTCGGCCCCGGAGGCTGGACGCGTGCGCAGGATCTCCGGCTTCTGATTGGTCCCTGAGGGCTGAGCGGGGGTGGGGCGCGAGGGCTTCCTCCACCTGCTCCGGAGGCTGGGCGCGTGCGCAGGATCTCCGGCTTCTGATTGGTCTCCGCGGGCTGAGCGAGCGGAGGGGGAGCGGGGCGCGGGGCCTTCCTGCCCCACCTCGGAGGCTAGGCGCGTGCGCAGGATCTCCGGCTTCTGATTGGTTCCCAAGGGCTGAGCGGAGGCGGGGCGCGGGGGCCTTCCCGCCTCACCCCGGAGGCGGGGCGCGTGCGCAGGATCTCCGGCTTCTGATTGGTCCCCGCGGGCTGAGCGGGAGGCGGAGGGCGGGGCGCGGGGGCCTCCTCCACCTGCTCCGGAGGCTAGGCGCGTGCGCAGGATCTCCGGCTTCTGATTGGTCCCCGCGGGCTGAGGGGAGGCGGAGGGCGGGGTGCGGGAGCAAACTCCTTCTGCACCGGAGGCGGGGCGCGTGCGCAGTATCTCCGGCTTCTGATTGGTCCCCGCGGGCTGAGCGAACGGAGGGGGGGCGGGGCGCGGGGGCCTTCCTGCCCCACCCCAGAGGCTAGGCGCGTGCGCAGGATCTCCGGCTTCTGATTGGTCCCCGCGGGCTGAGCGGGAGGCGGAGGGCGGGGCGCGGGAGCATCCTCCGCCCGCCCCGGAGGCGGGGCGCGTGCGCAGGATCTCCGGCTTCTGATTGGTTCCCAAGGGCAGAGCGGCGGGGGGGCGCGGGGCCTTCCCGCCGCACCCCGGAGGCTAGGCGCGTGCGCAGGATCTCCAGCTTCTGATTGGTCCCCGCGGGCTGTGCGGGAGGCGGGGGGCGGGGCGCGGGAGCATCCTCCGCCCGCCCCGGAGGCTGGGCGCGTGCGCAGGATCTCCGGCTTCTGATTGGTCCCCGAGGGTTGAGCGCTACTTTCTCCCGCCGCTTCCGCGTCCCGGCCGATGGACGGCGGCGAAGGGGCAGCGGGGCCCCCGGGTCCGGCGGACCGCCAGCACCGCGCCAGCCTCTCGTCCGTGGGGCCCCGAGGTGAGTCTCCCCTCCCCTCCCCTCCCCCACAGCACCTGTGTATATGTATATCATCATCATCATCAATCGTATTTATTGAGCGCTTACTGTGTGCAGAGCACTGGACTAAGCGCTTAGGGAAGTTCAAATTGGCAACATCTAGAGACGGTCCCTACCCAACAGTGGGCTCGCAGTCTAGAAGGGGGAGACAGAGAACAAAACCAAACATACTCACAAAATAAAATAAATAGACTAGATAGGTACAAGTAAAATAAATGGAGTAATAAATATGCACAAACATGTATACAGGTGCTGTGGGGAAGGGAAGGAGGTAAGACGGGGGGGATGGAGGGGGGACGAGGGGGAGAGGAAGGAGGGGGCTGAGTGTGGGAAGGCCTCCTGGAGGAGGTGAGCTCTCAGTAGGGCCTTGAAGGGAGGAAGAGAGCGAGCTTGGCGGATGGGCAGAGGGAGGGCGTTCCAGGCCCGGGTGAGGACGTGTACAGATTTATTACTCTATTTATTTATTTATTTTACTTGTACCTATCTATTCTATTTATTTTATTTTGTTAGTATGTTTGGTTTTGTTCTCTGTCTCCCCCTTTTAGACTGTGAGCCCACTGTTGGGTAGGGACTGTCTCTAGATGTTGCCAGCTTGTACTTCCCAAGCACTTAGTCCAGTGCTCTGCACACAGTAAGCGCTCAATAAATACGATTGACTGATTGATTCCCTTCCGTTCCCCCTCCCGCCCGGACTGCCTGCGCTCCAATCAATCAATCAGTCGTATTTATTGAGCGCTTACTGTGTGCAGAGCACTGGACTAAGCGCTTGAAACACACGTTTGGTTTTGTTGTCTGTCTCCCCCTTCTAGACTGTGAGCCCGCTGTTGGGTAGGGACCGTCTCTAGATGTTGTCAACTTGTCCTTCCCAAGCGCTTAGTACAGTGCTCTGCACACAGTAAGCGCGCAATCAATACAACTGAATGAATGGGGCGGATACAAGGTGATCAGGTTGTCCCACGGGGGGTCCACAGTCTTAATCCCCATTTTACAGATGAGGGAGGTGAGGCCCAGAGAAGTGAAGTGACTTGCCACTTTCCAGATGAGGTCACTGAGGCCTAGAGAAGTGAAGTGACTTGCCCAAAGTCACACAGCTGACAAGCGGCGGAGCCGGGATTTGAACCCACGACCACTGGCTCCCAAGCCCGGGCTCTTCCCACTGAGCCACGCTGCTTCTCGCTCCAACCCCGCCTTTTCCGCCAGAGGGGGCGCCGTCCGGTGCCTCAGTTTCCCCTCGGGATCCCGGGATCATACCATCCTCGGGCCCCCTCCGTGGGCAAGCTGCGGGGTTCCCCCCCACACCCACACCCCGGGGAAGGCAAGAGGCGAGGAATCTGCCCATTTCACAGAAAGGAAGATAATAATAACGACAATTATGGTACTTGCTCAGGCCTTCCCAGACTGAGCCCCCTCCTTTCTCTTCCCCTCATCCCCCTCTCCATTCCCCGTCTTACCTCCTTCCCTTCCCCACAGCACCTGTATATATGTATATATGTTTGTACATATTTATTACTGTATTTACTTATTTATTTTACTTGTACATATCTATTCCATTTATTTTATTTTGTTAATATGTTTGGTTTTGTTGTCTGTCTCCCCCTTCTAGACTGTGAGCCCACTGTTGGGTAGGGACTGTCTCTAGATGTTGCCAACTTGGACTTCCCAAGCGCTTAGTACAGTGCTCTGCACACAGTAAGCGCTCAGTAAATTTGATTGATTCAGTTGTATTCAATCATATTTATTGAGCGCTTACTATGTGCAGAGCACTGTACTAAGCGCTTGGGAAGTACAAGTCGGCAGCATATAGAGAGGGTCCCTACCCAACCACGGTTTATTGAGCGCTTACTGTGTGCAGAGCACTGTACTAAGCGCTTGGGAAGTACCCAGGCGCTTAGGAGAGAAGCAGCGTGGCTCAGTGGAAAGAGCCTGGGCTTTGGAGTCAGTGGTCAAGGGTTCAAATCCCGGCTCTACCAATTGTCAGCTGTGTGACTTTGGGCAAGTCACTTCACTTCTCTGGGCCTCAGTTACCTCATCTGTAAAATGGGGATTGACTGTGAGCCCTCCGTGGGACAACCTGATCACTCTGTAGCCTCCCCAGCGCTTAGAACAATGCTTTGCACATAGTAAGCGCTTAATAAATGCCATGATTATTATTATTATTATTAGGAGAAGCAGCGTGGCTCAGTGGAAAGAGCATGGGTTTTGGAGTCAGAGGTCATGGGTTCAAATGCTGGCTCTGCCAATTGTCAGCTGTGTGACTTCGGGCAAGTCACTTCACTTCTCTGTGCCTCAGTTCCCTCATCTGTAAAATGGGGATTAAGACTGTGAGCCCCCCGTGGGTAACCTGATCACCTTGTAACCTCCCCAGTGCTTAGAACAGTGCTTTGCACATAGTAAGCGCTTAATAAATGCTGTTATTATTATTATTACCCCCTTTTTCCTCTGTTCCCTTCCCCAAATCACTTGTATATATTTGTACAGATTTATTATTCTATTTATTTTACTTGAACATATGTGCTGTTTTATTTATTTTGTTAATGATGTGCATCTAGCTTTAATTCTATTTTTTCTGATGACTTTGACCCCTGTCTACATGTTTTGTTTTGTTGTCTGTCTCCCCCTTGTAGGCTGTGAGCCTGTAGTTGGGTAGGGACCGTCTCTATATGTTGCCAACCTGTACTTCCCAAGTGCTTAGTACAGTGCTCTGCACACAGTAAGCGCTCAATAAATACGATTGAATGAATATGTTGCCGACTTGTTAAGCTGTTACGATGTGCCGAGCACTATTCTAAGTGCTTAGTACAGTGCTCTGCACACAGTAAGCGCCCAATAAATACGGCTGAATGAATGAATACAAGTTTATCAGGTTGGACACGGTCCCTGTCCCCCAGCGGGCTCACACCCTTATCCCTATTTTACAGATGAGGGAACCAGGGCCCAGAGAAGAAATTAATAATAATAATAGTAATAATAATAATGGCATTTATTAAGAGTTTATTAGTAAGAGTAATTATGTTACTCGTTAGGCCATTATGATGTGCCAAGCACTGTTCTTAGCGCTGGGGTAGATACATTCATTCAGTCAGTCAGTCAATCGTATTTATTGAGCGCTTACTGTGTGCAGAGCACTGTACTAATCACTTGGGAAGTACAAGTCGGCAACACATGTACTTCATTCAATCGCATTTATTGAGCGCTTACTGTGTGCAGAGCACTGTGCTAAGGGCTTGGGAAGTACACGTTGGCATCATATAGAGACGGTCCCTACCCATCACGTTGGACCCAGTCCCTGTCCCACACGTGGGGCTCCCACTCATCCCACTTAGAGAAGCAGCGCGGCTCAGTGGAAAGAGCCCGGGCTTTGGAGTCAGAGGTCATGGGTTCGAATCGCGGCTCCGCCACAAGTCTGCTGTGTGACCTTGGGTAAGTCACTTAACTTCTCTGAGCCTCAGTTACCTATCTGTAAAAATGGGGATTAAGACTGTGAGCCCCACGGGGGACAACTTGATCACACTGTATCCCCCCCAGCGCTTAGAACAGTGCTTTGCACATAGTAAGCGCTTAACAAATGCCATCATCATTATTATTATTATTATTATTATCCCCATTTTGCAGATGAGGTAACTGAGGCCCAGAGAAGTGAAGTGCCCAAGGTCCCACTGCAGCAGACAAGTGGCAGAGTCAGGATTAGAACCCAGGTCCTTCCAACTCCCAGGCCCGGGCTCTATTCAGTAAGCCCGCAAGCCGAAAGAGGACCAGGCAGCCCCCAGAACTCAGCCCGGGAGGCAGTCCAGGAAAACCCTTCCTGCTTCCCGTTCGGGCTCCTCCGGGAATAATAATAATAATAACGATGGCATTCGTTAAGCGCTTACTATGTGATGATGATGATGGCATTTGTTAAGCGCTTACTGTGTGCAGAGCACTTTATTAAGCGCTTGGGAAGTACAAGTCGGCAACACGTACTACTTTCAGTCGTATTTATTAAGGGCTTACTGTGTGCAGAGCACTGTGCTAAGGGCTTGGGAAGTACACGTTGGCATCATATAGAGACGGTCCCTACCCATCACTTTGGACCCAGTCCCTGTCCCACACATGGGGCTCCCACTCATCCCCATTTTGCAGATGAGGGAACTGAGGCCCAGAGAAGTGAAGTGCCCAAGGTCCCACTGCAGCAGACAAGTGGCAGAGTCAGGATTAGAACCCGGGTCCTTCCAACTCCCAGGCCCGGGTTGTATTCAGTAAGCCCGCAAGCCGAAAGAGGACCAGGCTACATCATGGGGCCTCGGCCATATTTCATAGCGAAACTCCCACTGTCCCCACCCCTGCAAATAGTTACCACCCCCTCCTGCTTTTCATCCGGAGCATAGCTCTCCCAGCCCCCAGAACTCAGCCCGGGAGGCAGTCCAGGAAAACCCTTCCTGCTTCCCGTTCAGGCTCCTCCGGGAACAATAATAATAATAATAACGATGGCATTCGTTAAGCGCTTACTATGTGATGATGATGATGGCATTTGTTAAGCGCTTACTGTGTGCAAAGCACTGTTCTAAGCGCTGGGGAGGATCCAAGGTGATTAAGTCGTCCCACGTGGGGCTCACAGGCAATCCCCATTTTACAGATGAGATCACTGAGGCTCAGAGAAGTGAAGTGACTTGCCCAAGGTCTCACAGCAGACATCATCAATCGTATTTATTGAGCGCTTACTATGTGCAGAGCACTGTACTAAGCGCTTGGGAAGTACAAATTGGCAACATTTAGAGACAGTCCCTACCCAGCAGTGGGCTCACAGTCCAAAAGGGGCTTCGGCCATATTTCATAGCGAAACTCCCACTGTCCCCATGTGGCAGAGCTGGGATTTGAACCCCTGACCTCTGACTCCAAAGCCCGGGCTCTTTCCACGGAGCCAAGCTGCTTCTCACCGCAGCACTGTTCTAAGCACTGGGGGAATACAAGGTGATCAAGTTGTCCCACGGGGGGCTCACAGTCTTAAACCCCATTTTACAGATGAGGGAAATGAGGAGAGACAAACGTAGAGATGGTGCTGTTAACGGTGATTTGGATCCGCGGCCTTTTGGAACCGCCAGGCGCACATATCATCATCATCATCATCATCATCATCAATCGTATTTATTGAGCGCTTACTATGTGCAGAGCACTGTACTAAGCGCTTGGGAAGTACAGCGCTTTGCACAAAGCGAGCGCCTAACAAATGCCATCATCATCATTATTATTATTATTACAAGTTGGCAACATATAGGGCCGGTCCCCACCCAACAGCGGGCTCACAGTCTAGAAGTGACTGGCCCAAGGCGACACGGCAGCAAAGTGGCGGAGCCGGGATAAGAACCCAGGTCCTTCTGACTCGCTCTCTTCCTCCCTTCAAGGCCCTGCTGAGAGCTCACCTCCTCCAGGAGGCCTTCCCAGACTGAGCCCCTTCCTTCCTCTCCCCCTCGTCCCCCTCTCCATCCCCCCCATCTTACCTCCTTCCCTTCCCCACAGCACCTGTATATATGTATATATGTTTGTACATATTTATTACTCTATTTTATTTGTACATATCTATTCTATTTATTTTATTTTGTTAGTATGTTTGGTTTTGTTCTCCATCTCCCCCTTTTAGACTGTGAGCCCACTGTTGGGTAGGGACTGTCTCTGTATGTTACCAATTTGTACTTCCCAAGCGCTTGGTACAGTGCTCTGCACACAGTAAGCGCTCAATAAATGCGATTGATGATGATGATGATGACTCCCAGGACCAAGCTCCATCATCATCATCAATCGTATTTATTAAGCGCTTACTATGTGCAGAGCACTGTACTAAGCGCTTGGGAAGTACAAATTGGCAACAAATAGAGACAGTCCCTACCCGACAGTGGGCTCACAGTCTAAAAAGTGGGCTCACAGTCGTCTAAAAAGCTCCAGAAACTGAGGGCAGCAGGTTAAGGGTGTGGGATTGAGGGGGTACCACCAAAGGACCTGCCTCTTCCTCTCACCCCCACCCCACTTGAGGGGCTTCATCCAAAAAGGGCTCAGTGGCTTGGCAGGTTTGGCCCGGCTCTTAAAAAGGCTTGGGGCTCATGTTTTTCGGTGGTAGGAAGAGCAAGTGTTAATGTTTCTCACAATATTGGGTGATGGCGGGGGGGTCACTCTACAACTCTGGGTTTCTTGGGGTGTCGGGCAGATGCCAGGGAACCAAGGGCAGAGTGCGGGCCCCCCAGCTCTCCGGAGCAAGCCCTGCCCAGGAGCACGCCACACCTGTATTCATTGATTTATCCGCTTCGGTTTATTATTTAGACTGTGAGCCCACTGTTGGGTAGGGACTGTCTCTGTGTGTTGCCAATTTGTACTTCCCAAGCGCTTAGTACAGTGCTCTGCACATAGTAAGCGCTCAATAAATACGATTGATTGATTGATTGATTATTTATTGCCAATCCTCTCTTTCCTCCCTGAGGTGGAATCGTCTCCGTTAGATGGCAAGCTCCACGAGGGCAGGGATCCCTTGCTTGGCTTTCTCTGAGCGTCCCCAAGCATGTGCAGAGGGCCCTGCCCTCAGAAGGTGCCCAGAATGTAGTGTTGTTACCACCCCTGATGTGAATCAGTGCTATTTCAATCAATCAATCATATTTATTGAGCGCTTACTGAGTGCAGAGCACTGTACTAAGCGCTTATTTCCCCTCATCCCCCTCTCCATCCCCCCATCTTACCTCCTTCCCTTCCCCACAGCACCTGTATATTGTACATATTTATTATTCTATTTATTTACTTGTACATATCTATTCTCTTTATTTTATTTTGTTAATATGTTTGGTTTTGTTCTCTGTCTCCCCCTTTTAGACTGTGAGCCCGCTGTTGGGTAGGGACTGTCTCTATATGTTGCCAACTTGGACTTCCCAAGCGCTTAGTCCAGTGCTCTGCACACAGTAAGCGCTCAATAAATAGGATTGATTGATTTATTGAGCTCCTACTGTACTGATTGTGGGGGAGCGAACAGTAGAGTCGCTAAAGATGATCCCTGCCCTCAGGGAGCTTACAGGTGGGAGTGGGAGGGCAGTCAGTCAGTTTTAGACTGTGAGCCCAATGTTGGGTAGGGACTGTCTCTATATGTTGCCAATTTGTACTTCCCAAGCGCTTAGTACAGTGCTCTGCACATAGTAAGTGCTCAATAAATATGATTGATTGATTGATTGATTGATTAGCCAGCTGTCTTGAGAGAGAAGCAGTGAGGGAGAAGGAATTTGCAATGGGCGTGTTAGGGGCAGAGGCAGGGACAGAATCTCCAACCAGAGCCCTGCCTCAGGACGCTCTATCAATCAATCATATTTATTAATAATAATAATAATGATGGCATTTATAAAGTGCTTACTATGTGCAAAGCACTGTTCTAAGCGCCAGGAAGGTTACAAGATGATCAGGTTGTCCCATGGGGGGGGCTCACAGTCTTCATCCCCATTTTACAGATGAGGTAACTGAGGCCCAGAGAAGTGACTTGCCCAAAGTCACACAGCTGACAATTGGCGGAACCGGGATTTGGACCTCTGACTCCAAAGCCCAGGCTCTTTCTGCTGCTCCTTATTGAGTCCTTTTAGACTGTGAGCCCACTGTTGGGTAGGGACTGTGTATGTTGCCAATTTGTACTTCCCAAGCGCTCAGTACAGTGCTCTGCACACAGTAAGCGCTCAATAAATACGATTGATGATGTGACGACTTACTGCATGCAGAGCACGTACTAAGGGCTCCAGGGAGTCCAATCCAACAGTCAGCAGCTACGTTCCCTGCCCGCAACGAGCTTACAGTCCGGAGAGGCTCTCGGGCAGGGTTCGGTCGGCTGTCAATCGGTGGTATTTGCTGAGCGCTTGGGAGAGTCCAGTAGAGCAGTATAACAGCGGACACCTTCCGAGAAGCAGCGTGGCTCAGTGGAAAGAGCACGGACTTTGGAGTCCGAGGTCATGGGTTCGAATCCTGCCTCTGCCACTTGTCAGCTGTGTGACTTCGGGCGAGTCACTTAATAATAATAATGGCATTTTTTTAAGCGCTTACTATGTGCAGAGCACTGTTCTAAGCGCTGAGGGGGGGATACAAGGGGATCAAGTTGTCCCACGTGGGGCTCACAGTCTTAGTCCCCATTTTACAGATGAGGGAACTGAGGCTCAGAGAAGTTAAGTGACTTGCCCAAGGTCACACAGCAGACATGTGGCGGAGCCGGGATTGGAACCCATGACCCGGGCCTCAGTTCCCTCATCTGTAAAATGGGGGTGAAGACTGTGAGCCCCCTGTGGGACATCCTGATCATCATCATCAATCGTATTTATTGAGCGTTTACTGTGTGCAGAGCACTGTACTAAGCGCTTGGGACGCACAAGCCGGCAACATATAGAGACAGTCCCTACCCAACGGTGGGCTCACGGTCTGGAAAGGGGAGACGGAGAACAAAACCAAACACACTAACAAAATAAAATAAGTAGAATAGATAAGTACAAGCAAAATAAATAAATAGAGATCAGCCTGATCACCTTGTATCCCGCCAGCGCTTAGAACAGTGCCTTGCACCTAGTAAGCGCTTAATAAATGTCGTTATTATTATTATTATTGTTATTATTCTCCGGCCACACCGAGGTGTCGTGTGTTGCAGCGGCGGACGTGCTGGTGTACCTGGTGGACGACACGGTGGTGCCCCTGTCAGTGGAGAACCTGCCGTCGGTGACGGCCCACGACCTGCACCGGGTCATCCGCGACGCCCTGCAGCTCCCTGACACCGCCCTGGACGCTTTCTCCCTCTGGCTCATTTCCCCCTTGCTTGGTAAGGACGGGGCTTGACCGGATTCAGCGCGGCGGGAGGGCTCTTGAGGACGATCGGACACGGAGGAACCAGCACTTCGGCTACGTGCGTGTCCCTTTCGATAGGCCGTCACGCCCTGGGAGCCCCCCGTCTCCCCGTTCCCTGCCAACCCTCCGACTCCAGGCTCCCGCTCTTCCGTAGCATGAGGAAAAAGGGCCAAGAAGCAGCAGGAAAAGAGCATTAAGATTGTGAGCCCCTGGACAGTGGACTGTGTCCACTCCAGTTAGCTCGTATCTCCCCCAATCAATCAATCAACCAATCTTATTTATTGAGCGCTTACTCTGTGCAGAGCACTGTACTAAGCGCTTGGGAAGTACAAATTGGCAACACATAGAGACAGTCCCCACCCAACATTGGGCTCACAGTCTAACATTGCCAAGATCCGCCCTTTCCTCTCCATCCAAACCTCTACCCTGCTCATTCAAGCTCTCATCCTATCCCGTCTGGACTACTGCACCAGCCTTCTCTCTGATCTCCCATCCTCGTGTCTCTCTCCACTTCAATCCATACTTCATGCTGCTGCCTGGATTATCTTTGTCCAGAAACACTCTGGGCATATTACTCCCCTCCTCAAAAATCTCCAGTGGCTACCAATCAATCTGCGCATCAGGCAGAAACTCCTCACCCTGGGCTTCAAGGCTGTCCATCCATCCCCTCGCCCCCTCCTACCTCACCTCCCTTCTGTCCTTCTCCAGCCCAGCCCGCACCCTCCGCTCCTCCACCGCTAATCTCCTCACCGTACCTCGTTCTCGCCTGTCCCGCCGTCGACCCCCGGCCCACGTCATCCCCCGGGCCTGGAATGCCCTCCCTCTGCCCCTCCGCCAAGCTAGCTCTCTTCCTCCCTTCAAGGCCCTACTGAGAGCTCACCTCTTCCAGGAGGCCTTCCCAGACTGAGCCCCTTCCTTCCTCTCCCCCTCGTCCCCCTCTCCTTCCCCCCATCTTACCTCCTTCCCTTCCCCACAACACCTGTATATATGTATATATGGCTGTACATATTTATTTATTTATTTATTTATTTTACTTGTACATTTCTATCCTATTTATTTTATTTTGTTGGTATGTTTGGTTCTGTTCTCTGTCTCCCCCTTTTAGACTGTGAGCCCACTGTTGGGTAGGGACTGTCTCTATGTGTTGCCAATTTGTACTTCCCAAGCGCTTAGTACAGTGCTGTGCACATAGTAAGCGCTCAATAAATACGATTGATTGATTGATTAGTACAGTGCTCTGCACACAGTAAGCGCTCAATAAACGATTGATGATGATGATGATGATGATGGCCGGGCATGAGGTAATAATAATAATAATGGCATTTATTAAGCGCTTACTACGTGCTAAACACTGTTCTAAGCGCTGGGGAGGTTACAGGGTGATCAGGTTGTCCCACAGGGGGCTCACAGTCTTAATCCCCATTTTACAGGTAGGGCAACTGAGGCCCAGAGAGGTGAAGTGACTTGCCCAAAGTCACACAGTTGGCAGAGCCGGAATTTGAACCCGTGACCTCTTGACTCCAAAGCCCGGGCTCTTTCCACTGAGCCACGCTGCTTCTCTGGGGTAATGAGGGCAGGAGTCAGTCCTGGTACACTCAGGTTTCAGAGTCATCCCAGCCCCGATCCCAACTGGCCCTGGCCACGAGCCACCCCCTCTTCCCTCCCCTGGGGTCTCGGGGGGCAGATCCCCTCCTCCCCCACCCTGTGTGAGTGGCAGTCGCCTAGTACCCCCTGCCAAAAATGGGGGCTAAAGGGTCTCTGGCTTTCCTGCCACAATCAATTAATCAATCAATCGTATTTATTCAACAATCGTATTTATTGAGCGCTTACTGTGTGCAGAGCACTGTACTAAGCGCTTGGGAAGTACAAGTTGGCAACATACAGAGACAGTCCCTACCCAACAGTGGGCTCACAGTCTAAAAGGGGGAGACAGAGAACAAAACCAAACATACTTACAAAATAAAATAAATAGAATAGATATGTACAAGTAAAATAAATAAATAAATAGAGTAATAAATATGTACATACATATATACAGGTGCTGTGGGGAAGGGAAGGAGGTAAGATGGTGGGATGAAGAGGGGGACGAGGGGGAGAGGAAGGAAGGGGCTCAGTGTGGGAAGGCCTCCTGGAGGAGGTGAGCTCTCAGTAGGGCCTTGAAGGGAGGAAGAGAGCTAGCTTGGCGGATGGGCAGAGGGATTGGGGGCATTCCAGGCCCGGGGGATGACGTGGGCCGCGGGTCGATGGTGGGACAGGCGAGAACGAGGTACGGTGAGGAGATTAGCAGCAGAGGAGCGGAGGGTACGGGCTGGGCTGGAGAAGGACAGAAGGGAGGTGAGGTAGGAGGGGACGAGGGGATGGATGGACAGCCTTGTAGCCCAGGGTGAGGATTATTGAGCGCTTACTGTGTGCAGAGCACTGTACTAAGCGCTTGGGAAGTCCAAGTTGGCAACATCTAGAGACGGTCCCTACCCAGCAGTGGGCTCACAGTCTAGAAGGGGAAGACAGAGAACAGAACCAAACATATTAACACAATAAAATTAATAGAATAGATATGTACAGGTAAAACAAATAGAGTAATAAATACGTACAAACATATATACATATATACAGGTGCTGTGGGGAAGGAAAGGAGGTAAGGCGCGGGGGATGGAGAGGGGAAGGAGGGGGCTCAGTTTGGGAAGGCCTCCACAACTCCAGTCCAGTCTGCCTGTGCCTCCTGGGTCGAGAGAACTGGCCACCAGCCAAGTGGTGGGTGGTGGGGAGGCTGAGCTGCCCCTGAGGCGGGCCCAGTCTGGGGCGGGCAGACAGGGGCGGTCTTGTTTTTCCCCATCCAAGATGCCCCGAGCCCTGGGGGGCCGTGGTGAACAACCTTGCTGGGAGAGGAGGGGCTCTGCTGAGGTAGTGAATGACCTGGAACCATGGCCAGCCTCATTAGCTGACGTGGTGGGTGCCCTGTTCCCTTCACTCCATCTCTCGCCCACCATCATCCCCCCACCCCGGTCGACCCCCCGCTTCGGCCCAGCCCGCCTTCCTCGTGCAGGCCGACTTGTGGGTGCAGAGACCCCCACCCCTAAGGACCCCCCACAGGCTTCTCCTCCCGCTGGCCCTCAGGGTCTGTTTCCTCCTCCTCCTCCCACGCCATCCCTGCTCCCGGCCCGGGTGAAGCAACCCCTTGTTCAACCGCGACAGCTGGGCTGAGGGAGGACAGGGCTGGGCTGCCTCCCCCCGCCCACCCCCCAAAATTCAGATCAGTCAGCCGTGTTTATTGAGCCCTTACTGGGTACAGAGTGCTCAACTAGGCTTGGGAGAGGACAAGAGAGTTTATAGACTTCGCTCCACCGATGTCAGCCTACTCACCGTGGCTCACTCTCATCTCTCGCTGCTTGCCTGCCACATCCAATTACTCTATTACTATCCTATTACTCTATTTATTTTACTTGTACATATCCTTTTTATTTTATTTTGGTAATTTGTTTTGTTCTCTGTCTCCCCCTTCTAGACTCTGAGCCCACTGTTGGGTAGGGACCGTCTCTATATGTTGGCAACGTGGACTTCCCAAGCGCTTAGTACAGTGCTCTGCACACAGTAAGCGCTCAATAAATACGATTGATGATGATTTATTTTATTTTGGTAATATGTTTTGTTTTGTTCTCTGTCTCCCCTTCTAGACTGTGAGCCCACTGTTGGGTAGGGACCGTCTCTAGATGTTGCCAACTTGTGCTTCCCAAGCACTTAGTACAGTGCTCTGCACACAGTAAGTGCTCCATAAATACGATTAACTGATGGATTGATTGCCTCTCACTCGTGCCCTCCCTCCCCCTTGACATCCGACAGACCACCGCTCTTTCCCCCTCTTCTAAACCCTACTCATCATTCAGTGGTATTTGTTTCCCAGACTAAGCCCTATCGCTTTTCCTCAGCTCCCCCTCCCTTCTGCATCACCCTGACCTGCTCTCTTTGCTCTTCCCCCCACTCCAGTCCCCACAGTATATATAAATATGTGTACATCTAATATATATAAATATGTGTACATCTAATATATATAAATATGTGTACATCTATACTTTTATTTGTACTGAGCCCCCTCCTTCCTCTCCCCCTACTCCCCCTCCCCCCCACCTTACCTCCTTCCCCTCCCCACAGCACCTGTATATATGTTTGTACGTATTTATTACTCTATTTATTTTACTTGTACATATTTATTCTATTTATTTTATTTTGTTAATATGTTTAGTTTTGTTGTCTGTCTCCTTCTAGACTGTGAGCCCGCTGTTGGGTAGGGGCCGTCTCTATATGTTGCCAATGTGCGCTTCCCAAGCGCTTAGTACAGTGCTGGGCACACAGCAAGCGCTCAATAAATACGATTGAATGAATGAATTTGTATTTGATGTCTGTCTCCCCCGCCCCCCAGACTGTGAGCCCATTGTGGAGGATTGTCTCTCTTTAGTGCTGCATTGTGCTTTAGTACAGTGCTGTGCCACAGAAGTGCTCAGTAAATACAGTTGAATCAAGCTGAATTGTTTATTTTTCAATAGTATTTGTTAAGGGTTTACTATGTGGCAGGCACTGTACTAAGTGCTGGGGGAGATACAAGTTAATCCAGTTCCCATTTTACAAATGGGGTAGCTGAAGTACAGAGGAAGGAAGGAACTTGGCCAAAGTCACGCAGCAGAAAAGTGGTGGTCAGGATTAGAACCCAGGTCCTTGTGACTCGCGGGCCTGGGCTCTGTCCACTAGGCCACACTGCTTCCCTGCCCTCAGCAAGTTTAGAGAAGATCCCATCTTCTCCAGGAGCCCTTCCCTGACTAACCTTTCATCTTCCCATTCCATTCCATCTTCCTGCATTACCTGTGTACTTAAGTCCATTCCTTGTAATCAGTGGTAATAATAATTATTATTATTAAGCATGTACTATGTGCCAAGCACTGTTTTAAGCACTGGGATACAGGGTTATCAGGTTGTCCGAGGTGGGGCTCACAGTCTTAATCCCCATTTTATAGATGAGGTAACTGAGGCACAGAGAAGTGACTTGCCTAAAGTCACCCAGCTGACAAGTGGCGGAGCCGGGATTAGAACCCACAACCTCTGACTCCCAAGCCCGGGCTTTTTCCAATAAGTAACGCTGCTTCTCTAATGGTATTTCTTGATGCTTCTCTTTTCTAATGGTATGCACTGTACTAAGCACTTGGGTGGGCTCAGTACAACAGAGTTAAGCACTCTTGAAGTTGTTTTCCTCTCCGACCAGAATTTTAGTGTCTCTGTTACCCCCTGAATTGCAAACTCAGGGATCGTTTCTATTAATTATTATATTCTCCCAAGCTATTAATCCAGAGCTCGTTGCAGGCAGGGATCATGTCTGTTACGTTGTTATATTATACTGTCCATTGCGACCATTGATTGCCGCTGCCTTATCCCTGTCCCTTTTGCAGAAGTTCAACTGAAGCCCAAACACCAGCCCTACAAAGTATGCCGTCAGTGGCAGGACCTCCTCTTCCGATTCACCGATGCCCCGGAAGATGACATTGCTATGGGTGGGTACTGCTCCCTTTTAGCTCTTTTATTTGTTAAGCGCCTACTGTGTGCCAAGCATCATTCCAAACCCCGGGGTAGATCCATCTTAATCAGGCCGGAGACGGTCCCTATCCCACTTGGGGATCCCAGCCTGAGTAGGAGGGAGAACAAGGATTGAATCCCCGTTTTGCAGTTGAGGGAACCGAGGCCCAGAGAAGTGAAGAGTCTTGCTCGAGGTCACCCAGCAGGCAAGTGGCAGAGCCAGGATTAGAACCCTGGTCCTCTGGCTCACGGGCCCAGGTTCTTTTCAGTAGGCCCGCGCTGCTTCCCGCTCTTTCCTGCCCGCTTGCCTCCCTCCCGGCCTCCCTTTCCTTGGCGGTCTCTATTTCCGCCGCCGCTGTTCAGCCCCGGAGTCTGGGAAGCCAAATGGTGTTGACCCTGGGCAGGGCAGGGAGCCCCCGCTCTCACCCCTTCTCCTCCCCACCCAGCACATGCCACGGACTTGCTCCCGTCCGCCCAGTTGAGGTGGAGACACGCTTCCAAAACGGGTCACCCAAATGCCAGCAGTGAGGGGTTTCTTGGGGTTTCGGAGAGGGGAGGAAGATGGCTGAATGGAGGGGGAGGGAGCCGGGTGGTTGGAGGAGATCACGGTGGGCCAGGGGTGATGGCCCTCGTCCCCCTCTCCATCCCCCCATCTTACCTCCTTCCCTTCCCCACAGCACCTGTATATATGCATATATGTTTGTACATATTTTTTACTCTATTTATTTATTTATTTATTTTACTTGTACATATCTGTTCTATTTTATTTTGCTAGTGTGTTTGGTTTTGTTCTCTGTCTCCCCCTTTTAGACTGTGAGCCCACTGTTGGGTAGGGACTGTCTCTAGATGTTGCCAATTTGTACTTCCCAAGCGCTTAGTACAGTGCTCTGCACATAGTAAGCGCTCAATAAATACGATTGATGATGATGATAGATCTTCCTCCTTGCCTCACCTGGCTCCCCACCTGCCTCCTCGCCTGTGTCCTCACCTCGCCCGTCTCCTCGCCCCCTCCATCTCGCCTCGCCCCGACTTCCCTCTTTCTCTCCCCAGATGAGCCATCCCTGCAGTTCAGGAGGAATGTTTTTTTCCCCAAGAGGCGGGAACTCCAGGTGAGGAGGGGGGGGATTTATGGAGCTGGGGAGGGAGAATCCCAGCCACTCCTGCTATGTGAGCTCCCTCCTCCGCCAGCCCCGCCGCCAACGGTGAGGGCCCTGCGGCCTCCAGCGTCTGCCCCTCTTCTTCCCCCTCGCAGATCAACCACGAGGATCTCTTGAGGCTGTTGTTTGAGGAGGCCAAGTTCAACGTGCTGGAGGGACGGTACCCGTGCGACGCGGAGGACTGCGAGAAGCTGGGCGGCCTGGTCTGCCGGGTGAAGCTGGGCCCCTACCGCCCCGGCCAGCAGACTGCCGGCACCCTCAAGTGAGGAGAGAAGCCCACCGGCGTGGCTGCGGGGAAGGGAGGGGCGCAGCCAGGGTAGAGAAGGGAAGCTTAGAAACAGGGCCCAATCAACTCTTCATAATAATAATAATAATAGTAATAATGGCATTTATTAAGCACTTACTATGTGCAAAGCGCTGTTCTGAGCGCTGGGAGGTCACAAGGTGATCAGTTTGTCCCACGGGGGGCTCACAGTCTTAGTCCCCATTTTACAGATGAGGTACTTGAGGCACAGAGAAGTTAAGTGACTTGCCCATAAAAATGGCATTTATTAAGCACTTACTATGTGCAAAGCGCTGTTCTAAGCGCTGGGAGGTCACAAGGTGATCAGGTTGTCCCACGGGGGGCTCACAGTCTTAGTCCCCATTTTACAGATGAGGTACTTGAGGCACAGAGAAGTTAAGTGACTTGCCCATAAAAATGGCATTTATTAAGCACTTACTATGTGCAAAGCGCTGTTCTAAGCGCTGGGAGGTCACAAGGTGATCAGGTTGTCCCACGGGGGGCTCACAGTCTTAGTCCCCATTTTACAGATGAGGTAACTGAGGCCCAGAGAAGTGAAGTGACTTGCCCAAAGTCACACAGCTGACAATTGGCGGAGCCGGGGTTTGAACCCATGACCTCTGCCTCCAAAGCCCGGGCTCTTTTCCACTGAGCCACGCTTCTTCTCAACGCTGCTTCGTGGCTTAGTGGGTAGCGGACGGGCCTGGGAGTTGGATGAAGCTGGGTTCTAATCCCGGCTCCGCCACTTGTCTGCTGTGTGACCTTGGGCAAGTCGCTTCCCTGGGCCTTAGTTACCTAATCTGTAAAATGGAGACTAGAGAAGTTAAGGGACCTGCCCAAGGTCACACAGCAGACATGTGGCAGAGCCTGGATAATAATAATAATGACATTTATTAGGCACTTATTACGTGCAAAGCACTGTTCTAAGCGCTGGGGGGTTACAAGGTCATGAGGTTGTCCCACGTGGGGCTCACAGTCTTCATCCCCATTTTACAGATGAGGGAACTGAGGCCTAGAGAAGTGAAGTGACGTGCCCAAAGTCACACAGCTGACACGTGGCGGAGCTGGGATTTAAACCCATGACCTCTGACTCCAAAGCCCGTGCTCTTTCCATTGAGCCACGCTGCTTCCTTCCAAAGACAAGAGAGCTCGGCTCGCCAGGCCTGATAAATTGGCGCTCAGTAAATAGCGTGGTCAGCTTTAGGACCTCCACTAGGGAGTGCCCAGTAATGCTCCGGCCAGACACCCGTGATACGGGGGGGTCGGGGGAGATGGACCGAACCCGGTTGGGTTTGGGGGTAACCCGGTCCCGCAGCCCCAAACCCACTTCCCAGAGGACGAGGCGGCGATCCCAGCGGGCGTTGGAGTCGGGCAGCCGTGGCGCCGACTCCCGTGGGGCAGTTGGACGATGCTCTGCACACAGTGAGCGCTCAATAAATACGATTGATTGATGGCCACCAAAACCCTAGAAGAGGGAGGGGTGCTGGCGGCTGCCAGGGGTGCTAGAGAAGGGCAGGCTGTTCGGCTCCTGAGAGACTCGGGGGTGATCAATCAATCAATCAATCGTATTTATTGAGCGCTTACTATGTGCAGAGCACTGTACTAAGCGCTTGGGAAGTACAAATTGGCATCACATAGAGACAGTCCCTACCCAACAGTGGGCTCACAGTCTAAAAGATTAGACTTTTATCTAATCTGATAAATCTAATCTGATGGGGGTGGGAGTCTTTGTCCAGGGTCATTCTGCACGCCCTCCGGGGACATATTTATTACTCTTTATTTATTTTACTTGTACATATCTATCCTATTTATTTTATTTTGTTAGTATGTTTGATTTTGTTCTCTGTCTCCCCCTTTTAGACTGTGAGCCCACTGTTGGGTAGGGACTGTCTCTATATGTTGCCAACTTGTCCTTCCCAAGCGCTTAGTACAGTGCTCTGCACATAGTAAGCGCTCGATAAATACGATTGATGATGATGACGACGACGTCGGCCCCTCCTCAGTTGGCATTTCCATCCTCTGTCTCCTGCAGAGAGAAGCTGGATTCCTTCCTGCCTGCTCACCTGTGCAAGAAGGGTCATGGCCTCTTCACAGGCTGGCGGGGCCGGGGGGCCAAAGCGGCCCCGGGCGAGCAGGGCTTGCTGAGCGCCTACCAGGAGGTGAAGGAGGAGGCGGAGGGCGAGGAGGCGGAGACCCTGGCCCGCCATTACCGGGCCTACCTGCACAAGTGTCACGAGCTGCCATACTATGGGTGGGTTGGGGGGGAGGAGGGGGGGCCGGGGGGCTTCTCAGGCGAGCGGCGGGGAGGGCGGCTGACCCCCCTCTCCCCCTCTTGCCTCAGCTGCGCTTTCTTCTACGGCGAGATCGACAAGCCAGCCCAGGGCTTCTTCCTCCACCGGGCGGGCCGCAAGCCGGTGACCGTGGCCATCAACCTGGATGGCGTCCACGTCATCGACAGCAAAGAGAAGGTGGGTTGGGCGCGGGGGCTGGGGAGCCGTGGGGAGGAAGGCCAGCCGGGCCGCCTCGTCGGGGGTCCCGCCTGGAAAGTCACTGGGACGTCCCCACCGACGACCTAAAGCCCCGCGACACGCCTAGTGATGGAATCGCTTACTAATAATGATGGCATTTGGTAAGCGCTTACTATGTGCAAAGCACTGTTCTAAGCGCTGGGGAGGTTACAAGGTAATCAGATTGTCCCACGTGGGGCTCACAGTCTTAATCCCCATTTTACAGTTGGGGTAACTGAGGCACAGAGAAGCTAAGTGACTTGCCCAAGGTCACACCCTGGCTTCAGCCTGTCCCCGGGGGGGACCCCATACTTAGAGAAGTGTTTTCGGTGGCTTGAAGGCCCCGGGACAGCAACTGGAGGGACGGTCCCTTCTGCTCTACTGTTGGGCTCTGACCTCCCATCTGTCAATCAATCAGTGTTATTTATTGAGCACTTACTATGCACCAGGCACTCTACTAAGCGCTTGGGAGAGTACAATACAGCAGAGTTACCAATCAGCCAATCAAGCAGTGGTATTTAATTTATTTATTAATATGGTATTTGTTTTTTTTAATATGGCATTTTTTAAGCGCTTACAATGTGGAAAGCACTGTTCCAAGCGCTGGGGATGTTACACGGTGATCAGGTTGTCCCACGTTGGGCTCACAGTCTCAATCCCCATTTTACAGATGAGGTAACTGATGAGGTAACTTAACTGCTTTGTTAAGCGCTTAGTACGTGCCAAGCACTGTTATAAGCCCTGGGCTAGATACAAGGTCATCAGGTTGTCCCACATGGGGCTCACACTTTTAATCCCCATTTTACAGATGAGGTAACGGAGGCACAGAGAAGTTAAGTGGCTTGCCCGAGGTGACACAGAAGACAAGTGGTAGAGCCGGGATTAGAACCCAGGTCCTCTGACTCCCAAGTCCGGGCTCTTTCCACTAAGCCACACTTAGTGGCTTATTTATTGAACACTTACTGAGTGCAGAATCCTGCACTAATCGCTTGGGAGAGTACAATACAACAGAGTTACCAATCAGCCAATCAAGCAGTGGTATTTAATTAATTTATTTATTAATATGGTATTTGTTAAGCACTTAGTACGTGCCAAGCACTGTTATAAGCACTGGGCTAGATACAAGGTCATCAGGTTGTCCCACGTGGGGCTCACACTTTTAATCCCCATTTTACAGATGAGGTAACGGAGGCACAGAGAAATTAAGTGGCTTGCCCGAGGTGACAAAGAAGACAAGTGGCGGAGCCGGGATTAGAACCCAGGTCCTCTGACTCCCAAGTCCGGGCTCTTTCCACTAAGCCACACTTAGTGGCTTATTTATTGAACAATTACTGAGTGCAGAGTCCTGCCATAATCACTTGGGAGAGTACAACAATCAGCAGACATGCTCCCGCCCCATAAGAAGCTTACAGTCTAGAGGGGAAGACAGATATTAATATGAATAATTTATAATATATAATTTAAAGATCACCTCATCAGCACAGGTGAAGAAGAAGGGAGGGTAAATCAATCAATCCATCAGTGATATTTACTGAGCACTTACTGCGGATGGACCACTGTACTAAGCGCTTGGGAGGGTGTGTAATACAACAGAGGTGGTAGTTCTGGTCTAAAACTCCCTCCCTGTACCCTACCCCACCACTCTCTCCACTTTCAAAGTTTTATTAAGGGCACATTGCTTCCAAGAGGCCTTCCCTGATTAAGCCTTCTTTTTCCCCACTCCCTGCCCGTTCTGTGTCATGAATGCACTTTGATCCATACCCTTCGAAGAGCTGGTATTCACCCCGGAGGGAATCCTACAGCATTCACGTACATATCCGTAAATTATTTATTTCTATTAACGTCTGTCTCCCCCTCTAGACTGTAAATTCCTTATTGGCAGGGAAGTAGGGGCTTAATCCGGGAAGGCTTCTTGGAGGAGATGCCGCTGGGGCTTCCAGTTGGGTGGCACCCACTAATAATAATAATAATGATGGCATTTATTAAGCGCTTACTATGTGCAAAGCACTGTTCTAAGCGCTGGGGAGGTGACAAGGTGATCAGGTTGTCCCACATGGGGCTCACAGTCTTAATCCCCATTTTACAGATGAGGTAACTGAGGCCCAGAGAAGTGAAGTGACTTGCCCAAAGTCACACAGCTGACAGTTGGCAGAGCCGGGACTCGAACCCATGACCTCTGACTCCAAAGCCCGGGCTCTTTCCACTGAGCCACGCTGCTTCTCTAATGTCAGTCAGTCATATTTATTGAGCACCTGCTGTGTCCAGAGCATTGTAGTAAGTGCTTGGGAGAGCACAATATAACAAGACATGTTCCCTGCCCACCATGAGCTGATAGTCTAGGGACGGGCTTCACGTCTAGCTCTGTTGTAGCGTACTCTCCCAAGTGTTTAGTAGCGTGCTCGGCACACGGTAAATAAATACCGTCGATTGATTGACACAATCCTTGCTCACAGGGAGCTTATAGTTTAGAGGGGGAAGACTGACATTGAAATAAATTGCAGATAGGGGAGACAGCAGAGTGTAAAGATGTCCTAAGTGCTGTGGGGCTGGGAATGTGGCTGGGGAGAATATCAAGTGTTTAAAAGGGGAATGGATATTCCCCTCCCCATATTATTCATTTTAATGACTGTCTCCCCATCGTGACTGCAAGATGCTCGGGGGCGAGAGCAGCATTGCCTAATGGACAGAGCTCTGGCCCGGGAGTCAGAAGGAACTGGGTTCTAATCACAGCTCTGCCACTCGTCTGCGGTGTGACCTTGGGCAAGTCACCTCACTGCTCTTGGGCACAGTTACCTCATCTGTAAAATTGAGATTAAGACTGGGAGCCCCAGGTGGGACAGGGACTGTGTCCATCCTGATTATCTTCCCCCTCCTTCCCCTCCCCACAGCACTTGTATATATGTATATATGCTTGTACATATTTATTACTCTATTTTATTTGTACGTATTCTATTTATTTTAGTTTGTTAATATGTTTTGTTTTGTTCTCTGTCTCCCCCTTCTAGACTGTGAGCCCACTGTTGGGTAGGGACCGTCTTTATATGTTGCCAACTTGTACTTCCCAAGCGCTTAATACAGTGTTCTGCACACAGTAAGCGCTCAATAAATACGATTGAATGAATGAATGAATAATCTTCCCCACTTCCTGGCACTGGCTAAGCGCTTAACAAATGCCATTAAAAAAAAATCCTCATCACCTCTCCCAGGAGCTTAGTACAGTGCTTGGGACACAAGAGCCCAATAAATACCCCCGATTGGAGGAGTTGGGGCCTGTGTCCCACCACTCCCCTCAGAGATTCAGTCCAGGATCTGACCCCACTTTGAGACTGTTGTCAATCAAGATTCTCCTGCTGTGGCCTCGTGGAAAGAGCCCGGCCCTGGGCATCTGAGGACCGAGGTTCTCATCCCGGCCCTGCCCCTTGTCTGCTGTGTGGCCTCAGGCAAGTCCCTGAGCTTCTCTAGGCCTCAGTTTCCTCATCTGTAAAACAGGCATTCAATCCCTGTTCTCCCTCTCCCTTAGAACGGGAGCCCCACGAAATGGGGGTTGCATCCGACCTGATGGGATTGTCTCTACCCCACTGCTTAGTATAGCGACTGGTCCCTAGTAAACACTTCACAGATACAACAATTATTATTACTACTCAATCAGAGGTATTTATTAAGTGCTTCTTGTGTGCAGAGGCGCTTGGGAGAATCCACTACAACAGAGTTGGCGGGCGGGCCAAGAGGCCCGTTTCCTCTTGCCCTCAGTAGAGATGGGGGAGAGACCAAGCATCTCTTGGGAAGCCCCCCGCCAAGTTTCCTCATCTGTTGGCGGAGCGGGAGGAAGGGACCCCGGTTTCGGGGTTGGGGGGGGGAGTCCAGTGCTCACGTCCCTCGCCCGTTCTCTTTCCCCCTGCCAGCACGTCCTGTTGGGCCTGCGCTTCGAGGAGCTGTCGTGGGACCACACGTACCCCAATGAGGAGGACCACATCCTCTGGCTGGAGTTCGA
The DNA here is from genome assembly GCF_015852505.1 of Tachyglossus aculeatus. Classification (NCBI taxonomy): domain Eukaryota; kingdom Metazoa; phylum Chordata; class Mammalia; order Monotremata; family Tachyglossidae; genus Tachyglossus; species Tachyglossus aculeatus. The sequence goes on along the minus strand of NC_052087.1, from coordinate 51,745,642 downwards.
CGGGGAGAGCGAGGGCACGCCGGTCAATAAACTGCTCAAGATCTACTCCAAGCAGGTACCTCACCCCAGGGACCCCAGGGAAATGAGAATGGGGAACCAATCAACTAATTATAGATCAATAATATAGAGAAGCAGCGTGGCCTAGTGGGCCTTCCGGAGACACGATAGGAGGGAACTCATCATCAGTCAATAGTAATAGAAAAGCAGCTTGGCCTAGTGGGTAGAACCCAGGCTTGGGAGTCAGAAGGACCTAGGTTCTAATCCCGGCTCCGGCACCTGTCTGCCGCGTGACCTTGGCCAAGTCACTTCACTTCTCTCTGCCTTGGTGACCTCATCTGGGAAATCAGGATGAAGACCATGAGCCCCATGTGGGGCGTGGACTGTTTTTAACCTGGTGAGCTCGTATCTTCCCCCAGCGCTTAGCACGGTGTCTGGCACGTAGTAACTGCTTAACAAATACCATTAAAAAGATAGTATTTAAGTGCTTACTATGTGCCAAGCAATGTACTAAGCACTGGGGTGGATACAAGATCATCAGGTCCCGTGTGGGGCTCAGAGTCTAAGTAGGAGGGAAAACAGAGATTGACTGTAAGCTAGACTCTAAGCTCGGTTGTCGACCAGGGAACATGTGTACCAACTCTGTTGTACTCTCCCAAGTGCTTAGGATAGTGCTCTTCACACAGTAAGCGTTCCCTAAATACGACTGCTTGATTAAATCCCCATTTTGCAGATGAGGGAACTTAGGGACAGAAAAGTGAAGTGACTTGTCCAAGGTCACACAGCAGACAGGTGGTAGAGTGGGGATTAGAACCCAGGTCCTTTGGCGCCCAGGCCCTTTCCACCAGGCCATGCTGCTTCAACCAGTGGTATTTGAGCGCTTAGCGTGTTCAGAGCATTTGAGAGAGTACAAGAAGAGAGAGGAGTCTGGAAAGAGAACCAGACCCCTCTGAAAACATCTTGGAAGACAGGGGATCGTGTCCAGCTCTCACATGGCATGTTTCCCCCGAAATCCCCGCCACGTAGGCCAAGGGAGGTAGATTGAGAGTAGCAGCCCGAGCCTGGGAGTTGGGCCATCTGGGTTCTAATCCCAATTCAGCTCCTTGCCTACTCTGTGATCTTAGGCAAATGACTCCTCTGGGGCCCAGTTTCCTCCTCCGTATAAAATTCCAGTTCCCCTTCTCTCTCTCAGATGTGGGAAAGGGACCGTGCCCGAATTGATCGTGTGTGTAGCTCTCCCAGTGTTTAGTGCAGTTCTTGGCTCTTAGCACTTCCCAAATTCCACAGTTATCACAAGTGCTCTGTACAGTGCTCTGCGCCCATTAAGCGCTCCGTAAATATCATTGATTAACCAAGAGGGAGGTTTGTGGAAGTGGAGCTGAGGGGTAAAACGGACCATGTTGGGTTGTGGCGGTCCGGCTCACTTAAACTATCCACCTTGGATTAGTTTCACATCACTCCTTTGCTCTCAATTCAAAGCCTGCCCTCCGTCTGGGAGGCGGCCCGTTCCCTCCCCGGGAAGCAGGCTGGTCAGCCCGTGGATCCGGGACCTCCCGGAATTCAGCTCCTTGGCAGCGGGAAGCCAAGCTTGGTCCAGTGAGCCTCAGGCGGAGAGGTTTCCCGAGCCCTTTATCCGGGTCCTTCGGTTCTCTCCCGTGTCCCGGCCCTCTGACTGCTCAATGGCACTCCAGTCAGGCCCTACGGCTCCATTGACCTTCATCCCGGCTCGGGGGAAGACTTGGGAGAGTCAAGAATAGAGGGGAGGCTGGGAAGGGAATCGAGCCCTTCTGAAAACTCGGAAGGAGGTGGGGTGTGTCCGGCGGGGAAGGCGGTCGCGTCCAGCCCCCACACGGCGCTGGATGAGGATCTGGGCTAAAATAAAGCAGGGGGGTTGTATGCAGGTCTCACCTCCGTTGGTCCCCATCCTGCCGGTAATGTGGAACTAGTGGAGTGCTCCTTCTGTGTGGAGCACTGAACTTGGCACTTGGCCCACTACAGCATGTGTGAAGCATTGGACTCCAATGCAGGGGTGAATACAAAATGTGCAGCGCACCGGACTCAGTGCGTAGGCAGATAAAATATCATCCGTGGTATTTATAGAGCAGTTATCCTGCAAAGCGCTGGACTGAGGGCTTGGGCACATACAGAATGTGCAGAGCACTGAACTCAGCGCTTGGGCGAATGCAGTGTCATCCATGGTATTGAGGGCTTACTCTGTGTAGAGCACTGGACTCAGTGCTTGGGTGAATACAATGTCGTTCGTGGTATTTACCGAGCACTTACTCCGGAAAGCGCATTTGGCTCAGATTTCAGTATCATCCACGGTGTTTGAGTGCTTACCCTGTGCAGAGCACTGGACTGGACTCAACGCTCAGGAGAGTCCAGATAACAGAGTTGGTAGTCACATTCCCTGCCCACAAGGAGCCTACAGCCTAGGAGGAAAGATAGTAGCTAGTAGGCCCAGTCCTTGCTCCCAACCAATTATTGAGTGCTTTCCGTGTGCAGAGCGCTTGGGATAGTACAGTGCAACAGAGTTGGTAGGTACCCTGCCCACAAGGAGCTTACAGTCTAGAGGGGCAGACACTGATATAAATAAATGAGGGATATGCACAATAAGTCCTGTGGCTGAGGGAGGGGTAAATCAAGGCCCTGCTGAGAGCTCAAGGCCCTGCTGAGAGCTCACCTCCTCCAGGAGGCCTTCCCAGACTGAGCCCCTTCCTTCCTTTCCCCCTCGTCCCCCTCCCCATCCCCCCATCTTACCTCCTTCCCTTCCCCACAGCACCTGTATATATGTATATATGTTTGTACATATTTATTACTCTATTTATTTATTTATTTTACTTGTACATTTCTATCCTATTTATTTTATTTTTTTGGTATGTTTGCCTTTGTTCTCTGCCTCCCCCTTTTAGACTGTGAGCCCACTGTTGGGTAGGGACTGTCTCTGTGTGTTGCCAAATTGTACTTCCCAAGTGCTTAGTACAGTGCTCTGCACATAGTAAGCGCTCAATAAATACAATTGATTGATTGATCAAGGGTACAAATCTTCAGGCAAGAGTACAGTCTGTGGGGAAGAGGTAGTAGGGGAGGGGTTTGCAGTTTTTCCTTTTCCAGCGGCTACGAGAAGCAGCTTGACAGATCCCAGGCCTAGGATTCAGGTCATGGTTTCTAATCCATCTCCGCCACCTGTCTGCTGCGTGACTTTGAGCAAGTCACTTCACTTCTGTGTGCCTCCTCAGTTCCCCTATCTATCATCATCCTCAATCGTATTTATTGAGCGCTTACTATGTGCAGAGCACTGTACTAAGCGCTTGGGATGTACAAATTGGCAACATATAGAGACAGTCCCTACCCAACAGTGGGCTCACAGTCTAAAAAATCTATAGTCTATAAAATGGGGAAGGAGACAGTGCTCCCCACGTGGGACAGGGACTGTCCAACCCAGTTTGCGTTTTTCCACCCCAGTGCTCAGTACAGTGCCTGCATGTAGTAAGCGCTTACCCAAATACCAGAGTTATTACATGGCCAGCCCAGGTCCCAGGGGTCAAATTAGGGTCCTAGGCTGTGCCATGCATCTGGGGAGGCTTCAAGACAGGAATGTTCGTTCCCCCCGCCCGCTTGACCGATCCCTCCGGCTTGTCCTGCCTGGGCCAGGGGCCCAGCGAGGCCTCCTTTGGCCCCCGTTCGGGGACAGAAGGGGACGCCGCAGTCTACCGGACAACCGTGCCCCGTCCCTTCTTCTCTCCCCGGCCCGCCGCCCTTGCAGGCCGAGCTGATGAGCGGCCTGATAGAGTACTGTATTGAGCTGAATGTGGCCACCGAGCCTGCTCCACCCCCGGAGAACGCAGTGGAGCCCACCGGGGTCTCCAACCCCCCGCCTCCCAGCGCCATCCCCCAGCGCCACAAGCTGAGGCGACAGGGCAGCGTCATCTGTAGCCGAATCCAGCATCTCGCCACCATAGACTATGTGGATGACGGTAAGGACTGGCCCAACCCTTCCGGTCCTTGGGGGGGTCCGGACCCTAATTCTTTGGAGTTCCTGCCTTCCTCTGAGGTCTGAGGGAAGATCCGACCGCCCTAATTGGGACACATTCCATTTCCATCCCATTGGCTGTCTGGCTGTGTCCTGACTCGGGATGGCGATGAGGAAACTTCTTAACATTCCCCTCCCGCTTTCGGCCTGGTTCGCAAACTCTCCCTCTTGTATTCCCCCCCTCCCCTCCGTCTGTGTGTGGGAAAGGAGGTCCCTCTTCTTCCCTTCCCCAGCCCTAGGTGGGACCAGAAGGGAAACAGAGCCACCAAGGGTTCGCGTCGACTCGTACGGCAGTCTAGCAAGGGAGTTGGGAGGCCCGGACCGGAAGCCCGTAGTTCCAACCGGGCGGAAGCCGGTGGCCCCAACCCCGTCCCCACTCCGCGCTTCGACTGACTGTTCTTCGCGTCCACGGGTCTCTCTCTCTTGCAGGCAAAGAGATTAAGCGAGTGAAACCAAAGCGCACGACTTCCTTTTTCAGCCGCCAGCTGTCCCTGGGCACTACGAGCTACACGGTGGTCCAGCCCACAGACGGCTTGGAGCAAGGCTGACCTCCCCCACCCCCGTTTCCCCTTCGATTCCGGGAAGGGGGCCCGGCGAAGAACCAAAGCAAACACTGATCCCCGGGGCACAAAGTCTCTCCTCCCAAGGGGCTAGGACGACCACCCCCACCAACGGGCCCCTTCTGTCTGCCCGCCAGGCTAAATTATTCTCCTAATTTATATATGGGCTTCCGCCTCTCGTGTGTCTGTAGTCTGACCTACTCTGGCCCCCCCGGTTTGGGTTTCGGATCCAACCCCGGGAGGTTCCGGCTGACTGTTCGTGGTGACCCCTGACCCGACCTTCCTGGGGGGTGGGGGTCGATAGTGCAGGTGGCTTTTTCCATTCTCTTGCAGTTCCTTGCTGCCGGGGAAGAGATCTGTTTGGGGCAGGCCCTGAGAGGTCTTTCTCTGGATCCTGGGGATGTTTTGGGGCTGGGGTCCATTTTTGATTCCATCCACGTCCTTGCAACCCTGGGTTCCGGTAAGGGGCCGCTTGCTCAGCTGCACCAGTGCTCTCGGCAAGGCCTTAGCCAAACAACGCCTTTCTGCCCATCCTTTTTCTCTCTTTCTCACAAGTGCCTCTCACCGCGTGGATACATCGCGGCCGTGAACCGCCTCCAGCTCGGGAGTCACAAGGAATGCCGAGGCGGTATTCATTCAACCATCCTTGGAAGCTAGGATTGGGTTTGAGGTTTTACGACCGCCTTTTCATGGCCCCTTGGAAGAGCTTGTTATTCCTCTGAGGTTTATTTCCTGGAGGCTTGGGGGGGTGGGGGGGGCGTGTGGGTGTCAATTATCACGGTTTCCTGAAAGCCTGGTAGCTCCCATCACATTGGAGTCCACGGGCAGGCAGGGCTCTGAGGGTCTCCTTTGTCCTGAGTCCAGGAAGTAAATTCGCAAGCAGTCTACAGACCTGTTTCCGAGCCTCTGCCACCTCGTTCATCCCCACCAGCCGGTTGGGTGGGAAGGGCGTGTCGCTTTTAGTTGGGCGAAGGCCGAAAGGGGAAGAAGGAATGCAGTGAGTTAATTTCAAAACAGTTTCCCCCATGCCCACCATCCCTGGGGCCCTGAAACCAGGAGGATGGGGGGAAGGGGTAGACGAGAAGGGAAGTTTCGTTTTCCCCTTTTAATCAGTAGGGAAGTGTCCCAGTTGCCTCAGTATCTTAACCTTGTGTGGGAACACATCAGAGCCTTAAGCATTTCCCAGGAGGAACTTGGGCCTCGGGGTCCTCATTGCTGGTTGGAAATGGGCGGGTCGAGTTTGAACCTTGGTACACTCGAGGTTTCAGGCTCCAGGATCGCACTCGTGCCTTTGGAGAAAACACCTCACGAGAAGAGGCTGTTTTAACGGTGGGGAAATTCAGTAAGGAGGCAGCGGCTGGCGGTTTTGGCTGGGTTTGGGAGAACAGTGTTACGTGTTGGATCGGCTTCTGAGTGTCCGTTTTGTTGTCCTTTAACGGCCCTACCACAATCTGCCTTTTTGCAGCCTGCATGTAGGACAAGTTCCATCTTGACACGAGATTGATCTCCTAAGCCAAGCGGAAGTTCTAGGGTTATTTGCAAAGGGTGATGGATTTGATCCGATGAGATCCTTGGTTTTCTTGGTGGCGGGGGGGCCTCAGTTTTCTCTTGCTGGTAACGATTTTTGTCCAGCAAAAGAAGGGGAAGTATCGTGGTTGTGGGTTTGGTTTCGTAGCGCCTCTGTGGACGTTGAAGACGTGGGTCTCTCCTTGTTCACTGAAGTGACCCAGAAAAATGACCTAAAAATCAACTCGTAAAGATTCTGTTCACTGGATTCACTTTGGAAAAAAGTCCCGTTGCTTTGAAGTCTCAAGACTTCTCTTCGAGGTCTTTCGTTTTAAGGAATCTTTGGAGGTGGGGGAATTTGACTTCACGGAATATTTCTGGGAAGAGGTCAGTCCCCTTAATGTCAGCGGGCGGAATTCCACCGAGTTCACCGGCTTTGGTAATAGTTACAAACTAGTAGCCGGCTTTGGAAATAGTTACAAACTAGTAGTCGGCTTTGGAAATAGTTACAAACTCTCATAAACTGCTCAGTTTAGAAACCTAGAACAACTTTCCAGTTCCTCATCAAGGGATTTTGATGGGAACTCGACCTGCCCAAAGGTGCTTTGTGGTTCCTCGTCTTGGCTTCTGCCACCTGTACTGAGTCTCTCTTCACACCCCTAATCCAAAGAGGTGGATCAGCCTGGGGTGTTGTATGTTTTTTTAAAGCATTTGTTTTTCCTGTATGAAAGACTTAGCTGTTTTTCCAGACCTGGGCAACAGAATGGTGTCATTTTTTTACTAATGGCTGTGGGCTGCTTTTAAAAAGTGTATATACTAATTCTTTTGTATGATGGAGATAGAATAATAAACACTGTTTTCGGAAAATGGCCGTGTGGTTTATGAGGAGGGAAAATGAGGGAGCCATAACTGCAGCAAAAGAATTTATGACAGATTATGTAATATCCCTACCCAGCTTTGGCATCCCTTAGGGGCACTTGGTAATACAAAAATTATATCCTTGACTGGAGAAGCAAAATTCGGTTTCTTTTTGGCCGGTTTTCAAACCGTTTAGCAAGAGTAGGAATGCTTCAGCTGTCCCTACAGGCAGCCCCGCTACCATCCCTCACGGACCCTTGAGCACAGCCAGCTCGGCTGCCATTCCTCTCTGAATCTGTGGGCACAGCTGGTTCCACCGTCATATCTCGCGATTCCCACGAGCACAGACACCTCCACCTTCATCCCTCACAGACTCTGAGCGCTGCCAGCCCCAGCCATTGAGCACAGCTAACCCGGCCGTGATATCTGCCGGTCACTGAGCACGGGCAGGTCTGCTGCCCTATCTCACCATCTCCGAACTCAGCCGGTCCTACCACCCTATCTCCCAGACGGCTCCGCCGCCATCCCTCCCCAACTCTGAGCAGACCCAGCCTGGCCACCGTATCCTCGGGTCACTGAGCACAGGCAGCTCTGCCGCAATCTCTCAACATCTCTGACCTCAGCCAGTCCCACCACCCTATCTCCTGGCCACTGAGCGCAGAAAGCCCCGCCACCGTCCCTCACAGACTTGGAGTTCAGAAAATCCCTCCACCATATCTCCCGGCCACTGAGCATAGGCGACTGTTGCCATCTGTCATGGTCTCCAAACTCAAGTTCAGTGCTACCACCGTATCTTCCGGCTGCTGAGCGGACAGCTCCGTCGCCATCCCTCCAAGACTCCGCTCAGCCAATCCCACCACCCCATCTCCCATCCTTTTGAGCCCGGGAAGTTCCACCACCCTTCTTCACAGACTCCGAGATCAGCCAGTCCCACCACCTTCTCTCCCGGCTGCTGAGTACAGCAAGCTCTGCCGCCATCACTCAAGGTCTCTGAGCTCAACCATTCCCATCACCCTGTTTCCTGGCCGCTGAGCCCAAAAAGTTCCACCGCCATTCCTCAGGCTCAATCAATCATATCTATTGAGCGCTTACTGTGTGCAGAGCACTGTACTAAGCGCTTGGGAAGTACAAGTTGGCAACATACTCTGAGCTCAGCCAGCCCTACCTCCATATCTCGGCCATTGAGCGCAGAAATCTCCACCACCACCTCTCACGGACACTGAGCACAGCCAGCCACTCCACTTCTCCCACCCGCTGAGGATAGTTAACCCTGCCACTCTATCTTTCGGTTGCTAAGCATGGGCGGCTCCGCCGCCATCACTCGAGAATTCAGCTCAGCCAGTCCCACCACCAAATCTCCCCATCCACTGAGCCCAGAAAGTTCCACCGCCATCCCTCGCAGTCTCTGAACTCTGAACTCAGCCAATCCCACCACAACTGCTGAACCCAAAAAACTCCACCACCGTCCTTCACCGACTCTGACCGCCGCCAGCCCCGCTGCCGTATCTCCCGGCCGCTGAGCACAGCTAACCCCACTACCGTATCTTGTGGCTGCTGAGCCCAGCCAGGCCTCAGCGTCTGGGCTGCCATCCCTCACAGACTCTGAGCACAGGCAGCCTCACCGTCGTCCCTCCCGGCCGCTGCACGCAGCCAGCCCCGCTGCCATTCCTTCCTAACGCTATGAGGACCAGACAGTGCCGCTGCCCTCTCTCAGCTGCTGTAAGCTCAAACAGTTTCACCCGTTCTCGTCCGCTGGGAGCTTAGATGGCTTTGTCGCCATCCCTCCCGAGTGCTTTGATAGCCGCCGGTCCCTCTGCCGACCCTCCTGGCTACTGTGAGCACCGCCACGGGCCCACCACCATCCCTCCCGGCCACCGTTAGCGTGACCAGAATCAACGCCGTCCCTTCCGGCCAATGTGAACGCCACCAGGCCCCGCTGCCACCTCTCCCTGCTGCCGTGAGCACTGCCAGGCCTGATGCCATCCCTCCTAGCCACCGGGAAGGCCGCCAGGCCAGCCCAGCCTCCATGAGCACTGCCATTCCTGTTGCCTACTTTGCTGTCACCTTCCCTTCTGCATCACCTTTTCACCTCATCTTATTCCTTAAGGCCGTGATACTCACCCCACCCTCAGCCCCCAAGCACTTTTGCCCATATCCTTATACTCTCTCCTTTTCCCTATCAATAATTCATATTAATGTCTGCCCCTCTAGACAGTAATATCTTTATGGGCAGGGACCGTATCTCTCAACTCTACTGTCCCTCCCAAGCCTGACAGAGTGCTCAGCCCACAAGTAAAGTCTCAGTGAATGCCACTGATGGACTGATTTAGCTGCTGGCTTTTCAGGGGGATCAAAGAGGGAGACAACCTGTCTCCAAGCAGGGGCCCAAAATGGAAGAAGACGGGACAAATCAGAAGATTTCAGCAAAACGTGGGGGAAGCAAAAGGGAAGAACAGAAACTGTCAAACTGGGGCAATCTAGATCCCTGTCTCAGAGGACAAGTAGAGGTTTGATTTCCCAATCACTTAATACAATGTATCGGACCTTGTGGGTGCCCCATAAACACTACTACTACTACCACTCTTTTCCTCTACTATTTTGCTTCCCTTCTGTGTTTTTTAAAGTCACATCACTGGCAGAGAAGCAGCATGGCCTAGTGGGAAGAGCCCAGGCCTTGGTTCTAATCCCAGCTCTGCCTCCTTCCTGCTATGTGACCTTGGACAAGTCATTTAATTTCTCTATGTGTGTAAAATGAGGATTCAATATCTGTCCTTCCTCCTACTTAGACTGTGAGCTTCATATGGGACAGGGACTGTGTCCATCCGTAATTAACTGTTATCTACCCCAAGGCTTAGGACAGTGCTTGACACATAGTAAATGCTTAACAAATGCCATTATTTTTTTTTTTTGCCTAAATTGGACAAATCAAGTCCTTTACAGATCCAGAAGCCCTCTAGGCCTGCTCCTACCAGGTGATACAGTCACCCCACTCCAAAAACATACAGTGATGCCTGATGATGAATGTTAAAATTCTCCAATTAATACCCTATTGTTCTTTTACCTTCCCTCTTGAAATGAAGAGGTAGGACAGAAACTGCCTTTGGGAGACCACAAACTACAGGTGACCCATGTGAAAGAGGTTTGGCCTTATACAATAGCCTACAAAAAACCTCGCCTTGCCTCTGGTGAGCAAAACTTTTATCTTAAACCTAATTTTCAGTGCCAAGCTCCAGACTCTAAATCAGTTCAATCTGTCTTAAATGTTCAAACAGGAAGCGGGCTCTGGAGACAATTTTATTCTTGTTTTTTGAGGGTTTTTTTAGGGTATGATATCAGCCTTAGATAGGGTATAGAAATAAAACGGCGTCAGACACGAAACATGACACACACTCCCAATTTATCCAGTGTTTAGGCCTCCCAGAGAGCCTCGGTCCTGAAATACGTGTGTTATAATTCTGGTGGTCTTTGCAGGGCCATTTGCGATGTTTTTCCTGCCAGGCATAGTCCTGCTGGGACCGGGGAGTGCAGCATGTGAGTAGGTCAGCAGGGGTGCAGCAAAAGGGTGCATGGAAGGTTTTTTGGCATGCAAGACCCATTTTGGGACAACACCCTGCCACAGGACCCTGACCCAACAAGCGGTTCCTTGGTAGCCGCTGTGGTTTTTACCGATGGTGATAGTCTGCTTTTTTTTCAGGATTCCTGCTGTACTTGTCCACTCAAGGTGTTTTGTGTTTTTTCAATCTGTCAGTTTTATTTATTGAGTGCTTACAGTGTGCAGGGCACTGCACTAAGCGTTTGGGAGAGTACCAATGACAATCAGATTGAAACCTTCACACTGTTTGGCCCAGTCCCAGCAGGCAGAGCTGGGACTAAAATGTGTTTTTTTTCCAATTCTCAGAAACTTCACATTGATGATTTTGGCATTTACTAAGCGCTTACTATGTGCAAAGCACTGTTCTAAGCACTGGGGAGGTTACAAGGTGATCAGGTTGTCCCACGGGGGGCTCATAGTCTTAATCCCCATTTTACAAATGAGGTAACTGAGGCACAGAGAAGTTAAGTGGCTGGCCCAAAGTCACCCAGCTGACACTTGGGGGAGCTGGAATTTGAACCCATGACCTCGGACTCCAAAGCCCGTGCTCTTTCCACCGAGCCACGCTGCACTGTGAGGTTGGGTTTTCCCTCCCAACAAGGCAACATCACCTGTTCAGTAAAAGCGATGCATCTTTCCATGGGGGGTTGCCTCTTAACTAGTCGTATATAAATAGACAAATGAGTACTTGTAACTGTGCAGGAACTGAAGTCATACCGAGGGATAAGACCAGAGGGCAGGCCAAGAGTAATGTGATTAGGCAAAGGAGGATTAGAGAGTAGAGAAATAGCCATCACTCAAATGTACTGATTGAGGGCTTACTGTGTGCAGAGCACTGTACTCTGCATTTGGGAGAGTACAACGGAGTTGGTAGAGAGCAACTCCTCCCCACGAGGTCGCAGGCAGCGAATAGGCAGGAGTAGAAGTGCTTTCAGACTCTAGCTGTAAAGCCCTGAAGGGAAGAGAACAGTACTGTCCAAGACTAAACAGAGGTGGGAGTTTGAGGTGGGATGTTTTGGGGAATCTGAGCGAGGCCTAGCCATCTGGGCGTATCCTGAAGGGAGAGGAGAGTCCCCAGTCTCTCTGCAGGTAGCGATGGGGGGGTCCGTCAAGCCATCTTATAGCACCCATCACCAACTTCGGGGGCTGCCATCACCAGCTCAGCTAGAAGGAGAAAACTCAGCAGTGGGTGAGAGAGAGAACCTTTAGGGTCTGGAAGGTGGGGGAAGCACATACGGCTCCTTTTCTCGGTAGCCTTTCCCTCCCGCCACCTCTCCCATGCCCATCTCCCCACCACTTCCTGCTGCTGGGCAGAGATGGGGCTACAAACCGGAAGGCCCTGTTTGTGGGTGAAGATAGCGCCAACCAAGAGGTGCCCGGTGCAGAGACTCCTCTTTGAAGGGGCCCTCTTTTTGTCAAACCGCGTGTCTGTGGGACAGGCGTGGAAGTAAGAGATCTAGGCGAGGTACTGGAGAGGGGGGAGACGGGGAGTCCATTGGGAAAGGCTTTGTGGGCCTTTCAAGGAGCTCAAAGCCTTTCCTTTAGTAAAGAGAATTACTGTGTTATAATTCTGGTGGTCTTTGCAGGGCCACTTGTGATGTCTTTCCTGCCAGGCATATTCCTGCTGGGACCGGGGAGTGCAGCAAGTGAGTAGGTCAGCAGGGGTGCAGCAAAAGTGTGCATGGAAGGTTTTTTGGCATGCAAGACTCATTTTAGGACAACACCCTGCCACAGGACCCTGACCCAACAAGTGGTTCCTTGGTAGCCACTGTGGTTTTTACCGATGGTGATAGTCTGCTTTTTTTTCAGGATTCCTGCTGTACTTGTCCACTCAAGGTGTTTTGTGTTTTTTCAATCAATCAGTCTTATTTATTGAGTGCTTACTGTGTGCAGGGCACTGTACTAAGCGCTTGGGAGAGTACCAATGACAATCAAATCGAAACCTTCACCCCGGTTGGCACAGTCCCAGCAGGCAGAGCTGGGACTAAAATGTGTTTTTTTCCCATTCTCAGAATCTTCACATTGATGATTTTGGCATTTACTAAGCGCTTACTATGTGCAAAGCACTGTTCTAAGCACTGGGGAGGTTACAAGGTGATCAGGTTGTCCCACGGGGGGCTCGTAGTCTTAATCCCCATTTTACAAATGAGGTAACTGAGGCACAGAGAAGTTAAGTGGCTGGCCCAAAGTCACCCAGCTGACACTTGGGGGAGCTGGGATTTGAACCCATGACCTCGGACTCCAAAGCCCGTGCTCTTTCCACCGAGCCACGCTGCATTGTGAGGTTGGGTTTTCCCTCCCAACAAGGCAACATCACCTGTTCAGTAAAAGTGATGCATCTTTCCATGGGGGGTTGCCTCTTAACTAGTCGTATATAAATAGACAAATGAGTACATGTAACTGTGCAGAAATTGAAGTCATACCGAGGGATAAGACCAGAGGGCAGACCAAGAGTAATGTGATAAGGCAAAGGAGGATGAAAGAGAGTAGAGAAATAGCCATCACTCAAATGTACTGATTGAGGGCTTACTGTGTGCAGAGCACTGTACTATGCATTTGGGAGAGTACAACGGAGTTGGTAGAGAGCAACTCCTCCCCACGAGGTCGCAGGCAGCGAATAGGCAGGAGTAGAAGTGCTTTCAGACTCTAGCTGTAAAGCCCTGAAGGGAAGAGAACAGTACTGTCCAAGACTAAACAGAGGTGGGAGTTTGAGGTGGGATGTTTTGGGGAATCTGAGCGAGGCCTAGCCATCTGGGCGTATCCTGAAGGGAGAGGAGAGTCCCCAGTCTCTCTGCAGGTAGAGATGGGGGGGTCCGTCAAGCCATCTTATAGCACCCATCACCAACTTCGGGGGCTGCCATCACCAGCTCAGCTAGAAGGAGAAAACTCAGCAGTGGGTGAGAGAGAGAACCTTCGGGGTCTGGAAGGTGGGGGAAGCACATACGGCTCCTTTTCTCAGTAGCCTTTTCCTCCCACCACTTCCTGCTGCTGGGCAGAGATGGGGCTACAAACCAGAAGGCCCTGTTTGTGGGTGAAGATAGTGCCAACCAAGAGTGCCCGGTGGAGAGACTCCTCTTTGAAGGGGTCCTTGTTTTGTCAAACCACGTATCTGTGGGACAGGCGTGGAAGTAAGAGATCTAGGCGAGGTACTGGAGGGGGGGAGGCGGGGAGTCCGTCGGGAAAGGCTTCGTGGGCCTTTCAAGGAGCTCGAAGCCTTTACTTTAGTGGGAGGGAGCGGCGTGACCAAATCTGCTACCAGCAGGTGGCGCACGAGGCTCACTTTTGTCCCCCCCCCAACTCTGCAATGCTCCAGTCTTTAATGCCGCAATGGACCCCCCCAATCTAGTGAGGGGGAGACACCCCGACTTCGGGACCCCCGAACCATGCATCTTTCGTGAAGGACCCTGGCCTGCCCCGGAAGGCAGTGATAAAACGATGGATTTCTACTCCTAATCAACGGAGTTTGTTGAGCGCCCACAGTGCCTTGGCCACTGTACTGAGCGCTCCGGAGGGGACAGTGGATCAGAGTTGACAGGCATGTTCCCTCCCCTTAAGGAACTTAGTCCACCGGAGGAAAGACGAGAAGCAAATTACAGATGTGGGTGCAGATGTTGAAGGGCTGAGAGGGTGGGGGAAATATCAAGTGCTTTTAGAGCAAAAGAGTAGCCTCGACTCTCCATTCTGCCAGTTCTGGCTCTTTGAAATGTTCCCTTCCGTCTTTCTGCCTGCTGCCCCCCCCCACGGAAGATCCTGCTTTAATGATTATTATTATATTATTTTTACGTTTTCTCGGCGCCAACTAAGTATCAAGCACTGGGGTGGCTCCAAAGTAAGCCGGTCAGCTACAGTCCCTGCTCCTCACGAGGTTCACGATCTCGGCAGAACAGGCCATTGGTATATAATCCCCGTTTTCCATTTGAGGCAACAGCTTTTATTCAATCTCACACACACCCCCAGCCAGCAAAGTGTTACTGCAGTAAGCGCTGTTGCGACAGGAGTTGAGTGAATACATTCCACAGATTCAGCCTCACTCTTCACCGCTATCAGTTTAGGCCTTTTCCCGGGCAATGGGACAGGCCATGGGTGACAGGCATCGTTTTAGTCCCCGGCCATGTCGGGTTTTTTGGTGGGAGTAGCAAAGCTGCTGTCTAATTTTAGAGTCCAACTACCCAACAGGCCCTCTGAGTCCTCAGCCCCCAAGGGGAGGAAAAAGGGCACTTTTGTGATAGTCACCAAGTCAATCAATGATCTTCATTGACCTCTTACTCTGTGCAGAGCACTGTAGTAAGCGTTTGGGAAATGCAGAAGAGTACAATCCCTGTCCTCAAGGGTCTTACAGTCTAGAGGGGGAGACAGACATTAAAATAAATTACAGGTAGGGGAAATGGCGGAGAATAAGTGTCTGTACATAAACGCTGTGGGGGTGGGGTAACAAAGCATTTCAAGGGGTGCAGACCCAAGTGCACAGGAATCACGGAAAGGAGGAGGAATAGGGAGGGGAAACGAGAGATTAGTGAAGGCTCCTGAAGTCTCCTCCTCTGAAGATGAGGAGAATGGTGCACTGTCAATCTAAAATGGAGCACAGGCCCAGACCTGACTCAGACCAGGTTATAGAAATGGAGGTCAGACTTGGGCTAGGGCAATATGGCCTGCCCTTCCCCTTGCCACCCCTCCAGACCCCAGCAACACTGAACAATGATGGCCCTTTGATTGCAGCACATAGGAGTCACCACCCTATGGTGATATGATGGCCCCTCTTCTTCCTGCCCCTGGAAGTCAGTTCGACCTGCACCTAAAGTAGAGCCAAGCCTGGGGTCCAAACTCGTGGGGTTCAACACCCGCACAATCAAAACAGCTAGATCCGGCCCCATAAATTCTTCCCAACTCCTGGAGAGCCTGGTGAAGTTTTTACTTGATTTCTAGCCAACAGGAGTTAGGGGCTTCATCATCCTCATCAGCACAATTTATTGAGTGTCTACTTTCCAGAAAGGCAGGGAACAGAGTGCAGGACAAGCTTAAGCTCTAACACATTCCTTTTGTCAGAGCCTGTTACCATATTTGGCCTTGTTGAAGGCTAATCTCAGCCGAGAGGCCTTTGGAGAATGACCTCCCCTCCTCTGCCCCCCCTTCCCCTCCCCTTTCCTCCTCCTGTGGCTCCTTCAGGAAGAATGGGGGAGGGTCAAAATTAACCAAACCTCCCCAGCTAAACAAGAGAGCCCAGTGTTTAGAAGAGGGAGGTAGTCAATAGGTCATCACTTATTTTTAATATTGACATGAGAGATGAAACCGAAGAGGGGGCAGCTACTGAGTGAAAGCACCTCCCCCTCCCCAACCCTTTTCTTTCCCTTCCTGGGCCCCATTCCCTTTCACCCTAAAACAAAACAGCAATGTCAAATGAAGAACTGAGAAAAATGACTGCCATTTAGGGCTGGGGAACGACAGGGAATCCAAAGTTCTTACCCACCCCGCCAGCCTGCAGTAAAAACCTGTTTACTTCTTTGAGGAACAGGCTTGTTTTGATTGCGAAAGTGCTGAACTGTCTCTTCCGCATTGCGCTTTTGCCAGACTTTTTTTTTTTTAGGAGTGGTGGGGAAGGAGGAGGGGGAGGAGCGGATGTGGGCGTTAGTAGTTTTCTTTTAAACAGAACAAAAGCTGGTAGTTTTCCGTGTGATTACTTCGGCAGCTGAATTGCCTGGCTGCAATCTGGATAAAGCTTTCATTTTAGTCAGAGATCGGCTGTTTGTTCCTCGCTGTTGTCCCCACCTCATCTCTCTTCCTTCGCCCTCTTCCCCTCCTCCTCCCCTGAGAAATGTGCAGCTGTTTTCCCCATGGGGGCTGGGAGTTGGGCCCAAAGGAGGGCACCCAGGCCAAGATGCCATCTGGTCATCGAGAACTGGCTGGACTAGGCAGGATGGGCAGATTGCTGGTCTACTAGCCCCACCCTCTCCTTCTTGCCCCCACTGCTGGCCCCGTTCCAGAACATTCCTCATTTGGGGTGTGGGGTGGGGTTGTTTGTGTTGTGGGGATTTGGGAGAAGTGAAACCAGCGGGAGGGAATTAAGACAAAATATGGTTTTGAGTATTCACACCCAACCATAACACACACACACACACAAACGGCCCTTTATGTACATATCCTTACACTTGGTTACTTTTCCTACCTATGATTTATTTTAATGTCTGCTTCCCCCAACTAGATTGTAAACTGCTTCACGGCAGAGATCGATCCACCCTACTATAACTCGCCCAAGTGCTTAGAACCGCGATTTGCACAGAGTAAGCGCTTAATACCATTGTTGATTGAAATGTCCGACAACCCCCTAACTCCCCAAGAACTCCTCTTTGTTCCTCCCAAGATCACTTTTACCAACTCAATGTCCGATCCTCAGCCTTCCCAATTCCCCAGACTCGAAATTCCCTCCCTTTCCAAAGCTACCAGTTCACAGTTTTCCGCTTGTTCAAAACTCTTCTAAAATCCCACCTCTTCCTCTTCCTTAATTAATCCTCAGCACCCCCAAATAGTATCAACTGGACAGCCACCCCTAGAAGTTAGGTATTTAAATTCATTTTTCTCTATTTTTCTTTCACTAGTGGCAAATATTTTTATATCCAGCTCCGGCATTAGAGTGAAAATGTCTTGTGAATGTGAGAATGTGCTTCTGTTGTTCTTTCCTAAGGACTAACTACAAGTTTATTGTACTTGGTGGGTGCTGATCAAATACCAGTCTTGGTCAAAAAGAGCCTAGTTCTTCTTGTAATGGCTTCTTGTTATCTCCCCTCCCCGAGTCTTCTTAAGGTTTCCATCAGGACCCTACTTTGAGAGGCGACCCCAACTATACAGATGGGGAAACTGAGTCCCAGAGAAACAACTGAGTCGGTCTAGAAAAGGTGTCAGACTCAAAACCGCCCTCATTATTTTGACTGTGGCCTCTTTTTGACAAAATTAGTCCCACAAACCATCTTTTTTTTTAAAAAAAATCTAAGCATAGAGAACTTTTCCAGAGTTGGGAAAACACTGGCTATGTAGGAATTTTTTAAGGCATTTGAACAAGTTTGGACTTGTTCGAGGACTGAGTTTATCTTCAGTGTTTGCTGACGATAAGAGGAGTCATCGTTTTTGAAAACAGCAAACAAGGGCGGTGGCCTTCTGGCCCCCTGCCCGGTGCTTGCTGCGGAGAGCGAGAAGCTTTGCAAACGCCATTTTAAATCCTTTTTCCCTCACCAAATCCTGCTGACTCCTAAGGAAAACGTTTACGGTCTTGTGACAACGCCCTCCCATCTTCTGTTCGGGGCCTCAAATGTCTGAGCCTGGGGGTGGGTGGGAGGCTGTGGCGTCGATAACCTTTCAGGGAATAGCGAAATATTTTCTCGCTCTGGGGGCTCTGGCTCAAAATGTCGCCCTTTTCCCTCACAGCGTTTCAAAGAGGGGCTTAGTCTGAGGTGGTTCTGAGGGAAGAGAGGGGCACGAAGGGTCTTTCTCCTTAATGGGGAGTGGGGGGTGAATTGGTGTGGTGATTTGAGGGTCTGTTTCACGCTTTTCATCTCTTCCCCCCTCCGATGGCCTCCCACACGGAGACGCTTCCCCTCCCTCTGGCTTCCCCTGCTCCTTTGTCCCAACTCCCGCGCTTGAGGCCGTTAGGCCCCCCTCCCCCACTTCCGCGCCCCGCCATTTGGCGCGAGGGCGGGCGCACGCGCGCGCTCGGGCGCTGACGTCAACGGCTGGCTCACGCGGCCGCCCCAGCTGCCGCCCCCAATCACGCGCCGCTGAGGTGGCCGGGAGCGCGCGCCCCCACCCTCTCCTCCCCGCAGAGTGACGGGGCTCTTTTTTTTCTCCCTCTGCAAGTTATGCGGTCGCTCCGCAGAGATTCTTCCGCCAGCCTGCCCGCCTCGATCCCCGGCCACGGGGCCTTCTTTCATCCCTTTGTTCTCCCTCGTGAATAGTAATAGTCATTCATTCATTCAGCTGTATTTATTGAGCGCCTACTGGGTGCAGAGCACTGGACTAAGCGCTTGGGAATAATAATAATAATAATGGCGTTTATTAAGTGCTTACTATGTGCAGAGCACTGTTCTAAGCGCTGGGGAATTTACAAGGTAATAAGGTTGTCCCCCGTGGGGTTCACAGTCTTCATCCCCATTTTACAGATGAGGGAACTGAGGCCCAGAGAAGTTAAGTGACTTCATCATCATCAATCGTATTTATTGAAAGCTTACTGTGTGCAGAGCACTGTACTAAGCGCTTGGGAAGTACAAATTGGCAACATATAGAGACAGTCCTTACCCAACAGTGGGCTCACAGTCTAAAAGGGGGAGACAAAACCAAACATACAAAATAAAATAAATAGAATAGATATGTAGGAGTAAAATAAATAAATAGAGTAATAAATATGTACAAACATATACAGGTGCTGTGGGGAAGGGAAGGAGGTAAGATGGGGGGATGGAGAGAGAGACGGGGGAGAGGAAGGAAGGGGCTCAGGCTGGGAAGGCCTCCTGGAGGAGGTGAGCTCTCAGTAGGGCCTGGAAGGGAGCTTGAAGTGACTTGCCCTAAGTCACACAGCTGACAAGTGGTGGAGCCGGGATTGGAACCCATGACCTCTGACTCCAAAGCCCGTGCTTTTTCCACTGAGCCACGCTGCTTCTCTTGTACAAGTCGGCAACATCTAATAATAATAATAACAATGGCACTTATTAAGCGCTTACTATCAATCAATCAATCGTATTTATTGAGCGCTTACTGTGTGCAGAGCACTGTACTAAGCGCTTGGGAAGTACAAGCTGGCAACATATAGAGACAGTCCCTACCCAACAGTGGGCTCACAGTCTAGAAGGGGGAGACAAAGAACAAAACTAAACATACTAACAAAATAGAATAGATAGGTACAAGTAAAATAAATAAATAGAGTAATAAATATGTACAACCATATACATATATACAGGTGCTGTGGGGAAGGGAAGGAGGTAAGATGGGGGGATGGAGAGGGGGACGAGGGGGAGAGTTAGAGGGGACTATGTGCAAAGCACTGTTCTAAGCGCTGGGGGGTTACAAGGTGACGAGGTTGGGTAGGGACTGTCTCTATATGTTGCTAACTTGTACTTCCCAAGCGCTTAGTACAGTTCTCTGCACACAGTAAGCGCTCAATAAATATGATTGATTGAGGTCCCATGTGGGGCTCACAGTCAATCCCCATTTTACAGATGAAGTAACTGAGGCAAAGAGAAGTTAAGTGACTTTCCCAAAGTCACACAGCAGTCGGGATTCGAACCCATGACCTCTGACTCCAAAGCCCGTGCTCTTTCCATTCATTCATTCATTCAATCGTATTTATTGAGCGCTTGCTGTGTGCAGAGCACTGTACTAATAATGATGGCATTTGTTAAGGGCTAACTATGTGCAAAGCACTGTTCTAAGTGCTGGGGGGGGGTGCAAGCTGATCAGGTTGTCCCATGTGGGGCTCACAGTCTTAATCCCCATTTTACAGATGAGGTAACTGAGGCGCAGAGAAGTTAAGTGACTTGCCCAAGGTCACACAGCAGACACATGGAGGAGCTGGGATGGGAAGTACAAGTTGGCAGCATATAGAGACGGTCCCCACCCAACAGCAGGCTCACAGTCTAAAAGGGTGAGACAGACAACAAAGCAAAACATATTAACAAAGTAAAATATATAGAATAAATATGTACAAACATATATACATATATTCATTCATTCAATCGTATTTATTGAGCGTTTACTGTGTGCAGAGCACTGGACTAAGCACTTGGGAAGTACAAGTTGGCAACATCTAGAGATGGTCCCTACCCAACAGCGGGCGCACAGTCTAGAAGGGGGAGACAGACAACAAAACAAAACATATTAACAAAATAAAATAAATAGAATAAATATGTACAAAATAAATAGAGTAATAAATATGTACAAACATATATACATATATTCATTCATTCATTCAATCATATTGAGCGCTTACTGTGTGCAGAGCACTGTACTAAGCGCTTGGGAAGTACAAGTCGGCAACATATAGAGACGGTCCCTACCCAACAGCGGGCGCACAGTCTAGAAGGGGGAGACAGACAACAAAACAAAACATATTAACAAAATAAACTAAATAGAATAAATATGTACAAAATAGAGTAATAAATACGTACAAACATATAAACGTATACAGGTGCTGTGGGGAAGGGAAGGAGGTAAGGTGGGGGAGAAGGAGGAGAGGGAGAGGAACGAGGGGGCTCAGTGTGGGAAGGCCTCCTGGAGGAGGTGAGCTCTCAGTAGGGCTTTGACGGGAGGAAGAAAGCTAGCTTGGCGGATGTGAGGAGGGAGGGCATTCCAGGCCAAGGGGAGGATGATGGCATTTGTTAAGCACTTACTATGTGCAAAGCACTGTTCTAAGTGCTGGGGAGGATACAAGATAATCAGGTTGTCCCACGGGGGGCTCACAGTCATCATCCCCATTTTACAGTTGAGGTAACTGAGGCCCAGAGAAGTGAAGTGACTTGCCCAAAGTCACACAGCTGACAATGGGCACAGCTGGGATTTGAACCCATGACCTCTGACTCCAAAGCCCGGGCTCTTTCCATTGAGCCAGGCTGCTTCCCCAGATGAGGATGAGGCCCAGAGAAGTTGTGACTTCACCAAGGTCACACAGCAGACATGTGGGGGAGCCGGGATTAGAGCCCATGACCTCTGACTCCCAAGCCCGGGCTCTTTCCACTGAGCTGCTTCTGTGAATCGTGCTGGGCCTCCGCATTTAATGCCGAGACCCCTGAAACTTCCCCCCAATACTCCCTCTCCCTTAGGGGTGCTCGAAATGTTTTCCCATCTCCGAGGAAGTGAAAATATCTTGGAAACGGTTCCTACTTCCAGCCCCCGTACCCCTTCCCTGGGTGGGAAAAATGTGGGGTTCCTACGGGAAGACCCTTATCGAGACCCTCTCTCCCCCTCGTCCCCCTCTCCATCCCCCCATCTTACCTCCTTCCCTTCCCCACAGCACCTGTATATATGTATATATGTTTGTACATATTTATTATCCTCTCTCTCTCTCTCTCTATATATATTTATTTATTTATTTTACTTGTAGATATCTATTCTATTTATTTTATTTTGTATGTTTGGTTTTGTTCTCTTGTCTCCCCCTTTAAGACTGTGAGCCCACTGTTGGGTAGGGACTGTCTCTATATGTTGCCAACTTGTACTTCCCAAGCGCTTAGTCCAGTGCTCTGCACACAGTAAGCGCTCACTAAATACGATTGATTGATTGATTGATTGAGATATGCTTTGTTTTGTTGTCTGTCTCCCCTTCTAGACTGTGAACCCGTTGTTGGGTAGGGACCATCTCGATATGTTGCCAACTTGTACTTCCCAAGCGCTTAGTACAGTGCTCTGCACACAGTAAGCGCTCAATAAATACGACTGAATGAATGATTGAGATTGGAAGAATATCCTGGCGGAACTGGGGCACCCACCACCTTGCTTGGATTGAAGGAGGGGAAAGGTCAGAGAGGGACTATTTTTCTTCCTTGACTGCGGAGGAATCGTCCCGATGTGATTCTGTCGCGGTGCTGCGTCCCTAAAGGTATATAAGCAACCGTCTTGGCGCTTCAAAATAGGTGGTAGGCGAGTGAGAGAGGAGCTAGAAAGGGGGAAAGGGAGGGAGAGGGAAGGGGGCTTGGGAAGAAGGGTGAAGGGTGGCTGGAATTAGGACATAGAGAGATTTGAGGGAGGTTGGGTTAGGGAGGGGGGAAAAAAAGGAATAGTGTGGGGGGGATCTCTGTCTTTTTGAGAGGAGGTAAACCTGCGTTGTAAATCTCCGCAGCAGGACAAGTAGAAACAGGACAACTTCGTGAGAGACCATGACCCAGTGGAAAGCCACTTCTCAGATGTGGACAGAGGAAGACTCGAGGGTCCTGGTTTGTGTGGGAGGAGAAGGGCGAGCCGTCACGATGGGGTTGTGGGCGAGACTAGTAAAGGGGCGAGAAGTGACGCCAGGTTGAGGGGCAGGGGGGCTGGAGGGAGGGGAGAACCGTGATCCCGCCATACCAGCAGTCACTTTTTTTTCCTAGGCAAACAGGGTTGAGGACCGTCCTGGGATGAGGCTGTGAAAGCCCCAGGAGGTAGTGAACCCAGCTGTAATACTGCTTCCGCAGGGTGGTATGTAACGCTTCGTCGATGCCTGGTCCCTGCGAGCAGGGAGGGCTTCCTGAGGCGTCGTCTGTTGTGGCCCAGAAGCTGGGCGAGAGGCTGCGATCCCTGACTGAAGGGGGGTCGAGAAGGGAGAGATTCGTGAGGCAGGACTGAGTACCCGTGTGGTCGTTGGTAACGCCCTCCACCCCTCGGGCAGCATGTTGGGGGTGGAAAGGGTCCTGTCTGTGTGTGAAATTCAACCGAGTTTTATTTTTCCAGGTGGCAGTCTTTCCTCCCCTTCTGGAGCCTTTCCTCTAGGTTGGAAGGGACCCGATGTCCTCACTCTCCTCGTCCTGCTCCTCCTTCCCCTATCTCGGGAGGTTATCAGGCGATAAGTTCAATTTTTAATTTCCTTCTGGTTGAGGCGTAAGTAAATGGGGGCGGTGGTGGTCTCCGGTGGGTGATTATGCTGCCCGTTGCGTACCCATCAAAAGAGGTTTTTCTGCCCCAAATGTCTGGGTGGGGTAGGTTCGGAAAACCGCCACCACATGCCGAACCCCCCCGGTATCCTAGATATCTCCAGCTGGAAAAGCCGTATGTTCCTCTCATGTAAAGTATGGGTGGAGTTCGGTTTTAATGGGCTTTAAGTCCAGAGGTCGGTCACTAGGCGAAGTCATGGGGGCCGGGGTGGTAAAACGAAGCTATTTCTAGACTTTTTTCCAGGTGAGTTTGCCATAGAGTAAAAAGATAGCGTTCATCGTGGCGATCAGAAGGCACCATAAGAAATGAAGCGGTTTGCCAGTGTGTATCGTTAAAGCAGTGCAGGAGAGGCGATTCCCAGATCCCCGTACCCGAGAGCTTGAAAACCCCAGTCTTCAGAGCCCGCATAAATTGCTGCCTGCAGATTTTAAGTTTCCAGAGGCGTTCCACTTAAATGTTTCCAGAGCCTCGTCCCGGTGTCGAGGCTGCTGTCCTAGTGCTTTCAGAGGAGCTGTTTCGATTGGGCTGCCTCTCCGTGGGCCAGAGCGAGCACGTCTGCCAGTCCCTGCCCCTCCCATCATTTAGACGTGCGGCTCTTTGAATATTAAATCCGTCATCCGCTCTGGCTGTTCCGAGCCTGGCTTCCACGAATTGTGGGAGCCCCTCCCTCTTCTTGTCTACCAAGAAGCAATGGGGGGGGTGGTGGTTGCCTGATGTTGCTGCCTCCAAATTTGGCCTCCCTACTTTGCATATATCTTTCCACTATTGTGCCATGAAGCTCTGCTCCGGGAAGATCGAGCTGTTTAAAAAAAAAAACGCTATAGCATTGATGCCACAGACTCGATAATCGATAATACTCCGCAGTGCTCTCGATGGACCCAGCTTCAGTTGCAAGGATTTCCTTGTATGCCGGTTTGCTGAGGTGAAGTTAGTGTCCTGGAAGACCGAGAGGAACTGAAGCGGGAGTTCTTCAGAATCCTAGCCGCTGTCCTCGGGTAGAAGATGATGATGTGATGTCTTGAAGTATGAATACTAAGAAAATGTAACGTGTTTGTACTACCCTAGGTGTGCAAACTCCTTAGGTAGTCGTAAGGAGCTTTGTTCTGGGAAATCCCCTCCCCCCGCCCAGAGTTTGATTATGTATGGGTACTGCAGGTCTTAAGTAACAATTTTTATCCATGCAGTGTCTTAACCTGGCCCTTGGAATTTTCCAGGCATAGTAACTTTAACGCAAAAAGGATCCAGATTCCTTTTCTGCATTAATATTTGTGGTACCTGCAGGATCAGAAGGTGATGTTGGGAGGGAAGGTAGATGAACAAGGAATGGCTCGGAGAGAATCTAATGAAAGGAGTTGGGTGGCTTTTTTTGAGATGGAGTAGGCTTTCATTTGAAGGGAAAGTAGTGGGGGTGGCCCTCCATGGCAAAAATCTGAAAGGCCCCAAAGCACTAAGAGTTTTGGAAGAAAAAGCCTGGAGTTAACTGAATTGCATCTGTTTTTCAGAAGGTTATTTGGAAGTTCCTTGACCAGTTTTCAGGGAAATCTTGAACCGGAAAAGAACTTTAATGCAAGGAGATACACTTGCCCTTTAAAAACCAGGCTTTTCAGAACATAAAAGGCAAAGTCTTTGGCCCTAGTCTAATGCCTGCAAATAGGTGGGCTAAGTCTTTGAACTGGACTCATTAAGAGGGAATTTAAAGTGAGTTACTCTTACGGTTGAACTAGTATCACTGCAATTAGGAGGCATTGGGTCTTCATTTGTAGCGTTTTATCACGAAAAGAAACCAGTCAAAATATTAGTTTGTAATGTCGGTTGTTTTTTTAACTCTACAAAAAAAAGTTTGAGCAGTCCAGAGCTCAAACTTCTAAAGAGTTAACAGAATATTAATTGCAAAGATTGTCTTTGAAGTACGTAAAACTAGGCAGAAATGTGGTAAATTGGCGCTGAAAGGTATCTGTATAGAGTGTCTACAATTGGGAGAGTAACTGACACTGGTATATTTGTCGGTCAGTGGTACAGCAAAAGCAATACTGGCTGCAGCTTTCAGTAACAAGTTTCTGCCATTCCAGCTCCAAGAAACATCAATATTTCCTATTCAGCATGTCGGGTTAGAGGAGTGGGATCACTGGTTCTAGTTTGCTAAAATAAGTTGGCTGCAAAAAGGAAAAATTCGCTTCTTCTTCAAAAGAGTGGTTTATAAATTAAGGCAAGATCTTTTTAAAGAAATCCTGCAATATGAGCCTTTACTAGCCTAAACCATGTAAGTCTTCATTTCTGATCGCAATTCTTAACATTTTGAAGAGTTATCGTACTTGCAGAGTCTTTAATGCTTGTATCAAGTCCTTCCTAATATAAATATCAGCAGAAGGAATGTCTTTTAAAGCAAGCTTTATTTAACATGTGAAGTCCAGTGGCTTAAAGACTCCACAATCAAAACGATTTGAGTACAATTCCCATCGTTTACTCTCTGATGCAAGGAAAGTACCTATCATTGTCTTGGAGAAATGAATAACTGATTTTTTCCATCCTTTTCGGTTTCACAATGATATCATAAGTTTTATATTCTCTTTACTGGTATCTATAAGCAAAGGTTTGGTATGGGCATGATGCAAGCAACTAAAATAGGAATCCGTGTGCATTAATGATTGTATCCTTGAAATGTCAAATGTTTCAAATGGGGAAATAAAGGTCATTTGGGAAAATGCGGACAATAATGTAAATGTCAAACCAGGGAAATGGAAGTATATTATTTCACTGTAACTTGTTCAGAATTAGCATTACCGTTACCCTGTAAACTGAATTACTAATCCTTTTTTTCCTTCCTCTGCAGCAGAAATAAAAAAGTTTGCATTTAAACTTAGCAGATTGCTGTTATGTTACCTCATGACATTTATGTGGCTTTTTAAAAAATCATAACTTACTGGGGAAGGCTGTATATCTGTGTACACTGACTTGTTTTGTAAATTCCAAGCCAAATGGGTATTTCCTAAAGTAACTCATCAAAGTAAGATGTATAGAAATTGCAATAAACCGAGTTCGATGTGTGACTTGCGGGGGAAGGAGGGAGATGGTTTCTCTTTCAATAGTTGGTCCTGGTTGCCTAATTCCTCATCAATGTTACTTAAATTTTCTCTTGCCTAACTTGGGTACTTGGCTCCCAAAGAAAGCCCTCTACATTTGAACAGCTTATTTTTAATATTTGTCCTCTGCAAACAAGGTTGTAGTTCTCGGGCTAGCGCTCAACAGAGGGAGAAACAGTATTACAGTGTGAAATGGCTATGTCGCAAAAAAAACAAAACTACCGATTTTTCTTTTAGTCCTAATGGTTGACTGGCTCTTGGTGTGAGGAGCCAGAAGGTCACATTTCAGTGCAACAATTTCTACAGAAAATATTAGGAGCGTTTTAACTTGTCTGTCCTTTATTAGTGCAGTGTTTCTCTCCTTTGGCTTTGAGGAGGGGGCTATTCAAAAAGGAGCAGTTTGTTCCCTCCGAATGTGCTGTTGTGATATTTTTTGTGCCTAGTGTGGGTTCTGGAACTGGTATTAAGTGGTTGGTGACAGGGGAAGAAAAATCAGGCGTATCTGTCCGATTCTGGTCTTGAGACAACCACCCTTTTCCCCCACCTCCACCCCACCACAGGTGTGAAACTAAACTCTTACTGCGCGCTTCACTTCGGGTTTGCCATGCTCAATCCGAAGGGTGAATAAGGGTTGCTTGCAAATCACAGCACAAACCAGAGGCTGGAGCAAAAGAGGGCAAAGGTGAAAACCCCCTCATCCTTTTCTATCTGCTGATTATCTTGCCATACCGTCAAAGCTTTCTGGCATTGGTATCTTGGTCCTTGGAATGAGGTTTTATGTTCTAGCAGCATAGGCATGTGAAATAAGTCTCCGTTTCCATCTAATACCTATTATCTCCCTTTCTGATTTTTCCTCTCCTGTGATATCACTCCCAAGGTGGCCTGGTGGGGTGTGTGTGTATGTGAGGGTAATGTGTTTGTTCCACTGGGCAGAGGTAAGGTTTCTACTCTGATTTAGTCTTTTGCAAAGCAGAAATGCCCACTTGCCAAGGCTGACCCTCTTTCTGCTGGAGTCCAAACTAGGGGCCTTAAATCTGAGCGGGTGCGGTGCCTAGGGAATGGGGAAGGTGACAATGTCTTTATCTCTGAATCTCTGGCTGGCTGGTGAGGGAGAAAAGGAAACGGGAGTGGGTGGGGTGGGGATTGGCATAACATTGCCATTTTCAGTCTCCCCTCCCCTGGGGGTCACAGGCACGTGTTCTGGAATGAGAACACCAGGGAGAGGCCCTACCCCGACAACTCCGCCGTTGGCAAGGCTGCCGTTGTGCCCAAAGCAGTAAGAACAGCCTCACCCCTCTGAATTTCTTGTGCACCTCCTCTTGTTCAAAAGACTGGGCCCCATCTGCCCAAAGAGATGTGAAATTGGTAGCCTAGGCATGGTTTGGGGGCGCTTGGCGTCTTCTCCAAGGTAGGGCTCAATGTCCTTCCAGAAACTGCTATACTGGTCGGTGCTGTTGCCTTTGAATGTAAAGGATATACCAAACTTGAGCATCCTAGGGGACCCGTCCCCGATACTGCCCAATGCCCTGGAGATCCCTCCTGGTTGACGTGGCGCAGCGGTGCCCGCAGTCTGGTTGGTAACCTGGCACCAATGGCGGTGGTGTCTCAGGGTGAAGGTTAGGGGCAATGGAAGCTGGAAAACAAGCTCCCGGTGCTGATTGATTCCAGAAGGGAAGTTGGAGGGAGGTCTGCTGGGGCTCCCTGCTCGGAAGGAGGGGATGGGGGGGGCTTTGAAGTGGCCTGAGTGACAATGACTGTTGAGGTGACTGCCTGTAACTAGGGAGAGGTGGGGATAGTTTCATTGTGGCAGCTGTTGGAGCATATGTGTCTCTGTAAGTCCCCTTCTGGGTCTCTAATGGTACCGTGTAAGCCTCATCTATCCTGTCCCCCCCGCCCCCCCCCCCGCCACTCCTCTGTTCCTTTCCATACCCGCGCCAACCCAGTGGGCTTGGAGCTGGGTGTGTCTGTCTCCCATCAGTTGCTCGCCAATTGCTTCCGAAGATCCTGTGATGGACACCATGGTACCTGGTTCTCTGCTTTCGCTGTCACGGTCTCAGTGCCTCGGTGGGGTTTATCACCTGTGATTCATCTCTGGGGGTTCTCTATGTAATTACGTGTGCCTGAATTGCCCAACCTGTGTGTAGCTCCCAGGATTCTTGCTCTTTGGAGCAGACCACTGGTCGCGGTGACCTGGGGTCTGAATCTTTCCTCCTCCCCCTCAGGCAATCCCTGCCACGACTCTGTCACTTGGGGCTTGTGAACTTGGTGTATTCTTTCCCACTTTCAAATCCCCTTTTTTCCCATCTGCCTCCCTCTTGCCCCTTATCCCCTCCCGGTCCCTGCCCAGCCTTAGCAAACATCTCCGGCTCAGCCTAAAACGCTGCTTGTCACAGTTGGGGTGGCCAGCCCGAGTCCCCGGCTCGGGGCTCTAGCAGGACACGGCCACAGTGGACCCGCGTTGGGCACTTGGTTTGCACCGTGTCGACCTGCGGGTCCCTTTGCTGCAGCTCCGTCTTCAACCTTCCTCCCCATGCACTCGTCCGTTCGTGGTGGGAGCCTTGTCAGCCCCAACTTGGAACTCAGCTCTCATAATTGTGGTATTTAAGTGCTTACTATGTACCAGGCTGGCTTTTCCTGCTCTAAGTCTTTCATTTTCTCCCTTCCTCCTCCCCAGCCCCCTGAGGGTCCATACCAGGTAACTTCATGTCTGTCTACATTGCTCTTTGTGGCCAGAAGCACTGCTTTGCCTTTGGGCCCTCGAGTATGCCCCCTAATTTCTGTAATAATTGTGGTATTTGTTAAGCATTACTATGTGCCAGGCCTTATACTAAGCGTGGGGGTGGATATGAGCAAATCGGTTGGATGCAGCTCCTGTCCCACTTGGGGCTCACAGTCTTAATTCCCATTTTACAGCTGAGGTAATTTGAGGCACAGAGAAGTGAGGTGAGTTGCCCAAGGTCACACAGCAGACAAGCGGAACGGGGGTTAGAACTACCAGGTCCTTCAGACTCTCAGGCCCGTGCTCTCTTTCCAGTAGGCCACGCTACTTTTACTGGGAACTGACAGGGCCTGGGAGAAAGTGGGAATGGGGTGTCTGTTGGGTGCCTTATCTTTGTGCCTCTGTCTACTTATCTGTAAAATCAAGGTAAGCAGTCTTCTTAGATTGGGGGCCTCTTGGGGGAAGGAGACTGGTTATCTTGTAGCTACCTGAGAAACAGTTTGGTCTGGTAGCAAGAGCCCAGGTCTGGGACTCTGAGGACCTGGGTTCTAATCCTGGTTCTGCTAGTTAACCTTGAGCAAGTCGCTTCCCTTCTCTGCCTCTTTCCTCGTCTGTCATGGGGAATTCAATGCCCATGAGCCCCATGTGGGACAGAGACTTCCATCTACTCCGGTGTTCAGAACAGTGCTTGGAACAGACTGTGGCTAACAAATATCATAATACTAGTGGCTGGCATGTAGTGGCACTCAATAGCGTGAATCTGCGGATTGTAGAGGCTGCTAACAGTACCCAAGGCTCCTAGGTGCTCTGAGGCCCCCGTACCCAGAGTTGGTGTAAACTGGTTGTGGGTTAGGGAATATGTTGTACTCTCCAAAGTGCTTAGTATAGTCCTGTACTCAGTAAATTCAATTGGTGACTCCCCAGGGACTGAGGGGGCTGGAATTGTAGACCCTGTGTGTGTTGTTGGTATTTTTTTTTCCCTGCCAAGCATGTAGTAGAGTGCTCTGCACCTAGTAAGTACTCTAACACTGTTGATTGAATTTTCCCAAATTGCTTTTAGGTATAGTGGTGCTTCCTCTTCTCCTCTGAGGTGGGATCGGCTTGCGGCCCCCCTCTTAGCTAGTTGCAGCCTCCTGCCATGTCTGGCCTCCCTGGGCCAGGGTGAGCTCACACGGGAGGGGGTTTGGGGAGGGTCTCTGAATCCTTTGCACTAGCTGCTGGGGACCCACTGTGGGCTGGGCGAGCAGTTAAGACGCATGTGGTTGCATTGCATTTCCAGCGCTTAGAACAGTGCTTGGCACATAGTAAGTGCTTAACAAATATCATCATTATTATTGGTACTCGTTCTGACATCTGCACCCCACCTCCCCAGCCTCAACCACCCTGTGCCTCTGGGTCCTGCTGTCTCTAGCTTGGAAACCTGGACTTGTCAGTGTTTGGCCGCTGATTTCTCCAGCCTCCGTGAGAGACATGCATCTGGTGCCCTCTGAGGCAGGTGGCACCGAGCCCAGGCCTCGGCTCCGTCGAACTGAGTGGCAGCCCCTGGGTCTCCGCTGATGCCCGATCTCCCGGGCCCGTCACTGTTGGTTGGAGTAGATGGGCAACTAGCCGGGTGACGTCTTTGCGCAGCGAAATGAGGGACAGGTTGCTAAGCATTTTTGCTCCAGCTGTGTTGAGGGTTAACCCAGACCTCTGAGCCAGCAAAGCAGTGTGCCCCCCAAACCTGCCCTGAGAGCTGAGTGATCTGACCATGCAAGAAAGGCTGGCAAAGCTGCCACCATCAGCCTGCCCACCTCACTACTGCCCTGAGCTTACTGGGGGGCCCTGGACCAGTGCAGCAGCTGGTCCTGGATGGGCATTTTCATGGCAGCCAGACTACAGGTGGGCATCTTGCTCCAGTGCTCCTGGTGATCCGACCACCTCATCAAGCCACAGTCTCTGTTTACTGGGCTTGTGGTGAGGGTCCCTACCTGCTCAAATGACCAGCCCCCATGTGCTCAGCGTGTGTGTGTGTCTAGCATTGTCCATCAATCAGTGTCCTTAGAGGGCACACTGATGGTGAAATTCCCCCACAAGCGAGTGTGACTTTCAGAACGGAAACTCTACAGTCCTAGTTTCTCTGTGTATACAGAAAGGCTGTCGTCTCAGCTTTACAGTGGCAGATACTGTCTTCCCATCTGCCCCCTCGCTTCTCACCGTTCACAAAGCTTTTTTTTTGCCCAAATAGTGACTCCTTTCCTGACATCAGTGCGTCGTACTGGTCTGTCAACAGCTGTCTGCCGGTCTTGTCGGGCATCAGCATTGTCTGGAGGCTCTGTTTTACCTCATCCTGGAAAGCTTCCCTCTGCCCCACCCTGGCTCTGGGTTTCTCAGTTTCAACTCTCCGTCCAGCAGTTGTTTGGGTCTCCTCAGGCGATTCACCCCGCGGAGCTGTTTTGGTGAGCGTGGCTTTAGTGTTAGGAGACTGTTGATGTTTGATAATGAGTTTGGCCCATAAGTGATGCTGGAACCGCTAAAAGAGATGAATGTGGTGTCTGTGAGGGAACGTAGCTGTGGGAAGATTGGACTTCCAGTCTGGGGCGTGAGGCCATGTTGTTGCCACCCGCCGTTGGACAGTCTCTCAGGATGTGCTGGCCTTCTTGATTGGGTTTTCTCTCTGCCGCTTGTCAGGGTGTGACCCTAAGTAACAGAGAAGCAGCGTGGCCTAGTGGATAGAGCACGGGCCTGGAAGTGAGAAGGACCTGGGTTCTAATCCCCAGCCCCACCACTTGTGTCTGCTGTGAGTTTGGGCAAGTCACTTCTCTGGGCCTCAGTTCCCTCATCTGTAAAATGGGGATTAAGATTGTGAGCCCCTTGTGAGACTTGGACTGTGTCCAACCTGATTATCTTGCATCTGTCACAGGATGTATTGAACTTGCCTAGAACTTAGTAAGCGCTTAAATGCCATTTCAAAAAACTGATAGCAGTCAGCTGTGTGTTGCCAGTATGACTCTGGTTGTGGCTTATTTTGGTGCAGAGTGGTATATCAGTTTCTTTTCGTTACATTTATCATCAGCTCGTACCTCCTGACTGGTTCATTGAAATGGTTTGCAGTTAATGTCTGTCACTGTTGGGTAGGGACTGTCTCTATATGTTGCCAATTTGTACTTCCCAAGTGCTTAGTACAGTGCTCTGCACATAGTAAGTGCTCAATAAATACGATTGATGATGATGGTGATCGTACAGCATGGGGGTGAGTCCAGCCTGCCTGTGCCAACCTGCAGTTACGAGGTCTGTATCACTTTTTCCCCCCTCTGGTGCCAATGCGTGCTCATGTTTCTGCGGTCTGGGCACTTCGGTCTCATTTCCTGGGCATCCAGGGCTCCCCCTGCACCACCCCCTAGGGCTTAGGCATCGGTTCATGGGGCCCACACTTCAGTGATGCCACTAGTCTCCCTGCCTTCCATTGTCCATTTCTCAGGGCCAACAGTCTTTTGGGGAGCCTACCCCAGCTGCCTCCCACTTTCCTGTGTGTATCTGTGTCTCTGGCCTCTCTGAGCAGTGCCCTGCTCAGCTGCTATGCCACTTAATGCCACCTGTGAATCTCACTGTCCATGACTCTCTGGTGTAAAGCAGCATGGGGGCAGAACCCTGTCAATGGTTACTAGGCCACCTGACCTCTTTCCATGGTGCCAGAACAGACCCACCGCTCAGTGGCTGAGTTCAGTGAGCAGATGAAGATCTGAGAGCTTCATGCCAACATGTGCCATCCTCCCTGGGGGACCTAGTACGTTGCGTATCCGCTTCCCTGCTTCCAGTAGTCCTCGGCACTTGGCTGTGGGTAGTCTTGTCCATCTTTGTGAGCCTGGGATGGCACATAGCTCCCACTGGCACGAGGTGCTCCTAGCCTTAGTTTGTCACTGAACTGATGTGTGCCTATTTCATTCTTGAAGTAGGCTCTGCATCCCCAAGGCTCCGTCCCAGTGGCGCGTGGCCTGTGACTCTTCCTCAGCATTGTCCTTCAGATGCCCACCACTCCAGTGCCCTTTGTCGCAATCGAACCTCTGACTCCTCCCCTCTGGGCAGCCGGCCCAATCAGCCTCCTACATTCTGTGCCCTGGTGGTGTGCCCACAGCAGGTATATATCCGCTTGAGTCCTCATGCCAAATGCCCACCCTCTGGGCACTGTCTCTGCAACTGCACTCTCTCTCACCCTGTGTACTACCAGCCTTCCCGTCTCGGGGTCTCTGCACCCACTGGCTCCGTCGTGGCCCAGTGCCAGCCTCAGGCCTTGCGTATACTCAATCAGTGCCATGGTCTGTCCCTGGCTTGGGGTCCAGAACCCCCAACCCCACCTCCGTGTGACCCCTCAAGGGCTTGATCCGCCTCTCAGAATCTCCCCTCCACTTCTCCCGTTTTATGTGTCTTCCCATGTGGCCCCTGTCTCGGGTGCATTTCTCCCACTGTGCCTTTCACATGCAGGAAAAACTCACTTCTGTGAAGCTGAGGGCTTGGGCGGGGATTGAGGGGTTAGCTAGAGACTTCTGAGGCCTCTGAGGTGCTCAGTACAGTGCTCTGCATGCAGTAAGCACTCAATAAATGTGATTGATCAGTGATGCCCTGCAAATTTAGCTCTGTTGTTGGTGAATACTCACCCCTATGCCAGTCTGTAGCGCCTTTTCCCCGCCGTCCCCCCCCCCCCCCCCCCCCCCCCGCCCCAGCAACTCCACGCTGTTTTCTTAGCTCCACCCCTGCCCACCTCTCTGGAGATGCCAGCCCCGATCCATCAGCTGTGGCACTTCAGAAAGGCCCCCCTCCCACTTGTGCTCCCACCGATTGAGTGGATCCTTGTCCTTTCTGAAGCTCGTGAGCTCATTGTGGGCAGGGAATGTATCTGTTGTATCGTACTCTCCCAGGTGCTTAGGACAGTGCTCGGCACACAGCGTTCGATAAATATGATTGATTGTTGCTCCTGGGCCCTCTGCCTGTCCCGACTCTGAGCTTTATCCATACCCATGCCATCCCTCTCCCCGCAGGGCTGACTGAACGCCATGCCAGCAAGCTATCTTTTGAGTTCTCCACCCCTAATGCGTGGTGATAACCAAACTCTTATTTGCCCGTGAATCTGCCGGTCAATGGACCCGCCCACTGCCGTCCTCCTCAGTAACGGATCGAGATTGTACTTAGACTGTGATCCCAACATGGGTCGAAGGACTGCATCTGCTCTCATTACCCGATACCTACCCCAGTACTGAAAACATTGCTTACCTTTTATATTCTCCTAAGTGCTTAGTACAGTGCTCACCCATCCTCCTCAGATCTGACAAGGACTCTCCCCCCCTTCAAAGCCTTATTGAAGGCACATCTCCAAGCAGCCTTCCTTAAGCCCTCCCTTCATTTTCCACTCCTTTCTGCGTCGTCCTAAGTTACTCCCTTTATTCATCACCCCCTCCAAGCCCCACAATACTTTTGCTCATATCTGTCATTTATTTCTATTAATGTCTGTCTCCCGCTCTAGACTGTAAACTTGTGGGCAGGGAATGTGTTTATTGTTATATCATACTCTCCCAAGCGTTTAGTACAGTGCTCTGCACACAGTAAGCGCTCAATAAATATGATTGAATGAATGAAGTAGGTACCGGCTACTGGTTAATGGATTGAACCATAATTGTCTGCCCCACACCTGGCTCCTGTGGCGGCTCGAGCTGAAAAACCCCCAGCCTCTTTCCCCCTCCCCAACGTGCCTCTGTGGCACCAGACCCACGAAGCTGAGATCTCAGTAGCCCCAGGCTCTGGCCATACCCTGTTTTGGTAGCCCCTGGCCTTCTTCAGTCTCCTGCATCTCTAGACCCTCCACACAGTGTGGCCCCCAAGAAGACTGTGTGCCCCGGCCCAGGTGTGTCATTCAAAACTCTGGCTCCTCCTGTGATGCTCCATTCCAACACCACCCTGGGCGGCCTGCACCGTCAGCCTTCTGCATCCTCTGTCCCCGTCTTGTGCCCTCAGCGGGCATATATCCGCTTGAGTCCTTGTGCCAAATGCCCACCGTCTGGGCACCGTCTCTTAGCTAGTGTACCACCAGCCTTCCTCTCTCCTGGGTCTTTGCCGCCACTGGCTCCGCCGTGGCACTCTGCCAGCCGCGGGCCTTGTGTTCACTCAGTGCCTTGGTCTGTCCTTGGCTTGGGCCCCCCCCCCCCCCACCTAAAGATTGATGCCACCTCCTACGTTTGCCCCATGGATACCAACTTCTGAGAACCTTAGGGCCTTGGGAATACCGCTGTCATTGGCCTTGCTCAGAACTTTGCCCTGTATGTCCTTTGTGCCAGTCAGCATGTATCTGCTTCCTGTGTACCCATCCATCTGTACTCTGCTTAACAACCCCATCAAAGGCTTGCTGTATTTATTGCTCCCCTTCCCTCTCTGTGTCACTCCCTCTCTCTGACGCCAATGTGGCCGCAAAGCCCTGACACCTTTGGCCCACTCTCTGGTATGAGCATTTATCCAAGTGTCGCCCTGTGGCTCAGTCCTCGGGTACTACACCTCAGGGTCCCTGGCACTCACCCACCCCTTCTACTCCATGGGGTCCTGACTCCTGGGGGTCAGGACCTCAGGCACCCCTGCTTCTCTGGACTTCTGATCTTCCCTACCTCTCCAAAAGCGCCTGATCTTCCCCACTGTTCCCGGTGCCCGTGTGCCACTTCCTCTGGGGCACCGGCCTGCCTCCCCTCACCCCAGCCATTTCAGTCTGTGGGCTCGACACATTATGTCACTGGCAGGACCAGTAACCTCCGTCTCCTTGTATTCACCTATCTGTGCCCTGCATGGCCAGGGCAGACACATCTCTGTGCGTTAGGTGGCAAACTCCTCGAGGGCAGGGAGCGTGTCTCTATTTCTGTGGGTTCCTCAAGCATCTAATTCAGCGTTGTGTTCCATCAACACTGGCGATGACAGTAGCATCTATCTCATGCAATGTAGCTTTCTGTGATTTAGCATTGGTAAGGATTTTTTCCTTATTCATCCCCCTACCCTGGCCTCCCGCATATAAAGTCTCCCTCCCCAGCTGCCAGCCCTCATCTATCTGTGCCATCTTTTGGGGCACCACGGGCCCAGCGTGCCCATACTTTTCTGTGGCGCAGAGCCTCCGTGTGTCCCAGGTGTGGGCTGTACCATTGCCCCTGAACCCGGGAAACTCCCTCTCTCCCTCCCTCCCTTCCCGCTCCAGAGCAGCCATTCCCTGGGTCCAGCTTGGGGCAGCCCTGGCACAGAGTCCTGCTTCTGTGTACTGGTTCCCAACAAATCTGCCGGCTCCATATGTATCTGCCGCTCATTGCGTTCCGTTCTACCTCAGTGCCAACTGCTGTCCCCCAATTTCACCCTGTTAGTGACACCGATCTCTCCCACCCCCTCTCTCTAGATGCCAGCTCTCTGGATCTTGGCATCTACCCACCTCTCGGCCCCACCCATGCCAGCTGTCCTCTAGACTGTAAACTCGATGTGGGCTGGAAATTCTGTTTATTGTTATATTGTACTCTCCCAAGCTCTGCACACAGGTTGATACGACTGACTGACTAACAAGGGGGCTCTTTTGCCAGGGTAGCCCTGCTTCTCCCGCCGTTCGTGACTTACCATATCCCCGCCTCTCTGTGATGACTCGTGAGCACCCACGGCTCTCTGCCCTCCCCCAATTCTCCACCTTTATCCTTTACCCAAATTCTGTGCCTCTGTGGGAAGCAGTGTGGCCTACTGGTTGGAACACAGGCCCGGGAGTCTGCAGGACCTGGGTTCTAATTCCGGCTCCCCCACTTGCCTGTTGTGTGACCTTGGGCGAGTCACATAACTTCTCTGGGCCTCAGTTACCTCATCTGTAAAATGGGGATTAAGAGCGTGAGCCCCATGTGGGACAGGGACCGTGTCCAACGTGATGTACTTGTATCTACCCAGCGCTTAGAACAGTACTTGGCACATAGCGCTTAACACGTACCATATTTATTTTTTTTAGAGGCTAATTGCCATTGACTCCTTCTGACTGTGTGTCCCTGTACATATTTAATATCCTATTTCGTTAATGATGTGCATTCAGTTTTCATTCTATTTGCTCTGTCCACTTGACACCTGTCCACATGTTTTGTTGTCCGTCTCCCCCTTCTAGACTGTGAGCCCGTGGTTGGGTAGGGACGGTCTCTAGATGTTGCCAACTTGTACTTCCCAAGTGCTTAGTACAGTGCTCTGCACACAGTAAGTGCTCAGTCAATACGATTGAATGAATGGATTTGGGACCCTGGGCGCACTCGTTTCTGTGGCCTCGCTGTGTCCGTTTCTCCATGGGTCCCTGCTTCCACCTCTCGTGACCTACCACCTGCTGTGGGCCCCGAGCCTACCCCATTAGTCCCTGCCGCTGCCTCTCCCCAACTTGCACCCCTCCTCCACCGGCTCCGTCGCTCTCTGGGTCAAGAAAACGCCCACCTCTACCCTTGCAGCCCCCGAAACAGTTAAGACTTTTGGCTTCCCCAACAGCAGGGCCGTGGCCCCGGTATCTAACCATTTGCACCGCTTTATCCCCCACGACCTCCTTGGATGCTCAAGGTTGATGGGCCATCTCTGCATGAACTTCAGTTACCTAGTTGCTCAAGGTTTGCCCATCTCCCTGTGCCCCTGCTGTTTCTGCAGCCAAATCCCCCAGTGGTCCTCAACCTTTCCCTTCTGTTCTGCTGATGTTGGTACATCCTCCTCCGCCTTCAGTGTTTTGTGTCTTCCCGTTTTGAGAAGGAGAGTGGCTCAGTGGAAAGAGCCCGGGATTTGGAGTCAGAGGTTATCGGTTTAAATCCCAGCTCTGCCACTTGTCAGCTGTGTGACTTTGGGCAAGTCACTTCACTTCTCTGTGCTTCAGTTACCTCATCTGTAAAATGGGGATTATGTATATATGTTTGTACATATTTATTACTCTATTTATTTTATTTGTACATATCTATTCTATTTGTTTTATTTTGTTAGTATGTTTGGTTTTGTTCTCTGTCTCCCCCTTTTAGACTGTGAGCCCACTGTTGGGTAGGGACTGTCTCTATATGTTGCCAATTTGTACTTCCCAAGCGCTTAGTACAGTGCTCTGCACATACTAAGCGCTCAATAAATACGATTGATGATGATGATGGGGATTAAGACTGTAAGCCCCACGTGGGGCAACCTGATCACCTTGTAACAGTGCTTTGCACATAATAAGCACTTAATAAATGCCATTATTATTGTTAGTGGAAAAAGCACCAGCATGGGAGTCAGACGACCCAGGTTCTTAAACTGACTCTGCCAGTTGTCTGCTTTGAGACCTCGGGTCCCGGTGCTTAGAACAATGCTGGGCACATAGTTAAGCATTTAGCAAATACCGTCATTATTTAGCTTCTCTGTGTCTTAGTTTCCTCACATGCAAAAGGGGAATTCAATACCTGTTCTCCCTCCAATTAGACTACAAGCCCGGTGTCTGACCTGATTAGCTGGTATCTTTCCAAGCGCTTAGTACGCAGGGCCTAGCATACAGTAAACGCATAAGATACCAATGTTATTTTTATTCTGCAAAACTGCGGTCTGACCAGCAGCCCATCTAACTATCTCATCTTTAAGGCATGGGCAACCTGATTAGGCTTGTATCTACCCCAGTGCCTAGTACAGTGCCTGGCACATAGTGTTTTAACAAGTGTCTTTTTTTTTTTTTTTAAGCAGGGCTCATGTCTCTTACCCTCTTGGTACGTTGCTTGTTATAGGGCTGGTACAGTTCCGATCCCTGTATGACTTTCTGCTTACAGTCAGCACTCATTCAACACTGCTGATAGCCAATATTCAGTATATGCCCTCCTCTCTCCCCCTTTTCTACCGGGCCAGGGTGTCCCCGACTCCTTGTTCCCATTGCTTGGCAATGGCACCCAGATGTTGATCTTCTCGCTCCTTGTACCCCCCTTTTATGTGGCTTAGGCCTCTGCGTGGCCTTTTCTAAGATCCTTCCCACATCACCCCCTTTCACCTCTCTGTAGGGCCCGGGCACAGCTGGTAACTGCTCACTGGTACCAGCCCAGCCTCTAGACTAGAGTTGATATTGAAAATGATGCTAATTTTAACATGTCTCCCCGACTTCGTCTGAACCGAATGTTATTATATATTTTCGTCTGTCTTCTCTAAGTTGTACACTTGTGGGCAGGGAATGTATCAATCAGCTCTGTTGTACTCTCCTAGGCACTTAGTGTTCTGCACACAGTGAGTGCTCTAATACCATTGCTGATAATAACTCTGGGGCCCACCTAGCTCTGGTCCAGAACAGCTTAAGTTGTGTCCTCAAGACTATAAACTCGCTGTGGGCAGGGAATGTGTCTGTTTATTGTTGTAGTCTCCCAAGCACTTAGCACAGTGCCTTGCACAGAGTAAGCACTGAAATATGATTGAATGAAGTGTCGTTGTGTAGAGGTCGTACTTGTGAGTTGGACTTTAGCTTCGTGACTCATTGCAGGATATCCCAGTGGTGTGCCTTCTTGACAATTCCCATCACATCCAGAAATACTTGGCTTAGTATTTCACAAGGATCTCCCCCCATCTGTGGCTATTAGATTCCCAGCTCTGGCTTGCCGGGGCCTCCGCCAGCACCAAACTGCCGTCTCCTCCTTGGCCCTTGGACTCGCTGCCCCTGTTCTTTTTCCCTCTATCCACCTGTGCCTGTCCATCCTCCCCGTTACCCCCGATTCCGGTGTGAATTGGACCCCCGACGTTTCAATGCAGAGGCCGAGTCTGCACGGGGAACAGGCTGAGTTGAAATAATTTCCCAGCATGGTTCGGTCTCCCCCGTGAGCCACCTACCACTCAAGGCAGGGGCTTCGGGGTCACTCAGGAAGGGCTCCGGTACTACTGACTGAATTGAACGATGTGACTGTTGTGCCCAACCTTGCCTGAAAGGAGGGGTGTTGCCAGCCCTGCTTGTGGTCGGCCTGGGGCCCCCGTGCCCCTTCTGTTAGGGTGATGTTTCTGGTGCCACCTTTCTGCCCTCTGTAGCTTTCATTCTGCCCACACTTTGTGGGAACGCTAGTCCTCTGTCTGCCCCAACGGCCATTCACCCTGCATCGCTGCCTCTGTGGCCTGGAACGCAGACGACCGGCCTATGGTCCTTCTAGGCCAGAGCACGTCCACAGAGGGCAAGCTACCTCTGTAAGGACTGGCACTGTGGCTCTCTAGCATAGGACTCTCCTCTTTTTTTCCCCCCCACCTCACCCACCATCGATAGCCACCTGCTGCTCTGTCTCTCTGCTCCGGGACCCAGCCAATTACGTCTGCCTCCAGCCCCCGTTTCCCAGCAACAAGAGGAAGGACCCACCTCCCCGCCGACATGACATTCGCTCGGTGAGTTTGGCCCGGCCCGCCGAGGGCTTCCCTCCCCCCCACTGCTGCCCTGGGCTTAGCCTGTTGTTTCCCTCAGACTCAGTGACCGCCAGTGGAGGGGTGACCGTCCCCGCTGCTCTGCCATCCCTGTCCGATTTCCGTCACGTGCCCACCCCTCATGTTTGCAGGCGTGACCTCCGTGCCCTCACAGAAGCCTGGCACCACCCCCTCCCCCTTCAGCCTAAACTGGTTGCTCTGGGGAGACGGGGCCACGTCCCTGCCCTGCCTATGGGGACTGGACTTAGGCTAGTCGAGTCTCCCCGGTCCAGTGTGGAAGGTCACTTGTCTCTCACCCCCTATGATTGCGTGTCAGGATGCTGATAAAGAAGGTGGGATGAGGGGTACCAATTAGGAGCTGGCAGGGATGGCCCCCCAGAACCGGACTGTGGCTGTTGGGGTCAGGGGAAGCCCCAAAATGTGAGTAGCCCCCGGCGGTACAGAGATCTGGGGAAGGAAGGAGATGGCGCTCGGCTCACAGGGCCACTAGGAGCCTCTGCCATAAGGGGTTGGGGTGGAGGGCAGCTGTGGACCACTGGGACAGGCAGTCTGTGGGAGGTGGAGGCAGAAGAGTATGCCGTGCCACCCTGGAGGCTGGGCTGGTAGGCGTGTCCGGTGACAGAGACGTCTCAGGGCCAAGCTGGGACAAACTAATAGCAGGGCCAGGCCAGGGAGCCTTGTTTGGGGACAAGGAAGGGGGGTTGGGGGTTGTGTTCAGACCAGGCTTGTGGCAGTGTTAAGTCATCAGGGCAGGGTAACATCTTTAGCTCCCACCTTCGCCTCAGTGCAGTTT
This sequence comes from Tachyglossus aculeatus, assembly GCF_015852505.1. Taxonomy (NCBI): domain Eukaryota; kingdom Metazoa; phylum Chordata; class Mammalia; order Monotremata; family Tachyglossidae; genus Tachyglossus; species Tachyglossus aculeatus. The sequence continues at coordinate 51,704,519 of NC_052087.1, read as the reverse complement.
TCAGTCGGTGTGTGTGTGTGTGAGTGCTTGCACGTGCGCATTGCGGTATTTGGGTTGGTTTCAGGTGAAGGCCTGACTGCTTCTTGCAGCGAAGCCAACCCCCCGCCCCCCAAGACCTTCCTTCTTCGACCAAGGCCCTGGGCCACTCCCTCCTTGTGTCTGCCGCCGCCAGCTCCCCCCACCCGAGTCGTCTCTGGCTCTGCCTCGTGCCTCCTCATGCTGAGGAGCAGCATGGCTCAGTGGAAAGAGCCCGGGCTTTGGAGTCCGAGGTCATGGGTTTGAATGCCGGCTCCGCCAATTGTCAGCTGTGTGACTTTGGGCAAGTCACTTCACTTCTCTGGGCCTCAGTTCCCTCCTCTGTAAAATGGGGATGAAGACTGTGAGCCCCCCATGGGACAACCTGATCACCTTGTAACCTCCCCAGCGCTTAGAACAGTGTTTTGCACATAGTAAGTGCGTAATGTCATCATTATTGTTATTATTATTATTATTATTATTTCCCAGGCCACAGGGAGGGCCTGAGGGGAGGATTGCTTCCACCCCCCACCCCCTGCCGCCATCCCCCGTTCCCCATCCTGTTGGCCCAGGATTGTCCTCCTCGTGGCCAACGCCCAAGACTCGGCCCTGAGATGCTGGATGAGGGCCCGCCTGCTGCAGGTGGTGGCCACCTTGACCCACCGCTGGCCCGCCGCTACTCCTGAGCCTGACCATGGGGCTCAGGTGGCTCCACAGTAGAGGCCCTGGGCCAGCAGCCTGCTCCCTGGCCAGCCCATGGCTGCCATCTCTCTGCGGAGCTGCCCGGCGTGGTTTGCCAAACCCAACTGGCTCCATCTGGGACCTGCCCCTTACTGGGACCTTCGGCTCAGGTAACTACCCTCAAGAGGTTTTGGGGAGGTGGGGAAGGGCCTGCCTGCCCTGGAGACAGCAGCCAGAGGGACAAATTCAGGGAGGCAGAGAGAATAACCAAGGAAACAGGAAAGACTGGCAAGGGCGGAGGCAGTCGGCTAGGGGCAGAAAGGGAGCAAGCTGGGGAAAGACAGACCTGGACAGAGAGGCAGCGGGCTTGGGACAGTATGGAAGACAGACTGGGCCAGAGAGGCGGTGGGCTGGGAAGAGAGAGGCAGTGGGGTGGGGGCAGACAGACAGATAGAGACAGACTGGGTCAGAGATGCAGTGGGTGGGGAAGCACAGGCAGACCAGGGTAGAGAGGCAGCGGGCTGCGGACAGGCAAACAGACCGAGGCAGGGCTGGAGATGGACAGGCTGAGGCAGAGAGGCAGCGGATTGGGGACGGACAGATAGACTGAGGCAGGGCTAGGGATAGGCCAAGGCAGAGAGGCAGTGGACTGGGGTTAGACAGACAGACTGAGGCAGAGGTTCAGTGGGCTGGAGACAGACCGAGGCAGGGCTAGGGGTAGGCCAAGGCAGAGAGGCAGCAGGCTGGGGTTAGACAGACAGACTGAGGCAGAGGTGCAGTGGGCTGGAGACAGACAGACCGAGGCAGGGCTAGGGATTGGCCAAGGCAGAGAGGCAGCAGGCTGGGGGTAGACAGACAGACAGATTGGGGCAGAGAGGCAGACCAGGGCAAAGAGACAGCCGGCTGGGAACAGGCAAGCAGACCAGCGTAGAGAGGCAGCGGCCTAGAGGTAGGTGGACAGACAGACAGGTCAGGGCAGAGAGGCAGTGTGGCCTAAGGGTAGGCAAGCAACCAGACAGACTAGGGCAGATAGGCAGCAGGCTGGAAACAGACAGGCAGACCGAGACAGAGAGGCAGCGGGCTGGGGATAGATAGGCAGACCAGGGCAGAGAGGCAGTAGCCTAGGGGATAGACAGACCAGGACAGAGAGGCAGCAGTCTGGGGGCAGGTGGGCAGACCAGAGCAGAGAGGCAGCAGCCTAGAAATAGACAGACAGACCAGGGCAGAGAGGTGGGAGGCTGGGGACAGACAGACCGAGGCAGGGCTGAGGATAGACAGGCCGAGGCAGAGAGGCACCGGGCTGAGGACAGACAGACTGGGGCAGAGAGGCTGTGGGCTGGAGACGGGCAGGCGACCAGGGCAAAGGGACAGCCGGCTGGGAACAGGCAAGCAGACCAGTGCAGAGAAGCAGCGGCCTAGAGGTAAGTGGACAGTCAGACAGATCAGGGCAGAGAGGCAGTGTGGCCTAAGGGTAGGCAAGCAACCTGACAGACGGAGGCAGGGCTGGGGATAGCCAGGCCCAGACAGAGAGGCAGCGGGCTGGGGATAGATAGGCAGACCAGGGCAGAGAGGCAGTGGCCTAGGGGATAGACAGACAGACCAGGAGAGAGGCAGCAGTCTGGGGACAGGTGGGCAGACCAGAGCAGAGAGGCAGCAGCCTAGAAATAGACAGACCAGGGCAAAGAGGTGGGAGGCTGGGGACAGACAGACCGAGGCAGGGCTGGGGATAGATAGGCTGAGGCAGAGATGCAACGGGCTGAGGACAGACAGACTGGGGCAGAGAGGCAGTGGACTGGAGATGGGCAGGGAGACCAGGGCAGAGAGGCAGCAGTCTGGGGACAGGTGAGCAGACCAGAGCAGGGAGGCAGCGGCCTAGATGTAGACAGACCAGGGCAGAGAGGCAGTGGGCTGGGGACAGACGGACAGACTGGCAGAGAGGCAGCAGGCTGCGGATAGGCAGAGAGAGAGCAGGCTGAGAACAGGCAAGCAGACCAGGGCAGAGAGGCAGTGGCCTGGGGACGGACAGACAGACAGACAGACAGCCTGGGGCAGAGAGGCAGCAGGCTGGGGAGAAGCAGGCAAATCAGGGCAGGGGTGGGCAGAGCAACAGAAAAGCAGAGGGTAAGGGGAAGAGGGACGGATAGACAATCTGATGTAGATGGACAGATGTGTAGGCAGCAGAGTAGGGATAAGGACAGAGAGACTAGCAGAGACAGACAAATGGACAGAGATGGCCTGCGCCTTTGGGGAAACCCACCTCTTTGCTTCAATGTCAGCCGCTGTGCCCACACACACATGGAGTTCTGTCTCCATGTTCCCACCTGCTGCGTTCTCCCTGATGCCCACTAGCCCTGTGTCCCTCGATCCCCATCCCCAAAGCCTCAGGCACCTCTTGGTGGGTCGCCCGAAGCTTCCCCTGCCCCTTTCCCTGTGGATGAATCCTGAACCGTGATCCTCAGGCCTTAAACCCCGCTCTCAACCTATCCTTTCTCCCATTCTCATTCTTGCCACTGGACTCCACTGAGCCCCCAGTTGACCCCAGTGCCAGGTGGGTTTGGGTTCGAGTCTAACTCCGTCTTCTGCCCCGAGATGGGCTTGGAAGATGATTGCAGGCCTGGGCCGGCCAACTGGGGCCTCAACCCAGCAGCCCTGAGGTCGGGGCAGGGCCGTACCGTTGATCTGGTCATCTGTGGACACCCAGAAGGAGGCCAGGAGCAGCTTCGAGGAAGCAGTGAGTGATCAAGATGGGGTGGGGAGGGGTTTCTGGGGGGGTCCCTAGCCTCTGACAAGACATGGGCAAAGGCCCAGAGTTTGGAGAAGGGGGGGTGCAGCGTGAGTAGACAACACCACAAGCTCAAAGCATTTCTCCTTTTATTCTCCACAAATCCCACTGGGAACTGGGAGGGGATAATTGAGGGGTGGGGAAAGGGCCTTCCTTCCGCTGGCCTGGGTGGGCATCCCAGGTGCTCTCTGGGCCAGAAAGTGATCAACCATGCTTTAAAGACTGGGTCTCTGCTCCCAGCCAGCAAACAATCAGTCACCTTTCATCAGGGAGAATAAGGTGGAGTCACATGAATCTTGACTGAGGGAAGGATGGGGAGGGGGGAGGTGGCCAGCCAGAAATGGTACCATGTCGAACTGAGTCATGAGCATCCTCTTTGGGGTGAGCAAAGTCGGGGGCCCAGTGAAGATTTTGGAAGGGGACCCAGGGCCCGGGGGGTTGCCTGAAGAGGTGAGTGCCATTCCCCCCAGAGGTTGGGGAGGATCTGAGGCGGAGAGCCCAGACTGGGCCCAGGTAGGACAGGACCACTTTCCAGCACAGCAGTGGAGGGAGAGAGTCGGTGTTTCTCCGAGGGGAAATGCAAGCCCGCCCGGAAAGTGGAAGCGAGCAGCGCGTTGGCTAGGACTCTAGAGCGACCAGAGGACCGGGTTCAACCCGGAAGGAGCCAGTTGGAATTCTGGGCCCAGGTAAGGATCCGTCTCCCCTCTCCCCCCCCAAACACCCCCGGCTCCGTAGCCACAGCACTCGGCTTCCAGGGGCTGTACTGGCCAGGAGTCCAGCCTGTAGGGCTGGGACGAGAAGACTCTGCAGTCCCCCAAAGCCTTTTTTCTCACCCAGCCAGACCCGACGACGGATCAGGGAGCTGAGGGCCATTTCCTGGACCTTGCTGCCATGGAGGGCAGGTGGGGAAACTAGCTGGGGGGAGTACACTGGGCCAGTTGGAGGGGGTGACTCGGTTGGGGGGCAGGGGAAGGCAACTCTAGTGTTGGGGGGAGGGCATCTGCTGGGCCAGCACGGGTGGGGACAGATGCTACTGGGCCCAGCTGAGAAGGGAGTGCGTCTGCGGCCCGGTAGGGCTTTGGGAAGTTGGGAAATTCCAGGATCAGAGATCCCAGGGCTGCAGCTCGGACCGAGCCTGCAGCCTTAGGCGGACTGACCCGCTACCCGGTGGAGCCTGGTTTGGGTGGGAAAGATTCCAGTCCGAGGCCAAGTGAGGAATACGTGTAAAGGACACTTCTGGGGCCGCCGCCGGAGAACAACGGAAAGAGGAGAAAAGAGCCGGGAAGGGAAGGAAAGTCGGAATGGGGGAAAGAGGAGGGGGGAGGCTGAGCTGATGCCCGGTGCAGCTTTGCTGCCCGGTGGGAGCACTTGTGCTCTGGAGGGGAGCGGTGCCGTCGCAGGTGTTTCTTTTCCTGGATGCCGCTCACGGCGGCTCCAGGTTTTGCTTTTCACCTCCCAAGTTGGTGCGAGAGTGAGCCAGGGGCCGAAAAAAAGCAAAAGGCACCGGCGGTGGCGCGCCCGGATCCCGGGCCGGGGTTCGAGTCCCCGCGGAACCTTGCTTCCTGTCCCTCCTCACCCCCCTCCAACTCTCCCCGCTGATCCCCACAATCCCCCGGCAAAAACAGACCTTCCAGAGGACCGGATGTGATTCCCATCCCCTGAAAGCTCTTAGTACAGTGCATTTCACCTAGTGGGCGTCCAGTGAGTACCGTCATTCCTGTCTTGCCCACCTAGGCTGTGTTGGAGAAATTTCTGATTAGGGGGGCTGTTTCCCCTCCCACCCTATCCATCCTTCCTGCCGGGTGATCCTGGGGTGCCTGGATCTGGAAGCACACGGCCACACTAGGATGGCCTGTGGGATCCCTACTCCATCATAGGGAAGCTTCCCTTCATCTTGGACCTCTTCCTTTCCCAATCCCTGCTCCTCCTCGCCATCACTGAAACCAGGCTCTCCCCAGGTGACACGGTCTCCCCGTAGAGCGGCCCTCATCTTCACCCACTCACTGGGAAAGGAGGAGGTGTTTGTTTCCTTCTTAATAATAATGATGGCATTTATTAAGCACTTACCATGTACAAAGCACTGCTCTAAGCGCCAGGGAGGTAACAAGATGATCAGGTTATCCCACGGGGGGCTCACAGTCTTAATCCCCATTTTACAGATGAGGGAACTGAGGCACAGAAGCAGCGTGGCTCAGTGGAAAGAGCCCGGGCTTTGGAGTCAGAGGTCACGGGTTCGAATCCCAGCTCTGCCAATTGTCAGCTGTGTGACTTTGGGCAAGTCATTTCACTTCACTTCTCTGGGCCTCAGTTACCTCATCTATAAAATGGGGATGAAGACTGTGAGCCCCCGTGCAACAACCTGATCACCTTGTAACCTCCCCAGCGCTTAGTGCTTTGCACATAGTAAGCGCTTAATAAATGCCATCATTATTGTTATTATTAAATGACTTGTCCAAAGTCACACAGCTGACAATGGGCTGAGCTGGGATTTGAACCCATGACCTCTGACTCTAAAGTCCACTGAGCCACGCTGCTTCTTGCACCCCAGTGCCACTTTAAAACCATTCCACCTCCCCCTTCCCTTTCTTTCCCTTCCCTTCCAAGTGGCAGAGCCGGCAGCGTGGCTCAGTGGAAAAAGCCCAGGCTTTGGAGTCAGAGGTCATGGGTTCAAATCCCGCTCCACCACTTGTCAGCTGTGTGACTTTGGGCAAGGCACTTAACTTCTGGGCCTCAGTTCCCTCATCTGTAAAATGGGGATGAAGACTGTGAGCCCCACGTGGGACAACCTGATCACCTTGTAAATTCCCCAGCGCTTAGAACAGTGCTCTGCACATAGTAAGCGCTTAATAAATGCCATTGTTATTATTATTATTATTATTTTAACTCCCTGGCCTGGGCTCTAACCAGAAGGCTACACTGCTTCTCTTCAGCGGTAGGTCTTGATGCTGCCGGCTCCTGCTAATAAAAATAATAATAATGGTATTTGTTAAGCAATTACTATGTGCCAAGCACTGTTCTAAGCACTGGGGTAGATACAAGGTAATCAGGTTGTCCCACGTGGGGCTCACCGTCTTAATCCCCATTTTACAGATGAGGTTAACTGAGGCGCAGAGAAGTGAAGTGACTTGCCCAAAGTCCCAAAGCTGGCAAGTGGCAGAGCAGGGATTAGAACCCAAGACCTCTGACTCCCAAACCCTGGCTCTTTCTACTAATCAATCAATCGTACTTATTGAGCGCTTACTGTGTGCAGAGCACTGTACTAAGCGCTTGGGAAGTACAAGTTGGCAACATCTAGAGACAGTCCCTACCCAACAGTGGGCTCACTAAGCCTCGCTGCTTCTTTTTAGGTCCCTCTCTTCCCCCGACAGGAAATAGTGTCTGCTGTGTGGCCGCCATTTGTCTGCTGCAATCAATCAATCAATCGTATTTATTGAGCGGTTACTGTGTGCAGAGCACTGTACTAAGCGCTTGGGAAGTACAAGGTGGCAACATAAGTGAAGTGACTTGTCCAAAGTCACACAGCAGATAAGTGGCAGAGCCGGGATCTTTAGAGTCTACTGCTTTCTCTATCTTTAATTCATTTAAGTATCTGTTTCCGTGCTAGATTGTACGCTCCTTGGGGTTTACCAACTCTATTATCCTCCCCCAAGTGCTCAGTACAGTACTCGGCATGCAGCAGATTATGCTGTTTGTGGGCCGGATCGTGCCTACCAACTCCATTGTATTTTACTCTCCCAAGCGCTTATTCATTCATTCATTCATTCATTCATTCATTCATTCATTCATTTTCAATCGTATTTATTGAGCGCTTACTGTGTGCAGAGCACTGGACTAAGCGCTTGGGAAGTCCAAGTTGGCAACATATAGAGACGGTCCCTACCCAACAGTGGGCTCACAGTCTAGAATATATGTATATGTGAATATATGTATATATACCTGTATATATGTTTGTACATATTTATTACTCTATTTATTTTACTTGTGTACATATCTATTCTATTTTATTTTGTTAGTATGTTTGGTTTTGTTCTCTGTCTCCCCCTTTTAGACTGTGAGCCCACTGTTGGGTAGGGACTGTCTCTATATGTTGCCAACTTGGACTTCCCAAGCGCTTAGTACAGTGCTCTGCACACAGTAAGCGCTCAATAAATACGATTGATTGATTAGAAGGGGGAGACAGAGAACAAAACAAAACATATTAACAGAATAAAATAGACAGAATAAATATGTACAAGCTTATTCATTCAATCATATTTATTGAGCACTTACTGTGTGCAGAGCCCTGTACTAAGTCCTTGGAAATAATAATAATAATAATAATAATGGCATTTGTTAAGCGCTTACTATGTGCAAAGCACTGTTCTAAGCGCTGGGGGGGATACAAGGTGATCAGGTTGTCCCACGTGGGGCTCACAATCTTAATCCCCATTTTACAGATGAGGTAACTGAGACTCCGAGAAGTTAAGTGACTTGTCCAAGGTCACACAGCAGACATTTGGTGGAGCCGGGATTCGAACCCATGACCTCTGACTCCAAAGCCCATGCTCTTTCCACTGAGCCACGCTGCTACAATGCATCCATAAAGAGAGAGAATCCTTGCCCACAACGGGCTTACAGTCTCGAGGGGGAGGAGACAGACATCAAAACAAGTAAACAGGCATCAAGATAAATAAATAGATTATAGATAAGTACATAAATACGTAACTGCCGTGGGTGGGGGGAGAGCAAAGTATAGTACAGAATACATTTGGCGCTCAGTAAATATCATTAATTGATTGATTGGTCCTTTTGGCAGTCTTTACACTCATTCCCTTGGAGAATTAATTGGCTCCCATGGCTTCAACTGCCGTCTTTAGGTGGATATTCCCAAATCTACATCTCCAGCCCTCACCTTTTAGACTGTGAGCCCACTGTTGGGTAGGGACTGTGTCTATATGTTGCCAACTTGTACTTCCCAGGCGCTTAGTACAGTGCTCTGCACACAGTAAGTGCTCAATAAATACGATTGATTGATTGATTGATTGATTGACCTCTCTCCTTCTCTGCAGTCTCTCTCATTTCCTCCCGCCTTCAGGACATCGCTACCTGAATGCCCCTCCGCCAACTTAACATATCCAAAACAGAACCGCTAAGCTTTCTACCCAAACCCTATCCTCTCCCTATCCCCCTGAAGACAACACCACTACCCTCCCAGTCTCACAAGCCTATAACTTTGGCGTTGTCCTCGACTCATCACTCTCATTCAGCGCCACCAGGTCCTATTGGTTCAACTTTCAGGACATCACTAACATCCACCCTTTAGAGAAGCAGCGTGGCTCAGTGGGAAGAGCCCGGGCTTTGGAGTCAGGGGTCATGGGTTCGAATCCTGGTTCTGCCAATGGTCAGCTGTGTGACTTTGGGCAAGTCACTTGACTTCTCTGGGCCTCAGTTCCCTCATCTGTAAAATGGGGATGAAGACTGTGTGCCCCCCGTGGGACAACCTGATTACCTTGTAGCCTCCCCAGAGCTTAGAACAGTGCTTTGCACATAGTAAGTGCTTAACTAAGCGCTCAATAAATACGACTGAATGAATGCATGAACAAATACCATTATTATTATTGTATCCATAATTGATTAATTCTTAATGTCGGTCTTCCCCTCCTAGACTGTGAGCTCACTGTGCGCAGGGAATCAATCAATCAATCAATCATATTTATTGAGCGCTTACTGTGTGCAGAGCACTGTACTAAGCGCTCGGGAAGTACAAGTTGGCAACATTATAGAGACAGTCCCTGCCCAACAGTGGGCTCACAGTCTAAAAGGCTCACAGGGAATGTGTTTGTTATATATATTGTACTCTCCTGAGTGACTAGTACAGTGCTCTGCACAAAGTAAGTGCTCAATAAATACAAATAATTAATTGTTTGATTAAAATACCCCTGCCTTGACTACTGTATCAGCCTTCTCACTGACCCCCCTGCCTCCTATCTCTCTCCACTCCAGTCCTTACTTCACTCTGCTGCCTGGATCATTTTTCTTAAAAAAACATTCAGTACACGTTTCCCCACTCCTCAAGTCCCTCCAGCAGTTGCCCATTCATTCAGTCGTATTTATTGAGCGCTAACTGTGTGCAGAGCACTGTACTAAGCGCTTGGGAAGTACAAGTTGGCAACATATAGAGATGATCCCTACCCAACAGAGGGCTCACAGTCTAGAAGGGGGAGACAGACAACAAAACAAAACATATTAACAAAATAAAATATATAGAATAAATATGTACAGGTAAATTAAATAAATAGAGTAATAAATACGTACAAACATATATACAGGTGCTGTGGGGAGGGGAAGGAGGTAAGGCGGGGGGAGGGGGAGAGGAAGGAGGGGGCTCAGTCTGGGAAGGCCTCCTGGAGGAGGTGAGCTCTCAGTATTCACCTCTGCATCAGACAGAAACTCCTCATCATTGCTTTAAAGCCCTCCATCACCTTGCCCCCTCCTACCTCACCTCATTAACTTTCTACTATAACCCAGCCCTCACACTTAATAATAATAATAATGGTATTTATTAAGCGCTTACTATGTGCAAAGCACTGTTCTAAGTGCTGGGGAGTTTACAAGGTGATCAGGTTGTCCCACGGGGGGCTCCCAGTCTTAATCCCCATTTTCCAGATGAGGGAACTGAGGCCCAGAGAAGTGAAGCGTTTTGCCCAAAGTCACACAGCTGGCAATTGGTGGAACCAGGATTTGAATCCATGACCTCTGACTCCAAATAATAATAATAATAATAATAATGGCATTTGTTAAGCACTTACTATGTGCAAAGCACTGTTCTAAGCGCTGGGGAGGATACAGGGTGATCAGGTTGTCCCATGTGGGGTTCACAGTTTTCATCCCCTTTTTACAGATGAGGTAACTGAGGCACAGAGAAGTGAAGTGACTTGCCCAAAGCCACGTAGCTGACGGTTGGCAGAGCGGGAACTTGAACCCACGACCTCTGACTCCAAAGCCCGGGCTCTTTCCACTGAGCCACGCTGCTTCCCAAGAGCACTTAGTATTCATTCATTCATTCATTGAATCATACTTATTGAGTGCCTACTGTGTGCAGAGCACTGTATTAAGCACTTGGGAGAGAGCAATATAACAGTAAGCAGACACATTCCCTGCCCAAAATGAGTTTATATAGTCTAGAGCGGGAGACAGGCATTAATATAAATAAATAAATTACAGTACACTGCTTGGCACATAGAAGTGCTTAACAAATACATTCCCTGCCCAAAACGAGTTGGCAACATATAGAGACGGTCCCTACCCAACAGTGGGCTCACAGTCTAGAAGAATAGAATAAATAGAATAAAAAAATAAATAAATTTACAGGGAAGCAGCGTGGCTCAGTGGAAAGAGCCCGGGCTTTGGAGTCAGAGGTCAATCAATCAATCAATCAATCGTATTTATTGAGCACTGACTGTGTGCAGAGCACTGTACTAAGCCCTTGGGAAGTACAAGTCGGCAACACATAGAGACAGTGTACAGCGGGAGACAGGCAATAATATAAATAAATAAATTACAGTACACTGCTTGGCACATAGAAGTGCTTAACAAATACCATTTATTATTATTAGATTCCACACAAATGAATTTAAAGCCAAGGCTCATCCACAGTTCTTGCCGGGAGACTCCCACCAACCAGTACGGTGCTTGGCACATAATAAGCGCTTAACACACACCACAGTCATTAAGATCAACAGATGGGTTTGGAAAGTCTTATTTATTTATGTGATGCAAGCTTCCCGCCCTCAAGGAGTTTATTCTCTGTAGGGAAATAATGACGTGGATACAATACAACATCCACGAAGAGAGCCCTGGCTGATGAGAGAGGTAGAGACCAGAGAAGATACAATAATAATAATCATCATCATCAATCGTATTTATTGAGCGCTTACTATGTGCAGAGCACTGTACTAAGCGCTTGGGAAGTACAAATTGGCAACATACAGAGACAGTCCCTACCCAACAGTGGGCTCACAGTCTAAAAGGGGGAGACAGAGAACAAAACCAAACATACTAACAAAATAAAATAAATAGAACAGATATGTACAAGTAAAATAAATAAATAGAGTAATAAATCTGTACAAACATATATACATATATACAGGTGCTGTGGGGAAGGGAAGGAGGTAAGATGGGGGGGGATGGATAATAATGATGGATGGATAATAATAATAATGATAGCATTTATTAAGCGCTTACTATATGCAAAGCACTGTTCTAAGCACTGGGGAGGTTACAAGATGATCAGGTTGTCCCACGAGGGGGTTCACAATCTTAATCCCCATTTTACAGATGAGGTAACTGAGGCGCAGAGAAGTTAAGTGACCTGCCCAAAGTCACTGACGAGTGGCAGAGCTGGGATTTGAACCCATGACCTCTGACTCCAAAGCCCGTTCTCTTTCCACTGAGCCACGCTGCTTCTCTACGAAGTAGAAGGAAAGAGCAAGAAGCAGACACGTGTCGTCATCATGATAATAATTGTGTTATTTGTTAAGCACTTTAAATCAGGCACTGTACTAAGCGCTGGGGTGAATTATGTGTGCAGGGAGAGGAGGCCCATTCAGGCCCACGGGGAAACTCCGGGTCCCTGGGACCCCCGCTAGAGAAAGCTCCTCTCAAGAGCCTGTATATATTTGTACATATTTATTATTCTATTTATTTTATTAATGATGTGCATATACCTATAATTCTATTTATCTACTTTGATGCTATTGACGCCTCTCTACTTGTTTTGTTTTTTGTCTGTCTCCCCCCTTCTAGACCGTGAGCCCATTGTTGGGTAGGGATTCTCTCTCTCTGTTGCTGAATTGTACTTTCCAAGCGCTTAGTACAGTGCTCTGCACATAGTAAGCGCTCAATAAATACGACTGAATGAAGCCAATTCAAGCCAGTCGAGTCCCTGTCCTAAGTGGAGCTCACGGCCTCAATCCCCATTTTACAGATGAGGAACTGAGGCCCAGAGAAGTGAGGTGATTTGCCCAAGGTCACACAGCAGACAAGCGACAGAGCTGGGATTAGAACCCATGACCTTCTGATTCCCAGGCCCATGCTCTATCCGCTCCACCATACTGCATCTTCTAATTAATAAATTATAATAATTATTCTTTATTTATGGGGGGGCAAGATGGCTTAAAGAAGCAGTAATAATAATAATGTTGGTATTTGTTAAGCGCTTACTATGCGCCAAGCACCGTTCTAAGCGCTGGGGAAGTTACAAGGTGATCAGGTTGTCCCACGGGGGGCTCACACAATTTTAATCCCCATTTTACAGATGAGGTAACTGAGGTACAGAGAAGTTAAGTGACTTGCCCAAAGTCACACAGCTGACAGTTGGCGGAGCAGGGATTTGAATCCATGACCTCTGACTCTAAAGCCCGGGCTCTTTCCACTGAGCCAACTTGTTGCCAACTTGTACTTCCCAAGCACTTAGTACAGTGCTCTGCACACAGTAAGCGCTCAATAAATACGATTGATTGATTAGTGACAAGAGCCCGGCCTTGGGAGTCAGAGGTGGTGGGTTCTAATCCCGGCTCTGCCACTTATCGGCTGTGTGACCTTGGGCAAGTCACTTAACTTCTCTGTGCCTCAGTTACTTCATCTGTAAAATGGGGATTGAGCCTGTGAGCCCCACGTGGGGCAACCTGATTACCTTGTATTTACCCCAGCGCTTAGAACAGTGCTTGGCACATAGTAAGCGCTTAACAAATACCATATTTATTATTTATTATTAAAGGAGGAGAGGAAGGAGGAGGAACTGAATGTCTTCCGGGTGGCTCAATCTCAGTCTTAGATCAATCAATGATGCTGTATATATGTATATATGTTTGAACATATTTATTACTCTATTTATTTTACTTGTACATATCTAATCTATTTTATTTTTTTAGTATGTTTGGTTTTGTTCTCTGTCTCCCCCTTTTAGACTGTGAGCCCACTGTTGGGTCGGGACTGTCTCTACATGTTGCCAACTTGTACTTCCCAGGTGCTTACTACAGTGCTCTGCACACAGTAAGCGCTCAATAAATACGATTAATTGATTGATTGATTGCTGTTTGAGTGCTTACTATGTGCAGAGCACTGTACTAAAGATTTGGGAGAGAACAGTAGAACAGAATCAGCAAACATGTTCCCTGCTTTTTTTTAAGGCATAGCCACCGGCTCTCTGATTCCAGTCCCGAACAGCGGCCTCGCTAACATCATCATCAACAATATTTATTGATTCCTGAATATATTATAAAATTTGTATTATAAAATCATTTTAATAGTCTTTAATCCCTTCCGCATCATCCTGATTTGCTCCCTTTGGGACATATTCAAAATTTATTTATATTAATCATCAATCGTATTTATTGAGCGCTTACTTTGTGCAGAGCACTGTACTAAGCGCTTGGGAAGTACAAGTTGACAACATATAGAGACAGTCCCTACCCAACAGTGGGCTCACAGTCTAAAAGATTTATATTTATATTTATTATTATTATTATTATTATATTTATATTAATGTCTACCCCCTACTCTAGACTGTAAGCTTGTTGTGGGCAGGTAATGTGCTTATCAACTCTGTTATATTGTTATACTGTACTCTCCCAAGTGCTTAGTAAAGTGTTCTGCGCACACTGAGCGTTCAATTAATACAATTGATTGATAGTATTTGTTTAGCACTTACTATGTGTCAGGCGCTGTACTAAGCAATGGGGCGGATTTAAGATAAACAGGTTGGATACGGTTCCTGTCCCACATGGGCATCGCAGTCTTAATCCCCATTTTACAGATGAGGTAACTGAGACACCAGGAAGTTAAGTGACTTACCCAAGGTCACAAAGCAAAGTGATGGAGCTGGAATTAGAACCCAGGTCTCTATCAACTAGGTCACACTGCTTCTTAATTAATTTATATTAATACCTGTCTCCCCTCTAGATTGTAAGCTTTTCATGAGTAGGGAACGTATCCACCAATTCAGTTGCATTGTACTCTCAAGTGCTTAGTACAGTGCTCTGCACATATTAAACACTCAGTAAATGCCAATGATGATGATAAGGGTGACCAAGTGTGACCTTGGGTAAGTCATTTAACTTCTCTGTGCCTCAGTTACCTCATCTGTAAAATGAGGATTAAGACTGAGCTCCACGTGGGACATGGGCTGTGTCCAACTTGAGTAGCTTACATCTACCCCAGCATTTACTGTAGTTCCTGGCACATAGTAAGCGCTTAACAGAAGCCATAAAAAAACCCCAAAACAACAACAAAGCGGTGGAGCTGGAATTAGAACCCAGGGCCTCTGACTCCCAGGCTCCAAAGGACTGAGAGGACAACATGATGTAAGCTTGTTTGGAGCATTCATTCATTCATTCAATCGTATTTATTGAGCGCTTACTGTGTGCAGAGCACTGTACTAAGCGCTTGGGAAGTACAAGTCAGCAACATATAGAGATGGTCCCTACCCAACAACGGGCTCACAGTCTTGAGACAGGTTCACAGTCTAGGGAATGGATCTGTTTATTGTTATTTTGTACTCTCCCAAGCGCTTAGTACAGTCAATCAATCAATCAATCGTATTTATTGAGCGCTTACTGTGTGCAGAGCACTGTACTAAGCGCTTGGGAAGTACAAGTCCAGTACAGGTGAAGCAGCGTTGCTCAGTGGAAAGAGCAAGGGCTTCGGAGACAGAAGTCATGGGTTCTAATCCCCGCTCCAACGCTTGTCAGCTGTGCGACTTAGGGCGAGTCACTTAACTTCTCCCTGCTTCAGTTACCTCATCTGTAAAATGGGGATTAAGACTGTGAGGCCCACTTGGGACAACCTGATTACCTTGTGGTTACCCCAGCTTTTAGAAGAGAGTTTGGCACATAATTTAAAAATACCATTATTATTGTTACTGTTATTATTACTACCCTGCACACAGTAAGCGCTCAATAAATACGATTGAATGAATGAAATATGAGTGAATGGTTTAGTGAATGAATGAATGCGTGAATGCATGAATGGTTGGATGGTTGAATGGATGAATGAAAGAGAAAGAAGGTAAAACTGAAGTTCAAAAACTTCCTCCTTTGTTTTCCCTGCTGTTTGCATTTCCCCAGAAGGGGGCGTGAGGGCGGGGCTGGGTCTAACTGGGTGCACTTCCACAAATTGGCCACCAGAGGTCTCCACCCAACACGAGATTAATAATAATAATAATTATTAATAATAATAATAATAATAATGGCATTTGTTAAGCGCTTACTATGTGCAAAGCACTGTTCTAAGCTCTGGGGGAATACAAGATGATCGGATTGCCCCACATGGGGCTCAGAGTCTTCATCCCCATTTTACAGATGAGGTAACTGAAGCTCAGAGAAGTTAAGTGACTTGCCCAAGATCACACAGCAGACATGTGGGGGAGCCGGGATTAGAACCCATGACCTCTGACTCCCAAGCCCGGGCTCTTTCCAACGAGCCACGCTGCCACGTTTAACCAACTCCTTGAGTGCCACAGATAATGATAATAATAATAATAATGATAGCATTATTAAGCGGTTACTATGTGCAAAGCACTGTTCCAAGCGCTGGGGAGATTAACAAGGTGATCAGGTTGTCCCACGGGGGGCTCACAGTCTTCATCCAACTTGTACTTCCCAAGCGCTCTAACTTGTAATTCCCAAGCGCCTAGTACAGTGCTCTGCACACAGTAAGCGCTCAATAAATACGATTGATTGATTCATCCCCTCCTCCCCCTCTCCATCCCCCCCGCCTTACCTCCTTCCCTTCCCCACAGCACCTGTATATGTGTATATATATTTGGTTTCTTCATCTGTAAAATGCGGATTTAATACCTGTCCTCCATCCTACTTAGATGGTGAGCCCCACGTGGGCTCCTGCTTGATGATCTTGAATCTACCCCAGCGCTAGAAGCGGTGTGGCCTAGGCTAGAGCCCGGACCTAAGAGTCAGAAGGACATGGGTTCTAATCCTGCTCCATCACTTTTTTTAATGGCATTTACTAAGCGCTTACTATGTGCAAAGCACTGTTCTAAGAGCTGGGGGGGGGGGGTTACAAGGTGATCAGGTTGTCCTACAGGAGGCTCACAGTCTTAATCTCCATTTTACAGATGAGGGAACTGAAGACCAGAGAAGTTAAGTGACTTGCCTAAAGTCACACAGCTGAGAATTGGCAGAGCTGGGGTTCGAACTCATGACCTTCCTTCCTTCAATCGTATTTATTGAGCGCTTACTGTGTGCAGAGCACTGTACTAAGCGCTTGGGAAGTACAAACCGTCACCATACAGAGACGGTCCCTACCCAACAACGGGCTCACAGTCTAGAAGGGGGGACCTTACGCTCGTTGTGGGCAGGAAATTCTCTCGTCCCCTCACTCGTTCGACCTCTGACTCCATAGCCCGTGCTCTTTCCACTGAGCCACGCTGCTTCTCACTTGTCCGCTGTGTGACCTTAGGCAAGTCACTTCACTTCCCTGTGCCTCAGTTCTCTCATATGTAAAATGGGGATTGAGACCGTGAGTCCCACGTGGGACAGTGACTGTGTCAACCCGATTTGCTTGGATCCACCCAGTGCTTAGTACCACGCCTAGCACATAGTAAGCACTTAACAAATACCTATTATTATTTTTATTATTAATTATTATTATTTGTTATTTTATTCAGAGCAATTCTATCCAGTTTCTCCTTGCTCCCCTTTTCAAGGAGCACAGTGCAAGGGACCTGTTACCCCAGATAAGCTGTATTCAGAACGCCCAGTGCCAGGGCCGGTTGGCAGAATAAACCATACGATCCTAATTAATAACGGCATTTAATTGCCTTGCTGAGTCAGGTAGGCTGGCTGAGAGCTGTCAGATTTCCAACTCCCTCTGCCATCTGTGTTATCATCAGGTTTCAGCCATTTCCCTTCTCCGCCCGGATGCCTGTTTCCCATTTCTCAAGCTCAAGGACCACGAGGTCTGTTGGTCAGGAAGAAAAATACTGTTGGGGTCCCGGAATTCATCAATCAATCAGTTCATTCATTCATTCAAAAGTATTTATTGGGCGCTTACTGTGTGCAGAGCACTGGACTAAGCGCTTGGGAAGTACAAGTTGGCAACATCTAGAGACGGTCCCTACCCAACAACGGGCTCACAGTCTGGAAGGGGGAGACAGACAACAAAACAAAATATATTAACAAAATAAAATAGAATAGTAAATATGTACAAGTAAAAAAAATAGAGTAATAAATCTGTATAAACATATATACAGGAGCTGTGGGGAGGGGAAGGAGGTAGGGTGGGGGGGTAGGGAGGGGGAGAGGAAGGAGGGGGCTCAGTCTGGGAAGGCATCCTGGAGGAGGTGAGCCCTCATTTTGAGACTCAAAGGCGCCCTGCCCCAAATTCCCTCAGTTCATTCATTCATTCAGTCATATTTATTGAGCGCTTCCTGTGTGCAGTTGTCTACACAGACAATTACTCTCCCCCCTTCAAAGTCTCACTGAAGGCATATCCCTTCTGGACCGTGAGCCCACTGTTGGGTAGGGACCGTCTCTATATGTTGACAACTTGTACTTCCCAAGCGCTTAGTACAGTGCTCTGCACACAGTCAGCACTCAATAAATACGATTGATTGATTGATTGATATCTCCTCCAAGGAGGCTTCCCAGACTAAGCCTCTCCTTTCCTCTTCTCCCGTTCCCTTCTGTGTTACCGATTTGCTCCCTTTGTTCTTCTCCCCTCCCAGCCCCATAGCACTTATGTCCAGATCTGTCATTTATTTATTTGTACTGATGTCTGCATCCCCCACCCTCTAGACTGTAAGATCCTTGTGGGCAGGGAATGTGTTTATTGCTGTTTTGTACTCTTCAAGTGCTTATTAGAGTGCTCTGCATGCAGTAAGCGCTAAATAAATACATTTGAATGAATGTATGAAGTCCTGTGCTCATTGACAGGGCACAGGACTCTGCCCTGTATATATGTATATATGTTTGTACATATTTATTAGTCTATTTATTTATTTATTTTACTTGTACATATCTATTCTATTTATTTTATTTTGTTAGTATGTTTGGTTTTGTTCTCTGTCTCCCCCCTTGTAGACTGTGAGCCCACTGTTGGGTAGGGACTGTCTCTATATGTTGCCAACTTGGACTTCCCAAGCGCTTAGTCCAGTGCTCTGCACACAGTAAGCACTCAATAAATAAGATTGATTGATTGATTGATTGATTGACACTCTGCCTCCCGGGGCCCTGGGGAGGCCGAGGAAAGTTAGTCTTCTGTCTGTGTACAGTCTGACCTCCGGATGGGCCCTGGCTGACTTCCAGCTGAAGAGTGGGGAAATGGGTGCTACCGTCAGGGCCGAGCAATGCGTGGCATTTGTGCAGTCATCTCTGGGCACTGCTGGGATGGGCAATCCCCATGGGCATGACTGTGCATCACCCATGCAGGGTGACACTCAGTAGACATGTTTTTGTTTACTGTTGTGTGTTTTTTTTCACATGAAAATAATAATTATCATGGTATTTGGTAAGCAAGTATTTGGTATTTGGAAGTGCTGGTTTGTATAGGGTCACCAAAGTACTAGTGCCCGGTTGTTTCAAGGGAGATGAAACACAATTTCCCTATAGACCTGCTCAGGATAGCCATTTCCCAGACCGAAACAGGGTGGCAACGACAGAAAGGGATTTGTTCCCCAGGAAGGAAATTGGGAGTCTCTTCCTCTCATTCTGAATCCTTTCCTTTCATAGTAAGCTATGTGCCAAGTACCATTTTAAGCATTAGGGCAAGTATAAGTTAACTAGGTGGGACACAATCCCTGTTCCATAAGGGACTCACAATCTTAATCCCCATTTTACAACTGAAGCAACTGAGACCCAGAGAATAATAATAATAATAATAATAATAATAATGGCATTTATTAAGCGCTTACTATGTGCAAGGCACTGTTCTAAGTGCTGGGCAGGTTACAAGGTGATCAGGTTGTCCCACGGGGGGCTCACAGTCTTAATCCCCATTTTACAGATGTGGTAAAATGGCCCAGAGAAGTTAAGTGACTGTCATTCATTCATTCAATCGTATTTATTGAGCGCTTACTGTGTGCAGAGCACTGTACTAAGCGCTTGGGAAGTACAATCAATCAATCAATTGTATTTATTGAGTGCTTACTGTGTGCAGAGCACTGGACTAAGCGCTTGGGAAGTACAAGTTGGCAACATATAGAGATGGTCTCTACCCAACAGCGGACTGACAGTCTAGGAGAGGGAGACAGACAACAAAACAAAACATATTAACAAAATAAAATAAATAGAATAAATATGTACAAGTAAAATGGGGCAGAGCCTGGAGTAGAACCCAGGTCTTTCTGACTCTCATGCCTGTGCTCTATCCTTTAAGCAATGCGGCTTCTCAGCGCTGTCATAATAATAATAGTGGTATTTGCTAAGCATTTAGTATATGCCATGAACTGTACTAAGCACTGGGGTAGGTACAAAGTAATTTGTTTGGAATAATAATAATAATGATGGCATTTGTTAAGCACTTACTATGTGCAAAGCACTGTTCTAAGTGCTGGGGGGGATACAAGGTGATCAGGTTGTCCCAAGTGGGGCTCACATTCTTAATCCCCATTTTACAGATGTGGTAACTGAGGCTCCGAGAAGTTAAGTGACTTGCCCAAGGTCACACAGCAGACATGTGGCGGAGCTGGGATTTGAACCCATGACCTCTGACTACAAACCCCATGCTTTTTCCACTGAGCCATGCTGCTTCTCTTTTCTTCTTTGCTGTTTGGAAATAGTCCCTGTCCTACTTAGAGCTCACAGTTTTAATCTCCATTTTCCAGGTGAGGTAACTGAGGCCCAGAGAAGTGAAGTGACTTGCCCAAGATCCCACAGTAAAGTGGTAGAGCTGGGATTAGAACCCAGGTCCTTCTGACTCAAAGGACCGTGGTCTACCCTCTAAGCCATTCTGCTTCTCTGTATTAGGCGCTGGGGTAATCAGTTATATTTATTGAGCACTTACTGTGTGCAGGACACTGTACTAAGTGCTTGGGAGAGTACAACAACACAATATAATAGACATATTCCCTGCTCATAGTGAGCTTACCGTCCAGAAGGGAAGACAGACATTAATATAAATATATTACAGATATGTACATGTGTTGTGGGGCTGAGGGCAGTGCAGTGAATAAAGGGAGGAAGTCAGGGTGATGCAGAAGGGAGTGGGAGAAGAGGAAAGGAGGGCTTAGTCAGGGAAGGCCTCTTGGAGGAGGTGGGCTTTCATTAAGTCTTTAAAGGTGAGGTGAGTAATTGTCTGTTGGGTATGAAAAGGGAGGGCATTCCAGGCTAGAGGCAGGAAATGAGTGATAGGTTGGCGGTGAGAATGACGAAATCGAGGTACAGTGTTGGTATTAGAGGAGTGAAGTATAATAATAATAATGATGGTATTTGTTAAGCACTTACTATGTGCAAAGCACTGTTCTAAGCCCTGGGGAGGTTACAAGGTGATCAGGTTGTCCCATGGGGGGGCTCACAGTTTTAGCCCCCATTTTACAGGTGAGATAACTGAGGCCCAGAGAAGTTAAGTGACTTGCCCAAAGTCACACAGCTGACAGAGCCGGGATTTGAACCCATGACCTCTGACTCCAAAGCCCACGCTCGTTCCACTGAGCCACGCTGCTTCTCCAGTATGTGGGCTGGGCTGTAGTAGGAGAGTAACAAAGTGAGGTAGGAGGCGACAGGGTGATTGAATGCTTTAAAAATGATGATGAGTTCTTGTTTGATGCAGAGGTGGATGGGCAACCAGTGGGGGTTCTTGAAGAGTGGGGAAACATGTCATCATCATCATCAATCGTATTTATTGAGCGCTTACTGTGTGCAGAGCACTGTACTAAGTGCTTGTCCTGATCGTTTTTGTAGGAAATGATCCAGGCAGCAGAGTAAAGTAGGGACTGGAGCAGGAAGAGACAGGACGCAGGGAGGTCATTCGCTCATTCATTCATTCATTCCATCGTATATATTGAGTGCTTACTGTGTGCAGAGCACCGTACTAAGCGCTTGGGAAGTACAAGTTGGCAACATATAGAGACAGTCCCTACCCAACAATGGGCTCACAGTCTAGAAGAAGGTTAGCTCCCTCCTTCCTCTCCCCCTCATTCCCCTCTCCATCCACCCCCATCTTACCTCCTTCCCTTCCCCACAGCACCTGTATATACGTATATATGTTTGTACATATTTATTACTCTATTTATTTTACTTGTACATATCAATTCTATTTATTTTATTTTGTTAATACGTTTGGTTTTGTTCCCTGTCTCCCCCTTCTAGACTGTGAGCACACTGTTGGGTAGGGACTGTCTCTATATGTTGCCAACTTGTACTTCCCAAGCGCTTAGTCCAGTGCTCTGCACACAGTAAGCGCTCAATACGACTGATTGATTGATTGATTAAAGCCCGATGCACATCATTGACAAAATAAACAGAATAGTAAATATGTACATTATTAGAGAATTAGCAGACTCATTCCCTGCCCATGATGAGTTGCTCGAGGATACACAGCAGGCAAGTGGTGGGGCTGGGATTAGAATCCACGAAATACCGTGGATGGATGGATGGATCGATTGACGGATGTGCAATTCCGAGCTCCTCGAGGCAGCGGGGGAGAGGTGGGGGAAGCCTGGCCCTGCCGCCTCCCCCCATGCTGAGTCAGTGTCTGCAGAGGGGCGGGGCCCGGCACGGAACTACGTCATCAACACCCTTAGCTCATCCTGCTGCACTCACAAGTAGCTCCAAGTTTCGTCTCTCTCTCTCTCTCCCCCCCTTTCCCCCCACCCCCTTCTCCCTCTCCCCCCTTTCCCCCACCCCCTTCTCCCCTCCCCCTCCCCCACCCCCTTTTCTCCCTCCCCTCTCTCTCTCTCTCCCACCCTCCCTCTCCCCCCTCTCCCTCTCCCTCTCTCCCCCTTCCCCCTCCCCCTCTCTTCCCCCTCCCCCCTCCCCCTCCCCCTCTCTCCCCCTTCCCCCTTCCCTTCTCTCCCCCTTCCCCCTCCCCCCTCTTCCCCCTCCCCCCCTTCCCCTCCCCCTCTCTCCCCCTTCCCCCTCCCCCTCTCTCCCCCCTCCCCCTCTCTCTCCCCCTCTCCCCCTCTCTCTCCCCGTCTCTCTCCCTCTCCCCCTCTCCCTCCCTCTCTCCCCCTCTGCCTCCCTCTGCCTCCCTCTCCCTCCCTCTCCCCTCCCCCCTCTCCTCTCTCCCCCTCCCCCCTCTCTCCCCCCTCCCCTCTCCCCCCTCTCCCTCCTCTCTCTCCCCCCCTCCCCCTCTCTCCCCCCTCCCTCCCCCCTCCCGCTCTCTACCTCTCTCTCCCTCTCTCCCCCTCCCTCCCCTCCCTCTCTCTCCCTCTCTCCCCCTCCCTCCCCCTCCCTCCCCTCCCTCTCTCTCCGTCCCTCCCCCCTCCCTCTTCCTCTTCCCTTCTATTCCTCTCTCTCCCCCTCTGTTTCCCTCTCTCTCCCTCCGTTTCCCTCCCTCTTCCCTTCTCTCCCTCTCTGTCCCCATCTTTCCCTCTCCCTCCATTTCCCTCGCTCCCTCTTTCTTTCCCTTCTTCTCTCCCCCTCCCTCCTTCTCCCTCCCCCTCATCCCCTTCCTCTCTCCCTCTTCCCTTCTCTCCCTCTCCCCCTCTCTTTCCCTCCCTCTCCCTCCGTTTCCCTCCCTCCCTCTCTCTCCCCCTTCATCTTTCCCCCGTCTTTCTTTCTTTCCCTCTCTCTTCCTCCCTCCCCCTCTCCCTCTCTCTCCCTCTCCCCCTCCCTCTTTCTCTCCCTCCCTCCCTCCCTGTCTCCCTCTCTCCCCCTTTCCCTTTCCCCTCTTGTATTTATGACTCTATTTATTTATTTATTTTACTTGTACATATCTATTCTATTTATTTTATTTTGTTAGTATGTTTGGTTTTGTTCTCTGTCTCTCCCTTTTAGACTGTGAGCCCACTGTTGGGTAGGGACTGTCTCTATATGTTGCCGACTTGTACTTCCCAAGCGCTTAGTACAGTGCTCTGCACACAGTAAGCACTCAATAAATACGATTGATTGATTGATTTCCCTCTCCCTCGGTTTCACTCCCTCCCTCTTTCTCTCTCCCTCTTCCTTTCTCTCCCCCTCTTTCCCTCTGTCTCCCTCTCCCCCTCCCTCTTTCTCTCCCTCTCCCTCCCTCCCTCTTTCTCTCCCTCTCTCTCCCCCTTTCCCTTTCCCCTCTTGTATTTATTACTGTATTTATTTATTTATTTATTCTACTTGTACATATCTATTCATTTTATTTTGTTACTGTGCTTGGTTTTGTTCTTTGTCTCCCCCTTTTAGACTGTGAGCCCACTGTTGGGTAGGGACTGTCTCTATATGTTGCCGACTTGTACTTCCGAAGCGCTTAATACAGTGCTCTGCACACAGTAAGCGCTCAAATACGATTGATTGATTTCCCCCTCCCTCCGTTTCACTCCCTCCTTCTCTCTCTCTCCCCCTCTCCCTCCCTCTGTTTCAGGATCGGCTGACCACCTCAGAGGCCTAACTTGGGGGAGGTCTGAAGAGCTCCTTAGAACACTGAGTTCCTCCTTTTTTTATGGGATCCATTAATTTCTTACTCTTTGTCAGGCACTGTTCTACGCACTGAGGTAAACAGGTTGGACACAGTCCATGTCCCACTTGGGTCCCCATTTTTCAGGAGAGGGAACTGAGGCAGAGGGGCAAAGTGACTTTCCCAAGGTCACACAGCTAAGTGGTAGAGTGGGGATTAGAACTCAGGTCCTTCTGACTCACTATCCTGGACTCTAACTATTAGGGCATGCTGCTTCTAAGCTTCCTTCTTTCCATCCCATGATCTCATTGTTTTCTCAGGCTTGCCCCCATTCTAAAAGAGGCAACTGCGACAACCAGACACTGTAATAAACAGGGATTTTTTTAATGGCATTTGTTAAGCACTTACTATGTGCCAGGCACTGTTCTAAGTGCTGGGGTACACACAAGGTTATCAGGTTGGACACAGTCCATGTCCCTCATGAGGCTCCCAGTATTAATCTCCATTTTACAGTAGAGTTAACAGGCAAAGGGGTGAAGTGACTTGCCCATGGTCACACAGCTAAGAGGTGGGGCGGGATTAGAACCCAAGTCCTTCGGACTCCCTGGGCTGGGCTCCACCCACTAGGTCACGCTGCTTTTAGGCCTCCTCTCGGATCTCATCATTTGCTCAGACTTGCCACTACCCCTACCCTAATAGAGGCTGCTGCAACATCCAGACAATCAATCAATCAGTCGTATTTATTGAGCACTTACTGTGTGCAGAGCACTGTATTAAGCGCTTGGGAAGTACAAGTTGGCAACATATAGAGACGGTCCCTACCCAACTTTAATAAACAGGGATTTTGATTTGTTTATGGTATTGAACGCTTACGATGTGCCAAGTGCTGTTCTAAGAGCTGGGGTAGAGGCAAAATAATCAGATAATCTCCCCCTCCTCCCCCCCCCCCCCCGTCTCACTTCTTTCCCCTCCCCACAGCACCTGTATATATGTATATATGTTTGTATGTATTTATTACTCTATTTTATTTGTACATATTTATTCTATTTATTTTATTTTGTTAATATGTTTTGTTCTCTGTCTCCCCCTTCTAGACTGTGAGCCCACTGTTGGGTATGGACCGTTTCTATATGTTGCCCACTTGTACTTCCCAAGCGCTTAGTCCAGTGCTCTGTACACAGTAAGCGCTCAATAAATACGATTGAATCAGTTTGGACTCAATCCATGTCCAACATGGGGCTCACTGTCTTAATCCCTATTTTACAGGGGAGGGAACTGAGCCACATAGAAATGAAGTTGTTTGCCGAAGGACACACAGCAGAGTGGGAGAGCTGGAATTAGAACCCAGGTCCTTCCTATTCCCGGGCCCCACTCTATCCAGTAGACCCCACTGCTTCTCATTTCTTGACTGAGATACACCTGGGGTCCCTGCCACGGGTCTAGAAGAAGGTGGGGGGGGGGGGCCCACAGTCCCTCCCCCACACATTGGAGAAGCAGCGTGGCTCAGTGGAAAGAGCACGGGCTTTGGAGTCAGAGATCATAGGTTCGAATCGCGGTTCCGTCACGCCTGCTGTGTGACCTTGGGTAAGTCACCTAACTTCTCTGAGCCTTAGTTACCTCATCTGTAAAATGGGGGATTAAGACCGTGAGCCCCACATGGGACAACCTCGTTACCTTGTTTCCCCTCCCCAGCGCTTAGAACAGTGCTTTGCACATAGCAAGCGCTTAACAAATCATCATCATCAATCGTATTTATTGAGCGCTTACTGTGTGCAGAGCACTGTACTAAGCGCTTGGGAAGTACAAGTTGGCAACATATAGAGACAGTCCCTACCCAACAGTGGGCTCACAGTCTAAAAGGGGGAGACCGAGAACAAAACCAAACATACTAACAAATGCCATTATTATTATTAACTTTTCTGAGCCTTAGTTACCTCATCTGTAAAATGGGGGATTAAGACTGTGAGCCCCACATGGGACAACCTCGTTACCTTGTTTCCCCTCCCCAGCGCTTAGAACAGTGCTTTGCACATAGTAAAAGCTTAACAAATGCCATTATTATTATTATTATTATTAGGAAAAATACAGATGGAGCTGTTGGAGGAACAACCCCCACAAGGGCCCCTTCTTCAATCCTCCCACCCTCCCCCTTAAGGCTGCAGATGGATCCGTTTCCAACCCGGCCAGCCGCGGTCGGGGGGGATGGGAGAGCCCCAATTCCACCCCAGCAACAGCACCGAGCCAATCCCCGGCCAGGTTTCTATGGCAACAGCCAATGAGAGAGCACAGAGGCCTCTGACGTCACACGCCTGGGGCCCTCAGGAGGGATGGAAGGGAGCGGGGGAAGAGGGGCGCAGGCGTCTCCATGGTGATGGCCCCGCAGCCTGCCAAGTCTGGGAGGGAATTTGGGAAATTCCACCTTCCCTTTCCCCGCCTGCACCAGTGCTAACATGTCTCTGTTAATATAATAATATAATGATGGCATTTGTTAAGCGCTTACTATGTGCAAAGCACTGTTCTAAGCGCTGGGGGGCTACAAGGTGATCAGGTTGTCCCACATGGGGCTCACAATCTTAATCCCCATTTTACAGATGAGGGAACTGAGGCTCAGAGAAGTGAAGTGACTCGCCCAAGGTCACACAGCAGACGTGTGGCGGAGCAGGGATTCGAACCCCTGACCTCTGACTCCAAAGCCCGGGCTCTTTCCACTGAGCTATCATCATCCGAATAATGATGGTATTTGTAAAGCACTTACTAGGTTCCTGAGCACTGGGGTCGATACAAGTTAATCAGGTCGGACACAGTCCCTGTCAATCAATCAATCAATCGTATTTATTGAGCGCTTACTGTGTGCAGAGCATTGTACTAAGCCCTTGGGAAGTACAAGTTGGCAACATATAGAGACGGTCAATCAATCAATCAATCAATCGTATTTATTGAGCGCTTACTGTGTGCAGAGCATAGTACTAAGCGCTTGGGAAGTCCAAGTTGGCAACATCTAGAGTCGGGCCCTACCCAACAGTGGGCTCACAGTCTAGAAAGGGGAGACAGAAAACAAAACCCGTATGGGGCTCACACTCTTGGTATTCATTTTACAGATGAGGTAACTGAGGCCCAGTGAAGTGACTTGCCCAAAGGCACACAGCAGGCATGTGGCAGACCCAGGATTAGAACCCACAGCCATAATGATAATAATAATTATGGCATTTAAGTGCTTACTATGTGCCAGGTACTGTACTAAGCGCTGGGATCGATGTGGGGCTCACAGTCTCAATCCCCATTTTACAGATGAGGGAACTGAGGCCCAGAGAAGTGAAGTGACTTTCCCAGGGTCACACAGCTGACACGTGGCGGAACAGGGATTAGAACTCATGTCCTTCTGACTCCCAAGCCCACGCTCTAACCACTAAGCTACACATCATCATCCATGCTATTTATTGAGCACTTACTATGCGCAAAGCACTGGAGTAAGCACTTGGGAGAGGGCAGTTCAACAGAGTTGATAGACCCCTCACACTCCTCTTTTTTGTGTGATATTTGTTAAGCACTTACACTGTGCACATAGTAAGCGCTTAACAAATACCAACATTATTATTATTATTAAGGCCTTCTGCTCCCAGCCCTCATTAATTAATTAATTAATCCATTCAATCGGATTTATCAAGTGCTTACTGTGTGCAGAGCACTGTACTAAGTGCTTAGGAGAGTACCATATAATAATAAACAGACACATTCCCTGCCCACAAAGAGTTTACAGTCTATAGGAGACAGGCACTAATATAAATAAATTACAGATAATTAATGTTACCCACGTGACTTGCAGACAAGTGATGGATCTGGGTTAAGAACTCAGGTCCCCTGACTTCCAAGCCCATGTTATTTCCACTGGGCCACACTGCTTCTCATCTTTAAAATGATTAAATAACCTGTTTTTGTTTTTTTTTTAAGTGGCATTTGTTAATTGCTTACTATAAGCCAGGCACTGTACTATGGCGCTGAGGTAGACAAAAGCTAATCAGCTTGGACATAATCTGCCCCACAAGGGGCTCACAGTTTTAATCCCCATTTTGCAGATGAGGCAATTGAGGCACAGAAAAGTGAAATGACTTGCCCAAAGTCATACAGCTGACAAGCGGCGGAGCCGGGATTAGAACCCATGGTATGTACATATCTTAGATTGTAAACTCCTTTTGGGCAGGGAATATGTCTATCAACTCTGTTATATTGTACTCTCCCAGTGCTGTGCACTCACATGATTGAGGAAGCAGCGTGGCTCAGTAGAAAAGAGCCCGGGCTTTGGAGTCAGAGGTCATGGGTTGAAATCCCGGCTCCGCCACTTTTCA
The DNA here is from genome assembly GCF_015852505.1 of Tachyglossus aculeatus. Lineage (NCBI taxonomy): Eukaryota > Metazoa > Chordata > Mammalia > Monotremata > Tachyglossidae > Tachyglossus > Tachyglossus aculeatus. The sequence goes on along the minus strand of NC_052087.1, from coordinate 51,676,175 downwards.
GCTGTGTGACCTTGGGCAAGTCACTTAACTTCTCTGTGCCTCAGTTCCCTCATCTGTAAAATGGGGATGAAGACTGCGAGCCCCCCCCCGTGGGACAACCTGATCACCTTGTAACCTCCCCAGCGCTTAGAACAGTGCTTTGCACATAGCGCTTAATAAATGCCATTATTATTATTATTATGATTGAAGGATTGATTGATTACAATAATAATAATGGTATTTGTTAAGTACTTACTATGCTGTTAAGTGTTAAGCACCGTTCTAAGTGCTGGGGTGGATACAAGATAATCGGGTTGGACACAGTCCCTATCCCACATCCTATCTCATAGTCTTAATCCCGCTCTTAAAGATGAGGGAACTGAGGCCTACCAAAGTGAAGTGACTTGCCTAAGGTCACAAAGCGGACAACTGGAGGAGGTCAAGAGAAGCAGCGTGGCTTAGTGGCAAGAGCACGGGTTTGGGAGTCAGACGACGTGGGTTCTAATTGTGTGTCCTTGGACAAGCCACTTAAACTTCTCGGTGCCTCAGTGACCTCATCTGTAAAATGGGGATTAAGACTGTGAGCCTCATGTGGGACAAGGTTGTTCCACAACAGTGCTTGGCACGTAGTAAGCGCTTAACAAATACCATAATTGTTGTCCGCCAGCCAGCTTGGCATGACTGACTCCATCTTGTGCATACCAACAGTAACCCTCCAATTCTGTGCAGACCGAAAGCACTCCAGTGTGTAAAGCTACATTAACCAAAGTGGCTCCACTCTGTTTGGGATGTCCCCACCCTGTGCTGACCATTATCTCCTGATAACATCCTTATAACAAGGATTTTGACATTAACCAAACCATGACAAACAAAGGTTTGTAATTTAACTCAGGATCTAGGAATGCCAAGGTTTCATGTGCGGCACGTGTGTGGGAATCCTTTGTGTTGGGAACCAAATAAAAGAGGAAGAAGCGGCTGGGATGGGGCTGCTTGCCACTCGTACCTCTCTCAGGAGGTGAACAGGTGGGTTGTCAACCTTCCTACCTTTCCTGCTCTATCTGAACTCATGTCCAACTTGTACTTCCCAAGCGCTTAGTACAGTGCTTTGCACACAGTAAGCGCTCAATAAATACGATTGATGATAATGATGATGTCTCCGAGTCATTTTTCCTATCTGCATCACCACCCTGGGTTCTCGAACCCTGCGGCCGATTTATACCGGTTAACCTATTTTGCACCCTACTTTTTTATAACAATAATTAATTAATTAATTAATTAACCTATGACCTTCTGACACAGGCCTGTGCTCTATCAGCTAGGCCATGCTCTTTCTCTATGTATTCATTCATTCATTCAATCGTATTTGTTGTGCGCTTACTGTGTGCAGAGAACTGTACTAAGCGCTTGGGAAATACAAGTTAGCAACATATAGAGACGGTCTCTACCCAACAGTGGGCTCACAGTCTAGAAAGTGACAGTCTCTTCCACTGGATTGCAAGCACGTTGGGGGCAGGCATCATGTCTATATCCCATTATAGTGCTCTTGCACATAGCAGGTCCTTAAAAAATACTACCAATTAACCGTACTATAGTGTCTGTTCCCTACTCACTTGGCCTGCATGAAGCACCACTGTCATTGGAAGCAGTGTGGCCTAGTGGAAAGAGCCCAGGCCTAAGAGTCAGAGGTCCTGGGTTCATTCATTTATTCATTCATTCAATCGTATTTATTGAGCATTTACTGTGTCCAGAGCACTGTACTTAGTGCTCGGAAAGTACAATTCAGCAACAAACAGGGACAATCCCTACCCAACAATGAGCTCACTGTTTAGAAGGGGGGGGAGACAGATATCAAAACAAGTAAACAGGCACCAATAGCATCAATATAAATAGAATTATAGCTTTATTCACATTATTAATAAAATTAATAGAATAATAAATATGTACATATATAAACAAATGCTGTGGGGCGGGGAGGGGAGTAGAGCAGAGGGAGGGAGTCAGGGCAACGGGGCAGGGAAGAGGAGCAGACGGGTTCTAATCCATCTCTGCCACTTGCCTGCTGTGTGACTTTGGGCAAGTCACATAGACCTCAGTTTCCTCAGCTGTAAAATGGGGATGAAATACCTGTTCTCCCTCCTACTTCGGTTGTGAGGCAGATGAGGTAGAGGGACTCTGTACAACCTCATTATCTTGTCTCAACCCCGGTTTCTTAGGGCAGTGCTTGACACATAGTAACTGTTTAGCTACTACCATCATTATTATTTCTTTAACTGAATTTGCTTCTGTAACACACCTAGTGGAAAGAGCACAGAACTGGATTCTAATCCCAGCTTGTCCGCTGTGTGATCTTGGGCAAGTCAGTTAACTTTTCTGTGCCTCAGTTACCTCGTCTGTAAAATGGGTGTTAAGACTGTGAGCCCCACAAGGGACATGGACTGAGTCCAAGCTGATTATTTTGTGTTAAGTATAGTGCTTGGCACATAGTAAGTGCTTTACAAATGCTATTTTAAAAAAATTCCACTGGTTTCCCCCCACCTCTATTAACACCTAGCCCTGTTCCTGTTTTACAGGGGGAGAAAGGAGAAGGGGAGGAGGAAGTAAAACCCCAAACGGGGTTTCTTATTAACTAGCAAATCTCTCCGACCATCTTGAAAGTATTTCCCCTCCGACGCAGCCTGTGGTAAGACCCTGTTAGCCCCACCAGTTTTCGTTTTTAACCTCCAACAGTCGCTTTGGCTGATTGCATTCTGTTTTCCCCTGAGAGTTTATTTTTGGGTGGAACCCTGTCAGAGGGTAGATTTGGTGGGCAGACTTTGTGCACTCTTCTTCAATAACTCCATTTCAGGGAATAACACTGCGGCTTTCGGCTTTTTTTTTTTTCCTTTTGCCGCAGAGGCTGGATAAGGAAGGGGGAGCCTGGGAGGAGTGCGGTGTTTTCTGTGACCTCCCTAAAGGCAAATAGAGAGGGAAGGAAGCAGAGAAACAAAATGTCTTGAGAGTAGGGGAGTCATCATCGAAAGGCCAAAATCAATCGATCAATCAGTGGTGTTTATTGAGAGCTTACTCTGTGCAAAGCGTTTTGCAAAGCACTTGGGAGAATGCAATACAGCAGAATTAGCAGACATATTTCCTGACCACACCGGCAATTGATCTTTATCTGCGTTTTTTAATGCTCTCTCTCTAATGCCACTCAGATGCATGAATGTGGCTGTGAGCTCCATTCAAGTCAGGGACAGGATCCTGGCACTTAGCACAGTGCTTGGCATATACTGAGGACTTTATGAAGATCAACATTAAAATAACCCCAGCCATGAAGAAGGCAGTGAGAAAGATCTCTTCCCCTCCCATAGTCCAAAAAGCAAATCTGAAGGAATGAACGTGCCACCACACGTCAGTACAGAGGGCCAATATCCTTATAATCAATCAATCGTATTTATTGAGCGCTTACTGTGTGCAGAGCACTGTACTAAGCGCTTAAAACACTCTTCTAAGCGCTGGGGGGATACAAGGTGATCAGGTTGCCCCACTTGGGGCTCACCATCTTAATCCCCATTTTACAGAGGAGGTAACTGAGGCACAGGGAAGTGAAGTGGCTTGCCCAAGGTCACACAGCTAAGTGGTGGGGCTAGGATTCGAACCCATGACCTCTGACTCCCAAGCCCACGCTCTTCCCACTGAGCCAAGCTGCTTCCCCTTATAAGAATGACCTTAGTATAGTGCCCAAGCGCTTAGTATAGTGCTCTGCCCACAGTAAGCACTCAATAAATACCATTGATTGATCAGTGGATTTCCTGGGACTCAAAGGCAATAAGCCCGACAGGCCTAGGGAAGTTGGGTTTGGTTTCAGGGGTTTGCTTGGCTTCGGAAGCAGTATGGCCTAGTAGATAGAGCACGGGCTTGGGAATCAGAAGGCCCTGGGTTCTAATCCAGGCTCCACCACTTGTCCACTGTGTGACCTTGGGTAAGTCACTTCACTTCTCTGTGCCTCGGTTCCCTCATCTGTAAATGGGGATTAAGACTGTGAGGCCCTATGAGGGACATGGACTGTGTCCAACCCGCTTAGTATGTATCTACCCCAGTACTCAAAACAGTGCCTGGCACATAGTAAGTGCTTAACAAATATCACAATTATTATTATTATTATTGCCCCAGTATCTGACTTACGCAGCTGCAAAGAGAGCTGGAGCAGGTGGGTGGGGTGAGGGTGAGGGGGCTGATGAGGACACCAGGCCTAAGGCAGACCCCCTTCCTACTCCTGGTCCTCCTCCCCCATTTTATCTAGGGTTAAAAAAGACTAATTCCCGGCCTTGCCACCCAGTTCAGTTACCGGACATTGTTTTCAGACTGGTCCCACCCTCTGACACGACAGCTACTTCCTGTTTCCTGCTCAAGACGTAGTAGCTGATTTCCCCTCTCTCTCTTCTTTCCCTTTTCCCCTTCTCGTGATAACAATAACAATAAAGATGATAATTAAAATAATGTAAGCTCCCCTCTGGACTATAAGCTCATTTTGGGCAGCAAATGTGTCTGTCATACTCTCCCATGTGCTTAGTACAGTGCTCTGCAACACAGTAAGCACTCAATAAATGCTACTGAATGAATGAATGAATATAATAACAACAGTAATGGGGATTCAATATCTTTTCTCCCTCCTACTTAGACTGTGAGCCCAATGAGGGACAGGGACTCTGTCTGACCTAATTAACTTGTATCTACCCCAACACTTAGAATAGTACTTGACACATAATAAGTGCTTAATAAATAACATAAAAAATAATAATAGTGGCATTTAAGCACTTGCTATGTACCAAGCACTATATTAAGGGCTGCGGTAAATACAAGACAAGCGGGTTAAACACAGTTTCTCTCCTATATCTCCCACCGGTATTTAACTGCTATTTTACAGATGAGGAAACTGAGGCCCAGAGAAGGTAAGTAATTTGCCCAAGGTCACACAGAAGGCAAGCATTAGAAGCTATATGGCCTAGTGGATATAACCCCGGGAGTCAGAAGGACCTGACTTCAAATCACGGCTCTGACACTTGTCTTCTGTGTGACCTTGGGCAAGTCACTTCACTTCTCTGTGCCTCAGTTACCTCATCTGTAAAATAGGGATTGATTATGAGTCTCTTGCAGGAAATGGACAGTGTCCAACCTGATTAGCTTTTATCTACCCCAGCGCTTAAAACAGTCCCTGGCACATAGTTAGTGCTTAACAAATACCATCAAACCCTCCCGCTCAAAAAGAGCAGGTCCCCTGGCCCACTATTCTTTGCCACATTTACTTCCCACTTCAAGTAGACTGAATGTGTGAAAATCTTTCATTTAGCCTGAATCTAGGGGAAGTCTTACATCCACCAGAGTCTGGGTTATACTGGAATTTTCTATCTTGCAGAGATTGCCTAAATTCTCATCTCTAAACAAAGGAAGATGGCCAGACATACGTGGCCAATCCAAAATACCAATAATAAACTCTCATCCCCTCCGAATATGCCAGAACACCACTCGACCCACTTCAAAGTCTTCTTAAGGTCATGACTGGGAGCCCGTTTTTGGGTAGGGATTGTACTTTCCAAGCGCTTTGTACAGTGCTCAGCACACAGTAAGCGCTCAATAAATACGATTGAATGAATGAATCTCTTCCAAGAGGCCTTCCCAGATTAAGCCCTAGTTTCCCCAGCTCCCTCTCCCTTCTGTATCGTCTATGCGCTTGGACCTTGAACGTGCTTGAATCAATCAATCAATCAGTCGTATTTATTGAGCGCTTACTGTGTGCAGAGCACTGTACTAAGCGCTTGGGAAGTACAAGTTGGCAACATATTTAGACTGTGAGCCCACTGTTGGGTAGGCTATATGTTGCCAATTTGTACTTCCCAAGCGCTTAGTACAGTGCTCTGCACATAGTAAGCGCTCAATAAATACGATTGATGATATAGAGGTGCGCTTAGGGAAGCAGCGTGGCGTAGTGGATAGACCAAGCGCCTGGAAGTCAGAAGGTCATGGGTTCTAATCTCTGCTCTGCCACTTGTCTGCTGTGTGCTCTTGGGCATGTCACTTCACTTCTCTGTGCTTTAGTTACCTCATCTATAAAATGGGGATTGAGACTGCGAGCTCCACATGGGACAGGGAATGTGTCCAAACTGATTTGCTTATATCCACCCAGTTTAGTACAGTGCCTGGTGCATAGTAAGCGCTTAACAAATATGATCATTATTAATTATTATTATTATTATCTTTACCCTCTGGGAATTTGTTATTCACTCTACCCTCAGCCCTACAACATGTATGGATATATCCGTTATTTATTTATATTAATGTCTGCCTTCCCCTCTGGACTATAAGCTTGTTGTGGCCTGGGAACGTATGTTTCAGCTCTGCTGTATTGTCCTCTTCCAAGCACTTAGTACAGTGCTCTGCACCATTGACTGATATTGCAGCGTACCTTCCAAACTTATAAAATATTGAGCAAGGCCACAATTGTGACTTTTGTGCCTGTTGGTTTGAGCAACATTTGCCTAGGAAAGCAGTGTGGCCTAATGGAAAGCATGTGGGCCAGAGAGACAGAAGAATTGGGCTTTAATCCTACCTCTCTGTCACTTGGCCCTCTAAACTGGCAACTCATTGTGGGCAGGGAATACCAACTCTGTTGTATTGTATGCTCCCATGTGCTTAATACAGTGCTCTGAATACAGTAAGGGCTCAATAAGTAGCATTGCTTGCTTGCTTGCTTTCTGTGTGACCTTGGGCAAGTCACTTAACTTCTCTGGGTCTTAGTGGAGGAACAGATCGTGTGTCTTCCTGGGCTGGGACAGTACTCAACAGTTTTTTCCTGATATCACAACCGCGTTCTTTACAATTAGACATACGTTGTCAGAGGAATGTTTTAACAACAACATTTAAACCAAAGTGCGTTGTCAAAACACTCATTATATAAGTACTGGATGTACCATTTAAAGGATGCCTGAGTCCTCATGTGCAGATGATTCTCACCTGGTCTAGATAAAGAGTTTATGACACAGGCATGATTTTGCCCTTTAGAGATTTATAATCTAAAATGACAGCAACATTTTAAGCAAACACAAACAGAGCAAAAAGAAGTCAAGATGAGGCATAGCACTACTGGTAATTACAGATGATCAGAGGCTTTGGACATTTAAAAGAAGAGATTTTAAAGGGGGAAAGATGGATGTGTGGAAAGGTTATTCCTGAGAAATATATGTGTGTGTATATGCATACACACACACACACACACACACACATATACACACTTATGTATATATGTATATAGTTGTCCTTTGTATTTGAGGCAGACAGTACTGATGGTGAGGTTCACTTATGAGTGCATATGTGGCTGAAAAGGCCAGTGGAGGATCCCCAGGCTTGGACACATTGGGCATGCAAAAAAGTTGCCTGTTGTTGCACTTAATGTTTGTAGTGCGTGGTGCTGTTTCCTTTTGCCTCCTGTCTCTTTTCCTCAACCAGACCTATTCACTTCTTGATAGCAATAAGAAATAAGGCAAAAGTGGAGATGGGGGATGGAGGAGAGGGTGTGGACAGATAGGTAAAGGGAGAGGCTAAGGATGAATTCGGGCTGGCCAAAGGACAATGACAAGATAAACTGGGACTTCCAGTCTTGCCTCCCAGCCTGCTGCGGGCAACCTCTCTGGACCCCGCGACTCTCTTCCTGTTTCCATCTGCCTTACCTCCAAGCCCTCAGGGACTAGGAAATGTTTACCAACTGGGATCCTCTTCTACTCATCTCCTACTCCCTTCTGCATCACCATGACTTGCTCCCATTGCTCTTCTCCCCTCTCCCCGCCCCACAGCACTTATGTATATATCTGTCATTTTATTTATTTATATTGATGACTGTTTATTTGTATCTATGTCTGTCTGCCCCTCTAAACTGAGCTGTTCTGGTCAGGGATTGTCTCTACTGTTGTATGGCCCTTTCCCAAGGGCTTAGGCTGTGCCCAAACTGAGGCCCCTCCTTCCTCTCCCCTCTCCATCCCCCCCCCCCCGCCCCGCCTTACCTCCTTCCCTTCCCCACAGCACCTGTGTATATGTATATGTTTGTACGTATTTATTACTCTATTTTATTTATTTTAATTGTACATATTTATTTTACTTATTTTATTCTGTTAATATGTTTTGTTTTGTTCTCTGTCTCCCCCTTCTAGACTGTGAGCCCGTTGTTGGGGGGACCGTCTCTCTATGTTGCCAACTTGGACTTCCCAAGCGCTTAGTACAGTGCTCCGCACACAGTAAGCGCTCAATAAACACGATTGAATGAATGAATGAATGTAAGCACTCAGTAAGTAGGATTGGCCTTCCCAGATTGAGCCCCTTCCTTCCTCTCCCCCTCTCCATCCCCCATCTTACCTCCTTCCCTTCCCCACAGCACCTGTATATATGTATGTTTGTACATATTTATTACTCTACTTATTTATTTATTTTACTTGTACATATCTATTCTATTTATTTTATTTTGTTAGTATGTTTGGATTTGTTCTCTGTCTCCCCCTTTTAGACTGTGAGCCCACTGTTGGGTAGGGACCGTCTCTCTATGTTGCCGACTTGTACTTCCCAAGCGCTTAGTCCAGTGCTCTGCACGCATTAAGCGCTCAATAAATACGATTGATTGGTTGATTGTACGTATTTATTACTCTATTTATTTTACTTGTACATATTTATTCTATTTATTTTATTCTGTTAATATGTTTTGTTTTGTTCTCTGTCGCCCCCTTCTAGACTGTGAGCCCGCTTGTGGGTAGGGACCGTCTCTCTATGTTGCCAACTTGTACTTCCCAAGCGATCTGCACACAGTAAGCGCTCAATAAATACGATTGAATGAATGAATGTAAGCACTCAATAAGTAGGATTTGATTGATTGCACCTCAACCTCCTCACGCTGACAGAAAGGGGGAAAAAGTACCTCAACGTGGGCCTAAATTCAGACAAATAAACACCCTCCTATCCTTCCCCTTTCAGGTTCGGTTTAGTAGCCGGGCATTGCGCTTTCCCCCAACCCCCCTCCTCTCCCTTCAGGGCCCTCCATGTTTACTGCCTTTCACGAATCTCGCCAGAGGCGGGGGCAGCGAGGGATTCTGCGCATGCGCAGTACTGCACTGCACCAAATGGCGCCGCCTCCGCAGCCGGTCGGGGGCGGTTGGAACTGGTTAGAACCGGCTGCGGCGCCACGCGCTTGCAGAGGTACAATGGTGGGCGGTGCACGGCCCTCTTAGGCAGAGCCGTATCCATGCGCCTGGGTTCAGCCTCTTCCTCCTTCCCGCCCCCACAGCTTCCAACTCGAAATGAAGGCCATTTCCCCCAGCAGTTTGGCTTGTTTAGGGAAGAGGTCGCCATGCTGAAACGCCTCACCCTCAGGGCAAAAGGAATTCTGTGGAACACAATGCTCTGAGATGACATCCCTGTAGAAAATGGGTTAAAGAGAATCGCTTCCCGACCCGATCGGGGAGAAAAGAGTTGTTTCTCAGGGAAAAGATTCAAAGTCGGTCTTGCTTCTTGCGAAACGGGTCAAACAAAAGAAACAATACCGAAAACCCCTCAGACTTAGTCCTCAGTTTCGGCTGCACTCCCACCACGTACTGTTTAAAAAACGCATTTCTCAGAATATAGACCCCAGAATTTTTAATGTCTTTAAGATTTAAAAGCAGGAGAAAGACCGTAGTAGGCATGACCGATCATTTCCACGAATACTAAAGGGGCTTATGTAAAAAGACTGGTGAAGAGCAAGAACCTGTATATATGTTTCTATGTTATTATTACTCATTTTATTTGTACATATTTATTTTGCTTTGTTAATATGTTTTGTCAGTCTTCCCCTTCATTCATTCATTCAACCGTATTTATTGAGCGCTTATTTATTGAGCCAGACTGAGCCCCCTCCTTCCTCTCCCCCTCGCCCCCCTCTCCATCCCATCTTACCTCCTTCCCTTCCCCACAGCACCTGTATATATGTTTGTACATATTTATTACTCTATTTATTTTACCTGTACATATCTATTCTGTTTATTTTATTTTGTTAGTATGTTTGGTTTTGTTCTCTGTCTCCCCCTTTTAGACTGTGAGCCCACTGTTGGGTAGGGACTGTCTCTACGTGTTGCTAACTTGTACTTCCCAAGCGCTTAGTACAGTGCTGTGCACACAGTAAGCGCTCAATAAATACGATTGATTGATTGAGCGCTTACTGTGTGCAGAGCACTGTATTAAGCGCTTGGGAAGTACAAATTGGCAACATATAGAGACGGTCCCTACCCAACAACGGGCTCACAGTCTAGAAGGGGGAGACTGACAACAAACATATTAACAAAACAAAATTAACATGTACAAATAAAATAAGGAGTAATAATAACATAGAAACATATATACAGGTTCTTATTCTTCACCAGCCTTTTTACAAAAGCCCCTTTAGTATTCGTGGAAATGATCGGTCATGCCAGACTGTGAGTCTGCTGTTGGGTAGGGACCGTCGCTATATGTTGCCAACTTGTACTTCCCAAGCGCTTAGTACAGTGCTCTGCACACAGTAAGTGCTCAATAAATACGATTGAATTAATGAATGAACAAATTTAAATCAGTGATTTATGTTTTAGAGATTTATGTTTTTCTGATGAAGCGACTCAATCCTTTTCTCCTTAAACCCCCTTAAAAGCCAAATTAAAATCATAGAGTGGCCTCAAATGCTGAAAACCATGCCACATGAAATGCTAATCCTACCATTATTTTAAAAAGGTGAATTGTAATAACCATAACATGGTTATAAAAGTTATTTTAGACTCATGAGTGGATGAAATAGGAACTTAAAATTGTGTTCAGAAATATGTCAAATACAGGATAATTTCAAAATTGTTATTTTTGGAATTATAAATCAAATATGGCATATATTAACAAAATGTAAAATTAGATGTGTATTTCTGAAAGTCCCAAAGGTGGTAGAGGAGGGTTTTTTTTTTCATTTTTAACTCAGATAATTTCATTGATGTCCCATTTTCCTTTGCTCACTGACCTGAAAGACTTCAGGCCTTTTACTTTTATTGGATTAATCTAAACAAGTTCATCAAGGTCTTAAAATGAACAGAAAATCAGTGTTAAAATATCTGAAACTTTTTTCTCCCTCTCTTTAATTGCTCCAGTTTTAAAAGTTATTTGAGAGGGTTCATGTTTTAGGGTGTGTTGCATTCAGAACAAAATGTAAAACTAATTCTAGAATATTTGAGATTACTGCAGCACAAGGTAATACAGTACATAAAACATTTAGAACGTCCTTCACATTCCTTTTAAAGGGCTATTTTTTCTGACAAATGAAAAACCTAGATCCATATTGGCTAAAGAATTTAAAACATTAATCACTTCATAAATGTCATTGATTATTCATACCACAAAAGAATCCTAAAATCCAAAGCAAACTGATTTTATTTGAAGTTTTCACTGAGTATTGTAGAGATTGAGTCTCAATATATAGAATTAGAATTCTATAAAAAATACAAGACCCAACGTGATTCCATCAAAAAATTGACACTGCGATATAACAGAAAAGCAAATCACCATCACGAATAAAGTTGAAAAGACATCCAGATACCAAATAACCCATTATATTCTAATTTTAAAACCCAGGGTTTGATAGTCAATTTTTAAAAATGCTTACAAAGCTTTATAGTTCAATTAACAAAAACCCCTCAGGTTTTTAAAAGCAAGCTTACACAATCTGGGTTCGTTTCAAAATGCTTGTAGCTCATTTACACGAAACATTATTTTAGTTTTATTAAAATGTGTCACCGACTAGTTGTTTTCCCAATCAAAAATATTTTGGATTAAAGTTCATTTTTGCTTGTTCTGACAAACAAAAACTGGGTACATTATTGATATTATGTAATATTTATGTAAAGCATTTTATCTGGTGGAGCCAGATTGTGAAAGGATTTCAGGGTGAAACTGTGTGAGAAAGGCTTTTCTCATTCCTCCACCGCTGAGGTATCCTAAAATGGCTGCCGTCTAACACGAGAAAATGGCGACTGCCTCTTTACGGCTGTTGTTTTGTAACGAAAATGAGGCAAGTCACCTATACGCCCCTCAAAAGCCGTAAAGACCTTTCATTTTGGACACAAAAACCCGAAAATGCGTACTATTAACTAATTTTCTGATAAAGCAAATGAAATTAAGTTCACATTGTCAGCATAGGGCAATGGACGTCTTTCCAATACTTCTTCCCAAAATACACCACAGAGGGATGACCACAGACCCACTCCTTCTTACTCTTCATATTTGTCTAGCAAAATTGTAATAGTTTTTAAAAGCTATTGATCTTTTTAATGGACCTCAGGGTTAAAGTTCACTGTCTCAGAAAGTTTCCCGCATTAACTCTCCAATGTTGTCGAGTTCTCGAACTATGCATATAATGCCAAAGAAAAATCCAATTTTGGCCTTTATTTGTTATGGAAAAACCTATAAAATCAGCGTCTGTTTTTAAATTCCCAGGAACTACTTGTGATGCGTCACAAAGAAGGCGGAGGGCTATTAAAGTCCAATTGTGAGTCTGTCTCTGGTCTATAAAGACTCCACCCGCGAGCTTACTGGTAGGCAGATTTGCAGGCAGAGCTGAGGCGTTAGGGTCGGAGTAGGCAACGATAGGACGAAGACTAGGCTAATTTTAAAAAGAAAAAATAGGGTTCTTTTATAAAATACAGAGATTGTACAAATTAAATAGGGAAATCCTAGGTGATGCTTTTCAGTTCTATAAAATAGACCTTTCAAAGGTCTCATTGAAAGAAGAAATATGAAGATGCCGTATCTAAAGTATAGTTGGAAGAGCGAAGAATCGAAAAATCTAATTTTTAAAGAATATAAAGTAGGATGAAGGAAGATTTAAAACTTACTAAACATAAATAGGCTTTAAAAAACCACTAAAAATGGTTAGGTGGAGATTAAAACTCCGGTAATCTTAAAACAGATTTTAGGGGGAAACTGAAAATCAGAGATGAGGCAATTTAAAAATTGAAAAATCTAACGTTACTAATGGAAACGACAAAATTTAACCTTCAAAATATTGCATCTAGGTAAACTGCTAGGCTGAAGACTAGAAAATGGATGGTAGAAAGCTGGAAAAAAAACAAAATAGAAAAACTGAAAACTAGGAAATGGAAGTAGAAAAAATGGAAGATAGAAAAGTTGAAAATTAGAAAATGGAAGATAGAAAAAATGAAAAGTAGAAAAGCTGAATATTAGAAAATCGAAGAGAAAACTGAAAATTAGAAAATGAAGATAGAAAAACTGAAAATTAGAAAATGGAAGATTTAAAAAGCAACTAGAAAACTGAAACAAAATGGAAGATAGAAAAATTGAAAATAGAAAATGGAAGATAGAAAAAACGAAAACTAGACAGTAGAAAAGTGGAAGATAGAAAAAACGAAAACTAGAAAGTAGAAAAGTGGAAGATAGAAAAAACGAAAACTAGAAAGTAGAAAAATGGAAGATAGAGAAAATGAAAACTAGAAAGTAGAAAAGTGGAAGATAGAAAAAGCGAAGATAGAAAAGGAGAAACTGGAAGATAGAAAATTAGAGGACGGAAGATAGAAAAGGTGAACATTAGAAAATAGAAGATAGAAAAACTGAAGCGGAAAAAGGCTATACAAGGGAAACTAATGCAAGAGGCTTCATTCCCAGTTGGGAAAGCAAAACGAGGAAGGCAAAGCCAAAAAAAGATAGAAGTATTAAAGTAGAAGAGCGCACTATTGCAGAACAGCCTAGAACAGCCCTACTGTAAGAGTAAAGGGTACTGCAGATTTGAAGTTGGTAATGAGGAAGATACGCAGGTAGCAAGTCTAGAAGATAGAAGACTGAAGTCTGAAGATGTTCCAGGAAGAAAAGAGAGGCAATGGCGAGGGAGAAGTTGGCTTTAAAGCTTAAAAAGTAGGGATGGGCCAACAGCCCTGAAGCGGAGATTTTTAGGAAGAAATTTCATCTCCAAAGTAGATGTCTTGAATTCGTTGCTTGTAAAATTAAGGCAGTTGTTTTTTTTTGTCTGTGAAGAGCATTAGAAGAATTTTTAAAAGCGCCTTAAGCTAGGCCAGCGTTCTAGAATACTTTAAATCTTACAGGACTTCGATGCGTGCAGTTTCTCGAGACGGAGGATAACTTTAAATGCCAGCTTTAACCTAGCCTTTGTCGGACTGAGCTTTGATTGAGCTAAAAGGCTTTTTAAACCTAAAAAAAGAGGACTAGCATTTAACGAGGAGCTGACGAATTGAGGCCCCCCCCCCTTCCCTCTCCCAGACGGATGTGGATTCAGTGAAGCTAGGAAGACAGGACGGAGGAGACAGGATTCGTGGAGCCAGTGCGCTGCTTGGTGAAGCTAGGAACCAGGAGGTGAAACGCGAAGCTAGAGGAGAGAGGACCCCCCCCCCCAGGAAGGAGCCCCCCCAGTGCGAGGTGGTGAAGCTAGCGAGGAGGCAGCGGCAGCAGCCCGGCCCATCCCGACCCATCCGAGGCGATTGGAGGCAGTAGCTAGAGGCTTCTAGACCCAGGAGACCCATTGGCAAAGGCAGAAAGGAAAAATGTGTTTGTGGTAAAACGCGGCGAAAAATGGTTTTACTGTGGCTAGTTTGTAACTTAACGAGGAATGCTGTTGACTTGTAATTTAACGGGGGCGGGGGGTGGTGGTCTGTGACTTGCAGTATCCAGAGGGACTTGTGGTGGGGAGGGGGAAAAGAGGGGCGGGGGTCGCTTTTCGGTTGTTTTAGGTCTCCCTCTCTTGCAGGCCCGTTTTCTCGTTGGCATCTTTATCTGAAGCTTTGAGGGCAGTCGGCCAAGGCCCGGAGCTTAGGACGGCTGGCGTTTCCCCTTCACCTTAGAGTGGTAGATAGCGTCAATTGCTGTAAAAAGCGCTAAAACCCAATTGGGGAAGTGGAGTGAGCCTGGTGGAGACACACCGAACACCTCTTGAGGCAAGGAATTTGTAAGCGACCAAATTTGTAAGCAGCCAAATTGGATCCATTTTTGAACAGGAATATTTCAGTTGCGGATAAACTGCTTTCTTCCCCCTCCCACCCCTCCCCTCGACTTCATTTTACAGTAAGAAATGTTTTTCTTTCACTAATGGGGAGGGAAAGTTGGCCTTTTCTTTGGGCGGCGAGGTGGGGGGGGGCACAATTTTTTTTTCTCCAGTTTTTTCCCCCCTCAGGTATCTAGAATCCAAAGCCAGCCGACCCAAGAGGTTGCAATTAAAAAGCAAAGAAGCCAGTATCAGAATGTCAAACCAGAGGTGTACAATGACTAGGAACTGAGTAGCAGTTAAGGTGTATGGAGGAAATGGCTTGGAGGTCTCCTAAGTGACGAAAAAGTTTTTAAAAGGACTATTTGGGTGCGGGGTGGGGGCGTTAACGTGCTAATAAGGGGGCGGGGTAGGGAGGCAAAATGAGCTGTTTCTAAGACTTTTCGCAGATAATCTAGTCCGCTTTGGACTTGGTTTAGAAGTGTAATACTGCAGTGCTGTTGGCGAGAAACCTCCAGAACTCGCAGCCGATTTTACCTTGGAAGAGTTTTCCCACTTGGAGCTGGGAAGGCACAGCACAGTGCAGCTTGTTCATTTCATTCAGTCATCCCCCTCTGGAGAGCTTCAGAAGAGCTTGACTAGGCCAATTCCTGAAGTTAAGTTCTTAAATCTGTCTTCTCTTAAAGTTGGGGAGGGGGTGAGGTTATGCAGATGGCAGTCCGTGGTATGCATTGGGGGATGGGCTCGGGGGGAGGGTTAGGTAATTTGTTTATATTTTCAGAACTCAAAATTAAGATGGAAAAAGCTACAGAACTCAGCTTCCAAGGTGGCAAGTAATTCCAGGTTTTGTAGCAATTAAACCTTGCCAGGTAATAAATGGAATTTCGAGAGTCGTGGGGCAACCCTGTTACTGTATATCTTTAAAAAAAAATACAGTACGCCGATGTAAAAAATAGTACGAGGAGAGGATCGGAAAAGCAACACTGGTGTTCTTTCCAGTGAGTCATCCATAATGAAACATTAGGAGGGGTTGGGGAAAGGAAGGTGAATTTATAGAGATATAAGGTGAGGTATGTAGCGGGGGAAAGAGCCTGGTTCCATGAAGGCTCGGGGTGGATGGCACGGACCTTTTTTTTATTTGGGGGAAATTTGTTGGAACTACCTTGTTTGGATATAGTAGTGTGTGTGGTTCTCTTTTGGAATTTTTTTCAGGTGATTTAATGTAAAAGTTAATGCTACTCTAGAAACTTCAGAGCAAAGGAAGTTGCTTTATGACCCTGAGGTGATCCCTTCTGTGATGGTAGCTTTTTTATATTCCAAGTAAGATTTCGTTTTCAGTTGTCTTGAGTCGCTAGTGTAGGAATAATCCCCCTTATTTTTTTTTGTACGACCGCAACACAAGATGTAAGGTATGCTTTTAACTCTGTCACTATAATCCGTACATTTTAAAATGAAAAGTTTTAATGTTAAAAAGTAACTTAGTTAAACAGTTGTCAGTGTGAACGAAGTATAAGTAACTGATTAAAAGTAAGAAACATTTGTGGTGGTTTAGCTTGAATGTGTCTTTCTTCGGGAATGTGGCGGTGGGGAGGGGAAACCTTTTTTTTTTCTGTAGACTTTTTTCAGATACCTTCTGAATCATAACCAGCCTGGCAATATGGCGTCCTAAATGCAGAGGGAACAGCTCCTTGGTGAATGATAAGTAAAGGCAGAAAAGATAATTATCTCATTTCCTCATGGGGGAAAAAAAAAAAATAACCCGAGATGGCACCCACTGGTCAACATAAGGAAAATACTTGGTCTTCAAAAATCAAAATCTAAACGAAACCTATCAATTCGAAGTTTTTATGGCTTGACTCCTCAAAAAGCTTTCCCAAAAAGCGTAACAAAATTTATGAGAATACCTATTTACAATGAAGAGAAAGTATCCATCTCCAAACGCTGCTTTTACAAAGGCAGAGAAAAAGCGCACACTGAAAGCCTTTACTACATAAATGTTACCGGATTAGAAGAAGCTGAAGTAATTCACAGAGGAGGAGTGGGATGAAGTGTCACAGTTTTGGATTGAAAGGAGGCTGTGCTGTGTTCCGTTGTTTCGTTTGCCTCAGACAGGTTTCTCTTCACTAAATTGTGAGAGGAGTTTTACTTCATTTCATCTGGAGCTGAAAACAGCAGGCATCTGTTAACAGATAAGTTTTAATTGCGTCAGCAAGTATTGCATGTTAGGGATAAGCGTGCTTATTTTTATTTTGGAGAAAAAAAAACTTTAAATTCAGGATGGCCTTAGACATTCGTAGCCTTTTTTACCCTCCTCCCAAGTCTATGTGCCACACGGCTTGCATCTCTCTGACTATATCGAGGCTTCTGATTTATAGTGGTGGTGTTGGATTGTTTTTTGTTTTTTTCCCATCCTGGTCCTTTATTCAAGGCTCTCTTTATTATCCACCTCTTATTTCACCAGTTGCCTAAAGGCAGATAAGCATAAAATATATACTAGTCTTGGCAAGCTACCAATCGCTAAGACTGGCAGTCATTACATACCGTCCTAGAAAATGCCTCCAAAAGCAAAGCTGCACAGTGGCTGGCTGTTAAACATGTCTATATTTTTATTTTTAATTTTTTGCTTGAGCTGTTTTTTTTTACACGTTTTTACTTTTTTGTTGCATTGTGTAGCTAAATATTTGCAGAAAATGTATACTATTTCTCAGGCACCCTTAAATAAAGTTAGTGTGCTTTTAGCTGTCTCCTTATTTAACATGTATTGTCAATGTTGTTTGGTTAGTGTTGGGGCAATCTGGGGGGGATTCTTCTCTAATCTTTCAGAATCTTTCTCCACCGAACACTCCTCATCAGATCAGGATTTGAGCAGAAGATCGAAAAGTGTCTTTATTCAGGCAGGAAAGACTGGCAGAAACTTTTTAACCCCCTCTTCAATGAGCAGTTCTAGTTCCAGGCCACTTGGCAATAGAGACCCTCTAATTAAGGAAGGTATCAGCCCCGAATAAAAATGCTTCTTAGAAGGAAACTTTATGAACAGGAAACCAGGTAACTGAATTCTGTCCTTAAAGACTACTTCTGTATCCAGAATAGTCGTGGTGATAGGTAACTGTTCTCAGTCTTATGAGTTGATTAAAGTAACTAATGTTACTCTGGTCAGTTTTACACACTGCATGATAATTTTAATGTTTGGAACCAACTCATTTAAAGCTAGCCATTGTGCAGAAGTAGATTATAAGAGGACTTTTTCGCTGGGGGGGGGGAGAATGTTTTTTTTTTCCTTTAGAATTTTCCTTTTCAGAGGCTTCATTTCATCCTTCTTGAAGCAGAAACTAGCTGTTCAGGATCTTGGCTTACAATATAGCACTTGGCTCTGCCTTCTGTTCTCTACTCCTAATGTGTGAGCCCCTGCAGTGAGTTTAAACATCAGTATATTAAAAATTGGAAAATGGAGGGAAGGGGAAAAGCGGGGGGGAGGAGGGGGCTTACTTGTTTAGCTTTTCTTTTTACAGACTTCACAGAGAAAGCAGTGTCTGACCGCAGGTCTAATCTGTTGGCAAGTAATGTGCACAGTATGCTTGTAGAGCGCATTTTGAAACGACTGGAGTATGAGTCAGAAACCTTTTTATCACCCCCACCCCATGGTTGGAGTAGTAATTGTTGGAGGAAAATGCTCTTGAGTGTTGAGAATATCCTGCAGCTTAAACAAGTGGTGTTTGTGTTTAAGACCAAGTGTGTTTTGCTGTGCATCCTTAGGTAAAAAAAGAAAAATGCTTTTTGTTCCCATTTTGGCAGGGGGGCCGGGGGTGGGGGGAGACTGAAGCCTTTAGTCTTTTACAGATACAGCTATAAAAGATGAAGTAAATTCTGTCAAAGCAACAAGAAATTTGACTGGCAAGTTTAACGTAACACTGGTTCAGTGACTAGTGCATTGTTTTTGTATGGGTCTTTTTTTTTTCCTCCCCCCCTCTCCCCCTTGGTGTCTTTAACTTACACACAGGAACATACTAAACAGGAAGTCCCACGATGGGCCAGAAGTCAACCCAGTAAGAAATAGAGCTTGCTCTTTAAAAAAAAAAAATAAAATAAAATTAAAAGTCCACTGAATAAAACACGGGGTAATGGGAACAACTAGTTGTTTGAGATGATATTCTTCACAGACTTGTAGAAGGAGCCTTCCAGGTGAATTTACCACAATGGACAAAATCAGAACAGGTGAACCAGTTTCTTTTTCCTGTATTTTATCCAAAGGAGTAAAGAACGTAGTTAAATCGCTTTCTATCAACTTGAACGATAATCCTCTTGTTCAGCTTCATGCTGGGAAGAGAGACTCCTTTTTAATATGAGCGATTCCTTGTTGGTTATGGAGGAGGGGCGGAGGGGTGAGGCGGGCTAAGCCTTTTTTCTTAAGATTTTTCAGGTACATCTCACTGTGAAGGCACCCGAGGCTTAAAAGTAGGACTACTGTGGAGCCTTCTTGTGGCAAGAGACTGACAACCACAAGCAGTACCAAACTAAGGTTTATCTCACTGTACAGAGGGAGTCCCGAAAACTCTCTGCAGTAACTGCAAAGAGAATATAAAGAAGCATTTACATAATGCTAGCACTCCTTGTGTCCCCTGGTGGGCAGCTACTTTTAAATCTCTTTAATACCCTGTTTTCAAAACAGCACTCTATATAAAAGAAAGCTGGCCTTAAGCGATGCATCTTTTTATATTATATGCACTTGCGGGGAGGGAAAGGGGGGAAACAGGGCAACCGGTTTTCCCTAGACTTTTCCAGAAACCTGTTTAAACTTATGGTCTCCCCCAAGTGACTTCTCTGCCACATCGTCATCCCCTACCTGAATCTTTGGCCTAGCTCAGACCACACACAGCCCTCACCTCTTGATGCAGCTGGTAGCTTGGATCCTTACGGACATGATTCGCACCGGTGCATCTTCAAAGGTAACATGGACTCGAGATCTCCAGTGGGCCGAGGCCGAGTCACCTCTTTGAGTGGAAGGAAGTACTCAAATGAAACGAAAACGCCACTTAAAGTATTTTTGGTGCCCACTTTCAAGCCAGTGAGCAACATAGTAAAAGTTAACAGTTTACCGTTGGGGTGGGTCTTGCAACTGGCTGGAGACTTGTCCGTCGGGGAGGGAGCGTGCAACTCTTTGCTAAGACTTTTTCAGGTGAACCTAGCAGACTTGAGATCAGTCACACGTAGCACCTTAGCCGAAGCAGATTCTTCAATGCTCTTCCAGTAGCGCTAAAGGGTTTTTCTTTTCCTGGGGAAACAGCTCCTGTTTCCTCAGGTTTTGCTTTTTGCCTGTAACTCATTCTTTCAAAAAAAGCAAAAGATACTGGTGGTTGGCACTCCTGGGTTCCAGGACAGGGTTCAAGTCCCTGCAGTGTCTTTGCTTTACCGGCCTGCTTCAGCTATGCTGATACTCAGCCTACCCATAGCGCTTAAGTCTATACCCGTAGTTTTATTTTAAAACCTGTCTCTCTCTGTAGACTGTAAGCTCCTTGTGGACAAGGACCTACCAATTCCTGTTGTACCCTTCCAAGTTCTTGCTTTACACAGTAAGCACTAGATAAATGCCATTGAGAGTATCACAAGTACCTGGAGTGAATTCCTCGGGGTGGGGGGGGGGGCATTCCGCAGGCACACAAAGCTAATTTTGTGATTAGGATTTTTCTCTGGGTGTGGGTGATAGGTGTAACTTTTTTAAAGTTCCACGCAGCATTTTGAATGCCATTGAGAGTATCACAAGTACCTGGAGTGAATTCCTCCGGGGGGGGGGCATTCTGCAGGCACACAAAGCTAATTTTGTGAATAGGATTTTTCTCGGTGTGGGTGATAGGTGTAACTTTTTTAAAGTTCCACGCAGCATTTTGGACAGAAGTGCTAATGCCTTTCTAGTCTGACAAATACTAGTGTAAAGTTGGAGAGCTTTCTAACTTTCATAGTTTATATAAAATAAACTTTGATTTAAAAAATAAAAGTTTTTTGAACGAGCTATTGCCTACGTGTTTCTTCAAACATGGGGGGATAATTATAATAATAATGATGGTATTTCTTAAGCGCTTCCTATCTGCAAAGCACTGTTCTAAGAGCTGGGGAGGTGACAAGGTGATCAGGTGTTCCCAGGGGGGCCTCACAGTTTTTAATCCCCATTTTACAGGTGAGGGAACTGAGGCCCAGAGAAGTGAAGTGACTTGCCCAAAGTCACCCAGCTGACAATTGGCAGAGTCGGGATTTGAGCCCATGACCTCTGACTCCAAATCCCGGGCCTGAAATGCCCTCCCTCTGCCAATCCACCAAGCTAGCTCTCTTCCTCCCTTCAAGGCCATACTGAGAGCTCACCTCCTCCAGGAGGCCTTCCCAGACTGAGCCCCTTCTTTCCTCTCCCCCTCCTCCCCTTCTCCATCCCCCCCATCTTACCTCCTTCTCTTCCCCACAGCACCTGTATATATATTTGTACATATTTATTACTCTATTTTACTTGTACATATCTATTCTATTTTGTTAGTATGTTTGGTTTTGTTCTGTCTCCCCCTTTTAGACTGTGAGCCCACTGTTGGGTAGGGACTGTCTCTATATGTTGCCAACTTGTACTTCCCAAGCGCTTAGTACAGCGCTCTGCACACAGTAAGCGCTCAATAAATACGATTGATTTCCACTGAGCCACGCTGCTTCTCTGTAGGGGGGGGATGCCTGAGGAGCAAGGCTTTTGATTGAAGCCAGTATCTGGTTACTTATTTTCCCTACCACACACACACTGTCGAATTCTTTCCAAACCTAGTTATTGGATTAGAATAAAGATGGATTGGGGTGAGACTGGAGGGAATAGTCAGAGCTGAGGCCAAGAGCTGCTCATCCACTCCCAAAAGTCCTTTTGTTATAAAAACTTCCACCCCCCACTCTACTTAATTTTAAGACTTTTTCTAATTTCACTCTGCCCTACAGAGAATCTTTAGACCTCACTCCATACCCTGTTATACAGATATGGAGTGAGAGGGTTGTATAATCATTCACCTCCAAGATAATTATAATTATGGTATCTGTTAAGAACTTACTATGTGCCAAGTAGTGGTGGCTACAAGCAAATCGGGTTGGAGACAGTCCCCGTCCCACATAGTCCCAGTCTCAATCCCCATTTTATTGAAGAAACAGGCACAGAGAAGTTAAGTGACTTGCCCAAGGTCACACAGCAGAGCTGGGTTTAGAACCCAGGTCCTGCTTCCGTAAGGCCATGCTGCTTGGGCAAGTCACTTAGAAGCAGCGTGGCTCAGTGGAAAGAGCCCGGGCTTTGGAGTCAGAGGTCATGGGTTCAAATCCCGGCTCCGCCACATGTCTGCTGTGTGACCTGGGGCAAGTCACTTAACTTCTCTGAGCCTCAGTGACCTCATCTGTAAAATGGGAATCAAGACTGTGAGCCCTATGTGGCGCAGGGACTGTGTCCGACTTAATTAGCTTATATCTAGTGCTTAGAACAGTGCTTGACATAGTAAAAGCCTCGTACAGTGCTCTGCACCCAGTAAGTGCTCAATAAATAATAATGATGATGGTATTTGTTAAGCGCTTACTATGTGCAAAGCACTGTTCTAAGCACTGGGGAGGTTACAAGGTGATCAGGTTGTCCCGGGGGGCTCACAGTTTTAATCCCCATTTTACAGATGAGGTAACTGAGGCACAGAGAAGTTAAGTGACTTGCCCAAAGTCACACAGCTGACAGTTGGCAGAGCTGGGATTTGAACCCATGACCTCTGACTCCAAAGCCCACGCTCTTTCCACTGAGCCAAGCTGCTTCTCCAGAAATAAATAAATATCTTCTCAATAATAAATATCTTCTCAATAATAAATATCTTCTCAGTAAATTTGATTGAATGAATAAAAAGCCATAATTATGAATTATATGAATTATATTAATATTATAATTAATATTATAAATACAATTGATGACTGCTTACCAAGGTCTGCTGGAGTAAATATGGTACAATCAGCTCAGACACAGTTCTTGTTCCACACAGTCTCACAGTTTAGGAGAGGAAAAGCAGTGTGGTCCAGTGGACAGAGCCCGGGCCTGTGTTCTAATCCTGCCTCTGCCACTTGCCTCCTGTGTGAGCTGGGGCAAACCACTTCATTTCTCTGTGCCTCAGTTACCTCAACTGTAAAATGGGGATTAAGACTGTGAACCCCACATGGGACAGGGACTATCTGACTTAATTACCTTGCATCTACCCTAGTGCTTAGAACAGTGCTTGGCATATAGTAACCACTTAAATACCAAAATTATTATTAATTATTATTAATTACTCAACACCATAGCTATTATTATTACATAAACCCTCCTCCTAGGTTTAATTCTGGTCTTTTGCTGGTAATGATAATAATAATGTTGGTATTTGTTGAGCGCTTACTATGCGCCAAGCACTGTTCTAAGCGCTGGGGTAGATACAAGGTGATCAGGTTGTCCCACGTGGGGCTCACAGTCTTAATCCCCCATTTTCCAGATGAGGTCACTGAGGCCCAGAGAAGTGAAGTGACTTGCCCAAAGTCACCCAGCTGACAATTGGCAGAGCTGGGATTTGAACCCGTGACCTCTGACTCCAAAGCCCGGGCTCTTTCCACTGAGCCGTGCTGCTTCTCCGCAGACTGTAAGCTCGTTGTGGGTAGGGAATGTGTCTCATATTGTTCATTCATTCATTCAATCGTATTTATTGAACGCTTACTCTGTGCAGAACACTGTGCTAAGCCCTTGGAAAGTACAATATAACAATAAAGGGGGACTATCCCTGCCCACAATGGGCTCACAGTCTGGTGGGGTGGGGGGGGGGAAAGTTGTGTTGTACTCTCCCAAGTGCTTAGTACAGTGCCCCGTGCCCAGTAAGTGCTCAGTAAACCCGATCGATGGATTGATTGATTTTACAGATGAGTGAACTGAGGCCCAGAGAAGTTGGGTGACTTGCCCAAGGTCACACAGCTGACAATTGGCAGAGCCGGGATTCGAACCCATGACCTCTGACTCCCAAGCCCGGGCTCTTTCCACTGAGCCCGGCGTCTGTCCGGCGCTTTTATCGACCGAACGCCTGCTGGGCACCGAGCACTGTAATGAGCGCTTGGGAGAGACCATCATCATCATCGTCAATCGTATTTATTGAGCGCTTACTGTGTGCAGAGCACTGTACTAAGCGCTTGGGAAGTCCAAGTTGGCAACATATCGAGACGGTCCCTACCCAACAGTGGGCTCACAGTCTAAAAGGGGGAGACAGAGAACAAAACCAAACATACTAACAAAATAAAATAAATAGAATAGAGATGTACAAGTAAAATAAATAGAGTAATAAATATGTACAAACAATAGAATTAGAAAACACGGTCCCTGCCCTCAAGGAGCATCCAGTCTCCTGGGTGCGGAGCACTGTGTTGAGCGCTATGTACATATGTTTGTACATATTTATTACTCTATTTGTTTTAATTGTACATATCTATTCTATTTATTTTATTTTGTTACTATATTTGGTTTTGTTCTCTGTCTCCCCCTTCTAGACTGTGAGCCCACTGTTGGGTAGGGACTGTCTCTAGATGTTGCCAACTTGTACTTCCCAAGCGCTTAGTACAGTGCTCTGCACACAGTATAGTGCTCAATAAATACGATTGATTGATTGATTGATTGATTGATTGATTGATTGGTAGCCACTAGCCCCAGGGGAGTCTAGCTTCCGGGACCCCAAGTGTGAGCCCGTTGCCTGTTTTCTCCAAATCCCTTGAGTGCCCTGACTGGTTTCAGGCCTCACGTGAAGCCCCCGTAATCCTTTCCTCCTCCAGGAGGCCTTCCCAGACTGAGCCCCTTCCTTCCTCTCCCCCTCGTCCCCCTCTCCATCCCCCCCATCTTACCTCCTTCCCTTCCCCACAGCACCTGTATATATGTATATATGTTTGTACAGATTTATTACTCTATTTATTTATTTTACTTGTACATATCTAGTCTATTTTATTTTGTTAGTATGTTTGGTTTTGTTCTCTGTCTCCCCCTTTTAGACTGTGAGCCCACTGTTGGGTAGGGACTGTCTCTACATGTTGCCAACTTGGACTTCCCAAGTGCTCTGCACACAGTAAATAAATACGATTGATTGATTGATTCTGATTTTTCTGGGGTTGTTTTCAGCCAAGTCCTCAATGTCATCTCTCAGGGTGGCAGAAGGGATTGGGCAAACCCATCCAGCAGATAATAGTAATAATAATTATAATAATGGTATTTGTTAAGCGCTTACTATACGCAAAGCACTGTGCCAAGCGCTGGGGAGGTTACAAGGTGATCAGGTTGTCCCACGGCGGGCTCACAGTTTTAATCCCCATTTGACAGATGAGGTCACGAGGCACAGAGAAGTTAAGTGACTTGCTCAAAGTCACACAGCTGACAGTTTTTTTTTAAATGGCATTCATTAAGCGCTTATTATGTGCAAAGCACTGTTCCAAACCCTGGGGAGGTTACAAGGTGATCAGGTTGTCCCACGGCGGGCTCACAGTTTTAATCCCCATTTTACAGAGGAGGTCACTGAGGCACAGAGAAGTTGTGACTTGCTCAAAGTCACACAGCTGACAGGTTTTTTTAAATGGCATTCATTAAGCGCTTACTATGTGCAAAGCACTGTTCCAAGTGCTGGGGAGGTTACAAGGTGATCAGGTTGTCCCACGGCGGGCTCACAGTTTTAATCCCCATTTGACAGGTGAGGTCACTGAGGCACAGAGAAGTGAAGTGACTTGCCCAAAGTCACACAGCTGACAGTTGGCGGAGCCGGGATTTGAACCCCTGACCTCTGACTCCAAAGCCCGGGCTCTTTCCACTGAGCAATCAATTGATCAATCAAAGCCCCCTACCTCCCTTCATCCTTGGTGTGACACGGCCTATTGGGAAGAGTCCAGGCCTGAGAGTCAGAGGACCTGGGTTCTAATCATGGCTCTGCTACTTGTCTGCTGTGTGACCTTGGGCAAGTCGCTTAACTGCCCTGTGCCTCATTAGCCTCATCTGGAAAATGGAGATTGAGACTCTGAACACTACATAGGACAGGGTCTGTGTCCAACCTGATTAGCTTGTACTTACCACAGCGCTTAGTACAGTGCCTGGCACGTAGTAAATGTGTAACGAGAAACAGCGTGGCTCAATCAATCAATCATATTTATTGAGCGCTTACTGTATGCAGAGCACTGTACTAAGCGCTTGGGAAGTACAAGTTGGCAACATATAGAGACGGTCCCTACCCAACAGTGGGCTCATAGTCTAAAAGATGGAAAGAGCCCGGGCTTTGGAGTCAGAGGTCATGGGTTCTAATCGCCGCTCCGCCAATTGTCAGCTGTGTGACTTTGGGCAAGTCATTTCGCTTCTCTGGGCCTCAGTTCCCTCATCTGTAAAATGGGGATGAAGACTGTGAGCCCCCCCGTGGGACAACCTGATCACCTTGTAACCTCCCCAGCGCTTAGAGCAGTGCTTTGCACATAGTAAGCGCTTAATGAATGCCATTATTATTATTATTATTATTATTATTTTAGTAAACTAAGCTCGTCGAAGACATTGAAATAGCTGGGCGTTTGCCGCCCTCCTGTGGCCAACATTAGTATTGAAAATATTTACCTTCACAGCTCGGGGCTGCAATTACATTGATTTTTTAATGGTATTTAATAATAATAATAATAATAATGATGGCATTTGTTAGGCGCTTACTATGTGCAAAGCACTGTTCTAAGCGCTGAGGGATACAAGGCGATCAGGTTGTCCCACGTGGGTCTCGCAGTCAATCCCCATTTTACAGACGAGGTAACTGAGGCTCAGAGAAGCGAAGTGACTTGCCCAAGGTCACACAGCAGATGTGACAGGGCTGGGATTCGAACCCATGACCTCTGGCTCCAAAGCCCGGGCTCTTACCACTGAGCCACGCTGCTTCCAACTATTTGTTAGTCAACCGTATTTATTGAGCGCTTATTATTACGTGCAAAGCACTGTACTGAAAGCTTGGGAGAGTACACCACGACAAAATTAGCAGACGCGTTCCCTGCCCAAGAACTTACTCTGTACCAGGGACTGCACTAAGCGCTGGGATAAATACCACATCATCAGGTTGGACAGAGTTCCTGTCTCTCTTAGGGCCTACAGTTTTAATCCCCATTTTACAGATGAGGTAACTGAGGTACAGATCATTTACGTGACTTGTCCAAGGTCACACAGCAGACAAGTGATTCATTCATTCAATCGTATTTATTAGTAATAATAATGGCATTTATTAAGCGCTTACTATGTGCAAAGCACTGTTCTAAGCGCTGAGGAGGTTACAAGGTGATCAGGTTGTCCCACAGTGGGCTCACAGTCTTCCTCCCCATTTTACAGATGAGGTAACTGAGGCATAGATCGTTTAAGTGACTTGTCCAAGGTCACACAGCAGACAAGCGATTCATTCATTCAATCGTATTTATTAATAATAATAATGGTATTTATTAAGCGCTTACTATGTGCAAAGCACTGTTCTAAGCGCTGAGGAGGTTACAAGGTGATCAGGTTGTCCCACAGCGGGCTCACAGTCTTCCTCCCCATTTTACAGATGAGGTAACTGAGGTACAGATCATTTAAGTGACTTGTCCAAGGTCACACAGCAGACAAGCGATTCATTCATTCAATCGTATTTATTCATAATAATAATGGCATTTATTAAGCGCTTACTATGTGCAAAGCACTGTTCTAAGCGCTGAGGAGGTTACAAGGTGATCAGGTTGTCCCACAGCGGGCTCACAGTCTTCCTCCCCATTTTACAGATGAGGTAACTGAGGTATAGATCATTTAAGTGACTTGTCCAAGGTCACACAGCAGACAAGCGATTCATTCATTCAATCGTATTTATTCATAATAATAATGGCATTTATTAAGCGCTTACTATGTGCAAAGCACTGTTCTAAGCGCTGAGGAGGTTACAAGGTGATCAGGTTGTCCCACAGCAGGCTCACAGTCTTAATCCCCATTTTACAGATGAGGCCCAGAGAAGTCAAGTGACTTGCCCAAAGTCACCCAGCTGACAATTGGCGGAGCTGGGATTTGAACCTATGACCCTGATTCCAAAGCCCGGGCTCTTTATTGAGCGCTTACTGTGTGCAGAGCACTGTACTAATCAATCAATCGTATTTATTGAGTGCTTACTGTGTGCAGAGCACTGTACTAAGCGCTTGGGAAGGACAAATTGGCAACAGAGATGGTCAATGGAGCTGGGACTAGAACCCAGGACCTCTGATTCCCAGGCCCAGGCTCTTTCTACTAAGTCCCATTCCTTCTCAGTCAGTTCACTGAATTGGCACAACAACCATTAATTTACTAGAAAAAAAGATAAATAGTAATTGCACACATAATCAATCAATCAATCGTATTTATTGAGCGCTTACTGTGTGCAGAGCACTGTACTAAGCGCTTCGGAAGTCCAAGTTGGCAACATATAGAGACGGTCCCTACCCACCAGTGGGCTCACAGTCTAAAAGACACACACATCCTGGGCTCCATTCTAAGAGGATCTCAAAGCCCTCTTTAAGGCGCAATAGCTGTTCCCCTCATGCCATTCACAGGCCTGGAAGCCAGAAGGACCTGGGGTCCAATCCTGGCTCCGCCACTTGTCTGCTGTGTGACCTTGGACAAGTCGCTTAACTTCTCTGTGCCTCAGTTCCCTTATCTGTCAAACGGGGGATCGATTTGTGAGCCCCATGTGGGACAGGAACTGCGTCCAACCTAGTTAGCTTGTAGATCAATCAATCAATCAATCGTATTTATTGAGCGCTTACTATGTGCAGAGCACTGTACTAAGCGCTTGGGAAGTACAGATTGGCAACACATAGAGACAGTCCCTACCCAACAGTGGGCTCACAGTCTAAAAGGGGGAGACTCTCCCCGCCATTCAAAGCCTTAATGAAGGCCCATCTCCTCCCGGAGGCCTTCCCAGATTAAGCCCCAGTTTTCCTCATCTCCCACTCCCTTCTGCGTGTCGCTCCGACTTGCTCCCTTAGCTCTTGATGATGATGACGATGGCATTTATTAAGCGCTTCCTATGTGCAAAGCACTGTTCTAAGCGCTGGGGAGGATACAAAGTGATTAGGTTGTCCCACGTGGGGCTCACAGACTTAATCCCCATTTTACAGATGAGGGAACTGAGGCGCAGAGAAGTCAGGTAACTTGCCCAAAGTCACCCAGCTGACAAGTGGCGGGGCCGGGATTTGAACCCATGACCTCTGACTCCAAAGCCCGGGCTCTTTCCACTGAGCCACGCCGCTTCTCTTCCCCCCTCTCCCAGCCCCGCAGCAATTTTGTGTGGCTCGGAAAATGTTTTTATTTGTATTTATGTCTGTCTCCCCCGTTCTAGACTGTGAATTCATTGTGGGCAGGGAATGTCACTGTTTCATTCATTTCATTCAATCGTATTTATTGAGCGCTGACTGTGTGCAATCAATCAATCAATCGTATTTATTGAGCGCTGACTGTGTGCAATCAATCAATCGTATTTATTGAGCACTGACTGTATGAAGAGCACTGTACTAAGCGCTTGGGAAGTACAAGTTGGCAACATATGGAGACGGTCCCTACCCAACAGTGGGCTCACAGTCTAGAACGGGGGAGACAGACATTAATACAATACTGTTTATTGTTGTATTGTACTTTCCCAAGCATTTAGTACAGTTCATTCATTCATTCATTCAATCGTATTTATCAGCGCTTAGAACAGTGCTTTGCACATAGTAAGCGCTTAATAAATGCCATCATTATTATTATTGAGCGCTTACTGTGTGCAGAGCACTGTACTAAGCGCTTGGGAAGTCCAAGTTGACAACATATAGAGACGGTCCCTACCCAACAGTGGGCTCACAGTCTAAAAGGGGGAGACAGACATTAATACAATACTGTTTATTGTTGTATTGTACTTTCCCAAGCATTTAGTACAGTTCATTCATTCATTCATTCAATCGTATTTATTGAGCGCTGACTGTGTGCAGAGCACTGTACTAAGCGCTTGGGAAGTACAAGTTGGGAACATATAATCAATCAATCAATTGTATTTATTGTATATCAATTGTATATCAATCAATCGTATATATATGTATATATGTTTGTACAGATTTATTACTCTATTTTACTTGTACATATCTATTCTATTTATTTTATTTTGTTAGTATGTTTGGTTTTGTTCTCTGTCTCCCCCTTTTAGACTGTGAGCCCACTGTTGCGTAGGGACTGTCTCTATATGTTGCCAATTTGGACTTCCCAAGTGCTTAGTACAGTGCTCTGCACATAGTAAGCGCTCAATAAATACCATTGATGATGATTTATTGAGCGCTTACTGTGTGCAGAGCACTGTACTAAGCTCTTGGGAAGTACAAGTTGGCAACATATAATCAATCAGTCAATCGTATTTATTGAGCGCTTACTGTGTGCAGAGCACTGTACTAAGCGCTTGGGAAGTACAAGTTGGCAACATATAGAGGCAGTCCCTACCCAGTAGGCTCACAGTCTAGAAGGGGGAGACAGAGAACAAAACCAAAGATATTAACAAAATAAAATAGAATAGATATGTACAAGTAAAATAAATAGAATAATAAATCTGTACAAACATATATACATATATAAGGTGCTGTGGGGAAGGGAAGGAGGTAAGACGGGGGGATGGAGAGGGGGACGAGGGGGAGAGAGATGGTCCCTGCCCAACAGTGGGCTCACAGTCTAGAACGGGGGAGACAGACATTAATACAATACCGTTTATTGTTGTATTGTACTTTCCCAAGCATTTAGTACAGTTCATTCATTCATTCATTCAATCGTACTTAGTGAGCGCTGACTGTGTGCAGAGCACTGTACTAAGTGCTTGGGAAGTCCAAGTTGGCAACATATAGAGACTGTCCCTACCCAACAGTGGGCTCACAGTCTAGAACGGGGGAGACAGACATTAATACAATACTGTTTATTGTTGTATTGTACTTTCCCAAGCATTTAGTCAAATTCATTCATTCATTCAATCGTACTTATTGAGCGCTTACTGTGTGCTAAGCGCTTGGGAAGCCCAAGTTGGCAACATATAGAGACGGTCCCTACCCAACAGTGGGCTCACAGTCTAGAACGGGGGAGACAGACATTAATACAATACTGTTTATTGTTGTACTGTGCTTTCCCAAGCATTTAATACAGTTCTCTGCACACAGTAAGTGCTTAATAAATACGACTGAATGAATGAATGAAATACCACCGATTGATTGGAAAGAGTATGTGCCCGGGAGTCAGAGGACTAAGGTTCAAATTCCGACTACACCATAGACCTGCAATGTGACCTTGGGAAAGTCACTTTACTTCTCTGTACCTCAGCTTCCTCATCTGTAAAATGGGGATTACAAACTCATCCTTCCTTCTGCTTAGAGTGGGAGTCCCATGTGGGCTCAAGACTGCCTGACCGAATTATCTTGTCCCCACTCCAGCATTTAGTATGGAGCTTGGTACGTAGTAAGTGCTTGATAATAATGACAGCATTTGTTAATCAATCAGTCGTATTTATTGAGCGCTTACTGTGTGCAGAGCACTGTACTAAGCGCTTGGGAAGTTTGAGGATTTGAGACTGTGAGCACCGTGTGAGTTCCTTTCTAGACTGTAAGCTTGTTGTGGGCAGGAATATCTCTGTTTATTGTTATATTGTACTCTCCCAAGTGCTTTGTACAGCGCTCTGCACACAGTAAGCGCTCAATAAATACGATTGATGATGAGTAAGCGCTCAATAAATACCACTGACTGACTGACTGACAGACTTGGACTGTGTCCAACCTGATAAGCCTGTATCTACTCCAGTGCAAAGTACAGTGCCTGGCTCATAGTAAATGCTTAACAAATACTGTAAAAAAAAAAAAAAGTCAGGAAAGGCCTGTTGGAGATGTGATTTTTAGGTACATGCCTGCAATTTATTTGCTTATATTAATTATGTACATAACCATAATTTATTTCTTCATATTAATGTCTGTCTCCCCCTCTAGACTGAAAGCTCAATGTGGGCAGGGAACATGTCCCTGAGAAGCAGAGAAGCGGCGTGGCTCAGTGAAAAGAGCCTGGCATTTGAAGTCAGAGGTCATGGGTTCAAATCCCGGCTTTGCCCATAGTCAGTCATGTGACTTTGGGGAAGTCACTTAACTACCCGGGCCTCAGTTACCTCATCTGTAAAATGGGGATTAAGACTGTGAGCCCCCCGTGGGACAACCTTGTAACCTGAACAGTGCTTTGCACATAGTAAGCGCTTAATAAATGCCATCATTATTATTAGTATTATTATGTCAACCCACTTTGTGGTATCATAGTCATTCATTCAATCGTATTTATTGAGCGCTTACTGTGTGCAGAGCACTGTACTAAGCGCTTGGGAAGTACAAGCTGGCAACATTCATTCATTCATTCAATCGTATTTATTGAGCACTTACTGTGTGCAGAGCACTGGACTAAGCGCTTGGGAAGTACATGTTGGCAATATATAGCGACGGTCCCTACCCAACAACGGGCTCACAGTCTAGAAGGGGGAGAAAGTTATTCATTCATTCATTCAATCATATTTATTGAGCGCTTACTGTGTGCAGAGCACTGTACTAAGCACAAGCTTTCATTCATTCATTCAGTCGTATTTATTGAGTGCTTACTGTGTGCTGAGCACTGAGCTAACAGTGCTTGGAAAATACAATTTCAGAAGTAGAGACAATCCCTGCCCTCACTGGGCTCACAGTCCAGAAGGGCATCAAAACAAGTAAACAGGCATCTATAGCATCAATATAAATAAATAGAATTATAGATATATACACATCATTAATACAAATAACTAGAACTATAAATATGTGCATATATAGAGAAGCAGCGTAGCTCAGTGGAAAGAGCCTGGGCTTTGGAGTCAGAGCTCATGGGTTCGAATCCTGGCTCTGCCAGTTGTCAGCTGTGTGACTTTGGGCAAGTCACTTCACTTCTCTGGGCCTCATCTGCAAAATGGGGATTAAGGCTGTGAGCCCCTCGAGGGACAACCTGATCAATCAATCAATCGTATTTATTGAGCGCTTACTATGTGCAGAGTACTGTACTAAGCGCTTGGGAAGTACAAATTGGCAACACATAGAGACAGTCCCTACCCAACAGTGGGCTCACAGTCTAAAAGGGGGAGACAGAGAACAGAACCAAACATACCAACAAAATAAAATAAATAGGATAGAAATGTACAAGTAAAATAAATAAATAAATAAATAAATAGAGTAAGAAATATGTACAACCATATATACATATATACAGGTGCTGTGGGGAAGGGAAGGAGGTAAGATGGGGGGATGGAGAGGGGGACGACGGGGAGAGGAAGGAAGGGGCTCACCTGATCACCTTGTAACCTCCCCAGCGCTTAGAACAGTGCTTTGCACATAGTAAGCGCTTAATAAATGCCATTATTATTATTATTATTATTATATACACAAGTGTTGTAGTGGTGGTAGAGCAAAGGGAGTGAGTCGGAGAGATGGGGAGGGGAGGAGGAGCGGCGGAAAAGGTGGGGGTTCTTCTGGAAAGGTTATTCTGATGGGCTGCTTCACAGCCTTTTCCTTAGGGATGGTGGAAATTGGCGGAGGCAGGGCGGCTCACTGGACGGCGTATGTGAATGGCAATAGGAAGGCTGTGGGAACTTGGGCCTCAGTTTCCCCCACTTGCACAATGGGAATAAGCATCCTGCTCTCCCTACCGCATATACGGAGAGCCCCCTCGGGGTGCAGGGGTCTCATCCCATCTGCCGATCTTGAATCGGGCGGGATAAGTTTGATAAAGGTGGTTATCTTAACTCTGGTCCTTCCTCCACTCGGTGCAGTGCTCTGCCCACAGTAAGTGCTCAATAAATACCATTGATCGATTGATTGATAATGCTTTGAAGATAGGAAGAGAGTGGTGGTCTGTCAGATCTGAATGGGGAGGGAGGTCCAGGCCAGAAGGAGGATGTGGGCAAGGGGTTGGAGGCGAGGAAGATCATCATCATCATCAATCGTATTTATTGAGCGCTTACTACTACTACTACTACTAATAATGATGATGGCATTTGTTAAGCGCTTACTATGTGCAAAGCACTGTTCTAAGCGCTGGGGGGATACAATGTGATCAAGTTGTCCCACGTAGGGCTCACAGTCTTAATCCCCATTTTTACAGATGAGGTAACTGAGGCTCAGAGAAGTTAAGTGACTTGCCCAAGGTCACACAGCAGACTTGTGGCGGAGTCGGGATTCGAACCCACGACCTCTGACTCCAAAGCCCGTGCTCTTCCCACTGAGCCACGCTGCTTCTCTGCACACAGTGCTCACTGTGTTCAGAGCACTGTACTAAGCGCTTGGGAAGTACAAATTGGCAACATGAGACTGAAGTTCACTGAGTAGGTGCTAGAGGTTGGCACCGTCTCACCCTTGAGACTGTGAGCTTGTTGTGGGCCGAGACTGTGTCTGTTGTGCCATTGTACTCTCCCAAGTGCTTAGTACAGTGTTTTGCGTACAGTAAGCACTCGATAAATACAATTGAATGAACAGAGGAGTGAAGTGAGCCAGTTTGGGTTGCATTAGGAAATCAGGGAGAGCTAATGGAAGGCCTTAAAGATGATGGTAAAGGGTTTCTGTTGGATGTAGAGTTGGATGGAGGTTTTTGGGGAAAAGGGAAATGTGACCTGAGCAATTTTTAGAAAAATGATGGGGGCAGCAGGGTGAAGTATGGAGTGGAGGGGGGAGAGAGAGAGCAGGCAGGGAGGTCAGCGAGGCTTCTCCCTATTTTTTCAGAGTCTTTTGTGTCTCTCGGCCCCCACATCTTGGTCTCCCTGGCTCTGTTCAGATTTTCTTTCTCTCTGGTTCTCGGTTCCTACACTAATAATAATAATAATTGTGGTATTTGTTAAGAGCTTACGTGGCTCAGTGGAAAGAGCGCGGGCTTGGGAGTCAGAGGTCATGGGTTCGAATCCCGCCTTCCCCACATGTCTGCTGTGTGACCTTGGGCAAGTCACTTCGCTTCTCTGTGCCTCAGTTCCCTCATCTGTAAAATGGGAATTAAGACTGTGAGTCCCACATGGGACAACCTCATCCCCTTGTGTTCCCCCCAGCGCTTCGAACAGTGCTTTGCACATAGTAAGCACTTAACAAATACCAGCATTATTATTATTTGCCAGGCACTGTACTATTTGCTGGGGTGGAAATCAGGTAAATCGCCTGTATATATGTATATATGTTTGTACGTATTTATTACTCTATTTATTTATTTTACTTGAACACATTTATTCTATTTATTTTATTTTGTTAGTATGTTTGGTTTTGTTCTCTGTCCCCACCTTTTAGACTGTGAGCCCGCTGTTGGGTAGGGACCGTCTCTATATGTTGCCCACTTGTACTTCCCAAGCGCTTAGTCCAGTGCTCTGCACACAGTAAGCGCTCAATAAATGCGAATGAATGAATGAACAACCAGGCCCCGCCCATCGCCCTACCGCTGGCCCCGCCCCCACCCCGGCTCTGACCCCGCTCCTTTCCGCCCTCACCAATCAGGCCCCGCCCCTTTCCCCGCTCCCACCAATCAGGGCCCGCCCCCTTTCCGCCCCCACCAATCAGAACCCGCTCCTCGCCTTCAGGCCCCGCCTCCCGGTTCTACCCCGCCCCTTTACTGCCCCACCAATCAGGCCCCGCCCCTTGCCCGGCCATCGTCAATCAAGCCCCGCCCCTTACCCGCCCTCACCAATCAGGCCCCGCCCCCACCCTGGCTCTGGCCCCGCCCCTTACCCGCCCTCACCAATCAGGCCCGGCCCCCACTCTGGCTCTGTCCCCGCCCCTCGCCTGCCGGCCCCTCCCCTTGCCTGGCCCGCTCCAACCAGGCCCCGCCTCTTTCCCCGCCCCCACCAGTCAGGCCCCGCCCCTTTCCCGGCCCCACCAATCAGACCCCACCCCCGTTCCCGCCCCATCAATCAGGGCCCGCTTCTCGCCCACTGGCCCCGCCCCTATCCCCGCCCCACCCACCAGGCCCCGCCCCTCGTCCGCCCCATCAATCAGGCCCTTCCCTTCCCGCTGGCCCCGCCCATTTCCCCCCTCACCTCCACCAATCAGGCCCCTCCCCTTTCCCGCCCCCACCAATCAGACCCCGCCCCTTCCCCCGCCCTCACCAATCAGGGCCCGCCCCCCACCAATCAGGGCCCTCCCCTCTCCGCCCCCACCAACCAGGCCCCGCTCCTCGTCATCTGCCCCCACCCCTCGCCCGCCCGCCGGCCCCGCCCATTTCCCCCACCTCCACCAATCAGGCCCCGCTCCCTTTCCCGGCCCCACCAATCAGGCCCCGCCCCTCGCCCGCCGGTCCCGGCCCCCGTCCCGCCTCCACCAATCAGGGCCCGCCCCTCGCCTTCCGGCCCCGCCCCCTTTCCCGCCTCCACCAATCAGGGCCCGCCCCTCGCCTTCCGGCCCCGCCCCCTCCCCGCCGGGCTCCGGAGGAACCGGAACGGGAGCGGGACCGGGAGCGGGACCGGGAGGCGGAGCGGGAGGAGGATGTGGTTCTTCTCCCGGGACCCGATCCGGGATTTCCCGTACGAAGTGTCCCCGGAGGAGACCCCGGAGACCCCGCCCGGGCCCTGGGGCCTGCACCGGGGAAAGAAGAAGGTGAGGACCCCCCCCCCCCCGGGACCCCCGGGGACCCACGTGGCCCGGAGGCCGTCTGCCCCCGGAGGCCCCGAGACACACGGAGAGGGACGGAGGCCCCGGAGGACGGGGAGGAGGAGGAGGAGGATGGGGAGGAGGAGGAAGAAGAGAGACGTGGCCCGGGGGGTGGGGCCGCACCGCCTTCCCGCCCCTCCGGCTTCCTTTCATTCATCCAGTCGTATTTATTGAGTGCTTACTGTGTGCGTGTTTGTTTGCACATTCATCCATTCATTCAGTCGCATTGAGTGAGCGCTTACTGTGTGCATGTTTGCACATTCATTCATTCAGTCGTATTGAGTGAGCGCTTACCGTGGGCATGTTTGTACATTCATTCATCCATTCAGTCGTATTGAGTGAGGGCTTACTGTGTGCATGTTTGTATGTCCATTCATTCAGTCGTATTTAGTGAGCGCTTACTGTGTGCATGTCTGTACATTCATTCATCCATTCAGTCGTATTTAGTGAGCGCTTACTGTGCATGTTTGTACATTCATTCATTCATTCATTCAGTCGTATTGAGTGAGCGCTTACTGTGTGCATGTTTGTACATTCATTCATTCAGTCGTATTGAGTGAGCGCTTACTATGTGCATGTTTGTACATTCGTTAAGTCGTATTGAGTGAGCGCTTACTGTGTGCATGTTTGTACATTCATTCATTCAGTCGTATTGAGTGAGCGCTCACTGTGTGCATGTTTGTACATTCATTCATCCATTCAGTCGTATTTAGTGAGCGCTTACCGTGTGCATGTTTGTACATTCATTCATTCAATCGTATTGAGTGAGCGCTTACTGTGTGCGTGTTTGTACGTTCATTCGTTCAGTCGTATTGAGTGAGCGCTTACTGTGTGCATGTTTGTACATTCATTCATCCGTTCAGTCGTATTGAGTGAGCGCTTACTGTGCATGTTTGTACATTCATTCAGTCGTATTGAGTGAGCTCTTACTGTGTGCATGTTTGTACATTCATTCTTTCAATCGTATTGAGTGAGCGCTTACTGTGTGCATGTTTGTTTGCACATTCATTCATTCATTTAATCGTATTTAGTGAGTGCCTACTGTGTGCATGTTTGTCCATTCATTCATTCAGTCGTATTTAGTGAGCGCTTACTGTGTGCATGCTTGTTTGTACACTCCTTCATTCATTCAATCGTATTTAGTGAGCGCTTACTGTGTGCATGTTTGTTTGTACATTCATTCATTCAGTCGTATTTAGTGAGCACTTACTGTGTGCGTGCTTGTACATTCATTCATTCAATCGTATTTAGTGAGTGCTTACTGTGTGCATGTTTTGTACATTCATTCATCCATTCAGTCGTATTTAGTGAGTGCTTACTGGGTGCATGTGTGTGCATTCATTCATCCATTCAGTCGTATTTAGTGAGCACTTACTGTGTGCATGTTTGTACATTCATTCATTCAATCGTATTGATTGAGCTCTTACTGTGTGCATGTTTGTACATTCAGTCAGTCAATCAATCAATCAATCAGTCGTATTTATTGAGCACTTACTGTGTGCAGAGCACTGTACTAAGCGCTTGGGAAGTACAAGTTGGCAACATATAGAGACAGTCCCTACCCAACAGTGGGCTCACAGTCTAAAAGGGGGAGACAGACAACAAAGCCAAACATACTAACAAAATAAAATAAACAGAATAGATATGTACAAGCAAAATAAATAAATAAATAAATAGAGTAATAAATATGTACAAACATATACATATATACAGGTGCTGTGGGGGAGGGAGGGAGGTAAGATGGGGGGATGGAGAGGGGGACGAGGGGGAAAGGAAGGAAGGGGCTCAGTCTGGGAAGGCCTCCTGGAGGAGGTGAGCCCTCAGTAGGGCCTCGAAGGGAGGAAGAGAGCTAGCTTGGCGGTTGGGCAGAGGGAGGGCATTCCAGGCCAGGGGGAGGACGTGGGCCGGGGGTCGATGGCGGGACAGGCGAGAGCGAGGTACGGGGAGGAGATCAGCGGCGGAGGAGCGGAGGGAGTGGGGTGGGCTGGAGAAGGAGAGTAGGGAGGTGAGGTAGGAGGGGGCGAGGGGATGGACAGCCTGGAAGCCCAGGGTGAGGAGTTTCTGCCTGATGTGCAGATTGATTGGTAGCCACTGGAGATTTTTGAGGAGGGGAGTAACATGCCCAGAGCGTTTCTGGACAAAGACGATCCGGGCAGCAGCATGAAGTATGGATTGCAGTGGGAAGAGACACGAGGATGGGAGATCAGAGAGAAGGCTGATGCAGTAGTCCAGACGGGATAGGATGAGAGCTTGAACGAGCAGGGTAGCGGTTTGGATGGAGAGGAAAGGGCGGATCTTGGCAATGTTGTGGAGGGTCGTATTTAGTCCCAAGTTGGCAACATCTAGAGACGGTCTCTACCCAACAGCGGGCTCACAGTCTAGAAGGGGGAGACGGACAACAAAACTGAAACATATTAACAAAATAAAATAAATAGAATAAATATGTACAAGTAAAGTAAATAGAGTAATAAATTCGTTCATTCAATCGTATTTAGTGAGCGCTTACTGTGTGCAAAGCACTGGACTAAGCGCTTGGGAAGTACAAGTTGGCAACATAGAGAGACGGTCCATACCCAACAGTGGGCTCACAGTCTTTCCTTGCCTTCGAAGCCTTGGAAAGAGGGTGGGCAATCAATCCCAAGCGCTCAGTCCAGTGCTCTGCATGCAGTAAGCACTCAGTAAATAATAATAATAATGATGGCATTTATTAAGCACTTACTACTACTACTACTAATAATAATGATGGTATTTGTTAAGCGCTTACTATATGCAAAGCACTGTTCTAAGCACCGGGGAGGTTACAAGGTGATCAGGTTGTCCCATGGGGGGCTCACAGTTTTTTAATCCTCATTTTACCGATGAGGTCACTGAGGCCCAGGGAAGTAAAGTGACTCGCCCAAAGTCACACGGCTGACAGTTGGCGGAGCCAGGATTTGAACCCATGACCTCTGACTCCAAAGCCCGGGCTCTTTCCACTGAGCCACGCTGCTTCCCTGCTTCCTATGTGCCAAGCACTGTTCTAAGCGCTGGGGAAGTTACAAGGAGATCAGGTTGTCCCATGGGGGGGTTCACAGTCTCCACCCCCATTTTACAGATGAGGGAACTGAGGCCCAGAGAAGTGAAGTGACTTGCCCAGAGGTCATGGGTTCAAATCCTGACTCCGCCACTTGTCAGCTGTGTGACTTTGGGCAAGTCATTTAACTTCTCTGGGCCTCAGTGACCTCATCTGGAAAATGGGGATGAAGACTGTGAGCCCCCAGTGGGGCAAGCTGATCGCCTTGTAACCTCCCCAGAGCTTAGAACAGTGCTCTGCACATAAGGGCTCAATAAATGCCATTATTATTATTATTATTATTATTATTATTATTAATTGGCAGAGCTAGGATTTGGACCCATGACCCCTGACTCCAAATCCTGTGCTCTTTCCCCTGAGCCACGCTGCATGAATGCATGAATGAATTCAGGGGAGGGAGCCCGAAGGGTGGGCGGGGAGGGCAGGGGCCGGGACCCCCACTCGTGGGGTGGCCAGATCCCCCTGGCTCCGTTCCCCTCGACCCCCCTGTGACCCCCGTGACCCCTGTGACCCCGCAGGCCACCGGCGACCCCGTGTCCGTGTTCATCTACGACGTGAAGCCCGGCGCCGAGGAGCAGACCCTGCTGGCCAAAGCGGCCTTCAAGCGCCTCAAAACCCTCCGCCACCCCAATATCCTGGCCTACATCGATGGGTTGGAGGTAGGATAAATAAAGCAATAAATAATTTTGGTGTCTGTTAAGCGCTTACTATGTGCAAAGCACTGTTCTAAGCGCTGGGGAGGACACAAGGTGATCAGGTTGTCCCACGGCGGGCTCACAGTCTTAATTCCCATTTTCCAGATGGGGGAACTGAGGCCCAGAGAAGTGAAGTGACTTGCCCAAACTCACATAGCTGACAAGCGGCGGAGCCGGGATTTGAACCCATGACCTGTGACTCCAAAGCCTGGGCTCTTTCCATTCATTCATTCAATTGTACTTATTGAGCGCTTACTGTGTGCAGAGCACTGTACTAACACTGAGCCATGTCTCTATGTGTTGCCAATTTGTACTTCCCAAGCGCTTAGTACAGTGCTCTGCACATAGTAAGCGCTCTATAAATACGATTGATGATGATGATGATGATGATGCTTCCCCGCTCTCCTGGAAACCCCAGCGTGTCCTGTCCCCCCCCCCCAGCCCTTAGTTTCCCCACTGAGCGGCGGGATTACGAAGCAGCGCGGCTCAGTGGCTTGGGAGTCAGCGGTCGTGGGTTCTAATCCCGGCTCCGCCGCTTGTCAGCCGTGTGACTCTGAGAAAGTCACTTCAATCAATCAATCAAGCGTATTTATTGAGCGCTTACTGGGTGCAGAGCACTGGACTAAGCGCAGTGACCTCATCTGGAAAATGGGGATGAAGACTGCGAGCCCCACATGGGACAACCTGGTTGCCTCCCGTCTACCCCAGCGCGTAGAACAGTGCTCGGCACATAGTAAGCGCTTAACAAATGCCATCGTCATCATTCGACTCCCCACTGGTCACCGGGCACTTAAAGAGGGTTTATGGCGGGAGGGAGGCCAGGGTCCCTGCCGCCCCGCCCCTGGGCCCGGTGTCATTCATTCATTCATTCAGAGCCTTCTCTCTGATCTCCCATCCTCGTGTCTCTCTCCACTTCAATCCATACTTCATGCTGCTGCCCGGATTATCTTTGTCCAGAAACGCTCTGGACATATTACTCCCCTCCTCAAAAACCTCCAATGGCTACCGATCAATCTGCGCATCAGGCAGAAACTCCTCACCCTGGGCTTCAAGGCTGTCCATCACCTCGCCCCCTCCTACCTCACCTCCCTTCTCTCCTTCTCCAGCCCAGCCCGCACCCTCCGCTCCTCCACCGCTAATCTCCTCACTGTACCTCGCTCTCGCCTGTCCCGCCATCGACCCCCAGCCCATGTCATCCCCCGGGCCTGGAATGCCCCCAATCCCTCTGCCCCTCCGCCAAGCTAGCTCTCTTCCTCCCTTCAAGGCCCTGCTGAGAGCTCACCTCCTCCAGGAGGCCTTCCCAGACTGAGCCCCTTCTTTCCTCTCCCCCTCGTCCCCCTCTCCATCCCCCCGTCTTACCTCCTTCCCTTCCCCACAGCACCTGTATATATGTATATATGGTTGTACATATTTATTACTCTATTTATTTATTTATTTATTTTACTTGTACATTTCTATCCTACTTATTTTATTTTGTTGGTATGTTTGGTTCTGTTCTCTGTCTCCCCCTTTTAGACTGTGAGCCCACTGTTGGGTAGGGACTGTCTCTATGTGATGCCAATTTGTACTTCCCAAGCGCTTAGTACAGTGCTCTGCACATAGTAAGCGCTCAATAAATACGATTGATTGATTGATTCATTCATTCATTCAATCGTATTTATTGAGGGCTCAGTTTCCCCTTTCCCTCTGCCGCCTCCTCCCTGCCCGCAGACGGACAAATGTCTCTACGTGGTGACGGAGCCCGTGACCCCCCTGGGGACCTACCTGAAGGCGAAAGGCGACGCTGGGGAGCTGAGCCAACTGGAGGTCTCCTGGGGGCTGCACCAGATTGTGGTAAGAGCATGAGGGTCACCCAACTGCCCCCCACGGGGTGAGGACGGGGAGAGGTGGAGACCCCACTCCCCCTGCCCCGGGGCTGGGGTGTCACCCCGGTGCCCCCCTCGCCCGCAGAAGGCCCTGAGCTTCCTGGTCAACGACTGCGGCCTCATCCACAACAACGTCTGCGTGGCGGCGGTTTTCGTGGACCGGGCCGGGGAGTGGAAGCTGGGGGGCCTGGACTACATGTACTCAGCGCAGGGGGACAGCGGGGGCCCCCCCCCAAGGAAGGGGATCCCCGAACTGGAGCGCTACGACCCCCCCGAGAAGACGGACAGCAGCGGCAAAGGCGTCGGGGAGAAATGGTGCGTGGGTCGGAAATCTGGGCCGGGGGATATTCCGAGGCAGCGGGGGGGACACAGGGAACCCTGGGGGTGCTGGGGACCCATCGCCTGGGTCCTAATGGCATTGTTTACTGTTTTACTCATTTTATTTTGTTAATATCTTTCGTTTTGTCGTCTGTCTTCCCCTTCTAGACTGCGAGCCCGCTGTTGGGTAGGGACCGTCTCTAGATGTTGCCAGTTGTACTTCCCAAGCGCTTAGTCCAGTGCTCTGCACACAGTAAGCGCTCAATATCATCATCATCAATCGTATTTATTGAGCGCTTACTGTGTGCAGAGCACTGGACTAAGCGCTTGGGAAGTACAAATTGGCAACATATAGAGACAGTCCCTACCCAACAGTGGGCTCACAGTCTAAAAATAAAGGCGATTGAATGAATGAATGAATGAATGAACTTGTACTTCCCAAGCGCTTAGTACAGTGCTCTGCATTCCTTCATGCATTCACTGAATGATGAATGCATAGAGAAGCAGCGTGGCTCAGTGGAAAGAGCACAGGCTTTGGAGTCAGAGGACATGGGCTCAAATCCCGGCTCCGTCAGCTGAGTGACTTTGGGCAAGTCACTTAACTTCTCTGTGCCTCAGTTCCCTCATCTGTAAAATGGGAATGAAGACTGTGAACCCCCCGTGGGACAACCTGATCACCTTGTAACCCCCCCAGCACTTAGAACAGTGCTTTGCACATAGTAAGCGCTTAATAAATGCCATCATTAATTAATGCCATCATTATTCATTCGTGTGTCCCCTGCCCCTTTTAGACTGTGAGCCCACTGTTGGGTAGGGACTGTCTCTATATGTTGCCAACTTGTACTTCCCAAGCGCTTAGTACAGTGCTCTGCACACAGTAAGTGCTCAATAAATGCGATTGATTGATTCATTCATTCAGCCGTATTGATTGAGCGCTTACTGTGTGCAGAGCACTGGACTAAGCGCTTGGGAAGTCCAAGTCGGCAACATCTAGAGACGGTTCCTACCCACCACCAACGGGCTCACAGTCTAGAAAGGGGAGACAGACAACAAAACAAAACATGTAGACAGGTGTCAAAATCGTCAGAACAAATAGAATGAAAGCTCTATGCACATCATTAACAAAATAAAAAGAATAGTAAATATGTACTAAACGTTTTCCAGTGGCTGTTAACACTGTCCAAATATTTCCTGACAATGTTGTGATGACCCAGCCAAGAGGAAAAAGTCTCAATTGTATTTGCAACTCAGTCTTATAGATGTCTCTCAAATATCTGCTGCAGAAAGAAATATTTGATACCACCAGCATCTGAATCTTCTGCATCTGCACACAGTAAGCGCTCAATAAATACGATTGAATGAATGAATTAATTTGTTTGGTGCCACCAGGTCAGCGGATGTGTGGAGGCTGGGCTGCCTGATCTGGGAAGTTTTCAACGGCTCGTTGCCCCGGGCTACCTCCCTGCGCTCTCTAGGGAAGGTGAGTCTCTCCCCTCTGCTCTCTGCCCGGACTCCACGCCCCTAATAATTATAACAATGATGGTATTTGTTAAGCGCTTAGTATGTGCCAGGCTTTGTACTAAGCGCTGGGGTAGATATCCAAGCAAATCGGTTCGGACGCAGTCCCTGCCCCACACGGGGTTCACAGTCTCAATCCCCATTTTCCAGATGGGGGAACCGAGGCACAGGGAGGTGAAGTGACTTGCCCAACCCCACCTCGGAGTACCTTTGTGTCTCATTTCCCCTCTCTCTGCCCCCTCGATGCCCCCATTTCTGTGCCCGAAGCTCCCAGAGAGCAGCAGCCCCTTTGGACGGCTTAGAGAAGC
The DNA here is from genome assembly GCF_015852505.1 of Tachyglossus aculeatus. Taxonomy (NCBI): domain Eukaryota; kingdom Metazoa; phylum Chordata; class Mammalia; order Monotremata; family Tachyglossidae; genus Tachyglossus; species Tachyglossus aculeatus. The sequence continues at coordinate 51,631,698 of NC_052087.1, read as the reverse complement.
GGCGTGGCTCAGTGGAAAGAGCCCGGGCTTTGGAGTCAGAGGTCATGGGTTCAAATCCCGGCTCTGCCACTTGTCAGCCGTGTGACTTTGTGCCTCAGTGACCTCATCTGTAAAATAGGGATTAAGACTGTGAGCCCCCTGAGGGACAACCTGATCACCTTGTAACCTCCCCAGCACTTAGAACGGTGCTTCGCACGTAGTAAGTGCTTAATAAATGCCATTAAAAAAAAAAAAGGGGGGATTCAGGGGGCCGAATCCCAAGCCATCAGCCCCCCTGCCATTATTATTATTATAAGAAGGGATTCAGAAGGCCGAATCCCAAGCCATCAGCCCCCCTGCTCCGGGGGATTGAGCAATAATAATTATTATATGTTACCATCATTACGGTATTTGTTAAGCACTTACTATGTGCCCGGCACTTTTCTAAGCGCTGGGGTAGATAGAAGCTAGTCAGGGTGGGCCCAATCCCTGTCCCACATAGGGCTCCCGGTCTTAATCCCACTGTACAGATGAGGGAACCGAATCATCCCGGTGAAGTGACTTGCCCGAGGTCAAGTCAAGCGGTGGAGCTGGGATTAGAACCCATGACCTTCCGACTCCCTAGGCCCGGGCTTTATCCACTTGGCCTCGCTGCTGGGTCTGTGGGAGGGAAGGGGCTCGGGGGACCCCCGGGGTGGGGTAACAGGCGTAGAAATGCCCTGCCTCCAGGTCCCCCTCCGTTCCCCCGTCTTCTCTCCCTGCTGCCCCCCAAGTTCCCCGGGATGCGCGGGGCTGCTCCCCTAGGCCACGCTCCCTTCTCCCTCCAGATCCCCAAGTCTCTGGTCCCGCACTACTGTGAGCTAGTGGGGGCCAACCCGAAGATGCGCCCCAACCCGGCCCGCTTCCTGCAGAACTGCCGCTCCCCCCACGGCTTCATGTGCAACAGTTTTGTGGAGACCAACCTCTTCCTGGAGGAGATCCAAGTGAGGGAGGGGATGGGCTCCCGAGGCGGCGGCGGGGAGGGGATCAGGAGGCCCCGGAGGACGAGGGGCCCGGAAGCGGGAGCCTTGGGGATGAGTGGCCCAGGAAAATAGGGGGGCCTGGGGTAGATATCCAAGCAAATTGGGTCGGACGCAGTCCCTGTCCCACATGGGGTTCACAGTCTCAATCCCCATTTTCCAGATGGGGGAACTGAGGCACAGGGAAGTGAAGTGACTTGCCCAACCCCACCTCGGAGTACCTCTGTGTCTCATTCCCCCCTCGATGCCCCCATTTCTGTGCCCGAAGCTCCCAGAGAGCAAGCAGCCCCTTTGGACGGCTTAGAGAAGCAGCGTGGCTCGGTGGAAAGAGCTGAGGGAGGTGAGCCCGGGAGGGTTAGAGTGTGAGCCCGCTGTTGGGTAGGGACCGTCTCTGTATGTTGCCAACTTGGACTTCCCAAGCGCTTAGTACAGTGCTCTGCACTCAGTAAGCGCTCAGTAAATATGAACGAATAAATGAATGAATGGGGAGGGGTCCAAGGAGGGGTGATGAGCCGTAGGGGCAGGGGGGAGGGGGATTGCCCTAGCTTTAGCCCAAGACCCCTTCCTGTTCCCAGCCTCGGCATCCCCAAGGAGTCATCCCCTCCCTCTCGACTGTAAACTCATTGTGGGCAGGGAACGTGTCAGTTTACTGTTCTGTTGTACCCACCCAAGGGCTTAATACGGTGCTGTGCACACAGTAAGCGCTCACTAAATACGAATGAATGAGCGGACTGATGAATGAACAGCAAGAACGATGCCGGGACGTGCCTGCGGCGGCTTCCCGGGCCCTCGGCCCCACACTAGGTGAACGATCCCCAGCCCGGGTCAGGCGGGGGTTGGCGGGGGGCCAACGGTGAGCCCCGACGCTGTCCCCCTCATCCCCCGGCGGGCAGATCAAGGAGCCGGCCGAGAGGCAGAAGTTCTTCCAGGAGTTGAGCGAGAACCTGGACTCCTTCCCCGAGGACTTCTGTCGCCACAAGGTCCTGCCCCAGCTGCTGACGGCCTTCGAGTTCAGCAGCGCCGGGGCGGTCATCCTCACCCCCCTCTTCAAGGTGGGCACACAGACCCCTCGGACTCAGGCCGGGCAGGGGAGGGGAACTCAGAGGAGGGCAGGATTTGTTGGCTTCTCTCTTTTTTTTCCTTTTTTTAAATGGCATTTATTAAGCGCTTACTATGTGCGGAGCACTGTTCTAAAAGTGCTGGGGAATTTACAAGGCGATCAGGTTGTCCCACGGGGGGCTCACAGTCTTAATCCCCATTTTACAGAGGAGGGAACCGAGGCCCAGAGAAGTGAGGTGACTCGCCCAAAGTCACGCGGCTGCCGAGTGGCGGAGCCGGGATTTGAACCCACGGCCTCTGACTCCAAAGCCCGGGCTCTTTCCACTGAGCCACGCTGCTTCTCCTGGTATTTGCCAAGAGCTCATGTGCCAGGCACCGTTCTAAGCGCCGGGGTGGATATAAAGTAATCGGGACGGACACAGTCCCCTGTCCCAAGGGGGGGCTCCCAGTCTCAATCCCCATTTTCCAGACGAGGGAACGGAAGTGTAGAGAAGTGAAGGGACTTTCCCAAAGTAATGATAATAATTATTGTTATAATTATGGTGTTATGCGCTTAATAATAATAATGGCATTTGTTAATACTATGTGCAAAGCACTGTTCTAAGCGCTGGGGAGGTTACAAGGTGATCAGTTTGTCCCATGGGGGGCTCACTGTGTACCAGGCACTGTACTAGGCGCTGGGGTGGATACAAGCAAACCAGGTTGGACACAGTCCCTGTCCCACATGGGGCTCACAGTCTCAGTCCCTGTTTTAGAGATGGGGGAACTGAGGCCCAGAGAAGTGAAGCGACTTGCTCGAGGTCCCACAGCAGACCCCCAGCCCGGAGGAGCCCCCAGCCCGGAGCCGACGTGGCCACCGTCCCCGCCGGAGCTGTAACCCTCCAGCAGATCCTCGTTCCCGGCTCTGCCAATTGTCAGCTGTGTGACTTCAGGCGAGTCACTTCGCTTCTCTGGGCCTCCGTTCCCTCATCTGTAAAATGGGGATTGAGACCGTGAGCCCCCCGTGGGACAACCTGATGGCCTCGTAACCTCCCCAGCGCTTGGAACGGTGCTTGGCACGTAGTGAGCGTTTAATAAATGCCGTCATTATTATTCCGAGGGGAAGGCTGATTCCGCCTTGAATTCACACCCATAGGATGCGTTTTTCAGGAACCAATTGTGTTGTAAGCCCAAGGTCAGACTTGTTACACCTGATCTATTCAATATGCCTTAATAATAATATAATGCTGTTAGAGTTGTGGCATTTGTGAAGTGCTTTCTATGTTCCTGTATATATGTTTGTACATATTTATTACTCTATTTATTTTACTTGTACATATCTATTCTATTTTATTTTGTTAGTATGTTTGGTTTTGTTCTCTGTCTCCCCCTTTTAGACTGTGAGCCCACTGTTGGGTAGGGACTGTCTCTATGTGTTGCCAATTTGTACTTCCCAAGTGCTCAGTACAGTGCTGTGCACACAGTAAGCGCTCAATAAATACGATTGATGATGATGATGATGATGAAGTGACGGAGCCGGGATTAGAACCCAGGTCCTTCTGATTCCCGGGCCGGGGTCTAGCCACTAGGCCGGGCCGCTTCTCCTGCTAGCGGCCTCCTCCTACGGCCCTTTAGGGCCTGAGGTCTCTCCCTACTGAACAGCGAACTCTGGAAGCCCCTCAGACAGCTACGCGCTGGGGCTTGGGACTTCCAGCCGGCTCCCAAGTACAAGCGCTTAGTACAGTGCTTTGCGCACAGTAAGCGCTCAATAAATACGATTGATTGATTGATACAGTGTGCACAGTAAGCGCTCAATAAATACGATTGATTGATTGATACAGTGTGCACAGTAAGTGCTCAGTAAATACGATTAAATGATTGAACGCTCTTCTCCAGCCTCAGTGTCCGTCCCTGAAGGGAAGAGTGAACAGAGGGCAAGCAGCAGCAGATGATGATGATGATGGTATTTGTTAAGCGCTTACTATGTGCAAAGCACCGTTCTAAGCGCTGGGGAGGTGACAAGGTGATCAGGTTGTCCCATGGGGGGCTCACAGTTTCAATCCTCATTTTACAGATGAGGTAACTGAGGCACAGAGAAGTGAAGTGACTTGGCCAGAGTCACACAGCTGACAGTTGCCGGAGCCGGAGTTTGAACTCGGGACCTCTGACTCCAAAGCCCATGGTCTTTCCACTAAGCCACACTGCCGAATCCTGTAACAGCCCAAGCTCGTTGTGGGCAGAGAAAATGTCTGTTACATTGTTGTGTTGTCCCTTCTCAAGCACTTAGTACGGTTTCCTGCACACAGTAAGCACTCATCATCATCAATCGTATTTATTGAGCGCTTACTATATGCAGAGCACTGTCCTAAGCGCTTGGGAAGTACAAGTTGGCAACATATAATCAATCAATCAATCGTATTTATTGAGCGCTTACTATGTGCAGAGCACTGTACTAAGCGCTGGGGAAGTACAAATTGGCAACATATAGAGACGGTCCCTACCCAACAGTGGGCTCACAGACTAAAAGGGGGAGACAGAGAACAGAACCAAACATACTAACAAAATAAAATAAATAGAATAGATATTCATTCATTCATTCAATCGTATTTATTGAGCGCTTACTGTGTGCAGAGCACTGTACTAAGCGCTTGGGAAGTCCAAGTTGGCAACATATAGAGACGGCCCCTACCCACCAGTGGGCTCACAGTCTAGAAGGGGGAGACAGAGAACAAAACCAAACATATTAACAAAATAAAATAGAATAAATATGTACAAGTAAAATAAATGGGTTGAATGAGAGAAGCAGCGTGGCTCAGCAGAAAGTTTATGTTGCCAACTTGTACTTCCCAAGCGCCCAGTACAGCGCTCTGCACACAGCAAGCGCTCGATAAACACGATTGAATGAAAGAGCCCAGGCTTTGGAGTCAGAGGTCCCGGGTTCAAATCCCAGCTCCGCCAATTGTCAGCTGTGTGACCTTGGGCAAGTCACTTCACTTCTCTGTGCCTGTTACAGATACGTACAAGCAAAATAAATAGAGTAATAAATATGTACAAACATATATACAGGTGACATATAGAGACAGTCCCTACCCAACATCGGGCTCATAAGCACTCGATAAGACGATGGATCGATTACCCTCTCCCGGCCCCCCGTGCCAGCGCCGTGGGGTGCGGAGGGGCCCGCTGATCCCGTTGGTTGCCCGGGCCAGCTTGCCCCCCGGCTCCGGCCCGTCCTCACCGTGGCAGGGAGTCGGAGTGAGGTGATGGACTCCCTGCCCACCTCGCACCCCCCTTTTGATCCTCGCAGGTGGGGAAGCTCCTCGGCGCGGAGGAGTACCAGCAGAAGATCATCCCCGTCGTCGTCAAGATGTTCTCCTCCCCGGACCGTGCCATGAGGATCCGGCTGCTGCAGCAGGTGAGCGGGCTGCTCCCTCGCAGCTCCCGCCGAGCCCCGGCCCGACCCGGGGATGCCTCGGGGACGAGGGGGCCGGGGCCCCCCCCGGCCTGAACCCTGCCTCCCGGGCTGCAGATGGAGCAGTTCATCCAGTACCTGAACGAGCCCACCGTCAACTCCCAGATCTTCCCCCACGTGGTCCACGGCTTCCTGGACACAAACCCGGCCATCCGGGAGCAGACCGTCAAGGTGGGCGGGGGCCGGGGCGGGAAACGGAGGTGCCGCGGGCGGGACGGGAGGGGAAGGCCGTGGGGGGGTGGGGGGTCCGACTCACTCTGCCGCATCCCCCCGCAGTCCATGCTGCTCCTGGCCCCCAAACTGAACGAGAACAACCTGAACGTGGAGCTGATGAAGCACTTCGCCCGGCTGCAGGCCAAGGACGACCAAGGCCCGATCCGCTGCAACACGACCGTGTGCCTGGGCAAGATCGGCCCCTACCTCAATGCCAGCGTGAGCCCCCTCCTCCTCACGCTGCCCGCCCCTCCACCCGGGGCCCGCTCCCCAATTAGCCGGACGTCGGGCCCTCTGGGCCGCCGCTCCCTCGTTGGCTGATTAAGATGGTGTTTGTCATCATCATCAATCGTATTTATTGAGCGCTTACTATGTGCAGAGCACTGTACGAAGCGCTTGGGAAGTACAAATTGGCAACATCTAGAGACAGTCCCTACCCAACAGTGGGCTCACAGTCTAAAAGGGGGAGACAGAGAACAAAACCAAACATACTAACAAAATAAAATAAATAGAATAGATACGTACAAGTAAAATAAATAAATACAGTAATAAATATGTACAAACATATATACATATATACAGGTGCTGTGGGGAAGGGAAGGAGGTAAAATGCGGGGGATGGAGAGGGGGACGAGGGGGAGAGGAAGGAAGGGGCTCAGTCTGGGAAGGCCTATCTCTGTTGTGCTTCAGAGATACCATCTGCCTCCCCCGCATACAGAGAGAACGGAGGGGGTCCTGCCTAGAACAGAGCTCTGCTCCCCGTAGGTGCTCAGTAAGTACCAAGGGTAGAAGAATGGGCAGATTGGACAACGGCTCACCCTCTCCTGCCCCTCTGCTTCTGTGAGGAGCCCTCTCCTGAAGCCTCCGGGGAAGGGGTGCCAAACAGTAGCCCCGCGCTTCCTCCCGCACGAGCAGGCCCCCCGCCACCCCCAATGCCCACCTGTACACCTCGTTCTCGACGACCTCTCGGCCGCACTGTCCGTAGCTGTTGTTGCCCAGGCTGAACACTCCTTGTCACGCGCTTACTACGCGGCAAGCACTGTTCTAAACGTGTTGGTAGATACATATGTATCTACATATGTATCCAGCGCTTAGAACAGTGCTTTGCACATAGTAAGCGCTTAACAAATGCCATCATTATAAATGCCATCATTATATGTATACATATATACATATGTACATGTGTGTGTACATCTTTATTACCCTATTTATTTATTTATTTATTTATTTTACTTGTACCTATCTATTCTATTTAGTTTATTTTGTTAATATGTTTGGTTTTGTTCTCTGTCTCCCCCTTTTAGACCGTGAGCCCACTGTCGGGTAGGGACTGTCTCTGGATGTTGCCAATTTGGACTTCCCAAGCGCTTAGTACAGTGCTCTGCCCATAGTAAGCGCTCAATAAGCAGCGTGGCTCAATGGAAAGAGCCCGGGCTTTGGAGTCGGAGGTCAGGGGTTCAAATCCCGGCCCCGCCACTTGTCAGCTGTGTGACTTTGGGCAAGTCACTTCACTTCTCTGGGCCTCAGCTACCTCATCTGTAAAATGGGGATTAAGACTGTGAGCCCCCCGTGGGACAACCTGATCACCTTGTAACCTCCCCAGCGCTTAGAACAGTGCTTTGCACATAGTAAGCGCTTAATAAATGCCATCATTATTTATTTATTTATTTATTAATAAATACGATTGATGATGATGATGATGATGATACAAAGTCATCAGGTCGGACACGGTCCCTGTCCCACAAGGGGGTCACAGTCTTCACCCCCATTTTACAGATTCATTCATCCATTCAATCGTATTTATTAATAATAATAATGATGGCATTTGTTAAGCGCTTACTATGTGCAAAGCACTGTTCTAAGCTCTGGGGAGGTTACAGGGTGATCAGGTGGTCCCACGGGGGGCTCACAGTCAATCCCCATTTTACAGATGAAGTAACTGAGGCACGGAGAGGTTAATCAATCAATCAATCAGTCGTATTTATTGAGCGCTTACGGTGTGCAGAGCACTGGACTAAGCGCTTGGGAAGTACAAGTTGGCAACATAAGTACAAGTTGGCAAGGTTAAGGGACTTGCCTGAAGTCACACAGCTGACAAGTGGCCGAGTTGCCACCGCGCCCACCCTGTGCCCGGCCCAACCAGGCCCACTGTTGGGTAGGGACCGTCTCTATATGCTGCCAACTTGTACTTCCCAAGCGCTTAGTACAGTGCTCTGCTCACAGTAAGCGCTCAATAAATACGACTGAATGAACCAGGCGGAGGAGCGGGGGTGGAAAAACAAAAAGAAATCACTCCTTCCACTCCTGCAGCCCCAAACACCCTCCAGGCCCCATTTCCTCCTATCCACCCCAGCGCTTAGTACAGTGCCTGGCACCTAATCAGCGCTTAACCAACACCACAATTATTATCATTAGCTGTTGGGTAGGGACCGTCTCTAGATGTTGCCAACTTGTACCTCCCAAGTGCCTAGTCCAGTGCTCTGCACACAGTAAGCGCTCAATAAATACGATTGAATGACTGAATGAATACTGAGCGCTTACTGTGTGCAGAGCACTGGACTAAGCGCTTGGGAGGTCTAAGTTGGCAACATCTAGAGACAGTCCCTACCCAACAGCGGGCTCACAGTCTAGAACGGGGAGACAGACAATAAAACCAAGCATATTGACAAAATAAAATAAATAGAATAGTAAATATGTACAAAGGTGCCCCCCGAGCATAAATCGAGCAAAGTCCAACAGCCTCTCGGAAGGAATTTTTACTCATTTCAAATCAGGTACTTAAATAATAATAATAATAGTATTTGTTAAGCGCTTACTATGTGCAAAGCACTGTTCTAAGCGCTTGGGGGATACAAGGTGATCAGGTTGTCCCATGTGGGGCTCACAATCTTAATCCCCATTTTACAGATGAGATAACTGAGGCCCAGAGAAGTGACGTGACTTGCCCAAAGTCACACAGTTGACAATTGGCGGAGCCGGGATTTGAACCCATGACCTCTGACTCCAAAGCCCGGGCTCCTTCCACTGAGCCACGCTGCTTTGGAAAAAGCCAAAGGAGGAACAGGACATTGAAGATCAGGGAACTGAGGCCCGGAGAAGGGAAGTGACTTAATAATAATGTTGGTATTTGTTAAACGCTTCCTACGTGCCAAGCATCATCATCAATCGTATTTATTGAGCGCTTACTGTGTGCAGAGCACTGTACTAAGCGCTGGGATAGATACAGGGTTATTAGACTGTCCCACTCGGGGATCAGATTCTTGATCCCCAGTTCACAGATGAGGGAACTGAGGCACAGAGAAGTGAATAAATATTTGTTTATTTTACTTGTACATATCTATTCTATTTTATTTTGTTAGTATGTTTGGTTTTGTTCTCTGTCTCCCCCTTTTCGACTGTGAGCCCACTGTTGGGTAGGGACTGTCTCTATATGTTGCCAACTTGTACTTCCCAAGCGCTTAGTACAGTGCTCTGCACACAGTAAGCGCTCAATAAATACGATTGATGATGAAGCGACTTGCCCAAGGTCAAACAGCGGCCAAGTGACGGAGCCGGGATTAGAACCCAGGTCCTTCTGACTGCCAGGCCTGGGCTCTAGCCACTAGGCCACACTGCTTCCCATCACCAGTCACCCCCAGTAAGCAGCAGCTAGGCCCCGTAGGCCTTTTGTGTTGCCGACTTGTCCTTCCCAAGCGCTTAGTACAGTGCTCTGCACACAGTAAGCGCTCAATAAATACGATTGGTTGATTGATTGATTGATTTTACAGGATTAGTTTACTGTTTCTGGGAACTGTGACCTCTTTAATGGGCGTAAGAATAATAATAACTGTGGTGGTTGTTAAGTGCTTACTATGAGCGAAGCACTGTGGTAGATAAAAGATAATCAGGTCAGACACAGTCCTTGTCCCTCATGGGTTTCCACCGCCTGAGTAGGAGGGAGAAGAGGTATTGAAATCCCATTTTACAGTTGAGTAAACTCAGGCCCACGGACGTGAAATGACTTGCCCAGGGTCACACAGCCAGTAAGTGGCGGAGGCAGAATTAGAACTCAGGCCCTCTGACTCCTAGGCTCAGGCTCTTTCCCCTAGGCCACACTGCTTCTCTAACAGGATTAGTTGTGGGCAGGGAATGTTTCAATCAATCAATCAATCAGTAGTATTAAGCGCTTACTATGTGCTTAGTAGACTGTGAGCCCACTGTTGGGTAGGGACTGTCTCTATATGTTGCCAATTTGTACTTCCCAAGTGCTTAGTACAGTGCTCTGCACATAGTAAGCGCGCAATAAATACGATTGATGATGATGATGTGCAAAGTAGTTTCAATCAGTCAATCAATCAGTAGTATTTATTAAGCGCTTACTATGTGCAAAGTAATAATAATAACAATGATGGCATTGATTAAGCGCTTACTATGTGCAAAGCACTGTTCTAAGCGCTGGGGAGGTTCCAAGGGGATCAGGTTGTCCCACGGGGGGCTCACAGTCAATCCCCATTTTACGGATGAGGGAACTGAGGCCCAGAGAAGTGAAGTGACTTGCCTGAAGTCACACAGCTGACAAGTGGCGGAGCTGGGATTTGAACCCATGACCTCTGGCTCCCAAGCCCGGGCTTTTTCCGCTGAGCCACTCTGCAAGTACTGTAATAATAATGATGGCATGACTGTACTAAGCAATACGTGACTGTACTAAGCACTCAGGAGAATACAGTACAACAGAATTAGAGAAGCAGCGTGGCTCAGCAGAAAAAGTCCGGGCTTTGGAGTCAGAGGTCGTGGGTTCAAATCCCGGCTCCGCCAACTGTCAGCTGTGTGACTTTGGGCAAGTCACTTCACTTCTCTGGGCCTCAGTTATCTGTAAAATGGGGATGAAGACTGTGAGCCTCCCGTGGGACAACCTGATCACCTTGTAACCTCCCCAGCGCTTAGTACAGTGCTTTGCACATAGTAAGCGCTTAATAAATGCCATCATGATTATTATTATAATTAGGAGATATACTTCCTGCCCTTAACCAGCTGATAGTTTAGGGAAGGTGAACGAGTCCACCAATTGGGTTGTATTGTGCTCTCCCAAGCGCTTAGTCCAGTGTTCTGCACACAGTGAGATCTCAGGTAACACGACCGATCGACTGATTGATTTGTCTGCCGCTGGCTCCCCCTTCTAGACTGTGAGCCCGCTGTTGGGTAGGGACCGTCTCTAGATGTTGCCAACTTGGACTTCCCAAGCGCTTAGTACAGTGCTCTGCACACAGTAAGCGCTCAATAAATACGATTGAATGAATGAATGGGAGCCCGGGCCCAGTTCCAAGATGAGGTTGCTGCTCTCTGTCCCTTTCGCCCGTTTCCCCCGGGGCTCTCCTTTGCTATGCTGCCAACTTCCCAAGCGCTTAGTACAGTGCTCTGCACACGGTAAGCGCTCAATAAATGCAATTGAATGAATGAATGAAATGCTAGAAAAACCCCTCGAGGGGGTAGGGGTGGGGTGGCCTGAGGTGAGTGACTGTGAGCCCACTGTTGGGTAGGGACCGTCTCTATATGTTGCCAACTTGGACTTCCCAAGCGCTCAGTACAGTGCTCTGCACACAGTAAGTGCTCAATAAATGCAATTGAATGAATGACCGTTTCCCCATCAGTGGCTTCGCAGATAGAGCCTGGACCCGCGAGTCAGAAGGACCCGGGTTCTAATCCAGCTCCACCTCCCGTCTGCTGTGTGATGTTGGTCGTCACTTCACTTCTCCGTGCCTCAGTTCCCTCACCGGTAAAATGGGGGATTAAGACTGTGAGCCCCACGTGGGACAGGGGCTGCATCCAACCTGATTACCTAGTATATACCCCAGCGCTTAGAACAGTGCTTGGCGCATAGTAAGCGCTTAACAAGTACTACAGTGATTATCACTTAACTTCTCTGTGCCTCAGTTCCGTCACCTGTAAAATGGGGATTAAGACTGTGAGCCCCCCGTGGGATAACCTGATCACCTTGTAACCTCCCCAGCGCTTAGAACAGTGCTTTTAGACTGTGAGCCAACTGTTGGGTAGGGACTGTCTCTATATGTTGCCAACTTGTACTTCCCAAGCGCTTAGTACAGTGCTCTGCATACAGTAAGCGCTCAATAAATACGATTGATTGATTGCTTTGCACATAGTAAGCGCTTAATAAATGCCATCATTATTATTAAGCCCAGTGCTGCTTCTAGACTGTGAGCCCACTGTTGGGTAGGGACTGTCGCTATACGTTGCCAACTTATACTTCCCAAGCGCTTAGTACAGTGCTCTGCACACATTAAGCGCTCAATAAATACGATTGATTGATTGCTTTGCACATAGTAAGCGCTTAATAAATGCCATCATTATTATTAAGCCCAGTGCTGCTTCTAGACTGTGAGCCCACTGTCGGGTAGGGACTGTCTCTATATGTTGCCAACTTGTACTTCCCAAGCGCTTAGTACAGTGCTGTACACACAGTAAGCGCTCAATAAATATGATTGATTGATTGCTTTGCACATAGCGCTTAATAAATGCCATCATTATTATTAAGCCCAGTGCTGCTTCTAGACTGTGAGCCCACTGTCGGGTAGGGACTGTCTCTAGATGTTGCCAACTTGGACTTCCCAAGCGCTTAGTACAGTGCTCTGCACACAGTAAGCGCTCAATAAATATGATTGATTGATTGCTTTGCACATCATCATCATCATCAATCGCATTTATTGAGCGCTTACTGTGTGCAGAGCACTGTACTAAGCGCTTGGGAAGTACAAATTGGCAACATCTAGAGACAGCACATAGCACTTAATAAATGCCATCATTATTATTAAGCCCAGTGCTGCTTCTAGACTGTGAGCCCACTGTTGGGTAGGGACCGTCTCTAGATGTTGCCAACTTGGACTTTCCAAGCGCTTAGTCCAGCGCTCTGCACACAGTAAGCGCTCAATAAATACGATTGATTGATTGCACATAGCGCTTAATAAATGTCATCATTATTATTAAGCCCAGTGCTGCTTCTAGACTGTGAGCCCACTGTCGGGTAGGGACCGTCTCTATATGTTGCCAACTTGTACTTCCCAAGCGCTTAGTACAGTGCTGTACACACAGTAAGCACTCAATAAATATTGATTGATTGATTGCTTTGCACATAGTAAGCGCTTAATAAATGCCATCATTATTATTAAGCCCAGTGCTGCTTCTAGACTGTGAGCCCACTGTTGGGTAGGGACCGTCTCTAGATGTTGCCAGCTTGTACTTCCCAAGTGCTTAGTCCAGCGCTCTGCACACAGTAAGCGCTCAATAAATACGATTGATTGATTGATTGCTTTGCACATCATCATCATCATCAATCGCATTTATTGAGCGCTTACTGTGTGCAGAGCGCTGTACTAAGCGCTTGGGAAGTACAAATTGGCAACATCTAGAGACAGCACATAGCGCTTAATAAATGCCATCATTATTATTAAGCCCAGTGCTGCTTCTAGACTGTGAGCCCACTGTCGGGTAGGGACTGTCTCTAGATGTTGCCAACTTGGACTTCCCAAGTGCTTAGTACAGTGCTTTGCACACAGTAAGCGCTCAATAAATACGATTGATTGATTGCTTTGCACATAGTAAGCGCTTAATAAATGCCATCATTATTATTAAGCCCAGTGCTGCTTCTAGACTGTGAGCCCACTGTCGGGTAGGGACCGTCTCTAGATGTTGCCAACTTGGACTTCCCAAGCGCTTAGTCCAGCGCTGTGCACACAGTAAGCGCTCAATAAATACGATTGATTGATTGATTGCTTTGCACATCACCATCATCATCAATCGCATTTATTGAGCGCTTACTGTGTGCAGAGCACTGTACTAAGCGCTTGGGAAGTACAAATTGGCAACATCTAGAGACAGCACATAGCGCTTAATAAATGCCATCATTATTATTAAGCCCAGTGCTGCTTCTAGACTGTGAGCCCACTGTCGGGTAGGGACCGTCTCTAGATGTTGCCAACTTGGACTTCCCAAGCGCTTAGTCCAGCGCTCTGCACACAGTAAGCGCTCAATAAATACGATTGATTGATTGATTGCTTTGCACATCATCATCATCATCAATCGCATTTATTGAGCGCTTACTGTGTGCAGAGCACTGTACTAAGCGCTTGGGAAGTACAAATTGGCAACATCTAGAGACAGCACATAGCGCTTAATAAATGCCATCATTATTATTAAGCCCAGTGCTGCTTCTAGACTGTGAGCCCACTGTCGGGTAGGGACCGTCTCTAGATGTTGCCAACTTGGACTTCCCAAGCGCTTAGTACAGCGCTCTGCACACAGTAAGCGCTCAATAAATACGATTGATTGATTGCTTTGCACATCATCATCATCATCAATCGCATTTATTGAGCGCTTACTGTGTGCAGAGCACTGTACTAAGCGCTTGGGAAGTACAAATTGGCAACATCTAGAGACAGCACGTGGCGCTTAATAAATGCCATCATTATTATTAAGCCCAGTGCTGCTTCTAGACTGTGAGCCCACTGTCGGGTAGGGACCGTCTCTAGATGTTGCCAACTTGGACTTCCCAAGCGCTTAGTCCAGCGCTCTGCACACAGTAAGCGCTCAATAAATACGATTGATTGCACATAGCGCTTAATAAATGTCATCATTATTATTAGGCCCAGTGCTGCTTCTAGACTGTGAGCCCACTGTTGGGTAGGGACCATCTCTAGATGTTGCCAACTTGGACTTCCCAAGCGCTTAGTCCAGCGCTCTGCACACAGTAAGCGCTCAATAAATACGATTGATTGATTGCACATAGCGCTTAATAAATGTCATCATTATTATTAAGCCCAGTGCTGCTTCTAGACTGTGAGTCCACTGTTGGGTAGGGACCGTCTCTAGATGTTGCCAACTTGGACTTCCCAAGCGCTTAGTCCAGCGCTCTGCACACAGTAAGCGCTCAATAAATACGATTGATTGATTGCACATAGCACTTAATAAATGTCATCATTATTATGAAGCCCAGTGCTGCTTCTAGACTGTGAGCCCACTGTCGGGTAGGGACCGTCTCTATGTGTTGCCAACTTGGACTTCCCAGTGCTTAGTCCAGCGCTCTGCACGCAGTGAGCGCTCAGTAAATACGATTGATTGATTATTATGGTTTCCTCAGACCAGACACCGGGTCCTGACCTCAGCCTTCAGCCGTGCCGCCAAGGACCCGTTCGCGCCCTCGCGGGCGGCGGGAGTGCTGGGCTTTGCCGCCACCCACAACCTGTACTCGATGAGCGACTGTGCCCTCAAAGTGCTGCCCGTCCTCTGCGCCCTCACTGTCGACCCCGAGAGAACCGTCCGCGACCAGGTGGGTGATGAGAGACGTCCCTCCCTCCCTTCCTCGTCCCTCTCCTCCTCTCCCTTTAAAAAAAAAAAAAAGGCATTTGTTGTTATTATTAATAATAATAATTGTTGTATTTGGTAATCGCTTACTGTATGCAAAGCACTGTACTAAGCGTTGGGGTAGATAGAAGATAATCAGGTTGGTCACCGCCCCTGTCGCACCTGGGACTCACGCTCTTAATCCCCCGTTTTACAGAGGAGGGAACTTGCCCAGAGAAGTGACTTGTCCAAGGCCACACGGCAGACAATAATAATAATAATGATGATGGCATTTATTAAGCGCTTACTACGTGCAAAGCACTGTTCTAAGCGCTGGAGAGGTTGCAAGGCGACAAGTGGCGGAGCTGGGATCAGAACCCAGGGCCTCCGGATTCTCAGGCCCGGGCTCTGTCGAGTCAATCAGTCAATATCAATCGTATTTATTGAGCGCTTACTGTGTGCAGAGCACTGTACTAAGCGCTTGGGAAGTAGAAATTGGCAACATCTAGAGACGGTCCCTACCCAGCAGTGGGCTCACAGTCTAGAAGTCAATCAATCAATCAGTCGTATTTATTGAGCGCTTACTGTGTGCAGAGCACTGTACTAAGCGCTTGGGAAGTAGAAATTGGCAACATCTAGAGACGATCCCTACCCAACAGTGGGCTCACAGTCTAGAAGTCAATCAATCAATCAATCGTATTTATTGAGCGCTTACTGTGTGCAGAGCACTGTACTAAGTGCTTGGGAAGTAGAAATTGGCAACATCTAGAGACGGTCCCTACCCAGCAGTGGGCTCACAGTCTAGAAGTCAATCAATCAATCAATCGTATTTATTGAGCGCTTACTGTGTGCAGAGCACTGTACTAAGCGCTTGGGAAGTAGAAATTGGCAACATCTAGAGACGATCCCTACCCAACAGTGGGCTCACAGTCTGGAAGGCCACCATTGTCAGCTGTGTGACTTCGGGCAAGTCACTTCACTTCTCTGGGCCTCAGTCCCTTCATCTGGAAAATGGGGATTAAGGCCTGGGAGCCCCCCGTGGGACAGCCTGATCACCTTGTGACCTCCCCAGCGCTTAGAACAGGGCTTGGCACATAGTAAGCGCTTAATAAATGCCATTATTATTATTATTATTATTATTGTCCATCAGCCCGCAGTGCTGCTCAGTAGGCCTCGCTCCCTCTGCTTGGGCCCAGCCCCAGGTTCTTGCGGCGGCCTCGGTTTCCCCCTCATCTCCCTCTGTCGGGGTGGTTCGATCCCGGGGACCCCGACTCCAGCTCTTCCCGCCTTCTTCCCGCCTCAGGCCTTCAAGGCGATCCGCAGCTTCATGGCCAAACTGGAGACGGTGTCCGAGGACCCAGCCCAGCTCGCCGAAATGGGTCAGTGTCAGTGTCTGCTCTTCCTGCCCAATCAATCATCATCATCATCAATCATATTTATTGAGCGCTTACTGTGTGCAGAGCACTGTACTAAGCGCTTGGGAAGTACAAATTGGCAACATATAGAGACAGTCCCTACCCAACAGTGGGCTCACAGTCTAAAAGGGGGAGACAAAACCAAACATACTAACAAAATAGAATAGATATGCCTAAAATAAATAAATAAATAGAGTAATAAATATGTACAAACATATATACATATATATAGATGTATATGTATACATATATACAATCAATCAATCGTATTTATTGAGCGCTTACTGTGTGCAGAGCGCTTGGGAAGTACAAGTCGGCAACACATAAGAGACGGTCCCTACCCGACAGCGGGCTCACAGTCTAGAAGCAGTGTCATCATCATCATCATCATCAATCATATTTATTGAGCGCTTACTGTGTGCAGAGCACTGTACCAAGCGCTTGGGAAGTACAAATTGGCAACATATAGAGACAGTCCCTACCCAACAGTGGGCTCACAGTCTAAAAGGGGGAGACAAAACCAAACATACTAACAAAATAAAATAAATAGAATAGATGTGTACAAAATAAATAAATAAATAGAGTAATAAATATGTACAAACATATATATATATATATATATACAATCAATCAATCAATCATATTTATTGAGCGCTTACTGTGTGCAGAGCGCTTGGGAAGTACAAGTTGGCAACACGTAGAGACAGTCCCTACCCGACAGCGGGCTCACAGTCTAGAAGCAGTGTCATCATCATCATCATCATCAATCATATTTATTGAGCGCTTACTGTGTGCAGAGCACTGTACCAAGCGCTTGGGAAGTACAAATTGGCAACATATAGAGACAGTCCCTACCCAACAGTGGGCTCACAGTCTAAAAGGGGGAGACAAAACCAAACATACTAACAAAATAAAATAAATAGAATAGATGTGTACAAAATAAATAAATAAATAGAGTAATAAATATGTACAAACATATATATATATATATATATATATATATATATATATACAATCAATCAATCAATCATATTTATTGAGCGCTTACTGTGTGCAGAGCGCTTGGGAAGTACAAGTTGGCAACACGTAGAGACAGTCCCTACCCAACAGCGGGCTCACAGTCTAGAAGCAGTGTCCTCCTCTTCTGCTTCCTGTCCGGTTTTCCTCCCGCTCCCTGCCTCAGTTTCCTCAGCCCCAGTCTTTCCCCGAGGGAAACGGAGGCCAGAGAGCCGGGTCCGTGGTGTCCACCCACGGGCCCCGAGATCGGACTTGGTGTCTGCTCTCTGGACCCCGTGACATCCCCCTGGGTATTCTGGCCCGGCCGTCGGGCGAAACTGGCTCTGCGTGGGTGTGATGGGGGGAAAAGCCCGGGTTCGGCTTTCGGATCAATCAATCAATCAATCGTATTTATTGAGCGCTTACTGTGTGCAGAGCACTGTCCTAAGCGCTTGGGAAGGACAAGTTAGCAACATCTAGAGACGGTCCCTACCCAACAGTGGGCTCACAGTCTAGAAGGGGGAGACAGAGAACAAAACCAAACATATTAACAAAATAAAATAAATAGAATAGATATGTACAAGTAAAATAGAGTGATAAATACGTACAAACATCTATACATATACATATATATATATATATATACACAGATATATATATATATATATATATATACACACACAGGTGTATATATATGTGTGTGTGTATATATATATAAAAAAGGTGCTGTATATAGGTGCTGTGTATATTTGGTTTTGTATGTATATATATGTATATATATACACAGCACTTTTTATATATATAGAGGTGCTGTACTAAGCGCTGGGGTAGATAGAGGATTATCAGGTCCCACATAGGGTCTCACAGCCCAAGAAGGAAGAACAGGGATTGAATTGCCATTTTGCAAGTGAGGTAAGAGGTACAGAGAGGCCAAGTGACTTGCCAAGCAGACAAGTGGAGCCAAGACTAGAATCCAGGTCCTGACACCCGGGCCTGTGCTTTTATATTGGACCAGATAGAGGCATCTCCTAAGTTATGCAGGGCCTGGGGGTGGTGGGCCGGGGCGGGCAGTACAGCCTCATTCTGGTTTTCCCTCTCCCTGAGAGAAGGACGTCCATGTGGCGTCTGCGTGGGTGTGATGGGGGGAAAAGCCGGGGTTCGGCTTTCGGGTCAGATAGAGGCATCTCCCAAGTCATGCAGGGCCTGTGTGGGGTGGGCCGGGGCAGGCAGCACAGCCTCATTCCGGTTTTCCCTCTCTCCCTAAGAGAAGGACCTCCACGCGGCCTCTGCGTTGGTGTGATGGGGGGAAAAGCCCGGGTTCGGCTTTCGGATCAGATAGAGGCATCTCCCAAGTTATGCAGGGCCTGGGGGTGGTGGGCCGGGGTGGGCAGCACAGCCTCATTCCTGTTTTCCCTCTCTCCCTGAGAGAAGGACCTCCACGCGGCCTCCGTGTGGGTGTGATGGGGGGAAAAGCCCGGGTTCGGCTTTCGGGTCAGATAGAGGCATCTTCCAAGTCATGCAGGGCCTGGGGGTGGTGGGCCGGGGCGGGCAGCACAGCCTCATTCCGTTTTCCCCCTCTCCCTGAGAGAAGGACCTCCACGCGGCCTCTGCCAATTGCCAGCTGGGTGACTCTGGGCGAGTCACTTCACTTCTCTGGGCCTCAGTTACCTCATCTGGGACATGGGGTCATGGGTTCAAATCCCGGCTCTGCCAATTGCCAGCTGGGTGACTTTTGGCGAGTCACTTCACTTCTCTGGGCCTCAGTTACCTCATCTGGAAAATGGGGTCATGGGTTCAAATCCCGGCTCTGCCAGTTGCCAGCTGGGTGACTCTGGGCGAGTCACTTCACTTCTCTGGGCCTCGGTTCCCTCATCTGGAAAATGGGGATTAAGACTGCGAGCCCCCCGTGGGACAACCTGATCACCTTGTAACCTCCCCAGCGCTTGGAACTGTGCTTTGCACGTAGTAAGCGCTTTCCCCCTTTTAGACTGTGAGCCCACTATTGGGTAGGGACTGTATATGTTGCCAACTTGTACTTCCCAAGTGCTTAGTACAGTGCTCTGCACACAGTAAGCGCTCAATAAATACGATTGATTGATTGATTGATGGGGGGAAAAGCCCGGGTTCGGCTTTCGGATCAGACAGAGGCATCTCCCAAGTCATGCAGGGCCTGGGGGTGGTGGGCCAGGGCGGGCAGCACAGCCTCATTCCGGTTTTCCCTCTCTCCCTGAGAGAAGGACGTCCACACGGCCTCTGCGTGGGTGTGATGGGGGGAAAAGCCCGGGCTCGGCTTTCGGATCAGATAGAGGCATCTCCCAAGTCATGCAGGGCCTGTGTGGGGTGGGCCGGGGCGGGCAGCACAGCGTCATTCCGGTTTTCCCTCTCTCCCTGAGACAAGGACGTCCGCGCGGCCTCTGCGTGGGTGTGATGGGGGGAAAAGCCCGGGTTCGGCTTTCGGATCAGATAGAGGCATCTCCCAAGTCATGCAGGGCATGGGGGGGCGGTGGGCCGGGGCGGGCAGCACAGCCTCATTCCGGTTTTCCCTCTCTCCCTTAGAGAAGGACGTCCACGTGGCCTCTGCATGGGTGTGATGGGGGGGGATAAGCCCGGGTTCGGCTTTCGGATCAGATAGAGGCATCTCCCAAGTCGTGGGGCGGGGGGGGAGGAGGGGGGCCGGGGCGGGCAGCACAGCCTCATTCCGGTTTTCCCTCTCTCCCTGAGAGAAGGACGTACACGCGGCCTCTGCGTGGGTGTGATGGGGGGAAACGCCCGGGTTCGGCTTTCGGATCAGACAAGGCATCTCCCAAGTTATGCAGGGCCTGGGGGTGGTGGGCCGGGGCGGGCAGCACAGCCTCATTCCGGTTTTCCCTCTCCCCCTGAGAGAAGGACGTCCACGCGGCCTCTGCGTGGGTGTGATGGGGGGAAAAGCCCGGGTTCGGCTTTCGGATCAGACGGAGGCATCTCCCAAGTCATGCAGGGCCTGGGGGTGGTGGGGGCCGGGGCGGGCAGCACAGCCTCATTCCGGTTTTCCCTCTCTCCCTTAGAGAAGGACGTCCACGCGGCCTCCAGCCCCGGAGCTGGGGGAGGAGCCGCCGGCTGGGCCGGCTGGGCCGTCACCGGGGTCTCCTCCCTCACCTCGAAGCTGATCCGGACTCACGTCCCACCGGCGGACCCCTCGGCGGCCGCAGACGTCCCCCCGAAGGCCCCTGCCGACAGTGAGTGTCCACCTTGGCGGCTCCCGGGACCGCAGCCGGACCATCATCAATCGTATTTATTGAGCGCTTACTA
This sequence comes from Tachyglossus aculeatus, assembly GCF_015852505.1. Lineage (NCBI taxonomy): Eukaryota > Metazoa > Chordata > Mammalia > Monotremata > Tachyglossidae > Tachyglossus > Tachyglossus aculeatus. The sequence goes on along the minus strand of NC_052087.1, from coordinate 51,610,948 downwards.
TGTGCAGAGCACTGTACTAAGCGCTTGATAAGTAGAGTAATAACTCAGTCGTATTATTGAGCACTTACTGTGTGCAGAGCACTGGACTAAGCGCTTGGGAAGTACGCTCACCCGAGTCCGGCCTCTTGGGTGGGGACCGGGCCTTTGATCCCGGTGCGGGGGGAGTCGGGGCTTCCAGTTGCAGACTTCCTTTTCCGGGGTCACCCTGCCGCTCTACCCCGACAGGCCCCGCGGCCCCGGCCCCAGCTCCGGCCCCGGCTGGTCCCGTGAGTTCAGGCCGATGGGACCCGGAGGAGGAGGAGGAGGAGGAGGATGGAGAAGCCAGCTCCATGGACAGGTGGGACGACGAGGACTGGGGTAGTTTAGAGGTAAGTGGAGGACTTACTGAAGCCCCATCTCCTCCTCATCATCAATCGTATTTATTGAGCGTATTTATTCAATAAATATTGAGTATTTATTGTAATTTGTACTTCCCAAGCGCTTAGTACAGTGCTCTGCACATAGTAAGCGCTCAGTACGATTGATGATGATGATTGAGCGCTTACTGTGTGCAGAGCACTGTACTAAGCGCTTGGGAAGTACAAGTTGGCAACATATAGACGGAGGCCTTCCCTGACTAAGCCCCCCTTTTCCTCTTCTCCCGCTCCCTTCTGTGTCCCCTTGACTTGCTCCCTTTGCTCTTCCCCGTCCCCAGCCCCACAACACTTACGTACATATCATCATTCGTTGATTTCTATTTAGGTCCGTCTCCCCACCTCTAGATTGTTAAACTCATTGAGGACAGGAAATCTGTCTGTTGTTGTGTCGTACTCTCTGAAGCGCTTAGTACAGTGCTCTGCCCACAGTAGGCACTCAATAAATGCGACTGAAAGAACAAATGACTTGTGGCGGCCTTCCCAGACTGAGCCCCCTCCTTCCTCTCCCCCTCCTCCCCTTCGTCATCATCATCAATCGTATTTATTGAGCGCTTACTGTGTGCAGAGCACTGTACTAAGCACTTGGGAAGTACAAGTTCTCCCCTTCCCCACCCCCCCCCGCCTTACCTCCTTCCCCTCCCCACAGCACCTGTATATATGTATTTATTACTCTACTTATTTTATTTGTACATGTTTATTGTATTTATTTTATTTTGTTAATATGTTTTGTTGTCTGTCTCCCCCATCTAGACTGTGAGCCCGCTGTTGGGTAGGGACCGTCTCTATATGTTGCCAACTTGGACTTCCCAAGCGTTTAGTACAGTGCTCTGCACACAGTAAGCGCTCAATAAATACAATTGAATGAATGAATGGGGTTTCTCCTCTGACCCAGGCTAAACTTGCTGCTTTCAGGGAGTCAGGGAAGTGGTTATTTCAGCCAGGGCTTGCCCAAGGTTACACAGCAGACATGTGGCGGAGCCGGTATTCGAACCCATGACCTCTGACTCCAAAGCCCGGGCTCTTTCCACTGAGCCACGCTGCTTCACTTACTATGTGCCAAGCACTGTTTAAGCGCTGGGGAGGTTACAAGGTGATCAGGTTGTCCCACGGGGGGCTCACAGTCTCCATCCCCATGAGGGAACTAAGGCACAGAGCAGTTAAGTGACATGCCCAAAGTCACACAGCTGGCAATTGGCGGAGTCGGGATTTGAACCCATGACCTCTGACTCCAAAGCCCGGGCTCTTTTCCACCGAGCCATGCTGCTTCTCTATTATTACTGCTACCGTGCTATTACTACCACCAAAGACTCTAGTGACACCGAAGCCACTGGATTTGCCGTGTCCCCAAATGTTCCTCTTCCTCCCCAAGCTGTCTCTCATCTGCCCGATTTCAAAATCAGTCCCCCTCAAACTCGGCCTCTGATTTCTGTCCATCGCACTGCCTCAACACTCCCATCCGCTTTTCTTGCCTTCCCGATGACCGTCCAAACCAGTCACTCCGCTTGAATCCATTCCTTCCCCACTGCTTTTCACACATAATAATAATGGTGGTATTTATTAAGCGCTTACTATGTGCTAAGCACTGCTCTAAGCGCTGGGGAGGTTACAAGGTGATCAGGTTGTCCCAAGTAGGGGGCTCACAGTCTTCATCCCCATTTTACAAATGAGGGAACTGAGGCACGGAGAAGTGACTTGGCCAAAGTCACACAGCTGACAATTGGCGGAGCCGGGATTTGAACCCATGACCTCTGACTCCAAAGCCCGGGCTCTTTTCCACTGAGGCACGCTGCTTCCCCACATGCCCACACTTCAGCTAGTCTTAAGCAAAAGAAAAACACCCCCCCCCCCCCCAAAACCCCTGTCCTGAACCCCATCCTTCCCCCCACCCCCGGACCAACGCTGCTCACTCCATTCTCTTCCCACCATTCTCCGTTCTTGTCCCAAACCCAAGCGTGGGTCATTGGGGAAGCAGCGTGGCTCAGTGGAAAGAGCCCGGGCTTTGGAGTCCGAGGTCATGGGTTCGAATCCCGGCCCCGCCAATTGTCAGCTGGGTGACTTTGGGCAAGTCACTTCACTTCTCTGGGCCTCAGTTCCCTCATCTGTAAAATGGGGATTAAGATTGTGAGCGCCCCCCGTGGGACAACCTGATCACCTTGTAACCTCCCCAGTGCTTAGAACAGTGCTTTGCACATAGTAAGCGCTTAATAAACGCCATCATTATTATTATTTATACTAGCCGCCTCTTGTTCTTTTCTAGACTGTGAGCCCGTTGTTGGGTAGGGACCGTCTCCATATGTTGCCGATTTGTACTTCCCAAGCGCTTAGTACAGTGCTCTGCACACAGTCAGCGCTCAATAAATACGTTTGAATGGGTAGTTTGAGAAGCAGCGTGGCTCAGTGGAAAGAGCCCGGGCTTTGGAGTCAGAGGTCATGGGTTCAAATCCCGGCTCCGCCAATTGTCAGCTGTGTGACTGTGGGCAAGTCCCTTAACTTCTCTGGGCCTCGGTTCCCTCATCTGTAAAATGGGGATTAAGATTGTGAGCCCCCCCGTGGGACAACCTGATCACCTTGTAACCTCCCCAGTGTTTAGAACAGTGCTTTGCACATAGTAAGCGCTTAATAAATGCCATCATTATTATTGTCTATACCAGCTGCCTTTTGTTCCTTTCTAGACTGTGAGCCCGTTGTTGGGTAGGGACCGTCTCCATATGTTGCCGATTTGTTCTTTCCAGGCGCTTAGTACGGTGCCCTGCACACAGTCAGCGCTCAATAAATACGCTTGAATGGGGGTTGGGGCCGGGGGAGGGGGAAGGGGTGCCACTGTAGCAAACGCCTCCTCTTCCAGCAAGAAGCAGACGTATCCCGGAGTCAGAGGAACGAATGGAGCGCCGGGAAAGGGAGCATGACGCAAGCAGTGAGCACCGGACCCCCGCGCTCTGGGTGGGAGTTGGGGGGTGGGCGGCATGGCCCGGTGGAAAGAGCCCGGGCTTTGGAGTCAGAGGTCTTGGGTTCAAATCTCAGCTCCACCAACCATCAGCTGTGTGACTTTGGACGAGTCACTTCACCTCTCTGCACCTCACTTACCTCAACCGTAAAATGGGGATGAAGACTGGGAGCCCCCAGCGGGACAACCTTTTCATTCATTCATATTTATTGAGCGCTTACTGTGTGCAGAGCACTGTACTAAGCGCTTGAGAAGTTCAAGTACAAGAGAAGCAGCGTGGCTCCGTGGAAAGAGCCCGGGCTTTGGAGTCCGAGGTCATGGGTTCAAATCCCGGCTCCCCCACATGTCTGCTGTGTGACCTTGTGCAAGTCACTTCACTTCTCAGAGCCTCAGTTCCCTCATCTGTAAAATGGGGATGGACACCGTGAGCCCCACGTGGGACCACCTGATTACCTTGTATCCCCCCCTGCGCTTAGAACAGTGCTTTGCACATAGTAAGCGCTTAACAAATGCCATCACCTGTATATATGTACATATTTATTACTCTATTTTACTTGTACATATCTATTCTATTTCTTTTACTTTTGTTAGTATGTTTGGTTTTGTTCTCCGTCTCCCCCTTTTAGACTGTGAGCCCGCTGTTGGGTGGGGACTGCCTCTATATGTTGCCAATTTGTACTTCCCAAGCGCTTAGTACAGTGCTCTGCACATAGTAAGCGCTCAATAAATACGATTGATGATGATGATGATGATGATCATTATTATTATTATTACAAGTTGGCAACATACAGAGACGGTCCTTACCCAACAGCGGGCTCACAGTCTAGAAGGGGGTTGTGTATGTGTGTGTGGGGGGGGGCGGGATAACTGATCACCTTGTAAGCTCTCCAGCGCTTAGAACAGTGCTTTGCACATAGTAAGCGCTTAATAAATGCCGTCATTATTATTATAGGAGGGCTGGGGGGGGGGGGGTCCATCTCTCAGAAGCCCCCAGTTGGAGCCTCCGGCTCCCCTTGACCCCCAGTTCTGCCCTTCTTCCGCAGAAACCGGAGTCGGAGTGGAGCGGCCGGGAAGCGGGACGTTCCCGGGCCCCCGGCTGGCGGGAGGAGCCCGGGCCCCCGGCCCCGCTGCCCGAGGGCACCAAGCTGGCCAGCGACTACGACTGGGGGGGAGCCCAGAGCAGCGACAGGCCTGATCCCTTCGCCGCCTTGTCGCCGCGGCTGGCGGCCGGCACCCAGGTGGGCCGCGGGGCGACGCGGGCGGCTGGGGGGGACGCGGCGGACCCTCCTCCTGAGCTCAGCCAAGGGGTCCGGTGGGACCCGCTAGACTGTGAGCCCACCGTTGGGCAGGGACCGTCTCTATACGTTGCCAACTCGGACTTCCCAAGCGCTTAGCACAGTGCTCTGCACACAGTAAGCGCTCAATAAATACGATTGATTAGCACACAGTAAGTGCTCAGTAAATACGATTGAATGAATGAATGAATGACCGGGGGGAGCCGGGCAGGGCTGCTGGACTCGGCGTGGGGGTGACGGGAGACGCAGAAGAGTGGCTAGAGCCCGGGTCTGGGAGTGAGAAGGTCATGGGTTCTAATCCCGGCTCCGCCCCTTGTCTGCTCTGTGAGCTTGGGCAAGTCACTGTTGCCCAACAGTGCAGTGCTCTGCACACAGTAAGCGCTCAATAATTACGATTGACTGATTAGCACACAGTAAGTGCTCAATAAATACAACTGAATGAATGAATGAATGACCTGGGGGAGCCCGGGGGGAGCCGGGCAGGGCTGCTGGACTCGGCGTGGGGGTGACGGGAGACGCAGAAGAGTGGCTAGAGCCCGGGTCTGGGAGTGAGAAGGTCATGGGTTCTAATCCCGGCTCCGCCCCTTGTCTGCTGTGTGAGCTTGGGCAAGTCACTGTTGCCCAACAGTGCAGTGCTCTGCACACAGTAAGCGCTCAATAAATACGATTGATGATTTTTTTTTTCTTTTTGATCAATCGTATTTATTGAGCGCTTACTGTGTGCAGAGCACTGTACTAAGCGCTTGGGAAGTACAAGCTGGCAACATCTAGAGACGGTCCCTACCCAACAACGGGCTCACAGTCTAGAAGGGGGAGACAGACAACAAAGCAAAGCATATTAACAAAATCAAATAAATAGAATAGATATGTACAAGTAAAATAGAGTAATAAGTAGGTTTGATAAATTTGATGGTATTTGTTAAGTGCTTCCTATGTGCAGAGCACTGTACTAAGCGCTTGGGAAGTCCAAGTTGGCAACATATAGAGACAGTCCCTACCCAACAGTGGGCTGACAGTCTAGAAGGTGGAGACCGAGAACAAAGCAAAGCATATTAACAAAATAAAATAAATAGAATAGATAGGTACAAGTAAAATAGAGTAATAAGTCGGTTTGATAAGTTGATAAATTTGATGGTATTTGTTAAGTGCTTACTATGTGCAGAGCACTGTACTAAGCGCTTGGGAACTACAAGTTGGCAACATCTAGAGATGGTCCCTGCCCAACAGTGGGCTCACAGTCTAGAAGGGGGAGACAGAGAACAAAGCAAAGCATATTAACAAAATCAAATAAATAGAATAGATATGTACAAGTAAAAGAGAGTAATAAATACATTTGATAAATTTGATGGTATTAAGTGCTTACTATGTGCTAAGCACTGTTCTAAGCGCTGGGATAGATACAAGGTTATCGGGTTGTACCACGTGGGGCTCACAGTGTTCACTCCCATTTTACAGATGAGGTAACTGAGGCACAGAGAAGTGAAGTGATTTGCCCAAAGTCACCCAGCTGACAAGTGGCGGAGCCGGGATTAGACCCACGCCCTCTGACTCCCGAGCCCGGGCTCTTTCCACTGAGCCACGCTGCTTCTCTGGCTCTCAGTTCCCTCATCTGGAAAATGGGGATTGAGGCTGTGAGCCCCACGTGGGGAAGGGACTCTGTCCAACCCGATTTGCTGTATCCACCCCAGCGCTCAGTACAGTGCCCTGCACGTAGTAATAATAATGACGGCATTTATTAAGCGCTTACTATATGCAAAGCACTGTTCTAAGCGCTGGGGAGGTTCCAAGGTGATCAGGTTGTCCCATGGGGGGCTCACAGTCTTCACCCCCATTTTACAGATGAGGTAACTGAGGCCCAGAGAAGTGACACAAAGTCACACAGCTGACAATGGGTGGAGCTGGGATTTGAACCCATGAGCTCTGACTCCAAAGCCCGGGCTCTTTCCAATGAGCCACGCTGCTTCTCTTAGTAAACACTTGCCACTGCTATTTATTATTACGATCCTATTATTGTTACTACCACCCATCCTCACCTGCCTCTCCCCCCTTCTCCTGCTCCCATTTCAGCGGGGATTTGAACCCATGACCTCTGACTCCAAAGCCCGGGCTCTTTCCATTGAGCCACACTGCTTCTCTTAGTAAGCACTTGCCAAACACCGCTATTATTACGACCCTATCATTGTTACTACCACCCATCCTCACCTGCCTCTCCCCCCTTCTCCTGCTCCCATTTCAGCAGGGATTTGAACCCATGACCTCTGACTCCAAAGCCCGGGCTCTTTCCATTGAGCCACACTGCTTCTCTTCATAAACACTTGCCAAACACCGCTATTATTACGATCCTATTATTGTTACTACCACCCATCCTCACCTGCCTCTCCCCCCTTCTCCCGTTCCAGCGGAATCCAGACTCCTGGAGCACGGAATCTGCCGGGGACTGGGGGTCCGAGGAGAACTGGGAGGCTTTGGAGTCCGATAACAGTAAGCGGCCCCCCGACTCTTCCCCACCCCGAGGGGGACGGGAGCAAGGTCTCCGTGGATGTGATGCTACTCCGGGAGCGGTGGTGGGGTGGGATCCCCCTCGCTGACCCTCGGCCTCTGCCTCCCCCGGTCCCCAGAGCAGGCGAAAGCAGAACTGGCCCGGAAAAAGCGGGAGGAGCGGAGGAAGGAGATGGAGGCTAAGAGAGCGGAGCGGAAGGCCGCCAAGGGCCCCATGAAGCTGGGAGCCCGTAAGTTGGACTGAGCCCGGCTGCCCCCAATGCCACCGTGAGGGTCCCGGGGGGGCAGCCCCCCAACCGGACTGCCGCCGCCGCCGCCCCCCGAGGGGGCTCCCTCCGTCCCTCCGCGGGCGTATTTATTCTGGACACACCGCGCCCGAGGCCCCGGCCTCTCCCGCGGTCACCGCGTCCCCCCCTCCTTCACTGTACATATTTAGAGCCGGAATAAATTTTATTTCAAGTCTCAGGAGGGGGGTGAGCCGGGGGTCCTTCCCCCCCCACCCCCCCGGCCTCCCTGGGAGGCTCCTCTTTCTCTCTGCTGAGCCCCCTCCCGCGTCCCAGGCTGAAGTCTGGGCAGACAGCTCCTCTCCCCGACCCGGCTTGCCCAATGCCCGACTCCAGAACCCCTCCCCGCTCCTCAGGGAATCCAGGCCCCCCTACAGCGGGGGTGGTTATTAATTATTATTAATATTCCTCTCCCCGAGGGCCCAGTGCCTGACTCCAGAACCCCTCCCTGCTCCTCAGGGAATCCAGGCCCCCCTACAGCGGGGGTGGTTATTAATTATTATTAATATTCCTCTCCCCAAGGGCCCCATGCCGGACTCCAGAACCCCTCCCCACTCCTCAGGGAATCCAGGCTCCCCCACAGTGGGGATGGTTATTAATTATTAATATTCCTCTCCCCGAGGGCCCAGTGCCCGACTCCAGAACCCCTCCCCGCTCCTCAGGGAATCCAGGCCCCCCCCACAGCGGGGGTGGTTATTAATTATTAATATTCCTCTCCCCGAGGGCCCAGTGTCCGACTCCAGAACCCCTCCCCGCTCCTCAGGGAACCCAGGCCCCCCCACAGCGGGGGTGGTTATTAATTATTAATATTCCTCTCCCCGAGGGCCCCATGCCCAACTCCAGAACCCCTCCCCGCTCCTCAGGGAATCCAGGCCCCCCCCCCCCCTACAGCGGGGGTGGTTATTAATTATTAATATTTTAATATCCAGGGCGTATTTACACGGGGCTGGGGTGCGGGCCGAGTGCAAACGGTGCGGACGGGGGGTCGCCGCCGTCTCCCCTCCGGCCGGGGCGGGGGTCAGCGGCGGCGCTGGGGGAGGCAGGTCCCGTGGGGGCGGCTGCGGGCGTAGCCGGCCTTGCAGGTGCAGCGGAAGGAGCCGCTGGTGTTGACGCAGCGCTCGCTCTTGCACAGCAGCCCGCGCTGGTTCAGCTCCCGGCACTCGTCTATGTCTGCGGCGGGGGGCCGGGACAGCTCAGCGGCCGCTCCCGTACCACCCGTCCTCCTCCCATCATCATCATCAATCGTATTTATTGAGCCCTTACTGTGTGCGGAGCACTGTAGTAAGCGCTTGGGAAGTCCAAGTTGGCAACGTATAGGGACAGTCCCTACCCAACAGTGGGCTCACAGTCTAAAAGGGGGGGAGACAGAGAACCAAACCAAACATACTCACAAAATAAAATGGAATAGATATGTACAAGTAAAATAGAGTAACAAATATGTACAAACATGTATACATATATGCAGGTGCTGTGGGGAAGGAGGTACAAACATATATACATATATGCAGGTGCTGTGGGGAAGGAGGTAACAAACATGTACAAACATATGTACATATATGCAGGTGCTGTGGGGAAGGAGGTAACAAATATGTACAAACATATATACATATATGCAGGTGCTGTGGGGAAGGAGGTAACAAATATGTACAAACATATATACATATATGCAGGTGCTGTGGGGAAGGAGGTAACAAATATGTACAAACATATATACATATATGCAGGTGCTGTGGGGAAGGAGGTACAAACATATATACATATATGCAGGTGCTGTGGGGAAGGAGGTAACAAATATGTACAAACATATATACATATATGCAGGTGCTGTGGGGAAGGAGGTAACAAATATGTACAAACATATATACATATATGCAGGTGCTGTGGGGAAGGAGGTAAACATGTACAAACATATGTACATATATGCAGGTGCTGTGGGGAAGGAGGTAACAAATATGTACAAACATATATACATATATGCAGGTGCTGTGGGGAAGGAGGTAACAAATATGTACAAACATATATACATATATGCAGGTGCTGTGGGGAAGGAGGTAACAAATATGTACAAACATATATACATATATGCAGGTGCTGTGGGGAAGGAGGTAACAAATATGTACAAACATATATACATATATGCAGGTGCTGTGGGGAAGGAGGTAACAAATATGTACAAACATATATACATATATGCAGGTGCTGTGGGGAAGGAGGTAACAAATATGTACAAACATATATACATATATGCAGGTGCTGTGGGGAAGGAGGTAACAAATATGTACAAACATATATACATATATGCAGGTGCTGTGGGGAAGGAGGTAAACATGTACAAACATATGTACATATATGCAGGTGCTGTGGGGAAGGAGGTAACAAATATGTACAAACATATATACATATATGCAGGTGCTGTGGGGAAGGAGGTAACAAATATGTACAAACATATATACATATATGCAGGTGCTGTGGGGAAGGAGGTAACAAATATGTACAAACATATATACATATATGCAGGTGCTGTGGGGAAGGAGGTAAGATGACACACAGATACAGACACACAAAGACACCCTTCTGATTCCCATCCCACTGTGAGCCCACTGTTGGGTAGGGACTGTCTCTGTATGTTGCCAATTTGTACCTCCCAAGCGCTTAGTACAGTGTTCTGCACATAGTAAGCGCTCAATAAATACGATTGATGATGATGATCCCGCAGCATCCCTTCCCCATCCCGGTCCGGCGGCACCCCCTTCCCGGGAACTCACCGACGCAGCGGGTGCGGGAGGCGTCCAGCTGGAAGCCGCCGGGGCATTCGCACACGGTCCCCCCGGGCCGGGGCACGCAGCGCCCGTTGAGGCAGCGGCACTCGTCCGAGTCCTCCTCCGAGCTGTCCTCCTCTGGGGTGGGGGCAGAGAGGGGACCCTGCCTCAGTTTCCTCATGGGGCACTGGCGGGGGGGGGGGGGGGGGGGCAGGGGGTCGGTCGCTCACCTCTGCGGGGCTTCCCCAGGAACATGGGACTCACGTCCCAGAAGGAGTTGCTTTCGCTCTGGGAGTTCTGGCACTGAAGTCCTGGACGGGGGTCAGAGTAATAATAATAATAACGGCATTTATTAAGCGCTTACTATGTGCAAAGCACCGTTCTAAGCGCTGGGGAGGTTACAAGGTGACCAGGTTACCCACGGTGGGGGGGCTCATGGTCTTCATCCCCATTTTACAGATGAGGGAACTGAGGCCCAGAGAAGTGAAGTGACCTGCCCAAAGTCACACAGCTGACAATTGGCGGAGCTGGGATTTGAACCCCTGACCTCTGACTCCAAAACCCATGCTCTTTCCACTGAGCCACGCTGCTTCTCCTAATAATAATAATAACGGCATTTATTAAGCGCTTACTATGTGCAAAGCACCGTTCTAAGCGCTTGGGGAGGTTACAAGGTGACCAGGTTACCCATGGGGGGGCTCACGGTCTTCATCCCCATTTTCCAGATGAGGGAACCGAGGCCCAGAGAAGTGAAGTGACCTGCCCGGAGTCACACAGCTGACAACTGGCGGAGCTGGGATTTGAACCCCTGACCTCTGACTCCAAAACCCATGCTCTTTCCACTGAGCCACGCTGCTTCTCCTAATAATAATGGCATTTATTAAGCGCTTACTATGTGCAAAGCACTGTTCCAAGTGCTGGGGAGGCTACAGGTGATGATGATGGCATTTATTAAGCGCTATGTGCAGAGCACCGTTCTAAGCGCTGGGGAGGTTACAAGGTGATCAGGTTGTCCCATTTTACAGATGAGGTAACTGAGGCCCAGAGAAGTTAAGTGCCTTGCCCAAAGTCACACAGCTGAGGGAGGTCAGAGGGGTCTCCCCCACTCCCTGATGCATCCCTGGGACCCCCCAGGTCGGGTACCTGAACCCCGGGGGGGGCAAGGGCGGCAGTGAGCCCCCCAGCCCCGGCCCTGGCGCCGGCAGCAGCAGTCCTCGAAGGGGAGGAGGGGGCCGGGCAGGGGGCCCGCACATAGTCCGTCGTCCCCGCGCTGGCTCCAGCACACTGCCCGCCGCTCCGGGACCCGCTCTGCCGCCGGGGTATTGGGGGGGAAGAGAGAGGACCAGGGGGTGGGCGGTCATTCACTCATCCAATCAATCAATGATAATAATAATAATAATAATAATAATAATAATAATACTGTTGGCATTTGGTAAGCGCTTACTATGTGCAAAGCACTGTTCTAAGCGCTTGGGGGGATGCAAAGTGATCAGGCTGTCCCACGTGGAATAATAATAATAATAATGTTGGCATTTGTTAAGCGCTTACTATGTGCAAAGCACTGTTCTAAGCGCTTGGGGGGATGCAAAGTGATCAGGCTGTCCCACGTGGGGCTCACGGTCTTAATCCCCGTTTTACAGATGAGGGAACGGAGGCTCAGAGAAGTGAAGTGACTCGCCCAAGGTCACACAGCAGACATGTGGCGGAGCCGGGATCCGAACCCATGACCTCTGACTCCCAAGCCCGGGCTCTTTCCACTGAGCCACGCTGCTTCTCTATGGGGCTTCTTCTCTCTTCTCTATCAACCAATCAATCATATTTATTGAGCGCTTACTGTGTGCCGAGCACTGGACTAAGCGCTTGGGAAGTCCAAGTTGGCAACATATAGAGACAGTCCTACTCATTCGTCTTTATTGAGCACTTACGGTGTGCAGCGCACTGTGCTAAGCGCTTGGGAGACTACAGTGTACATTGCTCAGCGCTTAGTACAGTGCTCTAGCCAACAATGAATGAATGAATGCAGAGTACGACACAGCAATAAACATATTCTACTCAGCACTTACCTCCACCCAGTCATTCACTCATTTGTCTTTATTGAGCACTGTACTAAGCACTTGAGAGACTACAGGGTATAGTGCTCAGCGCTTAGTACAGTGCTCTAGCCAACAATGAATGAATGAATGCAGAGTACGACACAGCAATAAACATATTCTACTCAGCACTTACCTCCGCCCAGTCATTCACTCATTTGTCTTTATTGAGCACTGTACTAAGCGCTTGAGAGACTACAGGGTATAGTGCTCAGCGCTTAGTACAGTGCTCTAGCCAACAATGAATGAATGCAGAGTACACTACGGCAATAAACATATTCCACTCAGCACTTACCTCCGCCCAGTCATTCGCTTATTCATCTTTATTGAGCACTGACGGTGTGCAGAGCACTGTGCTAAGCACTTGGGAGACTACAGGGTACATTGCTCAGTGCTTAGTACAGTGCTCTAGCCAACAATGAATGAATGCAGAGTACGCTACAGCAATAAACATATTCCACTCAGCGCGAGACTACAGTGTATAGTGCTCAGCGCTCAGTACAGTGCTCTAGCCAACAATGAATGCATGCAGAGTACGACACAGCAATAAACATATTCCACTCAGCGCTTACGTCCGCCCAGTCATTCGCTCATTCGTCTTTATTGAGCACTGACGGTGTGCAGAGCACTGTACTAAGCACTTGGGAGACTACAGGGCATAGTGCTCAGCGCTTACTACAGTGCTCTAGCCAACAATGAATGAATGCAGAGTACGACAGAGCAATAAACATTCCACTCAGCGCTTACCTCCGCCCAGTCATTCACTCATTCGTCTTAATTGAGCACTGACGGTGTGCAGAGCACTGTACTAAGCGCTTGGGAGACTACAGTGCTCAGCGCTTAGTACAGCACTCTAGCCAACAATGAACGCAGAGTACGACAGCAATAAACATATCCCACTCAGCGCTTAGTACAGTGCTCTAGCCAACAATGAATGAATGCAGAGTACGATACAGCAATAAACAAACATATCTCACTCAGCGCTCAGTACAGTGCTCTAGCCAACAATGAATGAATGCAGAGTACGACACAGCAATAAACATATTCCACTCAGCGCTTAGTACAGTGCTCTAGCCAACAATGAATGAATGCAAAGTACGATACTGCAATAATCAAACATATCCCACTCAGCACTTAGTACAGTGCTCTAGCCAACAATGAATGAATGCAGAGTATGACACAGCCATAAGCATATTCCACTCAGCGCTCAGTACAGTGCTCTAGCCAACAATGAATGAATGCAGAGTATGACACAGCAATAAACACATCCCACTCAGTGCTTAGTACAGTGCTCTAGCCAACAATGAATGAATGCAGAGTACGATACAGCAATAAACATAATAATAATAATAATGATGGCATTTATTAAGTGCTTACTATGTGCAAAGCACTGTTCTAAGCGCTGGGAAGGTTACAAGGTGATCAGGTTGTCCCATGGGGGGCTCACAGTCTTCATCCCCATTTTCCAGATGAGGGAACTGAGGCCCAGAGAAGTGAAGTGACTTGCCCAAAGTCACACAGCTGACAATTGGCAGAGCCGGGATTGGAACCCATGACCTCTGACTCCAAAGCCCAGGCTCTTTTGCACTGAGCCACTCAGCGCTTAGTACAGTGCTCTAGCCAACAATGAATGAATGCAGAGTACGACACAGCAATAAACATATTCCACTCCGCTCAGTACAGTGCTCTAGCCAACAATGAATGAATGCAGAGTACGACACAGCAATACACATATTCCACTCAGCGCTCAGTACAGTGCTCTAGCCAACAATGAAAGAATGCAGAGTACGACACAGCAATAAACATATTCCACTCAGCGCTTACTACAGTGCTCTAGCCAACAATGAATGAATGCAGAGTACGATATAGCAATAAACAAACACATTCCACTCAGCGCTTAGTACAGTGCTGTAGCCAACAATGAATGAACGCAGAGTACGACACAGCAGCAGACATATTCCACTCAGCGCTCAGTACAGTGCTCTAGCCAACAATGAATGAACGCAGAGTACGACACAGCTAATAAACATATTCCACTCAGCGCTTAGTACAGCGCTCTAGCCAACAATGAATGAACGCAGAGTACGACACAGCAATAAGCACATTCCACTCAGCGCTTAGTACAGTGCTCTAGCCAACAATGAATGAATGCGGAGTACGACACAGCAATAAGCACATTCCACTCAGCGCTTACTACAGTGCTCTAGCCAACAATGAACGCAGAGTACGACACAGCAATAAACATACTCCACTCAGCGCTTAGTACAGTGCTCTAGCCAACAATGAATGAATGCAGAGTATGACACAGCAATAAGCACATTCCACTCAGCGCTTAGTACAGTGCTCTAGAAACAATGAATGAATGCAAAGTACGATACGGCAATAGACATACTCCACTCAGCGCTTAGTACAGTGCTCTAGCCAACAATGAATGAATGCAGAGTACGACACAGCAATAAGCATATTCCACTCAGCGCTTAGTACAGTGCTCTAGCCAACAATGAATGAATGCAGAGTACGACACGGCAATAGACATATTCCACTCAGCGCTCAGTACAGTGCTCTAGCCAACAATGAATGAATGCAGAGTACGACACGGCAATAAGCATATTCCACTCAGCGCTCAGTACAGTGCTCTAGCCAACAATGAATGAACGCAGAGTACGACACAGCAATAAGCATATTCCACTCAGCGCTTACTACAGTGCTCTAGCCAACAATGAATGAATGCAGAGTGCGACACAGCAATAGACATATTCCACTCAGCGCTTAGTACAGTGCTGTAGCCAACAATGAATGAATGCAGAGTACAACACAGCAATAAACATATTCCACTCAGCGCTTAGTACAGTGCTCTAGCCAACAATGAATGAATGCAGAGTACGATACAGCAATAAACATAATAATAATAATGATGGCATTTAGTAAGCGCTTACTATGTGCAAAGCACTGTTCTAAGCGCTGGGGAGGTTACAAGGTGATCAGGTTGTCCCACGTGGGGCTCACAGTCTTCATCCCCATTTACAGATGAGGGAACTGAGGCCCAGAGCAGTGAAGTGACTTGCCCAAAGTCACACGGCTGATAGTTGGCGGAGCCGGGATTTGAACCCATGACCTCTGACGCCAAAGCCCAGGCTCTTTTCCACTGAGCGCTTAGTACAGTGCTCTAGCCAACAATGAATGAATGCGGAGTACGACACAGCAATAAGCACATTCCACTGAGCGCTTAGTACAGCGCTCTAGCCAACAATGAATGAATGCCGAGTACGATACGGCAATAAACAAACATATTAGTTTGTCGAGAAGCAGCGTGGCTCAGTGGAAAGAGCCCGGGCTTTGGAGTCAGAGGTCGTGGGTTCGAATCCCGGCTCCCCCACGTGTCTTCTGTGTGACCTTGGGCAAGTCACTTCACTTCTCGGAGCCTCAGTTCCCTCATCTGTAAAATGGGGATGATGACTGTGAGCCCCACGCGGGCCAACCTGATCACCTTGTATCCCCCCAGCGCTTAGAACAGTGCTTTGCACACAGTAAGCGCTTAACAAATACCATTATTATTATTATTATTATTAATAAACAAACATATTCCACTGTACTTTCCCAAGCGCTCTGCACACAACAGGCCCTCAATAAAGACAACTTCCCAAGCACTTAGTACAGTGCTCTGCCCATAGTAAGTGCTCAATAAATACGATTGATTGATTGAATGGGTGAATGAATGGATGCCCACAAGGAGTTTACAGTCTCTCACACGCACCCCCATCCACCTTCCATCATCAATCGCATTTATTGAGCGCTTACTATGTGCAGAGCGCTGTACTAAGCCCCCAAATGCCCCTGTTCCACCTTAATAATAATAATAACGGCCTTTACTAAGCGCTTACTATGTGCCAAGCGCTCTTCTAAGCGCTGGGGAGATCAGGCTGTCCCACGGGGGGGGCTCACAGTCTTCATCCCCATTTTCCAGATGAGGGGACTGAGGCCCAGAGAAGCCACTCGCCCAGCTGGCAACTGGAGGAGCCGGGATTCGAACCCGTGACCGACTCCCAAGCCTGGGCGCTTACCACAGAGCCGCGCTGGTTCTCACCCCCGTCCCACCCCTCGTTGGGGCCCGGCCCTCACCGGCGGGGCCGTCCGGGAGCTGGCAGTCTTGGCCGTCCGGCCCGGGCGCCCAGGGCAGGCGGCAATCACAGCGGAAGGAGCCGGGGAGGTTAATACAGCGGCCCGGGCGGCAGGCGTTTGGGTCCTGGCACTCATCCACATCTGTAGATAATAACAACGGCATGGGTTAAGCGCTTACTAGGTGCAAAGCGCCGTTCTAAGCGCTGGGGAGGATACGAGCGCTTAGTACAGTGCTCTGCACACAGTAAGCGCTCAATAAATACGACTGATGATACTGGCACTCATCCACATCCGCGGATAATAACGATGGCATGTGTTAAGCGCTTACTAGGTGCAAAGCGCCGTTCTAAGTGCTGGGGAGGATACGAGCGCTTAGTACAGTGCTCTGCACACAGTAAGCGCTCAATAAATACGACTGATGAGACTGGCACTCATCCACATCTGCGGATAATAATGATGGCATGTGTTAAGCGCTTACTAGGTGCAAAGCGCCGCTCTAAGCGCTGGGGAGGACACGAGCGCTTAGTACAGTGCCCTGCACACAGTAAGCGCTCAATAAGTACGATTGATGATACTGGCATTCATCCACATCTGCGGATAATAATGATGGCATGTGTTAAGCGCTTACTAGGTGCAAAGCGCCGTTCTAAGCGCTGGGGAGGATACAAGCGCTTAGTACAGTGCTCTGCACACAGTAAGCGCTCAATAAATACGATCGATGATACTGGCACTCATCCACAACCACAGATAATAATGATGGCATGGGTTAAGCGCTTACTAGGTGCAAAGCGCCGTTCTAAGCGCCGGGGAGGATACGAGCGCTTAGTACGGTGCTCTGCACACAGTAAGCGCTCAGTAAATACGATTGATGATGCTGGCACTCATCCACATCTGCAGATAATGATGATGGCATTTGTTAAGCGCTTACTAGGTGCAAAGCACCGTTCTAAGCGCTGGGGAGGATACGAGCGCTTAGTACGGTGCTCTGCACACAGTAAGCGCTCAATAAATACAATTGATGAGACTGGCACTCATCTACATCTGCGGATAATAATGATGGCATGTGTTAAGCGCTTACTAGGTGCAAAGCGCCGTTCTAAGCGCTGGGGAGGATACGAGCGCTTAGTACAGTGCTCTGCACACAGTAAGCGCTCAATAAGTACGATTGATGATACTGGCACTCATCCACATCTGCGGATAATAATGATGGCATGTGTTAAGCGCTTACTAGGTGCAAAGCACCGTTCTAAGCGCTGGGGAGGATACAAGGTGATCAGGTTGTCCCACTTGGGGCTCCCAGTCTTCATCCCCATTTTCCAGATGAGGTCACTGAGGGCCAGAGAAGTGAAGTGACTCGCCCAAAGTCACCCAGCTGACAATTGGCAGAGCTGGGATTTGAACCCAGGACCTCTGACTCCAAAGCCCGGGCTCTTTCCATCCCACTTGGGGCTCCCAGTCTTCATCCCCATTTTCCAGATGAGGTCACTGAGGGCCAGAGAAGTGAAGTGACTCGCCCAAAGTCACCCAGCTGACAATGGGCAGAGCTGGGATTTGAACCCAGGACCTCTGACTCCAAAGCCCGGGCTCTTTCCACTGAGCCACGCTGCTTCTCTCGGATTTGGGGTGGAGACGGGGGACATTCATTCATTCAGTCGCATTTATTGAGCAGCGAGAAGCAGCGTGGCTCAGTGGAAAGAGCCCGGGCTTTGGAGTCAGAGGTCATGGGTTCAAATTCCGGCTCCGCCACATGTCTGCTGTGTGACCTTGGGCAAGCCACTTCACTTCTCTGGGCCTCAGTTCCCTCATCTGTCAAATGGGGATGAAGACTGTGAGCCCCACGAGGGCCAACCTGATCACCTTGTATCCCTCCAGCGCTTCGAACAGTGCTTTGCACATAGTAAGCGCTTAACAAATGCCATCATTATTATTATTGCACATAGCAAGCACTCAATAAATACGATTGATGATGATGATGATGATTATTATTATGTCTGCTGTGTGACCTTGGGCAAGCCACTTCACTTCTCTGGGCCTCAGTTCCCTCATCTGTCAAATGGGGATGAAGACTGTGAGGCCCACGAGGGCCAACCTAATCACCTTGTATCCCCCCAGCGCTTCGAACAGTGCTTTGCACATAGTAAGCGCTTAACAAATGCCATCATTATTATTATTGCACATAGTAAGTGCTCAATAAATACGATTGATGATGATGATGATTATTATTACTATGTCTGCTGTGTGACCTTGGGCAAGCCACTTCACTTCTCTGGGCCTCAGTTCCCTCGTCTGTCAAATGGGGATGAAGACTGTGAGCCCCCCCGGGGGCCAACCTGATCACCTTGTATCCCTCCAGCGCTTCGAACAGTGCTTTGCACATAGGAAGCGCTTAACAAATGCCATCGTTATTATTATTATCATTATGTCTGCTGTGTGATCTTGGGCAAGCCACTTCACTTCTCTGGGCCTCAGTTCCCTCATCTGTAAAATGGGGATGAAGACTGTGAGCCCCCGGGGGGCCAACCTGATCACCTTGTATCCCTCCAGCACTTCGAACAGTGCTTTGCACATAGTAAGTGCTTAACAAATGCCATCATTATTATTATTATTCTTATGTCTGCTGTGTGACCTTGGGCAAGCCACTTCACTTCTCTGGGCCTCAGTTCCCTCATCTGTAAAATGGGGATGAAGACTGTGAGCCCCACGAGGGCCAACCTGATCACCTTGTATCCCCTCCAGCGCTTCGAACAGTGCTTTGCACATAGGAAGCACTTAACAAATGCCATCATCATCATTATTATTATGTCTGCTGTGTGACCTTGGGCAAGCCACTTCACTTCTCTGGGCCTCAGTTCCCTCATCTGTAAAATGGGGATTAAGACTGTGAGCCCCCTGGGGGACAACCTGATCACCTTGTAACCTCCCCAGCGCTTAGAACAGTGCTTTGCACATAGTAAGTGCTTAACAAATGCCATCATTATTATCATTATTATTATTATTATGTCTGCTGTGTGACCTTGGGCAAGCCACTTCACTTCTCTGGGCCTCAGTTCCCTCATCTGTCAAATGGGGATGAAGACTGTGAGCCCCACGAGGGCCAACCGGATCACCTTGTATCCCCTCCAGCGCTTCGAACAGTGCTTTGCGCATAGTAAGCGCTTAACAAATATTATTATTATTATTATCGAGCGCTTCCTGTGTGCAGCGCACTGTAGTAAGCGCCTCCAGCGCTTCGAACAGTGCTTTGCACATAGTAAGCGCTTAACAAATATTATTATTATTGAGCGCTTCCTGTGTGCAGAGCACTGTAGTAAGCGCCTCCAGCGCTTCGAACAGTGCTTTGCACACAGTAAGCGCTTAACAAATATTATTATTGAGCGCTTCCTGTGTGCAGAGCACTGTAGTAAGCGCCTCCAACGCTTTGAACAGTGCTTTGCCCATAGTAAGCGCTTAACAAATGTCATTATTGTTATTATCGAGCGCTTGCTGTGCGCAGTGCACTGTAGTAAGCGCCTCCAGCGCTTCGAGCAGTCCTTTGCACATAGTAAGCGCTTAACAAATATTATTATTATTGAGCGCTTGCTGTGTGCAGAGCACTGTAGTAAGCGCCTCCAGCGCTTCGAACAGTGCTTTGCCCATAGTAAGCGCTTAACAAATGTTATTATTATCGAGCGCTTGCTGTGTGCAGCGCACTGTAGTAAGCGCCTCCAGCGCTTCAAACAGTGCTTTGCCCATAGTAAGCGCTTAACAAATATCATTATTATTATTATCGAGCGCTTGCTGCGTGCAGAGCACTGTAGTAAGGGCCTCCAGCGCTTCGAACAGTGCTTTGCCCATAGTAAGCGCTTAACAAATGTCATTATTGTTATTATCGAGCGCTTCCTGCGTGCAGAGCACTGTAGTAAGCGCCTCCAGCGCTTCGAACAGTGCTTTGCACACAGTAAGCGCTTAACAAATATTATTATTATTGAGTGCTTCCTGTGTGCAGAGCACTGTAGTAAGCGCCTCCAGCGCTTCAAACAGTGCTTTGCCCATAGTAAGCGCTTAACAAATATTATTATTACTGAGCGCTTCCTGTGTGCAGAGCACTGTAGTAAGCGCCTCCAGGGCTTCAAACAGCGCTTTGCACACAGTAAGCGCTTAACAAATATTATTATTATCGAGCGCTTGCTGCGTGCAGAGCACTGTAGTAAGTGCCTCCAGCGCTTCGAACAGTGCTTTGCCCATAGTAAGCGCTTAACAAATGTCATTATTGTTATTATCGAGCGCTTCCTGCGTGCAGAGCACTGTAGTAAGCGCCTCCAGCGCTTCGAACAGTGCTTTGCACACAGTAAGCGCTTAACAAATATTATTATTATTGAGTGCTTCCTGTGTGCAGAGCACTGTAGTAAGCGCCTCCAGCGCTTCAAACAGTGCTTTGCCCATAGTAAGCGCTTAACAAATATTATTATTACTGAGCACTTCCTGTGTGCAGAGCACTGTAGTAAGCGCCTCCAGGGCTTCAAACAGCGCTTTGCACACAGTAAGCGCTTAACAAATATTATTATTATCGAGCGCTTCCTGCGTGCAGAGCACTGTAGTAAGCGCCTCCAGCCCTTCGAACAGTGCTTTGCACATAGTAAGCGCTTAACAAATATTATTATTATCGAGCGCTTCCTGCGTGCAGAGCACTGTAGTAAGCGCCTCCAGCCCTTCGAACAGTGCTTTGCACATAGTAAGCGCTTAACAAATATTATTATTATCGAGCGCTTCCTGCGTGCAGAGCACTGTAGTAAGCACCTCCAGCGCTTCGAACAGTGCTTTGCACATAGTAAGCGCTTAACAAATATTATTATTATCGAGCGCTTCCTGTGTGCAGAGCACTGTAGTAAGCGCCTCCAGCGCTTCCAACAGTGCTTTGCACATAGTAAGCGCTTAACAAATGTTATTATTATTATTATCGAGTGCTTGCTGTGTGCAGAGCACTGTAGTAAGCGCCTCCAGCGCTTCAAACAGTGCTTTGCACATAGTAAGCGCTTAACAAATATTATTATTATTGAGCGCTTCCTGTGTGCAGAGCACTGTAGTAAGCGCCTCCAGCCCTTCGAACAGTGCTTTGCCCATAGTAAGCGCTTAACAAATATCATTATTATTATCGAGCGCTTGCTGCGTGCAGAGCACTGTAGTAAGCGCCTCCAGCGCTTCGAACAGTGCTTTGCCCATAGTAAGCGCTTAACAAATGTCATTATTGTTATTATCGAGCGCTTCCTGTGCGCAGTGCACTGTAGTAAGCGCCTCCAGCGCTTCGAGCAGTCCTTTGCACATAGTAAGCGCTTAACAAATATTATTATTATTGAGCGCTTGCTGTGTGCAGAGCACTGTAGTAAGCGCCCCCAGCGCTTCGAACAGTGCTTTGCACATAGTAAGCGCTTAACAAATATTATTGTTATTGAGCGCTTGCTGTGTGCAGAGCACTGTCGTAAGCGCCTCCAGCGCTTCGAACAGTGCTTTGCCCATAGTAAGCGCTTAACACCAATATTATTATTATCGAGCGCTTCCTGTGTGCAGAGCACTGTAGTAAGCGCCTCCAGCGCTTCGAACAGTGCTTTGCCCATAGTAAGCGCTTAACAAATATTATTATTATCGAGTGCTTCCTGTGTGCAGAGCACGGTAGTAAGCGCCCCCAGCGCTTCGAACAGTGCTTTGCCCATAGGAAGCGCTTAACAAATATTATTATTATTATTATCAATCAATCAATCAATCGTATTTATTGAGCGCTTACTACGTGCGGAGCACTGGGCTAAGCGCTTGGGAATTACAAACTGGCATCACATAGAGACGGTCCCTACCCACCAGCGGGCTCACAGTCTAAAAGGGGGAGATGGAGAACAGAGCCAAACATACCAACAAAATAAGATAAGTAGGATGGAAATGTGCAAGTAAAATAAATGTACAAGTAAAATAACTAAATAAATAAATAAATAAATAGAGTGATAAATATGTACAACCATATATACATATATATATGTATATATATATACATATATACATATCATCATCATCAATCGCATTTATTGAGCGCTTACTATGTGCAGAGCACTGTACTAAGCGCTTGGGAAGTACAAATTGGCAACATCTAGAGACAGTCCCTACCCAACAGTGGGCTCACAGTCTAAAAGGGGGAGACAGAGAACAAAACCAAACATACTAACAAAATAAATAGAATAGATATGTACAAATAAATTAAATAAATAGAGTAAAAAAATATGTACAAACATACATCCATATATACAGGTGCTGTGGGGAAGGGAGGGAGGTAAGATGGGGGGATGGAGAGGGGGACGAGGGGGAGAGGAAGGAAGGGGCTCAGTGTGGGAAGGCCTCCTGGAGGAGGTGAGCTCTCAGCAGGGCCTTGAAGGGAGGAAGAGAGCGTGCTTGGCGGATGTATATCGAGCGCTTGCTGCGTGCAGAGCACTGTAGTAAGCGCCTCCAGCGCTTCGACCAGTGCTTTGCCCATAGTAAGCGCTTAACAAATGTCATTATTGTTATTATCGAGCGCTTCCCGCGTGCAGAGTCTTTTAGACCGTGAGCCCACTGTTGGGTAGGGACTGTCTCTATGTGTTGCCAACTTGGACTTCCCAAGCGCTTAGTCCAGTGCTCTGCACACAGTAAGCGCTCACTAAATACGATCGATCGATCGATTGATTGATTGGTAAGCGCTTGGGCCGGCCAAGTGGGCAACCCAACGGTGGGCCTGCGGCCCTCCCTCTGTGCCCTCCGTCCGCCCCGTCCGGTCCCCTCACCCATCTCGGCCGGGCTGAGGCAGCGGCGCTGGGCCGGACTGTACTGAGCGGGGGGTGTGCAGGCGCAGCGGAAGCCCCCCCGGGTGTTCTCGCACACCCCGTTCCGGCAGTTGGCCTCGTCCAGGCACTCGTCCACGTCTGGTGGGAGGGAAGCGGGGGGTCAGAGCGGCCCCCCGACAGCCCCCCGAGAGCCCCCCGACAGCCCCCCACTCACCGAGGCACTCCAGCAGGTCGCCGTCGTAGTAGAAGCCCTGCTTGCAGTAGCACTCGTAACCCGGCTGGGTGTTGACGCACTTGCCCTCCTTACAGATCTCCTCGCCGAAAAGCACGCACTCGTCGATGTCTGCGGTATTTATATTTATTATAATATTACATAAAATTACATATTTATTACTCTATTCTATCCTATTTATTTTATTTTGTTGGTACGTTTGGTTCTGTTCTCTGCCTCCCCCTTCTAGACTGTGAGCCCACTGTTGGGTAGGGCCTGTCTCTATGTGTTGCCAATTTGGACTTCCCAAGCGCTTGGTCCAGTGCTCTGCACATAGTAAGCGCTCAATCAATACGATTGATTGATTGATTGATTGATCCTATTTATTTTATTTTGTTGGTACGTTTGGTTCTGTTCTCTGCCTCCCCCTTTTAGACTGTGAGCCCACTGGTGGGCTCTCTGTGTTGCCAATTTGGACTTCCCAAGCGCTTGGTCCAGTGCTCTGCACATAGTAAGCGCTCAATCAATACGATTGATTGATTGATTGATTGATCCTATTTATTTTATTTTGTTGGTATGTTGGTAGACTGTGACTGGTGGGTAGGGACTGTCTCTCTGTGTTGCCAGTTTGGACTTCCCAAGCACTTGGTCCAGTGCTCTGCACATAGTAAGCGCTCAATCAATACGATTGATTGATTGATTGATTGATCCTATTTATTTTATTTTGTTGGTACGTTTGGTTCTGTTCTCTGCCTCCCCCTTTTAGACTGTGAGCCCACTGGTGGGCTCTCTGTGTTGCCAATTTGGACTTCCCAGGCGCTTGGTCCAGTGCTCTGCACATAGTAAGCGCTCAATAAATACGATTGATTGATTGATTGATTGATCCTATTTATTTTATTTTGTTGGTACGTTTGGTTCTGTTCTCTGTCTCCCCCTTTTAGACTGTGAGCCCACTGGTGCGCTCTCTGTGTTGCCAATTTGGACTTCCCAAGCGCTTGGTCCAGTGCTCTGCACATAGTAAGCGCTCAATCAATACGATTGATTGATTGATTGATTGATCCTATTTATTTTATTTTGTTGGTACGTTTGGTTCTGTTCTCTGCCTCCCCCTTTTAGACTGTGAGCCCACTGGTGCGCTCTCTGTGTTGCCAATTTGGACTTCCCAGGCGCTTGGTCCAGTGCTCTGCACATAGTAAGCGCTCAATAAATACGATTGATTGATTGATTGATTGATCCTATTTATTTTATTTTGTTGGTACGTTTGGTTCTGTTCTCTGTCTCCCCCCTTTTAGACTGTGAGCCCACTGGTGCGCTCTCTGTGTTGCCAATTTGGACTTCCCAAGCGCTTGGTCCAGTGCTCTGCACATAGTAAGCGCTCAATCAATACGATTGATTGATTGATTGATTGATCCTATTTATTTTATTTTGTTGGTACGTTTGGTTCTGTTCTCTGCCTCCCCCTTTTAGACTGTGAGCCCACTGGTGCGCTCTCTGTGTTGCCAATTTGGACTTCCCAAGCGCTTGGTCCAGTGCTCTGCACATAGTAAGCGCTCAATCAATACGATTGATTGATTGATTGATTGATCCTATTTATTTTATTTTGTTGGTATGTTGGTAGACTGTGACTGGTGGGTAGGGACTGTCTCTCTGTGTTGCCAGTTTGGACTTCCCAAGCACTTGGTCCAGTGCTCTGCACATAGTAAGCGCTCAATAAATACGATTGATTGATTGATTGATTGATCCTATTTATTTTATTTTGTTGGTACGTTTGGTTCTGTTCTCTGCCTCCCCCTTTTAGACTGTGAGCCCACTGGTGGGCTCTCTGTGTTGCCAATTTGGACTTCCCAAGCGCTTGGTCCAGTGCTCTGCACATAGTAAGCGCTCAATCAATATGATTGATTGATTGATTGATTGATCCTATTTATTTTATTTTGTTGGTATGTTGGTAGACTGTGACTGGTGGGTAGGGACTGTCTCTCTGTGTTGCCAGTTTGGACTTCCCAAGCACTTGGTCCAGTGCTCTGCACATAGTAAGCGCTCAATCAATACGATTGATTGATTGATTGATTGATCCTATTTATTTTATTTTGTTGGTACGTTTGGTTCTGTTCTCTGCCTCCCCCTTTTAGACTGTGAGCCCACTGGTGGGCTCTCTGTGTTGCCAATTTGGACTTCCCAGGCGCTTGGTCCAGTGCTCTGCACATAGTAAGCGCTCAATAAATACGATTGATTGATTGATTGATTGATCCTATTTATTTTATTTTGTTGGTACGTTTGGTTCTGTTCTCTGTCTCCCCCTTTTAGACTGTGAGCCCACTGGTGCGCTCTCTGTGTTGCCAATTTGGACTTCCCAAGCGCTTGGTCCAGTGCTCTGCACATAGTAAGCGCTCAATCAATACGATTGATTGATTGATTGATTGATCCTATTTATTTTATTTTGTTGGTACGTTTGGTTCTGTTCTCTGCCTCCCCCTTTTAGACTGTGAGCCCACTGTTGGGCTCTCTGTGTTGCCAATTTGGACTTCCCAAGCGCTTGGTCCAGTGCTCTGCACATAGTAAGCGCTCAATAAATACGATTGATTGATTGATTGATTGATCCTATTTATTTTATTTTGTTGGTATGTTTGGTTCTGTTCTCTGCCTCCCCCTTTTAGACTGTGAGCCCACTGGTGGGTAGGGACTGTCTCTATGTGTTGCCAGTTTGTACTTCCCAAGCGCTTAGTCCAGTGCTCTGCACATAGTAAGCGCTCAATAAATACGATTGATTGATTGATGGATTGATTGCGGTGAAAATGGAGATAAAGACTGTGAACCCCACGTGGGACGACCTCATCACCTTGCATCCCCCCCCTCAGCGCTTAGAACAGTGCTTTGAACATAGTAAGCGCTTAACAAATGCCAACGTTATTATTATTAGTCAAGGCCCGGGGGCGGCCCTCCCGGGCCCAGGCCCTCGCGGTTGGGCAAGGCCCGGGAGACCGTGGGCCGGCTAGGGATAATAATAATAATAATAATAATGATGACATTTATTAAGCACTTACTATGTGCCAAGCACTGTTCGAAGCGTTGGGGAGGATACAAGGTGATCGGGATAATAATAATAATAATGGCATTTATTAAGCGCCTACTATGTGCAAAGCACTGGGGAGGATACAAGGTGATCAGGATAAGAATAATAATAATTGCATTTATTAAGCGCCTACTATGTGCAAAGCACTGGGGAGGATACAAGGTGATGAGGATAAGAATAATAATAATAATGGCATTTATTAAGCGCTTACTATGTGCCAAGCACCGTTCGAAGCGCTGGGGAGGATACAAGGGGATCGGGATAAGAATAATAATAATGGCATTTATTAAGCGCTTACTATGTGCCAAGCACCGTTCCAAGCGCTGGGGAGGATACAAGGGGATCGGGATAAGAATAAGAATAATGGCATTTATTAAGCGCCTACTATGTGCAAAGCACTGGGGAGGATACAAGGTGATCAGGATAAGAATAATAATAATGGCATTTATTAAGCGCCTACTATGTGCAAAGCACTGGGGAGGATACAAGGTGATCAGGATAAGAATAATAATAATAATGGCATTTATTAAGCGCTTACTATGTGCCAAGCATCGTTCGAAGCGCTGGGGAGGATACAAGGGGATCAGGATAAGAATAATAATAATGGCATTTATTAAGCGCTTACTATGTGCCAAGCACCGTTCTAAGCACTGGGGAGGATACAAGGGGATTGGGATAAGAATGATAATAATAATGACATTTATTAAGTGCTTACTATGTGCCAAGCACCGTTCGAAGCACTGGGGAGGACACAAGGTGATCGGGATAAGAATAATAATAATAATGGCATTTATTAAGCACTTACTATGTGCCAAGCACCGTTCGAAGCGCTGGGGAGGATACAAGGGGATCGGGATAAGAATAAGAATAATGGCATTTGTTAAGCGCTTACTATGTGCCAAGCACTAATAATAATAATAATGGCATTTATTAAGCACTTACTATGTGCCAAGCACCATTCGAAGCGCTGGGGAGGATATAAGGTGATCAAGATAATAATAATAATAATAATGGCATTTATTAAGCACTTACTATGTGCCAAGCACCGTTCGAAGAGCTGGGGAGGATACAAGGTGATCGGGATAAGAATAATGATAATAATGGCATTTATTAAGCGCTTACTATGTGCAAAGCACTGTTCTAAGCGCTGGGGAGGTTACAATAATAATAATATTAATAATAATAAAAAAATGCTATTAAGTCACACAGCTGATAAGTGGTGGAGCGGAGATGCCAGCTCCGCCACTTGTCAGCTGTGTGACCTCGGGCAAGCCACTTCACTGGGCCTCAGTTCCCTCATCTGTCAAATGGGGATGAAGACTGTGAGCCCCCTGTGGGACAACCTGATCACCTTGTATCCCCCCAGTACTTAGAACAGTGCTTTGCACATAGTAAGCGCTTAGTAAAATGCCATTATTATTATTATTATTATTATTAAGTCACACGGCTGATAAGTGGTGGAGCGGAGATCCTGGCTCTGCCACTTGTCAGCTGTGTGACCTCGGGCAAGCCACTTTTAATTTCTCTGGGCCTCAGTTCCCTCATCTGGAAAATGGGGATGAAGACTGGGAGCCCCCCGTGGGACAACCTGATCACCTTGTATCCCCCCAGCGCTTAGAACAGTGCTTTGCACATAGTAAGCGCTTAATAAAATGTTATTATTATTAAGTCACACAGCTGATAAGTGGTGGAGCGGAGATCCCGGCTCCGCCACTTGTCAGCTGTGTGACCTCGGGCAAGCCACTTTTAATTTCTCTGGGCCTCAGTTCCCTCATCTGGAAAATGGGGATGAAGACTGGGAGCCCCATGTGGGACAACCTGATCACCCTGTAACCTCCCCAGCGCTTAGAACAGTGCTTTGCACATAGTAAGCGCTTAATCAAATGCCATTATTATTATAAGTCACACGGCTGATAAGTGGTAGAGCGGAGATCCCAGCTCCGCCACTTGTCAGCTGTGTGACCTCGGGCAAGTCACTTAACTTCTCTGGGCCTCAGTTCCCTCATCTGTCAAATGGGGATTAAGACTGTGAGCCCCCCGTGGGACAACCTGATTACCTTGTATCCCTCCAGTGCTTAGAACAGTGCTTTGCACATAGTAAGCGCTTAATAAAATGCTATTATTATTAAGTCACACAGCTGATAAGTGGTGGAGCGGAGATCCCGGCTCCGCCACTTGTCAGCTGTGTGACCTCGGGCAAGCCACTTTTAATTTCTCTGGGCCTCAGTTCCCTCATCTGGAAAATGGGGATGAAGACTGGGAGCCCCATGTGGGACAACCTGATCGCCCTGTAACCTCCCCAGCGCTTAGAACAGTGCTTTGCACATAGTAAGCGCTTAATCAAATGCCATTATTATTATAAGTCACACGGCTGATAAGTGGTAGAGCGGAGATCCCAGCTCCGCCACTTGTCAGCTGTGTGACCTCGGGCAAGTCACTTAACTTCTCTGGGCCTCAGTTCCCTCATCTGTCAAATGGGGATTAAGACTGTGAGCCCCCCGTGGGACAACCTGATTACCTTGTATCCCTCCAGCGCTTAGAACAGTGCTTTGCACATAGTAAGCGCTTAATAAAATGCTATTATTATTAAGTCACACAGCTGATAAGTGGTGGAGCGGAGATCCCGGCTCCGCCACTTGTCAGCTGTGTGACCTCGGGCAAGCCACTTTTAACTTCTCTGGGCCTCAGTTCCCTCATCTGGGAAATGGGGATGAAGACTGGGAGCCCCATGTGGGGCAACCTGATCACCTTGTAACCTCCCCAGCGCTTAGAACAGTGCTTTACACATAGTAAGCGCTTAATAAAATGCCATTATTATTATTATTAAGTCACATGGCTGATAAGTGGTGGAGCGGAGATCCCGGCTCCGCCACTTGTCAGCTGTGTGACCTCGGGCAAGTCCCTTAACTTCTCTGGGCCTCAGTTCCCTCATCTGTCAAATGGGGATTAAGACTGTGAGCCCCCCATGGGACAACCTGATCACCTTGTAACCTCCCCACCGCTTAGAACAGTGCTTTGCACATAGTAAGCGCCTAATAAAATGCCATTATTATTATTATTATTGTTCTCTGGGTCTCAGTTCCCTCATCTGTAAAATGGGGATGAAGACTGTGAGCCCCCCGTGGGACAACCTGATTACCTTGTAACCTCTCCAGCGCTTAGAACAGTGCTTTGCACATAGTAAGTGCTTAATAAAGTGCCATTATTATTATTATTGTAAGTCACACAGCTGATAAGTGGTGGAGCGGAGATGCCAGCTCCGCCACTTGTCAGCTGTGTGACCTCGGGCAAGCCACGTCACTTCTCTGGGCCTCAGTTCCCTCATCTGTCAAATGGGGATGAAGACTGTGAGCCCCACGGGGGACAACCTGATCACCTTGTAACCTCCCCAGTGCTTAGAACAGTGCTTTGCACATAGTAAGCGCCAATAAAATGCCATTATTATTATTATTATTATTGTTCTCTGGGTCTCAGTTCCCTCATCTGTCAAATGGAGATTAAGACTGTGAGCCCCCCATGGGACGACCTGATTACCTTGTAACCTCCCCAGCACTTAGAACAGTGCTTTGCACATAGTAAGCGCTTAACAAAATGCCATTATTATTATTATTCAGTCACACAGCTGATAAGTGGTGGAGCGGAGATGCCAGCTCCGCCACTTGTCAGCTGTGTGACCTCGGGCGAGCCACTTCACTTCTCTGGGCCTCAGTTCCCTCATCTGTCAAATGGGGATTAAGACTGTGAGCCCACCTTGGGACAACCTGATTACCTTGTATCCCCTCAGAGCTTAGAACAGCGCTTTGCACATCGTAAGCGCTTAATAAAATGCCATTATTATTATTATTATTATTATTAAGTCACACGGCTGATAAGTGGTGGAGCGGAGATCCCGGCTCCGCCACTTGTCAGCTGTGTGACCTCGGCCGAGCCGCTTCACTTCTCTGGGCCTCAGTTCCCTCATCTGTCAAATGGGGATGAAGACTGTGAGCCCCCCATGGGACAACCTGATCACCCTGTAACCTCTCCAGCGCTTAGAACAGTGCTTTGCACATAGTAAGCGCTTAACAAATACCATTATTCCCCTCATCTGTCAAATGGGGATTAAGACCGTGAGCCCCTGTGGGATGACCTGATTACCTTGTAACCTCCCCAGCGCTTAGAACAGTGCTTTGCACATAGTAAGCGCTTAACAAATACCATTATTTCCCTCATCTGTCAAATGGGGATGAAGACTGTGAGCCCCCCGTGGGACGACCTGATCACCTTGCAACCTCCCCAGCGCTTAGAACAGTGCTTTGCACGTAGTAAGCGCTTAACAAATACCATTATTATTATTTATTATTGTTAATATTAGAACCCACGACCCCCGAGTCCCAAGGCCGGGCTCCCTCCACGGAGCCACGGGGGTCCGGCTCCTTCCTTACCCCGGTGCGCCGGCAGGCCGTAGTTGACGATGTTGTTGTCTTGGATGAAACCTTTCCCGTCCGGGCAGAGGCTGTGGAATTCGGCTGCGGGATGGAGAGAGGCGGCGGGAGGGGGACGACCTCTAGACCGTAAGCTCGGTGTGGGCAGGGAATATGTCTACCAACTTCTAGACTGTGAGCCCACTGTTGGGTAGGGACCGTCTCTATATGCTGCCAACTTGGACTTCCCAAGCGCTTAGTACAGTGCTCTGCACACAGTAAGCGCTCAATAAATACGACTGATGATGATGATGAACTCAGACTGGAGTCTCCCAAGCGCTTAGTTCAGTGCTCTGCACACAGTAAGCGCTCAATAAATATGATTGATGATGATGATGAACTCAGACTGGAGTCTCCCAAGCACTTAGTTCAGTGCTCTGCACACGGTAAGTGCTCAATATATACCGTTGATTGCTTGATTCCCTCCACTGGACTTTCAGTTCATTATGGGAAGGGCTGTGCAAATATACCCAAGTGCTTAGTACAGTGCTCTGCACACAGTACGTGCTCAATAAATACTGCTGATCGCTTGATTCCCTCCACTGGACTTTCAGTTCATTATGGGAAGGGCTGTGCAAATATACCCAAGTGCTTAGTACAGTGCTCTGCACACAGTAAGCGCTCAATAAATACCGTTGATCGCTTGATTCCCTCCACTGGACTTTCAGCTCGTTATAGGAAGGACTGTGTCTACCGATGCAATTATGCTGCAAATATACCCAAGCGCTTAGTACAGTGCTCTGCACATGGTAAGTGCTCAATATATACCGTTGATAGCTTGATTCCCTCCACTGGACTTTCAGTTCATTATGGGAAGGGCTGTGCAAATATACCCAAGTGCTTAGTACAGTGCTCTGCACACGGTAAGTACTCAATAAATACCGCTGATCGCTTGATTCCCTCCACTGGACTCTCAGTTCGTTATGGGAAGGGCTGTGCAAATATACCCAAGTGCTTAGTACAGTGCTCTGCACACGGTAAGTGCTCAATAAATACCACTGATCGCTTGATTCCCTCCACTGGACCTTCAGCTCGTTACGGGAAGGACTGTGTCTACCGATGCAATTATACTGCAAATATACCCAAGTGCTTAGTACAGTGCTCTGCACACGGTAAGTGCTCAATAAATACCGTTGATCGCTTGATTCCCTCCACTGGACTCTCAGCTCGTTATGGGAAGGGCTGTGCAAATATACCCAAGCGCTTAGTACAGTGCTCTGCACATGGTAAGTGCTCAATAAATACCGTTGATCGCTTGATTCCCTCCACTGGACCTTCAGCTCGTTACGGGAAGGACTGTGTCTACCGATGCAATTATACTGCAAATATACCCAAGCACTTAGTACAGTGCTCTGCACACGGTAAGTGCTCAATAAATACCGCAGATCGCTTGATTCCCTCCACTGGACTTTCAGTTCCTTATGGGAAGGGCTGTGCAAATATACCCAAGCGCTTAGTACAGTGCTCTGCACACGGTAAGTGCTCAATAAATACCGTTGATCGCTTGATTCCCTCCACTGGACTTTCAGCTCGTTATGGGAAGGGCTGTGCAAATATACCCAAGTGCTTAGTACAGTGCTCTGCACACGGTAAGTACTCAATAAATACCGTTGATCGCTTGATTCCCTCCACTGGACCTTCAGCTCGTTACGGGAAGGACTGTGTCTACCGATGCAATTATACTGCAAATATACCCAAGCACTTAGTACAGTGCTCTGCACACGGTAAGTGCTCAATAAATACCGCAGATCGCTTGATTCCCTCCACTGGACTTTCAGTTCCTTATGGGAAGGGCTGTGCAAATATACCCAAGCGCTTAGTACAGTGCTCTGCACACGGTAAGTGCTCAATAAATACCGTTGATCGCTTGATTCCCTCCACTGGACTTTCAGCTCGTTATGGGAAGGGCTGTGCAAATATACCCAAGTGCTTAGTACAGTGCTCTGCACACGGTAAGTACTCAATAAATACCGTTGATCGCTTGATTCCCTCCTGGACTGGACTTTCAGCTCGTTACGGGAAAGGCTGTGTCTACCGATGCAATTATACTGCAAATATACCCAAGCGCTTAGTACAGTGCTCTGCACACAGTAAGTGCTTAATAAATACCATTGATCGCTTGATTCCCTCCTGGACTGGACTTTCAGCTCGTTATGGGAAGGACTGTGTCTACTGATGCAATTATACTGCAAATATACCCAAGTGCTTAGTACAGTGCTCTGCACACGGTAAGTGCTTAATAAATACACTGATCGCTTGATTCCCTCCACTGGACCTTCGGCTCGTTACGGGAAGGGCTGTGTCTACCGATGCAATTATACTGCAAATATACCCAAGTGCTTAGTACAGTGCTCTGCACACGGTAAGTGCTCAATAAATACCGTTGATCGCTTGATTCCCTCCACTGGACCTTCAGCTCGTTATGGGAAGGACTGTGTCTACTGATGCTGCAAATATACCCAAACGCTTAGTACAGTGCTCTGCACACAGTAAGCGCTCAATAAATACGATTGAATGAATGAATACTGGACTCTCCCAAGTGCTCAGTACCGTGTTTTGCTCAAAAAATACCATTGATTGATTCCCCTCTAGACTGTTAGCTCGCTGTGGGCAAGGAATATGTCTATCGACACAGTTATATTGACATTCCCAAGCACTCAGTACAGTGCTCTGCACACAGTAAGCGCTCAATAAATACCATTAATTGATTTACTCCCCCTAGACTAACTTGTTGTGAGCAGGGAATGTTTCTACCAGTTACATTGGACTCTCCCAAATGTTCAGTACAGTGCTCTGCACACAGTAAGCGCTCAATAAATACCATTAATTGATTTACTCCCCCTAGACTAACGTTGTGAGCAGGGAATGTGTCTACCAGTTACACTGGACTCTCCCAAATGTTCAGTACAGTGCTCTGCACACAGTAAGCGCTCAATAAATACCATGTGGGAAGGGATGGTGTCTATTCTGTTGGTGTTTTGTACTCTCCCAAATGTTCAGTACAGTGCCCTGCACACAGTAAGCGCTCAATAAATACCATGTGGGACGGGACTGTGTCTATTCTATTGTTGTTTTGTACTCTCCCAAGCACTTAGTGCTCTGCACACAGTAAGAGCTCAATAAATACCATATGGGAAGGGACGGTGTCTAGTCTATTATTGTTTTGTACTCTCCCAAGCACTTAATACAGTGCTCTGCACACAGTAAGCGCTCAATAAATACCATTAATTGATTTACTCCCCCTAGACTAACTCGTTGTGAGCAGGGAATGTGTCTACCAGTTACATTGGACTCTCCCAAATGTTCAGTACAGTGCTCTGCACACAGCAAGTGCTCAATAAATATCATTAATTGATTTACTCCCCCTAGACTAACTCGTTGTGAGCAGGGAATGTGTCTACCAACACAGTTACACTGGACTCTCCCAAATGTTCAGTACAGTGCTCTGCACACAGTAAGCGCTCAATAAATACCATGTGGGACGGGACGGTGTCTATTCTATTGGTGTTTTGTACTGTCCCAAATGTTCAGTACAGTGCTCTGCACACAGTAAGCGCTCAATAAATACCATGTGGGACGGGACGGTGTCTAGTCTATTGTTGTTTTGTACTCTCCCAAGCACTTAGTACAGTGCTCTGCACACAGTAAGCGCTCAATAAATACCCTGTGGGAAGGGATGGTGTCTATTCTATTGTGCTGTAATCTCCCAAGCACTTAGTATAATGCTCTGCACACTGTAAACGCTCAATAAATATCATGTGGGACGGGACGGTGTCTATTCTATTGGTGTTTTGTACTCTCCCAAATGTTCAGTACAGTGCTCTGCACACAGTAAGAGCTCAATAAATACCATGTGGGACGGGATGGTGTCTATTCTATTGTGCTGTAATCTCCCAAGCACTTAGTATAATGCTCTGCACACTGTAAGCGCTCAATAAATATCATGTGGGACGGGACGGTGTCTATTCTATTGGTGTTTTGTACTCTCCCAAATGTTCAGTACAGTGCTCTGCACACAGTAAGAGCTCAATAAATACCATGTGGGAAGGGATGGTGTCTATTCTATTGTGCTGTAATCTCCCAAGCACTTAGTATAATGCTCTGCACACTGTAAGCGCTCAATAAATATCATGTGGGACGGGACGGTGTCTATTCTATTGGTGTTTTGTACTCTCCCAAATGTTCAGTACAGTGCTCTGCACACAGTAAGAGCTCAATAAATACCATGTGGGACGGGACAGTGTCCAGTCTATTGTTGTTTTGTACTCTCCCAAGCACTTAGTGCTCTGCACACAGTAAGAGCTCAATAAATACCATGTGGGAAGGGACAGTGTCTAGTCTATTGTTGTTTTGTACTCTTCCAAGCACTTAATACAGTGCTCTACACACAGTAAGCGCTCAATAAATACCATTAATTGATTTACTCCCCCTAGACTAGCTCGTTGTGAGCAGGGAATGTGTCTACCGGTTACACTGGACTCTCCCAAATGTTCAGTACAGTGCTCTACACACAGTAAGTGCTCAATAAATACCATTAATTGATTTACTCCCCCTAGACTAACTCACGGTGAGCAGGGAATGTGTCTCCCAACACAGTTACACTGGACTCTCCCAAATGTTCAGTACAGTGCTCTGCACACAGTAAGCGCTCAATAAAGACCATGTGGGAAGGGACGGTGTCTATTCTATTGTTTTGTACTCTCCCAAATGTTCAGTACAGTGCTCTGCACACAGTAAGCGCTCAATAAATACCATGTCGGAAGGGACAGTGTCTTTTCTATTGTTGTTTTGTACTCTCCCAAGCACTTAAGTGCTCTGCACACAGTAAGAGCTCAATAAATACCATGTGGGAAGGGACGGTGTCTAGTCTTTTGTTGTTTTATACTCTCCCAAGCACTTAGTACAGTGCTCTGCACACAGTAAGAGCTCAATAAATGCCATGTGGGAAGGGACGGTGTCTAGTCTATTGTTGTTTTGTACTCTCCCAAGCACTTAATACAGTGCTCTGCACACAGTAAGCACTCAATAAATACCATTAATTGATTTACTCCCCCTAGACTAACTCGTTGTGAGCAGGGAATGTGTCTACCAGTTACACTGGACTCTCCCAAATGTTCAGTACAGTGCTCTGCACACAGTAAGCGCTCAATAAACACCATTAATTGATTTACTCCCCCTAGATTAACTCATTGTGAGCAGGGAATGTGTCTCCCAACACAGTTACATTGGACTCTCCCAAATGTTCAGTACAGTGCTCTGCACACAGTAAGCGCTCAATAAATACCATGTGGGAAGGGACGGTGTCTATTCTGTTGGTGTTTTGTACTCTCCCAAGTGTTCAGTACAGTGCCCTGCACCAGTAAGCACTCAATAAATACCATGTGGGATGGGACGGTGTCTATTCTATTGTTGTTTTGTACTCTCCCAAGCACTTAGTGCTCTGTACACAGTAAGAGCTCAATAAATACCACGTGGGAAGGGACGGTGTCTAGTCTGTTGTTGTTTTGTACTCTCCCAAGCACTTAGTACAGTGCTCTGCACACAGTAAGCGCTCAATAAATACCCTGTGGGAAGGGACTGTGTCTATTCTATTGTTTTGTAATCTCCCAAGCACTTAGTACAGTGCTCTGCACACAGTAAGCGCTCAATAAATACCATGTGGGAAGGGAATGTGTCTGTTCTATTCTTGTATTGTATTCTCGCAAGCAATTAGTCCAGTGCTCTGCACACAGTAAGCGCTCAATAAATACCACTGATTGATTGATCCCTCTCTAGACTGTAAGCTCGCTCTGGGCAAGGAATATGTCTATCAATCAATCGTATTTATTGAGTGCTTACTGTGTGCAGAGCACTGTACTAAGCGCTTGGGAAGTATAAGTCGGCAACATATAGAGACGGTCCCTACCCAACAGTGGGCTCATAGTTTAGAAGAGTCTACCAACACAGTCAAACTGTACTCTCCCAAGCGCTTAGTACAGTGCTCGGCACCCAGTAAGCATTCAATACCATTTATTCATTCATTCAGTCGTATTTATTGAGCGCTTACTGTGTGTAGAGCACTGGACTGAGCGCTTGGGAAGTACAAGTCGGCAACATATAGAGACGGTCCCTACCCAACAGTGGGCTCATAGTCTAGAAGAGTCTACCAACACAGTTATACTGTACCCTCCCAAGCGCTTACTACAGTGCTCGGCACCCAGTAAGCACTCAATACCATTTATTCATTCATTCATTCAATCATATTTATCATCATCATCATCAATCGTATTTATTGAGCGCTTACTGTATGTAGAGCACTGTACTAAGCGCTTGGGAAGTACAAGTCGGCAACATATAGAGATGGTCCCTACCCAACAGTGGGCTCATAGTCTAGAAGAGTCTACCAACACAGTCATACTGTACTCTCCCAAGCGCTTAGTACAGTGCTCGGCACCCAGTAAGCACTCAATACCATTTATTCATTCATTCATTCAATCGTATTTATTGAGCACTTACTGTGTGTACAGCGCTGGACTGAGCGCTTGGGAAGTACAAGTCGGCAACATATAGAGATGGTCCCCTACCCAACAGTGGGCTCATAGTCTAGAAGAGTCTACCAACACAGTTATACTGTACTCTCCCAAGCGCTTAGTACAGTGCTCGGCACCCAGTAAGCATTCAATACCATTTATTCATTCATTCAGTCGTATTTATTGAGCGCTTACTGTGCGCAGAGCACTGGACTGAGCGCTTGGGAAGTACAAGTCAGCAACATACAGAGACGGTCCCTACCCAACAGTGGGCTCACAGTCTAGAAGAGTCTACCAACACACAGTCCACCAACAGTTATACTGTGCTCTCCCAAGCGCTTACTACAGTGCTCGACACCCAGTAAGCACTCAATACCATTCATTCATTCATTCATTCAATCATATTTATCATCATCATCATCAATCGTGTTTATTGAGCGCTTACTGTATGTAGAGCACTGTACTAAGCGCTTGGGAAGTACAAGTCGGCAACATATAGAGATGGTCCCTACCCAACAGTGGGCTCATAGTCTAGAAGAGTCTACCAACACAGTCATACTGTACTCTCCCAAGCGCTTAGTACAGTGCTCGGCACCCAGTAAGCACTCAATACCATTTATTCATTCATTCATTCAATCGTATTTATTGAGCACTTACTGTGTGTACAGCGCTGGACTGAGCGCTTGGGAAGTACAAGTCGGCAACATATAGAGATGGTCCCCTACCCAACAGTGGGCTCATAGTCTAGAAGAGTCTACCAACACAGTTATACTGTACTCTCCCAAGCGCTTAGTACAGTGCTCGGCACCCAGTAAGCATTCAATACCATTTATTCATTCATTCAGTCGTATTTATTGAGCGCTTACTGTGCGCAGAGCACTGGACTGAGCGCTTGGGAAGTACAAGTCAGCAACATACAGAGACGGTCCCTACCCAACAGTGGGCTCACAGTCTAGAAGAGTCTACCAACACACAGTCCACCAACAGTTATACTGTGCTCTCCCAAGCGCTTACTACAGTGCTCGACACCCAGTAAGCACTCAATACCATTCATTCATTCATTCATTCAATCATATTTATCATCATCATCATCAATCGTGTTTATTGAGCGCTTACTGTATGTAGAGCACTGTACTAAGCGCTTGGGAAGTACAAGTCGGCAACATATAGAGATGGTCCCTACCCAACAGTGGGCTCATAGTCTAGAAGAGTCTACCAACACAGTCATACTGTACTCTCCCAAGCGCTTAGTACAGTGCTCGGCACCCAGTAAGCACTCAATACCATTTATTCATTCATTCATTCAATCGTATTTATTGAGCACTTACTGTGTGTACAGCGCTGGACTGAGCGCTTGGGAAGTACAAGTCGGCAACATATAGAGATGGTCCCCTACCCAACAGTGGGCTCATAGTCTAGAAGAGTCTACCAACACAGTTATACTGTACTCTCCCAAGCGCTTAGTACAGTGCTCGGCACCCAGTAAGCATTCAATACCATTTATTCATTCATTCAGTCGTATTTATTGAGCGCTTACTGTGCGCAGAGCACTGGACTGAGCGCTTGGGAAGTACAAGTCAGCAACATACAGAGACGGTCCCTACCCAACAGTGGGCTCACAGTCTAGAAGAGTCTACCAACACACAGTCCACCAACAGTTATACTGTGCTCTCCCAAGCGCTTACTACAGTGCTCGACACCCAGTAAGCACTCAATACCATTTATTCATTCATTCATTCAATCATATTTATCATCATCATCATCAATCGTGTTTATTGAGTGCTTACTGTATGTAGAGCACTGTACTAAGCGCTTGGGAAGTACAAGTCGGCAACATATAGAGATGGTCCCTACCCAACAGTGGGCTCATAGTCTAGAAGAGTCTACCAACACAGTTATACTGTACTCTCCCAAGCGCTTAGTACAGTGCTCGGCACCCAGTAAGCACTCAATACCATTTATTCATTCATTCAATCGTATTTATTGAGCGCTGTGTGTAGAGCACTGGACTGAGCGCTTGGGAAGTCCAAGTTGGCAACATATAGAGATGGTTCCTACCCAACAACGGGCTCACAGTCTAGAAGAGTCCTACTGAGAGCCCACCTCCTCCAGGAGGCCTTCCCAGACTGAGCCCCCTTTTTCCTCTCCCCCTCCCCATCCCCCCACCCTACCTCCTTCCCCTCCCCACAGCACCTGTATATATATAAAGCACCTGTATATATAAGCACTTAGTACAGTGCTCTGCACACAGTAAGCGCTCAATAAATACGATTGATTGATATATTTGTACAGATTACTCTATTTTACTTGTACATATTTACTATCCTATTTATCTTTTAATATGTTTTGTTTTGTTGCCTGTCTCCCCCTTCTAGACTGTGAGCCCGCTGTTGGGTAGCGACCATCTCTCTACGTTGCCAATTCGTCCACCCCAAGCGCTTAGTCCAGTGCTCTGCACACTGTAAGCGCTCAGTAAATATGAATGAATGAATGAATGAATGGGAGAGTCTACCAACACCCAGTAAGCGCTCCATAAATCAATCATATTTATTGCGTACTTACTGTGTGCAGAGCACTGTACTAAGCGCTTGGGAAGTACAGTTGGCAACGTAAAGAGACAGTCCCTACCCAACAGTGGGCTCACAGTCTAAAAATATGATTGAATGAATGAACGAATGGGAGAGTCTACCAACAGTCAGTCCACCAACACAGTTATACTGTACTCTCCCAAGTGCTTAGTATGGTGCTCTGCAACCAGGAAGCGCTCAATACCACTGATTGATTGATTGATAGGGAAGGAGGGAGATGGGTGGCCTCCATCTGTCCGTCTGTAAGCACTCAATAAATATGAATGAATGAATGAATGAATGGGAAAGTCTACCAACACCCGGTAAGCGCTCCATAAATACGATTGAATGAGTGAATGAACGAATGGGAGAGTCTACCAACACCTGGTAAGTGCTCCATAAATACGATTGAATGAATGAATGAACGAATGGGAGAGTCTACCAACAGACAGTCTACCAACATAGTTATACTGTACTCTCCCAAGTGCTTAGTACGGTGCTCTGCAACCAGGAAGCGCTCAATACCACTGATTGACTGATTGATAGGGAAGGAGGGAGGTGGGTGGCCACCCTCCGTCTGTCTGTAAGCGCTCAATAAACATGAATGAATGAATGAATGAATGAATGAATGGGAGAGTCTACCAACACCCGAATGGGAGAGTCTACCAACACCTGGTAAGTGCTCCATAAATACGACTGAATGAGTGAATGAACGAATGGGAGAGTCTACCAACACCCGGTAAGCGCTCCATAAATACGACTGAATGAATGAATGAATGGGAGAGTCTACCACGAGACAGTCTACCAACACAGTTATACTGTACTCTCCCAAGTGCTTAGTACGGTGCTCTGCAACCAGTAAGCGCTCAATACCACTGACTGATTGGGAAGGAGGGAGATGGGTGGCCTCCGTCCGTCCGTAAGCACGCAATAAACATGAATGAATGAATGAATGGGAGAGTCTACCAACACCCAGTAAGGGCTCCATAAATACGACTGAATGAATGAATGAACGAATGGGAGAGTCTACCACCAGTCTACCAGCACAGTTATACTGTACTCTCCCAAGTGCTTAGTACGGTGCTCTGCAACCAGTAAGCGCTCAATACCACTGATGGATTGATAGGGAAGGAGGGAGGTGGGTGGCCTCCGTCTGTCCGTCCGTAAGCGCTCAATAAATATGAATGAATGAATGGGAGAGTCTACCAACACCCGGTAAGTGCTCCATAAATACGATTGAATGAGTGAATGAACGAATGGGAGAGTCTACCAACACCCGGTAAGCGCTCCATAAATACGATTGAATGAATGAATGAACGAATGGGAGAGTCTACCACCAGTCTACCAACAGTTATACTGTACTCTCCCAAGTGCTTAGTACGGTGCTCTGCAACCAGTAAGCGCTCGATACCACTGATTGATTGATTGATAGGGAAGGAGGGAGATGGGTGGCGTCCGTCCGTCGGTCGGTCGGTCGGTCCCCCGGGGCGGGCGCGGACCTGAGCTGAGGACGGGACAGGGGTAGATCTCGCAGTGGTCGCCCCAGCCGGCCCCCAGGGAACAGCAGCATTCCTGCTGGGTGACGTTGGTGGCCAGGACGCTGTCGCAGAAGACGGTGTCGTCGAAGTTCAGGTAGCACTCCTTCTTGTGGTGGGGCAGCTCCACCTCTGCGAGGAGGGCACGGGGGTCAGGCCCCAGGACCCAGACCCCTCCCCACCCCCCCCATCCTCCCTTCAAAGCCCTACTGAGAGCTCACCTCCTCCAGGAGGTCTTCCCACACTCAGCCCCCTCCTTCCCCTCCCCATCCCCTGCCATACCTCCATCCCCTCCCCACAGCACCTGGATATATGGATATATGTTTGTTCACCTCCTCCAGGAGGCCTTCCCAGACTGAGCCCCCTCCTTCCTCTCCCCCTTCCCATCCCCTCCGCCTTACCTCCTTCCCCTCCCCACACCACCTGTATATATGTTTGTATACTCTATTTATTTGTACATATTTATTCTATATATTTTATTTGGTTAATATGTTTTGTTTTGTCGTCCGTCTCCCCCCTCCTAGACTGTGAGCCCGCTGGTGGGTAGGGACCGTCTCTATGTGTTGCCGACTTGTCCTTCCCAAGCGCTCAGTCCAGTGCTCTGCACACAGTAAGCGCTCAATAAATACGATTGAATGAATGAA
This sequence comes from Tachyglossus aculeatus, assembly GCF_015852505.1. Classification (NCBI taxonomy): domain Eukaryota; kingdom Metazoa; phylum Chordata; class Mammalia; order Monotremata; family Tachyglossidae; genus Tachyglossus; species Tachyglossus aculeatus. Next base: position 51,568,764 of record NC_052087.1, on the reverse strand, counting down.
TTTATTACTCTATTTTACTTGTACATATTTATTCTATTTACTTTATTTGGTTAATATGTTTTGTTTTGTCGGCCGTCTCCCCCTCCTAGACTGTGAGCCCGCTGTTGGGTAGGGACCGTCTCTATGTGTTGCCGACTTGTCCTTCCCAAGCGCTTAGTCCACTGCTCTGCACACAGTAAGCGCTCAATAAATACAATTGAATGAATGAATGAATTTATTACTCTATTTATTTTACTTGTACGTATTTATTCTATTTATTTTATTTGGTTAAGATGTTTTGTTTTGTTGTCCATCTCCCCTTTCTAGACTGTGAGCCCACTGTTGGGTAGGGACTGTCTCTAGATGTTGCCAACTTGTCCTTCCCAAGCACTTAGTCCAGTGCTCTGCACACAGTAAGCGCTCAATAAATACAACTGAATGAATTAATTTATTACTCTATTTATTTTACTTGTACATATTTATTCCATTTATTTTATTTGGTTAATAAGTTTTGTTTTGTCGTCCGTCTCCCCCTTCTAGATGGTGAGCCCGCTGTTGGGTAGGGACCGTCTCTATGTGTTGCCGACTTGTCCTTCCCAAACACTTAGTCCAGTGCTCTGCACACAGTAAGCGCTCAATAAATACGACTGAATGAATGAATGAATTTATTACTCTATTTTACTTGTACATATTTATTCTATTTATTTTATTTGGTTAAGATGTTTTGTTTTGTCGTCCGTCTCCCCCTTCTAGACTGTGAGCCCGCTGCTGGGTAGGGACCGTCTCTATGTGTTGCCGACTTGTCCTTCCCAAGCGCTTAGTCCAGTGCTCTGCACACAGTAAGCGCTCAATAAATATGATTGAATGAATTTATTACTCTATTTTACTTTTACATATTTATTCTATTTATTTTATTTGGTTAAGATGTTTTGTTTTGTCGTCCGTCTCCCCCTTCTAGACTGTGAGCCCGCTGCTGGGTAGGGACCGTCTCTATGTGTTGCCGACTTGTACTTCCCAAGTGCTTAGTACAGTGCTCTGCACGCAGTAAGCGCTCACTAAATACGATTGAATGAAGGAATGAAAGAGCCGGCCCACTCACCCTCGCAGCCGTGCCGGTCCGGGGTCGGGGCGAAGCCCTCGTCGCAGACGCAGGCGTAGGAGCCGTGCAGGTTGTCACAGGCCCCGTGGGGCAGGCAGAGGCCGGGGTCCTGACTGCATTCGTCGATGTCTGAGAGAAGGAGGAGGCGATCGAGGACCGACGCTAGGCTGGACAACCGGGCCCCCCCTCTCCTCCGTCCGCCTAATGGCCACGGGATCTGAGAAGCAGCGTGGCTCCGTGGAAAGAACCCGGGCTTCGGAGTCAGAGGTCATGGGTTCCAATCCCGGCTCCACCAACTGTCAGCTGGGTGACTTCAAGTCGCTTCACTTCTCTGGGCCTCAGTTGGAAAATGGGGATTTCAATCGTACTTATTAATAATAACTAGGCTGGACAACCAAGCCCCCTTCCCCTCCGCCTGCCTAACGGCCACGGGATTTGAGAAGCAGCGTGGCTCGGTGGAAAGAACCCGGGCTTTGGAGTCAGAGGTCATGGGTTCCAATCCCGGCTCCACCAACTGTCAGCTGGGTGACCAAGTCGCTTCACTTCTCTGGGCCTCCGTTGGAAAATGGGGATTTCAATCGTGTTTATTAATAACTAGGCTGGACAATCAAGCCCCCCTCCCCTCCGCCCGGCTAACGGCCACGGGATCTGAGAAGCAGCGCGGCTCGGTGGAAAGAACCCGGGCTTCGGAGTCAGAGGTCATGGGTTCCAATCCCGGCTCCACCAACTGTCAGCTGGGTGACCAAGTCGCTTCACTTCTCTGGGCCTCAGTTGGAAAATGGGGATTTCAATCGTATTTATTAATAACTAGGCTGGACAATCAAGCCCCCCTCCCCTCCGCCCGGCTAACGGCCACGGGATCTGAGAAGCAGCGTGGCTCGGTGGAAAGAACCCGGGCTTTGGAGTCAGAGGTCATGGGTTCCAATCCCGGCTCCACCAACTGTCAGCTGGGTGACCAAGTCGCTTCACTTCTCTGGGCCTCCGTTGGAAAATGGGGATTTCAATCGTATTTATTAATAACTAGGCTGGACAATCAAGTCCCCTTCCCCTCCGCCTGCCTAACGGCCACGGGATCTGAGAAGCAGCGCGGCTCCGTGGAAAGAACCCGGGCTTTGGAGTCAGAGGTCGTGGGTTCCAATCCCGGCTCCACCAACTGTCAGCTGGGTGACTTCAAGTCGCTTCACTTCTCTGGGCCTCAGTTGGAAAATGGGGATTTCAATCGTACTTATTAATAATAACTAGGCTGGACAACCAAGTCCCCTTCCCCTCCGCCTGCCTAACTGCCACGGGATTTGAGAAGCAGCGTGGCTCCGTGGAAAGAACCCGGGCTTTGGAGTCAGAGGTCATGGGTTCCAATCCCGGCTCCACCAACTGTCAGCTGGGTGACCAAGTCGCTTCACTTCTCTGGGCCTCCGTTGGAAAATGGGGATTTCAATCGTATTTATTAATAATAACTAGGCTGGACAACCAAGCCCCCCTCCCCTCTGCCCGGCTAACGGCCACGGGATTTGAGAAGCAGCGTGGCTCGGTGGAAAGAACCCGGGCTTTGGAGTCAGAGGTCATGGGTTCCAATCCCGGCTCCACCAACTGTCAGCTGGGTGACTTTGGGCAAGTCGCTTCACTTCTCTGGGCCTCAGCTGGAAAAATGGGGATTTCAATCATATTTAATAATAATAATAATAATAATAATGGCATTTATTAAGCGCTTATTATGTGCAAAGCACTGTTCTAAGCGCTGGGGAGGTACAAGGTGATCGGTTGTCCCACAAGGGGGCTCACAGTCTTAATCCCCGTTTTACAGATGAGGGAACTGAGGCCCAGAGAAGTGAAGTGACTTGCCCGAAGTCACCCAGCTGACAAGTGGCAGAGCCGGGATTAGAACCCAGGACCTCTGGCTCCCAAGCCCGGGCTCTTTCCACTGAGCCACACTGCTTCTCTGTACTAAGCGCTTGGGAAGTACAAGTTGGGATGAAGACTGTGAGCTCCCCGTGGGACAACCTGATCACCCTGTAACCTCCCCAGTGCTTAGAACAGTGCTTTGCACATAGTAAGCGCTTAATAAATGCCATCATCATCATTTATTGAGCGCTTACTGTGTGCAGAGCACCGTACTACTACTACTAATAATAATGTTGGCATTTGTTAAACGCTTACTATGTGCAAAACACTGTCCTAAGCGCTGGGGGGGGACACAAAGTGATCAGGTTGTCCCACATGGGCTCACAGTCTTAATCCCCATTTTACAGAAGAGGGAACTGAGGCTCAGAGAAGTGAAGTGACTTGCTCAAGGTCACACAGCTGACATGTGGCGGAGCCGGGATTAGAACCCATGACCTCTGACTCCAAAGCCCATGTTCTTTCCACTGAGCCACGCTGCTTCTCTGTACTAAGCGCTTGGGAGGTACAAGTTGGAAGTACAAGTTGGGATGAAGACTGTGAGCCCCCCGTGGGACAACCTGATCACCTTGTAACCTCCCCAGCGCTTAGAACAGTGCTTTGCACATGGTAAGCGCTTAATAAGTGCCATCATCATCACCATTTAAGCGCTTACTACATGCCAGGCACCGTACTAAGCACTGGGGTGGATACAAGCCAATCGAGTTGGACAGAGTCCCTGTCCCATGTGGGGCTCTCAGTCTCAATCCCCATTTTCCAGATGAGGTCACTGAGGCCCAGAGAAGCAAAGGGATCCGTCCATTCATTCAATCGTATTTATTGAGCGCTTACTGCGTGCAGAGCACTGTACTAAGCACTTGAGCCGGGCAGGTTCTCACGGCCAGGGTCACCCAGAAGAGAAGCAGCGTGGCTCAGCGGAAAAGAGCCCGGGCTTGGGAGTCAGAGGTCACGGGTTCAAATTCCGGCTCTGCTAATTGTCAGCTGTGTGACTTTGGGCAAGTCACTTCACTTCTCTGGGCCTCAGTTCCCTCATCTGGAAAATGGGGATGAAGACTGTGAGCCCCGCGTGGGACAACCTGATCACCTTGTATCCTCCCCAGCGCTTTGAACAGTGCTTTGCACATAGTAAGCGCTTAACAAATGCCACCATCGTTATTATAGAGAAGCAGTGTGGCTCAGTAGAAAGAGCCCGGGCTTTGGAGCCGGAGGTCATGGGTTCAAGTCCCGGCTCCGCCAACTGTCAGCTGGCAGGTCACTTCACTTCCCCCTTTTAGACTGTGAGCCCACTGTTGGGTAGGGACTGCCTCTCTATGTTGCCAACTTGGACTTCCCCAGCGCTTAGTCCAGTGCTCTGCACACGGTAAGCGCTCAATAAATACGATTGATGGATTGATTGATTCTCTGGGCCTCAGTGACCTCATCTGGAAAATGGAGGTTAAGACTGCGAGCCCCCCGTGGGACAGCCTGGGACAGAGAAGCAGCGTGGCTCAGTGGAAAGAGCCCGGGCTTGGGAGTCAGAGGTCATGGGTTCGAATCCCGGCTCTGCCACATGTCTGCTGTGTGACCTTGGGCAAGTCACTTCACTTCTCTGCAAGTCACTTCACTTCTCTGAGCCTCAGTTCCCTCATCTGTAAAAAGGGGATTAAGACTGTGAGCCCCCCGTGGGACAACCTGATCACCTTGTATCCCCCTCCAGCGCTTAGAACGGTGCTTTGCACATAGTAAGCGCTTAACAAATGCAATTATTATATTATCACATTACAGCCTGATCAGCGAGAAGCAGCGCGGCTCAGTGGAAAAGAGCCCGGGCTTTGGAGTCACAGGTCATGGGTTCAAACCCCGGCTCCGCCAATTGTCAGCTGGGTGACTTTGGGCAAGTCACTTCACTTCTCTGGGCCTCAGTTCCCTCATCTGTAAAATGGGGATGAAGACTGTGAGCCCCCCGTGGGACAACCTGATCACCTTGTAACCTCCCCAGCGCTTAGAACAGGGCTTTGCACACAGTAAGCGCTTAATAAATGCCATCATTATTATTATTATCACCTTGTAGCCTCCCCGGCGCTTAGGACGGTGCTTTGCACGTAGTAAGCGCTCAATAAATGCCATCAGTATTGTTCTTACACTGTTATTATTCTGTTATTGTTCTTATAAGTGGCAGGGCAGGGATCGGAAGCGACGACCTCGCGATTCCCAGGCCCGGGATTCCCGGATTCCGTGTACCTTGGCACTTCCTGCCGCCCACCAGCCGGTGCCCGGCGGGACAGAGGCAGCGATAGGAGCCATTGGTGTTGCTGCATTCGCCCCCGATGCAGGCGGCCGGAAAGTCGCATTCGTCGATATCTGCGGGACGGAGTCGGTCACCGTTGGCCCGTCCCGTGAGCCTTCTCCTCCCGCCCTCTCGAACCCAGGCCCGCGGGGCTGGGGGGGTCTACGCTGCAGCCGCCCACCAGCGGGGCCTCCTCCGGGAGTGGGGGGGCATCACGGAGTGCGATGAGAACAATAATTACGGTATTTAAGAGCTTACTGTTCTAAGCGCATATAATAATAATAATAATTGGTATTTGTTAAGCGCTTACTATGTGCAAAGCACTGTTCTAAGCGCATAGCAAGCGCTTAACAAATACCATCATTATTATTATTCATTCATTCATTCTGTAGATATGTATATATGTACATATTTATTACTCTATTTATTTATTTTACTTGTACATATCTATTCTATTTATTTTATTTTGTTAATATGTTTGGTTTTGTTCTCTGTCTCCCCCTTCCCCATCCGCCAAGCTAGCTCTCTTCCTCCCTTCAAGGCCCTACTGAGAGCTCACCTCCTCCAGGAGGCCTTCCCAGATTGAGCCCCTTCCTTCCTCTCCCCCTCGCCCCCTCATCTTACCTCCTTCCCTTCCCCACAGCACCTGTATATATGTATGTACATATTTATTACTCTATTTATTTATTTTACTTGTACCTATCTATTCTATTTATTTTATTTTGTTAGTATGTTTGGTTCTGTTCTCTGTCTCCCCCTTTTAGACTGTGAGCCCACTGTTGGGTAGGGACTGTCTCTAGATGTTGCCAACTTGCATTCATTCATTCAATTGTATTTATTGAGCGCTTACTGTGTGCAGAGCACTGGACTAAGCGCTTGGGAAGTCCAAGTTGGCAACATAGTACAGTGCTCTGCACACAGTAAGCGCTCAGTAAATACGATTGATTGATATTGATTGATTCTAGCCTGTGAGCCCGCTGTTGGGTAGGGACCGTCTCTATATACTTCCCAAGCGCTTAGTACAGTGCTCTGCACATAGTAAGCGCTCAATAAATATGATTGATGATGATGATATGCTGCCAACTTGTACTTCCCAAGCGCTTAGTCCAGTGCTCTGCACACAGTAAGCGCTCAATAAACACGATGGATTGATTGATTGATTCATTCAATCGTATTTATTGAGCGCTTACTGTGTGCAGAGCACTGGACTAAGCGCTTGGGAAGTACACGTTGGCAACATAGCCTGCCCAGGTTGTATAATTATTACAAGGTGATCAGGTTGTCCCACGTGGGGCTCACAGTCTTCATCCCCGTTTTACAGATGAGGGAACCGAGGCCCAGAGAAGCCAAGCGGCTAGCCCAAGGTCACCCAGCAGAGAAGTGGCAGAGGCGGAATTAGAACCCACATCTTCTGAGTCCCAAGCCCAGGCTGTTGCCACTAAAGCCAATGAGTTCCCTCTAGACCGTCAACTCGTTGTGGGCAGGGAACGTGCCCACCAAGCAGCGTAGCTCTGTGGAAAGAGCCCGGGCTTTGGAGTCAGAGGTCATGGGTTCGAATCCCGGCTCTGCCACTTGTCAGCTGTGTGACTTTGGGCAAATCACTTCACTTCTCTGGGCCTCAATTCCCTCATCTGGAAAATGGGGATTAAGACTGTGAGCCCCCTGTGGGACAACCTGATTGCCTTGTAATCTTCCCAGTGCTTAGAACAGTGCTTTGCACATAGAAAGCACTTGATAAATGCTTATTTATGATATCATTATTATTATGATATCATTACGATACCAAATGATATCATTATTATTATAACTCTGTTAGACTGTACTCTCCCAAGTGCTTCGAACAGTGCTCTGCACACACTAACGCTCACTAAATATGACTGATCGATTGACTGACCCGCCGAGGGGAAGCAGCGTGGCTCAGTGGAAGGAGCCTGGGCTTTGGAGTCAGAGGTCATGGGTTCAAATCCCGGCCCTGCCAATTATAAGCTGTGTGACTTTGGGCAAGTCACTTGACTTCTCTGTGCCTCAGTTCCTTCATCTGTAAAACGGGGATGAAGACTGTGAGCCCCCCGTGGGACAACCTGATCACCTTGTAGCCTCCCCAGCACTCAGAACGGTGCTTTGCACATAGCAAGTGCTTAATCAATCAATCAATCAATCGTATTTATTGAGCGCTTACTGTGTGCACAGCACTGTACTAAGCGCTTGGGAAGTACAAGTTGGCAACATATAGGGACAGTCCATACCCAACAGTGGGCTTCATAATTATTATTATTATTATTACTATTATTATTATTATTATAAAGAGCCCGGGCTTGGGAGTCAGAGGTCATGGGTTCGAATCCCGGCTCTGCCACTTGTCAGCTGTGTGACTTGGGGCAAGTTATCATCAATCATATTTACTGAGCGCTTACTGTGTGCAGAGCACTGTACTAAGCACTTGGGAAGTACAAATTGGCAACATATTTAGAGACAGTCCCTACCCAACAGTCGCTTCACTTCTCTCAGTGATCTCATCTGGAAAATGGGGATGAAGACTGTGAGCCCCCCATGGGACAACCCGATCACCTTGTATCCTCCCCAGCGCTTAGAACAGAGCTTTGCACATAGTAAGCGCTTAACAAATGCCATTATTATTATTATTGTTATTGTTATTATTATTATTATTATTATTCTCTCAGTGCCCTCATCTGTAAAATGGGGATGAAGACTGTGAGCCCTCCATGGGGCAACCTGATCACCTTGTATCCTCCTCAGCGCTTAGAACAGTGCTTTGCACATAGTAAGTGCTTAACAAATGCCATTATTATTATTATTATTCTCTCAGTGCCCTCATCTGGAAAATGGGGATGAAGACTGTGAGCCCCCGCCACGGGACAACCTGATCACCTTGTATCCTCCCCAGCGCTTAGAACAGTGCTTTGCACATAGTAAGCGCTTAACAAATGCCATTATTATTATTATTGTTATTATTATTATTATTCTCTCAGTGCCCTCATCTGGAAAATGGGGGTGAAGACTGTGCGCCCCCGCCATGGGACAACCTGATCACCTTGTATCCTCCTCAGCGCTTAGAACAGTGCTTTGCACATAGTAAGTGCTTAACAAATGCCATTATTATTATTATTATTCTCTCAGTGCCCTCATCTGGAAAATGGGGATGAAGACTGTGAGCCCCCGCCACGGGACAACCTGATCACCTTGTATCCTCCCCAGCGCTTAGAACAGTGCTTTGCACATAGTAAGCGCTTAACAAATGCCATTATTATTATTATTGTTATTATTATTATTATTCTCTCAGTGCCCTCATCTGGAAAATGGGGGTGAAGACTGTGAGCCCCTGCCATGGGACAACCTGATCACCTTGTATCCTCCCCAGCGCTTAGAACGGTGCTTTGCACATAGTAAGCGCTTAACAAATGCCATTATTACTATTATCATTATTATTATTATTATTCTCTCAGTGCCCTCATCTGTCAAATGGGGATGAAGACTGTGAGCCCCCCGTGGGACAACCTGATCACCTTGTATCCTCCCCAGCGCTTAGAACAGTGCTTTGCACATAGTAAGCGCTGAACAAATGCCATTATTATTATTATTGTTATTATTATTCTCTCAGTGCCCTCATCTGTCAAATGGGGATGAAGACTGTGAGCCCCCCGTGGGACAACCTGATCACCTTGTATCCTCCCCAGCGCTTAGAACAGTGCTTTGCACATAGTAAGCGCTTAACAAATGCCATTATTATTATTATTATTATTGTTCTCTCAGTGCCCTCATCTGTCAAACGGGGATGAAGACTGTGACCCCCCCACCATGGGACAACCTGATCACCTTGCATCCTCCCCAGCGCTTAGAACAGTGCTTGGCACATAGTAAGCGCTTAACAAATGCTGTTATTATTATTATTACGATTATTAAATAACAGGGGAGGGTCGGTGTGGGTCCCTGCCCACCTTCGCAGAGGCTCCGGTCCCCGGAGAGGTGATAGCCGGCAAGGCACTGGCACTGGAAGGACCCAGGGGTGTTGGCGCAGACCCCGTTTTCGCAGAGGTCACCGGCCTCACACTCGTCCACATCTGGGGAGGGGAGAGAAGAGATGGGAGGAAGCACACGGAGAGCGCTCAATCACTACGGCTGTCTGACGTGTGCGTGTGCGGCGGCGGGTACCAATCAATCTGCGCATCAGGCAGAAACTCCTCACCCTGGGCTTCAAGGTTGTCCATCACCTTGCCCCCTCCTCCCTCACCTCCCTTCTGTCCTTCTCCAGCCCAGCCCGCACCCTCCGCCGCTAATCTCCTCACCATCCCTCGTTCTCGCCTGTCCCGCCATCGACCCCCGGCCCACGTCATCCCCCGGGCCTGGAATCATCATCACCAATCGTATTTATTGAGCGCTTACTATGTGCAGAGCACTGTACTAAGCGCTTGGGAAGTACAAATTGGCAACATCTAGAGACAGTCCCTACCCAACAGTGGGCTCACAGTCTAAAAGGGGGAGACAGAGAACAAAACCAAACATACTAACAAAATAAAATAGAATAGATACGTACAAGCAAAATAAATAAATAAATAAATAGAGGAAAATTCACTTCTCTGGACCTCAGTTCCCTCATCTGTAAAATGGGGATTAAGACTGTGAGCCCCCTGTGGGACAACCTGATTGCCTTGTAAACTTCCCAGCGCTTAGAACAGTGCTTTGCACATAGAAAGCACTTGGTAAATGCTTATTTATATCATTATTATTATGATATCATTACGATATCAAATGATATCATTATTATTATAACTCTGTTAGACTGTACTCTCCCAAGCGCTTCAAACAGTGCTCTGCACACACTAACGCTCACTAAATATGACTGATCGATTGACTGACCCGCCGAGGGGAAGCAGCGTGGCTCAGTGGAAAGAGCCCGGGCTTTGGAGTCAGAGGCCATGGGTTCAAATCCCGGCCCTGCCAATTATAAGCTGTGTGACTTTGGGCAAGTCACTTGACTTCTCTGTGCCTCAGTTCCTTCATCTGTAAAACGGGGATGAAGACTGTGAGCCCCCCGTGGGACAACCTGATCACCTTGTAGCCTCCCCAGCGCTCAGAATGCCCCCAATCCCTCTGTCCATCCGCCAAGGCCCTGCTGCGAGCTCACCTCCTCCAGGAGGCCTTCCCATACTGAGCCCCTTCCTTCCTCTCCCCCTCGTCCCCCATCCCATGGCATCTTCCTGCCCAGATGTTGCCCGATAAGAAGAACTGTGGCATTTTGTTCTCCGTCTCCCCCTTTTAGACTGTGAGCCCACTGTTGGGTAGGGACTGTCTCTCTATGTTGCCAATTTGTACTTCCCAAGCGCTTAGTACAGTGCTCTGCACATAGTAAGCGCTCAATAAATACGATTGATTGATTTGTTCGGCAGTTACTACGTATCAAGCACAGTACTGAGCCCTGGGGTAGCTATGAAATAATTAAATCCCACAAGGGGCTTATAGTCTTAGGTAGGAGGGAGAACAGGTATTGAATCCCCAGAGGAGCAGCGTGGCTCGGTGGAAAGAGCCCGGGCTTTGGAGTCAGAGCATGGGTTCGAATCCCGGCTCAGCTGTGTGACTTTGGGCAAGTCACTTCACTTCTCTGGGCCTCAGTTCCCTCATCTGTAAAATGGGGATGAAGACTGTGAGCCCCACGTGGGACAACCTGATCACCTTGTAACCTCCCTAGCGCTTAGAACAGTGCTTTGCACAGAGTAAGTGCTTAATGCCATTATTATTATTATTATTATTATTATTATTATTATTATCCCCCCACCTTACCTCCTTCCCTTCCCCACAGCACCTGTATATATGTTTGCACATATTTCTTACTCTATTTATTTATTTTGCTTGTACCTATCTATTCTATTTCTTTTATTTTGTTAGTATGTTTGGTTTTGTTCTCTGTCTCTCCCTTTTAGACCGTGAGCCCACTGTTGGGTAGGGACCGTCTCTACATGTTGCCAACTTGTACTTCCCAAGCGCTTAGTCCAGTGCTCTGCACATAGTAAGCGCTCAATAAATATGACTGATGATGATGATGACCATCGTGCCGCACTTTCCCAAGCGCTCAGTAAATGCGACTGACCGATGCAGCTGCGGGCGTCGGAGGCGGGGGTGTAGCCCTGGGCGCAGGTGCAGCGGAAGGCGCCCGGCAGGTTGTGGCACCAGCCGTGCTGGCACGGACTGCCCTCCGCGCACTCGTCCACGTCTGGATGGAGACACACACACACACAAAACACGCACGGTCTAAGCGAGCGGCTCGGCCGGGAGCGTCCGGCATCCCCCCCCAATCGGCGTCTCCCCCATCCCCGGCCCCGCGGCCCCCGTTTCCCCCTCACCGCGGCAGGCCCCGCCGCCTTGACTGCGGTAGCCGGGTTGGCAGGCCGTGCACTTGAAGCTCCCGGGCCTGTTTTCGCATTTGCCGTCGGGGCAGGAGGCAGGATCCCGGCACTCGTCGATATCTGCGGCGAGGATGAGGATGGGGAAGGGAGGAAGAAGGGGGCGGCGGGCCATCAAAGCCGGCCGGCCCGACTCGCACAGGGACCCCACTGTTGGGTAGGGACCGTCTCTATATGTTGCCAACTTGTTCTTCCCAAGCGCTTAGTACGGTGCTCTGCACACAGTCAGCGCTCAATAAATACGATTGAATGAATGAATGAACTGGACTAAATGCTTGGGAAAGTACAATACAACAATAAACAGTACTGTATTAATGTCTGTCTCCCCTGTTCTAGACTGTGAGCCCAATGAATACGATTGAATGAATGACTTCTATTTATTTTATTTTGTTGATATGTTTTGTTTGGTTGTCCGTCTCCCGCTTCTAGACTGTGAGCCCGCTGTTGGGTAGGGACCGTCTCTATGTGTTGCCAACTTGGACTTCCCAAGCGCTTAGTACAGTGCTCTGCACACAGTAAGCGCTCAATATGATTAATTGATTAATAATGACTTTTAGACTGTGAGCCCACTGTTGGGCAGGGACTGTCTCTATATGTTGCCAACTTGGACTTCCCAAGCGCTTAGTCCAGTGCTCTGCACACAGTAAGCGCTCAATAAATACGACTGATTGACTGATTAATAATGACTGTTTTTTTGTCAAGCGACTATGTGTCCAGCACTGTGCTAGGCGCTGGGGCAATAATAATATTCATTCATTCATTCAATCGTATTACTGTGTGCAGAGCACTGGACTAAGCGCTGGGGAAGTACAAGTTGGCAACCTAGAGAGACGGACTATCAATCAATTGTATTTATTGAGCGCTTACTGTGTGCAGAGCACTGTACTAAGCGCTTGGGAAGTACAAGTTGGCAACTTGTACTAGCACTGTACTAGGCGCTGGGGTAATAATAATGAATGAATTCATTTATTCATTCAATCGTATTACTGTGTGCAGAGCACTGAACTAAGCGCTTGGGAAGTACAAGTTGGCAACCTAGAGAGATGGTCCCTACCCAACAGCGGGCTCACGGTCTAGGGAGGTTATCAGCAATAAATCATAATAATGACTGTGTTTTTTTGTCAAGCAACTATGTGTCCAGCACTGTACTAGGCGCTGCGATAATAATAATATTCATTTATTCATTCAATCATATTACTGTGTGCAGAGCACTGGACTAAGCGCTTGGGAAGTACAAGTTGGCAACATATAGAGATGGTCCCTACTCAACAGCAGGCTCACAGTCTAGGGAGGTTATCAGCATTAAACCATAATAATGACTGTGTTTTTTTGTCAAGCAACTATGTGTCCAGCACTGGACTAAGCGCTTGGGAAGTACAAGTTGGCAACATATAGAGACAGCGGGCTCACAGTCTAGGGAGGTTATAAGCAATAAATCATAATAATGACTGTGTTTTTTTTGTCAAGCGACTATGTGTCCAGCACTGTACTAGGCGCTGGGGTAATAATAATTTCATTCATTCATTCATTCAATCGTATTACTGTGTGCAGAGCACTGAACTAAGTGCTTGGGAAGTCCAAGTTGGCAACATATAGACACGGTCCCTACCCAACAGCGGGCTCACAGTCTAGGGAGGTTATCAGCAATAAATCATAATAATGACTGTGTTTTTTTGTCAAGTGATTATGTGTGCAGCACTGTACTAGGCGCTGGGGTAATAATAATATTCATTCATTTATTCAATCATATTACTGTGTGCAGAGCACTGGACTAAGCGCCTGGGAAGTACAAGTTGGCAACATATAGAGACGGTTCCTACCCAACAGCGGGCACATAGTACTTCCCAAGCGCTTAGTACAGAGCCCTGCACACAGTAAGCGCTCAATAAATACGACTGAATGGCTGAATGAATGGGAAATACAAGTTGGCAACATATAGAGACGGTCCCTAGGTACTGGGGTAGATGACAGATAATCAAGTTCTGCATGAGGGTCAGTCTTAAGTAGGAGGGAGAACATGTAATGAATCAGGCCCTATTAATCAATGGAAAGAGCCCGGGCTTTGGAGTCAGAGGTCATGGGTTCAAATCCCGGCTCCGCCAATTGTCGGCTGGGTGACTCTGGGTAAGTCACTTCACATCTCTGGGCCTCAGTTCCCTCATCTGGAAAATGGGGGTGAAGACTGTGAGCCCCCCTGTGGGACAACCTGATCACCTTGTATCCTCCCCAGCGCTTAGAACAGTGCTTTGCACATAGTAAGCACTTAATGAATGCCATCATGATTATTATTGTAGACTGTGAGCCCACTGTTGGGTAGGGACTGTCTCTATATGTTGCCAACTTGTAATTCCCAAGCGCTTAGTACAGTGCTCTGCACACAGTAAGCGCTTAATGAATGCCATCACGATTATTATTCTAGACTGTGAGCCCACTGTTGGGTAGGGACTGTCTCTATATGTTGCCAACTTGTACGTCCCGGCTCCGCCAACTGTCAGCTGTGTGCCTTCGGGCAAGTCACTTCACTTCTCTGTGCCTCGGTTCCCTCATCTGTAAAATGGCGATTTAGACTGTGAGCCCCCCGTGGGACAACCTGCTCACCTTGTAACCTCCCCAGCGCCTAGAACAGTGCTTTGCACCTAGTAAGCGCTAATAAATGCCATCATCATTATTATTCCCAAGCGCTTAGTCCAGTGCTGTGCACACAGTAAGCGCTCAATAAATACGATTGATTGATTCATAGTAAGCGCTTAATGAATGCCATCAAGATTATTATTCTAGACTGTGAGCCCACTGTTGGGTAGGGACCGTCTCTACATGTTGCCAACTTGGATTTCCCAAGCGCTTAGTCCAGTGCTCTGCACACAGTAAGCGCTCAATAAATACGATTGATGGATTGATTCATAGTAAGCGCTTAATGAATGTCATCAAGATTATTATTCTAGACTGTGAGCCGGTTGTTGGGTAGGGACCGTCTCTCTATGTTGCCAACTTGTACTTCCCAAGCGCTTAGTCCAGTGCTCTGCACACAGTAAGCGCTCAATAAATACGATTGATTGATTGATGATGATGATGATGGGATGCCCATTTTTTCAGACGTCCCGTTACCTTCGCAGACGGGCGGGCGGGCGGGCTTGAGCCGGTATCCGGAGAAACAGTTGCACTTGTAGTGACCCGGGAAATTGGAGCAGAAGCCGCCGTCTCCGCACAGGTGCGGCTTGGTGGAGCACTCGTTGACGTCTGCGGCCAAGCAGCCAATGGGGAGGAAGCGAGGGCGCAGGGGAGCCAATCAGGGGCAGGCGAGGGGAGCCGGGGAGCCAATCAGGAGGAAGGGCGGGAGAGGGGGGCCCGGCTATGAAACCCCGGCCCGGGGGAGCCAATCAGGAGAAGGCGAAGGGCGCGGGGGAGCCAATCAGGAGGAAGGGCGGGTGAAGGGGGGGAGGGGGGCCCGGCTACGTACTCGGGCCCGGGGGAGCCAATCAGGAGAAGGCGAGGGTCGCGGGGGAGCCAATCAGGAGGAAGGGCGGGAGGGCCCCGCCCTCGTGCTCGGGCCCGGAGGAGCCAATCAGGAGAAGGCGAGGGCGCAGGGGAGCCAATCAGGAGGAAGGGCGGGAGGGCGAGCGGGCGAGGGCCCCGGCTACGTGCTCGGGCCCGGGGGAGCCAATCAGGAGAAGGAGAGGGCCGCGGGGGAGCCAATCAGGAGGAAAGGCGGGAGGGCGGGCGGGAGAGGACCCCGGCTACGTGCTCGGGTCCGGGGGAGCCAATCAGGAGAAGGCGAGGGCGCAGGGGAGCCAATCAGGAGGAAGGGCGGGTGGGCGGGAGAGAGCCCCGCCCTCGTGGTCGGGCCCGGGGGAGCCAATCAGGAGGCGGCGAGGGGCGTGGGGGAGCCAATCAGGACGAAGGGCGGGAGGACGGGCGGGAGAGGGACCCGGCCACGTGCTCGATCCCGGGGGAGCCAATCAGGAGAAGGCGAGGGATGCGGGGGAGCCAATCAGGAGGAAGGGCGGGAGGGCGAGCGGGCGAGGACCCCAGCTACGCTCTCGGGCCCGGGGGAGCCAATAAGGAGAAGGCGAGGGGCGCAAGGGAGCCTATCAGGAGGAAGGGCGGGAGGGCGAGCGGGCGAGGGCCCCGGCTACGTGCCCGGGCCCGGGGGAGCCAATCAGGAGAAGGAGAGGGGCGTGGGAGAGCCAATCAGGAGGAAGGGCGGGTGGGCGGGAGAGAGCCCTGCCCTCGTGGTCGGGCCCGGGGGAGCCAATGAGGAGGAAGCGAGGGGCGCGGGAGAGCCAATCAGGAGGAAAGGTGGGAGGGCAGGCGGGAGAGGGCCCCAGCCACGTGCTCGAGCCCGGGGAAGCCAATGAGGAGAAGGCGAGGGGCGCGGGGGAGCCAATCAGGACAAAGGGCGGGAGGACGGGCAGGCGAAGGCACCGGCTAAGAGCTTGGGCTCGAGGGAGCCAATCAGGAGAAGGCGAGGGGCGCGGAGGAGCAAATCAGGAGGAGGGGCAGGAGGGAGGGCGAGGGCCCCAGCCACGTGCTCGGGCCCGGGGGAGCTAATCAGGAGAAAGGGTGGGAGGGCGGGAGGGTGAAGGCCCCGGCTACGAGCTCGGGCCCGGGGGAGCCAATCAAGAAGCGGCAAGGGGCGCGGGGGAGCCAATCAGGAGGAGGAGAGGGGTGGGGGGGAGCCAATCAGGAGAAGGTGAGGGGCACGTGGGTGCCAATCAGGAGGAACGGTGGGAGGGCGGGCGGGTGAAGGCCCCGGCTACGAGCTTGGGCCCGGGGGAGCCAATCAGGAGAAGGCGAGGGGTGCGGGGGAGCCAATCAGGAGGAAAGGGGGGGGAGCACGTGCTCTGGCCCGGGGGAGTCGATCAGGAGGAGGCGAGGGGCGCAGGGGAGCCAATCAGGAGGAGGAGAGGGGCGGGGGGAGCCAATCAGGAGAATGTGAGGGGCGCGTGAGAGCCAATCAGGAGGAAGGGCGGGAGGGCAGGCGAAGGTCCCGGCTAGCTCCGGCCCGGCAGAGCCAATCAGGAGAAGGCAAGGGGCGCAGGGGAGCCAATCAGGAGGAAGGGCGGGCCGCGGGGAAGCACGTGCTCTGGCCCGGGGGAGCCAATCAGGAGGAGGCGAGGGGTGCGGGGGAGCCAATCAGGAGGAAGGGCGGGAGGGCGGACGGGTGAAGGCCCCGGCTACGCGCTCGGGCCCGGGGAAGCCAATCAGGAGGCGGCGAGGGGCGCGGGGGAGCCAATGAGGAGGAAAGGCGGGAGAGGGGCCCCCGGCCACATGCTCGGGCCCGGGGGAGCCAATGAGGAGGCGGCGAGGGACGCGGGGGAGCCAATGAGGAGGCAGGGCGGGAGGGCGAGCGGCACTGACCGACGCAGGAGCGGGCGCCGTGGCTGACGTGCAGCCGGTAGCCGCGGTTGCAGTGACAGTTGTAGGAGCCGCCCGTGTTGAGGCAGACGCCCTTCCCCAAGCCGCACGGCTCCGCCTCGCACTCGTTCACGTCTGAGGAGAGGGAGGGCGTGCATCAGCAGCAGAATAATAATAAATAATAATAATAATAATAATAATGGCATTTATTAAGCGCTTACTATGAGCAAAGCACTGTTCTAAGTGCTGGAGAGGTTACAAGGTGATCAGGTTGTCCCACAGGGGGCTCACAGTCTTCATCCCCATTTTACAGATCAATCAATCAACCAATCAATCAATCAATTGTTTTTATGGAGCGCTTACTGTGTGCAGAGCACTGGACTAAGCGCTTGAGAAGTCCAAGTTGGCAACATAGAGAGACAGTCCCTACCCAACAGTGGGCTCACAGTCTAAGAGGGGGAGACGGAGAACAAAACCAAACATACTAACAAAATAAAATAAATAGAATAGGTATGTACAGGTAAAATAAGTCAATCAATAAATAGAGTAATAAATCTGTACAAACATATATCCATATATACAGGTGCTGTGGGGAAGGGAAGGAGGTAAGTTGGGGGGGATGGAGAGGGGGACGAGGGGCAGAGAAGTGAAGTGACTTGCAGTGAAGTGAAGCACTTCAGAGAAGTGAAGTGACTTGCCCAAAGTCACACAGCTGACATTTGGCAGAGCTGGGATTTGAACCCATGACCTCTAACTCCAAAGCCCGGGCTATGCTGGCATTGAGGAAGCCCGGCTCTGCCAATTGGCAGCTGTGTGACTTTGGGCAAGTCACTTAACGTCTCTGTGCCTCAGTCCCCTCATCTGGAAAATGGGGACTCATTCATTCATTCAAGAGCGTGGGCTTTGGTGTCAGAGCTCATGGGTTCAAATCCCGGCTCCGCCAATTGTCAGCTGTGTGACTTTGGGCAAATCACTTCACTTCTCTGGGCCTCAGTTCCCTCATCTGGAAAATGGGGATGAAGATTGAGTGAGTCTCCCGTGGGACAACCGGATCGCTTTGTAACCTCCCCAGCGCTTAGAATAGTGCTTTGCACATAGTAAGTGCTTAATAAATGCCATTATTATTGTTATTGTTATAATAATAATAATAATAATAATTATTATTATTATTATTATTGAGCGCTTACTGTGTGCAGAGCCCACTGTACTAAGAGCTTGGGAAGTCCAAGTTGGCAACGTCTAGAGACGGTCCCTACCCAACAACGGGCTCACAGGCTAGAAGGGGGAGACACTCAACAAAACAAAATATATTAACAAAATAAAATAAATAGAATAGTAAATATGTACAAGTAAAATAAATAGAGTAATAATGAAGACTGTGAGCCCCACGGGGGACAACCTGATCACTCTGTATCCCCCTCAGAGCTTAGAACAGTGCTTTGCACATAGTAAGCGCTTAACAAATACCATTATTATTATTATTATTATTACGTGGAAAGCACTATTCTAAGCGCTGGGGAGGTTACAAGGTGATCAGGTTGTCCCACGGGGGCTCACAGTCTTCATCCCCATTTTCCAGATGAGGTCACTGAGGGCCAGAGAAGTGAAGTGACTTGCCCAAAGTCACCCAGCTGACAAGTGGGGGTGTTAGGATTCGAACCCACGACTTTTGCCTCCCAAGCCCGGGATTTTTTCCACCGTCGCCCCTCCCCAACCCCCGTGGCCCGTCTAACCCATCTCACCGATGCAGTAGGGCTGTTGGGGATGCAGCCGGTAGCCAGGGTAGCACAGACAGGAGTATCCGCTGGGGCCTGACATACATTCTCCGTGGCCGCAAATATTCCTGTTCAGCCGGCACTCGTCGGGCCCTGTGGGGAGGGGGCATGGCCACAGTCAATCAATCAATCAATCAATTGTATTTATTGAGCGCTTACTGTGTGCAGAGCACTGGACTAAGCGCTTGGGAAGTCCAAGTTGGCAACATCTAGAGACGGTCCCTACCCAACAGCGGGCTCACAGTCTAGAAGGGGGAGACAGAGAACAAACCAAACATATTAACAAAATAAAATAAATAGAATAAATATGTACAAGTAAAATAGAGTAGTAAATTCATTCATTCATTCATTCAATCGTATTTATTGAGCGCTTACTGTGTGCAGAGCACTGTACTAAGCGCTTGGGAAGTTCAAGTTGGCAACATCTAGAGACAGTGCCTACCCAACAGTGGGCTCACAGTCTAGAAGGGGGAGACAGAGAACAAAACCAAACATATGGACAAAATAAAATAAATAGAATAAATATGTACAAGTAAAATAGAGTGATAAATTCATTCATTCATTCATTCAATCGTATTTATTGAGTGCTTACTGTGTGCAGAGCACTGTACTAAGCGCTTGGGAAGTACAAGTTGGCAACATCTAGAGACAGTGCCTACCCAACAGTGGGCTCACAGTCTAGAAGGGGGAGACAGAGAACAAAACCAAACATATGGACAAAATAAAATAAATAGAATAAATATGTACAAGTAAAATAGAGTAATAAATTCATTCATTCAATCGTATTTATTGAGCGCTTACTGTGTGCAGAGCACTGGACTAAGCGCTTGAGAAGTCCAAGTTGGCAACATCTAGAGACAGTCCCTACCCAACAGTGGGCTCACAGTCTAGAAGGGGGAGACAGAGAACAAAACCAAACATATTAACAAAATAAAATAAATAGAATAGATATGTACAAGTAACATAAATAAATAAATAGAGTAATAAATAAATAGAGTAATAAATAAATAAATAGAGTAATAAATAGAGTAATAAATAAATAGAGTAATAGAGTAATAGAGTAATAAATAAATAGAGTAATAAATAGAGTAATAAATAGAGTAATAGATAGAGTAATAAATGAATAGAGTAATAAATAGAGTAATAGGGTAATAAATAAATAGAGTAATAAATAAATAGAGTAATAAATAAATAGAGTAATAAATAGAGTAATAAATAAATAAATAGAGTAATAAATAAATAAATAGAGCAATAAGTAAATAAATAGAGTAATAAATAGAGTAATAAATAAATAGAGTAATAAATAAATAGAGTAATAAATAGAGTAATAGATAGAGTAATAGAGTAATAAATAGAGTAATAGAGTAATAAATAGAGTAATAAATAAATAAATAGAGTAATAAATAGAGTAATAGAGTAATAAATAAGTAGAGTAATAAATAAATAGAGTAATAAATAGAGTAATAAGTAAATAAATAGAGTAATAAATAGGGTAATAGATAGAGTAATAAATAAATGGAGTAATAAATAAATAAATAGAGTAATAGATAAATAAATAGAGTAATAGAGATATGTCTTCGATAAGGCTTGGAAGCAGGGGAGAGTGATGGTCTGAAGGGAAAGAAAAATCCAGGGGGGCGGGAAGGGGCATAGCTTACCGGTGACCTGGGTGGGAGCGATCTCCACGGCGCTGCGCGACGGGGGCAGATCCGGGAGGACCCGGTGCACGGCCGGGGGCGTGGGCCGGGCCACCAGCTCTAGGAGAAATTCATTAATTCACTCATTCAGTCCTATTTATTGAGCACTCACTGTGCGCGGAGCACTGTACCAAGCGCTTGGGAAGTACAAGGCGGCAACGATTTGGCCTCTTGCAGGGCCTGAGGTTGACCCTGCGGACAGGACTGTGCGTGGACGGAGGTTTAACCCAGTTAGAGAATTAAGGGCCCTGGGTCTTCTAATAATAATAATAATAAGGTTGCCAACTTGTACTTCCCAAGCGCTTAGTACAGTGCTCTGCACACAATAAGTGCTCAACAAATACGATTGATTGATTAATAATAATAATAATAATGTTGGTATTTGTTAAGCGCTTACTATGTATCAAGCACTGTTCTAAGTGCTGGGGGATGATGATGATGATGATAATGATGGCATTTATTAAGCACTTACTATGTGTCAAGCACCATTCTAAGCGCTGGGGGATGATGATGATGATGATGGCATTTATTAAGCACTTACTATGTGCCAAGCACTGTTCTAAGCGCTGGGGGATGATGATGATGATGATGATGATGGCATTTATTAAGCGCTTACTATGTGTCAAGCACTGTTCTAAGCGCTGGCGGATGATGATGATGGCATTTATTAAGCACTTACTATGTGCCAAGCACTGTTCTAAGCGCTGGGGGATGATGATGATGATGATGATGGCATTTATTAAGCACTTACTATGTGTCAAGCACTGTCCTAAGCGCTGGGGGATGATGATGATGATGATGTTGGCATTTATTAAGCGCTTACTACGTGCAGAGCACTGTTCTAAGCGCTGGGGAGGATACAAAGTGATCAGGTTGTCCCACGTGGGGGGGGGGGGGCTCACAGTTTTCATCCCCATTTTCCAGATGAGGGAACTGAGGCCCAGAGAAGTGAAGTGACTTGCTCAAAGTCACGCAGCCGACAAGTGGCGGAGCTGGGATTTGAATCCCTGACCTCTGACTCCAAAGCCCGGGCTCTTTCCATTGAGCTGCGGGTATATTCAAGGTAATCGGGTTGTCCCCCATGGGGCTCGCATCCCCGTTTTACAGATGAGGGCCCAGAGAAGTGTAGCGACTGGCCCAAAGTCACACAGCTGACAAGTGGCGGAGCCGGAATTTGAACCCGTGACCTCTGACTCCAAAGCCCGGGCTCTTTCCACTGAGCCACGCTGCTTCTCCGGAACCACGGGAGGGTGGTCAGTGGTGGTGGTGGGGGGGCCCACCCTCCTAATTTGGGGCGCTTCAAACCCCAAGATGGCAGGGTGGAGTGACCTTCCTGCCCCCTGGGCCTCCAGGCTGGAGTCTTTTAGACTGTTGGGTAGGGACTGTCTCTATATGTTGCCAACTTGTACTTCCCAAGCGCTTAGTACAGTGCTCTGCACACAGTAAGCGCTCAATAAATACGATTGATTGATTGATTGATTGGAGAGCTCCCTCTCTAAAGTAGTGCCCTACGGTTGCCGGCCTCTCCCCACCGCCGTCTGGCCGGGCTCCATGGCGGCGCTCGCTCCACTGTCACCGTCCAATCATCATCATCATCATCAATCATATTTATTGAGCGCTTACTATGTGCAGAGCACTGTACTAAGCGCTTGGGAAGTACAAATTGGCAACACATAGAGACAGTCCCTACCCAACAGTGGGCTCACAGTCTAAAAGGGGGAGACAGAGAACAGAACCAAACATACCAACAAAATAAAATAAATAGGATAGAAATGTACAAGTAAAATAAATAAATAAATAGAGTAATAAATATGTACAATAAATAAGTATGTACACCGTCCAATCATCATCATCATCAGTCGTATTTATTGAGCGCTTACTATGTGCAGAGCACTGTACTAAGCGCTTGGGAAGTACAAATTGGCAACACATAGAGACAGTCCCTACCCAACAGTGGGCTCACAGTCTAAAAGGGAGAGACAGAGAACAGAACCAAACATACCAACAAAATAAAATAAATAGGATAGAAATGTACAAGTAAAATAAATAAATAAATAAATAAATAGAGTAATATATATGTACAATAAATAAATATGTACACCGTCCAATCATCATCATCATCAATCGTATTTATTGAGCGCTTACTATGTGCAGAGCACTGTACTAAGGGAAGTACCGTCAATCAATCGTATTTATTGAGCGCTTACTGTGTACCAGCGCTCACGGTGTGCCCGCAGGACCTCACGGCAGTGACCTCCCCCGTGCCCATGGTGGTCCAGCGGGGCCCCCCGGGCGTGATGTCCCCTGCCCCACCATCAGCATCCCCCCACACTCCCCGCAGTCATCTCCGCCCAGCAGGGTCCCAGCGCAGTGAACTTCCCTGAGCGGGGCCCATGATGGTCGTCTCCCCCACTCCCACCCAACAGGACCCCGCGGAAGTGAACATCCCACAGCAGGGCCTCCTCCCTCCTCCCTG
The DNA here is from genome assembly GCF_015852505.1 of Tachyglossus aculeatus. Classification (NCBI taxonomy): domain Eukaryota; kingdom Metazoa; phylum Chordata; class Mammalia; order Monotremata; family Tachyglossidae; genus Tachyglossus; species Tachyglossus aculeatus. The sequence continues at coordinate 51,545,805 of NC_052087.1, read as the reverse complement.
GCTCACCGGGGTGGCGGGTTGGAGGCCAGGTGATGACCACCGGGATCTGATGCATCTGCTGCTCCTCAGATACCAGCTGGGGCTGGTGGGGAGGGGGCAAATAAACAAATAAATAAATAATGACGGCATGTATTAAGCGCTTACTATGTGCAAAGCACTGTTCTAAGCGCTGGGGGGATACAAGGTGATCAGGTTGCCCCGCGTGGGGCTCACAGTCATCATCCCCGTTTGACAGATGAGGTCACTGAGGCGCCGAGAAGTGACTTGCCCAAGGTCACACAGCAGACACGTGGCGGAGCCGGGATTCGAACCCATGACCTCTGAGTCCAAAGCCCGGGCTCTTTCCACTGAGCCACGCGATGATGGCCTTTATTAAGCGCTTACTGTGTGCAAAGCACTGTTCTAAGCGCTGGGGAGGTTCCAAGGTGATCAGGTTGTCCCCTGGGGGCTCACAGTCTTCATCCCCATTCCCCTGGGGGCTCACAGTCTTCATCCCCATTTTACAGATGAGGGAACTGAGGCCCAGAGAAGTGAAGTGGCTCGAAGCAGCGCGGCTCAGTGGAAAGAGCCCGGGCTTTGGAGTCAGAGGTCCTGGGTTCGAATCCCGGCTCTGCCACGTGTCAGCTGTGTGACTTTGGGCAAGTCACTTCCCTTCTCTGTTCCTCGGTCCCCTCATCTATACAATGGGGATGAAGACTGTGAGCCCCCCGTGGGACAACCTGATTGCCTTATAACCTCCCCAGCGCTTAGAACATTGCTTTGCATATAGTAAGCGCTTAATAAATGCCATCATTATTATTATTATTAAGTGACTTGCCCAAAGTCACACAGCCGACAGTGGGCAGAGCCGGGATTTGAACCCATGCCCTCTGACTCCGAAGCCCGGGCTCTTTCCACTGAGCCACGCTGCTTCTCACGCAAGGGTACAAGAGTCCATTTCTATTCCGGCTCCCCAGGACTTGTACTTCCCCAGCGCTTAGTCCAGTGCTCTGCACACAGTAAGCGCTCAATAAATACGATTGATTGATTGATTGATTGATTGACTGGGCCCTCCCACCTCTCCCCCCTCATCTCTTCCGTCCACTCTCCCCCGACCCGGTCCCCCGGCTTCAGGCCTCCATACTCACGGTGTCCGGCGTCCCCACTGAAAGACAAAAATGAGAGGACGGGCACCGATCAGAGGAATGGTCCTCAGGGAGCAGACCCCGCTGGTCACGGTCCTTCATTCAGTCAATCGTATTTATTGACTGTGAGCGGAGCACTGGACTAAGCGCTCGGGAAGTCGGCGGGTAGAGACGGTCCCTACCCAACAACGGGCTCACGGCCTCCGGAAGGTCAGAGACCTCGAGGCTGAGGGTCCCGGGGAGGGTTGGGGGGCCGGACCGGGTTGAGGGTTCAATTTCTGTTTAAAGTTGGGGTGTTAACAAACTGGGGGCCCCATCCGGCTTGGCCCAACGCCGCTCTGGTTGCCCCAGAGGCTTCTGGGAGAGGTAGTCCCCCCAGCCCACGGGACAGCTGGAGGAGATGTGCCTCCAGAAGGGTCTCACATTTATGGGCTGAGGGATTTGGGGGGGTTCAGGACCCCCAGGCTGAGCTCAGCGCACAGGGCGCTGGAAGCCTAGGGGTTAGGAGAGGGGCCGGAGTCAGGGTTGGAGGTAGGATCGGGAGCGGGACGGGGGCTCGGGAACCGGGATTAATTTAATAATGGCATTTATTAAGCGCTTACTACGTGCAAAGCACTGTTCTAAGCGCTGGGAAGGTTACAAGGTGATCAGGTTGTCCCACAGGGGGCTCACAGTATTAATCCCCATTTTACAGTTGAGGTAACTGAGGCCCGGAGAAGTTAAGTGACTTGCCCAAGGTCACACAGCTGACAATTGGAGAAGCTGGGATTGTCAGCTGTGTGACCTCGGGGATTGGGTTCAGAGCCCGAGGTAAGCGTTGGGATGGGCTAGGGTAGGGTGGCGGAGGGGTTCACCCTCCGACCTTCTGACCGACCTTCCTCTTCCTCCGCGTCCTCGGCCTGGGGGGCTCGGCTGGGGGCCTCCGGGGGTGGCTGCGGCTTGGGTGGTCCGTCGGGGTGCAGGAAGAGGGAGAAGTCGCTTTCGCCCTGGATGGTGAGCGTCTGGTGGGAGGTCAGGATGTGGTAACCCTTCCCGGCCGGGCAGATCTCCTTGAAGGCCGCTGCAGGCGGGGGAGGAAAGCCGGGTGGAAATGCCTCAAGGGCCCAATCAATCCATCAATCAATCGTATTTATTGAGCGCTTACTGTGCGCAGAGCACTGGACTAAGCGCTCGGGAAGTCCAAGTTGGCAACACAGAGAGGCGGTCGCGACCCAACAGTGGGCTCACGGTCTAGGTTCCCCCTCCAGGACCACCCCGCCTCCGAGGGCTGCGAGTGACCCCCCTTTGCCGCGTCCCCCGGGACTGTAGAGATCTCTGAGAGGGTCCCCCAGCTGAGGGCCGCCACGGGGGTCCCCAACCTCACCCGTGCCATCCGCCGGGCAGCGCTGACACCGGGCCCCCCAGGCTTTGCCGACGCTGCAGCAGCAGAGCTGGCGGGTGAGGCGGGTGGTGAGCGGGTGTTGGCACTGCATCTCCGGTCCCACCAGACGGAAACAGAGACTCTTCTCCTCCGCTTTCTCTGCTCGGCGGGGGCGGACAGAGGGTCGGTGTCGGTCAGGGCCGGTCCCCGGACACCTCCCTCCTCCGCTGCCCTGGCCTGCCCCAAGACCCTCCGTTTCTTGACCTCCATTCATTCAATCGTATGTGGAGTCAGAGGTCATGGGGTCAAATTCCCAGCTCCACCAACTGTCAGCTGTGTGACTTTGGACCAGTCACTTAACTTCTCTGGGCCTCAGTTCCCTCATCTGTAAAATGGGGGTGAAGTCCGTGAGCCCCCGTGGGACAACCTGATCACCTTGGAACTTCCCCGGTGCTTAGAACAGGGCCAATAATTAATAAATGCCATCATTATTATTATTATTATTATTTATTGAGCGCTTACTGTGTGCAGAGCGCTGTATAAGCACTTGGGAAGTCCAAGTTGGCAACCTATAGAGACGGTCAATCAATCAATCAGTCAATCAATCGTATTTATTGAGTGCTTACTGTGTGCAAAGCGCTGTATAAGCGCTTGGGAAGTCCAAGTTGGCAACCTATAGAGATGGTCAATCAATCAATCAATCAATCAATCATACTTATTGAGCACTTACTGTGTGCAGAGCACTGTATAAGCACTTGGGAAGTCCAAGTCGGCAACCTATAGAGACGGTCAATCAATCAATCAATCAATCAATCGTACTTATTGAGCGCTTACTGTGTGCAGAGCGCTGTATAAGGCTTGGGAAGTCATAGAGACGGTCAATCAATCAATCAATCAGTCAATTGTATTTATTGAGCGCTTACTGTGTGCAGAGCACTGTATAAGCGCCTGGGAAGTCCAAGTTGGCAACCTATAGAGACGGTCAGTCAATCAATCAATCAATCAATCAATCATATTTATTGAGCGCTTACTGTGTGCAGAGCGCTGTATAAGCGCTTGGGAAGTCCAAGTTGGCAACCTATAGAGACGGTCAATCAATCAATCAATCAATCAATCAATCAATCGTATTTATTGAGCGCTTACTGTGTGCAGAGCACTGTATAAGTGCAAGTTGGCAACCTATAGAGACGGTCAATCAATCAATCAATCAATCAATTGTATTTATTGAGCGCTTACTGTGTGCAGAGTGCTGTATAAGCACTTGGGAAGTCCAAGTTGGCAACCTATAGAGACGGTCAGTCAATCAATCAGTCAATCAATCGTATCTATTGAGCACTTACTGTGTGCAGAGCACTGTACTAAGCGCCTGGGAAGTCCAAGTTGGCAACCTATAGAGACGGTCCCTACCCAACAGTGGGCTCACAGTCTAGAACTCAACTCTTACGTCCTTTCGACCTCCCTGCTTCTCCCCGCCTCCTGTCCGTGACTGATTCCTCCATCTCTGACCCGCTTCTCCCCCGCAACAGACCAAAAAACCGCCTCCTTCCTGCGATAACTAATCAATCGATGGTATTTATCAAGCACTCACTGTCTGCGGAGCAATGATAACAACGATTGCGGTATTTGTTAAGCGCCTGCTACGCGCCGGGCGCTGTACTGAGCGCTGGGGTGGATCCAAACAAATCGGGTTGGACACAGTCCCGGTCCCGCATAGCGCTCACAGTCTTTATTCCCCATTTGGACCCGGTCCCTGTCTCGCATAGGGCTCACAGTCTTTATTCCCCATTTTACAGGTGAGGTAACTGAGGCACAAAGAAGTGAAGTGACCTGCCCGTGGCCACACAGCAGGCGAGTGAAGGATGCGGGATTAGAACCCACAACCTTCTAGCTCTCAGGCCCCTGCTCTATCCACGACATCGTGCTAAGCGCTTACTGTCTCTATATGTTGCCAATTTGTACTTCCCAAGCGCTTAGTACAGTGCTCTGCACATAGTAAGCGCTCAATAAATACGATTGATGATGATGACGATGATGATTCCCCATTTTACAGGTGAGGTAACTGAGGCACAAAGAAGCGAAGTGACCTGCCCGTGGCCACACAGCTGGCGAGTGGAGGAGGCGGGATTAGAACCCACAACCTTCTAGCTCTCGGGCCCCTGCTCTATCCACGACATCGTGCTAAGCACTTACTGTCTCTATATGTTGCCAATTTGTACTTCCCAAGCGCTTAGTACAGTGCTCTGCACATAGTAAGCGCTCAATAAATACGATTGATGATGATGATGATGATGATTCCCCATTTTACAGGTGAGGTAACTGAGGCACAAAGAAGTGAAGTGACCTGCCCGTGGCCACACAGCTGGCGAGTGGAGGAGGCGGGATTAGAACCCACAACCTTCTAGCTCTCAGGCCCCTGCTCTATCCACGACATCGTGCTAAGCGCTTATTGTCTCTATATGTTGCCAATTTGTACTTCCCAAGCGCTTAGTACAGTGCTCTGCACATAGTAAGCGCTCAATAAATACGATTGATGATGATGACGATGATGATTCCCCATTTTACAGGTGAGGTAACTGAGGCACAAAGAAGCGAAGTGACCTGCCCATGGCCACACAGCTGGCGAGTGGAGGAGGTGGGATTAGAACCCACAACCTTCTAGCTCTCGGGCCCCTGCTCTATCCACGACATCGTGCTAAGCACTTACTGTCTCTATATGTTGCCAATTTGTACTTCCCAAGCGCTTAGTACAGTGCTCTGCACATAGTAAGCGCTCAATAAGTACGATTGATGATGATACAATACAACGGAGTTGGTAGATATGATCCCTGCCCACAATCAATCAACCAATCGTATTTATTGAGCGCTTACTGTGTGCAGAGCACTGGACTAAGCACTTGGGAAGTCCAAGTTGGCCCACAAGGAGAGAAGCAGCCTGGCTCGGTGGAAAGAGCCCGGGCTTTGGAGTCAGAGGTCATGGGTTCGAATCCCAACTCCGCCACATGTCTGCCGCGGGACCTTGGGCAAGTCACTTCACTTCTCTGAGCCTCAGTTCCCTCGTCTGTAAAATGGGGATTAAGACTGCGAGCCCCCCGTGGGACAGCTTGATCACCTTGTATTCCCCCCTCAGCGCTTAGAACAGTGCTCTGCACGTAGTAAGCGCTTAACGAATGCCATTATTATTATTATTATTATTATTATTAATGAGCCTACTGTCTCATGCCCCCTGCCCAATTCCCTGCCAGTTGACAAGCCTCCCTTCACCCATCCCACCCCCCTCCAAAGGGCTTACCAAGGCACTGAGTGCGAGAGGGGCCGAGGCCATGGCCCGGAGGACAGACACAGCGGAAGGAGCCGGGACTGTTGAGGCAGTCGCCATGGCGGCAGACACCTGACATGGCGCACTCGTTGATATCTGCGGGACGGGAGCAGAGTACGATAATAATAATAATAATAATAATAATAATAATAATAATAATAATAATAATAATGATGGCATTTGTTAAGCGCTTGCTATGTGCAAAGCCCTGTTCTAAGCGCTGGTGAGGATACAAGGTGATCAGGTCATCCCACGTTGGGCTCCCAGTCTTCATCCCCATTTTCCAGATGAGGTCGCTGGGGCCCGGAGAATCAATCAATCAATCAATCAATCGTATTTATTGAGCGCTTACTGTGTGCAGAGCACTGTACTAAGCGCTTGGGAAGGACAAGTTGGCAACCTATAGAGACGGTCCCTACCCAACAGTGGGCTCACAGTCTAAAAGGGGGAGAAGTGAAGTGACTTGCCCAAAGTCCCACGGCTGACAATTGGCAGAGCTGGGATTTGAACCCAGGGCCTCTGGCTCCCAAGCCCGTGCGCTTTCCACTGAGCCACGCTGCTTAAATGATGATGGCATTTGCTAAGCGCTTAATATGGTGTCAACCACTGTTCTAAGCGCTGGGGTAGATATAAGCTAATCAAGATGTGCCCGGTCCCCGTCCCACATGGGGCTCACAGTCTTCATCCCCATTTTACAGATGAGGGAACTGAGGCCTGGAGAATAAAAACAATAATGGTATTTGTTAAGCACTTACCATGTGCCAGGCACTGTACTAAGCCCCGGGGTGGATACAAACAGATTGAGTTGGACGCAGTCCCTGACCCATGCGGGGCTCACATTCTCAAACCCCATTTTACGGATGGGGGAACTGAGGCCCAGAGAAGTGATGTGACTTGCCCAGCAGATGAGCGGCAGAGCAGGATTAGAACCCAGGGCCTCTGACTCCCAAGCCCGTGCGCTTTCCACTGAGCCACGCTGCTTAAATGATGACGGCATTTGCTAAGCGCTTATTATGGTGTCAACCACTGTTCTAAGCGCTGGGGTAGATATAAGCTAATCGAGACGTGCCCGGTCCCCATCCCACATGGGGCTCACAGTCTTCATCCCCATTTTACAGATGAGGGAACTGAGGCCCGGAGAATAAAAACAATAATGGTATTTGTTAAGCACTTACTATGTGCCAGGCACTGTACTAAGCACCGGGGTGGATACAAACAGATTGAGTTGGACGCAGTCCCTGGCCCATGCGGGGCTCACATTCTCAAACCCCATTTTATGGATGGGGGAACTGAGGCCCAGAGAAGTGAAGTGACTTGCCCAGCAGGTGAGCGGCAGAGTCAGGATTAGAACCCAGGGCCTCTGACTCCCAAGCCCGTGTGCTTTCCACTGAGCCACGCTGCTTAAATGATGATGGCATGTGCTAAGCGCTTACTATGGTGTCAACCACTGTCCTAAGCGCTGGGGTAGATATAAGCTAATCAAGATGTGCCCAGTCCCCGTCCCACATGTGGCTCACAGTCTTCATCCCCATTTTACAGATGAGGGAACTGAGGCCCGGAGAATAAAAACAATAACGGTATTTGTTAAGCACTTACCATGTGCCAGGCACTGTACTAAGCACCGGGGTGGATACAAACAGATTGAGTTGGACGCAGTCCCTGACCCATGCGGGGCTCACATTCTCAAACCCCATTTTATGGATGGGGGAACTGAGGCCCAGAGAAGTGAAGTGACTTGCCCAGCGGATGAGCGGCAGAGCCAGGATTAGAACCCAGGGCCTCTGACTCCCAAGCCCGTGCGCTTTCCACTGAGCCACACTGCTTAAATGATGACGGCATTTGCTAAGCGCTTATTATGGTGTCAACCACTGTTCTAAGTGCTGGGGTAGATATAAGCTAATCGAGATGTGCCCGGTCCCCGTCCCACATGGGGCTCACAGTCTTCATCCCCATTTTACAGATGAGGGAACTGAGGCCTGGAAAATAAAACCAATAACGGTATTTGTTAAGCACTTACCATGTGCCAGGCACTGTACTAAGCACCGGGGTGGATACAAACAGATTGAGTTGGACGCAGTCCCTGGCCCATGCGGGGCTCACCTTCTCAAACCCCATTTTACAGATGAGGGAACTGAGGCCCAGAGAATAAAAACAATAATGGTATTTGTTAAGCACTTACCATGTGCCAGGCACTGTACTAAGCACCGGGGTGGATACAAACAGATTGAGTTGGACACGGTCCCTGGCCCATGCTCACATTCTCAAACCCCATTTTACGGATGGGGGAGCTGAGGCCCAGAGAAGTGAAGTGACTTGCCCAGCAGATGAGCGGCAGGGTCAGGATTAGAACCCCAGTCCTTCTGTCTTCCAGACCCGGGCTCTATCTGTGAGGCCTTGGTGCTTCCCCAAGTGTCAAGTGGTTTTTCAAGTATCCACTTAAGTGCTCTTCCTCTTGCTCCACCGGGGCGGGAGGGCTGCTTCTTCCGCCGGGCCCGGAATGGCCTCCCTCTGCCCATCCGCCAAGCTCGCTCTCTTCCTCCCTTCAAGGCCCAGCTGAGAGCTCACCTCCTCCAGGAGGCCTTCCCAGACTGAGCCCCTTCCTTCCTCTCCCCCTCATCGCCCTCTCCATCCCCCCCACCTTACCTCCTTCCCTTCCCCACAGCACCTGTATATATGTATCTATGTTTGGACAGATTTATTACTCTATTTATTTATTTTACTTGTACATATCTATTCTATTTATTTTATTTTGTTAGTATGTTTGGTTTTGTTCTCTGTCTCCCCCTTTTAGACTGTGAGCCCACTGTTGGGTAGGGACTGTCTCTACATGTTGCCAATTTGTACTTCCCAAGCGCTTAGTACAGTGCTCTGCACAGAGTAAGCGCTCAATAAATACGATTGATGATGATGATGATGATCTGCCCAGGGAGTCTCTCCTGGGACCCCTTAGTACAAGTGCCCCACTTCCAAGTGCTTAGTACAGCGCCCTGCCCACAGTAAGCGCTCAATAAATACATTTGAATGGGTAGTTGGAGAAGCAGCGTGGCTCAGTGGAAAGAGCCCAGGCTTTGGAGTCAGAGGTCATGGGTTCAAATCCTGGCTCCGCCAGTGGTCAGCTGAGTGACTTTGGGCAAGTTGCTTCCCTTCTCTGGGCCTCAGTGACCTCATCTGTCAAATGGGGATGAAGACTGTGAGCCCCCCGTGGGACCACCTGATCACCTTGTAACCTCCCCAGGGCTTAGAACAGTGCTTTGCACTTACTAAGCGCTTAATAAATGCCATTATGATTATTATTCTATAATGCCAGCAGCGTGGCTCAGGGGAAAGAGCACAGAATTTGGAGTCAGAAGTCGTGGGTTCAAATCCCGGCTCCGCCAGTTGCCAGCTGTGTGACTTTGGGCAAGTCGCTTCCCTTCTCTGGGCCTCAGTGACCTCATCTGGAAAATGGAGTTTAAGACTGTGAGTCCCCAGTGGGACAACCCCATCACCTTGTAACCTCCCCAGGGCTTAGAACAGTGCTTTGCACATAGTAAGCGCTTAATAAATGCCATTATGATTATTATTCTATAATGCCAGCAGCGTGGCTCAGGGGAAAGAGCACAGACTTTGGAGTCAGAAGTCGTGGGTTCAAATCCCGGCTCCGCCAGTTGCCAGCTGTGTGACTTTGGGCAAGTCGCTTCGCTTCTCTGGGCCTCAGTGACCTCATCTGGAAAATGGGGTTTAAGACTGTGAGTCCCCAGTGGGACAACCCGATCACCTTGTAACCTCCCCAAGGCTTAGAACAGTGCTTTGCACATAGTAAGCACTTAATAAATGCCATTATGATTATTATTATATAATGCCAGCAGCGTGGCTCAGGGGAAAGAGCCCAGACTTTGGAGTCAGAAGTCGTGGGTTCAAATCCCGGCTCCACCAATGGTCAGCTGTGTGACTTTGGGCAAGCCGCTTCACTTCTCTGGGCCTCAGTGACCTCATCCGTAAAATGGGGATGAAGACTGTGAGCTCCCCGTGGGACAACCTGATCACCTTGTAACCTCCCCAGGGCTTAGAACAGTGCTTTGCACATAGTAAGCGCTTAATAAATGCCATTATGATTGTTATTATATAATGCCGGCAGCGTGGTTCAGGGGAAAGAGCACAGACTTTGGAGTCAGAAGTCGTGGGTTCAAATCCCGGCTCCACCAATGGTCAGCTGTGTGACTTTGGCAAGCCGCTTCACTTCTCTGTGCCTCAGTGACCTCATCCGTAAAGTGGCGATGAAGACTGTGAGCCCCCCGTGGGACAACCTGATCACCTTGTAACCTCCCCGACTTCGGGCAAGTCGCTTCACTTCTCTGTGCCTCAGTGACCTCATCTGGAAAATGGGGTGTAAGACTGTGAGTCCCCGGTGGGACAACCCGATCACCTTGTAATTATTATCTGTAAAATGGAGATTAACACTGTGAGCCCCATGTGGGACAACCTGACCACCGTGTAACCTCTCCGGCGCTTAAGAACAGTGCTTTGCACATAGTAAGTGCTTAATAAATGCCATCATTATTATTATCTGTAAAATGGAGATTAACACTGTGAGCCCCATGTGGGACAACCTGACCACCTTGTAACCTCTCCGGCGCTTAAGAACAGTGCTTTGCACATAGTAAGTGCTTAATAAATGCCATCATTATTATTATCTGTAAAATGGAGATTAACACTGTGAGCCCCATGTGGGACAACGTGACCACCTTGTAACCTCTCCAGTGCTTAGAACAGTGCTTTGCACATAGTAAGTGCTTAATAAATGCCATCATTATTATTGTTATTATTGTAACCTCCCCAGTGCTTTGCACATAGTAAGCGCTTAATAAATGCCATTATTATGATTATTATTATATAATGCCAGCCCTCAGTTTACCTTCCTCCCCTCGCCGTTGTCCCCCTTGCCCCTGTTCCCCCTCACCCCTACCCTGGCAGTGAGTGCTGTTGAGTCTCTTGTAGCCAGCTGGGCAGTCAGTCCCCAGATCTCCCCGCACGGGCCCCGACTTCTGGACACCCGTGTCTGTGGGGAGAGAGAGAGGGAGGGGTACAGGACTAAAGATGGTACAGAGAGGGCAGACGGGGCATGAGAGGCTGGGAAGGGGCAGGGAGGAGGGGCTGTCCCCAAGAATTTGGGGGTACAAGGGGTTGGGCAGAGGTGCCAGGGACCAGCAAGTTGAGGGTCAGTTGGAGAGGTCAGGGACAAGGGGGCCGTGAGGACGGGAACCCTGTGGGGAGGTTGGAAGGGGGTTCATCATCATCATCATCAATCGTATTTATTGAGCGCTTACTATGTGCAGAGCACTGGACTAAGCGCTTGGGAAGTCCAAATTGGCAACATCTAGAGACAGTCCCTACCCAACAGTGGGCTCACAGTCTAAAAGGGGGAGACAGAGAACAAAACCAAACATACTAACAAAATAAAATAAATAGATATGTACAAATAAAATAGAGTAAAAAAATATGTACAAACATATATACATATATACAGGTGCTGTGGGGAAGGGAAGGAGGTAAGGTGGGGGGGATGGAGAGGGGGACGAGGGGGAAAGGAAGGAAGGGGCTCAGTCTGGGAAGGCCTCCTGGAGGAGGTGAGCTCTCAGCAGGGCCTTGAAGGGAGGAAGAGAGCTAGGGTTCAGGGAGCGTGGGAAGAGGCCGGGAGACTCACACTGCAGCTGGGGACACTTGTGGCACTTGTTGTGACCCCAGGCGGTGCCGACGCTCCCGCAGCAGTCCTCGTGTTTGGTGAGCCCCGGGAGGGGGTTGCTGCCACACTGCTCCCCCAGACAGGGCCAGAGCTCAGGGATTACCGCCGCCACATCCTGCCCTCCTCCTCCTCCAAGGCCCCAAGGGAGCCCACGTTTCCCACCCCTCCCCAGGCCCCTCTGTCCTCTCCTCCCTGTCGAGCCGCCCTTCGGTTCCCCAGTCTTGGGGGGAAAGGCGGCTGAGGCTGAGGAGGAGAGGTGCAGGGGGTCAGAGTTGGGATGGGGGTCGGGAGAGGCCAAGTCTGGGTTGGGGCCAGCTAGGATGAGGGGTTCGGGGGTGAGGGTCAGAGATCAAGGTGAGACGGCTGAGGGAGGGGTCAGCGATGGGGGGAAAAGGATTAGGGGTTAGGCAGAGGGGTCAGAGAGCAGGGTGGGAAGATGGGGGTCAGGCCCAAGGGTCAGGGGCCAGAGAAGGTTAAGTGGTGAGGTTCGGGCCGAGAGGTGACGGGCCAGGGCGGGAGGATGGCGGCCGGGCCGAGAGGTCGGGGACCCGGGTGGGAGGTTGGGGGGGTCTGGTCTAGAGATCGCGGACCGGGGCGGGAAGACGGAGGTCGGGCCGAGAGGCCGGGGACTAGGCCGAGGGGCTGGGAGTGAGGCCGTACTCACCGCCTGCTTTGGCAGCGTGTCTTGGAAGCAGCGGCCCAGGGGCTTCTGGGTGGGGGGCCGGGGGGGCTTGGGGTGCGGGAGGAGGTGCTGGGGGGGCGCGGGGCCCTCGGCGCTCAGCCCCTCGATCCGGTGCACCTGGACCGAGGCCTCCGGGGGGTGATGCACCCTCACGTTCACCAGGGGTGGTGGGGCCTGCACTGAGGACCGGCCACGCGGTGGGGGATCAGGGCCGCCGGCCCTCCCACCCCCGAGCCCCTCGTGCCCGAGACCCCGCCCTCCTGATCCCCCAACCCTCTAGAGCATCACTCTCCAGCCCCACTCTCCCGCCCGTCTCTGCCAGTATCTCTGCCTGGCACCCGGTGGATCTCTCTGCCCGTCTCTCTGTCACGGCCTGCGTCTCCCTGGCGGGACCGCTGTCCCTGGCATCCCAAGCGTTCTCTGTGTCCGTCTCCGGGTCTCTCCCGTTACCTTCGGCCGAGAGTTGCCCAGGCCCCAGGGGCACCAGGAAGGCGGCGTGGTGGGCCGGGGGCGGCTCCCCGGGGCCCGGAGGGTCGGCGATGACTTGGACGGCGTAGATGGCGTGCTTGCTGGCCACGGGCTCGCCCTCCGCTGCCGGGGGCGGGGGGCCGCCCAGCGTCCCAGCCCGGCCTGTCCCCAGGCCCGCCGGCACCTGGCAGAAGCGACCGGTGAAGTCCGGGGGGCAGAGGCAGTGGTTGCGGGAGGAGCACTGGCCCCCATTCATGCATGGCAGGGGGCACACCACTGCAGGGAAAAGGAGGGGCGGGGAGGACGAAGGACTTAGGGGGACTCTCCGCCAACCCCCCACAGTCCCAGCCAGTGCTCCTCGTCCATCCCTAGCCCTGACACTTTCCTTCCCTCCCTCTCCTCCAGCCCCTTCCTCCTCTCTCCTCTCCTTCCCTTTCTCTCCCTCAGCCCCTTCCTCCTCTCCCTCTGTCCCCTTCTTCCCTCTCTCTCCCTCTGTCCACCCCCCTTTTTTCCTCTTCCTCTCCTCCTTCCCTCCCTCCCCTCAGCCCCTTCCTTCTTCTCTCTCCTTCCCTTTCTCTCCCTCAGCCCCTTCCTCCTTTCCTCCTCTCCCTCTGTCCCCTTCTTCCCTCTCTCTCCCTCTGTCCACCCCCCTTTTCTCCTCTTCCTCTCCTCCTTCCCTCCCTCCCCCTCAGCCCCTTCCTCCTTCTCTCCTCTCCTTCCCTTTTTCTCCCTCAGCCCTTTCCTCCTTTCCTCCTCTCCCTCTGTCCCCTTCTTCCCTCTCTCTCCCTCTGCCCACCCCACTTTTTCTCCTCTTCCTCTCCCCCTTCCCTCCCTCCCCCTCAGCCCCTTCCTCCTTTGCTCCTCTGCTTCCCTCTCTCCCTAAGCCCCTTCCTCATTTTTTCCTCTCCTGCTCTTCCTTCCTCAGAGCCTCCCTCCTTTTCTCCCCCTTTCTCTCCTTCCCTCTCTCTCCCTCCCTTTTTCCCTCTCTTTCCCTCTCTCTCCCTCAGCGCTTCCCTCATGTTCCCTCTCCCTCTCCTCTCCTCCTTCCCTTCGTGGGAACCCCTTCTTCGTGGGAGGAAGGGAAGTTATGTTGCCAACGTGTACTTCCCCAGCACTTAGTCCAGTGCTCTGCACACAGTAAGCTCTCAATAAATACGATTGATTGATTCCCTCTCTCTCCCTCAGCGCTTCCCTCATGTTTTCCTTTCCCTCCCAGTCCCACTACTTTCCTGACACCTGATTCGAAGTAAAGGAGTGTCTGGCCTTGGGCCCAGCCCTTTGGCCCTCTCCTCCTTTCCTTCCCGAAGTTCCAGGAAACAGGGCTGGGAGGGAGGGGTGCAGGAAGGAGGGCTCCTGGGAGGTGAGTCCGGTCTCACCATCCATGGGAAGGCCACGGTCACCCTGCCCAGCCTCTCCCCTCCCATCTCCCCTCTGGAGTAAACCCTGGCTGCTGAATCAATCAATCAATCAATCAATCAATCAATCATATTTATTGAGCGCTTACTGTGTGCAGAGCACTGTACTGAGCGCTTGGGAAATACAAGTCGGCAACACATAGAGACAGTCCCTACCCAACAGCGGGCTCACAGTCTAGAAGACCCCGGGCGGGCTCTAGAGCCCCTGGGCCAACAGAAGCAGGGCTGGAGCGCTTAGTACAGTGCTCTGCACACAGTAAGCGCTCAGTAGAAGCCCTCAGAGAAGCAGCGTGGCTCAGTGGAAAGAGCCCGGGCTTTGGGGCCAGAGGTCACAGGTTCGAATTCTATCTATTCTATTTTATTTTGTTAATATGTTCTGTTTTGTTCTCTGTCTCCCCCTTCTAGACTGTGAGCCCGCTGTCGGGTAGGGACCGGCTCTATATGTTGCCAACTTGGACTTCCCAAGCGCTTAGTCCAGTGCTCTGCACACAGTAAGCGCTCAATAAATACGATTGATTGATTGATTGATCGATTGAGCGCTTACTGTGTGCAGAGCTAAGCGCTTGGGAAGTAGGGAAGCAGCGTGGCTCAGCGGAAAGAGCCCGGGCTTTGAAGTCAGAGGTCATCGGTTCAAATCCCGGCTCTGCCGCTTGTCAGCTGTGTGACTTTGGGCAAGTCGCTTTACTTCTCTGGGCCTCAGTTACCTCCTCTGTAAAAGTGGGATGAAGACTGTGAGCCCCACGTGGGACAACCTGATCACCTTGCAAATTCCCCAGCACTTAGAACAGTGCTTTGCACATTGTAAGCGCTTAATAAATGCCATCATTATTATTATTATTAGTACTCAAATCCTGACTCTACCCCAAGACTGCTGTGTGACCTTGGGCAAGTCACTTCACTTCTCTGGGCCTCAGTTACCTCCTCTGGAAAATGGGGATGAAGACTGTGAGCCCGACGTGGGACAACCTGATCACCTTGTAAATTCCCCAGCGCTTAGAACAGTGCTTTGCACATAGTAAGTGCTTAATAAATGCCATCATTATTATTATTATTATTATTATTATTCGAATCCCGACTCTACCGCATGTCTGCTGTGTGACCTTGGGCAAGTCACTTCACTTCTCTGGGCCTCAGTTACCTCCTCTGGAAAATGGGGATGAAGACTGTGAGCCCCACGTGGGACAACCTGATCACCTTGTAAATTCCCCAGCGCTTAGAACAGTGCTTTGCACATAGTAAGCACTTAATAAATGCCATTATTATTATTATTCGAATCCTGACTCTACCACATGTCTGCTGTGTGATCTTGGGCAAGTCACTTCACTTCTCTGGGCCTCAGTTACCGCATCTGGAAAATGGGGATTAAGACTGAGCCCCACGTGGGAAAATCTGATCACCTTGTAAATTCCCCAGCGCTTAGAACAGTGCTTTGCACATAGTAAGCGCTTAATAAATGCCATTATTATTATTATTATTATTCGAATCCCGACTCTACCGCATGTCTGCTGTGTGACCTTGGGCAAGTCACTTCACTTCTCTGGGCCTCAGTTACCTCCTCTGGAAAATGGGGATGAAGACTGTGAGCCCCACGTGGGACAACCTGATCACCTTGTAAATTCCCCAGAGCTTAGAACAGTGCTTTGCACATAGTAAGCTCTTAATAAATGCCATTATTATTATTATTATTCGAATCCCGACTCTACCGCATGTCTGCTGTGTGACCTTGGGCAAGTCACTTCACTTCTCTGGGCCTCAGTTACCTCCTCTGGAAAATGGGGATGAAGACTGTGAGCCCCGCGTGGGACAACCTGATCACCTTGTAAATTCCCCAGCGCTTAGAACAGTGCTTTGCACATAGTAAGCGCTTAATAAATGCCATCATCATTATTATTATTCGAATCCCGACTCTACCGCATGTCTGCTGTGTGACCTTGGGCAAGTCACTTCACTTCTCTGGGCCTCAGTTACCTCATCTTTTAGACTGTGAGCCCTTTTAGACTGTGAGCCCACTGTTGGGTAGGGACCGTCTCTATACGTTGCCAACTTGGACTTCCCAAGCGCTTAGTACAGTGCTCTGCACACAGTAAGCGCTCAATAAATACGATTGATGATGATGATGATGATCTGGAAAATGGGGATGAAGACTGGGAGCCCCACGTGACGCAACTCGATCACCTTGTATCCCCCCCAGCGCTTAGGACAGTGCTCTGCACATAGTAAGCGCTTAACAAATGCCATTATTATTATTATTATTATTTAATAGAGATGATTGAATGAATGGAGAGGAGTGAGGGGCGAGGCGAGGAAGGGCACAGCAGTCCTTGGCCTCTCTGTTTCCCCTTGGTGAGTCACCGAGCATGACCAGGCCGTGCCCGCCCGCAGTCCCTGGCACTGTGCCGCGGGGATGTGGGCAGCGCAGACAGAGACAGCATTCCCGGCAGGAAGCCTGGAACCCGGACAAAGCCAGAGATATTCCCGCTCCCGCTCGCCCGCACACTCCGAATGCACATACGCTCACACGGACACACGTGCATGGAGTCACATGCACACACATAATAATAATAATAATAATAATGATGGCATTTGTTAAGCGCTTACTATGTGCAGAGCACTGTTCTAAGCACTGGGGGGGATACAAGGTGGTCAAGTTGTCCCACGTGGGGGCTCACAGTCTTCATCCCCATTTTCCAGATGAGGGAACTGAGGCTCAGAGAAGTGAAGTGACTTGCCCAAGGTCAATCAATCAATCAATCAATCAATCAATCGTATTTATTGAGCACTTACTATGTGCAGAGCACTGTACTAAGCGCTTGGGAAGTACAAATTGGCATCACATAGAGACAGTCCCTACCCAACAGTGGGCTCACAGTCTAAAAGGGGGAGACAGAGAACAGAACCAAACATACCAACAAAATAAAATAAGTAGGATAGAAATGTACAAGTAAAATAAATAAATAAATAAATAGAGTAATAAATATGTACAACCATATATACATATATACAGGTGCTGTGGGGAAGGGAAGGAGGTAAGACGGGGGGATGGAGAGGGGGACGAGGGGGAGAGGAAAGAAGGGGCTCAGTCTGGGAAGGTCACACAGCAGACATGTGGCGGAGCCGGGATTCGAACCCACGACCTCTGACTCCAAAGCCCTGGCTCCTTCCACTGAGCCACGCTGCTTCTCTATTCGCAGACTCACATGCACACATAGACCGAAACACACAGACCACCTATATACACCTGGGCATTCATTCATTCAGTCGCATTTATTGAGCGCTTACTGTGTGCAGAGCACTGGACTAAGCGCTCAATAAATTCATTCATTCATTCAATCGTATTTATTGAGCGCTTACCGTGTGCAGAGCACTGTACTGAGCGCTTGGGAAGTACAAGTCGGTAACATATAGAGACGGTCCCTACCCAACAGCGGGCTCACAGTCTAGAAGGGGGAGTCGGACAACAAAGCAAAACAAGTAGACAGGTGTCAATACCATCAGAATAAACAGAATTATGGCTTTATACACATCATTGATAAAATAGAGTAATAAATATGTACAAATAGAGTAATAAATATGTACAAATGGAGTAATAAATATGTACAAATATATACAAGTGCTGTGGAGAGGGGAAGGGGGTAGGGCAGAGGGAGGGTGGACGGTCCCTATCCAACAGTGTGCTCATTTAATGAGCGCTTACTGTGTGCAGAGCACTGTACTAAGCGCTTGGGAAGTACAAGTTGGCAACATATAGAGGCGGTCCGTATCCAACAGTGAGCTCATTTAATGAGCGCTTACTGTGTGCAGAGCACTGTACTAAGCGCTTGGGAAGTACAAGTTGGCAACATATAGAGGCGGTCCCTATCCAACAGTGGGCTCATTTAATGAGCGCTTACTGTGTGCAGAGCACTGTACTAAGCGCTTGGGAAGTACAAGTTGGCAATGTATAGAGACGGTCCCTACCCAACAGCGGGCTCACAGTCTAGAATCAATAAATACGATTGAATGAATAATAATAATAATAATAACAATAATAATAATTATTATTATTATTATAATGATAGTATTTGTTAAGGTTTGAAGAAGGAGGGGGAGAGTCACTGTGCCCACCCTCCATCGGCCCCCAACCTGCTCCACTGAGGGCCACGGTGCTGTCGACGTGCGGACTCACACATGCTCCCCTGCATGAACACTCACACAAACATACATCTGGACGCACAAGCAGTCTCATGTGTAATCATCATCAATCGTATTTATTGAGCGCTTACTATGTGCAGAGCACTGTACTAAGCGCTTGGGAAGTACAAATTGGCAACATATAGAGACAGTCCGTACCCAACAGTGGGCTCACAGTCTATAATACAATGATGGCATCTATTAAACGCTTACTATGTGCCCCTCTCCATCTCCCCATCTTACCTCCTTCCCTTCCCCACAGCACCTGTATATATGTATATATGTCTGTACATATTTATTACTCTATTTATTTTACTTCTACATATCTATTCTATGTATTTTATTTTGTTAGTATGTTTGGTTTTGTTCTCTGTCTCCCCTTTTTAGACTGTGAGCCCACTGTTGGGTAGGGACTGTCTCTGTATGTTGCCATCTTGTACTTCCCAAGCGCTTAGTCCAGTGCTCTGCACACAGTAAGCGCTCAATAAATATGATTGATTGATTGATTGATTGATGTGCAAAGCACTGTTCTAAGCGCTGGGGAGGTTACAAGGTGATCAGGTTGTCCCACAGGGGGTTCGCAGTCTTCATCCCCATTTTACAGAGGAGGTAAATGAGGCCCAGAGAAGTTAAGTGACTTGCCCAAAGTCACACAGCTGACAGTTGGCGGAGCAGGGATTTGAACCCATGACCTCAGACCCCGAAGCCCATGTTCTTTCCACTGAGCTACGCTGCTGTGTACATACACCTGGGAACATATATGAGAAGCAGCGTGGCTCAGTGGAAAGAGCCCGGGCTTTGGAGTCAGAGGTCATGGGTTCAAATCCCGGCTCCGCCACTTGTCAGCTGTGTGACTTTGGGCAAGTTACTTCACTTCTCTGTGCCTCAGTTCCCTCATCTGTAAAATGGGGATTAAGTCTGTGAGCCCCACGTGGGACAACCTAATCACCTTGTATCCTCCCCAGCGCTTAGAACAGTGCTTTGCACATAGTAAGTGCTTAATAAATGCCATCATTACATATAATAACAATAATAATAATAACCAACCACTATTCTAAGCACTGGAGTAGATACAAGGTGATTAGGTTGTCCCACGTGGGGCTCACAGACTTAATCCCCATTTTACAGATGAGGGAACTGAGGCACAGAGAATTTTAGTGCCTTGCCCAAGGTCACACAGCAGACATGTGGTGGAGCTAGGATTTGAACTCAGGTCTTTTGACTCCCAAGCCCGTGCTCCATCCACTAGGCCACACTGCTTCACTCTGTATGGATTCAGCGTGGCTCAGTGGAAAGAGCCCGGGCTTTGGAGTCAGAGGTCATGGGTTCGAATTCCAGCTCTGCCACTTTTCAGCTGTGTGACCTTGGGCACGTCACTTCACTTCTCCGTGCCTCAGTTCCCTCATCCGTAAAATGGGGATTGACTGTGAGCCCCCCCGTGGGACAACCTGATCACCTTGTAACCTCCCCAGCGCTTAGAACAGTGCTTTGCACATAGTAAGCGCTTAATAAATGCATTATTATTATTATTATTATTATCATTCACACATACACACATTCAGACACACTGACTCACACAAACACACGTCTGGACACGTGCACAGACTCAAACATATGCCCGGCCTCTTATGATAGTAATCATATTTAGTGTCTACCATTTACCAAACTCTGTAATAAATCCTGGGGAATAGCACTCAGATTAAAATCAGACAATAGTAATAATAATAATGGCATTTATTATTATTATTATTAATAATAATAATGATGGCATTTGTTAAGCGCTTACTATGTGCAAAGGACTGTTCTATGCGCTGGGGGGGATACAGGGTGATCAGGTTGTCCCACGTGGGGCTCACAGTCTTAATCCCCATTTTTACAGATGAGGTAACTGAGGCTCAGAGAAGTGAAGTGACTTGCCCAAGGTCACACAGCAGACTTGTGGTGGAGCCGGGATTCGAACCCGTGACCTCTGACTCCAAAGCCCGGGCTCTTTCCACTGAGCCACGCTGCTTAAGCGCTTACTATGTGCCAAGCACTGTTCTCAGCGCTGGGGAGGTTACAAGGTGATCAGGTTGTCCCACGGGGGGGCTCACAGTCTTCATCCCCATTTTCCAGATGAGGGAACTGAGGCCCAGAGAAGTGACTTGCCCAAAGTCACACAGCTGACAATTGGTGGAGCCGGGATTCGAACCCATGACCTCTGACTCCAAAACCCGGGCTCTTTCCACTGAGCCATGCTGCTTCTCCAAAGGTCCCTGGCCCTCAAGGAGTTCACAGTCTAAGAACACAGGATGTAGAATGGCGGCAGACACTCAAGAAAGGTGAAATATTGTCAAGTATTGGGGGTTCAGTGGTAGAATTCTCACCCGCCACGCGGGAGGCCCGGGTTCGAATTCCGGCCAATGCAAAGAGTATTTTGTGACTCCGCTCCTTTAGAGAAGCAGCGTGGCTCAGTGGAAAGAGCCTGGGCTTTGGAGTCAGAAGTCAAGGGTTCGAATCCCGGCTCCGCCAATTGTCAGCTGAGTGGCTTTGGGCAAGTCACTTCGCTTCTCTGGGCCTCAGTGACCTCATCCGTAAAATGGGGATTAAGACTGTGAGCCCCACGTGGGACAACCTGAGCAACTTGTAACCTCCCCAGCACTTAGAACAGTGCCTTGCACATAGTAAGCGCTTAGTAAATGCCATTATTATTATAAGCGCTTAGTACAGTGCTCTGCACACAGTAAGTGCTCAATAAATACGATTGATTGATTGAAATAAAAAAATCAGAAAGCTATCCAAAGACAAGAATAAAAATACGACAGGAGTCACAGTTTCATGTTCCTCACAGTCCAGGCGGGGCTCTACAGCGTTCTGCACTCAGACTCACACATACATACATTATTATTATTATGGTATTTGCTAAGCACTTACTATGTGCCAGGAATAATAATAATAATGATGGCATTTATTAAGCGCCTACTACGTGCAAAGCACTGTTCTAAGCGCTGGGGAGGTTACAAGGTGATCAGGTTGTCCCCCGGGGGGCTCACAATCTTCATCCCCATTTTACAGATGAGGGAACTGAGGCCCAGAGAAGTGAAGTGACTTGCCCAAAGTCACACAGTTGACAGTTGGCAGAGCCGGGATTTGAACCCATGACCTCTACTCCAAAGCCCGGGCTCTTTCCACTGAGCCCCGCTGCTTCTCTGGGGTGGGATAAACTGGAACTGGGAACTGGGGTGGATACAAACAACTCCGGTTGGACACAATCCCTGTCCCATGTGGGACTCACAGTCTCAATCCCCATTTTACAGATGAGGGAACTGAGGCCTAGGGAAGTGAAGTGGCTCGTCCGAGGTCACACAGCAGACAAGGGGCAGAGCCTGGATTAGAACTCATGACTTCTGACTCCAAGACTCATGCTCTATTCGTTCATTCATTCAATCGTATTTATTGAGCGCTTACTGTGTGCAGAGCACTGTACTAAGCGCTTGGGAAGTACAAGTTGGCAACATATAGAGACGGTCCCTACCCAACGGCGGGCTCACAGTCTAGACGTATACACACAAATACACATGCACAGACTGAAATACACACACCCAAGCACATGCACAGATATACTGTGAGCCGACTGTTGGGTAGGGACTGTCTCCATATGTTGCCGACTTGTACTTCCCAAGCGCTTAGTACAGTGCTCTGCACACAGTAAGCGCTCAATAAATACGATTGATGATGATGATGATGATATACACACACCCAGACTCATACATACATACACAAACCTAGACATGCACACACTCACATATACCCATGCACAGACTGATACATACATGCATACATATGTACATGAGCCCGTCGTTGAGTAGGGACCGTCTCTGTATGTTGCCGACTTGTACTTTCCAAGCGCTTAGTACAGTGCTCTGCACACAGTAAGCGCTCAATAAATATGATTGAGTGAATATGTACATGAATATATGCCTTTCCCCAGACACACACCCAGATTCACACACACACACACACACACACACACAATGATGATGATGATGGTATTTGTTAAGCGCTTACTATGTGCAAAGCACTGGGGAGGTTACCCCAGCGCTAAGAACAGTGCTTTGCACATAGTAAGCGCTTAACAAATGCCATCATCATTGTTATTATTATTACTACAAGGTGATCAGGTTGCCCCACGGGAGGGCTCACAGTTTTAATCCCCATTTTCCAGATGAGGGAACTGAGGCCCAGAGAAGTGAAGTGACTTGCCCAAAGTCACCCAGCTGACAGTTGGCAGAGCCGGGATTTGAACCCATGACCTCTGACTCCAAAGCCCGGGCTCTTTTCCACTGAGCCACGCTGCTTCACATACACGCACACACCCAGACACACATACATACAAACCCGACACACCGGCACAGATTCACATGTACCCACGCACAGATTGGCACATGCATACATTTATCCAGACCACCATGCACAGATTCACATTCACACACACACACACACACTGATGATGATGGTATTTGTTAAGCGCTTATTATGTGCAAAGCACTGTTCTAAGCACTGGGGAGGTTACCCCAGCGCTAAGAACAGTGCTTTGCACATAGTAAGCGCTTAACAAATGCCATCATCATCATTATTATTATTATTATTACTACAAGGTGATCCGGTTGCCCCACGGGGGGGCTCACAATTTTAATCCCCATTTTCCAGATGAGGGAACTGAGGCCCGGAGAAGTGAAGTGGCTTGCCCAAAGTCACCCAGCTGACAGTTGGCGGAGCCGGGATTTGAACCCATGACCTCTGACTCCAAAGCCCGGGCTCTTTTCCACTGAGCCACGCTGCTTCACATACACGCACACACCCAGACACACATACATACAAACCCGACACACCTGCACAGATTCACATGTACCCACACACAGATTGGCACATGCATACATTTATCCAGACCGCCATGCACAGATTCTCACACACGCACACACACACACACACTGATGATGATGATGATGGTATTTGTTAAGCGCTTACTATGTGCAAAGCACTGTTCTTAGCACTGGGGTAACCTCCCCAGTGCTTAGAACAGTGCTTTGCACATAGTAAGCGCTTAACAAATGCCATCATCATCATTATTATTGTTACAAGGTGATCAGGTTGTCCCATGTGGGGGCTCACAATTTTAATCCCCATTTTCCAGATGAGGGAACTGAGGCCCGGAGAAGTGAAGTGACTTGCCCAAAGTCACCCAGCTGACAGTTTGCGGAGCCGGGATTTGAACCCATGACGTCTGACTCCAAAGCCCGGGCTCCTTCCACTGAGCCACGCTGCTTCACAAACACGCACACACCCAGACACACATACATACAAACCCGACACACCTGCACAGATTCACATGTACCCACACACAGATTGGCACATGCATACATTTATCCAGACCGCATGCACAGATTCACAGACACACACACACACACACACACACTTTCATGTACACACTTAAACACCAATGCCCAGACTGACCTACACCATGACACAACCCATACAAAGGCTCACACACAGCTACGCACAGATTCATACATGCAACAGCTGGACACACACAGCCTCACAGTACAGACACACACACACTGATGCACATACCCAACGTGGGACAACCTGAGAAGCAGCGTGGCTCAGTGGAAAGAGCCCGGGGTCGTGGGTTCAAATCCTGGCTCCGCCAATTGCCAGCTGTGTGACTTTGGGCAAGTCACTTCACTTCTCTCATCTGGAAAATGGGGACTAAGACTGTGAGCTCCCCGTGGGACAACCTGATCACCTTGTAACCTCCCCAGCGTTTTGAACAGTGCTTGGCACATAGTAAGCGCTTAATAAATGCCATCATTATTATTATTATTACCCAGGCACACACACACAGAGTCACATCCACACACGCACACACCTGTACACCCATCTATTTCTTCTGATGACTCGACCCCCGTCCACATGTTTTGTTTCGTCGTCCGTCTCCCCCTTCTATCATCATCATCATCAATCGTATTTATTGAGCGCTTACTGCGTGCAGAGCACTGTACTAAGCGCTTGGGAAGTCCAAGTTGGCAACATCTAGAGACGGTCCCTACCCAACAGTGGGCTCACAGTCTAAAGCCGAGCCCGTTGCTGGGGAGGGCCCGTCTCTAGATGTTGCCGACTTGGACTTCCCAAGCGCTTAGTCCAGTGCTCCGCACACAGTAAGCGCTCAATAAATACGATGGAATGAATGAATGAATTCACACAAACACAGAGCGACTCCCAAGAGCTGGGAAGGAGTGGGAGAGTCACGGCCCAGCAGCGACTAGGGGAAAGTGGGCACAGTCCGGTTGAGGGGAGTCCAGATATCAAAGAGGGATCTTGGGAAAAGTGGAAAGGAGGAAAAGGGGGACTGGTGCATCCCAGGGGCTTGGCCCAAACTGAGGTTAATTATCCCACTAAAGGGATAATTTAGACTGGGACCACAGCCCAGGGGGGTAATTATTGGTCAGGGACAGGACAGGGAAACCTGCCCCCCTCCCACCCCACCCCCGCAAAACTTCACAGAGAGAGCACTGGTCCTTTTCGGGAAGCAGCACGGCTCAGTGGAAAGAGCCTGGGCTTTGGAGTCAAAGGTCATGAGTTCAAATCCCAGCTCCGTCAATTGTCAGCTGGGTGACTTTGGGCAAGTCCTTCCTCTCCCCCTCGTCCACCCTCCATCCCCCCATCTTACCTCCTTCCCTTCCCCACAGCACCTGTATATATGCTTGTACATATTTATTACTCTATTTATTTATTTTACTTGTGCATATCTATTCTATTTATTTTATTTTGTTAGTAGGTTTGGTTTTGTTCTCTGTCTCCCCCTTTTAGACTGTGAGCCCACTGTTGGGTAGGGACTGTCTCTATATGTTGCCAACTTGGACTTCCCAAGCGCTTAGTACAGTGCTCTTGCACACAGTAAGCGCTCAATAAAAACGATTGATGATGATGACTTCACTTCTCTGGGTCTCAGTGACCTCATCTGTAAAACGGGGATTAAGACTGTGAGCCTCCCGTGGGACAACCTGATCACCTTGTTACCTCCCCAGCGCTTAGGACAGTGCTTTGCGCATAAATGGCATTATTATTATTATTATGTCAGGGCATGGGGAGGGGGATCTGGGGCTGGCTGGGAGAGTGGGGTGGGGGCAGTGGCAGCCTGGAGGGTCTCTCACCCAATACGCCCCCCCAAAGGGCCCGACCCCATCACCGCGGGGAGAAGGTGGGCAAGGAGGCAGGGGGTCGGAGAGGTCTCTGAGCAGGCCAGGAGGCGGGGGGCTCAACGTGAGGAGGGGGTGTCAATAATAATAATAATAATAATAATAATAATGGCATTTGTTGAGCGCTTACTATGTGCAAAGCACTGTTCTAAGCGCTGGGGGGGATACAAGGCGATCAGGTTGTCCCACGTGGGGCTCACAGTCTTAACCCCCGTTTTACAGATGAGGGAAGTAAGGCTCAGAGAAGTGAAGTGACTTGCCCAAGGTCACCCAGCAGACATGTGGCAGAGCCGGGATTCGAACCCATGGCCTCTGACTCCAAAGCCCGGGCTCTTTCCACTGAGCCACGCTGCCAGCACAGCACAACCCGTCCACTTCGTTCCTCTAATGCTAACCTTCTCACTGTACCTCAATCTCATCTATCTCACCCACATCCTACGCCCTCCCTCCTCATTTCAGACAGATAATTGCTCTCTCCCACTTCAAAGCCTTATTGAAGGCAAATCTCCTTCAAGAAACCTTCCCTAACGTCCCAGGAGCCCCATCCCAAGCTCCCTCCACCTGACTACTCCCTCCGCCCTCCCGCACTTTGGGCAGGATGCCCCCGGCGCCCCCAGCCCGCCCCCCATCCCCGGCCCTACTGCTCCTATCCCAAGCCCTTCCAGCTCACAGTCTTCCCGCATCCCGCTTCTCCACTCCCCGGCTCCCCTTCCTGCCCTAGGAGTCCTGCTCCTCCCTCACCTCCTCGGCTCCTCTCCCTGCCCTGGAAGTCCTGCCCTTCTCCACCCTCTCAGTTCCCCTCCCTGCCCTGAAAGTCCTGCCCTTCTCCACCCTCTCAGTTCTCCTCCCTGCCCTTCCCCACCCCCTCAGGTCCCCTCCCTGTCCCCTGAGCCTCACTCCCTCACCCCCTCAGTTCCTCTCCCTGCCCTGCAAGTCCTGCCCTTCCCTCACCCCCTCAGTTCCCCTCCCTGCCCTTCTCCCCCCGCTCAGCTCCCCTCCCTGCCCCATGAGCCCTGCTCCCTCACCCCCTCAGCTCCCCTCCCTGCCCCCTGAGCCCTGCTCCCTCACCCCCTCAGCCTCAGCTCCCCTCCCTGCCCTAAGAGTCCTGCCCTTTCCCACCCCCTGAGCTCCCCTCCCTGCCCCCTGAGCCCTGCTCCTCCCTTACTCAGCTCCCCTCCCTGCCCTAAGAGTCCTGCTCTTCCCTCACCCTTTCAACTGCCCTCCCTGTCCCAGGAACCCCACTCCCTCACCCGCTCAGCTCCCCTCCCTGCCCTAAGAGTCCTACCCTTCCCCACCCTCTCAGCCCCCCCTCCCTGCCCCCTGAGCCCTGCTCCCTCACTCCCTCAGCTCCCCTCCCTGCCCCAAGAGTCCTGCTCTTCCCTCACCCTTTCAACTGCCCTCGCTGTCCCAGGAACCCCACTCCCTCACCCCCTCATCTCCCCTCCCTGTCCTAAGAGTCCTACTTTTCCCTCACCCTTTCAACTGCCCTCCCTGTCCCAGGAACCCCACTCCCTCACCCCCTCAGTTCCTCTCCTTGTCCTAAGAGTCCTGCTCTTCCCCCACCCTCTCAACTGCCCTCTCTGTCCCAGGAACCCCACTCCCTCAGCCCCTCAGCTCCCCTTCCTACCCTTCCCCACCCCCTCAGCTCCCCTCCCTGTCCCATGAGGCTGGCTCCCTCACCCCTCAACTCCCTTCCCAATTCCAGAGCCCTGCTCCCTCACCCCCTCAGGTCCCCTCCCTGCCCTGGGAGTTCTGCCCTTCCGTCACCCCCTCAGTTCCCCTTCCTGCCCTTCCCCACCCCCTCAGCTCCCCTCCCTGTCCCACGAGCCCCACTCTCTCACCCCCTCAGCTCTCTCCCTGCCCAGGAAGTCCTGCCCTGGAAGCCCTCCCCTTCCCCACCCCCTCAGCTCCCCTCCCTGCCCCATGCGCCCCACTCCCTCACTCCCTCAGTTCCCCTCCCTGCCCTGGAAGTCCTGCCCTTCCCTCACCCCCACAGTTCCCCTCCCTACCCTGGGAGTCCTGCCCTTCCCTCACCCCCTCAGCTCCCCTCCCTGTCCCATGAGCCCTACTCCCTCACTCCCTCAGCTCCCCTCCCTGCCCTGGAAGTCCTGCCCTTCCCTCACCCCCTCAGTTTCCCTCCTTCCCCTTCCCCACCCCTCAGCTCTCCTCCCTGTCCCATGAGCCTCACTCCTTCACCTCCTCTCCCTGCCCTGGAAGTCCTGCCCTTCCCTCACCCCCTCAGCTCCCCTCCCTGCCCTTCCCTCACCCCCTCAGCACCCCTCCCTGCCCCCAGGAGCACCGCCCCTTCCCCCAGCAGCCTTGCCACACCACAGGGCCTGACCCCCTCACTGCCAGGAGAGGTGGGCAGGGCAGGACAGGTGTTGGGGTGCGAGAGCCCCCCAGGGCCCGGGTCCCCAGAGCCCCCAGCCTCACCCACTCGGAAGCCGGAGCCAGTGAGGGTGTCCGCGCTGTGCCCATTCTCTCCGATCAGGGTCATGTTGCTGCCCTGCTGGCAGCTGTCCCGGCACTGCCCCTTCAGGCATGTCCTCTTGCAGATGACGGGGGCGAAGACCACCTTAAAGCGCTCCCGAGCCAGGGCGCCCCCCGCCCCGGCCCCCGGTCCCCCGACCCCGGCCGGGCCCCCCGACCCGCCCCTGTTCAGCCCCGCCACCAACACCAGCACCAGCAGGCCCGAGGCGGGCATCGAGGCGGGCATCGAGGGGGGCATGAAGGGCACGGGCCCGCCGAGGCACCACCGGCACATGGGCCGGAGCCAGGGAGCGCGAGGGGGCCGGGGGCTGGGGGACGACGACCCAGGAAACCGGGCCAAACGGGAAGGTCCGGGGGGCACAGAGAAAAGACAGCAAGAGAAGAAAGGGGTTAGGGGCGAAGAAAAAGGAGAGAAGGGGGAAAGACAGGAAAGAGGAGCAGGGGAGAGGAGAGAAGAGATGGAGAGAAGAGAAAAAGGGGGCGAAGAGAAGAGAAAGGATGAGAAGAGAAAAAAGGGGGAGAAGAGAAGAAAGGGCAAGAAGAGAGATGACTACAGGAAGAAAACCGAAGAAAGGGCGTGAAGAGGACAGGTAGAAAAGGGAAGAGAGGGCCAGTAGGGAAAGGGGAGAAAAGGCAAGAGAAGAAAGAGAGAGGAGAGAAGAAGCAGGAGGCCGGGGCAGGAAGCAGGCAGGAGGAGTGGAGGTGTGAGCGAGGCAGAGCCCAGGGGAACCCTCTCCGGGCCGGGCAGGGCCGGGTCTGGCCTTCAGGGCAGGGGGGAAGCCAGGGAGCGAAAGACAGACAGAGAGAGAAGGCCCTGAGCACCAGCCGTGGGCACCGGCAGACGGGGAAGCTTCAGGACAACAAAGGCCCCAAACTTGGCCGTCCGGGAGGGAAAGAATGAGAAAGTCAGGAGTGGGAGCCGGGCGGCCAGGCGAAGCAGGCCGGGAGCCAGAGCCGGAGACAGAGATCGGCCGGGGCCTCCCCGAGCCCGTCCTGGGTGCCTCCTCCACGCGGGGGTCCAGTCCCGCCGGGCCCGGGAGCGCTCCCTCCTCCCCGGGAGGCGGCCGGCTTGGCCCCGGGACCAGCGAAGGTGGCTCTGGGCAAGACGGACGGGAAGAAAAATGAGCAGTTGTTTTGCCTGGCTCCAGTCGAGCGAGCGAGAGAGCGAGAGGCAGGAGGCAGGCGGTGGAGGATGGGGGCTGGGGCCTGGCCAGGGGCCAGGCACACAGTTTTTTCTTTTTAAAGCGTCGCAGCCGCCTTTGGTGGGGGGAGAGCGAGGCAGGAGGGGGGGAAAATTCGGGGCCAACCCACTCCCCTCTTTCCCCCACCACCCCCTCTCACTGGATGTCCCTGTTGGGGGACTCTGGACCCCACCCGCCCCGAAGAGAGAGGCCCAGCTAGGAATGTGGAGAGCCATCCCTCCTCTTCTCTCTCCGGGGCCCGCTGCCCAGGCTCCTACCCAGAGCCAGCTGCCTCCTGAAGATGGGGACGCCCGAAGGGAGACAGCGCCAGGGTCAGTCAGTTGTCTTTATCGAGTGCTAAATGTGCGCAGAACACTGGACCGGGCACTCGGGAGAGGGCAATGTAATCATAAACAGGTGCGTTCCCTGCCCGCAATGAGCTCACAGTCTAGAGGGAGGACTGAAACCCCCAGGGGGACTTCTTTCTGCTCTGTAAGGCCCACGGAGTCTGAAGGTCCAAAGCCCCAAGATGGGGTCCTTCCTCCGCACTTGGGGAGGGGAGGGTACTTCTTTTTACCGGCCTCCGCAGGGATTAGCCTCTGGTGAATCATCCTCACTGGGCCAAGGGGTGGGAAGGAAGGCCAGAATGAAAACCAAAGCAGGTGTCCGGACCCCTCTTCCCCCACGCCCCCCAAGTCCCAAGCATCCTGTCCCTCAGCCTTTAGTCCCCGGACAACCACCCCAGTTCCTTCCCTCTGCCAACTCTCTTCTCCCCCTGCAGAACCCAGGCCTCCAGAGCCCAAGCCTCCCCCACAGCCCACCTCCATTTTCCTTTCCAGCTCCCCTAGCCCTTCCTGCCCAGTCTCCACTTCCCCACCCCCCAGACCCAGGCATCCTGTGTCCTCCCTCTCCCCCGGCCCCCAGGCCCCTGTCTGGCCC
The DNA here is from genome assembly GCF_015852505.1 of Tachyglossus aculeatus. Classification (NCBI taxonomy): domain Eukaryota; kingdom Metazoa; phylum Chordata; class Mammalia; order Monotremata; family Tachyglossidae; genus Tachyglossus; species Tachyglossus aculeatus. The sequence goes on along the minus strand of NC_052087.1, from coordinate 51,515,700 downwards.
GGGGCTGCGGCTGGCTCCGGTCCTCAGACGGCTCTGGAATAGCCAAGGCCTGAGCTCAGAGCCTGGCCCATCTCCCAGCCGGGTGGCCTGGGCGGAGGTGAAGCCGATCCCGGTTGGGGCCTGCGATGAGGGAAAGGCCAACTCACACCCCACTGAGACCCTGCACCCCGGGAGGGTGAACAAAACCTCCCCTGTGGCTAAGGTCCCTGGAAAATGAACTCGTCTGGAGGGGAAGGGATGCAGTCAGCTGGCCCGCGGCAATGGGAGGTGCAGGATGTTACAGCTAGGGGAGACAGAGGTTGGAGAGGAAAGAGGGATGGGGTCCCAGGGATCAGGCTCAGAGAGATCCCCACTCCCTCCTCCAAACTCCCCTCGGGACTCTTCTCCCTTCTCAGGACCCAGAAGTCCAGCTGTTGCAAGAGAAGGAAAAATTTACTTCATAATCACAGCATGACTCCATCCGATACCTCTCCTTCCCTTTCCCTTTCCCTCTCCATTCCCTCTCCCTTCCTTCTCACTTCGCTTTCCTCTCCTCCTCTCCCTTCTTTCTCCTTTTCCTCTTCCTTTCTTCTCATTCCTCTTCCTGCCTTCCCCCCTCCCTCCCCTCTCCCTTCCTTCTCTCTCTTCCTTCTTTCTCTCCTCTCCCTTCCTTCTCCTTTTCCTCTTCCTGCCTTCCCCCCTCCCTCCCCTCTCCCTTCCTTCTCTCTCTTCCTTCTCTCTCTCCTCTCCCTTCCTTCCCCTTTTCCTCTTCCTTCTCCCTTCCCCCTCCTTCCCCTCTTCCTCCTTTTGCCCTTCCTTCTCCCTCTCTTCTCTCCCTCTCCTTTCCCGTCTCTCCCTCTCCTTTCCCTTCTCTCCCTCTCCTTTCCCTTCTCTCCCCTTTCTCTCTCCCTCCCTGCCCCTTCCCGCTCTCCCGCCTCTCTTCCTCACCTTTTCACCCTTTCCAGCTCCTTTCCCCCCATTTTTTAGTAAGTGGGAGGAAGAGGTGTCTCTCCTCCAGAGAACAGCAGCCCTCCAGCATAATCCTTTGGGAAATTCCTAATGAAGACCAGGCCAGCCAGAGCCAGCTGGGGGCCAGGGGTGTTAGTAGCATGGGCCAGAATCAGGTCTGGCTTTGGAAAACTCGGGCAGGGATTCTCTCTTGCCACCCCAGCGCCCACCCAAATGGGCCACTCTCCCCCCGCTCCATCCCCTGTGATCTGGTTTCACAGTGGGACACGGGCACCACGTCCTGGCAGGGTGTCCTAGTCTAGTTGTCCCCAGATCAATTAGTCTAGAGGGGGAGACAGACATTAATATAAAGAAATTAATTGTGGATAGGAACGTAAATGCTGTGGAGCTGAGGAAGGGGTGAATACCAAATGTCCAAAGGTCGCAGATTCAAGCGCAGAGATGATGCAGAAGGGAGAGGGAGTCAGGGTAAAGGGGGCTTAATCAGGGCTTAATCATCTCCTCTTGGTGGAGGTGGGAGTTTCCTAAAGCTTCGAAGGTGGGAAGAGTAGCGAGTGAGTGGGAGGATGCTCAGGATCATCCTGCTCAGGAGAAACGCATAATAATAATAATAATAATAATAATAATGGCATTTGTTAAGCCTTACTATGTGCAAAGCACTGTTCTAAGCGCTGGGGAGGTTACAAGGTGATCAGGTTGTCCCACGGGGACCTCACAGTCTTCATCCCCATTTTACAGATGAGGTAACTGAGGCACCGAGAAGTGAAGCAACTTGCCCAAAGTCACCCAGCTGACAAGTTGCGGAGCCGGGATTAGAACCCATGACCTGGCTCGCAAGCCCCGGCTCTTTCCACTGAGCCACGCTGCTTCTCCGTGATGGTGAGGATGAGAGAATACGGAACTTCTCCATGCTCCTCCACAGTCTCACCTGCTCTGAGAATAATCATAATTAATAACTGGGCTCTCTATTGGATGCTTACCATGTGTCAAGCACAATACTAAGCTCTGGGGTAGATACAGATCAGACACAATCCCTGTATCACTTGAGACTCACAGTCCAAAGTGGGGTGGGGAAAACAGGTATTGAATCCCCATTTTACAGATGAGGAAACTGAGGCCCAGAAAAATGAAGTAACAACTAAGATCACACAGCTGGCAACTGACAAGTGAAGCACCTGGGCCTAGTGAAAAGTCAGAGGACCTGGGTTCTAATCCCAGCTCTGTCATTTTTCTGCTGTGTGACCTGGGGCAAGCCACTTAACTTCTCTGTGTCTCAGTTCCCTCATCTGTGAAATGGGGGTTAAGTCTGTGAGCCCAATGTGGGACCGGGGCTGTTTCCAACCTGATTAGAGAAGCAGCGTGGCTCAGTGGAAAGAGCGTGGGCTTTGGAGTCAGAGGTTGTGGGTTCAAATCCTGGCTCTGCCAATTGTCAGCCGTGTGACTTTGGGCAAGTCACTTCACTTCTCTGGGCCTCAGTTACCTCATCTGGAAAATGGGGATTAAGACTGTGAGTCCCCCGTGGGACAACCTGCTCACCTTGTAGCAGCATGGCTCAGTGGAAAGAGCCCGGGCTTTGGAGTCAGAGGTCATGGGTTCAAATCCCAGCTCTGCCAATTGTCAGCCGTGTGACTTTGGGCAAGTCACTTCACTTCTCTGGGCCTCAGTTACCTCATCTGGAATATGGGGATTAAGACTGTGAGCCCCCCGTGGGACAACCCGATCACCTTGTAACCTCCCCAGTGCTTAGAACGGTGCTTTGCATATAGTAAGCGCTTAATAAATGTCATCATTATTATTATTGTTATTATTATTGTAACCTCCCCAGTGCTTAAAACAGTGCTTTGCACATAGTAAGCATTTGATAAATGCCATCATTATTATTATTATTAGTTTGTATCTATCCCAGAGCTTAGTACAGTGTCTGGCACGTAGTAAGTGCTTAACAAATACTGTAAATATGTTTGTAGATATTTATTACTCTATTTATGTTACTTGTACATAACTATTCTATTTATTTTATTAATATGTTTCGTTATGTTGTCTGTCTCCCCCTTCTAGACTGTGAGCCTCACAGTCTAGATCCTCACATTCCTTCTCTCCTTCTCCATGCCCACTCTGATCCTCGGAGACTTCAATATCCACATGGATATCCCTAACGACTCCTCTGCCGCCCGCCTTCTATCTCTCCTTGACGCTGCCAACCTCTTCCTCCACCCCACCTCACCCACTCACCAACTTGGTCATACCCTCGACCTCATCATCTCCTACCGCTGCACTGTGTCCACCCTCACCAACTCTGTGATCCCTCTCTCTGATCATAATCTTCTCACCTGCCTCCTCACTCACACACCTTTCCCCCCTAAATCCGTATTACTCCCTCACAGAGATCTCCGCTCTCTGGACCCCACCCATCTTTCGGAGCGCCTCACACCCCACCTCGCCGCCCTCTCCTCTCTACCCAGTCTTGATGATCAGATTACTGCTCTCAACTCTACCCTTTCTACTCAGCTAGACTCGCTCGCTCCCCTTTCCCTTCGCCGCTCTCGCACCACTAACCCACAGCCCTGGATCACTGCCACTGTCCGCCTCCTTCGCTCTTATGCTCGAGCTGCCGAACGCTGCTGGCGAAAGTCTAAACACCATGCCAACCTCGTTCACTTCAAGTTTATCCTTTCCTGCCTTAACTCAGCCCTCTCTTCTGCCAGACAAAACTATTTCTCCTCCCTTATTGACACCCATGCCCATCACCCCCGCCAGCTCTTCCGTACATTCAACTCCCTTCTCAGGCCCCCGGTTCCTCCCCCTCCTCCTTCCCTCACCCCCAACGATCTGGCCTCCTACTTCATTAACAAAATTAAATCCATCAGGTCCGACCTCCCCAAAGTCTCTTCCCACCTTTCTCCAACCCCCCGGCTCTCAACACTCTCTGCTACTCTCCCATCCTTCCCAGCGGTATCCTCAGAGGAACTCTCCTCCCTCCTCTCAAGTGCTACTCCGGCCACCTGTGCTTCTGACCCCATTCCCTCTCATCTTATGAAATCTCTCGCTCCATCCCTTCTCCCCTCCTTAACTTCCATCTTCAACCGCTCACTCTCCACTGGTTCCTTCCCCTCTGCCTTCAAACATGCCCATGTCTCTCCCATCCTAAAAAAACCCTCTCTTGACCCCACCTCACCTTCTAGTTATCGTCCCATATCCCTCCTACCATTCCTTTCCAAACTCCTTGAATGAGTTGTCTACACGCGCTGCCTAGAATTCCTCAACAACAACTCTCTCCTCGACCCCCTCCAGTCTGGCTTCCGTCCCCTTCATTCCACGGAAACTGCGCTCTCAAAGGTCACCAATGACCTCCTGCTTGCCAAATCCAACGGCTCATACTCTGTCCTAATCCTCCTCGACCTCTCAGCTGCCTTTGACACTGTGGACCACCCCCTTCTCCTCCACACGTTATCTGACCTTGGCTTCACAGACTCCGTCCTCTCCTGGTTCTCCTCTTATCTCTCCGGTCGTTCTTTCTCAGTCTCTTTTGCAGGCTCCTCCTCCCCCTCCCATCCTCTTACGGTGGGGGTTCCCCAAGGTTCAGTGCTTGGTCCCCTTCTGTTCTCAATATACACTCACTCCCTTGGTGACCTCATTCGCTCCCACGGCTTCAACTATCATCTCTACGCTGATGACACCCAGATCTCCATCTCTGCCCCTGCTCTCTCCCCCTCCCTCCAGGCTCGCATCTCCTCCTGCCTTCAGGACATCTCCATCTGGATGTCCGCCCGCCACCTAAAGCTCAACATGTCGAAGACTGAGCTCCTTGTCTTCCCTCCCAATCCTTGTCCTCTCCCTGACTTTCCCATCTCTGTTGACGGCACTACCATCCTTCCCGTCTCACAAGCCCGCAACCTTGGTGTCATCCTCGACTCTGCTCTCTCATTCACCCCTCACATCCAAGCCGTCACCAAAACCTGCCGGTCTCAGCTCCGCAACATCGCCAAGATCCGCCCTTTCCTCTCCATCCAAACTGCTACCCTGCTCATTCAAGCTCTCATCCTATCCCGTCTGGACTACTGCACTAGCCTTCTCTCTGATCTCCCATCCTCGTGTCTCTCTCCACTTCAATCCATACTTCATGCTGCTGCCCGGATTATCTTTGTCCAGAAACGCTCTGGACATATCACTCCCCTCCTCAAAAACCTCCAATGGCTACCGATCAATCTGCGCATCAGGCAGAAACTCCTCACCGTGGGCTTCAAGGCTGCCCATCACCTCGCCCCCTCCTCCCTCACCTCCCTTCTCTCCTTCTCCAGCCCAGCCCGCACCCTCCGCTCCTCCACCACTAATCTCCTCACCGTACCTCGCTCTCGCCTGTCCCGCCATCGACCCCCGGCCCACGTCCTCCCCCGGGCCTGGAATGCCCTCCCTCTGCCCCTCCGCCAAGCTAGCTCTCTTCCTCCCTTCAAGGCCCTGCTGAGAGCTCACCTCCTCCAGGAGGCCTTCCCAGACTGAGCCCCTTCTTTCCTCTCCCCCTCGTCCCCCTCTCCATCCCCCCGTCTTACCTCCTTCCCTTCCCCACAGCACCTGTATATATGTATATATGGTTGTACATATTTATTACTCTATTTATTTATTTATTTATTTATTTTACTTGTACATTTCTATCCTACTTATTTTATTTTGTTGGTATGTTTGGTTCTGTTCTCTGTCTCCCCCTTTTAGACTGTGAGCCCACTGTTGGGTAGGGACTGTCTCTATGTGATGCCAATTTGTACTTCCCAAGCGCTTAGTACAGTGCTCTGCACATAGTAAGCGCTCAATAAATACGATTGATTGATTGATTGATTGAGCCTGCTGTTGAGTAGGGACCCTCTCTATATGTTGCCAACTTGTACTTCCCAAGCACTTCGTACAGTGCTCTGCACGCCGTAAGCGCTCAATAAATATGATTGAATGAATGAATGAATGTAAACAAAGAAGTGGTCGAGTCAGGATTAGAACCCAGGACCTCTGTCTTCCAGGCCTGGGCTCTTTCCACAAGGCCCTTCTAGACTGTGAGCCCATTGTTGGGTAGGGACCGTCTCTAGATGTTGCCAACTTGTACTTCCCAAGCGCTTAGTACAGTGCTCTGTGTAGTAAGCGCTCAATAAATACGATTGAATGAATGAATGACAAGGCCACGCTGTGGAGAAGGCGGGTTGAAGCCGGCCAGACCGTGATGGGAAGGGTTTGGGTCACTCCGGCCCGGCTTCAAGAGGCAAGATTGGGCTGGACTTGGGAGAGGTGGGATCAAGCTGGGCTCTAGGACTGCTACTTCAATCCATCGTATTTATTGAGCGCTTACTGTGTGCAGAGCACTGTACTAAGCGCCGCTACTTCTGAGGCGATGTAGGGGAAAGGCACGGGGCAGGACAGGGAAGCGACGCAGGGAGGAATATTCTAGGAATATTCTAGGAATATAACAGAGGGAGGTGGAGCTGAGAGAGAGGAACAGAAGCGCGGAGGTCTCCACAAGAGGAATTGTGCGGCTAGGAATCGGCAGGAAAACCTTAGAGGGAGAGTAGGATGGATTTATTTATTTATTTTTTTAAAATTCTATTTATTTTATTTTGTTAGTGTGTTTGGTTTTGTTCTCTGTCTCCTCCTTTTAGACTGTGAGCCCGCTGTTGGGTAGGGACTGTCTCTATATGTTGCCAGCTTGGACTTCCCAAGTGCTTAGTACAGTGCTCTGCACACAGTAAGCGCTCAATAAATACGATTGATTGATTGATTGATTGATTGACTGATTGATTGGGAATCCCAGTACGGAGTTGGGGGGTGAGCGAGGGAAGGAGGAAGGATTGAGGCATTTGGTGTGGAGTCAGGAGGGGCGGGAGGGAGGAGGAATTGAGGCATTTCATGGAGGAAAAGGGGAAGGGAATGGGGATTACCTGTATATATGTATATATGTTTGTACATATTTTTTTTACTCTATTTATTTAATTCATTTGTACATATCTATTCTATTTATTTTATTTTGTTAGTATGTTTGGTTTTGTTCTCTGTCTCCCCCTTTTAGACTGTGAGCCCACTGTTGGGTAGGGACTGTCTCTATGTGTTGCCAGTTTGTACTTCCCAAGCGCTTAGTACAGTGCTCTGCACATAGTAAGCGCTCAATAAATACGATTGATGATGATGATGATGATTCCAAAGAAGGTGAGAATTCCTGGAGGGTCAGGAGTAAAATAATGATAATAATGATGGTATTTGTTAAGCGCTTACTATGTGCAAAGCACTGTTCTAAGCGCTGGGGCGGGGGATACAAGGTGATGAGGTTGTCCCATGTGGGACTCACAGTCTTAATCCCCATTTTCCAGATGAGGTAACTGAGGCTCAGAGAAGTTAAGTGACTCGCCCAAGGTCACACAGCGGACAGGTGGCGGAGCTGGGATTCGAACCCATGACCTCTGACTCCAAAGCCCGGGCTCTTTCCACTGAGCCACTCTGCTTCCTTAGTAAAAGTTAATAGTCCCTGACAGAGACGGAGAATTTGGGAGGAGCTAGGGAGAGGGGGCGAGGGTGGTAACAGACTGATCATCATCATCATCATCAATCGTATTTATTGAGCGCTTACTATGTGCAGAGCACTGTACTAAGCGCTTGGGAAGTACAAGCTGGCAACATATAGAGACAGTCCCTACCCAACAGCGGGCTCACAGTCTAAAAGGGGGAGACAGAGAACAAAACCAAACATACTAACAAAATAAAATAAAATAAATAAATAAAAGAAAATAAAATAAAATGATCCGAGGTGCTCGGCGGATAAAGAGGACCGGACATCTGGGCACCGAGTCGGCTGCTGGACCCCCTACACTGAGGTCATTCATTCATTCAATCATATCTATTGAGCGCCTACTGTGTGCAAAGCATTGTATCATCATCAATCGTATTTATTGAGCGCTTACCGTGTGCAGAGCACTGTACTAAGCGCTTGGGAAGTCCAAGTTGGCAACATATAGAGACAGTCCCTACCCAACAGTGGGCTCGCTGTACTAAGTTTTGGGGAGGCTACTACATAACAACAGGCACATTCCTGTCCACAATGAGCTCACAGTCTAGAGGGGGAGACAGGCATCAATATAAATAAATAAATAGGCATTAATATAAATCGATCAATAAATAGATCCATAAATAAATTACAGATATATACATATGTGCTGCGGGGATGGGAGGGAGGATGAATGAAGGAGCAAGTAAGAGCGGGGCAGAAGGGAGTGGGAGAAGAGGAGAGGAGGACTTAGTCAGGGAAGGCTTCTTGGAGGGGGTGGGCCTTCAGCAGCGTGGCTCAGTGGAAAGAGCCCGGGCTTGGGCGTCAGAGGTCATGGGTTCTAATCCCGGCTCCGCCACTGGTCAGCTGTGTGACTTTGGGCCAGTCGCTCCACTTCTCTGTGTCTCAGTTACCTCATCTGGAAAATGGAGATTAAGACTGTGAGCCCCACGTGGGACAGCCTGAGCACCTTGTAGCCTCCCAGCGCTTAGACCAGTGCTTTGCATGTAGTAAGCGCTTAACAAATGGAGAAGCAGTGTGGCTCAGTGGAAAGAGCCCGGGCTTTGGAGTCAGAGGTCATGGGTTCGAATCCCGGCTCTGCCACTTGTCAGCTGTGGGGCCTTGGGCAAGCCGCTTAACTTCTCTGTGCCTCAGTTCCCTCATCTGCAAAATGGGGATGAAGACTGTGAGCCCCCCGTGGGACAGCCTGATCACCTTGTAACCTCCCCAGCGCTTAGAACAGTGCTTTGCACATAGTGAGCACTTAATAAATGCCATTAAAAAAACCCCAAAACTTGGGTTCCAATCCCGGCTTCACCGCCTGTCTGCTGTGTGACCCCAAGCAAGCCATGTCACTTTTTTATGGCATTTATTAAAGCGCTTACTATGTGCAAAGCACTATTCTAAGCGCTGGGGCGGTTACAAGGTGATCAGGTTGTCCCACGGGGGGCTCACAGTCTTTATCCCCATTTTACAGATGAAGTCACTGAGGCCCAGAGAAGCGAAGTGACTTGCCCAAAGTCACACAGCTGACAATTGGCGGAGCTAGGATTTGAACCCATGACCTCTGACTCCAAAGCCCGAGCTCTTTCCGTTGAGCCACGCTGCTTCTCTGTGCCTCGGTGACCTCACCTGTAAAATAGGGATTAAGACTGTGAGCCCTGTGTGGGACAGGGACTGTATCCAACCCAATCACTTTGTATCTACCCCAGTGCTTAGTACAGTGCCCGGCACAAAGGAAGCACGTAACAAATATCACAATTATTATTTTTATTATTATTCTCTGGACCTCAGTTCCCTCATCTGTAAAATGGGAATTCAATCCCTCTTCATTCATTCATTCAATTGTATTTATTAAGCCTTACTGTGTGCAGAGCACTGCACTAAGCACTTGGGAAAGTACCAATACAACAATAAACAGGGACAATATCTGCCCACAACGAGCTCACAATCAGAGGAATAGGCTGTGAGCCCCTTTGTGGGTCTTGATGATGGTATTTGTTAAGCACTTACTATGTGCCAGGGACTGTACTAAGCGCTAGGGTGGATTCATTATATATGTATATTATATGTATATATGTATATTATATATGTATATTCATTATATATGTATATATGGATTCATTATGTATGTATATATGTATATATACATATATACATCTATACACACATATATATGTATAGATGTATATATACATATATATACTGTATATATGTATATATGTTTGTACATATTTATTACTCTATTTTTATTTATTTTACTTGTACATATCTATCCTATTTATTTTATTTTGTTAGTATGTTTGGTTTTGTTCTCCGTCTCCCCCTTTTAGACTGTGAGCCCACTGTTGAGTAGGAACTGTCTCTATATGTTGCCAATTTGTACTTCCCAAGCGCTCAGTACAGTGCTCTGCACATAGTAAGCGCTCAATAAATACGATTGTTGATGATGATGATGATGATGATTCATTCATTCAATTGCATTTATTGAGCGCTTACTGTTTGCTGAGCGCTTGGGAAGTACAAGTCGGCAACATATAGAGACTGTCCCTACCCAACAACGGGCTCACATGGGGTTGAACACAGTCCCTGTCCCACATAAGGCTCACAGTCTCAATCCCCATTTTACAGATGAGGAAACTGAGGCCCAGAGAAGTGAAGTGACTTGGCCAAGGTCGCCCAGCAGCCAAGCGGCAGAGCCAGGATTAGAACCCACGACCTTCTAATTCCCAGGCCTGTGCTCTATCCACTACGCCATGCTCCACCCCAGTGCATAGTACAGTGTTGGCACATAGTAAACACTTAACAAATACTACAAATAAAATTATTTCAATTATAATTATTTCCCTTCAAAGCCCTACTGAGAGCTCACCTCCTCCAGGAGGCCTTCCCAGACTGAGACCCCTCTTTCCCCTCCCCATCCCCTGCCTTACCTCCTTCCCCTCCCCACAGCACTGTATATATGTATAGATGTTTGTACAGATTTATTACTCTATTTTACTTGTACATATCTATTCTATTTATTTTCTTTTGTTAATACGTTTTGTGTTGTTGTCTGTCTCCCCCTTCTAGACTGTGAGCCCGCTGTTGGGTAGGGTCCATCTCTAGATGTTGCCAACTTGTACTTCCCAAGCTCTTAGTACAGTGCTCTGCACACAGTAAGCGCTCAATAAATAATGCTGACTGACTGAATGAACGAATTATTTAGCAACAGAGGCCTGGCCGAGGAATCCAGCCACGTGCCAATTCCCACCTTCCCCCGTCCCACTGTTGGGTAGGGACTGTCTCTATATTTTGCCAACTTGTACTTCCCAAGCGCTTAGTACAGTGCTCTGCACACAGTAAGCGCTCAATAAATACGACTGATTGATTGATTGATCAGGATGCCATCAGGGTGGTGCTGGGGTAGCAGGAGGGTGGTCCCCTTCTAGACTGTGAGCCCACTGTTGGGTAGGGACCGTCTCTATAGGCTGCCAACTTGTACTTCCCAAGCGCTTAGTCCAGTGCTCTGCACACAGTAAGCGCTCAATAAATACGATTGAATGAGTGAATGAAAGTGGTCTTTCAGTTAGTTTACCCCCTGTCCTGTACAGCATGGCAACGGATGCCTCTATGTCACCTTGAAAGCCTTACTGAAGGCACATCTCCTCCAAGAGGCCTTCCCTGACTGAGACCTCCTTTCTTCTTTTCCCAATCCCTTCTGCATTGCCCTTGTGCTAGGATTTGTACCCTTTATTCACCCCTCCCTCAGCCCCAAAATAATAATAATAATAATAATAATAATAATAATGATGATGATGATGATGGCACTTATTAAGCACTTACTATGTGCAAAGCACTGTTCTAAGCACTGGGGAGGTTACGAGGTGATCAGGTTGTCCCACGGGGGGCTCACAGTCTTAATCCCCATTTTCCAGATGAGGTAACTGAGGCCCAGAGAAGTGAAGTCACTTGCCCAAAGTCACACAGCTGACAATTGGCGGAGGCGGGATTTGAACCCATGACCTCTGACTCCAAAGCCCGGGCTCTTTTCCATTGAGCCACGCTGCTTCTCTAAGATTTGAACCCTTTATTCACCCCTCCCTCAGCCCCAAAATAATAATAATGATAGCATTTATTAAGCGCTTACTATGTGCAAAGCACTGCTCTAAGCACTGGGGAGGTTACAAGGTGATCAGGTTGTCCCACGGGGGGCTCACAGTCTTCATCCCCATTTGACAGATGAGGGAACTGAGGCCCAGAGAAGTGAAGTCACTTGCCCAAAGTCACACAGCTGACAATTGGCGGAGCTGGGACTTGAACCCGTGACCTCTGACTCCAAAGCCTGTGCTCTTTCCACTGAGCCACGCTGCTTCTCTAAACACTTCCGTCCATTCCATAGTTATTTGTATTAATGTCTGTCTCCCCTTCTAGACTGTAAGCTCGCCAAGGGCATAGACACGTGTCTACCAGAGAAGCAGCGTGGCTCAGTAAAAAGAGCCCGGGCTTTGGAGTCAGAGGTCATGGGTTCAAATCCCGGCTCTGCCCATTGTCAGCTGGGTGACTTTGGGCAAGTCACTTCACTTCTCTGGGCCTCAGTTACCTCATCTGGAAAATGGGGATGAAGACTGTGAGCCCCCCCACCCCCGTGGGACAACTGGATCACCTTGTAACCTCCCTAGCGCTTAGAACACCTGTCCCCAAATCAATCAATCGTATTTATTGAGCGCTTACTGTGTGCAGAGCACTGTACTAAGTGCTTGGGAAGTACAAGTTGGCAACATATAGAGACGGTCCCTACCCAACAGTGGGCTCACAGTCTAGAATAACAATAATAATGATAACGGCATTTGTTAAGCGCTTACTATGTGCAGAGCACTGTTCTAAGCGCTGGTGGGGGTTACAAGGTGATCAAGTTGTCCCACGTGGGGCTCAAAGTCTTAATCCCCATTTTACAGATGAGGTAACTGAGGCCCAGAGAAGTTAAGCGACTTGCCCAAAGTCACACAGCTGACAATTGGCAGAGCTGGGATTTGAACCCATGACCTTCCTCCCTTCAAGGCCCTACTGAGAGCTCACCTCCTCCAGGAGGCCTTCCCAGACTGAGCCCCTTCCCTCCTCTCCCCCTCGTCCCCCTCTCCATCCCCCATCTTACCTCCTTCCCCTCCCCACAACACCTGTATATATGTATATATGTTTGTACATATTTATTACTCTATTTATTTATTTATTTTACTTGTACCTATCTATTCCATTTATTTTATTTTGTTAATATGTTTGGTTTTGTTCTCTGTCTCCCCCTTCTAGACTGTGAGCCCACTGTTGGGTAGGGACTGTCTCTATATGTTGCCAACTTGGACTTCCCAAGCGCTTAGTCCAGTGCTCTGCACACAGTAAGCGCTCAATAAATACGATTGATTGATTGATTGATTGATTGATTGGCCTCTGATTTCTGTCCATCGCACTGCCTCAACACTCCCATCCGCTTTTCTTGCCTTCCCGATGACCGTCTAAAACAGTCCCTCCGCTTGAATCAATTCCTTCCCCACTGCTTTTCACACATGCCCACATTTCAGCTAGTCTTAAGCTAAAGAAAAACAAAAAAACCCCCCCAAAACCCCTGTCCTGAACCCCATCCTTCCCCCTCACTCCTGGACCAACGCTGCTCACTCCATTCTCTTCCCATCATTCTCCGTTCTTGTCCAAATCCCAAGCGTGGGTCATTGGGGAAGCAGCGTGGCTCAGTGGAAAGAGCCCGGGCTTTGGAGTCCGAGGTCATGGGTTCGAATCCCGGCCCCGCCAATTGTCAGCTGTGTGACTTTGGGCAAGTGACTTCACTTCTCTGGGCCTCAGTTCCCTCATCTGTAAAATGGGGATGAAGACTGTGAGCCCCCCGTGGGACGACTGATCACCTTGTAACCTCCCCAGCGCTTAGAACAGTGCTTTGCACATAGTAAGTGCTTAATAAATGCCATTATTATTATTATTTATACCAGCTGCCTCTTGTTCCTTTCTAGACTGTGAGCCCATTGTTGGGTAGGGACCGTCGCCACATGTTGCTGATTTGTACTTTCCAAGCGCTTAGTGCAGTGCCCTGCACACAGTAAGTGCTCAATAAATACATTTGAATGGGTAGTTTGAGAAGCAGCGTGGCTCAGTGGAAAGAGCCCGGGCTTTGGAGTCAGAGGTCATGGGTTCAAATTCAGGCTCCATCAGCTGTGTGACTTTGGGCAAGTCACTTCACTTCTCTGTGCCTCAGTTACCTCATCTGTCAAATGCGGATTAAGACTGCGAGCCCGCGTCATGGCTCAGCAGAAAGAGCCTGGGCTTTGGAGTCAGAGGTCATGGGTTCAAATCCCGGCTCTGTCAGCTGTGTGACTTTGGGCAAGTCACTTCACTTCTCTGGGCCTCACTCACCTCATATATGTTTGTACATATTTATTACTCTATTTTACTTGTACATATCTGTTCTATTTATTTTATTTTGTTAATATGTTTGGTTTTGTTCTCTGTCTCCCCCTTTTAGACTGTGAGCCCACTGTTGGGTAGGGACCGTCTCTATATGTTGCCAATTTGGACTTCCCAAGCGCTTAGTACAGTGCTCTGCACACAGTAAGCGCTCAATAAATACGATTGATTGATTGATTGAAGAAGAAGAAGAATGATGGTATTTATTAACCAGTTGTTAAGAACGATGGTATTTGTTAGAGAAGCAGCGTGGCTCAGTGGGAAGAGCCACTGATCACCTTGTAACCTCCCCAGCGCTTAGAACGGTGCTTTGCACATAGTAAGCGCTTAATAAAAGCTATCATTATTATTATTATTGCTCTTTCCACTAAGCCATGCTGCTTATCAGGTATGAATTCTGGGATTTAACCCCATTTTACCGATTTCTAGTCCCTCACACTTAAAAGACAATCTAGAGCTGCCCCTCGAAGTTACTACGAATAATTGTGACGTCCATTAAGCAACTGCTACAGGTACTAAGCTCTGAGGCAGATACAAAATAATCAGGTCCCACATGGGGCTCGCAGTCTAAGTAGCCAGGTGAACAGGTATTGAACCCCTATTTTCCAGATGAGGAACAGAGAAAGAGAGATGTGAAGTGACTCTCCCAAAGTCACACAGCAGCAGGCAGGTAGAACCCAGGCCCCCTGGCTCTCCTGCCCATGCTCTTTCCAATCAATCAATCAATCAATCAATCGTATTCATTGAGCGCTTACTATGTGCAGAGCACTGTACTAAGCGCTTGGGAAGTACAAGTTGGCAACATATAGCAACAGTCATCATCATCAATCGTATTTATTGAGTGCTTATTTTGTGCAGAGCACTGTACTAAGCACTGGGAAGTACAGTCCCTACCCAACAGTGGGCTCACAGTCTAAAAGGGGGAGACAGAGAACAAAACCAAACATCCTAACAAAATAAAATAAATGGAATAGATATATACAAGTAAAATAAATAAATAGAGTAACAAATATGTACAAACATACATACATATATACAGGTGCTGTGGGGAAGGGAAGGAGGTAAGATGGGGGGGTGGAGAGGGGGACAGGGGGAGAGGATCAATCAATCAATCAATCAATCATATTTATTGAGCGCTTACTGTGTGCAGAGCACTGTACTAAGCGCTTGGGAAGTACAAGTTGGCAACATATAGAGACAGTCCCTACCCAACAGTGGGCTCACAGTCTAAAAGTGGGAGACAGAGAACAAAACCAAACATCCTAACAAAATAAAATAAATAGAATAGATATGTACAAGTAAAATAAATAAATAAATAAATAAATAAATAAATAAATAAATAAATAGAGTAACAAATCTGTACAAACATATATACAGGTGCTGTGGGGAAGGGAAGGAGGTAAGATGTGGGGGTGGAGAGGGGGACGAGGGGGAGAGGATCAATCAATCAATCAATCGTATTTATTGAGCGCTTACTGTGTGCAGAGCACTGTATTAAGCGCTTGGGAAGTCCAAGTTGGCAACATCTAGAGACAATCCCTACCCAACAGTGGGCTCACAGTCTAAAAGGGGGAGACAGAGAACAAAACCAAACATACTAACAAAATAAAATAACATACTATCAAAATAAAATAACATACTAACAAAATAAAATAACATACTAAAAATAAAATAAGCCACGCTGCTAGTCAATCTGCTCCGATTTGGATGCTTCTGTTTCTTGCTGAGCTTTCCAACCTGGGCATCGCCTCCTCCTCTTTTCCCTGTCTCTTATCCTCCTTCCCTCCCTCTTCCCACCGGCCTCCTTCTCTCCGGTCCCTTCAAGCCCGAGCAGATAGAAGCAGCATGGCTTAGTGGACAGAGCACGGGCCTGTCTGCTGGGTGACCTTGAGCGAATCACTTAATCAATCAATCAATCAATCAATCAATCAATCGTATTTATTGAGCGCTTACTGTGTGCAGAGCACTGTACTAAGCGCTTGGGAAGTCCAAGTCGGCAGCATATAGATATGGTCCCTACCCAACAGCAGGCTCACAATCTAGAAGGGGGAGACAGACAACAGAACAAAACATATTAACAAACTAAAATAATTGGAATAGTAAATATGTACAAGTAAAATAAATAGAGTAATAAATACATACAAACGAATGTGAGCTCACCTCCTCCAGAAGGCCTTCCCAGACTGAGCCCCTTCCTTCCTCTCCCCCTCCTTCCCCTTCCTATCCCCCCTGCCTTACCTCCTTCCCCTCCCCACATTCATTCATTCAATCGTATTTATTGAGCGCTTACTGTGTGCAAAGCACTGGACTAAGCGCTTGGGAAGTACAAGGTGGCAACACATAGAGACGGTCCCTACCCAACAGCAGGCTCACAGTCTAGAAGGGGGAGACAGACAACAAAACAAAACATATTAACAGAATAAAATAAATAGATATGTACAAGTAAAATAAATAGAGTAATAAATAAGTACAAACATATATACATATATACAGGTGCTGTGGGGAAGGGAAGGAGGTATATATACATATATACAGCACCTGTATATATGTTTGTATGTATTTATTACTCTATTTATTTTACTTGTACATATTTATTCTATTTATTTTATTTTGTTAATATGTTTTGTTTTGTTGTCCATCTCCCCCTTCTAGACTGTGAGCCCGCTGTTGGGTAGGGACCGTCTCTATGTATTGCCAACTTGTACTTCCCAAGCGCTTAGTCCAGTGCTCTGCACACAGTAAGCGCTCAATAAATACGATTGAATGAATTAACGTACAAACAAGCACACAGTAAGCGCTCAGTAAATACGACTCCCCCTCCTTACCTCCCGCCTTATCTCCTTCCCCTCCCCACAGCACCTGTATATAGGTATATATGTTTGTACATATTTATTACTCTATTTATTTATTTTATTTGTACATATTTATTCTATTTATTTTATTTTGTTAGTACGTTTTGTTTTTTGTTGTCTGTCTCCCCCTTCTAGACGTGAGCCTGCGGTTGGGTAGGGACCGTCTCTATATGTTGCCAACTTGTCCTTCCCAAGCGCTTAGTCCAGTGCTCTGCACACAGTAAGCGCTCAATAAATACGATTGAATGAATGAATGAATGGACAAACATGCACACAGTAAGTGCTCAATAAATACGATGGAATGAATGAGTGAATGTACAAACAAACATGCGCACAGGGAGCGCTCAATAAATACGATTGAATGAATGAATGAATGTACAAACAAACATGAGCACAATAAGCGCTCAATAAATACGATTGAATGAATGAATGTACAAACAAACATGCGCACAGAAAGCCTCAGTAAATACGATTGAATGAATGAATGAATGAATGTACAAACATGCACACAGTAAGCGCTCAATACGAATGAATGAATGTACAATCATGCACACAGTAGGCGCTCAATAAATACGATTGAATGAATATGCAAACAAACATGTGCACAGTAAGCGCTCAGTAAATACGATTGAATGAATGAATGTACAAACATGCGCCCAGAAAGCGCTCAATAAATACTTTTGAATGAATGAATGTACAAACATGCACACAGTAAGCGCTCAATAAATACAATTGAATGAATGTACAAACATGCGCACTGTAAGCGCTCAATCAATCAATCATATTTATTGAGCGCTTACTGTGTGCAGAGCACTGTACTAAGCGCTTGGGAAGTCCAAGTTGGCAACATATAGAGACGGTCCCTACCCAACAGTGGGCTCACAGTCTAGAAGGGGGAGACCGAGAACAAAACCAAACATACTAACAAAATAAAATAAATAGAATAGATAGGTACAAGTAAAATAAATAAATAGAGTAATAAATCTGTACAAACATATATACATATATACAGGTGCTGTGGGGAAGGGAAGGAGGTAAGATGAGGGGGATGGAGAGGGGGACGAGGGGGAGAGGAAGGAAGGGGCTCAGTCTGGGAAGGCCTCCTGGAGGAGGTGAGCTCTCACCTTCGAGCTCTCAACTAAATACGATTGAATGAATGAATGAATGCACAAACATGCACACAGTAAGCGCTCAATACGAACGAATGAATGTACAAACATGCACACAGTAAGCGCTCAGTAAATACAGTTGAATGAATGAATGAAAGTACAAACATGCGTACAGTGAGTACTCAATAAGTACGACGGAATGGATGAATGTACAAACATGCACACAGCAAGTGCTCTATCAATACGATTGAATGAATGTACAAACATGCGCACAATAAGCGCTCAATACTACTCTATTTATTTATTTATATTACTCTATTTATTTTACTTGTACATGTCTATTGCATTTATTTTATTTTGTTAGTATGTTTGGTTTTGTTCTCTGTCTCCCCCTTCTAGACTGTGAGCCCACTGTTGGGTAGGGACCGTCTCTAGGTGTTGCCAACTTGGACTTCCCAAGCGCTTAGTCCAGTGCTCTGCACACAGTTAGCGCTCAAGAAATACGAATGAATTTACTGAACGCTTAGTACAATGCTCTGCACACAGTAAGCGCTCAGTAAATACGAATGAATTTATGGAACGCTTAGTACAATGCCCTGCACACAGTAAGTGCTCAGTAAATACGAATGAATTTATGGAACGCTTAGTACAATGCCCTGCACACAGTAAGCGCTCAGTAAATACGAATGAATTTATTGAACGCTTAGTACAATGCTCTGCACACAGTAAGCGCTCAGTAAATATGAATGAATTTATTGAACGCTTAGTACAAGGCTCTGCACACAGTAAGCGCTCAGTAAATACGAATGAATTTACTGAACGCTTAGTACAGTGCTCTGCACACAGTAAGCGCTCAGTAAATACGAATGAATTTACTGAACGCTTAGTACAATGCTCTGCACACAGTAAGCGCTCAGTAAATATGAATGAATTTATTGAACGCTTAGTACAAGGCTCTGCACACAGTAAGCGCTCAGTAAATACGAATGAATTTATTGAACGCTTAGTACAAGGCTCTGCACACAGTAAGCGCTCAGTAAATATGAATGAATTTATTGAACGCTTAGTACAAGGCCCTGCACACAGTAAGCGCTCAGTAAATATGAATGAATTTATTGAACGCTTAGTACAAGGCTCTGCACACAGTAAGCGCTCAGTAAATATGAATGAATTTATTGAACGCTTAGTACAATGCTCTGCACACAGTAAGCGCTCAGTAAATATGAATGAATTTATTGAACGCTTAGTACAAGGCTCTGCACACAGTAAGCGCTCAGTAAATACGAATGAATTTATGGAACGCTTAGTACAAGGCCCTGCACACAGTAAGCGCTCAGTAAATACGAATGAATTTATGGAACGCTTAGTACAATGCCCTGCACACAGTAAGCGCTCAGTAAATACGAATGAATTTATTGAACGCTTAGTACAATGCTCTGCACACAGTAAGCGCTCAGTAAATACGAATGAATTTACTGAACGCTTAGTACAGTGCTCTGCACACAGTAAGCGCTCAGTAAATACGAATGAATTTATGGAACGCTTAGTACAATGCCCTGCACACAGTAAGCGCTCAGTAAATACGAATGAATTTACTGAACGCTTAGTACAGTGCTCTGCACACAGTAAGCGCTCAGTAAATATGAATGAATTTATTGAACGCTTAGTACAAGGCTCTGCACACAGTAAGCGCTCAGTAAATACGAATGAATTTACTGAACGCTTAGTACAGTGCTCCGCACACAGTAAGCGCTCAATCAATACGATTGAACGCCTGAATGGATGGCGACGCCCCGAGCCTGCTTGGGGCAGTTGCCATGGCGACGCGCGGCAGGCTTGGGCCCACTCCCCCCCCCTTCCCGCCCAGCGGTCCCTTCCTTTCCGGTCCGCCTCGCGCGGAACCCCGGCCGTCCCCTTCCGGGGCCAGGAACTCAATATCCGCGGGCTCTTGTTTCCGGCCGGCTGCTTTCCGAGGGAGGACCCACGCGCGGCCGGAAGTTGGGCGCGCCCCCCCTGCTGCCCCACTTCCGCTCCGGCCAGAGGAGGCGGGGCCTCGCGCTGACGTCACTTCCGGCCGGCCCTGGCCGAGGGAGCCGCACCATGGCCCTCAATGGAGCAGGTGGGGGACCATGGGGGGGGCGGCCACAATCATTCATTCAGTCGTATTTATTGAGCGCTTACTGTGTGCAGAGCACTGTACTAAGCGCTTGGGAAGTACAAATTGGCAACATATAGAGACGGTCCCTACCCAACAGTGGGCAACACTTGTATATATGTTTTTACATATTTGTTACTCTATTTGTTTATTTATTCATTTTACTTGTGTGCAGAGCACTGTACTAAGCGCTTGGGAAGTCCAAGTTGGCAACATATAGAGACGGTCCCTACCCAACAGTGGGCAGCACCTGTACATATGTATATATGTTTGTACATATTTATTACTCTATTTTATTTATTTTAATTGTGTGCAGAGCACTTTACTAAGCGCTTGGGAAGTCCAAGTTGGCAACATCTAGAGACGGTCCCTACCCAACAGTGGGCAGCACCTGTATATATGTTTGTACATATTTATTACTCTATTTATTTATTTTTTTACTTGTGTGCAGAGCACTGGACTAAGCGCTTGGGAAGTCCAAGTTGGCAACATATAGAGACGGTCCCTACCCAACAGTGGGCAGCACCTGTATATATGTTTGTACATATTTATTACTCTATTTATTTATTTTACTTTTACATATCTATTCTATTTATTTTATTTTGTTAGTATGTTTGGTTTTGTTCTCTGTCTCCCCCTTTTAGACTTTGAGCCCACTGGTGGGTAGGGACTGTCTCTAGATGTTGCCAATTTGGACTTCCCAAGCGCTTAGTCCAGTGCTCTGCACATAGTAAGCGCTCAATAAATACGATTGATGATGATGATGGTGGGCTCACAGTCTAAAAGGGGGAGACAGGCACAGTGACTCTCCCCCTCTTTCAAACCTTAACAAATACTATCATTAGTATTAGTATTAGCATTCATTCATTCAATTGTATTTCTTGATTCTAGACTGTGAGCCCGCTGCTGGGTAGGGACCGTCTCTATATGTTGCCAACTTGGACTTCCCAAGCGCTTAGGACAGTGCTCTGTACACAGTAAGCGCTCAATAAATAGGTTTGAATGAATGAATTTATGGAGCGCTTAGTACGGTGCGCTGCACACAGCGCTCAATAAATACGATTGAATGAATGAATTTATTGAGCGCTTAGTACAGTGCTCTGCACACAGTAAGCGCTCAATAAATACGAATGAATGAATGAATTTATTGAACGCTTAGTACAGTGCTCTGCACACAGTAAGCGCTCAATATGAATGAATGAATTTATTGAACGCTTAGTACGGTGCTCTGCACACAGTAAGCGCTCAATAAATACGAATGAATGAATGAATATTTTGAACGCTTAGTACAGTGCTCTGCACACAGTAAGCGCTCAATACGAATGAATGAATGAATTTATTGAACGCTTAGTACAGTGCTCTGCACACAGGTGCTCAATAAATACGAATGAATGAATGAATGAATTGAGCGCTTACTGTGTGCAGAGCACTGGGCTAAGCGCTTGGGAAGTACAAGTTGGCAACATCTAGAGATGGTCTCTACTTCCCAAGCACATAGTACAGTGCTCTGCACACAGTGCTCAATAAATACGATTGAATGAATGAATGAATGAATTTATTGAGCGCTTACAGCACTGTACTAAGCGCTTGGGAAGTCCAAGTTGGCAACATATAGAGACAGTCCCTACCCAACAGTGGGCTCACAGTCTAGAAGGGGGAGACAGAGAACAAAACATAGTAACAAAATAAAATAAATAGAATAGATATGTACAAGTAAAATAAATAGAGTAATAAATACGTGCAAAACATATACAGGT
Source organism: Tachyglossus aculeatus (assembly GCF_015852505.1). NCBI lineage: Eukaryota > Metazoa > Chordata > Mammalia > Monotremata > Tachyglossidae > Tachyglossus > Tachyglossus aculeatus. The sequence continues at coordinate 51,493,921 of NC_052087.1, read as the reverse complement.
GCTGTTGGGAAGGGAAGGAGACAAGGCGGGGGGGATGGAGGGGGAGAGGAAAGAGGGGGCTAAGTCTGGGAAGGCCTCCTGGAGGAGGTGAGCTCTCAGTAGGGCCTTGAAGGGAGTAGGGCCTTGTGTGCAGAGCACTGGACTAAGTGCTTAATTGACATTGGGGGATCCGGGGAGGGTTGAACATGGGCGGGGGGCTCTCCCCTAATAATAATAATAATAATAATAGCATTTATTAAGCGCTTACTATGTGCAAAGCACTGTTCTATGTACTGGGGAGGTTACAAGGTGATGAGGTTGTCCCACGGGGGGCTCACGGTCTTAATCCCCATTTTCCCGATGAGGTACCTGAGGCCCGGAGAAGCGAAGTGCCTTGCCCAAAGTCACACAGCTGGCTATCGGCGGAGCCGGGATTCGAACCCAAAGCCCGGGCTGTTTCCGCTGAGCCCCGCTGCTTCTCTAATCTGACCTCCCTTCCCCAGAGGTGGACGATCTGACCTGGGAACCCCCTTCCGAGGCGGAGACCAAAGTGCTGCAGGCGCGGCGGGAACGACAGGATCGCATCTCCCGGCTCATGGGCGACTACCTCCTCCGGGGCTACCGCATGCTGGGGGACACCTGCGCCGAATGTGGGGTGAGCTTTGCATCTGGATTCCCCCCCCAAATAATAATAATAAGTAATAGTGGCACTCGTTAAGCGCTTTACTACGTGCCCGGTACTGTACTAAACACGGTGAGCGCTCATTGATTGGGGTGGATTGGGTCCCTGCCCCACCTGGGGCACACCATCTCAATCCCCATTTTAGAGATAAGAATAATCATAATAATGATGGCATTTGTTAAGCGCTTACTATGTGCAGGGCACTGTTCTAAGCGCCGGGGGGGATACAAGGTGATCAAGTTGCCCCACGTGGGGCTCACAGTCAATCCCCATCTTTACAGATGACGTGACTGAGGCTCAGAGAAGTTAAGTGACTTGCCCAAGGTCACACAGCCGTCGTGTGGTGGAGTCGGGATTCGAACCCATGACCTCTGACTCCAAAGCCCGGGCTTTGGCTGCTTCTCCAGAGATGGTGCAACGGAGGCCCAGGGAGGTTGAGCGACTTGCCCGAGGTCACGCAGCAGGCAGGCGGAGGAGCCGGGATTCGAACCCAGGTGTTGCCGACTCTCAGGCCCGTCCTCTGTTCATCATCATCATCATCATCATCAATCGTATTTATTGAGCACTTACTATGTGCGGAGCACTGTACTCAGTGCTTGGGAAGTACAAATTGGCAACATATAGAGACAGTCATCATCATCATCATCATCAATCGTATTGAGCGCTTACTATGCGCAGAGGACTGTACTAAGCGCTTGGGAAGTACAAATTGGCAACATATAGAGGCAGTCCCTACCCAACAGTGGGCTCACAGTCTAAAAGGGGGAGACGGAGAACAAAACCAAACATACTAACAAAATAAAATAAATAGAATAGATATGTACAAGTAAAATAAATAAATAAATAAATAGAGTAATTAATTCATTAATTTCATTCGCCCCTCCCTCAGTCCCACAGCATTTAGGTACGTATCCAGAATTTATATTAATGACCATCTATATTAATGACCTTTTAGACTGTGAGCCCACTGTTGGGTAGGGACCGTCTCTAGATGTTGCCAACTTGGACTTCCCAAACGCTTAGTACAGTGCTCTGCACACAGTAAGCGCTCAATAAATACGATTGATTGATTGAATGATTGATTGATCTCTCCCCCCACCCCCAAGCTATAAGTTCATTGCGGGCAGGGAATGAATCTACGAACTCTGTTATTATTGTACTCTCCCAAGCGCATAGCACGGTGCCCTGCACACAGTAAGTGCTCAATAAATACAATTGATCGATCGATCGATCGGAAGAAGAGACTGTGGCCCCCCCCCGGGTCCTCCACCGGGCTCTCCCCAGAGAACCAGCCGAATCCTGGTTCTCTCACTGTGATAAATTTTGCCAACTTGTACTTCCCAAGCGCTTAGTCCAGTGCTCTGCACACAGTAAGCGCTCAATAAATACGATTGATTAATTTAGTGGCTTATCACTTTTAGACTGTGAGCCCACTGTTGGGTAGGGACCGTCTCTATATGTTGCCAACTTGGACTTCCCAAGCGCTTAGTCCAGTGCTCTGCACACAGTAAGCGCTCAATAAATACGATTGATTGATGCATTTAGTGGCTTATCACCTAGCCATCCTTGACCCTCGGTTCCTTATCTATAAAGTAACATTTTCTCTTCCTCCCAGGAGAAGCGTGGGGCATTTTAGGTGCCATGATGAAGAGCTTTTGCAAGAAAGGTGCTATTCAGTCAGCTAATGATATTTATTGAGCAGCCGCTGAGTACACAGTTACTTGGGAAAATGCAACAGAAGCAAGAAACGTGGGCCCTGCCCTCAAGGAATTTGCAGTCTAAGGGATCGTACTAATCCGGGATATTTATTTGTTACGTCCATAATAGGGGTCCCGCCTTCTGCTTTTATTCCCTGCTCTCGGACGCTTCACGTGATGCTCTACGTGGAATAGTAGTAGTAGTATTTATTGGTACCGTTTTGCACTTTTTTAATACCGCACTGTGCTCGTACTTGGAAACGCCCTCGGTATATACTGATGATTAAATCCCCGTTATCGCTCTCTCCTCTCAGACTATTCTGCTCCAAGACAAGCAGAAAAAATTGTACTGTGTAGCCTGTCAAGAGCTCAACTCCGACGTGGACAAAGATAATCCAGGTGAGGGAGAAGTGGGAACTTCAGGGTCCAGAGAGGCCTCCGGGTTTTGGGGTGGGTGTTTTTGGTTTTTAATGGGATTAAGCGCTTACTATATGCCCGGCTCTAAGTGCTAAACTAATCAGGTTGGACCCAGCCGGGTCCCACATGGGGCTCGAAGTCCTAATCCCGGTTTTACTGACGAGGGACCCGAAGCCCAGAAGAGTGAAGCAACTCGCCCAAGGTCACCCAGCAGATAAGCGGCAGAGCCGGGATGAGAACTCGGGTCCTTCCGACTTCCACACCGCTTCCAGCTGCTTTGGGTTTCTTCTGGCCCAGTGATGGGGTGGGAGAAGATGGAGGGAGGCCTCTTAGACTGTGAGCCCACCGTTGGGTAGGGGCCGTCTCTATATGTTGCCAACTTGGACTTCCCAAGCGCTCAGTCCAGTGCTCTGCACACGGTAAGCGCTCAATAAATACGATTGATTGATTGATTCTCGGCTCTAAGCTGAAGGAATCGGAGGGAAGTCTGAGGGGTAGGACTCCTGGGTGCTGAGGTGGGGCGGGAGAGTCAGGGCCCCTCGCCTCTGAGTCATTCAGTCGGTCGTGTTTATTGAGCGCTTATAGAGAAGCAGCGTGGCGCAGTGGAAAGAGCCCGGGCTTTGGAGTCAGAGGTCATGGGTTCAAATCCCAACTCCGCCAATTGTCAGCTGTGTGACCTTGGGTAAGTCACTTAACTTCTCTGGGCCCGTTCCCTCACCTGTAAAATGGGGATTAAGACGTGGGACAACCTGATCACCTTGTGTCCCCCCAACGCTTAGAACAGTGCCTTGCACATAGTAAGTGCATAACAAATGCCATCATTATTATTATTTATTGTGTGCAGAGCACTGTACTAAGCACCTGGGAGAGTCCAATAGAACAATAAACAGACACGTTCCCTGCCTACAGTGAGCTTACAGTGTAGAGGAGGAGGAGACGGACATTAATGGAAAGAAATGCACGACGGATATGGACATAAGCGGTGTGGGGCTGGAAGGCGGGGGATGAATAAAGGGAGCAAGTCAGGGTGATGCAGAAGGGAATGGGAGAAGAGGAAAGGAGGGCGCAGTCAGGGAAGGCCTCTTGGAGGAGGTGGGCCTTCAGCCGTAAGGGACCAAAAGGATGGGAGGAAATGGAGCCTCAGCTGAGCTCCTTGAAGGTAGAAATTGTGTCTTCCAGCTGTCCTGTACTGCACCCTCCCACACATGGTGAGCTCTCAGTACGTATCATTCATTATCATCAATAAATACGATTGATTGATTGATTCATTCATTCATTGTCGTATTTATTGAGCGCTTACTGTGTGCAGAGCACTGGGCTAAGCACTTGGGAGAGTACGATACGACAATAATAGTAATGATGGCATTTATTAAGCGCCTACTATGTGCAAAGCACTGTTCTAAGCGCTGGGGAGGTTACAAGGTGATCAGGTTGTGCCACGGGGGGGGTCACAGTCGATCCCCATTTTACAGATGAGGGAACTGGGGCACAGAGAAGTGAAGTGACTTGCCCAAAGTCACAAGCTGACAATTGACTTCTAGACTGTGAGCCCACTGTTGGGTAGGGACCGTGTCTATATGTTGCCAGCTGGTACTTCCCAAGCGCTTAGTACAGTGCTCTGCAATCAATCAATCAATCAATTGTATTTATTGAGCACTTACTGCATGCAGAGCACCGTACTAAGCGCTTGGGAAGTACAAGTTGGCAACCTATAGAGACGGTCCCTACCCAACAGTGGGCTCTGCACACAGTAAGCGTTCGATAAATACGATTGAATGAACGATTGACTCGGCGGAGCCCTGCCCACAGTGAGCTTACAGTCTGAGTGGCGGGAGCCAAGCGATAATAGAAATAAATACATTTTGTTAGTATGTTTGGTTTTGTTCTCTGTCTCCCCCGTTTAGACTGTGAGCCCGCTGTTGGGTAGGGACCGTCTCTATATGTTGCCAACTTGGACTTCCCAAGTGCTTAGTCCAGTGCTCTCCACACGGTAAGTGCTCAATAAATACGATTGATGATGATGATGAAATACATGATGGATATGGATGGAAGTGCTGGGAGGCGGGGGATGGACAAAAGAAGCAAGTGAGGGGACGCGGAAGGGAGTGGGAGAAGAGGAAAAAGCGGGGCTTAGTCAGGGAAGGCCCCTCGGAGGAGATGGGCCTTCAGTAAGGCTTGGAAGGAGGGGTGATCATCATCATCATCATCAGTCGTATTTATTGAGCGCTTACTACGTGCAGAGCACTGTACTAAGCACTTGGGAAGTACAGATTGGCAACATCTAGAGACAGTCCCTACCCACCAGTGGGCTCGCAGTCTAAAAGGGGGAGACAGAGAACAAAACCAAACACACTAACAAAATAAAATAAAACAATAAACATCACTTCCCTGCCCACATTGAGCTTACAGTTCATAGGGGGAGACGGATATTTATATAAATGAATCGATTATCATCATCATCAATCGTATGTATTGAGCGCTTACTATGTGCAGAGCACCGTACTAAGCGCTTGGGAAGTACAAATTGGCAACGTATAGAGACGGTCCCTACCCAACAGTGGGCTCACAGTCTAAAAGGGGGAGACAGAGAACAAAACCCAACATACTAACAAAAGAAATAGAATAGATATGTCCAAGTAAAATAAATAGAGTAATAAATATGTACAAACATCTATCCAGGTGCTGTGGGGAAGGGAAGGAGGTAAGATGGGGGGGGTGGAGAGGGGGAGAGGAAGGAAGGGGCTGAGTGTGGGAAGGCCTCCTGGAGGAGGTGAGCTCTCAGCAGGGCCTTGCAGGGTGATGGGTGGATGGATGGATCCGGCAGCGGGTACTGTCTTTCGGGGACCACCTCGGTGTCTCACTCCCTTTCTCCCCCCGTCCCTTGCAGCTCTGAACGCCCAGGCGGCCCTCTCCCAGGCCCGGGAGCATCAGCTGGCCTCCACCGCGGAGGCTCCCCCGGCCCCCGGCGCGGCCCCGCAGCCCCCCGTGCCCCGGCCCGAGCACTGCGAGGGGGCGGCCGCGGCGCTGCGGGGAGCGGCCCGGGGGCGGTCCGCCCCGACCCCCCCTTCCCCGCCGCCGGCCCCGGAGGTGCTGGCGGCCGCGCAGGCGGCCCTCTTGCAGAAACTGGGCTGGGCGGCGGCGGAGCTGGGCTCCGCCACCTCCTTGGAGACCAGCATCCAACTGTGCGCCCTGGTCCGGGCCTGCGCCGAAGCCCTGCGAGGCCTCCGCCAGCTGCTGCCCTGAGGAGGGAGGCTCCGGCCATCCGGTCCGTCCACCGGCTTGGGACGGTGTCCATCCTGCGCCCCGGACCCCGCCACCGGGAGGGAGGGATCCGGCCGGAGGGAGGGAGGGACCTCGAGAGAAAAGCACCGAGAAAAACAGCCGCCCGCCCCGGTGTGCTTTCTTCCCGCGCCTGCCCCTCTCCGCTTCTCGCCTGGCGTTCCTTCGGTCGTATTTCTTGAGCGCTTACCGTGTGCAGAGCACTCTACTAAGCGCTTGGGAAGGACAAGTTGGACAAGAGAACAAAACCAGACATATTAACAAAATAAATAGAATAGATACGAACAAGTAAAATAAATAGAGTAATAAGTACAAGCAGCGTGGCCCAGTGGAGTGAGCCTGGGCTTTGGAGTCAGAGGTCATGGGTTCCAATCAATCAATCAATCAATCGTATTTATTGAGCAATTACTGTGTGCCGAGCACTCCACTAAGCGCTTGGGAAGGACAAGTTGGCCCATCCTGCTCCCCTCCCTGTGCCTGCGGTCGCAGGCCCTGACGGCTTTTCGGCTCGGACCCGGGTTCCCCCGGCACCCTGAGAATCGATCGTATTTATTGAGCGCTTACCGTGTGCAGAGCACTCCACTAAGCGCTTGGGAAGGACAAGTTGGCAACATCTAGAGACGGTCCCTACCCAACGGTGGCCTCACAGTCTAGAAGGGGGAGACAGACAACAAAACCAGACGTATTACCAAAATAAAATAGAATAGATATGTACAAGTAAAATACATAAATAGAGTAATAAGTATGTACAAGCAGCGTGGCTCAGTGGAAGGAGCCAGGGCTTTGGAGTCGGAGGTCATGGGTTCCAATCAATCAATCAATCAATCAATCGTATTTATTGAGCGCTTACTGTGCAGAGCACTCCACTAAGCGCTTGGGAAGGACAAGTTGGCCCGTCCCACTCCCCTCCCTGCGCCTGCGGTCGCAGGCCCCGACGGCTTTTCAGCTCAGACCCGGGTTCCCCCGGCATCCTGAGAATCAATCAATCGATCGTATTTATTGAGCGCTTACTGTGTGCAGAGCACTCCACTAAGCGCTTGGGAAGGACAAGTTGGCAACATCTAGAGACGGTCCCTACCCAACGGTGGCCTCACAGTCTAGAAGGGGGAGACAGACAACAAAACCAGACATATTGTCAAAATAAAATAGAATAGATATGTACAAGTAAAATACATAGAGTAATAAATATGTACAAGCAGCGTGGCTCAGTGGAAGGAGCCTGGGCTTTGGAGTCGGAGGTCATGGGTTCCAATCAATCAATCAATCAATCAGTCGTATTTATTGAGCAATTACTGTGTGCAGAGCACTCCACTAAGCGCTTGGGAAGGACAAGTTGGCCCGTCCCGCTCCCCTCCCTGCGCCTGCGGTCGCAGGCCCCGACGGCTTTTCAGCTCAGACCCGGGTTCCCCCGGCATCCTGAGAATCAATCAATCGATCGTATTTATTGAGCGCTTACTGTGTGCGGAGCACTGGACTAAGCGCTTGGGAAGGACAAGTTGGCAACATCTAGACACGGTCCCTACCCAACGGTGGGCTCACAGTCTAGAAGGGGGAGACAGAGAACAGAACCAAACGTATCAAAATAAATAGAATAGATACGAACAAGTAAAATAAATAGAGTAATATGTACAAGCAGCGTGGCTCAGTGGAAAGAGCCCGGGCTTTGGAGTCAGAGGTCATGGGTTCCAATCAATCAATCAGTGTCGTATTTATTGAGCAATTACTGTGTGCAGAGCACTCCACTAAGCGCTTGGGAAGGACAAGTTGGCCCGTCCCACTCCCCCCCCCTGCGCCTGCGGTCGCAGGCCCCGACGGCTTTTCAGCTCGGACCCGGGTTCCCCCGGCATCCTGAGAATCATCAATCGTATTGATTGAGCGCTTACTGTGTGCAGAGCACTGGACTAAGCGCTTGGGAAGTCCAAGTTGGCAACATGTAGAGACGGTCCCTACCCAACAGTGGGCTCACAGTCTAGAAGGGGGAGACAGACAACAAAACCAAACATATTACCAAAATAAAATAGAATAGATATGTACAAGTAAAATACATAGAGTAATAAATATGTACAAGCAGCGTGGCTCAGTGGAAAGAGCCTGGGCTTTGGAGTCAGAGGTCATGGGTTCCAATCAATCAATCAATCAGTCGTGTTTATTGAGCGCTTACTGTGTGCAGAGCACTGGACTAAGCGCTTGGGAAGTCCAAGTTGGCAACATGTAGAGACGGTCCCTACCCAACGGTGGGCTCACAGTCTAGAAGGGGGAGACAGACAACAAAACCAAACATATTACCAAAATAAAATAGAATAGATATGTACAAGTAAAATACATAGAGTAATAAATATGTACAAGCAGCGTGGCTCAGTGGAAAGAGCCTGGGCTTTGGAGTCAGAGGTCATGGGTTCCAATCAATCAATCAATCAGTCGTGCTTATTGAGCGCTTACTGTGTGCAGAGCACTGGACTAAGCGCTTGGGAAGTCCAAGTTGGCAACATGTAGAGACGGTCCCTACCCAACGGTGGGCTCACAGTCTAGAAGGGGGAGACAGACAACAAAACCAAACATATTACCAAAATAAAATAGAATAGATATGTACAAGTAAAATACATAGAGTAATAAATATGTACAAGCAGCGTGGCTCAGTGGAAAGAGCCTGGGCTTTGGAGTCAGAGGTCATGGGTTCCAATCAATCAATCAATCAGTCGTATTTACTGAGCGCTTACTGTGTGCAGAGCACTGGACTAAGCGCTTGGGAAGTCCAAGTTGGCAACATAGAGAGACAGTCCCTACCCAACAGTGGGCTCACAGTCTAGAAGGGGGAGACAGACAACAAAACCAAACATATCACCAAAATAAAATAAACAGAATAGATATGTACAAGCAGCGCGGCTCAGTGGAAAGAGCCTGGGCTTTGGAGTCAGAGGTCACGGGTTCCAATCAATCAATCAATCGTACTTACTGAGCGCTTACTGTGTGCAGAGCACTGGACTAAGCGCTTGGGAAGTACAAGTTGGCCTGTCCTGCCCGCCTCGGCGACCCGCTCCCCTCCCTGTGCCTGCGGTCGGAGGCCCCGACGGCTTTTCAGCTCGGACCCGGGATCCCCCGGCACCCCGAGAATCAATCAATCGATAGTATTTATTGAGCGCTTACTGTGTGCGGAGCACTGGACTAAGCGCTTGGCAAGTCCAAGTTGGCAACATCTAGACACGGTCCCTACCCAACGGTGGGCTCACAGTCTAGAAGGGGGAGACAGACAACAAAACCAGACATATTACCAAAATAAAATAGAATAGATATGTACAAGTAAAATACATAAATAGAGTAATAAATATGTACAGGCAGCGTGGCTCAGTGGAAGGAGCCAGGGCTTTGGAGTCGGAGGTCATGGGTTCCAATCAATCAATCAATCAATCAGTGTCGTATTTATTGAGCACTTACTGTGTGCAGAGCACTCCACTAAGCGCTTGGGAAGGACAAGTTGGCCCGTCCCGCTCCCCTCCCTGCGCCTGCGGTCAGAGGCCCCGACGGCTTTTCAGCTCGGACCCGGGTTCCCCCGGCACCCTGAGAATCAATCAATCGATAGTATTTAGTGAGCGCTTACTGTGTGCGGAGCACTGGACTAAGCGCTTGGCAAGTCCAAGTTGGCAACATCTAGACACGGTCCCTACCCAACGGTGGGCTCACAGTCTAGAAGGGGGAGACAGAGAACAGAACCAAACGTATCAAAATAAATAGAATAGATACGAACAAGTAAAATAAATAGAGTAATATGTACAAGCAGCGTGGCTCAGTGGAATGAGCCCGGGCTTTGGAGTCAGAGGTCATGGGTTCCAATCAATCAATCAATCAGTCGTGTTTACTGAGCGCTTACTGTGTGCAGAGCACTGGACTAAGCGCTTGGGAAGTCCAAGTTGGCAACATAGAGAGACAGTCCCTACCCAACAGCGGGCTCACAGTCTAGAAGGGGGAGACAGACAACAAAACCAAACATATCACCAAAATAAAATAAACAGAATAGATATGTACAAGCAGCGCGGCTCAGTGGAAAGAGCCTGGGCTTTGGAGTCAGAGGTCATGGGTTCCAATCAATCAATCAATCGTATTTACTGAGCGCTTACTGTGTGCAGAGCACTGGACTAAGCGCTTGGGAAGTCCAAGTTGGCAACATAGAGAGACGGTCCCTACCCAACAGTGGGCTCACAGTCTAGAAGGGGGAGACAGACAACAAAACCAAACATATCACCAAAATAAAATAAGTAGAACAGATATGTACAAGTAAAATACATAAATAGAGTAATAAATATGTACAAGCAGCGAGGCCCAGTAGAAAGAGCCTGGGCTTTGGAGTCAGAGGTCATGGGTTCCAATCAATCAATCAATCGTATTTATTGAGTGCTTACTGTGTGCAGAGCGCTGGACTGAGCGCTTGGGAAGTACAAGGTGGCAACATAGAGAGACGGTCCCTACCCAACAGTGGGCTCACAGTCTAGAAGGGGGAGACAGAACAGAACAAAACATTAACAAAATAGAATAGATATGTACAAGTAAAATAGAGTAATAAATATGTACAAGCAGCGTGGCTCAGTGGAAAGAGCCTGGGCTTTGGAGTCAGAGGTCACGGATTCCAATCAATCAATCAATCAATCAATCGTATTTATTGAGCGCTTACTGTGTGCAGAGCACTGGACTAAGTGCTTGGGAAGTACAAGGTGGCAACATCTAGAGACGGTCCCTACCCAACAGTGGGCTCCCAGTCTAGAAGGGGGAGACAGAGAACAAAACAAAACATACTAAGAAAATAAATAGAATAGATATGTACAAGTAAAATAAATAGAGTAATCAATCAATCAATCGTATTTATTGAGCGCTTACTGTGTGCAGAGCACTGTACTAAGCGCTTGGGAAGTACAAATTGGCAACACATAGAGACAGTCCCTACCCAACAGTGGGCTCACGGTCTAAAAGGGGGAGACAGAGTAATAAATATGTACAAGCAGCGTGGCTCGGTGGAAAGAGCCTGGGCTTTGGAGTCAGAGGTCATGGGTTCAAATCAATCAATCAATTGCATTTATTGAGCGCTTACTGTGTGCAGAGCACCGTACTAAGCGCTTGGGAAGGACAAGTTGGCAACATACAGAGACCCAACAGTGGGCTCACAGTCTGGTCAAATCCCAGCTCCCCCACTTGTCAGCTGTGTGACTTTGGGCGAGTCACTTCACTTCTCAGCGCTTCTGACTGTTAAATGGGGATGAAGACTGTGAGCCCCCCGGGGGACAACCTGATGGCCTTGTAACCTCCCCAGCGCTTAGAACAGTGCTTTGCACATAGCGCTTAATAAATGCTATCATCATTATTATTATTATTATTATCCTTTGGAATTTAAATGGACTACCCACAGTAAGCGCTTAACAGATACCATTAAAAAGCAGAAAAAAATCCCTTGCTTGACCAAACACATCTGCGGATTAGGGATTGGCTTACTAGGGCTGTGTCCCCCAGGGCTCCGCATCGGGGTCGGAGGGGAGTCCAATAAACAGCAGGTATCAGGAGCTGACCACACTCCTTGGGCCGGCCAAGGGCCAGAAGGGACCTCCGGATTCAGGGGTCGATCGGCACTGAACGGGTGACCCCGAGGGGCAAGAACGGGGGTTTTGGGATCGATCGGTCCATCATCAATCGTATTTACTGAGCGCTTACTATGTGCAGAGCACTGTACTAAGCGCTTGATAATAATGTTGGCGTTTGTTAAGCGCTATGTGCAAAGCACTGTTCTAAGCGCTGGGGGGGATACAAAGTGATCAGGTTGTCCCATGTGGGGTTCACAGTATTAATCCCCATTTTACAGATGAGGTAACTGAGGCTCAGAGAAGTTAAGTGACTTGCCCAAGGTCCCACAGCAGACAGGTGGCGGAGCCGGGATTCGAACCCGTGAACTCTGACTCCAAAGACTCTGACTCCTCTGACTCTTTCCACTGAGCCATGCTGCTATCCCCCCCCCATCATACCTCCTTCCCTTCCCCACAGCACCTGTATATATGCTTATATATATATATATATATATACATATATATATATGTATATATATATATATGCTTATTCGATCGATTACTCCAAATCGGAAGCATTAGGGAAGAGTCTGGCCGAGTGGAAGGAGGTGGGCCTGGGTTCTAATCACCGCTTTGCCGGTTGCTTGCTGCGTGAACTGGGGCGAGCCACTTCTCTGTGCCTCAATCAATCAATCAATCAATCAATCGTATTTATTGAGCGCTTACTATGTGCAGAGCACTGTACTAAGCGCTTGGGAAGTACAAATTGGCAACTTATAGAGACGGTCCCTACCCAACAGTGGGCTCACAGTCTAAAAGGGGGAGACAGAGAACAGAACCAAACATACCAACAAAATAAAATAAATAGGATAGAAATGTACAAGTAAAATAAATAAATAAATAAATAAATAAATAAATAAATAAATAAATAGAGTAATAAATATGCCTCAGTTCTTCTGTTCTCCCTCCTCCTTGGACTGTGAGCCCCATGAGGGCCAGGGTCTACGTCCAACCTAATTGACTCGCGTCTACTCCAGTGCACAGTGCAGTGTTTGACACATAGACAGGGCTTAACAAATACCACAAAGCCAGCAATAACAAAATCGAACCTGGGCTCCAGCCGTGTAAAGCTCGTTAAGGGCAGGGGATCAATCAATCAATCGTATTTATTGAGCGCTTACTGTGTGCAGAGCGCTGTACTAAGCGCTTGGGAAGTACAAGTTGGCAACATCTAGAGAGGGTCCCTACCCAACAGTGGGCTCGCAGTCTAAAAGGGGGAACAGGCAGAGAACAAAGCCAAACGTACTAACAAAATAAAATAAATAGGTATGTACAAGTAAAATAGAGTAATAAATATGTACAAACATATATACATATATACAGGTGCTGTGGGGAAGGGAAGGAGATGTATCTAACTCTGTTGTACACTCCCCGGGGCTTAATACAGTGCTCTCTGCACATAATAAGTTCTCAATAAATACCATTGATTGACTGATTGATAGTCCCAGCTCTGCCACTGGCGTACTGTTTCAATTTGAGCGAGTCAACCTCTCTGAGCCTCAATTTCCTCACCTGTGAAATGGGTCAGTCTAACTTTTCTCCTTCCTTTGACTGTGAGCTCCATGTGAGGCACTGACTCTATCCAATACGAATGCCTTACTTCAGCCCTTGTGCTTAGAGCAGAGTAAGCCCTGATAATTACCGATGATAATCAATCAATCAATTGTATTTATCAATCAATCAATCATATTTATTGAGCGCTTACTATGTGCAGAGCACTGTACTAAGCGCTTGGGAAGTACAAATTGGCAACATATAGAGACAGTCCCTACCCAAAATTGGGCTCACAGTCTAAAAGGGGGAAATTTATCTAAATTTATCTAAAAGGGGTATTTATCGAGCGCTTACTGTGTGCAGAGCACTGTACTAAGCACTTGGGAGGTTCAAGCGCTTACATGATAATCAGAGTGATGTTTTATGTTTGTAGAGGATCAGCCTGGTAGAGAAGCAGCGGGGCTCAGTGGAAAGAGCCTGGGCTTTGGAGTCAGAGGTCATGGGTTCGAGCCCCGGCTCTGCCAAGTGTCAGCTGTGTGACTTTGGGCAAGTCACTTCACTTCTCTGGGCCTCAGTTATCTTATCTGTAAAATGGGGATTAAAACTGTGAGCCCCCCGTGGGACAACCTGATTGCCTTGTAACCTCCCCAGTGCTTAGAAAAGTGCTTTGCACATAGTAAGCTTAATAAATGCCATTATTACTATTATAGAGAAGCAGCGTGGCTCAGTGGAAAGAGCACGGGCTTGGGAGGCAGAGGTCATGGGTTCGAATCCCACCTCCCCCACATGTCTGCTGTGTGACCTTGGGCAAGTCACTGCACTTCTCTGTGCCTCAGTTCCCTCATCTGTAAATGGGGATTAAGACTGTGAGCCCCACATGGGACAACCTCATCTCCTTGTGTTCCCCCCAGCGCTTAGAACAGTGCTTTGCACATAGTAAGCGCTTAACCAGTGCCAACATTATTATTATTATTATTATTATTATTATTATTAGAAGGAATGAGGGCTCGAAGTTTGCATATCTGAGTTCTCTTCCCAGCTCCACTTTGCCTACTATTTTCTGCTGTCCTGAAGGACGTTGGCAATCCTGGGGCTACCAGTAATCATTGCTATATTTAAGTGCTTACAGTGTGCCAACCACTAAGCTTAGTGCTTGGGTAGATAGAAGATTATCACACCATTCATTCAATCGTATTTATTGAGCGCTTACTGCGTGCCGAACACTGTACTAAGCGCTTGGGAAGTACAAGTCGGCAACATATAGAGACGGTCCCTACCCAACAGTGGGCTCACAGTCTAGAAGGGGGAGACAGAGAACAAAACCAAACATATTAACAAAATAGAATATGTACAAGTAAAATAAATAAATAGGGACTCACAATTTAAGTAGGCGGGAAAACAGGTACTTAATTGTTAAAAGTTATACCAATAATTAAATAGAGAATAAGAGAGGTATTAGATTAGAAATAAAAGGGAGATTAATAAAAAGTAGGTAAACGGGAGTTTAACTCAGTTAAACCCAGTAACTTTTCTTGTAAGAAAATAACCGTGAATTTTCAAGTTCCCTTTTCTGACTCCTAGCTTTGGATGTCTGTTCTGGGCTTTCGATCCATTTGGAGAGGAAAAAACAAAATCCTTACGTTGCTCTTCACTCATTAAGACCTATTTATTGAGCGGCGTGGCTCAAAACAAAACACATTAACAAAATAAAATAAATAGAATATGTACTATGTGCTTACTTTAGGCACATAGTAAGCGCTTAATAAATGCCATCATTATTATTAGAGAAGCAGCGTGGCTCAGTGGAAAGAGCCCGGGCTTTGGAGTCAGAGGTCATGGGTTCGAATCCCGGCTCTGCCACTTGTCAGCTGTGTGTCTTTGGGCAAGTCATTTCACTTCTCCGGGCCTCAGTTCCCTCATCTGTAAAATGGGGATGAAGCCTGTGAGCCCCCCCATGGGACAACCTGAGCACCTTGTAACCTCCCCAGCACTTAGAACAGTGCTTTGCACATAGTAAGCGCTTAATAAATGCCATCAGTATATTATTGAGCACCTTACCTTCTGCAGGGTACCGTATTGAACGATGAGGGAGAAGCAGGAGAGCGTGTTTTGCGTTTCCGCTCAGCGGGAGGGTTTCTAGGCCAGACTGCTAGAGAAATGGAGCAGGGTTCTCTACTAAACGACGAGGAGGGTGTTCCAATTTAAATCGATTGTGAGCCTCATGTGGGACAGAGCCTGGGTCTGTCCTGATTATTGGGTTTCTACCGCAGCACTCGATGGGTCCAAAGTGCTTAATGGATCCAGCGCGTAGAACAGTGCTTTGCACATAGTAAGCGCTTAATAAATGCCATTATTATGATTATTATCCTTCAGAGAGACAGACTGGACGAACAGGCTGGCGAGGATCCCTTCCTCCCCACCCAAGCTGGTGGTGGGCAGCCGGGACCCTTGACTTCAACATCCAAAATTCGGCCTGCCGCCCCTGTGTTCAGCAGACCCTGCCCTATCAATCAATCGTATTTATTGAGCGCTTACTGTGTGCAGAGCACTGTACTAAGCGCTTGGGAAGTACAAGTTGGCAACATATAGGGAGAGTCCATACCCAACAGTGGGCTCACAGTCTAGAAGGGGGAGACAGAGAACAAAACCAAACATATTAACAAAATAAAATAAATAGAATAGATATGTACAAGTAATCAATCAATCAATCAATCAATTGTATTTATTGAGCACTTACTGTGTGCAGAGCACTGTACTAAGTGCTTGGGAAGTACAAGTTGGCAACATATAGAGACAGTCCCTACCCAACAGTGGGCTCACAGTCTAGAAGGGGGAGACAGAGAACAAAACCAAACATATTAACAACATAAAATAAATAGAATAGATATGTACAAGTAATCAATCAATCAATCAATTGTATTTATTGAGCGCTTACTGTGTGCAGAGCACTGTACTAAGTGCTTGGGAAGTACAAGTTGGCAACATATAGAGAGAGTCCCTATCCAACAGTGGGCTCACAGTCTAGAAGGGGGAGACACACAACAAAACCAAACATATTAACAAAATAAAATGAATAGATATGTACAAGTAAAATATATAAATAGAGTAATAAATATGTACAAACATATATACATATATACAGGTGCCCTACTGCGGGACTCCCTTTTAGACTGTGAGCCCACTGTTGGGTAGGGACCATCTCTATATGTTGCCAATTTGGACGTCCCAAGCGCTTAGTACAGTGCTCTGCACACAGTAAGTGCTCAATAAATACGATTGATTGATTGATCTCCGACTTTACTCAGAGAGAGAATTAACCCTGCCCTTCTCGTCGTTCTCTGCTTCTGAAGGGGCCTATCTCTCCTCATCCCTGCCATTAGAGTCAGAGGTCATGGGTTCAAACCCCGGCTCCGCCACTTGTCAGCTGTGTGACTTTGGGCAAGTTACTTAACTTCTCTCTGCCTCAGTTCTCTCATCTGTAAAATGGGGATTAAGACTGTGAGCCCCGTGGGACAACCTGATCACCTTGTAACCTCCCCAGCGCTTAGAACAGTGCTTTGCACATAGTAAGCGCTTAATAAATGCCATCATCATTATTAGAGAAGGAGCGTGGCTCAGTGGAAAGAGCCCGGGCTTGGGAGTCAGAGGTCACAGTTTCAAATCCCAGCTCTGCCGACTTTAGGCAAGTCACTTCACTTCTCTGGGCCTCAGTTCCCTCATCTGTAAAATGGGGATTAAGACTGTGAGCCCTGTGGGACAACCTGATCACCTTGTAACCTCCCCAGCGCTTAGAACAGTGCTTTGCACATAGTAAGTGCTTAATAAATGCCATCATTATTATTATTATTAGAGAAGCAGCGTGGCTCAGTGGAAAGAGCCCGGGCTTGGGAGTCAGAGGTCACAGTTTCAAATCCCAGCTCTGCCAACTTTAGGCAAGTCACTTCACTTCTCTGGGCCTCAGTTCCCTCATCTGTCAAACGGGGATGAAGACTATGAGTGCCTGTTGGTATTAAGCGCTTACTGTGTGCAACGCGCTGTTCTAAGCGCTGGGGTAGATACAAGGTAATCAGGTTGTCCCACGAGGGGCTCACAGTCTTCTCCCCATTTTACGGATGAGGGAACTGAGGCCCGGAGAAGCAAAGTGACTTGCCCAAAGTCACACAGCTGACAAGTGGCGGGGCCGGGATTTGAACCCACGGCCTCTGACTCCAAAGCCCGGGCTCTTTCCACTGAGCCACGCTGCTTCTCCAACCTCCCTGGCGCTTAGAACAGTGCTTTGCGCATAGTAAGCACTTAACAAATGCCATCATTAGTATTATTATCCTTGTCCCCTGGATGCCCAGAGTACTAATCCCCCTGACGAAAGAGAAGCAGCGTGGCTCCGTGGAAAGAGCCCGGGCTTTGGAGTCAGAGGTCAGGGGTTCAAATCCCGGCTCTGGTAATTGTCAGCTAGGTGACTTTGGGCAAGTCACTTCATTCATTCATTCATTCATTCATTCATTAGTATTTATTGAGCGCTTACTGTGTGCACAGCACTGTACTAAGCACTTGGAAAGTACAATTCGGCAACGGAGAGAGACAATCCCTACCAACAATGGGCTCACAGTCTAGAAGGAGGAGACAGACAACAAAACAAAACAAGTGGACAGGCATCAATACCATCAAAATAGATAGAATTACAGATATTCATTCATTCATTCATATTTATTGAGTGCTTACTGTGTGCAGAGCACTGTACTAAGCGCTTGGAAAGTACAATTCGGCAACAGAGAGAGACAATCCCTACCAACAACGGGCTCACAGTCTAGAAGGGGGAGACAGACAACAAAACAAGTGGACAGGCATCAATACCATCAAAATAGATAGATAGAATTACAGATTTCATTCATTCGTATTTATTGAGCGCTTACTGTGTGCAGAGCACTGTACTAAGCGCTTGGAAAGTACAATTCGGCAACAGAGAGACAATCCCTACCAACAACGGGCTCACAGTCTAGAAGGGGAGACAGAAAACAAAACAAGTGGCCAGGCATCAATACCATCAAAATAGATAGAATTACAGATATTCAATCAATCAATTGTATTTATTGAGCGCTTACTGTGTGCAGAGCACTGTATTAAGAGCTTGGGAAGTGCAAGCCGGCAACATATAGAGACGGTCCCTACCCAACAGTGGGCTCACAGTCTGGAAGGGGGAGACAGAGAACAAAACCAAACATACTAACAAAATAAAAGAAATAGAATAGATAGGTACAAGTAAAATAAATAAATAAATAAATAAATAAATAAATAGAGTAATAATAAATAAATAGAGTAATAGTAATACTCGAAAGCCAATGGTGAGTACAAGTTGGCAACGTATAGAGACAGTCCCTACCCAACAGTGGGCTCACAGTCTAGAAGGGGGAGACAGAGAACAAAACCAAACATACTAACAAAATAAAATAAATAGAATAGATAGATACAAGTAAAATAAATAAATAGAGTAATAAATATGTACAAACACATATACAGGTGCTGTGGGAAAGGGAAGGAGGTAAGATGGGGATGGAGAGGGGGACGAGGGGGAGAGGAAGGAAGGGGCTCAGTGTGGGAAGACCTCCTTCTCTGGGCCTCAGTGACCTCGTCTGTAAAATGGGGCTGAAGACTGTGAGCCCCCCGTGGGGCAACCTGATCACCTTGTAACTTCCCCAGTGCTTAGAACAGTGCTTGGCACCTAGTAAGCGCTTAATTCTATTTATTTTACTTTGTTAGTATGTTTGGTTTTGTATCCCCCTTTTAGACCGTGAGCCCACTGTTGGGTAGGGACTGTCTCTAGATGTTGCCAATTTGTACTTCCCAAGCGCTTAGTCCAGTGCTCTGCACACAGTAAGCGCTCAATAAATATGATTGATTGATTGATTCCCCAGTGCTTAGAATAGTGCTTGGCACCTAGTAAGCCCACTGTTGGGTAGGGACTGTCTCTATTTATTTATCTATTTATTTTATTTTGTTAATAGGTTTGGTTTTGTTCTCTGTCTCCCCCTTCTAGACTGTGAGCCCACTGTTGGGTAGGGACTGTCTCTATTTATTTATTTATCTATTTATTATATTTTGTAAGTATGTTCGGTTTTGTTGTCTGTCTCCCCCTTCTAGACCGTGAGCCCACCGTTGGGTAGGGGCCGGCTCTAGATGTTGCCAACTTGGACTTCCCAAGCGCTTAGTCCAGTGCTCTGCACCCAGTAAGCGCTCAATAAATACGACTGACTGACTAGTAAGCGCTTAATAAACGGCATCGTTAAAGGGGGAAGGCCTAGAGGCGGGTGGCCCCTTTAAAGGGAAGGCCCGCCTCTGGGCGAGGGGAGGGGTCGAGGCTGAACTGGATTGATAGAATTACAAGAGAGTCATTCATTCATTCCTTGGTATTTACTGAGCGCTTAATAAATGGCATCATTAAAGGGGGGAAGGCCTAGAGGCGGGTGGCCCCTTTAAAGGGAAGGCCCGCCTCTGGGCGAGGGGAGGGGTCGAGGCCGAACTAGATAGATAGAATTACAAGAGAGTCATTCATTCATTCATTGGTATTTACTGAGCGCTTAATAAATGGCATCATTAAAGGGGGGAAGGCCTAGAGGCGGGTGGCCCCTTTAAAGGGAAGGCCCGCCTCTGGGCGAGGGGAGGGGTCGAGGCCCAACTAGATAGATGATAGAATTACAAGAGAGTCATTCATTCATTCATTGGTATTTACTGAGCGCTTAATAAATGGCATCGTTAAAGGGAGGAAGGCCTAGAGGCGGGTGGCGGCTTTAAAGGGAAGGCCCGCCTCTGGGCGAGGGGAGGGGTCGAGGCCGAACTAGATAGATAGAATTACAAGAGAGTCATTCATTCATTCATTGGTATTTACTGAGCGCTTAATAAATGGCATCATTAAAGGGAGGAAGGCCTAGAGGCGGGTGGCCCCTTTAAAGGGAAGGCCCGCCTCTGGGCGAGGGGAGGGGTCGGGGCTGAACTAGATAGATAGAATTGCAAGAGAGTCATTCATTCATTCAGTGGTATTTACTGAGCGCTTAATAAATGGCATCATTAAAGGGGGGAAGGCCTAGGGGCGGGTGGCCCCTTTAAAGGGAAGGCCCGCCTCTGGGCGAGGGGAGGGGTCGAGGCCGAACTAGATAGATAGAATTACAAGAGAGTCATTCATTCATTCAGTGGTATTTACTGAGCGCTTAATAAATGGCATCGTTAAAGGCGGGAAGGCCTAGAGGCGGGTGGCCCCTTTAAAGGGAAGGCCCGCCTCTGGGCGAGGGGAGGGGTCGAGGCTGAACTAGATAGATGATAGAATTACAAGAGAGTCATTCATTCATTCATTGGTATTTACTGAGCGCTTAATAAATGGCATCATTAAAGGGGGGAAGGCCTAGAGGCGGGTGGCCTCTTTAAAGGGAAGGCCCGCCTCTGGGCGAGGGGAGGGGGTCGAGGCCGAACTAGATAGATAGAATTACAAGAGAGTCATTCATTCATTCATTGGTATTTACTGAGCGCTTAATAAATGGCATCATTAAAGGGGGGAAGGCCTAGAGGCGGGTGGCCCCTTTAAAGGGAAGGCCCGCCTCTGGGCGAGAGGGGAGGGGTCGAGGCTGAACTAGATAGATAGAATTACAAGAGAGTCATTCATTCATTCATTGGTATTTACTGAGCGCTTAATAAATGGCATCGTTAAAGGGGGGAAGGCCTAGAGGCGGGTGGCCCCTTTAAAGGGAAGGCCCGCCTCTGGGCGAGGGGAGGGGTCGGGGCTGAACTAGATAGATAGAATTGCAAGAGAGTCATTCATTCATTCATTGGTATTTACTGAGCGCTTAATAAATGGCATCATTAAAGGGGGGGAAGGCCTAGAGGCGGGTGGCCCCTTTAAAGGGAAGGCCCGCCTCTGGGCGAGGGGAGGGGTCGAGGCCGAACTAGATAGATAGAATTACAAGAGAGTCATTCATTCATTCATTGGTATTTACTGAGCGCTTAATAAATGGCATCATTAAAGGGGGGAAGGCCTAGAGGCGGGTGGCCCCTTTAAAGGGAAGGCCCGCCTCTGGGCGAGGGGAGGGGTCGGGGCTGAACAAAGAGTGGGGGGTTTGTGTGTGTGTGTCTGTGTGTGTGTCCCTGGGGTGGTGTCTCCCCAGTAGCCGGTGCCGTCGTGCGCATGAAGGGGCTTCCAGGGGCGGCGGCGGGGGGGGGGCGAGGGTCATCCGTCGGGGTTGGGGTCGCCTTGCCGCCCGTTGGAGGGGCTCCCGGCCCTGCCCCGGGGGCTCAGCGGCCTCCTCAACTCCAGCGGGGGGTCGTGGCGGGAGCTGGAGCGGCTCTACAGCCAGAGGAGCCGCATCCAGGACCAGCTGGGCCCGGCCCCAAAGCCCCCCAGAAGGCCCGCCAACCTCGACTCCGCCCTGGCCGTGCTCAGGAAAGAGATGGTGAGCCCCCCCCCGCACCCCCCTGACCACTTTCACCTCCCCTTGGACAGACCGATTTTGCTGCTTTCATTACTCTATTTATTCTACCTGTACATATCATCATCATCAATTGAGCGCTTACCGTGTGCGGAGCACTGGACCAAGCGCTTGGGAAGTCCAAGTTGGCAACATCTAGAGACAGGCCCTACCCAACAGTGGGCTCACAGTCTAAAAGGGGGAGACAGAGAATCAATCAATCGTCATCATCATCATCAATCGTATTTATTGAGCGCTTACTATGTGCAGAGCACTGTACTAAGCGCTTGGGAAGTACAAATTGGCAACATATAGAGACAGTCGTATTTATTGAGCGCTGACTGTGTGCAGAGCAATTGGCAACATCTAGAGACAGTCCCTGCCCAACAGTGGGCTCACAGTCTAGAAGGGGGAGACAGAGAATCAATCAATCAGTCGTTTTTATTGAGCGCTGACTGTGTGCAGAGCACTGGACCAAGCGCTTGGGAAGTCCAAATTGGCAACATCTAGAGACAGTCCCTGCCCAACAGTGGGCTCACAGTCTAAAAGGGGGAGACAGAGAATCAATCAATCAATCGTATTTATTGAGCGCTGACTGTGTGCAGAGCACTGGACCAAGCGCTTGGGAAGTCCAAATTGGCAACATCTAGAGACAGTCCCTGCCCAACAGTGGGCTCACAGTCTAAAAGGGGGAGACAGAGAATCAATCAATCAATCGTATTTATTGAGCGCTGACTGTGTGCAGAGCACTGGACTAAGCGCTGGGGAAGGACATCTAGAGACGGTCCCTACTCAACAGTGGGCTCACAGTCTAAAAGGGGGAGACAGAGAATCAATCAATCAATCGTATTTATTGAGCGCTGACTGTGTGCAGAGCACTGGACCAAGCGCTTGGGAAGTCCAAATTGGCAACATCTAGAGACAGTCCCTACCCACCAGTGGGCTCACAGTCTAGAAGGGGGAGACGGAGAATCAATCAATCAATCAATCGTATTTACTGTTGGGTAGGGACTGTCTCTATATGTTGCCAATCTGTACTTCCCAAGCGCTTAGTCCAGTGCTCTGCACATAGTAAGCGCTCAATAAATACGATTGATGATTGATTGAGCGCTGACTGTGTGCAGAGCACTGGACTAAGAGCTGGGGAAGGACAAGTTGGCAACATTTAGAGACGGTCCCTACCCAACAGTGGTCTCACAGTCTAAAAGGGGGAGACAGAGAATCAATCAATCAGTCAATCGTATTTATTGAGCACTGACTGTGTGCAGAGCACTGGACTAAGCGCTGGGGAAGGACAAGTTGGCAACATCTAGAGACGGTCCCTACTCAACAGTGGGCTCACAGTCTAGAAGGGGGAGACAGAGAACAAAACCAAACATACTAACAAAATAAAATAAATAGAATAGGTATGTACAAATAAAATTAATAAATAGAGTAACAAATACGTACAAACATATATACATATATACAGGTGCTGTGGGGAAGGGAAGGAGGTAAGATGGGGGGATGGAGAGGGGGACGAGGGGGAGAGGAAGGAAGGGGCTGAGTGTGGGAAGGCCTCCTGGAGGAGGTGAGCTCTCAGCAGGGCCTTGAAGGGAGGAAGAGAGTGTGCTTGGCGGATGGGCAGAGGGAAGGCATTCCAGGCCCGGGGGAGGACGTGGGCCACCCACACCCCCTGCCCACTTTCACCTCCCTTTGGACAGATGGATTTTGCCTCTTTCATCGGCCTGCCCCCCCTTCTAGACTGCGAGCCCACCGTTGGGCTCGAGATGTTGCCAACTTGTCCTTCCCCAGTGCTTAGTCCAGTGCTCTGCACACAGTAAGCGCCCAATAAATACGATTGAATGAATGTGAGCCTGCTGTTGGGTAGGGACCGGCTCGAGATGTTGCCAACTTGTACTTCCC
The DNA here is from genome assembly GCF_015852505.1 of Tachyglossus aculeatus. NCBI lineage: Eukaryota > Metazoa > Chordata > Mammalia > Monotremata > Tachyglossidae > Tachyglossus > Tachyglossus aculeatus. Next base: position 51,470,421 of record NC_052087.1, on the reverse strand, counting down.
CAGCGCTTAGTCCAGTGCTCTGCACACAGTAAGCGCTCAATAAATACCATTGAATGAATGTGAGCCCGCTGTTGGGTAGGGACCGGCTCAAGATGTTGCCAACTTGTCCTTCCCCAGCGCTTAGTCCAGTGCTCTGCACACAGTAAGCGCTCAATAAATAGGATTGACTGCATGTGAGCCTGCTGTTGGGTAGGGACCGGCTCGGGATGTTGCCAATTTGTCCTTCCCCAGCGCTTAGTCCAGTGCTCTGCGCACAGTAAGCGCTCAATAAATATGATTGAAGGCATGTGAGCCCACTGTTGGGTAGGGACCGGCTCGAGATGTTGTCAACTTGTCCTTCCCAAGCGCTTAGTCCAGTGCTCTGTGCACTCAGTAATGTATATATGTTTGTACATATTTATTACTCTATTTATTTTACTTGTATATATTTATTCTATTTATTTTATTTCCCTTCTAGACTGTGAGCCCACTTTTGGGTAGGGACCGGCTCAAGATGTTGCCAACTTGGACTTCCCAAGCGCTTAGTCCAGTGCTCTGTGCACAGTAAGCGCTCAATAAATACGATTGAATGAATGTGAGCCTGCTGTTGGGTAGGGACCGACTCGAGATGTTGCCAGCTTGTCCTTCCCCAGCGCTTAGTCCAGTGTTCTGCGCACAGTTAAGCGCTCAATAAATACGATTGACTGAATGTGAGCCCGCTGTTGGGTAGGGACCGGCTCTAGATGTTGCCAACTTGTCCTTCCCAAGCGCTTAGTCCAGTGCTCTGCGCACAGTAAGCGCTCAATAAATATGATTGAATGCATGTGAGCCCACTGTGGGGTAGGGACCGGCTCGAGATGTTGCCAACTTGTCCTTCCCAAGCGCTTAGTCCAGTGCTCTGTGCACTCAATAATGTATATATGTTTGTACATATTTATTACTCTATTTATTTTACTTGTATATATTTATTCTATTTATTTTATTTCCCTTCTAGAGTGCGAGCCCACTTTTGGGTAGGGACCGGCTCAAGATGTTGCCACCTTGGACTTCCCAAGCGCTTAGTTGTCCGTCTCCCCCTTCTAGACTGTGAGCCTGCTGTTGAGTAGGGACCGGCTCGGGATGTTGCCAACTTGTCCTTCCCCAGCGCTTAGTCCAGTGCTCTGCGCACAGTAAGCGCTCAATAAATACGATTGACCGCATGTGAGCCTGCTCTTGGGTAGGGACCAGCTCGGGATGTTGCCAGCTTGTCCTTCCCCAGCACTTAGTCCAGTGCTCTGCGCACAGTAAGCGCTCAATACGATTGAATGCATGTGAGCCTGCTGTTGGGTAGGGACCGGCTCGAGATGTTGCCAACTTGTACTTCCCAAGCACTTAGTCCAGTGCTCTGTGCACAGTAAGCGCTCAATAAATATGATTGAATGAATGTGAGCCTGCTGTTGGGTAGGGACCGACTCGAGATGTTGCCAGCTTGTCCTTCCCCAGCGCTTAGTCCAGTGTTCTGCGCACAGTTAAGCGCTCAATAAATACGATTGACTGAATGTGAGCCCGCTGTTGGGTAGGGACTGGCTCTAGATGTTGCCAACTTGTCCTTCCCAAGCGCTTAGTCCAGTGCTCAGCACACAGTAAGCGCTCAATAAATACGATTGAATGAATGTGAGCCCACTGTTGGGTAGGGGCCATCTCTATCCGTTGCCAACTTGGACTTCCCAAGTGCTTAGTACAGTGCTCTGCACACTCAATAATGTATATATGTTTGTACATATTTATTACTCTATTTTACTTGTACATATTTATTCTATTTATTTTATTTTGTTAATATGTTTTGTTGTCTGTCTCCCCCTTCTAGACTGCGAGCCCGCTGTTGGGTAGGGACCGGCTCTAGATGTTGCCGACTTGGGCTTCCCAAGCGCTTAGTTGTCCGTCTCCCCCTTCTGTCAATCAGTCAATCAATCAATCAGTTGTATTTATTGAGCGCTTACTGTGTGCAGAGCACTGTACTAAGCACTTGGGAAGTACAAGTTGGGAACATATAGAAACAGTCCCTACCCAACATTGGGCTCACAGTCTAGAAGGGGGAGACAGAGAACAAAACCAAACATACTAACAAAATAAAATAAACAGAATAGATATGTACAAGTAAGATAAATAAATAGAGTAATAAATATGTACAAACATCTATACATATATACAGGTGCTGTGGGGAAGGGAAGGAGGTAAGATGGCGGGGATGGAGAGGGGGACGAGGAAGGAAGGGGCTCAGTCTGGGAAGGCTTTCTAGACTGTGAGCCCGCTGTTGGGTAGGTACCAGCTCTAGATGTTGCCAACTTGTCCTTCCCAAGCGCTTAGTACAGTGCTCTGCACACAGTAGGCGCTCAATTAACAAATGTCATTATTATTACCTTGTATCCCCCCCAGCGCTTAGAACAGTGCTTTGCACATAGCGCTTAACAAATGTCATTATTATTATTATTACCTTGTGCCCCCCCCAGCGCTTAGAACAGTGTTTTGCCCATAGTAAGCGCTTAACAAATGCCATCATTATTATTATTATTGTCCCCTGGACTCCCAGAGTGACTTTGGGCAAGTCACTTAATTTCTCTGTGCCTCAGTGACCTCATCTGTCAAATGGGGATGAAGACTGTGAGCCCCCCGAGGGACAACCTGATCACCGTGTAATCTCCCCAGCGCTTAGAACAGTGCTTTGCACATAGTAAGCGCTTAACAAATGCCATGATAATTATTATTATTATTGTTATTATTAATAAATACGATTGAATGAATGAATGAATGAATGTGAGCCCGCTGTTGGGTAGGGACCGTCTCTATCTGTTGCCAGCTTGTACTTCCCAAGCGCTTAGTACAGTACTCTGCACACAGTAAGCACTCAATAATGTATATATGTCTGTACATATTCATTGCTCTATTTATTTTACTTATACATATTTATTCCACTTATTTTATTTTGTTAATATGTTTTGTTGTCTGCCTCCCCCTTCTAGACTATGAGCCTGCTGTTGGGTAGGGAACAGCTCTAGATGTTGCCAACTTGCCCTTCCCAAGCGCTTAGTCCAGTGCTCTGCACACAGGAAGCGCTCAATAAATACAATTGAATGAATGTGAGCCCATTGTTGGGTAGGGACCGGCCCTAGATGTTGCCAACTTGGACTTCCCAAGTGCTTAGTTCTCTGCCACCCCCTTCTTGACTGTGAGCCTGCTGTTGCGTAGGGACCAGCTCTAGATGTTGCCAACTTGGACTTCCCAAGCGCTTAGTACAGTGCTCTGTGTGCTCAATAATGTATATATGTTTGTACATATTTATTACTCTATTTTTCTTGTACATAATTATTCTATTTATTTTATTTTGTTAATATGTTTTGTTGTCCGTCTCCCCCTTCTAGACTGTGAGCTCACTGTTGGGTAGGGACTGGCTCTAGATGTTGCCAACTTGGACTTCCCAAGCACTTAGTTGTCTGTCTCCCCCTTCTAGACTGTGAGCCCACTGTCGGGTAGGAACCGGCTCTATATGTTGCCAACTTGGACTTCCCAAGCGCTTAGTACAGTGCTGTGCACACAGTAGGCGCTCAATTAACAAATGTCATTATTATTATTACCTTGTATCCCCCCCAGTGCTTAGAACAGTGCTTTGCACATAGTAAGCGCTTAACAAATGCCATCATTATTATTATTATTACCTTGTATCCCTCCCAACGCTTAGAACAGTGCTTCGCACATAGTAAGCGCTTAACAAATGCCATCATTATTATTATTATTGTCCCCTGGACGCCCAGAGTGACTTTGGTCAAGTCACTTAACTTCTCTGTGTCTCAGTGACCTAATCTGTAAAATGGGGATGAAGACTGTGAGCCCCCCGAGGGACAACCTGATCACCTTGTGACCTCCCCGGCGCTTAGAACAGTGCTTTGCATTCATTCATTCAATCGTATTTATTGAGCACTTTGTGCAGAGCACTGGACTAAGCGCTGGGGAAGGACAAGTTGGCAACATCTAGAGACAGTCCCTACCCAACAGTGGGCTCACAGTCTAGAAGGGGGAGACAGAGAACAAAACAAAACATATTAACAAAATAAAATAAGTAGAATAGATATGTACAAGTAAAATAAATAAATAGAGTAATAAATCCGTACAAACATATATACAGGTGCTGTGGGGAGGGGAAGGAGGTAAGGCGGGGGAGATGGAGGAGAGGCAGGAGGGGGCTGAGTGAGGGAAGACCTCCTGGAGGAGGTGAGCTCTCAGTAGGGCCTTGAAGGGAGGAAGAGAGCGAGCTTGGCGGATGGGCAGAGGGAGGCCATTCCGGGCCCGGGGGAGGACGTGGGCCGGGGGTCGACGGCGGGACAGGCGAGAACGAGGTACGGGGAGGAGATTAGCGGTGGAGGAGCGGAGGGTGCGGGCTGGGCTGGAGAAGGACAGAAGGGACGGGAGGTAGGAGGGGGCGAGGGGATGGACAGCCTGGAAGCCCAGGGTGAGGAGTTTCTGCCTGATGCGCAGATTGATTGGTAGCCACTGGAGATTTTTGAGGAGGGGAGTAACATGCCCAGAGCGTTTCTGGACAAAGACAATCCGGGCAGCGGCGTGAAGTATGGATTGAAGTGGGGAGAGACACGAGGATGGGAGATCAGAGAGAAGGCTGATGCAGTAGTCCAGACGGGATAGGATGAGAGCTTGAACGAGCAGGGTAGCGGTGTGGATGGAGAGGAAAGGGCGGATCTTGGCAATGTTGCGGAGCTGAGACCGGCAGGTTTTGGTGACGGCTTGGCTTTGCACATAGTAAGTGCTTAACAAATGCCATCATTATTATTATTATTATTATTATTAATAATAAATACGATTGAATGAATGAATGAATGTGAGCCCGCTGTTGGGTAGGGACCGGCTCTATATGTTGCCAACTTGTACTTCCCAAGCGCTTAGTCCAGTGCTCTGCACACAGTAGGCGCTCAATAAATATGACTGAATGAATGTGCAAAGCACTGTTCTAAGCACTGGGGAGGTTACAACATGATCAGGTTGTCCCACGGGGGCTCACAGTCTCCTCATTTTACAGATGGGGTAACTGAGGCCCAGAGAAGTGAAGTGACTTGCCCAAAGTCAAACAGCTGACAAGTGGTGGAGCCAGGATTTGAACCCATGGCCTCTGACTCCAAAGCCCGGGCTCTTTCCACTGAGCCACACTGCTTCAATAAAGACGATTGAATGAATGAATGGCAGCATGGCTCAGTGGAAAGAGCCCAGTTCTTTGGGTTCATTCATTCATTCAATCGTATTTCATTCATTCATTCATTCAATCGTATTTATTGAGCGCTTACTGTGTGCAGAGCCACTGTACTAGGCGCTTGGGAAGTACAAGTTGGCAACATATAGAGACGGTCGCTACCCAACAGCGGGCTCACAGTCTAGAAGTCAGAGGTCATGGGTTCAAACTCCAGCTCCGCCACTTAGCTGTGTGATTTTGGGCAAGTTACTTCACCTCTCTGGGCCTCAGTTCCCTCATCTGTAAAATGGGGATGAAGACTGTAAGCCCCCCATGGGACAACCTCATTACCTTGTGACCTCCCCAGTGCTTAGTACAGTGCTCTGCACAAAGTAAGCGCTCAATAAATACGATTGATGATAGTAAGGGCTTAATAAATGCCATCATTATTATTATTATCTGTAAAATGGGGATTAAGACTGTAAGCCCCCAGTGGGACAACCTCATTACCTTGTAACCTCCCCAGCGCTCAGAACAGTGCTTTGCACATAATAAGTGCTTAATAAATGCTATTATTATTATTATTATTATTATTATTATTATTATTATCTGTAAAATGGGGATTAAGACTGTAAGCCCCCCGTGGGACAACTTCATTACCTTGTGACCTCCCCAGTGCTTAGAACAGTGCTTTGCACATAGTAAGCGCTTAATAAATGCTATCATTATTATTATTATTATTATCTTTAAAGTGGGGATGAAGACTGTGAGCCCCCCGTGGGACAACCTCATTACCTTGTGACCTCCCCAGCCCTCAGAACAGTGCTTTGCACATAATAAGTGCTTAATAAATGCTATCATTATTATTATTATTATCTGTAAAATGGGGATTAAGACTGTAAGCCCCCCGTGGGACAACCTCATTACCTTGTGACCTCCCCAGGGCTTAGAACAGTGCTTTGCACATAGTAAGCGCTTAATAAATGCTATCATTATTACCAAGCGCTTAGTCCAGTGCTCTGCACACAGGAAGCGCTCAATAAATACGATTGAATGAATGAATAATAATAATAATGGCATTTGTTAGGCGCTTACTGTGTGCCAAGCACTGTTCTAAGCGCTGGGGGGAATACAAGGTGATCGGTGGTCCCACGGGGGGCTCAAAATCTTAATCAGGCAGAAACTCCTCACCCTGGGCTTCAAGGCTGTCCATCCCCTCGCCCCCTCCTACCTCACCTCCCTTCTGTCCTTCTCCAGCCCAGCCCGCACCCTCCGCTCCTCTGCCACCGCTAATCTCCTCACCGGGCCTCGTTCTCGCCCGTCCCGCCATCGACCCCCGGCCCACGTCATCCCCCGGGCCTGGAATGCCCCCAATCCCTCTGCCCATCCGCCAAGCTAGCTCTCTTCCTCCCTTCAAGGCCCTACTGAGAGCTCACCTCCTCCAGGAGGCCTTCCCACACTGAGCCCCTTCCTTCCTCTCCCCCCCATCCCCCCTCCATCCCCCTCATCTTACCTACTTCCCTTCCCCACAGCACCTGTATATATGTATATATGTTTGTACGTATTTATTACTCTATTCATTTTACTTGTACATATCTATTCCATTTATTTTATTTTGTTAGTATGTTTGGTTTTGTTCTGTCTCCCCCTTTTAGACTGTGAGCCCACTGTTGGGTAGGGACTGTCTCTATATGTTGCCAACTTGTACTTCCCAAGCGCTTAGTACAGTGCTCTGCACACAGTAAGCGCTCAATAAATACAATTGATAATGATGATGATGTTGGGTAGGGACTGTCTCTATATGCTGCCAACTTGTACTTCCCAAGCGCTTAGTACAGTGCTCTGCACACAGTAAGCGCTCAATAAATACGATTGATTGATTGATTAGTGAATGACTGACCCTCTGCCCGCCCTCCAGGTAGGCCTGCGCCAGCTGGACATGTCCCTGCTGTGCCAGCTGTGGTCCCTGCACGAGTCCATCCAGGACTACAAGACTCTCTGCCACGACATGAGCCTCTGTCAGGACATGTCGGCCTCCCTGCACTCGGACGGCTCCTACCCCGCCGACCCCGGTTTCTCCGACGACGAGGACGAGGAGGAGGAGGAGGAAGAGGAGCCCCCGGACGCCGGGCTCCCCCGGGACCCGCCGCCGCTCCGCGTGCCGCAGACTCACAATGCTCGGGACAAGTGGCTTCAGGACTCTTTCCACATCACCATCTGAGGGGAGGCGGCTCCCCACCCCTTCTCCCGAGCCCCCGGCTCCAGGCTGCCCACTCCCACCCACGTTGGGCGGCCGGGAAGCTGAGGGTTTTTCCCACCCCCTGTCTTCCCTCCCCTCTTGCAGAGTATCCTCAAGAAGCTTCGCCTTTCTCAAGACCAGTTTAGGTCGGGAGAGCAAAGATCAAGGCTTAGACTCCTTCCTGGGGGAGGCCTTCCTTCCCTCACCCGCTAATATTTTTCTTTCCCCCCAGCCACTTCCGCACACAGCTCTGCGAGGCATCTAACTCTGGAATGGGAGCGTCACAGCTAATAGGAACAGCCAGCTTCCTCCTTGGCACCCCAAGCAGAGACAGCCCGAGTCCCATCTTCAATCCAGCCTGGGCCGTCTTCCCCAGTACCCCTCCCCGGATGCCCAAAAGGCTGCCGATTCCGGGGCAGTGCAGATTCTGGGGCCTTGGCAAAGATCAAGGCTTAGACTCCGTCCTAGGGGAGGCCTTCCTTCCCTCACCCGCTAATATATTTCTTTCCCTCCAGCCACTTCCCCACACAGCTCTGCCAGGCAGCTAACTCTGGAATGGGAGCGTCACAGCTAATAGGAACAGCCAGCTTCCTCCTTGGCACCCCAAGCAGAGACAGCTTGAGTCCCATCTTCGATCCAGCCTGGGCCGTCTTCCCCAGTACCCCTCCCTGGATGCCCAAATGGCTGCCGATTCCGGGGCAGTGCAGATTCTGGGGCCTCGGCAAAGATCAAGGCTTAGACTCCTTCCCGGGGGAGGCCTTCCTTCCCTCACCCGCTAATATTTTTCCTTCCTCCCAGCCACGTCTGCACACAGCTCTGCCAGGCAGCTAACTCTGGAGTGGGAGCGTCACAGCTAATAGGAACAGCCAGCTTCCTCCTTGGCACCCCAAGCAGAGACAGCCCCAGTCCCATCTTCGATCCAGCCAGGGCCGTCTCCCCCAGTACCCCTCCCTGGATGCCCAAAAGGCTGCCGATTCCATGGCATTGCAGATTCTGGGGCCTCGGCAGATGAGAACAGTTCCCTTACCCTTTCCGAGCCCCTCAGGAATCCTCGGGGTCTGGGGGAGGACTGTCCCAACCGATGGCCAAGTCCCCTCTTTTCCCAAGGCCCCTTCTACTGGAATGGGCCGGGACCTGGCCCCGAGAGACACGGGGGCCACGCTGGAGATTTTCAAATATCGAGTTGCCAGTCCTGGGGACCCCACGAATAAATATTCTCCGCTCTGAGCGACTCGTGATTTTTCTGGCACTGGAGGATGGGGACGGGGTAGGTTCGCGGTGAGCAGGGAATTTGTCTATTTATTAATAATAATTACTGTGGTGCTTGTTCATTCCTTCATTCATTCAATCGTATTTATTGAGCACCTACTGTGTGCAGAGCACTGGACTAAGCTCTTGGGAAGTACAAGTCGGCAACATAAGCACTTAGTATGTGCCAAACACTGTTCTAAGCGCTGGAGTAGATACAAGGTAATCAGATTGTCCCACGTGGGGCTCACGGGCTTCATCCCCATTTTACCGACGAGGTCACAGAGAAGTGAAGTGACTTGCCCAAAGTCACACGGTTGACAAGGGGCAGAGGTGGGATTAGAACCCAGGACCTCTGACTCCCAAGCCCGTGCTCTTTCCACTGAGCCACGCAGCTTCTCCATTTATTGTTTACCGTTATATGGTACTCCCCCCAAGTGCATAGTACGGTGCTTTGCACAAGGTAAGCGCTCAGTAAATACGATTGAATGAATGAATGAAAGTCGAGAAGCAGCGTGGCTCAGTGGAAATAGCCCGGGCTTTGGAGTCAGAGGTCATGGGTTCAAATCCCGACTCCGCCACTTAGCTGTGTGACTTTGGGCAAGTCACTTCTCTGGGCCTCTGACCTCATCTGTAAAATGGGGATGAAGACTGAGCCCCACGTGGGACAACCTGATCACCTTGTAACCTCCCCAGCGCTTAGAACAGTGCTTTGCACATAGTAAGCGCTTACATGGCTCAGTGGAAAGACCCCGGGCTTGGGAGTCAGAGATCATGGGTTTGAAGTAGCGTGGCTCAGTGGAAAGAGCCCGGGCTTTGGAGTCAGAGGTCATGGGTTCAAATCCCAGCTCTGCCAATTGTCAGCTGTGTGACTTTGGGCAAGTCACTTAACTTCTCTGTGCCTCAGTTCCCTCATCTGTAAAATGGGGATTAAGACTGTGAGCCCCCCGTGGGACAACCTGATTACCTTGTATCCTCCCCAGCGCTTAGAACAGTGCTTTGCACATAGTAAGCGCTTAATAAAGCCATCATCATCATCATCAATCCCGGCTCCGCCACTTGTCAGCTGTGTGACCTCGGGCAAGCCACGTAACTTCTCTCTGCCTCAGTGACCTCATCTGGAAAATGGGGATGAAGACTGTGAGCCCCCTAAGGGACAACCTGATTACCTTGTAATTTTCCCAGCACTTAGAACAGTGCTTTGCACATAGCGCTTAATAAATGTCATCATCATCAATCCCGGCTCCGCCACTTGTCAGCTGTGTGACCTCGGGCAAGCCACATAACTTCTCTCTGCCTCAGTGACCTCATCTGGAAAATGGGGATGAAGACTGTGAGTCCCACGTGGGACAACCTGATCACCTTGTGTGTCCCCCCAGCGCTTAGAACAGTGCTTAGCACATAGTAAGCGCTTAATAAATGCCATCATTATTATTGGGAACTAGATTATAATCGGGTTTTTTATTCTGCGTGGCTGCAGTATCTATTGTCACCGTTAGGTGGCGCTAGTGGCCAACACGGGGCCGTTGGTTGGGGCCTGGTTGATAATTATAATAATAATGATAATAATAATAAAAATAATAATAATAATAATGACATTTATTAAGTGCTTACTATGTGCAAAGCACTGTTCTAAGCGTTGATGTGGGATGGTTGTGTGTTGTGTCTTTGGGAGGTCTGAAGTTTGGGTGTGTGCCTTCCTTGGTTTTGTGTGTACCTCTCGGGATCTGTTTTCGGTGCCCTTGGTTGGGGCCTGGGCGATGTGGGATGGACGTGTGTTGTGTCTTTGGGTCTGAAGTTTGGGTGTGTGCCTTCCTTGGTTTTGTGTGTACCTCTCAGGATGTGTTTTCGGTGCCCTTGGTTGGGGCCTGGGCGATTGGGATGGATGTATGTTGTGTCTTTGGGAGGTCTGAAGTTTGGGTGTGTGCCTTCCTTGGTTTTGTGTGTACCTCTCGGGATGTGTTTTTGGTGCCCTTGGTTGGGGCCTGGGCGGTGTGGGATGGACGTGTATTGTGTCTTTGGGAGGTCTGAAGTTTGGGTGTGTGCTTTCCTTGGTTTTGTGTGTACCTCTCGGGATGTGTTTTCGGTGCCCTTGGTTGGGGCCTGGGCGATTGGGATGGATGTGTATTGTGTCTTTGGGAGGTCTGAAGTTTGGGTGTGTGCCTTCCTTGGTTTTGTGTGTACCTCTCGGTATGTGTTTTCGGTGCCGTCGGTTGGGGCCTGGGCGATGTGAGATGGATGTGTGTTGTGTCTTTGGGAGGTCTGAAGTTTGGGTGTGTGCCTTCCTTGGTTTTGTGTGTACCTCTCGGGATGTGTTTTCGGTGCCCTTGGTTGGGGCCTGGGCGATTGGGATGGATGTGTGTTGTGTCTTTGGGAGGTCTGAAGTTTGGGTGTGTGCCTTCCTTGGTTTTGTGTGTACCTCTCGGGATGTGTTTTCGGTGCCGTTGGTTGGGGCCTGGGCGATGTGGGATGGATGTGTGTTGTGTCTTTGGGAGGTCTGAAGTTTGGGTGTGTGCCTTCCTTGGTTTTGTGAGTACCTCTCGGGATGTGTTTTCGGTGCCCTTGGTTGGGGCCTGGGCGATTGGGATGGATGTGTGTTGTGTCTTTGGGAGGTCTGAAGTTTGGGTGTGTGCCTTCCTTGGTTTTGTGTGTACCTCTCGGGATGTGTTTTCGGTGCCGTTGGTTGGGGCCTGGGTGATGTGGGATGGATGTGTGTTATGTCTTTGGGAGGTCTGAAGTTTGGGTGTGTGCCTTCCTTGGTTTTGTGTGCACCTCTCGGGATTTGTTTTCGGTGTGCATGCGTATCTTGTTTGTATTGGCGCACTTTTGCCCCTGAGATTATTTATTCATTCATTCATTCATCCATTCAATCGTATTTATTCTAGACTTCTAGACCGTGAGCCCACTGTTGGGTAGGGACCGTCTCTGTACATTGCCAACTAGGACTTCCCAAGTGCTTAGTCCAGTGCTCTGCACACAGTAAGCGCTCAATAAATACAATTGATTGATTGATTGAGCGCTTACTGTGTGCCGAGCACTGTACTAAGCGCTTGGGAAGTCCAAGTCGGCAACATCTAGAGCCGGTCCCTACCCAACAGCGGGCTCACAGTCTAAAAGGGGGAGGCAGACAACAAAACAAAACATATTAATGAAATAAAATAAATAGAATAGATATGTACAAATAAAATAAATCAATAAATAGATAGACAGAGTAATAAAAATAAAAATAAATAGAGTAATAAATACGTACAAACATATATACATATATACAGGTGCTGTGGGGAGGGGAAGGAGATATCTAGGGTGCTACCCTTATTACTCTATTTTATTTATACATATTTATTCTATTGATTTTATTTTGTTAATATGTTCTGTCTTGTTGTCTGTCTCCCCCTTCTAGACTGTGAGCCCGCTGTTGGGTAGGGACCGTCTCTATGTGTCGCCAGCTTGGACTTCCCAAGCGCATAGTCCAGTGCTCTGCACATAGTAAGCACTCAGTAAATACGATTGGTTGATTGATTGATTAGTCCAGTGCTCTGCACATAGTGAGCGCTCAATAAATACGATTGATTGATTGATTGATCAGTCCAGTGCTCTGCACATAGTAAGTGCTCAATAAATACGATTGATTGATTGATTGATTAGTCCAGTGCTCTGCACATAGTAAGCGCTCAATAAATACGATTGGTTGATTGATTGATTAGTCCAGTGCTCTGCACATAGTAAGCGCTCAATAAATACGATTGATTGATTGATTGATTAGTCCAGTGCTCTGCACACAGTGAGCGCTCAATAAATACAGTCGATCCAGGGGCCGTGGACGGGTGTACACGCGTGTGTCTTTCTCGCTTTCCAGTGGGGCCACGAATCCCCTGCGGGGCCCTGCCTGGGGTGGGGCGGACGGAGAAGCGGAAGGAGCCACCCAACTCGAGGAGAGAATTTTCCACCCTGCGTGGGTGGAATTGAGGAAACAAGAGGAAACGGGCCGGCTCGGCCCCAACCTCCAGCCCCGTTAGGAGCCGGGGACGGGGACACCAGAAACCAATCAATCAATCAATCAATCGTATTTATTGAGCGCTTACTATGTGCAGAGCACTGTACTAAGCGCTTGGGAAGTACAAATTGGCATCACATAGAGACAGTCCCTACCCAACAGTGGGCTCACAGTCTAAAAGGGGGAGACAGAGAACAGAACCAAACATACCAACAAAATAAAATAAGTAGGATAGAAATGTACAAGTAAAATAAATAAATAAATAGATAAATAGAGTAATAAATATGTACAACCATATATACATATATACAGGTGCTGTGGGGAAGGGAAGGAGGTAAGACGGGAGGATGGAGAGGGGGACGAGGGGGAGAGGAAAGAAGGGGCTCAGTCTGGGAAGGCCTCCTGGAGGAGGTGAGCTCTCAGCAGGGCCTTGAAGGGAGGAAGAGAGCTAGCTTGGCGGATGGGCAGAGGGAGGGCATTCCAGGCCCGGGGGAGGACGTGGGCCGGGGGTCGATGGCGGGACAGGCGAGAGCGAGGTACAGTGAGGAGATTAGTGGTGGAGGAGCGGAGGGTGCGGGCTGGGCAGTAGAAGGAGAGAAGGGAGGTGAGGTAGGCCTTGGTGTGGAGAGGGGGAGAGGAAGGGACAAAAACCTCCACCCCTCACCCTGATCGGAACCCCGAGAAGTTACACTTCCTCAACCCCAGAGTTAATAATAATAATAATAATGGCATTTATTCTATTTATTTTATTGTGTTAGTATGTCTGGTTTTGTCCTCTGTCTCCCCCTTTTAGACTGTGAGCCCCATGTTGGGTAGGGACTGTCTCTAGATGTTGCCAATTTGGACTTCCCAAGCGCTTAGTCCAGTGCTCTGCACACAGTGAGCGCTCAATAAATACGATTTATTTATTTTATTATGTTAGTATGTTTGGTTTTGTCCTCTGTCTCCCCCTTTTAGACTGTGAGCCCAATGTTGGGTAGGGGCTGTCTCTAGATGTTGCCAATTTGGACTTCCCAAGTGCTTAGTCCAGTGCTCTGCACACAGTAAGTGCTCAATAAATACGATTTATTTATTTTATTTTGTTAGTATGTTTGGTTTTGTCCTCTGTCTCCCCCTTTTAGACTGTGAGCCCAATGTTGGGTAGGGACTGTCTCTAGATGTTGCCAATTTGGACTTCCCAAGCGCTTAGTCCAGTGCTCTGCACACAGTAAGCGCTCAATAAATACGATTTATTTATTTTATTTTGTTAGTATGTTTGGTTTTGTCCTCTGTCTCCCCCTTTTAGACTGTGAGCCCAATGTTGGGTAGGGACTGTCTCTAGATGTTGCCAATTTGGACTTCCCAAGCGCTTAGTCCAGTGATCTGCACACAGTAAGCGCTCAATAAATACGATTTATTTATTTATTTTACTTGTACATATCTATTCTATTTATTTTATTTTGTTAATATGTTTGGTTTTGTCCTCTGTCTCCCCCTTTTAGACTGTGAGCCCAATGTTGGGTAGGGACTGTCTCTAGATGTTGCCAATTTGGACTTCCCAAGCGCTTAGTCCAGTGCTCTGCACACAGTAAGCGCTCAATAAATACGATTTATTTATTTATTTATTTTACTTGTACCTATCTATTCTATTTATTTTATTTTGTTAGTATGTTTGGTTTTGTCCTCTGTCTCCCCCTTTTAGACTGTGAGCCCAGTGTTGGGTAGGGACTGTCTCTATATGTTGCCAATTTGGACTTCCCAAGCGCTTAGTCCAGTGCTCTGCACATAGTAAGCGCTCAATAAATACGATGGATGATGATTTATTAAGCGCTTACTATGTGATACTGTTTAGACTGTGAGCCCACCTTTTAGACTGTGAGCCCACTGTTGGGTAGGGACTGTCTCTCTATGTTGCCAACTTGGACTTCCCAAGCGCTTAGTACAGTGCTCTGCACATAGTAAGCGCTCAATAAATACAATTGATTGATTGATTGATTGACTGCAAAGGAATGCCCACCCTTCCCACATCTCTTCCTCCCTTCAAAGCCCTACTGAGAGCTCCCCTTCTCCAGGAGGCCTTCCACACTCAGCCCCCTCCCCATCATCATCATCATCATCAATCATATTTATTGAGCGCTTACCGTGTGCAGAGCACTGTACTAAGTGCTTGGGAAGTACAATTTGGCAACATATAGAGACAGTCCCTACCCAACAGTGGCTCACAGTCCATCCCCCGGCCTTACCCCCCGCATTACCTCCTTCCCCTCCCCACAGCACCTGTATATATGTTTGTACATATTTCTTACTCTATTTTATTTGTACATATTTATTCTATCTTTTTTATTTTGTTAATACATTTTGTTTTGTTCTCTGTCTCCCCCTTCTAGACTGTGAGCCTGCTGTTGGGTAGGGGCCGTTTCTATATGCTGCCAACTTGTACTTCCCTAGCGCTTAGTACAGTGCTCTGCACACAGTAAGCGCTCAATAAATACAATTGAATGAATGAATGAATGCAAAGCACTGTTCTACATGCTGGGGGATACAAGGTGATCAGGTTGTCCCATGGGGGGGGGCTCACAGGCTTCATCCCCATTTTCCAGATGAGGTCACTGAGGCCCAGAGAAGTGAATAATAATAATTGGCATTTGTTAAGCGCTTACTATGTACAAAGCACTGCTCTAAGCGCTGGGGAGGATACAGGGTGATCAGGTTGCCCCACGTGGGGCTCACAGTCTTAATCCCCATTTTACAGATGAGGTAACTGAGGCCTGGAGAAGTGAAGTGACTTGCCCAAGATCACACAGCAGACATGTGGCGGAGTCGGCATTTGAACCCATGACCTCTGACTCCAAAGCCCGGGCTCTTTCCACTGAGCCATGCTGCTTCTCTGAAGCAGTGAAGTCAAGTGAAGTGACTTGCCCAAAGTCACACCGCTGACAAGTAGATGGCCTACGACTGTGAGCCCGCTGTTGGGTAGGCACCGTCTCTAGATGTTGCCACCTGTATATATGTATATATGTTTGTACATATTTATTACTCTATTTATTAATTTTACTTGTATATATCTATTCTATTTATTTTATTTTGTTAGTATGTTTGATTTTGTTGTCTGTCTCCCCCTTTTAGACTGTGAACCCACTGTTGGGTAGGGACTGTCTCTAGATGTTGCCAACTTGTACTTCCCACGTGCTTAGTCCAGTGCTCTGCACACAGTAAGCGCTCAATAAATACGATTGATTGATTGATTGATTGTACTTCCCAAGTGCTTAATACAGCGCTCTGCACACAGTAAGCGCTCAATAAATACGACTGACTGAATGAATGAAGTAGCGGAGCTGGATTTGAACCTGTGACCTGTGACTCCAAAGCCCGGGCTCTTTTCCACTGAGCCACGCTGCTTCTCTGGTAGTGTGGTTGGATGGGTCACATGGGACATGGGGAGTTTTTTCCCTCGTGACTTTCCTCCCTTCCTGATGCGCAAGGAATAAACTCGGACTTCCGGTAGAGGATGGATACTCTCCCTTAGACATACACACACACACAAACACACACACACACACACACACACACACATTTTGTGTTTTTTCACCTCCCCCCAAGCAATTGTACAATTCTTTTCATTCATTCAATCCACCCTAAGCTAAGTTAGAGAAGCAGCGTGGCTCAGTGGAAAGAGCCCGGGCTTGGGCGTCAGAGGTCATGGGTTCGAATCCCGGCTCTGCCACATGTCTGCTGGGTGACACTGGGCAAGTCACTTCTCTGAGCCTCAGTTCCCTCATCTGTAAAATGGGGATAGGGTAGGGACTGTCTCTATATGTTGCCAACTTGGACTTCCCAAGCGCTTAGTACAGTGCTCTGCAAACAGTAAGCGCTCAATAAATACGATTGATTGATTGATGAAGACTGTGAGCCCCCCTGTGGGACAGCCCGATCACCTTGCATCCCTCCAGCGCTTAGAACAGTGCTTTGCACATAGTAAGTGCTTAATAAATACCGGCATTATTATTCAATCGTAAGTGACGTGGGCTGGGTGGTAGAAGAAGAGAAATTAAGTGAGGTAGGAAGGTGCCGGGTGATGGAGTACTCAATCAATCAATCAATCGTATTTATTGAGCGCTTACTGTGTGCAGAGCACTGTACTAAGCGCTTGGGAAGTACAATTTGGCAACGGATAGAGACAGTCCCTACCCAACAATCAATCAATCAATCAATCGTATTTATTGAGCGCTTACTGTGTGCAGAGCCCTGTACTAAGCGCTTGGGAAGTACAAGTTGGCAACGTATAGAGACAGTCCCTACCCAACAGTGGGCTCACAGTCTAAAAGGGGGAGACAGAGAAGAAAACCAAACATACTAACAAAATAAAATAAATAGAATAGATATGTACAAGTAAAATTAAATAAATAAATAGAGTAATAATAAATAAATAAATAGAGTAATAGTAATACTCGAAAGCCAATGGTGAGTCCAAGTTGGCAACATATAGAGACAGTCCTTACCCAACAGTGGGTTCACAGTCTAAAAGGGGGAGACAGAGAACAAAACCAAACACACTAACAAAATAAAATAAATAGAATAGATATGTACAAGTAAAATAAATAAATAAATAGAGTAATAATAAATAAATAGAGTAATAGTAATACTCAAAATCCAATGGTGAGTCCAAGTTGGCAACATATAGAGACAGTCCCTACCCAACAGGGGGTTCACAGTCTAAAAGGGGGAGACAGAGAACAAAACCAAACACACTAACAAAATAAAATAAATAGAATAGATATGTACAAGTGAAATAAATAAATAAATAGAGTAATAATAAATAAATAAATAGAGTAATAGTAATACTCGAAAGCCAACGGTGAGTCCAAGTTGGCAACGCATAGAGACAGTCCCTACCCAACAGTGGGCTCACAGTCTAAAAGGGGGAGACGGAGAACAAAACCAAACATACTAACAAAATAAAATAAATAGAATAGATATGTACAAGTAAAATAAATAAATAGAGTAATAATAAATAAATAAATAGAGTGATAGTAATACTCGAAAGCCAATGGTGAGTCCAAGTTGGCAACGTATAGAGACAGTCCCTACCCAACAGTGGGTTCACAGTCTAAAAGGGGGAGACAGAGAACAAAACCAAACACACTAACAAAATAAAATAAATAGAATAGATATGTACAAGTAAAATAAATAAATAAATAGAGTAATAATAAATAAATAGAGTAATAGTAATACTCGAAAGCCAATGGTGAGTCCAAGTTGGCAACGTATAGAGACAGTCCCTACCCAACAGGGGGTTCACAGTCTAAAAGGGGGAGACAGAGAACAAAACCAAACATACTAACAAAATAAAATAAATAGAATAGATATGTACAAGTAAAATAAATAGAGTAATAATAAATAAATAAATAGAGTGATAGTAATACTCGAAAGCCAATGGCGAGGAGTTTGTTGTTTGATACAGAGGTGGTCAATCTAAGACTGTGAGCCCCACGTGGGACAACTTGATCATATTGTATCCCCCCCAGCGCTTAGAACAGTGCTTTGCACATAGTAAGCGCTTAACAAATGCCATCATTATTATTATTATTATTATCTGCTTGTTGGGCAGCTGGCCAGCTGGGCTGTGGTGCCCGACAATGTGACCACAGTTTTGAAGACGAGCAGGAATAGTTCAAGCCAGAGCACTTCCCTTTTGAAGTCACATGGAAGTTGGAGGACGTGTCCGAATACCAGACCTCAAAACCCAGGAAATTTTTGTTATTGACAGAAAACAAAAGAGCGGGAATGTTAAGGAACAAGTCTGGGTTTTTTCAGTGGGCCTAATCGGAGTAGGAAGTGTTGATACTTCCACAGCTTTATAATCTTCGAGGAGTTCTCCCATCACTCTTCTGAGTGAGGGTAGTGTGATTATTTGTCACACCAGCAGACACGATTACTGAAGGACTGGTTGGCTTGCCTAAAGTATCAGGAAATCAATGGCAAAATCAATCATATTTATTGAGCGCTTACTCTATGCAGAGCACTGTTCTTATGCACACGTAATAATAATGATATGTTTTGTTTTGTCGTCTGTCTCCCCCTTCTAGACTGTGAGCCCGCCGTTGGGTAGGGACCGTCTCTATATGTTGCCACCTTGGACTTCCCAAGCGCTTAGTCCAGTGCTCTGCACACAGTAAGCGCTCAATAAATACGATTGAATGAATGAATGAATGATGATGGCATTTATTAAGCGCTTACTATGTGCCAAGCACTGTTCTAAGCACTGGGGGGTGGGGGGGTACAAGGTGATCAGGTTGTCCCACATGGGACTTACAGTCTTCATCCCCATTTTCCAGATGAGGTCACTGAGACAGAGAGAAGTTACGTGGCTTGCCCGAGGTCACACAGCTGACGTGGCGGAGCCGGGATTGATGATGATGATGATGTTGGCATTTATTAAGCACTTACTATGTGCCAAGCACTGTTCTAAGCACTGGGGGGGGATACAAGGTGATCAGGTGGTCCCACGTGGGACTCACAGTCTTCATCCCCATTTTCCAGATGAGGTCATTGAGGCAGAGAGAAGTTACGTGGCTTGCCCGAGGTCACACAGCTAACAAGTGGCGGAGCCGGGATTGATGATGATGGCATTTATTAAGCACTTACTATGTGGCAAGCACTGTTCTAAGCGCTGGGGGGGATACAAGGTGATCAGGTTGTCCCACGTGGGACTCACAGTCTTCATCCCCATTTTCCAGATGAGGTCACTGAGGCAGAGAGAAGTTACGTGGCTTGCCCGAGGTCACACAGCTGACAAGTGGCGGAGCCGGGATTGATGATGATGATGGTGGCATTTATTAAGCGCTTACTGTGTGCCAAGCACTGTTCTAAGCACTGGGGGGGATACAAGGTGATCAGGTGGTCCCACGTGGGACTCACAGTCTTCATCCCCATTTTTCCGGATGAGGTCACTGAGGCAGGGAGAAGTTACGTGGCTTGCCCGAGGTCACACAGCTGACAAGTGGCGGAGCCGGGATTGAAGATGATGATGATGGCATTTATTAAGCGCTTACTATGTGCCAAGCACTGTTCTAAGCGCTGGGGGTGGGGTACAAGGTGATCAGGTCATCCCATGTGGGGCTCACAGTCTTCATCCCCATTTTCCAGATGAGGTCACTGAGTCAGAGAGAAGTTGCGTGGCTTGCCCGAGGTCACACAGCTGACAAGTGGCGGAGCCGGGATTGATGATGATGATGGTGGCGTTTATTAAGCGCTTACTATGTGCCAAGCACTGTTCTAAGCACTGGGGGGGGGGATACAAGGTGATCAGGTGGTCCCACGTGGGGCTCACAGTCTTCATCCCCATTTTCCAGATGAGGCAACTGAGGCAGAGGGAAGTTAAGTGACTTGCCCAAGGTCACACATCTTACACACAACTCTGACACATAGGTCTACACTCCCTGAAATCTCACACACGCTGACTGGCCAGCCACTTGCCCCCCCACAACTCACATTCACCCACATTCAACTCCTTACCCACACAACACCCACACCTCCCCCCCGCCCATGCAAATATATGACTCACAAACACAGCTGCAGCTCCGGTTGGTAAGGCGAACAACCCAAACCTTGTCGTCCGCACCAAACACATTTGCAGACCTGCCGAACGAACGACTCTCGTGAATAATAATAATAATAATAATAATAATGATGGCGTTGGTTAAGCGCTTACTATGTGCACAGCACTGTTCTAAGTGCTGGGGGGGATA
This sequence comes from Tachyglossus aculeatus, assembly GCF_015852505.1. NCBI lineage: Eukaryota > Metazoa > Chordata > Mammalia > Monotremata > Tachyglossidae > Tachyglossus > Tachyglossus aculeatus. Next base: position 51,450,022 of record NC_052087.1, on the reverse strand, counting down.
CAGTGTGATCAAGCTGTCCCACGTGGGGCTCACAGTCTTAATCCCCATTTTTACAGATGAGGTCACTGAGGCTCAGAGAAGGCCCTGACGAGCCCGATTTGCAGAAGTCAAGCCAGACGTCTAGACTGTGAGCCCACTGTTGGGTGGGGACCGTCTCTAGATGTTGCCAACTTGGACTTCCCAAGCGCTTAGTACAGTGCTCTGCACACAGTAAGCGCTCGATAAATACGATTGAATGAATGAATGACTGAATGAGCCCACTGTTGGGTAGGGACCGTCTCTAGATGTTGCCAACTTGGACTTCCCCAGCGCTCAGTACAGTGCTCTGCACACAGTAAGCGCTCGATAAATACGATTGAATGAATGAATGAATGAATGAACCCACTGTTGGGTAGGGACCGTCTCTAGATGTTGCCAACTTGGACTTCCCAAGCGCTTAGTACAGTGCTTTGCACACAGTAAGCGCTCGATAAATACGATTGAATGAATGAATGAATGAATGAGCCCACTGTTGGGTAGGGACCGTCTCTAGAAGTTGCCAACTTGGACTTCCCAAGCGCTTAGTACAGTGCTCTGCACACAGTAAGCGCTCGATAAATATGATTGAATGAATGAATGAATGAATGAGCCCACTGTTGGGTAGGGACCGTCTCTAGATGTTGCCAACTTGGACTTCCCAAGCGCTCAGTATAGTGCTCTGCACACAGTAAGTGCTCGATAAATACGATTGAATGAATGAATGCATGCATGCATGAATGAATGAATGAATGAGCCCACTGTTGGGTAGGGACCGTCTCTAGATGTTGCCAACTTGGACTTCCCAAGCGCTTAGTACAGTGCTCTGCACACAGTAAGCGCTCAATAAATACGATTGAATGAATGAATGAATGAACCACATGGCTCACCCATGTCACCCGTGTTTTGAGTATTTTCGGGCTAAACCGCAGAAACCCAGCCTCGGCTTCTCACTACCCCTAGTTTGATCACCGTGACTTTTCTGTTTCCAGCCCACTAGGCCCATAGTTTTCTAACCATGCGAGCAACCTTCACATAATAATAATGATGATGACGGCATTTATTAAGCGCTTACTATATGCAAAGCACCGTTCTAAGCGCTGGGGAGGTTACAAGGTGATCAGGTTGTCCCACGGAGGGCTCACAGTCTTCATCCCCATTTTACAGCTGAGGGAACTGAGGCCCAGAGAAGTGAAGTGACTTGCCCAAAGTCACACAGCTGACAATTGGTGGAGTCCGCGCTCCCGGATCCCGTTGAGACACGTGCACAACACACACAAAAGCGATGACCCCATGGCTCTATAGCTCTCTCCCCTCATTCATTCATTCAACTGCATTTACTGAGCGCTTACTGTGCGCAGAGCACTGTGCTAAGCGCTTGGGAAGGACAAAATAGAGACGGCCCCTACCCAACAACGGGTTCACAGTCTAGAAGGGGGAGACGGACAACAAAACAAAACATGGAGACAGGTGTCCCTTACGGGACTCGCCTGCGTGATAGGCAAATATTCCACCTCTTCCTCCCTACCCCAAGCTACCCACCACCTACCATAATGCAGTCGTGGCATTTGTTAAAGCGCTTACTATGTGCCAAGCACTGTTCTAAGCGCTGGGCACACCTTAACAATGACCAAAGCACACATCCGGACCCGCGTAATAATAATATTAATAATGATGATGGCATTTGTTAAACGCTTACCGTGTGCCAGGCACGGTACTAAGCCCGGGGGTGTATTCAAGCAAATAATAATAATGCCGGCATTTATTAAGCGCTTACTATGTGCAAAGCACTGTTCTAAGCGCTGGGGAGGTTACAAGGTGATCAGGTTGTCCCACGGGGGGCTCACAGTCTTCATCCCCGTTTTGCAGATGAGGTCACTGAGGCGCACAGAAGTGAAGTGACTTGTCCAAAGTCACACAGCTGACAATGGGCAGAGTCGGGATTGGAACCCGTGACCTCTGACTCCAAAGCCCGGGCTCTTTCCACTGAGCCATGCTGCTTCTCTGTCCAAATCGGGTTGGACACCATCCCTGTCAATCAATCAATCAATCAATCAATCGTATTTATTGAGCGCTTACTGTGTGCAGAGCACTGTACTAAGTGCTTGGGAAGTCCAAGTTGGTGACATCTAGAGACAGTCCCTACCCAACAGTGGGCTCACAGTCTAGAAGGGGGAGACAGAGAACAAAACCAAACATATTAACAAAATAAAATAAAAATAAAATAAAATAAAATAGGGGCTTTCCAGGTGTGGTCGCCGAGGCCCAGAGGAGTGCAGTGACTCGCCCAAGGCCACCCAGCAGGCAAATGCAGCGTGGCTCAGTGGAAAGAGTCTGGGCTTTGGAGTCAGAGGTCATGGGTTCAAATCCCAGCCCCGCCAATTGTCGGCTGGGTGACTCTGGGCAAGTCACTTCACTTCTCTGTGCCTCAGTTCCCTCATCTGTAAAATGGGGATTAAGACTGTGAGCCCCACGTGGGACAACCTCATCGCCCTGTAACCTCCCCAGTGCTTAGAACAGTGCTTTGCCCATAGTAAGCGCTTAACAAATGCCATTATTATTATTATTATTATTATTATTATTATTATTATTATTATTATTATTATTATGGGTTCAAATCCCAGCCCCGCCAATTGTCAGCTGGGTTACTTTGGGCAAGTCACTTGGCTTCTCTGGGCCTCAGTTCCCTTATGGGGATGAAAACTGTGAGCCCCCCGTGGGGCAACCTGATCACCTTGTAACCTCTCCAGCGCTTAGAACAGTGCTTTGCACACAGTAAGCGCTTACTAAATGCCATTATCATTATTATTATTATTAATAAAAGGTGGAGGCCGGATCCGAATTGACGAGCTCCTGCCTCAACCCAGCCCCTCTCCCCCGCTCCCAACACTCAATCAATCAATCAGTCGTATTTATCAAGCGCTTACTGGGTGCAGAGCACTGGACTAAGCGCTTGGGAAGTCCAAGTTGGCAACATCTAGAGACGGTGCCTACCCAACAGTGGGCTCGCAGTCTAGTTCGCAGTCCCAAGGCTGTCCATCCATCCATCTCCTCGCCCCCTCCTCCCTCACCTCCCTTCTGTCCTTCTCCAGCCCAGCCCGCACCCTCCGCTCCTCCGCCGCCAATCTCCTCACCGTTAGGCCTCGTTCTCGCCTGTCCCGCCATCGACCCCCGGCCCACGTCCTCCCCCGGGCCCGGAATGGCCTCCCTCTGCCCATCCGCCAAGCACGCTCTCTTCCTCCCTTCAAGGCCCTACTGAGAGCTCACCTCCTCCAGGAGGCCTTCCCACACTCAGCCCCTTCCTTCCTCTCCCCCTCTCTCTCACCCTCATCTTACCTCCTTCCCTTCCCCACAGCACCTGTATATATGTTTGTACATATTTATTACTCTATTTATTTATTTATTTATTTTATTTGTACATATCTATTCTATTTATTTTATTTTGTTAGTATGTTTGGTTTTGTTCTCTGTCTCCCCCTTTTAGACTGTGAGCCCACTGTTGGGCAGGGACTGTCTCTATATGTTGCCAATTTGTACTTCCCAAGCACTTAGTACAGTGCTCTGCACATAGTAAGCGCTCAATAAATACGATTGATGATGATGATGATGATGAGACGGAGGAGAAAATCGATCAATCAATCGGGTTTATTGAGCGCTGACTGTGTGCAGAGCACTGGGGAAGGACAAGCTGGCAACATCTAGAGACGGTCCTCTATCAATCATTCGTATTGAGCTCTGCCTCCACCCACCCACCCCATCCTAAATTTAGCCCTTTCGGGGGGCAGGATGGGGAGACGGAGAACAAAACTAAACATACAAACAAAATAAAATAAATAGAATAGATAGGTACAAGTAAAATAAATAAATAAATAACTAGAGTAAGATATATGGACAAACATATATACAGGTGCTGTGGGGAAGGGAAGGAGGTAAGATGGGGCTCACAGGCTAGAAGGGGGAGACAGAGAACGCAAACCAAACGTGGCTCAGTGGAAAGAGCCTGGGCTTTGGAGGTCCTGGGTTCGAATCCCAGCTCCGCCACCTGTCTGCTGTGTGACCTTGGGCAAGTCGCTTCACTTCTCTGGGCCTCAGTTCCCTCATTTGTCACATCTATTCTATTTACTTTGTTAGTATGTCTGGTTTTGTCTCCCCCTTTTAGACCGTGAGCCCACTGTTGGGTAGGGACTGTCTCTATATGTTGCCAACTTGTACTTCCCAAGCGCTCAGGACAGTGCTCTGCACATAGTACGCGCTCAATCAATACGATTGATGATGATAAGACTGTGAGCCCCGCGTGGGACGGCCGGATCACCTTGTATCCCCCGCCCCGGCGCTCAGAACAGTGCCTTGCACATAGTAAGCGCTTAATAAATGCCATCATCATTATTATTATTATGAAATAAATAGAATAGGTGGTACAAAAGGAAACAGGACTCACAGTGGGGCCCCCGGGCCTGTCGGGTCTCCGCCCCCCGGCCTTCTCCGGCCCCTCCTCCCGTCGGGGGTGCGGCTCTCCGGGAAACGGCTCCGACTGGGCCCCATCAAGCAGGACGGACGGAGGACTTGTCCTGGGGGTCGAGGGAGGGATGGAGCCTTAGTCCAGTGCTCTGCACATAGTAAGGGCCCAATAAATACGATTGATGAAGATGATGATGGAGCCCCTGGCCAGGCCCGGGGGGCGGCTTTGAGGAGCCATGACCTCGGTGTGGAAGCGGTTGCAGCGCGTGGGGAAGCGAGCTGCCAAGTTCCAGTTCGTGGCCTGTTACCAGGAGTTGGTCGTCGAGTGCACCAAGAAATGGTGAGTAGAAAGGGGGGACCCCCCCCCCCACTTCTCTCCCCCCTCTCCCCTCGGACTGGTCCTTCCAGGCACCCCAGCCCCTGGACTTTTTGTTTCGTTTTTTTTGTAGACTGGGTTGGGACTGTCTCTAGATGTTGCCAATTTGTCCTTCCCACTAAGTGCTCTGCACCCAGTAAGCGCTCCCTAAATACGATTGATTGATTATCAGTTGATCTGTTTATTTTATTTTGTCAGTATGTTTGGTTTCGTTCTCTGGCTCCCCCTTTTAGACTGGGAGCCCACTGTTGGGTAGGGACTGTCTCTATACGTTGCCAACTTGGACTTCCCAAGCTCTTGGTACAATGCTCTGCACATAGTAAGCGCCCACTAAATATCAGTTGATCTATTTATTTTATTTTGTTAGTATGTTTGGTTTTGTTCTCTGTCTCCCCCTTTTAGACTGGGAGCCCACTGTTGGGTAGGGACTGTCTCTATACGTTGCCAACTTGGACTTCCCAAGCGCTTGGTACAATGCTCTGCACCCAGTAAGCGCTCACTAAATACGATTGATTGATTATCAGTTGATCTATTTATTTTATTTTGTTAGTATGTTTGGTTTCGTTGTCTGTCTCCCCCTTTTAGACTGGGAGCCCACTGTTGGGTAGGGACTGTCTCTATGTGTTGCCAATTTGTACTTCCCAAGCGCTTGGTACAGTGCTCTGCACCCACTAAGCGCTCCCTAAATACGATTGATTGATTATCAATTGATCTATTTATTTTATTTTGTTAGTATGTTTGGTTTTGTTCTCTGTCTCCCCCTTTTAGACTGGGAGCTCACTGTTGGGTAGGGACTGTCTATGTGTTGCCAATTTGTACTTCCCAAGCGCTTGGTACAGTGCTCTGCACATAGTAAGCGCTCAATAAATACGATTGATGATGATGATGATGATGATTAATGGCATTTATTAAGCACTCACTCTGTGCAAAGCACCGTGCTAAGCGCTGGGGAGGTTACAGAGTGATCAGGTTGTCCCAAGGGGCTCACAGTCTTCATCCCCAGTTTGCAGATGAGGTCACTGAGGCCCGGAGAAGTGAAGTGGCTCGCCCAAAGTCACCCAGCTGGCAAGTGGGGGAGCCGGGATTGGAACCCCTGACCTCCCACTCCAAAGCCCGGGCTCTTTCCATTGAGCCAAGCTGCTTCTCCTTGGGAAAGGGGTCCGGGGGGAGGGGGAGCCCCCCTGTAGGGGTGGCTGAGACCCTGAGGGCAGGGGCTGTCTGTATTTGGGGGGCTTCTGGAGGAAGTGGGGGGCCTCTTGCGTGTGTGTGTGTGTGTGTGTGTGTGTGTGTGTGTGTGTGTGTGTGTGAGTGGGTGGGTGGGGGGGGGAGATTCATGAGAAGGCAGAAGTTCCTCTTCCTTCCCATAAAGTCCAGCCTCCACCCCTGCCCTTGGGGAGGGTGGGGGGCACCGAGACCCCCGGGAAGCCGAGGGTCTGCCCTCCCCTCGCCCCCACAGCCAGCAGGGATCCAGATGTCAGCCCTTCCCCTCCCTTGAGTTCATCCACCATGACGTGAGGGGCACAGACAGAGCCCCAGGCCTCGGGTGGTCCCTAAAAGCGATGCCACCCCTCACTCCTTCAACAGGGCCGGGACCCCCCCACACCCCAGGAGGGACGGGGGAGAAGAAGCCAAAACAGCTAGGCCTGGAGGGAGGGGAGCCGAAGCGAGAGATTCCTCTGAAATGTCCTTAAAAGGGGAAACTGAGCCTGTGGGGAGGGCGGTGGAGGAGGGGGGGGAAGGCCAGTTTTAAAGGGGCCGTAGGGGATGCCCGGCTCAGACGGGGATGAGGGGTGGGTACCCAGGGGGACGAGGATGGGAGAAGCGACGAGGGAAGGGGAAAGTTGGAAGCGAAACGAAAAACAGGGAACCGGAGCTCTGGGAGAAGGGAAGGAGAAGGGGGAAGGAGGGCAGTGGCTCAGGAGGACGAGGAAGAGAGACCAGGGTGGAGAGCAATACTAAAAATAATGATGATGATGGCATTTATTAAGCGCTTACCATGTGCAAAGCACTGTGCTAAGCGCCGGGGATCAAGGGAAGGGGAGGGGGGGAGATCAGTACTAATAATAATGATGATGATGGCATTTATTAAGCGCTTACTATGTGCAAAGCACTTTACTAAGCACCGGGGATCAAGGGGAAGGGGAGAGGGGGGAGATCAGTACTAATAATAATGATGATGATGGCATTTGTTAAGCGCTTACTATGTGCAAAGCACTGTGGTAAGCGCCGGGGATCAAGGGGAAGGGGAGAGGGGGGAGATTAATACTAATAATAATGATGATGATGGCATTTGTTAAGCGCTTACGATGTGCAAAGCACTGTGCTAAGCGCCGGGGATCAAGGGGAAGGGGAGAGGGGGGAGATCAGTACTACTAATAATGATGATGATGGCATTTGTTAAGCGCTTACGATGTGCAAAGCACTGTGCTAAGCGCCGGGGATCAAGGGGAAGGGGAGAGGGGGGAGATCAGTACTAATAATAATGATGATGATGGCATTTGTTAAGCGCTTACTATGTGCGAAGCACTGTGCTAAGCGCCGGGGATCAAGGGGAAGGGGAGAGGGGGGAGATCAGTACTAATAATAATGATGATGATGGCATTTATTAAGCGCTTACTATGTGCAAAGCACTGTGCTAAGCGCCGGGGTTCAAGGGGAAGGGGAGAGGGGGGAGATCAGTACTAATAATAATGATGATGATGGCATTTATTAAGCGCTTACTATGTGCAAAGCACTGTGCTAAGCGCCGGGGTTCAAGGGGAAGGGGAGAGGGGGGAGATCAGTACTAATAATAATGATGATGATGGCATTTATTAAGCGCTTACTATGTGCAAAGCACTGTGCTAAGCGCCGGGGATCAAGGGGAAGGGGAGAGGGGGGAGAAAAGAGGGGTGTGTCAGGGGCCACGGTAGCCCCCACCCCGGTTTACAGCAGGGCCCTGCTTCCCCCTCGCCTCCCGACCCTGGTGATTTGGTCCTGAGTGGGACAGGGGGGCGAGGCTGAGGCCAACACCCCTGCCCCCCACCTCCCAACGCCCAAGGCCGCCTGCTTCCCTGTGTCACACCCTAAATATACCCCAAACCATCGGTGTCGGCTTACCCTCGGGCCCCGGAATTAGAGCAGCTGCTGCGACCCCCTCCCTCTGCCCCATCCTGCCCCCCGAAAGGGCTAAATTTAGGATGGGGTGGGTGGGGGTGCCCCTCCGCCAAGCTAGCTCTGTTCCTCCCTTCAAGGCCCTGCTGAGAGCTCACCTCCTCCAGGAGGCCTTCCCAGACTGAGCCCCTTCCTTCCTCTCCCCCTCGTCCCCCTCTCCATCCCCCCATCTTACCTCCTTCCCTTCCCCACAGCACCTGTATATATGTATATATGGTTGTACATATTTATTACTCTCTTTATTTATTTATTTATTTATTTTACTTGTACATTTCTATCCTATTTATTTTATTTTGTTGGTTTGTTTGGTTCTGTTCTCTGTCTCCCCCTTTTAGACTGTGAGCCCACTGTTGGGTAGGGACTGTCTCTATGTGTTGCCAATTTGTACTTCCCAAGCGCTTAGTACAGTGCTCTGCACATAGTAAGCGCTCAATAAATACGATTGATTGATTGATTGATTGGAGGCAGAGCTGGGAGGGAAGAGGATGGTGGGGGGGCAAGAAGCAGGCCCAGGACTGGGTGGAGGTGGGGGTGAGGGTGGGACCCTCAGCAAAGGAACGGAGGAGCCCTGAGGGTGGGTGTACCCCCATCCCCTTCCTTCCCCATCCCCCAGTCCATGAGTATTAGGGGAGTTAGAGGTCATGGTTCAATCAATCAATCAATCAATCAATCAATCGTATTTATTGAGCACTTACTGTGTGCGGAGCACTGTACTGAGCGCTTGGGAAGTCCAAGTTGGCAACATATAGAGACAGTCCCTACCCAACAGTGGGCTCACAGTCAATCAATCAATCAATCGTATTTATTTTGCGCTTACTGTGTGCAGAGCACTGTACTGAGCGCTTGGGAAGTCCAAGTTGGCAACATATAGAAACAGGCCCTACCCAACAGTGGGCTCACAGTCTAAAAGGAGGAGACAGAAAACAAAACCGAACATACTAATGCTGGTTTCGAATCCCGGCTCCGCCAATTGTCAGCTGTGTGACTTTGGGCCAGTCAATAATAATAATAATGATGATGCTGGCATTTATTGAGCGCTTACTATGTGCAAGGCACTGTTCTAAGCGCGGGGGAGGTTACAAAGGTGATCAGGTAGTCCCACGGGGGGCTCACAGTCTTCATCCCCATTTTTCACATGAGGTAGCTGAGGCCCAGAGAAGTGAAGTTTCTTGCCCAAAGTCACACTGCTGGCGATTGGCAGAGCTGGGATTAGAACCCACGACCTCTGACTCCAAAGCCCGGGCCCTTTCCCCTGAGCCACGCTGCTTCTCTGGGCCTCAGTGACCTCATCTGTAAAATGGGGGTGAAGGCTGTGAGCCCCCCCACGTGGGACAACCTGATCACCTTGTAACCTCCCCAGCGCTTAGAACAGTGCTTTGCCCAGAGTAAGCGCTTAATAAATGCCATTATTATTATATATGTTGCCAATTTGTACTTCCCAAACGCTTAGTACAGTGCTCTGCACATAGTAAGCGCTCAATAAATACGATTGATGATGATGATGATGATTATTATTATTATGGGGCGGGGAAGCTCCCACCCAGGGGTCCGGGGGCTACTTCCCCTGCAGAGCAGGGTGGAGGAAGGGCGGTGGGGAGGGGGCCGGTGGGAAGGCCGACTGCTGGCCTGGTCTCAACTGGTTAAACTGGGAGGCGTGGGATGGGAGGGGCCTTCAGAGGCTGCACCTGCCCGATGCTGGTGTCCTCCCAGTTTCTCCAGTTCCCAGTTGGCAGCTCCCCAGCCTTGAGTCAGTCAGCCCGGCCCCTCCCTGTCAGGCCGGGGGGCCCCGGGCCCAACCCCCAGCCCCACCCCACCCTGGGTGCCCCGATAGATGGGGACCTTCCCTCTGTGGCCCGGCTCTATCCAATCAATCAACTGATGGTATTTATCGAGCACTGACTCTCTGTGCAGAGCACTGTATTAAACGCTTAGAATCAATCAATCAATCATATTTATTGAGCGCTTACTGTGACGGAGGTGGGGCGTTCTAGGAGAGATGCACCCCACGTGTCGCCGTGGGTCGGAGGTGACTCGAGGGTGGAAGACAAGACTGTGAGCCCACTGTTGGGTAGGGACCGTCTCTATATGTTGCCAATTTGGACTTCCCAAGCGCTTAGTACAGTGCTCTGCACACAGTAAGCGCTCAATAAATACGATTGATGATGATGGTGATGCAGAGCACTGTACTAAGCGCTTGGGAAGTCCAAGTTGGCAACATATAGAGACAGTCCCTACCCAACAGTGGGCTCCCAGTCTAAAAGGAGGAGACAGAGAACAAAACCAAACATACTAAGAAAATAAAATAAATCAGAACTGATGGAATTAAAGCTGAATGCACACTGTTAACAAAATAAATAGAATGGTAAATATGTAAGAGCACAGGACAAAAGAACTAGCAGACACGTTCCCCGCCCATAATGATCTTACAGCGTCTGCCTGGCCTGGGGTCTCCGCGGGGAAATCAGAATGAGAGGGGTCTTCGAGGCCGATCCAAGCGGCCTTGGGACTCTGTCAATCAATCAATCAATCAATCAATCATATTTATTGAGCTTCCCTTCGTCACACCCTACACTGTGTGTAATGTATTAAGCGCTTAGACTGTGAGCCCACTGTGAGGGGACTGTGAGCCCCCTTCTAGACTGTTGGGCAGGGACCGTCTCTATATGTTGCCAACTTGTACTTCCCAAGCGCTTAGTACAATGCTCTGCACACAGTAAGCGCTCAATAAATACGATTGATTGATTGCTTAGGCGAGCACAGAATAGCAATACAGCAGAGTTGGTGGACACATTTTATATGGAATTTATTAAGCGCTTAGTACGTGCCAGGCACTCTCCTGAAGGCTGAGGTAGATGTAAGTTCATCAGATGGGATCAAGTCCCTGTCCCGCATAGGGCTCCCGGTCTTATCCCCACTTAATACACGAGATGACTGAGGCCCAGAGAAGTGAAGTGACTTGCCCAAGGTCACACAGCAGAGAAGTCTCAGTGAGAAGCAGCGCGGCTCAGTGGAAGGAGCCCGGGCTTTGGAATCAGAGGTCATGGGTTCAAATCCCGGCTCCGACAGTTGTCAGCTGTGTGACTTTGGGCAAGTCACTTCACTTCTCTGGGCCACAATGACCTCATCTGTGAAATGAGGATTAAGACTGTGGGACAACCTGATCACCTCGTAACCTCCCCAGCGCTTAGAACAGTGCTTTGCACATAGTCAGCACTTAATAAATGCCATTATTATTATTATTATTGTCAGTCAATCAATCAATCAATCAGTCGTATTTATTGAGCACTTACTGTGTGCAGAGCACTGTACCAAGCGCTTGGGAAGTCCAAGTTGGCAACATATAGAGACAGTCCCTACCCAACAGTGGGCTCACAGTCAGTCGGTCGTATTTATTGAGCGCTTACTATGTGCAGAGCACTGTACTAAGAGCTTGGGAGAGTCCAACAGAAGGATAGAACAGACACATTCCCTGCCCACAACGAGCTGATGGCTGATGTATACATGTATATATGCTTGTACATATTTATTACTCTATTTATTTATTTTGCCTGTACATATCTATTCTATTTATTTTATTTTGTTAGTATGTTTGGTTTTGTTCTCTGTCTCCCCCCCGCTTTAGACTGTTGGGTGGGGACTGTCTCTCTATGTCCAACTTGGACTTCCCAAGCGCTTAGTCCAGTGCTCTGCACACAGTAAGCGCTCAATAAATACGATTGATTGATTGATGGTCTAGAGGGGAGCTTAGGGCTGGAGTCTGTTTCCGTCTGCTTCCGTGTCACAGTCTGTGCCTGTCTGTCGTCTGTCTCCATCTCCTCGGTCCCTCCTTCAGCTGCTCCCAAGTCCCCTCCACCCTCCTTTCCCTGCCCTTCGCCCCGTCACCGCCCCGGGGGTTCCACCCTGGCTGGAAGCTGGCCCGCCCCGCACCCTGTGCCCTGAGATAAGGAAGGGCCCGGGCCTCCCCTGCTCCGGGGAGGGCAGGGAGGGTGGAAAGGGTTGGGCCCTCCTGAGTCCCTCCCCGTGCCCGTCTTCTCGCCCCCACAGGCAGCCGGACAAGCTAGTGGTGGTATGGACCAGGAGAAACCGACGCATCTGCTCCAAGGTGGGACCCTGACGGCGGGGCCCGACGACACCCTCTCCCCCGTTCATTCATTCGTCAGCCAGCCAGTGGTCTTTATTGAGCGCTTAGTGTGTAGAGCACTGTACCAAGCTCTTGGGAGAGGACAATATAACAATGAACAGACACATTCCCTGCCCACGACGAGCTTACGGTCTAGACGGGGAGACGAGCATTAAAATAAATGAATAGAAATAAACGGCAAGGATGGACATAAGTGCCGCGGGGCAGGGTGGGGCGATGAATAAGGGAAGCGAGTCAAGGTGACGCAGAAGGGAGTGGGAGCAGAGGAAAGGAGGGCTTAATAAGTAATAATAATGATGATGGTATTTGTTAAGCGCTTGCTATGTGCAAAGCACCGTTCTAAGCACCGGGGTGGATACGATTTAATCAGGTTGTCCCACGTGGGGCTCACAGTCTTCATCCCCATTTGCCAATTTGTACTTCCCAAGAGCTTAGTACAGTGCTCTGCACATAGTAAGTGCTCAATAAATACGATTGATGATGATGATGATGATGACAGATGAGGGAACTGAGGCGCAGAGAAGTTAAGTGACTTGGCCAAAAGTCACACAGCTGACAAGAGGTGGAGCGGAATTAGAACCCACGACCTCTGACTCCCAGAGCCCGTGCTCTGGCCGCTAAGCCACACTGCTTCTCACGGCTTGGTCAGGGAAGGCCTCTTGGAGATGTGCCTTCAGTAAGGCTTTGAAGGGGGGAGAGTTATTGTTGTCAAACCCCGGCTCCGCCAACTGTCAGCTGTGTGACTTTGGGCAAGTCACTTCACTTCTCTGGGCCTCAGTTACCTCATCTGTCAAATGGGGATTAAGACTGTGAGCCCCCTGAGGGACAACCTGATCACTTTGTAACTTCCCCAGTGCTAAGAACAGTGCTTTGCACATAGTAAGCGCTTAATAAGTGCCATTATTATTATTATTATTGTCTGTCGGATTTGAGGAAGAAGGGCAACCCAGGCCAGAGGCAGGACACGGACGAGAGGCCTGCGGTGAGATAGACGAGATGGAGGTTCAGTGAGAAGGTTGGCATTGGAGGAGTGAAGTTTGTGGGTTGGCTTGTAGTAGGAGAGTAATGAGTTGAGGTAGGAGGGGGCGAGGTGATTGAGGGCTTTAAAGCCTACGGTGAAAAGTTTTTGTTTGATGCGGAGGTGGACGGGCAACCACTGGAGGTTCTTGAGGAGGGGGGGAGCACGGCCTGAACATTTTTATAGAAAAATGATCTGGCCAGCAGAGTGAAGTATGGACTGGAGTGGAGAGAGACAGGAGGCAGGGAGGTCAGCAAGGAGGCGGGATCAAGGCGGGCTAGGGGCTGGGGCTCATGGCCGTCTGTTCCAGGCTCACAGCTGGCAGCCCGGGATCAAGAACCCCTACCGGGGCATGGTGGTCTGGATGGTGCCCGAAAACGTGGACATCTCCGTGACCCTCTACAGGGTAAGGCTCCCTAACCTGGCCCAGGCTGAAGACTCAAGCGGGGCATCAAGCTGGATCCCAGCCAGCCCAGGGAGCACAGGGTCTGCGGCACGGCCCAGACATGGCTTTTAGACTGTGAGCCCACTGTTGGGTAGGGACTGTCTCTATATGTTGCCAATTTGTACTTCCCAAGCGCTTAGTACAGTGCTCTGCACATAGTAAGCGCTCAATAAATACGATTGATGGTGATGATGGCCCCTGACCCGGCACAGACGCGGACCCTAGTCAGCCACAGAACAAGGGCCCGACGGGGTTCACCCCCAGACCCTGACACCTGGTTCAGATTCGGGCCTAACCCGGCAGAGAAACAGGGCCTGACAGCTCAATCAATCAATCAATCGTATTTATTGAGCGCTTACTGTGTGCAGAGCACTGTACTAAGCGCTTGGGAAGTACAAGTTGGCAACATATAGAGACAGTCCCTACCCAACAGTGGGCTCAAAGTCTAAAAGCTCAGACACTGATGCGACGGAGACACGGACACTTGCCCGGCACAGAACCAGGGCCTGGCGCAGTGTAGACACGGACCCTGACATGGTGTAGACACTGACTCTAACCTAGCCCGGAACCGGGGCCTGAGCCAGCTCAGACGTGGAGCTTAATGCGGGTGCTGACCGAAGCTGAGCCGGGACCCCAGCCTTCCCTCCCATCCCCCAGCCCCGGACTCCATCCGCTCCCCTAGTCACTGTCTTGCAGCACCCTCAACCCCAAACCTGTTGTCCCCCCCCACTGCCCTCCCCTCTCCTTCCCGGGACCCCAGAGCCGACCCCGTTTCCTCTCTGGCCTCCAGGACCCCCACGTGGAGCAGTACGAGGCCAAGGAGTGGACATTTGTCATCGAGAATGTGGGTGACTGGAGGGGTGGCAGGAGAAGCTGGGGAAGGCAGGGAGGGAGGGAGGGCGGGTGGAGGAAGAAGAGGCTTTGGGGAAGGAAGGGCTGGGGGTGTGTGTGGAGAATTGGGGGGTGGCTGAGGGGCGCAACCCTGCTGCCACTCAGTAACCCCGGTCCCCCGCCCCCATTCAGGAGTCCAAGGGGCAGCGGAAGGTGCTGGCCACGGCCGAGGTGGACCTCTCGCACTATGCGGGGCCCGTTCCCTCCCAGACGCCTCTGCGCCTGAAGCTGAAGCCCAAGTCCGTGAAGGTGTTGACCGCAGAGCTGAGCTTGACGCTGTCCGGGGTCCTAGTCAGGGAAGGCCGGGCCACGTGAGTCCACCCCCGGGGACCCCCGAGACTCCCGCAGAGATCCCCCCGACTTCGAGCCCCCACCAGGGACTCCAGGAACCTGCCCCCTACCTGGAACCCCGACCCCCAGGGAACCCCATCTTCCTGTGATCCTTTCCCCACCAGGGACCCCCTTCGACACCCACTCCAGGCCCCGGACCCCGGGGACCCCCTCGACCCCACCAGAGATTTCCCTTGAGCCCCCACCAAGGACTTCGGGACCCCCTCCCACATCTTGGAAGCCCGGCTCCCAAGGTTCCCTTCTTTCCGAGACCCTTTCTCCCTCCGCGACTTCTGCCCTGGACTCGCCCCCTGCCCCCCATGACACTCCCTCTTGAGACCCAGCCCCCCAACCCAAGACCACTCACCCGCTGCCTGGAACATTGACCGTCTGGCCCCCCAGCCCCACGTCCTCACCCCCCCCATCCACCTGCCCGCCCCATGACTCTGTGGCCTCTGCTCCCCCTTACAGGGACGATGACATGCAGAGTCTAGCCAGCCTGATGAGCGTGAAGCCCAGCGACGTTGGCAACCTGGAAGACTTTGCCGAGAGCGACGAGGAGGAGCCCCAAGGCCGCGGGCCTCCCGAAGCCCAGGCTAACCTCCCCCATCCAGGTGGGGGACCATCCTCCAGCCCCCCATCAAGGCTCTCAACCTCCTCAGACCTCTCTTCCCTGAGTGAGGCCCAATGCTCCTCAGTTAATCGATCAATCGTATTTATTGAGCTCTTACTGTGTGCAGAGCACTGTACTGAGCCCTTGGGAGAGCCCAGTGCAACAGAGTTGGTAAGCATGGTCCTAAGAAACAGCGTGGCTCAGTGGAAAGAGCCCGGGCTTGGGAGTCAGAGGTCATGGCTTCTAATCCCGGCTCCCCCACATGTCTTCTGTGTGACCTTGGGCAAATCGCTTTACTTCTCTGAGCCTCAGTTACCTCATCTGTAAAATGGGAACTAAGACCGTGGGCCCCACATGGGGCAACGTGATCACCTTGTATCCCCCCAGCGCTTAGGACAGTGCTTTGCACATAATAAGCGCTTAACAAATGCCATTATTATTATTATTATTATTAATTATTATCACCATCAGTGGTACTTATCGTTCAATCGTATTTTCATTCAATCGTATTTATTGAGCGCTTACTGTGTGCAGAGCACTGCACTAAGTGCTTGGGAAGTCCAAGTTGGCAACGTATAGGGACGGTCCCTACCCAACAGCGGGCTCACAGTCTAGAAGGGGGAGGCAGACAAGAAAAAAACTAAACATATTAACAAAATAAAATAAATAGAATAAATATGGACAAGTAAAATAGAGTAATAAATATGTACAAACATATATATATATATAATAATAATAATTTTGGTATTTGTTAAGCGCTTACTATGTGCAAAGCACTGTTCTAAGCGCTGGGGAGGATACAAGGTGATCAGGTTGTCCCATGTGGGACTCACAATATACAGGTGCTGTGGGGAGGGGAAGGAGGGGAAGGAGGTAAGGAGGGGTGGATGGGGAAATGAAGTCTGAGAGCCCCACGTGGGACCACCTGATAACCTTGGAACCTCCCCAGCGCTTAGAACAGTGCTTGGCACATAGTAAGCGCTTAATAAATGCCATTATTATTGTTATTATCAGCCACCTTTTGCATCCAGGCTGTGGATCTCCCGCCTCAGTTGGAGGCCCAACGGGCCTTAGGCAAGAGCAGGAGCAGGAGGCCGACCGCGTTGCATTGTGGATTACGACGCAGTCTGGATGCACCGACTGTGTGCAGAGCGCTGTACTAAGTGCGTGGGAGAGTAAAATGCAACAGAGTTGGTATCCTGCCCACAAGGGGCTTTACAGTCTAGAATGGACCAGCTTCCCCCCCAGACCAATCGGGAGCAATTTCTGCTCTTCCACCCACCCCAAGGCCCCTCTTTCTCCAGGGTTCTGCAGGCAAGGCCTTCCCCACTGCCTCTCCGTCTCTTTCTCCCTCTCCCTTTCTGTCTCCCTCTCCCTGCCTGTACCCCTCTCTGTTCCGTCTCCATCTCTGTCTTCCTCTCTCCTCCGCCTCCATAGGTCGGAGTCTGGCCCTGAGGTTGGGGTGTTACCCAGGTAGGACCCCGGCTCGGTCTTCCTGAGGGGGCTGGCTCTGAGGGGGCCCCCCAGCCTGGTCTAACTCTCCCTTCTCGCCCACCTCCCCGCCTTAAAGCCGGCGGCCCGGACGCCTCCAGGGAGCTGAACACTCTGAGAGAGGAGGAAGAGGATACAGGCCAGCCTGGCTCGGGAGAGACGCCCACCAAGAGAGGTGAGGGCCTGGGGGCTGGTTCTGGGAGGGGAGCAGGGCCTTTGGGGGAGATGGAGGTTCGGAGGAGAGGGGTCCAGCCGGGGGGGAGAGGGGCCCTGGGAGACTTTGGAGTGGTGGGGAAGGGGCCCCGAAGGACCTGTTTCTCCTCACCTCCCTGCCCTTCCTCCCCTACCACAGCAGCGGCCCCGGCGATCCCCACGGCTCCCGCCCGGTCACCCCGGGCCCCGGCGGCTCAGGGGGCTGGCCAGAGCAGCGCGAAGCCAGCCTCATCTCCTGTAAGTGCTCCGGCCCCTGTGCCCCCGAGCAGGGCCTCCCGGGGCCAGGAGGGCCAACGAGGCAGAGGGCACGAGGGCCCGCCGAGCTCGGGTGAGCAGCCTGGGGCCGAGGCTGCAGGCGAGGGGGGCAGGGAAGCCATCGAGGCCTGGGCGTCCCCAGGACCCCCTCCGGAAACCAGGTGAGCACCACCCAGGGATGGGGGGGCCTGTCCCCGGGGTGGGGGGCAGGACCCCGGGGGGAAGCAGGGTTGGGGAGGGCGGTGGGTGGGTGACTCAGGCCTCCCGCCCTTGCCCGGCTCGCCTACGCGCTGGTTCTCTGCCACAGCTGCCCCCTCCTCTGGGCCAGGAAATGCCACTTCCTCTCTCACTTCCCCTTCAGCCGCCTCTGGCGCCAGGCCGCCACGGCTCCAGGCCCCCTGTCCTCCCCCACGCCCTCACCGCCCCCTCTACCTTCCTCCTCTCCTCCTCAACTGGTTCCCCGAAGGAGGCCCAGGGTTTGGGGGGCCAGGGCCAGGCCCTGGTGGGGAGCACTGGTAGTATTGCCCTGTAACAAAGGGAAGCAGCGTGACTCAGTGGAAAGAGCACGGGCTTTGGAGTCAGAGGTCATGGGTTCAAATCCCGGCTCCGCCACTTGTCAGCTGGGTGACTCTGGGCAAGTCACTTCACTTCTCTGGGCCTCAGTTACCTCATCTGTAAGACTGTGAGCCCCACGTGGGACAACCTGATCACCTTAGAACAGTGCTTGGCACATAGTAAGCGCTTAATAAATGCCATTATTATTATTATTATTATTCATGTCTCAGTCCCCTCATCTGTAAAATGGGGATTAAAACTGTGAGCCCGCCGTGGGACAACCTGATCACCTCGTAACCTCCCCAGCGCTTAGAACAGTGCTTTGCACATAGTAAGTGCTTAACAAATACCATCATTATTATTATTATTAACAAAGCTTTGCCTTCTGTCTTTCTTTCTCTCTCCCTCCTCCCCCCAGGTCCAAGTGGCAGCTCCCTGCGGTCGCCCCCCGGCTCCGAAAAGCCTCTGACACCCACCCCCGCCGGCCCCCTCCACCCAACGAAAATGGGGTCCCCCGGACTGAGGGGGGCTGCCCGGGGCTCCATCTCGGGGAGGGCGAGGAGCCGCTCCGAGGGGTCAGCTCTGGGGGCGAGTCTCGGGAAGGGGCACCCCAGCTCAGAAGGGAAAACCAGAGCAGGGCGGAGGCCAAGAAGGACCCTCAGAGAGGGGAGCGAGGAGTCTCCAGCCAGGAGAGAGACGGGGCAGAGGTCAGGGGCACAGGCGAGGCCCTGCCCGGTGGGGCGGGGGCAGCTGCCGGCCATCTTCCTGCAGGCCAAAACCAAGGTCCCGGGCCTGGCGCCCGAGCTGGGAATGGGATGGGGGAGGAGATGGCAGGACGGGAGCCCACCGCTCCCGCTGAAGGAGCCCCCGTCCAGGACAGCAGGAGGGCAGAGGCTGGGGAGGGTGGGCAGCTCTCCGCCAAGTATGAGCAGAGGGAAGGGCAGGTGGGACCCAAGGGAGCTGCTTGGGCTGGGGTAGAGAGGCTGGCTGGAGGAGGCCCGGCCCAGGAGGAGGGCCCGGAGAGAGCCCGGAGAGCCAGGGAGAGAGGGGATGCGCTCAGGAAAGGGGCTGAAGAGACTCCACGAGGGGCAGGGCCCCGGGGCGCCGGGACACAAGAGGAGGCACAGCCCGAGGTGGTGGAGACAGGGCAGGAGACCTCACCTGGGGAAGCGGAGGCAGCAGGGAAGACACAACCTGAGGGGAAAGGGACGGGGAAGGACCGTCAGCCTGAGGGGACGGGAGAGAAGAAGGAAACAGTGGCGGGGGAGAAAGGGGAGGAGACGCAGCCTGAGGCGGCGGAGACAAGGAAGGAGACACAGCCTGGGGAAGCGGAGGCAGCAGGGAAGACACAACCTGAGGGGAAAGGGACGGGGAAGGACCGTCAGCCTGAGGGGACGGGAGAGAAGAAGGAAACAGAGGCGGGGGAGAAAGGAGAGGAGACGCAGCCTGAGGCGGCGGAGACAAGGAAGGAGACACAGCCTGAGGTAATAGAGCCAGGGGAGACTCGGCCTGAGGCAGTAGAGATGGGGGAGACTCGGCCTGAGGCAGTAGGGATGGGGGAGACTCGGCCTGAGGCAGTAGGGATGGGGGAGACTCGGCCTGAGGCAATAGAGACAGGGGAGACTCGGCCTGAGGCAATGGAGACAGGGGAGACTCAGCCTGAGGCAATAGAGACAGGGGAGACTTGGCCTGAGGCAGTGGAGATGGGGGAGACTCGGCCTGAGGCAGTAGAGACAGGGGAGACTCGGCCTGAGGCAGTGGAGATGGGGGAGACTCGGCCTGAGGCAGTAGAGACGGGGGAGACTCGGCCTGAGGCAGTAGAGACGGGGGAGACTCGGCCTGAGGCAATAGAGACGGGGGAGACTCGGTCTGAGGCAGAAGAGACGGGGGAGACTCGGCCTGAGGCAGTAGAGACCAGGGAAACTTGGCCTGAGGCAGTAGAGAAGGGGGAGTCTCGGTCTGAGGCCACGGAGACAAGGGAGACTGGGCCTGAGGCACTAGAGAGAGGGAAGACTCGGCCCGAGGCACTAGAGAGAGGGGAGACTCGGCCTGAGGCAATGGAGACAGGGGAGACTCGGCCTGAGGCAATAGAGACAGGGAAGGAGACCCCGCCTGAGTCGACAGAGACAGGGAAGGAGACACAGCCTGAGGCGGCAGGGAGAGGGAAGGAAATACAACCTGGGAGAGCGGGGGCGGCCCAAACTGTACCAGCTGCCTGGGCCACTCCGGCCGAGGAGCCTGGAAGCCCCGAAGTAGGGGAGCCCGAGCCCTCTAGCCCTCCCCGGGCTGCTCCCTCCACGGTAGGGAAGGAAGGGGGGTTCCAGGGCCCTCCTGCCCCTTCCAAGCCGACACCCCCTGCCCAAGAGTGGCCCGAAGAGGATGGGAGGCTCCAGGGCTGGGGGGGAGGCCCAGAGCCTTCCCCGAGCACCAAGGTAGGGACGGTGTCCCCCTGGCCCCCTGCCCCCTGCCCCCCCAGGCCTGCTGTTCCCCACTAACCCAAGAGGCCAGGATGCAAGGGAGAGGGGCGAAGCTAACTAGTGTGACTCTGCTGCATGGATCTGGGCCTTGTAGAGGTGTCCCCTCCCTGGGGTGGACGGACGCTCCCCGGGACTCCCGCCTGCATGGGGTCCCTCTGCTCCCGGAGCTGAGTTCGGTCAGGACAGCAGGGCCGCTCCCTCGCTACCGCCGGGGACCAGCGTGACCCGTCGGGACTTAACGTCGGGAGGCCCTGACGCTCTCGGTGGGGGCCGCCGGTGACCTTTGACGTCGGATCTGGGCTCTTGGATGGTGTCGGCTGTGGCCGCCAGGCCGGGCCCGCCGGCCGGCGGGAGGCCGGAGAGGATGGGCGATTGGCGGCCCGGCCCCTTGGCCGGGTGACGTGGGCCCCGCTGGTGTCTCCCCAGGACGGGGTGTGCAGCGGGCGGGACCTGCCGGGAGTCCCTCTTGGACCCCCTCTTCCCAGCCCCTCCCCGTCTCTGTCCTCCCCTCGCCCCCGCAGGCCCCGGCCACGTTCGTCAGCTCCAGTCAGTCCCTGCTAGAGTGGTGCCGGGAGGTCACCGCCGGCTACAGAGGCGTCCGAATCACCAACTTCACCACGTCCTGGCGCAACGGCCTGGCCTTCTGCGCCATCCTGCACCACTTCCACCCGGACAAGATGTGAGGCCCCCGAGGGAGCGGGTCGGGAGAGGGAAAAGCTGGAGACTTGGGGGAAGCAGCGCGGCCCCGACGGAAAAGCCCAGGACGGGCAGTCGGGAGACCGGGCTTCTGGTCCCAGCTTTGTCACTCATCTGCTGGGTGACTTCGGTCAAATCACTTAACTTCTCTGGGCCTCCATTTGCTCAGGAGTAAAATGGGGATTCAGAGCCCACATCTGGGAGTCAGAAGGTCACGGGTTCTAATCCCGACTCTTCCACTTATTCACTTCGCTTCTCTGTGCCTTGGTTACCTCATCTGTGAAGCAGGGATTGAGATTGCGAGCCCCATGTGGGACGGGGCTGTGTCCCACCCGATTTGCTTGTTATCCACCTCAGCGCTTAGTACAGTGCCTGGCACCCAGTAACTATTTAAATACCACAGTTATTATTACCTGTTCTTTCTCCCCTTTACACTCAGAGCCCCTGGTGGGACAGGGACTGGGCCTGGATCATATCTATCCCAGTACAGTGCTTTGCACATAGTAAGGCCTTAACTAAATTAATGCCTCAGTGATGATGATGCTGATGATGATTGGAAGGGAGAGGGACCAAACCGAGGGAAGAGTAAAGGACAAAATGGAGTGAGTAGGTAGAGCATGGATGGGGTGCAGTTCTTCGTGACCTCTGACCCCAGTTCTGTCTTCCTGCAGTGATTTTTCCTCCCTGGATCCGCTCAACATCAAACAGAACAACAAACAGGTGGGTGGGGCTGGGGGGGAAGATATCTAGTGATCCTGGGAGGGCGAGTCCAAAGGCGACCAAGACCAAGGGGCTCAATTCACCGTGGGCCTGGGATGCACAGGGATGTGTATCACCCCTGGATCTTCTAGACTGTGAGCCCACTGTTGGGTAGGGACCGTCTCTATATGTTGCCAACTTGTACTTCCCAAGCGCTTAGTACAGTGCTCTGCACACAGTAAGCGCTCAATAAATATGATTGAATGAATCTCTCCCTGCCTTCAAAGCCTTATTAAAATCACACCTCCTCCAAGAGATCTTCATCTACTAAGCCCCCATTTCCTTTTCTCCCACTCCCTTCTGCCTCGCCCTTGCACGTGGATTTCATTCATTCATTCAGTCGCATTTATTGACTGCTTACTGTGTGCCAGGCACTATACTAAGTGCTTGGGAGAGGACAATCTAACAACAGACAGACATAGTCCCTGCTCACAACGAGCTCACCGTCTAGAGGGGATTTGCACCCTTCATTCACCCCACCCTTAGCCCCACAGCACTTGCGTCCTTATCTATAATTTATGTATTTACGTTAATGTCTGTCTCCCCCTCTAGACTGGAAGCTTGTTGTGGGCAGGGAACGTGACTACCAAATCTGTTGCATTGTTTTCTCCCAAGCCCTTTGCACAGTGCTCTGCACACCGTAAGCGCTCAATAAATACAATTGATTGATTGATTGATTGATTGAGTGGGCGACTGTGCCCGATGGAGGGTGCTGGGAGATCCCCATGTAGCCCCTTGACTAGGGCTAGAAACTCGCTTAAGAAAACCCCTTCTGAGTCTGGAGGGTTTCTAGACTCCCTCAATCAATCAATCAATCAATCAATCGTATTTATTGAGCGCTTCCTGTGTGCAGAGCACTGTACTAAGCGCTTGAGAAGATGGTTTCTAGGGAATTCCTACCCATCATTTCTGCAGGTCACTCCAGGGGCAGGGATCGTGTCGACCGACTCTACCGTTTCCTCCCAAGAGCTTAGTTCAACATTCTACATGCAGTAAGAGCTCATTCATTCGTTCACTCATTCAATCGTATTTATTGAGCGCTTACTGTGTGCAGAGCACCGTACTAAGCGCTTGGGAAGTACAAGTCGGCGACATATCGAGACGGTCCCTACCCAACAGCGGGCTCACAGTCTAGAAGGGGGTGACAGAGAACAAAACAAAACATATTAACAAAATAAATAGAATAAATATGTACAAATACAATTAATAGAGTAATTAATCTGTCTCTCAGAGATTCATTCATTCATTCAATCGTATTTATTGAGCGCTTACTGTGTGCAGAGCACCGTACTAAGCACTTGGGAAGTACAAGTTGGCGACATATCGAGACGGTCCCTACCCAACAACGGGCTCACAGTCTAGAAGGAGGAGACAGACGATAAAACAAAACATGTGGACGGGTGTGAAGTCGTCAGAACAAAAAGAATTAAAGCTAAAGGCACGTCATTAACGAAATAAATAGAATAGTAAATGTGTACAAGTAAAATAGATACTTTCTCTAGACTGTAAACTCCTTGTGGGCAGGGACCTTGCCTGCCAACTTTCTTAGTCAGTCGAATTGATTGAGCGCTTACTATGTGCAGAGCACTGTACTAAACGCTTGGGAGAATATAACAGATACATTCCCTACGCAACAACAGGCTCACAGTCTAGAAGGGGGAGACAGACAACAAAACAAAACATGTGGATGGGTGTCAAGTCGTCAAAACAAACAGAATTAAAGCTAAAGGCACGTCATTAACGAAATAAATAGAATAGTAAATGTGTACAAGTAAAATAGATACTTTCTCTAGACTGTAAACTCCTTGTGGGCAGGGACCTTGCCTGCCAACTTTCTTAGTCAGTCGAATTGATTGAGCGCTTACTATGTGCAGAGCACTGTACTAAACGCTTGGGAGAATATAACAGATACATTCCCTACGCAACAACAGGCTCACAGTCTAGAAGGGGGAGACAGACAACAAAACAAAACATGTGGATGGGTGTCAAGTCGTCAAAACAAACAGAATTAAAGCTAAAGGCACGTCATTAACGAAATAAATAGAATAGTAAATGTGTACAAGTAAAATAGATACTTTCTCTAGACTGTAAACTTCTTGTGGGCAGGGACCGTGCCTGCCAACTTTCTTAGTCAGTCGAATTGATTGCGCGCTTACTGTGTGCAGAGCACTGTACTAAACGCTTGGGAGGATACAATATAACAGGTATACATTCCCTGCCCAATCAATCAATCGTATTTATTGAGCGCTTACTGTGTGCAGAGCACTGTACTAAGTGCTTGGGAAGTACAAGTTGGCAACCTATAGAGACAGTCCCTACCCAACAGTGGGCTCACAGTCTAAAAGGGGGAGACAGAGAACAAAACCAAACATACTAACAAAATAAAATAAATAGAATAGATAGGTACAAGTAAAATAAACAAATAAATAAATAGAGTAATATATATGTACAAACATATATACAGGTGCTGTGGGGAAGGGACGGAGGTAAGATGGGGACGAGGGTGCCCACAACAGCCTAGAGGGGAGAGAGAGACATTAACACGGATAAATTACGGAAAATTAAATAAATTCAATTATACTGTTCAATTGTACGCTCCCAAGCGCCGAGTATGGTGCTCTGCACTCAGTAAGCACTCAGTAAGTATGATCCATCGATCGATTGCCCTCCTCTTCTCAGGCCTTCGACGGCTTCGCGGCCCTGGGCGTCTCGCGCCTGCTGGAGCCGGCGGACATGGTGCTGCTAGCCGTGCCGGACAAACTGATCGTCATGACGTACCTCTGTCAGATTCGGGACTTCTGCACCGGTCAGGAACTACAGCTGGTCCAAGTGGAAGGCGAGGGCCGGGCCAGCACCTACCGGGTGGGCGTCACGGAGTCCGACCTGCCAGGGTCCCTGGGCCCCTGCCACCTGGCCCAGCGCCTCCGAGAGCACGGATCAGAGGTCGTGGCCACGAGGGATGCTGCGAGTGAGGCAAATGGTGCCGGGAGCAAGACCAGCAAAGGTGCAAAAGATGCTGGGACGAATGGCAGCCGAACAGCCAAGGAGACTGGGAAGGAGGCCAACAAGACGGCGAAGGAGGCTGGGAAGGAGACCAACAGAACCACAAAGGATGCTGGAAAGGAGGCCAACAAGCCTGCCAAGGAGGCTGGGAAGGAAGCCAACAAAATCGCAAAGGATGCCAACAAAACGGCGAAGGATGCTGGGAAGGACGTCGACGGAGCCGCTAAGGATTCTGGTGCGAAAGCCGCGAGCGATGCCGAGGGAGCCGGAGGGGAGGCAGGGAGAGATGGCAGTCCGGCGGGAAACGCCGGGGTCGGGGCGGCGGGTACCGAGAGTAATGGCGGAGCAGTTCCCAAGGATACCGGGCAGGATCGTCGCCCAGCGGCAGTGGATTCTGCGATAAATACCAACACTACCAAAAAGGATGCCGAGATTGTTGTCCAAGAGGCCGCCAAGGGCGCTGGGGGCAATGACCACGTGGCCCCGAAGGATCCCGGGAGCGACGTCAACTCGGTCAAGGACCGTGGGACCTCGGGCCCACCAGAAGGGCTGGCGAATGGGGCGGTGGGGCCGGGGGCAGGAGTGCGGCTGAGGCGCTCATCGATGAACGGGGAGGCCGGGGGCGGAACGGGGCCCGTCCCCCCGCCGCGGGCCCACGGCTCCTTCTCGCACGTGCGGGACGCCGACCTCCTGAAGAAGAGACGCTCGCGGCTCCGGAGCAGCTCCTCCTTCTCCGTGGATGAAGTGGACACAGCCGGCGGAGCCGCGGTAAGAGGGGGGTGGGAGCGGGGAGGGGATGGCCTTCACGGCCAGGGATGCTTCCAGGGGGTCTCTGCCTCCCAAACTGACCGTGGGAAGAGGATGAAGTTCCTCTGCCCAAGAACTGCCCACAAGTTCTTATAGTGGGCAGGGTACGTGCCTAAATATTCTCCCGAGCGCTTAGTACAGTGCTCTGCACATAGAAAGCACCCAATAAATACCATTGATTGATCAACGGGGACGGAAATGGGGAAAGGAACCCATCAATCACTTTGGCCCAGTAGAGCAAGTCTGGGCCTCAGCGACAGGAGACTTGGGTCCAACCTGATTTGCTTGTACAGTGCTTGGCACGTAGTAAGCACTTAACAAATGCCACTATTATTATTGTTGTTATTATTAGTAGTAATAATAATAACAATCCTGGATAGTAATTAATAATTATTATGTGATAATTGTGATATTGTGTGATATGTGAATTGTGTGAAATGTGAGATGTGTGAATTGTGACTGTGATAATAATAATAATAATAATAATGATGATGGCATTTTTTTTAATGGCATTTGTTAAGCGCTTACTATGTGTAGAACACTGTTCTAAGCGCTGGGGGCGTTACAAGGTGATCAAGTTGTCCCACGTGGGGCTCACAGTCTTAATCCCCATTTTACAGATGAGGTAACTGAGGCTCAGAGAAGTTAAGTGACTTGCCCAAGGTCACACAGCAGACATGTGGTGGAGTCGGGATTCGAACCCAGGACCTCTGACTCCAAAGCCCGTGCTCTTTCCACTGAGCCACGCTGCTCCTTGCTAAGTGCTTACTACGTGCAAAGCACTGTTCTAAGCGCTGGGGAGGATACAAGGTGATCAGGTTGTCCCATGGGGGGGGCTCACAGTCTTCATCCCCATTTTCCAGATGAGGTAACTGAGGCCCAGAGAAGTTAAGCGACTTGCCCAAGGTCACACAGCTGACAATTGGTGGAGCTGGGATTTGAACCCATGACCTCTGACTCCCAAACCCGTGCTCTTTCCATTGAGCCACGCTGCTTCTCTGGTATTTGGTATTACCAAATGGTAATTGTGGTAATATTACGGTGTTTGTTAAGCACTTATTATGTGCCAGGCACCGTACTAAGCGCTGGGGTGGATATAAGCAAATTGGGTTGAACACAGTCTCTGTCCCACATGGGGCTCACAGTCTCAATCCCCATTTTCCAGATGAGGTAACCGAGGCACAGAGAAGTTAAGTGACTTGCTCAAGGCCGCACAGCAGACAAGTGATGGAAGCGGGATTAGAAACCACGACCTTCCGATTCCCAGGCCCGTGTTCTATCCGCTATGCCGTGCGGCTTCCCACTTGCCTGCTGGGTGAATTTGGGCAAACCCCTTTGCTTCTCCGTGTCTCCATTTCCTCTTATGAAAATGGGGATTAAGTACACATATTCAATCAGTCTACCGACGGTATTTATTGAGCGCTTACCGTGTGCAGAGCATCGTACTAAACGCTTGGGAGAGTACGGTACAACAGGGTTCAAATCCCGTCCCTGCCGATTGTCAGCTGTGTGGCTTTGGGCAAGTCACTTCACTTCTCTGGGCCTCAGTTATCTCATCTGTAAAATGGGGATTAAGACTGTGAGCCCTCTGTGGGACCACCTGATCGCCTTGATAACCTCCCCAGCGCTTAAAACAGTGCTTTGCACGTAGTAAGCGCTTAATAAATGCCATTAAAAAAATAATAATAAATAAATAGATAAAAAACAGAGTTGGTAGATACGTTCCCTGCCCCTAAGGAACTCATAGTCTCGAGGGGGAGACAGACATTAAAATAAATAAATTAATTACAGTTATGTCCATTAGGAAGAGCTCAGTAAATACGATTGAAGGTAGGCGATGGAATGAATGAATCACCTGTATATATGTATATCACCTGTAAATGTGTTTGTACATATTTATTACTCTATTATTTATTTATTTTACTTGTACACATCTATTCTATTTATTTTATTTTGTTAGTATGTTTGGTTTTGTTGTCTGTCTCCCCCTTTTAGACTGTGAGCCCACTGTTGGGTAGGGACCGTCTCTATATGTTGCCGACTTGTACTTCCCAAGCGCTTAGTACAGTGCTCTGCACACAGTAAGCGCTCAATAAATATGATTGATTGATTGATTGATTGATTAGGAATGAACCCTGCCCTGGGGGAGGTGGGGATACAGAAAGGCGTCTGTTCTTGCCTTGGAAGCTCTCCCAGCCTAAAGGGGTTGATGGGGCAGATCTAGAGGCACAAATATGATGATGCCGACAGTAATAATGGTAATGATAATAATAGTAACAATAACAAAAATAATAACAGTGCTATTTGTAAAGTGCTTGCTCTGTGTCTAGTACTGTGTCAAGCTCTGTGGCAGGTACAATGCGTCTGAGCCCCAAAGACTGCGTTCCATCTGATTATTTTATAGATGCCCCAGCGCTTAGTACAGGATTTTGCGCAAATGTATGATAATGTTAATCAGATCTAACAGGGCGCATAGCCTAAGAGGGTGGGAGAACAGATATTTTAGCCCCATTTTGTAGGTGAGGAAACTGAGGCTCGAAGGGGTCAAGTGCCTTAGCTAAGGTCACCAGCTAGGCCAGAGACAGAGGTAGGATTAAAACTCAGGTCTCGTGACTCCCATCCCTTGGCTTTATCCAGTAGGCCTCAATGCCTCCCAGCAACCCATTCACACACACGTAAAAGCACAAACTTCAGCAAACTAAACGTTCGGGCCAGAGATCAGCGCAGGCACGGGAGTTCCTTCAATTAATGGTATTTATTGAGTACTTACTGGGTGCAGAGCACTGTACTAAGCACTTGGGAGAGTACAATGCAGCAGAGTTGGTAGACACGTTCCCTGCCCACGGCGAGCGTGGAGTCTAGAAGGGGAGACGGACAGGATAAAGAAATAAATTACGGATATGTTCGTAAGTGCTGTGGGACTGGGGAGGGACGCTTAGAACAGTGCTTTGCACATAGTAAGTGCTTAATAAATGCTATTATTATTATAATAAAGGGTGAATATCCAAGTTGTAAGGGTGATGCCGAAGGAAGTGGAAGATGAGGAAAGGAGGGCTTAGTCAGGGAAGGCCTCTTGGAGGAGTTGTGTTTTTAGTAAGGCTTTGAAGGCGGAGAGAGTGATATCTGTCAGACTTGAAGAGGGAGGGCATTATAATAATAATAATAATAATGGCATTTATTAAGCGCTTACTATGTGCAAAGCACTGTTCTAAGCATTGGGGGAGATACAAGGTGATCAGAGTGTCCCACGGGGGGCTCACAGTCTTCATCCCCATTCTACAGATGAGGGAACTGAGGCCCAGAGAAATTAAGTGACTTGCCCAAAGTCACACAGCTGACAAATGGCAGAGCCGGGATTTGAACCCAGGACCTCTGACTCCAAAGCCCGGGCTCTTTCCGTTGAGCCACGCTGTTTCTCTCCGGCATTCCAGGCCGGAGGCAGGACGATGAGTAGGTGGGCGTTAGAGGAGAAAAGTCTGTGGGCTGGGTTGTAGTAGAAAAGCAGGAGGTGAGGTAGGAGGGGGCAAGGTGATGGAGTATTTTTTAAAGCCGAACGTAAGGAATTCCTGTTTTATGCCAAGGTGGATGGGCAACTACTGGAGGCTCCTGAGGAGTGGGGAAACATGGCGTGAATGGTTTTGTAGAAAAATGATCTGGGCAGCAGTGAAATATGGACTGGAGTGAGACGAGACAGGAGGCTGGGAGGTCAGAGAGGAGGCTAATAATAATAATAATAATAATAATAATGACATTTATTAAGCGCTTACTATGTGCAGAGCACTGTTCTAAGCGCTGGGGAGGATACAAGGTGATCAGGTTGTCCCACGTGGGGCTCACAATCTTAATCCCCATTTTACAAATGAGGTAACAGAGGCTCAGAGAAGTTAAGTGACTTGCCCAAGGTCACACAGCAGATGTGGCTGAGGCGGGATTCAAACCCATGACCTCTGACTCCAAAGCCCGGGCTCATTCCACTGAGCCACGCTGCTTCTAATCCAGTAATCAAGGTGGGATAGGATAAATGCTTGGATTAACGAGGTAGCAGACTGGATTGAGAGGAAAGGGCGGATTTTAGCGATGTTGTGAAAGCCAACTGACGGGATTTTGTGACAGATTGAATATGTTGGGTTGAATGAGATTGCTGAGTTGAGAATATTCATTCATTCATTCATTCATTCAATAATAATAAATAATAATTTTGGTATTTGTTAAGTGCTTACTATGTGCAAAGTAGTACACTTTAGTAGTAGTAGTACTCTCCATCGCTCTCCATCCCCCCATTTTACCTCCTTCCCTTCCCCACAGCACCTGTATATATGTATATATGTTTGTACATATTTATTACTCTGTTTATTTATTTATTTTACTTGTACATATCTATTCTATTTATTTGATTTTGTTAGTATGTTTGGTTTTGTTCTCTATCTCCCCCTTTTAGACTGTGAGCCCACTGTTGGGTAGGGACTGTCTCTAGATGTTGCCAACTTGTACTTCCCAAGCGCTTAGTACAGTGCTCTGCACACAGTAAGCTGTCAATAAATATGATTGATCGATTGATTGATTGCAAAGCACTGTTCTAAGCGCTGGGGAGGATACAAGGTGATCAGGTTGTCCCATGTGGGGCTCACAATCATAATCCCCATTTTACAGATGAGGGAACTGAAGTACAAAGAAGTGAAGTGACTGGTGGAGGCGGCATTTGAACCCATGACTTCTGACTCCAAAGCCCGGGCTCTTTCCACTGAGCCACGCTGCTTCCCCTATGTATTTATTGAGCGCTTACTGTGTGCAGAGCACTGGACTAAGCACTTGCGAAGTCCAAGTTGGCAACGTACAGAGACGGTCCCGGCCCAACAGCGGGCTCACAGTCTAGAAAGGGGAGACAGACAAGGGGAGACAGGATTAAAACTGTGAGCCCCCCGTGGGACAACCTGATCACCTTGTAACTCCCCAGCGCTTAGAACAGTGCTTTGCACATAGTAAGCGCTTAATAAATGCCATCATTATTATTATTATTACAGTGATGGGAAAGTCAGGGGGAGGACCGGGTTTAGGTGGGAAGTTAAGGGGTTCTGTTTTGAACATGTTAAGTTTGAGGTGTCAAACTAAAGAGAAATTTAAGAAAGTTAAGAACTCATAAGAAGCAGCGTGGCCTAGTGGATAGAGCATGAGCTTGGGAGTCACAAGGATCTGGGTTCGAGTCCTGGCTCTGCCACTTGTCTGCTGCGTGTAAGTCACTTCACTTCTCTGTGCTCCAGTTACCTCATCTATAAAATTGGGATTAAGACTGTGAGTACCACAGGGGACATGGACTGTGTCCAACCTGGTTAACTTGAATCTACCCTAGCACTTAGTACAATGCCTGTAAATAATAATAATAATAATCATGGCATCTATTAAGCGCTTACTATGTGCAAAGCACTGTTCTAAGCGCTGGGGAGGTTACAAGGTGATCAGGTTGTCCAACGTGGGGCTCACAATATTAATCCCCATTTTACAGATGAGGTAACTGGGGCCCAGAGAAGTGAAGTGACTTGCCCAAAGTCACACAGCTGGTAGTGTCGGGATTTGAACCCATGACCTCTGACTCCCAAGCCGGGGCTCTTTCCACTGAGCCATTCTGCTTCTCTACTACATACATGGTACATAGTAAGCACTTAACAAATACCAGTTTTAGAAAGGCGTCAGTGGAACATCATCATCGTCATCATCAATCGTATTTATTGAGGGCTTACTGTGTGCAGAGCACTGTACTAAGCGCTTGGGAAGTACAAGTTGGCAACGTATAGAGACATTCCCTACCCAACAGTGGGCTCACAGTCTAAAACAACCACTTAGAGATGTCCTGCAGGAGGGAGATAAGGGCTGGAAATGTAGATTTGGGAGTCAACTGCGTAGAGACAGGAGTCGAAGCCGTGGGAGAGAATGAGTTCTCCCAGGGAGTGGGTGTCGATGGAGAATAGAAGGGGACCCAGAATTGAACCTTGAGGGACCCCCACAGTTTGGGGGTGGGAGGCAGAGGAGGAGCCCACGAAAGAGACTGAGAATGAATGGCCGGAGAGATAGGAGGAGAATCAGGAGAGGACAGAGTCTGTGAAGCCAAGGTTAGATGTTTCTTTCATTCATTCATTCAATTGTATTTATTGAGCGCTTACTGTGTGCACAGCACTGTAATAATAATAATAATAATAATAATGTGAGCCCACTGTTGGGTAGGGACTGTCTCTATATGTTGCCAACTTGTACTTCCCAAGCGCTTGGTACAGTGCTCTGCACACAGTAAGTGCTCAATAAATACGATTGATTGATTGATTGATGGCTGTGTCCAACCTGGTTAACTTGAATCTACCCTAGCACTTAGTACAATGCCTGGAAATAATAATAGTAATAATGGCATTTATTAAGCGCTTACTATGTGCAAAGCACTGTTCTAAGCGCTGGGGAGGTTACAAGGTGATCAGGTGGTCCCGCGTGGGGCTCACAGCCTTCATCCCCATTTTCCAGATGAGGTCACTGAGGCCCAGAGAAGTGAAGTGACTTGCCCAAAGTCACACAGCTGACAATTGGTGGAGCCGGGATTCGAACCTATGATCTCCGACTCCAAAGCCCGGGCCCTTTCCACTGAGCCACACTGTACTAAGCGCTTGGGGAGTACAAGTCGGCGACATTGAGAGACGGTCCCTACCCGACAACGGGCTCACAGTCTAGAAGGGGGAGACAGACAACAAAATACCACCTATTCCCTTGGGACACCCTCTGTGAAGTTCAGCCTTCCCCATATTGTCACTCAAGAGGGCAACAATATTAAAAATGAATATGAACGCGGCACTTGCAATCACAAGAAAGCAGAATAGTCCTAGTGCATTTTAATATCAGCATGATTCTTGGCAAGGAAAAGGTGGATATTTACCCTCTGAAGTTCAACTTCCAGTGCTCTTGAGATTTCCGATGTTATCTCTTGGGTGGCGGCGGCCCTCCCGGAGGAGGAGGAGGAGGAGGAGGAGGAGGAGGCTGCAGCAGTGTTGGGGCCTCTGTTGTGGCCGCTGTCGTCATCATCATCATCATCAATCGTATTTATTGAGCGCTTACTATTTGCAGAGCACTGTACTAAGCGCTTGGGAAGTACAAATTGGCAACATATAGAGACAGTCCCTACCCAACAGTGGGCTCACAGTCTAAAAGGGGGGAGACAGAGAACAAAACCAAACATACTAATAAAATAAATAGAATAGATATGTACAAATAAAATGAATAAATAAATAAATAGAGTAAAAAATATGTACAAACATATATACATATATACAGGTGCTGTGGGGAAGGGAAGGAGGTAAGATGGGGGGGATGGAGAGGGGGACGAGGGGGAGAGGAAGGGAGGGGCTCAGTTTGGGAAGGCCTCCTGGAGGAGGTGAGCTCTCAATAGGGCCTTGAAGGGAGGAAGAGAGCGTGCTTGGCGGATGGGCAGAGGGATTGGGGGCATTCCAGGCCCAGGGGAGGACGTGGGCCGGGGGTCGATGGCGGGACTGTCGCGACCGTCCCGCGCTGTGTGGCCCAGGAGAAGGGGTTGGCCGACAGCGGTTAGTACAGTGCTCTGCACATAGTAAGCGCTCAATAAATACGATTGATGATGAGTGCCGAAGGCAGCCGAGAGGCCGAGGAGGATTAGGAGGGAGTAGAGGCGGTTGGATGTGACAAGAAGGAGATGATTGGTGACTCCGTGAAGTGAAGGGGACGGAAGCCAGATTAGACGGCGCTGAGGAGAAAACTGGAAGAGAGGAAGTGAAGACAGCAACTGTAGACAACTTGCTTAAGGAGTTTGGAGTGGAATGGTAGGGGGGAGATGGGGTGATAATATTCCAGGAAGTTGTCCTATTAGCAATGGGTGTAATATCCCTTCCTAAATGGTGTTTTATTAGAAGCAATCAATCGTATTTATTGAGCGCTGTTCTAAGCACTGGGGAGGTTACAAGGTGATCAGGTTGTCCCACGGAGGGCTCACAGTTTTAATCCCCATTTTACAGATGAGGAAACTCTGTAAATTACCTTTATTCCCCCCCCCCCCCCCCCCAACAGGGGCCCCATCTCCCCCAACTCTCCCAACTCCCAAATAATAATAGTATAATAATAATGATGGCATTTATTAAGTGCTTACCATATGCAAAGCACTGTTCTAAGCGCTGGGGAGGTTACGAGGTGATCAGGTTGTCCCACGGGGGGCTCACAGTTTTAATCCCCATTTTACAGATGAGGGAACTCTGTAAACTACCTTTATTCTCCCCCCCAGGGACCCCATCTCCCCCAACTCTCCCAACTCCCGAATAATAAAAATAAAATAATAATGATGGCATTTATTAAGCGCTTACTAGCTGCAAAGCAGTGTTCTAAGCACTGGGGAGGTTACAAGGTGATCAGGTTGTCCCACGGGGGGCTCACAGTCTTCATCCCCGTTTTACAGACAAGGGAACTGAGGCCCAGAGAAGTGAAGTCACTTGCCCAAAGTCACACAGCTTACAGTTGGCAGTCAGGATTTGAACCCATGACCTCTGACTCCAAAGCCCGTGCTCTTTCCACTGAGCCACGCTGCTTCTCTAGTAGTATATATGTACATACTTGTGTAGGAATGTACATATTTATAATTATAATGCTATTTATTTTTATTATTGATGTACATATATCACACAGTAAGTGCTCAATAAATGCGATTGAATGAATGAATGAATATATCTATAATTCTATTTATTTATAACGATGCTACTGATGCCTGTTTACTTGTTTGGTGTCTATGTCCCCCCCTCTAGACTGTGAGCCCATTGTGGGCAGGGATTGTCTCTCTTTGTTGCTGAATTGTACTTCCCAAGCGCTTAGCACAGTACTCTGCACACAGTAAGCGCTCAATAAATATGGCTGATTGAATGAATGAATGAAGAGTAGTGGTAATTATAGTAGTAGCAGTAGTAGTAGCAGCAGCAACAGTAGTAATAGTGATAGTAGTGGTAATAGCGGTAGTAGTAGTAATAGAAGCAGTAATAATAATAATGATGGCATTTATTAAGCGCTTACTATGTGCAAAGCACTGTTCTAAGCGCATATGGACCTAAGCACTAAGGGACTGAGGGCAAGGTGAATATCAATCAATCAATCAATCATATTTATTGAGCGCTTACTGTGTGCAGAGCACTGTACTAAGTGCTTGGGAAGTACAAGTTGGCAACATTTAGAGACAGTCCCTACCCAACAGTTGGCTCACAGTCTAGAAGGGGGAGACAGAGAACAAAACCAAACATATTAACAAAATAAAATAAATAGAATATCAAGTGCTTAAAGGGGACACACCCAAGTGTATAGGTGGTGCAGAAGGGAGAGGGAGTTGGGGAAATGAGGGCTTAGTCGGGGAAGGCCTCTTGGAAGAGGTGTGATTTTTAGGAAGGCTTTGAAGGTGGGGAGGACGGTGGTCTTTCAGTTAGGAAAAGGGAGGGAGTTCCAGGCCAGAGGCAGGACGTGAGCAAGGGGTTAGTACAGTGCTCAAGCGCTTAGTACAGTGCTCTGCACACAGTAAGCGCTCAATAAATACGATTGATTGATTGATTGGAGAGATAGATGAGACCGCAGTACAGTGAGTATGTGTTGTAGTAAGAAATCAGCAAGGTAGGTTAAGAGGGGGACAGCCCATTATACGATCCAGGCTGGACTCAAAGGCTGAGGGGGGCAAATACAAGCAGAATAAGACTCGGGAATCAGAGTGGACCCCCAAGCTCGATCTGAGTCAAGCCCACAGACCGGTTAATAATAATAATGATGATGGCATTGATTAAGCACTTACTATGTGCAAAGCACTGTTCTAAGCACTGGGGAGGTTACAAGGTGATCAGGTTGTCCCTCGGGGGGCTCACAGTCTTCATCCCCATTTTACAGATGAGGGAACTGAGGCCCAGAGAAGTGAAGTGCCTTGCCCAAAGTCACACTGCTGACAGTTGGTGGAGCCGGGATTTGAACCCATGACCTCTGACTCCAAAGCCCGGGCTCTTTCCACTGGGCCACGCTGCTTCTCTAAGCTCGTTGTGGGGAGGGAATGTGTCTACGAACTGTTGTATGGTTATACTGTATTCTCCCAAAGCACTTAGTCCGGTGCTCCGTACACATTAAGCGCTCAATAAATACGATTGATTGATAGGTATCATTGCCAAACCAAACAGCTCCTGATTACAGTGGCAGTTCATAAACAAAAAAGAGAAGAAGGTAAATAGGGGAAATGCTTGGAGTAGTGGCTAGATCACAGGCTTGGGAGTCAGGAGGTCGTGGGTTCTGATCCTGGCTATGCCTCTTGTCTGCTGTGTGGCCTTGGGCGAGTCATTTCACTTCTCTGGGCCTCATCTGTAAAATGGGAATTATACTGTGAGCCCTGCGCAGGACAGGGACTCTGTCCCACCTGATTTACTTGTATCCACCGTAGTTCTTATTATAGTGCCTGGTACATAGTGAGTACTTAACAAATACCACAATTATTATTATTATTATTTTTATAATGGTATTTATTAAGCACTTACTATGTGCAAAGCACTGTTCTAAGCACTGGGGAGGTTACAAGTTGATCAGGTTGTCCCACGGGGGGGCTCACAGTCTTTATCCCCATTTTACAGATGAGGTAACTGAGGCCCAGAGAAGTGAAGTGACTTGCCCAAATAATAATAATAATAATAATGATGGTATTTATTAAGCGCTTACTATGTGCAAGGCACTGTTCTAAGCGCTGAAGAGGTTACAAGGAGAACAGGTTGTCCCACGGGGGGCTCACAGTCTTCATCCTCTTTTTACAGATGAGGGAACTGAGGCCCAGAGAAGTTAAGTGACTTGCCCAAATAATAATAATAATAATAATGATGATATTTATTAAGCGCTTACTATGTGCAAGGCACTGTTCTAAGCGCTGGGGAGGTTACAAGGAGAACAGGTTGTCCCACGGGGGGCTCACAGTCTTCATCCCCATTTTACAGGTGAGGGAACTGAGGCTCAGAGAAGTGACTTGCCCAAAGTCACACAGCTGACAAGTGGCAGAGTCAGGATTCGAACCCATGACCTCTGACTCCAAAGCCCATGCTCTTTCCACTGAGCCACAATGCTTCTCTATTATTATTATTATTATTATTATTATTATTATTATTATTATTATTATTATTATTCTGTGAGGGTTTAGTTAGGGAAGGGCTCTTGGATGGGATGAGATTTTAATAAGGCTTTCAAGGTGGAGTTCCCAGACTGAGCCCCCTTCCTTCCTCTCCCCCTCCTCCCCCTCCCCATCCCCCCCAACTTACCTCCTTCCCCTCCCCACAGCACCTGTATAGATATATATATGTTTGTACATATTTATTACTCTATTTATTTATTTATTTTATTTGTACATATTTATTCTATTTATTTTATGTTGTTAATATGTTTTGTTTTGTTGTCTGTCTCCCCTTTCTAGACTGTGAACCCGTTGTTGGGTAGGGACCGTCTCTGTATGTTGCCGACTTGTACTTCCCAAGCGCTTAGTACAGTGCCCTGCACACAGTAAGCGCTGAATAAATACGATTGAATGAATGCATGAATGAATGGTCCGTGGAGAGATAGGCGAGATCGAGATACATTCATTCAGTTCATTCAATCCATTCAGCCGTATTTATTGAGCGCTTACTGTGTGCAGAGCAACGTACTAAGTGCTTGGAAAGAAGCAGAGAAGCAGCGGAGCTCAGTGGAAAGAGCCCGGGCTTTGGAGTCAGAGGTCATGGGTTCGAATTCCGGCTCTGCCAATTGTCAGCTGTGTGACTTTGGGCAAGTCACTTCACTTCTCTGGGCCTCAGTTCCCTCATCTGTAAAATGGGGATGAAGACTGTGAGCCCCCCGTGGGACAACCTGATCTCCTTGTAACCTCCCCAGCGCTTAGAACAGTGCTTTGCACATAGTAAGCGCTTAACAAATGTCATCATTATTATTATTATTATTACTATGAGCCCCCCCCGTGGGGCAACCTGATCTCCTTGTAACCGCCCCAGCGCTTAGAACAGTGCTTTGCACATAGTAAGCACTTAATAAATGCCATTATTATTATTATTACTATTGTGAGCCCCCCGTGGGACAACCTGATCTCCTTGTAACCGCCCCAGCGCTTAGAACAGTGCTTTGCACATAGTAAGCGCTTAATAAATGCCATCATTATTATTATTAAAGTACAGTTCAGCAACAAAGCAAGACAATCCCTGCCCACAACGGGCTCAGAGTCTAAAAGCGGGGAGACAGGTATCAAAACAAGTAAACAGGTATCAAAGTGAGTAGACTGTGAGCCCACTGTTGGGGAGGGACTGTCTCAATATGTTGCCAACTTGTACTTCCCAAGCGCTTAGTACAGTGCTCTGCACACAGTAAGCGCTCAATAAATACGATTGATTGATTGATAGGTTGGTGTTAGAGAAGCCAAGGATGGGTTCAGTGAGGTTGGATAGGAGGGGGCGAGCCAATTGAGGACTTCAAATCCAATAGCAAGGAGTTTCTGTTTGATGCGGAGGTGGATGGGCAACCCCTGGAAGTTCTTGGGGAGCGGAGATATGAGACCTAAACAATTTTTTAGAAAGATCATCTGGGCAGTAGAATGAACTACGGATTGGAAAGGGGAGAGACAGGAGTCAGGGAGATCAGCAAGGAGGTTGAGGCAGTTGTTAGTATGTTTGGTTTTGTTCTCTGTCTCCCCCTTCTAGACTGTGAGCCCACTGTTGGGTAGGGACCGTCTCTATGTGTTGCCGACTTGTACTTCCCAAGCTCTTAGTACAGTGCTCTGCACACAGTAAGCACTCAATAAATACGATTGATTGATTGATTGATTGTCGAGCCCCAGCAGGGAAGGAGCTGAGCCACGCCAGGAGCATAGTCCCAAAAGTTTAGTCCCAGGAGCATGGGACTATGTAACAACCCCCACCCCCCTCACTGCCAGTTGGTAGGTGTGGCAGTGAGGGTAGGGGGGGGAGAGGATGGAGGAAGGGAGGAAGGTTTTTTTCCATTTCTCTCCCTGGTGTCCCCTGAGAAAAAGTTTCCCAGACCCAGTGAGATCTCAAGGGGCCAGTGTCTTGTTACAGACCGTGGGATTGGGAGGGAGTTTGGCGGGGGGAGGGGGCTTGGGATAGGAAGCGGGAAGCATGTCCGGGTGTTAGGATTAGGGTCCCTCTGGCTTGGCTTGGGTTAGGTTGAGGTTAGGGTTCCTCTGCCTTGGCTGGGAATAGGGTCCCTTTAGCTGGGCCTGGGTTAGGGTTAGGGATAGGGTGTCCCATCCCCCCCATCCATCCCCCCCACTCCGGCTGGACCTGGGTTAGGGTTCGGGTTAAGGTCCCTTGGCTTGGCCTGGCCTCTGATTTGGCTTGGGTCACGTTTATTCATTCAGCCATTCATTCATTCGTATTTGTTGAGCCTTACTGTGTGCAGAGCACTGTACTAATGGCTTGGGAGCGAACAACAGAACAGTAAACAGACTCGTTCCCTGCCCACAAAGAGTTTACAGTCTAGAGGTGTAGGTTAGGAATTCTGTGTCTTGACCCGAGTGAAGTCTAAATTGGGATCTTTGGTTTGGCTTAGATTAGGGCGAGTGAAGTCTAAATTAGGATCTTTGGTTTGGCTTAATTTAGGGTTAGGGTTAGTGTCCTTTTGGCTTGGTCTGGGTTGGGGTTAGGTTAGGGTTCCTCTGGCTTGGCCTTGGTCAGGTTTAGGTTAGGATCTCTCAGGTTTGGGCTGGATTAGGGTTAGGGTCCCTCTGGCCTCCCCTGGGTCAGGGTTTAGGGGTAAGGTCCTCCTGGCTTGGCCTGGGTTAGGGTTAGGGTCCCCCTGGAACCACTGACTACTGGGAAGCAGCGTGGCTCAGTGGAAAGAGCCTGGGCTTTGGAGTCAGAGGTCATGGGTTCAAATCCCGGCTCCGCCAATTGTCAGCTGTGTGACTTCGGGCAAGTTACTTCACTTCTCTGGCCTTCTCAGGAGGCCTTTCCACACTGAGCCCCTTCCTTCCTCTCCCCCTCGCTCCCCTCTCCATCCCCCCCATCTTACCTCCTTCCCTTCCCCACAGCACCTGTATATATGTTTGTATATATTTATTTATTTATCTTACTTGTACCTATCTATTCTATTTATTTTATTTTGTTAGTGTGTTTGGTTTTGTTCTCTGTCTCCCCCTTCTAGACTGTGAGCCCGCTGTTGGGTAGGGACCATCTCTGTGTGTTGCCGACTTGTACTTCCCAAGCGCTTAGTCCAGTGCTCTGCACACAGTCAGCGCTCAATAAATACGATTGATGGATTCTCTGGGCCCCAGTTCCCTCATCTGGAAAATGGGGATGAAGACCGTGAGGCCCCTGTGGGACAACCTGATCACCTCGTTACCTCCCCAGCACTTAGAACAATGCCTGGTGCATAGTAAGCGCTTAATAAATGCCATCATTATTATTATTATTGCTGGTCAGGACTCAACCCCACCTCTGGCTCTCAGATCTCTCTGCCCTCCCACCTCACCAGAAGACCCCATCTCTCACCGGACCCCCTCTTTTTCCACAGGACGCCAGCAGCCCGGAGTCTGGGCCCGCCCCTGCCCCCCAGAATGCTGCAGGTAGGCACAGTTAAGGCCCCGTTGGGTGGACTGAGCTATTCCCTGAGACGTCTTGAGAACAAACTGCCAGACCCAGATTTCCAGGCCCCTCCAGCGAGAGAACTGGGTCTTTGGCCTTGGGCCATCAGGGCATCAAGGCAGGGTCATCACCCTCCATCTCCCACCTCCCCAACTCTCCAGGCTTGGGGTTGGCTGTACCCCGGCCTTCAGGACCCGGGGGGGGGCCGTCTTCCCCGACTGGGGTGAGGGCGTTAAGGTGAACCTCTGTTTCCAGATGGGACCCCCGAGGTCGCCGAGCCCCTGCCGAGCCCCGGCTCCAGTGCCAGCCCCGGAGAGGAGGCCGTGATGGTGAGGAGGACGGGCACGCCGACCAGGCGCGGAAGGACCGGGGAAGGGAGTCTCTTGGGTCTGAACTGGGCGGAGGGGACTGAGCTGTGGGTTGTTGAGAAGCAGCATGGCTCAATGAAAAGAGCATGGGCTTTGGAGTCAGAAATCATGGGTTCAAATCCCAGCTCCGCCAATTGTCAGCTGTATGACCTTGGGGAAGCCACTTCACTTCTCTGTGCCTCAGTTCCCTCATCTGTAAAACGGGGATGAAGCCTGTGAGCCCCACGTGGGACAACCTGATCACCTTGTATCCCCCCCAGCGCTTAGAACAGTGCTTTGCACATAGTAAGCGCTTAACAGATGCCATTATTATCGTTATTGTTCAGGTTTAGGTTAGGATTGAACTGGAGGATCAGTCAGTTGTATTTATCGAGCGCTCACTGGGTGCAGAGCACTGTAATGAGTGTGTGGGAGAGTAAGATATAACAGAATCGGGAGAGTTGGGTGTAAAGGGAGGGAATTCCGGGGGTCCAGCCGGAGCCGAGAACCCCTCGGGACCTTTGGGAGTTGGGAGAGTTGGGGGAGATGGGGTCCCGGGGCCGGGGGGGGGGGGGGGGGAATAAAGGGGCTGATAGCCTGTCCCGAGGCTGAAACCCTTTTTCCTCTCCCTCCTCTTCCCCTTCCTTCCCTTTTCTCCTTCCCCTCCTCCTTCTCCTCCCCCTCCCTCCTCTTCTTCTCCTTCTCCTTCCTCTTCCCCTTCCCTCCCTTTTCTCCTTCCCCTCCTCCTTCTCCTCCCCCTCCCTCCTCTTCTTCTCCTTCTTCCTCTCCCCCCTCTCCTCTTCCCCTTGCCTCCCTCTTCTCTCTCCCCTCCTCCTTCTTCCCCTCCATCCTCTTTCTCTCCTCCCCCTCCTCTTTCCTTCCTTCCTCTTCCCCTTCCCTCCCTCTTCTCCCTCCCTTCCTCCTTCTTCTCCTCCCCTCCTCCTTCTTCCCCTCCATCCTCCTTCTTCCCCTCCATCCTCTTTCTCTCCTCCCCCTCCTCTTTCCTTCCTTCCTCTTCCCCTTCCCTCCCTCTTCTCCCTCCCTTCCTCCTTCTTCTCCTCCCCTCCTCCTTCTTCCCCTCCATCCTCTTTCTCTCTTCCCCCTCCTCTTTCCTTCCTTCCTCTTCCCCTTCCCTCCCTCTTCTCCCTCCCTTCCTCCTTCTTCTCCTCCCCTCCTCCTTCTTCCCCTCCATCCTCTTTCTCTCCCCTTCCCCTCTTCCCCTTCCCTTCTCCTCCTCCCTGTCCCTGTCTTCCCCTCCTTCCTCTCCCTCTATCCTCTTCCCTGCTGTCCCCATCCTCTCCGGGGGCGTTTCAGCAGCGATTCCAGGACACAAGTCAGTACGTGTGTGCCGAGCTCCAGGCCCTGGAGCAGGAGCAGAGACAGATCGATGGGCGAGCGGCCCAGGTGGAGACCCAGCTCCGGAGCCTCATGGAGACGGGTACGGAGCCAGGGGGATGGCGGGGAACAGGCCGGGCACACAGCTGGGCAGGAGGGCACACACATCTGCCAGCATGGCTCAGTGGAAAGAGCCTGGACTCGGGAGTCAGAGGTCATGGGTTCTAATCCCGGCTCCGCCCATTGTCAGCTGGGTGACTTTGGGCCAGCCACTTCACTTCTCTGGCCCTCAGTGACCTCATCTGGAATATGGGGATGAAGGCTGTGAGCCCCATGGGGGGCAACCTGATTACCTTGTATCCCCCCCCAGTGCTTAGAACAGCGCTTGGCACTTAGTGAGCGCTTAACAAATGCCATCGTTATTATTATCTACTGCCCCCGACTCCAGAAAGACCCAAAGCATCAGTGTGGGGGGTGGGAGTGGGGCTGCTACCTGATGCTCAGCTAGGAAAGTGCCTGTGGAGACCTTTTTTTACAATTCATTCATTCATACAATCGTATTTATTGAGCTCTTGCTGTGTGCAAAGCACTGTATTAAGCACTTGGGAGAATACGATGTAACAATAAACAGACATATTCCCTGCCCACAATGAGCTTATAGTCTAGAGGATATTTTAATGGTATTTATTCATTCATTCACTCATCCAATTGTATTTATTGAGCCCTTACTGTGTGCAGAGCACTCTACTAAGCGTTTGGGAAGTACAAGTTGGCAACATATTCAGCGTAGCAGCGTGGCTCAGTGAAAAGAGCCCGGGCTTTGGAGTCAGAGGTCAGGGGTTCGAATCCCGGCTCCGCCACATGTCTGCTGTGTGACCTTGGGCAAGTCACCTAACTTCTCTGGGCCTCAGTTCCCTCAGCTGGAAA
This sequence comes from Tachyglossus aculeatus, assembly GCF_015852505.1. Classification (NCBI taxonomy): domain Eukaryota; kingdom Metazoa; phylum Chordata; class Mammalia; order Monotremata; family Tachyglossidae; genus Tachyglossus; species Tachyglossus aculeatus. The sequence goes on along the minus strand of NC_052087.1, from coordinate 51,407,090 downwards.
ATGGGGATTAAGACTGGGAGCCCCCCGTGGGACAACCTGATCCCCTTGTAACCTCCCCAGCGCTTAGAACAGTGCTTTACACATAGTAAGCGCTTAATAAATGCCATTATTATTATTATTATTATTACTATGTGCCAGGCACTGTACTCAGCACTAGGGTAGATTCATTCATTCATTCAATCGTATTTATTGAGCGCTTACTGTGTGCAGAGCACTGTACCAAGCGCTTGGAAAGGACGACTCGGCAACAGATAGAGACAATCCCTACCCAGCAACGGGCTCACAATCTAGAAGGGGGGAGACAGGTAACAACACAAAACAAGTAGACAGGCATCAGTAGCGTAATTATAAATAATTAGAATTATAGATATATACACATCATTAAAGTAAATAGAATAATAAATATGTATGTACATACACAAGTGCTGTGGGGCGGGGAGGGGGGTAGAGCAGAGGGAGGGAGTAGGGGCGATGGGGAGGGGAGGAGGAGCGGAGGAAAAGGGGGGCTCAGTCTGGGAAGGCCTCCTGGAGGGGGTGAGCTTTCAGTAGGGCTTTGAAGGGGGGAAGCGAGCTAGTTTTGTGGATGTGAGGAGGGAGGGCATTCCAGGACAGAGGTAGGATGTGGACCGGGGGCGATGGCGGGACAGGCGAGAAGGAGGCCCGGTGAGGAGGTGAGCGGCGGCAGAGGAGCGGAGGGTGCGGGCTGGGCTGGAGAAGGGGAGAAGGGAGGTGAGGTAAGTGGGGGCGAGGGGATGGACAGCTGCTAGTCAGATTGGACACAGTTCATGTCTTACATGGGGCTCCAGCCCGCGATAGATGGTTAGAGCCCGGGCTTCGGAAGGACCTGTTTTCTAATCCCAGCTCTGCCACTCGTCTGCTGTGTGGCTACCAATCAATCTGTGCATCAGGCAGAAACTCCTCACCCTGGGCTTCAAGGCTGTCCATCCATCCATCACCTCTCCCCCTCCTCCCTCACCTCCCTTCTGTCCTTCTCCAGCCCAGCCCGCACCCTCCGCTCCTCCGCCGCTAATCTCCTCACCGTTAGGCCTCGTTCTCGCCTGTCCCGCCATCGACCCCCGGCCCACGTCCTCCCCCGGGCCCGGAATGCCCTCCCTCTGCCCACCCACCAAGCTCGCTCTCTTCCTCCCTTCAAGACCCTACTGAGAGCTCACCTCCTCCAGGAGGCCTTCCCACACTCAGCCCCTTCCTCTTCCCCTCGTCCCCCTCTCCATCCCCCCATCTTACCTCCTTCCCTTCCCCACAGCACCTGTATATATGTATATGTGTTTGTACATATTTATTACTCTATTTATTTATTTATTTATTTTACTTGTACATATCTATTCTATTTATTTTATTTTGTTAGTATGTTTGGTTTTGTTCTCTGTCTCCCCTTTTTAGACTGTGAGCCCACTGTTGGGTAGGGACTGTCTCTATATGTTGCCAACTTGTACTTCCCAAGCGCTTAGTACAGTGCTCTGTACACACTAAGCGCTCAATAAATACGATTGATGATGATGATGATGATGATGTTCTTGAGCAACTCACTTCACTTCTCTGTGCCTCAGGTCCCTCACCTGTAACTTAACTTACCCTATTTATTTATTTATTTATTTTACTTCTACATATTTATTCTACTTATTTTATTTTGTTAATATGTTTTGTTTTGTTCTCTGTCTCCCCCTTCTAGACTGCGAGCCCACTGTTGGGTAGGGACTGTCTCTATATGTTGCCAACTTGTACTTCCCAAGCGCTTAGTACAGTGCTCTGCACACAGTAAGCGCTCAATAAATACGATTGAATGAATGAATTAATTAATTAATTTCTCTGGGCCTCAATTACTTCATCTGTAAAATGGGGATTAAGACTGTGTACATATTTATTACTCTATTTATTTCTTTATCTTACTTGTACATATCTATTCTATTTATTTTATTTTGTTAGTATGTTTGATTTCGTTCTCTGTCTGCCCTTTCTAGACTGTGAGCCCACTGTTGGGTAGGGACCGTCTCTATATGTTGCCAACTTGGACTTCCCAAGCGCTTAGTACAGTGCTCTGCACACAGTAAGCGCTCAATAAATACGATTGAATGAATGAATTAATTAATTCATTTCTCTGCGCCTCAATTACTTCATCTGTAAACTGGGGGATTAAGACTGTGCGCCCCATGTGGGACAGGGACTGTGTCCATCCTGATTAGCTTTTATCTACCCCAGTGCTCAGAAAAGTACTTGGCACATAGTAAGCGCTTAACAAATGCCATCATCTTATTTTTATTATTAACACCTGTTCTCCCTCCTGGACTGTGAGCCCTATGTGGGACAGAGGGTCTGTATCTGGCCTGTTGATCTTTTATCTACTGCAGCCCTTAAAATAGTGCTTGGCACAGAGTAAGGCGCTTAACAAATACCCTAGGAGTCAGAAAGTCACGGATTCTAATCCCGGCTCCACCATGTGTCTGCTGTGTGACCTCGGGCAAGTCACTTCACTTTTCTGTGCCTCAGTTCCCTCATCCATAAAATGGATATTGAGACTATGAGCCCCAAGTGGGACAGGGACTGTGGCCAATCTGATTTGCTTGTATCCTCCCCAGCGCTTATTGAAGTGCCTGGCATATAGTAAGTGCTTGATAAATACCATAATTATTATTAATTATTAAATAAGTAGAAGGCAGGGGGCGGTTTCCCAAATCCTCAGCTCCCTCCTGATCCATGTCTGGATTCCAGGTGCGAACCGACTCCAGGAAGAGGTGCTGATCCAGGAGTGGTTCACTCTGGTTAATAAGAAGAACGCTCTGATCCGGAGGCAGGACCAACTACAGCTACTGTGAGTCTTCTTCTTCTTCTGATGATGGTATTTGTTAAGCGCTTACTATGTGCAGAGCACTGTTCTAAGCGTTGGCGGGGGGGGGGTACAGGGTGAGCAGGTTGTCCCTCGGGGGGGCTCACAGTCTTAATCCCCGTTTCACAGACGAGGGAACCGAGGCCCAGAGAAGTGGAGTGACTTGCCCAGAGTCGCACAGCTGACAATGGGCAGAGCCGGGATTGGAACCCGTGACCTCTGACTCCAAAGCCCGGGCTCTTTCCACTGAGCCAAGCTTGCCCCTCTGGCAACGGAGCACCTCCCCTGATGTTTTGGGTCTCCTTCCCGCTGCGGATCTCCAGCGTCCTCCCCGACTGTGGATCACAGTTGATTCTTCCCGGCCTCCGATGACCCTCTGGAGGCCTCCCGATTTTCCCCCTCCACTCGCCCCATCGCCGCCTTTTTTCCCACTGCAGAATAGAGGAGCAAGACCTGGAGCGGAGATTTGAGCTGCTGAGCCGGGAGCTGAGGGCCATGCTGACCATCGAAGGTGGGTGTGGGGGCGACCAGAAGGGCTCTATATGTTGCCAGCTTGTACTTCCCAAGCGCTTAGTACAGTGCTCTGCACCCAGTAAGCGCTCAATAAATACGATTGATGATGATGATGACTGGGGGGTGGCCAGGCTCTGGGCTTGGGACCCCGTGGCCTGGGTGGGAGGGTGACCAGGAGGAGTGGGGAAAACGGTGCACCTCGTCTGCAGATATTCCAGATGCTCTGCTAAACTGTACTATTAATAAATGTCGTTTTTGCCAAGTGCTTACTATGTGTTAGAAACTGTATGAAACGCCGGGGTGAGTAAAAGCAAATACACCCCAGTGTGCTCTCCCGAGCGGTTAGTACAGCGCTAAGCACACCGTAAGAGCTCAATGAATCCGATTGATCGACTGATCGCTCCCCAGACCAGCTGAAGACAGCCGCCCAGCAGCACCGGGAACAACTCCTGCTGGAGGAACTGGTGTCACTGGTCAACCAGAGAGATGAACTGGTGCGGGACCTGGATACTAAGGAAAGGATGTGAGTAGGGGCGGGGGGATGAGGAGGGGAAGGGGCAGCATGGGGAGGGGGCATACGGAGAAGACTTGCACGCAGGGAGAGGGGGATCCAATGCCCCAGCCCGGCAGAATGAAGTGATGATGAAAACTGGTGTGTTTGTTAAACACTGAGTTCCAGGCACTGTACTAGGCGCTGGGGTAGATTCATTCATTCAGTCGTATTTGTTGAATGCTTACTGTGTGCAGAGCACTGCACTAAGCGATTGTGTGCATCTCTGCCCACACCGGGCTTACAGTCTAGAAGGGGGGAACGGACATCAAAACAAGTAAACAGGCGTCAATATAAATAAATGGAATTATAGATATATACATGTCAAACAAGTAGACAGGCATCAATATAAATAAATGGAATTATAGATATATACACGTCAAACAAGTAAACAGGCATCAATATAAATAAATGGAATTGTAGATATATACACGTCAAACAAGTAGACAGTCGTCAACATTAATAAATAGAATTATAGATATGTCCATTGATACACAAGTGCTGTGGGGCGGGGGATATTGAGCAAAGGGAGCGTGTGGAGGTGAGGCGGAGGGGAGGGGGAACTAAGGAGTAGGGGGGCTTAGTAATAATAATAATAATAATAATAGTAAACAGGCATCAATATAAATAAATAGAATTATAGATATGTACATAGATACACAAGTGCTGTGGGGCAGGGGGTGTTGAGCAAAGGGAGTGTGTGGAGGCGAGGCGGAGGGGAGGGGGAGCTGAGGAGTAGGGGTGCTTAGTACTACTACTACTAATAATAATAATGATAGCATTTATTAAGTGCTTACTATGTGCAAAGCACTGTTCTAAGTGTTGGGGAGGTTACAAGGTGATCAGGTTGTCCCATGGGGACAGTCTTAATTCCCATTTTACAGATGGGGTAACTGAGGCCCAGAGAAGTAAAGTGACTTGCCCAAAGTCACCCAGCTGACAACTGGTGGAGCCGGGATTTGAACCCCTGACGTCTGACTCCGAAGCCCGGGCTCTTTCCCCTGAGCCACGCTGCTTAGTCTGGGAAAGCCTCTAGATGCAGGATAATCGGGTTGACCACAGTCCCTGTCCTGCAGTCTCCATCCCCATTTTACAGATGAGGTCACTGAGGCACAGAGAACTGCACCACAAGTAGACGGGCATCAATAGCGTCAGTATAAACGGAATTATAGATATGCACATCATTAATAAAATAAATAGAATTATAAATGTGTATATGCATACACACAAGTGCTGTGGGCGGGGAGGGGGGTAGAGCAGAGGGAGGGAGTCGGCGAGATGGGGAGGGGAGGAGGAGCAGAGGAAAAGGGGGGCTCAGTCTGGGAAGGCCTAGAGTCAGGGGACAAGGGGTGGTTTAGTTCATTCATTCATTCCTTCATTCATTCAATCGTATTTACGGAGCGCTTACTGTGTGCAGAGCACTGTACTAAGCGCTTGCAAAGTACAATTCGGCAACAGATAGAGACAATCCCTACCCAACAACAGGCTCACGGTCTAGAAGCGGGGAGACAGACAACAAAACAAGTAGACAGGCATCAGTAGCGCCAATGTAAATAAACAGAATTATAGATATACACATCATTAAAAAAGAAATAGAATTATAAATATGTACATGTATACACACAAGTGCTGTGGGCGGGGAGGGGGGTAGAGCAGAGGGAAGGAGTCGGCGAGATGGGGAGGGGAGGAGGAGCAGAGGAAAAGGGGGGCTCAGTCTGGGAAGGCCTAGAGTCAGGGGCCAAGGGGTGGTTTAGTTCATTCCTTCATTCATTCGATCGTATTTACTGAGCGCTTACTGTGTGCAGAGCACTGTACTAAGCGCTTGCAAAGTACAGTTCGGCAACAGAGACAATCCCTACTCAACAACGGGCTCACAGTCTAGAAGGGGGAGACAGACAACGAAACCAAGCAAGTAGACCGGCATCGGTACCATAAAAATAGAGAAATAGAATTATAGATATGTACACATCATTAACCAGTTTGGGAGGCAGAGGACGTGGGTTCTAATCCCGGCTCCGCCACTCGTCTGCTGCGGGACCTTGGGCAAGCCACCTCGCGTCTCTGCGCCTCAGTTACCTCATCTGTAAAATGAGGATTAAAACTGTGAGCCCCACGTGGGACCACCCCAGCGTTCAGAACAGTGCTTGGCATATAGTAAGCGCTTAACAAGTACCATAATTATTATTATGATTATAACAGGATGTGGGGTTGGGGCCCTGGGAATTTATTTATCTTAGAAATAAATAAATAAATAAATTTATTCTATTTATTTATTTATTTATCTTGTACATATCTATTCTATTTATTTTATTTTGTCAGTATGTTTGGTTTTGTTCTCTGTCTCCCCCTTCTAGACTGTGAGCCCGCTGTTGGGTAGGGACTGTCTCTATGTGTTGCCGACTTGTACTTCCCAAGCGTTTAGTACAGTGCTCTGCACACAGTAAGCGCTCAATAAATACAATTGATTGATTGATTGATTGATTGAATCAGTTGATGGGGGGGTTGGGGGGGTCTGGGCGAGGGATGGAGCCTGATGGTTAACCTCTTCTTTCCCAGAGCCCTGGAGGAGGATGAGCGGTTGGAGAGGGGACTGGAGCAGCGGCGCCGTAAACTGAGCCGCCAACTTTATCGTCGGGAGCGGTGTCTGCTGAGCTGAGGCCGGGGCAGCCCGGACAGGTGCCCCCGGCCCCACAACTTTCCTAAGGTGGGGAGCCCACCTTGTAAGAGGAAGCCCAGGCTGGGTTTTCTTCTTTTCCAATCGGATATCTGGGGGAGCAAAGCATCCCCCCTCACCCCGCTGCCGTTGCCAAAGGTCCCAGGGAGTTCTCGGCTCCGGCTGGGCCCCCGGAATTCCCTCCCTTTACACCCAAGGGAGCTCCAGAAGGGAGGCCCGGGCTGGGGAGCACAGGGGACATCTTTTCTGGATCCCCCCCCAGGATCCTTTCCAGCCCCTCGGGGGAGCTGGGATCTGGGCCTTCTGTCCTCCCGGCAAGCGCCCTCCGCTCAGCTCTGACCTTCGACCCCGTCAACTCCCCCGTCCCCCCAACTTTACCTCCAGTGGGGCCCTCCCCTGTTCCTTGCCCAAATCCCCCCCCATTCCTGTCCCGCTCCTCCTTCCCACATCAGGCCTCGCCTCCAGTTTCCCGAGAGACATGGGGTCCTGGGAGTTCCCGGCCCTCCTGGGCCCTCGGATGGGCCTGCGGTCGGAATGGGGGAGGACGGTGGAGATTGGCAACAGGTCCGGGAAGCCCCTTCCTCCTTTCCGACCTCTGAAACAATGGGGGAGACCCGGGCCGCCCCCCACCACTCGTCGCAAGGGGGGAAAACAAGTGTGGGCCCGGATCCCGCCCCGCCGGGGGCCTGACACCGAAAGAGGAGGCCCAGCAGCCGAGGCCGGGCCCTAGCAGCCGAGAACTCGACGCCCTGGACCAACTTGGGCCAACTTGGGCCAAGGGGCTGCTTCGACCTCCCCCACTCCCAATCCAATCCTGTATTTATTTATGCGTGTGAGTGTGCGTGTGTGAATAGGTGGGAAGGGGGTGGCGATCCCAAAGGAGCCCCCATAAATCCCATGGCTCCTAGGGAATCTCCCCCAATCCTCTCCCACTCCCCGGAGAGGAGGGGAAGCGTGGGTGGGAAGAAGTCGGTCCCGAGGCGGGAATGTGGCAGATGGCCCAGGCCCACCCTCCTGGGGAAGGAGGTGATAAACTGGTGGCCCGACAGATTTACCAGTTTACTTGCTCCGGCCTCCCCAGCAGTTACCCCGCGCCGGGGGGGCCGATTTGCAGAATATTCTGTAACGGACTTTGCGAGCAATAAAGCCAGACGTGATCACCGCAACGCTCACCTTATTGTTATTTTTATCAAGTGCCGTCGAGTCGTTTCGATTCACTTAGTACAGTGCAAGCGCTTAGTACAGTGCTCTGCATACAGTAAGCGCTCAATAAATACGATTGATTGATTCACAGCGACTCCATGGATCTGTTTTCTCCAGAACGTCCTGTCTTCTGCCATAATCCGTAACCATGCTAACGGTTCTTCCTTTATCGTTGTTATGGTCGCTATCCATTATTACTATTATTATTATTATTATTATTATCTAGCTGCAGGTCTGCTTCTTTCATGTTTTCCCTGGACTTTTCCTAGCATTAGTGTCTTCTCCAGAAAATTAACGTGTCCAAATATGCTCATCTAAATCCAGTCATATCCAGTCATATCTAAATCCAGTCCAAAGACGACTCTGGCTTAATTTGCTCTAAAATCCATTTGTTTGTTTTTTCAGGCAGTCCGTGGTATTTGCAAAAGCTTTCTCCATCACCACGTTTCCAAAAAATTGATGCTGTTTTTTCGCCATCCAGCTTTCGGATTCATTCATTGTCACTGGAAATACCATAGAATTGGCAATTTGTATTTTTGTGGCAATTGTTACAACAGCACATTTAGTGGGTTCTAATCCCGGCTCCACCACTTGTCAGCTGTGTGACTCTGGGCAAGTCACTTCACTTCTCTGTGCCTCAGTTACCTCATCTGTAAAATGGGGATTGACTATGAGCCCAATGTGGGACAACCTTATTACCTTGTATCTTCCTCAGTGCCTAGAACAGTGCTTGGCACATAGCAAGCGCTTAACAAATACCATTATCATTAGCTTAGTACAGTGCTCTGCACACAGTAAGTGCTCAATAAATACGATTGATGATGATGATGATTATTTCATGACTTTTACCAGGCTTTTCATAGCAAGAAGCAGCAGAGAAGCAGCGTGGCTCAGTGGAAAGAGCCCGGGCTTTGGAGTCAGAGGTCATGGGTTCGAATCCCAGCTCCACCACAAGTCTGCTGTGTGACCTTGGGCAAGTCACTTAACTTCTCTGAGCCTCAGTGACCTCATCTGTAAAAATGGGGATTAAGACTGTGAGCCCCACGTGGGACAACTTGATCACACTGTATCCCCCCCAGCGCTTAGAACAGTGCTTTGCACATAGTAAGCGCTTAACAAATGCCGTCATTATTATTAAGTCTTCCCAACTTTAAACTTCGGCATATTTCTCGACTACTAGTTTCTTTATTATCGATTATCGTCGATCCCAGAAAAGAAAAATTGTCAACAATTTCAATCTTTTCTCCATCCACTGCAAAGGTGTTAAAACTTCCAGTCGTCATGATCTTTGTTTTCTTGACATTCAAAAGTAGGTCCACCTTTTTGCTCTGTTCCTTAACTTTTAATAATAAGCCCTTTTAATCTTCTTCACTTTCTGTTAGTAGGGGAGCATCATCAGCGTAATGAAGGGTGTTTATAGTCCTTCCTCCAGTCTTTACTCCCTGTTCATCTTCATTCAATCCGGTTTCTCTCCTTATATATTAGGTATAAATGTCTCCCCTATAAGCGACTTAGTATCTTCCAGAACACCCGGGCAGGGCCAGAGCCAGAGAGGGACTTGGCTCCCTCAATGTCTTTGGGGTATTTACTGAGCGCTTACAGTGCGCAAACCACTGTACTAAGCGATTGGAAGAGTACACTATAACAGACACATTCCCTGCCCACCAAGAGCTTAAAGTCTAGAGAAGCAGCGTGGCTCAGTGGAAAAGAGCCCGGGCTTTGGAGTCAGAGGTCATGGGTTCAAATCCTGGCTCCGCCAACTGTCAGCTGCATGACTTTGGGCAAGTCACTTCACTTCTGTGGACCTCAGTTACCTCATCTGGAAAATGGGGGTGAAGACTGTGAGCCCCCCGTGGGACAACCTGATCACCTTGTAACCTCCCCAGCGCTTAGAACAATGCTTTGCACATAGTAAGCGCTTAATATTATATATTATTAATATATTATTAATATAATATCATTATTATTATTATTAGAGGGAGGGACAGACATTAGTGGAAATAAATAAAATTACAGCTATGTAGATAAATAGGAGCAGCACAGCCTAGTGGATAGAGCACGGGCTTGGGACTTTTAGACTGCGAGCCGACTGTTGGGTAGGGACTGTCTCTATATGTTGCCAATTTGTACTTCCCAAGCGCTTAGTACAGTGCTCTGCACACAGTAAGCGCTCAATAAATATGATTGATTGATTGATTGGGAGTCAGAAGGGCCTGGGTGCCATCCGAACTCCGCCACTTGTCTGCTGTGTGACCTTGGATAAGTCACTTCACTTCTCTGGGCCTCAGGTCCCTCATCTGTAAAATGGGGATTGAGACCGTGAGCCCCACGTGGGACAGAGGTTGGGTCCAACCCGATTTGCTTGTGTCCATCCCAGTTGTTGGCATATAGTAAGCGCTTAACAAATACCGTAGTAATAATCATTATTATTACTTCACTTCTCTGGGCCTCAGGTCCCTCATCTGTAAAATAGGGATTGAGACTGTGAGCCCCACGTGGGACAGAGACTGGGTCCAACCCGATTTGCTGGTGTCCATCCCAGTGCTCGGCATATAGTAAGCGCTTAACGAATACCATAGTAATAATTATTATTATTACTTCACTTCTCTGGGCCTCAGGTCCCTCATCTGTAAAATGGGGATTGAGACTGTGAGCCCTGCGTGGGACAGAGACTGGATCCAACCCGATTTGCTTGTGTCCATCCCAGTGCTCGGCATATAGTAAGTGCTTAACGAATACCATAGTAATAATTATTATTATTACTTCACTTCTCTGGGCCTCAGGTCCCTCATCTGTAAAATGGGGATTGAGACTGTGAGCCCTGCGTGGGACAGAGACTGGATCCAACCCGATTTGCTTGTGTCCATCCCAGTGCTCGGCATATAGTAAGTGCTTAACGAATACCATAGTAATAATTATTATTATTACTTCACTTCTCCGGGCCTCAGGTCCCTCATCTGTAAAATGGGGATTGAGACTGTGAGCCCCACGTGGGACAGAAGCTGGGTCCAACCCTATTTGCTTGTGTCCATCCCAGTGCTCGGCATATAGTAAGCGCTTAACAAATACCATAGTAATAATAATTATTATTACTTCACTTCTCTGGGCCTCAGGTCCCTCATCTGTAAAATGGGGATTGAGACTGTGAGCCCCATGTGGGACGGAGACTGGATCCAACCCGATTTGCTAGTGTCCATCCAAGGGCTTGGCATACAGTAAGTGCTTAACAAATACCATAGTAATAATTATTATTATTAGTTCACTTCTCTGGGCCTCAGGTCCCTCATCTGTAAAATGGGGATTGAGCCTGTGAGCCCCACGTGGGACAGAGGCTGGATCCAACCCGATTTGCTTGTGTCCATCCCAGTGCTCGGCATATAATAAGCGCTTAACGAATACCATAGTAATAATTATTATTATTGCTTCACTTCTGTGGGCCTCAGGTCCCTCATCTGTAAAATGGGGATTGAGCCTGTGAGCCCCACGTGGGACAGAGACTGGGTCTAACCTGATTTGCTTGTGTCCATCCCAGTGCTCGGCATATAGTAAGCGCTTAACGAATACCGTAGTAATAATTATTATTATTACTTCACTTCTCTGGGCCTCAGTTCCCTCATCCGTAAAGTGGAGAACAAGACCATGCGCCTCACGTGGAACGGGGACTATGTCCAACCTGATTAGCTTGTCTACGCAAGAGCTTTAGAAGGGTGCTTGACACATAGCAAGCGCTTAACAAATACCACCATTATCATCATCATCAATCGTATTTATTGAGCGCTTACTGTGTGCAGAGCACTGTACTAAGCGCTTGGGAAGTACAAATTGGCAACATATAGAGACAGTCCCTACCCAACAGTGGGCTCACAGTCTAAAAGGGGGAGACAGAGAACAAAACCAAACATACTAACATTATCATCATAAGTGCTATGGGGCTGAGAGGGGGGATGCAGAAGGGGGTGGAAAAAGGGGAAGGCTGTGGGAAGAATAACTTAGCAGATGGGAAGGGGTTGCCACCAAAGTTTCTAATGAACAGAGAAGGAGTAGTGAAAATGGGGAGGATTCCCTTTATTTGCTCGGATTGCAGATTCCGAGCTCACCTGAATCTCCCACCTCCAGCCTCGAAGTCGGCTCTCCCGTATCACGGCCTCCGCGGCCTCGTCCCCACTCCGGGTGGCAGGTGTCCTGCCCTCAGCTTCGTCCCCTCTTGAAGGAGACGCTACCCCTTTCCACTGGCCCCTGGTCCTGGCGGGAAGCCCTGGGCTTCCTGCGCCGGGATGGGCTCCAGGGATGGGACTGGGCGAGGTGGGATGCTCAGGGTCAGCTCGTCCCGGGCCAAGATGTCCCCTCGGTCCTCTTCGAGGGGCGGCCTTTGGGGGCTGAAGAAACTCACGATGGCTTGGACCTCCTGTAGCTGGGAGATGGCCTCCAAAGCCAGCAGCATGGCCAGGAGCCCCAGGAGCAGGTAGCCTGACGGGACGGAGAAGCAGAGAGGTCCGAGCGGGTCAGGACCGGGCCTAGGCTACAGTTGCTAGAGAAGCCGCGTGGCTCGGTGGAAAGAGCCCGGGCTTTGGAGTCACAGGTCATGGGTTCAAATCCCGGCTCCGCCAACTGTCAGCTGGGTGACTTTGGGCAAGTCACTTCACTTCTCTGGGCCTCAGTTCCCTCATCTGTAAAATGGGGATTAAAACTGTGAGCCCCCCCGTAGGACAACCTGATCACCCAGCGTGGCTCATTGGGAAGAGCCCGGGCTTTGGAGTCAGAGGGCATGGGTTCAAATCCCAGCTCCGCCAACTGTCAGCTGGGTGACTTTGGGCAACTCACTTCACTTCTCTGGGCCTCAGTTCCCTCATCTGTAAAATGGGGATTAAAACTGTGAGCCCCCCCGTGGGACAACCTGATCACCTCGTACTTAGAGAAGCAGCGTGGCTCATTGGGAAGAGCCCGGGCTTTGGACTCAGAGATCATGGGTTCAAATCCCAGCTCCGCCAACTGTCAGCTGGGTGACTTTGGGCAACTCACTTCACTTCTCTGGGCCTCAGTTCCCTCATCTGTAAAATGGGGATTAAAACTGTGAGCCCCCCATGGGACAACCTGATCACCTTGTATTTAGAGAAGCAGCGTGGCTCATTGGGAAGAGCACGGGCTTTGGAGTCAGAGGGCATGGGTTCAAATCCCGGCTCCGCCAACTGTCAGCTGGGTGACTTTGGGCAACTCACTTCACTTCTCTGGGCCTCAGTTCCCTCATCTGTAAAATGGGGATTAAAACTGTGAGCCCCCCCGTGGGACAACCTGATCACCTCGTACTTAGAGAAGCAGCGTGGCTCATTGGGAAGAGCCCGGGCTTTGGACTCAGAGATCATGGGTTCAAATCCCAGCTCCGCCAACTGTCAGCTGGGTGACTTTGGGCAACTCACTTCACTTCTCTGGGCCTCAGTTCCCTCATCTGTAAAATGGGGATTAAAACTGTGAGCCCCCCCGTGAACAACCTGATCACCTTGTATTTAGAGAAGCAGCGTGGCTCATTGGGAAGAGCCCGGGCTTTGGAGTCAGAGGGCATGGGTTCAAATCCCGGCTCCGCCAACTGTCAGCTGGGTGACTTTGGGCAACTCACTTCACTTCTCTGGGCCTCAGTTCCCTCATCTGCAAAATGGGGATTAAAACTGTGAGCCCCCCCGTGGGACAACCTGATCACCTTGTATTTAGAGAAGCAGCGTGGCTCATTGGGAAGAGCCCGGGCTTTGGACTCAGAGATCATGGGTTCAAATCCCAGCTCCGCCAACTGTCAGCTGGGTGACTTTGGGCAACTCACTTCACTTCTCTAGGCCTCAGTCACCTCATCTGTAAAATGGGGATTAAAACTGTGAGCCCCCCATGGGACAACCTGATCACCTTGTATTTAGAGAAGCAGCGTGGCTCATTGGAAAGAGCCCGGGCTTTGGAGTCAGAGGTCATGGGTTCAAATCCCGGCTCCGCCAATTGTCTGCTCTGTGACTTTGGGCAAGTCACTTCACTTCTCTGGGCCTCAGTTACCTCATCTGGAAAATGGGGATTAAGACTGTGAGCCCCAAGTGGGACAAGCTCATCACCTTGGATCCTCCCCAGCGCTTAGAACAGTGCTTTGCACCCAGTAAGTGCTTAACAAATGCCATCATTAGCTGCTGGATCAGGGCCTGGAACCCAGACCGTGGTCAATCAATCAATCAATCGCATTTATTGAGCGCTCACTGTGTGCAGAGCACTGGACTAAGCGCTTGGGAAGTCCAAGTTGGCAACATATAGAGACGGTCCCTACCCAACAGTGGGCTCACAGTCTAGTTAAGATGCCAACGCCAAACCCTCCGCCCCATGCGGTCTCCTGGCATCCGGGAAGAAATGGGGCTGGTTGAAGAGGGGTTGGGGGATTCTGGAACCCCTACACCCGGCTGTCTCCTGGCCTTACTTTTCTCTTATTCCTCTCAACATCTGAGGAAAAAGGTGGTCTAGTGGAAAGAACACAGCCCTGGGAGTTAGAAGAGCCGGGTTCTAATCCCGGTTCCTCCGCTTGCCTATTGTGTGACCTTGGGCAAATCGCTGGACCTCAATTTCCTCACCTGTAAATGGGGCAACAGTCCCTGTTCTCCCTCCTACTTAGACTCTGAGCTCCATGTGGGACAAGGGACTGCGTCCTAACTGTCTCCCCTTTCTAGACTGTAAGCCCACTGTTGGGTAGGGACCATCTCTATATGTTGCCAACTTGTACTTCCCAAGCGCTTAGTACAGTGCTCTGCACACAGTCAGCGCTCAATAAATACGATTGATTGATTGATTGATTCTAGACTGTGAGCCCACTGTTGGGTAGGGACCGTCTCTATATATGATGCCAACTTGTACTTCCCAAGCGCTTAGTACAGTGCTCTGCACACAGTAAGCGCTCAATAAATACGATTGATGATGATATGTTGCCAACTTGTACTTCCCAAATGCTTAGTACAGTGCTCTGCACACAGTAAGCACTCAATAAATACGATTGAATGAATGAATGAATGAACTGATTATCTTGTTATCTACCCCATTCATTCATTCTGAGAAGCAGCTGAGAAGCAGCGTGGCTCAGTGAAAAGAGCCCGGGCTTTGGAGTCAGAGGTCATGGGTTCAAATCCTGTCTCCGCCAATTGTCAGCTGTGTGACTTTGGGCAAGTCACTTCACTTCTCTGGGCCTCAGTTCCCTCATCTGTAAAACAGGGATGAAGACTGTGAGCCCCCTGTGGAACAACCTGATCACCTTGTATCCCCCCCAGCGCTTAGAACAGTGCTTTGCACATAGTAAGCGCTCAACAAATACCATCATTATTATTCATTCAATCGTATTTATTGAGCGCTTACTGTGTGCAGAGCACTGTACTAAGTGCTTGGGAAGTACAAGTTGGCAACATATAGAGACGGTCCCTTCCCAACAACGGGCTCACAGTCTAGAAGGGGGAGACGGG
Source organism: Tachyglossus aculeatus (assembly GCF_015852505.1). Taxonomy (NCBI): domain Eukaryota; kingdom Metazoa; phylum Chordata; class Mammalia; order Monotremata; family Tachyglossidae; genus Tachyglossus; species Tachyglossus aculeatus. The sequence continues at coordinate 51,391,842 of NC_052087.1, read as the reverse complement.
CAACAAAACAAAACATATGGACAGGTGTCCAGTCAGAATAAATAGAAGTAACCCCAGTGCTCAGAACAGCGCTTAGCACATAGTGCTTAACCAATACCACAATTATTTATTATTATAATAATTATTATTTAATAATAATAGTAATAATGATAACATTTATTACGCATTTACTATGTGCAAAGCACTGTTGTAAGCGCTGGGGAGGTTACAAGGTGATGAGGTTGTCCCAGGTGGGGCTCACAGTCTTCATCCCCATCTTCCAGATGAGGGCACTGAGGCCCAGAGAAGTGAAGTGACTTGCCCAAAGTCACCCAGCTGACAAGTGGTGGAGCCGGGATTCAATCAATCAACCAATCAATCAATTGTATTTATTGAGCACTTACTGTGTGCAGAGCACTTTACTAAGCGCTTGGGAAGTACAAGTTGGCAACATCTAGAGACGGTCCCTACCCAACAGTGGGCTCACAGTCTAAAAAGGGGGAGACAGAGAACAAAACAGAGAAGCAGCGTGGCTCAGTGGAGAAGAGCCTGGGCTTTGGAGTCAGAGGTCATGGGTTCAAATCCCGGCTCCACCACTTGTCAGCTGTGTGACTTCGGGCAAGTCACTTAGCTTCTCTGAACCTCAGTTCCCTCATCTGTAAAATGGGGCTGAAGACTGTGAGCCCCACGGGGGACAACCTGATCACCTTGTAAATTCCCCAGCGCTTAGAACAGTGCTCTGCACATAGTAAGCGCTTAATAAATGCCATTATTAAAAGCAAAACATACTAACAAAATAAAATAAATAGAATAGATACGTACAAGTAAAATAAATAAATCAATAAATAGAGTAATAAATATGTACAAACGTATATACAGGTGCTGTGGGGAAGGGAAGGAGGTAAGACGGGGGGGTGGAGAGGGGGACGAGGATTCGAACCCATGACCTCTGACTCCAAAGCCCGGGCTCCTTCCACTGAGCCACGCGCCACCATGGTGCTCCTGGTGAGCCCACTGAGCCCCTTCCTTCCTCTCCCCCTCGTCCCCCTCTCCATCCCCCCCACCTTACCTCCTTCCCTTCCCCACAGCACCTGTATACATGTATATATGTTTGTACATATTTATTACTCTATTTATTGATTTTACTTGTACCTATCTATTCTATTTATCTTATTTTGCTAGTATGTTTGGTTTTGTTCTCCCTCTCCCCCGTTTAGACTGTGAGCCCGCTGTTGGGTAGGGACTGTCTCTCTATGTTGCCAACTTGGACTTCCCAAGAGCTTAGTCCAGTGCTCTGCACACAGTAAGCGCTCAAGAAATACGATTGATGATGATGATGATGACGATGCTCGGTACTCACAGACGAGGCCCAGCTGGAAGAGTCCCCGGAGGGCGGGATGGCGGCCTTTTCCCGGCACGAAGTCCCCCAGCCCGATGGTGCTGAGGGACACGAAGCAGAAGTAGAGGGACTCCAGCAGGCTCCAGTCCCCTTCCAGGCCCCAGAGTAGCAGGGCCGGGAGCAGCAGGAAGGCGGCCACCACCAGCAGGCCCAGGAGCCCGGCCTGGAGCAGGGCGGCGCGGCGGGGCCCCAGGCCCCAGCGGGCCGCGGCCCAGGCCATCGGGCGGCTCGGGGGGGGGCGGCAGCAGGAGCCCCCGCACCATGGCCAGGACCACCAAGCCCACCGGGAGGCCCAGGGCCGCGTAGCCCACGCAGAAGGCCTTCCCGCCGTCGGACAGCGGGGACGTGTGGCCGTAACCTGCGGGGAAACACAGGGGAAACGGGTCTTTCGGGGCCTCCTGATTCAATCGTTCGTTCGATCGCATTTACTGAGCGCTTACCGTGCGCGGAGCACCGTACCAAGAGCTTGGGAGAGGACCGTATTTATTACTCTATTTATTTATTTATTTATTTATTTTACTTGCACATATCTATTCTATTTATTTTATTTTGCTAGTATGTTTGGTTTTGTTCTCTGTCTCCCCCTTTTAGACTGTGAGCCCACTGCTGGGTAGGGACTGTCTCTGTATGTTGCCAATTTGGACTTCCCAAGCGCTTAGTACAGTGCTCTGCACACAGTAAGCACTCAATAAATACGATTGATGATGATGATGATGATGATGACCATACAACACTAAGCAGACCCATTCCCTGCTCACAACGAGGCGGCACAGTGTAGGCCTTCCCAGACTGAGCCCCTTCCTTCCTCTCCCCTCGTCCCCCTCTCCATCCCCCCTATCTTACCTCCTTCCCTTCCCCATAGCACCTGTATATATGTATATATGTTTGTACATATTTATTACTCTATTTATTTATTTATTTTACTTGTACATATCTATTCTATTTATTTTATTTTGTTAGTATGTTTGGTTTCGTCTCCCCCTTTTAGACTGTGAGCCCACTGCTGGGTAGGGACTGTCTCTGTATGTTGCCAATTTGTACTTCCCAAGCGCTTAGTACAGTGCTCTGCACACAGTAAGCGCTCAAATAAATACGATTGATGATGATGATTCCCTGCTCACAACGAGGCGGCACAGTGTAGGCCTTCCCAGACTGAGCCCCTTCCTTCCTCTCCCCTCGTCCCCCTCTCCATCCCCCCATCTTACCTCCTTCCCTTCCCCATAGCACCTGTATATATGTATATATGTTTGTACATATTTATTACTCTATTTATTTATTTATTTTACTTGTACATATCTATTCTATTTATTTTATTTTGTTAGTATGTTTGGTTTCGTCTCCCCCTTTTAGACTGTGAGCCCACTGCTGGGTAGGGACTGTCTCTGTATGTTGCCAATTTGTACTTCCCAAGCGCTTAGTACAGTGCTCTGCACACAGTAAGCGCTCAAATAAATACGATTGATGATGATGATTCCCTGCTCACAACGAGGCAGCACAGTGTAGGCCTTCCCAGACTGAGCCCCTTCCTTCCTCTTCCCCTCATCCCCCTCTCCAGCCCCCACATCTTACCTCCTTCCCTTCCCCACAGCACCTGCATATATATGTTTGTACAGATTTATTACTCTATTTATTTATTTTACTTGTACATATCTATTCTATTTATTTTACTTTGTTAGTATGTTTGGTTTTGTTCTCTGTCTCCCCTTTTAGACTGTGAGCCCACTGCTGGGTAGGGACTGTCTCTATATGTTGCCAATTTGTACTTCCCAAGCACCTAGTACAGTGCTCTGCACACAGTAAGTGCTCAATAAATACGATTGATGATGATGATGATGATGATGACCATACAACGCTAAGCAGACACATTCCCTGCTCACAACAAGGCGGCACAGTGTAGGCCTTCCCAGACTGAGCCCCTTCCTTCCTCTTCCCCTCGTCCCCCTCTCCAGCCCCCCCATCTTACCTCCTTCCCTTCCCCACAGCACCTGCATATATGTTTGTACAGATTTATTACTCTATTTATTTATTTTACCTGTACATATCTATTCTATTTATTTTATTTTGTTAGTATGTTTGGTTTTGTCTCCCCCTTTTAGACTGTGAGCCCACTGCTGGGTAGGGACTGTCTCTCTATGTTGCCAATTTGTACTTCCCAAGCGCTTAGTACAGTGCTCTGCACACAGTAAGCACTCAATAAATACGATTGATGATGATGATGATGACCATACAACACTAAGCAGACACATTCCCTGCTCACAACGAGGCGGCATAGTGTAGGCCTTCCCAGACTGAGCCCCCTCCTTCCTCTCCCCGTCGTCCCCCTCTCCAGCCCCCCCATCTTACCTCCTTCCCTTCCCCACAGCACCTGTATATATGTATATATGTTTGTACAGATTTATTACTCTATTTATTCTACTTGTACATATCTATTCTATTTATTTTATTTTGTTAGTATGTTTGGTTTTGTTCTCTGTCTCCCCCTTTTAGACTGTGAGCCCACTGTTGGGTAGGGACTGTCTCTATATGTTGCCAATTTGTACTTCCCAAGCGCTTAGTACAGTGCTCTGCACATAGTAAGCGCTCAATAAATACAATTGATGATGATGATGATGATGTTTCTTGTTCTACTGGACTCTCCCAAGTGCTTAGTCCAGTGCTCGGTACACAGTAAGCGCTCAATAAATAGAATTGAATGAATGAATGAATGAAATACCATCCTCATCATCATCATCATCGTGTGTGTGTGTGTCTGCGCCCATCTCGCCCTCTGATCTAGGCCGACTCCCTATTCCTCCAGCCCAGATTCAGAGGGATCCTCTGGGGGAAGAGGAGGGGAGAAGGGGCCAAGGGGAGGCCGCACCCCTCTTGGCTGGCAAACTGGGGCTACCGGTCCGGGAGCGTCAAGGAGGCCGAGTCAGAGATGAGCCCGGGCCCGTTGTCATGTCAACTGTCTTCTAGACTGTGAACCCGCTGTTGGGTAGGGACCGTCTCTAGATGTTGCCAACTTGGACTTCCCAAGCGCTTAGTCCAGTGCTCTGCACACAGTAAGCGCTCAATAAACACGATTGAATGAATGAATGAATGAACTGGGGCATCCCGCCACACCCAGCCCGGCTCCAGGGAGGTAAGATCTCCGGACCTTTGTGGCCCCAGAGTGGACACGGGGACCCTTCCGCCTCTACCTCAGAGCCCGGCTCCTGGATGCCTCCATCATCATCATCATCATCAATCGTATTTATTGAGCATTTACTGTGTGCAGAGCACTGGACTAAGCGCTTGGGAAGTCCAAGTTGGCAACATAGAGAGACAGTCCCTACCCAACAGTGGGCTCACAGTCTAAAAGGGGGAGACGGAGAACAAAACCAAACATACTAACAAAATAAAATAGAATAGATATGTACAAGTAAAATAAATAAATGAGTAACAAATATGTACAAACATATAAACATATATACAGGTGCTGTGGGGAAGGGAAGGAGGTAAGATGGGGGGATGGAGAGGGGGATGAGGGGGAGAGGGAGGGAGGGGCTCAGTGTGGGAAGGCCTCCTGGAGGAGGTGAGCTCTCAGTAGGGCCTTGAGGGGAGGAAGAGAGCGTGCTTGGCGGGTGGGCAGAGGGATTGGGGGCATTTCAGGCCTGGGGGAGGACGTGGGCCGGGGGTCGATGGTGGGACAGGCGAGAACGAGGCCCGGTGAGGAGATTAGCGGTGGAGGAGCAGAGGGTGCGGGCTGGGCTGGAGAAGGACAGAAGGGAGGTGAGGTAGGAGGGGGCGAGGTGATGGACAGCCTTGAAGCCCAGCGTGAGGAGTTTCTGCCTGATGCGCAGATTGATTGGTAGCCACTGGAGATTTTTGACTCCAGAACTCAGTGTTCCCCTCCGGACCTCCGGTGCCCACTCAGATGCCCCCTTACCGGTGGTGGTGAGGACGCTGACCACAAAGAACAGCGAGGATGGGAAGTCCCAGTTCTCGGCGTCGGAGACGTTGCCCAAAGCCGAGATGCCGTAGCCCTCGGCCTTCAGGGCCGCGTCCAGCAGCCCCTCCAGCTTGCCAGGGGGCAGGCAGCCCCCGTAGGCTTCCCGAAAGCTGGCCAGGTCCCCCTGGAGCTGGGTCCGCAGGCGCCGCTCCGGGGGGCCCTCGATGCCCACAAACACGGCCGCTGCCAGCAGCAGGAAGAGCAGGTAACAGGCCAGGAGGAGACAGTAGCGGCCTCCGGCACCCATGGTCAGCCCCGCCCGGGGTGTCCTGGGGGGCGAGGCGCCTGGGTGCGGGCGGAGGGCTTGGCGGGGACACCTGCAGAGCAGGACACTTGGCTTCTGGAAGGAGGCAAGGAGGGAGTGGGGTGGAGCCCTTGGAGTGGGTGGCACAGGGAGGGGCGAGGCTGAGGTGGCAAGAAGCAGCTGCCATCCCTGGGGAACGGAGGCTTGGAGATCTGGGAGACCAGCTGGGGAGCTGGGAGGGAAGGCCCCGGCCCACGTCCTCCCCCTGCCCGGAATGGCCTCCCTCCGCCCATCCGCCAAGCTCGCTCTCTTCCTCCCTTCAAGGCCCTACTGAGAGCTCACCTCCTCCAGGAGGCCTTCCCACACTCAGCCCCCTCCTTCCCCTTTCCACCCCCCTCACCTTACCTCCTTCCCTTCCCCACAGCACCTGTATATATGTATATATGTTTGTACATATTTATTACTCTACTTATTTATTTTAGTTGTACATATCTATTCTATTTATTTTATTTTGTTAGTATGTTTGGTTTTGTTCTCCATCTCCCCCTTCTAGACTGTGAGCCCACTGTTGGGTAGGGACTGTCTCTATATGTTGCCAACTTGGACTTCCCAAGAGCTTAGTCCAGTGCTCTGCACACAGTAAGCGCTCAATAAATACTATTGATTGATTGATTCCCACACTCAGCCCCCTCCTTCCTCTCCTCCTCCCCTTTCCATCCCCCCCACCTTACCTCCTTCCCTTCCCCACAGCACCTGTATATATGTACATATGTTTGTACATATTTATTACTCTATTTTACTTCTACATATCTATTCTATTTATTTTATTTTGTTAATATGTTTGGTTTTGTTCTCTGTCTCCCCCTTCTAGACTGTGAGCCCACTTTTTAGACTGTGAGCCCACTTTTTAGACTGTGAGCCCACTGTTGGGTAGGGACTGTCTCTATATGTTGCCAATTTGTACTTCCCAAGCGCTTAGCACAGCGCTCTGCACATAGTAAGCGCTCAATAAATAAATACGATTGATTGATTGAGCCCACTGTTGGGTAGGGACCGTCTCTAGACGTCGCCAACTTGTGCTTCCCAAGCGCTCAGTAAATACGATTGATCGATTGAAGGGTGGAGGGCTGAAAAACCCAGGGTTCAAAGTCACTCCCTCCTCTTCCTCGACCTCCCCCGCCAACACCCGGAGTAAACCGAGGCTCTGAGACAAACAGGGTGGAGACAGCTTAAGAGTTTATTTGGTTTCAGTAGAAGTCCACAGGCTGTGACCCTTGGAGGCGTGGATTCTCTCAACCTCTGGCCTGGCGGAGGTGGCGTGGGGCGGGCAGAGGTTCAGGCACAGCCAGGCGGGGCGAGGGTCTGCGACGTCGGCGGGGAGGGCAGACCACCCACCCCCACAGCTTCCCCCTGCTCCCTTCTCCCGCTTATAATCTCCAGCCCCGGGCTGGAGAAAGATGGGGGGGTGGGAATCAGTAGACGGACGTGGTCAAAGTGCTGGTGATGGCAGGTGGTGGGGCCGGCTCGCACTTCAACTTGGGTTCGGCCCGTGTCCCCCACGTGCCATCCCCGGCCACCAAGCGACAGGGACTGACCTGGGCGGTGGGGGAGGGTGCAGGGGGGCAATTCCCTGAGACAGGTCCTGTTCCTCCCCAAGACGGCCGGCTCTCACGGCGGCGGGGTCCCCGTCCTCCGCGGCAGTGGGGCAACCTGGGCGGTCCCCCAGTCCAGTGTAGAGGCTTCAGGTGCAGTGTAGTGTTCCGGGGGCGGGCGCCCTGCCCCTCCCCTGGGTAGAAAGCCGGGCCCCCCCCAAGTCCGGATCAGCCCCCGTCAGGGCGGCGACCCCAAGGGACGAGGCGAGGGGCCGGCCCGCACCCCCTTTCCAGTGTACGAGGAGGCCCCGGGCAGCACGGGTGAGGGGCACCCCCACCTTCCCTTCTCTCGGGCTGCCCGGGGTCAGGGTCTGCCAGTGTGGCCGAAGGTCCCTGAGGGTGCCCGGGGGGCGGGGGGCACGGCCCCCTGGCTCAAGGACTCCCCTGCGGCCCTGCGGCGCCCCAAGGAGCCTGGGCCGCGGCCTCTTTGGTTTGGCTGTGGCAGCCCCAAGGGGAGCCCGGGCTCCCGGGCCCCGGGGCGAAAGGCTGGGTGTCCCGGAAGGGGTCCGAGTCCGGGAACAAAGTCCAGGGGGCCCGACGGGGCGCGGGCTGCGGGGAGGGCAACGGGGAGGCGCGGGGGCCGGCCGACACGAAGCTCCAGGGGTCGATGCGGGTCCGGAGCGGGGAGGGCCGGGGCCGGCTGATGAGGCCCGGGGTCGGGGAGCGGGGCGTCCCGGGGGACGGCCGGGGGGACCCCAGCGGCGGCGGCGGCGGGGAGACGGCACCACCTGCGAGGCGGGAAAAGCCATGAGAGAACGGTCCTCCTCGTGGACCTTCGGGCCCCGGCCTGTCTTGCCCCTGCAGGGCTCCCCGCACGTGCTTCATTCATTCGATCGTATGTATTGAGCGCTTACTGCGGGCAGGGCACTGGACTAAGCGCTTGGGAAGTACGAGTCGGCAGCATCTAGAGACGGTCCCTACCCAACGACGGGCTCACAGTCAAGAAGGGGGAGATAGCCAACAAAACAAAACATGTTGCATGCATACCCTCACTCTGCTGCCGGGATTATCTTTGTCCAGAAACGCTCTGGGCATGTTACTCCCCTCCTCAAAAATCTCCAGTGGCTGCCTGTCAACCTACGAATCAGGCAAAAACTCCTCACCCTGGGCTTCCAGGCTGTCCATCCCCTGGCCCCCTCCTACCTCACCTCCCTTCTGTCCTTCTCCAGCCCAGCCCACACACTCCGCTCCTCTGCCGCTAATCTCCTCACCGTACCTCGTTCTCGCCCATCCCGCCATCGACCCCCGGCCCACGTCCTCCCCCGGGCCCGGAATGCCCCCAATCCCTCCGCCCATCTGCCAAGCTCGCTCTCTTCCTCCCTTCAAAGCCCTCCTGAGAGCTCACCTCCTCCAGGAGGCCTTCCCACACTCAGCCCCCTCCTTCCTCTCCTCTCCTCCCCATACCCCCTGTCCTACTCCCTTCCCCTCCCCACAGCACCTGCATATATAGTTGTACAGATTTATTACACTATTACTTGTACATATTGACTATTTATTTTGTTAATGATGTGCACAGAGCACATCTATTTGTTCTGACGATTTTGACACCCGTCTCCATGCTTGGTTTTGTTGTCTGTCTCCCCCTTCTAATAATAATAATAATGGCATTTATTAAGCGCTTACTATGTGCAAAGCACTGTTCTAAGCGCTTCTAGACTGTGAGCCCGTTGTTGGGTAGGGACCGTCTCTATATGTTACCGACCTGTACTTCCCAAGTTCGTAGTACAGTGCTCAGCACACAGTAAGCGCTCAATAAATATGAATGAATGAATACCCCCACACATACATACATGCACATACACACATGCACGCCCAGGAAATCAATCAATCAATCAATCGTATTTATTGAGCGCTTACTGTGTGCAGAGCACTGTACTAAGCGCTTGGGAAGTCCAAGTTGGCAACATAGAGAGACAGTCCCTACCCAACGGTGGGCTCACAGTCGAAAAGGGGGAGACAGAGAACAAAACCAAACATACGAACAAAATAAAATAAATAGAATAGATATGTACAAGTAAAATAAATAAATAAATAGGAATAGGAAAAAGGAAGCAATATCGAAATAATAATAACAATAATGATGGCATTTGTTAAGCGCTTACTAGGTGCAAAGCACTGTTCTAAGCACTGGGGAGCATACAAGATGATCAGATTGTCCCACAGTCTTAATCCCCATTTTACAGATGAGGGAATCAATCTATCATATTTAATGAGTGCTTACCGTGTGCAGAGCACTGTACTAAGCGCTTGGGAGGTACAAGTTGGCAACATAAGTTAACAACCTCCGGCTCAAACCACCACCCCGCTGGGGCAGGTAAACAAGTCAGCAGCCTCATCATCATCATCATCATCAATCGTATTTATTGAGCGCTTACTATGTGCAGAGCACTGTACTAAGCGCTTGGGAAGTACAAATTGGCAACATATAGGGACAGTCCCTACCCAACAGTGGGCTCACAGTCTAAAAGGAGGGTTTCCTCAGGGCGCACCGCCCCCCAACTCTGGCTTCCCAAGCGCTTAGTCCAGTGCTCTGCACACCGTAAGCGCTCAATAAGTACGACTGAAGGAATGAATGAGTGAGTGAACGGTCCTTACCCCTTGCCTCCTCCTCTCTCCGGGGGCTCTTGGCCGAAGGCTGTCCTGCGGGGGTCCCCAGGTCCAGCAGGAGGGGGCCGGGGGGCTCCTTGGGGTCAGGGTTCAAGGGAGAGGATGGAGCCTCGGGGGCTTTGGGGGAGAAGCGGATGAGGGGGGATGGAGGGGACTCCTCTTCGGCTGGGGGATCCCCCTTGGTCCGGCCGCCCCCGCCGCCCCCGCCGCCGGCCTGCTGGAGGTCGCGGCCTAGCCCCAGGGAGGCCAGCAGAGCGGTGCCCCTCAGCAGGGCGCGCTGGATGATTTTGGGGGTCCCGCTCCGCTCCGGGGGGCCGTGGCGCCGCGGCTCTTCGGGCTCAGGGGTCCGGGCGTCACCTGCAGCGGACGGAGACACGGGAGGGCAAGGGTGACCACGGTGTGCGTCCTGTTGGACAAGCAGCGTGGCTCGGCGGAAAGACTCCCGGGCTTGGGAGTCAGAGGTCATGGGTTCGAATCGCGGCTCCGCCGCTCGTCAGCTGGGTGACTTTGGGCAGGTCACTTCACTCCTCGGTGACCTCATCTGTAAAATGGGGATTCAGACTGGGAGCCCCCCCGTGGGACAACCTGATCACCTTGTATCCTTCCCAGCGCTCAGAACGGCGCTTTGCACATAATAAGCGCTTAACGAATGCTATCATCATCATTATTATTATTCCCTGGGCCTCAGTTCCCTCATCTGTAAAATGGGGATTAAGACTGGGAGCCCCCCGTGGGACAACCTGATCACCTTGTATCCTCCCCAGCGCTCAGAACGGTGCTTTGCACATAACAAGCGCTTAACGAATGCCATCATCATTATTATTATTCCCTGGGCCTCAGTTCCCTCATCTGTAAAATGGGGATTAAGACTGGGAGCCCCACGTGGGACAACCTGATCACCTTGTATCCTCCCCAGGGCTCAGAACGGTGCTTTGCACATAATAAGCGCTTAACGAATGCCATCATCATCATTATTATTATTATTCCCTGGGCCTCAGTTCCCTCATCTGTAAAATGGGGATTAAGACGGTGAGCCCCACGTGGGACAGGGACTGCGTCCAACCCGATTTACTTGTCGTTTACTCCGGCGCTTACTCCAGGGTCCGGCACTTAATAAATTAATTCAGCCGTATTTATTGAGCGCTTGCTGTGTGCAGAGCACTGGACTAAGCGCTTGGGAAGTACAAGCTGGCAACATATAGAGACGGTCCCTACAAAATGTATACATGCTTTTACATATTTATTACTCTATTTATTTATTTATTTATTTTACTTGTACATATCTATTTATTTTATTTTGTTAGTATGTTTGGTTTTGTTCTCTGTCTCCCCTCTTTTAGACTGTGAGCCCACTGTTGGGTAGGGACCGTCTCTATACGTTGCCAACTTGGACTTCCCAAGCGCTTAGTCCAGTGCTCTGCACACAGTAAGCGCTCAATAAATACGATTGATTGATTGATTGATTGATAGGAGGACTGCTTAATAAATGCTTAACAAATCCAACTATTATTATTATCCTTGGGGTCTAAGCCCCTGAGAGGTGGCTGGCTCTGGGGCGGAGCATTGGGGTTCACTGCTAAGAGGAATCAATCAATCAATCGTATTTATTGAGCGCTTACTGTGTGCAGAGCACTGTACTAAGCGCTTGGGAAGTACAAGTTGGCAACATATAGAGACAGTCCCGACCCAACAGTGGGCTCACGGTCTAGAAGGACTGCTTAATAAATGCTTCACAAATCCAACTATTATTATTATCCTTGGGGTCTGAGCCCCTGAGAGGTGGCTGGCTCTGGGGCGGAGCATTGGGGTTCACTGCTAAGAGGAATCAATCAATCAATCGTATTTATTGAGCGCTTACTGTGTGCAGAGCACTGTACTAAGCGCTTGGGAAGTACAAGTTGGCAACACCTAGAGACAGTCCCTACCCAACAGTGGGCTCACAGTCTAAAAGAGGAAAGAAAACTTGCTTCCGTTACAAAGCTCTGAGAGGCAGGAGGGGCCCGGGGAGCCCAAGTTAATGACCCCTTCCACTCCTGGGTGGGGGTTGAGCCTATGTCCAGTGGAAACAGGGGCACCCTCCAACCTCTCTGCCCCGGCCAATTTGTACTTCCCAAGCGCTTAGTACAGTGCTCTGCACATAGTAAGCGCTCAATAAATACGATTGATGTTGATGATGATGATGATGACTCGGGTGGGATGCTGCAGCTGGCTCCGGGGAGCAGCCGTTCTCTCCCAGCCCCTCGGAACAGTACCCTCTTCCGGGAAGGGATGGGGTGATGATGATGATGGCATTTGTTAAGCGCTTACTACATGCAAAGCATGTTCTAAGCGCTGGGGACGATACAAGGTGATCGGATTGTCCCGCATGGGGCTCACAGTCTTCATCCCCATTTTACAGATGAAGGACTGAGGCACAGAGAAGTTGCGACTTGCCCAAAGTCACACAGCTGACAACTGGCGGAGCCGGAATTTGAACCCATGACCAAATGGGCTCCCAAGCCTATGCTCTTTCCCCTGGCCTGTCTAGCCCCTCTCATAATAATAATAATAATAATAATAATAATAATAATAATAATAGTATTTGTTAGGTGTTTACTAAGTGCCAGACACTGTACTAAGCGCCGGGACAGATACAAGCAAATTGGGTTGGACACAGTCCCTGTCCCACTAGGGGCTCACAGTCTTAATCCCCATTTTCCAGATGAGGAAACTGAGGCACAGAGAAGTGAAGTGACTTGCCCAAGGTCACACAGCAGACACGTGGCGGAGCTGGGATTAGAACCTCAGTCTTAATAATAATAATAATAATAATAATGGCATTTATTAAGAGCTTACTATGTGCAAAGCACTGTTCTAAGCGCTGGGGAGGTTACATGGTGATCAGGTTGTCCCACGGGGGGCTCCCAGTCTTCATCCCCATTTTACAGATGAGGGAACTGAGGCCCAGAGAAGTGAATAATGATGGCATTTATTAAGCGCTTACTATGTGCAAAGCACTGTTCTAAGCGCTGGGGAGGTTACAAAGTGATCAGGTTGTCCCACATGGGGCTCACAGTCTTAATCCCCATTTTCCAGATGAGGGAACTGAGGCCCAGAGAAGTGAATAATGATGGCATTTATTAAGCGCTTACTACGTGCAAAGCACTGTTCTAAGCGCTGGGGAGGTTACAAAGTGATCAGGTTGTCCCACGGGGGGCTCACAGTCTTCATCCCCATTTTCCAGATGAGGTAATTGAGGCCCAGAGAAGTGAAGAATGATGGCATTTATTAAGCGCTTACTATGTGCAAAGCACTGTTCTAAGCACTGGGGAGGTTACAAAGTGATCAGGTTGTCCCACATGGGGCTCACAGTCTTAATCCCCATTTTACAGATGAGGGAACTGAGGCCCAGAGAAGTGAATAATGATGGCATTTATTAAGCGCTTACTACGTGCAAAGCACTGTTCTAAGCGCTGGGGAGGTTACAAGGTGATCAGGTTGTCCCACATGGGGCTCACAGTCTTAATCCCCATTTTCCAGATGAGGGAACTGAGGCCCAGAGAAGTGAATAATGATGGCATTTATTAAGCGCTTACTATGTGCAAAGCACTGTTCTAAGCGCTGGGGAGGTTACAAAGTGATCAGGTTGTCCCACATGGGGCTCACAGTCTTAATCCCCATTTTACAGATGAGGGAACTGAGGCCCAGAGAAGTGAATAATGATGGCATTTATTAAGTGCTTACTACGTGCAAAGCACTGTTCTAAGCGCTGGGGAGGTTACAAAGTGATCAGGTTGTCCCACATGGGGCTCACAGTCTTAATCCCCATTTTACAGTTGAGGGAACTGAGGCCCAGAGAAGTGAATAATGATGGCATTTATTAAGTGTTTACTACGTGCAAAGCACTGTACTAAGTGCTGGGGAGGTTACAAAGTGATCAGGTTGTCCCACGGGGGGCTCACAGTCTTAATCCCCATTTTACAGATGAGGGAACTGAGGCCCAGAGAAGTGAATAATGACGGCATTTATTAAGCGCTTACTACGTGCAAAGCACTGTTCTAAGCGCTGGGGAGGTTACAAAGTGATCAGGTTGTCCCACGGGGGGCTCACAGTCTTCATCCCCATTTTCCAGATGAGGTAATTGAGGCCCAGAGAAGTGAAGTGACTTGCCCAGGGTCCCACAGCTGACAGTTGGCGGAGCCGGGATTTGAACCCATGACCTCTGACTCCAAAGCCTGGGCTCTTTCCACTGAGCCACGCCGCTTCTCTTCTGACTTGAGGTCTTCTGACTTTCGGGCCCGGGATCTACCCATTAGGTCACGTTACTTCTTCCCCCTGCCACGAGGTATCCCTGTGGGCGGACAGGGCTGAGCCTCTCCCTGTCTGGGCTGGGGAAAGGGGGGGAACGGCTGGGGCTTCAACAATGAGGATGTGGTTTCCTCTAAACCTCTGGGCACAGATGAAGCAGTGTGGCCTAGTGGATAATAATAATAATCATCATCATCATCAATCGTATTTATTGAGCACTTACTATGTGCAGAGCACTGTACTAAGCGCTTGGGAAGTGCAAATTGGCAACATATAGAGACAGTCCCTACCCAACAGTGGGCTCACAGTCTAAAATAATAATAATAATAATAACGATAATAATGGCAGGAGGCGTGAGGGCTCGAGGGCCGCGCGGTGAGGGAGAGCCCACCTTCTCCAGGAGGCCTTCCCAGACTGAGCCCCTTCCTTCCTCTCCCCCTCGTCCCCCTCTCCATCCCCCCATCTTACCTCGTTCCCTTCCCCACAGCACCTGTATATATGTATATGTTGGCACATATTTATTACTCTATTTATTTATTTATTTTACTTGTACAAATCTATTCTATTTATTTTATTTTGTTAGTATAATAATAATGGCATTTATTAAGCGCTTACTATGTACAAAGCACTGTTCTAAGCGCTGGGGAGGTTACAAGGTGATCAGGTTGTCCCACGGGGGGCTCACAATCTTCATCCCCATTTTACAGATGAGGTAACTGAGGCCCAGAGAAGTGAAGTGACTTGCCCAAAGTCACACAGCTGACCATTGGCGGAGCCAGGATTCGAACCCATGACCTCTGACTCCAAAGCCCGGGCTCTTTCCACTGAGCCACGCTGCTTCCCCCTCTGTCTCCCCCTTCTAGACTATGAGCCCACTGTTGGGTAGGGACTGTCTCTAGATGTTGCCGACTTGTCCTTCCCCAGCGCTTAGTATTATTATTATCATTATGTTTGGTTTTGTTCTCTGTCTCCCCCTTCTAGACTGGGAGCCCGTTGTTGGGTAGGGACCGTCTCTATTTGTTGCCAACTTGTACTTCCCAAGCGCTTAGTACAGTGCTCTGCACACAGTAAGCGCTCAATAAATACGATTGATTGATTGATTGATTGATTAAGTGCTTACTATGTGCAAAGCACTGTTCTAAGCCCTGGGGAGGTTACAAGGTGATCAGGTTGTCCTATGGGGGGCTCACAGTCTTCATCCCCATTTTCCAGATGAGGGAACTAAGGCCCAGAGAATAATAATAGTAATAATAAGGATGGCATTTATTAAGCACTTACTAGGTGCAAAGCACCGTTCTAAGCGCTGGGGAGGTTACAAGGTGATCAGGTTGTCCCACAGGGGGGCTCACAGTTTTAATCCCATTTTACAGATGAGGTTACTGCGTCCCAGAGAAGTGAAGTGACTTGCCCAAAGTCACACAGCTGACAATTGGCCGAGCTGGGATTTGAACCCATGACCTCTGACTCCAAAGCCCGGGCTCTTTCCCATCATCATCATCATCATCAATCGTATTTACTGAGCGCTTACTGTGTGCAGAGCACTGTACTAAGCGCTTGGGAAGTACAAGTTGGCAACATTTAGAGACAGTCCCTACCCAACAGTGGGCTCACAGTCTGAAAGGGGGAGACAGAGAACAAAACCAAACATACTAACAAAATAAAATAAATAGAATAGATATGTACAAGTAAAATAAATAAATAAATAAATAGAGTAGCAAATATGTAAAAACATATATACATATATACAGGTGCTGTGGGGAAGGGAAGGAGGTAAGATGCGGGGGGATGGAGAGGGGGACGAGGGGGAGAGGAAGGAAGGGGCTCAGTGTGGGAAGGCCTCCTGGAGGAGGTGAGCTCTCAGCGGGGCCTTGAAGGGAGGAAGAGAGCGAGCTTGGCGGGTGGGCAGAGGGAGCAGGGCATTCCAGGCCCGGGGGAGGACGTGGGCCCGGGGGTCGACGGCGGGACAGGCGAGAACGAGGTACGGGGAGGAGATTAGCGGTGGAGGAGCGGAGGGTGCGGGCTGGGCTGGAGAAGGACAGAAGGGAGGTGAGGGAGGAGGGGGCCAGGGGATGGACAGCCTGGAAGCCCAGGGTGAGGAGTTTCTGCCTGATGCGCAGGTTGATTGGTAGCCACTGGAGATTTTTGAGGAGGGGAGTAACATGCCCAGAGCGTTTCTGGACAAAGACGATCCGGGCAGCGGCGTGAAGGATGGATTGAAGTGGGGAGAGACACGAGGATGGGAGATCAGAGAGAAGGCTGACGCAGTAGTCCAGGCGGGATAGGATGAGAGCTTGAATGAGCAGGGTAGTGGTTGGGATGGAGGGGAAAGGGCGGAGCTTGGCAATGTTGCAGAGCTGAGACCGGCAGGTTTTGGTGACGGCTTGGATGTGACTGAGCCACACTGCTTCTCTAGATAGAGCCCGGGCCTGAGAGTCAGAAGGACCTGGGTTCTAATCCAGGCTCCACCACTTGTCAGCTGCGTGACCTTGGGCAAGCCACTTAACTTCCCTGTGCCTCAGTTGCCTCATCTGAAAAATGGGGATTAAGCCCGGGAGCCCCGCATGAGATTTATTACTCTATTTATTTATTTATTTTACTTGTACATATTTATTGTTTATTTTATTTTGTTAATATGTTTTGTTTTGTTGTCTGTCTCCCCCTTCTAGACCGTGAGCCCACTGTTGGGTAGGGACCGTCTCTATATGTTGCCAACTTGGACTTCCCGAGCGCTTAATACAGTGCTCTGCACACAGCAAGCGCTCAATAAATACGATTTAGGCCCTACTGAGAGCTCACCTCCTCCAGAAGGCCTTCCCAGACTGAGCCCCCTCCTTCCTCTCCCCCTCCACCCCCTCTCCATCCCCTCCACCTTACCTCCTTCCCCTCCCCACAGCACCTGTATAGATGTATATATGTTTGTATGTTTTATTTACTCTATTCATTTTATTTGGACATATTTATTCTATTTATTTTATTTTGTTAATATGTTTTGTTTTGTTGTCTGTCTCCCCCTTCTAGACTGTGAGCCTGCTGCTGGGTAGGGACCGTCTCTATAGGTTGCCAACTTGTACTTCCTAAGCGCTTGGTACAGTGCTCTGCACACAGTAAGCGCTCAATAAATACGATTGAATGAATAAATGAATGAGATAGATACTGTGTCCAACCTGATTAACTAGGAACTTAGGGAAGCAGCGTGGCTCAGTGGAAAGAGCCCGGGCTTTGGAGTCAGAGGTCAGGGGTTCAAATCCCGGCTCCGCCACTTGACAGCTGTGTGACTTTGGGTAAGTCACTTCACTTCTCTGGGCCTCAGTTCCCTCATCTGTAAAATGGGGATTAAGAGTGTGAGCCCCACGTGGGACAACCTGATTACCTTGTATCTACCCCAGCGCTTAGAACAGTGCTTTGCACATAGTAAGCGCTTAATACCAACATTATTATTATTATTATTGACAGCTGTGTGACTTTGGGCAAGTCACTTCACTTCTCTGGGCCTCAGTTCCCTCATCTGTAAAATGGAGATGAAGACTGTGAGCCCCCCGTGGGGCAACCTGATCACCTTGTAAACTCCCCAGTGCTTAGAACGGTGCTTTGCACATAGTAAGCGCTTAATAAATGCCATTATTATTATTATTATTATCTACCCCAGCGCTTAGTTTAGTGTCTGGCACATAGTAAGTGCTTAAGAAACACCACCATTATTATTATTCTTATTATTACTAGAAGCCCCTCACTGTTTTCCGACTCACGTTGTCACACTGAGGGAGTGGGAAAGAGAGGAAAGGGAGATGCAACCGTCCCCGGAGTTTAAAGTAGGGTCCTTCGGCTGGGTTGTTCCACTGCTGTTCGCCCCCTCTGTGATCCAGCCCTGGCAGAGATTAATTGTGTGAACCCACTGTTGCATAGGGACCGTCTCTATATGTTGCCAACTTGTACTTCCCAAGCGCTTAGTCCAGTGCTCTGCACACAGTAAGCGCTCAATAAATACGATCGAATGAATTGAATGGATGAATTAATCCAGCACCGTTCCCCTCTGCTACCGGCTCCAAGCCGGAGAGGGGTATCCAGGGGTATCAGAGGGGGAGAAGGTGACAGGACCAGCTCACTGCAGTGTGGCCTAATGGAAAGAGCCTGTGCCTGGGAGTAGGAGGATGTGGGTTCTAATCCCGGCTCCGCCACGTTCATTCATTCATTCGGTCGTATTTATTGAGCGCTTACTGTGTGCAGAGCACTGCACCAAGCGCTTGGGAAGTCCAAGTCGGCAACATATAGAGACGGTCCCTACCCAACAGCGCGCTCACCGTCGAGAAGGGGGAGACAGAGAACAAAACGAAACATGTAGACAGGTATCAAAATAGAACAATTAGAATATGTTGCCAACTTGTACTTCCCAAGCGCTTAGTACAGTGCTCTGCACACTGTAAGTACTCAATAAATATGATTCAATCAATCAATCAATTGTATTTATTGAGCGCTTACTGTGTGCAGAGCACTGTACTAAGCGCTTGGAGAGTACAAGTTGGCAACATTGAACATTGAATGGATGAATGAATGAATTAAAGGTACCTGCACATCATTAACAAAATAAATAGTAAATGTCTGCTGTGTGACCTTGGGCAAGTCACTTCAACCCTCTCTGTGCCTCAGTCACCTCATCTGTGAAGTGGGGATGAGGACCGTGAGCCCCATGTGGACCAGGGACTGTGTCCGATCTGATTACCTTGTATCTACTTCAGGGTTTAGAACAGCGCTTGGCATGTAGTAAGTGCTTAACAAATATCACAATAGCAGTAGCAGTAGTAATAATAATAATAATGGTATTTGTTAAGCGCTTACTATGTGCAAAGCACTGTTCTAAGCGCTGGGGGGATACAAGGTGATCAGGGTGTCCTACATGGGGCTCACAGTCTTAATCCCCATTTTACAGATGAGGGAACTGAGGCACAGAGAAATTAAGTGCCTCAGTCACCTCATCTGTGAAATGGGGATGAGGACCGTGAGTCCCATGTGGAACAGGGACTGTGTCCAATCTGATTACCTCATATCTACCCCAGGGTTTAGAACAGAACTTGGCATGTAGTAAGTGCTTAACAAATATCACAAGTAGCAGTAGCAGTAGTAATAATAATAATAATGGTATTTGCTAAGCGCTTACTATGTGCAAAGCACTGTTCTAAGTGCTGGGGGGATACAAGGTGATCAGGGTGTCCTACATGGGGCTCACAGTCTTAATCCCCATTTTACAGAAGAGGGAACTGAGGCACAGAGAAATTAAGTGCCTCAGTCACCTCATCTGTGAAATGGGGATGAGGACCGTGAGCCCCATGTGGAACAGGGACTGTGTCCAATCTGATTACCTCGTATCTACTCCAGGGTTTAGAACAGCGCTTGGCATGTAGTCCCCAACAGTGGACTCACAGTCAAATAGTTAGAAGCAGCGTGGCTCAGTGGTAAGAGCCCGGGCTTTGGAGCCAGAGGTCATGGGTTCGAATCCCAGCTCCGCCACGTCTGCTGTGTGACCTTGGGCAAGTCACTTCACTTCTCTGAGCCTCAGTTACCTCGTCTGTAAAATGGGGATTGACTGTGAGCCCCACGTGGGGCAACCTGATCGCCTTGTATCCCCCAGCGCTTAGAACAGTGCTTTGCACACAGTAAGCGCCTAACAAATGCCATTATTGAGAAGCAGCATGGCTCAATGGAAAGGGCACAGGCTTGGGAGTCAGAGGTCATGGGTTCAAATCCCGGCTCTGCCAATTGTCAGCTGTGTGCCCTTGGGCAAGTCACTTAACTTCTCTGGGCCTCAGTTACCTCATCTGTAAAATGAGTATTAAGATTGTGAGCCCCGCGTGGGACAACCTGATCATCTTGTATCCTCCCCAGCGCTTAGAACAGTGCTTTGCACATAGTAAGTGCTTAGCAAATGCCATCATCATCATCATCATGTAGTAAGTGCTTAACAAATATCACAAGTAGCAGTAGCAGTAGTAATAGTAATAATAATAATAATGGTATTTGTTAAGCGCTTACTATGTGCAAAGCACTGTTCTAAGCACTGGGGGGATACAAGGTGATCAGGGTGTCCTACATGGGGCTCACAGTCTTAATCCCCATTTTCCAGATGAGGGAACTGAGGCACAGCGAAGTGAAGTGACCCCACTTTTCAGACTGTGAGCCCACTGTTGGGTAGGGACCGTCTCTATATGTTGCCAACTTGTACTTCCCAAGCGCTTAGTCCAGTGCTCTGCCCACAGTAAGCGCTCAATAAACACGATTGATGACGGTGAAGTGACCGGCCCAAAGTCACCCAGCTGACCGGCGGCGGAGCCGGGATTTGAACCCACGACCTCTGACTCCAAAGCCCGGGCTCTTTCCACCGAGCCACGCTGCTTCCCTAGCAGTAGTAAGGCCAGGATAGGGTCCTCACCGTTGAGCGTGGGAGGTGTAGAGGGAGACCCCAAAGGGGAAGGGTCTTCGGACTCCAGGGACCAAGTGGCCTCGTCCATCCGGGAGCGTCGCCTGCAGGGGGACAAGACGGGGGTGAGGGGCGGACGGCCCGGGGGGCCGCTCCCAAAAGGAGGGATGACGGACGGGATCGGTCGTGGGGAGGGGAGGGACACTCACCTCCCATTCTGCGCCTCCCCCGGCTTGGGAGAGCCAGGTCCCCAGGCCCAGCACGGTCGGCGGTCCCCGTTTCCCATTTCTTCCAGGCGTCGGGGAGACTGCCGCCCCCAGACCTGCCCCGCTTCCCCCGGCTCCACTGAAGGGGAAACAGAGGACGATCAGCTCCTGCTCCCCGCTCCGACCACCCCACCTCACGCCCCGGACCCTGACTGGGGCCTGCCTCCCCTAAAGGGCACAAATGAAGAGGTTCATCATCATCATCATCATCATCAATCGTATTTAGTGAGCGCTTACTGTGTGCAGGGCACTGGACTAAGCGCTTGGGAAGTCCAAGTTGGCAACATAGAGAGACGGTCCCTACCCAACAGCGGGCTCACAGTCTAAAAGGGGGAGACGGAGAACAAAATCAAACATACTAATAAAATAAACAGAGTAGATATGTACAAGTAAAATAATACAAGTGATCTCCAGGGCGGGTGATGCCGAGGGGGCACCGTGCCCTCACTGGGGGTCCCAGGGAGTCCTTATGGGTAGGGAACGGGACTTAAGCTTCTTTTACACTAAACGACAGTACCAATGTTGCCAACTTGTACTTCCCAAGCGCTTAGTACAGTGCTCTGCACACAGTAAGCGCTCAATAAATACGATTGATTGATTAATTGATTACTAATGATGGCATTTATTAAGCGCTTGCTATGTGCAAAGCAATCAATCAATACACTGACCGACAATACTAATAAGAATGACGGCATTTATTAAGCGCTTGCTATGTGCAAAGCAATCAATCAATACACTGACCAACAATTCTAATAAGAATGATGGCATTTATTAAGCGCTTGTTATGTGCAAAGAAATCAATCAATCAATCCACTGACCGACAATACTAATAAGAATGATGGCATTTATTAAGCGCTTGCTATGTGCAAAGTAATTGATCAATCAATCCACTGACCGACAATACTAATAAGAATGATGGCATTTATTAAGCGCTTGCTATGTGCAAAGCAGTCAATCAATCAATACACTGACCGACAATACTAGTAAGAATGATGGCATTTATTAAGCGCTTGCTATGTGCAAAGCAATCGATCAATCAATACACTGACCGACAATACTAATAAGAATGATGGCATTTATTAAGCACTTACTATGTGCAAAGCAATCAATCAATCAATCAATCGTATTTATTGAGCGCTTACTGTGTGCAGAGCACTGTACTAAGCGCTTGGGAAGTCCAAGTTGGCAACATCTAGAGACGGTCCCTACCCAACAGTGGGCTCACAGTCTAGAAGAAGTCTAGGAGAAGCAGCATGGCTCAGTGGAAAGAGCACAGGTTTTGGAGTCAGAGGTCATGGGTTCAAATCCCAGCTCCTCCAGTTGTCAGCTATGGGACTTTGGGCAAGTCACTTAACTTCTCTGTGCCTCAGTTACCTCATCTGTAAAATGGGGATTAAGACTCTGAGCCCCCCGTGGGACAACCTGATCACCTTGTAACCTCCCCAGCGCTTAGAACAGTGCTTTGCACATAGTAAGCGCTTAATAAATGCCATCATCATTATTATTATAGAAGGGGGAAGCAGAGAACAAAACAAAACAAATTAACAAAATAAAATAAATAGAATAGATATGTACAAGTACAATAAATAAATAAATAAATAGAGTAATAAATACGAAAAAACATATATATATATACAGGTGCTGTGGGGAAGGGAAGGAGGTAAGGCGGGGGGGGATCGAGAGGGGGGAGGAGGGGGAGAGGAAGGAAGGGGCTCAGCCCGTTCTAAGCGCTGGGGAGGTTACAAGGTGATCAGGTTGTCCCACGGGGGGGCTCACAGTCTTAATCCCCATTTTACAGATGAGGTAACTGAGGCACAGAGAAGTAAAGTGACTAACCCAAAGTCACACAGCTGACAACTGGAGGAGCCGGGATTTGAACCCCTGACCTCTGACTCCAAAGCCCGGGCTCTTTCCACTGAGCCATGCTGCTTCTCGACAAAACGCTTAGTACAGTGCCTACTAAAATGATGAGTAAATAACATTACTACTACTCACAATAACAGCATAGTTGTATTTATTAAGCGCTTCCTCTCCCCCACCTCCCCATCCCCATCCCCCCCACCTTACCTCCTTCCCCTCCCTACAGCACCTGTATATATGTATATATGTTTGTACGGATTTATTACTCTATTTTGTTTATTTTATTTGTACATATTTATTCTATTTATTTTATTTTGTTAGTATGTTTGGTTTTGTTCTCTGTCTCCCCCTTCTAGACTGTGAGCCCACTGTTGGGTAGGGACCGTCTCTATATTTTGCCAACTTGTACATCCCAAGCGCTTAGTACAGTGCTCTGCACACAGTAAGCGCTCAATAAATATGATTGAGTGAATACTAAGTGCCAGGCACTGTACTAAGTGCAGGAGTAGATAAAAGTTTATAATAACCAATAGCAATGATGACGGTATTTGTGTGTCAGGCACTGTACTAAGTGCTGGAGTGGACACAAGGAAATCAGGTTGGACACAGTCCCTGTCCCCCATGGGGCTCGGATCATTTTCCTACAAAAACATTCAGACCATGTTTCCCTACTCCTCAAGATACTCCAGTATAATAATAATAATAATAATAATAATAATGGCATTTATTAAGCGCTTACTATGTAGTTGCCCATCCACTTCAGCATCAGACAAAAACTCCTCACCATTGGCTTAAAAGCACTCAATCACCTTAATACTGATGGTGTTTGTTAAGCGCTTACTATGTGCCAAGCACTGTTCTAAGCGCTGATGGGGGGGAACACAAGGTAATCAAGGTTGTCCCACGGGGGGCTCACAGTCTTAATCCCCATTTTACAGCTGAGGGAACTGAGGCCCAGAGAAGTTAAGTGACTTGCCCAAAGTCACACAGCTGACAAGTGGTGGAGGTGGGATTAGAACCCATGACCCCGGACCACGTCCTCCCTATGGCCCGGAATGCCCTCCCTCCGCACATCCGCCAAGCTCGCTCTCTTCCTCCCTTCAAAGCCCTACTGAGAGCTCACCTCCTCCAGGAGGCCTTCCCACACTGAGCCCCCTTTTTCCTCTCTTCCTTCCCCTCCTCACAGCACCTGTATATATATTTGTACGGATTTATTACTCTATTTTACCTGTACATATTATTATTCTATTTATTTTATTTTGTTAATATGTTTTGTTTTGTCCTCTGTCTCCCCCTTCTACACTGTGAGCCCGCTGCTGGGTGGGGACCGTCTCTATATGTTGCCGACTTGGACTTCTCAAGCGCTCAGTATGCTGCTCTGCACACAGTAAGCGCTCAATAAATACGATTGAATGAATGAATGAACTTTCTTCATTAGTGGAAAGAGCATGAGTTTTGGAGTCAGACGTCATGGGTTCAAATCCTGGCTCTGCCAATTGTCAGCTGTGTGACTTTGAGCAAGTCATTTAACTTCTCTGTGCCTCAGTGACCTCACCTCACCTTATCTCCTTCCCCTCCCCACAGCACCTGTATATATGTATGTATGTTTGTATGTATTTATTACTCTATTTATTTATTTTATTTTGTTAATATGTTTTGTTTTGTTCTCTGTCTCCCCCGTCCAGACTGTGAGCCCACTGTTGGGCAGGGACTGTCTCTATATGTTGCCAACTTGTACTTCCCAAGCGCTTAGTACAGTGCTCTGCACACAGTAAGCGCTCAATAAATATGATTGATTGATTGATTGATTAGTACAGTGCTCTGCACACAGTAAGCGCTCAACAAATACGATTGAATGAATGAATGAATGAATAAAATGGGGATTGAAACTGTGAGCCCCATTCATTCATTCGAGCGTATTTATCGAGCGCTTACTGTGTGCACTGTACTAAGCACTTGGGAGTGTACAATATAACTCATCTATATAACTTATAGCTCATCTGTAAAGTGGGGATTAAGACGAGCCCCCCGTGGGACAACCTGATCACCTTGTAACCTCCCCAGCGCTTAGAACAGTGCTTTGCACATAGGAAGCGCTTAATAAATGCCATCATCATCATCATCATGAAGTAAGCCAGGATCCTTGGGGAGGCCTTGATCTCGGCCTTGCTTTGCACATAGTAAGCGCTTAATAAATGCCATCATCATCATCATCATCATGAAGTAAGCCAGGATCCTTGGGGAGGCCTTGATCTCGGCCTTGCTTTGCACATAGTAAGCGCTTAATAAATGCCATCATCATCATCATCATGAAGTAAGCCAGGATCCTTGGGGAGGCCTTGATCTCGGCCTTGCTTTGCACATAGTAAGCGCTTAATAAATGCCATCAGCATCATCATGATGAAGTAAGCCAGGTTTTCCTTGGGGAGGCCTTGATCTTGGGCTTGCTTTGCACATAGTAAGCGCTTAATAGATGTCATCATCATCATCATCATGAAGTAAGCCAGGTTCCTTGGGGAGGCCTTGATCTCAGGCTTGCTTTGCACATAGTAAGCGCTTAATAAATGCCATCATCATCATCATCATGAAGTAAGCCAGGTTCCCTGGGGAGGCCTTGATCTCGGGCTTGCTTTGCACATAGTAAGCGCTTAATAGAGAAGTAGCATGGCTCAGTGGAAAAAGCCCGGGCTTTGGAGTCAGAGATCATGGGTTCGAATCCCAACTCCGCCAATTGTCAGCTGTGTGACTTTGGGCAAGTCACTTAACTTCTCTGAGCCTGTTCCCTCATCTGTAAAATGGGGATGAACACTGTGAGCCCCAGGTGGGACAACCTGATCACCTTGTATCCCCCCAGAGCTTAGAACAGTGCTTTGCACATAGTAAGCGCTTAACAAATATAATTATTATTATTAATAAATGCCATCATCATCATCATCATGAAGTAAGCCAGGCTCCTTGGGGAGGCCTTGATCTCGGCCTTGCTTTGCACATAGTTAGCGCTTAATAAATGCCATCATCATCATCATCATGAAGTAAGCCAGGTTCCTTGGGGAGGCCTTGATCTCGGCCTTGCTTTGCACATAGTAAGCGCTTAATAAATGCCATCATCATCATCATCATGAAGTAAGCCAGGTTCCTTGGGGAGGCCTTGATCTCCCCAAGGAGATCATCATCATCATGATCTCCATGATCAAGGAGATGATCATCATCATCATGAAGTAAGCCAGGCTCCTTGGGGAGGCCTTGATCTCGGCCTTGCTTTGCACATAGTAAGCGCTTAATAAATGCCATCATCATCATCATCATGAAGTAAGCCAGGTTCCTTGGGGAGGCTTAGATCTCGGCCTTGCTTTGCACATAGTAAGCGCTTAATAAATGCCATCATCATCATCATCATGAAGTAAGCCAGGTTCCTTGGGGAGGCCTTGATCACAGCCTTGCTTTGCACATAGTAAGGGCTTAATAAATGCCATCATCATCATCATCATGAAGTAAGCCAGGCTCCTTGGGGAGGCCTTGATCTCGGGCTTGCTTTGCACATAGTAAGCGCTTAATAAATGCCAACATCATCATCATCATCATGAAGTAAGCCAGGTTCCTTGGGGAGGCCTTGATCTCGGCCTTGCTTTGCACATAGTAAGCGCTTAATAGAGAAGTAGCATGGCTCAGTGGAAAAAGCCCGGGCTTTGGAGTCAGAGATCATGGGTTCGAATCCCAACTCCGCCAATTGTCAGCTGTGTGACTTTGGGCAAGTCACTTAACTTCTCTGTGCCTGTTCCCTCATCTGTAAAATGGGGATGAACACTGTGAGCCCCAGGTGGGACAACCTGATCACCTTGTATCCCCCCAGAGCTTAGAACAGTGCTTTGCACATAGTAAGCGCTTAACAAATACAATTATTATTATTAATAAATGCCATCATCATCATCATCATGAAGTAAGCCAGGTTCCTTGGGGAGGCCTTGATCTCGGCCTTGCTTTGCACATAGTAAGCGCTTAATAAATGCCATCATCATCATCATCATGAAGTAAGCAAGGTTCCTTGGGGAGGCCTTGATCTCGGACTTGCTTTGCACATAGTAAGCGCTTAATAAATGCCATCATCATCATCATGATGAAGTAAGCCAGGTTCCTTGGGGAGGCCTTGATCTCCCCAAGGAGATCATCATCATCGTGATCTCCATGATCAAGGAGATGATCATCATCATCATGAAGTAAGCCAGGCTCCTTGGGGAGGCCTTGATCTCGGCCTTGCTTTGCACATAGTAAGCGCTTAATAAATGCCATCATCAGCATCATCATGAAGTAAGCCAGGTTCCTTGGGGAGGCTTAGATCTCGGGCTTGCTTTGCACATAGTAAGCACTTAATAAATGCCATCATCATCATCATCATGAAGTAAGCCAGGTTCCTTGGGGAGGCCTTGATCTCAGGCTTGCTTTGCACATAGTAAGCGCTTAATAAATGCCATCATCATCATCATCATGAAGTAAGCCAGGATCCTTGGGGAGGCCTTGATCTCGGCCTTGCTGTGCACATAGTAAGTGCTTAATAAATGCTGTCATCATCATCATCATCATGAAGTAAGCCAGGTTCCTTGGGGAGGCCTTGATCTCGGCCTTGCTTTGCACATAGTAAGCGCTTAATAAATGCCATCATCATCATCATCATGAAGTAAGCCAGGTTGGCCTTGATCTCGACCTTGCTTTGCACATAGTAAGCGCTTAATAAATGCCATTATCATCATCACGATGAACTAAGTCAGGTTCCTTGGGGAGGCCTTGATCTCGGGCTTGCTTTGCACATAGTAAGCGCTTAATAAATGCCATCATCATCATCATCATGAAGTAAGCCAGGTTCCTTGGGGAGGCCTTGATCTCGGGCTTGCTTTGCACATAGTAAGCGCTTAATAAATGCCATCATCATCATCATCATGAAGTAAGCCAGGCTCCTTGGGGAGGCCTTGATCTCGGCCTTGCTTTGCACATAGGAAGAGCTTAATAAATGCCATCATCATCATCATCATCATGAAGTAAGCCAGGTTTTCCTTGGGAAGGCCTTGATCTCGGACTTTCTGAGGGAACTGAGAGTCTGGCCCGGACTTGAGAAGTCGGTCTAAGCGGGACTGAAATGGGGCGGTGGGGTTGAGGGGGGACAGGGCAGTCTTACACTGGATAGCCCGGAAACGGGGGAAGGTTGGAGAGTCCCCGGCTCCGACCTCGAAGACGTTTCTCCTCCTGTCGAGGCCGGGGGAGGCCTGCACGGTGATGCGGTGCTTGAAGTCTGCGGGAGGGGGATGAAGCCAGAGTGTGACGCCCCCGCAGCCCCCCGCCACTCGTCTCCGACTCCCCACGACACCCCAGGGGCTTCTTCTCAGTCATTCATTCATTCATTCATTCAAATCGTATTCATTGAGCGCTTACAGTGTGCAGAGCACTGGACTAAGCGCTGGGGAAGTCCAAGTTGGCAACATACAGAGACGGTCCCTACCCAACAGCGGGCTCACAGTCTAGAAGGGGGAGACCGAGAACAAAACATATTCACAAAATAAAATAAATAGGATCGATATGTACAAATAAAATAGAGTAATAAATACGTACAATAATAATTGTACATAATCTAATAATAATAATAATAATAATAGCAATCATGGTGCAAATAGAGTAATAAATATGTACAATAATAATTGTATGTCATCTAATAATAATAATAACAATAGCAATCATGGTGCAAATAGAGTAATAAATATGTACAATAATAACTGTATGTAATCTAATAATAATAATAACAATAGCAATCATGGTGCAAATAGAGTAATAAATATGTACAATAATAATTGTATGTAATCTAATAATAATAATAGCAATCATGGTATTTGTTAAGCGCTTACTATAGAGTAATAAATACGTACAATAATAATTGTATGTAATCTAATAATAATAATAACAATAGCAATCATGGTGCAAATAGAGTAATAAATATGTACAATAATAATTGTATGTAATCTAATAATAATAATAGCAATCATGGTATTTGTTAAGCGCTTACTATAGAGTAATAAATACGTACAATAATAATTGTATGTAATCTAATAATAATAATAACAATAGCAATCATGGTGCAAATAGAGTAATAAATATGTACAATAATAATTGTATGTAATCTAATAATAAT
Organism: Tachyglossus aculeatus; assembly: GCF_015852505.1. Lineage (NCBI taxonomy): Eukaryota > Metazoa > Chordata > Mammalia > Monotremata > Tachyglossidae > Tachyglossus > Tachyglossus aculeatus. The sequence continues at coordinate 51,362,994 of NC_052087.1, read as the reverse complement.
AATAGCAATCATGGTATTTGTTAAGCGCTTACTATAGAGTAATAAATACGTACAATAATAATTGTATGTAATCTAATAATAATAATAACAATAGCAATCATGGTGCAAATAGAGTAATAAATATGTACAATAATAATTGTATGTAATCTAATAATAATAATAGCAATCATGGTATTTGTTAAGCGCTTACTGTTATTTATTACTCTATTTATTTATTTATTTTACTTGTACATATCTATTCTATTTATTTTATTTTGTTAATATGCTTTGTTTTGTTCTCTGTCTCCCCCTTCTAGACTGTGAGCCCGCTGGTGGGTAGGGACCGTCTCTATAGGTTGCCAACTTGGACTTCCCAAGCGCTTAGTTCAGTGCTCTGCACACAGTAAGCGCTCAATAAATACGATTGATTGATTGGGGCAGATACAAGGTAATCAGGTTGCCCCACGTGGGGCTCCCTGTCTTAATCCCCGTCTTCCAGATGAGCTAACTGAGGCACAGAGAAGTGAAGTGATTTGCCCAAGGTCACACAGCAGACGTGTGGCGGAGCCGGAATTAGAACCCATGACCTCTGACTCCCAAGCCCGGGCTCTTTCCACTGGGCCACGCTGCTTTTCTTATTATCTTCTAGACTGGGAGCCCGTTGTTGGGTAGGGACCGTCTCTATATGTTGCCAACTTGTACTTCCCAAGCGCTTAGTACAGTGCTCTGCACACAGTCAGCGCTCAATGTCAGCTGTGTGACTTTGGGCAACTCACTTCACTTCTCTGTGCCTCAGTTACCTCATCTGTAAAATGGGAATTAAGACTGTGAGCTCCCCGTGGGACAACCTGATCACCCTGTAGCCTCCCCAGTGCTTAGGACAGTGCTTTGCACATAGTAAGCACTTAATAAATGCCATTAAAAAAAATAAATAAAAATAAATACGAATGAATGAATGAATGGACGGAAGCCCAGGCCCCGCCCCCATTCGGCTCGCGCGCCGGGCCACGCCCCCTTCCTCCGGCCACTCACGCGGCGGCATGCAAATGAGCCCCAGTCCCGTCCCCTTCCCCCGGCCACTCACGCGGCGGTATGCAAATGAGCCCCAGCCCCGCCCCCTTCCTCCGGCCACTCACGCGGCGGCATGCAAATGAGCCCCTGTCCCGTCCCCTTCCTCCGGCCACTCACACGGTGGTATGTAAATAATAATAATAATGATGGTATTTGTTAAGCGCTTACTGTTCTAAGCGCTGGGGAGATACAAGGTGATCAGGTTGTCCCATGGGGGGCTCACAGTCTTCATCCCCACTTTACAGATGAGGGAACTGAGGCCCAGAGAAGTGAAGTGACATGCCCAAAGTCACACGGCTGACAAGTGCCGGGGTCGGGATTTGAATCCATGACCTCTGACTCCAAAGCCCGGGCTCTTTCCATTGAGCTACGCTGCTTCCCAGTCCATCCCTCTTTCTCCGGCCACTCACGCGGCGGTATGCAAATGACCCCAGTCCCGCCCCCTTCCTCCGGCCACTGACGCGGCGGTATGCAAACGAGCCCCAGTCCCGGCCCCTTCCTCCGGCCACTCATGCGGCGGTATGCAAATGACATCAAACCCGCCCCCTTCCTCCGACCACTCACGCGGTGCTATGCAAATGAGCCCCAGTTCCGTCCCCTTCCTCCGGCCACTCACGCAGCGGTATGCAAATGAACCCAAACCCGCCCCCTTCCTCCAGCCACTCACGCATCGGTATGCAAATGAGCCCCAGTCCCGCCCCCTTCCTCCAGCCACTCACGCGGCGGCATGCAAACGAGCCCCAGTCCCGCCCCCTTCCTCCGGCCACTCACGCGGCGGTATGCAAACGAGATCCCGCCCCGCCCCCTCCTCCGGCCACTCACGCACTGGCATCCAAAAGAGCCCCAGTCCCTCCCCCTTCCTCCGGCCACTCACGCACTGGTATGCAAATAGTCCCCAAGCCCGCCCCCTTCCTCCGGCCACTCACGCGGCGGCATGCAAACGAGCCCCAGTCCCGCCCCCTTCCTCCGGCCACTCACGCGGCGGTATGCAAACGAGCCTCCCCCGCCCCTCCGCCCCTCCGCCCCTCCGTCCCTCCCTCCGTGCGGCGTGAGTGTCCGAGCGCGCGGCTCACCGAGCGGCATGCTGATCCTCTCGCCGCCGTCGCGCGCCCGGAGCTTGCTGCGCTTGAAGGTGCCGCGGCGGCGTCGCACGTGCGGCCGCTCGCGATCCACCTGCTGCAGCAGCAGGGTCAGCTCGCGCTCGAACACCTCCAGCTCCCACTGCGCCAGCAGGTGCTCGCGCCGCCGCAGCTGCTCCGCCTGCGACCGCTGCTCGCGCGCCGCCCGCGTCAGCTCCTCCTCGCGGCTCAGCAGCTCCTGTGGCCCCGGCGGGGGGCGGGGGGCGGGGCGGGGCCCGGCCGTCAGGGGGCGGCCGCCAGGCGAGGGGGGCGGGGCGTGAGGCGCGAGGCGCGAGGCGAGAAGGGCGAGGCGCGAGGAATGAGGCATGATGGGTGAGGAGCGAAGGGCGAGGCGCAAGATGTGAGGCGCAAGGAATGAGGCACGAAGGGCAAGGTGCGAGGAGCGATGGGCGAGGCGCAAGATGTGAGGTGCAAGGAGTGAGGCACGAAGGGCAAGGCGCGAGGGACTCATGTGAGGAGTGAGGGGCGAAGGGCGAGGCGCAAGATGTGAGGCGCAAGGGATGAGGCACGAAGGGCAAGGCGCGAGGGACCCATGTGAGGCGTGAGGAGGGAGGGGCGAAGGGTGAGGCGCAGGGAATGAGGCATGAAGGGCAAGGCGTGAGGGACCTGTGTGAGGCATGAGGAGCAAGGGGTGAAGGGCGAGGCGCAAGGAATGAGGCACAAAGGGCAAGGCGGGAGGGACCCATGTGAGCAGTGAGGGGCGAAGGGCGAGGCGCAAGGAATGAAGCACGAAGGGCGAGGCGCAAGGAATGAGGCACGAAGGGCAAGGCGCGAGAGACCCATGTGAGGCGTGAGGGGCGAAGGGCGAAGGGCAAGGCGCAAGATGTGAGGCGCAAGGAATGAGGCACGAAGGGCAAGGCGCGAGGGACCCGTGTGAGGCGTGAGGAGCGAGGGGCGAAGGGCGAGGCGCAAGATGTGAGGCGCAAGGGATGAGGCACGAAGGGCAAGGCGCGAGGGACCCGTGTGAGGCGTGAGGAGCGAGGGGCGAAGGGCGAGGCGCAAGATGTGAGGCGCAAGGGATGAGGCACGAAGGGCAAGGCGCGAGGGACCCGTGTGAGGCGTGAGGAGCGAGGGGCAAAGGGCGAGGCTCAAGGAATGAGGCCCAAAGGGCAAGGCGCGAGGGACCCGTGAGGGGCGAAGGGCGAGGCGCAAGGAATGAGGCACGAAGGGCAAGGCGCGAGGGACCCGTGTGAGGAGCAAGGGGCGAAGGGCGAGGCATGAAGGGCAAGGCACAAGGGGCAAGGCGTGAGGGGAGAGGCGTAAGGAGTGAGGGACGAGCTGTGAGGCACAAGGGGTGAGGCATGAGGGGCAGGTGTGAGGGGTGAGGCGCTAGGGGTGAGGCATGAGGGACAAGGTGTAAGGCACCAGGGACAAGCTGTGAGGCACAAGGGGGGAGGCACTAGGGGCGAGGTGGGAGGCGCAGGGTGTGAAGCGCGAGGTGTGAGGCCCGAGGGGCGAGTCGTGTGGTGCAAGGAATGAGGCACTACTAGAGGTGAGGTGTGAGGCACGAGGGGCAAGGTGTGAGGGACCCATGTGAGGAGTGAGGAGCGAGGGGTGAAGGGCGAGGCGGGAGGCACAGGATGTGAGGCACCAGGGGTGAGGCACAAGGGGCAGGTGTGAGGGGTGAGGGGTGAGGGACAAGGTGCCAGGCACTAGGGATGAGCTGTGAGGCACTAGGGGCAAGGTGTGAGGCGCAAGGTGTGAGGCCCGAGGGGGCGAATTGTGAGGCGCAAGGAATGAGGCACTAGAGGTGAGGTGTGAGGCACGAGGGGAAGGCCTGAAGGACCCGTGTGAGGCGTGAGGAACGAGAGGTGAAGGGCGAGGCGGGAGGTGCAAGAGGTGAGGCGCTAGTGGTGAGGCACAAGGGGCAGGTGTGAGGGGTGAGGCGCGAGGGGCAAGGCGTGAGGGGCAGGTGTGAGGGGTGAGGTGCTAGGGGTGAGGCGTGAGGGACAAGGTGTAAGGCACGAGCTATGAGGCGCAAGGGGTGAGGCGCTAGGGGCGAGGTGGGAGGCGCCGGGTGTGAAGCGCAAGGTGTGAGGCCCGAGGGGAGTGTCATGAGGCGCAAGGAATGAGGCACTACTAGGGGTGAGGTGTGAGGCACGAGGGGCCAGGTGTGAGGGACCCATGTGAGGAGTGAGGAGCGAGAGGCGAAGGGCGAGGCGGGAGGCACAGGATGTGAGGCGCCAGGGAGGAGGCACGAGGAGCAGGTGTGAGGGGTGAGGCGCGAGGGGCGAGTAGTGAGGCACAAGGGCTGAGGCACTAGGGGAGAGGTGGGAGGCGCACGGTGTGAGGCCCGAGGGGCGAGTAGTGAGGCGCAGGGAATGAGGTACTAGAGGTGAGGTGTGAGGCGTGACGTGCGAGGGGCAAGGTGTAAGGCGCGAGGGACGAGCTATGAGGCACAAGGGGTGAGGCACTATGGGCGAGGTGGGAGGCGCAGGGTGTGAAGCGCGAGGTGTAAGGCCCGAGGGGAAGGTCGTAAGGCGCAAGGAATGAGGCACTAGAGGTGAGGTGGGAGGCACGAGGGGCAAGGCGTGAGGAGCGAGGGGCCGAGGGCGAGGAGCAAGATGTAAGGTGCAGGATGTGAGGGGTGAGGCACGGAGGGCAAGGCACGAGGGGCAAGGCATGAGGGGCAAGGCGTAAGGCGCAAGGGATGAGCTGTGAGGCACAAGGGGTGAGGCACTAGGGGTGAAGTGTGAGGCACTAGGGGCGAGGTGTGAGGCGCAAGGTGTGAGGCCCGAGGGGCGAGTCGTGAGGCGCAAGGAATGAGGCACTAGGGGTGAGGTGTGAGGCACGAGGGGCAAGGCGTGAGGGACCCGTGTGAGGCGTGAGGAGTGAGGAGCGAGAGGCGAAGGGCAAGGCAGGAGGCGCAAGATGTGAGGCGCTAGGGATGGGGCACGAGGAGCAGGTGTGAGGGGTGAGGCGCGAGGGGCGAGTAGTGAGGCACTAGAGGTGAGGTGTGAGGCGTGACGTACAAGGGGCAAGGTGTGAGGTGTGATGCGCGAGGGGCAAGGTGTAAGGCGCGAGGGACGAGCTATGAGGCACTAGGGGCGAGGTGGGAGGCGCAAAGGGTGAGGCACTAGAGATGAGGTGTGATGCGTGAGGGGTGAGGCGCGAGGGGTGAGGCATGAGGTGCCAGGGGCCGGTGAGAGGCGTGAGGAGTGAGGCGTGAGGGTGAGGTGTGAGGAGCGAGGGTGAGGTGTGAGGCGTGAGGAGCGAGGAGCAAAGGGCGAGGCACGATGGGTGGGTGGGTGGCGGGGCGGGTGAGGAGCGAGGTGTGAGGCGCAAGATGTGAGGCGCGAGGGGCACGTGACAGGGGTGAGGTGTGAGGGGCAGGTGTGAGGCGCTAGGGTGAGGGGTGAGGGGTGAGGAGTGATGGGCAGGCCAGACCGCGACACCTAACCCCAGGCTCCAGTGCCCACCCCGCTCCCCCAGTGCCAGGAATAGTAATAATGATAATAATAATGTACTTCCCAAGCGCTTAGTACAGTGCTCTGCACACAGTAAGCGCTCAATAAATACGATTGATTGATTGAATAATGTGTGGTATTTGTTTAGCACTTAATACGTGCCAGGCACTGGACTCTAGACTGGAAGCTCGTTGCAGCTTCGTAATGTGTCTGTTTATTGTCGTATTGTACTCTCCCAAGCGCTTAGTACAGAGTTCTGCACACAGTAGGCGCTCAATAAATACGACTGATTGATTGAATAATGTGTGGTATTTGTTTAGCACTTAATACGTGCCAGGCACTGGACTCTAGACTGGAAGCTCGTTGCAGCTTCGTAATGTGTCTGTTTATTGTCGTATTGTACTCTCCCAAGCGCTTAGTACAGAGTTCTGCACACAGTAGGCGCTCAATAAATACGACTGATTGATTGAATAATGTGTGGTATTTGTTTAGCACTTAATACGTGCCAGGCACTGGACTCTAGACTGGAAGCTCGTTGCAGCTTCGTAATGTGTCTGTTTATTGTCGTATTGTACTCTCCCAAGCGCTTAGTACAGAATTCTGCACACAGTAAGCGCTCAATAAATACAACTGATTGATTGAATAATGTGTGGTATTTGTTTAGCACTTAATACGTGCCAGGCACTGGACTCTAGACTGGAAGCTCGTTGCAGCTTCATAATGTGTCTGTTTATTGTCGTATTGTACTCTCCCAAGCGCTTAGTACAGAATTCTGCACACAGTAAGCGCTCAATAAATACGATTGATTGATTGAATAATGTGTGGTATTTGTTTAGCACTTAATACGTGCCAGGCACTGGACTCTAGACTGGAAGCTCGTTGCAGCTTCATAATCTGTCTGTTTATTGTCGTATTGTACTTTCCCAAGTGCTTAGTACAGAACTCTGCACACAGTAAGCGCTCAATAAATACGATTGATTGAATAATGTGTGGCATTTGTTTAGCACTTAATACGTGCCAGGCACTGGACTCTAGACTGGAAGCTCGTTGCAGCTTCGTAATGTGTCTGTTTATTGTCGTATTGTACTCTCCCAAGCGCTTAGTACAGAACTCTGCACACAGTAAGCGCTCAATAAATACGATTGATTGATTGAATAATGTGTGGTATTTGTTTAGCACTTAATACGTGCCAGGCACTGGACTCTAGACTGGAAGCTCGTTCCAGCTTCATAATTTGTCTGTTTATTGTCGTATTGTAGTCTCCCAAGCGCTTAGTACAGAACTCTGCACACAGTAAGCGCTCAATAAATACAACTAAATGAATGAAGGAAGGAACAGGGTGGATACAAACAAATCGGGTTGGACCCAGTCCCAGTCCCACATGGGACTCACAGCCTCAATCATCATTTTACAGATGAGGTAACTGAGACCCAAAGAATAATAATAATAACAATAATGATTGTGGTACTTAATAATAATAATGATGGCATTTATTAAGCGCTTACCATGTGCAAAGCACTATTCTAAGCGCTGAGCACTGTTCTAAACGCTGACTTGTTAAGCATCTACTATGTGCCAGGCACCGTACTAAGCGCTGGGGTGGATATAAGCAAATCAGGTTGGACACAGTTCCTGCCTCACATGGGGCTCACAGTTTCAATCCCCATTTTACAGATGAGGGAACTGAGGCCCAGAAAAGTAAAGTGACTTTCCCAAGGTCACAGAGCAGACGGGTGACAGAGCTGGGATTAGAACCCATGACCTTCTGACTCCCGGCCCCAGAGGACTTATATATGTATCTATAATTTATTTACATTTACGTCTGTCTCCCTCTCTAGACTGTCAGCTCGTTGTGGGCAGAGAATGTGTCAGTTTAATTGTTCTAATGTCCTCTCCCAAGCGCTTAGTCCAGTGCTCTGCACACTGTAATTTATTTATTTATATTTACGTCTGTCTCCCCCTCTAGACTGTCAGCTCGTTGTGGGCAGGGAATGTGTCAGTTTAATTGTTCTAATGTCCTCTCCCAAGCGCTTAGTCCAGTGCTCTGCACACTGTAATTTATTTATTTATAGTTACATCTGTCTCCCCGTCTAGACTGTCAGCTCGTTGTGGGCAGGGAATGCGTCAGTTTAATTGTTCTAATGTCCTCTCCCAAGAGCTTAGTCCAGTGCTCTGCACACTGTAATTTATTTATTTATATTTACGTCTGTCTCCCCCTCTAGACTGTCAGCTTGTTGTGGGCAGGGAATGTGTCAGTTTAATTGTTCTATTGTCCTCTCCCAAGCGCTTAGTCCAATGCTGTGCACACTGTAATTGATTTATTTATATTTACATCTGTCTCCCCGTCTAGACTGTCAGCTCGCTGTGGGCAGGGAATGCGTCAGTTTAATTGTTCTAATGTCCTCTCCCAAGCACTTAGTCCAGTGCTCTGCACACTGTAATTTATTTATTTATATTTACGTCTGTCTCCCCCTCTAGACTGTCAGCTCGTTGTGGGCATGGAATGTGTCAGTTTAATTGTTCTAATGTCCTCTCCCAAGCGCTTAGTCCAGTGCTCTGCGCACTGTAATTTATTTATTTATATTTACGTCTGTCTCCCCCTCTAGACTGTCCGCTCGTTGTGGGCAGGGAATGCGTCAGTTTAATTGTTCTAATGTCCTCTCCCAAGCGCTTAGTCCAGTGCTGTGCACACTGTAATTTATTTATTTATATTTACGTCTGTCTCCCCCTCTAGACTGTCAGCTCATTGTGGGCAGGGAATGTGTCAGTTTAATTGTTCTAATGTCCTCTCCCAAGTGCTTAGTCCAGTGCTCTTCACACTGTAATTTATTTATTTATATTTACATCTGTCTCCCCCCTAGATTGTCAGCTTACTGTGGGCAGGGAATGCGTCAGTTTAATTGTTCTAATGTCCTCTCCCAAGCGCTTAGTCCAGTATTTATTTATATTTACAGCTGTCTCCCCCTCTAGACTGTCAGCTCGTTGTGGGCAGGGAATGTGTCAGTTTAATTGTTCTAATGTCCTCTCCCAAGCGCTTAGTCCAGTGCTCTTCACACTGTAATTTATTTATTTATATTTACGTCTGTCTCCCCCTCTAGACTGTCAGCTTACTGTGGGCAGGGAATGCGTCAGTTTAATTGTTCTAATGTCCTCTCCCAAGCGCTTAGTCCAGTATTTATTTATATTTACATCTGTCTCCCCCTCTAGACTGTCAGCTCGTTGTGGGCAGGGAATGTGTCAGTTTAATTGTTCTAATGTCCTCTCCCAAGCGCTTAGTCCAGTGCTCTGCACACTGTAATTTATTTATTTATATTTACGTCTGTCTCCCCCTCTAGACTGTCAGTTCGTTGTGGGCAGGGAATGTGTCAGTTTAATTGTTCTAACGTCCTCTCCCAAGCGCTAAGTCCAGTGCTGTGCACACTGTAATTTATTTATTTATATTTACGTCTGTCTCCCCCTCTAGACTGTCAGCTCATTGTGGGCAGGGAATGTGTCAGTTTAATTGTTCTAATGTCCTCTCCCAAGCGCTTAGTCCAGTGCTCTGCACACAGCAAGCGCCCAATAAATCGGATCGAATGAGTGACCGAACGAGGCCCTTGCTTTCTCCACTCGGCCGTACCTTCTCCTTGGCTCGCAGCTCGTCGAAGAGGCCCTGGATCTCGCGCTTCCAGCCGTCCTGCATGGAGTGGAAGGAGTCCCGCGGCATCTCGCGCAGCACCTGGGCCTCCAGCGCCGACAGCTGCTGCAGGATGGAGGCGAAGTCCGGCCGCCGGTGCGGGTCTTGTGCCCAACAATCTGGAGTTGGGGCGGGAAAAGGCGAGGGGGCGGCCCCGCTCAGACCGCCCCGGCCCCGCACCCTCCCGGGGCCTTCCCTCACTCACGCAATAACTCTCCGCATCAAACAAAAACCCCTCACCGTCGGCTTTAAAGCACTCAATCCCCTCGCCCCGTCCTTCCTCACCTTGCTACTCTCAATCAATCAATCAATTGTATTTATTGAGCGCTTACCGTGTGCAGAGCCCTGGACTAAGCGCTTGGGAAGTCCAAGTTGGCAACATATAGAGACGGTCCCTACCCAACAGTGGGCTCACAGTCTAAAAGGGGGAGACGGAGAACAAAACCAGACATACTAACAAAATAAAAGAAATAGAATAGATATGTACAAGTAAAATAAATAAATAGAGTAATAAATATGTAGAAACATAAATACATATATACAGGTGCTGTGGGGAAGGGAAGGAGGTAAGATGGGGGGGGTGGAGAGGGGGACGAGGGGGAGAGGAAGGACGGGGCTCAGTCTGGGAAGGCCTCTTGGAGGAGGTGAGCTCTCAGTAGGGCCTTGAAGGGAGGAAGAGAGCTAACTTGGCGGATGTTGGGAGGGAGGGCATTCCAGGCCTGGGGGAGGACGTGGGGCGGGGGTCGATGGCGGGACAGGCGAGAACGAGGGACGGTGAGGAGATTAGCGGCAGAGGAGCGGAAGGTGCGGGCTGGGCTGGAGAAGGAGAGAAGGGAGGTGAGGTAGGAGGGGGCGAGGGGATGGACAGCCTTGAAGCCCAGGGTGAGGAGTTTCTGCCTGATGCGCAGATTGATTGGTAGCCACTGGAGATTTCCTAAAACAACCTAGCCTGCATCAGCCTCCTCTCTCCCCACTTCAGTCTATACTTCATGCTGCTGCCCGGATCATCTCTGTGCAGAAACGCTCTGGGCATGTTACTCCCCTCCATAAAAATCTCCAGTGGCTGCCAGTCAACCTACGCATTAGGCAAAAACTCCTCACTCTCAGCTTCCAGGCTGTCCATCCCCTCGCCCCCTCCTCCCTCACCTCTCTTCTGTCCTTCTCCAGCCCACCCCGCACCCTCCGCTCCTCTGCCGCTAACCTCAATGTACCTCGTTCTCGCCTGTCCCGCCGTCGACCCCCGGCCCACGTCCTCCCGCTAGTCCGGAATGCCCGTCCTCCGCACATCCTCCCTTCAAAGCCCTACTGAGAGCTCCCCTCCTCCAGAAGGCCTTCCCAGACTGAGCCACCTTTTTCCTCTCCTCCTCCCCATCCCCACCTCCCTAACACCTTCCCCTCCCCACAGCACCTGTATAGATGTATAGATGTTTGTACAGATTTATTACTCTATTTATTTTACTTGTACGTATTGACTGTGAGCCCACTGCTGGGTAGGGACTGTCTCTATATGTTACCAACTTGGACTTCCCAAGCGCTTAGTACAGTGCTCTGCACACAGTAAGCGCTCAAGAAGTACGATTGATTGATTGATTGACTACTCTATTTATTTTAATGATGTGCACCTAGCTGTATTTCTATTTATTCTGATGACTTTATAATAATAATAATGGCATTTATTAAGTGCTATGTGCAAAGCACTCTTCTAAGTACTGGGGAGGTTACAAGGTGGTCAGGTTGTCCCACGGGGAGCTCACAGTCTTAATCCCCATTTTATAGATGAGGGAACTGAGGCACAGAGAGGTTAAGTGACCGGCCCAAAGTCACTCAGCTGACACTTGGCGGAGCCGGGGTTTGAGCCCATGACCTCTGACCCCAAAGCCCGTGCTCTTTCCAGTTTTGTTTTGTTGTCTGTCTCCCCCTTCTAGACTGTGAGCCCACTGTGTACGGACCGTCTCTATATGTTGCCCACCTGTACTTCCCAAACGCTTAGTACAGTGCTCTGCACACAGTGAGCACTCAATAAATACGACTGAATGAATGAATGAATGTGTGGGACAGGAACTGTAGCTCATCTGATTATCTTGACTCCACCCCTGCATATAGCATAGTGCTTATCACAGAGTACATGCCTACTGAGAGCTCACCTCCCCCAGGAGGCCTTCCCAAACTGAGCCCCCTTTTTCCTCTCCTCCTCTGCCCTACCTCCTTCCCCCGCCCACAGCACCTGTATAGATGTTTGGACAGATTTATCACTCTACTTGTAGAGTAAATATGTACTTTTTACTTGTACATATTTACTGTTCTATTTATTTTGTTAATGATGTGCAACCAGCTTTACTTCTATTTATTCTGATGACTTGACACTTGACCACATGTTTTGTTGTCCGTCTCCCCCTTCTAGATTGTGAGCCCGCTGTTGGGTAGGGACCGTCTCTCTATGCTGCCAACTTGTACTTCCCAAGCGCTTAGTACAGTGCTCTGCACACAGTAAGCTCTCAATAAGTACGACTAAATACATGAAAACAAAAACCCCTCACCATCGGCTTTAAAGCACTCAATCCCCTTCCTTCCTCACCTTTCTACTCTCCTAAAACAATGTAGCCTGCACACTTTGTTCCCCAAACGCCAGCCTTCTCACTGTACCTCCATCTCGTCTATCTCCCTGTCGACCTCTCGCCCACACCCGTCCTCAGGCCTGGAATGCCCTCCCTCCTCATATCAATCAATCAATCAATCAATCGTATTTATTGAGCGCTTACGGTGTGCACAGCACTGTACTAAGCGCTTGGGAAGCACAAATTGGCAACATATAGAGACAGTCCCCCACTTCAAAGCCTTATTGAAGGGCACATTTCCTCCAAGAAGCCTTCCCTGATTAAGTCCTCCTCTCCTCTTCTCCCACTCTCTTCTGCCCCGCTCTTACTTGCTCCTTCATTCATCCTCCCTCCCTTCCCCACAGCACATATGTATATATCTGTAATCTATTTACTTATCTATCTATATTAATGTCTGTCTCCCTCTCTAGACTGTGAGCTCGCTGTGGGCAGGAATGTGTCTGTTTCCTGTTATACTGTACTGTCCTAAGCGCTTCGTACAGAGCATTAAGCAGCGTGGCTCAGTGGAAAGAGCACGGGCTTTGGAGTCCGAGGTCAGGGGTTCGAATCCCGGCTCTGCCAATTGCCAGCTGGGTGATTTGGGGCAAGTCATTTCACTTCTCTGGGCCTCAGTTCCCTCATCCGTAAAATGGGGATGAAGACCGTGAGCCCCCGCCGTGGGACAACCTGATCACCTTGTAACCTCCCCAGCACTTGGAACAGTGCTTTGCATACAGTAAGTGCTTAATAAATGCTATCATTATTATTATATTATCAGATTATTATCAGAGAAGCAGCGTGGCTCAGTGGAAAGAGCCCGGGCTTTGGAGTCAGAGGTCATGGGTTCAAATCCCGGCTCCACTACTCATCAGCTGTGTGACTTTGGGCAAGTCACAACTTCTCTGGGCCTCAGTTACATCATCTGTAAAATGGGGATTAAGACTGTGAGCCCCACATGGGACAACCTGATCACCTTGTAAATTCCCCAGCGCTTAGAACAGTGCTGTGCACATAGTAAGCGCTTAATAAATGCCATTATTATTATAATTATTATTATTATTATTACAGTGCTTTGCACACAGTAAGGGCTCAATAAATATGACTGACTGAATGAATGAATACTAAAAAGAGTTATTTATTAAATGCTTACCGTGTGCCAGACACTGTAATAAGCACTGGGGTGGACAGAAGCAAATTGGGTTGGACAGAGTTTCTGTCCCACATGGGGCTCACAGTCTCAATCCCCATTTTACAGATGAGGTAACTGGGGCACAAAGAAGTTAAGTGACTTGTCCACAGGTATGCAACAGAGCCTACTATATGCCAAAGACTGTTCTAAGAGCTAATAACAATAATAATAATGGCATTTATTAAGCGCTTACTATGTGCAAAGCACTGTTTTAAGCACTGGGAGGTTACAAGGTGATCAGGTTGTCCCACGGGGGGCTCACAGTCTTAATCCCCATTTGACAGATGAGGTAACTGAGGCCCAGAGAAGTGAAGTGACTGACTTGCCCAAAGTCACCCAGCTGACAAGTGGCAGAGCTGGGATTTGAACCCACGACCTCTGACTCCAAAGCCCGGGCTCTTTCCACTGAGCCAAGTTAATCAGGCTGGACACAGTCCCTGTCTCACTTCGGGCTCCCACTCTGGATCCCCATTTTACAGATGAGGTAGCTGAGACTCACAGAAGTGAAGCAACTTGTCCATGCTCACCCAGCAGATATGGGGCGGAGCTGGGATTAGAACCCAGGTCCTTCTGAATCCCAGGCCCGGGCTCTAACAACTAGGCGACCAACTAGGGCTGAAGAAAAGCAGCGTGGCTCAGTGGAAAGAGCACGGGCTTTGTACTTCCCAAGCGCTTAGTCCAGTGCTCTGCACATAGTAAGCGCTCAATAAATACGATTGATGATGATGATGATGGAGTCAGAGGTCATGGGTTCAAATCCCAGCTCCGCCAATTGTCAGCTGTGTGACTTTGGGCAAGTCACTTAATCAATCAACCAATAATAATAATAATAATGATGGGATTTATTAAGCGCTTACTATGTGCAAAGCACTGTTCTAAGCGCTGGGGGGTTACAAGGTGATCAGGTTGTCCCACGGGGGGCTCACAGTCAACCCCCATTTTACAGATGAGGGAACTAAGGCCCAGAGAAGTCAAGTGACTTGCCCAAGGTCACACAGCTGACAATTGGCCGAGCTGGGATTTGAACCCACGACCACTGACTCCAAAGCCCGGGCTCTTTCCACTGAGCCACAATCAATCAATCAATCATATTTATTGAGCGCTTACTGTGCGCAGCGCACTGGACTGAGCGCTTGGGAAGTCCAAGTTGGCAACATCTAGAGACGGTCCCTACCCAACAGTGGGCTCACAGTCTAAAAGGGGAAGACAGAGAACAAAACCAAACATACTAACTTAACTTCTCTGTGCCTCAGTGCCCTCATCTGTAAAATGGGGATTAAGACTGTGAGCCCCACGTGGGACAACCTGATCACCTCGCATCCTCACCGTACCTCGTTCTCGCCTGTCCCGCAATCGACCCCCGGCCCTCGTCATCCCCCGGGCCTGGAATGGCCTCTCTCTGCCCATCCGCCAAGCTCGCTCTCTTCCTCCCTTCAAGGCCCTGCTGAGAGCTCACCTCCTCCAGGAGGCCTTCCCAGACTGAGCCCCTTCTTTCCTCTCCCCCTCGTCCCCCTCTCCATCCCCCCGTCTTGCCTCCTTCCCTTCCCCACAGCACCTGTATATATGTATATATGGTTGTACATATTTATTACTCTATTTATTTATTTATTTATTTATTTTACTTGTACATTTCTATCCTACTTATTTTATTTTGTTAGTATGTTTGGTTTTGTTCTCTGTCTCCCCCTTTTAGACTGTGACCCCACTGTTGGGTAGGGACTGTCTCTATATGTTGCCAACTTGGACTTCCCAAGTGCTTAGTACAGTGCTCTGCACACAGTAAGCGCTCAATAAATACGATTGATTGATTGATTGGAGTCAGAGGTCATGGGTTCAAATCCCAGCTCTGCCAATTGTCAGCTGTGTGACTTTGAGCAAGTCACTTAATCAATCAATCAATCAATCATTTATTGAGCACTTACTGTGTGCAGTGCACTGGACAAGCGCTTGAGAAGTCCAAGTTGGCCACATCTAGAGACAGCCCCTACCCAACAGCGGGCTTACAGTCTAAAAGGGGGAGACAGAGAACAAAACCAAACGTACTAACTTCTCTGTGCCTCAGTGCCCTCATCTGGAAAATGGGGATGAAGACTGTGAGCCCCACGTGGGACAACCTGATCACCCCGCATCCCCCCGGCGCTTAGAACGGTGCTTTGCGCGTAGTAAGCGCTTAACAAGTACCATCGTTATTATTATTAACGAGGCAACGCTAGCTCTCTCCACGCCCGCGTGCCCGCGCGCAGCCCCTCTCTCCGCTCAGACCCCTTACCAGCCATGAGTTGGGCAAAGGGCTCGGGGCAGGTGGAGGGGATGGGCAGCGTCAGCTTGTTCACGGCCACGCCGTAGGCCACGGCCAGTCCGTCGATGCCCCGGTACGGCACCTCCCCGGTCAGCAGCTCCCAGAGCAGCACCCCAAAGCTGCGGGCGAGAGGCACGGCTCAGGGCTCCCCGCCCGCCCCGGGGACCCGGCCGGCCGTCCGTCCGCCCGCCCCGGCCCCGGCCCCGGCCCGGGCACCTCCAGACGTCGCTGCCGCGGGAGAAGGTGGAGGCCTTGATGACCTCGGGGGCCATCCAGGCGTAGGTGCCGGCCGCGCTCATCTGGGTCGTCTTGTGCCACTCGCGGGCCAGGCCGAAGTCCGTGATCTTCAGGGTCTTGTGCTCCACGTTGTCCCCCTCCACGGGCTGCAGCAGCAGGACTGCGGGCACGGGACAACGGCCGACGTTACGGGAGCCCGGGCGAAGCGTGCGTGTGTATCGGGGGGCGCGAGGCCTCTCATAATAATAATGACGGCATTTACTAACCGCTTACTAGCAATCAATCAATCGTATTTATTGAGCGCTTAGTGTGTGCAGGGCACTGGACTAAGCGCTTGGGAAGTCCAAGTTGGCAACATAGAGAGACAGTCCCTACCCAACAGTGGGCTCACAGTCTAAAAGGGGGAGACAGAGAACAAAACCAAACATACTAACAAAATAAAATATAAAATCTCCAGAAAGGCTGGAGAGTCAATCAATCAATCGTATTTATTGAGCGCTTACTGTGTGCAGAGCACTGGACTAAGCTCTTGGGAAGTACAAGTTGGCGAGGCCTCTAATAATGACGGCATTTACTAACCGCTTACCATCAATCAATCAATCGTATTTATTGAGCACTTACTGTGTGCAGAGCACTGGACTAAGCGCTTGGGAAGTACAAGTTGGCGAGGCCTCTAATAATAATAATGACGGCATTTACTAACCGCTTACTATCAATCAATCAATCGTATTTATTGAGCGCTTGCTGTGCGCAGGGCACTGGACTAAGCGCTTGGGAAGTACAAGTTGGCGAGGCCTCTAATAATAATAATGACGGCATTTACTAACCGCTTACTAGCAATCAATCAATTGTATTTATTGAGCGCTTAGTGTGTGCAGGGCACTGGACTAAGCGCTTGGGAAGTCCAAGTTGGCAACATAGAGAGACAGTCCCTACCCAACAGTGGGCTCACAGTCTAAAAGGGGGAGACAGAGAACAAAACCAAACATACTAACAAAATAAAATATAAAATCTCCAGAAAGGCTGGAGAGTCAATCAATCAATCGTATTTATTGAGCGCTTACTGTGTGCAGAGCACTGGACTAAGCTCTTGGGAAGTACAAGTTGGCGAGGCCTCTAATAATGACGGCATTTATTAAGCGCTTACCATCAATCAATCAATCGTATTTATTGAGCACTTACTGTGTGCAGAGCACTGGACTAAGCGCTTCGGAAGTACAAGTTGGCGAGGCCTCTAACAATAATAATGACGGCATTTACTAACCACTAACCATCAATCAATCAATCGTATTTACTGAGCGCTTACTGTGTGCACAGCACTGGACTAAGCGCTTGGGAAGTACAAGTTAGGCGAGGCCTCTAATAATAATAATGACGGCATTTATTAAGCGCTTACCATCAATCAATCAATCGTATTTATTGAGCGCTTACTGTGTGCAGAGCACTGGACTAAGCTCTTGGGAAGTACAAGTTGGCGAGGCCTCTAATAATGACGGCATTTATTAAGCGCTTACTATCAATCAATCGTATTTATTGAGCGCTTGCTGTGTGCAGAGCACTGGACTAAGCGCTTGGGAAGTACAAGTTGGCGAAGCCTCTAATAATGACGGCATTTATTAAGCGCTTACCATCAATCAATCAATCGTATTTATTGAGCACTTACTGTGTGCAGAGCACTGGACTAAGCGCTTCGGAAGTACAAGTTGGCGAGGCCTCTAATAATAATAATGACGGCATTTACGATTGATGATGATGATGATTTACTAAGCGCTTACTATCAATCAATCAATCGTATTTATTGAGCGCTTGCTGTGTGCAGAGTACTGGACTAAGCTCTTGGGAAGTACAAGTTGGCGAGGCCTCTAATAATAATAATGACGGCATTTACGATTGATGATGATGATGATTTACTAAGCGCTTACTATCAATCAATCGTATTTATTGAGCGCTTACTGTGTGCAGAGCACTGGACTAAGCGCTTGGGAAGTACAAGTTGGTGAGGCCTCTAATAATAATAATGACGGCATTTACGATTGATGATGATGATTTACTAAGCGCTTACTATCGATCAATCAATCGTATTTATTGAGCGCTTACTGTGTGCAGAGCACTGGACTAAGCGCTTGGGAAGTACAAGTTGGCGAGGCCTCTAATAATAATAATGACGGCATTTACGATTGATGATGATGATGATGATGATTTACTAAGCGCTTACTATCAATCAATCAATCGTATTTATTGAGCACTTACTATGTGCAGAGCACTGGACTAAGCTCTTGGGAAGTACAAGTTGGCGAGGCCTCTAATAATGACGGCATTTACTAAGCGCTTACTATCAATCAATCAATTGTATTTATTGAGCGCTTACTGTGTGCAGGGCACTGGACTAAGCGCTTGGGAAGTACAAGTTGGCGAGGCCTCTAATAATAATAATGACGGCATTTATTAAGTGCTTACTATCAATCAATCAATCGTATTTATTGAGCGCTTACTGTGTGCAGAGCACTGGACTAAGCGCTTGGGAAATACAAGTTGGCGAGGCCTCTAATAATAATAATGACGGCATTTACTAACCGCTTACTATCAATCAATCAATCATATTTATTGAGCGCTTACTCTCTGCAGAGCACTGGACAAAGCACTTGGGAAGTCCAAGTTGGCAACACAGAGAGACGGTCCCTACCCACCAGTGGGCTCACAGTCTGAAAGGGGGAGACGGAGAACAAAACCAAACATACTAACAAAATAAAATAAAATAAAATCTCCAGAAAGGCTGGAGAGTCAATCAATCAATCGTATTTATTGAGCGCTTACTGTGTGCAGAGCACTGGACTAAGCGCTTGGGAAGTACAAGTTGGTGAGGCCTCTAATAATAATAATGACGGCATTTACGATTGATGATGATGATGATGATGATTTACTAAGCGCTTACTATCAATCAATCAATCGTATTTATTGAGCGCTTACTGTGCGCAGAGCACTGGACTAAGCGCTTGGGAAGTCCAATTTGGCAACATAGAGAGACAGTCCCTACCCAACAGTGGGCTCACAGTCTAAAAGGGGGAGATGGAGAACAAAACCAAACATACTAGCAAAATAAAATAAAATAAAATCTCCAGAAAGGCTGGAGAGTCAATCAATCAATCGTATTTACTGAGCGCTTGCTGTGTGCAGAGCACTGGACTAAGCGCTTGGGAAGTCCAAGTTGGCAACATAGAGAGACGGTCCCTACCCAACAGTGGGCTCACAGTCTAAAAGGGGGAGACAGTGAACAAAACCAAACATACTAACCAAATAAAATAAATAGAATAGATATGTACAAGTAAAATAAATAGAGTAATAAATATGTACAAACATATATACACATATACAGGTGCTGTGGGGAAGGGAAGGAGGTGAGATGGGGGGGATGGAGAGGGGGACGGGGGGAGAGGAAGGAAGGGGCTGAGTGTGGGAAGGCCTCCTGGAGGAGGTGAGCTCTCAGTAGGGCCTTGAAGGGAGGAAGAGAGCGAGCTTGGCGGATGGGCAGAGGGAGGCCATTCCAGGCCCGGGGGCTTACTATGTGCAAAGCACTGTTCTAAGCGCTGGGGAGGTTACAAGGTGATCAGGTTGTCCCACAGGGGGCTCGCAGTCTTAATCCCCATTTTACAGATGAGGTAACTGAGGCACAAAGAAGTTACTTCATCATCAGTCGTATTTATTGAGCGCTTACTGTGTGCAGAGCACTGTACTAAGCGCTTGGGAAGTACAAATTGGCAACATCTAGAGACAGTCCCTACCCAACAGTGGGCTCACAGTCTAAAAGGGGGAGACAAAAACCAAAGATACTACCAAAATAAAATAAATAGAATAGATATGTACAAGTAAAATAAATAAATAAATAAATAGAGTAATAAATATGTACAAACATACATACATATAGACAGAGTCACACAGCTGACAGTTGGTGGAGCCGGGATTTGAACCCATGATCTCTGACTCCGAAGCCCATGCTCTTTCTACTGATCCACACTGCCAACTTGTACTTCCCAAGCGCTTAGTACAGTGCTCTGCACATAGTAAGCGCTCAATAAATACGATTGATTGATTGATTGATTCTCAACCCTGAGAACAAACCCCAGCGAGCGAGGGGGCGAAGGGGGTAACGCAGAGCCGGTCTCTAAATGGCAGTGCCTCCGACTCCCTGCTGACACCTCTCCTGTAATTACCGAATGCCCTTCTGATTCTTTCATTCCTTTCATTCAATCGTATTTATTGAGCGCTTACTGTGGGCAGAGCACTGCACTAAGCGCTTGGGAAGTACAAGCTGGCAACATCTAGAGACGGTCCCCATTCTGAGTGCAAAGCACTGCACAAAACGCTCGGTAGAGAACAGAAGCAAGATATTGGACTCCCCCACTAGGCCGCTTACTGTGTGCAGAGCACTGTACTAAGCGCTTGGGAAGTACAAGTTGGCAACATATAGAGACGGTCCCTACCCAACAATCAATCAATCGTATTTATTGAGCGCTTACTGTGTGCAGAGCACTGGACTAAGCGCTTGGGAAGTACAAGTTGGCAACATATAGAGACGGTCCCTACCCAACAATCAATCAATCGTATTTATTGAGCGCTTACTGTGTGCAGAGCACTGTACTAAGCGCTTGGGAAGTACAAGTTGGCAACATATAGAGACGGTCCCTATTCTGAGGGCAAAGCACTGCACAAAATGCTCGGTAGAGAACAGAAGCAAGATACTGGACTCCCCCACTAGACCGTAAACTCACTGTGGGCAGGGAATCAATCAATCAATCAATCAATTGTATTTATTGAGCGCTTACTGTGTGCAGAGCACTGGACTAAGTGCTTGGGAAGTACAAGCTGGCAACATATAGAGACAGTCCCTACCCAACAGTGGGCTCACAGTCTAAAAGGGAGAGACAGAGAACAAAACCAAACATACTGACAAAGTAAAATAAATGGAATAGATATGTACAAGTAAAATAAATAAATAGAGTAATAAATACGTACAAACATATATACATATATACAGGTGCTGTGGGGAAGGGAAGGAGGTAAGATGGGGGGATGGAGAGGGGGACGAGGGGGAGAGGCCGCTTACTGTGTGCAGAGTACTGTACTAAGCGCTTGCAAAGTACAAGTTGGCAACATATCATCATCATCATCATCATCATCAATTGTATTTATTGAGCGCTTACTATGTGCAGAGCACTGTACTAAGCGCTTGGGAAGTACAAGCTGGCAACATATAGAGACAGTCCCTACCCAACAGTGGGCTCACAGTCTAACGGGGGGAGACAGAGAACAAAACCAAACATACTAACAAAATAAAATAGAATAGATATGTACAAGTAAAATAAATAAAAAAATAAATAGAGTAATAAGTATGTACAAACATATATACATATATACAGGTGCTGTGGGGAAGGGAAGGAGGTAAGATGGGGGGGATGGAGAGGGGGACAAGGGGGAGAGGCCGCTTACTGTGAGCAGAGCACTGTACTAAGCGCTTGCAAAGTACAAGTTGGCAACATATCATCATCATCATCATCAATCGTATTTATTGAGCGCTTACTATGTGCAGAGCACTGTACTAAGCGCTTGGGAAGTACAAGTTGGCAACATATAGAGATGGTCCCTATTCTGAGGGCAAAGCACTGCACAAAATGCTCGGTAGAGAACAGAAGCAAGATACTGGACTCCCCCACTAGACTGTAAACTCACTGTGGGCAGGGAACGTGCCTATTATATTGTTCTTTCCCAAGCGCTTAGTACAGTGCTCTGCACACAGTAAGCGCTCGGTAAATACGATTGACTGGCTGGCTGGGCACGGGATTTAGGTTCTTTTGTTTTTATATTACTTGCGCTTTCGGGCCAACTCTAGTTCTGTACGCTCTCCCAACCGCTTAGCACAGTGCTCCACAAACAGTAAGCGTCAACTACCATGGATTGGGAAAATGAGAAGTACTGTAAATGAGAAGCACCTCCTCCAGGAGGCCTTCCCAGACTGAGCCCCTGCCTTCCTCTCCCCCTCGTCCCCCTCTCCATCCCCCCATCTTACCTCCCTCCCTTCCCCACAGCACCTGTTTATATGTATATATGTTTGTACATATTTTTTACTCTATCTATTTATTTATTTAATTTATTTGTACATATCCATTCTATTTATTTTATTTTGTTAGTATGTTTGGTTTTGTTCTCTGTCTCCCCCTTTTAGACTGTGAGCCCACTGTTGGGTAGGGACTGTCTCTATATGTTGCCAATTTGTATTTCCCAAGCGCTTAGTACAGTGCTCTGCACATAGTAAGCGCTCAATAAATACGATTGATGATGATGATGATGTCGCTTAACGGATAAACTGTGAGCCCGTTGTTGGGTAGGGACCGTCTCTAGATGTTGCCAACTTGTACTTCCCAAGCGCTTAGTACAGTGCTCTGCACACAGTAAGCGCTTAATAAATACAATTGAATGAATGAATGAATGGATAGAGCCCAGCCCAGGGAGTCAGAAGGATCCGGGTTCTAACCCTGGCTCTGCACTCGTCTGCTGTGTGACCTTGGGCAAGTCACTTAACTTCTCTGTGTGTCAATTACTTCATCTGTAAAATGGGGAGGAAGACTGTGAGCCTGATGTGGGACAGGGAGCCTGTCGTTGGGTAGGGACTGTCTCTCTATGTTACCGACTTGTATTTCCCAAGCGCTTAGTACAGTGCTCTGCACACAGTAAGTGCTCAATAAATACGATTGAATGAATGAATAAATGAATGAATGGATAGAGCCCGGCCCAGGGAGTCAGAAGGACCCGGGTTCTAATCCAGGCTCCGCACTCATCTGCTGTGTGACCTTGGGCAAGTCACTTAACTTCTCTGTGCGTCAATTACTTCATCTGTAAAATGGGGAGGAAGACTGTGAGCCTGATGCGGGACAGGGAGCCGGTCGTTGGGTAGGGACCGTCTCTCTATGTTACCGACTTGTATTTCCCAAGCACTTAGTACAGTGCTCTGCCCACAGTCAGCGCTCAATCAATACGATCGACTGATTGATTGACTTGTATTTCCCAAGCGCTTAGTACAGTGCTCTGCCCACAGTAAGCGCTCAATAAATACGATTGACTGATTGACTTGTATTTCCCAGGCGCTTAGTACAGTGCTCTGCCCACAGTAAGCGCTCAATCAATACGATCGACTGATTGATTGACTTGTATTTCCCAAGCACTTAGTACAGTGCTCTGCCCACAGTAAGCGCTCAATAAATACGATTGAATGAATGACAGGGACTGTGTCCAACCTGATTAATTTGTGTCTACCCCAGCGCTTTGTACAGTGCCTGGCAAACAGTAAGGACTTAATCAACACCACTCCAAAAAAAAAATGATTGTGTCTGTCTCCAAACTCTTCCCCATCTTTTTTATCGGGGACTGTGTCTAACGCTCACCAGAGCATTTTTTTTCTCCTCAGCTTAGGACAGTAAGCGCTCAATAAATACAACTGAATGAATGAATGAATGAATGAATGGGTACAGCCCGGCCCAGGGAGTCAGAAGGACCCGGGTTCTAATCCTGGCTCCGCACTCGTCTGCTGTGCGACCTTGGGCAAGTCACTTAACTTCTCTGTGCGTCCAGTACTTCATCTGTAAAATGGGGAGGAAGACTGTGAGCCTGATGCGGGACTATTTATTTTATTTTGTTAATATGTTTGATTTTGTTCTCTGTCTCCCCCTCCTAGACTGTGAGCCCACTGTTGGGTAGGGACTGTCTCTAGATGTTGCCAATTTGTACTTCCCAAGCGCTTAGTACAGTGCTCTGCACATAGTAAGTGCTCAATAAATACGATTGATGATGATGATGATGATGAAGACAGTGAGCCCGTCGTTGGGTAGGGACCGTCTCTCTATGTTACCGACTTGTATTTCCCAAGCGCTTAGTACAGTGCTCTGCCCACAGTAAGCGCTCAATAAATACGATCGATTGATTGATTGACTTGCATTTCCCAAGCGCTTAGTACAGTGCTCTGCCCACAGTAAGTGCTCAATAAACACGACTGACTGATTGATTGACTTGTATTTCCCAAGCGCTTAGTCCAGTGCTCTGCCCACAGTAAGCGCTCAATAAATACGATTGAATGAATGACAGGGACTGTGTCCAACCTGATTAATTTGTGTCTACCCCAGCGCTTTGTACAGTGCCAGGCAAACAGTAAGGACTTAATCAACACCACTCCAAAAAAAAAAATGATTTCCCCATCTTTTTTATCGGGGACTGTGTCTAACGCTCATTTTCTCCTCAGCACTTAGGACAGTAAGCGCTCAATAAATACGATTGAATGAATGAATACATGAATGGATACAGCCCGGCCCAGGGAGTCAGAAGGACCCAGGTTCTAACCCTGGCTCTGCACTCGTCTGCTGTGTGACCTTGGGCAAGTCACTTAACTTCTCTGTGCATCAATTACTTCATCTGTAAAATGGGGAGGAAGACTGTGAGCCTGATGCAGGACAGTGAGCCCGTCGTTGGGTAGGGACCGTCTCTATATGTTACCGACTTGTACTTCCCAAGCGCTTAGTACAGTGCTCTGCCCACAGTAAGCGCTCAATAAATACGATTGATTGATTGATTGACTTGTATTTCCCAAGCGCTTAGTCCACTGCTCTGCCCACAGTAAGCGCTCAAAAATACTATTGAATGAATGAATAAATGAATGAATGAATGAATGGACAGAGCCCGGCCCAGGGAGTCAGATGGACCAGGGTTCTAACCCTGGCTCCACACTCGTCTGCTGTGTGACCTTGGGCAAGTCACTTAACTTCTCTGTGCGTCAATTACTTCATCTGTAAAATGGGGAGGAAGACTGTGAGCCTGATGTGGGACAGGGAGCCTGTCGTTGGGTAGGGACTGTCTCTCTATGTTACCGACTTGTATTTCCCAAGCGCTTAGTACAGTGCTCTGCACACAGTAAGTGCTCAATAAATACGATTGAATGAATGAATAAATGAATGAATGGATAGAGCCCGGCCCAGGGAGTCAGAAGGACCCGGGTTCTAATCCAGGCTCCGCACTCATCTGCTGTGTGACCTTGGGCAAGTCACTTAACTTCTCTGTGCGTCAATTACTTCATCTGTAAAATGGGGAGGAAGACTGTGAGCCTGATGCGGGACAGGGAGCCGGTCGTTGGGTACGGACCGTCTCTCTATGTTACCGACTTGTATTTCCCAAGCACTTAGTACAGTGCTCTGCCCACAGTCAGCGCTCAATCAATACGATTGACTGATTGATTGACTTGTATTTCCCAAGCGCTTAGTACAGTGCTCTGCCCACAGTAAGCGCTCAATAAATACGATTGACTGATTGACTTGTATTTCCCAGGCGCTTAGTACAGTGCTCTGCCCACAGTAAGCGCTCAATCAATACGATCGACTGATTGATTGACTTGTATTTCCCAAGCACTTAATACAGTGCTCTGCCCACAGTAAGCGCTCAATAAATACGATTGAATGAATGACAGGGACTGTGTCCAACCTGATTAATTTGTGTCTACCCCAGCGCTTTGTACAGTGCCTGGCAAACAGTAAAGACTTAATCAACACCACTCCAAAAACAAAAATGATTGTGTCTGTCTCCAAACTCTTCCCCATCTTTTTTATCGGGGACTGTGTCTAACGCTCACCAGAGCATTTTTTTTCTCCTCAGCTTAGGACAGTAAGCGCTCAATAAATACGACTGAATGAATGAATGAATGAATGAATGGGTACAGCCCGGCCCAGGGAGTCAGAAGGACCCGGGTTCTAATCCTGGCTCCGCACTCGTCTGCTGTGCGACCTTGGGCAAGTCACTTAACTTCTCTGTGCGTCCAGTACCTCATCTGTAAAATGGGGAGGAAGACTGTGAGCCTGATGCGGGACTATTTATTTTATTTTGTTAATATGTTTGATTTTGTTCTCTGTCTCCCCCTCCTAGACTGTGAGCCCACTGTTGGGTAGGGACTGTCTCTAGATGTTGCCAATTTGTACTTCCCAAGCGCTTAGTACAGTGCTCTGCACATAGTAAGCGCTCAATAAATACGATTGATGATGATGATGATGATGAAGACAGTGAGCCCGTCGTTGGGTAGGGACCGTCTCTCTATGTTACCGACTTGTATTTCCCAAGCGCTTAGTACAGTGCTCTGCCCACAGTAAGCGCTCAATAAATACGATCGATTGATTGATTGACTTGCATTTCCCAAGCGATTAGTCCAGTGCTCTGCCCACAGTAAGCGCTCAATAAATACGATTGAATGAATGAATGAATGACAGGGACTGTGTCCAACCTGATTAATTTGTGTCTACACCAGCGCTTTGTACAGTGTCTGGCAAACAGTAAGGACTTAAGAGAAGCAGTGTGGCTCAGTGGAAAAGAGCCCGGGCTTTGGAGTCAGAGGTCATGGGTTCAAATCCCGGCTCTGCCAATTGTCAGCTGGGTGACTTTGGGCAAGTCACCTGTATATATGTTTGTACATATTTATTACCCTATTTATTTATTTATTTATTTATTTTACTTGTACGTTATCTATTCCATTTATTTTATTTTGTTAGTATGTTTGGTTTTGTTCTCTGTCTCCCCCTTTTAGACTGGGAGCCCACTGTTGGGTAGGGACTGTCTCTAGATGTTGCCAATTTGTACTTCCCAAGCGCTTAGTCCAGTGCTCTGCACATAGTAAGCGCTCAATAAATACGATTGATGATGATGATGATGATGATGAAGTCACTTCACTTCTCTGGGCCTCAGTTCCCTCACCTGGAAAATGGGGATGAAGACTGTGAGCCCCCCCGCGGGACAATCGGATTACCTTGTAACCTCCCCAGCGCTTAGAACAGTGCTTTGCACATAGTCAGCGCTTAATAAATGCCGTCATTATCATTATTATTAACCAACACCACTCCAAAAAAAAAAAATGATTGTGTCCGTCTCCAAACTTTTCCCCATCTTTTTTTTCGGGGACTGTGTCTAATGCTCACCAGAGCGTTTTTTTTTTCTCCTCAGCGCTTAGGACAGGGTAGGGACTGTCTCTATGTGTTGCCAATTTGTACTTCCCAAGCGCTTAGTACAGTGCTCTGCACATAGTCAGCGCTCAATAAATACGATTGATTGATTGATTGATTGACAGGAAGCGCTCAATAAATACCATTATTATCGCCTCGCCTTGTATCTCCTCTAGGGCTTTTCTGTCTCCAATCAGTCAATCGTATTTATTGAGCGCTTACTGTGGGCAGAGCACTGTACTAAGCGCTTAGCACTGTCTCCACTTCACCCGCCTGCCCCCCACCCCAGCCGTTCCTCTGAGTTTTGCCTTTCGGGTCCCTGTTCCGCTCAGCTGGGTGTCATCATCATCATCATCATCATCAATCGTATTTATTGAGCGCTTACTGTGTGCAGAGCACTGTACTAAGCGCTTGGGAAGTCCAAGTTGGCAACATATAGAGACAGTCCCTACCCAGCAGTGGGCTCACAGTCTATTTATTTATTTATTTATTTTACTTGTACATTTGTATCCTATTTATTTTATTTTGTTGGTATGTTTGGTTCTGTTCTCTGTCTCCCCCTTTTAGACTGGGAGCCCACTGTTGGGTAGGGACTGTCTCTATGTGTTGCCAATTTGTACTTCCCAAGCGCTTAGTACAGTGCTCTGCACATAGTAAGCGCTCAATAAATACGATTGATTGATTGATTGATTAAAAGGGGGAGACGGAGAACAAAACCAAACATACTAACAAAGTAAAATAAATGGAATAGATATGTACAAGTAAAATAAATAAGTCGGGGGCGGGAGTGGGGGGGATGCTTTTCCCCCTTCGCCTCCCCAGAGTTTCTGCCAAACTGGAGAAGCTGGTTTGAAGCCCAACCCAGACCCCGGGGCAGAGGGGTCGGCTCAGATGGGAAGCAGCGTGGCTCAGCGGAAAGAGCCCGGGCTTTGGAATCCGAGGTCATGGGTTCAAATCCCCGACTCCGCCGCTCCTCAGCTGTGTGACTTTGGGCAAGTCGCTTCACTTCTCCGGGCCTCAGTTCCCTCGTCTGGAAAATGGGGATGAAGACTGTGAGCCCCCCGTGGGACAACCTGATCACCTTGTAACCTCCCAAGCGCTTAGAACAGTGCTTTGCACATGGTAAGCGCTTAATAAATGCCATTATTATTATTATTATTATTATTCTCTGGGCCTCAGTTACCTTGTCTGGAAAATGGCGATGAAGACTGTGAGCCCCCTGTGGGACAACCTGATCACCTTGTAACCTCCCAAGCGCTTAGAACAGTGCTTTGCACATAGTAAGCGCTTAATAAATGCCATTATTATTATTATTATTATTATTATTATTATTATTATTCTCTGGGCCTCAGTTACCTTGTCTGGAAAATGGCGATGAAGACTGTGAGCCCCCCGTGGGACAACCTGATCACCTTGTAACCTCCCAAGCGCTTAGAACAGTGCTTTGCACATAGTAAGCGCTTAATAAATGCCATTATTATTATTATTATTCTCTGGGCCTCAGTTACCTTGTCTGTAAAATGGGGATTAACACTGTGAGCCCCACAGGGGACAACCTGATCACCTTGTAAATTCCCCAGCGCTTAGAACAGTGCTCTGCACATAGTAAGCGCTTAATAAATGCCATTATTATTATTATTATTATCATTATTATTATTATTATTATAAATGAGCCCTCTCCCTTCTCCCAGCCCAGGGGCTGCAAGGCATCCATAGGGAGGAAGCCTGGCCCCCCTTCCCCGCTCCGCTTTTCCCCATCGCCCCACAGCCCGGACCGGGAGCGGAGACCCCCCGGTGTCCCTAGAGCTCCAGAAAGGCCCCTTACTCTCCAATCAATCAATCAATCAATCAATCAATCGTATTTATTGAGCGCTTACTGTGTGCAGAGCACTGTACTAAGCACTTGGGAAGTCCAAGTTGGCAACATATAGAGACAGTCATCATCATCATCATCAATCGTATTTATTGAGCGCTGACTGTGTGCAGAGCACTGTACTGAGCGCTTGGGAAGTCCAAGTTGGCAACATATAGAGACAGTCCCTACCCAACAGTGGGCGCAGAGTGGCTCACTGGAAAGAGCCCGGGCTTTGGAGTCAGAGGTCATGGGTTCAAGTCCCGACTTCGCCACATGTCCGCCGTGTGACCCTGGGCAAGTCACTTAACTTCTCTGAGCCTCAGTTCCCTCATCTGTAAAACGGGGATTAAGACTGTGAGCCCCACGTGGGACAACTGGGTCACCTTGTATCCCCCCCAGCGCTTAGAACAGTGCTCTGCACATAGTAAGCGCTTAACAAATGCTATCATTATTATTAAAAGGGGGAGACAGAGAACGAAACCAAACACACTAACAAAATAAAATCAAATAAAATCTACAGAAAGGCCGGAGAGTCGGGTCGCACCCTGGAACAGCCCCCCTCCCCACCCCCAACCCAAGCCCCGCGATTGGGCCAGAAAGGCCCAGATTCCCCTTACAGTAAGCGCTCAATAAATACAATTGATTGATTGACAGCGGGGGGATTGCCAGGGTTCAGGGATGGGCAGGGAGGCCTGGCTTTTACTCCAGGAGGGAATGGGGGGGAATGGCTGGGGCGCCTTCCTTTCTGTCACCCCCCTACCCCCCGCTTCACAGCCCTTCTCCCCACCCCCGGGCATCCAGCTAACACCCCTTCCGCTTCCCTCCCACGTTCCCCCTACTTCCCCTTTCCGAACAGCTTCGGGCAGGACATTGGGGTTCTTCTGGGAAGGAAACGGGGGAGCCGCTCAGATCTAGGGGGGTGCCCGGGGTGTGGACTTGCCAGTCCTGTGACTCGTGGGCCGGTAGAATTCCCTCCCTCCTCTCCCCCTGTCAGGCCACACAACGACCCCATTGTCCAGGCCAGGAAAATTAGTCCATTGTTTCTCACCCCCCCACACCAACCCTGCGCAGCCCCCCACCCCAAACAACCCCTCACCCAGGGATCCCCCCCGAAAAACCCGCCTCGGAGAAAGCATCCAGGACGCCTAGACTGGGAACGGCGCCCAGGAGACAGGAGTTTGGGGGGCAGGGGAGAGAAACAGCAGGTCTCTTTTAGACTGTGAGCCCACTGTTGGGTAGGGACTGTCTCTATGTGTTGCCAACTTGGACTTCCCAAGCGCTTAGTACAGTGCTCTGCACACAGTAAGCGCTCAATAAATACGATTGATGATGATGATGGTGATGAGAAAGCATCCAGGACGCCTAGACTGGGAACGGAGCCCAGGAGACAGGAGTTTGAGGGGGTAGGGGGGAGAAACAGCAGGTCTCTTTTAGACTGTGAGCCCACTGTTGGGTAGGGACTGTCTCTATGTGTTGCCAACTTGGACTTCCCAAGCGCTTAGTACAGTGCTCTGCACACAGTAAGCGCTCAATAAATACGATTGATGATGATGATGGTGATGAGAAAGCATCCAGGACGCCTAGACTGGGAACGGAGCCCAGGAGACAGGAGTTTGAGGGGGGTAGGGGGGGAGAAACAGCAGGTCTCTTTTAGACTGTGAGCCCACTGTTGGGTAGGGACTGTCTCTATGTGTTGCCAACTTGGACTTCCCAAGAGCTTAGTCCAGTGCTCTGCACACAGTAAGCGCTCAATAAATACGATTGATGATGATGATGGTGATGAGAAAGTGTCCAGGACGCCTAGACTGGGAACGGAGCCCAGGAGACAGGAGTTTGAGGGGGCAGGGGGGAGAAACAGCAGGTCTCTTTTAGACTGTGAGCCCACTGTTGGGTAGGGACTGTCTCTATGTGTTGCCAACTTGGACTTCCCAAGCGCTTAGTACAGTGCTCTGCACACAGTAAGCGCTCAATAAATACGATTGATGATGATGATGGTGATGAGAAAGCATCCAGGACGCCTAGACTGGGAACGGAGCCCAGGAGACAGGAGTTTGAGGGGGTAGGGGGGAGAAACAGCAGGTCTCTTTTAGACTGTGAGCCCACTGTTGGGTAGGGACTGTCTCTATATGTTGCCAACTTGGACTTCCCAAGCGCTTAGTACAGTGCTCTGCACACAGTAAGCGCTCAATAAATACGACTGATGATGATGATGATGATGATGAGAAAGCGTCCAGGACGCCTAGACTGGGAACGGAGCCCAGGAGACAGGAGTTTGAGGGGGCAGGGGGGAGAAACGGCGGGTCTCTTTTAGACTGTGAGCCCACTGTTGGGTAGGGACTGTCTCTATATGTTGCCAACTTGGACTTCCCAAGAGCTTAGTACAGTGCTCTGCACACAGTAAGCGCTCAATAAATACGACTGATGATGATGATGATGATGAAAAAGCGTCCAGGACACCTAGACTGGGAATGGCGCCCAGGAGACAGGATTTTGAGGGGGCAGAGGGGAGAAACAGCAGGTCTCTTTTAGACTGTGAGCCCACTGTTGGGTAGGGACTGTCTCTATATGTTGCCAACTTGGACTTCCCAAGCGCTTAGTACAGTGCTCTGCACACAGTAAGCGCTCAATAAATACAATCGATTGATTGACAGTGGGGGGATTGCCAGGGTTCAGGGATGGGCAGGGAGGCCTGGCGTTTAGTCTAGAAGGGAATTGGGGGGAATGGCTGGGGCGCCTTCCTTTCTGTCATCCCCCTACCCCCCCCTTCACAGCCCTTCTCCCCACCCCCGGGCATCCAGCTGGGATTGAAGAGGGAGCGAGGGGGCCAGAGCAGGGGCAGGAAGCAGGTTCAGGGGCAGCAGGAAACACAGGAAGTAGCAGGGAGGCGGGTGGCGGGGGGCGGGTGGGGAGCGGGCCGGCTCTATTGTTCCATTTTCTCTGGAAAGAAACTGGAAAGGAAAAACAGAACCCAGAAGTCCCCCCACCCCGCCCCACTCCCCCCAACGCCCGCCACGGGGGCGCATCCCAGGGAATCCCCCTTCGGAGAGGAGCCGGGGGCGCCTGGGTTTGGCGGGGGCCCACAGGACGGGGCAGGGCGGGACGTCTGAGACAGATATCATTCGCACCCAGAGCGGGAGCTTGAGGAGGCGGAGGGAGGGGAGCGAAGTTCTTGGGGGGCCCCGTCAAGGAAACCCCGAAAAGGGGCGGGTGGGGGGAGGGAAGTCCGTCCCTTGCTCCAGCCTCCCCGTGGGAGGGGGTGTCCCCGAGCCCCAGACCTCCCCTCGGGGCACCCGCTTTTCTCCTCCAGGCCCGCCTCCCGCCGGGGTGTCAAAAACACCCCTGCCGCTCCCTGGGGGCTTGAGCACGTGGAGGTCCTGGTTCCCTCCATTTTCCCCTCGGTCCCGGAGCCCCCCGCCCGCTGAGGGCAGGCCGTAAGACCCTCTCCTCCCTCGAGAGGGGTGGGAGCCGTAGCCGCGGATGGCCCGGCCGAGGGACCCCGGGCCCGCTGATCCCAGGGGTGGAGGCGTGAAGGTGCGGAGGGAGGTTTCGGCGGGAGGGGGTGGTCTCCCCGAGCGGATCGGGCCGGGGCGGTGGACGGGTCTCCCCTATCGCCAACCCAGGAGGATTTCTGGACGGGGGGTCCGGGGCGGGCCGAGCCCCCCGAGGCCGCCCGGGTGCCGGCCGCCCTCCGCTCCCTCGGCCCGTCCGCGTCCCGGGGCAGGGCTCGGGACGGCGGGGGACCCCTGGCTTCCGGAGCCCCCCGACCACCCCCGGTCCCCTCGACGGGGCCGATTCCTCGCCCGCCTCTCCCCTCCCCCGGGGCGGCCCCGGGTCGGTCGGGGGGCTAGGGGTGGGCCCCGGGCGGCGGGGCGGGGGTGGCCACTCACTGTTGTTGGACTTGAGGTCCCGGTGGATGACGGGGGCGAGGGCCTCGCAGTGCAGGTAGTGCATCCCGCGGGCGATCTGCACCCCCCAGTTGACCAGGACGTGGGGGGGCACGCGTCGGCCGGCCAGGGCCCTGCTCAGGGGCCCGCCGGCCGCGTACTCCATGACCAGGCAGAGGTTGGGCTCCTCCAGGCAGACGGCCTTGAGGGCGATGATGTTGGGGTGGGCCAGCATGGCGAAGAGCCGGGCCTCCTGGCGCACGCTCTCGGCCGTGACGCTGATGTCCTCGTCGGGGTCCTGGCGGGCGGCCTTGACGGCCACCAGCTCCCCGCGCCAGCTGCCCCGGTACACCTTCCCGAAGCCCCCGACCCCGATCACCTCCTCCAGCCGCAGCTCGTGGAAGCGGGCCACCTCGGGCTGCGGGGGGCTCCCGCGGGACACGTAGTTGGAGGGGAAGATGCCCACCTGGTCCCCGACCTTCCCGGCCCACCAGCCCTCGTCGCCGGAGATGGCGGCGTCCCGGGACAGGACCTCCACGCGGTCCCCCTTGCGCAGGGTCAGCTCGTCCCGCCCGCTGGCCTCGTAGTCGAACAGGGCCGTCCACACGGGGTTGGCGTAGGCGGGTTTGGGGGACCCGTCCCCCTTGCCCCCGCCGTTCCAGGACCCCAGGGGGGTCTTGAGGAGCAGGTTCTTCAGGGGCTCCATGGTCGGGGCTGGCGCCTCACCCGCGGACCCCCGGTCCTCCCGGGTGCCAGGCGGCCGGGCCGCTGGGCCCCAGCATCGCCGGGCCTACGGGGCGGAGGTGGGCACGGGGGAGCCGGGGCAGTGCCACCCGTCCATGTCCAGGCTGAGGGACTGGGGGGGGACCCTCTGATGCCCCCTGCGCCCCCCGTCCGAGGATGGGAGGACCGGTGGAGGGCTGGGGGGCCAAGGCTCGGGGTCAGAGGTCAACCAGGCCAAATCCACCGGGTCTCCCTCCTTCCAGGCCGGTCCTGCTTCCCAACCGGTCCCGATCCCTCCTTCCTCCTGTCTCCTGGACTTCGTCCCCGAGGGAAGGACCGAGCCGGGAGGGCGGGGGTGGAGTTTCGCTTTTTTTCCGCTCTTCTCCCTCCTCCTGCAGGAAACGGCATCGGATGACGTTGGAGGGCCGGGGAGGAGAATCTCTTAGACTGGGAGTGGGTAGGGACTGTCTCTAGACGTTGCCAACTTGCACTTCCCAAGCGCTTAGTCCAGTGCCCTGCACACAGTAAGCGCTCAATAAATACGATTGATGATGATGATGATGAATCAGCGCTCAGTACAGTGCCTGGCCCCTACGGAGCGCTTGGCACCGGCGGTGTACTGTTTGGGGGCGGGACCCCACAATAACGATAATAATAATGGCATTTATTGAGCGCTTTCTACGTGCCAAGCGCTGTGAGCCCACTGTTGGGTAGGGACTGTCTCTGGATCATCATCATCAATCGTATTTATTGAGCGCCTACTGTGTGCAGAGCACTGGACTAAGCGCTTGGGAAGTCCAAGTTGGCAACATAGAGGGACGGTCCCTACCCAACGGTGGGCTCACAGTCGGAAAGGGGGAGACAGAGAACAAAACCAAACGTACTAACAAGATAAAAGAAATAGAATAGAATAAAATAAATAGAATAGAAATAAAATAAATAGAATAGAATAAAATAAATAGAATAGAAATAAAATAAATAGAATAGAAATAAAATAAATAGAACAGAAATAAAATAAATAGAATAGAATAAAATAAACAGAATAGAATAAAATGTCCAGCTTGTACTTCCCAAGCGCTTAGTACAGTGCTCTGCACACAGTAAGCGCTCGATAAATACGATTGATTGATTGATTGTTCTCAGCTCTGGGGAGGTTACAAGGGGCTCACAGTCTTCATCCCCATTTTACAGATGATAATAATGGCATTTATTAAGCGCTTACTATGTGCCAAGCACTGTTCTCAGCACCGGGGAGGAGCAGGGTGGCTCAGTGGAAAGAGCCCGGGCTTTGGAGTCAGAGGTTATGGGTTCAAATCCCGACTCTGCAAACTGTCAGCTGTGTGACTTTGGGCAAGTCACTTAACTTCTCTGTGCCTCAGTTACCTCGTCTGGAAAATGCTGATTAAAAAAAACTGTGAGCCCCCATGGGACAGCCCGATTACCCTGTAACTTCCCCAGCGCTTAGAACAGTGCTTTGCACGTAGAAAGTGCTTAATAAAAAAAATGCCATCATTATTAAGGGGCTCACAGTCTTCATCCCCATTTTACACATAATAATAATGGCATTTATTAAGCGCTTACTATGTGCAGAGCACTGTTCTCAGTGCTGGGGAGGTTACAAGGGGCTCAGTCTTCATTCCCATTTTACAGATAATAATAATAATGGCATTTATTAAGGGCTTACTATGTGCAGAGCACTGTTCTCAGCGCTGGGGAGGTTACAAGGGGTTCACAGTCTTCATCCCCATTTTACAGATAATAATAATGGCATTTATTAAGCGCTTACTATGTGCAGAGCGCTGTTCTCAGCGCTGGGGAGGTTACAAGGGGCACACAGTCTTCATCCCCATTTTACAGATAATAATAATAATAATGGCATTTACTAAGCACTTACTATGTGCCAAGCACTGGTCTCAGCGCTGGGGAGGTTACAAGGCGCACACAGTCTTCATCCCCATTTTACAGATAATAATAATAATAATGGCATTTATTAAGCGCTTACTATGTGCAGAGCACTGTTCTCAGCGCTGGGGAGGTTACAAGGGGCTCACAGTCTTCATCCCCATTTTACAGATAATAATAATGGCATTTATTAAGCGCTTACTATGTGCAGAGCGCTGTTCTCAGCGCTGGGGAGGTTACAAGGCGCTCACAGTCTTCATCCGCATTTTACAGATAATAATAACAATAATGACATTTATTAAGCGCTTACTATGTGCAGAGCACTGTTCTCAGCGCTGGGGAGGTTACAAGGGGCTCAGTCTTCATCCCGATTTTACAGATAATAATAATAATAATAAAAATAATAATAATGGCATTTATTAAGCACTTACTATGTGCCGAGCACTGTTCTCAGCGCTGGGGAGGTTACAAGTGGCGCACAGTCTTCATCCCCATTTTACAGATAATAATAACAATAATGGCATTTATTAAGCACTTACTATGTGCCGAGCACTGTTCTCAGCGCTGGGGAGGTTACAAGGGGTTCACGGTCTTCATCCCCATTTTACAGATAATAATAATAATAATGGCATTTACTAAGCGCTTACTATGTACAGAGCACTGTTCTAAGCGCTGGGGAATTAACGAGGTGATCAGGTTGTCCCCTTGTGGGGCTCACAGTCTTAATCCCCATTTTACAGATGAGGTAACTGAGGCCCAGAGAAGCGAAGTGACTTGCCCAAAGTCATTCATCCATTCATTCAATCGTATTTATTGAGCGCTTACTGTGTGCAGAGCACTTTACTAAGCTCTTGGGAAGTACAACTTGGCAACATGTAGAGACGGTCCCTACCCAACAGTGGGCTCACAGTCTAGAAGGGGGAGACAGACAAGAAAACAAAACATATTAACAAAATAAATAGAATAAATATGTACAAATAAAATAGAGTAATAAATACATGCAAACATATATACATATATATTGGTGCTGTGGGGAGGGGAAGGAGGTAAGGTGGGGGGAGGTTACAAGGGGCTCACAGTCTTCATCCCCATTTTACAGATAATAATAATAATAATGGCATTTCTTAAGTGCTTACTATGTTCAGAGCACTGTTCCAAGCGCTGGGGAACTTACAAGGTGATCAGGTTGTCCCACGGAGGGGGCTCACAGTCTTCATCCCCATTTTACAGATGAGGGAACTGAGGCCCAGAGAAGTTAAGTGACTTGCCCAAAGTCACAAAGATGAGGTCACTGAGGCCCAGAGAATAATAATAATAATAATAATGGCATTTATTAAGCACTTAGTATGTGCAAAGCACTGTTCTAAGTGCTGGGGAGGTTACAAGGTGGTCAGGTTGTCCCACATGGGGCTCACACTCTTCATTCCCATTTTACAGATGTTTGCACATATTTATTACTCTATTTATTTATTTTACTTGTACATATCTATTCTGTTTATTTTATTTTGTTAGTATGTTTGGTTTTGTTCTCTGTCTCCCCCTTTTAGACTGTGAGCCCACTGTTGGGTAGGGACTGTCTCTATATGTTGCCAACTTGGATCCCAAGCGCTTAGTCCAGTGCTCTGCACACAGTAAGCGCTCAATAAATACGATTGATTGATATGTACAAGTAAAATAAATAGAGTAATAAATCTGTCCAAACATATATACATATATCCAGGTGTTGTGGGGAAGGGAAGGAGGTAAGATGGGGGGAGGGAGAGGGGGATGAGGGGGAGAGGAAGGAAGGGGTGTCCCCCCTCTCCATCCCCGAAGACCCCTCATCACCCTTTTAGGGTGCCTCGCCCTTTAAGGCGGACGACTCAGTGTGCGCTCAACTGCTCCGGCCTGATCTGGTGCTCGGGGTCTGATTGGTTATGCCTGAGCGCGACCAGGCCGTACAGCCAATGGGCGGCGGGCGGCTCCTGTGTGACGTCATCGGGCCGGCCCCGCCTCTCCACCGAAGGGGGCGGGGGCATCGGCCAGCCTCCCCCCCATCCCAGACCGAGCTCTCATTGGGCAGCTGGCCCGTCGCTCGCCCTTCCGCCGTCCAATCGTCATTCGGCTTCGGCTTCCGGCCCCGCCTTCGCAGCTCTCGTCACCCTGGTGTACGCCTGCGCCCTAAGCGCTCCCGCCCTCTTAAAAAAATGTTTCATTCATTCATTCATTCAATCGTATGCATTGAGCGCTTACTGTGCGCAGAGCACTGGACTAAGCGCTTGGGAGGTACAAGTTGGCAACATATAGAGACAGTCAATCAATCAGTCGTATTTATTGAGCGCTTACTGTGCGCAGAGCACTGTTCTAAGCGCTTGGGAAGTACAAATTGGCAACATGTAGAGACAGTCCCTATAATAATATAATAATGGCATTTATTAAGCGCTTACTACGTGCAAAGCACTGTTCTAAGCACTGGGGAGGTTACAAGGTGATCAGGTTGTTCCACAGGGGGCTCACAGTCTTCATCCCCATTTTACAGATGAGGTAACTGAGGCCCAGAGAAATAAAGTGACTTGCCCAAAATCACACAGCTGACAACTGGTGGAACCAGGATTTGAACCCCTGACCTCTGACTCCAAAGCCCGGGCTCTTTCCACTGAGCCATGCTGCTTCCCTACCCAACAGTGGGCTCACAGTCTATTTAATAATGGCATTTATTATTAATAATACTACTAATAATAGCATTTTTTAAGTGCTTACTATATGCAAAGCACTGTTCTAAGAGCTGGGGGGGGATACTGGTGAGCCCACTGTTGGGTAGGGACCGTCTCTATATGTTGCCAACTTGGACTTCTCAAGCGCTTAGTACAGTGCTCTGCATTCATTCACTCATTCGTATTGAGCGTTTATTGTGTGCATTCATTCATTCATTCAATCGTATTTATTGAGCGCTTACTGTGTGCAGAGCACTGTATTAAGCGCTTGGGAAGTCCAAGTTGGCAACACGTAGAGACGGTCCCTACCCAACAGTGGGCTCACAGTCTAGAAGGGGGAGACAGAGAACAAAACAAAACATATTAACAAAATAAAATAAATAGAATATTTACAAGTAAAATAAATAAAGAGTAATAAATACATGCAAACATATATACACACTCTGCACACAGTAAGCGCTCAATAAATACGATTGAATGAATGAATGAATGAATACAAGGATCCCCCTCCTTCCTCCCCCCCTCCTCCCCCTCCCCATCCCCCGCCTTACCTCCTACATTCATTCTTTCAATCGTATTTATTGAGCGCTTACTGTGTGCAGAGCACTGTACTCCCCCCCCCACAGCACCTGTATATATGTATATGTTTGTACATATTTATTACTCTTTATTTATTTATTTCACTTGTACATATTTATTCTATTTATTTTATTTTGTTAATATGTTTTGTTTTGTTGTCTGTCTCCCCCTTCTAGCCTGTGAGCCCGCTGTTGGGTAGGGACCGTCTCTATATGTTGCCAACTTGTACTTCCTAAGCAGTTAGTCCAGTTCTCAGCACACAGTAAGCTCTCAATAAATACGATTGAATGAATGAATTTATTACTCTATTTTACTTGTACATATTGTTATCGACAAGTAGGGTGCAAAACAGGTTAATCGGTGTAAATCGGCCGCAGGGTTCTTGTACCCAGGGTGGTGACGCAGATAGGATAAATGACTCGGAGACATGCCATTATTATTACTTTATTATTATTAACTGAGGCCCGGAGAAGTTCATTCATTCATTCAATCGTTATTTATTGAGTGATTACTGTGTGCAGAGCACTGTACTAAGCTTTTGGGGAGTACAAGTTGGCAACATATAGAGACGGTCCCTACCCAACAACGGGCTCACAGTCTAGAAGGAGTTAGTGGCTTGCCCAAAGTCACCCAGCTGACAAGTGGCGGAGAGGGGATTTGAACCCATGACCACTGACTCCAAAGTACATGCTGTAACTTGTACTTCCCAATTAATCAATCAATTGTATTTATTGAGCGCTTACTGTGTACAGAGCACTGTACTAAGCGCTTGGGAAGTACAAGTTGGCAACATATAGAGACAGTCCCTACCCAACAGTGGGCTCACAGTCTAAAAGGGGGAGACAGACGACAAAACCAAACATACTAACAAAATAAAGTAAATAGAATAGATATGTACAGGTAAAATAGAGTAATAAATATGTACAAACATTTATACATATATACAGGTGCTGTGGGGAAGGGAAGGAGGTAAGATGGGGGGGTGGAAAGGGGGACGAGGGGGAGAGGAAGGAAGGGGCTCAGTGTGGGAAGGCCTCCTGGAGGAGGTGAGCTCTCAGTAGGGCTTTGAAG
Organism: Tachyglossus aculeatus; assembly: GCF_015852505.1. Classification (NCBI taxonomy): domain Eukaryota; kingdom Metazoa; phylum Chordata; class Mammalia; order Monotremata; family Tachyglossidae; genus Tachyglossus; species Tachyglossus aculeatus. The sequence continues at coordinate 51,323,681 of NC_052087.1, read as the reverse complement.
GGAGGAAGAGAGCGTGCTTGGCGGATGGGCAGAGGGAGGGCATTCCAGGCCCGGGGAAAGACGTGGGGCCAAGCACTTAGTCATCATCATCATCATCATCATCAATCGTATTTATTGAGCACTTACTATGTGCACAGCACTGTACTAAGCGCTTGGGAAGTACAAATTGGCAACATATAGAGACAGTCCCTACCCAACAGTGGGCTCACAGTCTAAAAGGGGGAGACAGAGAACAAAACCAAACATACTAACAAAATAAAATAAATAGAATAGATATGTACAAATAAAATAAATAAATAAATAGAGTAATAGAGTAATAAATATGTACAAACATATATACATAACAAACATATATACATAATATATATTATGTATATGTATAATATATCTATACATAGTATATGTATATATATAAAACATATATACATAGTCCACTGCTCTGCACACAGTAAGCGCTTAATCAATCAATACGATTGAATGAATGAATTTCCACTGAGCCACGCCCCCCACCCCTGGATCCAGCGCGCGTGCGTCAGTGACGGGCGAGTGCCCGCCCTCTCAGGGCTCCTTCAGTCCCCCCCCCCCGCCCCTCGGCGCCTGCGCATTGTGTCTGTCCGCTCAATACGGTTGAATGAATGAATTTCCACTGAGCCACGCCTCACCCCTGGATCCAGCGCGCGTGCGTCAGTGACGGGCGCGTGCCCGCCCTCTCAGAACTCCTTCAGTCGTCCCCCCCCTGCGCCTGCGCATTGTGTCCGTCCGCTCAAATACGACTGAATGAATGAATTTCCACTGAGCCACGCCCCACCCCTGGATCCAGCGCGCGTGCGTCATTGACGGGCACGTGCCCGCCCTCTCAGGGCGCCTTCAGTTCCCCCCCCCCGCCCCTCGGCGCCTGCGCATTGTGTCCGTCCGCTCAAATACGATTGAATGAATGAATTTTCACTGAGCCACTTCCCACCCCTGGATCCAGCGCGCGTGCGTCAGTGACGGGCGCGTGCCCGCCCTCTCAAGGGCTCCTTCAGTTCCCCTCCCCGCCCCTCATTCATTCATTCAATTCAGGCTGCATTCATTCATTCAGTCGTATTTATTGAGCGCTTACTGTGTGCAGAGCACTGTACTAAGCGCTTGGGAAGTAGAAGTTGGCAACATATAGAGACGGTCCCTACCCAACAGCGGGCTCACAGTCTAGAAGGGGGAGACAGACAACAAAACAAAACATATTAACAAAATAAAGTAAATAGAATAAATATGTACAAGTAAAATAAATAAAAATAGAGTAATAAATACTTACAAACATCATCATCATCATTATCAATCGTATTTATTGAGCGCTTACTATGTGCAGAGCACTGTACTAAGCGCTTGGGAAGTCCAAGTTGGCAACATCTAAGGACGGTCCCTACCCAACAGTGGGCTCACAGTCTAAATGGGGGAGACAGAGAACAAAACCAAACATACTAACAAAATAAAATAAATAGGATAGATATGTACAAGTAAAATAAATAAATAAATAGAGTAATAAATATGTACAAACATATATACATATGTACAGGTGCTGCGGTGAAGGGAAGGAGGTAAGATGGGGGGATGGAGAGGGGTACGAGGGGGAGAGGAAGGAAGGGGCTCAGTCTGGGAAGGCCTCCTACCTCCTCCTCCTACCTAAGGTATCTATCCCAGTGCTTAGAACAGTGCTTGGCACCTAGTAATAATAAGGCACAGCGTTAGAGGCTCAGCGTGGCTCTATGGAAAGAGCCCGGGCTTGGGAATCAGAGGTCATGGGTTCAAATCCCAGTTCTGCCCATTGTCAGCCGTGTGACTTTGGGCAAGTCACTTGGCTTCTTTGGGCCTCAGTTACCTCATCTGTAAAACGGGGATGAAGAGTGTGAGCCCCACGTGGGACAATCTGATCCCCTTGTTTCCTCCCCAGCGCTTGGAACAGTGCTTTGCACATTGTAAGCGCTTAACAAATGTTACTACTATTATTATAACTCCTTTCTCTTCCCCTCCTCCCCTCTTACCTCCTTCCCCTCCCCACAGCACCTGTATATGTTTGTACATATTTATTACTCTATTTTACTTGTACATATTTACTATTCTATTTATTTTGTTAATATGTTTTGACTTGTTGTCTGTCCCCCCCCCCCGAACGGTGAGCCCTCTGTTGGGTAGGGACCGTCTCTATATGTTGCCAACTTGTACTTCCTAAGCGCTTAGTACAGTGCTCTGCACGCAGTAAGCGCTCAATAAATACAATTGAATGAATGAATTTACTGAGTGCTTACTGTGTGCAGAGCATTGTACTAAGCGCTTGGGAAGTACAAGTTGGCAACATCTAGAGACGGCCCCTACCCAACAGCGGGCTCACAGTCTAGAGGGGGGGAGACAGACAACAAAACAAATTAACAAAATAAAATAAATAGAATAGTAAATGCGCCTGCGCGTTGTGTCTGGACGGGCGCGTGCCCGCCCTCTCAGGGCTCCTTCAGTCCCCCCTCCCCACCCCCGTCTCGCCCCTCCGCGCCTGCGCGTTGTGCCTGGACGGGCACCTGCCCGCCCTCTCAGGGCTCCTTCAGTCCCCCTCCTCAGTCCTCTGCGCCTGCGCGTTGAGCCTGGACGGGCGCGTGCCCGCCCTCTCAGGGCTCCTTCAGTCCCCCCCCCCCACCAACCCCTCGGCGCCTGCGCGTTGTGTCTGGACGGGCGCGTGCCCGCCCTCTCCGGGCTCCTTCAGTTCCCCTCGCCCGTCGGCGCCTGCGCGTTGTGTCTGGACGGGCGCGTGCCCGCCCTCTCCGGGCTCCTTCATTTCCCCTCGCCCGTCGGCGCCTGCGCGTTGTGTCTGGACGGGCACGTGCCTGCCCCCTCAGAACTCAATCAATCAATCGATCTTATTTATTGAGCGCTTACTGTGTGCAGAGCACTGTACTAAGCGCTTGGGAAGTACAAGTTGGCAACATATAGAGCCCTCCAGGCTCGCATCTCCTCCTGCCTTCAGGACATCTCCATCTGGATGTCCGCCCGCCACCTAAAGCTCAACATGTCGAAGACTGAGCTCCTTGTCTTCCCTCCCAAACCCTGCCCTCTCCCTGACTTTCCCATCTCTGTTGACGGCACTACCATCCTTCCCGTCTCACAAGCCCGCAACCTTGGTGTCATCCTCGACTCCGCTCTCTCGTTCACCCCTCACATCCAAGCCGTCACCAAAACCTGCCGGTCTCAGCTCCGCGACATCGCCAAGATCCACCCTTTCCTCTCCATCCCAACCGCTACCCTGCTCGTTCAAGCTCTCATCCTATCCCGTCTGGACTACTGCACTAGCCTTCTCTCTGATCTCCCATCCTCGTGTCTCTCTCCACTTCAATCCATACTTCATGCTGCTGCCCGGATTATCTTTGTCCAGAAACGCTCTGGACATATTACTCCCCTCCTCAAAAACCTCCAATGGCTACCGATCAATCTGCGCATCAGGCAGAAACTCCTCACCCTGGGCTTCAAGGCTCTCCATCACCTCGCCCCCTCCTACCTCACCTCCCTTCTCTCCTTCTACTGCCCAGCCCGCACCCTCCGCTCCTCCACCACTAATCTCCTCACCGTACCTCGCTCTCGCCTGTCCCGCCATCGACCCCCGGCCCACGTCCTCCCCCGGGCCTGGAATGCCCTCCCTCTGCCCCTCCGCCAAGCTAGCTCTCTTCCTCCCTTCAAGGCCCTGCTGAGAGCTCACCTCCTCCAGGAGGCCTTCCCAGACTGAGCCCCTTCTTTCCTCTCCCCCTCGTCCCCCTCTCCATCCCCCCGTCTTACCTCCTTCCCTTCCCCACAGCACCTGTATATATGTATATATGGTTGTACATATTTATTACTCTATTTATTTATTTATTTATTTATTTTACTTGTACATTTCTATCCTACTTATTTTATTTTGTTGGTATGTTTGGTTCTGTTCTCTGTCTCCCCCTTTTAGACTGTGAGCCCACTGTTGGGTAGGGACTGTCTCTATGTGATGCCAATTTGTACTTCCCAAGCGCTTAGTACAGTGCTCTGCACATAGTAAGCGCTCAATAAATACGATTGATTGATTGATTGATATAGAGACGGTCCCTACCCAACAGTGGGCTCACAGTCTAGTGGGAGAACTCCTTCAGTCCCCCCCCCCACCCCCAGCGCCTGCGCGTTGTGCCTGGACGGGTGCCTGCCCGCCCTCTCAGGGCTCCTTCAGTTCCCCCCCATCCCCCCTCGCCCCTCTGCGCCTGCGCATTGTGCCTGGACGGGCGCGTGCCCTTCCCCTCAGAACTCCTTCAGTTCCACCCCCCACCCCTCTGCGCCTGCGCGTTGTGCCTGGACGGGCGCGTGCCCGCCCTCTCAGAACTCCTTCAGTCCCCCCCCCCCTCGCTCCTCGGCGCCTGCGCGTTGTGTCTGGACGGGCGCGTGCCCGCCCTCTCAGAACTCCTTCAGTCCCCCCCCCTCGCTCCTCGGCACCTGCTAGCTGTGCCTGGACGGGCTTGTGCCCACCCTCTCAGGGCTCCTTCAGTTCCCCCCTCTTCGCTCCTGGGCGCGTGCCCGCCCTCCCCGGGCTCCTTCAGTTCCCCTCCCCACCCGCCTCTTGGCGCCTGCGCGTTGTGCCTGGACGGGCGCGTGCCCGCCCTCTCAGGGCTCCTTCAGCCCCCCCAGCCCCTCGGCGCCTGTGCGTTGAGTCTGGACGGGCGCGTGCCCGCCCTCTCAGAACTCCTTCAGTTCCCCCCACCCCACGGCGCCTGCGCGTTGCGCCTGGACGGGCGCGTGCCCGCCCTCTCAGACCTCCCTCAGTTCCCCCCCCACCCCTCGGCGCCTGCGCGTTGTGTCTGGACGGGCGCGTGCCCGCCCTCTCAGACCTCCCTCAGTTCCCGCCCCACCCCTCGGCGCCTGCGCGTTGTGTCTGGACGGGCGCGTGCCCGCCCTCAGAACTCCTTCAGTTCCCCCCCCCCCCTCCACGGCGCCTGCTCGTTGAGTCTGGACGGGCGCGCGCCCGCCCTCTCAGAACTCCTTCAGTTCCCCCCCCCGCACCCCACGGCGCCTGCGCGTTGCGCCCGGACGGGCGCGTGCCCGCCCTCTCAGGGCTCCTTCAGTCACCCCGCCCATCTGCGCCTGCGCGTTGAGCCCGGACGGGCGCGCGCCCGCCCCCTCAGAACTCCTTCGGTTCCCCCCCCCACCCCTCGGCGCCTGCGCGTTGCGCCTGGACGGGCGCGCGCCCACCCCCTCCGGGCTCCCCCCGGTCCCCTCCGCGCCTGCGCGCGGCGCCTGTCCGCCGTTCCTTTCCGGGTCCCGACCGGCCGGGTCCGGGGGGCGCATGCGCGGCTGGCCGCCGGCGGCTGGCCCCTTCGGTCTTCCGGCCTCCCCCGAGGCCCGCGCCCACGGGGACCGGGGCGGCGTGACCTCTGACCCCGGAAGCCCGAGGCCCGCCCCGCCGCCGCCGCCGCCGCCGCCGCCGGCCTTCGTCCCCCCCAGGCCGTGGGCATGAGGGTGTCGCGGCGGGTCCGGGGCCCCGGTCCCCCCGGGGCCCCCGCGTGCCGGTAGAGGGGTTCGGCCATGGGCCCGGGGCGGTCCCCATGAGGGCCCCCGGGGGCACGGGGCGGCGGGGGCGGCGGCCATGGGGTCCCAGGTGCTGCAGATCCTGCGGCAGGGGGTGTGGGCCTCCCTCACGGGCGGCTGGTTCTTCGACCCCCACCAGAGCACCTTCTCCAACTGCTTCCACCTCTACACCTGGATCTTCCTGCTCGCCTTCCCCTTCCTGCTCTACATGGTGAGCCCCGGACCGACGCCGCCCTCGCCCCTCCGGTCGGTCCGACTGCGTGCGGAGCACTGGACTAAGCGCTGGGGAAGGACAAGTTCATTCATTCAGTCGTCTTCATTGAGCGCTGACTGTGTGCGGAGCGCTGGGCTAAGCGCTGGGGAAGGACAAGGTCATTCATTCAGTCGTCTTCATTGAGCGCTGACTGTGTGCGGAGCACTGGGCTAAGGACAAGTTGGCAACATCTAGAGACAGGCCCTACCCGACGGCGGATTCGTTCGGTCATCTTCATTGGGCGCTTACTATGTGCGGAGCACTGGGCTAAGCGCAGGAGAAGGACAAGTTGGGAACATCTAGAGATAGGCCCTAACCGACAGCGGGTTCATTCAGTCGTCTTGATTGAGCGCTGACTGTGTGCGGAGCACTGGACTAAGCGCTGGGGGACAAGTTCATTCATTCAATCATCTTCATTGAGCGCTGACTGTGTGCGGAGCACAGGGCTAAGCGCTGGGGAAGGACAAGTTCATTCATTCAGTCGTATTGATTGAGCGCTGACTGTGTGCGGAGCACTGGGCTAAGCGCAGGAGAAGGACAAGTTGGGAACATCTAGAGACAGGCCCTAACCGACAGCGGGTTCATTCAGTCGTCTTCATTGAGCGCTGACTGTGTGCGGAGCGCTGGACTAAGCACTTGAGAAGTACAAGTTCATTCATTCAATTGTCTTTATTGAGCGCTGACTATGTGCGGAGCACTGGGCTAAGCGCTGGGGAAGCACAAGTTCATTCATTCAGTCGTCTTCATTGAGCGCTGACTGTGTGCGGAGCACTGGGCTAAGTGCTTGGCAAGGACAAGTTGGCAGCATCTAGAGACAGGCCCTACCCGACGGCGGATTCATTCAGTCATCTTCACTGGGCGCTTACTATGTGCGGAGCACTGGACTAAGCGCAGGAGAAGGACAAGTTGGGAATATCTAGAGACAGGCCCTACCCGACAGTGGGTTCATTCAGTTGTCTTCATTGAGCGCTGACTGTGTGCGGAGCACTGGGCTAGGCGCTGGGGAAGGACAAGTTCATTCATTCAGTCGTTTTCATTGAGCGCTGACTGTGTGCGGAGCACTGGACTAAGCGCCTGGGAAGTACAAATTCATTCAGTCGTATTTATTGAGCGCTGACTGTGTGTGGAGCACTGGGCTAAGCACTTGAGAAGTACAAGTTGGGAACATCTAGAGACAGGCCCTACCCGACAGCGGGTTCATTCAGTCGTCTTCATTGAGCGCTGACTGTGTGCGGAGCGCTGGACTAAGCACTTGAGAAGTACAAGTTCATTCATTCAATTGTCTTTATTGAGCGCTGACTATGTGCGGAGCACTGGGCTAAGCGCTGGGGAAGCACAAGTTCATTCATTCAGTCGTCTTCATTGAGCGCTGACTGTGTGCGGAGCACTGGGCTAAGCGCTTGGCAAGGACAAGTTGGCAGCATCTAGAGACAGGCCCTACCCGACGGCGGATTCATTCAGTCGTCTTCATTGGGCGCTTACTGTGTGCGGAGCACTGGACTAAGCGCAGGAGTAGGACAAGTTGGGAACATCTAGAGACAGGCCCTAACCGACAGCGGGTTCATTCAGTCGTCTTGATTGAGCGCTGACTGTGTGCGGAGCGCTGGGCTAAGCGCTGGGGAAGGACAAGTTCATTCATTCAGTCGTCTTCATTGAGCGCTGACTGTGTGCGGAGCACTGGACTAAGGACAAGTTGGTAACATCTAGAGACAGGCCCTACCCGACGGCGGATTCATTCAGTCGTCTTCATTGGGCGCTGACTGTGTGCGGAGCACTGGGCTAAGCGCAGGAGAAGGACAAGTTGGGAACATCTAGAGATAGGCCCTAACCGACAGCGGGTTCATTCAGTCGTCTTGATTGAGCGCTGACTGTGTGCGGAGCACTGGGCTAAGCGCTGGGGGACAAGTTCATTCATTCAATCATCTTCATTGAGCGCTGACTGTGTGCGGAGCACTGGACTAAGCGCCTGGGAAGTACAAGTTCATTCATTCAGTCGTATTTATTGAGCGCTGACTGTGTGCGGAGCACTGGGCTAAGCGCAGGAGAAGGACAAGTTGGGAACATCTAGAGACAGGCCCTAACCGACAGCGGGTTCATTCAGTCGTCTTGATTGAGCGCTGACTGTGTGCGGAGCACTGGGCTAAGCACTGGGGAAGGACAGGTTCATTCATTCAGTCGTATTTATTGAGCGCTGACTGTGCAGAGCGCTGGACTAAGCACTTGGGAAGTACAAGTTCATTCATTCTATCCTATTGATTGAGCGCTTACTGTGTGCAGAGCACTGGACTAAGCGCTGGGGAAGGACAGGTTGGCAACATCTAGAGACGGGCCCTACCCGGCGGCGGGTTCGTTCAGTCATCTTGATTGAGCGCTGACTGTGTGCGGAGCACTGGACTAAGCGCTGGGGAAGGACAAGTTCATTCATTCAGTCGTATTTATTGAGCGCTGACTGTGTGCGGAGCACTGGGCTAAGCACTTCGGAAGGACAAGCTGGCAACATCTAGAGACGGGCCCTACCCGACAGCAGGTTCATTCAGTCGTCTTCTTTGAGCGCTTACTATGTGCGGCGCACTGGACTAGGCGCTGGGGAAGGACAAGTTGGCAACACCTAGAGACGGCCCCTACCCGACAGCAGGTTCATTCAGTCGTCTTGATTGAGCGCTGACTGTGTGCAGAGCACTGGACTAAGCACTGGGGAAGTACAAATTCATTCATTCAGTCATATTTATTGAGCGCTTACTGTGTGCAGAGCACTGGACTAGGCACTGGGGAAGGACAAGTTGGCAACATCTAGAGACGGGCCCTACCTGACAGTGGGTTCATTCAGTCATCTTCATTGAGCGCTTACTGTGTGCGGAGCACTGGACTAGGCACTGGGGAAGGACAAGTTGGCAACATCTAGAGACAGGCCCTACCAGACAGCGGGTTCATTCAGTCGTCTTCATTGAGCGCTTACTATGTGCGAAGCACTGGGCTAAGCGCAGGAGAAGGACAAGTTGGCAACATCTAGAGACAGGCCCTACCAGACAGCGGGTTCATTCAGTCGTCTTCATTGAGCGCTTACTATGTGCGAAGCACTGGGCTAAGCGCAGGAGAAGGACAAGTTGGCAACATCTAGAGACAGGCCCTACCAGACAGCGGGTTCATTCAGTCGTCTTCATTGAGCGCTTACTATGTGCGAAGCACTGGGCTAAGCGCAGGAGAAGGACAAGTTGGCAACATCTAGAGACGGGCCCTACCCAACAGCGGGTTCATTCAGTCGTCTTCATTGAGCGCTTACTATGTGCGAAGCACTGGGCTAAGCGCAGGAGAAGGACAAGTTGGCAACATCTAGAGACGGGCCCTACCCAACAGCGGGTTCATTCAGTCGTCTTCATTGAGCGCTTACTATGTGCGGAGCACTGGGCTAAGCGCCGGGGAAGGACAAGTTGGGAACACCTAGAGACGGTCCCTACCCGACAGCGGGTTCATTTAGTCGTCTTGAGCGCTGACTGTGTGCAGAGCACTGGACTAAGCGCTTGAGAAGTACAAGTTCATTCATTGTCGTATTTATTGAGCGCTGACTGTGTGCAGAGCACTGGACTAAGCGCTGGGGAAGTATAAGTTCTTTCATTCAGTCGTATTGAGCGCTTACTGTGCGCAGAGCGCTGGGGAAGGACAAGTTGGCAACATCTAGAGACGGCCCCTACCCGACAGCGGGTTCATTCAGTTGTCTTGATTGAGCGCTGACTGTGTGCAGAGCACTGCACTAAGCACTTGGGACGTACAAGTTCATTCAGTCGTATTTATTGAGCACTGACCGTGTGCAGAGCACTGAACTAAGCGCTTGGGAAGTACAAGTTGGCAACATCTAGAGACAGCCCCTACCCGGCAGCAGGTTCATTCAGTCGTCTTCAGTGAGCACTTACTATGTGCAGAGCACTGGACTAAGCACTGGGGAAGGACAAGTTGGCAACATCTAGAGACAGTCCCTGCCCGACAGCGGGTTCATTCAGTCGTCTTGATTGAGCGCTGACTGTGTGCGGAGCGCTGGACTAAGCGCTGGGGAAGCACAAGTTCATTCAGTCGTATTTATTGAGCGCTGACCGTGTGCAGAGCACTGAACTAAGCGCTTGGGAAGTACAGGTTGGCAACGTAAAGAGGCGGTCCCTACCCAACAGCGGGTTCATTCAGTCGTCTTGATTGAGCCTGACTGTGTGCAGAGCACTGGACTAAGTGCTGGGGAAGTACGAGTTCGTTCATTCAGTTGTATTTATTGAGCACTGACTGTGTGCAAAGCACTGGACAAAGCACTTGGGAAATACACGGTCATTCATTCAGTCGTATTTATTGAGCACTTACTGTGTGCAGAGCAGTGGACTAAGCGCCAGGGAAGGACAAGTTGGCAACATCTAGAGACAGTCCCTGCCCGACAGCGGGTTCATTCAGTCGTCTTGATTGAGCGCTGACTGTGTGCAGAGCACTGGACTAAGCGCTGGGGAAGGACAAGTTGGCAACATCTAGAGACGGCCTCTACCTGACAGTGGGTTCATTCACTCGACTTGCTTGAGCGCTTACTGTGTGCAGAGCACTGGACTAAGCGCTGGGGAAGGACAAGTCGGCAACAGATAGAGACAGTCCCTACCCAACAGTGAGGTCATAGTGTAGAAGGGGGAGACAGACAACAAAACGAAATATATTAACAAAATAAAATGAATAGAATAGTAAATATGTACAAGTAGAATAGAGTAATAAATATGTATAGACATTCAATCATACTGATTGAGCGCCCACTGTGTGCAGAGCACTGGACTAAGCTCTTGGGAAGGACAAGTCGGCAACATCTAGAGACGGTCCCTACTCAACAGTGAGCTCACATTGTAGAAGGGGAAGACAGACAAAGAAACGAAACATATTAACAAGATAAAATTAATAGAATAATCAATATTTACAAGTAGAATAAAGAGTAATAAATATGTGCAGACATTCAATCGTATTGATTGAGCGACCACTGTGTGCAGAGCACTGGACTAAGCGCTGGAGAAGTACAAGTTGGCAACATCTAGAGACGGTCCCTACCCACCAACGGGCTCACAGTCTAGAAGGGAGAGACGGACGACAAAACAAAATACGCGGACGGGTGTCAAGTCGGGAGAATAAATAGAAGTAAAGCTAGAGTCATTCATTCATTCAGTCGTATTTATTGAGCGCTTACTGTGTGCAGAGCACTGGGCTAAGCACTGGGGAAGGACAAGTCGGCAACATCTAGAGACGGTCCCTACCCGACAGTGGGCTCACAGTCTAGAAGGGGGAGACAGACAACAAAACGAAATATATTAACAAAATAAAATGAATAGAATAGTAAATATGTACAAGTAGAATAAATAGAGTAATAAATATGTATAGACATTCAATCATACTGATTGAGCGCCCACTGTGTGCAGAGCACTGGACTAAGCTCTTGGGAAGGACAAGTCGGCAACATCTAGAGACGGTCCCTACTCAACAGTGAGCTCACATTGTAGAAGGGGAAGACAGACAAAGAAACGAAACATATTAACAAGATAAAATTAATAGAATAATCAATATTTACAAGTAGAATAAAGAGTAATAAATATGTACAGACATTCAATCGTATTGATTGAGCGACCACTGTGTGCAGAGCACTGGACTAAGCGCTGGAGAAGTACAAGTTGGCAACATCTAGAGACGGTCCCTACCCACCAACGGGCTCACAGTCTAGAAGGGAGAGACGGACGACAAAACAAAGTACGCGGACGGGTGTCAAGTCGGGAGAATAAATAGAAGTAAAGCTAGAGTCATTCATTCATTCAGTCGTATTTATTGAGCGCTTACTGTGTGCAGAGCACTGGGCTAAGCACTGGGGAAGGACAAGTCGGCAACATCTAGAGACGGTCCCTACCCGACAGTGGGCTCACAGTCTAGAAGGGGGAGACAGACAACAAAACGAAACATATTAACAAAATAAAATGAGTAGAATAGTAAATATGTACAAGTAAAGTGGAGTAATAAATACGTACAGACGTTCAATCGTATTGATTGAGCGCCCACTGTGTGCAGAGCACTGGACTAAGTGCTTGGGAAGGACAAGTCGGCAACAGAGACGGTCCCTACCCAACAGCGGGCTCACAGTCTAGAAGGGGGAGACAGTCAACAAAACAAAACATATTAACAAAATAAAATGAATAGAATAGTAAATATGTACAAGTAAAATAGAGTAATAAATACATACAGACGTTCAGTCGTATTGATTGAGCGCCCACTGTGTGCAGAGCACTGGACTAAGCGCTGGGGAAGTACAAGTTGGCAACATGTAGAGACGGTCCCTACCCACCAACGGGCTTACAGTCTAGAAGGGGGAGACGGATGACAAAACAAAATGTGTGGACGGGTGTCAAGTCGGGAGAATAAGTAGAAGTAAAGCTAGAGTCATTCATTCAGTCGTATTTATTGAGCGCTTACCGTGTGCAGAGCACTGGACTAAGTGCTTGGGAAGGACAAGTCGGCAACAGAGACGGTCCCTACCCAACAGTGGGCTTACAGTCTAGAAGGGGGAGATGGACGACAAAACATGTGGACGGGTGTCAAGTCGGGAGAATAAATAGAAGTAAAGCTAGAGTCATTCATTCATTCAATCGTATTTATTGAGCACTTACTGTGTGCAGAGCACTGGGCTAAGCGCTTGGGAAGGACAAGTCGGCAACATCTAGAGACGGTTCCGACCCACCAGCGGGCTCACAGTCTAGAAGGGGGAGACAGACAACAAAACGAAACATATTCACAAAATAAAATGAATAGAATAGTAAATATGTACAAGTAAAATAGAGTAATAAATATGTACAGACATTCAGTCATATTGATTGAGCGCCCACTGTGTGCAGAGCACTGGACTAAGCGCTTGGGAAGTAATAATAATGGCATTTATTGAGCACTTACTATGTGCAAAGCACTGTTCTAAGCTCTGGGGAGGTTACAAAGTGATCAGATTGTCCCACGAGGGGCTCACAGTCTTCATCCCCATTTTCCAGATGAGGGAACTGAGGCCCAGAGAAGTGAAGTGACTTGCCCAAAGTCACACAGCTGGCAATTGGCAGAGTTGGGATTTGAACCCATGACCTCTGACTCCAAAGCCCGGGCTCTTTCCACTGAGCCAAGCTGAAGTCCAAGTTGGCAACATCTAGGGACGGTCCCTACCCAACAGCGGGCTCACAGTCTAGAAGGGGGAGACAGACAACAAAACAAAGCCAAATAAAATGAATAGAGTAGTAAATATGTACAAGCAAAATAAATAGAATAATAGAGTAATAAATATGTACAAATGTATATACAGGTGCTGTGGGGAGGGACATCAGTCAGTCAATCAATCGTATTGATTGAGCACCCACTGCATGCAGAGCACTGGACTGAGCACCCCCTTTTTCCTCTCCTCCTCCCCACCCCCCCCAACCCTACCTCCTTCCCTACAGCCCCTGTATATAACGATAATAATGATGGCATTTATTAAGCGCTTGCTATGTGCCAAGCACTGTTCTAAGCGCTGGGGAGGTTACAAGGTGATCAGGTTGTCCCACGGTGGGCTCACAGTCTTCCTCCCCGTTTTACAGATGATAATAATAATAATAATGGTATTTGTTAAGCGCTTATTATGTGCAAAGCACTGTTCTAAGCGCTGGGGAGGTTACAAGGTGATCAGGTTGTCCCACGGTGGGCTCACAGTCTTCCTCCCCATTTTACAGATAATAATAATAATAATGGTATTTGTTAAGCGCTTATTATGTGCAAAGCACTGTTCTAAGCACTGGGGAGGTTACAAGGTGATCAGGTTGTCCCACGGGGGGCTCACAGTCTTCCTCCCCATTTTACAGGTAATAGTAATAATGGTATTTGTTAAGCGCTTATTATGTGCAAAGCACTGTTCTAAGCGCTGGGGAGGTTACAAGGTGATCAGGCTATCCCATGGGGGGGCTCACCGTGTTCATCCCCATTTAACAGATGAGGTAACTGAGGCACAGAGAACTTAAGTGACTTGCCCAAGGTCACAGCTGACAATTGGTGGGGCCGGGATTTGGACCTCTGACCTCTGACTCCAAACCCCGGGCTCTTTCCACTGAGCCACAGCTGTATATACGTTTGTACAGATTTATTACTCTATTTATTTTACTGGTACATATTTACTACTCTATTTATTTTGTTAATGATGTGCGTCTAGCTTTATTACTGTTTATTCTGATGACTTGACACCTGTCCACATGTTTTGTTGTCTCTCTCCCCCTTCTAGACCGTGAGCCCGTTGTTGGGTAGGGACCGTCTCTCTATGTTGCCGACTTGTACTTCCCAAGCGCTTAGTCCAGTGCTCTGCACACAGTAAGCGCTCAATAAATACGACCGAATGAATGAATACTAAGCGCTTGGGAAGTACAAGTTGGCAACACATAGAGACGGGCCCTACCCAACAACGGGCTCACCGGAGTCCTGCTCTCCCCCTCTAGACTGTAACCTCGTCGTGGGCAGGGAACGTGTCTATTGCTCCGTCGTGCCCTCTCAAACGCTTAGCACAGTGCCCTGCGCCCAGTCAGCGCGCGACAGATAGAATCAGCGTGGCTCAGTGGAAAGAGCCCGGGCTTTGGAGTCAGAGGTCATGGGTTCAATCAATCAATCAATCAATTGTATTTAATGATGGCATTTATTGAGTGCTTACTGTGTGCAGAGCACTGTACTAAGCGCTTGGGAAATCCAAGTTGGCAACATATAGAAACAGTCCCTACCCAACAGTGGGTTCAAATCCCGGCTCCGTCGATTGTCAGCCGTGTGACTTTGGGCAAGTCACTTCTAGACTGTGAGCCCACTATTGGGTAGGGACCGTCTCTATGTGTTGCCAACTTGTACTTCCCAAGCGCTTAGTACGGTGCTCTGCACACAGGAAGCGCTCAATAAATATGATTGAATGAATGAACTTCTCCGTACCTCAGTTCCCTCATCTGTAAAATGGGGATGAAGACTGTGAGCCCCCCGTGGGACAACCTGATCACCTGAACTACCCCTATGCTGACAACTCCCAAATCTTTATTCCCAGTCCTGTCCTCTAACTAACTCTATAATCTGCAGTCTCCTTCTATCTCTGAGCCTTCTAATAATAACTGTCTTATTTATTAAACACTTACTATATGTCAAGCACTGTATTAAATGCTGGGATAAGTACAAGATAATCAGGTTGGTCTCAGTCACCGTCCCACATGGGGCTCACAGCCTAAGTAGGAAGAAGAACAGGTGTTGAATCTTCATTCCATCTACCCTCCCCAGCGCTTAGAACAGTGCTTTGCACAGAGTAAGCGCTTAATAAATGTCATCATTACCATCATCATCAGTCGTATTCATTGAGCGCTTACTGTGTGCAGAGCACTGTACTAAGCGCTTGGGAAGTACAAATTGGCAACATATGGAGACGGTCCCTACCCAACAGTGGGCTCACAGTCTAAAAGGGGGAGACAGAGAACAAAACCAAACATACTAACAAAATAAAATAAATAGATATGTACAAGTAAAATAGAGTAATAAATATGTACAAACATATATACAGGTGCTGTGGGGAAGGGAAGGAGGTAAGATGGGGGGGATGGAGAGGGGGACGAAGGGGAGAGGAAGGAAGGGGCTCAGTCTGGGAAGGCCTCCTGGAGGAGGTGAGCTCTCAGCAGGGCCTTGAAGGGAGGAAGATCATTGTTATTATTGTTATCGTTGTTATTATGGAGTGAATGAAGGAATGACCCTTCCCAGGTCCTGCCCGCCAGCATGCTGGTGGCGGTCGGTTACTGCCTCGTGGTAGCCGTCATCTTCACCACCATCAAGACCGTCAACTACCGCCTCCACGCCATGTTTGACCAGGGCGAGATCGTGGAGAAGAGGAGCTCGGCCCTGGGGGAGGCGGACGAGGAGCCCCTTCCTGGGGACGGCAGTCTGCCCAGGTGAGGCCCTGGAGGGGTGGGAGAAAGGGGCCTGTGGGACGGGGGGGAAACGAGGGGACCCCCCGCGCCCCCCGCCACTCCGCCGCAGGCCCCGGGAGAAGCAGTGGGCCTAGTGGAAAGAGCTGAGGCGGTCCGGGTTGTAACCCCGGCCCCGTCCCTTGTCCCACCGCCGGGTGATCGGGGGCCAGTCACTTGCTTCTTTGTGCCTCGGTTTCCTCATCAGTCAATCAATCAATCGTATTTATTGAGTGCTCACTGTGGGCAGAGCACCGGACTAAGCGCTTGGGAACATATAGAGACAGTCCCTACCCAACGGTGGGCTTCACAGTCTAAAAGGGGGAGACAGAGAACAAAACCAAGCATACTAACAAAATAAATCATCATCATCAATCGTCGTTATTGAGCGCTTACTGTGTGCAGAGCACTGTACTAAGCGCTTGGGAAGTACAAGCTGGCAACATATAGAGACGGTCCCTACCCAACAGTAGGCTTCACAGTCTAAAAGGGGGAGACAGAGAACGAAACCAAGCATACTAACAAAATAAAATAAATAAAATAGGTATGTACAAGTAAAATAAATAAATAGAGTGCTAAATATGTACAGACATATATACAGGTGTATGGGCCTTAATCATCATCAATCATATTTATTGAGCGCTTACTGTGGGCAGAGCACTGGACTAAGCGCTTGGGAACATATAGAGACAGTCCCTACCCAACAGTGGGCTTCACAGTCTAAAAGGGGGAGACAGAGAACAAAAGCAAACATACTAACAAAATAAAATAAATAGACTAGATATGTACAAGTAAAGTAAATAAATAAATAAATAGAGTAATAAATATGTACAAACATATATACAGGTGTATGGGCCTTAATCATCATCAGTCGTATTTATTGAGCGCTTACCGTGTGCAGAGCACTGGACTAAGCGCTTGGGAACATATAGAGACAGTCCCTACCCAAGAGTGGGCTTCACAGTCTAAAAGGGGGAGACAGAGAACAAAACCAAACATACTAACAAAATAAAATAGACTAGATATGCACAAGTAAAATAAATAAATAAATAGAGTAATAAATATGTACAAACATATATACATATATATAGGTGTATGGGCCTTAATCATCATCAATCATATTTATTGAGCGCTTACTGTGGGCAGAGCACTGTACTAAGCGCTTGGGAACCTATAGAGACAGTCCCTACCCAACAGTGGGCTTCACAGTCTAAAAGGGGGAGACAGAGAACAAAACCAAACATACTAACAAAATAAAATAAATAGACTAGGTATGTACAAGTAAAATAAATAAATAGAGTAATAAATATGTACAAACATATACAGGTGTGTGGGCCTTCATCATCATCATCAATCGTATTTATTGAGCGCTTACTGTGGGCAGAGCACTGGACTAAGCGCTTGGGAACATCTAGAGACAGTCCCTACCCAACAGCGGGCTCACAGTCTAAAAGGGGGAGACAGAGAACAAAACCAAACATACTAACAAAATGAAATAAATAGACTAGATAGGTACAAGTAAAATAAATAAATAAATAGAGTAATAAATATGTACAAACATATATACAGCTGTGTGGGCCTTAATCATCATCATCATCGATCGTATTTATTGAGCGCTTACTGTGTGCAGAGCACTGGACTTAAGCGCTTGGGAACATCTAGAGACAGTCCCTACTCAACAGTGGGCTCACAGTCTAAAAGGGGGAGACAGAGAACAAAACCAAGCATACTAACAAAATAAAATAAATAGAATAGATATGTACAAGTAAAATAAATAGAGTAATAAATATGTACAAACATATATACAGGTGTATGGGCCTTAATGGGCCTCAAACGTCCACACTCTCTCATTGATTCATTCAGTCGTATTCATTGAGCCCTTACTGTGTGCAGAGCACTGTACTAAGCGCTTGGGAAGGACAAGTTGGCAACATATAGAGACAGTCCCTCCCTAACAACGGCTCACTGTCTCTCCCTGTGGAGACCGTAGGCCCCGTGTGGGGCGGGGCTGGCGTGTGGGCTCATTATAACGCATCCTCTTCCGGGCTCAGCGCGGCGCTTGGCACATCGTAAGCGCTTAAAACAAATCTCTCGGTTGTCGTCATTTGGGAGTCGGGGTCCCAGGGAGGGGAGCCCCTGCCTCACCCGCCGCGACTTGGCTCCCCAGAGACCCCGGGGTGGAGATGACGGTTTTCCGGAAGGTGAGCGCCACGCCGCCGGTGCGCTGCAGCTCCCAGCACTCCGTGTTCGGCTTCAACCAGGTCACGGTGAGCGTGGGGGCTGGACCCTGCTCCCCTCCCGAACCAGGATCCCTTGGCGTTCCCGGCGGCGAGCGCTTCTTGTCGAAGCCGCCCCGCCGGGCGGAGACCAAAGCGGGTCGGGGACCGGGGCTGGGGGCTGACGGGGAGTCACCCTTTCGCGGTCGTCACCCCCGGAGCCAACCGCCGCAGCCCGCTCCGGGGGTGACGGTTTGTGGAGCCTCACCCCCGCCCTCGCGGCGGCGGAACTGGGGGCGTCGGGACCGGGTCCCCGGAAGGACGGCGGCCGCGGGTGATGCCTCCTTCCCCGGACGCGCGTCCGAGGTTGCTTCTCCCCCCGCTTTAGGAGCTGATGCCGCGGATGGACGACTGTGGACCCCTGCGAGGTGGGAAGAGGCTGGGGAGAGGCGGCGGCGGGGGGCTCCGGGGGCTGGCCTGCGGGCTCCCCCCCCCCCCGGCCCCCGGGTCCCCCACCTGAAGGTCTCCGGGTCACCATTGCAGACATCAAGGAGCTGGTCAGGGAGCAGGGCAGCAACAACGTGATCGTGACCTCGGCGGATCGGGAGAGGCTGAAGATGAGCTCCCAGGAGAGACTGAGTGCGTCGGGCGGCGCGGGGGGTGGCCCGGGAGCCTTCCAGCCGGTTCCGGTCCGGACCTCCTGTATCTCTGTGCTCCCGCTCCCCTCCCTGATTCCACCCCCCTCTCCTCAGTGTGCGTACTCCCCTGGGGAAACCGAGGCGGCCGGCGCGGGGGGGAGGCGTCGGCGAGGCTCGCGGAGGCCGGGCGGGAGGCCACAGCCCCCGTGTCGTCGTCCCCCTTCCCTGCCGAGGCGAGGCGGGCGGGCACGGGGGGCTGGGGGGGGCGGCCTCAGGACCCCTCCCGCCGGGACGGGACTCCCGAGCCTCCTTCCTCTCCCCCTTTCGCAGTTGGGGATCTCCCCCAGACTCCTCCCGGGGCTCCCCCGGAGGCCTCGCTCCCCAGCACGGACTCCTCGGAGCGCCTGGCGGCGGCCGGCAGCGGGAGCGGGCCCTGGGCCGGGGGCAGCGGGGCCGACAGCCCCCTGAGCCCCCTGCTCAAGGGCAGCCTGAGCCAGGAGCTGAGCCAGAGCTTCCTCGACCTGCCGCTCCCGGACCGGCCCGTGGTCCGCACCAGCAGCCGCAAGGAGGAGCGGAGCCGGGGGCCGGCCGGCTACCGGCCGCTGGGGCCCCGGGGGCCCGGGGACCCCGCCCCCCGGAAGGCCGGCTCGTCCGACTCCTGCTACAGCGGCACGGACAAGGAGACGCTGAGCAGCTTCAAGAGCGAGAAGACCAACTCCACCCACCTGGACAGCCCCCCGTCCGGGCCCCGCCGGGACGGCAGCGACACGGACCCGCCCTCGGAGGGCGAGCTGCCCCCGTCGCCGGACGCCGGGGTCCCCTCCGACGACACCCTGCGCTCCTTCGACACCGTGGTCGGGGCCGGCACGCCCCCCGGGGGGCCCAGGCCGCTCCCGGTGGTCCGGCCCAAGGACCTGGCCCTGATGCGGCCGGGGAAGCGCCGCCCACCCGCCCGCCGCCACCCTCCAGCGGATGGGGGACCCCGGCGCCCCTACCCGGCCGCGGGCCGCCCCCTCCTCGAAGGCGGCGGCGCCGGCGCCGGCGGCGGCTTCTTCGAGGACGAGGACTCGAGCGAGGGCAGTGAGCTGAGCCCCGCGTCCAGCCTGCGCTCCCAGCGGCGCTACAGCACCGACAGCTCCTCCTCCACGTCCTGCTACTCGCCCGAGGGCGAGCGGGGGGCCGGGGGTGGAGCCCGCAAGCGCCGGGCCCCCCGGGGCGGGGAGGAGGGGGCCCCGGCGCCCCCCAAGCGGCCCTACGGGGCCCAGCGCACCCCCAGCACCGCCAGCGCCAAGACCCACGCCCGGGTCCTGAGCATGGACGGGGCCGGGGGCGAGGGGCTGCGGGGGCCGCTGGCGGGCTCCAAGGCGGAGCTGGAGGCCCAGGCCGGGGGCCCGGGGGGGCCCGGGGCCGCCCCGCCGGCCCCCGAGGGCTTCGCCCTGGCCGGCCGGCGCCGGGGGCCCACCGCCAATCAGCCCGGCTGGCGCGGGGAGCTGCAGGAGGAGGGGGCCGTCGGGGGAGGTGAGGCGCCGCCCGGCAGGGCGCGGGGGAGTCGGGCCCCGGAGCCGCGGGGAGATGGCTCCCGGGCACCTCCTCGTCCCAGTCCGCTCCCTATCTCCTATCCCGGTTTGCCCCCTGCCTCAGTCTCCCCGCAACCCGGAACGCCCCCTTCCCCGGTCTCTTTCTCGCTCCGGCCTCTTCCTCGCCCCAATCTGCCCCCGCCCCGGTCTCCCCCGTCTCCCTCACGTCCCCAGCTCGAGGGGGTCTGAGGCCGGGCCCCCTGTCCCCGCAGCGGCCGAGGAGGGTGGCAAGCGGGACCGTTCGAGCAGCGTGCGGCGGACCCAGGCCATCAGGAGGCGGCACAACGCGGGCAGCAACCCCACGCCGCCCTCCTCCATCATGGGCTCTCCTCCCAGGTGGGCCGCCCCCGCCCCCCCCGTGCCCCGCGGCCCCCGTCCCGGAGCGGGCCGGCCCCCCCGGGCCACCCGGCTGACCGGGCCCCCCCTCCCAGCTTGCAGGAGGCCCAGCGGGGGCGGGCCGCCTCCCACTCGCGGGCCCTGACGCTGCCCTCCGCCCTGCACTTCGCCTCGTCCTTGCTGCTGCCCCGGGCGGGCGGGAACGTGCACGAGGCCTGCACTTTCGACGACACCTCCGAGGGCGCCGTGCACTACTTCTACGACGAGAGCGGTGAGTTGGGGAGGGGGGAGAGGGCGTCTCCCCGGCGGCGGCGGCTCAGCTCCGTCTCCGTGCTCCGTCTCCCCTTGAAGGCGTGCGGCGATCCTACACCTTCGGCCTGGCCGGCGGCGGCTACGAGAACCCCGTGGGGCCGCCCGTCAGCGGGGAGCAAGGGACCAACGGGGCCTGGTGAGTCTCCCGGGCTCCGCCCCGACCTCGGGGGTGACCCCCACCCGGGCCTGAGCCCCCCTCACCGGCCCCTTTCCGCAGGGACCGCCACTCCCACTCCTCCAGCTTCCATTCGGCCGAGGTCCCCGAGGCCTCCGGGGGACTGGCGCTGCTCCAGCCCCGCCCCGTGGTGCTGCAGGGGATGCAGGTGCGCAGGGTCCCGCTGGAGACCCCGGAGGTGAGGGGGCCGGGGCCGAGGGCGGGATGGGCGGACGGGGCGCCGGGGCCGCCCGGGAGCCGGGGTGGGGGAAGCCGGGCCCGGGTGGAGGGCCGGGAGCCCGGCCGAGCCGATCCGGGCCCCGGGGGCCCGCCCGTGGCCCGTGTCGGTCACGGGGAACCCTGCGGATCGGGGGGCGCGGCCGGGGGGCGGCCCCGGTGCTGAGAGCCGTTGGCCCCTGGGGCCCGGGCACAGTTTGACCTGCTGGACCAGGACTCCCTGCACGAGTCCCAGGAGCAGACGCTGATGGAGGAAGCCGCCCCCCGGCCCCAGCACAGCTACAAGTACTGGCTGCTGCCCGGCCGCTGGACGCCCGTGCGCTACGAGCGACTGGCCCTGCTGGCCCTCCTGGACCGGTGAGCCCCCCCGGCCTGGGCCCCCCCGAGCGGCGGCGGCGGCGACCCCGGTCCTCCGGGCGGTACCCCCGGCGGAGCCGCGGGCGACCCGTCCCGTCCCCGGAGTCCTCGGCCCCGCTCGGTCTCCTCCCCCCGCCCCTGGATCCCGTCCCCTCCACCTGACGCGGCCCCCTCCTCAGGACGCGTGGCGTGCTGGAGAACGTCTTCGTGGTCTGGCTCGGCAGCCTGGTGGCTTTCCTGGGCTACCTGCTCCTGCTCAAGGGCTTCTTCCGGGACATATGGGTCTTCCAGTTCTGCCTGGTGATCGCCTCCTGTCAGTACTCTCTGCTCAAGGTCAGGACTCCGCCGCCGCTCAACCCTCAACCCTCCCCGCTCCCATCCCCGGCCGTCTCCGCTCCCCTCGGCCCCACCCTCTCTCCCCCGTCTCGATCCACCGTCCGCGGCCGCGACACCGTCTGCTCCCCCCGTCCCGGCCTAATCCGCTCGGCCCCCGTCCTTCCCTTCCTTCCCCCGGCCAAGCTCGGCTCCCCGGCGTCCGGGCCGTTGGACCTCGGCCCCCGCGGGGAGTCAGGGCTTTCCTAAAAACGGCCCCCTCTCTTCCAGAGCGTGCAGCCCGACGCCGCCTCCCCCATGCACGTGAGTAGCCCGGGACGACGGGGTCCCGGGTGGGGAGGGTCCCGAGGGCCAGCCGCTCAGCTCCGAGGGGGCCTGCCAACTCTCTGCCCCTCCAGGGTCACAACTGGGTGATCGCCTACAGCCGGCCCGTCTACTTCTGCCTCTGCTGCCTCCTCATCTGGCTGCTGGACGCCCTGGGCTCTGCCCTGCCCTTCCCCCCGGTCTCCCTCTACGGCCTCACCCTCTTCTCCGCCCCCTTCTTCTTCTGCGCCCGCGACGTCGCCACCGGTAAGGGCCTGCGAGCCGGGGGGTCCGAGAGCCGGAGCCCGCCACGGAGCCTGGGCCGACAAGCCTGGGGTCAGAAAGCCGGGGCCTTCCAGCCGGGGGGAGACGAGGGTGGAGAGGAGGGAGGGAGCAGCCGGGGACCCTGGGGGGGAGGGAGGCGGGGCTGATGCCCGGAGGGGCCGCAGACCCCCGACGCTACCTCTGCCCCCCTCCCCGCCACCCCAGTGTTCACGCTGTGCTTCCCGGCCGTCTTCCTCCTGGGCCTCCTGCCTCAGGTCAACACCTGCCTCATGTACCTGCTGGAGCAGATCGACATGCACGGCTTTGGGGGAACGGGTACGTCCGGTCCCCGAGGTGGTGGCCCCGGGGGGGCCGCTGGAAGGACCGGGGGACGGAAAGTGGTTTGACTCTCTTTTCCCCACTGCCAGCCACCAGCAGCCCCCTCACCGCGCTCTTCAGCCTCCTCCGCAGCCTCCTGGCTGCTTCCCTGCTCTACGGTTTCTGCCTCGGGGCCATCAAGGTACGGGGGGCCGTCGGGTCTTCTCTCCCTCCCCCGTCGGAACCAGTCCGGGGGCCTCTGTGAGGGCTAGGACCCGTCCGGTGGGCGGGCATCAGTTACGGGGGTGCCGGAACGATCGCAGGCGGAGGTGGGGCGTTCCGGGAGAGATGCACCCCGCGTGTCGCCGTGGGTCGGAGGTGACTCGAGCGTGGAAGACAATCAATCAGTCAATCGTATTTATTGAGCGCTTACTATGTGCAGAGCACTGCACTAAGCGCTTGGGAAGTACAAATTGGCAACACATAGAGACAGTCCCTACCCAACAGTGGGCTCGCAGTCTAAAAGGGGGAGACGGAGAGCAAAACCAAACATACAAACAAAGTAAAATAAATAGAATAGATATGTACAACTAAAATAAATAAATAGAGTAATAAATATGTACAAACATATAGACATATATGCAGGTGCTGCGGGGAAGGGAAGGAGGTAAGATGGGGGGGATGGAGAGGGGGATGGGGGGAGAGGAAGGAAGGAAGACAAGACTGTGAGCCCACTGTTGGGTAGGGACTGTCTCTATACGTTGCTAATTTGTACTTCCCAAGCGCTTAGTCCAGTGCGCTGCACACAGTAAGCGCTCAATAAATACGATTGATGATGATGATGAAGAAGAGGGAGGCCCTGGAGGGTCGTGAGCGGGGCGCCTCCTTGTGGAGTCAGAAGGGATCGGTCCTCACGGGGACCGTTGTGGACGCCTGTCCACGTGTTTGGTTTTGTTGTCCGACGTGGGGACCGATACGGGGACCGACGTGGACCCCTGCCGCGCGTTTTGCTTCGTTGTCCGTCTCCCCCTTCTAGACTGTGAGCCCGTTGGTGGGTAGGGACCGTCTCTGGATGTTGCCGACTTGGACTTCCCAAGCGCTCAGTACAGTGCTCTGCACACAGTCAGCGCTCAATCAAGACGATTGAGTGAATGAATGGGGACCTGAACCCCGGAGGGAGGGCTGGAGGGACAGAGCTGGCTGGGGATGGCGAGGGGCTGGGGGCCGCCGCCTTCTCTCCGCGGGCCCCCCGCTTTTCCCCCGCCCCAATCCCGGCCTTCCCGACAGGCTCCTTGGCCGGACCAGCACGTCCCAGTCCTCTTCTCCGTCTTCTGCGGCCTCCTGGTAGCGCTATCCTACCACCTCAGCCGGCAGAGCAGCGACCCCACCGTGCTCTGGTCTGTGTCTCCCCCCGGGCTCGTCCCCCTCCCGCCCCGCACACGTACGCAACCCCCTTCTAGACCGTGAGCCCGCTGTTGGGTAGGGCCCGTCTCTATAAGTTGCCAACTTCTTCTTCCCAAGCGCTTAGTACAGTGCTCTGCACACAGTAAGCGCTCAATAAATACGAATGAATGAATGAATACACACTCCGGGCCCCTCTCCCACCAGCCCCAGTCCCCCCTCGCTGGCTCTGCCACATTCAGGGAGCGACGTGGGGGTCCCACCACAGGCTGGGACGTGGCCCCTCCCTCCCCCAGGTCCCTGATCCGCACCAAGCTGTTCCCCGACTTGGAAGAGCGGAGCTCGGAGACGCCCCGGCCGGAAGCCCCCGACCCGTTGCCCGGGAAGCTGAGGCAGTCGCTGGTGAGGGCCGGGGACCCACTGGTGGAAATGGAGGGGAGACCCCCGGGGGCAGGGGTTGGCGGATGGGGGGGTTGCCTGGTCCCTGCGGGGAGGCGGAGGGTGCAGAGCGCAGTGGGAGGGAAGGTGGACGAGGCCGGTGGGGGATTTGGGACGCGGGGGAGCCCGACCGGATCACGGAGTCCGGGGCTGCGAGGGGGGCGGGCTGACCGCTTTGGCGCCGCAGCGGGAGACCCTGCACTCAGACCTGGTGATGTGCACCGTGATGGCCGTCCTCAGCTTCGCCGTCAGCGCCAGCACCGTCTTCATCGCCCTCAAGGTGCGAAGGGCCCCGGCGGCCCCACCGGTCCCCCTCTCCCGCTGCCCCCCGCCCCCTTTCCCCCCGCACTGACTGCCTTCTCTCCTCCCGGCCCCTCCCGCAGTCGGTCTTGGGCTTCGTCCTGTACGCCCTGGCTGGGCTCCTGGGCTTCCTCACCCACTACCTCCTGCCCCAGCTCCGCAAGCAGCTGCCCTGGTTCTGCCTCTCCCAGCCCGTGCTCAAGTCCCAAGAGTACAGCCAGTTTGAAGTACGGGGTGAGTAGCCCCCGTCCACCCCCCCCCCCCAGGGGACCGGCCGGTGCTCCGGTCGGTCCAGGTTGTGAATGCACACGTATGGGCGTGTGTGGGCACACGCCCGTCCCCACATCCGCCCCCCTCCCGTGGGTCTGGCGGGTAAAGCGAGAGCCGTCCGGCTCCCGGGGAAAGCCGGGCCTGGGAGCCGGAATCTCCGGGTTCTAATCCCGGCTCCGCCACCTGTCCCCTCTTCTCCGGGCCTCAGTTCCCTCATCTGTAAAATGGGGATTAAGGCCGTGAGCCCCACGTGAGTGGCTCGTATCTAGTGCAGCACTTAGAGCGGTGCCCGGCGCATAGTAAGCACTTAACGGATACCGTCGTTATTTTTACGGGCCTGGGAATCAAAGGCCCCAGGTTCTAATCCCGGACCTGCCTCTTGCCTGCTGTGCGGCCTCGGACAAGTCGCTTCGCTTCTCGGAGCCTCAGTTTCCTCATCTGCAAAATGGGGATTCACTTCCCCTTCTCCCTTTCTCAGACTGAGAGCCCCACGTGTGACAGGGACTGTGCTGTGATTGTCTTTTGTCTACTCCAGCACTTAGACATTGCTTGGCCCGTAGTAAGCGCGAGCCCGGGTGTTTCCCCCCGACCATCCCACCAACGCCTCCGCAAACCCATTACTTGTGGCCTTAGGGCTGGGAAGCTCTGGGAAGCCAGAGGGTGGGCATTTGCTCCCTCTTCTCTGCCCACAGCCACTGGCCGTGCCCCAGAGGGCACCCGGCCTACATAACCTGGCCCAGCCCGAGGGCAAAGGTGGGAACTCCAGTTCCCATCCGTCTCGGGCGCCGCGTGTTCGTGCCTGAGGCCGAGGGAGCCTCTTTGTTCAGAGCAGACCGTTGTTGTAGCTGCTTGGGTCTCTAGGAGGGAGGGAGGGCGGGCTGAGAGGAGCCCCTTCCTCACTTCAGACCCGAAGCAGAGCTGAAAGGAGCCCCCCGAGACCTCAGCTCCCACCGGCTCCCAGGGCAGGCAGCCCTCCCCGTTGTCCTCTCCGGTGTCCTGGGTTATTTGGGGAAGGACCTGGGGGAGAGCTGCGTGACCTGGGCCCGTGATACCCGACGCCCCACCCCTGAGACGGCCGGTTTAGGATGGCCGGGCCGCGCTGACGGCTGGCACCTGTGCCCCAGGGGCCGCGCAGCTGATGTGGTTTGAGAAGCTGTACGCCTGGCTGCAGTGCGTGGAGAAGTACCTCGTGTACCCCGCCGTGGTGCTCAATGCCCTCACCGTCGACGCCCACACCGTCAGCGGCCACCCGGACAAGTTCTGCCTCTAGTGAGGGGCTCCCTGCCCTGACCCCCCCACCCACCAGCAACACCTTAGTGTATACGTATCCACACCCGCCTACACACGAGGGTCCCCGACGTGGAACCCCCCTTCTCCACCGCCGTGTATATGTACGCATACACACACCCACCCGTTCGGGTGCGACTCGACAACACCTCCGCTCCCATGTACACCTACGCAACCTCCCGCCTACACAGGAGTCCCTAGCCTGACCCGCCCCGTGTCCACACACGCAGCCCTACATGGGGCTCACCACGTAGACGCACACAGGTGTGACCGTCTGCCCTGGGGCAAAGCCCTGCTCTTGGGCTGGGTGGGGGGGCCGTTCATCATCAATCATCGTCATCAATCGTATTTATTGAGCGCTTACTGTGTGCAGAGCACTGTACTAAGCGCTTGGGAAGTACAAATTGGCAACCTAACGTTCGGGTCCTACCCCCGGAGGGTGACCACGGCCCTGCTTTCTCCCCTCTGCCGCCCTTCCCTCCCGCCAAGCTGCCGGGCCCTGCTGATGACGGTGGCCGGCTTGAAGCTGCTGCGCTCCGCCTTCTGCTGCCCGCCCCAGCAGTACCTGACTCTGGCCTTCACCGTCCTGCTCTTCCATTTCGACTACCCCCGCCTTTCCCAGGGCTTCCTCTTCGACTACTTCCTCATGTCCCTGCTCTGCAGTAAGGTGCAGCGGCTGGCGGGGCCGGGGCGGGGGGAGGGTCCGGGGGTCCCGGGTGGATGGGAGAGGATGGGGAGACGCCCCCTCGGGCGGTCCCGACCCGCTTGAAGTTTCCAGGGGGGAGTGGGACACACCGGGGACACAAAGGGCTGTGCTTAGTACAAGCGCTTAGTACAGTGCTCTGCACGTAGTAAGCGCTCAATAAATACGATTGATGATGAAGGGGCCGGGGCGGATTGCGGCCCCTCCCGGGGGGGCTCGGACCCCGGGGCGGCCGGCGGGCCGGTTGCGGCTGCCCCCGCTCCACAGCCAGAGTGGCTCAGCGGGCGCCCCGAGGGCCAAAGAGCGGGTGGGCTGGTGGGTAGGGACCGTCTCTATATGGTGCTAACGTGTACTTCCCAAGCGCTTACTACAGTGCTCTGCACACAGTAAGCGCTCAATAAATACGATTGAATGAATGAATGGGAGGAGATGGGCTGGGGAGTGTGGGTTCGGCTGGGCGCCGGCGGGCATCTGTTCCTCTTAGTTCACCGCCCCTTTGGAGCCCCTCATGGAGCTCAGCCTCGCGGAGGCCCCGGGCCCGGAGCTGAATTCGAGAGCTTGGGATTGCCAGGCAGATGGGCGCACGGAGGGGAGCTCCAGGGATGCGCTGAACGACAGTAGAGAGAAAGAGCCGTGCTCTTGCTCCCTCACACACACAGACATATACTTGCTTCGCCCAGAGGTTTTCTGAAAACGGCGGTGCTCGTAACCCGCGGTCTCGCCTCTCCCCCGACCCCCGTGTCTCCCCGCAGATGTGGGACCTGCTGTACAAGCTGCGCTTCGTGCTGACGTACATCGCTCCCTGGCAGATCACCTGGGGCTCCGCCTTCCACGCCTTCGCCCAGCCCTTTGCCGTGCCCCGTACCCGGGGGGGCCCGGGAGAGCCCGGGGCGGCGGGGGGGACGCGGGAGGGGAGGACCCGACGGGGTGGCGGGGGAGGAGCGCGGCGACACTCGGCCATCCCTCTTGGCTCCTTGACGCCACCGGTCCCAGACTCGGCCATGCTGTTCGCGCAGGCCCTCCTGTCCGCCCTCTTCTCCACCCCGCTCAACCCGCTCCTGGGCAGCGCCGTCTTCATCATGTCCTACGCCCGGCCCCTCAAGTTCTGGGAGCGTGACTACAAGTGAGGGGGCGGCGGGGCTCCCCCCTGCCCCCTGCTCGTCGCCGCTCCGCGCTTCCCCTCCCAACCCTTCTCGTCTTCCCCGCCTGTCTGACCTCCCCCGTCTCTCCCGTCCCCACCAGCACTAAGCGCGTGGACCACTCCAACACCCGCCTGGCCACCCAGCTGGACCGAAACCCAGGTGGGCCCCCACCGTCGCCGTCGCCCGGCCGCCGGGAGCGGTTTCGTGGGGAGGTGGGAGGGCCGCGGCCTGACCGAGGACTGCCGCCCCGCAGGGGCCGACGACAACAACCTCAACTCCATCTTCTACGAGCACCTGACCCGCTCCCTGCAGCACACGCTGTGCGGGGACCTCGCCCTCGGCCGCTGGGGCAACTACGGCCCCGGGGACTGCTTCATCCTGGCCTCCGACTACCTCAACGCCCTGGTGCACCTCATCGAGGTGGGCAACGGGCTGGTCACCTTCCAGCTGCGGGGCCTCGAGTTCCGAGGTGAGCGGGGCCGGCGGCGAGGACCCTTTCCTCTCTCCCCTCTCCCCGTCCCCTCCCCTGAGGCTCTCCCGGCCCCGGTGGGTCATCTCCGCAGGGACCTACTGTCAGCAGCGGGAAGTGGAGGCCATCACGGAGGGGGTGGAGGAGGACGAGGGGTGCTGCTGCTGCGAGCCCGGCCACCTGCCCCGCGTCCTGTCCTTCAACGCCGCCTTCGGCCAGCGCTGGCTGGCCTGGGAGGTGACGGCCAGCAAGTACGTGCTGGAGGGCTACAGCATCAGCGACAACAACGCCGCCTCCATGCTCCAGGTCTTCGACCTGCGCAAGATCCTCATCACCTATTACGTCAAGGTGGGCCGGGTGGCCGGGTGCCCGGGGAGGGGTCCGCCCCCGGCCGGGCTCCCCCCGCCCCATCGGGAGGGTTCCCGAGGCCGGACGGCGGCGGGGGCTGCTTCGGGCCGGTCCTCGGAGGTGGCACGGGCGTCCGCCCGCCCCTGCCCCTCCACCGTGCCATCCCCGCCTCCCGCCCACCCCCAGAGCATCATCTACTACGTGAGCCGCTCCCCGAAGCTGGAGGCGTGGCTGGCCCACGAGGGCATCGGGGCGGCGCTGCGGCCCGTGCGGGCCCCCGGCTACGCCGACTCGGACCCCACCTTCTCCCTGAGCGTGGACGAGGACTACGACCTGAGGCTGGCCGGCCTCTCCCTCCCGGCCTTCTGCGCCGTCCACCTCGACTGGGTCCAGTACTGCGCGGCCCGACGGGGACAGGTGGGGGCCGGGGGGCGGGGGGACGGACCCGCCTTTCGGGGTGGGGGTTCCCCAGTTTGGCCGGGGGGGAGTTGGGAGGGGGAGGGTCGGGGGGTTGGGTGGGGCGTTGCCCTCCGGACTTGGAGCTAAGGATCGGTCGGGGGCCCGGTGGGGGGGTGTCTCAGCCCGTGGAGCGGGACTGGAACTCGCCTCTCGTCACCCTGTGCTTCGGGCTGTGCGTGTTGGGGCGCCGGGCTCTGGGCACAGCCTCCCACAGCATGTCGGCTAGGTGAGTGGGGCCTGTCCCGCCTCCCCCTGCCCCCCTCCCGCCCTCTCCCCCCCGCCCGCCCTCCCCCCGAGCCCCCCGTCCCTCCTCCCGCCCGGGCCCGCGCCCCGCTGACGCCGGCTCGCCCGCCCAGCCTGGAGCCCTTCCTGTACGGGCTGCACGCCCTGTTCAAGGGGGACTTCCGCATCACCTCCCCCCGGGACGAGTGGGTCTTCGCCGACATGGACCTGCTGCACCGCGTGGTGGCCCCGGGGGTCCGCATGGCCCTCAAGCTGCACCAGGTAGCCGTCGGCCGGGGCCCGGGGCGGGTGGGGGGGGGGCGCGGCGGGGCGGGGCGGCGGTGACCCCCGCGACCGCCCGCCCCAGGACCACTTCACCTCTCCGGACGAGTACGAGGAGCCGGCCGTGCTGTACGACGCCATCGCCGCCAACGAGGAGCGCCTGGTCATCTCGCACGAGGGGGACCCCGCTTGGCGCAGCGCCATCCTCAGCAACACGCCCGCCCTGCTGGCCCTGCGCCACGTCCTGGACGACGCCTCCGACGAGTACAAGATCATCATGCTCAACCGCAGGCACCTCAGCTTCCGCGTCATCAAGGTCCGCCTTCCCAAACCGGTGCCCGGGCCCGTCCCTCGAGCCACCGGCCCCTCGGCGGGGTTTGCCGGGCGCCCGCTACGCGTCGGGCGCCGTACCGAGCTCTCGGGGGAGCCCGGTGGGGTTGACGGACGCGATGCCGGCCCTCCGGGAGCTCACGGTCTAGGGACAGACGGACGCTGAGAAATCAGCTCCGGGTAGGGGAAAAAGTGGTGGAGGACGGGAATGTGGATTTATCCTCCGCGAGGGCCGGGGTGAGTAATAATAATAATAATAACAATGGCATTTGTTAAGCGCTTACTATGTGCGGAGCGCTGTTCTAAGCGCCGAAAAAAATGATGGCATTTGTTAAGCCCTTACTATGTGCAAAGCACTGTTCTGAGCGCTGGGGGGGGATACAAGGTGATCAGGTTGTCCCACGTGGGGCTCACAGTCGCCGTCCCCATTTTACAGATGAGGTAACTGTGGCTCCGAGAAGTGAAGCGACTTGCCCAAGGTCACACAGCAGACATGTGGCGGAGCCGGGGCTCGAACCCGTTACCTCTGACTCCAAAGCCCGGGCACTTTCCACTGAGCCACGCTGCTTCGGGGAGGAGTGGGGGGGATCCGGACCCAAGCGCCTAGAGCCGTGTGACTTTGGGCAAGTCGCTTCATCACCATCAATCATCGATCGTATTTATTGAGCGCTTACTATGTGCGGAGCACTGTACTAAGCGCTTGGGAAGTACAAAGTGGCTTCACTTCTCTGTGCCTCAGTGACCTCATCTGTAAAATGGGGATTGAGACCGTGAGCCCCACGTGGGACAACCTGCTCACCTTGTAACCTCCCCAGCTCTTAGAACAGCGCTTGAGAAGCAGCGTGGCTCAGTGGAAAGAGCCCGGGCTTTGGAGTCAGAGGTCATGGGTTCATATCCTGGCTCCGCCGGTTGTCGGCTGGGTGACTTTGGGCAAGTCACTTTATCATCATCATCATCATCAATCGTATTTATTGAGCGCTTACTATGTGCAGAGCACTGTACTAAGCGCTTGGGAAGTACAAGTTGGCAACTGTGGGCTCACAGTCTAGAAGGGGGAGACAGAGAACAAAACCAAACATACTAACAAAATAAAATAAATAGAAT
Source organism: Tachyglossus aculeatus (assembly GCF_015852505.1). Taxonomy (NCBI): domain Eukaryota; kingdom Metazoa; phylum Chordata; class Mammalia; order Monotremata; family Tachyglossidae; genus Tachyglossus; species Tachyglossus aculeatus. The sequence goes on along the minus strand of NC_052087.1, from coordinate 51,292,095 downwards.
AGATATGTACAAGTAAAATAAATAGAGTAATAAATATGTACTTCACTTCTCTGGGCCTCAGTTCCCTCATCTGGAAAGTGGGGATGAAGACTGTGAACCCCACGTGGGACAACCTGATCACCTTGTGTCCTCCCCAGCGCTTAGAACAGTGCTTTGCACGTAGTAGGCGCTTAACAAATGCCATCGGTATTATTAACAGTGCTTTGCATATAGCGAGCGCTTAATAAATGTTATTAAAAAAAGAAGTAGAAGGGATGGTTAGGGCGGGGAGAGCCAACCGATCGGCGGTATTATGTTGCCAGTTTGTACTTCCCAAGCGCTTAGTCCAGTGCTCTGCACATAGTAAGCGCTCAATAAATACGATTGATGATGATCAAGGGAGACGAGGGGGTTTGTCGGGGGAGGTCCACGGCCCCTAACCTCCCTCCGTCCCGATCCCGGCAGGTGAACCGGGAGTGCGTGCGGGGCCTGTGGGCGGGCCAGCAGCAGGAGCTGGTGTTCCTGCGGAACCGCAACCCGGAGCGGGGCAGCATCCAGAACGCCAAGCAGGCCCTGCGGAACATGATCAACTCCAGCTGCGACCAGCCCCTGGGCTACCCCATCTACGTCTCGCCGCTCACCACCTCCTTCGCCGGCAGCCACCCGCAGCTGCGGGCCCTGTGGGGGGGCCCCGTCAGCCTCCGGGCCATCGCCCGCTGGCTCCTGCGCAGCTGGGAGAGGTGACTGGGGGCCCGGGCGACGGGATCGGTGGCCGAGGGACAGCGGGGGACGGTCCTCGGGGGAGGAAGGACCGGCCCGGGGACCCTGTCGTCGTCGTCAGTCGTATTTATTGAGCGCTTGCTGTGTGCAGAGCACCGTACTAGGCGCTTGGGAAGTACAGATTGGCAACATACAGGGACGGTCCCTCTCCGGGCTCCGGGGCGGGGTCTCCCTAGCCCGGCTTTCCGGGATGGGGAGAGGGCGACCCTCCCCCGCCTCTCATTCATTCATTCGTTCAATCGTATTTATTGAGCGCTTACTGTGTGCAGAGCACCGTACTAAGCGCTTGGGAAGTACAGATTGGCAACATACAGGGACGGTCCCTCTCCGGGCTCCGGGGCGGGGTCTCCCTAGCCCGGCTTTCCGGGATGGGGAGAGGGCGACCCTCCCCCGCCTCTCATTCATACTTTCAATCGTATTTATTGAGCGCTTACTGTGTGCAGAGCACTGTACTAAGCGCTTGAGGAGTACAGTTTGGCAACATCTAGAGATGGTCCCTACCCAACAACGGGCTCACGGTCTAGAAGGGGGAGACAGACAACAAAACAAAACATGTAGACAGGAGTCAAGTCGTCAGAACAAATAGAATTAAAGCCAGATGCACATCATAAACAAAATAAATACAATAGTAAATATGCACAAGTAAAATAGAGTAATAAATCTGTACAAACATATACAGGTGCTGTGGGGAGGGGGGAATTCCCAGCATGGACCTTCCTTTAAGCTCAGAAGTGGCTCAGAAATTTCTTAGAGAGGGCTTCATCGTGAACGACTGTGTTGGTTGTTAGAAGAACAAGAACTGTCTGAAGTAGCTTGAGCTCTTCAGGACTGTTTTCCATGAGCTGCCACAGCATATTGATAACATTTCCAGCTGCAGCCTCAGAGACCACTTCGTGAGACATGAGCCGCTAGACACAGCTGAGTGATCCACGACCCATTAGAAAAGGCTGAACCACCTCCGAGCTATTTCCTTTCAGGGCAGCCAAAATTTCGGTGTTTCGTGCAGCTGTCGTTTTGACTTTTATTATTCCTGATTCGGCTGCCTCTTCGACGGGCGGGAACTCCTTCTTGCAGTCGAGGGACAAGGCCCTCAGGTCGCTCCGCATGTTGTCTCTCCCCCCAGGCTCCAGAAGGGCTGCGGGGCCGGCTGCAACAGCGGCGGCAACGTCGACGACTCCGACTGCGGGGGCGGCTCCTCCGTCAGCAATAATCCCGCGGGACCCCACCCCGCTCCCGAGACCACCGCCACCCCCGCCATCCCCACCCCCGTCACCACCGCAGGTACGGGCCCCTCAGAGTCCCCGGAGCCATCGTCATCATCAGTCGTATTTATCGAGCGCTTACTGTGTGCTGAGCACTGGACTAAGCGCTTGGGAAGTCCAAGTTGGCGGTCCCTACCCAGCAGTGGGCTCACAGTCTAAAAGGGGGAGACAGAGAACAGAACCAAAGGTACTAACAAAATAAAATAAATAGAATAGATATGTACAGGTAAAATAAATAAATAAATAGAGTAATAAATCATCATCATCAATCGTATTTATTGAGCGCTTACTGTGTGCAGAGCACTGGACTAAGCGCTTGGGAAGTCCAAGTTGGCAACATATAGAGACGGTCCCTACCCAGCAGTGGGCTCACAGTCTAAAAGGGGGAGACAGAGGACAAAACCAAACGTACTAACAAAATAAAATAAATAGAATAGATATGTACAAGTAAAATAAATAGAGTAATAAATATGTACATACATATATACAGGTGCTGTGGGGAAGGGAATGTGCAAATAAAATCAACGAATAGGGTAATAAATGAATCGAGTAAGACCTGGGCTAGGTCAGGACAGTGGGGAGACAGACAACAAGAAAAAACATATTAACGAAATAAATAGAATAAACACGTACAAATAAAATCAATAAATAATGCAATGAATAAAACAGATCCACTCACCCCCGCCGCCCCTCACCGGTTCTCTGGATTCGGCTGCGGCGGTCCCCTGGGAATAACCACGCGTAGCGCTTAGAACAGTGCTATGCACATAGTGCTTAACAGATACCATTATGATGATGATGATGATGATGGGGTCACCCTCCCCGATGCAAGTAAGCGGCGTGGTGTAGTGGATGGAGCATGGACCTGGGATTCAGAAAGTCCCGGATTCAAATTCCGGCTCCACCGCTGGGTGGCCTTGGGCAAGTCACTTCACTTCCGTGCCTCAGTTACCTCAGCTGTGAAATGGGGATTGAGCCTGAGCCCCACCTGGGACAGGGACTCTGTCCGGCCTGATTTGCTTGTATCCATCCCAGAGCTTAGTACAATGCCCGGCACCTATCAATCAATCAATCGTATTTATTGAGCGCTTACTGTGTGCAGAGCACTGTACTAAGCGCTTGGGAAGTACAAGCTGGCAACATATAGAGACGGTCCCTACCCACAGCGGGCTCACAGTCTAGAAGGGGGAGACATATTAACCAATTAAACCAAACGCACTAACACAATAAAATAAATAGAATAGATATGTACAAGTAAAATAAATAAATAGAGTAATAAATATCTACAAACATATATACAGGTCATTGTATATATACATTGTCAGCTCTGTGACTTTGGGCAAGTCACTTCTCTGGGCCTCACTTCCCTCATCTGTAAAATGGGGATGAAGACTGTGAGCCTCCTGTGGGACAACCTGATCACCTTGTATCCCCCCTCAGCGCTTAGAACAGTGCTTGGCACATAGTAAGTGCTTAACAAATACCAACATTATTATTATTATTATTATTATGCCTCACTAGACCACTCCCCTCCCTGGGGGGGCATTTTTGTTGGCTGAGAAGGGTGCTTCCAGGTTGGGTAAGGATTCCTTAACCAACCTTGGAATGCCCTGCTCCCCCCCATCCTATCCCAACTTGTCCCTTAGTATGGATGAAGGGATATCATTTTATGTCCCTGAAGACCAAAAAAAAAAGCACCTAGTAAGTGCTTAACAAGCACCACAATAATTAAGTAAGGCCCAGGTTTGGTTCTACCACTGGACGCACCCCTGGCCCCCTCAACCCCAAGGCTGCTGCGGGCAGGGAGCAGGGCTCTCATTTGGTGGGAAAGGTGAAAGAGGCGGGGTGTGGAGGGGGGAGGCTGTTGGGGCATCATGATTATCACATTAGTACCTATTTAATAGTAATTAAATAGAGAAGCAGCGTGGCTCAGTGGAAAGAGCCCGGGCTTTGGAGTCAGAGGTCATGGGTTCGAATGCTGACTCCACCAGCATTGGGCAAGTCACTTCTCTGAGCCTCACATCTGTAAAATGCGGATTACGACCGTGAGCCCCACGTGGGACAACCTGATCACCCTGTATCCCCCCCCCAGCGCTTAGAACAGTGCTTTGCACGTAGTAAGCGCTTAAGAAATGCCATCATTATTATTATTATTATTATTAATGATCGTCTCAGCTCTCCTGACACCTTGCATCTGCGTCTGTCTCCTTCACAGGCCCCGAGCCGGCTGTGCCCCTGGGCCCGGGCTGGGCGGGCCGGCCCCCGGCGAGCGGGGCTGGGGAAGGGCGGCGAGAGGGGGCCCTGCCTCCGCTGCAGTGGCCCCCGTCCCTGCTCAGCCCTCCCCGGCTCCCCGGTCCGCCCCCCGCCTCTCCCACCCCGCCGGAGGCCTCTCGGCCCCCCCGACCCGGAGCCCCCAACCCTTTCAGCTACGAGGGGCTGAGCGGGAAGTGGAGCCTGGCGGGGCGCAAGGGGCTGGGAGGAGGCGGCGAAGGGGAGACGGCCTCAGGGAGCCCCAAGGGAGGCACTCCCAAGTCCCAGGTGAGCGGCCAGGCCGGGGACTCGGAAAGGGGCCGGGGTGGAGGACGGAGGCCGGGGCGGAAGGCGGGCCGGAGAGACCGCGTGGGGAGAATTCCCCCGCTCTCACCTCTCCCCCGTCCCCTTCCCAGGCCCTCGGCACCTCCCCACCGGACCTCAGCCCCGACACCTCTCCGCCGGACCCAGCGCGGGACACCCCCTTATCCGGCGGGCCCCCCGACACGGGGCCCAGCGGCCGGCGGGGAGACTGGACGGTCCCGCAGGAGGACCGCGACAGCCCGGCGGCCCAGCCCCTGCTGGAGCACCAGTACTGAGCGGGCCGGGGCCGGCCGACACCGGGCACGCGCCCGTTGGGGGGCCCGTCCGCGGCCGGCCGACGGGCCAGGGGAGCCCAACAGCCGGCCCGGCCTGCGGCCGGCGAGGCCGAGGCCGGACGAGCCCGGGGCCGGGCCGACCCGGAATCGGGCAAGCCTGGGACCGGACCGGCCTGGGAACGACGAGGCCGGAGCCAGACGAGGCCGGGAACGGCGAGCCCGGGAAGGGACTAGCCGAAAGCCGGCCGACCTTGTCCCAAGGGAGCCGGCCGGGCTCGGGACCCCGCCTCGCACACCAAGCCCATGGGCTGGCCCCGTTCGGAGCTCCAGTGGCCCAGTCCGGATCCGGGCCGCCCCAGGACAAAGCCAGGGGCTCGTGGCCACCTGGACGCTTGGGTCAGCCGGGGCAGCGCGGCGGGGAGGGGGCCTTTGGAGCCCAGGCCCCGGCCCTCCCTTCCCCTCAGGTCCTGCCGTGGAGCAGGGGAAATTCGGAGGGGGAATTTTTTTTGTGTGTGTTGAACATCAGAATTAATAACACTATTTTTGATTTTGTTTGGAGATCTCGTTTTCTGTGGGGCAGGGAGAGCGGGTCGCCGGGGCCGGGCGGAGGTGGAAGGGGCCGCTGGGAGGAGGGGGCGGAGGAGGACTTGAGCTTCCATCAGCTCAGAGCAATCAATCAATCGTATTTATTGGGCGCTTACTGTGTGCGGAGCACTGGACTAAGCGCTTGGGAAGTCCATGTCGGCAACATCTCGAGACGGCCCCTACCCAACAGTGGGCTCACAGTGTAAAAGGGGGAGACAGAGAACAAAACCCAACATGCTCCTGCTCCAGGCGGCTCCCCGTTTCTTCGCACTCGCTCCTTCCCGCGCCCCGTCCCGGCCTCCCCTCTGGTACTCCCCGGCGGCCACTTCCCCTCAGCTCCACCCAGGCTTCCCCTCAGCTCCACCCAGGCTTCCCCTCCCTCAGCTCTTCCCCGGCTTCCCTCAAGCTCCACCCAGGCTTCCCCTCCTCAGCTCCACCCAGGCTTCCCCTCAGCTCTGTTCCCCGGCTTCCCTCAAGCTCCTCCCCGAGTTCCCTCAGTTCCTCCCTCAACTCCCTCAAGCTCTTCCCCGGCCTTCCTCAGCCCCTGCTCGACCTCCCCTCAGCTCCTCCTCGACTTCCCTCAGCTTCTCTCCGGCCTCCCTCAAGCTCCTCCCGGACTTCCCTCATTTCTTCCTCCTGGGACTTCCCTCAGTTCCTCCTCAGCCTCCCCTCAGCTCCGCCCCGGCCTCCCCCAGCTCCTCCCCGACTTCCCTCAGCCGCTCTCCGACCTCCCTCAAGCTCCTCCCCGGCTTCCCTCAGCTCCTCCCCGGGCTTCCTTTAGCTCCTCCCCGGCTTCCCTCAGCTCCTCCCCGGGCTTCCTTTAGCTCCTCCCCGGCCTCCCTCACGCTCCTCCCGGACTTCTTCCCTCAGTTCCTCCTCAGCCTCCCCTCCGCGGCCTCCCTCAGCTCCTCCCCGACTTCCCTCAGCCGCTCTCCGGCCTCCCTCACGCTCCTCCCGGACTTCTTCCCTCAGTTCCTCCTCGGCCTCCCCTCAGCCCCTCCCCGGGCTTCCCTTAGCTGCTCCCCGGCTTTCCTCAGCCCCTCCCCGCCTTCCGTCAGCTTCTCCCCGGCCTCCCTCAAGCTCCTCTCCGCCTTCCCTCAGTTCCTCCTCAGCCAACTCCTCCCCGGCTTTCCTCAGCCCCTCCTCGACCTCCTCCCCGACCTCCCTCGAGCTCCTCCCCGACTTCCCTCAGCTCCTCCCCGACTTCCCTCAGCCCCTCCCCGGCCCGGCCCGCCCCGTCCGCTCCATCCCGGCTTCTCCTCAGCTTCCCCTCAGCTCCTCCCCGCCTCGCCTCAGCTGCTCCCCGGCCTCCCTCAGCTCCTCCCCGGCCCGGCCCGGCCCGGCCCGTCAGCTCCACCCGGGCTTCCTTTAGTTCCTCTCCGGCCTCCCTCAAACTCCTCCCCGGTCTTTCCTCAGCTGCTCCGCGGCCTCCCTCGAGCTCCTCCCCGGGCCCGGCCCGTCGGCTCCTTCCCGTCTTCTCCTCAGCTTCACCCCGGCTTCCCCTCAGCTCCTCCCCAGCCCGCCCCGCCCCGTCAGTTGCTCCCCGGCTTCTCCTCAGCTCCTCCCCGGGCTTCCTTTAGCCCCTCCCGGTCTCCCTCAATCTCCTCCCCGGCTTTCCTCAGCCCCTCCTTGGCCTCCCCTCAGCTCCTCCCCGACTTCCCTCAGCTGCTCCCCGGCTCCCTCAAGCTCCTCCCCGACTTCCCTCAGCTGCTCTCGGGCCTCCCTCAAGCTCCTCCCCGACTTCCCTCAGCTGCTCCCCGGCTCCCTCAAGCTCCTCCCCGGCCTCCCTCCAGCTGCTCCCCGGCCTCCCTCCAGCTCCTCCCCGGCCTCCCTCCAGCTCCTCCCCGACTTGCCTCAGCTGCTGCCCGACCTCCCTCCAGCCCCTCCCCGCCCGCCCTCCCGCCTTCCGCTCCTTCCGCGCAGCCCCGCCCCTTTCTTCCCCGGAGACTTCCCCGGCGACCGGCTTCCTCGCCAGGGCCGCCCCGCCCGGCGCCTGGGGACATCCCTTCCCCGCTCTGCCTCCTCCCCCCCTCGCCACCCGTCGGACGGGGAATGGGCGTGGCCGCCGACGCTCCTCCCCGTGGGCGGGGCCTCCATGACTCCTCCCCGTGGGCGGGCCCTCATTGTTCCTCCCTCGAATGGGCGTGGCCTCCGCGGCTCCGCCCCGTGGACGGACCCTCATTGGCCCCTTCCCCGTGGGCGTGGCCTCGGCGGTTCCTCTCTCCAAATGGGCGGGGCCTCCGCGGCTCCGCCCCGTGGACGAGCCCTCATTGACTCCTTTCCGGTGGGCGTGGCACCCGCGGATTCCTCCCCGTGGGCGTGTCCTCTGTGGCACCTCCCCTCAAATGGGCGTGGCCTCGGCGGCTCCTCCCCTTGGACGGGCTCCCATTGGTTCCTCCCTGTGGGCCGGCCCTCATTGGTTCGTCCCCTCAAATGGGCGTGGCCTCGGCGGCTCCGCCCCGTGGGCGGGCCCTCGTTGACTTCTTCCCAGTGGGCGTGGCCTCGACGGCTCTTCTCCCCCCGCCCCCCCACCCCCGGCGGGCCCTGATTGGTCCCTCCCCGCGGGCAGGCCGTCATTGGTCCTCCCTGTGGGCGTGGCCTCCGCGGCTCCTCCCCGTGGGTGGGCCCTCATTGGTCCCTCCTTGTGGGTGGGCCGTCATTGGTCTGGGCGTGGCCTCCGAGGCTCCTCCCCGAGGGTGGGCCCTCATTGGTCCCTCCTCGTGGGTGGGCCGTCATTGGTCTGGGCGTGGGCTCCGTGGCTCCTCCCCGTGGGCGGGCTCTCATTGGCTCCTTCTCAGTGGGCGTGGCCTCCGCGGGCCCTGATTGGTCCCTCCTCGCGGGCGGGCTCCCATTGGTTCCTCCCCGTTGCCGGGCCCTCATCGGCTCCTTTTCCCAGTGGGCGTGGCCTCCGCGGGCTCCTCCCCCTGGGCGGGCCCTGATTGGTCCCTCCCCGCGGGCGGGACCTCATTGGCCCTCCCCGTGGGCGTGTCCTGCGCGGCTCCTCCCCGCGGGCGGGCCCTCATTGGCTCCTCCCCCCGCTGTGGGCGTGGCCTGGGCGTCCGGGGAGCGCCGGCGGCGGACGGGACGGCGAGATCTCAGTGGCGGGGCTCGCGGGGGACCCCGAAGGAGGTACGGGGGGCGGCGGCGGGCAGGCTTGGGGGCTTTGGGGGGCGGGGACCCCCGGACCCGGCGCCTCCTCCTCTCCCTCTTCCTCTCCCTCCTGCAGCTGGAGTCCAGCGGGGGACCCTGCCGCCGCACGCTCCGTCCCCGGCTCTCGTCTCCCCGGAAACCGACTCCTGTCGGCCGCCCCCATCCCCTTCCCCCATCCCCTTCCCCCATCCCTTTCCCCCATCCCCTTCCCCCATCTCCCCTTCCCCCATCCCTTTCCCCCTTCCCTTTCCCCCATCCCCTTCCCCCATCCCCTGCCCCCTTCCCTTTCCCCCATCCCCTTCCCCCATCCCCTGCCCCCTTCCCTTTCCCCCATCCCCTGCCCCCTTCCCTTTCCCCCATCCCCTTCCCCCATCCCTTTCCCCCATCCCCTTCCCCATCCCTTTCCCCCTTCCCTTTCCCCCATCCCCTCCCCCCCATCCCCTGCCCCCTTCCCTTTCCCCCATCCCCTTCCCCCATCCCTTTCCCCCATCCCCTTCCCCCATCTCCCCTTCCCCCATCCCTTTCCCCCTTCCCTTTCCCCCATCCCCTTCCCCCATCCCCTGCCCCCTTCCCTTTCCCCCATCCCCTTCCCCCATCCCCTGCCCCCTTCCCTTTCCCCCATCCCCTGCCCCCTTCCCTTTCCCCCATCCCCTTCCCCCATCCCTTTCCCCCATCCCCTTCCCCATCCCTTTCCCCCCTTCCCTTTCCCCCATCCCCTCCCCCCATCCCCTGCCCCCTTCCCTTTCCCCCATCCCCTGCCCCCTTCCCTTTCCCCCATCCCCTGCCCCCTTCCCTTTCCCCCATCCCTTTCCCCCATCCCCTGCCCCCTTCCCTTTCCCCCATCCCTTTCCCCATCCCTTTCTCCCATCCCTTTCCCCATCCCTTTCCCCCATCCCTTTCCCCATCCCTTTCCCCCATCCCTTTCCCCATCCCTTTCCCCCATCCCTTTCCCCATCCCTTTCCCCCATCCCCTGCCCCCTTCCCTTTCCCCCATCCCTTCCCCCATCCCCTGCCCCCCATCCCTTTCCCCCCATCCCTTTCCCCCCATCCCTTTCCCCCCCATCCCCTTCCCCCCCATCCCCTTCCCCCCCCATCCCCTTCCCCCCCATCCCCTTCCCCCCATCCCCTTCCCCCCCATCCCCTTCCCCCCCATCCCCTTCCCCCTTCCCCTTCCCCACCTGGCCAGCGTGGCCGCCTGCTTTAAGACGCCCCAGGGGCCGCCGGCCTGGGCCCAGCCGCGCCCCTCCAGTCACTCAATCGTACTTATTGAGCGCTTACTGTCGTCTGTCTCCCCCCTCTAGACTGCGAGCCCACTGTCGGGTGGGGACCGTCTCTAATATGTTGCCGACTTGGACTTCCCAAGCGCTTAGTCCGGTGCTCTGCACACAGTAAGCGCTCAATAAATACGACTGACTGATTGATAAATACGATTGAATGAATGTGAGCCCACTGTTGGGTAGGGGCCGTCTCTATATATTGCCGACTTGGACTTCCCAAGCGCTTAGTACAGTGCTCTGCACACAGTAAGCGCTCGATAAGTACGAATGAATGAATGAATGTGAGCCCACTGTTGGGTAGGGACTGTCTTTATATGTTGCCAACTTGGACTTCCCAAGCGCTTAGTACAGTGCTCTGCACACAGTAAGCGCTCGATAAATACGATTGAATGAATGAATTAATGCAGAACACTGGACTGGAGGCCTTCCCACACTGAGCGCCCCCCCCCCCCACCGCCTTACCTCATTCATTCATTCATTCGTATTTATTGAGCGCTTACTGTGTGCAGAGCACTGTCCTAAGCGCTTGGGAAGTACAATTCATTCATTCAATCATATTTATTGAGCGCTTACTGTGTGCAGAGCATGTACTAAGCGCTTGGGAAGTACAATTCATTCATTCATATTTATTGAGCGCTTACTGTGTGCAGAGCACTGGACTAAGAGCTTGGGAAGTACAAGTTGGCAACATATAGAGTCAGTCCCTACCCAACAGCGGGCTCACCTCCTTCCCCTCCCCACAGCACCTGTATATATGTATATATGTTTGTACATATTTATTACTCTATTTTACTTGTACATATTTATTCTATTTATTTTATTTTGTTAATATGTTTTGTTTGGTTGTCTGTGTCCCCCTTTTAGACTGTGAGCCCGCTGTCGGCTCACTTCCTTCCCCTCCCCACAGCACCTGTGTATACGCATATATGTTTGTCCATATTTATTACTCTATTTTACTTATACATATTTATTCTATTTATTTTATTTTGTTAATACGTTTTCTGTTGTCTGTCTCCCCCTTCTAGACTGTGAGCCCGCTGTTGGGTAGGGACCGTCTCTATAAGTTGCCGACTTGGACTTCCCAAGCGCTTAGTCCAGTGCTCCGCACACAGTCAGCGCTCAATAAAGACGATTGAATGAATGAATGAATGAACTTGTACTTCCCGAGCGCTTAGTCCAGTGTTCTGCACACAGGAAGCGCTCAATTAATACGATTGAATAAATGTTGTCTGCCTCCCCCTTCTAATAATAATAATAATGATGGCATTTATTAAGCGCTTACTAGGTGCAAAGCACTGTTCTAAGCACTGGGAAGGTTACAAGGTGATCAGGTTGTCCCTCGTGGGGCTCACAGTCTTAATCCCCATTTTACAGATGAGGTCACTGAGACACAGAGAAGTTAAGTGACTTGCCCAAAGTCCCACAGCTGACAATTGGCTGAGCCGGGATTTGAACCCCTGACCTCTGACGCCCCGCTGTTGGGTAGGGACCGTCTCTATAAGTTGCCGACTTGTCCTTCCCAAGCGCTTAGTCCAGTGCTTTGCACACAGTCAGTGCTCAATAAAGACGATTGAATGAATGAATGAACGAACTTGTACTTCCCGAGCGCTTAGTCCAGTGTTCTGCACACAGGAAGCGCTCAATCAATACGATTGAATGAATGTTGTGTGTCTCCCCCTTCTAGACTGTGAGCCCGCTGTTGGGTAGGGACCGTCTCTATGGGTTGCCGACTTGGACTTCCCAAGCGCTTAGTCCAGTGCTCCGCACACAGTCAGCGCTCAATAAAGACGATTGAATGAATGAATGACTAAGCTTTTCACGTCTCCCCAAACACACACACACACAGTCCCCGTTTCCTCTGTCGTCCTCTTCCTCGTCCTCCCTCCTTTTCCTCCTCCTCCCTCCTTTTCCTCCTCCTCCTCCTCTTCATTCCCAGCCTCTGTAGGAGCCGCCTAACTCCGGGAGGAAACATCTGTCCTGCTCCGCTGGCGGCTGGGCCCGGGGTCACGACCTCCAGATGTGCTGGGGGGAGGCCAGCTCCTCCCCGGGGCTGGGATGGGGGGCCGGCCCGCCGACAGCCTTCAGGAGGGGATTCATTCAGTCATTTAATCATATTTACTGAGCGCTTACTGTGTGCAGAGTAGGCACACAGAAAACTGTGTTCTAGAAAGCTGTTCTAGCCTGCGAGCCCACTGTTGAATAGGGACCAGAGTCTCTATATGTTGCCAACTTGGACTTCCCAAGCGCCTAGTCCAGTGCTCTGCCCACAGTAAGCGCTCAATAAATCCGATTGAATGCGGGGCACTGGACTAAGCGCTTGGGAAGTCCAAGTTGGCAGCATATAGAGACAGTCCCTACCGAACGCTGTGAGCCCACTGTTGGGTGGGGACTGTCTCTATATGTTGCCAACTTGGACTTCCCAAGCGCTTAGTCCAGTGCTCTGCACACAGTAAGCGCTCAATAAATACGATTGATGATGACGGGCTCACAGTCATTCATTCATTCAGTCGTATTTATTGAGCGCTTACTGTGTGCAGTACCTCCTCCAGGAGGCCTTCCCAGACTGAGATGTGAGCCCACTTTCTAGACTGTGAGCCCACTGTTAGGTAGGGACTGTCTCTATATGTTCCCAACTTGTACTTCCCAAGCGCTTAGTACAGTGCTTTGCACACAGTAAGCGCGCAATAAATACGATTGATTGATTGATTGAGCTCCGTCCCCCCGCCTTACTTCCTTCCCCTCCCCACAGCACCTGTATATATGTATATATACATATATATATGTATAAATATATATGTATATATATATGTATTTATTATATATATTATATATGTATATATAAATATATATGTTTGTATATGTATATATGTATATTATATATATATGTATATATAAACATATATATATATGTTTGTACGTATCTATTACTCTATTTTATTTGTACATATTCTATTTATTTTGTTAATAAGTTTTGTTTTGTTGTCAGTCTCCCCCATCTAGACTGTGAGCCCACTGTTGGGTAGGGACCGTCTCTATATCTTGCCAACTTGTATTTCCCAAGCGCTTAGTCCGGTGCTCTGCACACAGTAAGCGCTCAATAAATACGATTGGATGAGTGAATGCAGAGCACTGGACTAAGCGCTTGGGAAGTACAAGTTGGCAACATTCATTCATTCAATCGTATTTATTGAGCGCTTACTGTGTGCAGAGCACTGGACTAAGCGCTTATACATATATACATATACAGTCCCTACCCAACAACGGGCTCCCAGTCTAGAAGGGATCCCGCCCAGGAGCGCGGGAGGTGCTGGGCCAGGGGCTCCGAGGGGCTGGCACAGGCAGTGCCCCGGGGGGCGAGGCGACCCCTGCCCAGCGGACCGGACCGTCCAGGCCCCCGATCTCCTGCCCGCCCCCGGCCCAGTCTCCCCCATAACTCACAGTCAGTGACACAGGCCCCATGGAATGTCCCACGGCCTCAATGGACCCCTGTGTGGGGCTGGGCGGGTGGAGGGGTCAGTGGCAGACAGGGCTGCCTATTGAGGTCCGGCCCTTTCCTCGCCAACCCTCCTGAACCCTCTCCCCCCTCCCCCAATGTGAGACATTGAGAGTGGGCCTCCTCCCCTGCTCCCTGGTGTACCCCCCAGGCATATGACCACCCAGATTTAGCACACCCACCTCCATCCACCCACACTACCCAGATATATTCACTCCCTCTCTCTCTCACACACCCACGTGCGTATTTTCTCACCCTCCCCACCCCCAGTCTCATGGATATCGCTTTCCCGCCCCCAGCGAACTAACCATTCCCTTACCCTCTCCCATCCTGACCCACTCCCGCCCCACTGCCCCCTCCCCGTCCCCTGTTGCCCCATAAACATCCCCACTGGGACAGGTACTGGGTGGGGAAGTTGCCTTTTGGGGCTCAGGTGCCTGAGCCCTCAGTGATCTCACATCCTGACACAGGTAAGGTGTGAAGAGTGCGACTTTACCACACCGGCTTCCCCTCAGCCACCGCTTCCATCCCTCACTCTGCTCATGACATCACCATCAATCAATCAATCGATCGTATTGATTGAGCGCCTACTGTGTGCAGAGCACTGTACTAAGCGCTCGGGAAGGACAAGTCGGCAGCATCTAGGGACAGGCCCTACCCAGCCCTGTGGGGACAAGCACCCGGGACTTTTTGGGCGGCGGGGGCGGCCCGTGGAAGCGAAGGGGGGACGTGACGTCCCGCGGCTGCTGCCCGGTAACCCCCGGCCCGGCACCATCCTCACCTTCCTCAGGATGTGGGGGGGCCCGGGGGCCGGCCGGGGCCCCGAGTCGGGGCCACTTCCTGTCTAACAGGAAGTCACTGGTGTGCTGGTCCCATTCTCCCGCCTGGGCTTCATAGCAGCCTGGGGGGGACACCCCCCCTGCCCAACCCCAGAGGTAGCGAGTGGAGGGTCCCAGCCCGGGGAGGGGGTTGCGGGGTGGTGGGGGGCAGGAAACTGAAGGCCAGCAGGGCTTGGGGAACCGATGGGCCCAACGTGGGGGCGGTGGAGGAGGCCGACACTGGCCAACCGGCCAGTGGAGGAAACAGGAGGGGCGGAGAGGAAGGGCCCCGGGGGACAGGACGTCCTCCCTTTGTCAGGGCCACGGGCGGGACCCAGGAGGCCCAGCACAGCCCTCTCGTCGCACTCCCGCTGGTCCATCCTTCTGTCCATCCGTCTGTCCATCTTTCCGTCCCCTGGTTTCCCCTCTCTGGGTGCCTCCAGACCCCCTCTCCCCCTTCCCCCTCCCCCGAGCGGAGCTGGGAACTGGGATGCCCATTCCCAGAGGCAGCGGCCTGCAAGACTTCCCCCTCCAATCTCCCGCCCGCCCGCCCACCAACTTCTCCCCGGATTGCTCACAGGAAACGCGGGAACCAGAAGGCGGCGGGGAGGGGAGTTGGAGAGGGAGAGAGCAAGCGGTCTGATCGGAGGAGCTTGGGGGGCCGGGGGAGCGTGGAGAGCGGGGGATGAGGCATCTTGGCAGTGGCGGAGAGGACCGGGCCGGAGGCCCGGAGGAGGTAGAGGAGGTGAGGTTTCGCTCGTGGAGCCGGTGGGAAGTGGAGGACCCCCGTTCCCACCTCCACCTCCTCCTCAGATCTTCCCCCGCTGGGCCGCTGGGAATCCCAGGCCAAGGCTCCTGGTGTCACGGCCCCCCACCCCTCCCCGCCACTACAACCCCGGCCTCCACAGGAGGGGCAGGAGGAAGTGACTGAGGAAAGAGGAAGCGGCTTTGGCCAGACAGGGGGTGGCAGGGGGCCGGGGGAGGCGGAAGCAGAACCTGCGGGTGGGGGAGGGGAGCGGCAATTGGGTTTGGGGGAGCGAGGTTCCTGTTTTCTCCCTGATTTTCCCAGCTTCCATCCCTGGAGCCGAGAGGTCCCATGCTCCTTGGGCCTCAGACCCCCCTGCCCCCACAAGCCGGGGCAACCCCCCAACTCATTCCCTCTCTTGCCCTCTCCCCAGCCACGCCTTCTTCCAGAAGCGGAGTTTGGACGAGGACCCCCGGCTCCCTGATCCTCGGTGCCTCTCCCCGCCCACCCGCGGCCGGCCCCGACCCCAGCAGAGAGCTTCCCGAGAAAGAGCTTCCGGGTGCCCGAGCATCCCTTCTCCCTTCCCTCCCGCCCATCGGACCCCGGAGTCCTCGGAGGCCACGGAAGCGCCGACGAAGCCGGCGCGGCCGGAGACCCTCAGGAGTGGCGGAGGCGGCCCGCGCTTAGGCCAATGAGCCCCGGGCGAGCGGCTCCCCTGGGCCCGGGCTAGCGGGGCAGCCGGGCCGCAGGCCGGATCCGCCGGAACGGCTGCCCGGGCAGGGGCGGGAGGACCCGCCATGCAGTCGGACGACCTCTTTGCCCGCAAGCTGCGCCAGCCGCCCCGGCCGGCCCTGGCGCCGAACACCTTCGAGCCGTGGGGGTCACCGGCGGGCGGCCGGGGGCCGGGGGCCGGGGCGCTCCTCCGGACCGGCAGCGACGCCGGAGAGGCCGCCCGGCCCCCGCCCCCCGGCAGCCCCCGGCTCCGGTCCCACAGCCACGAGGAGGGGGGCCGTGGCACCCCCGCCCGCCTCGTCGGGGACCCCCTGGTCCTGCTGGGCCTCCAGGCCGAGGAGGAGGCCAGGTTCCCCGCCGTGCCCGACCCCCGCTGGTTCGCCCACCACGACGTCCAGAGCATGCTCTTCGTCTGGAGGGCCGGGCCGGAGGACGGGGCCCCCCGAGGGCGGGCCGGCCCCGGCCGAGACCCCCGCCTCGGACCTGCTGCTGGGGGCCCCCGGCTTCGTGAGCGAGGTCGGCGGCGAGGGGGAGCTGGGGCTGGGGGGGCTCGGCCCCCCGGCGCTGCCCCCGGCCCTGCCCAACGCTGCCATCTCGGTGCTGGAGGAGCCCCAGACCCGGCCCGAGGGCTGCAGCCTGGAGCACTTGGACGTCGGGGCCGGCTACTACCGCAAATATTTCTACGGGAAAGGTGAGCGGGATCCGGGAGAGGGGCCGCCGGAGGGTGGGAGCCCACCCCTTCGCCCACGGTCACGCCCCCGTCCCCTCGGCCTCCCCTCTCTCTGGCTTCACGCAGACCACCAGAACTTCTTCGGGCTGGACGAGGAGCTGGGGCCGGTGGCGGTCAGCCTGCGACGGGAGGAGAAGGAGGGGAGCGGCGGGGCCGGACCCCAGCACAGCTACCGGGTCATCATCAGGACCCCCCAGGTGAGGGCCGCCCCGTGGAGGGGCGGCGGGCTTTAGGCAGAAAAGGGAGGAATCAGGTCAAGGATCTTTAGCATTTGACATTTCCTCCGAGTGGCGTGGCCTAACGGAAGGAGCAAGGCCCTGAGAGTCAGAGGGCCTGGGTTCTAATCCTGCCTCTGGCCACTTGCCTGCTGGGTGAACTTGGACAAGTCCCTTCATTTCTCTGTTTCCTCCTCTGTGTAGTGGAGATGAAATACTCGTTCTTCCTCCTACTCGGACTGTGAGCCCCACGGGAACAGGGATGGTGTCCAATCTGATTAACCTGTGTCTACTCCGGCGCTTGAAACTGTGCTTGCCACATACTAAGCGCATAATAAAGATCATAATTAGTGATGTGATTCTTCCTCTGTAGTTAACTGCCCACGCATGGTGGATTGTCCACGCCGGCTACAAGTCTTCTGTCCCATCCAAGGCTCTTGCAATCACGCTTTCTTTGGTTTTAATGGTATTCGTTAAGCGCTTACTAGGTGTCTAGTAATAATAATGTTGGCATTTGTTAAGCGCTTACTATGTGCAAAGCACTGTTCTAAGCGCTGGGGGGGATACAAAGTGATCAGGTTGTCCCATGTGGGGTTCACAGTCTTAATCCCCATTTTACAGATGAGGTCACTGAGGCTCAGAGAAGTTAAGTGACTTGCCCAAGGTCACACAGCAGACATGTGGCGGAGTCGGGATTTGAACCCATGACCTCTGACTCCAAAGCCCGGGCTCTTTCCACTGAGCCACGCTGCTTCTAGTACTGTTCTAAGCACTGGGGTAGGTACTCGTCAATCAAGTGGGACACGGTCCCCGTCTCACTTGGGACTCCCGGTTCAGATAGGAGGGAGAACACGTGTCGATTCTCCATTTTACAGTTGAGGAAACTGCGGTCCAGAGAAGTGAAGTGACTTGCCCAAGATCACACAGCAGGGAAGTGGAGGAGCTGGGATTAGTATTACTAGTAGTAGTAGTAGTAGTAATAATTGTATTTGTTCAGTGCTTACTATGTGCCAGGCACTGTACTATGTGCTGGGGTGGATACAAGCAAATCGGGTTGGACATGGTCCCTGTCCCACATGGGGCTCTCAGTCTTAATCCCCATTTTGCAGATGAGGTAACTGAGGCACAGAGAAGTGAAGTGACTTCCTCAAGGTCACCCAGCAGACAAGTGGCAGAGCCGGAATTAGAACCCAGGCCCTCTGACTCTCAGGCCTGTGCTCTTTCTATCAATCAATCAATCAATCAATCGTATTTAGTGAGCACTTACTGTGTGCAGAGCACTGTACTAAGCGCTTGGGAAGTCCAAGTTGGCAACATCTAGAGACAGTCCCTACCCAGCAGTGGGCTCACAGTCTAAAAGGGGGAGACAGAGAACAAAACCAAACATACTAACAAAATAAAATAACTAGAATAGATAGGTACAAGTAAAATAAATAGAGTAATCAATCAATCAGTCAATCGTATTTATTGAGCACTTACTGTGTGCAGAGCACTGTACTAAGCGCTTGGGAAGTACAAGTTGGCAACATATAGCCACGCTTCTTCCTTTGAGGCTGCGTTGACCTGGTTCTCAAATACCTAGGCTCGTAATAACGAGGGTATTGATTAAGGGCTTATTACGGGTGGAACACCTGTCCCGACTCCTCGGCCGAGGCCCGAGAGCCTCGCTGCCTTTGTCATCGTCTGTCTTGGTCTTTTATCGCACTCCTTCTCTCCAGGAGGCGATGAGAGTTGATGGGATCCTCTGGAAAATACGTGTTAGGAAGTTCCTGTCACTTGTGTCTCAATATTTCTCGGTCGGGGCTGGTGTGTCAGTCAGTCCATCGTATGTATTGAGCGCTTACTATGTGCAGAGCACTGTACTAAGCGCTTGGGAAGTACAAATTGGCAACGTATAGAGACAGTCCCTACCCAACAGTGGGCTCACAGTCTAAAAGACTGTGTCAGTCAATCGTAGGTGTTGAGCACTTACTGTGTGCAGAGCACTGTACTAAGCGCTTGGGAAGTACAAATTGGCAACATACAGAGACAGTCCCTACCCAACAGTGGGCTCACAGTCTAAAAGACTGTGTCAGTCAATCGTAGGTGTTGAGCACTTACTGTGTGCAGAGCACTGTACTAAGCTCTTGGGAGAGGACAGTAGAAGTTTATGGCAGACACATTCTCTGCCCATAACGAGCTTATAGTCTAGGGGGGATTGTCTTTCCCTTGCTCAGCCTGTCAGTCCCTCGAGGTGGGGGACCAGGCCAGGGATCGGGCCCCCTCCCTCCGTGCCTCCCCGAGGGGGGTCCGGGCGGCCCGTCTGATGACCGGAGCCCCCCTTTCTGGCTGCCAGCTGCGGACCCTACGAGGTTCCATCTCCGAAGAGTCCCTGCCGCCCGGACCCCCCCGGGGCCTGTCCCCGAAGAAGCTCCTGGAGCACGTGGCTCCCCGGCTCAGCCTCTCCTGCCTGCGCCTCGGGTCCGCCTCCCCCAAAGTGCCCCGCACCCTCCTGACCCTGGATGAACAAGGGGTGAGTGTCGGCGCTAGGGTGGGGAGACAGGGTGGGGCAAGACTGGCCACCCCCTCCAGGAAACCTTCCGGGCTGATCTCTGGGTGATCAACCCACCGGCGGCGGTGGTCCGGGCCTCTCTGCCCTGGGCCTGGGGCAGCGGGTCAGGCACTGCGGCCTCTCCACCCCCGGCCTGATTCCGGCGAGGCCCACGGGTGCCCGTCGCGGCAGAGCCGGGAGGCCTCCAGAGGGTCCGAGGGGATGCCGGGAACATGGTCCGACTTGGGGTGGGTTTGGGAGGGAAGGGGAGATGGTCCCTCCTCAGCCCCATCTTTCCTACCCACCCCATCTTTCCTACCCGCCGCTCATCCCGGCCCAGCTGAGTTTCCAGCGCAAAGTGGGGATCCTGTACTGCCGGGCGGGCCAGGGCTCGGAGGAGGAGATGTACAACAACGAGGAGGCCGGCCCAGCCCTCCAACAGTTCCTGCAACTCCTCGGCGAGGTCGTGCTGCTCAAAGGCTTCACCAAGTACCGGGCCCAGCTCGACACCAAGAGTGAGTCGGGGGTGGGGGCCGGGGCGGCTCGGCAGAAGCCAAAATGTGACTTCTGGAGCACACCCTTGACATATCTTCCGCCCCCATTGCGCTGTTAGTCCCGACCCTAGAGGGGCAGACAAGGTGGGAGCCCGGGAGGCAGTGACGGCCGGGAGTTGGCTCCCATTCGATCGTATTTATTGAGCACTTACTGTGTGCGGAGCACTGTACTAAGAGCTGGGGAAGTCGGCAACATCTAGAGACGGTCCCTACCCAACTGCGGGCTCACAGTCTAGGAGGGGGAGACAGGCAACTAAGCAAGTAGACAGGTGTCAATACCAACAGAATAAATAGAATTGTAGCTGTATGCACAATCGAAGTGATTCGCCCAAGATCTCACAGCAGACATGTGGCGGAGCCATGATTAGAACCCAGGTCTTTGTGAGTCCCGGGCCCAGGCTGTATCCACTGAGCCACGCTGCTTCTGCAGCAGGCGGAGACCCCCGGGCTGGGCCGCAGACACGGTCCCCAGCCAGCCCACAGCCAGCCCACAGCCAGCTGTGTGACTTCACGTAGGTGGCAGGAGCTGAGAGCCGTTACCTAGCAGGGAAGAGGAGGCGGGGGTGACTTCTCGAGCTGACTTTGCAGACGAGTGGGTTGCAGGGGGAGGGGAAGTGGGGACGAAGGTGCTGCCACCTCAGAGAGGAGCCTTCCTTGGTCCCCCCCCCAGCCCCCAACGGGCCTCAAACACCCCTCAAACTCCATCTTTGGCCCAGGGCCACATTGCCAAGATCCGCCCTTTCCTCTCCATCCACACCGCTACCCTGCTCGTTCAAGCTCTCATCCTATCCCGTCTGGACTACTGCATCAGCCTTCTCTCTGATCTCCCATCCTCGTGTCTCTCCCCACTTCAATCCATACTTCATGCTGCTGCCCGGATTGTCTTTGTCCAGAAATGCTCTGGGCATGTTACTCCCCTCCTCAAAAATCTCCAGTGGCTACCAATCAATCTGCGCATCAGGCAGAAACTCCTCACCCTGGGCTTCAAGGCTGTCCATCCATCCCCTTGCCCCCTCCTCCCTCACCTCCCTTCTCTCCTTCTCCAGCCCAGCCCGCACCCTCCGCTCCTCTGCTGCCGCTAATCTCCTCACCGTTAGGCCTCGTTCTCGCCCGTCCCACCATCGACCCCCGGCCCACGTCATCCCCCGGGCCTGGAATGCCCTCCCTCTGCCCATCTGCCACGCTCGCTCTCTTCCTCCCTTCAAGGCCCTACTGAGAGCTCACCTCCTCCAGGAGGCCTTCCCAGACTGAGCCCCTTCCTTCCTCTCCCCCTCGTCCCCCTCTCCATCCCCCCATCTTACCTCCTTCCCTTCCCCACAGCACCTGTATATATGTATATATGTTTGTACATATTTATTACTCTATTTATTTATTTTACTTGTACAGATCTATTCTATTTATTTTATTTTGTTAGTATGTTTGGTTTTGTTCTCCGTCTCCCCCTTTTAGACTGTGAGCCCACTGTTGGGTAGGGACTGTCTCTATATGTTGCCAACTTGGACTTCTCAAGCGCTTAGTACAGTGCTCTGCACACAGTGAGCGCTCAATAAATACGACTGATGATGATGATGATCAATCAATCGTATTTATTGAGTGCTTACTAGTGTGCAGAGCACCAGAGATGAGGACGAGTTCCCTGGAGCGACGGGGTGGGGGTGGGAGGCCCGTACACATCAGTCACACATCCACAAGCATACATGCATGTCTACTTGTTCTTTTTTGCTGTCTGCCTCCCCCTTCTGCACTTTGAGCCCGTTGTTGGGTAGGGACCGTCTCTATATGTTGCCGAATTGTGCTTTCCAAGCGCTTAGTACAGTGCTCTGCACACAGTAAGCGCTCAATAAAGATGATTGAATGGATGAGTGAATGAATGAATCTTCTCTGACTGGGCCCAGGGAAGAATAAGTAGGATCCAAGTCCCCACACCCAACCACCCACTTCCTTCTACCTGCTCATGTGCATCAGGGTGTCCTGTTCCCTGGTGCGAGACAGCTGCTCAGCTAGGTCTAGTTCCCAGCGCTTCGTTCAGTGCTTGGCACACGCCCAGCCCGCACACTCCACTCTTCTGGCGCTAACCTTCTCACCATGTCTCCATCTCGCCTGTCCCACCGTCGACCCCGGCCCACGTCCTACCTCTGACCCGGAATGCCCTCCCTCAATCAATCAATCAATCGTATTTATTGAGCGCTTACTGTGTGCAGAGCACTGTACTAAGCGCTTGGGAAGTACAAGTTGGCAACATATAGAGACAGTCCCTACCCAACAGTGGGCTCACGGTCCCTCCTCAAATCATCCAAAAGATCCACCAAATCCGCCCTCCTCCCCCTCCCCCCGCCTTACCTCATCATCATCATCATCAGTCGTATTTATTGAGCACTTACTGTGTGCAGAGCACTGTACTAAGCACTTGGGAAGTACAAGTTGGCAACATATAGAGACAGTCCCTACCCAACAGTGGGCTCACAGTCTAAAAGGGGAAGACAGAGAACAAAACCAAACATACTAACAAAATAAAATAAATAGAATAGATACCTCCTTCCCCACCCCACAGCACCTGTATATATGTATATATGTTTGTACAGATTTATTACTCTCTATTTTATTTGCACATATTCTATTTTATTTTGTTAATATATTTTGTTTTGTTATCTGTCTCCCCCTTCTAGACTGTGAGCCCGCTGTTGGGTAGGGACCATCTCTAGATGTTGCCAACTTGGACTTCCCAAGCGCTTAGTACCGTGCTCTGCACACAGTAAGCGCTCAATAAATACGCTTGAATAAATGAATGAGTGAATGAATGTGTCATGCATGTATTCCACCTCTGTAGGCCTGTACATTCATTCATTCATGAATAGAGAAGCAGCGTGGCTCAGTGGGAAGAGCCCGGGCTTTGGTGTCAGAGGTCATGGGTTCAAATCCCAGCTCCGCCAATTGTCAGCTGTGTGACTTTGGGCAAGTCAGTTAACTTCTCTGGGCCTCAGTTACTTCATCTGTAAAATGGGGATTAAGACTGTGAGCCCCCCATGGGACAACCTGATCACTTGTAACCTCCGCAGCGCTTAGAACAGTGCTTTGCACATAGTAAGCGCTTAATAAATGCCATTATTATTATTATTATTACTAACTGCTTGGAAGCGCTGTACAGAGAAGCAGCATGGAGTAGTGGGTAGAGCCCGGGACTTGGAGTCAGAAGGTCATGGGTTCTAATCCCGACTCCACCACGTTTCTTCTGTGTGACCTTTACTTCTCTGGACCTCAGTTACCTCATCTGCAAAATGGGGCTTAAGACTGTGAGCCCTATGTGGGACAGGGACTGTGTCCAACCTGGTTTGCTTGTCTCCACCCCGGCGCTTAGCCCAGTGACTGGCTCATAATAAGCGCTTAACAAACACCATCATTATTATTACACACCGGTTGTGCATATACTCATGTTTGTAGTAACTTGTACTTCCCAAGCGCTTAGTAAAGTGCTCTACACACAGTAAGCACTCAATAAATACTATTGATTGATTGTAGTCACACATACACAGGGATGTACATACCAGTCACACGATCATATTCGTGTACCCCTATGCAAACAGGCCTCTCACAGGTCTCTCTCACATATACACACGCATACTCACGTGCAGGCATCCACACATGCGCAAAGGCTTTTGTTTCCATCCAGGGCCTCATTGATACACCTGCACTCCCCTGGAGACACCACTGGCCATGCATCTATCAATCAATCAATCAGTCAATCAATGGTATTTATTGAGTACTTACTATCAGACAGTCAATTGTATTTATTGAACATGTACTGTATGAAGAGCACTGTACTAAGCTCTTGAGAGACCACAATACAACAATAAACAGACACCTTCCCTGCACATTGATTCATTGATTCATTCAGTCGTATTTATTGAGCGCTTATTGTGTGCAAAACACTGTATTAAGCACTTGGGAGAGTACAGTCAAACAACAGACACATTCCTGCTCACAGTCTAGAGATGAGCTCACAGTCTAGAGGATGGGAGAAGACAGAAATTAGTACAAATAAGTGACAGATTTGGATATAAGTGCTGTGGGACTGGGAGAGGGGATCAATCAATCAATCGTATTGAGCGCTTACTGTGTGCAGAGTACTGTACTAAGCGCTTGGGAAGTACAAGTTGGCAGCATATAGAGACAGTCCCTACCCACCAGTGGGCTCACAGTGTAAAAGGGGGAGACAGAGAACAAAACCAAACATACTAACAAAATAAAATAAATAGAATAGATATGTACAAGTAAAATAAATAAATAAATAGAGTAATAAATATGTACAAACATATATACATCTATACAGGTGCTGTGGGGAAGGGAAGGAGGTAAGATGGGGGGGTGGAGAGGGGGACGAGGGGGAGAGGAAGGAAGGGGCTCAGTCTGGGAAGGCCTCCTGGAGGAGGTGAGCTCTCAGTAGGGCCTTAGTGAATGGAGTAAGTTGGGGCGACGCGGAAGGGAGTGGGAGAGGAGGGCCTAGTCAGGGAAGGCCTCTTGGAGGAGATGGGCCTACAATGAGAAGAAGCATGGCTCAATGGGAAAGAGCACAGGCTTTGGAGTCAGAGGTCATGGCTTCAAATCCCGGCTCCGCCAATTGTCAGCTGTGTGGCTTTGAGCAAGTCACTTAACTTCTCTGTGCCTCAGTGACCTCATCTGTAAAATGGGGATGAAGACTGTGCCCCCCGTGGGACAACCCGATCACCTTGTATCCCCCCCAGCACTTAGAACAGTGCTTCACACATAGTAAGCGCTTAACAAATGCCATCATTATTATTATTATATTAAGGCTTTGAAGGGCCTTATATGTTGCCAACTTGTACTTCCCAAGCGCTTAGTACAGTGCTCTGCACACAGTAAGCGCTCAGTAAATACGATTGATTGATTGAAGAGGGAAGAATCATTGTCGGATATGAGTACTAATAATAATAATAATGGCATTTGTTAAGCACTTACTATGTGTGAGACACTATTCTAAGCGCTGAGGGGGATACAAGGTGATCAGGTTGTTCCACGTGGGGCTCACAGTCTTAATCCCCCTTTTACAGATGAGGTAACTGAGGCCCAGAGAAGTTAAGTGACTTGCCCAAGGTCCACAGCAGACATGGGGCGGAGCCGGGATTAGAACCCATGACCTCTGACTCCCAAGCCCGGGCTCTCGCCACTGAGCCACGGCTGCTTCTCTGTCCAGAGGCAGGACGCGGGTGAGAGGTCGGTGGCGAGACAGACGAGATGGAGGGACAGTGAGAAGGCTGGCAGTATTCATTCATTCATTCAATAGCACTTATTGAGCACTTACTGTGTGCAGAGCACTGTACTAAGCGCTTGGGAAGTACAAGGTGGCAACATGTGACGTGTGCGGACTGGGTCGGAGTAGGAGAAGACGAGGTGAGGTGGGGCCCAACTGAACCGACCTGGGTTTTGGGACCATTTTCCAAGCATTCCCTAGTCCAGTTGCGGTGCCAGGGGGAAGGGGACGGCCAGGGCCAAGAGCCCCTAGTGTGGCCCCATTGAGGCCTGCCTCTTCTTCACCTCTCTTTGCTCCCTGGGCCCCTCTGCCTGCCCCGAAGCCCCCACCGGGAAGATCCTTTGGGGTCCCAGGCAGGGGTCCGATCGCCCTTTCATCAATCAATCAATCAATCGTATTTATTGAGCACTTACTGTGTGCAGAGCACCGTACTAAGCGCTTGGGAAGTCCAAGTTGGCAACATCTAGAGATGGCCCCTACCCATCAGTGGGCTCACAGTTTAGAAGAAGCACCTGTGGGGGATGAAGAAGGGAGTGGGAGAAAAGGAAAGGAGGGCTTAGTCAGGGAAGGAGTCTTGGAGGAGACGTGCCTTCTATCAGGCTTTGAAGGAGGGAAGGAGGGGAGAGTCATTGTATGCCGGATTTCATTCATTCATTCATTCAATCGTATTTATTGAGCGCTTACTGTGTGCAGAGCACCATGCTAAGCTCTTGGGAAGTCCAAGTTGGCAACCTATAGAGATGGTCCCTACCCAACAGTGGGCTCACAGTTTAGAAGAAGCACCTGCGGGGGATGAAGAAGGGAGTGGGAGAAAAGGAAAGGAGGGTTTAGTCAGGGAAGGAGTCTTGGAGGAGATGTGCCTTCAATCAGGCTTTGAAGGAGGGAAGGAGAGGAGAGTCATTGTATGCCAGATTTCATTCATTCATTCATTCAGTCGTATTTATTGAGCGCTTACTGTGTGCAGAGCACTGGACTAAGCGCTTGGAAAGTCCAAGTTGGCAACCTATAGAGATGGTCCCTACCTAACAGTGGGCTCACAGTTTAGAAGAAGCACCTGTGGGAGATGAAGAAGGGAGTGGGAGAAAAGGAAAGGAGGGCTTAGGGAAGGAGTCTTGGAGGAGATGTGCCTTCAATCAGGCTTTGAAGGAGGGAAGGAGGGGAGAGTCATTGTATGCCGGATTTCATTCATTCATTCATTCAATCGTATTTATTGAGCGCTTACTGTGTGCAGAGCACTGGACTAAGCACTTGGAAAGTCCAAGTTGGCAACCTATAGAGATGGTCCCTACCTAACAGTGGGCTCACAGTTTAGAAGAAGCACCTGTGGGAGATGAAGAAGGGAGTGGGAGAAAAGGAAAGGAGGGCTTAGGGAAGGAGTCTTGGAGGAGATGTGCCTTCAATCAGGCTTTGAAGGAGGGAAGGAGGGGAGAGTCATTGTATGCCGGATTTCATTCATTCATTCATTCAATCGTATTTATTGAGCGCTTACTGTGTGCAGAGCACCGGACTAAGCACTTGGGAAGTCCAAGTTGGCAACCTATAGAGATGGTCCCTACCCATCAGTGGGCTCACAGTTTAGAAGAAGCACCTGCGGGGGATGAAGAAGGGAGTGGGAGAAAAGGAAAGGAGGGCTTAGTCAGGGAAGGAGTCTTGGAGGAGATGTGCCTTCTTTCAGGCTTTGAAGGAGGGAAGAGTCATTGTATGCCGGATTTCTTTCATTCATTCATTCATTCAATCGTATTTATTGAGCGCTTACTGTGTGCAGAGCACTGGACTAAGCGCTAGGGAAGTACAAGTTGGCAACCTATAGAGAGGGTCCCTACCCAACAGTGGGCTCACAGTTTAGAAGAAGCACCTGTGGGAGATGAAGAAGGGAGTGGGAGAAAAGGAAAGGAGGGCTTAGGGAAGGAGTCTTGGAGGAGATGTGCCTTCAGTCAGGCTTTGAAGGAGGGAAGGAGGGGAGAGTCATTGTATGCCGGATTTCATTCATTCATTCATTCAATCGTATTTATTGAGCGTTTACTGTGTGCAGAGCACCGGACTAAGCACTTGGGAAGTCCAAGTTGGCAACCTATAGAGATGGTCCCTACCCATCAGTGGGCTCACAGTTTAGAAGAAGCACCTGCGGGGGATGAAGAAGGGAGTGGGAGAAAAGGAAAGGAGGGCTTAGTCAGGGAAGGAGTCTTGGAGGAGACGTGCCTTCTATCAGGCTTTGAAGGAGGGAAGGAGGGGAGAGTCATTGTATGCCGGATTTCATTCATTCATTCATTCAATCGTATTTATTGAGCGCTTACTGTGTGCAGAGCACCGGACTAAGCACTTGGGAAGTCCAAGTTGGCAACCTATAGAGATGGTCCCTACCCATCAGTGGGCTCACAGTTTAGAAGAAGCACCTGTGGGGGATGAAGAAGGGAGTGGGAGAAAAGGAAAGGAGGGCTTAGTCAGGGAAGGAGTCTTGGAGGAGATGTGCCTTCTTTCAGGCTTTGAAGGAGGGGAGAGTCATTGTATGCCGGATTTCATTCATTCATTCATTCAATCGTATTTATTGAGCGCTTACTGTGTGCAGAGCACCGGACTAAGCGCTTGGGAAGTCCAAGTTGGCAACATCTAGAGACGGCCCCTACCCAACAGTGGGCTCGCAGTTTAGAAGAAGCACCTGTGGGGGATGAAGAAGGGAGTGGGAGAAAAGGAAAGGAGGGCTTAGTCAGGGAAGGAGTCTTGGAGGAGATGTGCCTTCAATCAGGCTTTGAAGGGGGGGAGAGTCGTATGCCGGATTTCATTCATTCATTCATTCAATCGTATTTACTGAGCGCTTACTGTGTGCAGAGCACTGGACTAAGCGCTTGGGAAGTCCAAGTTGGCAACCTATAGAGATGGTCCCTACCCAACAGTGGGCTCACAGTCTAGAAGGGGAAGTCAGATAACAAAACAAAACATATTAATAAAATAAAATAAGTAGAATAAATATGTACAAGTAAAATAAATAGAGTAATAAATACGTACAAACATATATACATATATGCAGGTGCTGTGATGGTATTCATTGAGTGCTTGCCCTGCGTGGAGCACTGTAGTAATAATCATAATAATGATAGCATTTGTTAAGCGCTTACTATGTGCAAAGCACCATTCTAAGCGCTGGGGAGGTTACAAGGTGATCAGGTTGTCCCACGGGGGGTTCACAGTCTTCAGCCCCATTTTACAGATGTGGTAACTGAGGCCCAGAGAAGTGAAGTGACTTGCCCAAAGTCCCACAGCTGGCAATTGGCGGAGTTGGGATTTGAACCCGTGACCTCCAACTCCAAAGCCCGGGCTCTTTCCACTGAGCCACGCTGCTTACTATGTGCAGAGCACTGTTCAAAGCGCTGGGGAGGTTACAAGGTGATCAGGTTGTCCCGGGGGGGTTCACAGTCTTCAGCCCCATTTTACAGATGTGGTAACTGAGGCCCAGAGAAGTGAAGTGACTTGCCCAAAGTCCCACAGCTGGCAATTGGCGGAGTTGGGATTTGAACCCGTGACCTCCAACTCCAAAGCCCGGGCTCTTTCCACTGAGCCACGCTGCTTCTCTAAGTGCCTGTACTGTACTAAGTGCCTCTCCCCTCTCCTGCCCCCAGCAGACTCCACGGGGACCCACTCCCTCTACACCACCTAATGATGATTTCATTTGTTAAGCGCTTACTATGTGCAAAGCACTGTTCTAAGCACTGGGGAGGTTACAAGGTGATCAGGTTGTCCCCTGGGGAGCTCCCAGTCTTCATCCCCATTTTACAGATGAGGGAACTGAGGCCCGGAGAAGTGAAATGACTTGCCCAAGGTCACACAGCTGGCAATTGGCAGAGTCGGGATTTGATCTTCAGAGCCCTACTGAGAGCCCACCTCCTCCAGGAGGCCTTCCCAGACTGAGCCCCCTCCTTCCTCTCCCCCTCCCCATCCCCCCGCCCTACCTCCTTCCCCTCCCCACAGCACCTGTATATATGTTTGTATGTATTTATTACTCTATTTATTTTATTTGTTTTATTTATTATGCGTGGCTCAGTGGAAAGAGCACGGGCTTTGGATTTGGAGGTCACGGGTTTGAATCCCAACTCCACCACATGTCTGCTGTGTGACCTTGGGCAAGCCACTTAACTTCTCGGAGCCTCAGTTACCTCATCTGTAAAATGGGGATTAAGACTGTGAGCCCCACGTGGGGCGACTTGATCACCCCCAGCGCTTAGAACAGTGCTCTGCACACAGTAAGCGCTTAACAAATGCCATTATTGTTGTACATATTTATTCTATGTTCTGTTTTGTTGTCTGTCTCCCCATTCTAGACTGTGAGCCCGCTGTTGGGTAGGGACCATCTCTATATGTTGCCAACTTGTCCTTTCCCAGCGCTTAGTCCAGTGCTCTGCACACAGTAAGCGCTCAATAAATATGAATGAAAGAATGAATTTATTCTATTTATTTTATTTTGTTAATACGTTCTGTTTTGTTGTCTGTCTCCCCCTTCTAGACTGTGAGCCCGCTGTTGGGTAGGGACCGTCTCTCTATGTTGCCGACTTGTACTTCCCAAGCGCTTAGTCCAGTGCTCTGCACACAGGAAGCGCTCAATAAATACGATTGAATCATCATCATCAATCGTATTTATTGAGCGCTTACTGTGTGCAGAGCACTGGACTAAGCGCTTGGGAAGTACAAGTTGGCAACATATAGAGACAGTCCCTACCCAGTAGTGGGCTCACAGTCTGAATGAACCCGTGTCCTCCAACTCCAAAGCCCGGGCTCTTTCCACCGAGCCGCGCTGCTTCTCCAAGTGCCCGTACTGTACTGAGTGCCTCTCCCCTCCCCTCCGCAGCGGACTCCACGGGGACCCACTCCCTCTACACCACCTACCAGGACCACGAGATCATGTTCCACGTCTCCACTATGCTGCCCTACACCCCCAACAACCAGCAGCAGGTACGGGGACAACTGGAGCTGGGGGAGACGGGACTCCAGCCATCAGGGGAGGGCGCGGAATTGGGAGAGGCGGAGGGGACGGGATGGATACCGGGAGGGAGCCAGGATCGTGATGCGGGGAAGGGGCCCGGGTTCGGGGGGGCGTTCGGAATCCCGCTCGTCCCCCTCTCCATCCCCCCCATCTTGCCTCCTTCCCTTCCCCACAGCACCTGTATATATGTATATCATCATCATCATCGATCGTATTTATTGAGCGCTTACTGTGTGCAGAGCACTGGACTAAGCGCTTGGGAAGTACAAATTGGCAACATATAGAGACAGTCCCTACCCAACAGTGGGCTCACAGTCTAAAAGGGGGAGACGGAGAAGAAAACCAAACATGCTAACAAAATAAAATAAATAGAATAGATATGTACAAGTAAAATAAATAAATAAATGAATAGAGTAATAAATATGTACAAACATATATACCTATATACAGGTGCTGTGGGGAAGGGAAGGAGGTAAGATGGGGGTGATGGAGACGGGGACGAGGGGGAGAGGAAGGAAGGGGCTCGTATATATGTTTGTACATATTTATTACTCTATTTATCTTGTACCTACCTATTCTATTTATTTTATTTTGTTAGTATGTTTGGTTTTGTTCTCTGTCTCCCCTTTTTAGACTGTGAGCCCACTGTTGGGTAGGGACCGTCTCTGTATGTTGCCAATTTGTACTTCCCAAGTGCTTAGTACAGTGCTCTGCACACAGTAAGCACTCAATAAATACAATTGATGATGATGATGATATATGTATATATGTTTGTACATATTTATTACTCTATTTATCTTGTACATATCTATTCTGTTTATTTTATTTTGTTAGTATGTTTGGTTTTGTTCTCTGTCTCCCCCGTCTAGACTGTGAGCCCGCTGTTGGGTAGGGACTGTCTCTATGTGTTGCCGACTTGTACTTCCCAAGCGCTTAGTCCAGTGCTCTGCACACAGTAAGCGCTCAATAAATACGATTGATGATGATGATATATGTATATATGTTTGTACATATTTATTACTCCATTTATTTATTTATTATCTTGTACATATCTATTCTATTTATTTTATTTTGTTAGTATGTTTGGTTTTGTTCTCTGTCTCCCCCATCTAGACTGTGAGCCCGGTGTTGGGTAGGGACCGTCTCTATGTGTTGCCGACTTGGACTTCCCAAGCGCTTAGTCCAGTGCTCTGCACACAGTAAGCGCTCAATAAACACGATTGATTGATTGATTGATTGACCGACCCCCTCCGCCCCACAGCTCCTGAGGAAACGTCACATCGGCAACGACATCGTGACCATCGTGTTCCAGGAGCCGGGTGCCAAGCCCTTCTGCCCGAGTACCATCCGCTCCCACTTCCAGCACGTCTTCCTGGTGGTGCGGGCACACGCTCCTTGCACTGCCCATACTACCTACAGGTGCGGGGCCCGGGGCGGGAGGGACTGGCCCGGCTCTGCCCCACAACCAGCCGCCCTCGGGGTAGGGAGGTGTGTAGGTGGGTGTTTATTACAGCTTCCGAAACCAGAAACTCCAATTCATTCAACATCTGGCTGTATTTATTGAGTGCTTACTGTGTGCAGAGCACTGTACTAAGTTACTTGGAAAGTATAATTCGGCAACATTTAGAGGCCTTCCCAGACTGAGCCCCCTTTTTCCTCTCCTCCTCCCCATATCCCCCGCCCTACCTCCTTCCCCTCCCCCCAGCACCTGTATATAACAATAATAATGATGGCGTTTATTAAGCGCTCACTATGCGCAAAGCACTGTTGTAAGCACTGAGGAGGTTACAAGGTGATCAGGTTGTCCCACAGGGGGCTCGCAGTCTTCATCCCCATTTTACAGATGAGGGGACTGTAAAATGAATGAGCCCATGAGGTAACTGAGGCACAGAGAATTTAAGTGACTTGCCCAAAGTCACACAACTGACAATTGGCGGAGCCGGGATTTGAACCCATAACCTCTGACTCCAAAGCCCACGCTCTTTCCACTGACCCAGTTTGTACAGATTTATATATGTTTGTACAGATTTATTACTCTATTTATTTTACTTGTACATGTTTACTGTTCTATTTGTTTTGTTATCGATGTGCATCTCGCTTTATTTCTATTTATTCTGACAACTTGACACCTGTCCACATGTTTTGTTTTGTTCTCTGTCTCCCCCTTCTAGACTGTGAGCCCGTTGTCGGGTAGGGACCGTCTCTATATGTTGCCAACTTGTACTTCCTAAGCGCTTAGTACAGTGCTCTGCACACAGTAAGCGCTCAGTAAATACGATTGAATGAATGAATGAATGAATATAGGGACAGCCCCTACCCAACAACAGGCTCACAGTCTAGAAGGGGGAGACAGACAGCAAAACAGAACAAGTAGGCAGGTGTCAATGCCATCAAACTAAATAGATTTACAGATACTTACACATTGTTAATAAAATAGAGTAATATGTACAAATATACACAAGTGCTGTGGGGAGGGGAAGGGGGTAGGGCAGAGGGAGAGAGTGGGGGCGATGGGGAGGGGAGGAGGAGGAGAGGATAAGGGGGGGGCTTAGTCTGGGAAGGCCTCCTGGAGGAGGTGAGCTCTCAGTAGGGCTTTGAAGGGAGGAAGAGAGCTAGTTTGGCAGATGGGCAGAGGGAGGGCATTCCAGGTCCGGGGGATGACGTGGGCCGGGGGTCGATGGCGGGACGGGCGAGAACGAGGCCTAACGGTGAGGAGATTAGCGGCGGAGGAGCGGAGGGTGCGGGCTGGGCTGGAGAAGGAGAGAAGGGAGGTGAGGTAGGAGGGGGAGAGGGGATGGACAGCTTTGAAGCTAATAGTGAGGAGTTTTTGCTTCATGCGAAGGTTGGTAGGCAACCACTGGAGACTTCTGAGGAGGGGAGTGGCATGCCCACAGCGTTTCTGTACAAAGATAATCAGGGCAGCAGAGTGAAGTGTAGACTGAAGCGGGGAGAGACGGGAGGATGGGAGATCAGAGAGGAGGCCGATGCAGTGATCCAGTCGGGATAGGATGAGAGATTGAACCAGCAAGGTAGCGGTTTGGATGGAGAGAAAAGGGTGGATCTTGGTGATGTTGCAGAGGTGAGACCCAGCAGGTTTCGGTGACGAATTGGATGTGTGGGGTGAATGAGAGAGGGGAGTCAAGGATGACACCAAGGTTGTGGGCTTGTGAGACGGGAAGGATGGTAGTGCCGTCAACAGAGATGGGAAAGTCAGGGCGAGGACAGGGTTTGGGAGGGAAGATAAGGAGCTCAGTCTTGGACATGTTGAGCTTTAGATGGTGGACAGACATCTAGATGGAGATGTTCTGAAGGCAGGAGGAGATATGAGCCTGGAGGGAGGGAGAGAGTGCAGGGGCAGAGATGTAGATTTGGGTGTCCATTCATTCATTCATTCATTCATTCATTGATTCAATCGTATTTATTGAGCGCTTACTGTGTGCAGAGCACTGTACTAAGCGCTTGGGAAGTACAAGTTGGCAACATCTAGAGACGGTCCCTACCCAACAGTGGGCTCACAGTCTAGAAATAAGTTCACCAATGGAGTGAGTGTAGATAGAGAGCAGAAGGGGACCAAGAACTGACCCTTGAGGAACCCTACAGTAAGGGGATGGGAGGGGGAGGAGGAGTCCTCAAAGGACTCCCTACCCAACAGTGGGCTCACAGTCTAGAAGGGGGAGACAGAGAACAAAACAAAATATGTTAACAAAATAAAATAAATAGAATAAATATGTACAAATAAAATAGAGTAATAAATACGTACAAACATATATACTTATATACAGGTGCTGTGGGGAGGGGAAGGAGGTAAGGTGGGGGGGAGGGGGAGGAGGGAGATAGGAAGGAGGGGGCTCAGTGTGGGAAGGCCTCCTGGAGGAGGTGAGCTCTCAGTAGGGCTTTGAAGGGAGGAAGAGAGCTAGCGCGGCGGATGGGGAGAGGGAGGGCATTCCAGGCCAGGGGGAGGATGTGGGCTGGGGGTCGACGGCGGGACAGGTGAGAACGAGGCACGGTGAGGAGATAAGCGGCAGAGGAGCGGAGGGTGCGTGCTGGGCTGGAGAAGGAGGGAAGAGAGGTGAGGTAGGAGGGGGCGAGGGGACGGACAGCCTTGAAGCCCAGGGTGAGGAGTTTCTGTCTGATGCGTAGGTTGATTGGTAGCCACTGGAGATTTTTGAGGAGGAGAGTAACACGCCCAGAGCGTTTCTGCACAAAGACGATCCGGGCAGCGGCGTGAAGTATGGATTGAAGTGGGGAGAGACAGGAGGATGGCAGATCGGAGAGGAGGCTGAAACAGTAATCCAGACGGGATAGGATGAGAGCTTGAACGAGCAGGGTAGCGGTTTGGATGCAGAGGAAAGGGCGGATCTTGGCGATGTTGCGGAGCTGAGACCAGCAGGTTTTGGTAACGGCTTGGATGTGAGGGGTGAACGAGAGAGCGGAGTCAGGATGACACCAAGGTTGCGGGCTTGTGAGACGGGAAGGATGGTAGTGCCGTCAACAGTGATGGGAAAGTCAGGGAGAGGGCAGGGTTTGGGAGGGAAGAAAAGGAGTTCAGTCTCGGACATGTAGAGTGTAACAAATACCTCTAAAGGTATTTGTCTAGAGGTTAATACCTCTAGAGGTATTAACAAATACCTCTAACGCCGACCTACTCACTTTACCTCGACTTCGTCTATCTCACCGCTGACCTCTCGCCACCCTACTGCCTCTGGCCTGGAACGCCCTCCTTCCTCATAGCCCACAGACAATGACTCTCCCCACCCTCAAAGCCTTATTGAAGGCCCATCTCCTCCAAGAGGCCTTCCCAGACTAAGCCCTCTTTTCCTTTTCTTCAGCTCCCTTCTGCATCGCCCTGACTTGCTCCCTTTATTCGTTCCCCCCACACAGCCCCACATCATTTATGTATTCATTCATTCAATCGTATTTATTGAGCCCTTACTGTGTGCACAGCACTGTACTAAGCGCTTGGGAAGTACAAGTCGGCAACACATAGAAACGGTCACTACCCAATAACGGGCTCACAGCCTAGAAGGGGAAGACAGACAACAAAACAAAACATGTAGACAGGTGTCAAAATCGTCAGAACAAATAGAATCTATCCCCCACTGTTGGGTAGGGACTGTCTCTATATGTTGCCAACTTGTACTTCCCAAGTGCTTAGTCCAGTGCTCTGCACACAGTAAGCGCTCAATAAATACGATTGATTGATTGATTGATATTAATGTCCGTCTCCCCCTCTAGACTGTGAGCTCATTGTGGGCAGGGAATGAGTCTGTTAAATTGTTCATTATCATCATCAATCGTATTTATTGAGCGCTTACTGTGTGCAGAGCACTGGACTAAGCGCTTGGGAAGTCCAAGTTGGCAACATATAGAGACAGTCCCTACCCAACAGTGGGCTCACAGTCTAAAAGAGAGCTAGCTCTCTTCCTCCCTTCAAGGCCCTACTGAGAGCTCACCTCCTCCAGGAGGCCTTCCCAGACTGAGCCCCTTCCTTCCTCTCCCCCTCATCCCCCTCTCTATCCCCCCATCTTACCTCCTTCCCTTCCCCACAGCACCTGTATATATGTTTGTACATATTTATTACTCTATTTTACTTGTACCTATCTATTCTATTTATTTAATTTTGTTAGTATGTTTGGTTTTGTTCTCTGTCTCCCCCTTTTAGACTGTGAGCCCACTGCTGGGTAGGGACTGTCTCTGTATGTTGCCAATTTGCGCTTCCCAAGCGCTTAGTCCAGTGCTCTGCACACAGTAAGCGCTCAATAAATACGATTGGTGATGATGATGTTGATAAAAGGGGGAGACAGAGAACGACACCAAACATGCTAACAAAATAAAATCAATAGAATAGATATGTACAAGTAAAATAAATAGAGTAATAAATATGTACAAGCATATATATATATATTGTCCTCTCCCAAGTGGTTAGTGCAGTGGCTCTGCACATGATAAGTGCTCAATAAATGTGATCGACTGAGGGCCCTCCGGCGGCGGCGGCGCTGACCCCGGCCCCCCCTTCCCCTCTCCGCAGGGTGGCCGTGAGTCGCACCCAGGACACCCCGGCCTTCGGGCCGGCCCTGCCGCCCGGCGGGGGCCCCTTCCCGGCTTCGCCGGCCTTCCGGGCCTTCCTGCTAGCCAAGGCCCTGAACGGGGAGCAGGCGACCAGCCAAGCCCGCAAGTTCCACGCCATGGCCGCCCGCACGCGGCACCAGTACCTCCTGGAGCTGGCCACCAACGAGGTGACCACCATGTCACTGGACTCGGCCTCACGCTTCGGACTGCTCTCCCTGGGGAGCCGGAAGCGGGAGCGGGCCCGGGGCCCCGGCGCCGAGCTGCAGGCCACGGGGGCCCTGGTGTGGGGGGTGCGGGCATCCCCGGGGGGCGGCGGAGAGGAGGGGGCGGCCGAGGTGCCCTGCCTCCTGGGCCTGTCCGCGGAGACCCTGGTCCTCGTGTCGCCCCGCGACGGGCGCGTCGTCTTCAACTGCTCCTGCCGAGACGTCCTGGCCTGGACTTTCTCCGACCACCGCCTGGACCTCTTCCACGGACCCGGCGAGTGTCTCACCCTGCGGCTGGACGGGCCGCCCGGCGCCGCCGTCGGGGAGATCGTGGCCCGGCTTCAGGTGAGGCGGGAGGGCTGAAGCGGGGCGGGGGGGAGAAGCGGCCCAAGGGGGGGGCTTCGGGGGTGAGGGGCAGGGCTGGAGGGAGAGAGGAGGCTTGGGGGGGAGAGTTAGAGGATGAGGAGTGGGACTCAACTGGGAAAGGAGGTGTTATAGGGTGGGGCGGAGGTGGGGGCGAGGGCTGGGGCTTGGGGGGACAGTTGGTGGGTTGGGGGGGGGGCTTGGAGTGGGAGAGGAGGGGGCGAGGGGTAGGGCTTGGGGTGGCCGTGGTGGGAAGCCGGGTGAAATTGTGGGTGGGCTGCGGAGGGGGTGGGTGGGGGTGAGCGGTGCTTGGGTGGGCCGCAGGGAGAGAACGCCTAGCTACAGGTCTGGGGGTTTGGAGGCACGGCTCTGGTGGGAAAAGAGTCAGAGGTCATGGGTTCAAATCCCGGCTCCGCCAACTGCCAGCTGTGTGACTTTGGGCAAGTCACTTCACTTCTCTGGGCCTCAGTTCCCTCATCTGTCAAATGGGGATGAAAACTGTGAGCCCCCTGTGGGACAACCTGATCACCTTGTAACCTCCCCAGCTCTTAGAACAGTGCTTTGCGCATAGTAAGCGCTTAACAGATACCATCATTATTAAAAGGGGGGTTGGGGGCGGGGCTTTGTTGGGAAAAGAGTCAGAGGTCATGGGTTCAAATCCCGGCTCCGCCAACTGCCAGCTGTGTGACTTTGGCCAAGTCACTTCACTTCTCTGGGCCTCAGTTCCCTCATCTGTCAAATGGGGATGAAAACTGTGAGCCCCCCCCGTGGGACAACCTGATCATCATCATCATCATCAATCGTATTTATTGAGCGCTTACTGTGTGCAGAGCACTGGACTAAGCACTTGGGAAGTACAAATTGGCAACATATAGAGACAGTCACCTTGTAACCTCCCCAACGCTTTGAACAGTGCTTTGCACATAGCGCTTAACAAATACCATCATTATTAAAAGGGGGGTTTGGGGCGGGGCTTTGGTGGGAAAAGAGTCAGAGGTCATGGGTTCAAATTCCGACTCCACCAACTGTCAGCTGTGTGACTTTGGGCATGTCACTTCACTTCTCTGGGCCTCAGTTCCCTCATCTGTCAAATGGGGATGAAAACTGTGAGCCCCCCGTGGGACAACCTGCTCCCCTTGTAGCCTCCCCAGCTCTTAGAACAGTGCTTTGCGCATAGTGAGCGCTTAACAAATACCATCATTATTAAAAGGGGGTTGGGGGCGGGTCTTTGGTGGGAAAGGGGGGTTGGGGGTGGGAAAGGGGGGTTGGGGACGGGGCTTTGGTGGGAAAGGGGAACTGGGGGCAGGGTTTTTTGGGCTGCTGCTAAGAACATGGGCAAAACTGTGGTGAGGCGGGGGCAGGCCTGGAAGAGGGGCTGCTGCTTCCTGCAACTTCAGAGGATCGGGGGGAAGTGGCGGCGGGACTGGTCCCGGGTCACCCCTCACATCCAAGCCGTGACCAAAACCTGCCGGTCTCAGCTCCGCAACATCGCCAAGCTCCGCCCTTTCCTCTCCATCCCAACCGCTACTCTGCTCATTCAAGCTGTCATCCTATCCCGTCTGGACTACTGCACCAGCCTTCTCTCTGATCTCCCTTCCTCGTGTCTCTCTCCACTTCAATCCATACTTCACACCGCTGCCCGGATTGTCTTTGTCCAGAAATGCTCTGGGCATATTACTCCCCTCCTCAAAAATCTCCAGGGGCTGCCTGTCAACCTGCGCATCAGGCAGAAACTCCTCACCCTGGGCTTCAAGGCTGTCCATCTATCCATCCCCTCGCCCCCTCCTACCTCCCCTCCCTTCTGTCCTTCTCCAGCCCAGCCCGCACCCTCCGCTCCTCCGCCGCTAATCTCCTCACCGTTAGGCCTCGTTCTCGCCTGTCCCGCCATCGACCCCCGGCCCACGTCATCCCCCGGGCCTGGAATGCCCTCCCTCTGCCCATCCGCCAAGCTAGCTCTCTTCCTCCCTTCAAGGCCCTGCTGAGAGGTCACCTCCTCCAGGAGGCCTTCCCACACTGAGCCCCTTCCTTCCTCTCCCCCTCGTCCCCCTCTCCATCCCCCCCATCTTACCTCCTTCCCTTCCCCACAGCACCTGTATATATGTATATATGTTTGTACGTATTTATTACTCTTATTTGTACATATCTATTCTATTTATTTTATTTTGTTAGTATGTTTGGTTTTGTTCTCTGTCCCCCCCTTTTAGACTGTGAGCCCACTGTTGGGTAGGGACTGTCTCTATATGTTGCCAATTTGTACTTCCCAAGCGCTTAGTACAGTGCTCTGCACATAGTAAGCGCTCAATAAATACGATTGATGATGATGATGATGA
Organism: Tachyglossus aculeatus; assembly: GCF_015852505.1. Taxonomy (NCBI): domain Eukaryota; kingdom Metazoa; phylum Chordata; class Mammalia; order Monotremata; family Tachyglossidae; genus Tachyglossus; species Tachyglossus aculeatus. The sequence continues at coordinate 51,253,193 of NC_052087.1, read as the reverse complement.
TGAGAGATCCCGGCCCTGGCCAGCATAGCCCGGGGGCCGCAGTTCCCCCTTCCCTCCCCCATCATCATCATCATCATCTCCCCCATCATCGGAGAAGCAGCGTAGCTTAGTGGCAAGAGCCCGGGCTTGGGAGTCGGAGGTCACAGGCTCTACTCCCGACTCCGCTACTTGTCAGCTATGGGACTCTGGTCAAGCCGTATAACTTCTCTGTGCCTCAGTTACCCCATCTGTAAAAGGGGATCAAGACTGTGAGCCCCATGTGGGACAACCTGAGTAGCCTTGTATCCACCCCAGCGCTTGGAACAGCGGCAGATAGTAAGCATTTAACAAATACCATCATTATTATTATTTATTATTCTCACCCTCTCCCCCTTCATCATCCTGTCCCCCATCACCCTCTCCCTTTCCAGGCCCCAGGCAGGGCTGCAGGCTGTTAGCCAGCCCGGGAGAGGCTAGCGAAAGGGCCTGGAGTTTGAGAAAAAGACCTCAACTTACCCCCTTCAGAGGGAGACCTGTCTGGGGATGGGGCCGGAGAGGCCCGCCCCCCCCCCCCCCACCGCCCCATTCATTCGTTCATTCATTCGCTTTTAGACTGTGAGCCCACTGTTGGGTAGGGACTGTCTCTATATGTTGCCAACTTGTACTTCCCAAGCGCTTAGTACAGTGCTCTGCAACACAATAAATACGATTGATTGATTGATCGAGCTCTTAAACTGCGTGCAGAGCACTGCACGAAGCGCTTGGCAAGTACAAGCGGAAAGAGTGGAAAGAGCCCGGGCTTTGGAGTCAGAGGTCATGGGTTCAAATCCCGGCTCCACCACTTGTCGGCTGCGTGACTTTGGGCAAATCACTTCACTTCTCTGAGCCTCAGTTACCTCATCTGTAAAATGAGGATTAGGATTGTGAGCCCCATAGGGGACAACCTGATCATGTTGTAATACCCCCAGCGCTTAGAAGAGTGCTTTGCACATAGTAAGCGCTTTATAAATGCCATTATTATTATTATTATTATTATTATTATTACCCACACAGAACACCTCTCCCCTTACCCCCTGCAGCTAGTGAGCCGGGGCTGTGAGACGCGAGAAATGGGGGTGACCCGCGAGTGCCAAGGCCGGCTGGGCTTCGAGGCGGACGCCGAGGGCTTCGTCATCCGCGTGGAGCGCTTCTCCTTCGCCGAGACGGTGGGGCTGCGGCCCGGGGCCCGCCTGCTGCGGGTCTGCGGCCGGACCCTGCCCCAGCTGGGACCCCAGGCCGCCGCCCACCTGCTCCGCTCCGCTCCCAAGGTCTCCGTCACCGTCCTGCCCCCCGACGAGGGGGGCCGACCCCGCAGGTCAGTGCCCGGTGCCAGGCCTGGGAGAGGGAGGGCCGCGCCGGGCCTCGGGCCCGGCTCCCACCTGCCCGCTCCTCCTCCCGCAGGAGTTTCTCCGAGCTGTACGTGCGGTCCTTGCAGGAGCCCAGCCGTCGGGGCGGCTCAGGGACCGGTTCCGACGACCCCCCGGGGGCCACGCTGCAGCTGCTGCGCTCCCTCCACCTGCACGACGCCGGGGCCCAGGCGTCCCCGGCCCCCGGCCCGCCGCCAGGCCTGGCCGAGGAAAGGACCGAGTTCCTGCACAGCCAAAGCAGGCCCACCCCAAGCGGGTCAGCCACCGACCCTTTCTGTTCCCTACCGGGGAGGGACCTCGTCTGCGGTGCAGAGCCGGGCCTCCAGCATTGGAGGGGAACGGATGGGTGGACATCTGTGTCCCTGACCGCACTCCTTTCATCCCTTCGGTCGGATCTGTTGAGCACTTACTGCTCGGGAGAGGACAGCGCAACAATCAACAGACGGATTCCCCGCCTGCAATCGAGTTTACAGTCTAGACGGGGGGCTGGGGCCGGGGAAACGGATATTGATAGAAATCGATAAATGACAGATAGGGACAGAAGTGGTGTGGGGCTGGGATGGGAGGGGGAACAAAGGGAGCAAGTCAGGGCGATGTAGAAGGGAGTGGGAGAAGAGGAAAGGGGGTGTTAGGGCAGGCCTCGTGGAGGAGATGGGCCTTCATCTCCTTTGAAGCTAAGGCTTTGAAGTAGGAGGAGAGATTTGAGGAGGGAAGGAGGGAATTTCAGGCCAGAGGCAGGATGTCGGGCAGGAGTCAATGGCCAGATACCTTAGGTCAAAGTTCACATCCCTTCATCTCACCCACCTTCCCCACTACTGGCTCATCCAACCCCTCTTCCTGCCCTCTCCTCAGCTCCCCCTCGGAGGACGTGCCCACCGCCCCCCACAATTTTCCTCACCCCACTTCCCGGCTTGCCTCCTCAGCTCCCCAGCGGAAGAAGTCCCGGTTCTCCCGGACGTCACCCCGGACCTGCTCCTGGCCACCACCCCCAAGCTGCCCCCTCTGAGCCAGGAAGGGGAGAAGCCTCCAGATCAGGTAGGGGACCGTGGGTAAAGGGGTGGAGGGGGATGGGTAGGGAGTCGTCCCTCTCCCTCTGACTGCCAGTCTTGGGCTCCCTGTCCCTGCAGGATGTTCCCAGGATGCCCGGGAACTGGGATGACAAGGCTGGGGGTTCCCAGCCCCCCTCCGAGCTGAGCGAGACCCTCCTCCCTCGGACCCTCTCCTTGCGCAACTCCGTCAGTAAGCGTGAGTGGCACCCCGGGAGACCGGCCCGCGGGAGGGCGAGGGGAGACCCCCGCGTGGGGCGGCTCAGGGTCCCCGGCCGGTGGGAAAGACGTGACCCCCCCCCCCGCCCGCCGCCTGTCCTTTCAGTCATGTCGGAGGCGCGAGTGGAGCCGATGGAAGAGGAGTGGAAGTCCATCTCCGAAATCGCCTCCACCTGCAACAGTATCCTAGAGGCTCTGTCCAAGGAGGGTGAGAGGGCGTGGGGCCGGGGAGAGGAAGGGTGAGGCGACTCAGGGCCTTGAGGTGGTCGAGGAGGGCTGGAGGTGGGCGTGTTCCTCTCCCTGCCCCTACCCTCACCCTGTCTGCTCTGCCTTCTCCCCACACAGGTCAGCAGGTACCAGAGAACGGGGACCCCGGGGATCCCCCAAAAGCTGAGCCCGAGTAAGGATGCAGCTGGGGCGGTGGGTGGAGGCCCAGCCGACCCCCCGTGGGGTGGGCTTCAACCCGCGTCCACTTCCTCCCCCTTGGGGGTGGGCGCCGAGGGGCTCCCCATCTCGGTCTGGGCAGTGCCCCGTTCCCAGACCCGGCCCCTCTCCCCACAGGCTGTACCCCGGGAGCCTCTCCGAAAGGGTCTCTCTCCTCGAGCTGACGCTCAAGAAATTACAGGAAGACCTGGAGAAGGTGAGAGGCGTTGGACGGGAGAGAGGGTGGAAGTCGAGGAAGGGGGCAGGACACCACCGGGAGAGAAGGATGTGAGCTCCTCGAGGGCTGGGATTGCCTCTCCTCACTCTACCATCCTCTCCCAAGTGCTCAGTATAGCACACGGTAGACTGGAAGCTCCTTGAGGGTAGGGATCGTGTCTGCTAGCTCCTCGTCCTCTCCCAAGTGCTCAGCGCAGTGTTCCGCGCTCAGTGGACGGTTGATAAATCGAATCGATGGGGAGGGAGTAGGGTTAGCTGGGGGGAGACGGGGCCCAGGGGGAGAAGGGGCAGAGCCGCCCTGACTGCCCCCTTCCCCGGCTGTCTCAGGAGAAGGCCGACAAAGTGGCCCTGCAAGAGGAGGTGCGGAGCCTCCGCAGCAACAACCTCAGGTTGCAGTCCCAGAACGCCGCCGCCCGCCTGCTCTGCACCTCCCAGCAGCTGGGCTCCCCCGCCCCCTGACCCTCGCCCCCTGACCCTCGGCCCAGCACAGACGAGGGACAGGGAAAGTCACCGGACCGGGGCCCGGGGGCGGGCGGGAGCGGTCACCTGGTCCCCTGAGCTACCGAAATGGCCAGCCCCAAAGCCCCGGGCCCCTGTCTGCCTGGGGGGAAGCATCAGTGAAACTGTGAAACTTTGACCCCCCCCCCACCCACCAACCGCCTTCTTCCCTTCCTCATTTCTCACTCCTCCGCCTCCCCCCCATCCCCAAGCCCCCCAAAAAACAGCCTCAGGAAAAGCCCCTGGAGGGGCTGGGAGTGTCTCCTGTGACAGGACTTCCCACAACTCTGTCTCTTAGGGGTGACATACCCATCTCACCTCCCACACCCTGGTTCTCAGGACAACACTGCCTTCCTCAGGACCACATTGCCTTCCTCAGGATCTCCCTCCTAGCCCTTCCCCCGGCCTCCCCCTGTTTGTAAATATTTTTGTCGAGGGATAAGATTCGGGGGAATAAAAAGTCACCCCAGTTTCTGAGTCCGACTGAGCCCGGGGTCGGAGGGGTGGGAAGAGGCTCTGAAACTCAAGGGAACCTGGCCTTTGAGGGGTTAACCCTGCCAGGTTTTCTTCTGGGGGTGGTGGGGAAGACCGCAGGGATGGGGGCGGTTTTCATCACCTTTCCAGGCTGGCTGTGACCCCCAAGAGCCAGTGCCCAGCTCCAGGGCCTGGATTGGGGAATACCAGGTGAATCCCTGGCCCCTGAGGGCGGAAGGGGCAGGGAGGGGGCGGGAATGGGGCAGCCATGGGTTCCATCCAAGCGAATCAGAGAAAGGTCTTCTTCACCCGGCAGCTGGCATACATCAGGAATTTGTTCCCACGGGCCAGCCCTGACAGGAGGAAAATACCCACCCGTTTAAGGAGAAGATGGATTTGCTCATGGCTGTGAGGTCTTTAATGGGTTACTAATAATAATAATGGCATTTATTAAGCGCTTACTATGTGCAAAGCACTGTTCTAAGCTCAAGGTGATCGGATTGACCCACATGGGGCTCACAGTCTTAATCCCCATTTTACAGATGGGGTAACAGGCACAGAGCAGTTAAGTGACTTGCCCAAAGTCACACAGCTGACAAGTGGCAGAGCTGGGTTTGAACCCATGACCTCTGACTCCAAAGCCTGTGCTCTTTTCCACTGAGCCACGCTTCTTCTGGACTCACTGGGGAGCAAGTCGGGAGCGTGGGGGGACAATTTAAGGGCATTTGATGGTCTAAGCAGGAGGACAACCCTCCGAGTGTCCCGGGCCAGATAATAATTGCGGCATTTGTTAAGCGCTTACTATGTGCCAGGCACTGTACTAAGCGCTGGAGGAAAATACAAGCAAATCAGGGTTGGACACGGTCCCTGTCCCACATTGGTCTCACAGATGGCTGTGGGGCTGACCCAGGAAAAGTCCAACGTGTGCTCTGCACACAGTAAGCGCTCAATAAATACGATTGAATGAATGAATGAATAATAAATACCATCATTATTATTACAGGCCCACGTGACCGCGCCTCGCTCCCGCCCCCTCCTGGCCGCGCCGCGCGGTGCGCATGCTCAGAGCGCTCGCCCGGATCTCCTCACGGCCCTCATTCATTCCATCGTAATAATAATAATAATAATGGCATGTATTAAGCGCTTCCTATGTGCAAAGCACTATGCTAAGCGCTGGGGAGGTTACAAGGGGATCAGGTTGTCCCACGGGGGGGCTCACAGTCTTCATCCCCATTTTACAGATGAGGGAACTGAGGCCCAGAGAAGTGAAGTGGACTTTTTTTTAAATGGCATTTATTAAGCGCTTACTATGTGCAAAGCACTGTTCTAAGCGCTGGGGAGATTACAAGATGATCAGGTTGTCCCACAGGGGGCTCACAGTCTTCATCCCCATTTTACAGATGAGGGAACTGAGGCCCAGAGAAGTGAAGTGACTTGCCCAAAGTCACACAGCTGACGAGTGGCAGAGTCGGGATTTGAACCCACGACCTCTGACTCCAAAGCCCGGGCTCTTTCCACTGAGCCACGCTGCTTCTCATTCATATTTACTGAGTGCTTACTGTGTGCAGAGCACTGTACTAAGCGCTTGGGAAGTCCAAGTTGGCAACATCTAGAGATGGTCCCTACCCAACAGCGGGCTCACGGTCTAGAAGGGGGAGACAGACAACAAACTAAAACATATTAACAGAATAAAATAAATAGAATTAATGTGTACAAGTAAAATAGAGTAATAAATATATATAAACATATATACAGGTATTTATTCATATGCATATTCTTGTATTTATTCATTCATTCAATCGAATTTATTCCCGGACTGAGCCCCTCTCTTTCCTCTCCCCCTCCTCCCCCTCCCCCCGCCTTGCCTCCTTCCCCTTCCCACAGCACCTGTATATATGGATATATGTTTGTACAGATTTATTACCCTATTTATTTATTTTACTTGTACATATCTATTTTATTTTATTTTGTTAATATGTTTTGTTTTGTTGTCCGTCTCCCCCTTCTAGACTGTGAGCCCACTGTTGGGTAGGGACCGTCTCTAGATGTTGCCAACTTGGACTTCCCAAGCGCTTAGTACAGTGCTCTGCACACAGTAAGCGCTCAATAAATACGATTGAATGAATTAATGAATGAACTTATTGAGCACATACTGTGTGCAGAGCACTGTACTAAGTGCTTGGGAAGTCCAAGTTGGCAATCAAGCGCTTAGTCCAGTGCTCCGCACACAGTAAACGCTCAATAAATACGATTGAATGAATGAATGAATGAATTTATTGAGCGCTTACTGTGTGCAGAGCACTGTACTAAGTGCTTGGGAAGTACAACTTGGCAATCAAGCGCTTAGTACAGTGCTCTGCACACAGTAAGCGCTCAATAATAATAATGGCATTTGTTAAGCGCTATGTGCAAAGCACTGTTCTAAGCACTGGGGAGGTTACAAGTTGATCAAGTTGTCCCACGTTGGGCTCACAGCCTTAATCCCCATTTTACAGATGAGGGAACTGAGGCACAGAGAAGTTAAGTGACTTGTCCAAGTCGCACAGCTGAGAACTGGCAGAGCCGGGATTTGAACCCATTCACTCATTCATTCATTCAATCATATTTATTGAGCGCTTACTGTGTGCAAAGCACTGTTCTAAGCACTGGGGAGGTTACAAGGTGATCAGGTTGTCCCACGTTGGGCTCACAGCCTTAATCCCCATTTTACAGATGAGGGAACTGAGGCACAGAGAAGTTAAGTGACTTGTCCAAGTCGCACAGCTGAGAACTGGCAGAGCCGGGATTTGAACCCATTCACTCATTCATTCATTCAATCATATTTATTGAGCGCTTACTGTGTGCAGAGCACTGTACTAAGCGCTTGGGAAGTCCAAGTTGGTACCATATAGAGACAGTCCCTACCCAACAGTGGGCTCACAATCTAGAAGGCTCACAGTCCAGAAATAGACCCATAATAATAATAATGGTGGCATTTATTAAGCACTTACTATGTGCAAAGCACTGTTCTAAGCGCTGGTGGGGATACAAGGTGATCAGGTTGTCCCACGTGGGGCTCACAGTCTTCACCCCCCCTTTTACAGATGAGGTAACTGAGGCTTAGAGAAGTTAAGTGACTTGCCTAAGGTCACACAGCAGACATGTGACTCCAAAGCCCAGGCTCTTTCCATAGAGCCACGCTATTCTCGTATTTATTCATTCATTCGATCGTATTTATCAAGTTCTCTTCCTCCCTTCAAGGCCCTACTGAGAGCTCACCTCCTCCAGGAGGCCTTCCCAGACTGAGCCCCCTCCTTCCTCTCCCCCTCCTCCCCCTTTCCATCCCCCCCCCCCCCCACCATCTTACCTCCTTCCCTTCCCCACAGCACCTGTTTATATATTTGTACATATTAGAGAAGCAGCGTGGCTCAGTGGAAAGAGCCTGGGCTTTGGAGTCAGAGGTCATGGGTTCAAATCCCAGCTCCACCAATTGCCAGCTGTGTGACTTTGGGCAAGTCACTTCTCTGTGCCTCAGTTCCCTCATCTGTAAAATGGGGATGAAGACTGTGAGCCCCCACCGTGGGACCTGATCACCTTGTAACCTCCCCAGTGCTTAGAACAGTGAGCCCGCTGTTGGGTAGGGACTGTCTCTATTTGTTGCCAACTTGTACTTCCCAAGCGCTTAGTACAGTGCTCTGCACACAGTAAGTGCTCAATAAATACGATTGAATGAATGAATGAACAGTGCTTTGCACATAGTAAGTGCTTAATAAATGCTATCATTATTATTGGAGAAGCAGCGTGGCTCAGTGGAAAGAGTCCGGGCTTTGGAGTCAGAGGTCATGGGTTCAAATCCCGACCGCCCATTGTCAGCTGTGTGACTTTGGGCAAGTCACTTCACTTCTCTGGGCCTCAGTTCCCTCATCTGTAAAATGGGGATTAAGACTGTGAGCCCCGCGTGGGACAACCTGATCACCTTGTAAGCTCTCCAGCGCTTAGAACAGTGCTTTGCACGTAGTAAGCGCTTAATAAATGCTACCATTATTATCATTATTATATTTATTACTTTGTGTATTTATTTTACTTGTACATATCTACTCTATTTTATTTTGTTAATATGTTTGCTTTTGTTCTCTGTCTCCCCCTTCTAGCCTGTGAGCCCACTGTTGGGTAGGGGCTGTCTCTATATGTTGCCAACTTGGACTTCCCAAGCGCTTCATCATCATCATCATCATCAATCGTATTGAGCGCTTACTGTGTGCAGAGCACTGTACTAAGCGCTTGGGAAGTACAAGTCGGCAACATATAGAGACAGTCCCTACCCACCAGTGGGCTCACAGTCTAAAAGGGGGAGACAGAGAACAAAACCAAACATACTAACAAAATAAAATAAATAGAATAGCTATGTACAAGTAAAATAGAGTAACAAATATGTACAAACATATATGTACAAACATATATACAGGTGCTGGGGGAAGGGAAGGAGGTAAGATGGGGGGATGGAGAGGGGGACGAGGGGGAGAGGAAGGAAGGGGCTCAGTCTGGGAAGGCCTCCTGGAGGAGGTGAGCTCTCAGTAGCGCTCAATAAATACGATTGATTGATTGATTGATTACTGTGTGCAGAGCACTGGACTAAGCGCTTGGGAAGGACAAGTTGGCAACTACACGTCAGGCCCTCAGGGCCTGCGGCCGTCGCCATTTCGAACGGCCTTCTCGGGCCGCCGTGAGCCAAGGCGCATGCGCACCGCCAGTTTGGGGCGGGAGGGGGCGCTAGGTGCTTTCCCCTCACGTGGTTTTTCCCGCCCCATTACGTCACCATGACGCGCTCGCGGAGCCGGAAAGGGCTGCTGCTCCAGCGCCCCCTCACGGACACTCGTCGCAACGACGCCTACAGCGGGGCCTTCTTGGAAACACCAAAGGCCTACAAGTTGACGATGATGAGGGGATTGTGTTAAGCGCTTACTACGTGCCAAGCACTGTACTTAGCGCCGGAGTAATAATAATAAGAATAATAATGTTGGTATTTGTTAAGCTCTTACTATGTGCCAAGCACTGTTCTTAGCACTGGGTGAGCCCGCTGTTGGGTAGGGACCGTCTCTAGATGTTGCCACCTTGTACTCCCCAAGCGCTTAGTACAGTGCTCTCCACACAGTAAGCGCTCAATAAATACGATTGCATGAATGAAGGAGTAATAATGTTGGTATTTGTTCAGCTCTTACTATGTGCCAAGCACTGTTCTTAGCGCTGGGTGAGCCCGCTGTTGGGTAGGGACCCTCTCCATATGTTGCCACCTTGTACTTCCCAAGCGCTTAGTACAGTGCTCTGCACACAGTAAGCGCTCAATAAATACGATTGCATGAATGAAGGAGTAATAATGTTGGTATTTGTTCAGCTCTTACTATGTGCCAAGCACTGTTCTTAGCCCCGGGGTAATAATAATAATGTTGGTATTTGTTAAGCTCTTACTATGTGCCAAGCACTGTTCTTAGCCCCGGGGTAGTAATAATAATAATAATAATAATAATAATAATAATAATAATAATGATGTTGGTATTTGTTCAGCTCTTACTATGTGCCAAGCACTGTTCTTAGCGCTGGTGTAATAATAATGTTGGTATTTGTTAGCTCTTATGATGTGCCAAGCACTGTTCTTAGCCCTGGGGTGGTAGTAGTAATAATTATAATAATATTGGTATTTGTTCAGCTCTTACTGTGTGCCAAGCACTGTTCTTAGCCCCGGGGTAATAATAATAATAATAATAATAATAATAATGTTGGTATTTGTTCAGCTCTTACTATGTGCCAAGCACTGTTCTTAGCGCTGGGGTAATAATAATGTTGGTATTTGTTAGCTCTTACTATGTGCCAAGCACTGTTCTTAGCCCCGGGGTAATAATAATAATAAAATAATAATAACAATAATAATAATAATAATGTTGGTATTTGTTAAGCTCTTACTATGTGCCAAGCACTGTTCTTAGCCCCGGGGTAATAATAATAATAATAACAATAATAATAATAGTAATAATAATGTTAGTATTTGTTAGCTCTTACTATGTGCCAAGCACTGTTCTTAGCTCCGGGGTAATAATAATAATAAAATAATAATAACAATAATAATAATAATGTTGGTATTTGTTAAGCTCTTACTATGTGCCAAGCACTGTTCTTAGCACCGGGTAATAATAATAATGCTGGTATTTGTTAAGCTCTTACTATGTGCCAAGCACTGTTCTTAGCGCTGGGATAATAATAATGTTGTTATTTGTTAAGCTCTTACTATGTGCCAAGCACTGTTCCTAGCTCCGGGGTAATAATAATAATAAAATAATAATAACAATAATAATAATAATAATGTTGGTATTTGTTAAGCTCTTACTATGTGCCAAGCACTGTTCTTAGCCCCGGGGTAATAATAATAATAATAACAATAATAATAATAGTAATAATAATGTTGGTATTTGTTCAGCTCTTACTATGTGCCAAGCACTGTTCTTAGCCCCGGGGTAATAATAATAATAATAACAATAATAATAATAGTAATAATAATGTTGGTATTTGTTCAGCTCTTACTATGTGCCAAGCACTGTTCTTAGCGCTGGGGTAATAATAATGTTGGTATTTGTTAGCTCTTACTATGTGCCAAGCACTGTTCTTAGCTCCGGGGTAATAATAATAATAAAATAATAATAACAATAATAATAATAATGTTGGTATTTGTTAAGCTCTTACTTTGTGCCAAGCACTGTTCTTAGCACCGGGTAATAATAATAATGCTGGTATTTGTTAAGCTCTTACTATGTGCCAAGCACTGTTCTTAGCGCTGGGATAATAATAATGTTGTTATTTGTTAAGCTCTTACTATGTGCCAAGCACTGTTCCTAGCTCCGGGGTAATAATAATAATAATAATATTGGTATTTGTTAAGCTCTTACTATGTGCCAAGCATTGTTCTTAGCGCCGGGATAGTAATAATAATAATAATGTTGGTATTTGTTAAGCTCTTACTATGTGCCAAGCACTGTTCTTAGCGCTGGGGTAATAATAATGTTGGTATTTGTTAAGCTCTTACTACATGCCAAGTATTATTCTTAGCGCCAGGGTAATAATAATAAGAATAATGTTGGTATTTGTTAAGCTCTTACTATGTGCCAAGCACTGTTCTTAGCGCTGGGTGAGCCCGCTGTTGGGTAGGGACCGTCTCTAGATGTTGCCACCTTGTACTTCCCAAGCGCTTAATACAGTGCTCTGCACACAGTAAGCGCTCAATAAATACGATTGCATAAATGAATGAGTAATAATGTTGGTATTTGTTAAGCTCTTACTATGTGCCAAGCACTGTTCTTAGCGCTGGGGTAATAATAATGTTGGTATTTGTTCAGCTCTTACTATGTGCCAAGCACTGTTCTTAGCCCCGGGGTAATAATAATAATGTTGGTATTTGTTAAGCTCTTACTATGTGCCAAGCACTGTTCTTAGCCCCGGGGTAGTAATAATAATAATAATAATAATAATAATGATAATAATAATAATGATGTTGGTATTTGTTCAGCTCTTACTATGTGCCAAGCACTGTTCTTAGCGCTGGGGTAATAATAATGTTGGTATTTGTTAGCTCTTACTGTGTGCCAAGCACTGTTCTTAGCCCCGGGGTAATAATAATAATAATAATAATAATAATAATAATGTTGGTATTTGTTCAGCTCTTACTATGTGCCAAGCACTGTTCTTAGCGCTGGGGTAATAATAATGTTGGTATTTGTTAGCTCTTACTATGTGCCAAGCACTGTTCTTAGCCCTCGGGTAATAATAATAATAATAATAATAATAACAATAATAATGTTGGTATTTGTTAAACTCTTACTATGTGCCAAGCACTGTTCTTAGCACCGGGTAATAATAATAATGCTGGTATTTGTTAAGCTCTTACTATGTGCCAAGCACTGTTCTTAGCGCTGGGATAATAATAATGTTGTTATTTGTTAAGCTCTTACTATGTGCCAAGCACTGTTCCTAGCTCCGGGGTAATAATAATAATAATATTGGTATTTGCTAAGCTCTTACTATGTGCCAAGCATTGTTCTTAGCGCCGGGGTAGTAATAATAATAATGATGTTGGTATTTGTTCAGCTCTTACTATGTGCCAAGCACTGTTCTTAGCACTGGGGTAATAATAATGTTGGTATTTGTTAAGCTCTTACTATGTGCCAAGCACTGTTCTTAGCCCCGGGGTAATGATAATAATAATGTTGGTATTTGTTAAGCTCTTACTACGTGCCAAGCACTGTTCTTAGCGCCGGGTAATAATAATAATAATAGTACTAATAATGTTGGTATGTGTTAAGCTCTTACTATATGCCAAGCACTGTTCTTAGCGCCGGGTAATAATAATAATAATAATGTTGGTATTTGTTAAGCTCTTACTAGGTGCCAATCACTGTTCTTCGCGCCGGGGTAATAATAATGTTGTTATTTGTTAAGCTCTTACTATGTGCCAAGCACTGTTCTTAGCGCCGGGGTAATAATAATAATAATAATAATGTTGGTATTTGTTAAGCTCTTACTATGTGCCAAGCACTGTTCTTAGCGCCAGGGTAATAATGATAATAATGTTGGTATTTGTTAAGCTCTTACTATGTGCCAAGCACTGTTCTTAGCACCGGGGTAATAATAATGATAATAATGTTGGTATTTGTTAAGCTCTTACTATGTGCCAAGCACTGTTCTTAGCACCGGGGTAATAATAATAATAATAATAATGTTGGTATTTGTTCAGCTCTTACTATGTGCCAAGCACTGTTCTTAGCACCAGGGTAATAATAATAATAATGTTGGTATTTGTTAAGCTCTTACTACATGCCAAGCACTGTTCTTAGCGCCGGGGTAATAATAATAATAATAATAATAATAATGTTGGTATTTGTTAAGCTCTTACTACGTGCCAATCACTGTTCTTCGCACCGGGGTAATAATAATAATAATGTTGGTATTTGTTAAGCTCTTACTATGTGCCAAGCACTGTTCTTAGCGCCGGGTAATAATAATAATAATAATAATAATAATGTTGGTATTTGTTAAGCTCTTACTATGTGCCAAGCACTGTTCTAAGCGCTGGGGGAGATACAAGGTCATCAGGTTGTCCCACGCGGGGCTCACAGTCTTCATCCCCATTTTCCAGATGAGGGAACTGAGGCCCAGAGAAGTGACTTGCCCACAGTCACACAGCTGATAAGCGGCGGAGTCAGAATTATAACCCACGACCTCTGACTCCCAAGCCCGCGCTCTGTTCTCTATGCCACGCTGGATCCCGGGCTTGGGAGTCAGAGGTCGTGGGTTCTAATCCCGGCTCCGCCGCTTGTCAGCCGCGTGACTTTGGGCGAGTCACTTCACTTCTCTGGGCCTCAGTTCCCTCATCTGTAAAATGGGGATAAAGACTGTGAGCCCCGCGTGGGACAACCTGATTACCTTGTGGCTCCCCCAGTGCTTGGTACATAGTAAGCACTTAATAACATAATTATTATTATTCTGTTAGAGGGCGTGGGTTCTGATCCCAGCTCCGCCACATGTCTGCTGTGTGACCCTGGGCCAGTCACTTCACTTCTCTGTGCCTCAGTTCCCTCATCTGTAAAATGGGGATTAAGACTGTGAGCCCCACATGGGACAACCTTGTGGCATCCCCAGCACTTCGTACATAGTAAGCACTTAACAAATACCATAATTATTATTATTCCGTTAGACGACATGGGCTCTGATCCCAGCTCCACCACACGTCTGCTGTGTGACCCTGGGCCGGTCATTTCACTTCTCTGTGCCTCAGTTCCCTCATCTGTAAAATGGGGATTAAGACTGTGAGCCCCTTGTGGGACGGGGACTGTATCTGACTTTATTTCCTTGTATCTACCCCAGGGCTTAGAACAGTGTTTGGCACCTAGTAAGTGCTTATTATCAATACAGCCAGGCCTGCTCTGTCCATTATAAATCCCCTTACAAATTGTTGTTTTTTTTTAAAGTGGTACTTGTTAAATACTTACCATGCGCCAGGCATGGTGCTGGGGTGGATACAAGATCATCAGGTTGCCCCACGGGGGGCTCACAGTCTTAATCCCCATTTTACAGATGAGGGAACTGAGGCACAGAGAGGCCAAGTGACTTAATAATTGTGACGTTGCCAACTTGTACTTCCCAAGCGCTTAGTACAGTGATCTGCACACAGTAAGTGCTCAATAAATACGATTGATGATGATGATGATGATACTCGCTTATATGCCGGGCACTGTTCTAAGCACTGGGATGGACACAAGCTAAGAAGGTTGGACACCGTCCATGTTCCACATGGGGCTCACAGTATTAATCCCCATTTTACAGATGAGGTAACGGAGGCACAGAGAAGTGAAGTGAGTCGCCCATGTTCATTCATTCAGTCGTATTTATTGAGTGTTTACCGTATGCAGTACTAAGCCCTTGATGCAACAGACAAGTGGCAGAGCTGGCATTAGAAGTGACTTGGCCAAGGTCACAGCAGACAAATGGCAGTCAAGTGGCATCATTCATTCATTCAATTGGATTTATTGAGCACTTACTGTGTGCAGAGCACTGTACTAAACGCTTGGGAAGTACAAGGTGGCAACATCTAGAGACAGTCCCTACCCAACAGTGGGCTCACCCAGTGCTAAGAACAGTGCTTGGCACATAGTAAGAGCTTAACAAATACCAACATTATTATTATTATTACTACCCCGGCGCTAGGAACAGTGCTTGACACATAGTAAGAGCTGAACAAATACCAACATCATTATTATTATTATTATTATTACCCCAGCGCTAGGAACAGTGCTTGGCACATAGGAAGAGCTTAACAAATACCAATATTATTATTATTATTACCCCGGAGCTAGGAACAGTGCTTGGCACATAGTAAGAGCTTAACAAACACCAACATTATTATTATTATTATTACCCCGGCACTAAGAACAGAACCCGGAGGCTCCGATTCCCAGGCCTGTGCTATTTCCATAAGGCCACGTTGCTTCGCACTCAACTTGGACATGGTCCCTGTCCCACGCTCTAGAGGGGAAGACCCGGCTAATCCCGGCTCCGCCACTTGTCAGCTGTGTGACTTTGGGCGAGTCACTTCACTTCTCTGTGCTTCTCTGTGCTTCAGTTCCCTCATCTGTAAAATGGGGATTAAGACTGTGAGCCCCGCGTGGGACAACCTGATTACCTTGTAGCTCCCCCAGCGCTTGGTACATAGTAAACACTTAACAAATACCATAATTATTATTATTCTGTTAGAGGACATGGGTTCTGATCCCAGCTCCACCACGTGTCTGCTGTGTGACTGCATCAGCCTTCTCTCTGATCTCCCATCCTCGTGTCTCCCTCCACTTCAGTCCATACTTCATGCTGCTGCCCGGATTATCTTTGTCCAGAAGCACTCTGGGCATATCACTCCGCTCCTCAAAAATCTCCAGTGGCTACCAATCAATCTGCGCATCAGGCAGAAACTCCTCACCCTGGGCTTCCAGGCTGTCCATCCATCCCCTCGCCCCCTCCTACCTCACCTCCCTTCTCTCCTTCTACAGCCCAGCCCACACCCTCCGCTCCTCCGCCGCTAATCTCCTCACCGTTAGGCCTCGCTCTCGCCTGTCCCGCCATCGACCCCCGGCCCACGTCATCCCCCGGGCCTGGAATGGCCTCCCTCTGCCCATCCGCCAAGCTCGCTCTCTTCCTCCCTTCAAGGCCCTGCTGAGAGCTCACCTCCCCCAGGAGGCCTTCCCAGACTGAGCCCCTTCCTTCCTCTCCCCCTCGTCCCCCTCACCATCCCCCCATCTTACCTCCTTCCCTTCCCCACAGCACCTGTATATATGTATATATGTTTGTACATATTTATTACTCCATTTATTTTATTTGTACATATCTATTCTATTTATTTTATTTTGTTAGTATGTTTGGTTTTGTTCTCTGTCTCCCCCTTTTAGACTGTGAGCCCACTGTTGGGTAGGGACCGTCTCTAGATGTTGCTTAGTACAGTGCTCTGCACATAGTAAGCGCTCAATAAATACGATTGATGATGATGATGATCAGCTTTCTCTCTGATCTCCCATCCTCGTGTCTCCCTCCACTTCAATCCATACTTCATGCTGCTGCCCGGATTATCTTTGTCCAGAAACGCTCTGGGCATATTACTCCCCTCCTCAAAAATCTCCAGTGGCTACCAATCAATCCGCGCATCAGGCAGAAACTCCTCACCCTGGGCTTCCAGGCTGGCCATCTATCCATCCCCTGGCCCCCTCCTACCTCACCTCCCTTCTCTCCTTCTCCAGCCCAGCCTGCACCCTCCACGCCTCCGCCGCTAATCTCCTCTCCGTTAGGCCTCATTCTCGCCTGTTCCGCCATCGACCCCCGGCCTATGTCCTCCCCCGGGCCTGGAATGGCCTCCCTCTGCCCATCCGCCAAGCATGCTCTCTTCCTCCCTTCAAGGCCCTGCTGAGAGCTCACCTCCCCCAGGAGGCCTTCCCAGACTGAGCCCCTTCCTTCCTCTCCCCCTCGTCCCCCTCTCCGTCCCCCCATCTTACCTCCTTCCCTTCCCCACAGCACCTGTATATATGTATAGATGTTTGTCCATATTTATTACTCTATTTGTTTATTTGTTTATTTTACTTGTACATATCTATTCTATTTATTTTGTTTTGTTGGTATGTTTGGTTTTGTTCTCTGTCTCCCCCTTTTAGACTGTGAGCCCACTGTTGGGTAGGGACTGTCTCTATGTGTTGCCAATTTGTATTTCCCAAGCGCTTAGTACAGTGCTGTGCACATAGTAAGCGCTCAATAAATACGATTGATGATGATGATGTGACCCTGGGCCACACCCTGGGAACTCTGCAACCTAGAGTTCCTACTCTATCCTAATCCTCTTCGACCTCTCAGCTGCCTTCGACACCGTGGACCACCCCCTTCTCCTCAACACCCTATCCAACTTTGGCTTCACAGACTCCGTCCTCTCCTGGTTCTCCTCTTATCTCTCCGGCCGTTCATTCTCAGTCCCTTTTGCGGGCTCCTCCTCCCCCTCCCATCCTCTTACCGTAGGGGTTCCTCAAGGGTCAGTTCTTGGTCCCCTTCTGTTCTCTATCTACACTCACTCCCTCGGTGACCTCATTTGCTCCCACGGCTTCAACTATCATCTCTACGCTGATGACACCCCGATCTCCATCTCTGCCCCTGCTCTCTCTCCCTCCCCTCCAGGCTCGCATCTCCTCCTGCCTTCAGGACATCTCCGTCTGGATGTCTGCCCGCCATTTAAAACTCAGCATGTCCAAGACTGAACTCCTTGTCTTCCCTCCCAAACCCTGCCCTCCCCCTGACTTTCCCATCACTGTTGACGGCACCTACCATCCTTCCCGTCTCACATGCCCGCAACCTTGGTGTCATCCTCGACTCCGCTCTCTCGTTCACCCCTCACATCCGATCTGTCACCAAAACCTGCCCGTCTCACCTCCGCAACATCGCCAAGATCCGCCCTTTCCTCTCCATCCAAACCGCTACCCTGCTTGTTCAACCTCTCATCCTATCCCGTCTGGACTACTGCATCGGCCTCCTCTCTGATCTCCCATCCTCGTGTCTCTCCCCACTTCAATCCATACTTCACGCCCCTGCCCGGATTGTCTTTGTGCAGAAACGCTCTGGGCGTGTTACTCCCCTCCTCAAAAATCTCCAGTGGCTACCAATCAACCTGCACATCAGGCAGAAACTCCTCACCCTGGGCTTCAAGGCTGTCCGTCCCCTCGCCCCCTCCTACCTCAACCTCCCTTCTTTCCTTCTCCAGCCCAGCCCGCACCCTCCGCTCCGCCGCCGCTAATCTCCTCACCGTTAGGCCTTGTTCTCGCCCGTCCCGCCGTCGACCCCCGGCCCACGTCATCCCCCGGGCCTGGAATGCCCTCCCTCCCAACATCCGCCAAGCTAGCCCTCTTCCTCCCTTCAAAGCCCTACTGAGAGCTCACCTCCTCCAGGATGCCTTCCCACACTCAGCCCCCTCCTTCCTCTCCCCCCCACCTTACCTCCTTCCCCTCCCCACAGCACCTGTACATATGTTTGTACGTATTTATTACTCTATTTTACATGTACATATTCTGTTTATGTTATTTTGTCAATTTGTTTTGTTGTCTGTCTTCCCCTTCTAGACTGTGAGCCCGCTGTTGGGTAGGGACCGTCTCTATACGCTGCCAACTTCCCAAGCGCTTAGTACAGTGCTCCGCACACAGTAAGCGCTCAATAAATACGACTGAATGAATGAAGACCAGGTATTTCAGCCCTCCCTTACAGATGAGGAGCCAGACACGGAGGTGTGAAGTGACATGCCCAGGATCACCCGGCGGGCAAGCGGCAGCGGGTCCTCTGGCCTCCGGGCCCGGGCTCTTCCCGCTAGGCCGCGGATGCTCTGCCCTCACCGCCCACCCGAAGCAACGACCGCCGGGCAGCTTGGAGACGTGTTTATTAGATCAGAGTAAAAAGAGCCGAGGAGTCGGGTCGCCTTGTCACGGGGACGGAGCAGGGATCCGGGCCCAAGTTAAGGCACTTAAGGCGAGGGAGGGCAGAGGGGCAGGGCCGCTCTCCCCTCCCCTCCGGGTGCCCAGTGTCTGGGCACCCCCCAACCTGGGGAACAGCGAGGAACAACTTTCTATTTACACTCCTGCCCCCGACCCCGCCACAAAGCAGCCACCTTCGCTCCCTCCTCCGCTGCTGCTTCCGCCTCCCTCTCTCTCTCGCTCCGCGGCCCCCGCCCCGAGGAGGAAGAGGAGAGAGGTGGACCACGGGCAGGAGGGGGCCGGCGGTCTGGGGAGATCCGGGGACAGAGTCCGCCCCCACCCCAGAGCCCACCGGTCCCCTGAGGGATTAATGCTTAAGCACCTCCGAACAACAGAGATATATAGATATATATATATATATATATATATATCTACTGCAATTAAGAGAATAAAAGGGGGCTGCTCCCCGGGCCCGTGGCCCGGCCTTCCCCCCCGCCGCCGCCGCCTTAGGAGTTGATCTGATTGAGGAAGGCTGTGATGTCCATTTCCGCCAGAGACGGGAAGGCCTCCTCGGGAACCAGGTACCCGTTAGGGAGGGCGGCGGCGGCGGGGACGGCGGGGGCGGCTCCGTCGGGCGGGCGTTGGGGGGTCCCCATGAGGCGGGTGATGGACTCGGGGTACTCCATCAGCATGGGCTCCCCCGCGGGACCCTGGGCGGCCCCGGCGGCCCCGGCGGGGCCCTGGTTCAGCAGCTGCTGGAACTCCGAGTTGTCGATGGCCCCCAGGCTGGTGTAGGCCGCGTCGGGGTCGTCCAGCAGCCCCCCCAGGCCCCCGTCGCCATCCGAGTCAAACTGCAGGCTGAGCAGGGCTTCCGCCAGCACCCCTTCCCCGGGCTGGGGGGCGGCGGGGGCGGGAGGGGGGTGCTGGGGCGGCGGGGCGGGGGCCGGGGCCGGGGCGGGCACGTGGGGGAAGCTCAGCGGGGAGAACTCCTCCATGTTGATGGTGCTGAGGGACGGCGGCGTGGCCGAGTAACCGTAGGGCTGGACGGCGGGGGGTGGCAGGCCGGGGAGACCACCTGAGGGGGGACAGGCCGCGGTAGACCCCTACCCCTGGCCGCCGGCTCACCGGGCGGCCCCCCCGAACTCGCTCCTTCCCCCACTCTTCCCTCCTGGGGGGCCGGCCCCAAGGCCGGGGTTCTGCACCCGGGGGGGGGGCCGGGGAACTTACCCGTTTTGTGGGAAAGGGGCACGCCTCGGGTGGGCACGGCAATGCGGCGAGGGCTGCGGGAATCTGCCGTCCCTGCTAGGGAGAGAGGGAGAGGAACAGGGGGACACAGAGAGGGGGAGGGAGGGACAGGCAGAGAAAGAGAGGGAAAGGGCGAGAAGGTGGGGCGGGGGGAGAGGGAAGGAGGAGAAACAAGAGGATGCTCAGCCCTGTTCCCCTGTGTCCCCCATCTAGCCCCAGGCCCCCTCATTCATTTAATCGTATTTACTGAGCGCTTACTGTGTGCAGAGCGCTGTACTAAGCGCTTGGGAAGTACAAGTCGGCAACATCTAGAGACGGTCCCTGCCCAACAACGGGCTCACGGTCTACAAGGGGGAAGTTTTTTTTTCTGGGAAGGGAAATGACCCCCGATGGAAAGTCAAACTGTTGGATCCACTCTCCTGCACCTTCTGTCTTGTCCCATATAGATGACAAGACATATATATATATGTATGTCTAGACTGTGAGCCCACTGTTGGGTAGGGACCATCTCTATATGTTGCCAACTTGTACTTCCCAAGCGCTTAGTACAGTGC
The DNA here is from genome assembly GCF_015852505.1 of Tachyglossus aculeatus. Lineage (NCBI taxonomy): Eukaryota > Metazoa > Chordata > Mammalia > Monotremata > Tachyglossidae > Tachyglossus > Tachyglossus aculeatus. The sequence goes on along the minus strand of NC_052087.1, from coordinate 51,232,611 downwards.
TCTGCACACAGTAAATATGATTGAATAGATAATATATATACATATTAATGTGTGTATATATACATACATGTATATATACATACACATACACACACATATGCATATACATATATGCATGTATATATACATGCATATACATGCATATACATATACACATGTACACATATATGCATATACACATATACTTGCATATATGTACATATACATGCATATATATACACATACATATATATACATGCATATACATCTTAGTACAGTGCTCTGCACACAGTAAGCGCTCAATAAATACAATTGATTGATGTATATATACATGTACATACACACACACCTATATACCTATATATACACCTAAGTTTTTTTTTCTGGGACGAGAAACGACCCCCGATGGAAAGTCGAACTGTGGCTCTAGGGGGCCAGCGGATCCACTCCCCTGCACCCTCTGTCTTGTCCCACATAGATGACAAGACATATATATATACACGTATTAATGTATATATATTTTAAACGGATACCCAAGCTTATTTTTTCTGGGAAGCGAAACGACCCTTCTCCCCCTTTTAGACTGTGAGCCCGTTGTTGGGTAGGGACCGTCTCTACGTGTTGCCAACTTGGACTTCCCAAGCGCTTAGTCCAGTGCTCTGCACACAGTAAGCGCTCAATAAATACGACTGACTGATTGATTGATCGACCCCCGATGGAAAGGCAGCGAGCAGCCTGGGCCCCGCTCTTTCTCCTCAGCAAAGAACCCCCGTCCCGCCCCGTCCCGCGCCCCGGGGTGCAGATGGAAGCCCCAACCCAGGCCGCCCGGCCCCTGGGTGCCCGCCCGCCCGCCCTCCTCACCGCTGAAAGGGCTCTTTTTGACGATGCTCTTAAAAGCATCATAAGTGCGTTTGCGCTTCTCCTCAATCCGGTGGCGGTCATCTGCGGGGTGAGGGAGAAACCAGATGTCCGAGAGCGGGTCCGGGGCCCGCCTCCCGCCCACAGCCCCACCACCCTCGGGTGGGCCCCCTCCCTGGCTCCCCCGGCCCAGTCTCCCCCGGGCCGGGACCGGCTCCCGGCCGCCGCCGCCGCCCGGTCCCTCCTCCCCTTCCCGGGGTCGGCCCCGCCGCGGCCCCGCGCCCACCTGGGTCCGGCAGGTACTGGAACTCCATGGGCTCGCTGAGCTCGCGGTCCGAGGGCCGCCGCAGCTGCATGAGGACGCGGACGGGGGCCTGCAGGGTGGGCTCGGCGTAGGGCGGCGTCCGGAACACGATAGCCACTTGTCGGTGCACGTCGGCCTGCGAGAAGGAGCCGCGGGCCTCCCAGCCCTGCCCCGAGAAACACACCTCGATGTCCTCTGGGGGAGGCAAGGGGGGCGGCGGTCATCATCGATCGTATTTATTGAGCGCTTACTACGTGCAGAGCACACGGCCTGCTCACACACCCGGCCCCGCCTCCACCCCAAACCCCCCTCAGCACATGGGTCCCCCGGCCCCCTTTCCACTGGACCACTTGGGTCCAGACCTTTAGACTCGTTTATACTATATACTTTATCCTCTACCCGTTCTCCCCCATCAATAAATTATTTTACAGTCTGTCTCCAGGAGGGCGGAGGATGTATCTACCGAGGAGGGTCTCTACGAGAGCAGCAGCACGGCCCAGGCTAAAGCAGCGGCCCGGGAGCTAGACGGACCCGGGCTCTACTCGGGAGAAGCCGTGTGGCTCAGTGGAAAGAGCCCGGGCTTTGGAGCCCGCTGTTGGGTAGGGACCGTCTCTATATGTTGCCAACTTGGACTTCCCAAGCGCTTAGTACAGTGCTCTGCACACAGCAAGCGCTCAATAAATACAATTGATGATGATGACCGTCTCTATATGTTGCCAACTTGGACTTCCCAAGCGCTTAGTCCAGTGCTCTGCACACAGTAAGCGCTCAATAAATACGATTGATGATGGCTGTCTCTATGTGTTGCCAACTTGGACTTCCCAAGCGCTTAGTACAGTGCTCTGCACACAGTAAGTGCTCAATAAATACAATTGATTGAGTCAGAGGTCATGGGCTCAAATGCCAGCTCCGCCAATTGTCAGCTGGGTGACTTTGGGCAAGTCACTTTACTTCTCTGGGCCTCATCTGTAAAATGGGGATGAAGACTGTGAGCCCCCCGTGGGACAGCCTGATCACCTTGTAACCTCCCCAGCGCTTAGAACAGGGCTTTGCACATGGTAAGCACTTAATAAATGCCATTATTATTATTATTATTATACTCCCGGCTCTGCCACTTGTCTGTTGTGTGACCTGGGGCAAGTCACTGGACTTTTCTGGCCCTCAGTGACCTCATCTGAAAAATGGGGATGAAGACTGTGAGTCCCCCCGTGGGACAGCCTGATCACCTTGTAACCTCCCCAGCGCTTAGAACAGTGCTTTGCACATAGTAAGTGCTTAAGAAATGCCACTATTATTATTATTATTCCACTGCCGACTCTGCCACTTGTCTGTTTTGTGTGACCTGGGGCAAGTCACCGGACTTTTCTGGCCCTCAGTGATCTCATCTGAGAAATGGGGATGAAGACTGTGAGCCCCCCGTGGGACAACCTGATCACCTTGTAACCTCCCCAGCAGCTTAGAACAGTGCTTTGCACATAGTAAGCGCTTAATAAATGAAATCATCATTATTATTAGTAGTCTTATTCTACTCCCGGCTCTTCCACGTGTCTGTTGTGTGACCTGGGGCAAGTCACCGGACTTTTCTGGCCCTCAGTGACCTCATCTGAAAAATGGGGATGAAGACTGTGAGCCCCCCGTGGGATAACCTGATCACCTTGTAACCTCCCCAGCGCTTAAGAACAGTGCTTTGCACATAGTAAGCGCTTAATAAATGTTTGTACATATTTATTACTCTATTTATTTTACTTGTACATATCTATTCTATTTTATTTTGTAGTATGTTTGGTTTTGTCTCCCCCTTTTAGACTGTGAGCCCACTGTTGGGTAGGGACTGTCTCTATATGTTGCCAATTTGTACTTCCCAAGCACTTAGTACAGTGCTCTGCACCCAGTAAGCGCTCAATAAATACGATTGATGATGATGATGATGATAAATGCCATCATCATTATTATTATTCTACTCCCGGCCCTGCCACTTGTCTGTTGTGTGACCTGGGGCAAGTCACTGGATTTTTTCTGGCCCTCAGTGACCTCATCTGAAAAATGGGGATGAAGACTGTGATCCTCACATGGGACAGGGACTGTGTCCAACCCGATTTGCTTATAGTAACGATCGTAATTAACAATTGCGGTATTTGTTAAGTGCTTTCTATGTGTCAGGCACTGTACTAAGCACTGGAGTGAATACAAGCAACGCTTAGAAAACTGACTGGCACATAGAATATGCGTAAATATCACAATTATTATTATTATTGCCTTTCTCTCCCAAGTGCCAAGCACCCAGTAAGTGCTCAGTAAATACTACTGACAGATTGTCACCTCCTGACATCCCTGCTCTTGGGGGCCTTCAATAGATCAATGGTTGCTTATCTGCCAGCTGTGGGACCTTGGGGAATAACGATGGCATTTATTAAGCGCTTACTATGTGCAAAGCACTGTACTAAGCGCTGAAGTCACTTCACTTCTCCCTGTCTCGGTTCCCTCGTTTGCGGAATGGGACTCGATACCGGTTCTCCCTCCTACTAAGACTGGGACCCCCACAAGGGACCTGATTATCTTGCATCTTGTCCCGGCGTTTAGTACAGTGCTGGATGCACAGGAAGCGCTCAACGAATACCACAGTTATTACTGTTGGCAAAACACCACTCTTGCTAGTGTTTGGGAAAGTTAGGGTGAAAAGACGACAAAAATATCCTGCCTTCAGAGGGCTTATTATCTAACAGAGAAGCAGCGTGGCTCGGTGGAAAGGGCACGGGCTTGGGAGTCGGAGGTCAGGAGTTCTAATCCCGGCTCCGCCACATTTCTGCTGTGTGACCTTGGGCGAGTCACTTCACTTCTCTGAGCCTCAGTTCCCTCATCTGTAAAATGGGGATTAAGGCCGTGGGCCCCACGTGGGACAACCTGATCACCTTGTATCCCCCCCCCAGCGCTTAGAACAGTGCTTTGCACATAGTAAGCGCTTAACAGATGCCATCATCATCATCATCAATCGTATTTATTGAGCGCTTACTATGTGCGGAGCACTGTACTAAGCGCTTGGGAAGTACAAATTGGCAACATATAGAGACAGTCCCTACCCAACAGTGGGTTCACAGTCTAAAAGGGGAGACAGAGAACATTACTATTAATAGAGGAAACAGACCAAAATGGTTCCCAAACAGTGGGAGCAGGAGGAAGATCGGGGATGTATATTGGCTCTCCTCACTGGCTCTTCCCACGTTTACTCCTCGTCTGGCTCACGCTGGGCGGGTTTCCAGGGGAAGGGGATCAATCAATCCATCAATCGTATTTATTGAGCGCTTACTGTGTGCAGAGCACTGTACTAAGCGCTTGGGAAGTACAAGTTGGCAACATATAGAGACAGTCCCCACCCAACAGTGGGCTCACAGTCTAAAAGGGGGAGACAGAGAACAAAACCAAACATACTAACAATGATTTGCCAATCTCAGCCCTCTCCTCCCTCAAAGTCTTCCTCCAATCAATCAATCAATCATATTTCTTGAGCACTTACTGTGTGCAGAGCACTGTACTAAGCGCTTGGGAAGTACAAGTTGGCAACATATAGAGACAGTCCCTACCCAACAGTGGGCTCACAGTTTAAAAGGGGGAGACAGAGAACAAAACCAAACATACTAACAATGATTTGCCAATCTCAGCCCTCTCCTCCCTCAAAGTCTTCCTCCAATCAATCAATCAATCATATTTCTTGAGCGCTTACTGTGTGCAGAGCACTGTACTAAGTGCTTGGGAAGTACAAGTTGGCAACATATAGAGACAGTCCCTACCCAACAGTGGGCTCCAATTCTATTCATTCTTTCAGCTGTATTGATGGAGCGCTTAGTGTGCGCAGGGCACTGTACTAAGCGCTTGGGAGAGTACAATATGACAATAAGCAGACGTATTCCCTGCCCAGGATTAGAACCCAGGCCCAGGCCATGCTGGGTTGAGGCAACTTGGGGCTGCTGGGCTGGGACTTGATCAGGGAAGGCTTCCTGGAGGAGGTGGGATTTGAGGAAGGCTTCGAAGATGGGGAGGGCTGTGGCCTGGTGAATTTGGAGGGCAAGGAGAGGAGTCAGGACCGCCCCCCCCAGCCCGGCCCCGCCTTTCCCCACTCGAACCCAAGACCCCCTAACCCCAAGCCCTGCCCTTCCCGCGGCCTGACCCCGGGCACTGACCTTTCTGCACCTTATCGCACAGCAGGAAGATCTCATCGCCCCCGAGGCAGCTCCCCGAGTTCCGGTTCACACGGCAGATCTTCAGCTCCGCTGTGTTGGGGGCCCCTAGGATGGGGGGGACGGGGAGCGCGGGAGGGGACGGAGGAAGGACGGGAGGCCGCTGAGCACCTCCCGGCCCCAACGGGGCGAGGAGACGGAGTGAGGCCCCACCGTGTCCGCCCTGCCCGCCGCCCACCCCCTTCCCCGAGAAGAGCCTCGGATTTTGAGGTGGTCCAGGTCTACCGGTGCTACCCCGGCGATGGGGATGGGCACGGAGGGGCAGGGTGAGGCTGCCCGCAGCTCCGGGGGGGTCTGGGCCAATACCAGAACCCCAGGGACACCAGGCCGACTTGCCACCTGGCTCGCCAGGCGCCACACTCTACGTGGTTCTTCACATCTGCCTCCACGGGGACGGTCACTGCTACTGAGAGCTCAAGGCCCTACTGAGAGCTCCCCTCCTCCAGGAGGCCTTCCCAGACTGAGCCCCTTCCTTCCTCTCCCCCTCGCCCCCCTCTCCATCCCCCCCATCTTACCTCCTTCCCTTCCCCACAGCACCTGTATAGATGTTTGTACATATATTTATTTTACTTGTACATATCTATTCTATTTCTTTTATTTTGTTAGTATGTTTGGTTTTGTTCTCTGTATATATGTTTGTACATATTTATTACTCTATTTACTTATTTATTTTACTTGTACATATCTATTCTATTTCTTTTATTTTGTTAGTATGTTTGGTTTTGTTCTCTGTCTCCCCCTTTTAGACTGTGAGCCCACTGTTGGGTAGGGACTGTCTCTAGATGTTGCCAATTTGTACTTCCCAAGCGCTTAGTACAGTGCTCTGCACACAGTAAGCGCTCAATAAATACGATTGATGATGATGATGATGATGATGATGACCCCCGGCCCACCTCATCCCCCGGGCCCGGAATGGCCTCCCTCTGCCCCTCCGCCAAGCTCGCTCTCTTCCTCCCTTCAAGGCCCTACTGAGAGCTCACCTCCTCCAGGAGGCCTTCCCACACTCAGCCCCTTCCTTCCTCTCCCCCTCGTCCCCCTCTCCATCCCCCCCATCTTACCTCCTTCCCTTCCCCACAGCACCTGTATATATGTTTGTACATATTTATTACTCTATTTATTTATTTTACTTGTACATATCTATTCTATTTGTTTTATTTTGTTAGTATGTTTGGTTTTGTTCTCTGTCTCCCCCATTTAGACTGTGAGCCCACTGGTGGGTAGGGACTGTCTATGTTGCCAACTTGTACTTCCCAAGCGCTTAGTCCAGTGCTCTGCACACAGTAAGCGCTCAATAAATATGATTGATGATGATGATGATGACAGCGGAGCAGGGAAGCTCCCACGTGAACAGCAGCGCCGGGAAGGTCGCAAGCGAGCAGTGGATCCGGGGAAATGGCAAGTGAGCAGTGCAGTGGGGGAGATCGCGGGTGAACAGCCGAGGAGGGAAGGTCACACGTGAACGGCGGGGTAGGGGAAAATCACAAGGGAACGGCGGAGCAGGGAAGGTCACTCGTGAGCAGCCGCGTGTGAACGGTGGAGTGCGAAAGAGCGCACGTGAACAGCGGGGCCAGGCGAGGCCGCTTAGGTTGGCAGGGGTGGCAGACTGAAAACCAAGCCGGAATAGGGGAGGAGACCGTTGGGGTGATGGTGGGGACGCTGAATTTCAAAACTGGACTGGTTCTCCCCCAGCAAGGCTCTCCCCATCCCGTCCCACAGCCTGGGGCCGACGGACGGACAGGTCTGGGGACCGACGGTCCGACAGTTTGGGCTCCCTAGTGCTTGCTGCCTGCTGGATGCCCATCCTCTGACTCCGGGTGATCAATCAATCAATCAATCGTATTTATTGAGCGCTTACTATGTGCAGAGCACTGTACTAAGCGCTTGGGAAGTACAAATTGGCAACACATAGAGACAGTCCCTACCCAACAGTGGGCTCACAGTCTAAAAGGGGGAGACAGAGAACAGAGGGGGTGATGATGATGGTACTTGTTAATAATAATAATAATAATGGCATTTATTAAGCGCTTACTATGTGCAAAGCACTGTTCTAGCACTTACTATGTGCCACGGCACTGTACTAAGCCACTGGGGTGGATACAGGCATATCGGGCCTTCCCAGACTGAGCCCCTTCCTTCCTCTCCCCCTCGTCCCCCTCTCCATCCCCCCATCTTACCTCCTTCCCTTCCCCACAGTACCTGTATATATGTATATATGGTTGTACATATTTATTACTCTATTTATTTTACTTGTACATATCTATCCTATTTATTTTATTTTGTTGGTATGTTTGGTTTTGTTCTCTGTCTCCCCCTTTTAGACTGTGAGCCCACTGTTGGGTAGGGACTGTCTCTATGTGTTGCCAATTTGTACTTCCCAAGCACTTAGTACAGTGCTCTGCACATAGTAAGCGCTCAATAAATATGATTGATGATGATGATCGGGCTGGACACAGTCCCTGTCCAACTTGGGGCTCACAGTCTCAATCCCCATTCTCCAGGCGAGGTCACTGAGGCCCGGAGAAGTGAAGTGACTTGCCCAGGGTCACACAGCAGACAAGTGGAGAAGCAGCGTGGCTCAGTGGAAAAGAGCATGGGCTTTGGAGTCAGAGGTCATGGGTTCAAATCCCGGCCCTGCCAATTTGTCAGCTGTGGGATTTGGGGCAAGTCACTTCACTTCTCTGGGCCTCAGTTCCCTCATCTGTAAAATGGGGATTAAGACTGTGAGCCCCCCGTGGGACAACCTGATCACCTTGTATCCCCCCAGCACTTAGAACAGTGCTTTGCACATAGTAAGCGCTTAATAAACGCCATCGTTATTATTATTATTATTAAAAGAGCATGGGCTTTGGAGTCAGAGGTCATGGGTTCAAATCCCGGCTCTGCCAATTTGTCAGCTGTGTGATTTTGGGCAAGTCACTTCACTTCTCTGGGCCTCAGTGACCTCATCTGTAAAATGGGGGTTGACTGTGAGCCCCCCCGTGGGACAACCTGATCACCTTGTATCCCCCCAGCACTTAGAACAGTGCTTTGCACATAGTAAGCGCTTAATAAATGCCATCGTTATTATTATTATTATTACTATTAAAAGAGCATGGGCTTTGGAGTCAGAGGTCATGGGTTCAAATCCCAGCTCTGCCAATTGTCAGCTGTGTGATTTGGGGCAAGTCACTTCACTTCTCTGGGCCTCATCTGGAAAATGGGGATGTAGACTGTGAGCCCTCCGTGGGACAACATGATCACCTTGTAACCTCCCCAGTGCTTAGAACAGTGCTTTGAACATAGTAAGCGCTTAATAAATGCCATCATTATTATTATTATTAAGTGGCGGAGTCGGGATTAGAACCCATGACCTTTTGACTCTTAGGTCCACGCTCTACCCACTAGGCCATGCTGCTTCTCCTCACACTCCTGACCACCCAACGCTCTTGACTCTTCCCCAGTGACCTAGTCCGGACCCTCCAACAGCCCTGACTCTCCCCTTCCCATCGCTCGCTCTCCTCACCGCGGTGACCCATAAATAATCAATCAAAAGCAGGGAAGCAGCGTGGCTCAGTGGAAACAGCCCGGGATTTGGAGTCGGAGGTCACGGGTTCAAATCCCGCTCTGCCAATTGTCGGCTGTGTGACTTTTGGGCAAGTCACTGCACTTCTCTGGGCTTCAGTTTCCTCATCTGTAAAATGGGGATCAATCAATCAATCGTATTTATTGAGCGCTTACTGTGTGCAGAGCGCTGTACTAAGCGCTTGGGAAGTCCAAGTTGGCAACATAGAGAGACGGTCCCTACCCAACAGTGGGCTCACAGTCTAAAAGGAGGAGACAGAGAACAAAACCAAGCATACTAACAAAATAAAATAAATAGAATAGATATGCACAAATAAAATAGAGTAATAAATATGTACAAACATATATACATATATACAGGGATGAAGACTGAGCCGCCCCCCCCATGGGACAACCTGATCACCTTGTAACCTCCCCAGCACTAAGAACAGTGCTTTGCACATAGTAAGCATTAATAAATGCCATCATTATTATTATTAATAATAATAATGGTGTTTACTGATGGCTTACTTTGTGCAGGAGGAGCTCACCTCCTCCAGGAAGCCTTCCCAGACTGAGCCCCCCATTTCCCTCTCCTCCTCCTCCCTCCACCCTTCCCTCTTCCCCTCCCCACAGCACTTGTATATATTTGTATATATTTATTACTCTATTTTATTAATTTTATCATTATTTTGTTAATGATGTGTACATAGCTATAATTCTATTTACTCTGTTCATATTGATACCTGTCTACTTGTTTTGGGTTTTTTTTTGGTCTCTCTCCCCCTTCTAGACTGTTAGCCTGTTGTTGGGTAGGGACCGTCTCTATATGTTGCCTATTTGTACACCCCAAGCGCTTGGTACAGTGCTCTGCACACAGTAAGTGCTCAGTAAATATGACTGAATGACTAAATGCAGAGCACTGGAGAAGCTCTTGGGAGCATAATGATAATAATGGCATTTTGTTAAGTGCTTACTATGTGCAAAGTGGGAGACGGAGAACAAAACCAAACATACTAACAAAATAAAATAAATAGAATAGATATGCACAAATAAATAAATAGAGTAATAAATATGTACAAACAGATATACATATATACTGTATAGATACATATATACAGTATACAAAGTGTACTGTGGGGAGGGGAAGGAGGTAAGGCGGGGGGGATGGGGAGGGACTGGGAGCCCCACGTGGGACCTGATTATCGTGTCTCTACCCCAGCGCTCAGTACAGTGTTTGGCACCTAGAAAGCACTTAAGTACCACAGTTCTTCTTATTATTATCGGGACTGTTGGTCTGAGTTGTGAGGAGTCTGAAATCCTGCTGCTTTCATGTTTTTCAACACGTTTGTCTTTTCTCCTCTCGACAGTAGGCTCTTAATAATAATAGTAATAATAATGATGGCGTTTGTTAAGCGCTTACTATGTGCAAGGCACTGTACTAAGCGCTGGAGGGATACAAGGTGATCAAGTTGTCCCACGGGGGGGCTCACAGTCTCAATCCCCATTTTACAGATGAGGTCACTGAGGCTCAGAGAAGTGAAGTGACTTGCCCAAGGTCACACAGCAGACATGTGGCAGAGCTGGGATTCGAACCCATGACCTCTGACTCCAAAGCCCAGGCTGCTTGCTGTTCCTAGGCAAGGATTGTGTCTACCAATAGCATAGTGGATAGAGCAGGGGCCTGGGTGTCACAGGGTCATGGGTTCTAATCCCACCTCTGCCACCTGTCTGCTGTGGCTTGGGGCAAGTGACTTCACTTCTCTGTGCCTCAGTTATCTCACCTGTAAAATGGGGATTGAGACTGTGAGCCCCACTTGGGACTGGGACTGTGTCCAACCCAGTTGGCTTGTATCCACCCCCAGCACTTAGTACAGTATCTGGCACATAGTAAGCACTTAAATAACCCCAATTATTATTATTATTATACTCTTTCCCAAGCACTTAGTGCAGTGCCCTACACACAGTAAATACTCAATAAACGCCACTGACTGACTATACTTTATGAGCCTTTCTTTACATGTCTGCTTCACCCTGCCACCGTCCTCCTCATTCTCAGATTGCAAAGCCCCTCGGGGATCAGAGAACTCCTACCCCTCAACCATGTATTTCCTTGTCAGCAAGTGCTGTGCACTATTTCTTTTTTTGTGGTATTTGTTAAGCGCTTACTATGTGCCAGGTACCGTACTAAGCGCTGGGGTAGATATAAGGTAATCAGATTGGACACAGTCCGTGTCCCACATGGGGCTCACAGTCTTAATTAAATCCCATTTTACAGATGAGGGAACTGAGGCACAGAGAAGTGAAGTGACTTGCCTATGGTGTCACGGCAGACAGATGGTGGAGCCGGGATTAGAACCCAGGCCACGCTCCTTCTCAACAGTGGGAGGAAAAGTAAGTGCTTAATAAATAGTAACTGTAACTACTACTACTACTACTACTACTACTACTACTACTACTACTACTACTACTACTACTACTACTACTACTACTACTACTACTACTACTACTACTACTACTACTACTACTACTACTACTACTACATCATCATCATCATCATCATCATCATCATCATCATCATCATCATCATCATCATCATCATCTGGTTTGGACCCTGCACTTCAAAGAATGTAATGGAGAAACCAGAGAGGATCTTGGGAGGAGCGACAAAGAGAAGACAAGGTTGGAAAACTGACGTTGTGAGGAAAAGTTGGAGAAACTGAGGTTGATTCAAATGCTCCCACAGCTTCTACTATCACCTCTACATGGATGATCCCAAAATCTCCCTCCCCAGTCCCTCCCTCTCAGCTTCTCTGCAGTCTCGAAGTTCCTCCGGCATTTGGGACACCTCTGCTTGAATGGTCTGCCCACACCTCCAACTTAACATGTCCAAAACAGAGCTCCTCATCTTCCCAAACCCCGTCCTTCCCCCTCCTGTCACTGTAGACAACACAGTTTATTCTGATGACACCTGTCCATATGTTTTGTTTTGTTGTCTGTCTCCCCCTTCTAGACGGTGAGCCCGTTGTTGGGTAGGGACCGTCTCTATATCAATCAATCATACTTATTGAGTGCTTACTGTGTGCAGAGCACTGTACTAAGCGCTTGGGAAGTACAAGCTGGCAACATATACAGTCCCTACCCTCTATACAGTCTCTATATGTTGCCAACTTGTACTTCCCAAGCGCTTAGTCCAGTGCTCTGCACACAGTAAGCGCTCAATAAATACAACTGAATGAATGAATGAACGAACTATCCTGTCTCTCGAGACCATAACCTTGGCATTATCCTCGACTCGTCTCTCTCCTTCAACCCACAAATGAACTGTCACTAAATCCCGTCGGTTCTACCTTCACAAACTCTAAGATCCGCCTTTTCCCATCCATAATACCCCCACGTTGATCCAAGCACCTAACTTATGTTGATGATGGTATTTGTTAAGCGTTTATTATGTGCCGGGCACTATCTCACCTTGACTACTGCATCAGCCTCCTCACACTAGTCCATACTCCACTCTGCCGCCCACATCATTTTCTAAAGAAACGTTTTCTCCGTTTCTCCACACTCAATCAATCGTATTTATTGAGCGCTTACTGGGTGCAGAGCACTGTACTAAGCGCTTGGGAAGTACAAGTTGGCAACATATAGAGACAATCCCTACCCAACAGTGGGCTCACAGTCTAAAAGGGGGAGACAGAGAACAAAACCAAACATACTAACAAAATAAAGTAAATAGCACTCCTTAAGAACCACCAGCGAGTGCCCATCCACCTCCACATCAAACAGAAACGCCTTTCCGCCGGCTTTAACTCTCAATCAGTCCTCCCTCTCCTACTTTGGCTGATTTTTTTTTGCCCTACGGTATTTGTTAAGTGCTTACTATGTACCAGGCACTGTCCTAAACGCTGGGGTACATACCAGCTAATCACGTTGGAAACAGTCCATGTTCCATAATGGGGCTCGCAGTTTTAATCCCCATTTAACAGTTAAGGAAGCTGAGACACAGAGAAGTGAAGTGACGTGCCTAAGGTCACACAGCAAGACAAGTGGTGGAGTTGGAATTAGAAGGCAGGGCATTTTGACTCCAAGGCCCAGACTAGAGTGCTTCTCCTACAGAGAAGCAGCGTGGCTCAGTGGAAAGAGCCCGGGCTGGGAAGCCAGAGGTCGTGGGTTCTAATCCCGGCTCCTCCACTTGTCAGCTGTGTGACCTTGGGCAAGTCACTTCACTTCTCTGGGCCTCAGCTCCCTCATCTGTAAAATGGGGATGAAGACTGTGAGCCCCATGTGGGACAACCTGATCACCTTGTATCTCCCTCAGCGCTTAGAACGGTGCTTGGCACATAGTAAGCGCTTAACAAATACCAACATTGTTATTATTATTATTACTATAACCCAGCCTGGCCTCTTCACTCCTTCAACTCCAACCTTCTCCCTGTACTTCGATCTCATCTACCTCGCCGCCGACCCCTCGCCCACATCCTGCCTTTGGTTTAGCCCTACCCCTTCGTCTCCGACCGATCGTCACTCTTCCCACCTTCAAAGCCTTATTAAAATCCCATCTCCTCCAAGAAGCCTTCCCCAACTAAGCCCTCGTTTCCCCTGCTCCCTCTCCTTTCTGTGTCACCCTTGCACTTGGATTTAATAATGACGGCATTTGTGAAGCGCTTACTGTGTGCAAAGCACTGTTCTGAGCGCTGGGGAGGATACAAGGTGATCAGGTTGTCCCACGGGGGGCTCACAGTCTTAATCCCCATTTTACAGATGAGGGAACTGAGGCCCAGAGAAGTTAAGCGACTTGCCTAAAGTCACGCAGCTGACAAGCGGCGGAGCAGGGATTTGAACCCATGAGCTCTGACTCTCAAGCCCAGGCTCTTTCCACTGAGCCACGCTGCTTCTCGCTTTTAATCAATTTAAATGACAATTTAATCAATCAACTCTACTTAAAGGAGCGCTTACTGTGTGCACAGCACTATGCTAAGCGCTTGGGAGAGTACAATGTAACAGAGTTGGTAGACCCGTTCACTGCTTACAGTGAGCTTCCAGTCTAGAGGGGGAGACAGAGGTTAAAACATATAAATTACGGATAAAATAATAACAATGATGGTATTTGTTAAGCGCTTACTCTGTGCCAAGCACTGTTCTAAGCACTGGGGTAGACACAAGGTCATCAGAAAGATGATGTGACATGTCTGATGATGTCACAGTTTTTAGACTGTGAGCCCACTGTTGGGTAGGGACTGTCTCTATATGTTGCCAATTTGTACTTCCCAAGCGCTTAGTACAGTGCTCTGCACATAGTAAGCGCTCAATAAATATGATTGATGATGATGATCAGGTTGTCCCCGTGGGGCTCACAGTCTTCATCCCCATTTTCCAGATGAGGTCACTGAGGCCCAGACAAGTGAATAATAATAATGGCATTTGTTAAGCACTTACTCTGTGCCAAGCACTGTTCTAAGCACTGGGGTAGACACAAGGTCATCAGGTTGTCCCCCGTGGGGCTCACAGTCTTCATCCCCATTTTCCAGGTGAGGTCACTGAGGCCCAGACAAGTGAATAATAATAATGGCATTTGTTAAGCACTTACTCTGTGCCAAGCACTGTTCTAAGCACTGGGGTAGACACAAGGTCATCAGGTTGTCCCCCATGGGGCTCACAGTCTTCATCCCTATTTTCCAGATGAGGTCACTGAGGCCCAGACAAGTGAATAATAATAATTATTGCATTACAATATTGTAATATAATTATATTATAATTATAATAATATAATTATATTATAATATTGTAATATATAATATAATTATAATATAATATTGCAATATATAATATAATTTATAAATATATAATATAATTATAGTATAATATATAATTATAATTTATAATATATAATATTGTAATATAATTATTACAAAGTGATCAGGTTGTCCCACGGGGGCTCACAGTCTTCATCCCCATTTGAAAGATGAGGGAACTGAGGCCCAGAGAAGTGAAGTGACTTGCCTGAAGTCACAGAGCTGATAGGTGACCCACGACCTGACTCCCAAGCCCGGGCTCTTTCCGCTAAACCACGCTGTACTGTGGGGCTGAGGGAGGGGTGAATAAAAAGTGAAAATCCAAGTACAAGAGCAACGCAGAAGGGGGTGGGTGAAGAGGAAATGAAGGCCTCGTTGGGGAAGGTCTCTTGGAGCTGTGCCTTCGATAAGGCTCTGACGGAGGGGAGAGTGACTTTCTGTCAGATACGAAGAGGAAGGGGTTCCAGGCCAGAGGCAGGTCGTGGGCGAGAGCTCGTCAGCAAGAGAGGCAAGATCGAGGTCCAGAGAGTAGATTGGCACCAAAGGAGCGAAGTGTGCGGGCTAAGTGTCGTAGAAAATCTGGGCGATAAGGTAGGAGGGGGCAAAGCGACTGAGTGCTTTAAAGCCGAAGGGAAGCATCTTCTGTTGGACGCCGAGGCGGAAGGGCAACCACTGGAGGTTCTTGAGGAGTGGGGAAAACAGGGACTATAAGAAAGACGATCCGGAGAGCAGAGTGAAATATGGACTGGAGTGGGCAGTGACAGGATGCAGGGAGGTCAACATGGAGGCTGATGCAGTGACTGAGGAGGGACAGGGTGAGAGGTTGGATTAGCGTGGTAGCAGTTTGGAAGGAGAGGAAAGGGTGGACTTTAGCAATGCTGTGAAGGTGGGTTTGACAGGATTTGGTGACAGAATCCAAAATCCGCCCTTTCCTCTCCATCCAAACCGTTACCCTGCTCGTTCAAGCTCTCATCCTATCCCGTCTGGACTACTGCATCAGCCTTCTCTCTGATCTCCCATCCTCCTGTCTCTCCCCACTTCAATCCATACTTCACGCCACTGCCCGTATTATCTTTGTCCAGAAACGCTCTGGGCATGTTACTCCCCTCCTCAAAAATCTCCAGTGGCTACCAATCAATCTGCGCATCAGGCAGAAACTCCTCACCCTGGGCTTCAAGGCTCTCCATCTATCCCCTGGCCCCCTCCTACCTCACCTCCCTTCTCTCCTTCTCCAGCCCAGCCCGCACCCTCCGCTCCTCTGCCACCGCTAATCTCCTCACCGTTAGGCCTCGTTCTCGCCTGTCCCGCCGTCGACCCCCGGCCCACGTCCTCCCCCGGGCCCGGAATGGCCTCCCTCTGCCCATCCGCCAAGCACGCTCTCTTCCTTCCTTCAAGGCCCTACTGAGAGCTCATCTCCTCCAGGAGGCCTTCCCACACTCAGCCCCTTCCATCGTCTCCCCCTCGTTCCCCTCTGCATCCCCCCATCTTACCTCCTTCCCTGCCCCACAGCACCTGTATAAATGTATATATGTTTGTACATATTTATTACTCTATTTATTTATTTATTTATTTTACTTGTACCTATCCATTCTATTTATTTTATTTTGTTAGTATGTTTGGTTTTGTTCTCTGTCTCCCTCTTCTAGACTGTGAGCCCACTGTTGGGTAGGGACTGTCTCTATATGTTGCCAGCTCGTACTTCCCAAGCGCTTAGTCCAGTGCTCTGCACACAGTAAGCGCTCAATAAATACGATTGATTGATTGATTGACAGAATGATACATTCACCCTTCCCACTCCTCCCAGCTCTCACATCCACACCTGTCATTTAGTTTAACAGCCATCTCCCCCTCTAGACTGGAAACTAATAATAACTGCGATATTTGTTAAGCACTTACTATTTACCAAGCACCGTACTAAGCGCTGGGGTGGACACAAGCAAATCGGGTGGGACACAGTCCCTGTTCCATATGGGGCTCATAGTCTCAATCCTCACTTTACAGTTGAGGTAACTCAGGCCCAGAGAAGTGAAGTGACTAGCCCAAGGTCACACAGCTTTACTGAGGGCTTACTGTGTGCAGAGCACTGGACACACCAGGTAAGCAATGGAGCTTCCTGGGAACTCATTATGGTCAGGGAATGTGTCTACCAATTTTGTTGTATCATCCTCTCCCAAGCGATTAGTACATCGCTCTGCACACAGTGAGCACTCAATAAATCCCACTGATGGACTGTTTGATTTAGAGAAGTTCTGGCTGAGACCTCCCTCTGAGGTGCGGGGTGGTCCTCAGATTAGGCCACTGAGGGACCCACGAGGGCACACGGACTTCACCTGCAGTGAGAAAGATTCCAGTGGGAAGAACACCCCAATTGTCTCTGGGCGGGGGGCAACATCGTCATAATAATAATTGCGGTACTTGTTAAGCGCTTACCATATGCCAGGCACTGTGCTAAGCGCTGGGGTAGATTTTTTTTTTTAATAATGGCATTTATTAAGCGCTTACTATGTGCAAAGCACTGTTCTAAGCGCTGGGGAGGTTACAAGGTGATCAGGTTGTCCCACGTGGGGCTCACAGTCTTAATCCCCATTTTACAGATGAGGGAACTGAGGCCCAGAGAAGTGAAGTGACTTGCCCAAAGTCACACAGCTGACAATTGGCGGAGCCGGGATTTGAACCCATGACCTCTGACTCCAAAGCCCGTGCTCTTTCCACTGAGCCACGCTGCTTCTCAATACCATCGCAGATTCAAGCAGATTCAAGCAAATTGGACAGGACGCAGTCCCTGTCCCACATGGGGCTCACACTCTTACTCCCCATTTTACAGATGAGGGAACTGAGGCATCAAGAAGCCAAGTGACTTGCCCAAGGTCACCTGGCGGACAAGTGGCAGAGCAGAGATTAGAACCCAGATCCTTCTGACGCCCAAGCCCATGCTCTATCCACTAGGACATACTGCTTCTCAACATCAAAATGAGAGAATGAAGAGTCCCATCTCTGGAGATGATTAATCTCATTAATATATCATTAATATATCACCTGTATATATGTATATATGTTTGTACATATTTATTACTCTATTTATTTATTTTACTTGTACATATCTATTCTATTTATTTTATTTTGTTAGTATGTTTGGTTTTGTTCTCTGTCTCCCCTTTTAGACAGTGAGTCCACTGTTGGGTAGAGACTGTCTCTATATGTTGTCAACTTGGACTTCCCAAGCGCTTAGTACAGTGCTCTGCACACAGTGAGCGCTCAATAAATATGATTGATGATAATGACGATGATGATTAAGGACAGAATAGCTACTCCGTTGGCCTTGGAGGGGCTGGGGTCCTTCCTTGCTTGGGAGCAGGGGGCTGGACCCGATGACCTTCTCATTCATTCCAACCTGTACTTCCCAAGCGCTTAGTCCAGTGCTCTGCACACAGTAAGCGCTCAATAAATACGACTGAATGAGTGAAATTCATTCATTCACTCAATCAATCGTATTTATTGAGCGTTTACTGTACTAAGCTCTTTTGGAGTCTAAGACTCCACCTACCTCGGCTGCAAACAACAACCGGGAGCTGGGGAGGGAGCCGGCGGACCTTGGGTCTTGGCGGGGAGGGTCCAGATCCTGTCTTCATCATCATCATCATCATCATCAATCGTATTTATTGAGCGCTTACTGTGTGCAGAGCACTGTACTAAGCGCTTGGGAAGTACAAGTTGGTAACATATAGTGACAGTCCCTACCCAGCAGCGGGCTCACAGTCTAAAAGGGGGAGACGGAGAACAAAACCAAACATACTAACAAAATAAAATAAATAGAATAGAATAAATCTGTACAAACATATATACATATATACAGGTGCTGTGGGGAAGGGAAGGAGGTAAGATGGGGGGATGGAGAGGGGGACGAGGGGGAGAGGAAGGAAAGGGCTCAGTCTGTCTGGACCCTGGGCCCGGCTACCCCCAGAAAGGGAAGACTGTTGCCCCTCCACCCCAGCCCCCAGGTGGCTAGTGCCGTGGCCACTAGCCTCCCCACCCTCCCGCCGGCCCGGCGACTCACGGTTGTCGTAGATGGGCTGGGAGAGGACCGGGGGCAGGGCCAGGGGCCGGCCGGCCGGGTCCTGCACGGTCACTTGGAAGCACAGCCGCACGGCGTTCAGGTCGTAGTCTCCTCGCTGCTCCTCCAGCGGCACTGCGGGAGTAGGAGAGGGGTCAGGGCCTCTGCGCGGGGGCGGAGCAGGGCAGGGGGCCCAACAGCTACATCATCATCATCAATCGTATTTACTGAGCGCTTACTATGTGCAGAGCACTGTACTAAGCGCTTGGGAAGCACAAATTCGCAACATATAGAGACAGTCCCTACCCAACAGTGGGCTCGCAGTCTAAAAGACTACTAAAAGTCTACACTGCGGTGGGTAGGAGGCCGGGCGCGAACCCCTGGGCGGAGGGATGAAGAGTGCTGGGAGACGACGGTCCGGGGGGAGGATGGAGAGGGGGATCCTTGGGGGAGGGAATCAAGCGCTTAGTCCAGTGCTCTGCCCACAGTAAGCGCTCAATAAATACGATTGAACGAATGCTGGGTTGGGGCCGTCTCTAGATGTTGCCAACTTGTCCTTCCCAAGCGCGCTTAGTCCAGCGCCCTGCACACAGTAAGCGCTCAACAAATACGATTGAACGAATGTTGGGTAGGGACCGCCTCTGGATGTTGCCAACTTGTCCTTCCCAAGCGCTTAGTCCAGTGCCCTGCACACAGTAAGCACTCAGTAAATACGATTGAACGAATGTTGGGTAGGGACCGCCTCTAGATGTTGCCGACTTGTCCTTCCCAAGCGCTTAGTCCAGTGCCCTGCACACAGTAAGCGCTCAACAAATACGACTGAACGAATGTTGGGTAGGGACCGTCTCTAGATGTTGCCGACTTGTCCTTCCCAAGCGCTTAGTACAGTGCTCTGCACACAGTAAGCGCTCAGTAAGTACGATTGAATGGATGAATGACTGACAGTGGTGATGAGCGGAGCCTCTCATCCCGGGCCGGGGAAAGGGGGGCCCGGCGCTTAGAACAGGGCCAGGCACGTTGGAAGCGCTTCCCGTGATCACGATGAGATTTATTTTGTTCATGATGTGCATTTAGCTTTAATTCTATTTGTTTAATTCTACTTGTGTATATTTACTATTCTATTTATTTTATTTTGTTAACATATTCTGTTTTGTTGTCTGTCTCCCCCTTCTAGACTGTGAGCCCGCTATTGGGTAGGGCCCGTCTCTAGATGTTGCCAACTTGGACTTCCCAAGCGCTTAGTCCAGTGCTCTGCACACAGTAAGAGCTCACTAAATACGACTGAATGAATGAATGAATGAATAAGACTGCTGAGGTGTGGGTCAGCTCTCTGAGAAGAGGGTGGACCTCTGAGGGATGGGGGAGGGAAACGGATTGTAATAATAACTCCCCCTTTTAGACTGTGAGCCCACTGTTGGGTAGGGACTGTCTCTATGTGTTGCCAATTTGTACTTCCCAAGTGCTTAGTACAGTGCTCTGCACATAGTAAGCGCTCAATAAATACGATTGATTGATTGATTGATTGAATAATGATGGCATTTATTAGGGGCAAGAGGTCCTGGAGGAAGGCCGAGGGATGATCTACGTGCCGGGCGCTGTTCTAAGGGAGCTACAAGCTGATCAGTTAGGACATGGTCCCTGTCCCACGTGGGGCTCACGACGTTAATCGCCACTTTACAGATGAGGTAACTGAGGCCCAGAGGAGTGAAGTGACTTGCCCAAGGTTACACAGTCGAGGAGAGGGGGAGCGGGGATTAGAATCCACGTCCTCCTGATTCCCAGGCCCGGGATCTATCCACGAGGCGATGCTGCTTCTCAGGGGTCCCGGGGGAAGAGAGGAGGGACAAGGATGGTGGGGGTTCCGGGTGGAGGGAGGAGGGGATGAGGATTGCGGGGGGCAGGGTGAAGGGGAGGGGAGGGTCCCGGGAGGGAAGAAAACTGTGGGAGCACAGGGCCCGCTCACCATTAAAGGGGTTGTTGTTGGTCTGCATCCGCTGGGTGATGGCCTGTTCCAGATCGCGCTTCTTCACGCACTGGATGCCCAGGTTCTGGAAGCTGATCCCGCGGGCCCATCACCCGGCACGCTCAGCGGCCCGGGGACCCAGCAGCCCCCCGGCCCCTCCGCTTCCCGGGGGTCCTCGAGCCCATCTCTGCCCTCCCTCAGGTGCCCGCCCCCCACCAGGGCCGGGCCCCCCCCCGGGGGGGACCTCACCTGTGGATACAGCGGTCGGGGCAGAGGTCGGCCTCGTAGAAGCCGTCCCGACAGTCCTTCCCCACCAGCTCGTGGGGGTGAGGCCGGTGCGGGGGCTCCTTGGTCACCAGGGAGATGCGAACTTTCCCCGGCCCCACGTAGCCGCTGATCTGAGGGGAGAAACCGGGTTTCCGGCCCACCTCTTGGGCTCCGTCGGTGACGTTTACAGAGGGCTTAACCACGTGCGGAGCGCCGTATTAAGCGCTCGGGAAAGGACCCGAGAGCCAGGGAGGCGCTCAGAACACAGCGAGCGCTCAATCGACACCATTGGTTTAACTGGTGGATCAATTATTAATAACTGTGGGTTTGTTAAGCGCTCACTGTGTGCCAAGCACTGTACTAAGTGGTGGGATAGATAGGAGATGATCAGGTCCCACGTGGGGCTCTCAGTCTAAGGAGGAAGGAGAGCGGGTACTGAATCCCCATTTTGTAGATGAGGGAACTGAGGCATGGAGAAGTGAAATGACATGCCCAAGTGACTTGTGCAAGCTCACCCAACAGACAAGTGGCAGAGCCGAGATTAGAATCCAGGTCCCCTAACTCCAAGGCCTAGGCACTTTCCACTCAGTCACCCGTGCACTTTATTCCCTTCCTTCCTCTCCCCCTCGTCCCCGTTTCCATCCCCCCCGTCTTACCTCCTTCCCTTCCCCACAGCACCTGTATATATGTATATATGTTTGTACATATTTATTACTCTATTTATTTATTTATTTTACTTGTACATATCTATTCTACTTATTTTATTAGTATGTTTGGTTTTGTTCTCTGTCTCCCCCTTTTAGACTATGAGCCCACTGTTGGGTAGGGACTGTCTCTATATGTTGCCAACTTGGACTTCCCAAGCGCTTAGTACAGTGCTCTGCACACAGTAAGCGCTTAATAAATACAATTGACTGATTGATTCAGCCCTCTCTCAGCCCCACAGCACTTATATACCTGTCTGTAATCTATTTATATTAATGTCTGTCTCCCCCTCTACACTGTAAGCTCATTGTGGGCAGGGAATGTGTCTACCTATTCTAAAATACATATTAGAAAACTATTACACATTGCAAAATATATTATAAATTACTTATTTACATTGTCTCCACTTCTAGACTGTAAGCTTATTTTGGGCAGGGAACACAACTAACACACACACACATATATATATATATATATATATATATATATATATATATATATATATATACATATATATGCACATACATACAAATACACATATAAATTATAGTAAACATATATTATCAATGATTTATATTAATATCTGCCTCCCCCTCCAGTCTGTAAGGTCATTATGGGCAGGGAATGTGTCTGCTAATTCTGCTGTACTCTCCCAAGCGCTTAGTAGAGTGCTCTGCACATAGTAAACACTCAAATACCACTGATTATGTTGTATATTTCCAAGTGCTGTGCACACAGTAAGGGCTCAAATACGATTATGTTGCACTCTCCCAAGTGCTTAGAAGGGTGCTCTACTCATAGTAAGCACTCATTAACCACTGACTGGCTATGTTGTATATTCCCAAGCGCTTAGCAGAGTGCTCTGCACATAGTAAGGACTCAAATACCACTGATTATGTTGTATATTTCCAAGTGCTGTGCACACAGTAAGGGCTCAAATACGATTATGTTGCACTCTCCCAAGTGCTTAGAAGGGTGCTCTACTCATAGTAAGCACTCATTAACCACTGACTGGCTATGTTGTATATTCCCAAGTGTTCAGCAGAATGCTCTGCATACAGCAAACAATCAAATTCAACTGTTTACGTTGTACTCTCCCAAGTGCTTAGTACAGTGTTCTGCACACAGTAAGTGCTCGATAAATACGTTCGACCGGTAGGTCAGGCTGCTGGAAGTGAACGGCACCCGGGGCATCTCCGATCGGACCCCGACCGAACCCCGGACCGGAGGGGGGCTTTGAGAAGCAGCGTGGCTCGGCGGAAAGAGCCCGGGCTTGGGAGTCAGAGGTCATGGGTTCTAATCCCGGCTCCGCCACTTGTCAGCTGGGTGACTTTGGGCAGGTCACTCAACTCCTCTGGGCCTCAGTTCCCTCATCTGTAAAAATGGGGATGAAGACTGGGAGCCCCATGTGGGACAACCTGATCACCTTGGATCCCCTCCGGTCCCCACAGCACCTGTATATATGTTTGTACAAATTTATTACTCTATTTATTTATTTTACTTGTACATATCTATTCTATTTGTTTTATTTTGTTAGTATGTTTGGTTTTGTTCTCTGTCTCCCCCTTTTAGACTGTGAGCCCACTGTTGGGTAGGGACTGTCTCTATATGTTGCCAACTTGGACTTCCCAAGCGCTTAGTACAGTGCTCTGCACACAGTAAGCGCTCAGTAAATACGATTGATGATGATGATGATGATGATTAGAACAGTGCTTGCCACGTAGTAAGCATTTAACAAATACCATTACAAGTACTCAAGTGGCAAAAAATGCTGATATATTGGGGGGAAAGCCTAAAACCGTATCTTTAAAGCATGTAGAGTGTAAGCTCTGTATGGGCAGGGAAAGCATTATTTCACCAGTCTACTTGTTTTGTTGTCTGTCTCCCTCTTGCAGACCATGAGCCCGCTTCTGGGTACGGACTGTCTCTAGATGTTGCTGATTTGTACTTCCCAAGCGCTTAGTACAGTGTGCCAAGCACTGTACTAAGCGGTTGAATAGATAGGAGATGATCAGGTCCCATATGGGGCTCACAATCTAAGCAGGAGGCGCGCAGTAAGTGCTCAACAAATACTATTGAATGAATGAATGAATCAATCAATCGTATTTATTGAGCGCTTACTGTGTGCAGAGCACTGTACTAAGCGCTTGGGAAGTACAAGTTGGCAACATACAGAGACAGTCCCTACCCAACAGTGGGCTCACAGTCTAAAATGAATGAATGAATGATTATTATTATTATTCTCTGTGCCTCAGTTACCTCGTCTGTAAAATGAAGACCGTGGGACAGCCAGCGCTTAGAACAATGCTTGGCACAGGGTAAGTACTGACCAAATACCTTTGTTATTATTATAATAATAACAATAATGGCATTTATTAAGGGCTTAGTATGTGCAAAGCACTGTTCTAAGCGCTGGGCACTGTTCTATTATGATGATGTGTCACACCCACACAGAGACACACATACCCCAAGCGCTTAGTACAGTGCTCTGCACACAGTAAGCGCTCAATACCCCTAGCCTGGAATGCCCTCCCCCGACACATCCGCCCAATTAGCTCTCTTCCTCCCTTCAAAGCCCTCCTGAGAGCTCACCTCTTCCAGGAGGCCTTCCCACACTGAGCTCCCTTTTTCCTCTCCTCCTCCCCATCCCCCCTGCCCTACCTCCTTCCCCTCCCCACAGCACTTGTATATATTTGTACAGACATTACTCTATTTATTTTACTTGTACACTTTTACTACTCTATCTTAATGATGTACATATAGGTATAAGTCTATTTATTCTGACGGTTTTGACACCTGTTTTCATGTTTTGTTTTGTCGTCTGTCTCCCCCTTCTAGACTGTGAGCCCGCTGTTGGGTAGGGACCGTCTCTAGATGTTGCCGACTCGTACTTCCCAAGCGCTTAGTCCGGTGCTCTGCACACGGTAAGTGCTCAATACGATTGAATGAAGCATCGTGGCTCAGTGGAAAGAGCCCGGGCTTTGGAGTCAGAGGTCATGGGTTCAAATCCCAGCTCCGCCACTTGTCAGCTGTGTGACTTTGGGTGAGTCACTCCACTTCTCTGGGCCTCAGCTCCCTCATCTGTAAAATGGGGATGAAGACTGTGAGCCCCCCCTGGGACAACCTGATCGCCTTGCAGCCTCCCCAGAGCTTAATAAATGCCATTATTATTATTAATGAAGGAATGACTGGATTAATTTACTATTCTATTTGTTAATGATGTGCATGTAGCTATAATACTATTTGTTTTGATGATTTTGACACCTGTCTACATGTTTTGTTTTGTTGTCTGTCTCCCCCTTCTAGACTGTGAGCCCGTTATTCGGTAGGGACCGTCTCTCTACGTTGCCGACTTGTACTTCCCAAGCACTTAGTACAGTGCTCTGCACACAGTAAGCGCTCAAAAAGTACGAATGAATGAATGAATGCTTTGCACGTAGTAAGTGCTTAATAAATGCCATTATTATTATTAATGAATGATTGGATGAATGAACACCCGTGCCCCCACGAGGGCCCGGACTCCTGGGTCTGCCGAAAGGCAGAGCCCCCCGGCAGCCCGGGTTGGAGGCTGGGTTTCCTGGAGGTAATGATAATGATCATGTTTTGTTTTGCTGTCTGTCTCCCCCTTCTAGACTGTGAGCCCATTGTTGGGTAGGGACCGTCTCTATATGTTGCCGACTTGGACGTCCCAAGCGCTTAGTCCAGTGCTCTGCACACAGTAAGCGCTCAATAAATGCGACTGAATGAAGGAATGAATGATGGCATTTATTAAGCGCTTACTATGTGCAAAGCACTCTCCTAAGCGCTGGGGGAGTTACAAGGAGATCAGGTTGTCCCACGGGGGGCTCACAGTCTTCATCCCCATTTTACGGATGAGGTAATTGAGGCTCAGAGAAGTGACTTACCCAAAGTCACACAGCTGACAATTGGCGGAGCTGGGATATAAGAATAGTAATAATAATGATGGCATTTATTAAGCGCTTACTATGTGCAAAGCACCGTTCTAAGTGCCGGGGATGTTACAAGGTGATCAGGTTGTTCCACGGGGTGCTCACGGTCTTCATCCCCATTTTACGGATGAGGTGACTGAGGCCCACAGAAGTGACTTGCCCAAAGTCACACAGCTGACAATTGGTGGAGCTGGGATTTAATAATAATAGTAATAATAATGATGGCATTTATTAAGCGCTTACTATGTGCAAAGCACTGTTCTAAGCGCTGGGGAAGGGGTTACAAGGTGATCAGGTTGTCCCATGGGGGGCTCACAGTCTTCATTCCCATTTTACGGATGAGGTGACTGAGGCCCAGAGAAGTGATCTGCCCGAGGTCACACAGCTGACAATTGGCGGAGCCGGGATTTAATAATAATAATGATGGCATTTATTAAGTGCTTACTATGTGCAAAGCACTGTTCTAAGCACTGGGGAAGGGGTTACAAGGTGATCAGGTTGTCCCATGGGGGGCTCACAGTCTTCACCCCCATTTTAGGGATGAGGTAATTGAGCAGAGAAGTGACTTGCCCAAAGTCACACAGCTGACAATTGGCAGAGACGGGATTTAATAGTAATAATGATGGCATTTATCAAGCACTTACTATGTGCAAAGCACTGTTCTAAGCGCTGGGGACGTTACAAAGAGATCAGGTTGTCCCACGGGGGGCTCACAGTCTTCATTCCCATTTTAAGGATGAGGTGATTGAGCAGAAAAGTGACTTGCCCAAAGTCACACAGCTGACAGTTGGTGGAGCCGGGATTTAATAATAATAATGATGGCATTTATTAAGCACTTACTATGTGCCAAGCACTGTTCTAAGCGCTGGGGAGGTTACAAGCTGTCCCACAGGGGCCTCCCAGTCTTCATCCCCATTTTAAAGATGACCAAGTCACACAGCTGACAGGGATTTGAACCGCTGCCCTCTGAGTCCAGAGGCCGGGCTCTGGCCACCGAGCCACGCTGCTCGTCCTAATGATGGCATTCATTAAGCACTTACTACGGGCAAAGCCCTGTTCTAAGCGCTGGGGAGGATACAAGGTGATCAGGTTGTCCCACTTGGGGCTCACAGTCTTAATCCCCATTTTCCAGATGAGGTAACTGAGGCCCAGAGAAGTGAAGTCACTTGCCCAAAGTCACACAGCTGACAATTGGCGGAGCCGGGATTTGAACCCATGACCTCTGACTCCAAAGCCCGGGCTCTTCCCAATGAGCCATGCTGCTTCTCTTCTTGTTTTGTTGTCTGTCTCCCCCTTCCAGACTGTGAGCCTGCTGTTGGGTAGGGACTGTCTCTATATGTTGCCAACTTGTACTTCCCAAGCGCTTAGTACAGTGCTCTGCACACAGTAAGCGCTCAATAAATCCGATTGATTGATTGACTGATTAATCAATCTGCGTGTAAGGCAGAAACTCCTCACCCTGGGCTTCAAGGCTGTCCATCCCCTCGCCCCCTCCTCCCTCACCTCCCTTCTGTCCTTCTCCAGCCCAGCCCGCACCCTCCGCTCCTCCGCCGCTAATCTCCTCACCGTTAGGCCTCGTTCTCGCCTGTCCCGCCATCGACCCCCGGCCCACCTCATCCCCCGGGCCTGGAATGCCCCCAATCCCTCTGCCCCTCCGCCAAGCTAGTTCTCTTCCTCCCTTCAAGGCCCTGCTGAGAGCTCACCTCCTCCAGGAGGCCTTCCCACACTCAGCCCCTTCCTTCCTCTCCCCCTCGCTCCCCTCTCCATCCCCCCATCTTACCTCCTTCCCTTCCCCACAGCACCTGTATATATGTATATGTTTGTACAGATTTATTACTCTATTTATTTATTTATTTTACTTGTACATATCTATTCTATTTATTTTATTTTGTTAGTATGTTTGGTTTTGTTCTCTGTCTCCCCCTTTTAGACCGCGAGCCCACTATTGGGTAGGGACTGTCTCTATTTATTTATTTTACTTGTACCTATCTATTCTATTTATTTTATTTTGTTAGTATGTTTGGTTTTGTTCTCTGTCCCCCCCTTCTAGACTGTGAGCCCACTGTTGGGTAGGGACTGTCTCTATATGTTGCCAACTTGGACTTCCCAAGCACGTAGTCCAGTGCTCCGCACACAGTAAGCGCTCAATAAATACGACTGATTGCCAACTTGTACTTCCCAAGCGCTTGGTTCGGTGCTCCGCACACAGTAAGCGCTCAATAAGTACGACTGATTGATTGCCAACTTGTACTTCCCAAGCGCTTAGTCCGGTGCTCCGCACACAGTAACCGCTCAATAAATATGACTGATTGATTGCCAACTTGGATTTCCCAAGCGCTTAGTCCAGTGCTCCGCACACAGTCAGCGCTCAATAAATACGATTGATTGATTGATTGCCAACTTGTACTTCCCAAGGGCTTAGTCCGGTGTTCCACACACAGTAAGCGCTCAATATGATTGACTGATTGATTGCCAACTTGTACTTCCCAAGCGCTTAGTCCGGTGCTCCGCACACAGTCAGCGCTCAGTAAATACGATTGATTGATTGATTGCCAACTTGGACTTCCCAAGCGCTTGGTCCGGTGCTCCGCACACAGTCAGCGCTCAACAAATACGACTGATTGATTGCCAACTTGGACTTCCCAAGCGCTTAGTCCAGTGCTCCGCACACAGTAAGCACTCAATACGATTGATTGATTGCCAACTTGTACTTCCCAAGCGCTTAGTCCAGTGCTCCGCACACAGTCAGCGCTCAATAAATACGACTGATTGATTGCCAACTTGGACTTCCCAAGCGCGTAGTCCAGTGCTCCGCACACAGTCAGCGCTCAATAAATACGATTGATTGCCAACTTGTACTTCCCAAGGGCTTAGTCCAGTGCTCCGCACACAGTCAGCGCTCAATAAATACGACTGATTGATTGCCAACTTGTACTTCCCAAGTGCGCAGTCCAGTGCTCCGCACACAGTAAGCACTCAATAAATACGATTGATTGATTGATTGCCAACTTGTACTTCCCAAGAGCTTAGTCCAGTGCTCCGCACACAGTCAGCGCTCAATAAATACGACTGATTGATTGCCAACTTGGACTTCCCAAGCGCTTAGTCCGGTGCTCCGCACACAGTCAGCGCTCAATAAATGATTGATTGCCAACTTGGACTTCCCAAGCGCGTAGTCCAGTGCTCCGCACACAGTCAGCGCTCAATAAATACGATTGATTGATTGCCAACTTGGACTTCCCAAGCGCTTAGTCCGGTGCTCCGCACACAGTCAGCGCTCAATAAATACGATTGATTGATTGATTGATTGACGGACTTGCCCAGAGCCCCCCAGCTGACGAGTGGCCGAGCTGGGATTTGAACCCACGACTTCTGACTCCAAAGCCCGGGCTCTTTCCACCGGGCCTCTTGGTCCTCGGTGTCCCCCCGCCCCCCCCCGGTCTCACTTTGATGGTGGGGTGGGTCTTGGTGGTGTCGGTGCTCCTCTCCCCGGGGATGCTGCCGGCCGAGCGGCCTTCGCACTTGTAGCGGAAGCGCATCCCCCGCTGCTTGGGCTGCTCGATGATCTCCACCGACGGGCCCGGGGCCGGGGCCGGCTCTGCGGGGGGCGGGAGGCGCGTGCACGCGGGGCTAGCACCGGCCGCGCGGGGCCCGGGACCCCCCCCCCCCGCATCCCCCCCCCCCCCGCACTTACCCGCGGAGGCGAAGATCAACGGGAACATGTCTGAAACGGGACAGGAGAGTTTAAGGACCGGGGGAAACTGAGGCAGGGGGACGGGGGACCCCGCCCTCCCCCGACCGGCCGCGCGGGGCGCTGTTCCCCCCCCACACACACCGCCGCCCGGGGTCAGAGGTCACCCTCACCGTCCATCGCCGGGGTCCCCGAAGGGGGGGGAGGGGCGGGGTCGCAGCTGGGCGCGCGCGCGCGCTACTCCGCGGCCATTCGCCAGGGGCGGAAATGCGCCGGGCGCGCGCACGCGCGCGCGCGCTCGCGTCACTGCTGGGAATCCGCGGCCCCGCCCGCGCAGGCGCGATGAGCCTTTCGTCAGCGCGGCGGCGCGGCCGGAGGGGGGACGTACTGAGCGCCGCCCCCTCAGAGTAGAAGGGCGAGCCCGGAAAACCGGGCGGCCACCCAATCGATCAGTCGTATTTATTGAGCGCTTGTTCATTCATTCAATCATCCATTCATTCAGTCAACCGTGTTTATTGAGCACTTGTTCACTCATTCAATCGTCGCATTCCATCACTCGTTCAATCAGTCGTATTTATTGAGCGCTTGTTCATTCATTCAATCGTCGCATTCATTCAATCATCCATTCAATCAACAATTGTATTTATTGAGCACTTGTTCACTCATTCAATCGTCGCATTCCATCACTCGTTCAGTCAATCAATCGTCTTTATTGAGCGCTTGTTCATTCATTCAATCGTAGCATTCATTCAATCATCCATTCAATCAATCAACTGTATTTATTGAGCACTTGTTCACTCATTCATTCGTCGCATTCCATCACTCGTTCAGTCAATCAATCGTCTTTATTGAGCTTTTGTTCATTCATTCAATCATCCATTCAATCAACTGTATTTATTGAGCACTTGTTCATTCACTCATTCAATCGTAGCATTCCATCACTCGTTAAGTCAATCGGTCGTATTTATTGAGCGCTTGTTCATTCAATCATCGCATTCATTCAATCATCCATTCATTCAATCAACTGTATTTATTGAGCACTTGTTCATTCACTCATTCAATTGTCGCATTCCATCACTCGTTCAGTCAATCAATCGTACTTATTGAGCGCTTGTTCATTCATTCAATCGTCGCATACATTCAATCAATCAACTATTTATTGAGCACTTGTTCACTCATTCATTCAATCGTCGCATTCCGTCACTCGTTCAGTCAATCAATCGTATTTATTGAGCGCTTGTTCATTCATTCAATCGTAGCATTCATTCAATCATCCATTCAATCAATCAATTGTACTTATTGAGCACTTGTTCACTCACTCATTCAATCGTCGCATTCCATCACTCGTTCAGTCAATCAATCGTATTTATCGAGCGCTTGTTCATTCATTCAATCGTAGCATTCAATCATCCACTCAATCAATCAGCTGTATTTATTGAGCACTTGTTCGCTCATTCATTCAATCGTCGCATTCCATCACTCGTTCAGTCAATCAATCGTATTTATTGAGCGCTTGTTCATTCAATCGTCGCATTCATTCAATCATCCATTCAATCAATCAACTGTATTTATTGAGCACTTGTTCACTCATTCATTCAATCGTCGCATTCAATCACTCGTTCAGTCAATCAATCGTATTTATTGAGCGCTTGTTCATTCATTCAATCGTAGCATTCATTCAATCATCCACTCAATCAATCAACTGTATTTATTGAGCACTTGTTCACTCACTCATTCAATCGTCGCATTCCATCACTCGTTCAGTCAATCAATCGTGTTTATTGAGCGCTTGTTCATTCATTCAATCGTCGCATTCATTCAATCATCCATTCAATCAACTGTATTTATTGAGCACTTGTTCATTCACTCATTCAATCGTAGCATTCCATCACTCGTTCAGTCAATCAGTTGTATTTATTGAGCGCTTGTTCATTCATTCAATCGTCGCATACATTCAATCAATCAACTGTATTTATTGAGCACTTGTTCACTCATTCATTCAATCGTCGCATTCCGTCACTCGTTCAGTCAATCAATCGTATTTATTGAGCGCTTGTTCATTCATTCAATCGTAGCATTCATTCAATCATCCACTCAATCAATCAACTGTATTTATTGAGCACTTGTTCACTCATTCATTCAATCGTCGCATTCCGTCACTCGTTCAATCAATCAATCGTATTTATTGAGCGCTTGTTCATTCATTCAATCGTAGCATTCATTCAATCATCCGTTCAATCAATCAAGTATTTATTGAGCACTTGTTCACTCATTCATTCAATCGTCGCATTCCATCACTCGTTCAATCAATCAATCGTATTTATTGAGCGCTTGTTCATTCATTCAATCGTAGCATTCATTCAATCATCCGTTCAATCAATCAATTGTACTTATTGAGCACTTGTTCACTCACTCATTCAATCGTCGCATTCCATCACTCGTTCAGTCAATCAATCGTATTTATTGAGCGCTTGTTCATTCATTCAATCGTAGCATTCAATCATCCACTCAATCAATCAGCTGTATTTATTGAGCACTTGTTCGCTCATTCATTCAATCGTCGCATTCCATCACTCGTTCAGTCAATCAATCGTATTTATTGAGCGCTTGTTCATTCATTCAATCGTAGCATTCAATCATCCACTCAATCAATCAGCTGTATTTATTGAGCACTTGTTCGCTCATTCATTCAATCGTCGCATTCCATCACTCGTTCAGTCAATCAATCGTATTTATTGAGCGCTTGTTCATTCAATCGTCGCATTCATTCAATCATCCATTCAATCAATCAACTGTATTTATTGAGCACTTGTTCACTCATTCATTCAATCGTCGCATTCAATCACTCGTTCAGTCAATCAATCGTATTTATTGAGCGCTTGTTCATTCATTCAATCGTAGCATTCATTCAATCATCCACTCAATCAATCAACTGTATTTATTGAGCACTTGTTCACTCACTCATTCAATCGTCGCATTCCATCACTCGTTCAGTCAATCAATCGTGTTTATTGAGCGCTTGTTCATTCATTCAATTGTCGCATTCATTCAATCATCCATTCAATCAATCAATTGTATTTATTGAGCACTTGTTCACTCATTTATTCAATCGTCGCATTCCATCACTTGTTCAATCAATCGTATTTATTGAGCGCTTGTTCATTAATTCAATCGTAGCATTCATTCAATCATCCATTCAATCAGTCGTATTTATTGAGCACTTGTTCATTCATTCATTCAACCGTAGCATTCATTCGGCCATCCATTCAATCAACCGTATTTATCGAGCGCTTGTTCGTTCATTCATTCAATCGTAGCATTCAATCACTCGTTCAGTCAATCGTATTTATTGAGCGCTTGTTCATTCATTCATTCAATCGTAGCATTCATTCAATCAATTGTATTTATTGAGCGCTTGTTCATTCATTCAATCGTAGCATTCATTCAATCATCCATTCATTCAATCAATCAATTGTATTTATTGAGCACTTGTTCATTCATTCATTCAATCGTAGCATTCATTCAATCATCCATTCATTCAATCAATCAATTGTATTTATTGAACACTTGTTCATTCATTCAATCAATCGTATTTATTGAGCGCTTGTTCATTCATTCATTCAGTTGTAGCATTCATTCCATCATCCATTCATTCAATCGTATTTATTGAGAGCTTACTATGTGCTGGGCACTGTACTAAGCGCTTGGGAAGTCCAAGTTGGCAACATAGAGAGACAGTCCCTACCCAACAGTGGGCTCCCAGTCTAAAAATCGTTCGTTCAAGCCACCATCTTTATTGAGTGCTTAGTCATTCAGCCATTCAGTCGTAGCGCTCATTCAAGCGTTCAGCCAAGCCACCGTATTTATCGAGCGCTTGTTCACTCATTCAGTCGCAGCAGTCGTTTGATCATTCATTCAATCAACCATATTTATTGGGCGCTTGTTCGTTCATTCATTCAACCGTAGCATTCATTCGGTCATCCGTTCAATGAACTGTATTTATCGAGTGCTTGTTCGTTCATTCATTCATTCAATCATAGCATTCAATCATTCATTCAATCAATCATATTTATTGAGCACTTGTTCATTCATTCATTCAATCGTAGCATTCATTCAATCATCCATTCATTCAATCAGTCGTATTTATTGAGCACTTGTTCATTCATTCATTCAATCGTAGCATTCATTCAATCATTCATTAATTCAATCAATCAATCGTATTTATTGAGCGCTTGTTCATCCATTCATTCAATCGTAGCATTCATTCAACCATCCATTCATTCAATCAATCGTATTTATTGAGCGCTTGTTCATTCATTCATTCAATCGTAGCATTCATTCAATCAATCGTATTTATTGAGTGCTTGTTCATTCATTCATTCAATCATAGCATTCATTCAATCAATCGTATTTATTGAGCGCTTGTTCATTCATTCATTCAATCATCCATTCATTCAATCAATCGCATTTATTGAGCGCTTGTTCACTCATTCATTCAATGGTAGCATTCATTCAATCATCCATTCATTCAATCAATCGTATTTATTGAGCGCTTGTTCATTCATTCATTCAATCATAGCATTCATTCAATCATCCATTCATTCAATCAATCGTATTTATTGAGCGCTTGTTCATTCATTCATTCAATCAATCAATCAATCAATTGTATTTATTGAGCGCTTACTGTGTGCAGAGCACCATACTAAGCACTTGGGAAGTACAAGCTGGCAACATATAGAGATGGTCCCTACCCAACAGTGGGCTCACAGTCTAGAAGCGGGAGATGGAGAACAAAACCAAACATACGAACAAAATAAAATAAATAGAATAGATAGGTACAAGTAAAATAAATAAATAAATAGAGTACTAAATATGTACAAACATATATACATATATACAGGTGCTGTGGGGAAGGGAAGGAGGTAAGGTGGGGGGGATGGTGAGGGGGACGAGGGGGAGAGGAAGGAAGGGGCTCAGTCTGGGAAGGCCTCCTGGAGGAGGTGAGCTCTCAGCAGGGCCTTGAAGGGAGGAAGAGAGCTAGCGCGGCGGATGGGCAGAGGGATTGGGGGCATTCCAGGCCCAGGGGAGGACGTGGGCCGGGGGTCGATGGCGGGACAGGCGAGAACGAGGCACCATTCATTCAATCAAGAGTATCTATTGAGCGCTTGTTCATTCATTCATTCAATCGTAGCATTCATTGTTATTCATTCAATCAAGCGTATTTATTGAGCGCTTGTTCATTCATTCATTCAATCGTAGCGTTCATTCAGTCATTCATTCAATCAAGCGTATTTATTGAGCGCTTGTTCATTCATTCAATCATAGCATTCATTCATTCATGAATGAATGAAGCATTCATTCAATCAATCGTATTTATTGAAGCGCTTGTTTATTCATTCAATCGTAGCATTCATTCAAGCATTCAGTCAATCAACCATATTTGTCGAGCACTTGTTCCTTCGTACATTCATTCATTCAATCGCAGTATTCATTCAATCATTCATTCAATCAACCATATTTATTGGGCGCTTGTTCATTCATTCATTCAATCGTAGCATTCATTCAGTCATTCATTCAATCAACCGTATTTATCGAGTGCTTGTTCGTTCATTCATTCAATCGTAGCATTCATTCAAGCATGCATTCAATCAATCGTATTTATTGAAGCACTTGTTCATTCATTCATTCAATCGTAGCATTCATTCAATCAATCGTATTTATTGAGTGCTTGTTCATTCATTCATTCACTCGTAGCATTTATTCAATCATTCAATCGTAACATTCATTCATTCAGCCAATCGTATTTATTGAGTGCTTATTCATTCATTCATCCGTAGCATTCATTCAATCAATCCTATTTATTGAGCCCTTGTTCATTCATTCATTCATTCAATCATAGCATTCATTCATTTAATCAATCCTATTTATTGAGTGCTTATTCATTCATTCATTCAATTGTAGCATTCATTCATTCATTCACTCAATCGTATTTATTGAGTGCTTGTTCATTCATTCATTCAATCGAAGCAGCGATGACTCAAGCGAAAGAGCCCGGGCTTTGGAGTCAGAGGTCATGGGTTCAAACCCCGGCTCCGCCAATTGTCAGCTGGGTGACCTTGGGCAAGTCACTTCACTTCTCTGGGCCTCAGTTACCTCATCTGGAAAATGGGGATTAAGACTGTGAGCCCCGTGGGACAACCTGATCACCTCGTAACCTCCCCAGCACTTGGAACAGTGCTTTGCACATAGTAAGCACTTAATGAATGCCATCATTTTTATTATTGTTATTATTATTCATTCACTCATTCAGTCGTAGCAGTGATGGCTTGGTGGAAAGAGCACGGGCTTTGGAGTCAGAGGTCCTGGGCTCAAATCCCGGCTCCGCCAATTGTCAGCTGGGTGACCTTGGGTAAGTCACTTCACTTCTCTGGGCCTCAGTTACCTCATCTGGAAAATGGGGATGAAGACTGATCACCCCCATTTTACAGATGAGGGAACTGAGGACCAGACCCAAAGTCACACAGCTGACAGGGATTTGAACCGACGACCTCTGACTCCAGAGGCCGGGCTCTTTCCACTGAGCCACGCTGCTCCTCTCGGTGTCCCCCTGCCCGCCCCCCGGCCCCGGCAGCTCACTTTGATGGTGGGGTGGGCCCACCATCCACCCCCACCCCCATCAGTGGGACAAACTGATCACCTTGTAACCTCCCCAGCACTTAGTACACTGCTCTGCACACAGTAAACGCTCAATAAATACGATTGAATGAATGAATGAATGAATGAATAAATGCCATCATTATTATTATTTATTGAGTGCTTACTCATTCATTCATTCAATCGTATTTATTGAGCGCTTACTGTGGGCAGAGCACTGTACTAAGCACTTGGGAAGTACAACCGGTGATGTCACCGGTTCGAAAGAGGCCGGGGTCGGCGGAGCGGGGTGAGCGGGGACTGGCAGAGGGCGAGCGAGTTCCCTCCAGTCACCCCTCTGCCCTGGACCCTTGGGCAAGTCCCTTCTCCTCTTCTGGCCTCAGTTTCCTCCTCTGGACAATGGGGATGAATAATAATACCAATAACGATAGTATTTGTTAAGCGCTTACTATGTGCCGGGCACTATTCTAAGCGCCGGGGTGGATACAAGATGGTCAGGTTGCCCCAAGTGGGGCTCACAGTCTTGAGAAGCAGCGTGGCTCAGTGGAAAGAGCCGGGGCTTTGGAGTCAGAGGTCGTGGATTCAAATCCCGGCTCCACCAAGTGTCAGCTGTGTGACCTTGGGCAAGTGACTTCACTCCTCTGGGCCTCAGTTCCCTCATCTGCAAAATGGGGATTAAGACTGTGAGCCCCCAGTGGGACAATCTGATCACCTTGTAACTTCCCCAGCACTTAGACCAGCGCTTTGCACATAGTAAGTGCTTAATAAATGCCATTATTATTATTATTATTATTATTATTATTTGGTCGGCAACAGATAGAGATGGTCCCTACCCAATAATGGGTTCACAGTATTGGGTACAGAGCACTGGACTAGGCGCTTGGAAAGTATAATTCCAGCGTGGCTCAGTGGAAAGAGCCCGGGCTTGGGAGCCAGAGGTCATGGGTTCTAATCCCGGCTCCACCATTTGTCAACTGGGAGGCTTTGGTCAAGTCACTTCTCTGGGCCTCAGTTCCCTCATCTTTCAAATGGGGATGAAGACTGTGAGCCCCACGTGGGACAACCTGATCACCGAGTATCACCCCAGCGCTTAGAACAGTGCTTCACACATAGTAAGCGCTTAACAAATGCCATTATTATTATTCACTTGTCTGGGCCTCAGTGACCTCATCTGGAAAATTGGGGATAAAGACTGTGACCCCCACGGGGGACAACCTGATGACCTTACGTCTACCCCAGCGCTTAGAACAGTGCTTGGCACAGAGTAAGCGTTTAACAAGTACCATCATTATTATTATTATTAAAGAGAGACAATCATCATCATCAATCGTATTTATTGAGTGCTTACTATGTGCAGAGCACTGTACTAAGCGCTTGGGAAGTACAAATTGGCAACATATAGAGACAGTCCCTACCCCCTGCCCACAAGGGGCTTAAAGTCTAGAAAGGGGGAGGCAGACATCAAAACAAGTAAACAAGCATCAATAGCATCACTATAAATCAAATTATAGATTTATACACATCAAAACATGTAAACAGGCATTAATAGAAATAAATAGAATTATAAATATGTACATATTTACACAAGAGTGGGAGCAGAGCAAAGGGAGCGAGTCGGGGCGAGGGAGCTGGGTTTTGTTTGGTTTTGTTGTCTGTCTTCCCCCCTTCTAGACCGCGAGCCCGTTGTTGGGTGGCAATTGTCTCTATTTGTTGCCGAATTGTACTTTCCAAGCGCTTAGTACAGTGCTCTGCACCCAGTAAGCGCTCAGTAAATATGATTGAATGAAAGAATGACCGAATGAACGACAAGGTGGATGTGGAATTGGTGCCCCGTGGCAGCCTCGCTGGACTCTCCCCGCGATGGGACCGTCCCCCATCTCCGTTTACACTGGCCTGGGCGGGCAGCCCCCTTCACCACGCTGGGCCTTTCGTCGGTCAGTCAGTCATATTTACTGAGCGCTTACTGTGTGTAGAGCACTTTGCTAAGCGCCCGGGGGAGTAAACCGTAACAGTGAACCCACACATTCCCTGCCCTCAACGAGCTTAGTCTAGAGGAGGAGGCAGACTTCAACAATTAATAGTAATAATCATTGGTATTTAGGTGAGAGTACCAAGATCGGTGGAAGGAATAGAAACAACCTTCGTTATTCACTCATTCAATCACATGATGATGATGAGGCTCACAGTCTTAATCCCCATTTGACAGATGAGGTGATTGAGGCACAGAGAAGTGATGTGACTTGCCCCGAATCGCACAACAGACAAATGACAGAGCCGGGATTAAAACCCATGTCCTTCTTTCCCTGCTCACAATGGGTTTATAGTGTAGCGGGGAGACACGTTAATTCCGAGACCTCAAAGGGCTGGGGTGTAGTTATCGATCAATCAGTCATATTTATTTTTGTATCTTTTAATAATAATAATGATGGCATTTATTAAGCGCTTACTACGTGCAAAGCACTGTTCTAAGCGCTGGGGAGGTTACAAAGTGATCAGGTTGTCCCACGGGGGGCTCACAGTCTTCGTCCCCATTTTACAGATGAGGGAACTGAGGCACAGAGAAGTTAAGTGACTTGCCCAAAGTCACACAGCTGACACTCGGCGGAGCCGGGATTTGAACCCACGACCTCTGACTCCAAAGCCCAGGCTCTTTCCCACTGAGCCACGCTGCTTCTCTTTCAATGGCACTTGTTAATCATATTTATTGAGAGTTTACTGTGGGCAGAGCACTGTACTAAGCGCTTGGGAGAGGATAATACAACAGAGATGGTAGACATGGTTCCCTTCCCACAATGACCTTTACAGTCTAGAGGGGGAGGCAGACATTAAAATAAATAAATAAATTACAGCTATGGACATGATAATAATTATGTGTGGCATTTGTTAGGTGCTTACTGTGTGCCAGGCACTGTACTAAGCGCTGCCAGGGGATACAAGCAAATCAGGTTGGACGCAGTCCATGTCCCACGTGGGGCTCACAGTCTTGATCTCCATTTTACAGACGTGGGAACTGAGGCCCAGAGAAGTGAAGCGACTTGCCTAAGGTCACACAGCAGACAAGTGGCAGAGCTAGAATTAGAACCCACGACATTCTGACGCCCAGGTCTGCGCTGTATTTATTAGGCCATGCCACTTCTCCAAAGAACTGTTGGGCTGAGGAGCTTAATTAAGAGTCTAATATGTGCCAGGCACTGTACTAAACACTGAGGTAAATACAGAATCATCAGGTTGAACACAGTCTCTGTCCCATATGTGTGTAGAGCTTGGGAGAATACTACACAACAGAGAGGGTAGACACGTTCCCTGTCCACAATGAGTTTACAATCTAGAGTGGAGGCAGACAATAAAATAAGTTGTGGATGTGGACATAAGTGCCTTGGGGTGAAAAAGGGGATAGGCCCAAGTGTTTGGGCAATAAAAGGGTGATGGAGTACGGGAAATGGGGACTTATTCAGGGAAGGCCTCTTGGAGGAGATGAGATTTTAATCCGGTTTTGAAGGTGGGGAAAGCGGTGGCCAGTCAGATATGGCAGATGGTCGTTCTCCCCTATTTCTCAAACTGTGAGCCCTATGTGGGGCAGGGACCAGTCCAACATGATTAGCTTGTATCCACCCCAGGGCTTACAGCAGGGTCTGACGTGTAGTAAAGTGCTTAAAAAACACCACGAGTATTATGAAAGGGGTGGGGGTTCCAGGCCAGAGACTGATTGCAGGTGAGGGGTCGGCGGCAAGCTAGACGAGGTCGAGATACAGTGAGAAAGTTAGGGAGATGACAGGATGTGGGTGGGAAGATGAGGAGTCCTGTTTTAGACTTATTACGTTTGAAATGTCCTTTAGAGATGTCCTTTAGACAGGAGGTCATGCAACACTGCAGAGAAGGAGACAGATCAGAGCTGGAGAAGTAGATTTGGGAATCATCTGCCTGGTGATGGTAGTTGAAGCCATGGGAGCGAATGAGTTCTCCAAGGAAGAGGATGTAGATGGAGAATAGAAGGGGACCCAGAACTGAACCCTGAGGGACCCCCACATTTAGGGGGTGGGAGGCAGAGGAGAAGCCTGGGAAGGAGACTGAGAATGAACGGCCAGAGAGGTAGCAGGAGAACCAAGAGAGGACAGTGTCGGTGAGGCCAAGGTTAGTTAATGCTTCCAATCAATCAATCAATCAATCGTATTTATTGAGCGCTTACTATGTGCAGAGCACTGTACTAAGCGCTTGGGAAGTACAAATTGGCATCACATAGAGACAGTCCCTACCCAACAGTGGGCTCACAGTCTAAAAGTCCAGAAGTGGAAGGGAGTGATCCACGATGTCAAAAGCAGCTGAGAGGTCGAGGAGGATTAGGATGGAATAAAGGCCATTGGATTTGGCAAGAAGGAGATCATTGGT
This sequence comes from Tachyglossus aculeatus, assembly GCF_015852505.1. Classification (NCBI taxonomy): domain Eukaryota; kingdom Metazoa; phylum Chordata; class Mammalia; order Monotremata; family Tachyglossidae; genus Tachyglossus; species Tachyglossus aculeatus. Next base: position 51,192,239 of record NC_052087.1, on the reverse strand, counting down.
GACCTTAGAGAGCGCAGTTTCCATGGGATGAGGGGGACACAAGCCAGATTGGAGGGGATCAGGGAGAGACTTGGAGGAGAGGAAACGGAGGGCACGGGTGTAGGGAACTCAAGGAGTTTGGAGAGGAATAGGAGGAGGGAGATGGGTGATAGCTGAAGGAGCCGTGAGGTCAAGGGAGGGTTTTTTTAGGACGGGGAGACATGAGCAGGTTTCGAAGCAGTGCAGAAGAAAGTGAACCATCGGAAAGTGAACGGTTGAAGACGGCGGTCGGGGAGGGAAGAAGAGAGAGGGCGAGTGTTTTGTTAAGGTGCCAAGGGTTGGGGTTAGAGACAGAGACAGAGAGGGTAGAATTCGTGAGGAAGAGGGCGATCTCCTCTTGAGACATTGTTGGGAAAGATGGGAGAGTCAAAGAAGGGGCAGGACAGGAGGCACCGGGGAGGAGCCGGGGAGATTTTAGGGCGATCGCATCTGATGGTTTCAGTTTTCTCAGTGAAGTCTGTGGCCAGGTCATTAGGGTCAAGAGCTGGGGGGTGGTGGGGGGAGCAGGGTGTTTGAGGAGGGAGTTAAACCTCTCTTGAGCAGGGGTCATGTCTGCCAACTCCGTTGTACTTTCCCAACACGTAGTACAGTGTTCTGCAACAGTAAGCAGTTGATAAATACCATTGGTTGACTGATGTCTCCTAGCTCCTTCCAGACTTTGGGACTTTTCCCCAGCCTCCCCCTCCCTACCCCTTTCCCACCGCCCCACCTCCGTTCTGCCATGTCCAAGGAAACAGCAAACAGAGAAGTGCCCAAGTATTGAGCCCTGGCACCTACCCCAGATAAATTTAGCCCTGGCCTCTGGCAGAATTTATTATTGGCCGGTTTTCACGGAGCTAGGCACGGCACAGGGTTCTGCACAGTGGTAGTGACACAGACACCATCTCTCTGCTGTCTAGGGACTTGCCAGTGAGTAGCAGCATGGTCTAATGGAAACAGCACGATACTGAGAGTCAGAAGATCTAATAATAATTGTGGTATTTGATAAGCGCTTACTATGTGCAAACCACTGTTCTAAGCGCTGGGGAGGTTACATGGTGATCAGGTTGTCCTACGTGGGGCTCACAGTTTTAATCCCCATTTTACAGATGAGGGAACTGAGGCCCAGAGAAGTGAAGTGACTTGCCCAAAGTCACCCGGCTGACAATTGGCCGAGCCGGGATTTGAACCCATGACCTCTGACTCCAAAGCCCGGGCTCTTTTCCACTGAGCCACGCTGCTTCTCATTTTCCATTTTCCAAATGAAGAAACCGAGGTACAGAGAAGCTAAGCAACTGTACTAAGTGATGGGGTAGATACCAGATAAGTCAAGTGAGACACAGTTCCTGTCCCCTACTTACAATCTAAATAAGAGACTGTAAGTATCTAAGTATGTATAATAATAATAATGATAATGATGGCATTTATTAAGCGCTTACTATGTGCAGAGCACTGTTCTAAGCGCTGGGGAGGTTACAAGGTGATGAGGTTGTCCCACGTGGGGCTCACAGTCTTAATCCTCATTTTACAGATGAGGGAACTGAGGCACAGCGAAGTTAAGTGCCTTGCCCAAAGTCACACAGCTGACAGTTGGCAGAGCCGGGATTTGAACCCATGACCTCTGACTCCAAAGCCGGTGCTCTTTCCACTGAGCCACGCTGTATCTAAGTAAGAGACTGGTATTCACTCAATCGTATTTGTTGAGCGCTTACTGTGAGCAAAGCCCTGTACTAAGTGCAGCGTGGCTCAGTGGAAAGAGCCCGGGCTTTGGAGTCAGAAGTCATGGGTTCAAATCCCGGCTCCGCCACTTGTCAGCTGTGTGACTTTGGGCAAGTCACTTAACTTCTCTGGGCCTCAGTTCCCTCATCTGTAAAATGGGGATTAAGACTGTGAGCCCCCCGTGGGACAACCTGATCACCCTGTAACCTCCCCAGTGCTTAGAACAGTGCTTTGCACATAGTAAGCGCTTAATAAATGCTATTATAAAAAAAAGTGCTTAGCACTGTACTAAGTGCTTAGAATCCCCATTTTCCAAATGAAGAAACTGAGGTACGGAGAAGCTAAGCAACTTGGCTCAGGTCACTTGGCCCCCATTTTACAGATGAAGTCATTGAGGCCCAGAGAGATGAAGTGACGTGCCCAAGGTCACACAGCAGACAAGTGATGGAGTGGGGATTAGAACCCAGGTCCTTCTGAATCCCAGGCCCATGCTCTATCCAACAGGCCATGCTGCTCTCCTCGAGGGGGTCATAATTTATGAGTGGGTGTGCTTTAAGAGGACTGAAGAGCGAGGACCAGGGTGTGTTGTAGAAGAGGCTGGATAATAAGAATAGAGCTGAAGAAGTGCCGTAGAGCCTACGTAGGTCACCAGTTGAAGATTCCCAAATCTGCCTCTCTAGCCCTGACCCCTCTCCTTCTCTGCAGCCTCGTATTTCATTCATCATCATCATCATCATCATCAATCGTATTTATTGAGCGCTTACTATGTGCAGAGCACTGGACTAAGCGCTTGGGAAGTACAAGTTGGCAACATCTAGAGACAGAGTCCCTACCCAACAGTGGGCTCACAGTCTAAAAGGGGGAGACAGAGAACAAAACCAAACATACTAACAAAATAAAATAAATAGAATAGATATGTACAAGTAAAATAAATAAATAAATAAATAAATAAATAGAGTAATAAATATGTACAAACATATATACATATATACAGGTGCTGTGGGGAAGGGAAGGATGATGATGGCATTTGTTAAGCGCTTACTATGTGCAAAGCACTGTTCTAAGCACTGGGAAGGATACAAGGTGATCAGGTTGTCCCATGTGGGGCTCACAATCTTAATCCCCATTTTCCAGATGCGATCAATCAATCAATCAATCATATTTATTGAGAGCTTACTGTGTGCAGAGCACTGTACTAAGGAAGTACAAGTACAGGTCACTGAGGCACAGAGAAGCGTGGCTCAGTGGAAAGAGCCCGGGCTTTGGAGTCAGAGGTCATGGGTTCAAATCCCAGCTCCGCCAACCGTCAGCTGTGTGGCTTTGGGCAAGTCATTCATTCAATCGTATTTATTGAGCGCTTACTATGTGCAGAGCACTGTACTAAGCGCTTGGGAAAGTACAAGTCGGCACCATATAGAGACGGTCCCTGGCTTCAGGACAGCTCTACTTGGATGTCCTACCAACACCTCAAACTTCACGTGTCCAAAACAGAACTCCTCATCTTCCCACCCAAACCCTGTCCTCTCCATCACTACAGACAACGCCACTATCCTCCCTGGCTCACAGGACTTTAACTTTAATAGTATCCTTGACTCATCTTTCTTAGTCAACCCACATATTCAATCGGTCACCAAATCTAATAATAATAATAATAATGGCATTTATTAAGCGCTTACTATGTGCAAAGCACTGTTCTAAGCGCTGGGGAGGTTACAAGGTGATCAGGTCGTCCCACGGGAGGCTCACAGTCTTAATCCTCGTTTTCCAGATGAGGTCATTGAGGCACAGAGAAGCTAAGTGACTTGCCCAAAGTCACACAGCTGACAGTTGGCAGAGCCGAGATTTGAGCCCATGACCTCTGACTCCAAAGCCTGTACTCAATCAATCGTATTTATTGAGCGCTTACTGTGTGCAGAGCACTGTACTAAGCGCTTTCCACTGAGCCAAGCTGCTTCTGTCAGGTCTTCCTTCATAACAGCTAAAATCCACTTTTTTCTCCATCCAAAATCATCATCAATCGTATTTATTGAGCGCTTACTATGTGCAGAGCACTGTACTAAGGGCTTGAAATGCAGATACACTGCATTTCAAAGCAAAATGCAGCTACGCTGATCCAAGCACGTATCATATGATGCCTTGATAACTGCATCAGCCTCCTCACTAAACTTCCTGCCTCCTCTCTCCCCCTACTTCACCCTGCTGCCCGGATCACTTTTCTAAAACTACTGTTCCGTCACTCAATCAGTCGTAGTTACGGATAATTCACTGTGCATTTATTGAGTCCTTGGGAGAGATACAATACAACAAAATAACAGACACCTTCCCTGCCCACAGTGAACTTGCAGTCCCGGCCCCACACCGCTTATGTCCATATCTGTAAAGCGTTTACAATCAATCAATCAATCGTATTTATTGAGCGCTTACTGTGTGCAGAGCACTGTACTAAGCGCTTGGGAGGCACAAGCTCGCAACATATAGAGACAGTCCCTACCCAACAGTGGGCTCACAGTCTAGAAGGGGGAGACAGAGAACAAAACCAAACATACTAACAAAATCAAATAAATAGAATAGATATTTACAAGTAAAATAGAGTAATAAATATGTACAAACATATATACATATATACAGGTGCTGTGGGGAAGGGAAGGAGGTAAGATGCGGGGGATGGAGAGGGGGACGAGGGGGAGAGGAAGGAAGGGACTCAGTCTGGGAAGGCCTCCTGGAGGAGATGAGCTCTCAGTAGGGCCTTGAAGGGAGGAAGAGAGCTAGCTTGGCGGATGGGCAGAAGGAGGGCATCCCAGGCCCGGGGGAGGACGTGGGCCGGGGGTCGATGGCGGGACACGAAGGCTGAGTAGGTGCGAATGAGGTTGTCGTTCATGTAACTTGGTTTATATTAACGTCTGTCTCCCCCTCTAGACTGAAAGCTCATTGTGGGTAAGGAATGTGTCTGTTATTTTGTTGTATTGTAACTCTCCCAAGAGCTTTCTACAGCGCACTGCACATGGTTAGTGCTCAATAAAATGATTCACTGAGTTACTTACTGTTTGGAGTCCATTTCTCCCTGCTCCATAAGAACCTCCAGTGGTTATCCATCTACCTCTGCATCAAACAGAAATTCCTCCTTTCCATTGGCTTTAAAGCTCTCAATCAGCTCGCCCTCTCCTACCTTACCTCCCCGATTTCCTACTACAATCCAGCCAGCGTACTTTGCTCCTCTAATGGAACCTACTCACTGTACTTCTTTCTCATCTATCTTGCTGCCTCCCCCTCACCCATGTCCTGCCTCTGGGCCTGCCTGTCCCCCTGGGGACCCCCACCCCACAGGGGCAAAAGCCACTGAGTACCTCCTGGAGACCTTACAGAATGTAATTCAGATGTACATATTTGTCATTTATTTGTATTGATGGGAAACACCATGGCGCGGTGGATAGAACACGGGCCTGACAGTCGGAAAGTCACACGTTCTAATCCCGGCTCCGCCACTTGTCTGCTGTGTGACCTTGGGCAGGTCACTTCTCTGGGCCTCAGTCCCCTCATCTGTAAAATGGGGATTGAGACTGTGAGCCCCACATGGGGCAAGGGCTGTGCCCAAGCCGACTTGCTCGCATCCACCCCAGCGCTAGTACTGGGCCTGACACGTAGTAAGCACTTAACAAATACCACAAATATTATTATGTCTGTCTCCCTTCTATTCATTCATTCATTCAGTCGTATTTATTGAGCACTTACTGTGTGCAGAGCACTGGACTAAGCCCTTGGGAAGTACAAGTTGGCAACAGATAGAGACGGTCCCTACCCAACAACGGGCTCACAGTCTAGAAGGGGGAGACAGATAACAAAATAAAACATGGAGACAGGTGTCAAAATCGTCAGAACAAATGAAATTATAGCTCTATGCACATCATTAACAAAATAAATAGAATAGTAAAAATGTACAAGTAGAATAAATAGAGCAATAAATCTGTACAAATATATACAAGTGCTGTGGGGAGGCAAAGGAGATAGGGCAGGGGGGAATGGGGAAGAGGAGAAGAAAAAGGGGGCTCAGTCTGGGAAGGCCTCTTGGAGGAGGTGAGCTCTCAGTAGGACTTTGAAGGGAGGAAGAGAGCTAGCTTGGTGGATGTGTGGAGGGAGGGCATTCCAGGCCAGGGGAAGGACGTGGGCCGGGGGTCGAAGGTGGGACAGGCGAGAACGAGGCACGGTGAGGAGGTTAGCGGCAGAGGAGCGGAGGGTGTGGCTGGGCTGGAGAAGGAAAGAAGGGAGGTGAGGTAGGAGGGGGGCGAGGGAATGGACGGACAGCCTTGAAGCCGAGAGTGAGGAGTTTCCCCTTGATTCATTGGTCGATAGGCAACCACGGGAGATTTTTGAGGAGGGGAGTGACATGCCCAGAGCGTTTCTGTAGAAAGATAATCCGGGCAGCAGAGTGAAGTATAGACTGAAGCGGGGAGAGACAGGAGGATGGGAGATCAGAGAGGAGGCCGATGCAGTCATCCAGTCGGGATAGGATGAGAGATTGAACCGGCAAGGTAGCGGTTTGGATGGAGAGGAAAGGGCGGATCTTGGCTATGTGGAGGTGAGACCGGCAGGTTTTGGTGACGGATTGGATGTGTGGGGTGAACGAGAGAACAGAGTCGAGGATGATACCAAGGTTGCGGGCTCGTGAGACGGGAGAGATGGTAGTGCCATCCACAGTGACGGGAAAGTCAGGGAGAGGACAGGGTTTGGGAGGGAAGATAAGTAGTTCAGTCTTGGACATATTGAGTTTTAGATGGCGGGCAGACATCCAGATGGAGATGTCCTGAAGGCAGGAGGAGATACGAGCCTGGAGTGAGGGAGAGAGAGCAGGGGCGGAGATGTAAATTTGGGTGTCATCAGCGTAGAGGTGATAGTTGAAGCCGTGGGAGTGAATGAGTTCACCATTCATTCATTCAATCGTATATATTGAGCGCTTACAGTGTGCAGAGCATTGTACTAACTGCTTGGGAAGTACATGTTGGCAACATGTAGAGATGGTCCCTACCCAAAAACAGGCTCACAGTCTAGAAGGAGGAATGAGTGGATAGAGAACAGAAGCCATCCTTCACCCGTCCCCGCCCTACCTCCTTCCCCGCCCTACCTCCTTCCCCTCCCTACCTCCTTCCCCTCCCCACAACACTTGTATGTATTTGCACATATTACTCTATTTATTTTACTTGTACATATTTACTATTCTATTTATTTTGTTAATGATGTGCCTCTAGCTCTGATTCTATTTATTTTGCCAGTTTTGACACCTGTCCACGATTTATTTTGTTGTCTGTCTCCCCCTTCTAGACTGTGAGGCCGCTGTTGGGTAGGGACCATCTCTATATGTTGCCAACTTGTACTTCCCAAGCGCTTAGTACAGTGCTCTGCACACAGTAAGTGCTCAATAAATACAATTGAATGAATTTATTACTCTATTTTACTTGTACATATTTATTCTATTTAATTTATTTTGTTAATATGTTTTGTTTTGTTGCCTGTCTCCCCCTTCTAGACTGTGAGCCCGCTGTGGGGTAGGGACCGTCTCTATATGATGCCAACCTGTACTTCCCAAGCGCTTAGTACAGTGCTCTGCACACAGTAAGTGCTCAATAAATACAATCGAATGAATTTATTACTCTATTTTACTTGTACATATTTATTCTATTTATTTTATTTTGTTAATATGTTTTGTTTTGTTGCCTGTCTAGACTGTGAGCCCGCTGTGGGGTAGGGACCATCTCTATATGATGCCAACCTGTACTTCCCAAGGGCTTAGCGCCGTGCTCTGCACACAGTAACCGCTCAATAAATACCATTGAACGAATGAGTGAATTTATTACTCTACTTATTTATTTTACTTGTACATATCTATTCATTTTATTTTGTTAATATATTTTGTTGTCTGTCTCCCCCTTCTAGACTGTGAGCCCGCTGTGGGGTAGGGACCGTCTCTACATGTTGCCAACTTGGACTTCCCAAGCTCTTAGTGCAGTGCTCTGCACACAGTAAGCGCTCAATAAATACAAATGAATGAATTTATTACTCTACTTATTTATTTTACTTGTACATACTCATTCTATCTATTTTATTTTGTTAATACGTTTTGTTGTCCGTCTCCCCCTTCTATCAGTCAATCAATCAATCGTATTTACTGAGCGCTTACTGTGTGCAGAGCACTGGACTAAGCGCTTGGGAAGTTCAAGCTGGGAGTACAAGTCCACAAGCTTCTGGACTGTGGGCCCGCCGTTGGGTACGGATCTAGAGATCATCAATCGTCATCATTCGTATCGATTGAGCGCTTACTGTGTGCAGAGCGCTGGACTAAGCGCTTGGGAAGTCCAAGTTGGCAACATGGAGAGGCGGTCCCTACCCCACAGTGGGCTCACAGTCTAACACTCTAGATGTTGCCAACTTGGACTTCCCAAGCGCTTAGTACAGCGCTCTGCACCTAGTAAGCGCCCAATCAATACGACTGAATGAATGAATGAGTCACGGCGGCGTGAGGCGAGGCCGGGCGGGTCACAATCGCCTCAGACGACGACGACGACGACGACGACGACGACGACGACGACGACGACGACGACGACGACGACGACGACGACGACGACGACGACGACGACGACGACGACGACGCCACGTGACGGCCGGCCGGCGCGCGCACGCGCGCGCCCGGGCCCCGCTCTCGGCCAATCGGGGGGCCGCGCCGCCGTCACGTGCCGCCCCCTTCCCCCCCGGCCGGAAGTGACGTCCCAGCGGGGCCGGAAGTGGCGGCGGGGAAGGAGGGAGGGAAGATGGCGGAGGTGGTGAGTTCGGTCTGCCCGGGGCGGGGCGTTGGGGGGGGGGAGCAGCCGGGGGGGAAGAAGGGCCACCGACCCCGGCGCCGCGGTGTCTCCTCAGGGGGAGGTGATCGAAGGCTGCCGCCTGCCCGTCCTGCGGCGGAACCAGGACAACGAGGACGAGTGGCGTGAGTGACGTCGAGGGGCGGGGCGGGGTTGGATTGACAGGACGGAGGGGGCGGGGCGGGGAGGAGGAGGAGGAGGATGGGGAGGAGGATGGAAGGGCGGCCCGGGGCCGAGCGGGGCTCGTGTCCTCGTCCCCGGGCCGCCCCCTGAGCCCTCCCGCCCTCCGGCCCCTCTCCCTTTAGCCTTGGCGGAGATCCTCAGCGTCAAAGACATCAGTGGCCGGAAGCTCTTCTACGTCCACTACATCGACTGTGAGTGCTCAGCCGGGGCACGGGGGGACCGGGAGGGAGGGAGGACAGGGGAGACGCCCCCCCGCCCGTCCGCCCCCCCCACCACCAAGGGGTGGGGGTGGGGGCTGTGAGTGAGCCCCCCCCCCCCCCGGGACAGCCCGCTCACCCTGTAACCTCTCCAATCAATCAGTCGTATTTAGTGAGCGCTTACCGTGTGCAGAGCGCTGGGCTAAGCGCTTGGGAAGTACGGGTCGGCAACATAGACGGTCCCTACCCAACGGTGGGCTCACAGTCTAAAAGATTCTCCGGCGCTTAGAGCGGTGCTTTGCACGTAGTCAGCGCTTAGTAAATGCCATTGTTATTATGGGGGAGGGGGGAGCGGGAGAAGGGGAGGGGGGAGCAGGTGATGGGAGAGGGAGGAGCAGGGGAAGGGGGAACGGGAGAGGGAGGGGAGTAGCAAAGGAGAGGTGGAGGGAGGAGGAGCGGGGGAAGGGGGAGAGGAGCAGTAAAGGTGAGGTGGAGGGAGGAGCAGGGGAAGGGGGAGAGGGAGAGGAGTAGTAAAGGAGAGGTGGAGGGAGGAGCAGGGGAAGGGGGAACAAGTGGGAGGGGGAGAGGGAGAGGAGTAGCAAGGGAGAGGTGGAGGGAGGAGCAGGGGGAGGGAACGAGTGGGAGGGGGAGAGGGAGAGGAGTAGCAAGGGAGAGGTGGAGGGAGGAGCAGGGGAAGGGGGAACGAGGGGGAGAGGGAGAGGAGTAGCAAGGGAGAGGTGGAGGGAGGAGCAGGGGGAGGGAACAAGTGGGAGGGGGAGAGGGAGAGGAGTAGCAAGGGAGAGGTGGAGGGAGGAGCAGGGGAAGGGGGGAACGAGGGGGAGGGGGAGAGGGAGAGGAGTAGCAAGGGAGAGGTGGAGGGAGGAGCAGGGGGAGGGAACAAGTGGGAGGAGGAGAGGGAGAGGAGTAGCAAGGGAGAGGTGGAGGGAGGAGCAGGGGGAGGGGGAACGAGGGGGAGGGGGAGAGGGAGAGGAGTAGCAAAGGAGAGGTGGAGGGAGGAGCAGGGGAAGGGGGAACGAGGGGGAGGGGGAGAGGAGTAGCAAGGGAGAGGTGGAGGGAGGAGCAGGGGGAGGGAACAAGTGGGAGGGGGAGAGGGAGAGGAGTAGCAAGGGAGAGGTGGAGGGAGGAGCAGGGGAAGGGGGAACGAGGGGGAGGGGGAGAGGAGTAGCAAAGGAGAGGTGGAGGGAGGAGCAGAGAAAGAGGGAGAAGAGGAGGGGAGGAGGGAAGGGAAGGGGGAAAAGCCGAGGAGGAGGAGAGGGAGCTGGAGAGGGGGAAGATGAGAAGGGAGAGATGGGGCAGTAGATAAGGAAGAGGAGTGGATGAGGCGTATGGGGATGGAGAGGCCACAGGAGAATATGGGAGGGTGGAGCCTCTCACCTGGATGTCCGTCGAGGGAGGAGCAGAGAAGGAGAGGGAGAAGAGGAGGGGAGGAGGGAAGGGAAGGGGGAAAAGCCGAGGAGGAGGAGAGGGAGCTGGAGAGGGGGAAGATGAGAAGGGAGAGATGGGGCAGTAGATAAGGAAGAGTGGATGAGGCGTATGGGGATGGAGAGGCCACAGGAGAATATGGGAGGGTGGAGCCTCTCACCTGGATGTCCGTCGAGGGAGGAGCAGAGAAGGAGAGGGAGAAGAGGAGGGGAGGAGGGAAGGGAAGGGGGAAAAGGCGAGGAGGAGGAGAGGGAGCTGGAGAGGGGGAAGATGAGAAGGGAGAGATGGGGCAGTAGGTAAGGAAGAGTGGATGAGGCGTATGGGGATGGAGAGGCCACAGGAGAATATGGGAGGGTGGAGCCTCTCACCTGGATGTCCGTCGAGGGAGGAGCAGAGAAGGAGAGGGAGAAGAGGAGGGGAGGAGGGAAGGGAAGGGGGAAAAGCCGAGGAGGAGGAGAGGGAGCTGGAGAGGGGGAAGATGAGAAGGGAGAGATGGGGCAGTAGATAAGGAAGAGTGGATGAGGCGTATGGGGATGGAGAGGCCACAGGAGAATATGGGAGGGTGGAGCCTCTCACCTGGATGTCCGTCGAGGGAGGAGCAGAGAAGGAGAGGGAGAAGAGGAGGGGAGGAGGGAAGGGAAGGGGGAAAAGCCGAGGAGGAGGAGAGGGAGCTGGAGAGGGGGAAGATGAGAAGGGAGAGATGGGGCAGTAGATAAGGAAGAGTGGATGAGGCGTATGGGGATGGAGAGGCCACAGGAGAATATGGGAGGGTGGAGCCTCTCACCTGGATGTCCGTCGAGGGAGGAGCAGAGAAGGAGAGGGAGAAGAGGAGGGGAGGAGGGAAGGGAAGGGGGAAAAGCCGAGGAGGAGGAGAGGGAGCTGGAGAGGGGGAAGATGAGAAGGGAGAGATGGGGCAGTAGATAAGGAAGAGTGGATGAGGCGTATGGGGATGGAGAGGCCACAGGAGAATATGGGAGGGTGGAGCCTCTCACCTGGATGTCTGTCCCCGGCCCTGCCCCTGCCCGCAGTCAACAAGCGCCTGGATGAGTGGGTGACCCACGACCGGCTGGACCTGAAGAAGATCCAGTTCCCCAAGAAGGAAGCCAAGACCCCCACCAAGAATGGGCTCCCCGGCTCCCGGCCCGGCTCCCCCGAGAGGGAGGTGGTGAGTCGTCAGGCTGAGACATCACCTCCCAGGAGGCCAAGCGAGAGCCGCTCCCTCCCCGGCCCCGGCCCGGTGGCCCCCGCTCCCTGGGCCGCCCCGGCTCCCTGGGCCGCCCCCGTGCAGGCTGGGGGGGAAGGGGGCGGGGCGGTGGGTCCCAGGTGAGCGGGTCTCTGGAGGCAGGTGGGGGGTTGGGGAACTCGGGGGCCCCAGCCGGCATGCTTGGGGGGGCGGCCCGAGGGAGCTGGGAGGGCTGCGGGCTCAGCAGCTGGTTGATTGGGGGTGGGGTGGGGTGGGGGGTGGGGGGGGGCCTTTCCCATCCCCTCCCTCCTGCCCCCTTCCCTTCCTTTCCTTCCCCTTCCGGTCCGGTCCCATCCCGGTCCCGTCGCATCCGGTCAGAGGAAGACCTCGCCTCTGTCTCGGCAGCCAGCCTCAGCCCAGGCCAGTGGGAAGACCCTGCCCATCCCGGTGCAGATCACACTGCGCTTCAACCTGCCCAAGGACCGAGAGGCCCTCCCCGGCACCGAGCCCGACCAGCCCCTCTCCTCCAGCTCCTGCATCCAGACCAACCACCGCTCCACGGTAGCCCGGCCCCGGCCCGGCCCTCCAGCCCAACCCTTGGGCCACAAAAGCCCTGGCCTTGCTCTTGCTCCCGCCCCATCTCCTCCAGCTCTGTGGTCCCTCCTGTTCCCCCCAAGCCCCCTCCCTCCCGCCCTTGGGGCTGCAGGTCCCGCTCCCAGCCAGCCGGCCTCTCTGATGCTCTTCTCGATCCATCTAGAAGCGGAAGGTGGAAGTGGTTTCCCCGGCCACCCCTGTTCCCAGCGAGACAGCCCCAGCCTCCGTCTTCCCCCAGGTAGGCGTGGGCCCCCGGGGTGGGAGTCGGGCCCCCGGCTGGCCGCTCCCGCCTCTGCCAGCCGGCCTCCCTCGGGCTCGGCTCCCTCCGTCCGTCCGTCCTTCCCTCTGTCACTCTCCATCCATCCGTCCCTCCCTCCCATCCCTCCGTCCGTCCCTTCCTCGCTCTCTCCCTCCCAGAACGGATCGGCTCGCCGGGCTGCGGCCGCCCAGCCGGGACGCAAGAGAAAGTCCAACTGCTTGGGCACCGACGAGGTGCGTGGGGAGGGTGCGGGCAGGGTGGGGGCCGGAGGGGAGCCCGCGAGGGGGCTGCCCGGCCGCTGACCGCCCCCCCGCTCTGCGCCCGCCTGGTGCAGGACTCCCAGGACAGCTCGGACGGGATCCCTTCGGCCCCGCGCATGACGGGCAGCCTGGTGTCGGACCGGAGCCACGACGACATCGTCACGCGCATGAAGAACATCGAGTGCATCGAGCTGGGCCGCCACCGCCTCAAACCCTGGTACTTCTCGCCGTACCCGCAGGAGCTGACCGCCCTGCCCGTGCTTTACCTCTGCGAGTTCTGCCTCAAGTACGGCAAGAGCCTCAAGTGTCTGCAGCGTCACCTGGTAAGGGCCCAAGGGGCCGGCTGCCCCGGGGCGGGTGGGGGACCACCTCCTCCTTCCCCGTCCCCCTCACCTCTCCCTTCCCCCTCAGACCAAGTGTGACCTGCGCCATCCCCCCGGCAACGAGATCTACCGCAAGGGCACCATCTCCTTCTTCGAGATCGACGGACGGAAGAACAAGGCCGGCGGGGGAAGGGGTCGGGGAGCGGGCCGGGGCTGGGAGGCCGACGGGCCGGGGGAGGCTGACCGACCCTCCCCTCCCTCCCATTTCAGAGTTACTCCCAGAACCTGTGTCTCCTGGCCAAGTGTTTCCTGGACCACAAAACCCTGTACTACGACACCGACCCCTTCCTCTTCTACGTCATGACCGAGTACGACTGCAAAGGCTTCCACATCGTCGGCTACTTCTCCAAGGTGCGCCCTCCCCGCCCCACCCTCCATCGGTAGCGACCTCCACTCCCTCCGACACACGCACGCACAGGCCCTAGCCCCGACCCCTCCCTCGTTCCCCCCTCTAGGAGAAGGAGTCGACAGAGGACTACAACGTAGCCTGCATCCTGACCCTGCCCCCCTATCAGCGCCGCGGCTACGGCAAACTGCTCATCGAGTTCAGTGAGTGTCAGGGCCCGGGAGGGCGAGCGCGCGGATGGACGGATGGGGCTCTGAGATTCACAAGAGTGAGGCAGGAATAGAACTTGTCCCCTTCCTGCCGGGCCCCCCAAGCCGGGCTCCCCCGGCTCTTCCGGCTGAGGGATCTGTGGAGCGCTTACTGTGTGCAGGGGCACAGTAGTAGCGAGAAGTTGGAAGAAGCTAATACAACAGAGTGGGAGAGACGGGCGTTATAACTAGTTCCAGAAAGGGAAGATGGCAGCGGATAAGGCTATGGACGTAGGTGCTAGGGGCGAGGGTATCTAAGGGCTTACGGGGTCCGGACCCAAGCGCGGAGGCGACGCAGGAGGGAGGAGAAATGGGGGAAGCGAGGGCTTAATCAAGGGAAGTCTGTTGGGGGAAGAGATGATTTTCGGTCGGTGGGTTCGCCAACCACCCGGCCCCCACCCCTCCAAACACCTGCCTGGGATCCTGTGCTGGGCAGCTCCGGCACTATCCCGGGTCTCTCCGGTCACCCCCCGCCTCTCCCGAGCCTCAGTCGTGCCCCGAGTCTCCCTCGACCTCTCCCGGGCCGGGGCCGGTCCGCAGCCGGGTCCGTGAGCAAGTTAGAAGGATGCCGGTGGACACTGTGCTCCTCCGGGCGGGTCTGGGAGCCGGGGAGGTCCAGCTCTCTCCCCTCCCCGCTAACCCCCACGGCGTCCCACGCGAGGGGCGGGGGGGGGGTCCTCCGGCTTGGAGACTCGAGGGATGCGCACGGGACCGGGGGTGGGGCAAGACCTGTGACGCCCTGCCTCGCCCCGGCCTCGCTTGTCCCCTTCTCCCCTCCCTCCGCCAACTTGAGGGCCCCGGGGGCAGGTGGTGCGGCCCGGCTCCTCGTCTCCGGGGCCTCAGCCGGAGAGGAGGCGCCAGCTGTGCTCTGAGCGCAGCGGATGGCGGGAAAGGAGAGGAGAGGCCGGGGGGTGATGGCTCGTCGCCACGCGGCTCAAGGGCCTCTCTGTCCCGGCCCAGGCTACGAACTGTCCAAGGTGGAGGGCAAGACGGGGACCCCCGAGAAGCCGCTCTCCGACCTGGGCCTGCTGTCCTACCGCAGCTACTGGTCCCAGACCATCCTGGAGATCCTCATGGGCCTCAAGTCGGAGAGTGGGGAGCGGCCCCAGATCACCATCAAGTGAGCGCCTCTCCCCTCCCCCCCCCATCCCCGATCTCTCCTTCCTTTGGGGTTGGGGGCAGACCCGAGGCGGAGAGCCCCCCGACCTCTGCCTCTCTCCCCCAGCGAGATCAGCGAAATCACCAGCATCAAGAAGGAGGACGTCATCTCCACCCTGCAGTACCTCAACCTCATCAACTACTACAAGGTGGGTGGGTGGGTGGGGGCCTGGGGAGGGGTCCCGTGGGGCCCCGCCGCCCCACCTCCCCCCCTCAAACCCCGGCGTGAATGTCATCCGGCAGGGCCAGTACATCCTGACGCTGTCGGAGGACATCGTGGACGGGCACGAGCGAGCCATGCTCAAGCGCCTCCTGCGCATCGACTCCAAGTGTCTGCACTTCACGCCCAAAGACTGGAGCAAGCGGGGGAAGTGGTGACCGCCCACCCCCCCCTCCCGAGCCGTGGGCCGGTCGGGGCCTCCCCCTGCCCCCGGCACCCGAACTCTGGGCTGGTCCACCCCTGCCAGGAGCCCAGGTGCAAGGGGAGAGCCGGCTGAGGGGCCCACTGGGGCCTGACACCTTCCCCCAGGGAAGGCCGAGGTGGGTGGGGGGCTTCTGGAGTACTCTGACAGTGGGTGGGGGGGGCCAGCACTGGAGCGCTATGTACAGTATGGGGGGCGGGTGGGAGGGCCGTGTACAGTCGTGTTTTGTAAAGTGGAAGCTGGGGGTCACAGAGGGGGAAGCAGCCCTGGCCTGTCTGCTTCTACTGCAATAAAACTGTCTTTTCAGGCGGGCTGCGGGGACCGTTTCTTCCGCCTGCGAGGGGGAGCGGGGCCGCGCCATTCCGAGCTACAGGCTCAGCCGGGTTATCTGCAAAGCCTTTTATTTGGGGGGTGGGGGCAGGCAGCCTCCGCCGGGGCTCCTGCTGCGGCTTCACTGCTCGGCCTCGTCCACCGCCGCGTGAATCTGAAACGAGGGGCCCGGACCGACCGACTGTCTAGCGCCTGGCGTCCCCGTGGACCCGAGCCCGGGAACCGGGTGGGGGGAGGCCGGCCCTCGGGTCCCCGGGGCCCGACGGAGCGGCCTCAGTTGGCTGGGACCAGGTGAGAAACGGGCCCGAGTGGGGCTCGGCCCTCCCTGTTCCCGCGTGCCCGCCCCCTCCCCCAAACCGGGTGCCCGTCACTGACCGCGGCGGCGATGCCGGGCCAGACCAGGGCTCCGTGGATGCCGGCGTCGGGGCCGGGGGCCGTCTCCAGCCCCCACGCTGTGAAGCTGCCGAAGGCGGTCGTGGCGTGCACGGTTCGCTCCTAGGGAGGGGCGTGGGCAGAGGCCCACGAGGTGGGGGATGAGGCGGGGAAGGGTCACCCGCCAACCTGGGCCCCTCAAGCGCGGCCCCGTCCCCCGCGGGGCCTCACCTCCTCCTGCCCCGGCGGCCTCTCCGCCTCCCGCAGCACCAGCCCCACGTATCCGGGGGGCAGCCTGACCTCTTCTCCCTGCAGGCTCCGGCCTCTGAAGGACACCACCGGCCCTGGACGGGGAAGGGGGAACAAAATGGGGAAGGGAGGGGTGTCTACACCTCCATTTCCCCAGTGTCCCAGCTCCACGGGGAGGGGCTGGCGGACACCCACGCCTTGGGTGCCTCTTCCCACACAGAGAAGCAGCGTGGCTCAGTGGAAAGAGCCCGGGCTTTGGAGTCAGAGGTCATGGGTTCGAATCCCGACTCCGCCACATGTCAGCTGTGTGATCTTGGGCAAGTCACTTAACTTCTCTGGGCCTCAGTTACCTCATCTGTAAAATGGGGATTAAGACTGTGAGCCCCCCCTGGGACAACCTGATCGCCCTGGAACCTTCCCAGCGCTTAGAACAGTGCTTTGCACATAGTAAGCACTTAACAAATGCCAATTATTATTATTATTATTATTGTTAAGCGCTTGCTATGTGCAAAGCACTGTTCTAAGCGCTGGGGAGGTTCCAAGGTGATCAGGTTGTCCCACGGGGGCCTCACAGTCTTCATCCCCATTTTCCAGGTGAGGGAACTGAGGCCCAGAGAAGTGAAGCGACTTACTCAAAGTCACCCAGCTGACAGTTGGCGGAGCTGGGATTTGAACCCATGACCTCTGACTCCAAAGCCCGGGCTCTTTTCCACTGAGCCACGCTGCTTCTCTGAACAAGTGAACGGCGTGGCTCCGTGGAAAGAGCCCGGGCTTTGGAGTCAGAGGTCATGGGTTCAGACATTGGGGATGTAGCTCAGTGGTAGAGCGCATGCTTTGCATGGATGAGGTCCCGGGTTCAATCCCCGGCATCTCCATTTCTCATTCCTCATTCCTCATTCAAGCGCTTAGTACAGTGCTCTGCACATAGTAAGCGCTCAATAAATACGATTGATGATGATTCCTTGGAAGCAGTGTGGCTCAGTGGAAAGAGCCCGGGCTTTGGAGTCAGAGTTCATGGGTTCAAATCCCAGCTCTGCCAATTGTCAGCTGTGTGACTTCGGGGAAGTCACTTCACTTCTCTGGGCCTCAGTTACCTCATCTGTAAAATGGAGATTAAGACTGTGAGCCCCCTGTGGGACAACCTGATCACCTTGTAAGCCCCCCAGTGCTTAGAACAGTGCTTGGCACATAGTAAGCGCTTAATACCATTATAAAATCCCAGCTCCGCAGTGCTTAGAACAGTGCTTTGCACAAAGTAAGCGCTTAATAAATGCCATTATTATTATTGTCTGTTGAGTGACTTTGGGTAAGTCACTTCTCTGGGCCTCAGTTCCCTCATCTGTAAAATGGAGATTCAGACTGTGAGCCCCCTTGTGGGACAACCTGATCACCCTGTATCCCCCCAGTGCTTAGAACAGTGCTTGGCACATAGTAAGCGCTTAATACCATTATAAAATCTCAGCTCCGCAGTGCTTAGAACAGTGCTTTGCACAAAGTAAGCGCTTAATAAATGCCATTATTATTATTGTCTGTTGGGTGACTTTGGGTAAGTCACTTCTCTGGGCCTCAGTGACCTCACCCGGAAAATGGGGATGAAGACTGTGAGCCCCACATGGGGCAACCTGATCACCTTGTATCCTCCCCAGCGCTTAGAACAGTGCTTGGCACATAGTAAGTGCTTAATAAATGCCATTATAAAATCCCAGCTCCACAGCGCTTAGAGCAGTGCTTTGAACATAATAATAATGATGGTATTATTATTATTAGCATTTGCACAGTAAGCGCTTAATAAATGTCATTATTATTATTGTCTGTTGGGTGACTTTGGGTAAGTCACTTCTCTGGGTCTCATTTACCTCATCTGTAAAATGGGAATTAAAACTGTGAGCCCCCCATGGGACAACCTGATCACCTTGTAACCTCCCCAGCGCTTAGAACAGTGCTTTGCACATAGTAAGCATTTAATAAATGCCATCATTATTATTATTAACAGTGCTTTGCACATAGTAAGCGCTTAACAGATGCCATTATTATTATTGTCTGTTGGGTGACTTTGGGCAAGTCATTTCTCTGGGCCTCAGTGACCTCACCTGTAAAATGGGGATGAAGACTGAGCGCCCCACATGGGACAACCTGATCACCTTGTATCCCCCCAGCGGTTAGCACATAGTAAGCGCTTAATAAATACCATTATATAATCCCAGCTCCGCATAGCTTAGAACAGAGCTTTGCACATAGTAAGCGCTTAATAAATGCCATTATTATTATTGTCTGTTGGGTGACTTTGAGTAAGTCACTTCTCTGGGCCTCAGTGACCTCACCTGGAAAATGGGGATGAAGACTGTGAGCCCCACATGGGACAACCTGATCACCTTGTATCCCCCCCAGCGCTTAGAACAGCGCTTGGCACATAGTAAGTGCTTAACAAATACCATTATAAAATCCCAGCTCCGCATAGCTTAGAACAGTGCTTTGCACATAGTAAGCACTTAATAAATGCCATTATTGCCATTATTATTATATTATATATATTATTATAATTATATTTATATTATTATTATTATTGTGCCATTATTATTATTGTCTGTTGGGTGCCTTTGGGTAAGTCACTTCTCTGGGCCTCAGTTCCCTCATCTGTAAAATGGAGATTAAGACTGTGGGGCAACCTGATTACCCTGTATCCTCCCAGTGCTTAGAACAGTGCTTGGCACATAGTAAGCGCTTAATAAATGCCATTATAAAATCCCAGCTCCGCAGCGCTTAGAACAATGAGAGAAGAGAAGCAGCGTGGCTCAGTGGAGAGAGCCCGGGCTTTGGAGTCAGAGGTCATGGGTTCAAATCCCAGCTCTGCCAATTGCCAGTTGTGTGACTTTGGGCAAGTCACTTAACCTCTCTGGGCCTCATTTACCTCATCTGTAAAATGGGAATTAAAACTGTGAGCCCCCTGTGGGAGAACCTGATCACCTTGTAACCTCCCCAGCGCTTAGAACAGTGCTTTGCACATGGTAAGCGCTTAATAAATGCCATCATTATTATTATTAACAGTGCTTTGCACATAGTAAGCGCTTAACAAATGCCATTACTATTATTGTCTGTTGGGTGACTTTGGGCAAGTCATTTCTCTGGGCCTCAGTGACCTCACCTGGAAAATGGGGATGAAGACTGCGTGCCCCACATGGGACAACCTGATCACCTTGTATCCCCCCCAGCGCTTAGAACAGTGCTTGGCACATAGTAAGCGCTTAATACCATTATAAAATCCCAGCTCCGCATAGTTTAGAACAGTGCTTTGCACATAGTAAGTGCTTAATAAATGCCATTATTGCCATTATTATTATATTATATATTATAATTATATATTATTATTATTATTATTATGCCATTATTATTATTGTCTGTTGGGTGACTTTGGGTAAGTCACTTCTCTGGGCCTCAGTTCCCTCATCTGTAAAATGGAGATTAAGACTGAGCCCCCTGTGGGACAACCTGATCACCTTGTATCCCCTCAGTGCTTAGAACAGCGCTTGGCACGTAGTAAGCGCTTAATGAATGCCATTATTATTATTATTGTCTGTTGGGTGACTTTGGGTAAGTCACTTCTCTGGGCCTCAGTGACCTCACCTGGAAAATGGGGATGAAGACTGTGCGCCCCACATGGGACAACCTGATCACCTTGTATCCCCCCCAGCGCTTAGAACAGTGCTTGGCACATAGTAAGCGCTTAATAAATGCCATTATAAAATCCCAGCTCCACAGCGTTTAGAGCAGTGCTTTGAACATAATAACAATGATGGTATTATTATTAGCATTTACATAGTAAGCGCTTAATAAATGCCATTATTATTATTATTGTCTGTTGGGTGACATTGGGTAAGTCACTTCTCTGGGCCTCATTAACCTCATCTGTAAAATGGGAATTAAAACTGTTAGCCCCCCGTGGGACAACTTGATCACCTTGTAACCTCCCCAGCGCTTAGAACAGTGCTTTGCACATAGTAAGAGCTTAATAAATGCCATCATTATTATTAACAGTGCCTTGCACATAGTAAGCGCTTAACAAATGCCATTATTATTATTGTCTGTTGGGTGACTTTGGGCAAGTCATTTCTCTGGGCCTCAGTGACCTCACCTGTAAAATGGGGATGAAGACTGTGAGCCCCACATGGGGCAACCTGATCACCTTGTAACCCGCCCCGGCGCTTAGAACAGTGCTTGGCACACAGTAAGCGCTTAATAAATGCCATTATAAAATCCCAGCTCCGCATAGCTTAGAACAGTGCTTTGCACATGGTAAGCGCTTAATAAATGCCCTTATTGCCATTATTATAATATTATATATATTATTATAATTACATAGGTTATATTATTATTATTATTATTATGCCATTATTATTACTGCCTGTTGGGTGACTTTGGGTAAGTCACTTCTCTGGGCCTCAGTTCCCTCATCTGTGAAATGGAGATTAAGACTGACTTTGGGTAAGTCACTTCTCTGGGCCTCAGTGACCTCACCTGGAAAATGGGGATGAAGACTGTGAGCCCCACATGGGACAACCTGATCACCTTGTATCCCCCCAGCGCTTAGAACAGTGCTTGGCACGTAGTAAGCGCTTAACAAATACCATCATTGTTATTATGACAGTCCCCCCCTGGGACTGGTCAGGGAAGACAGACCGTTCCCCTCAGTTGGGGCTGAGGGGCGGCCTCCCAGCAGCCCCCGCGCCCGGCCGGCGCCCCGGGGGCCGCTGGGAGTTGTAGTCCCGGCGCCCCGGGGGCCTCTGGGAGTTGTAGTCGCCGGCGCCCCTGGGGCCGCTGGGAGTTGTAGTCCGGCCGCCTGGCCCTGCAAACCTTTGGGCGTGGACCGGACGGCGGGGCTGAAGAAGCGGCTGACGGCCGCGGGGCCGTCGTGCTGGATCTCGCAGGGCAGCAGGTGCAGCGGGGTCGGGGGGCCCCCCGCCGCCGCCGCCGCCCGCAGGGAAGCCGGCTCCACGTGGATCGGGCCGGGCCCGGAGGAGGCCGCGCCGTCGGGCATCGCCTCAGCCTTGGGCGCGCGCTTCCGGAAGTCACGTGCCTCCCAGGACCCTTCGCGCCCCGGATGGCGGGAAAGGCGCGCGCGCAAGGCCTCACGGGAGTTGTAGTCCCGACTTCCTCCGACCGGGGGGCTTCCGGTGACTGACAGTCCGGGCACCGCCCCCTAGCGGCCATTCATTCATTCATCCATCAATCAATCAATCAATCGTATTTATTGAGCGCTTACTGAGTGCAGAGCACTGGACTAAGCGCTTGAGAAGTACAAGCTGGCAACATCTAGCGACAGTCCCTACCCAACAGTGGGCTCACAGTCTAGACGGGGGGAGACGGAGAACAAAACCAACATACTAACAAAATAAAATAAATAGAATAGATAGGTACAAGTAAAATAAATAAATAGAGTAATAAATACGTACAAACATATATACAGGTGCTGTGGGGAAGGGAAGGAGGTAAGATGGGGGGCTAGAGAGGGGTATTTATTGAGCGCTTACTGTGTGCAGAGCACTGGACTAAGCGCTTGGGAAGTCCAAGTTGGCAACATCTAGAGACGGTCCCTACCCAACAGCGGGCTCACAGTCTAGAAGGGGGAGACTGACAAGAAGACAGAACATATTAACAAAATAAAATAAATAGAATAAATCCATACAAACATATATACATATATACAGGTGCTGTGGGGAGGGAAAGGAGGTAAGGCAGGGTGGGATGGGGAGGGGGAGAGGAAGGAAGGGGATTCATTCAATCGTATTTCATTCATTCATTCATTCAATCGTATTTATTGAGCGCTTACTGTGTGCAGAGTACTGCATAAGCACTTGGGAAGTACAAGTTAGCAACGTATAGAGACGGTCCCTACCCAACAGCGGGCTCACAGTGAGCGCTTACTGTGTGCAGAGTACTGTACCAAGCGCTTGGGAAGTACAAGCTTCAAGGCTTCAGCTTCAAGGCTGTCCATCCCCTGGCCCCCTCCTACCTCACCTCCCTTCTGTCCTTCTCCAGCCCAGCCCGCACCCTCCACTCCTCTACCCCCGCTCACCTCCTCACTGGGCCTCATTCTCGCCTGTTCCGCTGTTGACCCCCGGCCCACGTCCTCCCCCTGGCCTGGAATGCCCTCCTTCTACACATCCGCCAAGCTCGCTCTCTTCCTCCCTTCAAAGCCCTACTGAGAGCTCACCTCCTCCAGGAGGCCTTCCCAGACTGAGCCCCCTCCTTCCTCTCCCCCACCTCCCCCTTTCCATCCCCCCCGCCTTACCTCCTTCCCCTCCCCAAAGCACCTGTATATATGTTTGTACAGATTTATTACTCTCACTTGTACATATTTATTCTATTTTATTTTGTTAATATGTTCTGTTTTGTTGTCTGTCTCCCCCTTCTAGACTATGAGCCCGCTGTTGGGTAGGGACCATCTCTAGATGTTGCCAACTTGTACTTCCCAAGCGCTGAGTACAGTGCTCTGCATACAGTCAGCGCTCAATAAATACGACTGAATGAATGAATACAAATTGGCAACATAGAGACACGGTCCCTACCCAACAGCGGGCTCACAGTCTAGAAGGGGGAGACAGACAACAAAACAACACATACTAACGAAAGAAAATAAATGGAATAGTAAATATGTACAAGTAAAATAGAGTAATAAATCTGGACAGACATACATACAGGTGCTGTGGAGAGGGGAAGGAGGTAGGGCGGGGGGATGGGGAGGAGGAGAGGGAAAAGGGGGGCTCAGTGTGGGAAGGCCTCCTGGAGGAGATGAGCCCTCAGGAGGGCTTTGAAGGGAGGAAGAGAGCTAGCTTGGCAGATGTCCGATCAATCAATCAATCGTATTTATTGAGCGCTTACTGTGTGCAGAGCACTGTACTAAGCGCTTGGGAACTACAAGCTGGCAACATCTAGAGACAGTCCCCACCCAACAGTGGGCTCACAGTCTAGAAGGGGAAGACAGAGAACAAAACCAAACATACTAACAAAATAAAATAAATAGAATAGATAGGTACAAGTAAAATAAATAGAGTAATAAATAAATAGAGTAATAGTAGTAATAGTAATAATGTCCACCCAACCCCCACTTCCTTCCCGGCCGAACCGTAGGACACCGCCCCTAAACAAGCCAACCCATGGTCACGGCAAATGCCACTTTCCGGGAATGGGCCGAATTTCGATGCGTCTCCTCCAGGAGGCCTTCCCTGATTAAACCCTCACTTAGAGAAGCGGCTCAGTGGAAAGAGCCCGGGCTTGGGAGTCAGAGGTTGTGGGTTCAAATCCCCGCTTTGCCAATTGTCAGCTGTGTGACTGGGCAAGTCACGACTGATCTGTGCCTCAGTGATCTCTTCTGTAAAACAGGGATTAAGACTGTGAGCCCCCGTGGGGCAACCTGGTAACAATGTAGACTGTGGGCCCACTGTTGGGTAGGGACCGTCTCTATATGTTGCCAACTTGTACTTCCCAAGCGCTTAGTACAGTGCTCTGCACACAGTAAGCGTTCAATAAATACGATTGAATGAGTGAATGAACAATGTAATCTCCCCAGCGCTTTGAACAGTGCTTTACACACTGCAGAAGTGGAGTGGCTCAGTGGCAAAGCCTGGGCTTTGGAGTTAGAGGTTGTGGGTTCAAATCCCAGCTCTGCCAACTGTCAGCTGTGTGACTTTGGGCAAGTCGCTTCACTTCTCTGGGCCTCAGTTCCCTCATCTGTCAAATGGGGATTAAGACTGTGAGCCCCCCATGGGACAACCTGATCCTCTTGTAACCTCCCCAGTGTTTAGAACGGTGCTTTGCACATAGTAAGCGCTTAATAAATACCATTATCAGTGTTATTAGTAAGCACTTAATAAATGCCACCATTATTATTATTCTCCCATCCACTCTGCCCCCTGCGTCCACCGCGCACTTGACTGTAGACCCCTTGAATACGGCAGCCCCACAACCTTTACCTATGTAGCCTTAAAATAACGATGGTATTGGTTAAGCACTTACTATGTGCCAAGCACTAAACTCTGCAATTCCTCCATCTGCAATTTATTTTAAATAAATTGAGCCTGACTGAGCCCCCTCCTTCCCCTCCCCACAGCACCCGGATATGTTTGTACGTATTTATTACTATATTTATTTTACTTGTACATATTTACTATTCTATTTCATTCTATTACTATGTTTCATTTTGTTGTCTGTCTCCCCCTTCTAGACTGTGAGCCCACTGTTGGGTAGGGACCGTCTCTATATGTTGCCAACTTGTACCGCCCAAGCGCTTAGTACAGTGCTCTGCACACAGAAAGCGCTCAATACAACTGAATGAATGAATATGTTGTCAGCTTGTACTTCCCAAGCGCTTAGTACAGTGCTCTGCACACAGTAAGCTCTCAATAAATACGACTGACAATGAATGAATGTATGCTCCTTGTGGGAAGGGAATGCTTCTGCTAAGTCTGATGTATTGTACTCTCCCAAGTGCTTAGTACAGGGCTCTGTACACAGTAAGTGCCCAGTAAATCCTATTGTTTGAGCTCCCTAGAGGCAAGGGGGTTCTTCCCAGTCCCCTGGAAGTGCTCCACTCAAATCCCGGCTACGCCAATTGTCAGCTGTGTGACTTTGGGCAAGTCACTTCACTTCTCTGTGCCTCAGTTAACCCATCTGTAAAATGGGGATTAAGACTGTGAGCCCCCTATGGGACAACCTGATCACCTTGTAACCTCCCCAGTGCTTAGAACACTGCTTTGCACATAGTAAGCACTTAATAAATGCCATTAAAAAAAATAGTAAGCGCTTAAATACCCTAATGACTAAATTGGGTTCCTTCTCCCACCGATGTCCAGACCATTCATTCAGTCGTATTTATTGAGCACTTACTGTGTGCACAGCACTGTACTAAGCGCTTGGGAAGTACAAGCTGGCAACATATAGAGACGGTCCCTACCCAACAGTGGGCTCACAGTCTAGAAGGGGACTCCCAGTCTAGAAGGGGTGACCAGGAAAGAGGTTCTACTGGCTGCCACTGCTTAGTCCAGTGCTCTGCACACAGTAAGCGCTCAATAAATATGATTGATTGATTGATTCTATGTTGCCCCATCTGAGGGTACAGGATCCCATGGGGTGGTAGCTCAGAGTAGGTGCGTGGCCCGTGAAGGTAGAGGCAGGGGTTGGGCTGGTCCAACTCCCAGCTCCCTTCCCTCTGGGTAACGGAAAAAGTTTCAGTCTCTCAATTGCCCATCAACAACTTTATGGCTCCAGAGGAAGTGTAGTAGAGCGGGGAATGTCCGGGGGCCCGGCCCCTGGCCTTTAGGCGGCCACCACCAGGCCCCGCAGGTACTCGCCGGCGTGGGGGAGCAGCCCCCAGTCGTCCGTCCTCAGAGCCACCCGCGCCCCGGTCCTGCCGGCCCCCTCCACCCGCAGGAGCAGGCGGGAGGCGGGAGGCAGGCGGATGGCCACGAGGAAGCTGCTGGGAGGGGAGGCCACCACCACGAAGGGCCCCAGGTGCTCGGCCACGAAGCCCTCCAGCTCCGCGGGCCCCACGGGCCACCACACGCGGCTCTCCGCCCCTTCGGGCAGGCACGAGGCCCAGAGCTGGTCGAAGAGGGAGGCGCGAGCCTCCGCCGGGGCGGGCAGGGCAAAGGTTAGGAACAGGTCGGCGAAGGCCACGTGCAGCGGGGGCAGGACAGCGTGGCAGGTGAGGCCGGCGGGGGTGGCGTACAGGGCGCTGACCGCCAGGCAGGCGGGATAGGGCCGGCGGGGCCGCAGGGCGAGGTGCAGCGGCGGGGAGGGGGCTCCCGGGCGCAGGTGCGGGACGTGCACGGCGGGCAGGGGTTCCAAGTGCGGCTCCAGGACCCGGAAGCGCAACTCCAGGGCGTACAGGGGCTCCAGGGCCTCCATGCGGAGGAGCAGCCTCGACGCCTCCGGGCCGGGGTCCCCCGCCTCGGCCCGGCTCAGTCGCAGGGGGGCCCGCCCCTCCTCCTGCACGGTCAGCGCCGCGGCGAAGCCCGCGCTCTCGGCCGCCAGGGAGGAGCAGAGCGCGGGGGCGCAGGGCGACGGGCCCAGGGCCGCCCCCAGCTTGGGCCCGCCCAGGTGGGTCAGCAGGCTGTAGTAGAGGCGGGCCCGGTCCCGTCCGTCGGGGTCCCCCAGGGAGCGGGCCAGCTCCTGCAGCAGGTCGGCCAGCCCCGAGCCGATCCCCCCGGCGCCGGCCCGCAGCAGGGCCCGGCCCACCCTCAGCAGGGCCTGCTCCCGGGCCCAGCCGCCCCCCGGCCCCGCCGCCCCGCGCAGGAAGGCCAAGGTGGGGCCCGGGGGGTGGCCGCCCGCCACCCGCGCCAGGATCTGCAGGTGCCAGGGAAGGGCGCCGGGCCCGCCGGGCCCCTCCACGGCCTCCCTCTGCAGCCTGGCCCCCAGCGGGCCCGCCAGGGCCTCGCCGGCCTGGTCCAGCAGGTCCACGAAATGGGGGGCCAGGGAGGGCCGGGCGCGGTAGAGCCGGGCCAGCCCCCCGCTCAGCTCCTCCAGGAGGGCCGGGCGGGCGGAGAAGCAGCGGGCCACGAGGCAGGTGGCCCGGAAGCAGAGGGTGGCGGTGGCCCGGGGCCCGCGGGGGTGGGCCGCGGCCCTCCTCAGGCCGGCCAGCAGCCCCCGCAGGTAGCCGAGCGTGCGCTGCCCGTCCTCCCGGTCCCCGGGCTCCTCCAGGCAGAGCAGGCACAGCAGGCCCAGCCGGGCCAACAGGGCGGGGGGCTCCTGCAGGAGACTGGGGAACAGGCCGGCGGCCAGGCGCGGGGTGAGCAGCACCGGGGTGCCCTCCTCCCCGGTGGGGCCCAGGGGCCGGTTCTCGGGGAAGTGCAGGAGGCAGTGCAGGTGGAAGAGGCGGGCCGGCGGGGGCAAGGAAGGGTGCTGGGCCGCGGCCACAAGCCTGCGCAGCAGCAGGGCCTCGTCCTGGCCGGTGAACAGGGCCTCCCCGAAGGCGGCCTTGAGGCCCAGGACGGCGTGCAGGAGGCAGGGGTGGGCCGTGCCCAGCAGCCGCACCAGCTGCGGTTTGAAGAGGGCCGGGGGCTGCCCTCGCACGACGCCCACCACGTGGCTCAGCAGCCCCAGCAGGACGCCCTGCGCAGGCGCCGTCAGCAGGTAGGAGGCGTCCAAGAGCTGGGCCAGCGCCACGCGCAGCTCCTTGGCGTCCTCGGGCCGCAAGGGGGCGGTGTCGGACACGCCCCCCACCGGCGTCCAATCGCAGCGCCCCGGCAGGGCCTCGGCGTCCTGGGGCAGCCAATCGCAGGCCGCGGAGCTCCCCGACCAATCAGCAGCTTGGGCCGAGATCTGCCGCCTTTCTCCCTCGCTCCCCGCCAGCGTCCAATCCGAACGTCGCGGCCCGTTCCTGGCGTCCTGGGGCAGCCAATCGCGGGCCGCCGGGCTCCCCGACCAATCAGCAGCTCGGGCCGAGATCTGCCGCCTTTCTCCCTCGCTCCCCGCCAGCGTCCAATCCGAACGTCGCGGCCCAGCCCTGGCGTCCTGGGGCAGCCAATCGCGGGCCGCCGGGCTCCCCGACCAATCAGCAGCTTGGGCCGAGATCTGCCGCCTTTCTCCCTCGCTCTCCGCCAGCGTCCAATCCGAACGTCGCGGCGCGTTCCTGGCATCCTCGGGTAGCCAATCGCGGGCCGCCGGGCTCCCCGACCAATCAGCAGCTTGGGCCGAGATCTGCCACCTTTCTC
Source organism: Tachyglossus aculeatus (assembly GCF_015852505.1). NCBI lineage: Eukaryota > Metazoa > Chordata > Mammalia > Monotremata > Tachyglossidae > Tachyglossus > Tachyglossus aculeatus. The sequence continues at coordinate 51,164,325 of NC_052087.1, read as the reverse complement.
CCTTACTCCCCGCCAGCGTCCAATCCGAACGTCGCGGCGCGTTCCTGGCGTCCTCGGGCAGCCAATCGCGAGTCGCCGGGCTCTCCGACCAATCAGCAGCTCGGGCTGAGATTTGCCGCCTTTCTCCCTCGCTCCCCGCCAGCATCCAATCGCAGGGCCCCGGCCGGGCCTCGGCGTCCTCGGGCAGCCAATCGCAGGCCGCCCGCGCCAGGGCTCGCAACTTGTTGCGCAGGGCCAGCGCGTAGAGCAGGCTGAGCGCCTGCAGCAGCCTGGCGTTGGCTTGGGTCTGCAGGGCCCTCAGCAGCCCCAGTTGCCCGGCTAGTAGTCCGGGCCGGCAGCTCTCCAGCTCCCACAGACACTCGCAGGCCGTCGTCCGCAAGGCGCCCTGCTCGAGGCTCCCCGCCGCGAGCCGCAGCAGCAGGGCCAGGAGGCGGCCGGACGCCCCCGAGCCCGGGCCCAGGGCGTCCCCGGCCACCAGGACGGTGGTCACGGCCATCAGCAGCGGCCGCCGCAGGGCCGAGGCCCGGGCGGGCAGGAGGGGCAGCGCGTCCAGCAGCGCCGCGGCCGCTTGTTCGGCCGAGGGCCGGTCGGGCCACAGCTGGGCCGGGTACTCCAGCGTCAGGGCCAACAGGGAGGCCTGCGATAATAAGAACCACGATAATAATAATAATGGCATTTATTAAGCGCTTACTATGCGCAAAGCACTGTTCTAAGCGCTGGGGAGGTCACAAAGTGATCAGGTTGTCCCACGCGGGGCTCGCAGTCTTCATCCCCCATTTTACAGATGAGGGAACTGAGGCCCAGAGAAGTGAAGTGACTTGCCCAAAGTCACACAGCTGACAATTGGAGGAGGCGGGATTTGAACCCATGACCTCTGACTCCAAAGCCCGGGCTCTTTCCCACTGAGCCACGCTGCTTCTCAATGGGATGGAATGGTAACGAATGATGGTATTCGTTAAGCGCTTTACTATAATAATAATGCCATGTGTTAATAATAATAATAATAATTGGCATTTGTTAAGCTCTTACTATGTACAAAGCACTGTTCTAAGCACTGGGGAGGATACAGGGTGATCAGGTTGTCCCACGTGGGGCTCACAGTCTTAATCCCCATTTCACAGATGAGGGAACTGAGGCCCAGAGAAGTGAAGTGACTTGCCCAAGATCACACAGCAGACGTGTGGCGGAGTCGGCATTCGAACCCATGACCTCTGACTCCAAAGCCCGTGCTCTTTCCATTGAACCATGCTGCTTCTCTATATGTGTTACATACATACTACTCTAGAAGAGAAGCAGTGTGGCTCAGTGGAAGGAGCTCGGGCTTTGGAGTCAGAGGTCATGGGTTCACATCCCGGCTCCACCAATTGTCAGCTGTGGGACTTTGGGCACTTCACTTCACTTCTCTGGGCCTCAGTTACCTCATCTGTAAAATGGGGATTAAGACTGTGATAGTTGAAGCCGTGGGAGCGAATGAGGTCGCCAAGGGAGTGATTGTAGTACACTGCTTTGCACATATTAAGCACTTAATAAATGCCATTGTTATTATTATTATTGTTAATATGTGTTGTTGTCTGTCTCCCCCTTCTAGACTGTGAGCCCGTTGTTGGGTAGGGACCGTCTCCATATGTTGCCAACTTGTACTTCCCAAGCGCTTAGTCCAGTGCTCTGCACACAGTAAGCGCTCAATAAACACGACTGAACGAATGAATTTGTTAAACGCTTACTATGTGCAAAGCACTGTTCTAAGAGCTGAGGAGGATATAAAGAAATCAAGTCGACCCCCGTGGGGCTCACAGTCTAACTCCCCATTTTACAGATGAGGTCGATGAGGCCCAGAGAAGTCAAGTGCCTTGCCCAAAGTCACCCAGCTAACAATCGGCAGAGTCGGGATTTGAACCCGTGACCTCTGACTCCCAAGTTCGTGCTCTTTCCACTGAGCCACGCTGTGCGAAGCACTGTTCTAAGAGCTGAGGGGGGGGGATAGAGAAGCGGCGTGGCTCAGTGGAAAAGAGCCCGGGCTTTGGAGTCAGAGGTCACGGGTTCAAACCCCGGCTCCACCAACTGTCAGCTGTGTGACTTTGGCCAAGTCACTTCACTTCTCTGGGCCTCAGTGACCTCATCTGTAAAATGGGGATGAAGACTGTGAGCTCACCTTGTAACCTGCCCGGCGCTTAGAACAGTGCTTTGCACATAGTAAGCGCTTAATAAATGCCATCATTATTAAGCCTTTTAGACTGTGAGCCCACTGTTGGGTGGGGACTGTCTCTCTATGTTGCCAATTTGTACTTCCCAAGCGCTTAGTACAGTGCTCTGCACATAGTAAGCGCTCAACAAATACGATTGATGATTGATGATCCTTATTTACTATTGTACATAGGTTGTCCCACGTGGGGATCACAGTCTTCATCTCCATGGTAACTGAGGAAAGGGGAGGTGGCTGGTCCAGCGCTTGGAACAGTGCTTTGCACACAGTAAGCGCTTAATAAATGCCGTGGTTATTACGTGGCTGAGTCGGGATCATCATCATCATCATCATCAATCGTATTTACTGAGCGCTTACTGTGTGCAGAGCACTGTACTAAGCGCTTGGGGAGTACAAATTGGCAACATAGAGAGACGGTCCCTACCTCTTTCCACTGAATCCCGCTGCTTCTCTGCACGAGAAGGGGTCGGAGGCAGGTTTGGGGGAGGGCCAGGCCCCGGTACCTTGGTCTGGTCGCTCAGCTTGTCGCTCCGAAGGTCCCTTAGCAGGTTGGCGGCCAGGTTTTCCCCCTTGGGGCCCGCCAGGAAGGCCGCAGGGCTGGTCCGGAAGGCCGCCAGCTGCTGGGCCCAGCTCTCCCCGCTCCCGGGCGCCATGGACGCCGGGCTTTCCGAGGAAAACCACAAAACTCTCTTCTGGAGGGAGCGGGGAAAACTGCGGACTAAAGGGTGGGGCTGGGAGACCCCCCCACCCCCCCCGCTCAACCGAGAAACCTCCGCCCGCCTCCTCCCGGGTCACGGGCCCGGCGCGTGCCTCCTCCTCCGGCCTCCTTCTGGTTTCCCCCATTGCCCGCCAGAGGGAGCCCGCGGCCGCTCCTCCCGGCCCCCGCCGTCCTTGCTGCTTCCCCGACTCCCCGCCAGAGGGAGCCCGCGGCCGCTCCTCTCCGCCCCCGCCGTCCTTCCCGCTTCCCCGACTCCCCGCCAGAGGGAGCCCGCGGCCGCTCCTCCCGGCCCCCGCCGTCCTTCCCGCTTCCCCGACTCCCCGCCAGAGGGAGCCCGCGGCCGCTCCTCCCGGCCCCCGCCGTCCTTGCTGCTTCCCCGACTCCCCGCCAGAGGGAGCCCGCGGCCGCTCCTCTCCGCCCCCGTCGTCCTTCACGCTTCCCCGACTCCCCGCCAGGGGGAGCCCGCGGTCGCTCCTCTCCGCCCCCACCGTCCTTCCCGCTTCCCAGACCCCCCGCCAGAGGGAGCCCGCGGCCGCTCCTCTCCGCCCCCGCCGTCTTTCCCGCTTCCCCGACTCCCCGCCAGAGGGAGCCCGCGGCCGCTCCTCCCGGCCCCCGCCGTCCTTGCTGCTTCCCCAGCTACCCGCCAGAGGGAGCCCGCGGCCGCTCCTCTCCGCCCCCACCGCCCTTCCCGCTTCCCCGGCTACCCGCCAGAGGGAGCCCGCGGCCGCTTCTCCCGGCCCCCGCCGTCCTTCCTGCTTTCCCAGCTACCCGCCAGAGGGAGCCCGCGGCCGCCCCCTCGGCCCCCGCCGTCCTTACTGCTTCCCCAGCTACCTGCCAGAGGGAGCCCGCGGCCGCTCCTCCCGGCCCCCGCCGTCCTTGCTGCTTCCCCGACTCCCCGCCAGAGGGAGCCCGCGGCCGCTCCTCCAGGCCTCCGCAGTCCTTGCTGCTTCCCCAGCTACCCGCCAGAGGGAGCCCGCGGCCGCTCCTCCCGGCCCCTGCCGTCCTTGCTGCTTCCCCAGCTACCCGCCAGAGGGAGCCCGCGGCCGCCCCCTCGGCCCCCGCCGTCCTTCCTGCTTCCCCGCCTCCCCGCCAGAGGGAGCCCGCGGCCGCCCCCTCGGCCCCCGCCGTCCTTCCTGCTTCCCCGACTCCCCGCCAGAGGGAGCCCGCGGCCGCTCCTCCCGGCCCCCGCCGTCCTTGCTGCTTCCCCGGCTACCCGCCAGAGGGAGCCCGCGGCCGCTCCTCCCGGCCCCCGTCGTCCTTCCTGCTTTCCCAAGCGCTTAGTACAGTGCTCTGCACACAGTAAGCGCTCAATAAATACGATTGATTGATTTCCCGGCTACCCGCCAGAGGGAGCCCGTGGCCGCTCCTCCCGGCCCCCGCCGTCCTTCCTGCTTTCCCAGCTACCCGCCAGAGGGAGCCCGCGGCCGCTCCTCTCCGCCCCCGCCGCCCTTCCTGCTTCCCCAGCCACCCGCCAGAGGGAGCTCGCGGCCGCTCCTCCCGGCCCCCGTCGTCCTTCCTGCTCTCCCAAGCGTTTAGTACAGTGCTCTGCACACAGTAAGCGCTCAATAAATACGACTGATTGATTGATTTCCCAGCTACCCGCCAGAGGGAGCCCGCGGCCGCTCCTCCCGGCCCCCGCCGCCCTTCTTGTTTCCCCGATTGCCCGCCAGAGGAAGCCCGCGGCCGCTCCTCCCGGCCCCCGTCGTCCTTCCTGCTTTCCCAAGCGCTTAGTACAGTGCTCTGCACACAGTAAGCGCTCAATAAATACGATTGATTGATTGATTTCCCAGCTACCCGCCAGAGGGAGCCCGCGGCCGCTCCTCCCGGCCCCCGCCGTCCTTGCTGCTTCCCCGGCTACCCGCCAGAGGGAGCCCGCGGCCGCTCCTCCCGGCCCCCGCCGTCCTTGCTGCTTCCCCAGCTATCCGCCAGAGGGAGCCCGCGGCCGCTCCTCCCGGCCCCCGCCGTCCTTGCTGCTTCCCCGACTCCCCGCCAGAGGGAGCCCGCGGCCGCTCCTCCAGGCCTCCGCAGTCCTTGCTGCTTCCCCAGCTACCCGCCAGAGGGAGCCCGCGGCCGCTCCTCCCGGCCCCCCGCCGTCCTTGCTGCTTCCCCAGCTACCCGCCAGAGGGAGCCCGCGGCCGCCCCCTCGGCCCCCGCCGTCCTTCCTGCTTCCCCGCCTCCCCGCCAGAGGGAGCCCGCGGCCGCCCCCTCGGCCCCCGCCGTCCTTCCCGCTTCCCCGACTCCCCGCCAGAGGGAGCCCGCGGCCGCTCCTCCCGGCCCCCGCCGTCCTTGCTGCTTCCCCGGCTACCCGCCAGAGGGAGCCCGCGGCCGTTCCTCCCGGCCCCCGTCGTCCTTCCTGCTTTCCCAAGCGCTTAGTACAGTGCTCTGCACACAGTAAGCGCTCAATAAATACGATTGATTGATTTCCCGGCTACCCGCCAGAGGGAGCCCGCGGCCGCTCCTCTCCGCCCCCGCCGTCCTTCCCGCTTCTCCGACTCCCCGCCAGAGGGAGACCGCGGCCGCTCCTCCCGGCCCCCGCCGTCCTTCCCGCTTTCCCGGCTACCCGCCAGAGGGAGCCCGCGGCCGCTCCTCCCGGCCCCCGTCGTCCTTCCTGCTTTCCCAAGCGCTTAGTACAGTGCTCTGCACACAGTAAGCGCTCAATAAATACGATTGATTGATTTCCCGGCTACCCGCCAGAGGGAGCCCGCGGCCGCTCCTCTCCGCCCCCGCCGTCCTTCCCGCTTCCCCGACTCCCCGCCAGAGGGAGACCGCGGCCGCTCCTCCCGGCCCCCGCCGCCCTTCCCGCTTTCCCAGATACCCGCCAGGGGGAGCCCGCGGCCGCTCCTCTCGGCCCCCCCCCGTCCTTCCCGTTTCCCCGACTCCCCGCCAGAGGGAGCCCGCGGCCGCTCCTCTCGGCCCCCGCCGTCCTTCCCGCTTCCCCGACTCCCCGCCAGGGGGAGCCCGCGGCCGCTCCTCCCGGCCCCCGCCGTCCTTCCTGCTTCCCCGGCTCCCCGCCAGAGGGAGCCCGCGGCTGCCCCTCCCGGCCCCGAGTCGGCGCTCGCAGCGACCTTCCTGCTTTCATTCATTCAATCGTATTTATTGAGCGCCTACTGTGTGCAGAGCACTGGACTAAGCGCCTGGGAAGTCCAAGTTGGCAACATCTAGAGACGGTCCCTACCCCACAGCGGGCTCACAGTCTAGAAGGGGGAGACAGACAACAAAACAAAACATATTAACAAAATAAAATGAATAGAATAAATATGTACAAGTAAAATAGAGTAATAAATATTACTCTAAAAATAAAAAATATTACTAAATAGAGAAGCATTGTGGCTCAGTGGAAAGAGCCGGGCTTTGGAGTCAGAGGTCATGGGTTCAAATCCCGGCTCCGCCACTTGTCAGCTGTGTGACTTTGGGCAGGTCGCTTAACTTCCCTGGGCCTCAGTTACCTCATCTATAAAATGGGGATGATGACTGTGAGCCCCACGTGGGACAACCTGATCACCTTGTAACCCCTCTAGTGCTTAGAACAGTGCTTGGCACATAGTAAGCGCTTAACAAATGCCATTATTATTGTTATTATAGAGAGACGGTCCCTACCCAACAACGGGCTCACAGTCCGCTTACTGTGTCCACCCCGCACCCTCCGCTCCTCTGCCACCACTAATCTCCTCACCGTTAGACCTCGTTCTCGCCTGTCCCGCCATTGACCCCCAGCCCATGTCCTCCCCCGGGCCTGGAATGGCCTCCCTCTGCCCATCCGCCAAGCTAGCTCTCTTCCTCCCTTCAAGGCCCTACTGAGAGCTCACCTCCTCCAGGAGGCCTTCCCAGTCTGAGCCCCCTCCTTCCTCTCCCCCTCGTCCCTCTCTCAATCCCCCCCATCTTACCTCCTTCCCTTCCCCACAGCACCTGTTTATATGTATATATGTTTGTACATACTTGTTACTCTATTTATTTTACTTGTACATATCTATTCTATTTATTTTATTTTGTTAGTATGTTTGGTTTTGTTCTCTGTCTCCCCCTTTTAGACTGTGAGCCCACTGTTGGGTAGGGACGCTCTGGACATATTACTCCCCTCCTCAAAAACCTCCAATGGCTACCGATCAATCTGCGCATCAGGCAGAAACTCCTCACCCTGGGCTTCAAGGCTCTCCATCACCTCGCCCCCTCCTACCTCACCTCCCTTCTCTCCTTCTACTGCCCAGCCCGCACCCTCCGCTCCTCCACCACTAATCTCCTCACTGTACCTCGCTCTCGCCTGTCCCGCCATCGACCCCCGGCCCACGTCATCCCCCGGGCCTGGAATGCCCTCCCTCTGCCCATCCGCCAAGCTAGCTCTCTTCCTCCCTTCAAGGCCCTGCTGAGAGCTCACCTCCTCCAGGAGGCCTTCCCAGACTGAGCCCCTTCTTTCCTCTCCCCCTCGTCCCCCTCTCCATCCTCCCGTCTTACCTCCTTCCCTTCCCCACAGCACCTGTATATATGTATATATGGTTGTACATATTTATTACTCTATTTATCTATTTATTTATTTATTTTACTTGTGCATTTCTATCCTACTTATTTTATTTTGTTGGTATGTTTGGTTCTGTTCTCTGTCTCCCCCTTTTAGACTGTGAGCCCACTGTTGGGTAGGGACTGTCTCTATGTGATGCCAATTTGTACTTCCCAAGCGCTTAGTACAGTGCTCTGCACATAGTAAGCGCTCAATAAATACGATTGATTGATTGATTGATTGACTGTCTCTATATGTTGCCAACTTGTACTTCCCAAGCGCTTAGTACAGTGCTCTGCACACAGTAAGCGCTCAATAAATACGATTGATGATGATGATGATGCAGAGCACTGTACTAAGCGGTTGGGAAGTACAAGTTGGCAACATACGTGGGACAACTTGATCAACTTGCATCCCCCCCCAGCGCTTAGAATAGTGCTTGGCACATAGTAAGCGCTTAACAAATACCATTATAAAGAGAAGCAGCGTGACTCAATGGAAAGAGCCCGGGCTTTGGAGTCAGAGGTCATGGGTTCGAATCCCGCTCCTGTGACCTTGAGCAAGTCACTTAACTTCTCTGAGCCTCAGTTACCCCATCTGTAAAATGGGGATGATGACTGTGAGCCCCACGTGGGACAACCTGATCACCTTGTATCTCCTCTAGCGCTTAGAACAGTGCTTTGCACATAGTAAGCGCTTAACAAATGCCATTATTATTATTATAGAGAGTCCCTACCCAACAGTGGGCTCACAGTCTAGAAGGGGGAGACAGACAACAAAACATATTAACAAAATAAAATAAATATGTACAAGTAAAATAAATAAAAAGAGTAATAAATATGTGGCTCACAGTCTAGAAGGGGGAGACAGACAAACTAAACATATTAACAAAATAAAATGAATATGTACAAGTAAAATAAATAAATAGAGTAATAAATACGTGCTGTGGGGAGGGGAAGGAGGTAAGGCAGGGGGGATGGGGAGGGGGAGGAGGGGGAGAGGAAGGAGGGGGCTCAGTCTGGGAAGGCCCAATAATAAATATGTACAAGCAAAATAGAGTAATAAATCTGTACAAACATGTATGCAAGTGCTGTGGGGAGGGGAAGGAGGTAGGACGGGGGGATGGGGAGGAGGAGAGGAAAAAAGGGTCCATACATGGGGCTCGCAGTTTGTACAGATTTATTACTCTATTTTACTTGTACAAATTTACGATTCTATTTATTTTGTTAATGATGTGCCTATAGCTTTAATTCAGTTTGTTCTGACGATTTTGGCACCTGTTTCCATGTTTTGTTTTCATTCATTCATTCAATCGTATTTATTGAGCGCTTGCTGTGTGCAGAGCACCGTACTAAGCGCTTGGGAAGTGCAAGCTGGCAACATATAGAGACGGTCCCCACCCAACAGCGGGTCCATCTCCCCCTTCTAGACTGTGAGCCCATTGTGGGGTAGGGACCGTCTCTAGATGTGGCCGACTTGGCCTTCCCAGGCGCTTAGTCCAGTGCTCTGCACAAAGTCAGCGCTCAATCCAGACAATTGAAGGGATGAATGAATGAGACTGCTGCCGCCCGGGAGCCTGCCGCGATTTTTTTCATTCATTCATTCATTCAATCGTATTTATTGAGCGCTTACTGTGTGCAGAGCACTGGACTAAGCGCTTGGGAAGTACAAGTTGGCAACATAGAGAGACGGTCCCTACCCAACAGCGGGCTCACAGTTTAGAAGGGGAGACAGGCGACAAAACAAAACAAGTGGACAGGTGTCAAGACGTCAGAACACAGAATTAAAGCTAAACGCACATCATTGACAAAATAAATAGAATTGTAAATATGTACAAGTGACGGAGCCGGAATTAGAACCCAGGTCCTTCTGACTCAGAGGCCTGTGCTCTAGTGCTAAGTACTGTAATCAATCAATCAATCGTATTTATTGAGTGCTTACTGTGTGCAGAGCACTGGACTAAGCGCTTGGGAAGTACAAGTTGGCAATATATAGAGATGGTCCTTACCCAACAGTGGGTTCACAGTCTAGAAGGGGGAGACAGACAACAAAACAAAACATATTAACAAAATAAAATGAATAGATATGTACAAGTAAAATAGAGTAATAAATACGTACAAACATATATATAGATATATCTATCTATAGATAGACAGATAGATAGATAGATAGATAGATAGATAGATAGATAGATAGATAGATAAAGGTGCTGTACTAAGCGCCGGGGTAGATAGAGGATTATCAGGTCCCACATAGGGCTCACAGTCCAAGAAGGAAGAACAGGGATTGAATTGCCATTTTGCAAGTGAGGTAACAGGCACAGAGTGACTTGCCAAGCAGACAAGTGGAGCCAGGATTAGAATCCAGGTCCTGATACCCCAGGCCTGGGCTTTTATATTGGACTCTCCCAAGCGTCCATTCATTCAATCGTATTTATTGAGCGCTTCCTGTGTGCAGAGCACTGGACTAAGCGCTTGGGAAGTCCAAGTTGGCAACATCTAAGGACGGTCCCTACCCAACAGTGGGCTCACAGTCTAGAAGGGGGAGACAGACAACAAAACCAAACATATTAACAAAATAAAATAACTAGAATAAATATGTACAAATAAATGAATAAATAAATAGAGTAATAAATCCGTACAAACATATATACAGGTGCTGTGGGGAGGGGATTTAGGAGGGCGGGGCGGGACCTTTGGCCTGGAGCGGGAACCAAGCAAACGGCGGCTGAGTCAGGGGGGAGAGTCCGGGACGGGCCGGGAAGGGGAGGGAAGGGATGGGAAGCGAAGGGAAGGGGAGGGAAGGGGAGGGAAGGGGAGGGAAAGGAAGGGAAGGGAAGGGGAGCCCGCCAGGGCGGTGCTGGGGTTTCGGTGCCGCCGGCGGGGCGGGGCGGGGCGTCCCGCGCCTAATAATAATAATAATAATAATAATAATAATAATAATAATAGCATTTATTAAGCGCTTACTATGTGCAAAGCACTGTTCTAAGCGCTGGGGAGGTTACAAGGTGATCAGGTTGTCCCACAGGAGGCTCACAGTCTTCACCCCCATTTTACAGATGAGGGAACTGAGGCCCAGAGAATAATAATAATAATAATGATAGCATTTGTTAAGCGCTTACTGTGTGCAAAGCACTGTTCTAAGCACTGGGGAGGTTACAAGGTGATCAGGTTGTCCCACAGGAGGCTCACAGTCTTCACCCCCATTTTACAGATGAGGGAACTGAGGCCCAGAGAATAATAATAATAATAATGATAGCATTATATTAAGCGCTTACTGTGTGCAAAGCACTGTTCTAAGCACTGGGGAGGTTACAAGGTGATCAGGTTGTCCCACAGGAAGCTCACAGTCTTCATCCCCATTTTACAGATGAGGGAACTGAGACCCAGAGAAGTGAAGTGACTTGCCCAAAGTCACCCAGCTGATAATGGGCAGAGCCGGGGTTTGAACTCATGACCTCTGACTCCAAAGCCCGGGCTCTTTCCACTGAGCCACAGTGATCAATCAATCAATCAATCAATCAATCGTATTTATTGAGCGCTTACTGTGTGCAGAGCACTGTACTAAGCGCTTGGGAAGTCCAAGTTGGCAACATATAGAGACAGTCCCTACCCAACAGTGGGCTCACAGTCTAGAAGGGGGAGACAGAGAACAAAACCAAACATACTAACAAAATAAAATAAATAGAATAGATATGTACAAGTAAAATAAATAAATAAATAAATAGAGTAATAAATATGTACAAACATATGATGAGGCCCCCGGGGTGGGGAGCAGACGTTTCCCTCCCCAGACCCTGGAGTCCCGTTCCCCAGCCGGATTCACCTTGTAACCTTCCCATTTATTCATTCAATCAATCAATCAATCAATCAATCAATCGTATTTGTTGAGCACTTACTGTGTGCAGAGCACTGTACTAAGCGCTTGGGAAGTACAAGTTGGCAACATAGAGAGACAGTCCCTACCCAACAGTGGGCTCACAGTCTAAAAGGGGGAGATCAGTGAACAAGACCAAACATACTAACAAAATAAAATAAATAGAATAGATAGGTACAAGTTCAATAAGAAGAGTAATAAATCTGTACAAACATATATACATATATACAGGTGCTGTGGGGAAGGGAAGGAGGAATGATTCATTCACTCATTCAATCGTAGAAGCAGCGTGGTTCAGTGGAAAGAGCCCGGGTTTTGGAGTCGGAGGTCATGGGTTCAAATCCTGACGCTGCCAATTGTCAGCTGGGTGACTTTGGGCAAGCCACTTCACTTCTCTTGGCCTCAGTTCCCTCATCTGGAAAATGGGGATGAAGGCTGAGAGCCCCCCCCCCGCGGGACAACCTGATCACCTTGAAACCTTCCCAGCACTTAGAACAGTGCTTTGCACATAGTAAGCGCTCAATATATGCCATTATTATTATTAATCGTACTTATTGAGCGCTTACTGTGTGCAGAGCACAGTGCTTTGCACATAGTAAGCGCTTAATAAATGCTATTATTATTATTATTATTATTATTATTATTGCGGTTTGGGGCGGGGGGAGCCTCGGGGCCCGGAGGCTCGGGCGGCCCGGCCCGCCACGACTATATACCTGTATATATGTTTGTACGTATTTATTACTCTATTTATTTTATTTGTACATATTCATTCTATTTATTTTATTTTGTTAATATGTTTTGTTTTGTTGTCTGTCTCCCCCTTCTAGACAGTGAGCCCACTGTTGGGTAGGGACCGTCTCTAGATGTTGCCAACTTGGACTTCCCAAGCGCTTAGTACAGTGCTCTGCACACAGTAAGCGCTCAATAAATACGATTGAATGAATCAATGAATGAATGAATGAACTGGAAGCCACTTCGTTAATTTGGTGTGGGGTTATGATGGTCCCCTCCTTCCTTTCCTCCTCCCCCTCCCCATCCCCCCCGCCTTACCTCCTTCTCCTCCCCACAGCACCTGTATATATGTCTATATGTTTGTACATATTTATTACTCTATTTATTTATTTTACTTGTACATATTTATTCTATTTATTTTATTTAGTTTATGTGTTTTGTTCTCTGTCTCCCCCTTCTAGACTGTGAGCCCGCTGTTGGGTAGGGACCGTTTCTAGATGTTGCAAACTTGTACTCCCAAACGCTTAGTACAGTGCTCTGCACACAGTAAGCGCTCAATAAATACGATTGAATGAATGAATGAATATAGCTTTAATTCTATTTCTTCTAACGATTTTGACACCTGTCTCCATGTTTTGTTTTGTTGTCTGTCTCCCCCTTCTAGACCGTGAGCCCGTTATTGGGTAGGGCCGTCTCTATATGTTGCCGACTTGTACTTCCCAAGCGTTTAGTACAGTGCTCTGCACACAGTAAGCGCTCAATAAATAGGATTGAATGAATATATACAGGTGCTGTGGGGAGGGGAAGGAGGTAGGGCAGAGGGGGATGGGGAGGAGTCCGGTGGGGAGGGGGCGGAGGCTCTAACGGGCCCGGGCCGGTTCCCCCCCGGGCCTCCCTGGTTTGGCTGGGGCTGAGTAATAATAATAATAACGATGGTATCTGTTAAGCGCTTACTATGTGCAAAGCACTGTTCTAAGCGTTGGGGAGGTTACAAGATGATCAGGTTGTCCCCCGGGGGGCTCCCAGTCTTCATCCCCATTTTACAGATGAGGTCACTGAGGCCCAGAGAATCAATCAATCGTATTTATTGAGCGCTTACTGTGTGCAGAGCACTGTACTAAACGCTTGGGAAGTACAAGTTGGCAACATATAGAGACAGTCCCTACCCAACAGTGGGCTCACAGGCTAGAAGGGGGAGACAGATAACAAAACCAAACATATTAACAAAATAAAATAAATAGAATAAATATGTACAAATAAAATAGAGTAATAAATACGTACAAACATATATACAGGTATATAGTCGTGAAGTGAAGTCAAGCGCTTAGTACAGTGCTCAAGCGCTTAGTACAGTGCTCTGCACATAGTAAAAGCTCAATAAATACGATTGATGATGATGATGAAGAAGGGAAGTGAAGTGACTGGCCCAAAGTCACACACTTGACAGTTGGCAGAGCCGGGATTTGAACCCATGACCTCTGACTCCCAAGCCCAGGCTCTTTCCACTGAACCACGCTGAGTAACTCTCTGTCTCGTCCCCCCGCCACCCGCCCCACTCCCGCAGTCAGTTAGTCAGTCAATCGTATTTGTACGATTGTAACCTCCCCAGTGCTTACAACAGCACTTGACACATAGTAAGCGCTTAACAAATACCATCATTATTATTATTATTTATTGAGCACTATGTGCAGAGCACTGGACTAAGTGCTTGGAAAGTCCAGTTCCAAAGTGTAACGAGAAGCAGCGTGGCTCAGTGGGAGCCTGGGCTTGGGAGTCAGGGGTTGTGGGTTCTAATCCCGGCACCGCCACTCGTCTGCTTTGTGGCCTTGGGCAAGTTACTTCTCTTCTCTGGGCCTCAGTGACTTCATCTGGGAAATGGGGATGAAGACTGTGAGCCCCACAGGGGACAAGCTGATTACCGTGCATCTACCCCAGCGCTTAGAACAGTGCTATGCACATAGGAAGCGCTTAACAAATGCCAATTATTATTATTTCTCTGGGCGTCAGGTACCTCATCTGGAAAATGGGGGTGAAGACTGTGAGCCCCAAGTGGGACAACCTGATGACCTTGTATCTACCCAGTGTTTAGAACGGTGCTTGGCACATAGTAAGAGCTTAACAAATGCCATCCTCATCATTATTATTATCATCATCATCATCATCAATCGTATTTATCGAGCGCTTACTATGTGCAGAGCACTGTACTAAGCGCTTGGGAAGTACAAATTGGCAACATATAGAGACAGTCCCTACCCAACATTGGGCTCACAGTCTAAAAGGGGGAGACAGAGAACAAAACCAAACATACTAACGAAATAAAATAAATAGAATAGATATGTACAAGTAAAATAAATAAATAAATAAATAAATAGAGTAATAAACATGTACAAACATATATACATATATACAGGTTTTATTATATTATATTATTTATATTATTAACTGCTTGGCACAGAGTAAGCGCTTAAATTCCATCATCATCATCATCAATCATATTTATCGAGCGCTTACTATGTGCAGAGCACTGTACTAAGCGCTTGGGAAGTACAAATTGGCAAACATATAGAGACAGTCCCTACCCAACATTGGGCTCACAGTCTAAAAGGGGGAGACAGAGAACAAAACCAAACATACTAACGAAATAAAATAGAATAGATATGTACAAGTAAAATAAATAGAGTAATAAATATGTACAAACATATATACATATATACAGGTTTTATTATATTATATTATTTATATTATTAACTGCTTGGCACAGAGTAAGCGCTTAAATTCCATCATCATCATCATTATTCTCTCTGATCTCCCATCCTCGTGTCTCTCTCCACTTCAATCCATACTTCATGCTGCTGCCCGGATTATCTTTGTCCAGAAACGCTCTGGACATATTACTCCCCTCCTCAAAAACCTCCAATGGCTACCGATCAATCTGCGCATCAAGCAGAAACTCCTCACCCTGGGCTTCAAGGCTCTCCATCACCTCGCCCCCTCCTACCTCACCTCCCTTCTCTCCTTCTACTGCCCATCCCGAACCCTCCGCTCCTCCGCCACTAATCTCCTCACCGTACCTCGCTCTCGCCTGTCCCGCCATCGACCCCCGGCCCACGTCATCCCCCGGGCCTGGAATGCCCTCCCTCTGCCCCTCCGCCAAGCTAGCTCTCTTCCTCCCTTCAAGGCCCTGCTGAGAGCTCACCTCCTCCAGGAGGCCTTCCCAGACTGAGCCCCTTCTTTCCTCTCCCCTCGTCCCCCTCTCCATCCCCCCGTCTTACCTCCTTCCCTTCCCCACAGCACCTGTATATATGTATATATGGTTGTACATATTTATTACTCTATTTATTTATTTATTTATTTATTTTACTTGTACATTTCTATCCTACTTATTTTATTTTGTTGGTATGTTTGGTTCTGTTCTCTGTCTCCCCCTTTTAGACTGTGAGCCCACTGTTGGGTAGGGACTGTCTCTATGTGATGCCAATTTGTACTTCCCAAGCGCTTAGTACAGTGCTCTGCACATAGTAAGCGCTCAATAAATACGATTGATTGATTGATTGATTGATTGATTATTATTATTAACTGCTTGGCACAGAGTAAGCGCTTAAATTCCATCATCATCATCATTATTATTATTATTACAATTCAGCAACCTATGGAGACGGTCCCTACCCAAAAGCGGGCTCGCACTCTATAATGGGGGAGACAGACGACAAAACAAAACGGGTAGACAGGCGTCCATACCATCAAAATAGATAAATGGAATTACAGATCGCTCCCGCTCCGGGGTGCGGAGACCCACGCACCCGCCCGCCCCCACCCCGAAACTGCCTTGGGCCTCAGGGGACAAAATGGGGGGGACCCAGAGGGGCTCCCGGGCCTCCTCCAGCCTCATTCGCCCCAAACCTCTCACTTCCCCACCGTCCCCCCCACGATCCCCCAATAATCATGAGGGTATCTGTTAAGCGCTTACTTTGTGCTACGCACTGTTCTAAGTGCTGGGGTAGATCCGCGCTGATCAGGTTGAACATAGTCCCAGTCCCCCATGGGGCTCGCCGCCTTCATCCCCATAATAATAATAATGATGATGGCATTTGTTAAGCGCTTACTATGTGCCGAGCACTGTTCTAAGCGCTGGGGAGGATACAATAATAATGATGATGGTATTTGTTAAGCACTTACTCTGTGCAAAGCCCTGTTCTAAGCATTGGGGAGGATACAAGGTGGTCAGGCTGTCCCCCGTGGGGCTCACAGTCTTCATCCCTATTGTCCTGAGGAGGTCACTGAGGCACAGAGAAGCGAAGTGACATGCCCAAAGTCACACAGCTGACAATTGGCGGAGCCGGGATTTGAACCCATTACTATTATTATTATTATTATGAGGGCACCTGGGTCCAGAGAATAATAATAATAATAATAATAATGGCATTTATTAAGCACTTACTATGTGCAAAGCACTGTTCTAAGCGGTGGGGAGGTTACAGGGTGATCGGGTTATCCCACGGGGGGCTCACAGCCTTCATCCCCATTTTCCAGATGAGGTCACTGAGGCCCAGAGAAGTGAAGTGACTTGCCCAAGGTCATCCAGCTGACAGTTGTCGGAGCTGGGATTAGAACCCATGACCTCTGACTCCCAAGCCCGTGCTCTTTCCATCCCATCTCTGCCAATTGTCAGCTGTGTGACTTTGGGCAAGTCACTTGACTTCTCTGTGCCTCAGTAACCTCATCTGTAAAATGGGGATCAAGACTGTGAGCCCCCACTTGTACATATTTACTATTCTATTTATTTTATTTTGTTAATATGTTTTGTTTTGCTGTCTGTCTCCCCCTTCTAGACTGTGAGCCCGCTGTGGGGTAGGGACTGTCTCTATATGTTGCCAACTTGTACTTCCCAAGCGCTTAGTACAGTGCTCTGCACACAGTAAGCGCTCAATGAATACGATTGAATGAATTAATGAACTTGTACTCCCTAAGCGCTTAGTACAGTGCTCTGCACACAATAAGCACTCAATAAATATGATTGAATGAATAAATGAACCTGATCACCTTGTAACCTCCCCAGCGCTTAGAACAGTGTTTTGCACATAGTAAGCGCTTAATAATCAATCAATCAATCATATTTACTGAGCACGTACTGTGTGCAGAGCACTGTACTAAGCGCTTGGGAAGTACAAGTTGTCAACACACAGAGATGGCCCCTACCCAACAGTGGGCTCACAGTCTAGAAGACTGTGCCATTAATAATAAGTGCCATTATTATTATTATTGAGCCATTCTGCTTCTAGAGATGTTTTGTGTTGTCTGTGAGCCCACTATTGGGTAGGGACCGTCTCTATATGTTGCCAACTTGTACTTCCCAAGAAATAAATCAATAAATACGATTAATTGATTGATTGATTGATTGATTCTTCCTTCATTCATTCATGCATTCAGTCGTATTTACTGAGCACTCACTGTGTGCAGAGCACTGGACTAAGCGCTTGGGAAGTACAAGTTGGCAACAGGAGGCCTTCCCAGACTGAGCCCCCTCCTTCCTCTCCCCCTCGTCCCCCTCTCCATTCCCCCGTCTTACTTCCTTCCCTTCCCCACAGCACCTGTATATATGTATATATGTTTGTACATATTTATTACTATATTTATTTATTTATTTTACTTGTACATATCTATTCTATTTTATTTTGTTAATATGTTTGGTTTTGTTCTCTGTCTCCCCCTTCTAGACTGTGAGCCCACTGTTGGGTAGGGACCGTCTCTATATGTTGCCAACTTGTACTTCCCAAGCGCTTAGTCCAGTGCTCTGCACACAGTAAACGCTCAATAAATACGATTGATTGATTGATTGATTGATTGTTGTCCGTCTCCCCCTTCTAGACTGTAAGCCCGCTGTTGGGTAGGGACCGTCTCTATATGTTGCCAACTTGTACTTCCCAAGAAATAAATCAATAAATACGACTGGTTGTTTGATTGATTGATAGAGAAGCAGCGTGGCTCAGTGGAAAGAGCATGGGCTTTGGAGTCAGAGGTCATGGGTTCGAATCCCGACCCCGCCACATGTCTGCTGTGTGATCTTGAGCAAGTCACTTAACTTCTCTGGGCCTCAGTTCCCTCATCTGTAAAATGGGGATTAAGACTGTGAGCCCCACGTGGGACAACCTGAACACCCTGTATCCTTCCCAGCGCTTAGAACAGTGCTTTGCACATAGTAAGCGCTTAACAAATGCCAATTATTATTATTATTATTATTGAGCCATTCTGCTTCTAGAGATGTTTTGTTTTGTCTGTGAGCCCACTATTGGGTAGGGACCGTCTCTATATGTTGCCAACTTGTACTTCCCAAGAAATAAATCAATAAATACGATTGATTGATTGATTGATTGATTGATTGTTGTCCGTCTCCCCCTCCTAGACTGTGAGCCCGCTGTTGGGTAGGGACCGTCTCTATGTGTTGCCAACTTGGACTTCCCAAGCGTTTAGTCCAGTGCTCTGCACATAGTAAGCGTTCAATAAATACGATCGAATGAATGAATGAATCTCTAGAGAACAAATGCCAAAATGATTATTATTCCCCCGGCCCTGACCCACTGTCGGACGGACGGGGGTCCGCGGGAGGCCCAGCCCGGTGCAGGCCCCGCGCCGGACAGCAGGGGACGCTGCGCTCCGTCCTCTCCGCGACCCGGCCCGCCCGACCGCCCAATAAGCATCATTCAATCAATCAATCAATCAATCGTATTTATTGAGCGCTTACTGTGTGCAGAGCACTGTACTAAGCGCTTGGGAAGTCCAAGTTGGCAACATAGAGAGGCAGTCCCTACCCAACAGTGGGCTCACAGTCTAGAAGGGGGAGACAGAGAACAAAACCAAATATATTAACAAAATAAAATAAATAGAATAGATATGTACAAGTAAAATAAATAGAGTAATAAATATGTACCAACATATCGTATTGATTGAGCGCTTACTGTGTGCAGGGCACTGGACTAAGCGCTTGGGAAGTCCAAGCTGGCAACATCTAGAGACGGTCCCTACCCACCAGTGGGCTTACAGTCTAGATGGGGGAAAGTCCAAAGTCACCCACTTGTCAGGTGGGTGACTTTGGACAAGTCATTCATTCATTCAATCGTATTTATTGAGCGCTTACTGTGTGCAGAGCACTGGACTAAGCGCTTGGGAAGTACAAGTTGGCAACATCTAGGGACGGTCCCTACCCAACAGCAGGCTCACAGTCTAGAAGGGGGAAAGCCCAAAGTCACCCACTTATCAGCTGGGTGACTTTGGACAAGTCATTCATTCATTCAATCGTATTTATTGAGCGCTTACTGTGTGCAGGGCACTGTACTAAGCGCTTGGAAAGTACAAGTTGGCAACATATAGAGACGGTCCCTACCCAACAGCGGGCGCACAGCCTAGAAGGGGGAGACAGACAACAAAACAAAACGTATTAACAAAATAAAATAAATAGAATAGTAAATATGTACAAGTATAATAAATAGAGTGATAAATCTGTACAAACATATATACAGGTGCTGTGGGGAGAGCATAATACTAAGCGCTTAGTACAGTGCTCTGCACACAGCAAGTGCTCAGTAAATACGATTGAATGAAATACGATTGAATAATGATGGCATTTGTTAGGTGCTTACTAGGTGCCAAGCACTGTTCTAAGCGCTGGGGAGGTGGATACAAGGTGATCAGGTTGTCCCACGTGGGGCTCACAGTCTTCATCCCCATTTTGCAGATGAGGGAACTAAGGCCCAGAGAAGAATAATAATAATGTTGGCATTTGTTAAGTGCTTTCTATGTGCCAAGCACTGTTCTAAGCGCTGGGGAGGATACAAGGTAATCAAGGTTGTCCCACAAGGGGCTCACAGTCTTCATCCCCATTTTGCAGATGAGGGAACTGAGGCCCGGAGAAGAAGAATAACAATGTTGGTATTTGTTAAGTGCTAACTATGTGCCAAGCACTGTTCTAAGCGCTGGGGGGGATACAAGGTAATCAAGGTTGTCCCACGAGGGGCTCACAGTCTTCATCCCCATTTTGCAGATGAGGGAACCGAGGTCTGGAGAAGAAGAATAATAATGTTGGTATTTGTTAAGCGCTAACTAGTGCCAAGCACTGTTCTAAGCGCTGGGGGGGATACAACGTAGTCAAGGTTGTCCCACGAGGGGCTCACAGTCTTCATCCCCATTTTGCAGATGAGGGAACCGAGGCCTGGAGAAGAATAATAATAATGTTGGTATTTGTTAAGCGCTAACTAGTGCCAAGCACTGTTCTAAGCGCTGGGGGGGATACAAGGTAATCAAGGTTGTCCCACGAGGGGCTCACAGTCTTCATCCCCATTTTGCAGATGAGGGAACCGAGGCCTGGAGAAGAATAATAATAATGTTGGTATTTGTTAAGCGCTAACTATGTGCCAAGCACTGTTCTAAGTGCTGGGGGGGATACAAGGTAATCAAGGTTGTCCCATGTGGGGCTCACAGTCTTCACCCCCATTTTACAGATGAGGTCACTGAGGCACAGAGAAGTGAAGTGGCTTGCCCAAAGTCACGCAGCAGAAAAGTGGTGGAGGCAGGATTAGAACCCATGACCTCTGACACTCAAGCCCGGGCTCTTGGCACTGAGCCACGCTGCTTCCCAGGAGACCTAGGACCCGACCCATCGCCCAGCCTGGATGACCCAGGAGACCCCGCGCTGCCCAGCTGCGTCCCTGATGGCCTTCCGTCGGACCCTGGAGACCACCCCCCCATCAACCCACCCAACAATCAGTTAACCAATCGTATTTCTTGAACGCTAACTCTGTGCTAAGCACTTGGGAGAGGACAACGCAACAGAGTTGGTAGACAAGTTCCCTGCCCACAGTGTGAACTGGGTCCAACCTGATTAGCTCGTATCCACCCCAGCGCTTAGTACAGTGCCTGACACATAGTTAAGCGCTTAACAAAATGCCGTAATAACAAATAAAAGCAAGAATTTCGGGTCCAATCACCCCAGTGTCAGAGAACCAAAGTGCTAATACACTCATTACGTTCCCCACCTTTCCAGGATGGCCACACCCTAGAGGTCAACTCCCCATCCAAGTAGACACCTTTAACCCCGAGCTTCAAATGATGAGAAACAGCATGGTTTAGCGGATAGAGCTCGGGCTTGGGAGTCCAGAGGATTTAGGTTCTAATCCCGGCTTTGCCACTTGTCTGCTGGGCGACCTTGGGTAAATCACTTCACTTCTCTGTGCCTCAGTTCCCGCATCCGTAAAATGGGGATTAAGACTGGGAGCCCAAAGTGGGATGTGTTGTGTCCAACCCGGTTGTTTTTTTTATCTACCCTAGTACTTGGTACAGAGCTTAGGACACAGTTAAGTGTTACAAATACCATTATTTTTTTAAAAAAACAGAAACCTACAAGATTGAGGTCAGAGAACATGCTCAGACTTACATGGATTCAGGGAAGGGAAGCGATAGATGTGGACCCAAAGAGAGCAGGACTCAGGAGCCCCATACATGGACACAGTTTGGCCATTGCCTTTTGCTTCCAGTTGGCCGGGGATTGGAAGATGAGCCAGGCTAGTGGGAGTGGGGGAGAAGGGTACACCTCTCTTACCTTTACCACGCTGGGAAGCAGCGTGGCTCAGTGAAAAGAGCCCGGGCTTTGGAGTCAGAGGTCATGGGTTCAAATCCCAGCTCTGCCACTTGTCAGCTGTGTGACTTTGGGCAAGTCACTTCACTTCTCTGCGCCTCAGTTACCTCATCTGTAAAATGGGGATTAAGACTGTGAGCCCCCCGTGGGACAACCTGATTACCTTGTATCCTCCCTAGTGCTTAAAACAGTGCTTTGCACATAGTAAGCATCATCATCATCATCATCATCAATCGTATTTATTGAGCGCTTACTATGTGCAGAGCACTGTACTAAGCGCTTGGGAAATTGGCAACATATAGAGACAGTCCCTACCCAACAGTGGGCTCACAGTCTAAAAGGGGGAGACAGAGAACAAAACCAAACATACTAACAAAATAAAATAAATAGGATAGATATGTACAAGTAAAATAAATAAATAAATAAATAGAGTAATAAATATGTACAAACATATATACATATATACAGGTGCTGTGGGGAAGGGAAGGAGGTAAGATGGGGGGATGGAAAGGGGGACGAGGGGGAGAGGAAGGAAGGGGCTCAGTCTGGGGCACTTAATAAATGCCATTATTATTATTATTATTATTACCTGTCCCACTCCTCTTCTACCTATCTCTTTCCCCAACTGAGATCTCCAAAGACACCTCAGGGCTTCGGAGGAGGGAAGGGAGAAGCAGTGTGGTCTAGTGGACAAAGCCCCGGCCTGGGAGTTAGAAGGACCCGGGTTCCAATTCTGACCCCGCAACTTGTTTTTTGGGTGACCTAGGACAAGTCACTTTGTTTCCCTAGGCCTCAGTTTCCTATCAGTAAAATATAAATGAGGAACGTGAGCCTCATGAGGGGCAGGAATCGGGTCCAACCTGATGATCTTGTATCCACCCCAGTGCTTAACACAGTGCCTGGCATGTAGTAAGCGCTTAACCAAGACCATTTAAAAAAAGGGAAGGCTGGTTGTGAGGGGGCATCAAGCCCTGGCCAGCAAAGCCCCTCCGGTCTGAGTTAGGAGGCTGGTGAGACTCCGCCCCCATCCCAGCTTTGGGAAGGAGAATCACGTCTGGAGGATGGAGGCCAAAAGCTTCTGACTCAGCCCCCTGTCAGTCCCTGACTCACAGGCACTCTGGCCCCAACCACTTCCCCAACCGGTGCCTCAGTTTCCCTGCCTATAAAATGGGATAATGACCGCCATGTCGCTGGGGGTGGAGAAGCTTTGTTAATTAACGTCTGTGATGAAAGGCACCGGGATCGAGTTGAACCGTCAGCTGGAATACGTTTTCTGGGAGAGATTGTAGATGCTTTTATTGGAACTGGTCACCCTTGAAAGAGAGCCAGTGTCGAGGGGATAACTGAGTTGGGAGTTGGGGTGCCAGCTTGGGTTCTGTTTCCCCCTCTTTTGCTCTTAGTTTCCTATTCTGTAAAATCAGGAGAAAATCCCCCCGCGCCCAACATTTACCTCCTGGGGACAACTGTACACCCATTAATCAATCAATGGTATTAACTGAGTGCTTACTACTACTACTACTAATAATATTGATGGTATTTGTTTAGCACTTACTATGTGCCAAACACATTTCTAAGCACTGGGGTAAATACAAGGTAATCAGGTTGTCCTACGCGGGACTCACAGTCTCAATCTTACAGGTGAGGTAACTGAAGCACAGAGAAGTGAAGTGACTTGCCCAAAGTCACACAGCTGACAAGTGGTGGAGTCGGGATTAGAACTCACAACTTCTGACTCCCAAGCCTGTGCTCTTTCCACTAAGCCATACTGCTTCCTACTTACTGTGTACAAAGCACCGGACTAAGCACTTGGGAGGGTACACAGTACACAGGGTACACAGCTCTGCACACAGTAAGCACTCAATAAATACGATTGAATGAATGAATACAACAGATTTTGTAGACACATTTCCTGCTCACAAGGAGCTTCAATGTCAAGGGGGGAGAACAGACATCATCATCAATCGTATTTATTGAGTGCTTACTGTGTGCACAGCACTGTACTAAGCACTTGGGAAGTACAAGTACATCAGATAAATATTAGTTATGGATATGAGTGCTGAGGTGAACAGCCAGTGCTTACAGGGGACAGATCCAAGTGTGATGCAGAAGGGAGAGGGAGTAGAGGAAGTGAGGGTTTATTCATTCATTCAGTCGTATTTATTGAGTGCTTACTGTGTGCTCTGCACTGTACTAAGCGCTTGGGAAGTACAAGTTGGCCACACAGAGAGATAGTCCCTCCCCAACAACAGGCTCACAGTCTAGAAGGGGGAGACAGGGAGAAACAAAACATGTGGACAGGTGTCAAGTCAGGTTTAGTTGGGGAAGGCCTCTTGGTGGAGATCAATCTATTAATAGTATTTATTGAGCACTTACTCTGTGCAGAGCACTGTACAAAGTCCTTGAGTAAGTACTTTGGGAAAGGGCATGGGTTCTAATCCCGGTTTCGCCAACTGTCAGCTGGGTGACCTCGGGCAAGTCACTTCACTTCTCTGTGCCTCAGTTACCTCCTCTGTAAAATGGGAATTGAGACTTTGAGCCCCGTGTGGGACAGGGACTGTGTCCAAATCGATTTGCTTGCATCCTCCCCAGTGCAGAGTACAGTGTCTGGCACATAGTAAGCGCTTAACAAATACCTTTATTATTACTATTACTAAGTTGGTAGATAAATTCCCTCCCCACAAGAGGCTCATGGTCTAGAGGGAAAATGATTTTAATAAGGCTTTGAACATGGGGAGAGCATTGGTATGTTGGATCTCCCTCCTTCCTCTCCCCCTTGCCCCCCTCCATCCCCTGTCTTACCTCCTTCCCTTCCCCACAGCACCTGTATATATGTATATATGTTTGTGCATATTTATTACTCTATTTATTTATTTATTTTGCTTGTACATATCTATTCTATTTATTTTATTTTGTTAATATGTTTGGGTTTGTTCTCTGTCTCCCCCTTTTAGACTGTGAGTCCACTGTTGGGTAGGGACCGTCCCTATATGTTGCCAACTTGTACTTCCCAAGCGCTTAGTACAGTGCTCTGCACACAGTAAGTGCTCAATAAATACGATTGATTGATTGATTGACTGATTGATTGGATCTGAAAGGGGTTTCAGGCCAGAAGGAGGATGTGGGCGAGGGGTCGTTAGTGAGATAGATGAGATCCAGGTACAGTTAGAAGTTTGGTATTAGAGGATTGAATTAGGTGGTCTGGGTTGTAACAGGTGAGCAGCAAGGTGAGCTATTATTTATTCACATTAATGTCTGTCTCCCACTCTAGCTTATAAACTCGTTATGGGCAGGGAACATGTCTGCTAATTCTGTTTTATTGTAGTCTTCCAAGAGCTTAGTACAGTGTTCTGCACACAACAAGCTCAGCTCCCAATTAACACAATTGATTGGTAGGAGGGGGCAAGGTGACTGAGTGCTTTAAAGCCAACGGTAAGAAGTTTCTGTTTGATGAACAGGGGGACGGGCAACCACTGAATGTTCTTGAGGAGTGGGAAGATCCACTTCTTTTGGACTCTTCCAAGGCTTTTTGCAGAATTTCAATACTAATGCTAGAGTGATGGAGAGATAGCACTCAGTGGTATTTATTGATCGTTTTCCGTGTGGATTAAGGGGTTGGGAGAGCTCATTCCTGCATTCATTCAATTGTATTTATTGAGAGTTTACTGTGCACAAAGCACTGTACTAAGCACTTGGGAGAGGACAATATAACAATAAATAGACACATTTCCTGCCCACAAAGAGCTCATAGTGTAGAGGGAGAGACAGTCATTAATATACATCCTTAAATACTTATATGAAGTCATTCACTCACTCATTCGTTCATTCAATCTTATTTATTGAGCACTTACTGTGTGCAGAGCACTATACTGAGTGCTTGGAAAGTACAATTTGGCAACAGATAGAGACAATCCCTACCAACAATGGGCTCATCATCTAGAGGGGGGAGACAGATAAAACAAGTAGATAGGCATCATTAGCATCAAAATAGATAAATAGAATTATAGATATATCTATACATCATTAATAAAATAAGTAGAACAATAACTATGTACAAATATACACAAGTGTTGTGGGGCGGGGGGTAGAGCAGAGAGAGGGAATAGGGGCGATGGAGAGGTGAGGAGGAGCAGAGGAAAAGGGGGGCTTGGTCTGGGAAGGCTTCCTGTAGGAGGTGAGCTCTCAGTTGGGCTTTGAAAGGGGGAAGAGAGCTAGTTTGACGGATATGAGGAGGGAGGGCATTCCAGGTCAGAGGTAGGACATGGACCAGGGGTCAACGGCAGGACAATCAATCAATCAATCAATCAATCAATCGTATTTATTGAGCGCTTACTGTGTGCAGAGCACTGTACTAAGTGCTTGGGAAGTACAAGTTGGCAACATATAGAGACAGTCCCTACCCAACAGTGGGCTCACAGTCTAAAAGGGGGAGACAGAGAACAAAACCAAACATACTAACAAAATAAAATAAATAGAACAGATATGTACAATTAAAATAAATAGAGTAATAAATATGTACAAACATATATACATATGTACAGGTGCTGTGGGGAAGGGAAGGAGGTAAGGTCGGGGGGATGGAGAGGGGGACGAGGGGGAGAGGAAGGAAGGGGCTCAGTCTGAGAAGGCCTCCTGGAGGAGGTGAGCTCTCAGTAGGACAAGCAAGAACAAGGCCCAGTGAGGAGGTTAGCGGCGGCAGAGGAGCAGAGGGTGCGGGCTGGGCTGGAGAAGGAGAGAAGAGAGGGGAAGTAAAGAGGGGGCAAATCCCAAAAGACAGAGTTGGTAGACACATTCCTTGCCCACGAGGAGCTTCCAGTTTTACCTCCCGGTGTTGTCTTCCTCTTTCCCTTCCTGCCCAAAGGTGCAGTGGGATAACACCTCCATAGGAGTAGAAATAAGTGTGAGAGAAAGCTGACTTGTTTCTGGGTTTTTATGATCACAGGGAGTCACAAATGATCTTAGGGACCCAAGGTGAGAAAAGCAGCATGGTCTAATGGGTAAAGCCCAGGCCTAGGAGTCGGAAGGACCTGGGTTCTAATCCCGGCTCTACCACATGTCTGCTGTGTGACCTTGGGCAAGTTAGAACAGTGCTTCGCACATAGTAAGCGCTTAACAAATGCCATCATTATTATTTAATTGCTCTGGGCCTCAGTTAGGCCATCTGGAAAATGGGGATTAAGACTGTGAGCCCCATGTGGGATCGGGACTGAGTCCAACCTGATTACTTTGTATCTACCCCAGCGCTTAGAACACTGCCTGGTACATAGTAAGCGCTTACCAAAAAACATTGAAAAAAGAAAAAAAAAAGGTGTCATCTGTCTGGCAGGATCCGGGCAGCCCTGGTTAATGAAGGCAAATCCCTCCAAGAAGCCTTCCCTGACTAAGCCCTTATTAATAATAATAATAATAATAATAATAATAATAATAATAATAATAATAACTAATGATGGTATTTGTTAAGCGCTTACTACGTGCCAAGCACTGTTCTAAGCACTGGGGTAAATACAAGGTAATCAGGTTGTCCCACGTGGGGCTCACAGTCTCAATCTCCATTTTATAATAATAATAATGGTGGCATTTGTTAAGTGCTTACTATTTGCCAAACACTATTCTAAGCGCGGGGGCGGGGGGGGGGGCAGTACAAGGTAATCAGGTTGTGCCATGTGGGGCTCACACTTTTAATCTCCATTTTACAGATGAGGTAACTGAGGCACAGAGAAGTTAAGTGACTTGCCCAAGGTCACACAGCAGACAAGTGGCGGGGCCAGGATTAGAACCCACGACCTCTGACTCCCAAGCCTGGGCTCTTGCCACTAAGTCATGCTGCTCCAATTATTTACTCTTCTCCCACTCCCTTCTGCATCATTCTGATTTGCTCCCTTTATTCACCCTTCCCTCAACCCCAAAGCGATATCTGTCATTTATTTATTTGTATTAATGTCTGTCTCCCACCCTAGACTGTAAGATCATTGTGGGGAGGGAATGTCAACCAATTCTGTTATACTGTTCTCTCCCAAGCACTCAGCCCAGTGCTCTGCCCACAGTAAGTGCTCAATAAATACGATTGATTGATTGATTATGCCAGCCAGCAATCAACAAATACTCTCTCAGGTGTCAATTGGGGCTCCACTGCTTGTTTGAGATGTCATTTTTCTTACTGGCACATTCTGCTCCAATTTGGCACCAGTCCTGCCCCTGATGAAAACCAGCGAGGGTCTGAGGGAGTTTTGGGGTACAGGGACCCCAGTTTGGGGGGAACCAGTGATGGCCTCCGCAGCAGCGACTGTCCCCCAGGGAACTGAAAGCTCGTTATGGGCAGGGAACATTTCTACCAACTCCGTACTATCTTCCCCTAGAAACTTGGTCCAGTGATCTGCACACAGTAATCAATCAATCAATCGTATTTATTGAGCGCTTACTGTGTGCAGAGCACTGTACTAAGCGCTTGGGAAGTACAAGTTGGCAACATATGGAGACAGTCCCTACCCAACAGTGGGCTCACAGTCTAGAAGGGGGAGACAGAGAACAAAACCAAACATATTAACAAAATAAAATAAATAGAATAGATATGTACAAGTAAAATAAATAAATAAATAAACAGAATAATAAATATGTACAAACATATATACATATATACAGGTTCAATCGTTCAATCAAGACCATCGATTGATTTTCCGGACCTATAAACTCTCCCTGGTGAGGCTCAGGAGCCTCCTCTGGACACCCTAAACACTTCATAAATATGACTGATTGATTGATTAGTGGCCAAGCCCTTTTTTATGGTATTTGTTAAGCGCTTTCTATGTGCCAGGCACTTTGCTAAGTACTGGGGTAGATACAGCTAATCAGTTTGGACAAAGGCCATGTCCCACATTCATTCATTCGATCATATTTATTGAGCACCTACAGCGTGCAAAGCACGAAGTGCTTGGGAGAATACAATACAACAGACAGACACCCACAGGGAGCTCACAGTCTAAGTTGGAGGGAGGACGGGTGTTGAATCTCCATTTTACAGATGAGAAAACTGAGGCCCAGAGCAGGTAAGTGACTGGCCCAAGGTCACACAGCAGGCAAGCGGCAGAGCCATTATGCTCCCAAGCCTAATGTTCTGTGATGGAGAGAGCCTCCCGTCGGGAAGAGATGAACCTCTGGAATGACGGATGATTAAACAAGGAGGAATTGATAGTGGTGACAGTGGTCTGCGCAACACTGTAAGTGCTCAGAAAATACTGCAGAGCATGGGGATAATAATAACGCTATTCGTTAAGTGCTTAGTACGTGCTTGGCACTGTCCTAAGCACTGGGGTGAATCCAAACAAATCAATGAAGTAACTGAGGCCCAGAGAATAATAATAATAATGATGGTATTTGTTAAGCGCTTACTATGTGCCAAGCACATGAAGTAAGATGAAGTACAGATGAAGTAACTGAGGCCCAGAGAATAATAATAATAACGATGGTATTTGTTAAGTGCTTACTATGTGCCAAGCACTGTTCCAAGTGCTGGGGTAGATACAAGCTAATCAGGTTGGTCCCAATCCATGTCCCACATAGGGTTCACAGTCTTAAATATCATCATTATTAATCCCCATTTTCCAGATGAGGTAACTGAGGCCCAGAGAAGTGAAGGGGCTTGCCCAAGATCACTTAGCAGAGAAGTGGTGGTGTTGAGATTAGAACCCATGACCGTTAGACTCTCAGGCCTGGGCTCTACCCACTATGCTGTACTGCTTGGTGAAGGACTAATCTCAGGAGGATTAGAAGCAGTGTGGCTCAGTGGAAAGAGCCCGGGCTTTGGAGTTAAAGGTCATGGGTTCAAATCCCAGCTCCGCCACTTGTCAGCTGTGTGACTTTGGGCAAGTCACTTCACTTCTCTGGGCCTCAGTTCCCTCATCTGTAAAATGGGGGTTAAGACTGTGAGCCCCCCGTGGGACAACCTGATCACCTTGTAACCTCCCTGGTGCTTAGAACAGTGCTTTGCACATAGTAAGTGCTTAATAAATGCCATCAAAAAAAAAGTCACAACTTCTCTGGGCCTCAGTTACCTCATCTGGAAAATGGGGATAAAGACTGTGAGCCTGATGTGGGACAACCTGATCACCTTGTATCCTCCCCGGCGCTTAGAACAGTGCTTTGCACATAGTAAGCGCTTAATAAATGCCATCAAAAAAAAGGAGGAAGGAGAAAGACTTCTACGGCTGAGAGCTCACCTTCTCCAGGAGGCCTTCCCAGGCTGAGCCCCCTTTTTCCTCTCCTCCTCCCCCCGTCCTACTTCCTTCCCCTCCCCACAGCACTAGTATATAATTGTACATATTTATTACTCTATTTATTTTACTTGTACGTATTTACTACTCTATTTATTCTATTAATGATGTGCATATAGCTATAATTCTATTTATTCTGACAGTTTTGACACCCGTCTACGTGTTTTGTTTTGTTGTCTGTCTCCCCCTTCTAGACTGTGAGCCCGCTGTTGGGTAGGGAACCTCTCTATATGTTGCCGACCTGTACTTCCCAAGTGCTTAGTATGGTGCTCTGCACACAGTAAGCGCTCAATAAATACAATTGAATGAATGAATGACTACTTGGCACTCAGTGCTTGGCACATAGTAAGCGCTTAACAAATACCAACATCATTACGATGGAACAAGGTCCTTGCTCCCAAGACTCAAGATGAGTTTGGAGCAGCCAGTGCAGTCAACCAATGGTATTTCTTGAGGGCTTATTGTGTGCTGAACACTGTCCTAAGTGTTGGGGAGAGTACAGTATAACAGAGTGGGAGACATGTTCCCTTCTGCTGTGTGATCTTGTGCAAGTCACTTAGCTTCTTTTGGCCTCAGTTACCTCACCTGGAAAATGGGGTATGTGGGACAAGGACTTTGTCCAACCTGATTAGCTTGTCTCTAACCCACGCTTAAACAGTGCCTAGCACACAGTAAGGCTAACAAATACCATAAAAAAAAGGAGCTTATAGTCTAGAGGAGGAATTACAGCCTAGAGCAGAGAGGCAGTGGTCCCAAGGAAAAGACTTTCATCTGCCTGGCTTGGGCAGAGGGTCCTTGGGGAGCAGTGTGGCATAGTGGGTAGAGCACAGGCCTGGGAGCCAAAGGGTCATGGGTTCTAATCCTGACTCCGCCCCTCGTCTGCTGTGTGACCTTGGGCAAGTCACTTGACTTCTCTGTGCCTCAGTTACCTCATCTGTAAAATGGGGATTGAGACTGTGAGCCTCATGTGGGACAAGGACTGTGTCCAACCCCATTTGGTTGTATCCGCTCCAGTGCTTAGTAATAATAATAATAATAATAATAATAATAATGGTATTTGTTAAGCGCTTACTATGTGCCAAGCACTGTTCTAAGTGCTGGAGAGGTTACAAGGTGATCAGGTTGTCCCACATGGGGCTCACAGTCTTAATCCCCATTTTACAGATGAGGTAACTAGGCTCAGAGAAGTGAAATGACTTGCCCAAAGTCACACAGCTGACACATGGTGGAACTGGGATTAGAACTCATGACCTCTGACTCCCAAGCCCGCGTTCTTTCCAACAAGCCACGCTGCTTCTCTACAGTGCCTTGCATATACTGTGTTTAATACATACCATTATTATTATTGTTATTATGCACTTAACAAATACTGTTGTTATTATTATTACTATCCCCTTGAATCCAGCCCTGGTTGGGCCAAGGGGGGGTTTCTCCAGAGGGGTGTGAAATTTGGGGCTGAGCCTCCCCCTACCCACATACAGTTGTGCTGGGACCCAGGAGTCCTGGCCAGGGTGAGGGCTGAAACCCAGCGGCGAATGTCATATTTTCAATCAGTTGTATATACTGAGTCCTTACTGTGTGCAAAGCACTGTACTGTGGACTTGGAAGAGGACAACTGAGGACAACTCCCCCTTCTAGACTATGAGCCCATTGCTGGGTAGGGACCATCTCTATATGTTGCCGACTTGTACTTCTCAAGCACTTAGTACAGTGCTCTGCATACAGTAAGCGCTCAATAAATACAACTGAATAAATGAACAAGTAGACATGATTCCTGTTCTCAAGGAGCTTACAATCTAGAAGGGGAGAGAATCAATCAGTGGTATTTATTTATTTATTTCACTTGTACATATCTATTCTATTTATTTTATTTTGTTAGTATGTTTGGTTTTGTTCTCTGTCTCCCCCTTTTAGACTGTGAGCCCACTGTTGGGTAGGGACTGTCTCTGTATGTTGCCAGTTTGTACTTCCCAAGTGCTTGGTACAGTGCTCTGCACATAGTAAGCGCTCAATAAATACGATTGATGACGATTGATGATGGTATTTATTCAGTGCTTACTGAGTGCAGAGCATTATACTAAATACTTTGGAAAAGACAATAGAAGAGTTGGTAGACATGTTCCCTGCCCACAGGAGGCTTACGGTCACAGACATTAAAAGCAATTGTGGATTTGTGTATAAGTGCTGTAGGGTTGAGGTGAATATTGATGCTTGAAGGGAACAGATCCAAGTGCAAGGGCCATGCAGAAGAGGGAGGGAGTAAGGAAAATGAGAGTTTAGTCAGGAAAGGCCTATTTTTAAAAAAAATTGTATTCATAAAGTTCTTCTTATGTGTCAGGTACTGTTCTAAGTACTGGGGTAGATACAAGTTAATCAGGTTGGACACAATCCATGTCCCACATGGGGTTCCTAGTCTTCATCCCCACGTTACAGATGAGGTAACTGAGATCCAGAGAAGCCACGTAACTTGCCCAAGGTCACACGGCAGACAAGTGGAGGAGCCAGGTGATTTTAATAAGGCTTTGAAGATGGGCAAAGTGATGGTCTGATGTTTATGGAGGGAGATGGAGTTCCAGGTCAGACAGAGGACGTGGGCAAGGGGTTGGCAGTGAGAGAGACGAGATCAAGGTGCAGTGAGTAGGTTGGCATTAGAGGAGCCAAGTGTGCGGGCTGGACTGTAGAAAGAAATCAGCAAGGTAAGATAGGAGGAGGCGAGCTGATTTGAGGGCTTTAAAGCCGGTGGTAAGGAGTTTCTGTTTGATGAGGAGGTGGATGGGCAATCACTGGAGGTTTTTGAGGAGTGGGGAGACATGGACTGAAATTTTTGTAGAAAAATGATCCGAGCAGCAGAGTGAAGTAGGGACTGGAGTGGGGAGAGACAGGAGGCAGGGAGGTCAGAAAGGAGGCCGATGCAGTAGTCAAAACAAGATAGGATAAGTTCTCCAATGAACGTGGTAGCAGTTTAGAGAGAAAAGGGTGGATTTTTGCAATGTGAAGGAAGAACCGACAGGATTTGGTAACACTACGTCGCAAGTCTTACTGAAGACACATCTCCTCCGAGAGGTCTTCCTTGACTAAACC
The DNA here is from genome assembly GCF_015852505.1 of Tachyglossus aculeatus. Classification (NCBI taxonomy): domain Eukaryota; kingdom Metazoa; phylum Chordata; class Mammalia; order Monotremata; family Tachyglossidae; genus Tachyglossus; species Tachyglossus aculeatus. The sequence goes on along the minus strand of NC_052087.1, from coordinate 51,131,334 downwards.
CTCATTTCCTTTTCTCCCACTCCCTTCTGCATCACCCTGATTTGCTCCCTTTATTCACCCACACAGCAACTTATGTACGTATCCGTAATTTATTTGTATTAATGTTTGTCTCCCCTTCTAGAATGTAAGCTCATTGTGGACAGGGAATGTGTCAGCTATATTGTCATCGTGTACTCTCCGAAACACTTAGTACGGTACTCTGCACACAGTAAGCACTCAATAAATTCCTTTGCTTGAGACTGAATATGTGGGTTGAATGAGAGCGATGAGTCGGGGAGAACGCCAAGGTTAAGGCTTTGAGACAGGGAGCCTGGTGGTGCTTATAGTGAAGGGAAGGTCAGCGGCGAGTATGACAGGGTTTGGTTGGAAAGAGGAGGAGTTCTGTTTTGGACATGTTAAGTTCAAGGTTTTGGTAGGATGTTCGAGTAGAGATGTCCTGAAGGCAGGAGGAAATAGAAGACTGCAGAGAAGGAGAGAGGTCAGGGCTGGAGAGACAGATTTGAGAATCTCCACGTAGAGATGGGAAGCCGTGGGAGTGAACGAGTTCTCCAAGGGAGTGGGTGTAGATGGAGAATTGAAGGGGACCCACAGATAAGGAGTGGGAGGCAGAAGAGGAGCCTGTGAAAGAGATCTCAAACCAGAGAGATAAGAAGAGAAGCAGGAGAGGACAGTGTCAGCGAAGCCAAGGTTGGATTATGTTTCCAGGAGAAGGGGGTGGTCTGAAGTGTCAAAGGCAGTTGAAAGGTTGAGAAGGATTAGGGTGGAGTGGAGGCCGCTGAATTCAGGGTTGAGTCACTTGCTGTTTACCTGGGATACAGGAGTAAGGGCTGAAAACCCGGCAGCATATTTCACATTTTCAATCAGTTGGTTTTACTGAGCTCTTACTGTTTGCAGACTACGGTTTTATGGGCTTGGGTGAGGACAACTAAGTGGATGTGACCCTGTTCTCAAGGATCTTACAATCTAGCAGGAGAGGCAATCAATCCGTGGACTTTATTGTGTGCACAGCACTGAACTAAGCTCTAGCAGCGTGGCTCAGTGGAAAGAGCACGGGCTTTGGAGTCAGAGTTTATGGGTTCAGATCCCGGCTCCACCAATTGTCAGCTGTGTGACTTTGGGCAAGTCACTTAACTTCTCTGTGCCTAAGTTACCTCATCTGTAAAATGGGGATTAAGACTGTGAGCCCCCCGTGGGACAACATGATCACCTTGCAACCTCCCCAGCGCTTGGAACAGTGCTTTGCATGTAGTAAGTGCTTAATAAAAGCCATCATTATTATTACAACAGAGTTGGTAGATATGTTCCCTGCCCAAAAGAGGCATCTAAAGGGGGAAGCAGGCATTAAATGTGCTGAGGGACTGAGGTAAAAATCAAATGCTGTTTTGGGGTGGAGGGAGGAGTAGCGATCCAAAGGAACAGCCCACCCAGAAGGGAGATGTAGTTAGGGAAATGAGGGCTTAGTTAGGGAAGTCTTCTTGGAGAAGATGGAATTTTTAGGAAGGCTTTATAAATGGGGAGAGTGGTGGTCTATTGTATAGAGAAGCAGCATGGTGTAGTGGATAGAGCACAGTCCAAGGAGTCAGAAGGTCATGGGTTCTAATCCCGGCTTTCCAACTCGCCTTCTGTGTGACCTTGAGCAAATCACTTTACTTCTCTGCGCCTGTTACCTCATCTGTAAAAAGGGGAATTGAGACTGTGAGTCCTACATGGGACAGGGGCTGTGTCCAGCCTGATTCATTTGTATCCACCCCAGCACTTAGTACAGTTCTGGGCACATAGTAAGTGCTTAACAAATACCATGATAATAATAATAATTTATTATAATTATATGACGGGGAGGGGGATGATAATAATAATAATAATAATGGTATTTGTTAAGCACTCACTATGTGCCAAGCACTGTTCTAAGTGCTGGGGTAGATACAAGGTAGATACAAGGTGAACAGGTTGTCCCATGTGGGGCTCACAGTCTTAATCCCCATTTTACAAATGCAATAACTGAGGCACAGAGAAGTTAAGTGACTTGCCCAAACTCACACAGCTGACAAGTGGTGAAGCCGAATTAGAACCCACAATCTCTGACTTCCAAGCCCTTCTCTTTCCACTAAACCACGCAAGGGGTTGGCAATGAGAAAGATGAGATCGAGTTACAGTGAGTAGGTTGGACTTAGAGGAGTGAAATGTACAGGCTGTATTGTAGTAATCAGGTGAGTAAGGTTATATAAATATTTATATTTATGTCGGTCTCTCCCTCCAGACTGTAAACTCGTTGTGGACAGGGAACGTGTCTGCCAACCCTGTTATATTGCACTCTACTAAGCATTTAGAACAGTGCTCTGCACACAGAAAGCATTCAGTGAACACCATTGATTGATTGATTAAGGTAGGAGGGGGTGAGCTGATTGAGTGCCTTAAGATTGATGGTAAGGAGTTTTTCTTTGATGTGTTTGGTAGCAGGGCACACAGAGGATTTTTGAGGAGTGGTGAGACATGGACTAAACTCTTTTTAGAAAGATGATCTGGGCAGCAGAGTGAATTATAGACTAGAAATTGTAGTATTTGTTAAGCCTTTACTACATCCTAAGCACTATACCAAGTGCTTGGGTAGATACAAGATAATCACGTCAATCCCAGTCCCACTGAAGGCTTGAAGTTTTGGGGGAGGGAGGACGAGGGGGAGAATTGGTACTGAATGCCCATTTGACATTTGTGGAAACTGAGACCCAGGGAAGTTAGGTCAGTCAGTCAGTGAGTCAAGCGTATTTACTGAACACTTACTGTGTCCCTATCACTGTACTAGGCGCTTGGAAGAGGACAATATAACAGACACATTCCCTGCCCACAAAGAACTCACAGTCTAAGGGAGTCTACAGTCTGCTGCGCGACCTTGGGCAAGTTACTTCACTTCTCTGTGCCTCAGTAATCTCATTTGTAAAATGAGGTTTACGCCTGTGAGCCCTATATGGGACAGGGACTGCGTCCAACCGGATTTGCTGGTAACCACCCCAGCGCTTAGTACAGTTTCTGTCACTTAGTAAGCATTGAAAACAAATACCAGAGTTATCATTGCTATTATTAAGTGGTGACCCCGTTAGACAAGTGTCAGGGGCGGCCGGCATTAGAACCCAGGTCCTCGGACTCCCGGGCTCTTTCCACAAGGCAGCACTGCCCCTGAACTCCATTACCGGTGGTGGGAAGCAACCGCGTTCAAAGAAATGTAGATACACAGAGGGGGAGGGGATGGGGTGAGTCCCCCTGGGGCTGGGATGAGAGACTGGAACGGATTTCTCCTAATGCAGCGGCGGCTTTCGGGGAGACTCAGTGAGCCGGGGTCCCCAGGTTTCCTGTTTCCAGGGCTCTGAATCTTCCCAATCCATCAAGGCCCGGGGCGTGCATTCCTCCATTAATTCATTCAACTGTCTATATTGAGCTCTTGCTGCGGGCAAAGCACTGTACTAAGCGCTTCGGAGAGCAAACTATAACAATAGAGATGAGCAAAAGCGGTCCTGGAAGAGGGACCCTCCCTCGACCTCCTTAAGGGTGGCGTCTGTAAGAGCTGGGCGCCTCAGAAAGGCCTGGGGGCAGGGCGATTTCCTTTAAACTGCAAACTCGTCCTCTATCCACTCATTCAATCGTATTTATTGAGCGCTTACTGAGTGCAAAGCACTGTACTAAGCGCTTGGGAGTGTGCAATACAACACCAAACGGACACAGTCCCTGCCCACAACGAGCTCGCAATCTAGAGGATAATCATTACTATGGTATTTGTTACGCACTTACTATGTGCCAGGCTCTGTACTACGCGCTGGGGTGGATACCGGCAAATCGGGTTGGACGCAGGCCCTGTCCCACATCGGGCGCACCGTCTCAATCCCCGTTTTACAGATGAGGTCACTGAGGCCCAGAGAAGTGAAGTAACTTGTCCAAGGTCACACCGCAGATGTGTGGCGGAGCAGGGATTAGAACCCAGGACCTTCCGACTCCCAAGCCTGGAGTCTACCCCACTACTCCATGCTGCTTCTAAACTCCTAGGCTGCAAACTCGCCCTCTAGACTGTCGACTCGTTGGGGGCGGAGAACGTGTCCGTTTCTTGTTCTCTTGCCCTCACCCAAGTGTTTAATCCAGTGCTCTAGTAGCCCCTCAATACATACGACTGAGTTGAATTATTCGGCTCTCCCCCGACCTTGTAAAGCGGTGCTTTGAGATCCAAAGAGGAGCGGGAGGCCGCTGGCTTTGTCCCGCGGGTGTCCTGAAACCATTCATCCATTCATTGTTTTTGGTGGTATTTGTTAAGCGCTTACTATGTGCTTAGAACAGTGCTCAGCGCTTAGAACAGTGCTTTGCACATAGTAAACGCTTAACAAATACCATCATCATCATGTGCAAAGCACTGTTCTAAGCGTTGGGGAGGTTACAAGGTGATAAGGTTGTCCCACATGGGGCTCACCGTCTTAATCCCCATTTTCCAGATGAGGTCACTGAGGCACAGAGAAGTGATTTGCCCAAGGTCACACAGCTGACAAGCGGCAGAGCTGGGATTAGAACCCATAACCTCTGACTCCCAAGCTCGGGCTCTTTGATGACGATGGCATTTATTAAGCGCTTACGATGTGCAAAGCACTGTTCTAAGCGCTGGGGAGGTTACAAAGTGATTAGGCTGTCCCACGTGGGGCTCACAGTCTTCATCCCCATTTTCCAGATGAGGTCACGGAGGCCCTGAGAAGTGAAGTGACTTGCCCCAAGTCACACAGCTGACAAGTGGGATTAGAACCCACGACCTCGGGCTCCCATACCCTGGCTCTTACCACTGGGCCACGCTGCTTCTTATTCATTTATTCATTCAGAGAGTCAATCGTGGTTCCTGGGCCCTCACGGCGTGCAAAGCCCTGTACTACTACTACTACTACTAATGGCATTTACTACTACTCCACTACTACTACTGGCATTTATTAAGCGCTTACTCTGTGCCAAGCACTGTTCTAACCGCTGGGGAGTTACAAGGTGATCAGACTGTCCCACAGGGGGCTCACAGTCCCCATTTTACAGCTGAGGGAACTGAGGCCCAGAGAAGCGAAGTGACTACGCGCTTGGGAGAGGGCCCGAGCGCATTCCAGCTGCGTGACTTTGGACAAGTCACTTCACTGGGCCTCAGTTCCCTCATCCGTAAAATGGGGGTGAAGACCGTGAGCCCCACGTGGGACAACCTGATCACCTTGGAACCTCCCCAGCGCTTAGAACCTAGTAAGCGCTTAACAGATACCATCATTCTGATTCTATTCCCCAGCCCCGTGGCCCCCCGGGCGTCCTCTTGTCCTCGCCGGCCGGTCCTGGCGTGACCATTTCCAGCCCAGTAAGTTTCCCCGGTTTCATCATCTCTCCCGGAGCGTGCAACCGGTGCAAATACCGTTGTTCCCCTCCCTGCCCTGCCCTTGCTCGCTTCTCCTCCCCCGGCGGCTCCTTCCGAAACCCGGCGTTTGGAAAGGCTGTTGCATTTGAAAGGAGCCGGGGAATTGGCAGGTGACCAGGGGGCCCGGGCCGGCGACGACCCCGCCCTCCCGGGAGGCGGCCGGCCAGCTCACCGGCGGGCCGCCCGGGGAGGGGAACCGGTTCGGCAGGTAACAAATACGGGGGGGGTTTGGTCACCGTTATTTCTCAACGCATGCGCCCTCCTCTCCCGCCCCCTCCCTCAAATCTAATTAGATCAGAAGGTCGCTCCCACCCCCATCACACACATCACACACACACACACGCACACACAAAAACCACCAACACACACCGCCTCAAGCCAATAAAGTGTGAACCCGTCGGGCCGGATCGCGCTTTAAGACTTCCCGGGAGGCGGCGGGAGAAGCCAGACGATCCAGGGAGAAGCCGACCGACCCTTCCCGCCCCTGCCCCTCCGATACCGGGACACCGGGACACCGGGACGCCGGGACACCGGGAGACCCCCTCCTTTTCCCTCCCCCGCCCCGGTGGGACACATCAGCTGAAATTGACCAGGTGTCGCAGCGCGCGCCCTCCCGGGAACGTTCGACCCTTGAAACCTTCAGTTTGGGCTTTTTTCCCCTCCTTCCTCGTGGAATCTTGATTTATTTTTTCCCTTCCCCAGTGGAAGATTCCCCCTTCCCCAGTGGAAGATTCCCCCTTCCCCAGTGGAAGATTCTCCCCCCCTTTCCCCAGTGGAAGATTGTTTCCCCCCCCCCTTTCCCCAGTGAAAGATTGTTTTTTCACCCCTTTCCCCAGTGGAAGATTCTTTTTCCCTCCCCCAGTGGAAGATTGTTGTTTTTTTCCCCCTTCACCAGTGGAAGATTGTTTTTTTCCCCCTTCCCCAGTGGAAGATTGTTTTTTTTTTCCCCTTCCCCAGTGAAAGACTGTTTTTTTCCCCTTCCCCAGTGGAAGATTTTTTCCCCCCCTTGGAACTTTGAGATCTTTTTTCCTTTCCCCTGAACCTTGAGTTTTTCCTCCCCCTTTCTCCCGTGGAAGCTTGAGGTTTTCTTTTTCCTTTCCCGTGGAAACTTGAGTTTTTGTTCCTTTCCCCCATTGGAACCTTGAGGTTTTTTTCCTTTCCCCCGAGGAAACTTGAGGCTTTTTTCTTTTCTCCTGTGGATCCTTGAGTTGAGTGTCCCCCCCCCCCCCCATTTCTCCCGTGGAAGCTTGAGGGTTTTTTTCCTTCCCCCCACCTTGGAAACCTGAGTTTTTATTCCTTTCCGCCGGTGGAACCTTGAGGTTTTTTTCCTTTCCCCCGGGGAAACTTGAGGTTTTTTTCCTTTCCCCTGGGGAACCGTGAGTTTTTTTTCCCTTTCTCCCGTGAAAGCTTGAGGTTCCCCCCCCCCCCATTGGAAACCTGAGTTTTTATTCCTTTCCCCCCGTGGAATCTTGAGGTTTTTTCCTTTCCCCCGTGGAAACGTGAGTTTTTTCCCCCCGAGGAACCTTGAGTTTTTGTCCTTTTCCCCCTTGGAACCTTGAGTTTTTTCTTCCTCCCGTGGAACCGTAAGTTTTTCCCATTCCCCTGTGGAATCTTGACTTTTTTCCCCCTTTCCTCCGTGGAAACTTGACTTTTTTTTCCCGCTTCTCCCGCGGAACGTTAAGTTTTTCTCTTCCCCCCCTGAATCCTTGAGGCTTTTTTTCCCCCTCTTTCCCCTCTGGAATTTTTTTCTTTCCCCTTTTTCGCCCCCCCCCTTATTTTCTCCCATTCCGTGTTTTTTTTTTTTTTTTTGTTACCCCTTTTCATTCCATCCCCCCTCTGCGGCGAGCGGTTTTTTCCCCCCGGGGGCCGGTTTCACGCCCCTCCCCCGGGTCGGGGTGGTCGAGGGGATCTCCACGAAAGAAGAGACCCCCCTCCCGAGGGCAGAGACCCCGAGATCTCGGAAAATGCCCCGAGCTTTCCTGGTGAAGAAACCTTGCATCTCCACCTGCAAGAGGAACTGGAGCGAGCTCCCGGACGAGGAGAGGGGAGAGATCTACGTGCCAGGTGAGTTGGGAACCAACGGCTCTCTTTCCCAAAAGGAAAAGATCACGGTGCACAACCTGGGAGGGAAACCTTCCTATTTAAATAACAAAAAGAGGGAGAAGCAATCCCGTTTTCTTCGCTCCAAGGGTCGGGCCCTGGAAGGCGACCTTCAAACCCGCCTCGTTTCCCTTAACTGATTTTCGCGGGATAAAAAAAGGCCCCGGAGGAGCCTCGTTGGAACTGGGGAGTTTGGAGCCTCGGGGAGGGATCCGATTGCATTTTAACTTTTCCCTTGGAAGGCGAGCTCCTTTTTGTGTCTGTGTGTTTGTTTGATCTCCCCGAGGGGAGGGGATATGGGGGATGGAGGGGACCTGCCGTCGAGGTGACAATTCCCCCCCCCCCAACCCCCATCTCCTCCGAGACGGTTGCAAGGCTCAGTTATGCGGAACTATTAAGCAAGTGGGTCGGATTTTTTTTTTTTTTTGGTTTTTTGTAATGTTTAAACAACTCCCTGCCCCCGTTAGCTGGAGGGGGAGAGGGCGGGGAAAGCCGGGAAGGACGGCCATTCACAGCTCGTTGGGCTGGACAATGGGCCCCGAGGGGAGGTGAGAAAACGGACAATCGCGGCCCACCTGCTGAGAGAGGAAGGGGTGTCTCCGGGGGTGGGGAGAACCCCCCCCACACCCACTTCTGTCGCTCATAATAATAATGGTGGCGTTTATTAAGCGCTTACTATGTGCAAAGCACTGTTCTAAGCGCTGGGGAGGTTGCAAGGTGATCAGGTTGGCCCACCTGGGGCTCACAGTCTTAACCTCCCATTTTACAGATGAGGTAACTGAGGTACAGAGAAGCGAAGTGACTCTCCCAAAGTCATACAGCAGACAAGTGACGGAGTCGGAATTTGAACCCATCACCTCTAACTCCAAAGCTTGTGCTTTCTCCATTAAGCCACGCTGCCCAGGCGTTAATAATAACAACGATGGCATTTATTAAGCGCTTACTAGGTCCAAAGCACTGTTCTAAGCGTTGGGGGGGTTACAAGGTGATCAGGTTGGCCCACCTGGGGCTCGCAGTCTGAACCTCCCATTTTACAGATGAGGTAACTGAGGTACAGAGAAGCGAAGTGACTCGCCCAAAGTTATACAGCAGACCAGTGACGGAGTAGGGATTTGAACCCATGACATCTGACTCTGACTCTTTCCACTGAGCCACGCTGCCTAGGCGTTAATAATAATAACGATGGCTATTATTAAGCGCTTACTAAGTGCAAAGCACTGTTCTAAGCGCTGGGGAGGTTACAAGGTGATCAGGGTGTCCCACCTGGGGCTCACAGTCTTAACCTCCCATTTTACAGATGAGGTAACTGAGGCACAGAGAAGCGAAGCGACTCGCCCAAAGTCATACAGCAGACAAGTGACGGAGTAGGGATTTGAACCCATGACATCTGACTCTGACTCTTTCCACTGAGCCACGCTGCCTAGGCGTTAATAATAATAATGATGGCATTTGTTAAGCGCTTACTAGGTGCAAAGCACTGTTCTAAGCGCTGGAGGGATACAAGGTGATCGGGTTGTCCCGCGTGGGCGCACAGTCTTCATCCCCGTTTTACTGATGAGGTAACAGGCTCAGAGAAGTTAAGAAGTTAAGAGTGTGATTTTGGGCAAGTCACTTAATTTCTCTGTGCTTCAGTTACCTCATCTGTAAAATGGGGACTAAGACTGTGAGCCCCACGTGGGACAACCCGATAACCTTGTATCTACCCCAGCGCTTAGAACAGTGCTTTGCACCTAGTAAGCGCTTAACAAATGCCATCATTATCATTATTATTATTATTAAGTGACAAGGTCACACAGCAGACATGTGGCGGAGCTGGGATTAAAACCCATGACTTCTGACTCCCAAGCCCGGACTCTTTCCACTGAGCCGCGCTGCTTCTCTAAGCGCTTACTATGTGCCAGGCACTGGACTAAGCGCCAGGGTGGATACAGGCAAATAGGGTTGGACACGGTCCCTGTCCCCGTGGGGCTCCCGGGCTCAATCCCCATTTTACAGATGAGGCCCAGGGAAGGAAAGTTCATTCAGTCAGTCGTATTTATTGAGTGCCTACTGTGTGCAGACCACTGTACTAAACGCTTGGAAAGTCCAATTCGGCATCAAACAGAGACAAGCCCGGCCCACAACGGGCTCACAGTCTATAGGTGGGGGGTGGGGGGAGACAGACAGACATCAAAACAAGTAAACAGGCATCAATAATAATAATAATGATGGTATTTATTGAGCTCTTACTATGTGCAAAGCACTGTTTTAAGTGCTGGGGAGGTTACAAGGTGTTCAGGTTGTCCTACGGGGGGCTCACAGTCTTCATCCCCATTTTACCGATGAGGTAACTTGAGGCCCAGAGAAGTTAAGTGACTTACCCAAAGTCCCACAGCTGACAATTGGCAGAGCTGGGATTCGAACCCATGACCTCTGACTCCAAAGCCCGGGCTCTTTCCACTGAGCCACACAGCTTCTCCAATAGCATCAATATTAATAGAATTATAGGTATATATGCATCATTAATAAAAATAAATAGAATTATAAATATGTACATGTATACACACAAGTGCTGTGGGGAGGGGGAGCAGAGGAAAAGCGAGGGCTCAGTCTGGAAGGCCTCCTGGAAGAGGTGGCTTTCAGTAGGGCCTTGAAGGGGAGAAGAGAGCTAGTTTGGTGGATGTGAGGAGGGAGGGCATTCCAGGCCAGAGATAGGACTTGGCCAGAGGTCGATGGTGGGACAGGTGAGAACGAGGCACAGGGAGAAGGAAGTGACTTGCTCAGGGTCACACAACGGACAAGTGGTGGATCAGGATTAGAACCCGTGACCTTCCAACTCCTAATCCCACTGGACCAAAAAGGGGGTGTGGGGTGCCGAGCTCCACACTTTGGAGGGCGAACGAGGGGGGCTCACCCGGACTGGAAGTCAAAAATCAGTCGTATTTAGTGAGCGCTTGTTAGGTGCAGAGCACTGGACGAAGCACTTGGGAGAACACGATGCAAGAGGATGAGCAGACACGTTCCCCGCCCACAACGAGTCTACAGTCTAGAGGGAGACAGACATTAATGTGAATAGAATGAATGTCATTTATAATATAGAATTTAAAGGTATGTACGTAAGTGCCCTGGGGCCTGGGGACAATAGCAAATGTCCAAAGGGTGGAGGTTGGGCTGGGGGAGAGCCCCCGTTGCACAATATAATAATAGCAGTGGTATTTAAGCAGTGTGACCTAATAATAATAATAATAATAATGGCATTTATTGAGCACTTACTATGTGCAAAGCACTGTTCTAAGCGCTGGGGAGGTTATAAAGTGATTAGGTTGTCCCACGGGGGGCTCACAGTCTTAATCCCCGTTTTCCAGATGAGGTAACTGAGGCCCGGAGAAGTGAAGTGACTTGCCCAAAGTCACACAGCTGACAGTTGGCGGAGCTGGGATTTGAACCCATTACCTCTGACTCCAAAGCCTGTGCTCTTTCCACTGAGCCATGCTGCTTCTCTAGGGGGTAGAGCCCGGGCTTGGGAGTCATTCATTCATTCATTCATTCATTCATTCATTCGTATTTATTGAGCGCTTACTGTGTGCAGAGCACTGTACTAAGCGCTTGGGAAGTGCAAGTTGGCAACCTATAGAGATGGTCCCTCCCCAACAATGGGCTCACAGTCTAGAAGGGGGAGACAGACAACAAAACGAAACGTGGACAAGTGTCAAGTCGCCAGAACAAATAGAGTTAAAGCTAAATGCCGACTCCTCCACTGGGCAAATCATTTTACTTCTCTGTGCCTCAGTCCCCTCATCTGTAAAATGGAAATTAAGACTTTGAGCCCCATGTGGGACAGAGACTGTGTCCAACCTGATTAACTTGTATCTACCCCAGCGCTTAGAACAGTGCTTGGCTCATAGCAAGCGCTTAACAAGTACTATCAATCAATCAATCAATCGTATTTATTGAGCGCTTACTGTGTGCAGAGCACTACTAATTCTAGTACTAAGTACTAGAATTTTAATTATTATTTTCTTCCTGGCTTTGCAGCTTCTGCTGTGACTAGGCCCATCCACGATCTCCCGGCCTTCATTTCCCTCCTGAGTGACTGGGAGAGCCCCCTCATACACACTCGAAATCTTGTCCTCTCAACCCCGCGGAGGAAAAAGGAATCCCTTCCCTAGAGGTTTCCTCTGTCGCCCGTGGAGGGTTCAGGTGGGAAGAAAGTTATTTTTCAAGGAAGCCACCCAACGGGAAGGCAGGAACCAAGCACCGGGTCGGGGAAGCCGGTGTTTAGAGGTTATTTTGGGAGGAAGCCTCGAGTGACATCACTCTGATTTTGAGTGACTAATCCATGCAGTGTCTTGACACCTTGTAGATGCGTGTATCTGGGAGTATGTGTGTTTGTTTACCTTTTAGCAGTGGTGGGGTCTTCTACAACCTCCCTGTCTCCCCCTTCTAGACTGTGAGCCCGATGTTGGGTAGGGACCGTCTCTATATGTTGCAAACTTGGACTTCCCAAGCACTTAGTACGGTGCTCTGCACACAGTAAGCGCTCAATAAATACGATTGAATGTATGAATGAACTCAGGCTCAGTACAACTCTTGTATTATACTCACCAACAAGCGCTTAGTGCAGTGCTCAGCACACAGTAAGCGCAGAGAAGCAGCGTGGCTCAGTGGAAAGAGCCTGGGCTTTGGAGTCAGAGATCATGGGTTCATATCCCGGCTCTGCCAACTGTCAGCTGCGTGACTTTGGGCAAGTCACTTTGCTTCTCTGTGCCTCAGTTCCCTCATCTGGAAGATGGGGATGACGACTGTGAGCCTCCTGTGGGACAACCTGATAACCTTGTAACCTCCCCAGCGCTTAGAACAGTGCATTGCACATAGTAAGCACTTAATAAATGCCATCATCATTATTATTGTTATTACTATTGATTGTAAGCTTGATAGAGGCAGGGAACGTGTCTGCTAGTTCTGTTGAATCATATTATCCCCAGCTCTTTGTAAAGTGCTCTGCACATAGTAAGCGTTCCATAAATACCATTGATTGATTGATTGACACAGTGAGACCAGTTCCTGTGGCCAAAGCATGGAGTAAATCGGGGGCCGAGAGAATAAATGGGTGTATAGCCGGGTGATGTATAGAGTCAGTCGATCATATTTATTGAGCACTTACTGTGTGCAGAGCGGTATACTAAGCACTTGAGTGAGTCCAATACAACAGAGTTGATAGACACGTACCCTGCATAGAATGAGTTTCCAGTCTAGAGGAGTCGATCAGTGGTATTTATTGAGCGCTTTCTGTGTGCAGAGCGCTGTGCTAAGTGCTATTAGACTGTGAGCCCACTGTTGGGTAGGGACTGTCTCTATATGTTGCCAATTTGTACTTCCCAAGCGCTTAGTGCAGTGCTCTGCACATAGTAAGCGCTCAATAAATACGATTGATGATACTTGGGTGAGAATACATTATTCTCATTGAGTCTGCATTGAGCCAGGGAGACTCTATGGAAGCGTTTGGGAGAGCACACGATAACAGAGTTGGTAGACACATTCCCTGCCCGCAGGGAGCGTACAGTCCAGAGAGGGGAAGCAGGGTAAACCTCGGGCCTGGGAGTCAGAAGGTCGTGGGTTCTAATTCTGGCTCCGCCACTTGGCTGCTTTGTGGCCTTAGGTAAGTCACTTCACTTCTCTGTGCCACAATTCCCTCATCTGTAAAATGGAGATTGAGACTGTGGGACAGGGACCGTGTCCAACCTGGTTTACTCTTATCCATCCCAGTGCTTAGTACAGTGCCTGGCACATAGTAAGCGCTTAACAAATACCTCAATTAGTATTATTATTAGCAGGATACCCCGCTTGTCTCATTATGGCCGTAGCCGGAGAGATGATTAAGCAGTTTCCAGGGTCCATTGGCGTGGCTCAAGTGGGGCAGGAAAACAGTCAGTGTTGGGAGTCAGGACTGCTAGACAAGGCGGGGATGACAGACAGGTCACAGGGAAGGAGCGGCGTGGCTCAGGCCCGGGAGTCAGAAGGACCTGGCTTCTAATCCTGGCTCTGCTACGTGTCTGCTGTATGACCTTAGGCAAGTCACTTCACTTCTCTGGGCCTCAGTTCCCTCATCTGTAAAGTGGGGATGAAACTTGTGAGCCCCATGGGGGGCAGGGATTGGGTCCGACCTGATTAACCTATATCTTCCCCAGCGCTGAGGACAGTGCTTGGCACATAGTAAGCCCTTAACAAGTACCATAATTATTATTAGTATTATATACACAGCTTTTCTCTGATTTAGTTGGCCTGTTTGGAGACCCTGGAAAGCACATTCAGATATCCAGCAGTCCCAAAGGCTGTGTGTGTGTTTCCCGGGGAAAATGGTGGTAGAACCCCAGGTGGAAAAGAATGCAGGCAGATCACAGGAGGAAATGATCCATGTGGGATTTGTCAATCAATCAATCAATCGTATTTATTGAGCGCTTACTTTGTGCAGAGCACTGTACTAAGCGCTTGGGAAGTACAAGTTGCCATCAGGGTCCGCTGGGGTCCGCTCTGCTCCTGGGGTCCTAGTGTTCTGTCTGAAACCCCTCTCCCCCCTCCCTCGCCGGTGGACTTTGTTAGCCCCCGAACGGGTTCCTGAAGGAAACCCAGGCTTTTTTTTTTAATGACATTTGTTAAGCACTTACGGTGTGCCAGGCACTGTACTAAGCGCTGGTGTGTTTATTGTTATATTGTACTCTCATAAGCTCTTAGTGCCGTGCTCTGCACGCAGTAAGTGCTCAATAAATACGATTGGGTACAAGTTTATCAGGTTGGACGCGGTCCCCGCCCCCACCCCCACAAGGGGCCCGCAGCCTTAATCCCCATTTTCCAAGATGAGGGAACTGAGGCCCAGAGAAGGGAAGTGACTTGCCCAAGGTCACACAGCAGCATCACACAAGTGGCGGAGCCGGGATGAGAAGCGAGGTCCTCCCGTGCTCTAGCCACTAGGCTATGCCGGTTTCCGGGCCCGCTCCCTCCTGCTCCCTAGATTGTACTTCACTTCCTCCTTCTCCGCTCCCTCTGGGATCCGATCCACCCAGCTTGGACTGTGTGGTAAAGGTGAGCCAGACGGCGCCCGTTCAACGTACAGTTATTTTTAGTTGGATTGCAGATCCCTCATCGGCAGCGGGTCAGGAGTCGACTTTGTACGAGGGACAGAAGTTCCGCTGGCTCCAGCCGTTTGCCTTTGGCGGGGTCCTGGTGGTGTTCCCGGCCTAGGACCCGGGGGGTGGGGGGAGGTTGGAGGGGGGTGCTTTGTGGGGCAGAGGTGGGGAGGTTAAAGGACATTGAGGAGCGGCGTGGCCTAGTGGCTAGAGCCCGGGCCTGTGTGTCAGAAGGACCTGGTTTCTAATTCCGGCTCCGCCACTTCTTTGCTGGGTGACCTTGAGCAAGCCACTTACCCTCTCTGGGCCTCAGCGCCCTCATCTGTGAAATGGGGATTAAGAGTGTGAGCCCCTCTGGGGACAGGGACTGTATACCTGATTAACTCATATCTAGCCCAGCACTTGGCACATAGTAAGCGCTTAACAAGTACCGTGATTATTATTATTATCACGGTGTGACCTTGGGCAAATCCCTTCCCTTCTCCGGGCCTCGGTTTCCTCAATTGCAAAATGCAGATTCAATACCTGTTCTTCCACCTGCTTTGGCTGTGAGCCCCAGGTGGGACAGGGACTGGGTCTGACCCAATTAACTTGTATCACTCATTCGTTCGTATTTATTGAGCGCTTAGTGTGTGCAGAGCACTGTACTAAGCGCTTGGGAAGTACAAAGCGGTAGTATCTACCCCAGCGCTTAGAGCAGTGCCTAGTGGAAAGAGCCCGGGCTTGGTTGTCAGAGGTCATGGGTTCTAATCCCGGCTCCACCACTTATCAGCTGGGTGACTTTGGGCAAGTCACTTCACTTCTCTGGGCCTCAGTTACCTCATCTGTAAGATGGGGATTAAGACTGTGAGCCCCGTGTGGGACAACCTACCTTGTATCTACCCTAGCACTTAGGACAGGGCTTGGCACATAGTAAGCGCTTAACAGATACCGGAATTATTATTATTATTGCATAGTAAGCGCTTCAGAAATAACCATTTTTTAAAAAAGAGAGAGGTTCTTGGTCTGTGGAACTATAACCTCAGCGCTTGGTGCATTCCTTGGTAGTGGGGCGGAGTGGGGGAAGGGAAGGGGAAGTATCTTGCTCCTTCCCAATGTCCCCTGCTTGGGTCATTCCATCTCAAGCCAACCATGACCCCGGTGGCTCTCTGGGCACGTTTTGACCTCCTCCCTTCCCCCTCTCCTCCGACTCCTGTGGGCTCACAGGGCGTTGTGAGCGCTGACCCTCTCCCCAGCCGGTGGGAATCTAGGAGGGACGCTGGAAACCTTCCAATCCACCGAACGATCCATCGTTGAGCGCTTACTGCGTGCGGAACTCTGGACTGAGCGCTTGGGAGAGTACAGCGTAACATTCATCCCTTCAATCGTAATTATTGAGTGCTCACTGTGTGCAGAGCACTGACAGAGTGGTAGACATGTTCCCTGCCCGCAACTAATTTACAGTCTTCCACCCTGATGGAACCTGGTGTGATCTCTTGGGGCACAGAAGGAGAAGCGGAGGTGCAGACCTATCCTCGGGATAATAATAATAATAATAATAAGGCATTTACTATGTGTCAAGCACTGTTGTAATCGCTGGGGTAGATGCAAGCTAATCAGGTTGGACACAGTCCCTGTCCCACATGAGGCTCCCAGTCTTCACTCCCATTTTCCTTTTAGACTGTGAGCCCACTGTTGGGTAGGGACTGTCTCTATATGTTGCCAATTTGTACTTCCCAAGCGCTTAGTACAGTGCTCTGCACATAGTAAGCGCTCAATAAATATGATTGATGATGATGATGAGGGCCCAGAGAATTGAAGCCCACGATCACCCAGCGGACAGGTGGCAGAGCCGGGATTAGAACCCAGGTTCTTCTGATTCATTCATTGTCAGTCAGTCAGTCGTATTTATAATCATAATAATAATAATGGCATTTATTAAGCGCTTACTGTGTGCAAAGCACTGTTCTAAGCGCTGGGGAGATTACAAGGTGAATTGAGCGCTTACTGTGTGCAGAGCACTGTACTAAGCGCTTGGGAAGCAGCGTGGCTCAGTGGAAAGAGCACGGGCTTTGGAGTCAGAGGTCATGGCTTCAAATTCCGGCTCCCCCAACTGTCAATTGTGTGACTTTGGGCAAGTCACTTAACATCTCTGTGCCTCAGTGACCTCATCTGTAAAATGGGGATTAAAACTGTGAGCCCCCCGTGGGACAACCTGATCACCTTGTAACCTCCCCAGTGCTTAGAACAGTGCTTTGCACCTAGTAAGTGCTTAACAGATACCGTCATTATTATTATTTTATTATTATTATTACAAGTTGGCAACATATAGAGACAGTCCCTACCCAACAAGATCTGGGCTCTACCCATTAAGCCACACTGCTTCCCAAGCCCCCAAGCCCCTCGGACGGCAACGAGACACTGGAAGGAACAGCCCCAGCTCAGTCCCCTGCTATTAATCAGTCAATCGTATTTATTGAGCGCTTACTGTGTGCAGAGCACTGTACTAAGCGCTTGGGAAGTACATCATCATCAATCGTATTTATTGAGCGCTTACTATGTGCAGAGCACTGTACTAAGCGCTTGGGAAGTACAAATTGGCAACATATAGAGACAGTCCCTACCCAACAGTGGGCTCACAGTCTAAAAAGTGCAAGTTGACAATCACAATGCTATCACAATGACAATATCCTGTACCCTGAGTCAGGGACAGAACCCCCAAATCCAAAAAGTGTCCATCCCCCCGAGTTTAGAATTTGACCTCTTTGTCCCCAGCTATCAGTTAGAGCCCAGGCCTTGAGACAAGGAGCAGCAAGACGGGTTAGTAACAAGAGTAACAGGGGGAAGAGAGAAAACCGGATTTCTTTCTGAAACGGCCCAGCCCAAGGAGTGCACTGAGTTATGGCTGTGCTGGCTTCTCCCCTGTTATGTCAATATTGGCTCTGGGGTAATTGTAGTTTCTGTAGGGAGAATCCGGGCAGTTGAATCCAAAGGGAAAGCCCATAATCTAGAATGGAAGGGAGAAGAGAGATCTAGGAACAGCTATGGAAACTGAGCTTTTGCCAAGTAAATGGATAACTCTGAAAAGGATAGGAGGTCTGGAAGCATTCGTTCATTTATTGAGAGTCAGAGGTCATGGGTTCAAATCCCGGCTCCACCAATTGTCAGCTGTGTGACCTTGGGCAAGTCGCTTAACTTCTCTGTGCCTCAGTGACCTCATCTGTAAAATGGGGATGAAGACTGTGAGCCCCACGTGGGACAAGCTGATCACCTTGTATCCCCCTCCAGCACTTAGAACAGTGCTTTGCACATAGTAAGTGCTTAACAAATGCCATTATTACTTATTTGTTCATTCAGTCGTATTTATTGAGGGCTTACTGTGTGCGGAGCACTGTACTAAGTGCTTGGGAAAGTACAGTACAACAATAAAGTGACATTCCCTGCCCACAATGAGCTCACAGTCTAGAGTTGGGGAGACAGATACCAATACAAGTAAATAAAATGACAAATCTGGACGTGAGTGCTTTAGGGCTGGGAGGGGGGAAGAGAAAAGGGAGCAAGTCAGGGCGACGCAGAAGGGAGTGGGAGATGAGGAAAAGTGGGGCTTAGTCTGGGAAGGCCTCTTGGGAGGAGATGTGCCTTCAGTAAGCAATCAGTCAATCAATCAATCGTATTTATTGAGCGCTTACTATGTGCAGAGCACTGTACTAAGCGCTTGGGAAGTACAAATTGGCAACACATAGAGACAGTCCCTACCCAACAGTGGGCTCACAGTCTAAAAGGGGGAGACAGAGAACAGAACCAAACATACCAACAAAATAAAATAAGTAGGATAGAAATGTACAAGTAAAATAAATAAATGAATAAATAAATAAATAGAGTAATAAATATGTACAACCATATATACCTATAAACAGGTGCTGTGGGGAAGGGAAGGAGGTAAGACGGGGGGATGGAGAGGGGGACGAGGGGGAGAGGAAAGAAGGGGCTCAGTCTGGGAAGGCCTCCTGGAGGAGGTGAGCTCTCCATTAGGCAGTGTTGCCTAATGGATAGAGCATGGGCCTGAGATTCAGAAGGACCTGAGTTCTAATCCCGGCTACGCCACTGGCCTGTTCTGTGACCATGGCAAGTCGCTTCACTTCTCTGGGCTTCCGTTACCTCATCTGTAAAACGGGGATTAAGACTGCGAGCCCTATGTGGGACAGGAACTGTGTCCAACCTGATTAGCCTGCATCCATCCCAGCGTTTACTACAGCGCTTGGCACATAATAAGTGCTTAACAAATTTCATTTGTTAAGGAGGGCAACTTGAGGTCAGAGGGTACAGAAAGAGGTGATAATGACGATTTTTAATGAAGCCTTTATGAAGTGCCAAGCACTTTGCGAAGCACTAGAATAATAATTATTGTGGTATTTATCAAGGTGCTTACTCTGCACCAAGCACTGTACTAAGCGCCTGAGCAGATACAGTGTAATCAGATTATCCATGCTCCACCCACAGCTCAGTCCAAGTGGGAGGGAGAACAGATATTTTAAAGATGAGGAGACTCAGGCATGGAGAATTCTATAGTTCTATTTATTCATGTATATTAATGCCTGTTTACTTGTTTTGATATGTACATATCTGTATTCTGCTATTGATACCTGTTTACTTGTTTTGATTTCTGTCTCCCCCCTTCTAGACTGTAAGCCCATTGTGGGTAGGGATTGTCTCTCTTTATTGCTGAATTGTAGTTTCTAAGCACTTAGTACAGTGCTATGCACACAGTCAGTGCTCAATAAATACAACTGAATGAATGAATGAGAAGGTAAGCGACTTGCTCAAGGTCACACAGCAAGTAGTTGGCAGAGCCAGGATTGGAACCCAGATCCTCAGATCTCAGGGCTTCGCTCTGTCCATGAGGCCACACCGCTTCTGAGCCCTGGGGTAAAATAATCCAATCAGATCCGTGACTCAATCAGGGCTCACAGTCAAAGAGTGAGGGAGAATGGGCACTTCATTCTCATTTTACAGAAGGGGAAACTGAGGAGAAGTGAAGTGACTTGTCCCGGGTCATGCGAACAGTAGTGCTGGGATTAGGTCTCTGGCCTCCCGAAACCCAGGCTTGGGCTCTTAACACTAGGCTGGCCCTCTCCTAGGCCACCCTGTTGATTGATAATAATATTAATAATAATAGTTATGGTATTTGTTAAGTGCTTACTATGTGCCAGGCGCTGTACTAAGCGCTGGGGATGATACAAGCAAATTGGATTGGACACAGTCCCTGTCCCCTGTGGGGCTCACAGTTTCAATCCCCATTTTACAAGTGAGGTAACTGAGGCCCAGACATGTGAAGTGACTTGCCCAGGGTCACACAGCAGACAAGTGGTGGAGCCGGGATTAGAACCCATGACCTTCCGACTCCTAGGCCCATGGTTTATCCACTATGCCATGCTGCTTCTACTTTTTGATTGATTGATGACAGTGCTCTACACAGAGTAAGCACTCAGTAATAATAATTAGGGTATTTGTTAAGTGCCTACTATGTGTTAAGCACTGTTCTAAGAGCTGGGGTAGATGCAAGATAATCAGGTTGGACACCATCCCTGTCCCACATGGAGCTCACACTCTTCATCCCCATTTTACAGATGAGGAAACTGAGGCACAGAGTAGATATCATTGATGGATTGCTTGATTGATTGGGGCCTTGGCGTGAGTGGAATATATATATATATCGGGACAGGGCCTAATGTCCAAAGGTGGTGGCAATGGGGGGTGACATTAGTAGTAGCAGAAATAATAGCAGAAGCATTCCAGCACTTGGTACGGTGCCTGGCACATAGTAAGCGCTTAACAAATACCATCGTTATCATTATTATTATTATTCAGTTACTCATTGGTTCATATTCATGTCTGTCTTCCCCCCCCTAGTCTGTAAATTTGTTATGGGCAGGGAACGTGTCTGCCAATTCTACCGGATTGAACTCTCCCAAGTGCTTACTACAGTGCTCTGCACATAGTAAGCGCTCAGTAAATGCCAGTGATTGATTTATGTAGTGCAGTGGGCTGTACTAGGCACTTGGGAAATACAGAATAACAAAGTGATTCGTTCCCACAGGGAGCCTCCACTCTAATAGGGAAGAAAAACCAAAAAATATTTACAGCTCCATTGGATGTACATATTTGTAATTTATTTATTCATATTAAAGGTCTGTCTCCCCCTCTAGACTGTAAGCTCAATGTGGGTAGGGGATGTGTCTGTTTATTGTTTTAGCGTACTCTCCCAAGCGCATAGTACAGTGCTCTGCACACAGTAAGTGCTCACCAAATGCGACTGAAAGAATGGATAAAATAAATCAATTGAGCTAATAATAATAATAATTGTGGTACTTGTTTAGTACTTACTGTGTGCCAGGCACTTTACTGGGGTAGGAAGTTGGGTTGGACACAGCTCCTGTCCCACATTGGGTTCACAGTCTTAATCCCCATTTTTCAGATGAGGTAACTGAGGCCCAGAGAAGTGAAGTGACTTGCCCATCGTCACCCAGCAGGCAAGTGGCGGGGTCAGGATTATAACCTTCTGACTCCCAGTCCTGGTCTCTATCCCCTAAGACACGCCGCTTCCCAGTAGGAGTGAGGAGTAAGAAGGACGGCCACCCCCGTCTCCTGGCTAAAACACCAGTTAACTCATTCAGTTATATTTATTGAGCGCTTACTGTGTGCAGAGCGCTGTACTAAGCACTTGAGAGAGTCCAGTATAACAATAAACAGATAACTTCTCTGTCTATAACAAGCTGCAGTGATCCCACTCTGCCCCCTTAGTGGAATCTGGCCTCTGAAATGGAGTGGGATCAAGCATTCAATGGTATTTACTGAGCACTTACTGTGTGACGAGCACTGTACTAAGTGCTTGGAAGAATCCAGTACAATAGAATCAGCGGATATCGTTCCCTGCCCATAATGAGCTTACAGTCTCGAGGGGGATCTCTCTTGGACCCTTAAATCTTCTCCCCTCCTTGGTCTCAGACTGCCCCAGGCCCACCCAGTCAAAGACAGTTGGGGTCCAGTGAGCACTAGCCCATCTTGGAGTTAGCCCGGCCCCTCTAATAATGATAATTGTGGTATTTGTTAAGCGCTTACTCTGTGCCAAGAACTGTTCTAAGCACCGGGGTAGATTGATTCATTCAATCGTATTTATTGAGCGCTTACTGTGTGCAGAGCACTGTACTAAGCACTTGAAAAGTACAATTCAGCAACAAATAGAGACAGTACCTACCCAACAATGGGCTCACAGTCTAGAAGGGGGGATAATAATGATATTTGTTAAGTACTTACTATGTGCCAAGCACTGTTTTAAGCACAGGAGTAGATCCAAGGTAGTCAGGTTGGACACAGTCCCTGTCCCACATGGGGCTCGTGGTCTTAACCACCATTTTCCAGATGAGGTAACCGAGGCACAGAGAAGTTAAGTGACTTGCCTAAAGTCACACAGCTGACATGTGGCGGAGCTGGGATTAGATCCCATGGTTTCTGATTTCCTGGGCTCTTTTCAGACTAAGATCATTGTGGCAAGGAGTTTGCCTGTTTTTTGTTGTATTGTACTCTCTCAAGTGCGTAGTACAGTGCTCTGCACACAGTACTACGCACAGTAAGTGCTCAAATACGAGAAGCGGCGTGGCTCAATGGAAAGAGCATGGGCTTTGGAGTCAGAGGTCAGGGGTTCAATTGTCAATTGTCAGCTGTGTGACTTTGGGCAAGTCACTTAACTTCTCTGTGCCTCAGTTCCCTCATCTGTAAAATGGGGATGAAGACTGTGAGTCCCATGTGGGACAACCTGATTACCTTGTATCTACTCCAGCGCTTAGAACAGAGCTTTGCACATAGTAAGCGCTTAACAAATACCAGCATTATTATTATTATTATTATTAAATACGATTGAATGAATGAATGAATTAATTAATTAATGTAACCGGTCCTGGATTCTGGTCAGCTGGGGAGCACTGGATTCCCTCTTTTTGGGGTGGCAGAGGATGGTTGTTAGTGGGCCGCAGAGGCTCTTGGAGTCGACCTCGTTGTGGGCAGGGAGCAGCATGGTCTAGTGGCTAGAGCCCGGGCATGGGAGCCAGAAGGCCCCGGGTTTTAATTCCGGCACCTCCACTTGTCTGCTGTGTGACCTTGGACAAGCCACCTCACTTCTCTGGGCCCTCAGTTAGCTCGTCTGTAAAACGGGGATGAAGACTACGAGCCCCATGTGGGACAGGGACTGTTGTCCAACCTGATTATCTTGTATCTACTCCAGTGTTTAGTGCCGTGCCTGGCACATAGCGCTTAGCAAACACCCCAATTATACTGTTGTGTGGTAATAATAATGTTAATGATGGCATTTGTTAAGCGCCCTCCTATGTGTCAAGCGCAGTTCTGAGCGCTGGCGTAGATCTAAGCTAATCAGGTTGGACCCAGTCACTGTCCCACATGGGGCTCCCATTCTTAATCCCCATTTTACAGCTAAGGTAACTGAGTCCCAGAGCAGCGAAGCCACCTGCCCAAGGTCACACGGCAGACCAGCGGCCGAGCCGGGACACGCTCCCAAGCGTTTAGTACAGTCCTGCACCCAGTAAGCGCTCAATAATCAATCAATCAATCAATCGTATTGATTGAGCGCTTACTGTGTGCAGAGCACTGTACTAAGCGCTTGGGAAGTACAAGTTGGCAACATATAGAGACAGTCCCTACCCAGCAGTGGGCTCACAGTCTAAAAGGGGGAGACAGAGAACAAAACCAAACATACTAACAAAATAAAATAAAATAATAAATACCAATAATATATACCAATAAATACCACTGACTGAGTGAAGCAGCGTGGCATAATGGATAGAACACGGGCCTGGGAGCCAGAAGGTCATGAGTTCTAGTCATCATCATCAATCGTATTTATTGAGCGCTTACTATGTGCAAAGCACTGTACTAAGCGCTTGGGAAGTACAAATTGGCAACATATAGAGACAGTCCCTACCCAACAGTGGGCTCACAGTCTAAAAGGGGGAGACAGAGAACAAAACCAAACATGCTAACAAAATAAAATAAATAGAATAGATATGTACAAGTAAAATAAATAAATAAATAGAGTAATAAATATGTACAAACATATATACAGGTGCTGTGGGGAAGGGAAGGAGGTAAGATGAGGGGGAGCCACTTCTCTGTGCCTCAGTTCCCTCATCTGTAAAATGGGGATTAAGACTGTGAGCCCCACGTGGGAGAACCTCATCACCTTGTATCCTCCCCTGCACTTCGAACAGTGCTTTGCACATAGTAAGAGCTTAACAAATGCCATCATTATTATTATTATTAAATGTAATAAATATGTACAAACATATATACAGGTGCTGTGGGGAAGGGAAGGAGGTAAGATGGGGGGGTTGGAGAGGGGGACGAGACCCCGCCATTTGTCTGCTGTGTGACCTTGGGCACGTTCCTTCTCAGTTACCACAGTTACCTCATCTGTAAAATGGGGATTGAGGCCGTGAGCCCCTCGTGGGACAGGGATCGTGTCCAACCCGATTTGCTTGTCTCCACTCCAGCGCTTAGTACAGTGCCTGGGACGTAGTAAGCGCTTAGCAGACACCATGGTCGTTCTTATCGATTGACAGCACGAAGGGCAGAGCAGGAGGCCCTAGATTCCAGCCCCGCGTCCTGGCTGTCCCCCACGCCCCGACGGGGGTGGATGGCAGGGGTGGCACAGAGCCGGGCTGGCACGGCGCCCTGTCCATGGGCGGGTGATGAGCGGACAGGGCGGACGGGGCAGCCGCCGCTTTGCCGGAAGCTGGTAATTAGGGGCCCGGGCCCTGCCCCGTCCCCGCCGCCGCCGCCACCGCCGCCACCACCACCACCGCCCGAGCAGAGAGACCCGACCTGTTCTGTTTCCTGCCTCCCGGGTTCGGCCACCCCCGGGACACGCTTCAGAGCCGCACTCCCACGTCACGCACCCCTCGCTGCTCCGGTCCACTCACTCACTCACTCACCCAGTTGTATTTATGGGTGCAGAGCACTGGACTAAGAGCTTGGGAGAGGACGACAGTAGCTTGTCCCTCTAGACTGGAAGCTCGTTGTGGGCAGGGAATGTGTCCTGGGGAAGCAGCGTGGCTCAGTGGAAAGAGCCCGGGCTTTGGAGTCAGAGGTCAGGGGTTCAAATCCCGGCTCCGCCAGTTGTCAGCTGTGTGACTTTGGGCAAGTCACTTCACTTCTCTGTGCCTCAGTGACCTCATCTGTAAAATGGGGATTAAGACTGTGAGCCCCCTGTGGGACAACCTGATCACCTTGTAACCTCCCTAGCGCTTAGAAGAGTGCTTTGCACATGTAAGCGCTTAATAAATGCCATCGTTATTATTATTATTATGTGTCTGTTGATTGTATTGTGGGTACAATACACAGCAAGCACTCAATAAATGCAGTTGAATGAATAATAATAATCATACGTTGCCAACTTGTACTTCCCAAGCGCTTAGTACAGTGCTCTGCACACAGTAAGCGCTCAATAAATACGATTGATTGATTGATTGATAGGGATACTTGTTAAGCGCTTACTATGTGCCAAATACTGTTCTAAGCACTGGGGCAGATACAAGTTAAGCAGGTTGGACACAGCCCCTGTCCCATATGGGGCTCACAGTCTTAATTCCCCATTTGACAGATGAGGGAACTGAGGCCCAGAGATGCTAAGCGGTTTGAACAACAATAATAATAATAATAGTAATTCTGGGCCACAGTTCCCTCATCTGTCAAATGGGGAATTAAGAATGTGAGCCCCATATGGGACAGGGGATGCTAAGTGATTTGAACAATAAGAATAATAGTAATTGTGGTATTTGTTGAGGGTTTATTAGGTGCCAGGCACTGTGCTAAGCGCTGGATACAAGGACATTTGGGTTGGACACAGTCCCTGTTCCATGTGGGGCTCACAGTCTCAATCCCCATTTTACAGATGAGGGGACTGAGGCCCAGAGAAGTGAAGCGACTTTCCCAAGGTCACACAGCAGGGAAGCGATGGAGCAGAGACTAGAACTCAGGTCCTTTTGACTTCCATGTCTGGGCTCTTTATTCATTACAATTTGCGTTCCCTGCCCACAATAAGCTGACAGTCCAGAGGGGTAGGCAGATATTAATAGAAATAAATAATAGCCGTGCTAGCGGGGAGGAGGTGGACTGGTTCGATGGGAGGGGCCAAGAGAGAGAAGACGTGCCCCACCCTCATCGTCACCCCCAATTCTTTGCATTCTTGGGCCAGAGCACCCCAGCCCGTTCAGGGTCCAGACTCTTGGGAGCCCTGCCAGAGAGTGTCTGCTGTCCGTCTAGACCCGATGTCTAGATGTCTGATGTATTGGACTCAAGTGCTCTGCCCCTTGTAAGCGCCCAAGAAATACAATTGAGGGGAGTCCCTCAGTTCTAGCGTTACCGCAGAATGGGTGGTTTTGAGAGCCCTCAAATGAGATCATGAAAATAACAGTAATAATTGTAGTATTTGTTCAGCCCTTTCTACGTGGCAGGCACTGTACTAAACGCTGGGGTCGATACGGGATGATCAGGTCGAGCGCTGTCCCTGTCTCCCATGGGACTCCCGGTATCAGTAGGAAGGAGGTTGTTGTGGGTGGGGAATGTGTCTGTTTATTGTTGTATTGGGCTCTCTCAAGCGCTTAGTACAGAGTTCTGCACACAGTAAGCGCTCAATAAATACAATTGAAATAACATAATAATTGTAGTATTTGTTCAGCCCTTTCTACGTGGCAGGCACTGTACTAAACGCTGGGGTCGATACGGGATGATCAGGTCGAGCGCTGTCCCTGTCTCCCATGGGACTCCCGGTATCAGTAGGAAGGAGGTTGTTGTGGGTGGGGAATGTGTCTGTTTATTGTTGTATTGGGCTCTCTCAAGCGCTTAGTACAGAGTTCTGCACACAGTAAGCGCTCAATAAATACAATTGAATGAATGAATCTTCCTGTAATTCTTCTCCTAATGGGAAGACCCCCCACCCCCACCCCGCCGCCGAGTAACAGCCGACAGAATCCTAGTTGTTGCAGGGAAATGACGACAGGGGAGTTTGGTGGTGGATTCATTCAATCAGTGGTATTTATCGAGCGCTTACTGTATGTAGAGCACCGTACTAACCGTACTAACCAGTTTACAATATAACAGAGTTGGTAGACACGTTCCCTGCCCAAAGTGAGAGTCCACATCCTGGGCGGGGGATTTCTTGAACAACCAATCGGAAGACCCGACAGGTGCCATCTGGGCATCGGAAACGAGCCCAATGCTACCTCTCAGGCGCTTACTATGTGCCAAGCACTGTACCAAGCTCTGGGGTACATACAGGATCATCAGGTTGGACACAGACCCCGTGCCGCATAAGACTCCTTCATTTTCCAGATGAGGGCACCGAGGCCCGGAGAAGCGAAGCGACTTGCCCAAGGTCCCACAGCGGACAAGGAGCGGAGTTAGGACTAGAACCGCGGTCTCTCTAACTCCCAGGCCCGGTCTCTTCCCACTAGGCCTCTTCTGTTCCTCTTCCTCCGGACTCTGAACTGTCCTCCCTCTGGTGAACTGCTGTGTGGGGACTGAAACCAAAAGTGTTCTGAGGGAAAACGGGGGCCCTTCGGAACTGGGATCCCGTCTCCGGCCCTACCCCGGAACCCGGAGGTGGGAGAGACTCAGGGCCTCGGAGACAAGGCCGGGCCAGGGAGCGGGTGAATCAGCCAGTGGAATGAGGTGGCTTATTAAAGCCCGCTGGGACGCCAGTCGAACGGGTTCTGGGTGGTTGGGTGAATTATGCTCCCCGTCAGACGACTCTTGTGTTTTGAGGGGGCGAGGACCGGGGCCTCCCCTGAAACCTCAGCGCTTTAGAATTCTCTCTTCCTCCCCCCTCCTCGCCTCACTCCCTCTTTCTCTCACTCTCATCCTTTTCTTTCGGTCGATCCCCTTCCCCCCTGTTCCTCAAGCCCCCTCAAAGGGGAGTCTCCTTTGGGAAGAAGCAGTAGTCCCTCAGGCTGTGCTATACTGAATAATGTACTTGGGTGATCCCTGCCCTCAAGGAATTTAGGATTGGTCAATCAGTCAGTATCAGTATCAGTATCAGTATAAATCAGTATTTATTGAGCGCTTTCTGTGTGCCAAGCACTGTACTAAGCATATGGGAGAGTGCAACACACACATTCCCTGTCCACAGCCAGCTTACAGTCTAGAATGGGGAGACAGACATTAATAGAAATAAATTACGGATAGGCTCATAAGTGCTGTGGGGCTGACAATAAAATCTCCCCGGGGAAAAGACAGGCATTAAAATCAGTTCAGGGTAGGGGACGTGACAGAGGTTGGGCTTTGGATGTTTATGTTCGTGTTCATGTTCATCAGTTCAGGGGTGGGGAGGGGATCATAGGGCTTCGGAGGGCCAGACTGAAGAGGCTAGGCCACGGAGAAGATGGGGAGATGAAAGATTAGTTAGGGAAGGCCTTATGGAGGAGATGGGCTTTTAAAAGGAGGACCCTGTGGACTGGCCACCCCACCCGCCCACCAGTTGATGATGGTATTTGTTAATAATAATAATAATAATAATAATAATAATAATAATGGTATTTGTTAAGCGCTTACTATGTGCCAAGCATTGTTCTAAGCACTGGAGTAGAAACAAGGTAATCAGGTTGTCCCACATGGCGCTCACAGTCTTAATCCCCATTTTACAGGTGAGATAACTGAGGCATAGAGAAGGTAAGTGACTTGCCCAAAGTCACACAACTGACAAGTGGCAGAGCCAGGATTAGAACCGAAGACCCGACTCCCAAGCCCGTGCTCTCTCCACGCTTATTACGTGTCAAGCACTGTTCTAAGCGCTAGGGTGGATACAAGCTAATGGGGTTGGACTAGGCCACGCAGCCTCCTTTTCGTACCGATGTGTCACGTCGCCCCTCTTCCCTCTCTTCCCCGTTCCACCAGTGTGTGGCTGTTGGATTTGAGAGATGGTGGGTAGATTCTGTAGACTGTAAACTCGTCGTGGGCAGGGAACGGATTGGCCAACTCTGTTGTGTTGTCCTCTCCCGAATGCTTAGTACAGTGCTCTGAGAGGCCTTCCCAGACGTAGCCCCTCCTTTCCTCTTCTCCCACTCCCTTCTGCGTCGCCCTGACCTCCTCCCTTCGTTCTTCCCTCCTCCTGGCCCCACAGCACTTAGGTACATAGCCGTCATTTATTTATTTGTCTCCCCTCTCTAGACTGTAAGCTGGCTGTGGGTAGAGAATGTGTCTGTTAAACTCTCCCATACGCTTAGTACAGTGCTCGGCACACAGAAAGCGCTCAATAAATACGACTGATTGACCAATCATCATCATCATCAGTCGTATTTATTGAGCGCTTACTATGTGCAGAGCACTGAACTAAGCGCTTGGGAAGTGCAAATTGGCAACATGTAGAGAAAGTCCCTACCCAACAGTGGGTTCACAGTCTAAAAGGGGGAGACAGAGAACAAAACCAAACATACTAACAAAATAAAATAAATAGAATAGATATGTACAAGTAAAATAAATAGAGTAATAAATATGTACAAACATATATACATATATACAGGTGCTGTGGAGAAGGGAAGGAGGTAAGATGGGGGGGATGGAGAGGGGGACGAGGGGGAGAGGAAGGAAGGGGCTGAGTGTGGGAAGGCCTCCTGGAGGAGGTGAGCTCTCAGTAGGGCCTTGAAGGGAGGAAGAGAGCTAGCTTGGCGGATGGGCAGAGGAAGGGCATTCCAGGATCCTAAATTCCTTGAGGATTGTTGTGGGCAGGGAATGTGTCCGTTTATGGTTGTCCTCTCCCAAGGGGTTAGTACAGTGCTGTGCACACAGTAAGCGCTCAATAAATACAATGGAACGAATGAAAAATGGCGACACGTAGCACAGGAGTCCTCAGAAGATGAACTGCTTTCTGCCCCCAGGATCCCCTGGAGGCCCCAGACCCCGGAAAGGACTTGGGGGAGAGGGGACCGCCACCGCCGCCGCTGACCCAGCCGGGCCCGGGATCCGGCGGCGTTGGCAGGCGAGGCGGGGGTGGGTCCGGGACCCAGGCCTAGCGTGAGCAGCAGCCTCGGGGAGTGGCAGCCTCGGCGCCTGCCAGGTATCGGTACTGCCGCCGCCGTCGGGGGGGGACCCACCCCTCGCCCTGCCACAGCAAGCGGTCCTCGGCGCGGGGGTGGCTTGCATAACCGCCGGGCAGGCCGCCCGGGAGACTGTTACTGCCGTTCCACCTGCCGCTTCCTCTCACCTCCGCCCCGCCTCACCCTCTCCCGGCCTGTCGGCTGGCGCCCGCCCGGAACCCCAGGCGCACCCCGTCCACCCCCCACCTCCCGCTGAGAAACCGGGGTGTGACAAGGCCGGCTCGGGGAGGACCGGGGTTCTCATTCCAGCTCGGCCGCTTGGGAGCTGGGTGACCTTGGGCAAGTCACTTTACTGCTCTGGGCCTCAGTTCCCTCATCTGGAAAATAATAATAATAATGATGGCATTTATTAAGCGCCTACTATGTGCAAAGCACTGTTCTAAGCGCCGGGGAGGTTACAAGGTGATCAGGTTGTCCCACGGGGGACTCACAGTCTTCACCCCCATTTTACAGATGAGATAACTGAGGCCCAGAGAAGTGAAGTGACTTGCCCAAAGTCACACAGCTGACAAGTGGCAGAGCCGGGATTTGAACCCACGACCTCTGACTCCAAAGCCCGGGCTCTTTCCACTGAGCCATGCTGCCGGGAGTCCCATGAGGGACAGGGACTGTGTCCAACCTGATTAGCTTGCGTCCACCCCAGCACGTAGAACAGTGCCTGGCACACGGCGCTTAACAAATAGCATTTAAAAAAAAGAAAAAAAGGATGGCAGGAGGGGACAACGGCAGTTGCCTGGGTGGTGGTAGGTTACCGGGGTGGGGAAAAACAGTACAGCCTAGTGGAAATCACTCAGGCCCGGGAGGCAGAGGTCTTGGGTTCTAATCTGCAACTCACTTCACTTCTCTGGGCTTCAGTTGTGGTCGGGGAATTGTCTCTAGTGCTGAATTGTACTCTCCAAACGTTCTGCACACACTAAACGCTCAGTAAATACAGTTGAATGAGCGAATATCCTTTTCCCCCCCCTACTTAGACTGTTAGCCCTACGTGGGACCTGTTGATCTTGTATCTGCCCCAGCGCTTAGTACAGAACTTGGCACATAGTAAGCGCTTAACAAATTCCAGTTATTTTTAGAGCCCTGACCCGTGGAAGCGCCCACTTCCCCACTGAGCTCCTGTCTGCCCTTGACCCAGGCTCCTGTTAGTCTCGCAGATGGTATTTTATGGTATTTGTTAAGCGTTTACTATGTGTGTACTGAGGCACTGGGGTCGAGACAAACTAATCAGGTTGGACACAGTCCTGGACACAGTCGTGGGGCTTAATCCCCATTTTCCAGATGAGGGAACTGAGGCCCAGAGAAGTGAAGTGACTTCCCAAGGTCACACAGCAGACAGTAGAAGTAGTCCCCCCTCCCCAGGTCCAAAGAGAATAATAATAATAATAATGATGGGATTTATTAAGCGCTTATTATGTGCAAAGCACTGTTGTAAGCGCTGGGGAGGTTACATGGTGATCAGGTTGTCCCACCGGGGGCTCACAATCTTAATCCCCATTTTACAGATGAGGGAACTGAGGCACAAAGAAGTGAAGTGGCTTGCCCAGAGTCACACAACTGACAATTGGGGGAGCCGGGATTTGAACCCCTGACCTCTGACTCCAAAGCCCGTGCTCTTTTCCACTGAGAGAAGTAGGGGACCCCACCCAAAGCTGTCCGGGCCCATCAGAAGCAGTGTGGCTTAGTGGATAGAGCTCAGGCCCGGGATTCAGAAGGACCTGGTTTCTAATCCCAGCATGCTTTGTGACCTTGGACCAGTCACTTCAGTTCACTGGCCCTTAATTACCTCATCTGGAAAATGGGGATTAAAACTGTGAGCCTCATATGGTCCTCTGCACACAGTAAGCGCTCAATAAATACAATTGAATGAATGTGGCACAGGGACTGTTTCTGACTTGATTACCTTGTATCTACCCCAGCTCTTAGAACAGTGCTTGGCGCATAGTAAGCACTTAACGAATACCCAAATCATTATTATCATTATTATTATTATCAGCGCCTCTCCGGAAGGATGGGGAGGACAGGCAGCTAGGCCTTGACCTCCCGCCCCCAACCCAGTTGGGCTCGCTCCGTTCCTGTGGGGTTGAGGCTGGGCCCTCTCCTTATGGGGGCGGGCGGCTCACGCCAGGAATCTGGTGGGACCGGCCCAGGCCGGGCGGGAGGCGGGAGACGGGAGGCGGACGGACGGGCGGGGGGGGGCCGCTCTGGGTGGATAATTGGCGGTGCAGGCTCGGCCCTCCCAGTTCCGCTAAAACACAAATTACTCAATGGGCAGGTCTGAGGGCCGGGGCGCTTGGCTGGCGTCGCCCATAATTACCCCTAATGGGGGCGGGAAGCGTGCGCTGGCACCGGGGGCGGCCCAGCTCGGCCTCCCGGCCTGTTCCCGGGGCTCGCCGATGCCCACCGGGGCTTCCTGAAGTTTTGGGACCTTACGTTGACCCCTGTCTTGTCCCCCTTCCGTCCCTGCAGTCAGCCTGGGCTTCTGTCCGCCGCCACCCTGCAATGACTTGGAGCCGTCTGTGGCGGAACCCCCTCCGTGCCCTCTGGCCCTGGACATGAGCATGAGGGACACCGGCTACGGAGCCGCCCCGGGGCCCTGCGTGGCCCGACTTCCCGCCGACGACCAGGGCCGCCTGCCGGACTCCCAGGCCAGAGAGCATAACTTCCTGCGCCCCAAGATGAAGGTAACGAGGGCCGGCTTCCGACCGGGGCGGGTGGGGCGGGCGGGCAAGGGTGCCCGCTAAGAACCACGCTTCATTTTGCTCCTTCGAGAACGTGGCACCTGTGGCAGAACTAGAGAAGCAGCACGGCCTAGTGGAAAAAGCCCGGGCCCCTAATCCCGGTTCTACCGCTTGTCTGCCGTGCTGTCTCGGGCAAGTCACTTCGCCTCTCTGGGCCTCATTTCCCTCATCTGGAAAATGGGGAGTCACTCCCTGTTTCCTTCTTAGACAGTGAGCCCCACGTGGGATCTGATGATCTTGTTTCTAGAGAAGCAACGTGGCCTAATGACTAGAGCACAGGCCTTGGAATCAGAAGGTCATCCCTGGAGGTCATGGGTTCTAATCCCAGCTCCATCACTTATCGGCTGTGTGACTTTGGACAAGTCACTTAACTTCTCTGTGCCTTAGTTACCTCATCTGTAAAATGGGGATTAAGACTGTGAGCCCCATGTGGGACATCCTGATCACCTTGGATCCCCCCAGTGCTTAGAAAAGTGCTTTGCACATATTAAGCGCTTAACAAATACCATCATTATTGTTATTATTATTATTGCTTAACAAATACCATTATTATTATTATTATTATGTGCCACTTGTCTGGTGTGTGACCTTGGGCAAGTCACTTTACTTCTCTGTGCCTCAATTACCTCATCTGTAAAGTAGGGATTGAGACTGTGAGCCCCACGTGGGAGAGGGACTGTGTCCAACATAATTTCCTTGTATCTACCCCAGTGCTTAGTACAGTGCCTGGCACATAGTAAGTGCTTAACAAATAATAATTATTATTATTGCTTTTCTGCTGTGTGACCTTGGGTAAGTCACTTCACTTCTCTGGGCCTCAGTGGCCTCATCTGTAAAATGGGGATAAAGACTGTGAGCCCTATTTGGGGCAGGAACTGTGTCCAACCTACTTTGCTTGTAACCACTCCAGAGCTTAGTGCAAT
The DNA here is from genome assembly GCF_015852505.1 of Tachyglossus aculeatus. NCBI lineage: Eukaryota > Metazoa > Chordata > Mammalia > Monotremata > Tachyglossidae > Tachyglossus > Tachyglossus aculeatus. The sequence goes on along the minus strand of NC_052087.1, from coordinate 51,097,929 downwards.
GCCTGGCACCTAGTAAGTACTTAACAAAGACCATAATTATTATGCTTATTGTTACCCCAGCGCCTGGCACATAGTAAGTGCTTCACAAATACCACAGTTATTCTTATTTAGGGGTTTGGAAAGGGACAGGGCAACTTGCCCCTCTCCCTCTCAGAGAGGATTGATTTCCCATACTCAGCTGAACCCTTAGATTACACAGCTGTCTTTTAAATTCGCAAGCATCACAGGAGGAAATGAGACCCCCTTCCAGAGGGTGAAACTTTGCAGCTCCTCTGGACAGGCCTGATGGATCCCTCCACTTAGCTAAGGCAGTCCATCAAAGGGTGCCATTTATTGAGCACCTACTGAGTGCCAAGCGCTGTACTAAGCTATTGGGAGAATTCATTACAGTGGAGTTGGTCGACATAATAATAATAATGGTTTTTATTAAGCGCTTACTGTGTGCAAAGCACTGTTCTAAGCTCTGTGGAGGTTACAAGGTGATCAGGTTGTCCCACCTGGGGCTCACAGGCTTAATCCCCATTTTACAGATGAGGTAACTGAGGCACAGTTTGGGCAACTGTGACTTGCCCAAAGTCACACAGCTGACAGGTGGCGGGGCTGGGATTTGAACCCATGATCTCTGACTCCAAATCCCGGAATCTTTCCACTGAGCCACACCCTCCAGGAGCTTGCAGTTTAGTCGGGGAGACCAACGTTAAAATCGGTGACAGCTAGGGGAAACAGCAGTGTGTAATTAATCAGTGGAATTTATTGAGTGCTTACTGTGTTTTAAGCACTTGGGAGAGGACACTTGGATTTACTCTCTTTATTCACCCCTTCCTCAGCCCCTTAGCACTTCTGTCAATAGCCATAATTTGTTCATTTCTATTAATGTCTGTCTCCCCCTTTAGAGGGGAGACTGTAAACTTTAGACTGTAAACTCATTGTGGGCCAGGAATGGGTCAACCAGCACTGTTATATTGTTCTCTTCTAAGCGCTTAGTACAGTGCTCTGCACACAGTGAGTGCTCAATAAATACCATTGATTGATTGATTACACCATAGTTGGTAGATGTGTTCCCTGCCCACAAAGAGCTTACAGTTTAGAGGGGGAGACAGACATTAAAATATATGTATAGATTTGGAATCAGGTACTGCCTTGGATGATGATGATGATGATGATGACGACGGTGGCATTTATTGAGCGCTTACTATGTGCACAGCACTGTTCTAAGCGCTGGGAAGGTTACAAGGTGATCGGGTTGTCCCACGGGGGGCTCACAATCTTAATCCCCATTTTACAGATGAGGTAACTGAGGCTCAGAGAAGTTAAGTGACTTGCCCAAGGTCACACAGCAGACATGTGGCGGAGCCTGGATTCGAACCCGTGACCTCTGACTCCAAAGCCCAGGCTCTTTCCACTGAGCCACGTTGGATAGAGCCCGGGCGTTGGAGTCAGAAGGTCATGGGTTCTAATTCTGGCTCCGCCACTTACGTGCCGTGTGACCTTGGGCAAGTCTCTTCACTTCTCTGGGCTTCAGTTCCCTCAGCTGTAAACTGGGAATTGATACTGGGAGCCCCATGTGGGACATTGATTGTGCCCAACCCATTTTGCTTTTATCCACCCCAGCTCTTAGTACAGTGCCTGGAATATAGTAAGCACTTAACAATTACCTCAGTTATTATTGTTATTATTATCATCATCATCTTTTTTTGGCGGGGAGGAAGAAGGGACCGGCTTCCCAGTGGTTAGCTCCACAGCAGCAGCACGCACCCTGGCTGCTGCTTTCTAGGAGGTGGTAAACAACTGCTGGTTTGGTTGGTCCAGGATTTCCTGATAGGTATCTAATAATAATAATAATAATGTTACTTGTTAAGCGCTTACTCTTAAAGCCCTGTTCTAAGCACTAGGTAGATAGATACAAGCTAATTAGGTTGGACGCAGTCCCTATCCCACATGGGGCTCACAGTCTTCATGCCCATTTTACAGATGAGGCCTAGTAAAGTGACTTGCCCAGGGTCATGCAGCGGACACAAGTGGTGGAGTGGGATTTGAACCCAGCTCCTTCTGACTCCGAGGCCTGTTCTTTATCCATTAGGCCATGCTGCTTCCCTTAAGGAATCTGGCAGGAGTCTTACAATGACCCCATTGTGGGAAGCGAATTAGTTTTCCAACCTCCCGAGCCAAAAAGCTGTTTCGTTGGCTTCTCACAGCCCGGGGACTCTGACAGGCCCCTGATACTTTGAAGTCCAGGACTGTCAAGACAGTGCGTGTCTTTCCCTACGCCCAAACCTTCATTCATTCAACCTTATTTATTGGTTATCATGGGCAAAGCAGTGTCCTTAGCGCTTAGGAGAATATAACAGAACAATAAACAGAGACATTCCCTGCCCACAGCAAGCTGCCAGTCACCCACACCCCTCTCCTAGCCAAGTTTCACCTTCACCCGCAGCCTTGCCACCTACTCTCCACCAGCAAAATAGTGCTGAGGATAAAGATGGCTATTTTTAAGCATCCAGGGCTAATAGAGGGATTATCAGAATTGTGGGGTTTGCTGGCTCGGTTCCCCGAGAACTCTGAGCTGTAAGGAGGGGCCCCGTAAAAGGGAGGAGGAGAAGGAGGAGGAAGAAATTGGGGTGCTGGCAGCAAAGAGAAGTCCTAGCAGAGGGAGAGGAAACGGGAAGAGAGGAGGGAAGAAGCGTTGTGGAGGTGTGTAAACCTGAAGGGAGGGAATCCTTTTTCCCTAAAGGGAGTAAATGTGGTGTCAGTCCAACCAATCAGTGGCGATTACGTCCAACCTGATTAGCTTGTGTCTGCCCTAGCTTTTAGTACAGTGCCTAACACGTGAATAAGCACTTAACAAGTATTCTTGTTATAATTATTATTTTCTGAACACATATACAGAGCACGGTGGAAATAATAATAATAATAATATGGGTATTTGTTAAGCGCTTACTATGTGTCAAGCACCATACTAAGTGCTGGGGGAGATACCAGTTAATCAGGTCAGACACAGTCTCTGTCTCACATGGGGCTCACAATCTGAGGTATAATAATAATGATAATAATTAGTTTCTTTGTTGAGCACTTACTCTGTGCGAAGCGCTGTACTAAGCTCCGGGGTAGATTCGAGATCATCAGAGAAGCAGCGTGGCTCAGTGGAAAGAGCGCGGGCTTGGGAGTCAGAGGTCATGGTTTCTAATCCCGGCTCTGCCACTTGTCAGCTGTGTGGCTTTGGGCAAGTCACTTCACTTCCCTGAGCCTCAGTTCCCTCATCTGTAAAATGGGGATGAAGACTGCGAGCCCCACGTGGGACAACCTGATCATCTTGTATCCCCCGAGCACTTAGAACAGTGCTTCACACATAGTAAGCGCTTAACAAATGCCATCATTACTATTATTATTTCCCACATAAGACAGTGTAAGTAGGAGGGAGAATGGGGATTGAATCCCCATTTTGCAGATGAGGAAACCGAGGTCCGGAGAAGTGAAGTGACCTGCCCAGGGTCACTCAGCAGGCCAGGAAGTAGAACCCAGCTCTGCTGACTCCGCGCCTGTGCTCTTTCCATTAAGCCACTCTGCCCTCAGAATTGGGGGTAAAGGTTGCCCTTTAATGCCCACGGTTCCACTTGGAGAATGGCTAGTCATTCATTCATTAATTCGTTGTATTTATTGAGCGCTTATTGTGTGCAAAGCACTGTACTAAGTGCTTGGGAGAGTCCACTGCTAGAGTAATAAACAGACACGTTCCCCGCCCACAATGATCTTACAGTCTAGATGGGGAGACAGACATTACTAGAAATAAACAAGATTACAGATACGGACATAAGAAGCAGCATGGCTTCGTGGATAAAGCCCGGGTCTGGGCTTTTGAAGGACTTTTTAGACTGTGAGCCCACTATTGGATAGGGACTGTCTCTATATGTTGCCAACTTGTACTTCCCAAGTGCTTAGTACAGTGCTCTGCACACAGTAAGCGCTCAATAAATACGATTGATGATGAATATGATGACTTGGCTTCTAATCCTGGCTCCACCACTTGTCTGCTGTGTGACCTTAGGCAAGTTACTTTACTTCTCCAAGCTTTAGTTACCTCACCTGTAAAGTGGGGTTAAGAGCGTGAGCCCCATGCGGGACAGGGACTGTGTCCAACTTAATGAACTTGTATCTACCCCAGCGCGTAGAACTGTGCTTGGCACATAGTAAGCGCTGAATGAGTGCTGTGATTACCGTTAATTATTATAACCGCCGCCATGAATTTCTCCCTGTCTCCCGTAGGTGACATTGGGTGACAGTCCCAGCGGGGACCTCTTCACTTGCCACATCTGCCAGAAGGGCTTCACCTACCAACGCATGCTAAACCGCCACATGAAGTGTCACAACGACGTCAAGAGGCACCTGTGCACGTATTGCGGCAAGGGTTTCAACGACACCTTTGACCTCAAGAGACACGTCCGCACGCACACCGGTGAGGCCCAATCCCCTCATCCCTCCGGGCCAGGGAATGACTGGCCCTGCTACTCCCAGCGGCCTGTGGCCAGTCATTCCATCAGTCAGTCGTATTTGTTGAGTGCTTACTGTGTGCAGGGCACTGTACTAGGCGCATGGGAGAGGACAGTAGAACAATAAACAGACATATTCGCTGCCCAGAACGAACTTACAGTCTAGAGGGGGAGGTAGACGTTAAGAGAAATGAAAAGATTACACATACTCTGTCCACAACGAACTGGTAGTCTAGAGGGGGAGACAGACATTAATAGAAATGATAAGATTACACATTCCCTGCCCACAGCGAGCTCACAGTCTAGAGGGGGAGGCCGACATAGAATGAAAAGATTACGCATACTCTGTCCACAACAAACTGGTAGTCTAGAGGGGGAGACAGACATTAATAGAAATGAAAAGATTACACATTCCCTGCCCACAGCGAGCTCACAATCTAGAGGGGGAGGCCAACATAGAATGAAAAGATTACGCATACTCTGTCCACAACGAACTGGTAGTCTAGAGGGGGAGACAGACAGTAATAGAAATGAAAAGATTACACATTCCCTGCCCACAGCGAGCTCACAGTCTAGAGGGGGAGGCCGACATAGAATGAAAAGATTACACATACTCTGTCCACAACGAACTGGTAGTCTAGAGGGGAGACAGACATTAATAGAAATGAAAAGATTACACATTCCCTGCCCACAGCGAGCTCACAGTCTAGAGGGGGAGACAGACATAGAAATAAATAAATGATGGATAGGGATGTACGTGCCTTGGGGCCGGTGGGAGGGAATGAATAAAGGGAGCAAGTCAGGGTGACGCAGAAGGGAGTGGAAGAAAAGGAAATGAGGGCTTAGTCAGGGAAGGCCTCGTGGAGGAGATGGGCCTTCAATGAGGCTTTGAAGCAGAGGAGAGTCATTGCCTGTCAGGTATGAAGAGGGAGGGTGTTCGAGGCCAGGGGTAGGCTCTTCCTCCCTTCAAGTCCCTGCTGAGAGCTCACCTCCTCCAGGAGGCCTTCCCACACTGAGCCCCTTCCTTCCTCTCCCCCTCGTCCCCCTCTCCATCCCCCCCATCTTCCCTCCTTCCCTTCCCCACAGCACCTGTATATATGTATATATGTTTGTACATATTTATTACTCTATTTATTTATTTATTTATTTTACTTGTACATATCTATTCTATTTATTTGATTTTGTTAGTATGTTTGGTTTTGTTCTCTGTCTCCCCCTTTTAGACTGTGAGCCCAATGTTGGGTAGGGACTGTCTCTATATGTTGCCAATTTGTACTTCCCAAGCGCTTAGTACAGTGCTCTGCACATAGTAAGCGCTCAATAAATACAATTGATGATGATGATGATGATATTGAGAGAGAGATACGATTGAAGTGCGGTGAGAAGGTTGGCGTTAGAGGAGTGAGGGCTGGGTTGTAGTAGGAGAGTAGCAAGGTGAGGTAGGAGGGGGCAAGGTGATTTGAGGGGACAGTGAATGGAAATCGTAATAATAATAGTAGTTGTGGTAGTTGGGAAGAGCTTACTATAGGCTAAGCGCTGGGGCAGATACAAGATAAGCAATTCTGACCCAATCCCTGTCCCCCACAGAGCTCGCGGTCCTAAGTGGGGAGGTAGAACAGGGAGTCAATCAATCAATCAATCAATCATGTTTATTGAGCGCTTACTGTGTGCAGAGCACTGTCCTAAGCGCTTGGGAAGTACAAGTTGGCAACATATAGAGACAGTCCCTACCCAACAGTGGGCTCACAGTCTAAAATCCCTGTTTATCAGAAGAGAGGACCGAGGCCCAGAGAAGTCAGGTCACACATGAAGCAGCCAGCAGGGCCGGGATCTCTTCACTAGGCTGTCCTGAGGATCTCAAAGCCCCATATACAGGGTAGTAGTCGTAATAATAATAATGGGATATAGTAAATGCTTAACTATGTGCACAGCACTATACTAAGTGCTGGGAGAGAATTAAGACACCGTTCCTGACCCTTGGGTGACTCAATCTGTGTACTTACGTCATTCAATGCTGAGAAGCAGCATGGCTCAGTGGAAGGAGCCCGGGCTTGGGAGTCAGAGGTCATGGGTTCGAATCCTGGCTCCACCACTTGTCAGCTGTGTGACCTTGGGCAAGCCACTTAACTTCTCTGTGCCTCAGTTACCTCATCTGTAAAATGGTGATGAAGACTGTGAGCCCCACATGGGACAACCTGATCACCTTGTATCCCCCCCAGTGCTTAGAACAGTGCTTCGCACATAGTAAGCGCTTAACAAATGCCATCATTATTATTCAACCAGCGGTATTTATTGAGCCCTTATCATGGGGCAGAGAACTGTACTAAGTGCTTATGGTCAAGAGATGAGCTTACAGTCTAGAGGGATGACATGAAGGTCACTGGACTAAGTGCTTGGGGGAGTCCAGTATGTCAGAGTTGGTAGACCGGTTACCTGCCCACAATGAGCTTACTGTCTAGAAGGGGAGACAGACAGTAATAGAAATACACTGTAGAAACCACGATTATGGACGTAAACGTTGTGGGGCTATGGTGTGGCAGTGCAAATAAGGGTGAGGCAGCGTGGCCTAGTGGATAGAGCCTGGGCCTGGGTGTCAGAAGGATCTGGATTCTAATCCTGCCTCCACCAACTGTCTGCTGTGTGACCTTGGGCAAGTCACTTCACGTCTGTGGACCTCAGTTCCCCCATCTGTAAAATGGGGATTAAGACCATGAGGCCCCTGAGGGACTGTGTCCAACCTGATTCTCTTGTATCTACCGCAGCGCTTAGTACAGTGCCTGGCATATAGTAAGCTCTAAAATAACCTAAAATATCCGAGAGCAAGGGTAATGCAGAAGGGAATGGGAGAGGAGGAAACTAGGGCCCAGTTGGGGAACGCCTTTTTGTCTTTGTAGAGTCAGCCGTATATAGTGAGCGCTTACTGTGTGCAGGGCACTGTACGAAGCGCTTGAGGGAGTACAATAGAACAGTATAATGGACCCATTCCCTGCCCACAAGGAGCTCACGTAGTGGAAAGAGCATGTTCCTGGGAGTCCGAAGGTCATGGGTTCTCATCCTGGCTCTGCCATCATAATAATAATACCATCACAATAATGGTATAATGAACAAATGATAATAATGCACAAGTACCATCATTATTACTATGATGGTATTTGTTAAGCACTTACTATGTGCCAAGTGCTGTTCTAAGCGCTGAGGGGATACAAGGTAATCAGGTTGTCCCAGGTGGGGCTCACAGTCTTAATCCCCATTTTCCAGATGAGGTAACTGAGGCACAGAGAAGTGAAGTGACTTGCCCAAGGTCACACAGCAGACAATCAATCAATCAATCAATCAATCGTATTTATTGAGCGCTTACTGTGTGCAGAGCACTGTACTAAGCGCTTGGGAAGTCCAAGTTGGCAACATATAGAGACAGTCCCTACCCAACAGTGGGCTCACAGTCTAAAAGGGGGAGACAGAGAAATGCTCACTAGGAATCCCGACACTCCGCCAATTGTCAGCCGTGTGACCTTGGGCAAGTCACTTCACATCTCTGGGCCTTGGTTCCCTCATCTGCAAAATGGGGATGAAGACTGAGCCCCCTGTGGGATAACCTGATCACCTTGTATCCCCCCTCAGCGCCTAGAACGGTGTTTTGCACTTAGTAAGTGCTTAATACCCTTATTATTATTCACCAGTAAAATGGGGATGAAGACTGTGAGCCCTACGTGGGACAATCTGATTACCCAAGTGCTGGAGCCGGGATTAGAACCCATGACCTCTGACTCCCAAGCCCGGGCTCTTTCCACTGAGCCACGCTGCTTCTCTTTGTGACCTTGGGCATGTCATTTCACTTCTCTAAGCCTCAGGTCCCTCATCTGTAAAGTGGAGATTGAGACCATGAGCCCCATGTGGGACAGAGACCACCCCGAGTTGCTTGTCTCCAGCTCTGGCGAAGAGTAAGCGATTAAGAAATACCACATTCCTCTTCTCGGCTCTGACCCTTCCTCGTTTGTATCCCCCCTTGGCAGGCGTGCGTCCCTACAAGTGCAGCCTTTGCGACAAAGCCTTCACGCAGCGCTGCTCGCTGGAGTCCCACCTGAAGAAGATCCACGGGGTCCAGCAGCAGTACGCCTACAAGGAGCGGCGGGCCAAGCTTTACGTCTGCGAGGAGTGCGGCTGCACCTCCGACAGCCAGGAGGGCCACGTCCTGCACCTCAAGGAGCGTCACCCCGACAGCCCGCTGCTGCGCAAGACGTCCAAGAAGGTGGCCGTGGCCCTGCAGAACACCGTTACCACCCTGCTCCAGAGCAACCACCACCTCTGAGCCCCCGGGCCCACCGGGGGAGGGTCGCGGAGGGGCTCTCCCCCCCAGCCCCAATGGCGGGTCCACCGCCCGGGCACCATCTTGTCCGAACCCACCGGGGAAGCCGGGTTGCGTGAGGAGCAGCCACGGACTTGTGCCTTGGGCAACGCCGTGCACCCCCTTTCTCGCCCCACCTCTAATTCGAAGGGCCTAACCGAATCATTCAGGGCGGGGCCGGTCCTGGAAGTCGCCGGTAGCTCGGGAGGGGATTTGAAGGGATGGACGCTTTTGAAAGCGACGCCGGACGCGGCGTTCCCGGTGTCTGCCCACTTCCCGTTTGGCCCTCCGGACTGGGCCTCGGAGCGGCCGTGTCTCCCGGCCCCAACGGCACCTCACCCTAAGGTGATCTCCCTTTTAATCAATCGCCTGGAAGGTGCTGAAGAGGTTTTTCCCCTATAAAGATGACACATGTACAGATATTAATATATATTTTTGGTGCTGAGAAGAGATTTTTTTTTTTGGACAAGGAGGGAGTCTTTGGCCCTCCCTTCCCTGTATGACTCTGTTTATCGTGGCCATTTCAGATCACCTCCGCGTCCAAGGTAGACCTGCCGGCTGCCTGTCTACCCTCTCCCACATTGCGGACGTCCGTGATACTCACACTCGCCCTCTCCTCTCTTCTCTCTCCCTTTTGTCCCACAAAATGGGAATTTGGTGCTGCCTCCTCTCCCTCCCCCTCAGTGTGACCAGCCGTTGCTCTTACCCGTCTTCCTCTGAAACAAATCCTTCCCGTCCAGAAGTGGTTCTTTTTGAAAATAATTGACTAGTGGCACTCACCCATTGACCAGCTGGGCCCAGGGAGGGCTGAATCCAGGGCTGGGTCTCTTAGGGGAAGACCCAAGAAATCAGTGGAAACCTTAAGGCCGCATCAGGAAACTTGAAGGGAGAAAGGAAAAGAAAGGAAGCTTGATGATTCCTTTATCTGATCCCGTTCACCCCCTCCCTGGATATTTCTCAGCTGCGGGGCTGGAGGCTTTTTGAGGGAATCAGGCACCTGAGCGCTTAGTACAGTGTTTAGCGCTCAGTAAATTCCAGCGATGGACAGGTTGGATGACGGAGGAAGGAACGGGGTGTATCACTGCCGTCCTCGTTTGTTGCCAGTGGTGTTTGCACCCCCTCACAGTCAAAGGGATCTAATGTGCCCTGAAGTTGTCCCTTATATATACTAAGTTGTATAAGTATATATAAGTTGTCCCTTATATATACTAATATATAGGAGTAGGAGGGACAGTGGCCCCCTGGAAAGAGTTTGGGTGAAGGAAGGAGAGTATGGGGGAGGGTGACTTCTCACTTGCCTCCCCTCTTTCTCTGTCTTGTGTGTGTAGACTGAATTTTGAAGGTTAATTTCCTGTGCTCCACCTCTCCCCCCTCCCCGACCCCTCCATGCGTGTCTATGGGGCTGTTGGGTCCTGTACGATGTGTAGTGCAAAATAATATTACCTGGAGGATCCGGTCTCGTTTACATAACCATAACACTGGATTAGTCGGTTCTGGTCACAGGAACTGGAAGATTGTGTGTTGTATGTGTATTTTATTTTGTAACTTTGGTTTTTTTTCCAAGCTATTAAAAATGGAAGAACTTCACTCCTTTGCCTTAGAGGTCTTTTTAGACTTACTGTTTCACTTAGGGGGTCAAATTAGAACAGTCATTCAGTCGTGCCCTGATTCCACAGCCCTGCCCATGATTCTCTGCCCCAAAGGTTTTTTGTAATAATAATAATAATAATGACTGTGGTATTTGTTAAAAGTTTACTATGTGCCAAGCACCGTGCTAAGCACTGGGGTAAGTTCTAGACGAGACCTGGTTCCTGCCCCTCGTGGGGCTCTCAGTCTAATCACAATGCCATTATTATTATTATCTCCTCCAAGAGGTCTTCCTTGATAAGCCTCTCTTTCTCCATACACTGTCTCCCACCTATGTCACCGCTGCACTTGGATCTATGAATACTTTGATATTCACCCCAACCTCAGTCCCACAGCACTTTTTTTGTAGTATTTTAAGTGCTTACTTATGTATCAGAAATGCCATTATTATTATTATTATTATTATTATTATTATTATTATCATTATGTATCAAGCACTTTTCTAAGTGCTGGCATAGATTAGAAGCAGCATGGCTCAGTGGAAAGAGCACAGGCTTGGGAGTCACAGGTCATGAGTTCTAATACCGCTCCGCCACTTGTCTGCTGTGTGACCTTGGGCAAGTCACTTAATCATCATCATCATCATCAATCGTATTTATTGAGTGCTTACTATGTGCAGAGCACTGTACTAAGCGCTTAACTTCTCTGTGCCTCAGTTACCTCATCTGTAAATTGGGAATTAAAACTGTGAGCCCCACATGGGACAACCTGGTCATCTTGTATCTACCCCAGCACTTAGAACAGTGCTTGGCACATAGTAAGCGCTTAACAAATACCAGCATTGTTATTATATCCGATCCCCATTTTACAGTTGAGGAGACTGAGGCTCAGAGAAGCGAAGTGACTCATCCAAGGTCACACAGCAGGCAAGGGGCAGATCTGGGATTAGAACCCAGAGCCTTGACTCCTAGGTGTGGGCTCTTTCCACTAGGCCACTCTGCCTCACTGCTTCTCAGTGTAGAAGAGGTAGAAGTGTTAGCAATTGAGGAGCAGCATGGCCTAGGAATCAGAAGAATCTGGGTTCTAATTCCGGCTTCACCACTTATCTGCTGGGGGATCTTGGGCCAGTCACTTAACTTCTCCGTGCCTCAGTTCCCTCGTTTGCAAAACAATGTTTGAGATTATGTCTCCTGTGGGATATGGACTGAGTCCAACCTGATAATTATTATTATTTTGGTACTTGTTAAAAGCGCTTACTATGGGCCAAGCACTCTTCTAAGCACTGGGGTTAGATATAAGGTAATCAGGTCGTACTCAGTCCCTGTCCTACATGGGGCTGGCTCACAGTCTTAATCCCCATTTTACAGATGAGGTATCTGAGGCCCAGAGAAAAGAAGTGACTTGCCCAAGGTCACACAACAGACGTGTAGCAGAGCTGGGATTAGAACCCAGGTCCTTCTGACTCTAAGGTCTGGGCTCTATCCACTAAGCCATGCTGCTTGTATTTATTCATTCAATCTATTCAATCTATTACTCTATTTATTTATTTGTTTTACTTGTACCTATCTATTCTATTTATTTTATTTTGTTAGTATGTTTGGTTTTGTTCTCTGTCTCCCCCTTCTAGACTGTGAGCCCACTGTTGGGTAGGGACTGTCTCTATATGTTGCTAGCTTGTACTTCCCAAGCGCTTAGTACAGTGCTCTGCACACAGTAAGCGCTCAATAAATACGATTGATTGATTGATTCAATCGTATTTATTGAGCGCTTACCGTGTGCAGAGCACTGAACTAAGCGCTTGGAAGGTACAATCTAGCAATAAAGAGAGCCAATCCCTGCCCACAACGAGGTCACAGTCTAGAGGAGAAGAGAGACATCAATGCAAGTAAACAGGCATTAATATAAATTAAATAGAATTACAGGTATATATACATAAGTGCTTATATTCATTCAATCATATTGAGCGCTTATTGTGTGCAGAGCACTGTACTAAGCGCTTGGGAAGTACACGTTGGCAACATACAGAGCTGGTCCCTATCCTACAACGGGCTCACAGTCTAGAAGCAGCGTGGCTCAGTGGAAAGAGCACGGGCTTTGGAGTCAGAGGTCATGGGTTCTAATCCCAACTCAGCCAATTATCAGCTGTGTGACTTTGGACAAGTCACTTAACTTCTCTGGGCCTCAGTCTCAGTTGCCCAAACTGTGCCTCAGTCACCTCATCTGTAAAATGGGGATTAAGACTGTGAGCCCCTTGAGGGACAACCTGATCACCTTGTATCCCCCAGCACTTAGAACAGTGCTTTGCACATAGTAAGCGCTTAACAAATGCCATCATTATTATTATTATTATTAGAAGGGGGAGACAGAAAACAAAACGTGGACAGGTGTCAAGTCGTCAGAACAAATAGAATTAAAGCTAAATGCACATCATTAACAAAATAAATACAGTAAATATGTACAAGTAAAATAAATAGAGTAATAAAAAGGCCTCTTGGGAGGAGGTGAGCTCAGTAGATCTTTGAAGGGAAGAAGAGCGCTATCTTGGCGGATTCATTCATTTATTCAATCGCATTTATTGAGCGCTTACTGTGTGCAGAGCACTGTATTAAGCGCTTGGGAAGTACAAGTTGGCAACATTTAGAGACGGTCCCTACCCAACAGTGGGCTCGGATGTGTGGAGGGAGGGCATTCCAGGCCAGGGGGAGGATGTGGGCCGGGGGTCATTCATTCATTCATTCAATCGTATTTATTGAGCGCTTACTGTGTGCAGAGCACTGTACTAAGCGCTTGGGAAGTACAAGTTGGCAACACATAGAGACGGTGGGCTCACAGTCCAGAACGGGGAGACAGAGAACAAAACAAAACATATTAACAAAATAAAATAAATAGAATATGTACAAGTAAAATAAATAAATAAATATATACAGGTGCTGCGGGGAATCAATCAATCGTATTTATTGAGCGCTTACTGTGTACAGAGCACTGGACTAAGCGCTTGGGAAGTCCAAGTTGGCACGGTGGGGCAGGCGAGAAGGAGGCCCAGGGAGGAGGTGAGCGGCAGCAGAGGAGCAGAGGGTGCGGGCTGGGCTGGAGAAGGAGAGAAGGGAGATGAGGTAGAAGGGGGTGAGGGGATGGACAGCCTTGAATCAATCAATCAATCGTATTTATTGAGCACTTACTGTGTGCAGAGCACTGTACTAAGCGCTTGGGAAGTACAAGTTGGCAACATATATAGTCCCGACCCAACCCAGGGTGAGGAGTTTTTACTTGATGCGTAGGTTGACAGGCAGCCACTGGAGGTTTTTGAGGAGGGGAGTAACATGCCCAGAGCGTTTCTGCACAAAGATAATAATAATAATAATGATAGCATTTATTAAGCGCTTACTATGTGCAAAGCACTGTTCTAAGTGCTGGGGGTGTACAAGGTAATCAGGCTGCCCCATGGGGGGCTCACAGGGTTCATCCCCATTTTACAGATGAGGGAACTGAGTCCTGGAGAAGTGAAGTGACTTGCCCAAAGTCACACAGCTGACAATTGGCAGAGTCGGGATTTGAACCCATGACCTCTGACTCCAAAGCCCGGGCTCTTTCCATCGAGCCACGCTGCTTCTCAGATGATGATCTGCCTCATTATATAATGATAGCATTTATTAAGCGCTTACTACGTGCAAAGCACTGTTCTAAGCGCTGGGGAGGTGACAAGGCGATCAGGTTGTCCCACGGGAGGCTCACAGTCTTCATCCCCATTTTACAGATGGGGGAACTGAGGCCCAGAGAAGTGAAATGACTTGCCCAAAGTCACACAGCTGACAAGTGGGGGAGCTGGGATTTGAACCCATGACCTCTGACTCCAAAGCCCAGGCTCTTTCCACTGAGCCACGCTGCTTCCCATATGCAGATATCTGCATTATATCTGCCTCGGCAGTTAGTCCAGTGCCTGGCACATAGTAAACGTTTACCAAGTACCGTTAAAGACACAACCGCCCCCCTCACACAAAACAAGTCCTTGTAGTAAGATCTCTCTTGGTAGCTGGGTGTGGGTGGAGAAGCAGGATTCCTTGTCTCTGAAGATCTCCCAACTTCCCGGGATTCAGTCTGGCTGTCCCCTCCTTTCCATTGTCCCAAGATTAGCTGGGCTCCATTGTAGGGAGATTCAGATGATTAGCTGGAATTTAAACAGAGAGAGAGGGAGAGAGAAAGGGAGAGGGAGAGGTGATAAGCCATCCTGGCCATCAGCCTCAGGCTGAAAGTTGGGGGGAGGGAATCAATCAATCAATCAATCAATCAATCGTATTTATTGAGCACTTACTGTGTGCAGAGCACTGGACTAAGCGCTTGGGAAGTACAAGTTGGCAACATCTAGAGACAGAGTCCCTACCCAACAGTGGGCTCACAGTCTAAAAGGGGGAGACAGAGAACAAAACCAAACATACTAACAAAATAAAATAAATAGAATAGATATGTACAGGTTAAATAAATAAATAAAGAGTAATAAATATGTACAAAGCAATCAATCAATCAATTGTATTTACTGAGCGCTTACTGTGTGCAGAGCACTGGACTAAGCGCTTGGGAAGTACAAGTTGGCAACATATAGAGACAGTCCCTACCCAACAGTGGGCTCACAGTCTAAAACAAAACAACAAAACCAAACATACTAACAAAATAAAATAGAATAGATATGTACTAGTTAAATAAATAGAGTAATAAATATGTACAAACATATATACATGTATCCAGGTGCTGTGGGGAAGGGAAGGAGGTAAGATGAGGGGAATGGAGAGGGGGACAAGGGGGAGAGGAAGGAAGGGGCTGAGTGTGGGAAGGCCTCCTGGAGGAGGTGAGCTCTCAGTAGGGCCTTGAAGGGAGGAAGAGAGCAAGGAAGGGTTCCCCCCAGGACCTTCATTCATTCAGTAGTATTTATTGAGTGCTTAGTTTGTGCAGAGCACTGTACTAAGTGCTTGGGAGAGTACAATGTAACAATAAACACATTCCCTGCCATTCATTCAATTGTATTTATTGAGGCTTACTATGTGCAGAGCACTGTACTAAGCGCTTGCTTACAGTCTAGAGGGGGAGTCCTGATTGCTTGGTGTGTGGTAGCCCCTTTCTCAGGGGGAGGGGCTCCAGTGCACTATCCTAACCCCAGCAGAGTCCCCAACAGGCTCTCCCTTTCTTGGGTGGTTTCCTTTATTAAGAATATTAACAACAATAATGGAAGCAGTGTGCCCTAGTGGATAGAACGGGGTCCTGAGAGTCAGAAGGACCCGGGTTCTAATCCTGCCTCGGCCACTTGTCTGCTGGATGACCTCGGGCAAGTCACTTCACTTCTCTGGGCCCGTTCCCTCACCTGTCAAAAGGGGATTAAGACTGTGAGTTCCATGTGGGAGAATCTGATTACCTTTTATCTATCCCAGTGGTTAGAACAGTGCTTGATACATAGTAAGTGCTTAACAAATATTATTATTATTTGTAAAGTGCTTCAATTTATCTACCCCAGTGGTTAGAACAGTGCTTGATACATAGTAAGTGCTTAACAAATATTATTATTATTTGTAAAGTGCTTAAATTTATCTACCCCAGTGGTTAGAAAACAGTGCTTGATACATAGTAAGTGCTTAACAAATATTATTATTATTTGTAAAGTGCTTAAATTTATCTACCCCAGTGGTTAGAACAGTGCTTGATACATAGTAAGTGCTTAACAAATATTATTATTATTTGTAAAGTGCTTGAATTTATCTACCCCAGTGGTTAGGACAGTGCTTGATACATAGTAAGTGCTTAACAAATATTATTATTATTATTTGTAAAGTGCTTACTAGGTGCCGGAATCTGTACTAAGCACTGGGGCAGATACAAGACAATCAAGTTGGATACGGAGCACTGTACTAAGTGCTTGAGAGAGGACAGTAGAGCTAGAAGACGCGATCCCAGCCCTCACAAAACTTACAGACTATTTTGGGTTTTTTTAATGGCATTTATTAAGCCCTTACTATGTGCAAAGCACTGTTCTAAGCGCTGCGGTGGTTACAGAGAAGCAGCGTGACTCAGTGGAAAGAGCATGGGCTTTGGAGTCTGAGGTCATGAGTTCAAACCCCAGCTCCGCCAATTGTTAGCTGTGTGATTTTGGGCAAGTCACTTAACTTCTCTGGGCCTCAGTTACCTCATCTGTAAAATGGGGATTAAGACTGTGAGCCCCACAAAGGACAACCTGATCACCTTGTAAACTCCCCAGTGCTTAGAACAGTGCTTTGCACATAGTAAGCGCTTAATAAATGCCATTATTATTATTATTATTACAAAGTGATCAGGTTGTCCCACTGGGGGCTCACAGTCTTCATCCCCATTTTACAGATGAGGTAACTGAGGCACAGAGAAGTGAAGTGACTTGCCCAATGTCACACAGCTGACAGTTGGTGGAGCCAGGATTTGAACCCATGACTTCTGACTCCAAAGCAAGTGCTCTTTCCACTGAGCCACGTTGTGTGGAAAGCTGATTATTATTATTATTATTACAAGGTGATCAGATTGTCCCACTGGGGGCTCACAGTCTTCATCCCCATTTTACAGGTGAGGTAACTGAGGCACAGAGAAGTGAAGTGACTTGCCCAATGTCACACAGCTGACAGTTGGCAGAGGCAGGATTTGAACCCATGACTTCTGACTCCAAAGCCCGTGCTCTTTCCACTGAGCCACGTTGTGTGGAAAGCTCTATACTAAGTGCTTGGGAGAGCCAAGTGGAGTTAGTAGGCATAACCCCTGCCCTAAAGGAACTTACAGTGGGGAAGCAGCATGGCTCAGTGGAAAGAGCATGGGCTTTGGAGTGAGAGGTCACGGGTTCAAATCGTGGCTCCACCACTTGTCATCTGTGTGACTTTGGGCAAGTCGCTTCACTTCTCTGGGCCTCAGTTCCCTCATCTGTAAAATGGGGATGAAGACTGTGAGCCCCCCGTGGGACAACCTGATCTCCTTGTAACCTCCCCGGCGCTTAGAACAGTGCTTTGCACATAGTAAGCGCTTAATAAATGCCTTCATTATTATTACAGTCCATGATGGGCAGAGTACTGTATTGAGTGCTTGGGAGAGTTCAGCAGAATTAGTAGGCATTCATTCAATTGTATTTATTGAGCGCTTACTGTGTGGAGAGCACTGTACAGGATCCCTGACCCCAAGGAGTTGACAATCTAGTGGACAGAGCCTGGGCCTGGGAGCCAGGAGAACCTGAGTTCTAATCCCGACTCTGCCGCCTGTCCGCTGTGTGACCTAGGGCAAGTCACTTCACTTGTCTGGGCCTCAGTTCTCTCATCTGTAAAGTGAGGATGAAGACTATGAGCCCCATGTGGGAGAGGGACAGTGTCTATCCTGATTAACTTGTATTTATCCCAGTGCTTAATACACTGCCTGGCGCATAGTAAGAGCTTAACAAATATTTTTTAAAAAGCGTGCTTTGAGACCCCGAAGGAGCTAGCTCTCTTCTTCCCTTCAAGGCTCTGCTGAGAGCTCACCTCCTCCAGGAGGCCTTCCCAGAATGAGCCCCTTCCTTCCTCTCCCCCTCATCCCCCTCTCCATCCCCCCATCTTACCTCCTTCCCTTCCCCACAGCACCTGTACATATGTATATATGTTTGTACATATTTATTACTCTGTTTATTTATTTATTTATTCATTTTATTTGTACACATCTATTCTATTTATTTTATTTTGTACTAAGCGCTTGGGAAGTACAAATTGGCAACATATAGAGACAGTCCCTACCCAACAGTGGGCTCACAGTCTAAAAGGGGGAGACAGAGAACAAAACCAAACATACTAACAAAATAAAATAAATAGGATAGATATGTACAAGTAAAATAAATAAATAAATAGAGTAATAAATATGTACAAACATATATACATATATACAGGTGCTGTGGGGAAGGGAAGGAGGTAAGATGGGGGGATGGAGAGGGGGACGAGGGGGAGAGGAAGGAAGGGGCTGAGTGTGGGAAGGCCTCCTGGAGGAGGTGAGCTCTCAGCAGGGCCTTGAAGTGAGGAAGAGAGCGAGCTTGGCGGATGGGCAGAGGGAGGCCATTCCAGGCCCGGGGGATGACGTGGGCTGGGGGTCGATGGCGGGACAGGCGAGAACGAGGCCCGGTGAGGAGATTAGCGGCGGAGGAGCGGAGGGTGTGGGCTGGGTTGGAGAAGGAGAGAAGGGAGGTGAGGTAGGAGGGGGTGAGGTGATGGAGAATAATTATGGCATTTGTTAAGCGCTTACTATGTGCAAAGCACCGTTCTAAGCGCTCGGGAGCTACAAGGTGATCAGGGTGTCCCACGTGGGGCTCACAGTCTTAATCCCCATTTTACAGATGAGGTGACTGAGGCTCAGAGAAGTTAAGTGACTTGCCCGATGTCACACAGCAGACATGTGGCAAAGCCGGGATTCGAACCCATGACCTCCGACTCCGACTCTGCAGACACTAAGTAAAGATGAATGAATGGATGAAAGAGGTTTGGTTCATCCTCCACCCTGGCTCCGCTCTTCCTGCCCCCCTTCCCACCCTCCGCCCCCGGAACCATCCCTGCTTTTCCAAGGGGGACTGGAGGTAACAGGACCGGGCGGCCCCACCCACCCATCCCAGTGGAGAAGTTACCGCATGAGACCCGAAGAACTGGAATGACTAGAGCACCCCTCGCCTGAGGCCCAGAGGAAGCTGTTACAGTGTTCCCTCACGCTCCCTCCGCCACTACTAATAACAGGGCGAAGGAACGGACCCCGCCTGCGTCTCGCCCCACAACAACTCCAGTGGGAAAACAACCACCGGCCAGTCCAGCGACCCATAACTCGCCCACCTAAGTCCACCGGACGGGAGGAAGGAAGCTGCTTTTCCTTTCCCCCTCATTTCCTCCCCTCCGAACCCTGCCGGTCTCTCTTGTTCTGGCTCTTAAACCGTCTTCTTCTGGTGTTCCCTGGGAACTCAAGTGCTAAGCGCTCAAAGAATACGATTGAATGAATAAAAGTTTTCCAGAGGAGCGAGAAGTATTTCACATCTTTGTCTCCCAAGCTGCAGTCTCCAGAGGGGCCGCCATATTTTATTCAGAGCGATAAATGGGGGATTTGGTGAGAATAATAATAATAATAATAATAATGATGATGGCATTTATTAAGCGCTTACTTTGTGCAAAGCACCGTTCTAAGCGCTAAGGAGGTTACAAGGTGATCAAGTTGTCCCACGGGGGGCTCACAATCTTAATCCTCATTTTACAGATGAGGTGACTGAGGCACGGAGAAGTTAAGTGACTTGCCCAAAGTCACACAGCTGACAATTGTCGGAGCCGGGATTTGAACCCATGATCTCTGACTTCAAAGCCCGTGATCTTTCCACTGAGCCGCGCTGTAATAATGATAACTGTGGTATTTGTTAAGTGTTTACTGTGTGCCAGGCACTGTACTAAGCACAGGGGTGGATACAAGTTTATCAGGTTGGACCCAATCTCTGTCCCAAACGGGGCTCACAGCCTCAATCCCTATTTTACAGATGAGGTAAATGAGGCCCAGAGAAGTGACTTGCCCACGGTCTCACAGCAGAGAATTGGCGGAGCCGGGATTAGAATCCAAGACCTTCTGACTCCCAGCCCCAGGCTCTATCCATTACGCCGTGCGCCAAGCACTGAGGTAGGTAGAAGATAATCAGGCCAGACACTGTCCCTGTCAGACAAGGGACTCACAGTCTGTGGGGGAGGGAGAACAGGAATTGAATCCCCATTTTACAGATGAGGAAACTGAGGCCCAGAGAAGTTGTGACTTGCCTGAAGTCATCAGCACATGACCATAAGCACAAAACTATACCAAGCACTGGGGAGAATTCAGCTTTACAGAGTTGGTAGCTACGTTCCCTGCCCACAAGCATCTTGCAACATGGAGGGGGAGACAGATCTTAAAATTAATTACAGATATCAGTCGATCGATCATTGATATTTGTTGAGCACTACTGTGTGTGGAGCACAGTGCTAAGCACTTGGGAGAGTACAACAGAGTTGGTAATAATAATAATAATGATGGCATTTGTTAAGCTCTTACTATGTGCAAAGCACTGTTCTAAGCGCTGGGAAGGATACAAGGTGATCAGGTTGTCCCACGTGGGGCTCACAGTCTTCATCCCCATTTTACAGATGAGGGAACTGAGGCACAGAGAAGTCCCTCACCCTCATCTTACCTCCTTCCCTTCCCCACAGCACCTGTATATATGTATATATGTTTGTACATATTTATTACTCTATTTATTTATTTATTTTGCTTGCACATATCTATTCTATTTATTTTATTTTGTTAGTATGTTTGGTTTTGTTCTCTGTCTCCCCCTTTTAGACTGTGAGCCCACTGTTGGGTAGGGACTGTCTCTATATGTTGCCAACTTGTACTTCCCAAGCACTTAGTCCAGTGCTCTGCACACAGTAAGCGCTCAATAAATACGATTGATTGATTGATTGATTGATTGAAGTGACTTACCCAAAATCACACAGCAGACTAGTGGCGGAGCCGGGATTAGAACCCACGACCTCTGACTCCCAAGCCCGGGCTCTTTCCACTGAGCCATGCTGTCTCAATGTAGATTTACCATCTACATGTGTGTTTATGTGAACCTAAGTGCTGTGGGGCTGAGGGTGAGGTGTAAGGGGACAGACCCAAGGGTGAAGTCGACACAGAAGGGAGAGGGAGGAGTGCTCTGCACACAGTAAGCGCTCAATAAATACGATTGATTGATTGATTGATTGAGGGGAAATGAGGGTTTAGTCTGGGAAGGCCGTTTGGAGGAGTAGTGCTTTTAATAAAGGCCTTGAAGGTGGGGAGAGTGATGGTCGGTCATAAAGGAGAAGAGTGGTCCAGGCCAGAGGGAGGATGTGAATGAGGGGTTGGCGAGGAGACAGACAAGATCAAGGAACAGTGAGTAGGTTGGCGATAGAGGAGTGTAGTGTGCAGGCTGGGTTATACTAGGAAATCAGCGAGATGTGGCTACCGATCAATCTGCGCATCAGGCAGAAACTCTGGCCCAGGCCCTGGGCTTCAAGGCTGTCCATCCCCTCGCCCCCTCCTACCTCACCTCCCTTCTGTCCTTCTCCAGCCCAGCCCGCACCCTCCACTCCTCCACCGCTGATCACCTCACCGTACCTCGCTCTCCCCTGTCCCGCCATCGACCCCCGGCCCACGTCATCCCCCGGGCCCGGAATGCCCTCCCTCTGCCCATCCGCCAAGCTAGCTCTCTTCCTCCCTTCAAGGCCCTGCTAAGAGCTCACCTCCTCCAGGAGGCCTTCCCACACTGAGCCCCTTCCTTCCTCTGCCCTTCGTCCCCCTCTCCATCCCCCCCATCTTACCTCCTTCCCTTCCCCACAGCACCTGTATATATGTATATATGTTTGTACATATTTATTACTCTATTTATATATTTATTTATTTTATTTGTACATATCTATTCTATTTATTTTATTTTGTTAGTATGTTTGGTTTTGTTCTCTGTCTCCCCCTTTTAGACTGTGAGCCCACTGTTGTGTAGGGACTGTCTCTATATGTTGCCAATTTGTACTTCCCAAGTGCTTAGTACAGTGCTCTGCACATAGTAAGCGCTCAATAAATACGATTGATGATGATGATGATGTTAAGGTAGGAGGGGTAATGATGGAGTCGGAATTAGAACCAGATCCTCTGACTGTTAGGCCCAGGCTCTTTCTCCTAGGCCACACTGCTTCTCACATTGCTTTTACCTTGGGATTTTTGAGGTTAGGAGGCGTTGATGGTGAGAAAGGATTCGGCCAGACCTCAAACGCTGGGCATCAAGATGGGGTGAGGCAATGGTGAGGATAATCTGAGGAGAAACTGGGAAGAACCGCTTAGTACACTGCTCTGCACACAGCAAGCGCTCAATAAATACGATTGATGATGAAGAACCCAAAGCCCAGTATAATGTGAAGCTAAAGGACTCTGGCTTTGGGTCTTGGGGTAAGGAAAAACAGTCAGAAAATTCCAAGTACCTAAATAAAAGGGATCAGATGCCCCAAGACTGAGTCCGACCCAATTAACTTGCATCCACCTCAGCGCTTAAAACATTCCGTATATATGTATATATGTTTGTACATATTTATTACTCTATTTATTTATCTATTTATTTTACTTGTACATATCTATTCTTTTTATTTTATTTTGTTAGTATGTTTGGTTTTGTTCTCTGTCTCCCCCTTTTAGACTGTGAGCCCACTGTTGGGTAGGGACTGTCTCTAGATGTTGCCAATTTGTACTTCCCAAGCGCTTAGTCCAGTGCTCTGCACATAGTAAGCGCTCAATAAATGCGATTGATGATGATGATGATGATTGCTGGGCATGTGGTAAGTTCAGCGTGGCCTCATGGAAAGTGCCCGGGCCAGGGAAGCAGCGTGGCGTATTGGATAGAGCACGGCCTGGGAGTCGGGAGGTTATGGGTTCTAATCCCGATTCTGCCACTTGTCTGCTGTGTGACCTTAGGGAAGTCACTTCACTTCTCTGTGCCTTAGTTCCTTCATCTGTAAAATGGGGAATAAGACTGCGATCCCTTTGCGGAATAGGAACTGTGTCCCACCCAATTTGTTTGTATCCACCCCAGCTCTTAGTACAGTGCCTGGCACATAGTAAGCACCTAACAAATACCATCATCATTATTATTAGTACAGGGCTCTGCACACAGTAAGCACTCAATAAATATGGATGAACGATTGACTGTGTCTGGCCTGAAGAGCTTGTTCACAGTGCTTAGTACAGTGCTTGGCACATAATAAGCACTTAATAAATATCAAAAAAAATTTTTTAAAGTAATGGCAAAAAAATAGTTTCAGCAGTGCCCACTTTCCACACAGCACAGAATCACACAATGGGTCTTCAGGAGTCCTCTGTTTTTTTATGGCATTTACTCAGCGCTTACTATGTGCAAAGCACTGCTCTAAACGCTGGGAAGGTTACAAGATGATTAGGTTGTCCCATGGGGGGCTTACAGTCTTCATCCTCATTTTACAGATGAGGTAACTGAGGCACAGAGAAGTGAAGTGACTTGCCCAAAGTCACACAGCTGACAAATGGCAGAGTCAGAATTTGAACCCATGACCTCTGACTCCAAAGCCCGTGCTCTTTCCACTGAGCCATGCTGCTTCTCTATGTTAGATCTATAGGAGGTAAGGATTCGGATTCCCCCACCTTGTAGTCAGGGAAACAGATGGATACAGCCCAAGCCTGGAAGTCAGAAGGACCTGAGTTCTAATCCTCCCTCTGTCACTTGTCTGCTGTGTTATCTTGGGCAAATCACTTAACTTCTCTGGGCTTCAGTTACCTCACCTGTAAAATGGGGATTAATAATAAATAATAATGATGGCATTTGTTAAGCGCCTACTATGAGCCTGGGCTTGGGAGTCAGAGGTCATGAGTTCTAATCTTGGCTCTGCTGCTTGTCAGCTGTGTGACTCTGGGCAAGTCACTTCACTTCTCTGTATCACTTAACTTCTCTGGGCTTCAGTTACCTCACCTGTAAAATGGGGATTAATAATAAATAATAATGATGGCATTTGTTAAGCGCTTACTATGAGCCTGGGGATGGGGGTCAGAGGTCATGAGTTCTAATCTTCTCTCTGCCACTTGTCAGCTGTGTGACTCTGGCCAAGTCACTTCACTTCTCTGTACCTCATCTATAAAATGGGGATTAAGACTGTGAGCCCAACGTGGGACAACCTGGTTATCTTGTATCTACCCCAGCGCTTAGAACAGTGCTTGGCACATAGTAAGGACTTAACAAATACCATTTTTATTATTATTATGTGCCAAGCACTGTCCTAAGCACTGGGGGGATACAAGGCAGTCACGTTGCCCCACGTGGGGCTCACAGTCTTAATCCCCATTTTCCAGATGAGGCAACTGAAGCACAGAGAAGTGAAGTGACTTGCCCAAAGTCACACAGCAGACAAGTGACAGAACCAGGATTAGAACCCATGGCTTCTGACTCCTAAGCCTGGCCTCTTGCCACTGAGCCACGCTCCTGCTCTATAATAATAATGGTGCTGTTCTAAGCACTGGGGTAGATACAAGGTAATCAGGTTGTCCCGCATGGGGCTCACAGATGAGGCAACTGAGGCACAGAGAAGTGAAGTGACTTGCCCAAAGTCACACAGCAGACAAGTGGCAGAGTAGGGATTAGAACCCACAACCTCTGACTCCAAGCCTGGGCTCTTGCCCCTAAGCCATGCTGCTTCTTGATTAAGACTTTGTGATTAAGACTCGAAGTCTCGATTAAGACTTCTTGATTAAGACTTTGAGCCCCATATGGAACAGGGCCTGTATCCAACCTGATTGGTTTTATCTACCCCAGTGCATAGTACAGTGGCTGGCACATAATAAATATTTAACAAGTACTATAACCCCCCCACCTCCCACCACCACCACCAAACCCCCCCCAGATATATAGATCAATCGTATTTATTGAGCGCTTACTGTGTGCAGAGCACTGTACTAAGCACTTGGGAAGTACAAGTTGGTACTATAGATAACAATAATAGAGATAATAATAGATAATAATAATAGATAATAGAGAAGCAGCATGGCTCAGTGGAAAGAGCCCGGGCTTTGGAGTCAGAGGTCATGGGTTCAAATCCCAGCTCTGCCAATTGTCAGCTGTGTGACTTTGGGCAAGTCACCTAACTTCTCTGGGCCTCAGTTACCTCATCTGGAAAATGGGGATTAAGACTGTGAGCCCCCTGTGGGACAACCTGATCACCTTGTAACCTCCCCAGCGCTTAGAACAGTGCTTTGCACACAGTAAGCACTTAATAAATGTCATTATTATTATTATTATTATTATTATTATTATAACAATAATAGTAACTGTGGTATTTATTAAGTGTTTATGTGTGGAAAAAATGGTCATTACAGCTGTGAGCTCATGTGGAACAGGAACTGTGCCCAACCTGATTAACTTGAATTTACCACAGTGCCTGACACATAGTAAGTGCTGAGCAGATACCATAAATAAGAGTAATAACAATAATAATAGATTCTCACCTCCCTCAGTGAGTCTACACCGACTGGTTCCCAGCACCTTAAGTCATGTTTAAATGCTTTATTTATTGCTTACTATATTATTTACTATGTATTTATTTATTTATTTATTTATTTATTTATTCATTTACATTTTCTATTTATTGCTTACTACTTTATTTATTGCTTACTATATGCCAGACACTGTACTGAGTGCTGGGGGAGCTTCCTGCTAATCAAATTGGACCAAGCCTATGTTCCCCATGGGGCTCACAATCTTAATCCCCGTTCTACAGATGAAGTAACCGAGGCCCAGAGAAGGTCCGTGACTTGCTCAAGGTCCCTTCCACCCCAAATCCATCAGCTCCCATTCCTCCTGAAATCCCTCCTCCTCTAAGGTTTTCCTGATTAATCCCTAGCATCCCAAATCATATAAACCCACCAGCTCCCTCTGGCACTTTTGTATATATGTAATAATTGTGGTATTTGTTAATAATAATAACTGTGGTATTTGTTAAGCGCTGACTATGTGCCAGGCGCTGTACTAAGCACTGGGATGGATCCAAGCAAATCAGGTTGGACACGATCCTGTCCCATCTAGGGCTCACAGTCTCAATCCCCATTTTACAGATGAAGTAACTGAGGCTCAGAGAAGTGAAGTGACTTGCCCAAGGTCACACAGCAGACAAGTGATGGTGCCAGGAATAGAACTCATGACCTTCAGGCTCCAGCAGCTCAGGATTTAGGAATACACGTTTATTCAACTGTACATTCAATTACTTATTTTAATTACTCTATTTGTATTTTGATGTCCATCTCTCCCGTTAGTGTGTCCCTGGTCCTCATGGGCAGGGCCTGGATCCCGTTTTTCTGTTGTACTTTTCCAAGTGGGTGCTCAATATATGTTATTATTTCTACTAAAAACTATAATAATAATTGTGGCATGTGTTAAGCACTTAACCGTGTGCCAAGCGCTGTTCTAGGCGCTGCGTTGGACACAGTCTCTGTCCCAAACGGGGCTCACAATCTTAAACTCCATTTTACAGATGAGGTAACTGAGGCACAGAGAAGCTAAGTGACTTTCCAGAAGTCACACAGCAGATAAGTGGGGGAGCCGGGATTAGACTCTCAGGCCTGTGCTCTATCCACTAGGAGAAGCAGCGTGGCTCAGTGGAAAGAGCCTGGGCTTTGGAGTCAGAGGTCATGGGTTCAAATCCTGGCTCTGTCAGCTGTGTGACTTTGGGCAAGTCACTTCACTTCTCTGTGCCTCAGTTACCTCATCTGTAAAATGGGGATTAAAACTGTGAGCCCCCTGTGGGACAACCTGATCACCTTGTAACCTCCCCAGCGCTTAGAACAGTGCTTTGCACATAGTAAGCGCTTAACAAATATCATCATTATTATTATTACCTGACACTGATTCTACTTAGTACCGCTTGCTTTCCCCACAATGTCACACACCCATACACACACATCGGCATTAATGTAATTATTCTTATACTCTACTGTTTCCCCTATCTGTAATTTTCTTTAGTGTCAGTCAAACGTATGTTGACGCTTACTGTGTGCAGAGCACTGTACTAAGCGCCTGGGAAAGGACAAGAGAAGAATATAACAAACACATTCCCTGCCCACAATGAGCTCACTGTCTAGAGGATGTCTGTCTCCCCCACTGCAAATTGTAAGCTCCTCATGGGCAAGAATCACGCCTACCAACTCTGTTGTACTTCCCAAGCACTTAGTACAGGGCTCTGCACACAGTAAGCGCTCAATAAATGCAATTGATGATGATGATGATGATGTCCTGGATTCTCCCAAATGCTTAGTCCCCTCTTCTAGATGGGAAGCTCGCTGTAGACAGGGAATGCAACTACTAACTCTCTTATACTGTACTCTCCCAAGTGCTTAGTGCGGTACTTTGCACACAGTAAGTACCTGACTGATGGACTGGCTGACTGATTCATTCATTCATTCAATCATATTTATTGAGCACTTACTGTGTGCAGAGCACTGTACTAAACGCTTGGAAAGTACAATTCGGCGACAGAGACAATCCCTACCCAACAACGGGCTCACAGTCTGGAAGGGGGAGACAGACGACGAAACAAAACAAGTAGACGGGCAAGCGTGGCTCAGTGGAAAGAGCCTGGGCTTGGGAGTCAGAGGTTATGGGTTCTAATCCTGGCTCCGCCACACGTCTGCTATGTGACCTTGGGCAAGTCACTTAACTTCTCTGAGCCTCAGTTACCTCATCTGTAAAATGGGGATTAAGACCGTGAGTCCCATGTGCGACAACCTAATCACCTTTTATCCTTCCCAGTGCTTTGCACATAGTAAGCGCTTAACAAATGCCAATATTATTATTATTACCATCATCATCATCATCAATCGCATTTATTGAGCACTTACTATGTGCAGAGCACTGTACTAAGCGCTTGGGAAGTACAAATTGGCAACACATAGAGACAGTCCCTACCCAACAGTGGGCTCACAGTCTAAAAGGGGGAGACAGAGAACAAAACCAAGCATACCAACAAAATAAAATAAATAGGACAGATATGTACAAGTAAAATAAATAAATAAATAAATAGAGTAATAAATATGTACAACCATATATCCATATATACAGGTGCTGTGGGGAAGGGAAGGACGTAAGATGGGGGGATGGAGAGGGGGACGAGGGGGAGAGGAAGGAAGGGGCTCAGTTTGGGAAGGCCTCCTGGAGGAGGTGAGCTCTCAGCAGGGCCTTGAAGGGAGGAAGAGAGCTACCATCAATAGTGTCAAATTGATTGATTGACTGTGTACAGATTGATCTGGAAACAGTCAGTGATGGATAAATACCAATGACTCCTCCTCCTCCTAGGCATCATAATGATGGTATTTGTTAAGCGCTTACTAGGTGTCAAGCACTATTCTCGTAATACAAGCTAATCGGGTTGTACACAGTCTCTGTCCCACATGGGGCCCAAGGTCTTTTAGAAATAGCATGGCGTAGTGGACAGAGCATGGGCCTGGGAGTTAGAAGGTCATGGGTTCTAATCCCGGCTCTACCACTTGTCTGCTGTGTGACCTTGGGCAAGTCACCTCACTTCTCTGGGCCTCAGTGACCTCATCTGTAAAATGGCGATTGAGACTGTGAGCCCCATGTGGGCCAGGGATTATGTGCAACCCGATTTGCTTGTACCCATCCCAGCGCTTAGTACGGCACCTGGCACATAGTAAGCGCTTAACAAATGCAAACAATATGGGCAACGGGGAAGCAGCGTGGCTCAGTGGAAAAGAGCCCGGGCTTTGGAGTCAGAGGTCATGGGTTCAAATCCCGGCTCCGCCAATTGTCAGCTGTGTGACTTTGGGCAAGTCACTTAACTTCCCTGGGCCTCAGTTCCTTCATCTGTAAAATGGGGATGAAGACTGTGAGCCCCCCGTGGGACAACCTGATCACCTTGTAACCTCCCCAGCACTTAGAACAGTGCTTTGCACATTGTAAGCACTTAATAAATGCCATTATTATTATTATTATTATGCCATAATTATTATTGTCCCCATTTTACAGATGAGGGAATTGAGGCCCAGAGAAGGGAAGTGACTTGCCCCAGCTCACACAGCAGACAACACACAGCAGTCATCGTCATCATCAACTCTTTTCTCCTCTCCCATCCCCTTTCTCCTTCCAGTACCGTACTGTGACATAGTTCGTGCTTAGTGGAAACTGCACGGGCTTGGGACTCGGAGGTTGTGGGTTCAAATCCCAGCTCCGCCACTTGTCTGCCGTGTGACCTTGGGCAAGTCACTTAACTTGTCACTTCACTTCTCTGTGCCTCAGTTTCCTCATCTGTAAAATGAGGATTAAAAGTGTGAGCCCCACGTGGAAAATCCTGCTTACCCTGTATCTACCCCAGCTCTTAGAACAGTGCCTGGCACATAGTAAGCACTTAACCGGCATTATTATTATTCTTTGTGTCTCAGTTGCCACATCTGTAAAATGGGGATGAAGACTGTGAGCCCCACACGGGACAACCAGTTTACCTTGTATCTACTCCAGTGCTTAGCACAGTGCCTGGCAAATAGTAAGCACTTAACAAATACTGTTATTATTATTAATTTCCATCTTCGTTACCTGTTCAAACTCATCAAATGGCAACAATTCCCTAGCGACCATGCAGAACTCAATCAATCGGTTGTATTTATCGAGGTTTAACCTGACTAAGCCCTCCTTTTCTCCTCTCCCACTCCTTTCTGCATCGCCCTGACTTGCTCCCTTCCTTCATCCCCACTCCCAGCCCCACAGCACTTACGTTCATATCTGTCATTTATCTATTTCCATTAATATCCGCCCCCCCTTCTAGACTGGAAGCTCGTTTTGGGCAGGGAATGTGTCAGTTGTTGTTTTGTATTCTCCTAAGCGCTTAGAACAGTGCTGTGCACCCAGTAAGCGCTCGATAAATATTACTGAATGAACGAAGCACTTGGGAGTGTACAATATAACAGAATTGGTAAACACGTTCCCTGCACACCATAAACTTACAGTCTGGAGGGAGAGGCAGATGTTAATAGAAATAAATAAATTATACACATGGACAGAAGTGCTGTGGGGCTGAAGGAGGGATGAGTAAAATGTGCAAATCTAAGGGCAGGAGTGACGGAGAAGGGAGTGGAAGAAGAGGAAATGAGGTTTAGTCAGGGAAGGCCTTTTAGAGATGTGCTTTTAATAAGGTTTTGAAGGTGGGGAGATGGCATAGTGGATAGAGCACGGGCCTGAGAGTCAGAAGATCATGGGTTCTAATCCTGGCTCTGTCACTTGTCTGCTGTGTGACCTTGGGCAAGTTACTTCACTTCTCTGGGCCTCAGTGACCTAATCCGTAAAATGGGGATTGAGACTGTGAGCTCCTTGTGGGACAGGGACTGTGTCCAACCCAATTTGCAGGTTTCCACTCCAGTGCTCTGTACAGTGCCTGGCACTTAGAACAGTGCTTTGCACATAGTAAGCGTTTAATAAATGCCATTATTATCATTATTATTAGGGGATGAAGCACAGGCCTGAGAGTTAGGAGGTCATGGGTTCTAATCCCAGCTCTGCCACTTGTCTGCTGGGTGACCTAGGGCAGGTCGCTTCACTTCTCTGGGCCTCAGTTACCTCATCTGCATAATGGGGATTGAGACTGCAAGCCCCACGTGGGACAGGGACTGTGTCCAACCTGATTTGCTTGGATCCACCCCCGTGCTTAGTACAGTGCCTGGCACATAGTAAGCACTTAATACATAGAATTATTAAAAAATTTGACAATAAACCCGTTCCCTGCTCACAACGAGCTTACAGACTAGAGGACTGTAATAATACCACAGTAATAATTGTGATGTCTGTTAAATGCTTACTCTGGGCCAAACACTGTACTAAGCGCTGGGGTAAATACAAGATCATCAGGTTGGACACTGTCTCTGTCCCACACGGAGCTCACCGTCAAAGTAAGAGGGTGAACGGTGTGGCTCAGGGGAAAGAGTCAGATGTCATGGGTTCAAATCCCGGCTCCGCCAATTGTCAGCTGGGTGACTTTGGGTGGGTCACTTCACTTCTCTGGGCCTCACTTACCTCATCTGTAAAATGGGGATTAAGACTGTGAGTCCCCTGTGGGAACAACCTGATCACCTTATCTATTTGTATTAATGTCTGTCTCCCCCTCTAGACCGTGAGCTCGTTGTTGGGTAGGGACCGTCTCTATGTGTTGCCAACTTGGACTTCCCAAGTGCTTACTACAGTGCTCCGCACACAGTAAGCGCTCATTAAATACGACTGAATGAATGACTCCCCACAGCACGTATGTATCTATCTGTATATATCTGTAATTGATTGTTTTATCTATTTGTATTAATGTCTGTCTCCCCCTCTAGACCGTGAGCTCCTTGCTGGGTAGGGACCGTCTTTATATGTTTCCAACTTGTACTTCCCAAGCGCTTAGTACAGTGCTCCGCACACAGTAAGCACTCAATAAATACGATTGAATGAATGAATGAATGGCACATAGTAAGCACTTAACAAATACCACAGCTACTATTATGTCATTATTATTATTAACTCAGAACTAGAACTGGCCTCTGCCCCTCCATGCCCCAACCCCGCTGCCTATGTTATAATCTAATCAATCAATCGTATTTATTGAGAGCTTACTATGTGCAGAACACTGTACTAAGCGCTTGAAATCTAATCTAATCTAAGCCACCAAGGTAGCAAGAGCTGAAAGAAAATCCATACTTTGGGGTGGCAATTTGGCACAAAGGGCAAATGGGTCCAGAGACTGCCACCTGAGCCATATCGGGGTTGGCAGAGTTTGGGTAAGGGGAAAGTTGTCCAACTGGGCTTCTCTGGCCTCTGCCCAATTTCCTCCCTTCCTTCTCCTCAGATTTAGCTCCTTTAATCTCTTCTCGTTTATCATAGCCCTCCTGCCCTCCTGAATCCCTTTACGATCTCCCTCTGGTTTATCTCCATCTTGCTGGTGCAGACATGCCCTCCGTCGAACACTTCGTTCAAGGTGTGGTTTCTCTCCGCGAGCGGAGAGAAATCAGGTTCCTTCCCTGTTTCACCCTGAAGAATTAGCCAACGAAACCTTCTGACCTTCACATCCAGCCGTTTTTTTTTTTTTATTCTGCGTACTTTCTCCAGGTTCCTGCTCCCTTCCAGAACTTTCCAGCTTTTCCAGTTTTCCCGATTAATCGTCAGGTGCGGAGGAATTTTCCTATTTTTTTTTCTTCTAACCTTGAATCTCATTTTGAAATCTTCTGCCCAAAGGGGTTTTCCAGGTTTGAATCAACCTGCTGTCTACATGGTCCTCTCAGATCACAACTATAGATGTTCTGTCCAACCTGAACTAATATTAAGCCTTGTAGCCCGCTACAGTCTGATCGGGCTGGTGGCATCCAGAAAAACAAAACTACACCCTTATGAATCTTCCTCGGCAGCAAGAGGCTGGAGAGGCCGCGTGCTAGAAGGAATTGGCGTTTTCACTGCCGCGCCAACGGAAATTTTCCTTTCCTAGGAGAAACTGGGGCATGAGGAGGTCTGTAATAATAATAATGATGATGATGATGGCATTTCTTAAGCACTTACTATGTGCCAAGCATTGTTTTAAGCATGCGAGGTAATGAGGTTGTCCACGTGGGGCTCACAGTCTCCATCCCCATTTTACAGATGAGGGAACTGAGGCCCAGAGAAGTCAAGTGACTTGCCCAAGGTCACACAACTGATCAGTGGCGGAGCCGGGATTAGAACCCATGACCTCTGACCCCCAAGCCCGGGCTCTTTCCATTATGCCACGCTGCTTCTCTAGACTGAAAGCTCCTTGCGGGCATGCAGTGTCTGTAGCATCTCTGTAATATTGTCATTGATCAGTCAATCGACTGTATTTATTATTAATAATAATAACAGTATTTGTTAAGTACTTACTATGTGTCAAGCACTGTACTAAGTACTGGGGTGGAGACAGGCAAATGAGGTTGGACACAGTCCCTGTCCCACATAGTGCTCACAGTCTTAATCCCCATTTTACAGATGAGGTAACTGAGGCACAGAGAAGCAAAGTGACTTGCCCAAGGTCACACAACAAACACATGGTGGAGTCAGGATTAGAACCCATGACCTTCTAACTCCCAGGCCTGGGCTCTATCCCAGTGGAAGAGCCCATACTGCTTCTTATAGTGTGCAGAGCACTGTACTAAGCGTGTGAGAAGCAGCGTGGTCTAGTGGAGAGAGCATGGGCCCGGAATTCAGGAGGACCTGGGTTCTAATCCTGGCTCCGCCACTTGTCTGCTGTGTGACCTTGGGCAAGTCACTTCATTCAAAGTCACCTCTGAACTATAAGCCGGTCCTCTAGACTGTAAGCTCGTTATGGGCAGGGAACCTGTCAGCTACTTCTGTTGTACTACCTGTATATATTTATATATGTTTGTACATATTTATTACTCTATTTATTTATTTATTTTACTTGCACATATTTATTCTATTTATTTTGTTTTGTTAATATGTTTTGTTTTGTTGTCTGTCTCCCCTTTCTAGCCTGTGAGCCCATTGCTGGGTAGGGACCGTCTCTATATGTTGCCAACTTATACTTCCCAAGTGCTTAGTACAGTGCTCTGCACACAGTAAGCGCTCAATAAATACGATCGAATGAAGTGCTAATACAGGGCTCTGCACCTAGTAATAATAATGGTGGCATTTGCTAAGCGCTTACTATGTGCGAAGCACTGTTCTAAGCGCTGGGAGGGGATACAAGGTGATCAGGTTGTCCCATGTGGAGCTCACAGTCTTAATCCCCATTTTGCAGATGAGGGAACTGAGGCAGTTCTCTGCACACAGTAAGCGCTAAATAAATAAGAATTGAATGAATGAATGAATAATAATAATAATAATAATTTTGGTATTTGTTAAGTGCTTACTATGTCACTGTTCTAAGTGCTGGAGAAGATACAAGGTAATCAGGTTGTTCCACTTGGGGCTCACTGTCTTAATCCCCATTTTCCAGATGAGGTAACTGAGGCACAGAGAAGTTAAGTGATTTGCCCAAAATCACACAGCTGACAAGTGGTGGAGCCAGGATTAGAACCGAGCCAGGATTAGAACCCACAACCTCTGCCTCCCAAGCCCTTGCTCTTTCCACGGGGCCACACTGCTTCTCAAGAAGGAGGCTTTGAGCAGGATAGTAAGGGCTCAGTCAAAATGATCATTGATCGAGTCACTTCCCTGTGGTTCAGTTTCCTCATCTATAAAGACTTTCAGACTGTGAGCCCGCTGTTGGGTAGGGACTGTCTCTATAGGTTGCCAACTTGTACTTCCCAAGCGCTTAGTACAGTGCTCTGCACACAGTAAGCGCTCAATAAATACGATTGATTGATTGACCGTAAAATGGGATTAAGATTATGAGCCCATGTGGGGCATGGATTGTGTCCAACCTGATTAACTTGTGTATACCCCAAGGCTTAGTACAGTGCCTGGTACCTACTAAGCGTTTAACAAATACTAAAAAAAAAGGAGAGAGCATTATAATGCAACAGAGTTAGTAGACATGTTCCCTGCCCAAAATGATTTTACAATCTAGAGGGGGGGACAGACATCATCATCATCATCAATCGTATTTATTGAGCGCTTACTATGTGCAGAGCACTGTACTAAGCGCTTGGGAAGTACAAATTGGCAACATATAGAGACAGTCCCTACCCAACAGTGGGCTCACAGTCTAAAAGGGGGAGACAGAGAACAAAACCAAACACACTAACAAAATAAAATAAATAGAATAGATATGTACAAGTAAAATAAAGTAAATTACAGATCTGTACGTAATAATAATGATGGTATTTGTTAAGAGCTTACTATGTGCAAAGCACTGTTCTAAGCGCTGGGGAGATACAAGGTGATCAGATTGTCCCATGGGGGGCTCCCAATCTTAACCCCCATTTTACAGATGAGGGAACTGAGGCCCAGAGAAGTGAAGTGACTTGCCCAAAGTCACACAGCTGACAAGTGGCGGAGCCGGGATTTGAACCCATGACCTCTGACTCCAAAGCCCGGGCTCTCTCCACTGAGCCACGCTGCTTCTCTACGTAAGTGCTATGGGGCTGAGGGAGGGGTGAAAAAAGGGTGAAAATCCTAGTTCAAGGGTGATGCAGAAGGGAGTGGGAGAGGAGGAAATGGGAGTTTCATTGGGGAAGGCCTCTTGGAGGAGATGTGCTCTTTAATAAGGCTTTGAAGGCTGGGAGACTGGTGGTCTGTGGGATAATAATAATAATAATAATAATAATAATAATAATGGCATTTATTAAGCGCTTACTATGTGCAAAGCACTGTTCTAAGCAGTGGGGAGGTTCCAAGGTGATCAGATTGTCCCACGGGGGGCTCACAGTCTTCATCCCATTTTACAGATGAGGGAGCTGAGGCCCAGAGAAGTGAAGCGACTTGCCCAAAGTCACACGGCTGACAAGTGGCAGAGATGGGATTTGAACCCATGACCTCTGACTCCAAAGCCCCTGCTCTTTTTTTTTTTTGATGGCATTTATTAAGCGCTTACTATGTGCAAAGCACTGTTCTAAGCACTGGGGAAGTTACAAGGCGATCAGGTTGTCCCTCAGGGGGCTCACAGTCTTAATCCCCATTTTACAGATGAGGGAACTGAGGCCCAGAGAAGCGAAGCGACTTGCCCAAAGTCACACAGCTGACAATTGGAAGAGCCTGGATTTGAACCCATAACCTCTGACTCCAAAGCCCGGGCTCTTTCCACTGAGCCACGCTGCTTCTCTTGGGATATACTTCCCAAGCGCTTAGTACAGTGCTCTGCACACAGTAAGCGCTCAATAAATATGATTGATTGAATGAATGAATGAATGAAAACTCACATCTTGTGATTCCCATGCCAGTGCTCTTTTCACTAAGCCACGCTGCTTCTCTGTTCTATCATCATCATCATCATCAATCGTATTTATTGAGCACTTACTGTGTGCAGAGCACTGTACTAAGCGCTTGGGAAGTACAAGTTGGCAACACATATACACTTATATCTACCCCAGCGCTTAGTATAGTGCCTGGCACCTAGTAAGCGCTTAACAGATACCATTATTATTATTATGAGATGCTTTAGGGCCAGCCGGGGTGCCACTGTTATGCTAGGGACAATTAGCTTCAAGGAACCCTGACCCACTTCTCCAACCAGCTGGAAGTAGTGTGGAGGACGCCCAGAACTGGGTCAAGCTGAAATTTCCCGGCCTGAACCAGTCTTTAACGCTCCCGACGCCCTGCTCGGGGTAGGGAGAGCCCAGATAGCAAAGTGGCTCCAGTCAGTCAGTCACCCAGTCAATCGTATTTACTGAGCACTTACTGTGTGCAGAGCACTAGACCAGTCAATCGTATTTACTGAGCACTTACTGTGTGCAGAGCACTGGACCAGTCAATCGTATTTACTGAGCACTTAGTGTGTGCAGAGCACTGGACCAGTCAATCGTATTTATTGAGCACTTACTGTGTGCAGAGCACTGGACCAGTCGATTGTATTTATTGAACACTTACTGTGTGCAGAGCACTGGACCAGTCAATTGTATTTATTGAGCACTTACTGTGTGCAGAGCACTGGACCAGTCAATTGTATTTACTGAGCACTTGGTGTGTGCAGAGCACTGGGCCAGTCAATCGTATTTACTGAGCACTTACTGTGTGCAGAGCACTGGGCCAGTCAATCGTATTTATTGAGCACTTACTGTGTGCAGAGCACTGGACCAGTCAATTGTATTTATTGACCACTTAGTGTGTGCAGAGCACTGGACCAGTCAATCGTATTTATTGAGCACTTACTGTGTGCAGAGCACTGGACCAGTCAATTGTATTTATTGAGCACTTACTGTGTGCAGAGCACTGGACCAGTCAATTGTATTTACTGAGCACTTGGTGTGTGCAGAGCACTGGACCAGTCAATCGTATTTACTGAGCACTTACTGTGTGCAGAGCACTGGGCCAGTCAATCGTATTTATTGAGCACTTACTGTGTGCAGAGCACTGGACCAGTCAATCGTATTTATTGACCACTTACTGTGTGCAGAGCACTGGACCAGTCGATTGTATTTATTGAGCACTTACTGTGTGCAGAGCACTGGACCAGTCAATCGTATTTACTGAGCACTTGGTGTGTGCAGAGCACTGGGCCAGTCAATCGTATTTACTGAGCACTTACTGTGTGCAGAGCACTGGACCAGTCAATCGTATTTATTGAGCACTTACTGTGTGCAGAGCACTGGACCAGTCGATTGTATTTATTGAGCACTTACTGTGTGCAGAGCACTGGACCAGTCAATCGTATTTATTGAGCACTTGGTGTGTGCAGAGCACTGGGCCAGTCAATCGTATTTACTGAGCACTTACTGTGTGCAGAGCACTGGGCCAGTCAATCGTATTTATTGAGCACTTACTGTGTGCAGAGCACTGGACCAGTCAATTGTATTTATTGACCACTTAGTGTGTGCAGAGCACTGGACCAGTCAATCGTATTTACAGAGCACTTACTGTGTGCAGAGCACTGGGCCAGTCAATCGTATTGACTGAGCATTTACTGTGTGCAGAGCACTGGACCAGTCAATCGTATTTACTGAGCACTTACTGTGTGCAGAACACTGGACCAGTCAATCGTATTTATTGAGCACTTACTGTGCGCAGAACACTGGACCGGTCAATCGTATTTATTGAGCACTTACTGTGCGCAGAGCACTGGACCGGTCAATCGTATTTACTGAGCACTTACTGTGTGCAGAGCACTGGACCGGTCAATCGTATTTACTGAGCACTTACTGTGTGCAGAGCACTGGACCAGTCAATCGTATTTACTGAGCACTTACTGTGTGCAGAGCACTGGACCAGTCAATCGTATTTACTGAGCACTTACTGTGTGCAGAGCACTGGACCAGTCAATCGTATTTATTGAGCACTTACTGTGTGCAGAGCACTGGACCAGTCGATCGTATTTACTGAGCACTTACTGTGTGCAGAGCACTGGACCAGTCAATCGTATTTATTGAGCACTTACTGTGTGCAGAGCACTGGACCAGTCAATCGTATTTATTGAGCACTTACTGTGTGCAGAGCACTAGACCAGTCAATCGTATTTACTGAGCACTTACTGTGTGCAGAGCACTGGACCAGTCAATCGTATTTACTGAGCACTTACTGTGCGCAGAACACTGGACCGGTCAATCGTATTTATTGAGCACTTACTGTGTGCAGAGCACTGGACCAGTCAATCGTATTTATTGAGCACTTACTGTGTGCAGAGCACTGGACCAGTCGATCGTATTTATTGAGCACTTACTGTGTGCAGAGCACTGGACCAGTCTATCGTATTTATTGAGCACTTACTTTGTGCAGAGCACTAGACTAAGCGCTTGGGAGGCCACGATACAACAATGTAACAGACACATTCCCCGCCCACAAGGATCTTACAGTCTCTTTCCCCACTATCTCACTGAGGTAATAATAATCACCACCATCATCATCATCACCTGTATATATGTATATATGTTTGTACATATTTATTACTCTATTTATTTATTTTACTTGTACATATCTATTCTATTTATTTTATTTTGTTAGTATGTTTGGTTTTGTTCTCTGTCTCCCCCCTTTTAGACTGTGAGCCCTCTGTTGGGTAGGGACTGTCTCTATACGTTGCCAATTTGTACTTCCCAAGCGCTTAGTACAGTGCTCTGCACATAGTAAGCGCTCAATAAATACGATTGATGATGATGATGATGATGATCATCATCATCAATTAATCAGTGGTATTTAGTGAGCGCTTCCTACGGGCAGAGCACTGGACTAAGCGCTTGGGAGACCACGATACAACAATGTAACAGACACATTCCCGTCTCACAAGGATCTTACAGTCTCTTTCCCCACTATCTCATTGAGGTAATAATAATCACCACCATCATCATCATCATCATCATCAATTAATCAGTGGTATTTAGTGAGCGCTTCCTACGGGCAGAGCACTGGACTAAGCGCTTGGGAGACCACGATACAACAATGTAACAGACACATTCCCGTCTCACAAGGATCTTACAGTCTCTTTCCCCACTATCTCATTGAGGTAATAATAATCACCACCATCATCATCATCATCATCATCAATTAATCAGTGGTATTTAGTGAGCGCTTCCTACGGGCAGAGCACTGGACTAAGCGCTTGGGAGGCCGCGATACAACAATGTAACAGACACATTCCCCGCCCACAAGGATCTTACAGTCTCTTTCCCCACTATCTCATTGCGGTAATAATAATCACCACCATCATCATCATCATCATCATCATCAATTAATCAGTGGTATTTAGTGAGCGCTTCCTACGGGCAGAGCACTGGACTAAGCGCTCGGAAGAGGATAATAATACAGCAGAATTAGCAGACACGTTCCCCCGTCCATAACGAGCTTACGGTCTGCAGCGCTTCGAACAGTGCTTTGCACATAGTAAGCGCTTAACAAATGCCATCATTAGTATTATTATTAGAGGGGGAGACAGACATGATGATGATGATGGTATTTGTTAAGCACTTAGTATGTACCAAGCACTGTACTAGGCGCTGGGGTGGATAGAAGCAAACCGAGTTGAACACAGTCCCTGTCAATCAATCAATCTATCAATCAATCATATTTATTGAGCGCTTACTGTGTGCAGAGCACTGGACTAAGCGCTTGGGAAGTACAAGTTGGCAACATATAGAGACATGTGAGACTCACAGTTGCAACCCGCATTTTACAGATGAGGTAACTGAGGCCCAGAGAAGTGAAGTGACTTATCCAAGATCACCCAGCAGACAAGTGGCGGAGCTGGGATTAGAACCCATGACTTTCTGACTCACAGGTCAGTCCTCCCTCTACTACGCCATGCTGTTTCTCATAAATAAGGCATTTATAATGCGTAATTTAAAGATATGTAAATAAGAGCTGTGGAGTGGGGTGAATTTCAAATATCCAAAGGTCACAGTTCCAAGGGCGTAGAAGACGGGAAGGGAGAGTGTGTTGGGAAAAGAGGGCTTAATCAGGGAAGGCCTCTTGGAGTAGGTGTGACCTTGGGGGTAATGATAGTGGTGTTTGTTAAATGCTTATTATGTACCAAGCACTGTACTAAGCACTGGGGTAGATATGAGATCATCAAGTTCTGTATAATAATAATAATGATGACGTTTGTTG
Organism: Tachyglossus aculeatus; assembly: GCF_015852505.1. Classification (NCBI taxonomy): domain Eukaryota; kingdom Metazoa; phylum Chordata; class Mammalia; order Monotremata; family Tachyglossidae; genus Tachyglossus; species Tachyglossus aculeatus. The sequence continues at coordinate 51,057,785 of NC_052087.1, read as the reverse complement.
AACGCTTACTATGTGCAAAGCACTGTGCTAAGCGCTGGGGGAGTTACAAGGTGATCGGGTTGTCCCACGTGGGACTCACAGTCTTAATCCCCATTTTACAGATGAGGGAACTGAGGCTCAAAGAAGTGAAGTGACTGGCCCGAAGTCACACAGCTGACAAGTGGCGGAGCCGGAATTAGAGCCAATGACCTCTGGCTCCCAAGCCCGGGCTCTTTCCACTGGTCAGTCAATCGTATTTATTGAGCGCTTACTGTGCGCAGAGCACTGGACTAAGCGCTTCGGAAGTACAAGCTGGCAACATATAGAGACAGTCAATCAATCAATCGTATTTATTGAGCACTTACTGTGTGCAGAGCACTGGACTAAGCGCTTGGGAAGTACAAGCTGGCAACATATAGAGACAGTCAATCAATCAATCGTATTTATTGAGCGCTTACTGTGTGCAGAGCACTGTACTAAGCGCTTGGGAAGTACAAGCTGGCAACATACAGAGACGGTCCCTACCCAACAGTGGGCTCACAGTCTAGAAGAGCCACAGAGTCCAAGTAGGAGGGAGAGCAGGTGTTCTAGACTGTGAGCCCGCTGTTGGGTAGGGGCCGTCTCTATATGTTGCCAACTTGGACTTCCCAAGCGCTTAGTCCAGTGATCTGCACACAGTAAGCGCTCAATAAATACGATTGAATGAATAAACGTTGAATCCCCATTTTGCAGATGAGGAAATAATAATAATAATAATATTGGTATTTGTTAAGCGCCTACTATGTGCAAAGCACTGTTCTAAGCACTGGGGTAGATACAAGGTAATCAGGTTGTCCCACGTGGGGCTCACAGTCTTCATCCCCATTTTACAGATGAGGGAACTGAGGCCCAGAGAAGTGAAGTGACACCCAGCTGACAATATATATGTTTGTACTTATTTATTACTCTATTTATTTTATTTATTTTACTTGCACATATCTATTCTATTTATTTTATTAGTATGTTTGGTTTTGTTCTCTGTCTCCCCCTTCTAGACTGTGAACCCACTGTTGGATAGGGACTGTCTCTATATGTTGCCAATTTGTACTTCCCAAGCGCTTAGTCCAGTGCTCTGCACACAGTAAGCGCTCAATAAATACGATTGATGATGATGATGAAGTGGCAGAGCCGGGATTTGAACCCACGACCTCTTGACTCCAAAGCCCGGGCTCTTTCCACTGAGCCACGCTGCTTCTCTATGCTTCTTCTCTAGGAACTGGAGGCCCGGAGAAGCAAAGCGATTTGCCCAAGGTCCCCCAGTAGGCAAGTGGCAGAGGCAGGATTAGAACCCACAACCTCTGACTCCCAGGTTCGCGTTCTGTCCACGCTGGGGTGAGGTCTGACTGAGAAGGAACTTTTTTCCTCTTGCAAATTTTAAGAAAGAGAAGTCTTGTGAGCCCCCTAAGGGACAACCTGATTGCCTTGGAACTTCCCCAGCGCTTAGTACAGTGCTTTGCACATAGTAAGCGCTTAATAAATGCCATCAAAAAATAAAAATAAAGTCACCTGACACCGAAGCAAGATTCTGCTCTTGGCACTTGGTGTCACTCTTGCTTCGCGCTTAGACAAGTCCAAAGAACTGGCCTTTTTGGCTAACGCAGACTGGTGAAAACCCTCATTCCAGGGCCTTCCCGACAGCAGAAATGGTTAACCCTCAGCGGAGCATGGATTGGGAATTCAGGACTGGGCAGGATCAAGGAAGAGGAAGTCAGAGGGAGCAATTAATTAAGGGGGAAGAGCTGAGCAAAAAAAAAAAAAAATTAGCGTGGCCTGGTGGATAGTTCCGGAGCTGGGGAGTCAAGAAAACCTGAGTTCTAATCCCGGCTCCATCACTTCTATCAATCATCAATCAATCAATCATATTTATTGAGCGCTTACTATATGCAGAGCACTGTACTAAGCGCTTGGGAAGTACAAATTGGCAACATATAGAGACAGTCCCTACCCATATGCTGTACGACCTTGGGCAAATCACTTCATTTCTTTGTGCCTCAATGGGGATAAATCTTACTCTCTCCTATTTAATCAATCAATCAATCAGTCGTATTTGTTGAGCGCTTACTGTGTGCAGAGCACTGTGCTAAGTGCTTGGGAAGTCCAAGTTGGCAACATATAGAGACGGTCCCTACCCAACGGTGGGCTCACAGTCTATTTAGACTCTGAGCCCCGTGTGGGACGGGGACGGCATCCGAAGTGATTATCTCGATTCTACCCCAGCGCTTAGTACAGCGCGAGAAGCGGTGTGGCTCAGTGGAAAGAGAACGGGCTTTGGAGTCAGAGGTCATGGGTTCAAATCCCGGCTCCGCCAATTGTCGGCTGTGTGACTTTGGGCAAGTCACTTCACTTCTCTGGGCCTCAGTTACCTCATCTGGAAAATGGGGATTAAATCTGTGAGCCCCACGAGGGACAACCTGATCACCTTGTAACCTCCCTAGTGCATCGAACAGTGCTTTGCACATAGTAAGCACTTAATAAATGCCATTATTATTATTATTATTATTATTATTCACTTCTTTTTGCCTCAGTGCCCTCATCTGTAAAATGGGGATAAATCTTACTCTCTCCTATTTAGACTCTGAGCCCCATGTGGGACAGGGATGGCATCCTAAGTGATTATCTTGATTCTACCCCAGCACTTAGTACAGTGCGAGAAGCAGTGTGGCTCAGTTTAAAGAGCCTGGGCTTTGGAGTCAGAGGTCATGGGTTCAAATCCTGACTCCACCAATTGTCAGCTGTGTGACTTTGGGGAAGTCACTTCACTTCTCTGTGCCTCAATTACCTCATCTGTAATATGGGGATTAAGACTGTGAGCTCCCCGTGGGACAACCTGATCACCTTGTAACCTCCCCAGGGCTTAGAACAGTGCTTTGCACATAGTAAGCGCTTAATAAATGCCATTATTATATTATTATAGTCAGTGTTTAACAGGTACTATAAGAATAAAAGAAATCATTGTTATCTTGGATGGAACCCAATGCATCCTCTCTTCAAGTCATTCGTTATTTGTTTTTCCGATGTTCTTAGAAAATCCCAAATTTCTCAGGATTCCTCACCCCATTGCAGGCAATCCTTCTACTATATCTTGTGAAATTCACCAGACTCCTTAGACATTAGGAGTCTAAATTCTGATTGTTTTTTTATGTTGGAAATTGTGTCAGTTTGTGGACCTGATTATCTCCAAAGCTAAACAATTTTTTGTTGTTCTGTTTGTTTAATTAAAGGGTTCAATGCAGCATGGCCTAGGGGAGACTGATGGTCAGATCTCTGCCACTGGCCGCTGTGTGATCTTGGGCAAATCACTTAACCTTTCTGGGCCTCAGTTTCTTCGCCTGTAAAATGGGGATAGCATAAGCAGCATGGCTCAATGGAAAGAGCACGGGCTTTGGAGTCAGAGGTCGTGGGTTCAAACCCCGGCTCTGCCAGTTGTCAGCTGTGTGACTTTGGGCAAGTCGCTTAGCTTCTCTGGGCCTCATTTACCTCATCTGTAAAATGGGGATTAAGACTGTGAGCCCCCAGTGGGACAACCTGATCACCTTGTAACCTCCCCAGCGCTTAGAACAGTGCTTTGCCCATAGTAAGAGCTTAACAAATGTCATTATTATTATTATTATTATTATTATTATACCTACCCTCCTGATCTTATAGATTGTGAACCCCCAATAAAACAGGGACTATGTCGAATTTAGCCTTTGCATTTAGCACAGTGCTTTGGCACCTGCTGATCGTGCAGGGTGTAGCAGATAGAGCACAGTCCTGGCAGTCAGAAGGTCATGGGTTCTAATCCTGACTCTGCCACATGTCTGCTATGTGACCCTGGGCAAGTCACTTCACTTCAGTTCTCTGGGCCTCCTCTGTAAAATGAGAATTAATCAATCAATCAATCAATCGTACTTATTGAGCGCTTACTGTGTGCAGAGCACTGTACTAAGCGCTTGGGAAGTACAAGTTGGCAACATATAGAGACAGTCCCTACCCAACAGTGGGCTCACAGTCTAATTAAGAGCGTGAGTCCTATGTGGGACCAGGACTGTGTCCAACCTGACTACTTTGTATCTACTCCAGTGCTTAGAACAGTGCTTGGCACACAGTAAGTGCTTAACAAGTACCATAATTACTATTATTCTTGGCCTCAGTTACCTCACCTGTAAAATGGGGATCGAGGCTGTGAGCTCCGTGTGGGACAAGGGACTGTGTCCAACCCGATTTGCTTGTCTCCACCTCAGCGCTTAGTACAGTGCCTGGACTATAGTAAGTGTTTAACAAATGCCATAATTATTATTATTACTATTATTATTGCCTTCCTTTAGTATAGTGGTTCACGATGCTTTTCTACCAGTGATCATTTTTGACATCAGGCTAAATTTTGCATATATTCTTTCCATTTTGGGAACTCGTTTTGTTTTTCAGTGGTATTTGTTAAGTGCGTCCTTTGTGCCAGACACTGTTCTGGCACTGTTATGTTGCTAACTTGTACTTCCCAAGCGCTTAGTACAGTGCTCTGCACACAGTAAGCACTCAATAAATAGGATTGATGATGATGATGATGTTCTGCACACAGTGAGCGCTCAATAAATAGGATTGATGATGATGATGTTCTGCACACAGTAAGCGCTCAATAAATACGATCGATTGATTGACTGTTCTAAGTGCTGGGGTAGATACAAGATAATCAGTTTGGACATTGTTCTAAGTGCTGGGGTAGATACAAGATAATCAGTTTGGACACAGTCTGTCTCCCACGTGGGGTTCACAGTCTTAATCCCCATTTTCCAGATGAGGTAACTGGGGCACAGAGAAGTTAAGCCATTTGCCCAAGGTCACACAGTGGACAAATAGAGGAGCAGGGAGCAATAATAATAATAATGATGGTATTTGTTAAGTGCTTACTATGTGCCAAGCACTGTTCTAAGCACTGGGGGGATACAAGGTGATCAGGTTGTCCCACGTGGGGCTCACAGTCTTAATCCCCATTTTCCAGATGAGGGAATTTAGGCACAGAGAAGTGAAGTGACCTGCCCAAAGTCACACAGCTGACAGTTGGCGGAGACGGGATTTGAACCCCTGACCTTCAAGGCCCTACTGAGAGCTCACCTCCTCCAGGAGGCCTTCCCAGACTGAGCCCCTTCCTTCCTCTCCCCCTCGCCCCCCTCTCCATCCCCCCATCTTACCTCCTTCCCTTCCGCACAGCACCTGTGTATATGTATATATGTTTGTACATATTTATTACTCTATTTATTTATTTATTTTACTTGTACATATCTATTCTATTTATTTTATTTTGTTAGTATGTTTGGTTTTGTTCTCTGTCTCCCCCTTTTAGACTGTGAGCCCACTATTGGGTAGGGACTCTCTCTATATGTTGCCAACTTGTACTTCCCAAGCGCTTAGTCCAGTGCTCTGCACACAGTAAGCGCTCAATAAATGCGATTGATGATGATGATGATGATGACCTCTGACTCCAAAGCCCGGGCTCTTTCCACTGAGCCACGCTAGGATCCAGGGCCTCTGAATCCCAGGACGATGTGCTTCCACTAGCCCATGCCGCTTCTCACTTGCCCCTTCCTTTATGCTGTAGCCCACCCAAAATGCTTCTTTCCTTTTTAATCAATCAGTCAACCAGCATATTTGCTGAGCGCCTACCTGATCCAAAGTACCATATTATTCCCTGGAAAATTACAGAGAATGAACAACCCCACCCCCGTGAAGCTTACACTCTAATAATAAGTTGAGTCACTTCACTTCTCTGCACCTCAGTTTTCCTCAAATGTAAAATGAGGATTAAATACCTGTTCTCCCTCCTACTCAGACTGTGAGCCTCACGTGGGACATCATCATCATCAATCGTATTTATTGAGCGCTTACTGTGTGCAGAGCACTGTACTAAGCGCTTGGGAAGTACAAGTTGGCAACATCTAGAGACAGTCCCTACCCAATAGTGGGCTCACAGTCTAAAAGGGGAAGACAGAGAACAAAACCAAACATACTAACAAAATAAAATAAATAGGATAGACATGTACAAGTAAAATAAATAAATAAATAAATAGAGTAATAAATATGTACAAACATATATACTGTTATATATATACTTTTAGACTGTGAGCCCACTGTTGGGTAGGGACTGTCTCTATATGTTGCCAATTTGTACTTCCCAAGCACTTAGTACAGTGCTCTGCACATAGTAAGCGCTCAATAAATACAATTGATGATGATGATATATACATATATACAGGTGCTGTGGGGAAGAGAAAGAGGTAATATGGGTGAGTGGTTGATTGATTGATTGATTGATTCCTGGTGGCACGTTTTTCTTTGAGCCCACTGTTGGGTAGGGACCGTCTCTATATGTTGCCAACTTGTACTTTCCAAGTGCTTAGTATAGTGCTCTGCACACACTAAGTGCTCAATAAATATGATTGATTTATTGATTGACCCTAGAAGAAATAGGTACCACCAGTAGGTACTTTGAGAGGCTCAGTTCGATCGATCAGTGCTTTAGGATTTTGTGAAATACCCCTGGTTTGAGGCCACTGTAACTGTGACGTGGTTGGGAAGAGTCAGGGACTGCAAGAGCAGAGGGCTAATTTCTAATTCCAACTCCACTCCTTGCCGGCTGAGTGATTTTGGGTAAGTCATCTAACTTCTTGCTGCCTCAGTTTCCTCATCTGTAAAAGTTCCTATTCTTCCTCTCCCTTAGTCAGCAACCGTATCTCTTGAGCGCTTAGTGTGTGCAGAGCACTGTACTAAGCGCTTGGGAGAGGACAACAGAACAATATAACGGATGTGTTCTCTGCCCACAACGAGCCATGCGAGAAACTGCTTCTGACCTGATTATCTTATATCTTTCCCAGCTCTTAGTATACTGCTTGGCACATAATAAGTGCTTAAAAAATACCACAATTATTAATATTGTTAGTATTAGTAGTAATAATAATAATGATGACATTTATTAAGCACTTACTATGTGCAAAGCACTGTTCTAAACGCTGGGAGGTTGCAAGGTGATCAGGTTGTCCCACGGGGGGCTCACAGTCTCAATCCCCGTTTTACAGATGAGGTAACTGAGGCCCAGAGAAGTTAAGTGACTTGCCCACAGCTGACAATTGGCAGAGCCTGGGTTTGAACCCATGACCTCTGATTCCAAAGCCCGTGCTTTGTAGTGCTCTGCACACAGTAAGCGCTCAATAAATACAATTGATGATGATGATGATAGTAGTAGGATTAGTAGTAGTAGTAGTCCTAGTAATAGCAGAGAAGCAGAATTTCCTAGTGGGTAGAGTATGAGTTGGGAGTCAGACAGACCTGGGTTCTAATCCTGAGTCCACCATGTGTGTGCAGAGCACTGTACTAAGCGCTTGGGAGAGGACAACAGAACAATATAACAACGAGCCATGCGAGCCCCATGTTGGAGACAGAAACTGCTTCTGACCTGATTATCTTATATCTTTCCCAGCTCTTAGTATACTGCTTGGCACATAATAAGTGCTTAAAAAATACCACAATTATTAATATTCTTAGTATTAGTAGTAGTACTAATAATAGTAGAGAAGCAGAATTGCCTAGTGGATAGAGCACGAGTTGGGAGTCAGACAGACCTGGGTTCTAATCCTGACTCCACCATGTGTGTGCAGAGCACTGTACTAAGCGCGTGGGAGAGGACAACAGAACAATATAACAACGAGCCATGCGAGCCCCATGTTGGAGACAGAAACTGCTTCTGATCTGATTATCTTATATCTTTCCCAGCTCTTAGTATACTGCTTGGCACATAATAAGTGCTTAAAAAATACCACAATTATTACTATTATTAGTATTAGTAGTAGTAGTACTAGTAATAGTAGAAAAGCAGAATTGCCTAGTGGATAGATCACAAGTTGGGAGTCAGACAGACCTGGGTTCTAATCCTGACTCCACCATGTGTCTGCTGTGCGACCTTGGGCAAGTCACTTCACTTCTCTGTGCCTCAGCTGCCCCATCTGTAAAATGGGGATAATAATAATAATTGTGGTATTTGCTAAGCACTTACTATATGTCAGGCACTGTACTAAGCGCTGGGGTGGATACATGCCAATCAGGTTGGACATAGTCCCTGTCCCGCATGGGGCTCCCAGCCTTAATCTCCATTTTACAGGTGAGGGAACTGAGAACCAGAGAAGTGAAGTGACTTGCCCAAGGTCACACAGCAGACAAATGGCAGAGCTGGAATTCTGATTCCCAGGCCCGGGCTCTATCCAGTAAGCTATGCTGCTTGTGTGAGCCCCATGTGGGATGTCGTATTCATTCATTCATTCAATCAATCGTATTTATTGAGAGCTTACTGTGTTTCACAGCACTGTACTAAGCGCTTGGGAAGTGAGCACGCCTTAGCAGAGAAGTGTCGGGATAGGGATATGACCCCCCAAAAACCTCTGCCCCCGAAAAAGAGGTGACGGCGGAATGGAGGAAAGGAAACAGTGAGCCCACTGTTGGGTAGGAACCATCTCTCTATGTTGCCAACTTGTACTTCCCGAGCGCTTAGTACAGTGCTCTGCACACAGTAAGCACTCAATAAATACGATTGATTGATTGATTGATATCTTCCTTTGTCACTGGCAGTATTTATTTTAATTGTACATATCCATTCTAATTATTTTATTTTGTGAATATGTTTGGTTTTGTTCTCTGTCTCCCCCTTCTAGACTGTGAGCCCACTGTTGGGTAGGGACCGTCTCTTGATGTTGCCAACTTGGACTTCCCGAGCGCCTAGTCCAGTGCTCTGCACACAGTAAGCGCTCAATAAATACGATTGATTGATTGATTGTACTTCCCGAGCGCTTAGTCCAGTGCTCCGCACACAGTAAGCGCTCAATAAATACGATCGATTGATTGACTGATTGATGAGGAATATGTCCCACCTGATTAAATTGTATCTACCCCAGCGCTTAGAACAGCATTTGGCACATTGTAAGCATTAAATAAATATCATAATAATGGTACCCCAGCGCTTAGAAGAGCATTTGGCACACAGTAAGCATTTAATAAATATCACAATGATAATAATTATTATTGTTGTTGCTAAGGAACTAAACGGCCGGCCTAAGAAGCAGAATCAGAGTCTGCGACGGGCTCCGCTGGACCGGGCCAGCTCCATCTGGAGAGGGCTGAAAGTCACGAGGCTGGTTCTTGAGTCACTCCACCGACATACTGGTCGCCACGCCGTCTACAGCGTCATCCGCAACCGCAGAGACCAACCGTATTTACGTGGCCTAATGGCTAGAGCACAGGCCCAGGAATTAGAAGGGCCCGGCTTCTAATATCATCTCCGCCGCTTGTCTGCCGTGTGACCTTGGACCAGTCACTTCACTTCCCTGGGCCTAGTTTCCTCATCCACGAGAAGCAGCGTGGCTCAGTGGAAAGAGCACGGGCTTTGGAGTCAGAGGTCATGGGTTCAAATCCCGGCTCCGCCGCTTGTCAGCTGTGTGACTTTGGGCAAGTCGCTTCATTTCTCTGGGCCTCAGTTCCCTCATCTGTAAAATGGCGATTAAGACTGCGAGCCCTCCGTGGGACAACCTGATCACCTTGTAACCTCCCCAGCGCTTAGAACAGTGCTTTGCACATAGTAAGCACTTAATAAATGCCATCATCATCATCATCATCATCTGTAAAACGGGATTAAGATTGTGAGCCCCATGTGGGACGGGGACTGCGTCCAACTTGATTAGCTTGTATCTACCCCGGGGTTAGTTCACTGCCTGGCACATAGTAATAATAATAATAATAACAATAATAATCATAATAGAAGCAGCGTGGCTCAGTGGAAAGAGCATGGGCTTTGGAGTCAGAGGTCATGGGTTCAATTCCTGCTCCACCATATAATAATAATAATAATAATAATAATAATAATAATAATAATGGCATTTATTAAGCACTTACTATGTGCAAAGCACTGTTCTAAGCGCTGGGGAGTTTACAAGGTGATCAGGTTGTCCCACGGGGGGCTCACAGTCTTTATCCCCATTTTACAGATGAGGGAACTGAGGCCCAGAGAAGTTAAGTGACTTGCCCAAAGTCATACAGCTGACAATTAGCAGAGCTGGGATTTGAACCCATGACCTCTGACTCCAAAGCCCACGCTCTTTCCACTGAGCCATGCTGCTTCTAAAACGGGATTAAGATTGTGAGCCCCATTTCGGACGGGGACTGCGTCCAACTTGATTAGCTTGTATCTTCCCTGGGGTTAGTTCAGTGCCTGGTGCATAGTAATAATAATAATAATAATAATAATAATAATAATAATAATAATAACAATAATAACAATAATAATAATAGAAGCAGCATGGCTCAGTGGAAAGAGCATGGGCTTTGGAGTCAGAGGTCATGGGTTCAATTCCTGCTCCACCACATGACCTTGGGCAAATCACCTAACTTCTCTGAGCCTCAGTTGCCTCATCTGTAAAATGGGGATTAAGACTGTGAGCCCCACATGGGACAACTTGATCACCTTGTATTCCCCCCCCCCCAGCGCTTAGAACAGTGCTCTGCCCATAGTAAGCACTTAACAAATTCCATCATTATTATTATTATTATTTATTAAGCGCTTACCATGTGCAGAGCCCAGTACTTAACAAACACCACAACTCTAATTATATGTAGGGAACCAGATTCCAGGTTACCTTAATGGCTTTTTTTGTTTTTAAATGGTATTTGTTCATTCATTCATTCATTCAATCGTATTTATTGAGAGCTTACTGTGTGCAGAGCACTGTACTAAGCACTTGGGAAGTACAAGTCAGCAACATATAGAGACGGTCCCTACCCAACAATGGGCTTCCACTCTAGAAGGGGGAGACAGACAACAAAACCAAACATGTAGACAGGAGTAAAAATCGTCAGAACCAGTAGAATTATAGCTATATGCACATCATTAACAAAATAAATAGAATAGTAAATACGTACAAGTAAAATAAATAGAGTAATAAATCTGTACAAATATATATAAGTGCTGTGGGGAGGGGAAGGAGGTTCAGCGCTTACTATGCCCAGGCAGTAGAAAGAGCACAGGCTTGAGAGTCAGAGGTCATGGGTTCGAATCCCAGCTCCGCCACTTGTCAGCTGTGTGACTTTGGGCAAGGCACTTCACTTCTCTGTGCCTAAGTTCCCTCATCTGTAAAATGGGGATGAAGACTGTGAGCCCCACGTGGGACTACCTGATTACCTATATCTAACCTAACATTTAGAACAGTGCTTGGCACACAGTAAGCGCTTAACAAATACCATCATTATTATTATTACATGATCAGCAACTTGGACTCAATCCTTGCCCTTCTTTGGACTCATAGGCTTAATCCTCATCAGTCATCAATCACTAGCAGTGGAATTTATTGAGCACTTACCATGTGCAGAGCACTGTACTAAGTGCTTGGGAGAGTACAATACAACAGAGTCGGCAGACATGTTCCCTGCCCACAGACAGTTTACATTCTAATAATGGCATTTATTAAGCACTTACTACGTGCAAAGCACTGTTCTAAGCGCTGGAGAGGTTACAAGGTGATCAGGTTGTCCCACGGGGGGCTCACAGTCTTCACCCCCATTTTACAGATGAGGTAACTGAGGCACAGAGAAGTTGTGACTTGCCCAAAGTCACACAGCTAATTGGTGGCACCGGGATTTGAACCCATGACCTCTGACTCCAAAGCCCGGGCTCTTTCCCATTGAGCCACGCTGCTTCTCTAGCTTACAGATGAGGTAACTGAGGCCCAGAGAAGTGAAGTGGCTTGCCCAAGGTCACACAGCAGACACGGGGTGGATGCAGGATTAGAACCCAAGACCTCTGACTTTCAGATCCGGGCTCTTTCCACTAAGGCCATAATGCTTCTTATTGAACCCGGCTTCATGACAGTCTCCAATCAGGCAGTCCCTCTAGACTGTAAGCTCACTGTGGGCAGGGAATGTGTCTGTTTTATACTTGGCACTCTTGCAAGTGCTCAGTATAGTGCTCTGAACACAGTAACCGTTCAATAAATAATAATAATTGCGGTGTTTATTAAGTGTTCATTATGTGCCAGGCATTATACTAAGCACCGGAATAGATTCAAGGTAATCAGATTGGACACAGTTCCTCTCCCACATAGGGCTCCCAGTCTGAATCCCCATTTTACAGATGAGATAACTGAGGCCCAGAAAAGTGAAATGACTTGCCCAAGGTCACACAGCAGACAAACTAGGATTAGAACCAGGTCCTTCGGACTCGCGGGCCCGGGCTCTAGCCACTAGGCCATGTGGCTCAGTGGAAATCAATCAATCAATCAATCAATCAATCGTATTTATTGAGCGCTTACTGTGTGCAAAGCACTGTACTAAGCGCTTGGGAAGTCCAAGTTGGCAACATATAGAGACGGTCCCTACCCAACAGTGGGCTCACAGTCTAAAAGAGGAAGACAGAGAATAAAACCAAACATACTAACAAAATCAAATAAATAGAATAGATATCTACAAGTAAAATAAATAAACAGAGTAATAAATCTGTACAAACATATATACATATATACAGGTGCTGTGGGGAAGGGAAGGAGGTAAGATGGGGGGGATGGAGAGGGGGACAAGGTGGAGAGGAGGGAAGGGGCTCAGTCTGGGAAGGCCTCCTGGAGGAGGTGAAAGAGCCCGGGCTTTGGAGTCAGAGGTCATGGGTTCAAATCCTAGCGCCGCCAATTGTCAGCTGTGTGACTTTGGGCAAGTCACTTAACATCTCTGTGCCTCAGCTACCTCATCTGTAAAATGTGGCCTAAGACTGTGAGCCCCCCGTGGGACAACCTGATCACCTTGTAACCTCCCCAGCGCTTAGAACAGTGCTTTGCACAGAGTAAGCGCTTAATAAATGCCATCATTATTATTATTATTATTATTAGAACAGTGCTTTGCACCTAGTAAGCGCTTACTAAATGCCATTATTATTATTATTATTGTTGCTTCACGTAAATACGACTGACAGATGGAAGGATTTGGCTTCTCTCCCTCTCTGCCCTGGCCAGCTCCGCCCCAGTGTGAATGCGGATAATTAAATTCACAGGAGCGGGGTTAACCATTTCTCCGTCGCCCCTCCTTGAAGAAACAACTCATAAAAGTTGGATCAGAAGAAATCTTCTTGCTCTCCACCTGTTATTAACCACTGGCACAAAAGACGGAGGTAAGCGGTTTAGCAGGTAGTCTGAGAGACGGCCTTCAAAATGACCAGCCGGGGCCCATCATCATCATCAATCATATTTATTGAGCACTTACTATGTGCAGAGCACTGTACTAACCACTTGGGAAGTACAAATTGGCAACATATAGAGACAGTCCCTACCCAACAGTGGGCTCCCAGTCTAAAAGGGGGAGACAGAGAACAAAACCAAACAGACTAACAAATCATCATCATCATCATCAATCGTATTTATTGAGCGTTTACTATGTGCACAGCACTGTACTAAGCGCTTGGGAAGTACAAATTGGCAACATATAGAGACAGTCCCTACCCAACAGTGGGCTCACAGTCTAAAAGGGGGAGACAGAGAACAAAACCAAACATACTAACAAAATAAAATAAATAGAATAGATAGGTACAAATAAAATAAATAAATAGAGTAAAAAATATGTACAAACATATATCCATATATCCAGGTGCTGTGGGGAAGGGAAGGAGGTAAGATGGGGGGGATGGAGGGGGGACGAGGGGGAGAGGAAGGAAGAGGCTGAGTGTGGGAAGGCCTCCTGGAGGAGGTGAGCTCTCAGCACAAATAAAACAAATAGAGAAGTCGTCATGCATCAAGCACCTGAATGTCCGGAGCAACAGTAGTCAGGGGATTTTCTAAGCGTTCGCTCTGGGTGGGGCACTGTACTAAGCGATGGCAAGGAATACAGGGTATGGTGGTAAGAAGCAGCGTGGCTTAGTGGAAAGAGCCCGGGCTTGGGAGTCAGAGGTCATGGGTTCAAATCCCGGCTCTGCCACTTGTCTACTGTGTGACTTTGGGAGAAGCAGTGTGGCTCAGTGGGAAAGAGCCCGGGCTTTGGAGTCTAGAGGTCATGGGTTCTAATCCCGGCTCTGCCACTTGTCTGCTGTGTGACTTTGGGAGAAGCAGCGTGGCTCAGTGGGAAAGAGCCCGGGCTTTGGAGTCAGAGGTCATGGGTTCTAATTCCAGCTCTGCCACTTGTCTGCTGTGTGACTTTGGGCAAGTCACTTCACTTCTCTGGGCCTCAGTTCCCTCGTCTGTAAAATGGGGATGAAGACTGTGAGCCCCCTGTGGGACAACCTGATCATCTTGTAACCTCCCCAGCACTTAGAACAGTGCTTTGCACATAGTAAGAGCTTAACAAATGTCATTATTATTATTATTATTATTACTTCACTTCTCTGGGCCTCAGTTACCTCGTCTGTAAAATGGGGATGAAGACTGTGAGCCCCCTGTGGGACAACCTGATCACCTTGTAACCTCCCCAGCGCTTAGAACGGTGCTTGGCACATAGTAAGCACTTAATAAATGCTATTATTATTATTATTATTACTATTACTTCACTTCTCTGGGCCTCAATTCCTTCATCTGTAAAATGGGGATTAAGACTGTGAGCCCCACGTGGGACAATCTGATTACCTTGTATCCGCTTCAGTGCTTAGAACAGTGCTTGGCACACAGTAAGCACTTAACAAATGCCGCAGTTATTATGATTACTATTAGGCGGGCCTGTGGATAGAGCACTGATGAAGGATCTGCATTCCCCCCCTTCTAGACTGTGAGCCCGTTGTTGGGTAGGGACCGTCTCTATATAATAATAATAATAATGATGATAGCATTTATTAAGCGCTTACTATGTGCAAAGCACTGTTCTAAGCGCTGGGGAGGTTACAAGGTGATCAGGTTGCCCCACGGGGGCTCACAGTCTTAATCCCCATTTTTACAGATGAGGTAACTGAGGCCCAGAGAAGTTAAGTGACTTGCCCAAAGTCACACAGCTGACAGTTGGCGGAGCCGGGATTTGAACCCATGACCTCTGACTCCAAAGCCCGTGCTTTTTCCACGGAGCCACGTTGCTTCCCCAATAATAATAGTGGCATTTGTTAAGCACTTACTATGTGCGAAGCACTGTTCTAAGCGCTGGGGGGGAGACAAGGTGATCAGGTTGTCCCACGTGGGGCTCACAGTCTTAATCCCCATTTTGCAAATGAGGGAACTGAGGCTCAGAGAAGTTAAGTGACTTGCCCAAGGTCACACAGCTGACAAGTGGAGGAGCCGGGAATTGAACCCTTGACCTCTGGCTCCCAAACCCAGGCTCTTTCCACTGAGCCACGCTGCTTCTCTAGTACAGTGGGTGACTTGTACTTCCCAAGTGTTTAGTACAGTGCTCTGCGCACAGTAAGTGCTCAATAGATATGATTGAGTGAATGAATTCTAATCTTGGCTCTGCCGCTTGTCTGCTGTGAGACCTTGGGCAAATCACTTCACTTCTCTGGGCCTCAGTTACTTCACCTGCTAAATGGGGATTAAGACTATAAGCCCCATGTGGGACATGGAGCCCCATGGACTGTGTCCAACCTGATTAGCTTTTATCGACCCAGAAGCTTAGTCTAGTGGCTGGCAGCAATAATAATAATAATAATAATAATAATAATAATAATAATAATAATAATAATGGCATTTATTAAGCACTTACTGTGTGCAAAGCACTGTTCTAAGCGCTGGGGGGTTACAAGGTGATCAGGTTGCCCCCGCGGGGCTCACGGTCTTAATCCCCATTTTACAGAAGAGGTAACTGAGGCCCAGAGAAGTGAAGTGACTTACCCAAGGTCACACAGGTGACTAGCAGTGGAGCGGAATTCGAACCCCTGACGTCTGACTCCAAAGCCCGGGCTCTTGCCACTGAACCGCACTGCTTCTCTATACTGTACTATACTATAGTGTAATATACTATATAGTATCCTATTCCCAAACGCTTAGTACAGTGCTCTACACACTGTAAGCGCTCAATAAATAAATATGAGTGAATGAATGAATGAACGATACAGTCCCCAAAGCTATATCTTCAGCCCTAGAGAGCGCGAGTAGTAAAAGCTTCAAAAATAGTATAAAAAGTAATAATTGTGATATTTGTTACTGTCAATCACTGTACTAAATGCAGGTCATTAGGTCCCAGATGGGGCTCGCAGTCTAAGTAGGAGGGAGAACAGGAATCGAATCCCCATTTTGCAGATGACGAAACTGAGGCTTAGAGAAGTTAAGTGACTTACCTAAGTTCACGCAGCCGACAGGTGTGACAGGGACTGTGTCCAATCTGACAAACTTGTATCTACTCCAGTGCTTAGTAATAATAATAATAATAATAATAATAATAATAATGGCATTTATTATGCACTTACCATGTGCAGAGCACTGTTCTAAGCACTGTAATAATAATAATAATGGCATTTATTAAGTGCTAACTCTGTGCAAAGCACTGTTCTAAGTGCTGGGGAGGTTACAAGGTGATCAGGTTGTCCCACGGGGGGCTCACAGTCTTAATCCCCATTTTACAGATGAGGTAACTGAGGCACAGAGAAGTGAAGTGACTTGCCCAAAGTCACACAGCTGACAATTGGCAGAGCGGGGATTTGAACCCATGACCTCTGACTCCAAAGCCCGTGCTCTTCCCACTGAGCCACGCTGCTTCCCTTAAGCATGGGTTCAAATCCTGGATCTGCCAATTGTCGGCTGTGTGACTTTTGGGCAAGTCACTTCACTTCTCTGTGCCTCAGTTCCCTCATCTGTAAAATGGGGATTAAGACTGTGAGCCCCCCGTGGGACAAACTGATCACCTTGTAACCTCCCCAGCGCTTAGAACTGTGCTTTGCACGTAGTAAGCGCTTAATAAATGCCATCATCATTATTATTATTATTGTATAGTAAATGCTTAACAAATGCTATAAAAATAAGTGGTAGAGCAGAATTAGAACCCAGATCCTCTAACTCCCAGGTGTGGGCTCTTTCACTAGGTCATGCTGCTTCCCAATCCCTGCCCTCAAAGAGCTTACAGGAGGAGACAGACATTAAAATAAGCGCTTAGTACAGCGCTCTGCACACAGCAAGCACTCAATAAATACGACTGAATGAATGAAAATAACAAGTCGCTTGTTTTTCCAACATCATCGATGTCTCTGACTAAACAGAAAGTGTCAGTTGATTGTTCTATTGTGCTCCCCCGAGCGCTTAGTGCTGTGCACACAGTAAGCGCTCAATAAATGTGACTGAATGAATGAATAGTCTCCTTATATCCCTGGAACCCAAAAGCCTCGTCCATAGATACCAAGAGACCGGTTGTTCCTTCCCTCCCCGTCTCCTAAAACTTTTGAAATAACAGGGACGCCGGTAAGTGTCTTTAATGCAGAAAACTGTTGGTTAAGGGTTTGGGGAACTACTGTGGGTTTCTATAAAGTCTGACCCATCAGCTGTCCAAAAGACAAGTTTAATAAGCTAATAAATTTTAGAGTGACTCCCTTTGCAACTCACCGTGAGGTCTTAGGTTCAAACATTTTGTCTCTGAAATCAAAGAAGCTTTGTGTAATTCATTAACAGCCTCTTCCCCTAGGGTTCAGCACACAGTTCATCATCATCATCATCATCATCAATCGTATTTATTGAGCGCTTACTATGTGCAGAGCACTGTACTAAGCGCTTGGGAAATACAAATTGGCAACACATAAAGACAGTCCCTACCCAACAGTGGGCTCACAGTCTAAAAGGGGGAGACAGAGAACAAAACCAAACATACCAACAAAACAAAATAAATAGAATAGATATGTACAAGTAAAATAAATAAATAAATAGAGTAATAAATATGGACAAACATCTATACATATATATAGGTGCTCGGTTCCTGACGTTTTCAATCCATCAATCAAGCGGTGGTATTTATTGAACGCTTACCGTGTACAGAGCGCTGGACTAAATGCTTGGGAGAGGACGATAACAGAGTTGGTAGACATCATCAATCGTATTTATTGAGCGCTTACTGTGTGCAGAGCGCTTGGGAAGTACAAATTGGCAACATATAACATGTAGACATGTTCCCTGCCCACAGGGAGCTCACAGTCTAGAGGGGGAGACAGATATTATTGGAAGTGAATAATTTAATTTAATAAAGCAGCGCGGGCTGGAGGAAAGAGCCCAGACCTGGGAGGTCAGAGGACCTGGGATCTAATCCCGGCTCCGCCATTTACCCGCGGTGTGACCTTGGGCAAGTCATTTAACTCTTCTGTGCCTCAGTTCCCTCATCTGCAAAATGAGGAGTGAATGCCTGTTTTCCCCCCTACTTAGGCTGTGAACCCATTAGGAACCTGATGATCTTGTATCTGCCCCAGTGCTTAGTACAGTGCTTGGCATATAGTAAGCATTTAACAAATGCCGCTATTATTATTATTAATTTATAAGGGTGAACATAAGTGTTGTGGACCTCAGGGTGGAGTGAAAACCAAATGTCCAAAGGGATCCAAGTCTATAGATGATGAAGAAGAGAAAGGGAGAAAAGAGGACTCAATCCTTCACCTAGCTGGAACTCCTTAACTTAATTACTGGTATATTGTACTCTCCTGAGCGCTTAGTACAGTACTCTGCACACGGTAAAGCATACAAACAAATATTTATTTCTATTAATGTCTGTCTCCCCCTCTAGACTGTAAGCTCGTTGTGGGCAGGGAATGGGTCTGTTAATTGTTATATTGTACTCTCCCAAGCGCATAGTGGAAACACAATAAGTGCTCAATAAATATGAATGAATGAATGAAGAGCTCAATAAATACGATTGACTGATTAACTACCCAGTTAGATGGCCCAGCCATTAGAGACTCTGGTATTTCACAGATGGAGTCCATAAATATTTCTTTTCTACCTTTTGACGTCTGGAAGGTTATCTGACTCTTCATCCCCCAGGTAACCCCCTTCTCCCCACTCTAGACTGTAAGATCGTTGTGGGCAAGGAATGTATCTGTTTATTGTTGTGCTTTCCTAAGCACTTAGTACAGTGCTCTGCACAGTAAGTGCTCAATAAATACAATTGAATGAATGAACGAATAAATGGAGCTGACAGCCATCCTGCCCTCGAACATTACCTACCGGGAAGCGGTGGGATTGAACCGGGTGAACGAAAACCCCCATAAAATTGCTCCTTGTCCCTACTGCCTTCCTCACATTCAGATTTTGCTAAAAAATGAGCGGGACCGCAAATGAAAAAAACCCCATCACCTAGGTAACAGTGGTTTATTAGGACTGTTAGAGAAAGGCAAAAACTCCTCACTCACGGCTTCAAGGCTGTCCATCCCCTGGCCCCCTCCTACCTCACCTCCTTTCTCTCCTTTTCCAGCCCAGCCTGCACCCTCCGCTCCTCTGCCACCGCTAATCTCCTCACCGTTAGGCCTCGTTCTTGCCTGTCCCGCCATCAACCCCCGGCCCACGTCCTCCCCCTGGCCCGGAATGGCCTCCCTCTGCCCATCCGCCAAGCACGCTCTCTTCCTCCCTTCAAGGCCCTACTAAGAGCTCACCTCCTCCAGGAGGCCTTCCCACACTGAGCCCCCTCCTTCCTCTGCCCCTCCTCCCCCTCCCCACCCCCCCCACCTTACCTCCTTCCCCTCCCCACAGCACCTATATATACGTATATATGTTTGTACGTATTTATTATTCTATTTATTTATTTATTTTACTTGTACATATTGATTCTTTTTATTTTATTTTGTTAATATGTTTGGTTTTGTTCTCTGTCTCCCCCTTCTAGACTGTGAACCCGCTGTTGGGTAGGGACCGTCTCTATATGTTGCCAACTTGGACTTCCCAAGCGCTTGGTACAGTACTCTGCACACAGTAAATGCTCAATAAAGCAGCGAGAAGCAGCGTGGCTCAGTGGAAAGAGGAGTCAGAGGTCATGGGTTCAAATTCCGGCTCCGCCAGTTGTCAGCTGTGTGACTTTGGGCAAATTACTTAACTTCTCTGGGCCTCAGTTACCTCATCTGTAAAATGGGGATGAAGACTGTGAGTCCCTCGTGGGACGGCCTGATCACCTTGTAATCCCCAGTGCTTAGAACAGTGCTTTGCACATAGTAAGCGCTTAATAAATGCCATCATTATTAATAAATATGATTGAATGAATGAATGAATGAATGAATGAATGAATGAATGAAAGAAAGTAGCATGGCATAGTGGAGAGAGCCCGGGCTTGGGAGCCAGAAGGTCATGGATTCTAATTCCGGCTCCACCACTTGTCTGCTCTGTGATCTTGGGCGAGTAACTTCACTTCTCCGGGCCTCTGTTACCTCAGCTGTCAAATTGGGGAAGCAGCGTGGCTCAGTCCAAAAAGCCCGGGCTTTGGAGTCAGAGGTCATGGGTTCGAATCCCAACTCCGCCACATGTCTGCTGTGTGACTTTGGGCAAATCACTTAACTTCTCTGGGCCTCAGTTACCTCATCTGTAAAATGGGGATGAAGACTGTGAGCCCCTTGTGGGATGACCTGATCACCTTGTAATCCCCATTGCTTAGAACAGTGCTTTGCACATAGTAAGCACTTAATAAATGCCATCATTATTAATAAATACGATTGAATGAATGAATGAATGAATGAAAGTAGCATGGCATAGTGGAGAGAGCCCGGGCTTGGGAGCCAGAAGGTCATGGATTCTAATCCCGGCTCCACCACTTGTCTGCTCTGTGATCTTGGGCGAGTAACTTCACTTCTCCGGGCCTCAGTTACCTCAGCTGTCAAATTGGGGAAGCAGCGTGGCTCAGTCCAAAGAGCCCGGGCTTTGGAGTCAGAGGTCATGGGTTTGAATCCCAACTCCGCCACATGTCTGCTGTGTGACCTTGGGCAAGTCACTTAACTTCTCTGGGCCTCAGTTACCTCATCTGTAAAATGGGGATGAAGACTGTGAGCCCCTCGTGGGACGACCTGATCACCTTGTAATCCCCATTGCTTAGAACAGTGCTTTGCACATAGTAAGCGCTTAATAAATGCCATCATTATTAATAAATACGATTGAATGAATGAATGAATGAAAGTAGCATGGCATAGTGGAGAAAGCCCGGGCTTGGGAGCCAGAAGGTCATGGATTCTAATCCCGGCTCCACCACTTGTCTGCTCTGTGATCTTGGGCGAGTAACTTCACTTCTCCGGGCCTCAGTTACCTCAGCTGTCAAATTGGGGAAGCAGCGTGGCTCAGTCCAAAAAGCCCGGGCTTCGGAGTCAGAGGTCATGGGTTTGAATCCCAACTCCGCCACATGTCTGCTGTGTGACCTTGGGCAAGTCACTTAACTTCTCTGAGCTTCAGTTACTTCATCTGTAAAACGGGGATTAAGACTGTGAGCCCCACGTGGGACAATTTGATCACCTTGTATCCCCACCAGCGCTTAGAACAGTGCTCTGCACATAGTAAGCGCTTAACAAATGCCATTATTATTTATCTTTTAGACTGTGAGCCCACTGTTGGGTAGGGACTGTCTCTATATGTTGCCAACTTGTACTTCCCAAGCGCTTAGTACAGTGCTCTGCACACAGTAAGCGCTCAAGCTCTCTTCCTCCCTTCAAGGCCCTGCTGAGAGCTCACCTCCTCCAGGAGGCCTTCCCAGACTGAGCCCCTTCCTTCCTCTCCCCCTCGTCCCCCTCTCCATCCCCCCATCTTACCTCCTTCCCTTCCCCACAGCACCTGTATATATGTATATATGGTTGTACATATTTATTACTCTATTTATTTATTTATTTATTTATTTTACTTGTACATTTCTATCCTATTTGTTTTATTTTGTTGGTATGTTTGGTTTTGTTCTCTGTCTCCCCCTTTTAGACCGTGAGCCCACTGTTGGGTAGGGACTGTCTCTATGTGTTGCCAATTTGTACTTCCCAAGCGCTTAGTACAGTGCTCTGCACATAGTAAGCGCTCAATAAATACGATTGATTGATTGATTGATTGATTGATGATGATGGGGTTTGAGACTGTGAGCCCCGTGTGGGACAGGGACTGTATCCAACCCGATTTGCTAGAATCCACCCCAGAACTTAGTACAGTGCCTGGCACATTGGAAGCGCTTAACGAATACCGCGGTTATTATTTAATGTAGGTCTCTAGGCCACTCGCACAAGAACATTTTCAAACATTCTTTTAACGGAGTCTCAGCGGACGTGGGGAATGACACGACGCAAGCCATCATTACCATTAACGAGTCAAGCGTAAGCCTTGCTGACTTGCTGTTAAAGTCAAACGCAGAAAACAACCCTGTCAGCCGCGTCACTTTGGAATATATATATTTTTATGGTATTTGTTAGGCACTTACTCTGTGCCAAGTACGTCTTACCTCCCTCCCTTCCCCACAGCACCTGTATATATGTTTGTGCATATTTATTACTCTATTTATTTTACTTGTACATATCTATTCTATTTATTTTATTTTGTTAGTATGTTTGGTTTTGTTCTCTGTCTCCCCCTTTTAGACTGTGAGCCCACTGTTGGGTAGGGACTGTCTCTATATGTTGCCAAATTGTACTTCCCAAGCGCTTAGTACAGTGCTCTGCACATAGTAAGCGCTCAATAAATACGATTGATGATGATGATTGATGAAGTACTGTACTAAGTGCTGGGGTAAAAACATGCTATGTGGAGAATCAATCAATCAATCAATCATATTTATTGAGCGCTTACTGTGTGCAGAGCACTGTACTAAGTGCTTGGGAAGTACAAGTTGGCAACATATAGAGACAGTCCCTACCCAACAGTGGGCTCACAGTCTAAAAGAAGCAGTATGGCCTAGTGGAAGAGCACAACCCTGGGAGTCAGAGGGATCTGGTTCTAATCCAGGCTCCTCCACGTGTCTGCTATGTGACCTTGGGCAAGTCACTTCACTTCTCTGGGCCTCAGTTACCTCATCTGTAAAATGGGGATTAAGGTTGTGAGCCCCATGTGGGACAGGGACTGTGTCCAACCCGATTTGCTTGTATCCACCCTGGGCTTAGAACAGTGCCTGGAACATTGTAGGTGCGTAACAAGTAACACAATTATTATTATTATTATTATTACAAGATAATCAGGTTAGACCCAGCCCGTGTTCCACATGGGGCTCACGGTCTCCATCCCCATTTTAAAGATAAGGGAACCGAGACAGAGAAGCAAAGTTATTATTATTATGATGGCATTTATTAAGCGCTTACTATGTGCAAAGCACTGTTCTAAGCACTGGGGAGGTTACAAGGTGATCAGGTTGTCCCGCAGGGGGCTCACAGTCTTAATCCCCATTTTACAGATGAGGTAACTGAGGCACAGAGAAGTGAAGTCTCCCCCTTCTAGACTGTGAGCCCACTGTTGGGTAGGGACCGTCTCTAGATGTTGCCAACTTGCACTTCCCAAGCGCCTAGTCCAGTGCTCTGCACACAGCAAGCGCTCGACAAGCACGATTGATTGTGACTCGTCAAAGGTCACACATCAGATGAGTGGCAGAGCCGGGATTAGAACCCAGGTCCTTCTCACTCCCAGACCCATGCTCTAGCCACTAGGCTAAGCTGCTTCTCTGTGGGACCGGGATGACAAATCTTTATTCAAGTCCCATGATCTATCCCACAGGGTACAGCGGTAACTCCGTAAGCAGAGGGGGGTGAAACGACATTACTCAGGACCCTAAATAACATTTTCCAGCTAAATCGGAGCGGTTCTCTTCCTCCCGCTCCTGGTCTTCCCAGTTCCTTGAGTCCCAAACTCACGATC
This sequence comes from Tachyglossus aculeatus, assembly GCF_015852505.1. Lineage (NCBI taxonomy): Eukaryota > Metazoa > Chordata > Mammalia > Monotremata > Tachyglossidae > Tachyglossus > Tachyglossus aculeatus. The sequence continues at coordinate 51,034,056 of NC_052087.1, read as the reverse complement.
CACCTCTCAGTCCTGCCCGACGGAGCCAAGATTCAAAGTACTCGCACTTATGGCCTAGTGGATAAAGCCTGGGCCTGGGAACTACAGCCCAGAGAAGTGAAGTGACTTACCCAAGGTCATACAGCAGACCCGTGATGGAGCGGGGATATGAACCCAGGTCCTTCTGACTCCTAGCCCTGTAGTCAATCAATCAATCAATCAATCAATCGTATTTATTGAGTGCTTACTGTGTGCAGAGCACTGTACTAAGTGCTTGGGAAGTACAAGTTGGCAACATATAGAGACGGTCCCTACCCAACAGTGGGCTCACAGTCTAGAAGGGGGAGACAGAGAACAAAACCAAACATACTAACGAAATAAAATAAATAGAATAGATATGTACAAGTAAAATAAATCAATTAATAGAGTAATAAATATGTACATACATATATACAGGTGCTGTGGGGAAGGGAAGGAGGTAAGATGGGGGGGATGGAGAGGGGACGAGGGGGAGAGGAAGGAAGGGGCTCAGTCTGGGCCCCTAGTGTACCCATTAAGCCATGCTGGAGAAGTTCCTCTATGAGTGTGTACGTGAGTGCATGGGTGTGTGTAGGTGTGTGTGTTTGTGTGAACAGGCCAATGTGGGATCCACAGTTCTGGCCACACTCTGCGCACAAAAAGTCTGTCCCTAGTTATAATAATAATAATGATGATATTTGCTAAGCGCTTACCATGTGCAAAGCACTGTTCTAAGCGCTGGGGAGGTTACAAGGTGATCAGGTTGTCCCATGGGGGGCTCACAGTTTTCATCCCCATTCTACAGATGAGGTCACTGAGGCACAGAGAAGTGAAGTGACTTGCCCAAAGTCACGCAGCCGACAGTCGGCGGAGTTATGATGTCAGGCTTCAGTGCCACATGCTTTTCTCTTTTGCCAGCTCACTGGATATGTTACTATGCTCTCTTTCAGGGCAAAATTGCCTTTATTTCTGGAGCTATGATAATAATAATTCACAATGATGTTATTTGTTAAGCGCTTACTACGTGCCGAGCACTGCTCTAAGCACTGGGGTAGAAGCAAGGTCAACAGTTGTCCCAGGTGGGGCTCACAAATCTTAATCCCCATTTTACAGATGAGGCAACTGAGCCGCAGAGAAGTTAAGTGGCTTGCCCAAGGTCACACAGAGGACAACAAAGTGGCCTTATCCTCCATCTTGTGGAACTTGTCAACCTGTAAGAAAGGCTCACGCTACCAGTAGATATTACTATGTCCACTTATCTGCTTCAGCGCTTAGAACAGTGCTGTGCACATAGTAAGCGCTTAACAAATGCCATCATTATTATTATTATTATTATCTGCTGGGTGACCTTGAGCAAGTCACTTAACTTCTCTGTGCCTCAGTTCCCTCATCTTGAAAATGGGGATTCGATACCTTTTCCCCCTCTGTCTTAGACTGTGATGCCCACATGGTATCAGATTATCTTTATCTACCCTGGTGCTTAATAAGGTGGTTGGCACATAGTAAGTGCTTAACAAATACCACCATTAGTATATGTTGTCAGTTCGGCTTCCTTGGTCCCAAGATGATGATCGTGACAGGGTGACTCAGAGGAATTTTTATGGTATTTGTTATTAGAACAGTGTTTGGCACATAGTAAGCACTTAACAAATACCATTATTATTATCATCATCATCATCAATCGTATTTATTGAGCGCTTACTATGTGCAGAGCACTGTACTAAGCGCTTGGGAAGTACAAATTGGCAACATATAGAGACAGTCCCTACCCAACAGTGGGCTCACAGTCTAAAAGAAATCATATTATCATTTTAATATGATATTATACATTATTTTATAATAATATTAGTAATGGCATTTGTTAAGCACTTACTATGTGCAAAGCAATGTTCTAAGCGCTGGGGAGGTTACAAGGTGATCAGGTTGTCCCACGGGGGGCTCACAGTCTTCATCCCCATTTTACAGATGAGGTAACTGAGGCCCAGAGAAGTGAAGTGACTGGCCCAAAGTCACAGAGCTGACAATTGGCGGAGATGGGGTTTGAACCCATGACCTCTGACTCCAAAGCCCGGGCTCTTTCCAGTGAGCCACGCTGCTTCTCTAATAATAATAATAGTATTTGTTAAGCGCTTATTTATTATGTGCCAGGTACTGTTCATTCATTCAATCGTATTTATTGAGCGCTTACTGTGTGCAGAGCACTGTACTAAGCGCTTGGGAAGTACAATTTGGCAACATATAGAGACGGTCCCTACCCAACAGTGGGTTCTAAGTGCTGGGGTAGATGCAAGTTAATCAGGTTGGACATAGTCCATGTCCCACATTGGACTCACAGTCTTAATCACCATTTTCCAGCTAAGGTAACTGGAGCACAGAGGAGTGAAGTGATTTGCCCAAGGTCATACAGTATTCATTCATTCAATCGTATTTATTGAGCGCTTACTGTGTGCAGAGCACTGTACCAAGCGCTTAACAGTAGACAAGTGGTGGAGTGGGGATTAGAACTCAGATCCTTTGACTCCTTGGCCCTGGATCTAGCCACTAGGTTATAATAATAATAATAATAATAATAATGGCATTTATTAAGTGCTTACTATGTGCAAAGCACTATTCTAAGCGCTGGGGAGGTTACAAGGTGATCATGTTGTCCCACGTGGGGCTCACAGTCTTAATCTCCATTTTACAGATGAGGTCACTGAGGCCCAGAGAAGTGAAGTGACTTACCCAAAGTCACACAGCTGACAATTGGCGGAGCCAGGATTTGAACTCCTGACCTCTGACTCCAAAGCCCGGGATCTTTCCACTGAGCCACGATCCTTCTCTTCCTTGGTCCCCAGCCAATAAAAATTAGTCTGAACACGCCAAATCCTTTCGCCCCTTGGTTGGATTTCAAAGTTGTGTGAGCTAAGGCAAGTCGCTTCACTTCTCTGCACCTCAATGACCTCATCTGGAGAATGGGGATTGAGGTTGGAAGCCCCATGTAGGAGAGGGACTGTGTTCAACTCAATTTGCTTGTAACCACCCCAGCGCTTAGTACAGTGCCTGACACACAGTAAGCACGTAACAAATACAACAATTATTATTATTATTATTATTACAAAGACTCACAAAGCTGCGTCCCGAGTCATAGAGCACTGTGTCATTCTTTCATTCGTTCAAGAGTATTTATTGAGTGCTTACTGTGTGCAAAGCACTACACTAAGCGCTTGGCAGCCTACAATACAACAACAGACACATTCGCTGCCCACGCTGAGCTGTGTCCAAACTGACGTTCTTGTATCCACCCCATTGTGTACTACAGTGCTAAACACAGAGTAAGCACGCAAATACCACAGTTACTATTATAACTTTGCATTATATTGGTAGTTATTATGTTCCAAATTCCACCATTCTAAGGGGTTTTTTTTGTAGCTCCAAGAATTTTGCAAGGGAAGGAGGGTTAAGAGGAAAATTTCCGCACGAGGGAAGGGATCGATCTTCTGAAATCGGGCCGTTGATAAACAGCGAGACAATCAAAAGTAAATCAATCCGTCACCGGTATTTATTCAGCACTTTCTGTACGCTGAGCCCTAGCACTTGGGAGACTACGATAATCAGTCAATCTTATTTATTGAGCGCTTACTGTGTGCAGAGCACTGTACTAAGCGCTTGGGAGGGTACAGTAGAACAATATAACAGACACATTCCCCGCCCACAACGAGCTTATAGGCTAGAAGAGGAGACAATTATTAATATGCGTGAATAAATGACAGATTGGGACATAAGTGGTGTGGGTCTGGGAGGGGGGATGAATAAAGGGAGCAAGTCAGGGTGACGAAGAAGGGAGTGGGAGAAAGGAAAAGGAGGGCTTAGTCAGGGAAGGCCTCTGGGAGGAGATCGGCTTTGAAGGAGGGGAGACTCATCATCTGTCGGATGGGTAGACTCAGTAAACACAATTCCTGCTGGAAAGGAATAGTGGGGACTGTCTCTATATGTTGCCAACTTGTACTTCCCAAGCGCTTAGTACAGTGCTCTGCACACAGTAAGCACTCAATAAATACGATTGATTGATCGATTAGTGTGGCCTAGTAGATGGAGCACGGGCCTGGGGTCTGAAGGGCCAGGGTTCTAATCCTAGCTCGTCCTCCCTCATCTATAAAATGGGGATTAAGACTGTGAGCCCCATGCGGGACAGGGACTGTGTCCAACCTAATTAACTTGTATCTACCCCAGTGCTTAATAGAGTGTCTAGCACCTAGCGCTTAACAAATACCATACAGTCTAGACTGAAAAGACAGACATTAAAATAAATTACAGCTAGGGACATAAGTGCCTATCCACAAGAATACACAATCCATACTCTTTCCGCCGCAAGCCAGCCACAAGCGTTTTTTTCCAGCCCTTTCTTGGCTCCTAGATACCGGATCTGTGATCCCGGACGATTACTCCCGATCTTAAGTCCTGATGGTGACGCAGGAAAAATGAATCAGTCGCAACTCTTAACGAGGCAGTGCTGTTTCGCCCAAGGATTCCAAACGGGTTTAAAGGAGGGGTCCCCATGGTGGGACGTTTCGGGGGGAGGCAGATCTCCTTCCTTTCAGGAAGCCTGGGAACTTTGCCCCAAATCTAGGGAACTAGACTTCTTTCGGGGGAGCCCAGAAAGGAGATGGGAAAGCGGGGGAAGGTGGGGAAGTGGGGGGGCTCCTCTTGCAATGTGGCAGGACGGAGTGGGAGGAGAGGAAAGTTGCCCAAGGGGAGATGAGGAATGAAGGGTGTTGTCTGCAGGGTTGTAGCGCTGGTCCGGGCGCGTGGAAACCAGCTGATGAAACATCACGGACTGCACTGAGAGGCCGCCTGCTCCCACCTCTTGGATGAAATGAACTCTTTTCTTCCCATTTCTGCTCTAGTTATACACCCTTTGGGCAAGTGACACTTCATTCGTCTCCCTCTATTCATCCCCTGCCCCTCCCAGGCCCACAGTACTTATGTCCATATCTGTCATTTATTGATTTCTATTCATGTCAGGGAAATCAGCATGGTATAGTGGCTAGAGCACGGGTCGGGAGTCAGAAGGTCATTGGTTCCAAGCCGGTCCAGTGCGTCATTCATTCATTCAATCGTAGAGAAGCAGCGTGGCTCAGTGGAAAGAGCCCGGGCTTTGGAGTCAGAGGCCACGGGTTCAAATCCTGTCTCTGCCACTTGTCAGCTGTGTGACTTTGGGTAAGTCACTTCAATCAATCAATCAATCGTATTTATTGAGCGCTTACTGTGTGCAGAGCACTGTACTAAGCACTTGGTAAGTACAAGTTGGCAACATATAGAGACAGTCCCTACCCAACAGTGGGCTCACAGTCTAAAAGGGGGAGATAGAGAACAAAACCAAACATACTAACAAAATAAAATAAATAGAATAGATATGTACAAGTAAAATAAATAAATAAATAGAGTAATAAATATGTACAAATATGTACTTCACTTCTCTAGGCTTCAGTTCCTTCATCTGTCAAATGGGAATGAAGACTGTGAGCCCCTTGTGGGACAACCTGATAACCTTGTAACCTCCCCAGTGCTTAGAACAGTGCTTCGCACATAGTAAGCACTTAATAAATGCCATCATTATTATTATTATTATTATTTATTGAGCATTTACTGTGTGTGGAGCACTGTACAGCCTTGAAGAGTACCATACAGCAATAAACAAATTCCCTGTCCGCAACGAGTTTACAGTGCAGAGGGGGGAGCTTGCAGTCCACTTGCAGTGCTTTGCACATAGTATGCACTTAATAAATGCCATCATCATTATTATTATTAGGTGACCTTGGGCAAGTCACTTCACTTCTCTGGGCCTCAGTTCCCTCATCTGTAAAATGGGGATTGAGACTGTGAGCCCCACGTGGGACAGGGACTGTGTCCAACCTGATCTGCTGGTATCCACCCCAGCACTTAGTACAGTTCCTGGCACATAGTAAGCACTTAACAAATACCGCAATTATTATTATTATTATCTGTCTTCCCCTCTAGACTGTAAGCTCATGGGGGGCAGAGAATATGTCTGTTTACTGTTCTACTGTCCTTTCCCAAGTGCTTAGTACAGTGCTCTGCACACAGTAACTAACTGTTCAGTAAAAACGATCGACTGATTGACTTTTCTTCTTTTTTTGGTTACCAAGATCAATCCATCGTTATATTTATCAAGCGCTTATTGTGTGCTGAGCACTGTAATAAGGGCTTGGGAGAGTACAGAAGGACAGAATTGGTGGCCACTTTCCTGCCCATGAGGAGCTTGAATGAATGAATGGAATATCTGCTTCTTCAGGGGCCCAGACTGAGCCCCTTCCTTCCTCTCCCCCTCGTCCCCCTCTCCATCCCCCCATCTTACCTCCCTCCCTTCCCCACAGCACCTGTATATATGTATATATGTTTGTACATATTTTTTTTTTACTCTGTTCATTTATTTAATTTATTTGTACATATCCATTCTATTTATTTTATTTTGTTAGTATGTTTGGTTTTGTTCTCTGCCTCCCCCTTTTAGACTGTGAGCCCACTGTTGGGTAGGGACTGTCTCTATATGTTGCCAATTTGTACTTCCCAAGTGCTTAGTACAGTGCTCTGCACATAGTAAGCACTCAATAAATACGATTGATGATGATGATGATATCTGTTCTCCTCACCTTAGCCTGTGAGCACTTAACAGATACTAGTACCTTGCTTAAAAAAAAAAAATAGAATTGCTATCATTAGAGTTGTTGGGCTCTAATTTATTTAACTCTGTCTTGGCATTTTGAACAGATGGGGTGGAGTCCAAGAGAGGGGAGGAGTGCAAAAAAAAAAAAAAATCCATCTTTAAATGAAATAAAATGTTTAAACTTGCTCAACCAACCCACTTCAGTTGGAAGGCGCTTTTAAGACGTTAGGAAAGCGAAACTTGGTGTGGGTGGAACGGTAGTCTTTCCTTCCCAGCTCAGCCTGCTTGAAGAAGCAGGATGATTCCGACCTCATGACAAAAAGGTTGTTTTTTTGAGCCCTAAATAGGGCAGCAGCTCTAGCTGTTTCTGCCTGCTTTTTTTTTTTTCCCTTGAGGCTATCCCCATGTTTAGGCAAGCACAAGGACTCGGAACATTTCCACTTTAAGTGCCCCAAATTGCTTGCCCCGATATGTTAGAAAACTGGTTTGTTAAGAAACAATTATTGGAAGAAACGCACAGGCCCAGAAAAACACCGCTCAGCAGGTATCTGAGCAAGAGCAGAGTGTATGCTGGGTCATGAGTCTCGGGGATTTTACTTGTATATATCTATTCTATTTATTTTATTTTGTACATACTTTTATTTTACTTGTACATGTCTATTCTATTTATTTTATTTTGTTAGTATGTTTGGTTTTGTTCTCTGTCTCCCCCTTTTAGACTGTGAGCCCACTGTTGGGTAGGGACTGTCTCTATGTGTTGCCAATTTGTACTTCCCAAGCGCTTAGTACAGTGCTCTGCACATAGTAAGCGCTCAATAAATGCGATTGATGATGATGATGATGAGGGATGGGAGGAGATGGGAGTGGGGGTGGGAATGGGGATGGGAATGGGGGTGGGAATGGGGGTGGGAATGGGGGAGGAATTTGAATCTAGTTTATTTCTGCCCTCTGCCTGGAGGCGCAATCACCAACTGCAAACTGGGTGAGGGGGGGAAAAGAAGGATATGAGTGACTCAATCAGTCCATCAGTGATATTTAATGATATCTTTTTATTTATAATAATAATAATAATAATAATAATAGTAGTATTTGTTAAGCGCTTACTATGTGCCAAGCACTGTTCTAAGCACTGGGGTAGATACAAAGGCATCAGAGTGTCCCACGTGGCGCTCACAGCGTGGCTCAATGGAAAGAGCCCGGGCTTTGGAGTCAGAGATCATGCGTTCAAATCATGGCTCCGCCAATTGTCAGCTGTGTGACTTTGGGCAAGTCACTTCACTTCTCTGGGCCTCAATTCCCTCATCTGGAAAATGGGGATTAAGACTGTGATTAATGTGGGATTAAGACTGTCCCCCCTGCCGTGGGACAGCCTGATCACCTTGTAACCTCCCCAGCGCTTAGAACAGTGCTTTGCACATAGTAAGCACTTAATAAATGCCATTATTATTATTATAATATCCATTTTACAGAAGAGGTCACTGAGGCACAGAGAAGTTAAGGGAGTTGCCCAAAGTCGCACAGCTGATAAGTGGCGGAGCCGGGATTGGAACCCAAGGCCTCTGACTGCCAAGCCCTGGCTCTTGCCACTATTTATTCATTCATTCACTCATTCAATTGTATTTATTGAGCACTTACTATGTGCAGAACACTGTACTAAGTGCTTGGGAAGTACAAGTTGGCAACATTAAGCCACAATACTACTGATGACTGCTTGTTTTGATGTCTGTCTCCCCCATTCTAGATTGTGAGCCCGTTGTGGGCAGGGATTGTCTCTGTTGCTGAATTGTACTTTCCAAGCACTTAGTACTGTGCTCTGCACACAGTAAGCGCTCAATAAATACGATTGAATGTATTTAAGTGTGGTACTTGTTAAGCACTTACTATTTTCCAGATACTGTACTAGTAATAATTGTGGTATTTGTTAAGCCCTTACTATGTGCCAGGCACTGTACTAAGCGCTGGGGTAGTTACACCAGTGGCGTGAGAAGAAGCACGGCCTAGTGCATAGAGCACAGGCTTGGGAGTCAGAAGGTCATGGGTTCTAATCCCAGCTCCACCACTTGTCTGCTGTGTGACCTTGGCAAGGCGCTTCACTTCTCTGGGCCTCAGTTTCCTCATCTGAAAAATGAGGATTGAGCCTGTGAGCCCCACATGGGACAGGGACTGTGTGCAACCCCATTTGCTTGTATCTACCCCGGTGCTTAGTACAGTGCCTGGCACATAGTAAGCCCTTAACAAACACCATTATTATTATTATTACCAGCAAATCAGGTGGTTCATTCATTCATTCATTCATTCATTCAATCATATTTATTGAGCGCTTACTGTGTGCAGAGCACTGTACTGAGCGCTTGGGAGGTACAAGTTGGCAACATCTAGAGACGGTCCCTACCCAACAGTGGGCTCACAGTCTAGGAGGGGGAGACAGACAACAAAACAAAACATATTAACAAAATAAAATAAATAGAATGAATATGTACAAATAAAATAAATAGAGTAATAAATACGTACAAACATATATACAGGTATATAGTCATGGCGGGCTGGGCCGCCCGAGCCTCCGGGCCCCGAGGCTCCCCCCACCCCGGCCGGGCTGGAGGTCCCGGCCACGTCCCGAACCGCAATAATAATAATAATAATAATAATGGCATTATTAAGCGCTTACTATGTGCAAAGCACTGTGCTCTGCACACAGTAAGCGCTCAATAAGTACAATTAATAATAATAATGGCATATATTGAGTGCTTACTATGTGCAAAGCACTGTTCCAAGCGCTGGGAAGGTTCCAAGGTGATCAGGTTGTCCCACGGGGGGGGGGGGGGGGGCTCACAGTCTTCATCCCCATCCTACAGATGAAGGAACTGAGGCCCAGAGAAGTGAAGTAGCCTGCCCAAAGTCACCTAGCTGACAATCGGCAGTCCCTGTCCCACGTGGAGCTCAGTCTCAATCCCCAATTTACAGACGAAGGAACTGAGGCCCAGAGAAGTGAATTGACTCGCCCAAGGTCACAGAGCAGACAAGTGGTAGACCCTCTGGGGTGGATTCAAGCAAATCAGGTTGGACACAGTCCCTCTTCCACGTGGGGCTCACAGTCTCAATCCTCATTTTACAGATGGAGAAACTGAGGCCCAGAGAAGCGAAGTGAATTGCCAAGGTCACCCAGCAGACAAGTGGCGGAGTTAGGATTAGAACCCATGACCTTCTGATTCCCTATGGTGCTCTATTACTGCACCATTTATTGAGCGCTTACTATGTGCCAAGCACTATGCTTGGCTCATAGTAAGTGTTTAACAAATACCATAGTTATTGTTATTACTAAGGGTTTGGAAGAGCACAATACAGAATTAGCAGACATGTTCCCTGTCAATCAATCCATCGATGGTATTTATTGAGTGCTTACTGTGTGCAGAGCACTGTACTAAGTGGGTGAATTTTATTTGCTGCTTAATGGCTCAAGCCTTAACTTTATTTTCAGCCTAGTGATCTGGGGGTTTTTATGGTATTTGTTAAGCGCTCACTTTGTGCCAGGCACTGTACTAAGCGCTGGGGTGGATACAAGCTAATAACATTGGACCCAGTTCCTGTCCCACATGGGGCTCTGTTTCTTCCTCTGTATAATGGAGATTCAATTCCTGTTCTCCCAGCAGCGTGGCTCAGTGGAAAGAGCCCGGGCTTTGGAGTCGGAGGTCATGGGTTCAAATCCCAGCTCCGCCACTGGTCAGCTGTGTGACTTTGGGCAAGTCACTTCACTTCTCTGTGCCTCCGTTCCCTCATCTGTAAAATGGGGATTAAGACTGTGAGCCCCCCATGGGACAACCTGATTATCTTGTAACCTCCCCAGTGCTTAGAACAGTGCTTTGCACATAGTAAGCACTTAATAAATGCTATCATTAATTAATTATCATCAAACTGTTATCCTCATGTGGGACAAGGACTGTGTCTGACTTGATTATCTTGTATATATCCTTAGTAATAATAATAATGGTAGTTATGGTATTTGTTAAGCACTTACTATTTGCCAAGCACTGTTCTAAGCTCTGGGGTAATAATAATAATAATAATAATAATAATAATAATAATAATAATAATAATAATGGCATTTATTAAGCGCTTACTATGTGCAAAGGTAGATACAAGGTAATCCAGTTGTCCCACGTGGGGTCACAGTCTTCATCCCCATTTTACAGATGAGGTAACTGAGGCGCAGAGAAGTGAAGGAACTTGCCCAAGGTCACACAGTAGATGAATGGCAGAGCCGGGATTAGAACTCTGACTCCCAAGCCCATGCTCTTGACACTAATAATAATAATAATAATAATAATAGCATTTATTAAGTGCTTACTATGTGCAAAGCACTGTTCTAAGCTCTGGGGTAGATATAAGGTAATCCGGTTGTCCCACGTGGGGTCACAGTCTTCATCCCCGTTTTACAGGTGAGGTAACTGAGGCGCAGAGAAGTGAAGCAACTTGCCCAAGGTCACACAGCAGATGAATGGCGGAGCCGGGATTAGAACTCTGACTCCCAAGCCCATGCTCTTGACACTAATAATAATAATAATAATAATAATGATAGCATCTATTAAGTGCTTACTATGTGCAAAGCACTGTTCTAAGCACTGGGGAGGTTACAAGGTGATCAGGTTGTCCCACAGGGGGCACACAGTCTTCATCCCCATTTTACTGATGAGGTAACTGAGGCGCAGAGAAGTGAAGCAACTTGCCCAAGGTCACACAGCAGACGAATGGCAGAGCCGGGATTAGAACTCTGACTCCCAAACCCATGCTCTTGACACTAATAATAATAATAATAATGATAGCATTTATTAAGTGCTTACTATGTGCAAAGCACTGTTCTAAGCACTGGGGAGGTTACAAGGTGATGAGGTTGTCCCACGGGGGGCTCACAGTCTTCATCCCCATTTTACAGATGAGGTAACTGAGGCGCAGAGAAGTGAAGCAACTTGCCCAAGGTCACACAGCAGACGAACGGCAGAGCCGGGATTAGAACTATGACTCCCAAATCCATGCTCTTGACACTAATAATAATAATAATAATAATAGCGTTTGTTAAGCGCTTACCGTGGGCAAAGCACTGTTCTAAGCGCTGGGGAGGTTACCAGGTGATGCGGTTGTCCCACGGGGGGCTCACAGTCTTCATCCCCATTTTACAAATGAGGGAACTGAGGCATATAGAAGTGAAGCGACTTGCCCAAAGTCACACAGCAGACAATCAATCAATCAACCAATCATATTTATTGAGCGCTTACTGTGTGCAGAGCACTGTACTAAGCGCTTGGGAAGTCCAAGTTGGCAAAATGACAAGTTGACAAGTGGCGGAGCCGGGATTTGAACCCATGACCTCCGACTCCAAAGCCCGGGCTCTTTCCACTGAGCCATGTTGCACGCCGCTTCTCTAGTACAGCGGTTGGCACATTGTAAGGGTTTAACCAATACTACAATTATTATTATTATTGTTTTCGGTGTTGCTCCCCCTCGTCCCCCTCTCCATCCCCCCCATCTTACCTCCTTCCCTTCCCCACTGCACCTGTATATATGTATATATGTTTGTACATATTTATTACTCTATTTATTTATTCATTTTACTTGTCCATATCTATTCTATTTATTTTATTTGGTTAGTATGTTTGGTTTTGTTCTCTGTCTCCCCCTTTTAGACTGTGAGCCCACTGTTGGGTAGGGACTGTCTCTATATGCTGCCAACTTGGACTTCCCAAGCGCTTAGTACAGTGCTCTGCACACAGTAAGCGCTCAATAAATACGATTGATGATGATGATGTTGCTGTTATTGTTGTCTATGTATTTGGGCGGAGGATTTTCTCTCTTCCAGATGAGTACAGGGCTGCCCTCTTTTGGCCGGAAAGGATTCAAAATTCCAGAAAATTGGATTTATATTCCCTTCACCCAAATCAATCAATCCACCGACTGTATTTATCGAGCACTTACTAAGTGCAGAGCACTGTTCTAAACGCTCAGGAGAGCACGCTACGGAATTAGCAGACTCGGTCCCTGCCCAAAATAATCATCATCAATCGTATTTATTGAGCGCTTACTATGTGCAGAGCACTGTACTAAGCGCTTGGGAAGTACAAATTGGCAACATGTAGAGACAGTCCCTACCCAACAGTGGGCTCACAGTCTAAAAATGATGAGAAGTAGTGTGGCTTAGTGGATAGAGCACGGGCCTGGGAGCGAGAAGGACCTGAGTTCTAATCCCTCATCATCATCATCATCAATCGTATTTATTGAGCGCTTACTGTGTGCAGGGCACTGTACTAAGCGCTTGGGAAGTATAAGTTGGCAACATATAGAGACAGTCCCTACCCAACAGTGGGCTTACAGTCTAAATTCCTGCTCCGCCGCATATCTGCTGGGGGAACTTGGACAGGTCACTTCACTTCTCTGGGCCTCAGTTACCTCATCTGTAAAATGGGGATTAAGAGTATGAGCCCCATGGGGGAGAGACTGTGTCCAACCCAATAATAATAATGATAGCATTTATTAAGCGCTTACTATGTGCAAAGCACTGTTCTAAGCACTGGGGGGGTTACAAGGTGATCAGGTTGCCCCATGGAGGGCTCACAGTCTTCATCCCCATTTTACAGATGAGGAAACTGAGGCACAGAGAAGTTAAGTGATTCGCCCAAAGTCACACAGCTGGCAATTGGCAGAGCCGGGATTTGAACCCATGACCTCTGACTCCAAAGCCCATGCTCTTTCCACTAAGCCACGCTGCTTCTCAACGTTAACCTGATTAACTTGTATCTACCCCAGTGCTTAGAACAGTGCTCGGCAAGTAATAAGTGCTTAATAAGTACCTTTATTATTATAGAGAAGCAGCATGGCTCAGTGGAAAGAGACAGAGCTTTGGAGTCAGAGGTCATGAGTTCAAATCCCGGCTCTGCCAATTGTCAGCTGTGTGACTTTGGGCAAGTCACTTCACTTCTCTGGACCTCAGTTCCCTCATCTGTAAAATGGGGATTAAGACTGTGAGCTCCCTGCGGGACAACCTGATCACCTTGTAACCTCCCCAGTGCTTAGAACAGTGCTTTGCACATAGTAAGCACTTAATAAATGCCATTATTATAATTATTACTATTATTATCATTATTATTATTATTATTCTCTCCTGAGAGATCTATTAATTGGCTAAAACGAAAGGCCCAGTCTTGCTTTTCTTACGGCAATCATCGCCACTTGAAAGCGAGAAGTAGGGGAGCCTATGGAAAAACTTTCTCCTGATCAACGAGTGGTTATATATTGAGCACTTACTGTATGCAGAGTACTATACTGAGCACTTGGGAGAGTACATCATCATCAATCGTATTTATTGAGCGCTTACTATGTGCAGAGCACTGTACTAAGTGCTTAAAGCACTGTTCTAAGCGCCGGGGAGGCTACAAGGTGATGAGGTTGTCCCACGGGGGGCTCACAGTCTTCATCCCCATTTGTCAGATGAGGGAACTGAGGCCCAGAGAAGTTAAGTGACTTGCCCAAGGTCACACAGCTGACAAGCGGTGGAGCCGGGATTTGAACCCATGACCTCTGACTCCCAAGCCCGGGCTCTTTCCACTGAGCCACACTGCTTCTCTAGTGTACAACAACACAAGAAACAGAATGGCATAATGGTTAGAGCGCGGATCTTGGAGTCAGAAGGTCATGTGTTCTAATCCCAGCTCCGCCACTTGTCTACTGTGTGACTTTGGTCAAGTCATTTCACTTCTCTGGGTCTCAGTTCCCTCATGTATGAAAGGGGGGTGGAGACTGTGAGCCCCCCGTGGGACAGGGACTATGTCCAACTCATTCATTCATTCATTCGATCATCATCATCATCATCAATCGTATTTATTGAGCGCTTACTATGTGCAGAGCACTGTACTAAGCGCTTGGGAAGTACAAGTCGGCAACATATAGAGACGGTCCCTACCCAACAATGGGCTCACGGTCTAGAAATAATAATGGTGTTTGCTAAGCGCTTACTATGTGCGAAGCACTGTTCCAAGCGCTGGGGTTGATACAGGTAATCAGGTTGTTCCACGTGGGCTCCCAGTCTTAATCTCCATTTTACAGATAAGTAACTGAGGCACAGAGAAGTCAGGTGACCTGTCCAAAATCACACAGCTGGCAAGTGGCGGGGCCGGGACTAGAACCCACAACCTCTGACCCCCAAGCCCGGGCTCTTTCCACTAACGCGGCTGCTCTTTGATGATGATGATCATGGCATTTGTTAAGCGCTTACTATGTGCAAAGCACTGTTCTAAGCGCTGGGGGGATACAAAGGTGATGAGGTTGCCCCACGCGGGGCTCACATTCTTAATCCCCATTTTACAGATGAGGGAACTGAGGCCCAGAGAAGTGAAGTGACTTGCCCAAGGTCACACAGCAGGCATGTGGCGGAGCTGGGATTCGAACCCATGACCTCTGACTCCAAAGCCCGGACTCTTTCCACTGAGCCATGCTGCTTCTCACAAGGGGCTCACAATCTAAGTAGTAGGAAACTGAGGCACAGAGAGGTGACGTGTCTTGCCCACATTCACCCAGCAGACACGTAGTGGAGCCGGACTGCAGAGCCCGTTGTTGGGTAGGGACTGTCTCTATATGTTGCCGACTTGTACTTCCCAAGTGCTTAGTACAGTGCTCTGTACACAGTGAGCGCTCAATAAATACGATTGAATGAATGAATGAATGAATGAAAGCAAACAGAGGCAGGATTAGAACCCAGGCCCTCCAACTCCCAGGTCCAGGCTCTTTCCACTAGGCCACGGTGTGGTTTGCTGCCCGAGGACTCCATCCTCTCCATCCCCCCCATCTTACCTCCTTCCCTTCCCCGCGGCACCTGTATATATGTATATATGTTTGTACATATTTATTACTCTATTTATCTATTTATTTTACTTGTACATATCTACTCTATTTTATTTTGTTAGTATGTTTGGTTTTGTTCTCTGTCTCCCCCTTTTAGACTGTGAGCCCACTGTTGGGTAGGGACTGTCTCTATATGTTGCCAATGTGTACTTCCCAAGCGCTTAGTACAGTGCTCTGCACACTGTAAGCGCTCAATAAATACGATTGATTGATTGATTGATTGATTGACTCACTGGCTGCCACGGGAAACTGCACAGCTGGAAGCTTGGCTTCTGGAGTGGAAGCAGTGTGGCCTAATGGAAACATCAAGATCCTGGCAGTCAGAAGGAGCTGGGTTCGAATCCCAGCTCCACCACTCGTCTGCTGTGTGACTTTGGGCAAGTCACTTGATTTCTCTGGGCCTCAGTTCCTTCATCTGTAAAACGGAGATTACAGTTTCCTCATCTGTAAAATGCGGGACATAGACTATGTCCAACCTGATTAGCTTGTATCTACCCCAATCAATCAATCAATCGTATTTATTGAGCGCTTACTGTGTGCAGAGCACTGTACTAAGCAGTGCTTAGAACAGTGTTTGACACACAGTAAGCGCTGAACAGATACCATCAGCATCATTATCTCACTTCTCTGTGTCTCAGCTTTCCTTCTCTGAAGAATGGGGTTTCAATCCTACTCCAGTGCTTAGAACAGTGCTTTGCACATAGTAAGCGCTTAACAAATACCATTATTATTATTATTACTCCCTCCTACCTTCATTCATTCATTCAATCGCATTTATTGAGCGCTGACTGTGTGCAGAGCACTGGACTAAGCGCTTGGGAAGTCCAAGTTGGCAACATGTAGAGACAGTCCCTACCCAACAGCAGGCTCACAGCCTAGAAGGGGGAGACAGACAACAAAACAAAACATATTAACAAAATAAAATAAATAGATTAAATATGTACAAGTAAAATAAATAAATAAATAGAGCAATAAATATGTACAAACATATTCCCTTCCCCTTTTAGACTGTGAGCCCACTGTTGGGTAGGGACTGTCTCTATATGTTGCCAATTTGTACTTCCCAAGCGCTTAGTACAGTGCTCTGCACATAGTAAGCGCTCAATAAATATGATTGATGATGATGATGATGATGATGATATATGCATATATACAGGGACCCCCCCATGTGAGACAGGGACTGTGTCTCACCTGATTATCTTATATCTACCCCAGCGTTTAGTAGAGAAGCAGCATGGTGTAGTGGATGGAGCCTGGGCTGTTGCCAACTTGTACTTCCCAATCAATCAATCAATCAATCAATCGATCGTATTTATTGAGCACTTACTGTGTGCAGAGCCCTGTACTAAGCACTTTGGAAGTACAAGTCGGCAACACATAGAGACAGTCCCTACCCAACAGCAGGCTCACAGTCTAGAAGGGGGAGACGGACAACAAAACAAAACATATTAACAAAATAAAATAAATAGAATAAATATGTACAAGTAAAATAAATAGAGTAATAAATATGTACAAACATATATGCATATATACAGGGACACCCCCCCCCCCCACGTGAGACCTGATTATCTTATATCTACCCCAGTGTTTAGTAGAGAAGCAGCATGGTGTAGTGGATACAGCCTGGGCTGTTGCCAACTTGTACTTCCCAAGCGCTTAGCACAGTGCTCTGAACACAGTAAGCGCTCAATAAATACGATTGAATGAATGAATGAATGGGCCTGGGAATCAAAAGGTCATGGATTCTAATTCTGACTCCACCACTTATCTGCAGTGTGATCTTGGGCACGTCATGTCACTTCTCTGTGCCTCAGTGACCTCATATGTAAAATGGGGATGAGACTGCGAGCCCTATGTGGGACAGGGACTGTGTCCAACCCGATTTGCTTGTATCCACCTCAACGCTTAGTCTAGTGCCCGGCTCATAGTCAGCACTTAACAGATACAATAATCATCATTATTATCCCCACAGCACCTGTATATATGTATATATGTTTGTACATATTTATTACTCTATTTATTTATTTATTTTACTTGTACATATCTATTCTATTTATCTTATTTTGTTAGTATGTTTGGTTTTGTTCTCTGTCTCCCCCTTTTAGACTGTGAGCCCACTGTTGGGTAGGGACTGTCTCTATATGTTGCCAACTTGGACTTCCCAAGCACTTAGTACAGTGCTCTGTACACAGTAAGCGCTCAATAAATACGATTGATGATTATTATTAAAATGCTTGGCACAGAGTGAGCGCTTAGCATTATTGTTATTATCGTTTTAATGGGAGTAGCAGTAGTAGTGTTTATTAAGCGCTTCTTGCGTGCCAAGAAATCATAACAATGATAACAGAAGACCGGTAGCAAGGTTATGGATTATGGCAGGAGACAGGACGTTCTGGAGAAAATAGATCCCTGGAGTCGCTGTGAATCGGAAACCACTCGACGGCATTTGATAACAATAATAATAATAATCCTGTGTGCCAAGGACTGTATTGAGTGTTGGGAAAGGAAACCCAGGTGGGAATTAGACAGTCCCTGTAACACAGGGGGTCACAATCTAAGAGTTTCAGTGGGAAGTAGGGATTGGAGACAGACACAACGGGAGAGATTCATTCAATCATTCAATCATATTTATCATCATCAATCGTATTTATTGAGCGCTTACTGTGTGCAGAGCACTGTACTAAGCGCTTGGGAAGTACAAATTGGCAACATATAGAGACGGTCCCTACCCAACAGTGGGCTCACAGTCTAAAAGGGGGGACTGTACTAAGTGTTGGGAAAGGAAACCCAGGTGGGAATTAGACAATCTCTGTAACACAGGGGCTCACAATCTAGAGTTTCAGTGGGGAGAAGGGATTGGAGACGGACACAATGGGAGAGAGTCATTCAATCGTATTTATCATCATCATCATTGTCATCATCAATCGTATTTATTGAGCGCTTACTGTGTGCACAGCACTAAACTAAGCACTTGGGGGGGAACAACAGAACAACACACAGACACATTCCTGCCCACGACCCTACAACGCAACACAAACAAGTACACAAAATAGGCTGGAAGACTCAGACAGGGATGAGGAACCGCTTTGATCCTCCGACAGCCCGTGGGAGCAGTTTTTATTTTCGTCCCGGTGCACACGGAGGAGCCGGGAGTGGACGTGGACAAGGCGACGGTTGGTGATTTTCTTGGAGGTGATGGAGGATCTGAGAGCAAGAGGGTCTGAGAGCAAGCAGAGAAGCAGCGTGGCTCAGTGGAAAAGAGCCCGGGCTTTGGAGTCAGAGGTCATGGGTTCAAATCCCAGCTCCACCACTTGTCAGCTGTGTGACTTTGGGCAAGTCACTTCACTTCTCTGGGCCTCAGTGACCTCATCTGTAAAATGGGGATGAAGACTGTGAGCCCCCCATGGGACAACCTGATCACCTTGTAACCTCCCCAGCGCTTAGAACAGTGCTTTGCACATAGTAAGCGCTTAATAAATGCCATCATTATTATCGTTATTATTATTATTAAGTGGGAGCAAGCCAGGAGCAGGAACCCTTCGTGGTGGGAGGGAAGACGACAGTGACCACAAGGCGTGAGAAGCAGCGTGCCTCAGTGGGTAGAGCACAAGCCTAAGAGTCAGAAGGACTTGGGTTCTAATCCCATCTGTGCCACATGTCTGCTGTGTGACCCAGGAGAATAATAATAATAATAATAATAATAATAATGGCATTTATTAAGCACTTACTATGTGCAAAGCACTGTTCTAAGCACTGTGGAGGTTACAAGGTGATCAGGTTGTCCCACGGGGGGCTCACAGTCTTAATCCCCATTTTCCAGATGAGGTAACTGAGGCCCAGAGAAGTGAAGTGACTTGCCCAAAGTCACCCAGCTGACAGTTGGTGGAGCTGGGATTTGAACCCCTGACCTCTGACTCCAAAACCCGGGCTCTTTCCACTGAGCCACGCTGCTTCCAAGGAGAAGTCATTTCATTTCTCTGGGCCTCAGTTACCTCATCTGGAAAATGGGGATAAGAGTGTGCACCCTATGTGGGACAGGGACAGTCTGACCTGGACCTATCCCAGCGCTTAGAACAGTGCTTGTCACACAGTAAGAGCTTAACAAGTTCTATAAATATTATTATTAATTATTAAGGTGGCAGTTACCACAAGCTGGGTACGAGGACCCTTAGTAGAAGGAGCAGCGTGGCTCAGTGGAAAGAGCCCGGGCTTTGGAGTCAGAGGTCAGGGGTTCAAATCCCGGATCCGCCAATTGTCAGCTGTGTGACTTTGAGCAAGTCACTTCACTACCCTGGGCCTCAGTTACATCATCTGTAAAACGGGGATTAAGACTGTGAGCCCCCCGTGGGATAACCTGATCACCTTGTAAACTCCACAGTGCCTAGAACAGTGCTCTGCACACAGTAAGCGCGCTCAATAAATACGATTGATTGATTGATTGATTTGCACATAGTAAGTGCTTAATAAATGTTATTATTATTATTATTATTATTATCATTAAGGAGGGAAGGTGGTGGCTACTGCAAGATGGATCCAGAGACCCTCATGTTGCCGACTTGTACTTCCCAAGCACTTAGTACAATCAATCAATCAATCAATCGTATTTATTGAGCGCTTACTGTGTGCAGAGCGCTGTACTAAGCGCTTGGGAAGTACAAGTTGGCAACATATAGAGACAGTCCCTATACAGTACAGTGCTCTGCATACAGTAAGCGCTCAATAAATACAATTGAATGAATGAATGAATTGTTCATTCAATCTTATTTATTGAGCACTGTGTGCAGAGCACTGTACTAAGCGCTTCTGTCTCACCTTGACTTGCTCCCTTTGTTCTTCCCCCCTCCCAGCTCCACAGTACTTATAACTGTAATTTATTTATTTACATTAATGTCTGTCTCCCCACCCTCTAGACTGTAAACTGGTTGTGAGCAGGGAATGTGTCTGTTATTGTATCGTACTCTTCCAAGAGCTTAGTACAGTGCTCTGCATACTGTAAGTGCCCAATAAATACCATTCATCGATTGATTGATAGTTAGAGGGTAATAATAATAGTGATGTTCATTCATTCATTCAATTGTATTATTATTATTATTATTGTTGTTGTACTCTCCCAAGCGCACAGTAAGCACTCAATAAATACAAGTGAATGAATGAATCAATCAATCAATCAATGATATTTATTGAGCGCTTACTATATGCAGAGTACAGGATTCAGTCCTTAGGAAAGAACAATATAATGGAGTTGGTAGACATTTTCCCTGCCCACAAAGAGCTTTCAGTTTCCAGAAGAGACAGACATGAAAATCCATTGCAGATAGGGGAAATAGTACAGTATAAGGATATTTACCTCTGTGCTGTGGGGCTGGGGTGAATATCAAAGTAATTATAATTATGGGTTTGACTGGTTTGAAGAGAAGAGCCCCCAGAGCCTTACTGGGAACTTTGGAGGAAAAGGACTCTGTCAATGCCAAGTGAGCTAACTCAGGCAATGATTAACAAGAGCCCACTGTTGGGTAGGGACCGTCACTATATGTTGCCAACTTGTACTTCCCAAGCGCTTAGTACAGTGCTCTGCACACAGTAAGCACTCAATAAATGCGATTGAATGAATGAATGAACATGGGGTTTGTTACGCACTTGTGATGTGTTAAGCACTGCTTTAAGCCCTGGGGTAAATACAAGTTAATCAGGGTGGATCCAGTCCCCATTCCACATGAGACTCACAATCTAAGGAGGGAGAACAGATTTTGAGTTTCCATGTTGAAGGTGAGGAAACTGAGGCACAGAGAAGTGAAGTGACTTCCCCAAAGTCACACAGCCAACAGGTAGAATTAGAACCCGGATCCTCTGACTCCAGGACAGGGCTGTTTCCACTGGGTTACGAATATCCACTGTGCATGGGATCAAGAGAATTTGAATTTGGTATCCCTTGAGGCTTTGGGAAAACTCCGATCTCCTCAGGCAGGAAGAGGAGAATTAAGTAGGAGGAAAAGAGAAGTCAGGGCAATGATAATCTAGGGGGTTAGTTATTATTCTCACTGCTTCATTATGTATGCCAACCACTTTAACAGGTTCTTTATTCCATGTAAACTTGTAACTCTTCCCAGCAACAGGAGCCAGGCTAAAGCAGCTATTAACCCCTTTCATTGCTCTTCCAACTAGGTGTGAAAATCCATCTTCACCCCCTCCAGAGTCCTGCAAGGATGATGAATTCCTGTTCCCAACCCTATTCCCACAGCATCAAAGGGAAGAGAATTGTTCACTTCATCCTCGTTTCCCCAGAGGGGGAAAACCGAAATTACCTCATCTACAAGCCAATGCTGGCAGGAAGTTGAGGATTCTTTGGCCTCTCCAAATTATAAAGCCAACTCAATCTTCCATTTTCTGCTCTGCACACCAAAATAACCTTGGTTTGGATTTCAGGGTCCTCCCCAAAGTCACTGGCCTCACTAGATATTCTGGGACTCCAGGTAAGATTCATAAATCATATGAATTTTTTATGAATTATGAATTTTATGAATTATTTTATGTTGCCAACTTGGACTTCCCAAGCGCTTCGTACAGTGCTCTGCACACAGTAAGCGCTCAATAAATACGATTGTTCCCGAGAGGCCCGCCCGCCATCACACCGCGAGGCCTTGCTGCTCCCGGAAGGATCCTATCCTCAGAGCGCCGCCATAGACGCCCGGGACTCCGTTCCCGAGAGGCCCGCCCGCCATCACACCGCGAGACGCCCGGGACTCCATTCCCGAAAGGCCCGCCCGCCATCACACCGCGCGGCCTTGCTGCTCCCGGAAGGTTCCTCTCCTCAGAGCGCGCCGCCATAGACGCCCGGGACTCCGTTCCCGAGAGGCCCGCCCGCCATCACACCGCGAGGCCTTGCCGCTCCCGGAAGGCTCCTCTCCTCAGAGCGCCGCCATTGACGCCCGGGACTCCGTTCCCGAGAGGCCCGGCCGCCCACCCTCCCGCCATCTCAGCGCCCCCACGGACGCCCCCCCTGCTTCCACCCCCCCCCCACTTCGGAGGCCTTCCGTAAAGTGCCCCTCATCCCCCCCCACCTTCCCGGTCCGGTCCTGACTGACTCTCCCCCCGCCCCCAGGTAAAAAGCCCTTGTTAGCACCTTGTTAGCACCATGTTAGCACCATGTTACATGTTACATTAACGACAACCTCATTCACACCTCCTCAGCCCTCCCATGCTAGTTGACTGTTCGCTTCCCTCCCCAGGTATCTCTGCTCCCTGACCCCCCTTAACTGGCCCACCCTACTCCAGCTCTTAATAGTTTGTATCTGCTCTCTGTGGCATCATTGTCTGCCAATTCTATTATTGCCATAGCATATTGATTGCTCAACTACACCCTGTGATGCCATCGCCTACTTTTATCATTGCTACTGTTTTATTGCTTCTGCATCTCAATTGTTAACCCCCCGCGGTACTGTCACTCGCCCTGCTGACCTCACTATGAACTTTCAGTTCCCTTGCTCCCAACTGCCATTCCCATTCCTCACCTTCCCCTTCCCCTCTCCCACCCAGCTGTTTCCCTCCCTCTCACCCACCAAAACCGCTCCCCCTCAACCCCTACCAAGGATTCCTCTGTACCAGCGCAGGTCCTCCGCTTCTCCCTCCCAGCCCCCCTCCTCCCCTTCTCCCCATCCCCACCCCATCCCAGTTCTCCTTTCCCATCGCCACCCCCCTTCCCACTCTCCCCGCCCAGGCCCCCGCCAACTCATCCCAATCCAAACCCTCCCCACCCCTCGCACCCTTCCCCCTCCCTCCCCACCCTCGACAGCTGATGCCAAGTGTGGCCTCTGGAACCCTCGCTCCATTTTAAGTAAGATCCCTTTCATCCTGGACCTTTTCCTTTCCAGTTCTCTACTCCTCCTCGCCCTAACTGAAACATGGCTGTCGCCGGACGACACGGTCTCTTCTGCTGCTCTCTGCAGTGCAGGCCTCTTCTTCTCCCACTCCCCCAGACTCACCGGAAAAGGAGGAGGTGTCGGTTTCCTTCTCGCCCCCCAATGTCGCTTTCGCACTATCCCTCCTCCCCCTTCCCTTTCCTTCCCTTCCTTTGAAGCCCACATTATTCGCCTCTACCACCCCCTCCAGATTCTTGTAGCCGTCATCTACCGCCCTCCGGGCCCCACTTCCAACTTCTTTAACGACTTTGACCCCTTCCTCACATTCCTTCTCTCCTTCTCCATGCCCACTCTGATCCTCGGAGACTTCAATATCCACATGGATATCCCTAACGACTCCTCTGCCGCCCGCCTTCTATCTCTCCTTGACGCTGCCAACCTCTTCCTCCACCCCACCTCACCCACTCACCAACTTGGTCACACCCTCGACCTCATCATCTCCTACCGCTGCACTGTGTCCACCCTCACCAACTCTGTGATCCCTCTCTCTGATCATAATCTTCTCACCTGCCTCCTCACTCACACTCCTTTCCCCTGTAAATCCGTATTACTCCCTCACAGAGATCTCCGCTCTCTGGACCCCACCCATCTTTCGGAGCGCCTCACACCCCACCTCGCCGCCCTCTCCTCTCTACCCAGTCTTGATGATCAGATTACTGCTCTCAACTCTACCCTTTCTACTCAGCTAGACTCGCTCGCTCCCCTTTCCCTTCGCCGCTCTCGCACCACTAACCCACAGCCCTGGATCACTGCCACTGTCCGCCTCCTTCGCTCTTATGCTCGAGCTGCTGAACGCTGCTGGCGAAAGTCTAAACACCATGCCAACCTCGTTCACTTCAAGTTTATCCTTTCCTGCCTTAACTCAGCCCTCTCTTCTGCCAGACAAAACTATTTCTCCTCCCTTATTGACACCCATGCCCATCACCCCCGCCAGCTCTTCCGTACATTCAACTCCCTTCTCAGGCCCCCGGTTCCTCCCCCTCCTCCCTCCCTCACCCCCAACGATCTGGCCTCCTACTTCATTAACAAAATTAAATCCATCAGGTCCGACCTCCCCAAAGTCTCTTCCCCCCTTTCTCCAACCCCCCGGCTCTCAACACTCTCTGCTACTCTCCCATCCTTCCCAGCGGTATCCTCAGAGGAACTCTCCTCCCTCCTCTCAAGTGCTACTCCAGCCACCTGTGCTTCTGACCCCATTCCCTCTCATCTTATGAAATCTCTCGCTCCATCCCTTCTCCCCTCCTTAACTTCCATCTTCAACCGCTCACTCTCCACTGGTTCCTTCCCCTCTGCCTTCAAACATGCCCATGTCTCTCCCATCCTAAAAAAACCCTCTCTTGACCCCACCTCACCTTCTAGTTATCGTCCCATATCCCTCCTACCATTCCTTTCCAAACTCCTTGAACGAGTTGTCTACACGCGCTGCCTAGAATTCCTCAACAACAACTCTCTCCTCGACCCCCTCCAGTCTGGCTTCCGTCCCCTTCATTCCACGGAAACTGCGCTCTCAAAGGTCACCAATGACCTCCTGCTTGCCAAATCCAACGGCTCATACTCTGTCCTAATCCTCCTCGACCTCTCAGCTGCCTTTGACACTGTGGACCACCCCCTTCTCCTCAACACGTTATCTGACCTTGGCTTCACAGACTCCGTCCTCTCCTGGTTCTCCTCTTATCTCTCCGGTCGTTCTTTCTCAGTCTCTTTTGCAGGCTCCTCCTCCCCCTCCCATCCTCTTACTGTGGGGGTTCCCCAAGGTTCAGTGCTTGGTCCCCTTCTGTTCTCAATCTACACTCACTCCCTTGGTGACCTCGTTCGCTCCCACGGCTTCAACTATCATCTCTACGCTGATGACACCCAGATCTACATCTCTGCCCCTGCTCTCTCCCCCTCCCTCCAGGCTCGCATCTCCTCCTGCCTTCAGGACATCTCCATATGGATGTCCGCCCGCCACCTAAAGCTCAACATGTCGAAGACTGAGCTCCTTGTCTTCCCTCCCAAACCTTGTCCTCTCCCTGACTTTCCCATCTCTGTTGACGGCACTACCATCCTTCCCGTCTCACAAGCCCGCAACCTTGGTGTCATCCTCGACTCCGCTCTCTCATTCACCCCTCACATCCAAGCCGTCACCAAAACCTGCCGGTCTCAGCTCCGCAACATTGCCAAGATCCGCCCTTTCCTCTCCATCCAAACCGCTACCCTGCTAATTCAAGCTCTCATCCTATCCCGTCTGGACTACTGCACTAGCCTTCTCTCTGATCTCCCATCCTCGTGTCTCTCTCCACTTCAATCCATACTTCATGCTGCTGCCCGGATTATCTTTGTCCAGAAACGCTCTGGACATATTACTCCCCTCCTCAAAAACCTCCAATGGCTACCGATCAATCTGCGCATCAAGCAGAAACTCCTCACCCTGGGCTTCAAGGCTCTCCATCACCTCGCCCCCTCCTACCTCAGCTCCCTTCTCTCCTTCTACTGCCCAGCCCGCACCCTCCGCTCCTCCACCACTAATCTCCTCACTGTACCTCGCTCTCGCCTGTCCCGCCATCGCCCCCCGGCCCACGTCATCCCCCGGGCCTGGAATGCCCTCCCTCTGCCCATCCGCCAAGCTAGCTCTCTTCCTCCCTTCAAGGCCCTGCTGAGAGCTCACCTCCTCCAGGAGGCCTTCCCAGACTGAGCCCCTTCTTTCCTCTCCCCCTCGTCCCCCTCTCCATCCTCCCGTCTTACCTCCTTCCCTTCCCCACAGCACCTGTATATATGTATATATGGTTGTACATATTTATTACTCTATTTATCTATTTATTTATTTATTTTACTTGTACATTTCTATCCTACTTATTTTATTTTGTTGGTATGTTTGGTTCTGTTCTCTGTCTCCCCCTTTTAGACTGTGAGCCCACTGTTGGGTAGGGACTGTCTCTATGTGATGCCAATTTGTACTTCCCAAGCGCTTAGTACAGTGCTCTGCACATAGTAAGCGCTCAATAAATACGATTGATTGATTGATTGATTGATTGAATGAATGAATGAATGAATGAATAAATCACACCCTCCGTCCCCAACAGAAATTCTTTTTCTCCTCACAATGGCCCAGCAGAATGGCAGCCAAAATGACGACAGCAGGGACTGATGGTGGAGCAGAATTGAGTTTAACTCCTTTCCTATCTGTCACCCCCACAGTTTTCACCTGAGAAGCAGCAGGGAGGAAGTACCTCCATCTTTCAGTTTTGCTGCTGACCCCTTTCCTGTCTTGCTTTTGGCCTCGATGAAGAACAGGGATTGAATCCCCATTTTACAGATGAAGGAAGTGAAGCACAAGGAAGTTATAATCAATCAATCAATCAATCAATCGTATTTATTGAGCACTTACTGTGTGCAGAGCACTGTACTAAGCGCTTGGGAAGTACAAGTTGGCAACATCATCATCATCATCATCAATCGTATTTATTGAGTGCTTACTGGGTGCAGAGCACTGTACTAAGCGCTTGGGAAGTACAAGTTGGCAACATACCTACCCAACAGTGGGCTCACAGTCTAAAATAATTAATTTTATTATTATTAATTATTTAATTATTACATTTAAATTTATATTAAATTACAATATTTAATTATTATTGAATAATAATGACGGCACTTGTTAAGCACTTACTATGTGCCAAGCACTGTTCTAAGCGCTGGGGGGGGGGAATACAAGGTAATCGGGTCATCCCACGTGGGGCTCACAGTCTTCATCCCCATTTTACAGATGAGACAACCGAGGCATAGAGAAGTGAAGTGACTTGCTCAAAGTCACACAGTTGATAAGTGGCAGAGCCGGAATTAGAACCCATGACCTCTGACTCCCAAGCCCGGGCTCTTTCCACTGAGCCACGCTGCTTCTCTTGGCCAAGGTCACGTGGGGGGCAAGCGGCGGAGACGGGATCAGAACCCAGGTCTCCTGACCCCCAATCCTGTGGTCTTTCTGCTGGGCCAGGCTGCTTCTCTTATAATAATAATAATAATGATGGCATTTATTAAATGCTTACTATGTGCAAAGCACTGTTCTAAGTGCTGGGGAGGTTACAAGGTGATCAGGTTGTCCCACGTGGGGCTCACAGTCTTAACCCCCGTTTTATAGATGAGGTAACTGAGGCCCAGAGAAGTGAAGTGACTTGCCCCAAGTCCCACAGCTGACAGTTGGCAGAGCAGGGATTTGAACCCACGACCTCCGACTCCAAAGCCCGGGCTCTTTCCAGTGAGCCACGCTGCTTCTCTTTTTACGTAATATCATCATCATCAATCGTATTTATTGAGCGCTTACTATGTGCAGAGCACTGGACTAAGCGCTTGGGAAGTACAAATTGGCAACATATAGAGACAGTCCCTACCCAACAGTGGGCTCACAGTCTAAAAGGGGGAGACAGAGAACAAAACCAAACATACTAACAAAATAAAAGAAATAGAATAGATATGTACAAGTAAAATAAATAAATAAATAAATAGAGTAATAAATATGTACAAATATATATACATATGGCTCAGAAGGGTTCAAAAAGGTGGGTTCTCATTGGCAGGACATTTTTGTAATGAAATTAGGGCTTTAGATTGACCTGGGACTCTGTTCCGCTGATAGGGGTTGCTTATCAATCAATCACTCAATCAATCACTCCTTGCCCACCTTATCTGCCTCAGGCTTGGAACTCCCTGCCCCTTCAGATCTGACAGATGATCACTGTCCCCACCTTCAACTTCTTACTTCTTACTTCTTACTAAAATCCCATCTCCTCCCAGGGGCCTTCCCTGATTAAGCCCTCATTTCCTCTACTCCCTCTGCCTTCTGTGTCATCTTTGCATTCATTCATTCATTCAATCGTATTTATGCAGCGCTTACTGTATGCAGAGCATCCCCCCGTCTTACCTCCTTCCCTTCCCCACAGCACCTGTATATATGTATATATGGTTCTACATATTTATTACTCTATTTATTTATTTATTTATTTTACTTGTACATATCTATCCTATTTATTTTATTTTGTTAGTATGTTTGGTTTTGTTCTCTGTCTCCCCCTTTTAGACTGTGAGCCCACTGTTGGGTAGGGACTGTCTCTATATGTTGCCAATTTGTACTTCCCAAGCGCTTAGTACAGTGCTCTGCACATAGTAAGCGCTCAATAAATACGATTGATGATGATGATGATGATGTATATAGTTTATAGATGCATATATATATGTATATAGCACTGTATATAATAATAATAATGTTAGTATTTGTTAAGCGCTTACTATGTGCAAAGCACTGTATATGTTGCCAACTTGTACTTCCCAAGTGCTTAGTACAGTGCTCTGCACACAGTAAGTGCTCAATAAATACAATTGATTGATTGATTGATTGATTGATTGATTAAGCGAAGGGGAGGCTACAAGGTGATCACGGTGTCCCATATGGGGCTCACAGTCTTAACCCTCATTTTACAGATGAGGTAACTGAGGCACAGAGAAGTCAAGTGACTTGCCCAAAGTCACACAGCTGACAAGTGGCAGAGCCGGAATTTGAACCCACAACCTCTGACTCCCAAGCCCGGAATCTTTCATTCATTCATTCATTCATTCATTCAATCGTATTTATTGAGCGCTTACTGTGTGCAGAGCACTGTACTAAGCACTTGGGAAGTACAAGTTGGCAACATATAGAGACGGTCCCTACCCAACAGTGGGCTCACAGTCTAGAACGGGGAGACAGACAACAAAACAAAACATATTTCCCCTGTGCCACACTGCTTCTGCTAGCCACGTTGCTTATATGTTTGTACAGATTTATTACTCTATTTATTTTACTTGTACATATTTACTAATCTATTTATTTTGTTAATGATGTGCATCTAGCTTTATTTCTATTTGTTCTGACGACTTGACACCCGTCCACATGTTTTGTTTTGTTGTCTGTCTCCCCCTTCTAGACTGTGAGCCCATTGTTGGGTAGGGACCGTCTCTATATGTTGCCAACTTGTACTTCCCAAGCGCTTAGTCTAGTGCTCTGCACACAGTAAGCGCTCAATAAATACGATTGAATGAATGAATGAATGTACTAAGCACTTGGAAAGTACAATTCGGCAACAGATAGAGACAATCCCTACTCAACAACAGGTTCACAATCTAGAAGGGAAGAGACAGCCAACAAAACAAGTAGTCAGGCATCAATAGTCAGTTAGGCATCCCTTCTCTCCTTCTCCAGCCCAGCCCGCACCCTCCATTCCTCTGCCGCTAATCTCCTCACCGTGCCTCGTTCTTGCCTGTCCTGCCATCGACCCCCGGCCAATGTCATCCCCCTGGCCCGGAATGCCCTTCCTCTGCCCATCCGCCAAGCTAGCTCTCTTCCTCCCTTCAAAGCCCTACTGAGAGCTCACCTCCTCCAGGAGGCCTTCCCACGCTGAGCCCCCTCCTTCCTCTCCCCATCCCCTCTGCCTTACCTCCTTCCCCTCCCCACAGCACCTGTATATATGTATATATGTTTGTACATATTTATTACTGTATTTATTTATTTATGTTATTTGTACATATTTATTCTATTTATTTTATTAATATGTTTTGTTTTGTTCTCTGTCTCCCCCTCCTAGACTGTGAGCCCACTGTTGGGTCGGGACCGTCTCTATATGTTGCCAACTTGGACTTCCCAAGGGCTTAGTCCAGTGCTCTGCACACAGTAAGTGCTCAATAAATACTATTGAATGAATGAAGGAATGAATAGCATCAAAATAAATAAAATTATAGCTCTATACTCATCAATCAATCTTATTTACTGAGCGCTTACTGTGTGCAGAGAGCACCATACTAAACATTTGGGAGGGTACAACATAGTAGAGTTGGTAGACACGATCCCTGCTCACAGGGAGCTTATAGTCTAGGGGGAGACAGGCATTAATATGTTGTCCACGCGTGGGCACGAGGGTCTCTCCCCGCTCACCCAACCGATGGGCAGGGCTGGCTTGCGATGCAAAGAATTGCGACTCATGAGCTGGCGGGGGGCGGTGTCAGGGAGATTTTATTCCCAATTTAAGGCTCCAATTCCAGTATTAACTGAATGGGATCACGCTCCTGGTGGGCTCCTCTCCTTAAAGGAGAGGGAAGCCCCGGGAGTCCGCGCGCAAGGGTTTTTATAGGCCTTTGTCGTAGTTCCTCTTTCCGTTGCTCATTCCCAGCTGGTTATCGGCCGCCGCAGAAAGGCGGGGCAGAAACCTAATTGGTTATCATCAATCGTATTTATTGAGTGCTTACTGTGTGCAGAGCACTGTACTAAGCGCTTGGGAAGTACAAGTTGGCAACATATAGAGACAGTCCCTACCCAGCAGTGGGCTCACAGTCTAAAAGACTGTTATCAGTGGTTATCAGTGTGGTGACTTAGCAGCCCCATGGTCATCCGGGATGTGCCGAGGCCTAGATGACTCCATCATGTGTTATCAACTTCCGCTGCACCCTCTCCATTATGACTCCTTCAAATCCCCCCCTGTAGCTGTTGGACCCTTATTCATATGGGGAAAAAGGATGACGATCCATCTTCTGAAACTGCTTCCTGCTGCAAGGGGGTGATGAGTCACCTAAGGGCAGCGAGCAACAAAGGCCTGATGGGAGGCATCGAGGGGGTGAAGCGGTATGGGAGCATAACCGCACGGAGAGCCAACAAGTCAGCCGTCACCTTGCGGCAGCAAAGCCTTAGGACTGGAAGAAACAACACACGAGAAGCAAGATCTCGATGGAAGAGAGTAAAGAGGAGGGGAACGAGCGGCCCCACTTTCCCCAGGAGCCAGGTAGCCAGTCCCACCACCCACTCCCTGGGGGACTAGTTCCCGAGGGCAGATCCTGCAGAACAGCCGTGAGGGAGTGGAGGTCCATCAGGATGCGGCCAGACATATTCGCGTGTTCCAGCAAACACCAATCCTGAGCATTCAGGTCTGGCCAGCGTGATCACTGGGGTTCGGGGTGGTCTTCAATAGCATAGACTGGTTTGAGGATGGTAACCGTCGGAGGAGCAGTCGAAGGGTCCCGTGCGGCTTGCTGGAATACCAAGGAGTGGGAGGGGGCATAGAGCTGGCCTCCTCTGGGTCCTGGAAGGGCTTAATGCGGGAAATGTGAGACCAGCTGGAGTGGCCCTCGAGTTTAACTGCCATAGGAGAGTTAAGAATGACCCGGACTGGGCCCTCCCACTTTGCTGCGAGGCCTGGACCACAGCCCGCTTTCCAGGTTCTGAGAAGGACCAGGTCACCCGCTTGGACCCAAGCATCCGCCGGAGACGGGGGCTTCCCAGGAGCGGGAAGGTACAAGTTGGCATACTCCCGAAGGGCCAAATGAACGGGGCCCACCTGAGATGCCCACTGGCCCAGGGAGGTAAGTTCAGAGTCCACCGGCGGTGAGAAAGGCTCTCCCATATAGGAGCTCAAAAGGGCTGCGGCCCGTGTGTCTTTTTGGCACCACTCGGAGTCTCAGGAGCCCCACAGGGTTGCATCGCACCCAAGACCTGCGAGTCTCAAGGCACAGTTTAGTCGGAACACGCTTCAGGGTGTGATTAGCCTATTCCACCTTCCCTGAAGACTGAGGGTGCCGGGCTGAGTGCAGGTAGTATGTTATACCCAGAGCCCGAGCGATGCTCTGAGTCACCTGAGACGTAAAGGCAGGGCCATTATCACTTTGAAGGGAGCGGGGGAGGCCAAACCTAGGGATGATTTCCCAGAGGAGCCATTTCCCTACCTCGAGAGTGTGCTCTGTTCGGCACGGGAAGGCCTCTACCACCCCAGTAAACGTGGAAATGAGCACAAACAGGTAACGGTAACCAAAACAAGAGGGCATGTGTGTAAAGTCAAGTTACCAATCTTCTCCAGGGAGTTGGCCTCAACATTGTGTAGGGGTGAGCGGCGGGGGTCCTTCCTCGGCGTTAGCCCGTGCCCAGATGTGTCAGGCTCGGCATATGCGCTTGACAATAATAATAATAATGATGGCATTTATTAAGCACTTACTATGTGCAAAGCACTGTTCTAAGCGCTGGGGAGCTTACAAGGTGATCAGATTGTCCCACGGGGGGGCTCACAGTCTTAATCCCCATTTTGCAGATGAGGGAACTGAGGCCCAGAGAAGTGAAGTGACTTGCTTAAAGTCACACAGCTGACAAGTGGCGGAGCCGGGATTTGAACCGATGACCTCTGACTCCAAAGCCCGGGCTCTTTCCACTGAGCCATGATCTCACAATCCCGGGCAGAACGTAAGGGGATCTAGCAGGGTGTAAAGTGCGTCCCGCCCGAGGTGGGTGGCCTGATGTAAGGCGAAGACAAACTTCCACGAGCAGGCCTGGGGAATAACGGGACGGCCGTCCGCTGTCTCGTACCAGCCATCCCGGCATTGGGAACATCCATTGACCTTGGCTCGATCGTGTTCTGCAGCGGAATACACCGGCGATCCCAAAATCCCAGGGGCAGGGACAAGGGCCAACATCACCCCGTCGGTGGGGTCGGTTGACCGTGCGGCCTGCCTGGCAATCTCTGAGTCTCCCTTCTGGTGTCCCCGACAATGAATTACTGCTATTTCCTGGGGTTCCCATACTGCCTCGAGGAGGTCAAGGATCTCTTGGGCATGTCAGATTGACGTAACCTGGGTGGTGAGGAGACCCCTCTCTTTCCAAATAGCCCCGTGGGCATGTAGGACATTGGACCCATACTTGGAGTCAGTAAAAATGTTAAGACGTTTCCCCTTCCCCAGCTCTAGAGAGCGGGTCAAGGCGATGAGTTCTGCCTTCTGAGCTGAGGTCCCAGGGGGCAGGGCTCTCGCTTCAGGGGTCCCATAAAGGCTAACAACCGCATACCCACCATAGTGGGTCCCTTGTTCAATGTAACTGGACCTGGCAGTGAACCAGTGTGCATCCAGACCCCCGTCCCGGCCGCGGCGGAGGGGACGGGGCTGCGGGCGGGAGCGGAGGCGGCGGGATCGGGTGGGCCCCGGGCCAATAGGAGGCCGCCCTTGGCCGTGGGATGAGGTGGGAAGAGTAATGGGAATAGTAATGATGATAACGATGGTACCTTTATAAAGATAAATTTATTTATTTATTTATTTTACTTGTACATATGTATTCTATTTATTTTATCATCATCAATCGTATTTATTGAGCGCTTACTATGTGCAGAGCACTGTGCTAAGCGCTTTATTTTGTTAGTATGTTTGGTTTTGTTCTCTGTCTCCCCCTTTTAGACTGTGAGCCCACTGTTGGGTAGGGACTGTCTGTATATGTTGCCAACTTGGACTTCCCAAGCGCTTTGTACAGTGCTCTGCACACAGTAAGCGCTCAATAAATACGATTGATGATGATGATGATGATCCGCATTGTCAAGGGGCACGTCCCGAAGATCTGATCTACTCGAATGGCTTTCATCAATCTGGGCTAGGCAGTCGTGAAGCGGAACCGGCCAGTCTCCCTCCCCATCCTCCGGGAGGGGAAGGAGAGTTGCAGGGTTCAAAGTGTTACAGGTCCTCAGGGTGACCTCGGGGATGTCAAGCAAAAGGGCTTGGTACTGCAATAAACGACCCCCTGTGAGCCACGGTTCACCCCTACTACCTAGGATCACCAGGACCCGATGGGGAGTATAGACGGTCAGTGGTTGTCCTAAGGTCAGTTTTCGTCCCTCCGTAGCCGCAACTGCCCGGAGGCACGCGGGCCACCCATAGGTGACATTATCTAGTCGCCTGTAAAGGTAGGCAACCGGCCGAAAATCCAGCCCTAAGAACTGACCAAGGACCATGATGCAATGATGCCTCCGTTCGTTCACATACATACGGCTCCCTTCAAAGCCCTACTGAGAGCTCACCTCCTCCAGGAGGCCTTCCCAGACTGAACCCCCTCCTTCCTCTCCCCCTTCCCCCAACCCCTCCACCTTACCTCCTTCCCCTCCCCACAGCACCTATATATATGTATATATGTTTGTACGTATTTATTACTCTATTTTATTTGTACATATTTATTTTATCATCATCAATCGTATTTATTGAGCGCTTACTATGTGCAGAGCACTGTACTAAGCGCTTGGGAAGTACAAATTGGCAACATATAGAGACAGTCCCTACCCAACAGTGGGCTCACAGTCTAAAAGGGGAAGACAGAGAACAAAACCAAACATACTAACAAGATAAAGTAAATAAATAAATAAAACAAAATTTTATTTTGTTAATCTGTTTTGTTGTCTGTCTCCCCCTTCTAGACTGTGAGCCTGCTGTTGGGTAGGGACCGTCTCTATATGTTGCCAACTTGGACTTCCCAAGCGCTTAGTCCAGTGCTCTGCACATAGTAAGTGCTCAATAAATACGATTGAATGAATGAATGAATGAAAGAAAAAGGCTTGGCGACATCGGGTAGGGCGAAAATTGGTGCATTGGAGAGCTTCCGCTTAAGGGCCTTGAATGAGGTCTCCTGCTCAACTCCCCACTCTAGCTGCTCACCCTCAGAGCCCCCAAGGGCATCATAGAGAGGCTTTGCCAGGATCCCATAGTTCGGAATCCAAATGCGGCAAACGCCCACCATGCCTAGGTAGGCACGGAGTTGGCGCTTAGTACGAGGGGCAGGGATTTTCAGGATAG
Organism: Tachyglossus aculeatus; assembly: GCF_015852505.1. Taxonomy (NCBI): domain Eukaryota; kingdom Metazoa; phylum Chordata; class Mammalia; order Monotremata; family Tachyglossidae; genus Tachyglossus; species Tachyglossus aculeatus. Next base: position 50,999,010 of record NC_052087.1, on the reverse strand, counting down.
CATCCCTCCACTTAGGGATGAGGGTCTTTCCCGAGGGGGTCAGAACGTGGCCTGGGTACCGAACCTCTTGTCTGCACGCCTGCAATTTCAGGGGGGAGATCCGGTAGCCGCCGCATGCCAGATGGTTATGGGTCCGGCCCAAGTCTTCCGCGGCCTCGCTCTCGGTCGGACTACAAATAAGGAGGTCATCTCCGTATTGAATAAGGGTGCTAGCTTGCAATCCCGGGCCACGGAGGTCCCGACCCAAGCACTCTCCGAAGAGGAGAGGGCTGTCCCGGGATCCTTGTGGAAGGACCGTCCAAGCATATTGGAGGCCCAACTTCTCCCCCGGGCCTGCCCATTCCAAGGCAAAGATGTATTGGACCCCTTTGCTTAAAGTGATACAAAAGAAAGCGTATTTTACATCTATAACTGAGAACCACTTAGTGTCACCCGGCACTTGGGCAAAAAGAGTGTAAGGATTTGCAACTATCGGGTGTATGGGGACAGTGGCTGCATTTACCCGCCGCAGATCTTGGACAAAGCGGTAGGTCCCGTCTGGTTTCTTCACCGGGAGCATGGGGGTGTTACAAGGGGAACTACAAGGCACGAGCAATCCATGCTCCAATAATTGGCTGGACACCCACCCGCGCCTCCGCTGAAAGGGGATACTGATGCTGATGTGGGAAGACAGGGGGATCCCTCAAACGTACCTCAACGGGTGTCGCATTCAAAGCACAGCCCGGGAGTCCCTTGCCCCACACCTCGGGGTTTATTCTGGCTAAGAGGCCACCAGGAAGTTTGGGCTTAGGGGATGAAACCAGACATGGGCATGTGGGGACGAGAGAGAAGGTGGATCCCAATTTGGGGTCGAAGAGGAGGGCAATATAAGGAACTCGTGCTCAAAGAGCAGGTCCTGGTACATACAGGACCTTTTAGACTGTGAGCCCACTGTCTTTTAGACTGTGAGCCCACTGTTGGGTAGGGACTGTCTCTATATGTTGCCAACTTGTACTTCCCAAGCGCTTAGTACAGTGCTCTGCACACAGTAAGCGCTCAATAAATACAAATGATGATGATGATGATGATTGACTGATTGAATGAATGATTGATCGAATGAATGATTGATTGATTGAATGAATGATTGATTGAATGAATGATTGATTGAATGATTGACTGAATCATCATCATCAATCACATTTATTGAGCGCTTACTATGTGCAGAGCACTGTACTAAGCACTTGGGAAGTACAAATTGGCAACATATAGAGACAGTCCCTACCCAACAGTGGGCTCACAGTCTAAAAGGGGGAGACAGAGAACAAAACCAAACATACCAACAAAATAAAATAAATAGAATAGATATGTACAAGTAAAATAAATAAATAAGTAAATAAATAGAGTAATAAATATGTACAGACATATATACATATATACAGGTGTGGTGGGGAAGGGAAGGAGGTAAGATGGGAGGGATGGAGAGGGGGACGAGGGGGAGAGGAAGGAAGGGGCTCAGTCTGGGAAGGCCTCCTGGAGGAGGTGAGCTCTCAGCAGGGCCTTGAAGGGAGGAAGAGAACTAGCTTGGCGGATGGGCAGAGGGAGGGCATTCCAGGCCCGGGGAATGATTGATTGAATGATTGATTGATTGATTGCATGCATCATCAATCGTATTTATTGAGCGCTTACTATGTGCAGAGCACTGTACTAAGCGCTTGGGAAGTACAAATTGGCAACATATACAGTACCTACTGTTTCTATGGGATGAATGAATGAATGAAGGGATGAATGAATGAAGGGATGAATGAATGAATGAATGAATGAATGAATGAATGAATGAATGAATGAATGAATGAATGAATGAATGAATGAATGAATGAATGAACTAACACCTGGCAGTCTCCTCTCCTTAAAAGAGAGGGATGCCCCGTGAGTCGCGCGCAGGGGCTTTTATAGGCCTCTGTCGTAGTTCCTCTTTCCGTTGGTCATTTCCGATTGGTTATCGGCCGCCGCGGGAAGGCGGGGCAGAAATCCGATTGGCTAACGGCTGCCGCAGAAAGGCGGGGCAGAAACCCGATTGGTTATCGCTGCGGTGACTCAGCAGTCCCCTGGTCATTCGGGATGAGCCGCGGCCTAGCTTCATTCCTTCATTCAGTCGTATTGATTGAGCAATTCTTGTGTGCAGAGCACTGGACTAAGCGCTTGGGAAGTCCAAACTGGTGACATGTAGAGACGGTTCCTACCCAACTGCGGGTTCACAGTCTAGAAGATCTCCTAGTAACCTCCCCAGCGCTTGGAACAGTGCTTTGCACGTAGTAGGCGCTTAGTAAATGCCATTATTATTATTACTATTATTATTGTAACCTCCCCAGCGCTTAGAACTGTGCTTTGCACGTAGTAAGCGCTTAATAAATGCCGTCATTATTATTATTATTGTAACCTCCCCAGCGCTCAGAACTGTGCTTTGCACGTAGTAAGCGCTTAATAAATGCCATTATTATTATTATTATTATTATTGTAACCTCCCCAGCGCTTAGAACTGTGCTTTGCATGTAGTAAGCGCTTAATGAATACCGTCATTATTATTATTATTATTGTAACCTCCCCAGCGCTTAGAACTGTGCTTTGCACGTAGTAAGCGCTTAAAAAAAGCCGTCATTATTATTATTATTGTAACCTCCCCAGCGCTCAGAACTGTGCTTTGCACGTAGTAAGCACTTAATAAATGCCATCATTATTATTATTATTATTATTGTAACCTCCCCAGCGCTTAGAACTGTGCTTTGCATGTAGTAAGCGCTTAATGAATACCGTCATTATTATTATTATTATTGTAACCTCCCCAGCGCTTAGAACTGTGCTTTGCACGTAGTAAGCGCTTAATAAATGCCGTCATTATTATTATTATTGTAACCTCCCCAGCGCTCAGAACTGTGCTTTGCACGTAGTAAGCACTTAATAAATGCCATCATTATTATTATTATTATTATTATTGTAACCTCCCCAGCGCTTAGAACTGTGCTTTGCATGTAGTAAGCGCTTAATGAATACCGTCATTATTATTATTATTATTGTAACCTCCCCAGCGCTTAGAACTGTGCTTTGCACGTAGTAAGCGCTTAATAAATGCCGTCATTATTATTATTGTAACCTCCCCAGCGCTCAGAACTGTGCTTTGCACGTAGTAAGCGCTTAATGAATGCCGTCATTATTATTATTATTACTGTAACCTCCCCAGCGCTTAGAACTGTGCTTTGCACGTAGTAAGTGCTTAATGAATGCCGTCATTATTATTATTATTATTATTGTAACCTCCCCAGCGCTTAGAACTGTGCTTTGCACGTAGTAAGCGCTTAATAAATGCCGTCATTATTATTATTATTGTAACCTCCCCAGCGCTCAGAACTGTGCTTTGCACGTAGTAAGCGCTTAATAAATGCCATCATTATTATTATTATTATTGTAACCTCCCCAGCGCTTAGAACTGTGCTTTGCATGTAGTAAGCGCTTAATGAATACCGTCATTATTATTATTATTATTGTAACCTCCCCAGCGCTTAGAACTGTGCTTTGCACGTAGTAAGCGCTTAATGAATGCCGTCATTATTATTATTATTACTGTAACCTCCCCAGCGCTTAGAACTGTGCTTTGCACGTAGTAAGTGCTTAATGAATGCCGTCATTATTATTATTATTATTATTGTAACCTCCCCAGCGCTTAGAACTGTGCTTTGCACGTAGTAAGCGCTTAATAAATGCCGTCATTATTATTATTATTGTAACCTCCCCAGCGCTCAGAACTGTGCTTTGCACGTAGTAAGCGCTTAATAAATGCCATCATTATTATTATTATTATTATTGTAACCTCCCCAGCGCTTAGAACTGTGCTTTGCATGTAGTAAGCGCTTAATGAATACCGTCATTATTATTATTATTATTGTAACCTCCCCAGCGCTTAGAACTGTGCTTTGCACGTAGTAAGCGCTTAATAAATGCCGTCATTATTATTATTATTGTAACCTCCCCAGCGCTCAGAACTGTGCTTTGCACGTAGTAAGCGCTTAATAAATGCCATCATTATTATTATTATTATTATTGTAACCTCCCCAGCGCTTAGAACTGTGCTTTGCATGTAGTAAGCGCTTAATGAATACCGTCATTATTATTATTATTATTGTAACCTCCCCAGCGCTTAGAACTGTGCTTTGCACGTAGTAAGCGCTTAATAAATGCCGTCATTATTATTATTGTAACCTCCCCAGCGCTCAGAACTGTGCTTTGCACGTAGTAAGCGCTTAATGAATGCCGTCATTATTATTATTATTACTGTAACCTCCCCAGCGCTTAGAACTGTGCTTTGCACGTAGTAAGTGCTTAATGAATGCCGTCATTATTATTATTATTATTATTGTAACCTCCCCAGCGCTTAGAACTGTGCTTTGCACGTAGTAAGCGCTTAATGAATGCCATCATTATTATTAGTATTATTGTAACCTCCCCAGCGCTTAGAACTGTGCTTTGCACGTAGTAAGCGCTTAATAAATGCCGTCATTATTATTATTATTACTGTAACCTCCCCAGCGCTTAGAACTGTGCTTTGCACGTAGTAAGCGCTTAATGAATGCCGTCATTATTATTATTGTAACCTCCCCAGCGCTTAGAACTGTGCTTTGCACGTAGTAAGCGCTTATTAAATGCCGTCATTATTATTATTATTACTGTAACCTCCCCAGCGCTTAGAACTGTGCTTTGCACGTAGTAAGCGCTTAATAAATACCACCATTATTATTATTATTGTTATTATTATTATTGTAACCTCCCCAGCGCTTAGAACTGTGCTTTGCACGTAGTAAGCACTTAATGAATGCCGTCATTATTATTATTATTATTGTAACCTCCCCAGCGTTTAGAACTGTGCTTTGCACGTAGTAAGAGCTTAATAAATGCCGTCATTATTATTATTATTACTGTAACCTCCCCAGCGCTTAGAACTGTGCTTTGCACGTAGTAAGCGCTTAATGAATGCCATCATTATTATTAGTATTATTGTAACCTCCCCAGCGCTTAGAACTGTGCTTTGCACTTAGTAAGCGCTTAATAAATGCCGTCATTATTATTATTATCATTGTAACCTCCCCAGCGCTTAGAACTGTGCTTTGCACGTAGTAAGCGCTTAATAAATGCCGTCATCATTATTATTATTATTATTGTAACCTCCCCAGCGCTTAGAACTGTGCTTTGCACTTAGTAAGCGCTTAATAAATGCCGTCATTATTATTATTATTATTGTAACCTCCCCAGCGCTTAGAACTGTGCTTTGCACGTAGTAAGCGCTTAATGAATGCCGTCATTATTATTATTATTACTGTAACTTCCCCAGCGCTTAGAACTGTGCTTTGCATGTAGTAAGCGCTTAATGAATGCCGTCATTATTATTATTATTACTGTAACCTCCCCAGCGCTTAGAACTGTGCTTTGCACGTAGTAAGCGCTTAATGAATGCTGTCATTATTATTATTATTACTGTAACCTCCCCAGCGCTTAGAACTGTGCTTTGCACGTAGTAAGCACTTAATGAATGCCGTCATTATTATTATTATCATTGTAACCTCCCCAGCGCTTAGAACTGTGCTTTGCACGTAGTAAGCGCTTAATAAATGCCGTCATTATTATTATTATTATTATTGTAACCTCCCCAGCGCTTAGAACTGTGCTTTGCACGTAGTGCTTAATAAATGCCGTCATTATTATTATTATTGTAACCTCCCCAGCGCTTAGAACTGTGCTTTGCACGTAGTAAGCGCTTAATAAATGCCGTCATTATTATTATTATTACTGTAACCTTCCCAGCTCTTAGAACTGTGCTTTGCACGTAGTAAGCGCTTAGTAAATACCACCATTATTATTATTATTATTATTATTATTGTAACCTCCCCAGCGCTTAGAACTGTGCTTTGCACGTAGTAAGCGTTTAATAAATGCCATCATTATTATTATTATTGTTATTATTATTATTGTAACCTCCCCAGCGCTTAGAACAGTGCTTTGCACATAGTAAGCGCTTAATAAATGCCATTATTATTATTATTATTATTAGAAGGGGAGGCAGACAACAGAACAAAACAGGTGGACAGGTGTCAGGTCATCAGAATAAACAAAAAATAAAGCTAGGTGCACATTATTAACAAAATAAATAGAATAGTAAGTATGTACCAGGAAAATAAATAGAGAAATAGATCTGTACAAATATAAATACTTCCCAAGCGCTTAGTACAGGGCTCTGCACACAGTAAGCGCTCAATAAATATGATTGATTGATTGATATATACAGGTGCTGTGGGGAGGGGAAGGAGGTAGGGATGGGGAGGAGGAGAGGAAAAAGGGGGCTCAGTGTGGGAAGGCCTCCTGGAGGAGGTGAGCTCTCGGGCTTTGAAGGGAGGAAGATGACTCTATCTTGTATTATCAGCTTCCGCTGCACCCGCTCCATTATGACTCCTTCAAATATAAATAAATTCATTATGGATGCGGACATAAATACTATGGGGCTGAGGGTGGGGTGAATAAAGAGAGCAAATCCAGAGAAGCAGCGTGGCTCAGTGGAAACAGCCCGGGCTTTGGAGTCGGAGGTCATGGGTTCAAACTCCGGCTCCGCCAACTGTCAGCTGTGTGACTTTGGGCAGGGCACTTCACTTCTCTGTGCCTCAGTTCCCTCATCTGTAAAATGGGCATTCATTCATTCAGTCATGTTTATTGAGTGCTTACTGTGTGCAGAGCACTGTACTAAGTGCTTGGGAAGTACAAGTTGGTAACATTTAGAGACGGTCCCTACCCAACAGTGGGCTCACAGTCTAGAAGGCGGAGACAGAGCAAAACAAAACATTCATTCATTCATTCAATTGTATTTATTGAGCGCTTACTGTGTGCACAGCACTGTACTAAGCGCTTGGGAAGTACAAGTTGGCAACATATAGAGATGGTGCCTACCCAACAGTGGGCTCACAGTCTAGAAAACACATATTAACAAAATAAAATAAATAGAATAGTAAATATGATGAAGACTGAGAGCCCCCTGTGGGACAACCTGATCACCTCATAATAATAACAATAATAATAATAATATTGGTGGCATTTATTAAGCACTTACTATGTGCAAAGCACTGTTCTAAGCACTGGGGAAGTTACAAGGTGATCAGGTTGTCCCACAGGGGCTCACAGTCTTAATCCCCATTTTACAGATGAGGTACCTGAGACCCAGAGCCCCTTCCTTCCTCTCCCCCTCTTCCCCCTCTCCATCCCCCCATCTTACCTCCTTCCCTTCCCCACAGCACCTGTATATATGTATATATGTTTGTACAGATTTATTACTCTATTTATTTATTTATTTATTTTACTTGTACATATCCTATTTATTTTATTTTGTTAGTATGTTTGGTTTTGTTCTCTGTCTCCCCCTTTTAGACTGTGAGCCCACTGTTGGGTAGGGACTGTCTCTAGATGTTGCCAACTTGGACTTCCCAAGCGCTTAGTCCAGTGCTCTGCGCACAGTAAGAGCTCAATACATACGATTGATGATGATGATGATGAAGTGACTTGCCCAAAGTCATCATCATCAATCGTATTTATTGAGCGCTTACTATGTGCAGAGCACTAAAGTCACACAGCTGACAATTGGCAGAGCTGGGATTTGAACCCATTAACTCTGACTTCAAAGCCCGTGCTCTTTTCCACTGAGCCACGCTGCTTCTCTGTGACCTCCCCAGTGCTTAGAACAGTGCTTTGCACATAGTAAGCGCTTAATAAATGCCATTATTATTATTATTAAGTGCCAGGGCGACACAGAAGGGAGTAGGAGACGAGGAAATGAGGGCTTGGCGGCAGCTTCTTAGAGGAGATGTGCTTTTTATAGAGTTTTGAAGGTGGGGACAGAGGCAATCTGATGGATGCGAAGAGGGAGACCAGAGGCAGGACGCGGGCAAGGTGTCGGCGGAGAGATCAGCTACGGTCTAGATCTAAAAAGTATCAGGCAAAGCTATTAGTGGCCTGAGAACTCCATCGTTACATCATCATCATCATCATCATCAATTGTATTTATTGAGCGCTTACTATGTGCAGAGCACTGTACTAAGCGCTTGGGAAGTACAAATTGGCAACACATAGAGACAGTCCCTACCCAACAGTGGGTTCACAGTCTACAAGGGGGGAGACAGAGAACAAAACCAAACATACTAACAAAATAAAATAAATAGAATAGATATGTACAAGTAAAATAGAGTAATAAACATGTACAAACATATATATATATATATATACAGGTGCTGTGGGGAAGGGAAGGAGGTAAGAAGGGGGGGATGGAGAGGGGGACGAGGGGGAGAGGAAGGAAGGGGCTCAGTCTGGGAAGGCCTCCTGGAGGAGGTGAGCTCTCAATAGGGCCTTGAAGGGAGTGATAGAGTGATAGAGTGATAAATCTGTACAAACATCTATCCGGTGCTGTGGGGAGGGGAAGGAGGTAGGGCTGGGGAGATGGGGAGGAGGAGAGGAAAAAGAGGGCTCAGTCTGGGAAGGCCTCCTGGAGGAGGTGAGCGCTCAGTATTCATTCATTCATTCAATCGTCATTCAATCAGTCTGGGAAGGCCGTGCTGGAAGCAGCCCCGGCCCTCGGGGCCCTCCGGGAAGATTCCGGGATCGAGCAGGCCACGGCGGGGTCCATCCCGGGTTACATAAAGCTTCTGCCTGAAATGAAAGAGGAAGCAGTGTGGCCTAGTGGAAAGAGCCCAAGCCTGGGAGTTAGATGACCTGGGTTCTGAACCCGGCCCTGTCACATATCTGCTGTGACAGGTCTGCTTGGACAGGTCACTTACCTTCCCTGTGCTTCAGTTGCCTCGTCTGTAAAATGGGGATTAAATAATAATAATAATGATGGCGTTTGTTAAGCGCTTCCTATGTGCAAAGCACGGTTCTAAGCGCTGGGCGGATACAAGGTGATCAGGCTGTCAATCAATCGTATTTATTGAGCGCTTACTATGTGCAGAGCACTGTACTAAGCGCTTGGGGAGTACAAATTGGCAACACATAGAGACAGTCCCTACCCAACAGTGGGCTCACAGTCTAAAAGGGGGAGACAGAGAACAAAACCAAACACACAGTCTTCATCCCCATTTTACAGATGAGGGAAATGAGGCTCGGAGAAGTGAAGTGACTTGCCCAAGGTCACACAGCAGACACTCCTTCCTCCTTAGACAGTGAGCCTCGTGTGAAACAGGGACTGTGTCCAATCTGATGAATCTGTATCTACGACAGAGCTTAGAACAGCGCTGGGTACATAGTAATAATAATAATAATGTTGGTATTTGTTAAGCACTTACTATGTGCAAAGCACTGTTCTAAGCGCTGGGGGGATACAAGGTGATCAGATTGTCCCACGTGGGGCTCACAGTCTTAATCCTCATTTTCCAGATGAGGGAACTGAGGCCCAGAGAAGTAAAGTGACTTGCCCAAAGTCACACAGCTGACAAGTGGCGGAGCCGGGATTTGAACCCATGACCTCTGACTCCAAAGCCCGGGCTCTTTTCCAAGTAAGCGTTTAACCAGTACCATAAAAAATAGCAGGAAATCAGGGAGGTAAAGTATAATTGGGCAAGGTGATTGAGTGCTTTAAAGCCTAGGGTGAGGAGTTTTTTGTTTGATGCGGAGGTGGATGGACAACCACCGGAAGGTAATGCGGAGTGGGGAAATGTGGACTGAATGGTTTTGTGGAAATACGATTCAGACGGCAAAGTGAAGCATGGACTGAAGTGGGGAGAGACAGGAGACAGGGAGCTCAGCAAGGAGGCTGATACAGTAATCAAGGCGGGTTAGGAAAAGTGCTTGGATTACCATGGTAGCAGTTCAGATGGAGAGGAAAAAGCGGATTTTAGCGACGTCGTGAAGGTTGAACCGTCAGGATTTGGCAACAAAATGAATATGTGGGTTGAATGAGAAAGATGAGTCGAGGATAATGGATTAGATAAAGTATTTACACCTTTTATTCACACCCACACTCTCAGCCTCACAACACTTACATAAATATCTACAATTTATTTATTTAATGCCTATCTCCCCCTCTAGACAGTAAGCACCTTGTGGGTAGAGACCGTGTCTATCAACTCGGCTTTATTGTACTCGCCCAAAAGCTTAGTACGGTGCTCTGCTCACAGGACCTGCTCAATAAATATGACTGATTGATTGATTGATTGACCAGATGAAGAATCAGAAAAATCAAGCCTTTTGCTACAAAGGAAGTTTGCGATATACGGCATTTTACCGGAATCACCACATCATCATCATCATCATCATCAATCGTATTTATTGAGCGCTTACTATGTGCAGAGCACTGTACTAAGCGCTTGGGAAGTACAAATTGGCAACATATAGAGACAGTCCCTACGCAACAGTGGGCTCACAGTCTAAAAGGGGGAGACAGAGAACAAAACCAAACATACTAACAAAATAGAATAAATAGGATAGATATGTACAAGTAAAATAAATAAATAAATAAATAGAGTAATAAATATGTACAACCAAATATATACATATATACATGTGCTGTGGGGAAGGGAAGGAGGTAAGACGGGGGGATGGAGAGGGGGACGAGGGGGAGGGGAAGGAAGGGGCTCAGTCTGGGAAGGCCTCCTGGAGGCTTTGGCTTCTTTGACAAACCAAATATTAATAATAATAGTAATAATTATGGTACTTGTTAAGCACTTACCATGTGCCAAGCACTGTTCTAAACGCTGAGGTAGGTACAAGTTAATCAGGTTGGACACAGACCCTGGCCCAGATTGGGGTCACACTCTTAATCCCCATTTTTGACAGATGAGGTAAGTGAGGCACAAAGAAGTGAAGTGACTTGCCCAAGGTCACACAGCGGACAGGTGGTGGAGCCGGGATTAGAACCCATGACCTTCTGACCCCCAGGCCCGGCTGAATTCACACCATGGTGCTTCTCTACAGGGAGGCTTAGTACCGAACTACACCTGAGATCAACCCCAATTTGACCCCAAATCAAGCAGCGTGGCTCAGTGGAAAGAGCCCGGGCTTTGGAGTTAGAGGTCATGGGTTCAAATCCCGGCTCTGCCACCTGTCAGCTGTGTGACTTTGGGCAAGGCACTTCACTTCTCTGTGCCTCAGTTACCTCATCTGTAAAATGGGGATTAAAACTGTGAGCCCCCCGTGGGACAACCTGATCACCTTGTAACCTCCCCAGCACTTAGAATAGTGCTTTGCACATAGTAAGTGCTTAACAAATATCATTATTATTATTATTATTATTATTATGTCCAGACAGGAGGTCAGAGAACATCAGATTGAAAGAAGAGTTCGTAAACAGACATATTTATTCTATTTATTTTATTTTGTTAATATGTTTTGTTCTCTGTCTCCCCCTTCCAGACTGTGAGCCCACTGTTGGGTAGGGACCGTCTCTAGATGTTGCCGACTTGGACTTCCTAAGCACTTAGTACAGTGCTCTGCACACAGTAAGCGCTTAATAAATACGATTGAATGAATGAATGAATGAACAGACCTGCCTTTTTATTTTTTTATTTTTTGGTATTCGTTAAGTGCTTACTATGTGCCAGGCACCATACTAGGCGGTGGGGTGGATACAAGTAAATACTAAGTACTGTAAAATGGGGATTAAATAATAATAATAATAATGATGGCATTTGTTAAGCGCTTCCTATGTGCAAAGCACTGTTCTAAGCTCTGGGGGGATACAAGGTGATCAGGTTGTCCCATGGTGGGGCTCATTGTCTTCATCCCCATTTTACAGATGAGGCAACTGAGGCCCAGAGAATAATAGCAATAATAATGATGGCATTTGTTAAGCGCTTACTATGTGCCCAGCGCTGTTCTAAGCGCTGTTGGGGGGATGCAAGGTGATCAGGTTGTCCCCCGTGGGGCAGACACTCCTTCCTCCTTGGACAGTGAGCCCCATGTGAAACAGGGACTGTGTCCAATCTACGACAGAGCTTAGAACAGCGCTGGGCACATAGTAAGCGTTTAACCAGTACCATAAAAAATCGCACTAAATCAGGGAGGTAAAGTATAATTGGGCAAGGTGATTGAGTACTTTAAAGCCTATGGTGAGGAGTTTTTTGTTTGTTTGACAGTTATGAGTTACCTGTCCCATATGGGGCTCCCGGCCTTAATCCCCATTTTTCAGATGAGGCAACTGAGACACAGAGAAGCAAACTGACTTGCCCAAGGTCACACAGCAGACAAGTGGAGGAGTCAGGATTAGAACCCAAGTCCTTCTGAATCCCAGGCCTGTGCTCTTTCCACTACACTATGCTACTTCCCTGCTTTTCAAAAAGTCACTGACCCACCATTCTAAATAACGGACCTGACTAATGGGATCTGATCACATCACTCTGGGAAGGAACAGAGGAAGGGATTTATGTGAAAGCCTATAAAAATCACAAATCGATGCTCTTTCAGCTCAGATCCTATCTTGTATGTACCAGGAATGCCTGGAGGAGATTTAAAAGGAATAAACTCAAGACATTCCCCGATTAATCCCTCTCTTCTCCGACTCCCTCTCCCTCCTGCTTCGTCTCTGTACTTGGATCCGTATCCTTTGAATATTTGCAATTCACCCCATCCTCAACCCCATGGCACTTATATACATATCTGCGTATTATCGATTTATATTTTTGTCTGTCTCCCCATTTAGACTGTATGCTTGATGTGGGCAGGGAATGTGTCTACTAGTTCCGTGGTATGGTACTCTCCCAATAATAATATAATTAATAATTATGGTATTTGTTAAGCACTTAATATGAGCCACGCACTGTTCCAAGTGCTGGGGTAGATACAAGATAATTGGGTTGGACACAATCCCTGTCCCACACAGCATTCTCAGTCTTAATGCCCATTTTACAGATGAGGAAACTGAGGCCCAGAGAAGCGAAGTGACTTGCCCAAGGTCACATAGCAGACAAGTGGCAGAGCCAGGATTCCCAAGCTCTTAGGACAGTGCTCTACACGTAGTAAGTGCTCATAAATAGGATTGATTGATTGAGTGATTGATTAAGTATTTACTATGTGCCAGGCACTGTACTAAGCCCAGGGATAGATCATAATAATAATAATAATGGCATTTGTTAAGCGCTTACTATGTGCAAAGCACTGTTTATAATAAATAATAATGATGGCATTTATTAAGCACCTACTATGTGCAAAGCACTGTTCTAAGCGCTGGGGAGGGTACAAGGTGATCAGGTTGTCCCACAAGGGGCTCACAGTCTTCATCCCCATTTTACAGATGAGGGAACTGAGGCCCAGAGAAGTGAAGTGATTTGCCCAGAGTCACACAGCTGACAAGTGGCGGAGCCGGGATTTGAACCCATGACCTCTGACTCCAAAGCCCAGGCTCTTTCCACTGCGCCATGCTGCTTCTAAGCAGTGTTCTAGGCAGTGGGGAGGATATGAGGTGATCAGGTTGTCCCACGGGGGGCTCACAGTCTTAATCCCCATTTTACAGATGAGCTAATTGAGGCACAGAGAAGTTAAGTGCTTAAGAACTTAAGTTAAGTTAAGTTAAGTTAAGTTAAGTCTTTTAGACTGTGAGCCCACTGTTGGGTAGGGACTGTCTCTATGTGTTGCCAATTTGTACTTCCCAAGCGCTTAGTACAGTGCTCTGCACATAGTAAGCGCTCAATAAATATGATTGATTGATTGATTAAGTGACTTGCCCAAGGTCACACAGCTGATAATTGGCAGAGCTGGGATACAAACTAATCACCTTGGACCCAGTCCATGTCCCACATGAGGCTAATAGTCTTAATCCCCAATTTAGAGATGAGGGAACTGAGGCATAAAGAAGTGAAGTGACTTGTCTAAGGTCACATGGCAGACAAGTTGTGAGGCCGGGATTAGAACCCAGGCCGGGGCTCTATCCACTAGACCACGCTGATTCCAATTCCTTCCAATCCCTCCCAGTTTCCCCCCATTTTCTCGGGCCTGGTCCGCACCCTTTCCACCAATAAATCTTCTTCAATAACACACCCCATCCCAATCGATCAACCAGCAGCATCGCTTAGTGGTTAGAGCACGGCCCTGGGAGGTCCTGGGTTCTGTTCCCTAGTCCTGCCTCTTGTCTGCTGTGTGACCCTGGACAAGTCACCTAGCTTTTCTGTGCCTCAGATTCCTCATCTGTAAAACGGAGATTAAGATTGTGAGCCCCGCGTGGGACATGAACTGGGTCCAACCTGATTAGTTTGTATCTACTCCAGCACTTCGTACGGTGCCTGGCACATAACAAATGTTTAGCAAATACCATTAAAATAAAAATAAATCATTTGTTGAACCCCAGCCTCTGCCCTCTCAACTTCAAAATGGATCCCTTCACCCTGAACTTCCATACCCATCTCACTTCTCTTGCCCGCAAAGTCGCCCCCGTTCAGCCCCAGTCTCCCCGGACCCTTTCACCTCCAAACTCTCTCCCTTCTTCCCCAAACCCACCTCCTTCAGTCCATGTTTCCCTACGTCTCACCTTCAATCCCCTTGTCCCCTCCTAACTCAATCAATCAATCAATCAATCGTATTTATTGAGCGCTTACTATGTGCAGAGCACTGTACTAAGCGCTTGGGAAGTACAAATTGGCAACACATAGAGACAGTCCCTACCCAACAGTGGGCTCACAGTCTAAAAGGGGGAGACAGAGAACAGAACCAAACATACCAACAAAATAAAATAAATAGGATAGAAATGTACAAGTAAAATAAATAAATAAATAAATAGAGTAATAAATATGTACAACCATATATACATATATACAGGTGCTGTGGGGAAGGGAAGGAGGTAAGATGGGGGGATGGAGAGGGGGACGAGGGGGAGAGGAAGGAAGGGGCTCAGTCTGGGAAGGCCTCCTGGAGGAGGTGAGCTCTCAGCAGGGCCTTGAACTCAACTCGCTACTCTCCTACCAGCGCTTAGAACAGTGCTTTGCACATCATCATCATCATCAATCGTATTTATTGAGCGCTTACTATGTGCAGAGCACTGTACCAAGCGCTTGGGAAGTACAAACTGGCAACATACAGAGACAGTCCCTACCCAACATTGGGTTCACAGTCTAAAAGGGGGGGACGGACAATCAAACAAAACAAGTAGGCATCAATAGCATCAAAACAGATAAATAGAATAATATATATATCATATACACTATATATACGTATATATATAGTGTATATATATATACACTATATATGTATATATATATAGTGTGTGTGTGTGTGTATATATATATATATATATATACATTATATACACTAGAGAAGCAGCGTGGCTCAGTGGAAAGAGCCTGGGCTTTGGAGTCAGAGGTCATGGGTTCAAATCCCGGCTCCACCACGTCTGCTGTGTAACCTTGGGCAAGTCACTTAACTTCTCTGAGCCTCAGTTACCTCATCTGTGAAATGGGGATTAAGATGGTGAGCCCCACGTGGGACAACCTGATCACCTCATAGCCTCCCCAGCGCTTAGTACAGTGCTTTGCACATAGTAAGCGCTTAACAAATGCCATTATTATTATATAGGTACACATCATTAAAAAAATAAATAGAATAATATGTACGAATATACACAAGTGCTGTGGGGCAGGGAAGGGGGTAGAGCAGAGGGAGGGAGTAGGGGCCATGGGGAGGGGAGGCGGGGCAGAGGAAAAAAGGGGGGCGCAATGTGGGAAGGCCTCCTGGAGGAGGTGAGCCCTCAGTAGGGCTTTGAAGTAAGCGCTTAACAAATACCAACATTATTATTATTATTTTTTTTTATTATTATTATTCCAACCCAGCCCCCACTCTTCGCTCACCTAATGCCAACCTACTCATTGCACTCAATCTCATCTATTTCATCCCAACCTCTCACCCATGTCCTGCCTCTGGCCTGGATTGCCCTCCCTCCTCGATCCGACAGACAATTGCTCTCCCCCCTCTTCAAAGCCTTACTGAAGACCCATCTCCTCCAAGAGGCCTTCTCTGATTTAAGCCCTCTTTTCCTTTTCTTCAGCTCCTTTCTGTGTCACCCTGACTTGCTCCCTTTATTCAGCCCCCCTCCCAGCACTTATGTCCATATCCAAAATGTATTTATATTAATGTCTGTCTCCCATCCTCTAGACTATAGGCTCGTTGTGGGCAGGGAATGTGTCTACTTATTGTTATACTGTACTCTCCCAAGAGCTTAGTACAGTGCAGTAAGCGCTCAATAAATATGACTGACTGAGTGATTTTGACAATAATCCCCCCACCCCCATCTCCAGCCCTGTTTCCTCATCCCTCCTGTCCCCCAGACTAGAAGCTTGTGGTGGCAGGGAACATGACTGTTAGCTCTGCTGTATTGCACCTTGTATCCCCCACAGCGCTTAGAACAGTGCTTTGCACATAGTAAGCACTTAATAAATGCCTTTTTTTTTAAAAAAAAAAAAAAGGGCATGTGCTTGGGGGTCAGAGATCATGGGGTTTAATCCCGACTCCCCCACATGTCTGCTGTGTGACCTTGGGTAAGTCACTTCATTTCTCTGGGCCTCAGTTGCCTCATCTGTAAAATGGGGATGAAGACTGTGAGCTCCCCGTGGGACAACCTGATCACCTTGTATCCCCCCAGCGCTTAGAACAGTGCTTCGCACATAGTAAGCACTTAACAAAGTGCTTCTAGACTGTATCCCCTTCCTCTAGAAGTATCCCCTTCTAGGCTGTGAGCCCACTGTTGGGTAGGGACCGTCTCTATATATTGCCAACTTGGACTTCCCAAGCGCTTAGTCCAGTGCTCTGCACACAGTAAGCGCTCAATAATAATAATAATAATAATAATAATAATGGCATTTATAAGCGCTTACTGTGTGCAAAGCACTGTTCTAAACGCTGGGGAGGTTACAAGGTGATCAGGTTGTCCCATGGGGTTCTCACGCTCTTCATCCCATTTTCCAGATGAGGGAACTGAGGCCCAGAGAAGTGAAGTGACTTGCCCAAAGTCACACAGCTGACATATATATATATATGTAATATATAGTAATATATATATATGTATATATAGGGACTGTCTCTATATGTTGCCAATTTGTACTTCCCAAGCGCTTAGTACAGTGCTCTGCACATAGTAAGCGCTCAATAAATATGATTGATGATGATGATGACAAGTGGCAGAGCAGGGATTTGAACCCATGACCTCTGACTCCAAAGCCTAGGCTCTTTCCACTGAGCCACGCTGCTTCTCAATAAATACAAATGAATGAATGAATGAACGATCAAGTGAATGAATGAGTGGGTGAATGAATGAATGAGTGAGTGAATGAATGAATGAGTGTGACTGAATGAATGAATGAGTGAATGAGTGAATGAATGAATGAACGAAAGAGTGAATGAACGAACGAGTGAGTGAATGAGTGAGTGAATGAATGAATGAATGAATGAGCGAATGAATGAATGAGTGAGTGAACAAACGAACGAATGAATGAATGAACGAACGAGCGAGTGAATGAGTGAATCAATCAATCAATCGTATTTATTGAGCGCTTACTATGTGCAGAGCACTGTACTAAGCGCTTGAGTGAATGAATGAGTGAGTGAATGAATGAATGAGCGAGTGAATGAATGAGTGAGTGAGTGAGTGGACGAACAAACGAACGAATGAATGAACGAACGTGCGAGTGAATGAATGAGTGAATGAATGAGCGAATGAATGAATGAGTGAGTGAACGAACGAACGAATGAATGAATGAACGAACGAACGAACGAACGAACGAATGAATGAATGAACGAACGAATGAATGAATGACGCCATCCTCCCCTCCGGGAGGCTCCACCCCGGCTCTTCCTTTCGTCCCCGGCCCCTCCCTTAAGGGGGCGGGCGTTCGAAGGGTGAGCGGCAGGGGCTCCAGCCAATGGCAGCCAGGATTCCAGACAGGCGTCCAATCAGGCGAGGCGTTGGTGGCAGGCGCGGGCCGGGAGCCCGCCTCCTGGCAGGTGACCTGAGGCGGGGGGGGGAGGGGCAGCCGGCTGAGGCGTTCGCTCCCTCCCCCTCCCCCACCCGCCGTTGGTTGGCGGAGAGCTGAGGGACGGAGGGAGGGAGCGAGCGAGCGCCGCCTGGTGGGCGCCGCCTCTGTGAGGAGGCAGACAGACAGACAGACAGACAGCCGTCATGGACGAAAACCAACAAACGGGGGACGACACTGAGGTAAAACCATCATCATCATCATCATAATGATGGCATTTGTTAAGCGCTTACTATGTGCCCAGCACTGTACTAAGCGCTGGGGAGGTTACAAGGTGATCAGGTTGTCCCCCGTGGGGCTCACAGTCTTCCTCCCCATTTTCCAGATGAGGCAGCTGAGGCCCAGAGAATAATAGCAATAATAATGGTGGCGTTTGTTAAGCGCTTACTATGTGCCAAGCACTGTGCTGAGCGCTGGGGGGGATGCAAGGTGATCAGGTTGTCCCCCGTGGGGCTCACAGTCTTCCTCCCCATTTTCCAGATGAGGCAGCTGAGGCCCAGAGAATAATAGCAATAGTAATGGTGGCATTTGTTAAGCGCTTACTATGTGCCAAGCACTGTTCTAAGCGCTGGGGGAGATGCAAGGTGCTCAGGTTGTCCCCCGTGGGGCTCACAGTCTTCATCCCCATTTTCCAGATGAGGCAGCTGAGGCCCAGAGAATAATAGCAATAATAATGATGGCGTTTGTTAAGCGCTTACTATGTGCCAAGCACTGTGGTGAGCGCTGTGGGGGATGCAAGGTGATCAGGTTGTCCCCCGTGGGGCTCACAGTTTTTATCCCCATTTTCCAGATGAGGCAGCTGATATAATGATGGCATTTGTTAAGCGCTTACTATGTGCCAAGCACTGTGCTGAGCGCTGGGGGAGATGCAAGGTGATCAGGTTGTCCCCCGTGGGGCTCACAGTCTTCCTCCCCATTTTCCAGATGAGGCAGCTGAGGCCCAGAGAATAATAGCAATAGTAATGGTGGCATTTGTTAAGCGCTTACTATGTGCCAAGCACTGTTCTAAGCGCTGGGGGAGATGCAAGGTGCTCAGGTTGTCCCCCGTGGGGCTCACAGTCTTCATCCCCATTTTCCAGATGAGGCAGCTGAGGCCCAGAGAATAATAGCAATAATAATGATGGCGTTTGTTAAGCGCTTACTATGTGCCCAGCACTGTTCTAAGCGCTGGGGGGGATGCAAGGTGTTCAGGTTGTCCCCCATGGGGCTCACAGTTTTTATCCCCATTTTCCAGATGAGGCAGCTGAGGCCCAGAGAATAATAGCAATACTAATGATGGCGTTTGTTAAGCGCTTACTATGTGCCAAGCACTGTTCTAAGTGCTGGGGGGGATACAAGGTGATCAGGTTGTCCCACGGGGGGCTCACAGTCTTCATCCCCATTTTCCAGATGAGGCAGCTGAGGCCCAGAGAATAATAGCAATAATAATGATGGCATTTGTTAAGCGCTTACTATGTGCCCAGCACTGTTCTAAGCGCTGGGGAGGTTACAAGGTGATCAGGTGGTCCCCCGTGGGGCTCACAGTCTTCATCCCCATTTTACAGATGAGGCAACTGAGGCCCAGAGAATAATAGCAATAATAATGGTGGCATTTGTTAAGCGCTTACTATGTGCCAAGCACTGTTCTAAGCGCTGGGGGTGATACAAGGTGATCAGGTTGTCCCCCGTGGGGCTCACAGTCTTCATCCCCATTTTCCAGATGAGGCAACTGAGGCCCAGAAAATAATAGCAATAATAATGATGGCATTTGTTAAGCGCTTACTATGTGCCCAGCACTGTACTAAGCGCTGGGGAGGTTACAAGGTGATCAGGTTGTCCCCCGTGGGGCTCACAGTCTTCCTCCCCATTTTCCAGATGAGGCAACTGAGGCCCAGAGAATAATAGCAATAGTAATGGTGGCATTTGTTAAGCGCTTACTATGTGCCAAGCACTGTTCTAAGCGCTGGGGGGGATACAAGGTGATCAGGTTGTCCCCCGTGGGGCTCACAGTCTTCCTCCCCATTTTCCAGATGAGGCAGCTGAGGCCCAGAGAATAATAGCAATAATAATGGTGGCGTTTGTTAAGCGCTTACTATGTGCCAAGCACTGTGCTGAGCGCTGGGGGGGATGCAAGGTGATCAGGTTGTCCCCCGTGGGGCTCACAGTCTTCATCCCCATTTTCCAGATGAGGCAACTGAGGCCCAGAGAATAATAGCAATAATAATAATGGCATTTGTTAAGCGCTTACTATGTGCTCAGCACTGTTCTAAGCGCTGGGGGGGTTGCAAGGTGATCAGGTTGTCCCCCGTGGGGCGCACAGTCTTCATCCCCATTTTCCAGATGAGGCAGCTGAGGCCCAGAGAATAATAGCAATAATAATGATGGCATTTGTTAAGCGCTTACTATGTGCCAAGCACTGTGCTGAGCGCTGGGGGAGATGCAAGGTGATCAGGTTGTCCCCCGTGGGGCTCACAGTCTTCATCCCCATTTTCCAGATGAGGCAACTGAGGCCCAGAGAATAATAGCAATAATAATGATGGCATTTGTTAAGCGCTTACTATGTGCCAAGCACTGTGCTGAGCGCTGGGGGAGATGCAAGGTGATCAGGTTGTCCCCCGTGGGGCTCACAGTCTTCCTCCCCATTTTCCAGATGAGGCAGCTGAGGCCCAGAGAATAATAGCAATAATAATGATGGCGTTTGTTAAGCGCTTACTATGTGCCAAGCACTGTTCTAAGCGCTGGGGGAGATGCAAGGTGCTCAGGTTGTCCCCCGTGGGGCTCACAGTCTTCATCCCCATTTTCCAGATGAGGCAGCTGAGGCCCAGAGAATAATAGCAATAATAATGATGGCGTTTGTTAAGCGCTTACTATGTGCCCAGCGCTGTTCTAAGCGCTGGGGGGGATGCAAGGTGATCAGGTTGTCCCCCGTGGGGCTCACAGTCTTCCTCCCCATTTTCCAGATGAGGCAACTGAGGCCCAGAGAATAATGGCAGTAATAATGATGGCATTTGTTAAGCGCTTACTATGTGCTCAGCACTGTTCTAAGCGCTGGGGGGGTTGCAAGGTGATCAGGTTGTCCCCCGTGGGGCGCACAGTCTTCATCCCCATTTTCCAGATGAGGCAGCTGAGGCCCAGAGAATAATAGCAATACTAATGATGGCATTTGTTAAGCGCTTACTATGTGCCCAGAGCTGTTCTAAGTGTTGGGGGGATGCAAGGTGATCAGGTTGTCCCCCGTGGGGCTCACAGTCTTCATCCCCATTTTCCAGAAGAGGCAACTGAGGCCCAGAGAATAATAGCAATAACAATGATGGCATTTGTTAAGCGCTTACTATGTGCCCAGCGCTGTTCTAAGCGCTGGGGGGTTGCTAGGTGATCAGGTTGTTCCCCGTGGGGCTCACAGTCTTCATCCCCATTTTCCAGAAGAGGCAACTGAGGCCCAGAGAATAATAGCAATAACAATGATGGCATTTGTTAAGCGCTTACTATGTGCCCAGCGCTGTTCTAAGCGCTGGAGGGGATGCAAGGTGATCAGGTTGTCCCCCGTGGGGCTCACAGTCTTCATCCCCATTTTCCAGATGAGGCAGCTGAGGTCCAGAGAATAATAGCAATAATAATGATGGCGTTTGTTAAGCGCTTACTATGTGCCCAGCGCTGTTGTAAGCGCTGGGGGGGATGCAAGGTGATCAGGTTGTCCCCCGTGGGGCTCACAGTCTTCCTCCCCATTTTCCAGATGAGGCAACTGAGGCCCAGAGAATAATGGCAGTAATAATGATGGCATTTGTTAAGCGCTTACTATGTGCTCAGCACTGTTCTAAGCGCTGGGGGGGTTGCAAGGTGATCAGGTTGTCCCCCGTGGGGCGCACAGTCTTCATCCCCATTTTCCAGATGAGGCAGCTGAGGCCCAGAGAATAATAGCAATACTAATGATGGCATTTGTTAAGCGCTTACTATGTGCCCAGAGCTGTTCTAAGTGTTGGGGGGATGCAAGGTGATCAGGTTGTCCCCCGTGGGGCTCACAGTCTTCATCCCCATTTTCCAGAAGAGGCAACTGAGGCCCAGAGAATAATAGCAATAACAATGATGGCATTTGTTAAGCGCTTACTATGTGCCCAGCGCTGTTCTAAGCGCTGGAGGGGATGCAAGGTGATCAGGTTGTCCCCCGTGGGGCTCACAGTCTTCATCCCCATTTTCCAGATGAGGCAGCTGAGGTCCAGAGAATAATAGCAATAATAATGATGGCATTTGTTAAGCGCTTACTATGTGCCCAGAGCTGTTCTAAGTGTTGGGGGGATGCAAGGTGATCAGGTTGTCCCCCGTGGGGCTCACAGTCTTCATCCCCATTTTCCAGATGAGGCAGCTGAGGCCCAGTGAAGTGACTTGCCCAAGGTCACACAGCTGACATGTGGGGGAGCCGGGATTAGAACCCATGACCTCTGACTCCAAAGCCCGTGCCCTTTTTTTTTTAAAAAAAATGGCATTTATTAAGCACTTACTATGTGCAAAGCACTGTTCTAAGCGCAGGGGGGGATACAAGGTGATCAGGTTTTCCCACGGGGGGCTCACAGTCTTCATCCCCATTTTCCAGATGAGGCAGCTGAGGCCCAGTGAAGTGATTTGCCCAAGGTCACACAGCTGACATGTGGGGGAGCCGGGATTAGAACCCATGACCTCTGACTCCAAAGCCCGTGCCCTTTTTTTTTAAAAAAAAATGGCATTTATTAAGCACTTACTATGTGCAAAGCACTGTTCTAAGCGCAGGGGGGGATACAAGGTGATCAGGTTGTCCCACGGGGGGCTCACAGTCTTCATCCCCATTTTACAGATGAGGCAGCTGAGGCCCAGAGAAGTGAAGTGACTTGCCCAAGGTCACACAGCAGACATGTGGGGGAGTCGGGATTAGAACCCATAACCTCTGACTCCCAAGCCCGTGCCCTTTTTTAAAAAAATGGCATTTGTTAAGCGCTTACTATGAGCAAAGCACTGTTCTAAGCGCTGGGGGGGATACAAGGTGATCAGGTTGTCCCACGGGGGGCTCACAGTCTTCATCCCCATTTTACAGATGAGGCAACTGAGGCCCAGTGAAGTGACTTGACCAAGGTCACACAGCTGACAAGTGGGGGAGCTGGGATTAGAACCCATGACCTCTGACGACCAAGCCAGTGCCCTTTTTTTTAAAAGGCATTTATTAAGCGCTTACTATGTTCAAAGCACTGTTCTAAGCGCTGGGGAGGTTACATGGTGATCAGATTGTCCCATGTGGGGCTCACAGTCTTAACCCCCATTTTACAGATGAGGGAACTGAGGCCCAGAGAAGTGAAATGACTTGCCCAAAGTCACACAGCCGACAAGTGGCAGAGCTGGGATTTGAACCCGTGACCTCTGACACCCAAGCCCTGGCTCTTTTCCACTGAGCCACGCTGCTTCTCTAGTGGAAAGAGCCCGGGCTTGGGAGTCAGAGGTCATGGGTTCTAATCCCGGCTCCGCCACTTGTCAGCTGTGAGACTTTGGGCGAGTCGCTTCACTTCTCTGGGCCTCAGTTCCCTCATCCGTAAAATGGGGATGAAGACTGTGAGCCCCCCGTGGGGCAACCTGATCACCTTGTATATACCCCAGCGCTTAGAACAGTGCTTGGCACATAGTAAGCGCTTAACAAGTACCAATATTATTAACTTGTACTTCCCAAGCGCTTAGTACAGTGCTCTGCACACAGTAAGCGCTCAATAAATATGATTGAATATTATTATTACAGTGCTGTGCACACAGTAAGCGCTCAATAAATACCACTGACTGACAGGAGCAAGACGTCATTATCTCCATCATCATGGGGTGATGATGAAGGAGCGCAGCGTGGCTTGGGGGCAAGAGCCCGGGCTTGGGACTCGGAGGTCATGGGTTCTAATCCTGCCTCCGCCACTTGTCAGCTGGGTGACTTTGGGCAAGCCACTTCACTTCTTTGGGCCTCAGTGACCTCATCTGTAAAACGGGGATCAAGGCTGTGAGCCCCACGTGGGATAATAATAATAATAATAATAATAATGATAGCATTTGTTAAGCACTTACTATGTGCAAAGCACTGTTCTAAGCGCTGGGGAGGTTACAGGGTGATCAGGTGGTTCCACAGGGGGCTCACAGTCTTCACCCCCATTTTACAGATGAGGGAACTGAGGCCCAGAGAAGTGAAGTGGTTTGCCCAAAGTCACCCAGCTGGCAATTGGCGGAGCCAGGATTTGAACCCGTGACCTCTGATTCCAAAGCCCGGGCTCACCAAGCGCTTGGTACAGTGCTCTGCACATAGTAAGCGCTCAATAAATATGATTGATTGATTGATTGAGCCACACTGCTTACTTTATATCTACCCAGTGCTTAGAACAGTGAAGCGAAGAGAAGCAGCGTGGCTCAGTGGAAAAAGCCCGGGCTTTGGGGTCAGAGGTCCTGGGTTCAAATCCCATCTCCACCACTTGTCAGCTGTGTGACTTTGGGCAAGTCACTTCACTTCTCTGTTCCTCGGTTACCCCAACTGTAAAATGGGGATTAAGACTGACAGCCCCCCATGGGACAACCTGACCAATCAATCAATCAATCAATCGTATTTATTGAGCGCTTACTGTGTGATCACCTTGTAACCTCCCCAGCGCTTAAAACAGTGGTTTGCACATAGTAAGCGCTTAATAAATGCCATCAAAAAGCAAACAAACTAATGCTTGGCACCTCGTAAGCACTTAACAAATACCATTGTTATTAGTATTATTATTATCCTCCTTCAGCACTTACTGTGTGCCAGGCACTATAGTAGATGCAAGGTAATTGGGTTGGCCACAGTCCCAGTTCATTCATTCATTCATATATATATATATATGTTTGTACATATTTATTACTCTATTTATTTATTTATTTTACTTGTACATATCTATTCTATTTATTTTATTTTGTTAGTATGTTTGGTTTGTTCTCTGTCTTCCCCTTCTAGACTGTGCGCCCACTGTTGGGTAGGGACTGTCTCTATATGTTGCCAATTTGTGCTTCCCAAGCGCTTAGTACAGTGCTCTGCACATAGTAAGCGCTCAATAAATACGATTGATGATGATGATGATGATGATTAAGCGCTTACTGTGTGCAGAGCACTGTACTAAACGCTTGGGAGGTGCAAATCGGCAACATATAGAGACGATCCCAACCCAACAACGGGCTAGAAGGGGGAGACAGACAACAAGACAAAACAAGTAGACAGGCCTGGGGCCCACGGTCTTCACCCTCATTTTACAGATGAGGGATCTGAGGCGCTTATTATGTGCCAAGCACTGTTCTAAGCGCTAGGGTAGATACAAGGTAATCAGTTTGTCCCCCGTGGGGCTTTCTCTTCCTCCCTTCAAGGCCCTGCTGAGAGCTCACCTCCTCCAGGAGGCCTTCCCACACTCAGCCCCTTCCTTCCGCTCCCCCTCGTCCCCCTCTCCATCCCCCCCATCTTACCTCCTTCCCTTCCCCACAGCACCTGTATATATGTATATATGTTTGTACATATTTATTACTCTATTTATTTTACTTGTACATATCTATTCTATTTATTTCATTTTGTTAGTATGTGTGGTTTTGTTCTCTGTCTCCCCCTTCTAGACTGTGAGCCCACTGTTGGGTGGGGACTGTCTCTATATGTTGCCAACTTGGACTTCCCAAGCGCGTAGTCCAGTGCTCTGCACACAGTAAGCGCTCAACAAATACGATTGATTGATTGATTGATTAATCCCCATTTTACAGATGAGGTCACTGAGGCACAGAGAATTTAAGTGACTTGCCCAAAGTCACACGTATGTTTGGTTTTGTTCTCTGTCTCCCCCTTTTAGACTGTGAGCCCACTGTTGGGTAGGGACTGTCTCTCTATGTTGCCAATTTGTACTTCCCAAGCGCTTAGTACAGTGCTCTGCACATAGTAAGCGCTCAATAAATACGATTGATGATGATGAAGTGGCGGAGGTGGAATTAGAACCCGTGACCTCTGACTCCCAAACCCGGGCTAATTCCACTAAGCCACGCTGCTTTTGAGCGCGAAGTGCAGAGCCCTGCACTAAGCACTTGGGAAAATACAACACAATTAGGAGACACATTCCCTGCCCATGATGAGCTTACAGTCTAGAAGACTGTAATAACTGCCATTTATTTTCTATTTTCTATATATTTTATTTTCTATTGGCTAATTCTGGTTGGAGAAACCAGAGAAAATCATCGGGAGAAAATCAATCAACTATATTCATTGACTACCAGCTGTGTGCAGTGCCCTGTACTAAGCGCTTGGGAGAATAATAAGGGTATTTGTTCATTCATTCATTCAATCGCATTTATTGAGCGCTTGCTGTGTGCAGAGCACTGTACTAAGCGCTTGGGAAGTACAAATCGGCAACAGATAGAGACGGTCCCTACCCACCAGTGGGCTCACAGTCTAGAAGGGGAAGACAGACAACAAAACAAAACATATTAACAGAATAAAATAAATTAAAATAAAATTTATAGCATTTATTTATTATTTATTTAGCATTTATTTATTTATTTAGCATTTATTAATCGCTTACTATGTGCAAAGCACTGTTCCAGGCACTGGGGAGGTTACAATTTGTTGAGCACGTACTATGTGCCAAGCACTGTTCTAAGCGCTGGGATAGTTACAGAGTAATCAGGTGGTCCCACGGGGGGCTCACAGTCTTCATTCCCGTTTTACAGGTGAGGCAACTGAGGCCCAGAGAAGTTAAGTGACTTGCCCAAGGTCACACAGCAGATAAGAGGCAGAGACGGGATTAGAACCCATGTCCTCTTGCTATAACACAGTTATAGAACAAGAGAAAAGTTGGCCTTCCCCAAGCCGACAGGCCTAGCTGTATAGATGTATATATGTTTGTACGTATTTATTACTCTATTTATTTATTTTACTTGTACATATCTATTCTATTTATTTTATTTTGTTAGTATGTTTGGTTTTGTTCTCTGTCTCCCCCTTTTAGACTGTGAGCCCACTGGTGGGTAGGGACCGTCTCTATATGTTGCCAGTTTGTACTTCCCAAGCGCTTAGTACAGTGCTTTGCACATAGTAAGCGCTCAATAAATACGATTGATGATGATGGGAGGGTGTCTCTTGAGGGGATTAAATCAACCGATGATATTTATTGAGTGCTTACTGTGTGCAGAGCACTGATCTAAGCGCTTTGGAGAGTACATGCTTTGGTAGTCATGTTCCCTGCCTACAAGGAGCTTACAGTCTAGAGGGGGAGAAAGCCATGATTATAAGTAGATAAAATGGTGGCTATTTTGTTTTGCTAATATATGTTGTTTTATTATCTGTCTCCCCCTTCTAGACTGTGAGCCCGCTGTTGGGTAGGGACCGTCTCTATATCTTGCCAACTTGGACTTCCCAAGCGCTTAGTACAGTGCTTTGCACACAGTAAGCTCTAATGAATGAATGAATGAACATGTTTGTACAGGTTTATTACTCTGTTTAGTTTACTTGTACATATTTACTACTCTAGTTATCTTATTTTGTTAATGTGTGTTGTTTTGTTGTCTGTCTCCCCCTTCTAGACAGTGAGCCCGCTGTTGGACTGTCTCTATATGTTGCCAATTTGTACTTCCCAAGCGCTTAGTACAGTGCTCTGCACACAGTAAGCGCTCAATAAATACGGTTGAATGAATGAATGACCCAAGTGCTGTGGGGCTGAGGGGTGACTAGAAGGTGCAAATTCAAGGGGTCCGCTTCCCGTCCTATTTTTTGAACACTTAATAAATAACATTACTACTTGTGGGCAGAGCACCGTTCTAAATGCTTGGGACTGTATAGTATATATTAGTTGGAGCTTAGTCTGTCTCCCCGTCTAGACTGTAAGCTCGTGGGCAGGGAACGGGCCTGCTAAGTCTTTTGCACTGTACTCTCCCAAGCACTTAGTACAGTGCTCTGCGCATATTTATTTATTTGTACATGTTTATTCTATTTATTTCATTTTGTTAATATGTTTGGCTTTGTTCTCTGTCTCCCCCTTCTAGACTGTGGGGTAGGGACCGTCTCTATATGTTGCCAACTTGGACTTCCCAAGCGCTTAGTCCAGTGCTCTGCACACCGTAAGCGCTCAATAAATACGATTGAATGAATGAATGAATCCTAGGGCCAGAAGGAGGACTCCTTCAAAGCCCTACTGAGAGCTCACCTCCTCCAGGAGGCCTTCCCACACTGAGCCCCCTTTTTCCTCTCCTCCTCCCCATCCCCCCTGCCCTACCTCCTTCCCCTCCCCACAGCACCTGTATATATGTTTGGACAGATTTATTACTCTATTTATTTGACTTGTACATATCTACTATTCTATTAATTCTGTTAAGGATGTGCATCTAGCTTTATTTCTATTTATTCTGATGACTTAATAATAATAATAATAATGATGGCATTTGTTAAGCGCTTACTATATGTGCAAAGCCCTGTTCTAAGCACTGGGGAGGATACAAGGTGATCAGGTTGTCCCACTTGGGGCTCCCAGTCTTCATCCCCATTTTACAGATGAGGTAACTGAGGCCCGGAGAAGTGAAGCGACTCGCCCAAAGTCACACAGCTGGCAATTGGCGGAGCCGGGATTCGAACCCATGACCTCTCACTCCAAAGCCCGTGCTCCTTCCAATGAGCCACACTGCTTTGACACCTGTCCACGTGTTTTGTTTTGTTGTCTGTCTCCCCCTTCTAGGCTGTGAGCCCGCTGTTGGGTAGGGACCGTCTCTATATGTCGCCAACTTGGACTTCCCAAGCGCTTAGTACAGTGCTCTGCACACCGTAAGCGCTCAATAAATACGATTGAATGAATGAATGACTCCAGGCCTGTGGGGTGGGTCTGGAGTTTAGGTGCAGGGCCTGGGACGGGGGGGTGCAGGGGGTACAGAGGAGGGGAGCAGCAGGAGCCCGTTATTGGGTAGGGATTGTCTCTATAGGTTGCCGACTTGTACTTCCCAAGCGCTTAGTACAGTGCCCTGCACACAGTAGGCGCTCAATAAATACGATTGTATGGATGAGGTGGGCTCACAGTCTAGAAGGTGGGCTCACAGCCTAGAAATAGTGTGTCCGAGCTAAATCCCAGCCGGATTTAAAACCGCATGTATTAATAATAATAATAATAATGATGGTATTAAGCGCTTACTACGTGCAAAGCACTGTTCTAAGCGCTGGGGAGGTTTCAGGGTGATCAGGTTGTCCCAAGGGGGAGCTCAAAGTCTTAATCCCCGTCTTACAGATGAGGTCACTGAGGCCCAGAGAAGTGAAGTGACTTGCCCAAAGTCACCCAGCTGACAGTTGGCGGAGCCGGGATTTGAACCCCTGACCTCCGACTCCAAAGCCCGGGCTCTTCGTAATGACGAGGAGGAAAATACGTTAGCGATCTGGTATATGTGTCGTCGGTGTGTACGTTCCTTGTGGGACAGGAGCCTGTTTGAAGCTTCTGTCGGAGTTTCCGGAGAGTTTAGTACAGTGTGTTGCGTTCGGTGGGTGCTCAATAGAGAAGCAGTGTGGCCCAGTGGATAGAGCCAGGATGAGAACCCAGGTCTCTCTGACTCAGGGGACTGGGCTCTAGCCACTGGGCCACAGTGAGGCGGAGCTGGGATTAGTTAAATTGCTATTTAAGTGCTTACTATGTGCCAATCAATCAATCAATCAATCAATCGTATTTATTGAGCGCTTACTATGTGCAGGGCACTGTACTAAGCGCTTGGGAAGTCCAAGGTGGCAACACATAGAGACAGTCCCTACCCAACAGTGGGCTCACAGTCTAAAAGAGTGGGCTCACAGTCTAAAAGACTAGAAGTCTAAAAGTCACTGTTCTAAGCGCTGGTGTAGATAATAATAATAATAATAATGGCATTTGTTAAGCGCTTACTACGTGCAAAGCACTGTTCTAAGCGCTGGGGGGGATACAAGGTGATCAAGTTGTCCCACGTAGGGCTCACAGTCTTAATCCCCATTTTTACAGATGAGGTAATTAAGGCTCAGAGAAGTGAAGTGACTTGCCCAAGGTCACACAGCAGACTTGTGGTGGAGCCGGGATTCGAACCCATGCCCTCTGACTCCAAAGCCCGGGCTCTTTCCACTGAGCCACGCTGCTTCTCACGAGGTAATCAGGTTGTCCCTCGTGGGGCTCACAGTCTTAGCCCCCATTTTGCAGATGAGGTAACTGAGGCCCAGATTAGAACCCAGGACCTCCGACTCCCGGACCTAGGATCTCGCCATTAAGCCTTGCTGCTCCCCTGCGTAGATCTCACCCCCTCAGAGATGACCTTTTTTATTTTATTTTGTTTATTTTGTTAATATGTTTTGTTTTGTTGTCTGTCTCCCCCTTCTAGACTGTGAACCCGCTGTTGGGTAGGGACCATCTCTAGATGTTGCCAACTTGGACTTCCCAAGCGCTTAGTCCAGTGCTCTGCACACAGTAAGCACTCAATAAATAGGATTGAATGAAGGAAGGAAGGAACAAGGAGGAATATTAAGGCAAGCAAAAGGCAAACACCTTGCACCTTTCCAGGAACAAGGGGTGCAAATGAATCTGTGGTTGTCACTGTGGTCACCTGGTCCCTCTCTCCCTTAACTCTCCTCCCTGCCCCTTCTCCCCTTCCTCCTCCCTATTCCTTCTCCCCTTCCTCACCACCCCTTCTCCCCTTCCTCTCCTCCCTATTCCTTCTCCCCTTCCTCTCCTCCCTATTCCTTCTCCTTTTCCTCTCCTCCCTATTCCTTCTCCCCTTCCTCTCCTCCCTATTCCTTCTCCCCTTCCTCTCCTCCCTATTCCTTCTCCCCTTCCTCTCCTCCCTATTCCTTCTCCCCTTCCTCTCCTCCCTATTCCATCTCCTCTTCCTCTCCTCCCTATTCCTTCTCCCCTTCCTCTCCTCCCTATTCCTTCTCCTTTTCCTCTCCTCCCTATTCCTTCTCCCTTTCCTCTCCTCCCTATTCCTTCTCCCCTTCCTCTCCTCCCTATTCCTTCTCCCCTTCCTCTCCTCCCTATTCCATCTCCTCTTCCTCTCCTCCCTATTCCTTCTCCCCTTCCTCTCCTCCCTATTCCTTCTCCCCTTCCTCTCCTCCCTATTCCTTCTCCCCTTCCTCTCCTCCCTATTCCTTCTCCCCTTCCTCTCCTCCCTATTCCTTCTCCCCTTCCTCTCCTCCCTATTCCTTCTGCCCTTCCTCTCCTCCCTATTCCTTCTCCCCTTCCTCTCCTCCCTATTCCTTCTCCTCTTCCTCTCCTCCCTATTCCTTCTCCCCTTCCTCTTCGCCCCTTCTCCCCCATCTCTTCCCCCTCCCCACCCCTTCTCTTCTTTCCTTCCTCTCCTATCCTCCTATCCTGCCTCTTCTCCCCATCCCCCGTCTCCTCCCTCTTCCTCCTCCCTCTTCCTCCTCCCTCTTCTCCTCCTCCCTCTTCTCCTCCTCCCTCTTCTCCTCCTCCCTCTTCTCCTCCTCCCTCTTCTCCTCCTCCCTCTTCTCCTCCTCCCTCTTCCCCTCCTCCTCCTTCTTCTCCTCCCCACCCCTTCTCCCCATCTTCCCTTCCTCTCTTCCCCTGCCCCTTCTCTCCCATCTCTTCCTCCCACTCTCTCCTCCTCCTCCCTCTTCTCCTCTTCCCTCTTCTTCTCCTCCTCCCCACCCCTTTTCCCCATCTTCCCTTCCTCTCCTCCCCTTCTCCTTCTCTCCCATCTCTTCCTCCCACTCTCTCCTCCTCCTCCTCCCTCTTCTCTTCTCTCTTCTTCTCCTCCTCCCCACCCCTTCTCCCCACCCCTTCTCCCCATCTTCCCTTCCTCTCCTCCCCTTTTCCTTCTCTCCCATCTCTTCCTCCCACTCTCTCCTCCTCCTCCTTCTTCCCTCCCCTTCTCTATTATTGTGTTTATCTCTATTATTGTGTCTAATCTGTTGTGTGTAAACACCAAACTCCCGGGCCCAGAAAGTCTGTACTCAGCCCTGCAGGGGACCAGCAAGGAGACCAGCAGGGAGAGTCATCAGTTCATTCATTCATTCACGGAGTTGTATTTATTGAGCACTTACTGTGTGCAAAGCACTGTAGTAAGTGCTTGGGAGAGTACGGTATAACAATACAACAGACACAGTCCCTGCCCACAACAAGCTTACAGTATAGAGGGGGAGAAAGACATTAATAGAAGGAAATAAAATGACAGATATGGACGTAAAGTGCTGTAGGGCTGGGAGGGGGAGGCATCATCATCAATCGTATTTATTGAGCGCTTACTACGTGCAGAGCACTGTACTAAGCACTTGGGAAGTACAAATTGGCAACATATAGAGACAGTCCCTACCCAACAGTGGGCTCACAGTCTAAAAGGGGGAGACGGAGAACAAAACCAAACATACTAACAAAATAAAATAAATAGAATAGATATGTACAAGTAAAATAAATAAATAAATAGAGTATTAAATATGTACAAACATATATACATATATACAGGTGCTGTGGGGAAGGGAAGGAGGTAAGATGGGGGGATGGAGGGGGGATGAGGGGATGAGGAAGGAAGGGGCTCAGAGTGGGAAGGCCTCCTGGAGGAGGTGAGCTCTCAGTAGGGCCTTGAAGGGAGAAAGAGAGCCAGCTTGGTGGATGGGCAGAGGGAGGCAGAGGGCAGGTGGTCCAGGAACCAGGAACCAAGATTGTGTCTATTATTCTGTCTTCTCCCAAGAGCTTAGTACAGTGCTCTGCACATAGTAAGCGCTCAATCAATCTGATTGAATGAATGAAAGGAACCCAGGGAAGGAGAAGGGGCCGGGTGGAGCCATTTCCACCCTCCACCATGAGGTCTGAGACTGCTGACTGACTGCTCAGAATCAATCAATCAATCGATCAATCGTATTTATTGAGCGCTTACTGTGTGCAGAGCACTGGACTAAGCGCTTGGGAGGTACAAGTTGGCAATATATAGAGACAGTCCCTCCCCAACAGTGGGCTCACTGTTAAAGAAGTGACCCGTCTGCTGGGTGACCTTGGGCAAGTCATTGGACTTCTCTTTGTCTCAGTTACCTCATCTGTAAAATGGGGAATTAAGATTGTGAGCCCCATTTGGGACTGGGACCTGATTACCTTGTATCTACCCCAGTAATAATAATAATAATGATGATGGTGTTTGTTAAGCACTTACTATGTGCAAAGCACTGTTCTAAGCACTGGGGAGACTAGACTGTGAGCCCACTGTTGGGTAGGGACTGTCTCTATATGTTGCCAACTTGTACTTCCCAAGCGCTTAGTACAGTGCTCTGCACACAGTAAGCGCTCAATAAATACGATTGATTGATTGGGGAGAATACAAGGTGATCAGGTTGTCCCACGGGGGCTCACAGTCTTCATCCCCATTTTCCAGATGAGGGAACTGAGGCCCAGAGAGTAATAAAAATAATGGCATTTATTACGCTGCTCTGCCAGGCTCTGCCAGTTGTCAGCTGTGTGACTTTGGGCAAGTCACTTCACTTCTCTGGGCCTCAGTTCCCTCATCTGTAAAATGGGGATGAAGACTGTGAGCCCCATGTGGGACAACCAGATCACTTTGTGATCTCTGCAGCGCTTAGAACAGTGCATTGCACATAGTATGCGCTTAATAAATGCCATCATTATTATTATTATTATTAAGCACTTACTATGTGCAAAGCACTGTTCTAAGCACTGGGGAGGATACAAGGTGATCAGGTTGTCCCACGTGGGGCTCACAGTCTTCATCCCCATTTTACAGATGAGGTCACTGAGGCCCAGATAAGTGAAGCGATTTACCCAAAGTCACACAGCTGACAGTTGGCGGAGCCGGGATTTGAACCCATGACCTCTGACTCCAAGCCCGGGCTCTTTTCCACTGAGCCACGCTGCTTCTCTAGTACTTTGTTAAGCGCTTACTATGTGCCAGGCACTCTTCTAAGTAGTAGGAAAGTGGGGAGGAAAGCAGAGAATAATAATAATAATAATGATTATTATTATTACGGTATTTGTTAAGCGCTTCTAAGTACTAGGAAAGGGGGGGAGGGGGAACAGTACTAAGTACTGTTCTAAGTACTAGGAAAGGGGGGAGGAAAGCAGAGAATAATAATAATGATAATGATTATTATTATTACGGTATTTGTTAAGCGCTTACTATGTTCCAGGCACTGTTCTAATACTGTAATAATAATAATCATTATTATTATTATTATTCTCTGCCTTCCTCCCCCCCGGCCAGCCTTGCTCCGTGTCTGTGGGCCTGCAGGGAGCCAGCTTGCTGCAGGTGGAGATCTCCGATGCCGTGAGCGAGCGGGACAGGGTAAAATTCACCGTCCAGACCAAGGTGAGGCTCCCAGGCGGCGGGAGACGACTTTCGCCGGTCACGGGCCCCCTCCCCTCAATCAATCAATCGTATTTATTGAGCGCTTACTGTGTGCAGAGCCCTGGACTGAGCGCTCGGGAAGTCCAAGTTGGCAACATCTAGAGACAGTCCCTACCCAACAGTGGGCTCACAATCTAGAAGGGGTAGACAGAGAACAAAACATATTAACAAAATAAAATAAATAGAATAGATATGTACAAGTAAAATAAATAGAGTAATAAATATGTACAAACATATATACAGGTGCTCCTCCGCTCCCCATCGCCACAACTCCTTCCCTCTGCCTTTTAGACTGTGAGCCCACTGTTGGGTAGGGACTGTCTCTATATGTTGCCAACTTGTACTTCCCAAGCGCTTAGTCCAGTGCTCTGCACACAGTAAGCGCTCAGTAAATACGATTGATTGATTGATTGTTGGGTAGGGACTGTCTCTATATGTTGCCAACTTGCACTTCCCAAGCGCTTAGTCCAGTGCTCTGCACACAGTAAGCACTCAATAAATACGATTGATTGATTGTTGGGTAGGAACTGTATATGTTGCCAACTTGTACTTCCCAAGCGCTTAGCCCAGTGCTCTGCACACAGTAAGCGCTCAATAAATACGATTGATTGATTGATTGATTGTTGGGTAGGGACTGTCTCTATATGTTGCCAACTTGTACTTCCCAAGCGCTTAGTCCAGTACTCTGCACACAGTAAGCGCTCAATAAATATGATTGATTGATTGTTGGGTAGGGACTGTCTCTATATGTTGCCAACTTGTACTTCCCCAGCGCTTAGTCCAGTGCTCTGCACACAGTAAGCGCTCAATAAATACAATTGATTGATTGATTGATTGTTGGGTAGGGACTGTCTCTATACGTTGCCACCTTGTACTTCCTAAGCGCTTAGTCCAGTGCTCTGCACACAGTAAGCACTCAATAAATACGATTGATTGATTGATTGTTGGGTAGAGACTGTCTCTATATGTTGCCAACTTGGACTTCCCAAGCGCTTAGTCCAGTGCTCTGCACACAGTAAGTGCTCAATAAATACGACTGATTGATTGGTTGATTGATAAGCACTTAATGAATTCCATCATTTTTATTATTATTATCCCCAGGGAGAGACTCTGAAAGAGGATTCATTCATTCAATTGTATTTATTGAGCGCTTACTGTGTGCAAAGCACTGTAGTGAGGACTAAATACGATCATTTTGGGGGGTGAGTGTGGGTCCTTCGGGGCGTGGGAATGTTTGTGTTTTTTTTGTTGGGGGGGTCTGGACTAAAGACGATCATTTTGGGGGGTGAGTGTGGGTCCTTCGGGGCGTGGGAGTGTTTGTGTTTTTTTTTTGTTGGGGGGGTCTCTGACGGCGGCGGCCTTTCTGGGTTTCAGAGCTCCCTGCCGCACTTCGCTCAGGCGGAGTTCGCGGTGGTGCGCCAGCACGAGGAGTTCATCTGGCTGCACGACGCCTACACGGACAACCGGGATTACGCCGGCATCATCGTGAGGCAGCGGCGCTGGGGGAGACGGGGATCCTGGGGTGGAGGGGCACAAGTCAGGGGCGCGGACGGAGCGGGGCCCGTGGGGCTGGGCCGGGGTGGAGAGGTCCGGCGTGGGGTAGGGAGGGAAGCGGGGCGACGTCGCCACGTCTTCTCTCCTTTCCCGCTTCTCTCCCCGCTCCGCGCGTTGGGAGGTTGTGGCGTCAGCCGGGAAGGGAGAGGGGACAAAAAAATGGTCCCCACATCGTCCCTAGATGTTGCCAACTTGTCCTTCCCAAGCGCTTCGTCCAGTGCTAGGCACACAGTAAGCGCTCAGTAAATACGATTGAATGAATGAATCCGCCAAGCTCCTCCCTTCAAGGCCCTACTGAGAGCTCACCTCCTCCAGGAGGCCTTCCCACACTCAGCCCCCTCCTCCCGCTCTCCGTCCCCCCCGCCTTACGTCCTTCCCTTCCCCACAGCACCTGTATAGATGTATATATGATTGTACGGATTTGTTACTCCATTTATTTTACTTGTACATATGTATTTTATTTATTTTATTTTGTTAATATGTTTGGTTTTGTTGTCTGTCTCCCCCTTCTAGACTGTGAGCCTGCTGTTGGGTAGGGACCGTCTCTATAGGTTGCCAACTTGTCCTTCCCAAGCGCTTAGTCCAATGCTAGGCACACAGTAAGCGCTCAATAAATACGATTGAATGAATGAATCCGCCAAGCTCCTCCCTTCAAGGCCCTACTGAGAGCTCACCTCCTCCAGGAGGCCTTCCCACACTCAGCCCCCTCCTCCCGCTCTCCGTCCCCCCCCCCGCCTTACCTCCTTCCCTTCCCCACAGCACCTGTATAGATGTATATATGTTTGTACGGATTTATTACTCTAGTTATTTTACTTGTACATATCTATTCTATTTATTTTATTTTGTTAATATGTTTGGTTTTGTTGTCTGTCTCCCCCTTCTAGACTGTGAGCCCGCTGTTGGGTAGGGACCGTCTCTAGATGTTGCCAACTTGGACTTCCCAAGCGCTTAGTACAGTGCTCTGCACACAGTAAGCGCTCAATAAATACGATTGATTGATTGATTGATTGATTCACAAGCGCTTAGTCCAGTGCTCTGCACACAGTAAGCCCTCAATAAATACGATGGATTGATGGATTGATTGACGTCAGGAATGAACAGAATCTACGATGACCTGGACCATCTCTCGGCCCCTTTGTTATTAATAATAATAATAATAATAATAATAATAATAATGGTATTTGTTAAGCGCTTACTATGTGCAGAGCACTGTTCTGCAGCGTGGGTCAGTGGAAAGAGCACGGGCTTTGAAGTCAGAGGTCATAGATTCAAATCTCTGCTCCGCCAATTGTCGGCTGTGTGACTTTGGGCAAGTCACTTCACTTCTCTGGGCCTCAGTTACCTCATCTGTAAAATGGGGATTAAGACTGTGAGCCCCCCCGTGGGACAACCTGATTCATTCATTCATTCAGTCGTATTTATTGAGCACTTACTGTGTGCAGAGCACTGTACTAAGCACTTGGGAAGCACAAGTTGGCAACATATAGAGACGGTCCCTACCCAACAGTGGGCTCACAATCTAGAAGATCAGCTTGAAACCTCCCCAGCGCTTAGAACAGTGCTTTGCACAGAGTAAGCGCTTAGTAAATGCCCTCATTATTATTATTAAATCCCCATTTTACAGATCAGGTAACTGAGGCCCAGAGAATAATAATACTAATGATGGCATTTATTAAGCACTTACTCTGTGCAAAGCACTGTTCTAATCAATCAATCATATTTATTGAGCACTTACTGTGTGCACAGCACTGTACTAAGCGCTTGGGAAGTACAAGTTGGCAACATATAGAGACGGTCCCTGCCCAACAGCGGGCTCACAGTCTAGAAGGGGGAGACAGAGAACAAAACCAAACCTATTAACAAAATAAAATAAATAGAATAGATATGTACAAGTAAAATAAATAGAGTAATAAATATGTACAAACATATACATATATACAGGTGCTGTGGGGAAGGGAAGGAGGTAAGACGGGGGGATGGAGGCGGGGGTTAGTATCTATGATTCAAAGATACTAACAGAACACAGGATCAAGTTTGCTCAGATGACTAAGTTTTACCAATTTCAAATATCGTGGGTTTTTTTTTTCCCCTATGGGTTTTATTTAGGGTGATTTTGCAGCAGGACAGCACTATCAATAGCCTAATTTTTTTCATGAAACATAAATATTCCTGAAATCACCCACAGTTGCTTGTCTTGGTTAGAAATTGTTCCCTAAGTGCCGGGGGGGTTTCAGGGCGATCAGGTTGTCCCACGGAGGGCTCACAGTCTTCATCCCCATTTTCCAGGTGAGGTCACTGAGGCCCAGAGAAGTGAAGTGACTTGCCCAAAGTCACACAGCTGACAAGCGGCAGAGCCGGGATTTGAACCCATGACCTCTGACTCCAAAGCCCGGCTTGCCCAAGGTCACAAAGCAGACACGTGGGGGATCTGCCCGCTTCCCTGTCTTCGTGGCATGGGAGTCAGAGGACCTGGGTTCTAATTCCGGCTTTCCCACTTGCCTGCCGCATGACCTTGGGCAAATCATTTCACTTTCCAGGGCCTCGGTTCCCACATTGCAGAAATCATCATCAATCGTATTTATTGAGCGCTTACTATGTGCAGAGCACTGTACTAAGCGCTTGGGAAGTCCAAGTTGGCAACATATAGAGACAGTCCCTACCCAACAGTGGGCTCACAGTCTAAAAGGGCGAGACAGGGAACAAAACCAAACATACTAACAAAATAAAATAAATAGAATAGATATGTACAGGTAAAATAAATAAATAAATAGAGTAATAAATATGTACAAACATATATACATATATGGGGATTCAGTACCTCTTCTCCCTCCTGCTTAGACCTGTGAGCCTCACATGGGACCTGACGATCTCATATCTAGCCCAGCATTTCGTACAGGGCTTGGCACATACTAAGTGCTTAACGGCTGCCACAGTTATTAATATGATTATCATCATTCCCCATCTTGCCTCGGACAGATTCCCCCAGCTCCGCCGAAACCGGACTTCGAGGTCTCCCGGGAGAAACTTCAGAAACTGGGGGAAGGGGACAGCTCTGTCACCCGAGAAGAGTTTGCCAAGATGAAACAGGAGCTGGAGGGGTGAGTGTCGCCGAGACCCTCCCCTCGACCCCCTCCCCATTCTTTTTTTAATCAATCAATCAATCGTATTGAGCGCTTACAGTGTGCAGAGCACTGGACTAAGCGCTTGGGAAGTACAAGTTAGCAACATATAGAGACGGTCCCTACCCAACAGTGGGCTCACAGTCTAGAAGGGGGAGACAGAGAACAAAACCAAACATATTAACAAAATAAAATAAATAGAATAGATATGTACAAGTAAAATAAATAGAGTAATAGATACGTACAAACATATATATATATATATATATATATATATATATGTAGGTGTATGTATATATACACACACACACACGTGTACATATATACATATATACAGGTGTATATATATACCTATATATAGGTGTATATATATACCTATATATAGGTGTATATATATATATATATATACACACACACACACACACACACATATATATACACACACACACATATACATAGGTGTATATGTATATAGGTATGTGTGTGTGTGTGTGTGTGTTTACGCCTATATATATACAGGTATATATATACATAGAGAGAGAGAGGGGTGTGTATATATACACAGGTGTATATGTATGTATATATATATATATATATATATATATATAAGGTGCTGTGTGTGTGTGTATATATATGTATATATATGTATATGTGTGTGTGTGTGTGTGTGTGTGTATATATATATATAATAAAAAGGTGCTGTACTAATCCCTGGGGTAGATAGAGGATTATCAGGTCCCCACCTAACGGGCTCAAAGTCTAGAAGGGGGAGAAACACAAATAGGGCTGACATTCATTCATTCAATCGTATTTATTGAGCACTTACTGTGTGCAGAGCACTGACTAAGCGCTTGAGAAGTACAATTCAGCAACAAAGAGAGACAATCCCTGCCCACAACGGGCTCACAGTCTAGAAGGGGGGAGACAGACATCAAAACCAAACAAAACAAGTAAACAGGCATCAATAGCATCAGTATAAATAAATGTAAATCCTTCATTCAATCGTATTTATTGAGCGTCGACTAATTGTGGTATTTGTTTAGTGCTTACTGTGTGCCAGGCACTGTACTAAGCACTGGGTGGATACAAGCAAACGGGATTGGACACAGTCCCTGTCCCGCGTGGGACTCCCAGTCTCAATCCCCATTTTACAGATGAGGGAACTGAGGCCCAGAGAAGTTATCATCATCATCATCATCATCATCAATCGTATTTATTGAGCGCTTACTGTGTGCAGAGCACTGGACTAAGCGCTTGGGAAGTCCAAGTTGGCAACATATAGAGACAGTCCCTACCCAACAGTCGGCTCACAGTCTAAAAGTTAAGTGATTTACCCAAGGTCACACAGCAGCCGAGTGGCGGAGCAGGGATTAGAACCCATGACCTTTTGACTTCCTGTAAAATGGGAATTAAGACTGTGAGCCCCCCCATGGGACACCCTGATCACCTTGTAACCTCCCCAGCGCTTAGTACAGTGCTTTGCACATAGTAAGCGCTTAATAAATGCCATCATCATTATTATTGCTCCAGGCCTATGCTCTTTGTGCAGTCTTGTGCTAAGTGCTTGGGCGAGTACAATATAACAGACGCATTTCCTGCCCACCGTGAGTTTACAGTCTAGTTTTGAAGCAGCGTGGCTCAGTGGAAAGAGCACGGGCTTTGGAGTCAGAGGTCATGTGTTCGAATCCCGGCTCTGCCACCTGTCTGCTGTGTGACGCTGGGCAAGTCATTTCACTTCTCGGAGCCTCAGTTACCTCATCTGTAAAATG
The DNA here is from genome assembly GCF_015852505.1 of Tachyglossus aculeatus. Taxonomy (NCBI): domain Eukaryota; kingdom Metazoa; phylum Chordata; class Mammalia; order Monotremata; family Tachyglossidae; genus Tachyglossus; species Tachyglossus aculeatus. The sequence goes on along the minus strand of NC_052087.1, from coordinate 50,958,255 downwards.
GGGAGGATGACTGTGAGCCCCACGCGGGACAACCTGATCAATCAATCAATCAATCGTATTTATTGAGCGCTTACTGTGTGCAGAGCACTGGACTAAGCGCTTGGGAAGTACAAGTTGGCAACATATAGAGACAGTCCCTACCCAACAGTGGGCTCACAGTATATATGTTTGTACATATTTATTACTCTATTTATTTATTTATTTATTTTACTTGTACATATCTATTCTCTTTATTTTATGTTGTTAGTATGTTTGGTTTTGTTCTCTGTCTCCCCCTTTTAGACTGTGAGCCCACTGTTACGTTGGGGCCATCTCTATATGTTGCCAACTTGGACTTCCCAAGCGCTTAGTCCAGTGCTCTGCACACAGTAAGCGCTCAATAAATATGATTGATGATGATGATGATTTATTTTATTTTGTTAGTATGTTTGGTTTTGTTCTCTGTCTCCCCCTTTTAGACTGTGAGCCCACTGTTGGGTAGGGACCGTCTGTAGATGTTGCCAACTTGTACTTCCCAAGCGCTTAGTCCAGTGCTCTGCACACAGTAAGCGCTCAATAAATACGATTGATTGATTGATTGATAGAAGGGGGAGACGGAGAACAAAACCAAACATATTAACAAAATAAAATAAATAGAATAGATGTGTACAAGTAAAATAGAGTAATAAGTATGTACAACCTGATCACCTTGTATCCCCCCCAGTGCTTAGAACAGTGCTTTGCACATAGTAATAATACTACTAATTAGTAGTAATGATGATGGCATTTATTAAGCGCTTACTATGTGCAAAGCACTGTTCTAAGCGCTGGGGAGGTTACAAGGTGCTCAGGTTGTCCCACGGAGGGCGCACAGTCTTCACCCCCATTTTACAGACGAGGGAACTGAGGCACAGAGAAGTTGAGTGACTTGCCCGAAGTCACACAGCTGACAAATGGCATTCGTTGTATCCATCCCAGCACTTAGTACAGTGTCTGGCCCATAGTCAGGCCTGAACGCAATGTACTGTGTCCAGCGCAGCGCTTAGTGCAGAGCCCGGCACATCGTAAGCGCCTGACACCATTCGTTGCATCCATCCCAGTGCTTAATTAGTAGTAGTAGTAGTAGTACAGTGCCTGGCGCAGAGGAAGTGCTTAAATTCCACAATTATTATTATTATTTTTGTTCTGAAAAGAGAAGCGGGGCGGGAGGGAGAAGTCAGCCGGGCCCTCTGAGCCTGCCGTTCCTCCTCGGTCCCCGCTCCCGACTCAGGGAATACCTGGCGATCTTCAAGAAGACGGTGGCCATGCACGAAGTGTTCCTCCAGCGCTTGGCAGCCCATCCCACCCTGCGGCGCGACCACAACCTCTTCGTCTTCTTGGAATACGGCCAGGACGTGAGCGGGAGGCAGCCGCCCAGAGGGACCGCGGGCCCCGGGAGAAGCCAGAGGGCCCGTGGGGCTTCCCGGGAGCGGGAATGGAGCGGAAGGGTGGCCAAATCCCCGAGGGGACAGAGATCCGGGAGCTGCCCGGAGCCCCCTTGGGAAGGCCGGCCGTCGGGGACGAGGCAGCGGGCGGAGGGAGGTCTGATTATCGGGGCGCGGTGGGGTGGCGGGGGGTGACAGAGCCCCTCAGCTCATCCCCTTCTCCGCTTCCCTCCCGCCTCACCCAGCTGAGCGTGCGAGGGAAGAACCGCAAGGAGCTGCTGGGGGGATTCCTGAGGAACATCGTCAAGTCGGCCGACGAGGCCCTGATCACGGGCGTGGTGGGCCTCAAGGTGAGTGAGGGGAGCAAGACGGGGCTGGCGGGGGGGAGGCTCCCCGGTACGTGGCTTCCGACCTGGGGAGCGGGAGACTGGGCATGGCCGGGGGGGGGCTGGGCAATCCCAGCATCACCGCTTCCCACCAGGAAGTGGATGACTTCTTCGAGCACGAGCGGACATTCCTGCTGGAATATCACACCCGCATCCGGGACGCCTGCCTGCGTGCCGACCGCGTCATGCGTTCGCACAAGTGTACGTGGGCCCTCCCCGTCCCCCCGCCGCCCCCAGGAGCGTGCCTCCCCGCCTCGCCGGGGCCAGGGGAGGGCAGGGGTGGCCATCTAGGTCCACCGACGGGCATTCCTCGAGCGCCAACTCCGTGCAGAGCACTGGGTGAAGCCGCTGGGAAGAGTCCAACGGAAGAGTTGGCAGACCCGTCCTGGGGCGACGGGGCCTGGTGTTGGGGCACCCGCTGGGTACGGGGGGCCGGAGCCGGCCCGTGACGCGGCCCCCCCGGCCGCTCCGAGGTTGGCCCTGACGGTGAGATTGTCCCGCGCAGGTCTGGCCGAGGATTACATCCCCATCTCGGCCGCGCTGAGCAGCCTGGGCGCGCAGGAGGTCAACCAGCTGAAGACGTGAGGAGCCGCACCCCCTCGCCCATCTCCTACCCCCAGTTTGCCCAGTTTGCCCAGTTTGCCAGCCCAGTCCGCGCTACCCCCACCTGCCACCAGGGGGCCCCCTAACCCCCCCCCGGGCGGCGGCACTCATTCATTCATATTTATTGAGCACTTAAAGCACTGTAATAATACGGCATTTATTAAGCGCTTACTATGTTCTAAGCGCTGGGGAGGTTACAAGGTGATCAGGTTGTCCCACGGGGGGCTCCCTTCGAGACTGTGAGCCCACTTTTGGGTAGGGACCGTCCCTATGTGTTGCCAACTTGGACTTCCCACGCGCTTAGTACAGTGCTCGGCACACAGTAAGCGCTCAATAAATACGATTGAAAGAATGGACGCTTGGGAGAGTCCAATATAAAAGCCCAGGCCTGGGGTGTCAGGACCTGGATTCTAGTCCTGGCGCCACTTGTCTGCTTGGCGAGTCACTTGGCCTCTCTGTGCCTGTTACCTCACTTGCAAAATGGCAATTCAATCCCTGTTCTTCCTTCTTGGACTGTGAGCCCTATGTGGGACCTGATAATCCTCTATCTACCCCAGGGCTTAGTACAGCACCTTTTAATTATATATATATATATATATATATATATATATATATATATATATATGTATATATTTTATTATATATATTATATATATATAATATAGGCATATATAATATATTTTATTATATATGTATATATTTTATATATATACACACACATACATATATATATACATATATCATCATTCGTATTTATTGAGCGCTTACTGTGTGCAGAGCACTGTACTAAGCACTTGGGAAGTACAAGTTGGCAACATATAGAGACAGTCCCTACCCAACAGTGGGCTCACAGTCTAAAAGGGGGAGACAGAGCATACATACACACACACACATGTATATATGTGTGTGTGTGTGTGTGTGTGTGTGTGTATATACATATATATGTGTGTGTATATATATGTGTGTATATATATACACACACACACACATATATATGTATATGTATATATGTTTATACGTATTTATTACTGTATTTATTTTACTTGTGCTTATCTATTCTATTTATTTTATTTTGTTAATATGTTTGGTTTTGTTCTATATGGTTTGTGTGTGTATATATATATATATATATATATACACACACACCTGTATATATATATATATGTATATATGTTTGTACGTATTTATTACTCTATTTATTTTACTTGTACTTATCTATTCTATTTATTTTATTTTGTTACTATGTTTGGTTTTGTTCTCTGTCTCCCCTTTCTAGACTGTGAGCCCACTGGTGGGTAGGGACCATCTCTAGATGTTGCCGACTTGTACTTCCCAAGCGCTTAGTACAGTGCGCTGCACACAGTAAGCGCTCAATAAATACGATTGATTGATTACAGTACTTAGCACAAGAGCACAGGCCTCGGAGTCAGAAGGACCTGAGTTCTAATCCCGGCTCCGTCACTTGTACATATTTACAATTCTATTTATTTCGTCAGTGATGTGCATTTAGCTTTAATTCTGTTTGTTCTGACGTCTTGACACCTGTCCACTTGGTTTGTTTTGTCGTCTGTCTCCCCCATCTAGACCGTGAGCCCACTGTTGGGTAGGGACCGTCTCTCTATGTTGCCAACTTGGACTTCCCAAGCGCTTAGTACAGTGCTCTGCACACAGTAAGCGCTCAATAAATACAATTGAATGAATGAGTGAATGTCTGCCCTGTGACTTTGGCAAGTCACTTCTCTCCTCTGTGCCTCAGTTACCTCGCCTGTAAGATAGGGATTGAGACTGTGAGCCCCATGTGGGACAGGGACTGTATCCACCCCGGTGTTTAGTACAGTGCCTAGCACATAGTGCTGAAATACGATAAATGTTATTATTAAAGCCTGCCCTCCCTGCCTTACCTCCTTCCCCTCCCCACAGCATCTGTATATATGTCTGTATGTATTTATTACTCTATTTATTTTATCTGTACATATTCTATTTATTTTATTTTGTTAATATGTTTTGTTTTGTTCTCTGCCTCCCCCTTCTAGACTGTGAGCCCACTGTTGGGTAGGGACCGTCTCTAGATGTTGCCAACTTGGACTTCCCAAGCGCTTAGTCCAGTGCTCTGCACACAGTAAGCGCTCAATAAATACGATTGATTGATTGACGTCAGGAATGAACAGAATCTACGATGACCAGGACCATCTCTCAGCCCCTTTGTTATTAATAATAGATGTTGCCCACTTGGACTTCCCAAGCGCTTAGTCCAGTGCTCTGCACACAGTAAGCCCTCAATAAATACGATTGATTGATTGACGTCAGGAATGAACAGCATCTACGATGACCAGGACCATCTCTCAGCCCCTTTGTTATTAATAATAGATGTTGCCAACTTGGACTTCCCAAGCGCTTAGTCCAGTCCTCTGCACACAGTAAGCCCTCAATAAATATGATTGATTGATTGATTGACGTCAGGAATGAACAGAATCTACGACGACCAGGACCATCTCTCAGCCCCTTTGTTATTAATAATAGATGTTGCCCACTTGGACTTCCCAAGCGCTTAGTCCAGTGCTCTGCACACAGTAAGCGCTCAATAAATACGATTGACTGAATGAAAGGGGCTTAGTCGTAACGGGCGCTTCTCTCCGCTGTAGGAGCTTCCTCAAGTTGGCTGAGCTTTTTGAGCGTCTGCGGGTGAGTGCCGGCTTCCTTTCGGACAGAAACCTAGTGCTGTGGGGAGTAGGGGAGGGGGCATCTACTACCAAACCGTCCCCCTCAACCCTCCCTCTAATCTGCAGAAGCTGGAAGGGCGAGTGGCCTCGGATGAGGATCTGAAGCTGACGGATATGCTCAAATATTACATGAGAGACTCTCAGGCCGCCAAGGTGAGATGGGCCAGCCCCCCCCGTTACACACCGTGCCATTATTTTGGGTTTCCCCTGACAATTTAATAATTCTGATACTCGTTGAGCATTTGCTATGTGTAAGACACTCCTCTAAACACTGGGGTAGATACAGGTTAATCAGATTAACGCAAAATGCCTGTCCAAAATGGGAATTGAGAATGTGAGGCCCATGTGGGACAGGGACTGTGTCCAACCAACCTGAGTATTTTGTATCTACTCTAGCGCTTAAAACAGTGCCTGGGACACAGTAAGTGCTTCAGTACCATCATTATTGTTAAGTAGCATAGTTCTATGGGAAGTAATAATAACAATGATGGCACTTAGTAAGCTTTTACTATGTGTAAAACACTCCTCTAAACACTGGGGTAGATACAGGTTAATCAGATTAACGCAAAATCCCTGGCCAAAATGGGAATTGAGAATGTGAGGCCCATGTGGGACAGGGACTGTGTCCAACCAACCTGAGTATTTTGTATCTACTCTAGCGCTTAAAACAGTGCCTGGGACACAGTAAGTGCTTCAGTATCATCATTATTGTCATTAAGTAGCATAGTTCTATGGGAAGTAATAACAATGATGGCACTTAGTAAGCCTTTACTATGTGGAAAACACTCCTCTAAACACTGTGGTAGATACAAATTAATCAGATTAACGCAAAATCCCTGGCCAAAATGGGAATTGAGAATGTGAGGCCCATGTGGGACAGAGACTGTGTCCAACCAACCTGAGTATTTTGTATCTACTCTAGCGCTTAAAACAGTGCCTGGGACACAGTAAGTGCTTCAGTACCATCATTATTGTCATTAAGTAGCATAGTTCTATGGGAAGTAATAACAATGATGGCACTTAGTAAGCCTTTACTATGTGGAAAACACTCCTCTAAACACTGGGGTAGATACAAATTAATCAGATTAACGCAAAATCCCTGGCCAAAATGGGAATTGAGAATATGAGGCCTATGTGGGACAGGGACTGTGTCCAACCAACCTGATTATTTTGTATCTACTCTAGCGCTTAAAACAGTGCTTGGGACACAGTAAGTGCTTCAGTACCATCATTATTGTTATTAAGTAGCATAGTTCTATGGGAAGTAATAATAACAATGATGGCACTTAGTAAGCCTTTACTATGTGGAAAACACTCCTCTAAACACTGGGGTAGATACAAGTTAATCAGATTAATGCAAAATCCCTGTCCAAAATGGGAATTGAGAATGTGAGGCCTATGTGGGACAGGGACTGTGTCCAACCAACCTGATTATCTTGTATCCACTCCAGCGCTTAAAACAGTGCCTGGGACACAGTAAGTGCTTCAGTACCATCATTATTGTTATTAAGTAGCATAGTTGTATGGGAAGTAATAATAACAATGATGGCACTTAGTAAGCCTTTACTATGTGGAAAACACTCCTCTAAACACTGGGGTAGATACAAGTTAATCAGATTAACGCAAAATCCCTGGCCAAAATGGGAATTGAGAATGTGAGGCCTATGTGGGATAGGGACTGTGTCCAACCAACCTGATTATACTGTATCTACTCTAGCGCTTAAAACAGTGCCTGGGACACAGTAAGTGCTTCAGTACCATCATTATTGTTATTAAGTAGCATAGTTCTATGGGAAGTAATAATAACAATGATGGCACTTAGCCTTTACTATGTGGAAAACACTCCTCTAAACACTGAGGTAGATACAAATTAATCAGATTAACGCAAAATCCCTGGCCAAAATGGGAATTGAGAATGTGAGGCCCATGTGGGACAGGGACGGGGTCCAACCAACCTGATTATCTTGTATCCACTCCAGCGCTTAAAACAGTGCCTGGGACACAGAAAGTGCTGCAGTACCATCATTATTGTTATTAAGTAGCGTAGTTGTATGGGAAGTAATAATAACAATGATGGCACTTAGTAAGCCTTTACTATGTGGAAAACACTCCTCTAAACACTGGGGTAGATACAAGTTAATCAGATAAACGCAAAATCCCTGTCCAAAATGGGAATTGAGAATGTGAGGCCCATGTAGGACAGGGACTGTGTCCAACCAACCTGATTATCTTGTATCTACTCCAGTGCTTAAAACAGTTTAAGTGCTTCAGTACCATCATTATTGTTATTAAGTAGCGTAGTTCTATGGGAAATAATAACAATGATGGCATTTATTAAGCCTTTACTATGTGCAAAGCATTGTACTAAGCGCTGGGGAGGTTACAAGGTGATCAGGTTGTCCCATCAGGGGGAATCAGTCTTCATCCCCATTTTAATAATGATAAAAATAACAATGATGGCATTTATAAAGCGCTTACTATGTGCAAAGCACAGTTCTAAGCGCTGGGGAGGTTACAAGGTGATCAGGTTGTCCCTCGTGGGGCTCACAGTCTTCATCCCCATTTTACAGGTGAGGTAACTAAGGCACAGGGAAGTTGAGTGGCTTGCCCAAAGTCACACAGCTGACAATTGGCAGAGCCAGGATTTGAACCCCTGACCTCTGATTCCAAAGCCCGGGCTCTTTCCACTGAGCCACGCTGCTTCTCTGAGGGAATTGAGGCACAGAGAAGTCAAGTGACTTGCCCAAAGCCACACAGCTGATAATTGGCGGAGCTGGGATTTGAACCCATGACCTCTGCCTCCAAATCAATCAATCAATCAATCAATCGTATTTATTGAGCGCTTACTGTGTGCAGAGCACTGTACTAAGCGCTTGGGAAGTACAAGTTGGCAACATAGCCAAAGCCCATGCTCTTTCCACTGAGCCACGCTGCTTCTCTATAAAAAAATAATAATGGCATTTATTAAGCGCTTACTATGTGCAAAGTACCGTTCTAAGCGCTGGGGAAGTTACAAGGTGATCAGGTTGTCCCACTTGGGGCTCCGTCTTAATCCCCATTTTACAGATGAGGGAACTGAGGCCCAGAGAAGTGACTTGCTGAAAGTCACCCAGCTGACAGTTGGTGGAGCTGGGATTTGAACACATGACCTCTTGACTCCAAAGCCCGGGCTCTTTCCACTGAGCCATGCATAGTTAATAATAATAATAATAATAATAATAATAATAATAATAATAATGGCATTTATTAAGCGCTTACTATGTGCAAAGGACTGTTCTAAGCGCTGGGGAGGTTACAAGGTGATCAGGTTGTCCCACGGGGGGCTCACACTCTTCATCCCCATTTTACAGATGAGGGAACTGAGGCCCAGAGAAGTGAAGTGACTTGCCCAAAGTCACACAGCTGACAAGTGGCGGAGCCGGGATTTGAACCCATGACCTCTGACTCCAAAGTCCTGGCTCTTTCCACTGAGCCACGCTGCTTCTACACTGCTTCTTGTAGTTCTACGAGAGGACTGTGAGCCCACTGTTGGGTAGGGACTGTCTCTATATGTTGCCAACTTGTACTTCCCAAGTGCTTAGTACAGTGCTCTGCACACAGTAAGTGCTCAATAAATGATTGATTGATTGATTGACTGGTCCTGGGGCTATTAATGAGGAGGTAAGAGGGATGTAGGGAGAAAGTTCCATGGACTCTGGGCAAGCACCTGGGACTTTCTGCAGAGTCGGGAAAGAGCCCGGGCTTTGGAGTCAGAGGTCATGGGTTCAAATCCCAGCTCCGCCAACTGTCAGCTGTGTGACTTTGGGCAAGGCACTTCACTTCTCTGGGCCTCAGTTCCCTCATCTGGAAAACGGGCATGAAGACTGTGAGCCCCCCGTGGGACAACCCGATCACCTTGTAACCTCCCCAGCGCTTAGAACAGTGCTTTGCACAGAGTAAGCGCTTAACAAACGCCATCAGAAGCAGCGTGGCTCAGTGGAAAGAGCCCGGGCTTTGGAGTCAGTGGTCAGGGGTTCGAATCCCAACTCCACCACGTCTGCTGTGTGACCTTGGGCAAGTCGCTTAGCTTCTCTGAGCCTCAGTTACCTCATCTGTAAAATGGGGATGAAGAGTGTGAGCCCCAAGTGGGACAACTTGATCGCCTTGTTTCCCCCCCAGCGCTTAGAACGGTGCTGTGCACATAGTAAGCGCTTAACAAATGCCATCATTATTATTATTATTATTATTCTGCCGCTTAACACGTACACCATCATCATCAATCGTATTTATTGAGCGCTTACTATGTGCAGAGCACTGTACTAAGCGCTTGGGAGGTACAAATTGGCAACATGTAGAGACAGACGTACACACTTGGCGTCTTTCTCTTTCTATCCCACCCCATCCACGGCCGCGCACGCGCTTTCCAGGACCTGCTTTACCGGCGGCTGCGGGCTCTGGCCGACTACGAGAACGCCAACAAGGCCCTGGACAAGGCCCGAATGAGGAACCGCGAAGTCCGGCCAGCCGAGACGCACCAACAGCTGTGCTGCCGGCGCTTTGAGCGCCTCTCGGACTCCGCCAAGCAAGGTGAGGACCACCCCCATCACCCCCTCCCCGCCCGCCGCCTCCCAATCAATCAATCAATCGTATTTATTGAGCGCTTACTGTGTGCGGAGCACTGGACTAAGCGCTTGGGAAGTCCAAGTTGGCAACATCTAGAGACGGTCCCTACCCACCAGCGGGCTCGCAGTCTAAAAGGGGGAGACAGAGAACAAAACCAAGCATACTAACAAAATAAAATGAATAGATATGTACAAATAAAATAAATAGAGTAATAATACGTACAAACATATATACATATATACAGGTGCTGTGGGGAAGGGAAGGAGGTAAGATGGGGGGGATGGAGAGGGGGACGAGGGGGAGAGGAAGGAAGGGGCTCAGTCTGGGGAGGCCTCCTGGAGGAGGTGAGCTCTCAGCAGGGCCTTGAAGGGAGGAAGAGAGCGAGCTTGGCGGATGGGCAGAGGGAGGGCATTCCATTAATAATAATAATAATAATAATGTCATTTGTTAAGCGCTTACTATCAATCAATCGTATTTATTGAGCGCTTACTGTGTGCGGAGCACTGGACTAAGCGCTTGGGAAGTCCAAGTCGGCAACATCTAGAGACGGTCCCTACCCACCAGCGGGCTCGCAGTCTAAAAGGGGGAGACAATCAATCAATCAATCGTATTCATTGAGCGCTTACTATGTGCAGAGCACTGTACTAAGCGCTTGGGAAGTACAAATTGGCAACACATACAGTCCCTACCCAACAGTGGGCTCACAGTCTAAAAGGGGGAGACAGAGAACAGAACCAAACATACCAACAAAATAAAATAAATAGGATAGAAATGTACAAGTAAAATAAATAAATAAATAGAGTAATAAATATGTACAACCATATATACATATATACATTTGCTGTGGGGAAGGGAAGGAGGTAAGATGGGGGGATGGAGAGGGGGACGAGGGGGAGAGGAAGGAAGGGGCTGAGTGTGGGAAGGCCTCCTGGAGGAGGTGAGCTCTCAGTAGGGCCTTGAAGGGAGGAAGAGAGCTAGCTTGGCGGATGAGCAGAGGGAGGGCATTCCATTAATAATAATAATAATAATAATAATAATGTCATTTGTTAAGCGCTTACTATCAATCAATCAATTGTATTTATTGAGCGCTTACTGTGTGCGGAGCACTGGACTAAGCGCTTGGGAAGTACAAGTCGGCAACATCTAGAGACGGTCCGTACCCACCAGCGGGCTCGCAGTCTATAAGGGGGAGACAGAGAACAAAACCAAACATACCAACAAAATAAAATAAATAGAATAGATAGGTACAAGTAAACCGTCGAATGACCCCGTCCCTCTCTCCGGCTCAGAGCTCACGGATTTCAAGTCCCGCCGCGTGTCCGCCTTCCGCAAGAACCTCGTCGAGTTGGCGGAGTTGGAACTCAAGCACGCCAAGGTACCAACTGCCCCCCGACCCCCTTTCTCCACCGAAATACGACTGATCGACTGATCAGTCAGTCCGCTGGTGCAGTGGAAACCTCAGCAAGAGAAGGGAAGCGGGGTGGTCGAGTGGAAAAATACACTCCAACCCCAGCTCTGCCTGCTGTGTGCCCTCGGGCCAATCGCTCGACTTCTCTGGGCTTCAGTTTGAGCAGTTACTGGGCACTGAGCACTTAGTACGGGGGAGTTAGCAGATACGTTGGCCGCCCACAGCGAGCAATACCTTTTCTCCCTCCCTTTATACTGGGAGCCCTAAGAGGGACAGGGACTGTTTCTAATCCTACCCCAGCGCTTAGAGGAGAGTGAGCACTTATTAAGTGCTTACGTGCTTATTAAGCACTTAAGCATTAAGTGCTTAAGTGCTCACTCTCCTTATTAAGGAGAGTGAGCACAGTCTTTTAGACTGTGAGCCCACTGTTGGGTAGGGACTGTCTCTATGTGATGCCAATTTGTACTTCCCAAGCGCTTAGTACAGTGCTCTGCACATAGTAAGCGCTCAATAAATACGATTGATTGATTGATTGATTAAGAGAAGCAGCTTAGCCTCAAAAGCGAGTGGAAAGAGCCCAGGCCGCGGAGGCAGAGGACCTGGGCTCTAAATAATAATAATAATGATGGCATTTATTAAGCGCTTACTATGTGCAAAGCACTGTTCTAAGCACCGAGGGGTTAGAAGGTGATCAGGGTGTCCCATGTGGGGCTCACAGTCTTAATCCCCGTTTTACAGATGAGGGAACTGAGGCGCAGAGAAGTTGTGACTTGCCCAAAGTCGCACAGCTAATTGGCAGAGCCGGAATTTGAACCCATGACCTCTGACTCCGAACCCCCGGCTCTGCCACTTGTCACCTTGGGCAAGTCACTTCCCTGTGCCTGTTCCCTCCTTGGTAAAATGGGGAGTAAGACTGTGAATCCCATATAATAATGATGGTGATGGTATTTAAGCGCTTACTAGGTGCTAAGCACTGTTCTAAGCGCTGGGGTAAATACAAGGTAATCAGGTTGTCCCATGTGGGGCTCAAAGGAGGAGCAGCGTGGCTCAGTGGAAAGAGCCTGGGCTTTGGAGTCAGAGGTCATGGGTTCAAATCCCAGCCCTGCCAACGGTCAGCTGGGTGACTTTGGGCAAGTCACTTCACTTCTCTGGGCCTCAGTTCCCTCATCTGTAAAATGGGGATTAAGACTGTGAGCCCCCTTTGGGACAACCTGATCACCTTGTAACCTCCCCAGCGCTTAGAACAGTGCTTTGCACATAATAATGGCATTTATTAGGCGCTTACTATTATTATTAATCCCCATTTTACAGATGAGGGAACTGAGTGAGGCCCAGAGAAGCTAAGCGACTTGCCCAAGGTCACACAGCAGAGAAGTGGGGGAGCTGGGATTAGAACCCACGACCTCTGACTCCCAAGCCCGGGCTCTTTCCACTAAGCCACGCTGCTTCCCAGGAAGCAGTCCAGTCCATATGGGAAGTGGCTTAGGATGGAGTAAATGCTTAAAAAATATTTTAAAAAAACTACAATTAAGAGGATCTTGCTTCTCCCCTTTCCATCCTGCTAGGATCCCCTGCCTCTCGGGGCAGGGAAGGGGGCACAGCTGCTGTAGGGTGGGAGAAGGTAAGTGCCAGCGCTTAGAACAGTGCTTTGCATGTAGTAAGCGCCTAATAAATGCCATCATTATTAATGAGAGGCAGGTGACTGGAACAGAGTAGCCCGTCTTTGCTTTTGGAGGGGGGACGGGGGGGAGAATCCTAATTAACTCTTCTCTCCCCACTTTGCAGGCGAGCACAATGCTCCTCCGCACCACCCTCCTGGCCGTCAAAGGGGAGCCCTAAAATGGCCAGGTCAATGCCACCTTCCCAGTGCTGCCTTGGCAAGTTACACCACAAGGAAGGGACGGTGGCTTAGGACCACGGACCGGCCTCTCCATCTTCCAGGGTCCCCCCAGCAGGGCCTCCCGCCACCTGTATCGCCATTCCTCCAAGACCAGGACGATCCCCGCCCCCCATCCACCACTGCCAGGAGTTCCGAGGAACGGCCGCCAGCCCCCACCCCTTCCCCAGCCGGAAAAATCCCAGGAACAGGGAAGGGTGGGTCCGTGGGACTGCCCACTGGCTGTGCCCACCTCTGGGCAGACTGGAACTTGGCCTCCTCCGTCTTCCACAGGCCCCGGGGAACCAGCAGGAGAAATTGGGGCAGGGGCGGCCCCCTTCACTCCCTCTCCCTACTGGCAGGCCTAAGTAGGGGGCCCGTCTCGGGCTATGTTGCCAACTTGGACTTCCCAAGCGCTTAGTCCAGTGCTCTGCACACAGTAAGCGCTCAATAAATACGATTGATTGATTTGGCCAGCTTGGAGGGGCCTCCTTGGCAGCTGGCGGCTCCTCCTCCTCCGATAAGGTGTGAAGTTGGAAGGACAAGGAGCCCGCACCCATTCTGACCCCTGAGGGGTGGCAGGCTGTGACAGTCGGGCTTCGGGGCTTAAGTTCAGCCCCGTCCCCTCTGCCTGTCAAGAAGCACGCTTGGGAGGCAGGACTTGGATTCTAATTCCTGCTCTGCCCTTCGTCTGTTGTGCGATCTTGGGCAAGGAACTTCCCATCCCCGGGCCTCTGGCATATCCATGTGAGACAGGGACTGTGACCAATCTGATGATCTTGTATCTACCCCACTGCCCAGAACCACGCTTGGCACCTAGTAATGCTTAACGAGTACCGTAATCATAATTATGTCCATACCCCACCCCTGCAGCTGGAGGAACAGGTGGGCGCTGGCTGCCGGCCCACCCTTTCTCTGCCGTCCTCCTCCGCCCCCAGAAGCAGGCTGGACTCCGATCTCCTGCTCCGGCTCCTTCCCGGTCCCCTTCGGCTCCCAGGGGATAAAGTACAGGCCGACCCGACTGGGAGGAGGGAGCCGGGAGGCTCACACCCTCCTGAGTCAACACGGCGAGGAGGCAGGCCAAAGACACGCGGGTCCAAGGTCTGAGGGCCTGCTCCCAGCTGGATGCTCTGCCTCCTGCCACGCCTTTCCCAGGTAAGCGGGTTGCCCAGTCCACCCTCCCGAGAAGCCGGATCCAACCAGACTGGGATAGGGAATCGAGGAGGAAGGGCGGGAAGGCTCTCTCACCGACCCTGTTGCACGGAGGCGGGCTGGGGGGAAAAGGCAGGAAATGGACGGAGGATGGGTGGGAACAGCTTCTGAGGGAGAACTGAAGCCCCATGGTCTTGCCCGCATCACCACAAAACCAAGTTCGGAAATCGTACCAGGCACTTCTACCCTCTCCCTTCGTTCAGCAGGCGAGGGGTGAACCATGCTGCTTTTTATCTCTCTCACCCCCCACCCCTTCGTACTGTCCAAGGGTGTGCTGTGGAGGAGGGGAATTAAAGGAAAAAAAAAATATGAAGAGCCCAGCAAGCAGCTATCCTTTTTTATTCTCCTTTTTTTTTCTTTTTTGCTTTAAATTGATTCCTTACTGGTGCTGCTTCCACGAGAGCGGCCGGGCCGGGGGGGGGGGGGGGGGGGGGGGGGGAGGAGCCGGCCGGGGGTGGGATGGGGTCGTGGTGACAATATTCCATTTATACACAGAACTAAACGAACAAGCACAAAGCCACTATTTGCGGTTAGAAGTTGGCAGCACGGGTGGGAGGAATGTGGTGGGGTCGTCGTTAAAAAAAAAAAAAGAAGAAAAAATATACAGACCCGTCCCCACGAGCCCGGTTTTCCTGCTGGGTGGGGGGGGGGGGCGGGCCCCACTTGGTCTGCTTCAACCAAGGGGAATTAGATCAAAAGCGGGGCTGGGGTGGACCAGAACCGTTGGGGAGGGGGCGGGGGCCGGGGGTTTGGCAAATGGGGTTGAGGGTTGGTGCTTCCCCACCCGCCCCCGGCTCCCCCGGCCCCTCTGGTCTGGCCAGGAAGCTTTCCCCCCCAGCTCGCTCGCTCGCTCGCTCGCTGGGCTGCTCCAGGCAGGGGGAGGAGGGGAGGGACAGAGGTGGGGGGGGTGAGAGGGGGCTCACAAGGGCTTCCCCTCCAGAGAGATGACCGCGTTGCCCCCCAGCTTCTCGGCCAGGGTGCAGCGGTCCTTCACCTCTTCGTAGCAGTTCGCTTGCAACTCGTGCTTGATCCCTGGGGAGAAGAAATAAAGGGCCGCTGCCAACGCTATCGACCGGCGCGACGCTTGGCACCGGGGCGGTCAAGATAAAAGCTGGTCCCCGTCCCACCCTCACCTCCCTTCTGTCCTTCTCCAGCCCAGCCCGCACCCTCCGCTCCTCTGCCGCTAATCTCCTCACTGTACCTCGTTCTCGCCTGTCCCGCCGTCAACCCCCGGCCCACGTCATCCCCCGGGCCTGGAATGCCCCCAATCCCTCTGCCCATCCGCCAAGCTCGCTCTCTTCCTCCCTTCAAGGCCCTGCTGAGAGCTCACCTCCTCCAGGAGGCCTTCCCAGACTGAGCCCCTTCCTTCCTCTCCCCCTCGTCCCCCTCTCCATCCCCCCCATCTTACCTCCTTCCCTTACCCACAGCACCTGTATATATGTTTGTACATATTTATTACTCTATTTATTTTACTTGTACATATCTATTCTATTTATTTTGTTAGTATGTTTGGTTTTGTTCTCTGTCTCCCCCTCTTAGACTGTGAGCCCACTGTTGGGTAGGGACTGTCTCTATATGTTGCCAATTTGTACTTCCCAAGCGCTTAGTACAGTGCTCTGCACATAGTAAGTGCTCAATAAATACGATTGATGATGATGATGAGGATGGGTGTTGAATCCCCATTTGATAGAGGAGGGAACTGAGCCACGGCAGTGAAATAAAGACAACTGAATGTGAATGAATGAAGTGACTCGTCCGCGGTCACAGCAGGTCAGGGGGCAGAGGCAGGATTAGAAACCAGCTCCTTTGGCTCCCAGCGGACTCTTACATCATCATCAATCGTATTTATTGAGCGCTTACTGTGTGCAGAGCACTGGACTAAGCGCTTGGGAAGTCCAAGTTGGCAACATATAGAGACAGTCCCTACCCAACAGTGGGCTCACAGTCTAAAAGGCATGGCATACTGGGAGTGAGAAGGTCATGGGTTCTCATCCCTTCCTTCCTCTCCCCGTCCCCCTCTCCACCCCCCCCCCATCTTACCTCCTTCTCTTACCCACAGCACCTGTATATATGGATATATGTTTGTACATATTTATTACTCTATTTTACTTGTACATATCTATTCTATTTATTTTATTTTGTTAGTACGTTTGGTTTTGTTCCCTGTCTCCCCCTTGTAGACTGTGAGCCCACTGCTGGGTAGGGACTGTCTCTATATGTTGCCAATTTGTACTTCCCAAGCGCTTAGTACAGTGCTCTGCACATAGTAAGCGCTCAATAAATACGATTGATGATGATGATGATCCCATGACCTCCGGAGCTGAGCCCCCTCCTTCCTCTCCCCCTCCTCTTACCTCCTTCCCCTCCCCACAGCACCTGTATATATGTATTTGTACATATTTATTACTCTATTTTACTTGCACTAGCATCTATTCTATTTAATTTTGTTAATATGTTTTGTTCTCTGTCTCCCCCTTCTAGACTGTGAGCCCACCGTTGGGTAGGGACCGTCTCTAGATGTTGCCAACTTGGACTTCCCAAGCGCTTAGTACAGTGCTCTGCACACACTAAGCGCTCAATAAATACGACTGATTGATTGATCCCGGCTCTGGCACTTGTCTGCTGGGTGGCCATGGGCAAGTCGCTCCATTTCTCCGGGCCTCAGTTCCCTCCTCTGTAAAACGGGGATTAAGCCCCATGCAGGACAAGAACTGATTTCCCGGTATCCACCCCAGTGCTCAATACAGTACCTGACATAGTAAGCGCTTACTATCATAATTATTACTACTAGACTCCGCTGTTTCCCACTGAGGGGCAGTAATAATAATAATAATGATGGCATTTATTAAGCGCTTACTATGTGCAAAGCACTGTTCTAAGCGCTTGCTGAACACCACTTGGTAAGGACCAAAAGTGTCCAGGCCCTGCCCACAGGGTGTTTACACATGAATGGTGGGGCAGGGGGTGAAAAATACTAAAAATCTTTACTACTGGAGTGTTGTTAAAAGTGGGAAGAACGCACTCACACAACACACCCACCCACCTGCACTGGCAGTGGCAGGGGTGGAAAGGGGGTTTAATAAGCTTGACAAGTGGGTGGAAGGAGCAAGTGGAGTGGAGGGGCATTTTTATTACTCTATTCTACTTGTACATATCTATTCTATTTTATTTTGTTAGTATATTTTGTTTTGTTCTCTGTCTCCCCCTTTAAGACTGTGAGCCCACTGTTGGGTAGGGACTGTCTCTATATGTTGCCAACTTGGACTTCCCAAGCGCTCAGTACAGTGCTCTGCACACAGTAAGCGCTCAATAAATATGATTGATTGATTGATTAATGAATGACTGACCCTCTGCCCGCCCTCCAGGTAGGCCCGCGCCAGCTGTCCCAAGCGCTTCGTACAGTGTTTTGCCCGCAGTGAGCGCTCGGTACGTCCGATTAAATGAATGATGGATCACAGGGGGGCAGGGGAGGGTGGTAGTCCCATGGGCACGTCCCTTACAACATGAGTAAGAATACTGTGCTGCCAAGAGCTTTCCCTTTTAGACTGTGAGCCCACTGTTGGGTCGGGACCGTCTCTATGTGTTGCCAACTTGTACTTCCCCAGCGCTTAGTACAGTGCTCTGCACACAGTAAGCGCTCAATAAATACGATTGATTGATTAAGTGTGCCAGGAGAAGGCAGAGGGGGAGAGGGGCAAAACAACATAGACTGTCCTGGGGCCTGAAGCGCTCACCTGTCAGCTTTTTCTTGATGGCATCCTTGGAGCTGGCGTAGATCATTTTGCTCTTGAGGGGGGCACATTCTGGGGCCCTGAGAAGACAAGGAGGTGGTTCAGGGCACCAGACGGGAGAGGCGATGCCCAGGCGACAACACCCTCCCGGGCTTTGGGGGCCGATCCCGGCCCACCCTGGTGATTTCCCCCCCCACTCCCCGGCCCTCGTGGGACAGACCCCCGCCCGGCTCACCAGAAGATGAACACCAGGTCCTCCTTCTTGCTCTCCTTGGTCTCGTAGGTGGCATCGTAGAGGGCGTAGCGGCAGTCCTTGTCCGGAAGCATCTTGACGAAGGTGGCGTAGGGGTCGTCCACCGTCTGCCCCACGTCCCCGACCAGGATCTCCTTGCCCTCCTCCAGCACGATGTTCTTCTTGTCCTCACTCAGACAGAACAGCACCGCCTTCTTGCGCTTCTTCACCTCCTCTGGCGTTGACGACTTGCGCACTTTCATGTCGTTGAACACCTTGATGACCCCATCGGAGACTGCCACGCCGGAGGCCTGTAGGAACGGGGGGTGGGTGGGTTCACCGCATGCTCTGGGGGCGATCCCCCCTCAAATCCAACCCCCACACACACCCTTCCCAAACCATTTCTTTCCTACCTCGCCCCACAGATCGTGCCAGAGGCGAGGGTGGGGCTGGCCCAGGGCCAGACGTGCCATGGGGACCCAAGAGGCATTAGCTGGAAGGCATCGTGGGAGAGGTGCCCCCCCTCAGAACTCATCATCATCATCATCAATCGTATTTATTGAGCGCTTACTGTGTGCAGAGCACCGTACTAAGCGCTTGGGAAGTACAAATTGGCAACATATAGAGACAGTCCCTACCCAACAGTGGGCTCACAGTCTAAAAGGGGGAGACAAAACCAAACATACTAACAAAATAAAATAAATAGAATAGATATGTACAAGTAAAATAAATAAATATGTACAAACATATATACAGGTGCTGTAGGGAAGGAGGTAAGATGTGGGGGATGGAGAGGGGGACGAGGGGGAGAGGAAGGAAGGGGCTCAGTCTGGGAAGGCCTCCTGGAGGAGGTGAGCTCTCAGTAGGGCCTGAAGGGAGGAAGAGAGCTCCAGACAAGAGGCCAGACTCTTTCGGGGACCAGGGCCCGATCTACTTGTCGGGGTGGGTACTGGTCCCCCGGCTGAGGTTAGGGCCCAAGGGGCAGTTACCACAACTTGTAGTTGCTTAAAACTACAAAGGGGATAATCCTCAGAAAATGCCTATACATTGATAGATGAAAACTTCTGCTACCTTCACTGCCTCATATTCCCATCTTGCTTCGGACGGAGAATCTTCTGGGGAGTCTAGACGACTCTGTGTTTGCCTGAATACCCCTCATTCAACTCCCTCTCTCCTAGAAAGAGGTCTTAGCCGGGGGTGGGGGGGGAGAAACGGTCAGGGGTCCGGGGCTCAGATTCCAAAAAAGGTAAGGGTCCGAGATTAGTGAATAGAAAAAACTCGAGTGGCCCTCGGTTTTATGGAGGTGGGGGGGGGGGGGGGCTCACTTTTCTAGTTCATTTTATAACTAGACAATTGGGCTCTTGACACTGCCTCCTCCTCCCTACCCCTCTGCCCAAATTTTTGAATCTCGACTTCCCTCTGTGGCTCTGAAGGGGGTGGGGAGGGAAGGAGTTCTGGTTAGTGCCGGAGAAGAGGGGCCACCTTTCAGAAATCTACTGAATCTGGGACGTGTGAAAAGGAAAGAGAGTGGGAGGGAGCCAGAGAGAGAGAGAGATCAATACGGACCGAAACTCCAAGCACCCCACCACCACCACCTCCCTTCCCCATTTAACTCATGAAATTGACACATCTCAAGATGGTGTTTAGGGTGCCTGGCAGAAATGCAGATCAAGCAGGAGGAGACATCTTATCCCCCCCAAACCCGACAGCTGCCAGTCTCCTCGCCCAAACTCGGGGTTCAGCAGCTGCTCTGTATTGGGGGGGGGAGGGGGTTACCAGGAAACAGGCAGGATAACCCGAGGCCCAAGGTTATCTGAGGGGGGAGGGCGCGTGGGGCATAGGGTGTGTGTGTATCTGCCATAAATGCCATTATTATCTTATAATAATACGATATTACTATCAACCATCTTATTATTGAGAAGCAGCACGGCTCGATGCTGCTTCTCAGAGTCAGAGGTCATGGGTTCTAATCCCAGCTCCGCCACTGTGTTGACTTTGGGCAAGCCCCTTCTCTGGGCCTCAGTTCCCTCGTCTATAAAATGAGGATTAAGACTGTGAGCCCCACCTGGGCCAACCTGATCACCTTGTATCATCATCAATCGTATTTATTGAGCGCTTACTGTGTGCAGAGCGCTTGGGAAGCCCAAGTTGGCAACATAGAGAGACAGTCCCTACCCAATAGTGGGCTCACAGTCTAAAAAGGGGGAGACAGAGAACAAAACCAAACATACTAACAAAATAAAATAAATAGAATAGATATGCACAAGCAAAATAAACAAATAAATAACACCCCCCCCCCCCCCCACGCTTTGCACATAGTAAGCGCTTAACAAATACTGTTATTATTATCTTCCCTTAACGCCCGGCCCTGCGAAGGAAGTCCTTCACAACAACTGAGGTATTCATTAACCGCTTACTACCCGCCAAGCACCCTCCTCAGGACTGGGGGGGGACACGAGAGAAGCAGGCCGCCCCGTCCCACCCCCCCGGGAAGGTGGAAGGAGCCCCGGTTAACCGATGAGGAAACGGGATTGGGGCACAGAGTGGTCGACCCCGGCCCACATCCTTCCCCTGGCCTGGAATGCCCTCCCCTCCACACATCCTCCTTCCTCTCCCCCTCCGCCTTACCTCCTTCCCCTCCCCACAGCACCTGTATATATGTTTGTACAGATTTATTACTCTTTATTTATTAATTTTACCTGTACATATTTATTCTATTTATTTGGTTTATATGCTTTGTTGTCTGTCTCCCCCTTCTAGACTGTGAGCCCACTGTTGGGTAGGGACCGTCTCTATATGTTGCCAACTTGGACTTCCCAAGCGCTTAGTCCAGTGCTCTGCACACAGTAAGCGCTCAATAAATACGACTGAATAAATGAATCCGCCAAGCTAGCCCTCTTCCTCCCTTCAAAGCCCTACTAAGAGCTTCCCAGACTGGGCCCCCTTTTTTTCCTCTCCTCCTCCCCACCCCTCAGCCCTACCTCCTTCCCCTCCCCACCGCACTTGTATACATTTGTACAGATTTATCACTATTTTAGTTGTACGTATCTACTACTCTATTTTGGTAATGATGTGCCTATAACCATAATTCTATTTGTTCTGACAATTTTGACACCCGTCTCCCTCTTTTATTTCGTCGTGTCTCCCCCTTCTAGACTGTGAGAGCCCGTTGGTGGGTAGGGACCGTCTCTGTTGCCGACCTGGCCTTCCCAAGCGCTTAGTCCAGTGCTCTGCAGAGTCGGCGCTCAACAAATACAGTGCTTCGCACATAGTAAGTGCTTAAATAGGACTGTGAGCCCACTGCTGGGTAGGGACTGTCTCTATATGTTGCCAATTTGTACTTCCCAAGCGCTTAGTACAGTGCTCTGCACATAGTAAGCGCTCAATAAATACGATTGATGATGATAAATACCAACACTATTATTATTATTAAATACGATTGACAATGAATGAATGAGGCGTGGGGCCGGTCCTGGCCTAGGCGGGCTCCTCCTTCTAGACTGTGAGCCCACTGTTGGGTAGGGGCCGTCTCTACATGTTGCCAACTTGTACTTCATTCAATCGTACTTACTGAGCGCTGTACTAAGCGCCTGGGAAGTCCAAATCGGCAACATAGAGGGACGGTCCCTACCCAACAACGGGCTCACAGTCTGGAAGGGGGAGACAGACAGCAAAGCAAATTAACAGAATTCTGTTTTGTTACTCTGTTACTTCCCAAGCGCTCAGTACGGTGCTCCGCACACAGTAAGCGCTCAATAAATAGGATTGAATGAATGAGTGCATGAATGAATGTACTCTCCTAGCCCCGGGCAACCTCACGGTCAGGGCAGGGCAAGGGAAGCCACCCGGGACCACATGACCCTGCCGGTTCCGGGACTGGGGGGTGGGGAGGACGCCACCGGGGAGGGATCCCCTCCTCCTTCCCTCATCATCCTCCTCCCCTCATCATCCTCCTCCTCCTCTCATCCTCCTCTTCGTCCCCCGGGGGAGGCCGGCCTCCCGTTGGGCGGTTACACAACCCCACTCGGGCTCCCACCGTTTCCGGGCCCCGCCCGCCCGCCCCACTTCCCCAAACCCGGCCTGCCGGCAGCGGGGGAGACGCCCCCTCCCTCCCCCACCCCGTCATTCATTCATTCAATCGTATTTAGTGAGCGCTGTGTGCAGAGCACTGGACTAAGCGCTTGGGTTGGCCAACTTGGGAACACAGAGAGACGGTCCCTACCCAACAGCGGGCTCACAGTCTAGGGGGAGACGCCCCCTCCCACCCCTACCCCGTCATTCATTCATTCAATCGTACTGATTGAGCGCTTACTGTGTGCAGAGCACTGGACTAAGCGCTTGGGAAGTAATAATAATAAGGTTGGCATTTCCTAATAATAATGACGGCATTTGTTAAGCGCTTGCTATGTGCCGTCCTTCACTCATTCATTCGTACTGATTGAGCGCTTACTGTGTGCAGAGCACTGGACTAATTGCTTGGGACGTAATAATAATAATGTTGGCATTTGTTAAGAATAACGATGGCATTTGTTAAGCGCTTGCTATGTGCCATCCTTCATTCATTCATTCAATCGTACTGATTGAGCGCTTACTGTGTGCAGAGCACTGGACTAAGCGCTTGGGAAGTAATAATAATAATAATGTTGGCATTTCTTAATAATAATGATGGCATCTGTTAAGCGCTTGCTAGGTGCCGTTCTTCATTCATTCATTCAATCGTGCTGATTGAGCGCTTACTGTGTGCAGAGCACTGGACTAAGCGCTTGGGAAGTAATAATAATAATAATGTTGGCATTTCTTAATAATAATGATGGCATTTGTTAAGCGCTTGCTATGTGCCGTCCTTCATTCATTCATTCAGTCGTACTGATTGAGCGCTTACTATGTGTTGAGCACTGGACTAAGCGCTTGGGAAGTAATAATAATAATATTGGCATTTCTTAATAATAATGATGGCATTTATTAAGCGCTTGCTATGTGCCATCCTTCATTCATTCATTCAATCGTACTGATTGAGCGCTTACTGTGCACAGAGTACTGGACTAAGTGCTTGGGAAGTAATAATAATAATGGTGGCATTTGTTAATAATAATGATGCCATTTGTTAAGCACTTGCTATGTGCCGTCCTTCATTCATTCAGTCGTACTGATTGAGCACTTACTGTGTGCAGAGCACTGGACTAAGCGCTTGGGAGGTAATAATAATAATGTTGGCATTTGTTAAGCGCTTGCTATGTGCAGAGCACTGTTCTAAGCGCTGGGGGGGATACAAGGTGATCAAGTTGCCCCACGTGGGGCTCACAATCTTCATCCCCATTTTACAGATGAGGTAACAGGCTCAGAGTCGTTAAGTGACTTGCCCAAGGTCACACAGCAGACATGGGGCGGAGTCGGGATTCGAACCCATGACCTCTGACTCCAAAGCCCGGGCTCTTTCCACTGAGCCACGCTGCTTAATCGCTTACTATGTGCCAAGCACTGTTCTAAGCGCTGAGGGGGGGGGGATATAATGTAATCAAGGTTGTCCCCCGTGGGGCTCCCAGTCTTCATCCCCGTTTTCTAGATGAGGTCACTGGGGCCCAGAGAAGTCAAGTGGCTCGCCCAAAGTCACCCAGAGAAAAAGTGTGGTTCCGTGGAGAGAGCCCGGGCTTTGGAGTCAGAGGTCATGGGTTCGAATCCCGACTCCGCCAACTGTCAGTTGTGTGACTTTGGGCAAGTCACTTCACTTCTCTGGGCCTCAGTGACCTCATCTGGAAAATGGGGATGAAGACTGGGACCCCCCCCGGGGGACAACTTGATCACCTTGTAACCTCCCCAGCGCTTAGAACAGTGCTTTGCACATAGTAAGCGCTTACTAAATGCCGTTATTATTATTATATGGCACAGTCAGGATTGGAACCCACAACCTCTGACTCCCAAGACCGGGCTCTTTCTATTGTGCCCCGCTGCTTCTGTACAAGTCGGCAACGGATGGAGACGGTCGGTCGGTCATCGGCCACGAGGCCACGGCCCGGGGCCGCCCGCGGGCCACGGCGGAAGGAAGGGAAAGGAGGGCCAACAAGAAGGAAAAAAAGAAAGGAAAGGAAAGGAAAGGAAAGGAAAGGAAAGGAAAAGGAAAGGATCCCTCTAATAGACTGGAAGCCCGTTGTTGGGTAGCGGCCGTCTTTATATATTGCCAACTTGGACTTCCCAAGCGCTTAGTACAGTGCTCTGCACACGGTAAGCGCTCAATAAAATACGATCGAATGAATGAATGAAAGGAAAGGAGGGAAGGGAAGGGAAGGAGGGAAGGGAAGGAGGGGAAGGGAAGGAGGGGAAGAAGGGACTGAGGGAAGGGGCCCACTGTTGGGTAGGGACTGTCTCTAGATGTTGCCAACTTGTACTTCCCAAGCGCTTAGTATAGTGCTCTGCACACAGTAAGCGCTCAATAAATACGATTGATTGAGGGAAGGGAAGGGAAAGGAGGGAAGGGAAGGGAAAGGAGGGAAGGGAAGGGAAAGGAGGGAAGGAAAGGAAAGGAGGGAAGGAAAGGAAAGGAGGGAAGGGAAGGAAAGGAGGGAAGGGAAGGAGAGGAGGGAAGGAAAGGAGAGGAGGGAAGGAAAGGAAAGGAGGGAAGGAAAGGAAAGGAGGGAAGGGAAGGAAAGGAGGGAAGGGAAGGAAAGGAGGGAAGGGAAGGAAAGGAGGGAAGGGAAGGAAAGGAGGGAAGGGAAGGAAAGGAGGGAAGGGAAGGAAAGGAGGGAAGGGAAGGAAAGGAGGGGAGGGAAGGAAAGGAGGGGAGGGAAGGAAAGGAGGGGAGGGAAGGAAAGGAGGGGAGGGAAGGAAAGGAGGGGAGGGAAGGAAAGGAGGGAAGGGAAGGAAAGGAGGGAAGGGAAGGAAAGGAGGGGAGGGAAGGAAAGGAGGGAAGGGAAGGAAAGGAGGGAAGGGAAGGAAAGGAGGGAAGGGAAGGAAAGGAGGGAAGGAAAGGAGGGGAGGGAAGGAAAGGAGGGAAGGGAAAGAAAGGAAAGGAGGGAAGGAAAGGAAAGGAGGAAAGGAGGGAAGGAAGGCAGGGCGCTTGGGTGGGGCAAACGAGGCCGCCCGCGCCCTTTCTCTCCGCCCCCCCCCCCGCCCCGCCCCGCCATCAGCCCGCTCCTCTTAGGCCTCGGCGCCGCGTGCTGAGGAGGCCCCGAGCGCGCGCCCGCCCGCCCGCGCGCCCCCGACCCCTCCCTCCTTCCCTCCCTCCCTCCCGCGCGCCGCTTCCGCCCGCAACGCGGCGCGCGCCGCCGGCTCCTCGGCCCAGCACGCACGCGCGCGCGCGCGCCCCCTCCCCCTCCCCCCCCGACGACCGTCCTAGGGCGGTGGGCACGTCAGGAGCCACCACGACCGCCGGGAGGAAGGGGAGCGCACGCACGCGCGCTACCGCCCTGCCCTCCAACACTCCCGGGAGCGCGCGCGCGCGCCGAGGAGCCCACCGCCCTCAGCGCCCCCCCCCTCCGCCGCGCCCAGGGGAGGCCGATGGAGACCACCACCCCCCCCCCCTCAAAACTGTCCGCGAGCCTGGGCCTGGCGCTCACCATGGTTCCGGAAACGAGCGGAGGAGGAGTCGCCTGAGGCCGGAGAAGACGAAGCGTCCGCCGCAGCCGCTGCCGGGATCCGACTGAAAGCGGCCTCCCCCGGCCCCTTCCGTTTAGTAGGAGCCGCACAATGAGGGGCGGGGCCCGCTTCCGGCGCCTGCCCCGGGGCCCGCCGGGAAATGGAGTCCGGCCGCGCCCGGGGCGCTCTGGGAAATGGAGGCCGGCCGCGCCCGGGGCGCTCTGGGAAATGGAGGCCGGCGGCGCCCGGGGCGCTCTGGGAAATGTAGTCTTTCATTCATTCAATCGTATTCATTAATAATAATTACGTCCCCTTCATTCCACGGAAACTGCCCTCTCAAAGGTCACCGATGACCTCCTGCTTGCCAAATCCAACGGCTCATATTCTGTCCTAATCCTCCTCGACCTCTCAGCTGCCTTTGACACTGTGGCCCACCCCCTTCTCCTCAACACGCTATCCGACCTTGACTTCACAGACTCCGTCCTCTCCTGGTTCTCCTCTTACCTCTCCGGTCGTTCATTCTCAGTCTCTTTTGCAGGCTCCTCCTCCCCCTCCCATCCCCTTACTGTGGGGGTTCCCCAAGGTTCAGTGCTTGGTCCCCTTCTGTTCTCGATCTACACTCACTCCCTCGGTGACCTCATTCGCTCCCACAGCTTCAACTCTCATCTCTACGCTGATGACACCCAGATCTCCATCTCTGCCCCTGCTCTCTCCCCCTCCCTCCAGGCTCGCGTCTCCTCCTGCCTTCAGGACATCTCCATCTGGATGTCCGCCCGCCACCTAAAGCTCAACATGTCGAAGACTGAGCTCCTTGTCTTCCCTCCCAAACCCTGCCCTCTCCCTGACTTTCCCATCTCTGTTGACGGCACTACCATCCTTCCCGTCTCACAGGCCCGCAACCTTGGTGTCATCCTCGACTCCGCTCTCTCGTTCACCCCTCACATCCAAGCCGTCACCAAAACCTGCCGGTCTCAGCTCCGCAACATCGCCAAGATCCGCCCTTTCCTCTCCATCCCAACCGCTACCCTGCTCGTTCAAGCTCTCATCCTATCCCGTCTGGACTACTGCATCAGCCTTCTCTCTGATCTCCCCTCCTCGTGTCTGTCCCCACTTCAATCTATACTTCATGCTGCTGCCCGGATTATCTTTGTCCAGAAACGCTCTGGGCATGTCACTCCCCTCCTCAAAAATCTCCAGTGGCTACCAATCAATCTGCACATCAGGCAGAAACTCCTCACCCTGGGCTTCAAGGCTGTCCATCCATCCATCCCCTCGCCCCCTCCTACCTCACCTCCCTACCTCACCTCCCTTCTCTCCTTCTCCAGCCCAGCCCGCACCCTCCGCTCCTCCATCGCTGATCTCCTCACCGTACCTCGCTCTCGCCTGTCCCGCCATCGACCCCCGACCCATGTCATCCCCCGGGCCTGGAATGCCCTCCCTCCGCCCATCCGCCAAGCACGCTCTCTTCCTCCCTTCAAGGCCCTACTGAGAGCTCACCTCCTCCAGGAGGCCTTCCCAGACTGAGCCCCTTCCTTCCTCTCCCCCTCGTCCCCCTCTCCATCCCCCCATCTTACCTTCTTCCCTTCCCCACAGCACCTGTGTATATGTATATATGGTTGTACATATTTATTACTCTATTTATTTATTTATTTTACTTGTACATATCTGTCCTATTTATTTTATTTTGTTGGTATGTTTGGTTTTGTTCTCTGTCTCCCCCTTTTAGACTGTGAGCCCACTGTTGGGTAGGGACTGTCTCTATGTGTTGCCAATTTGTACTTCCCAAGCGCTTAGTACAGTGCTCTGCACACAGTAAGCACTCAATAAATACGATTGATGATGATGAATAATAATGATGCCATTTGTTCAGCGCTTACTAGGTGCAAAGCACTGTTCTAAGCGCTGCGGAGGCTAGAAGATGATAATAATAAAAATAATAATAATGGCATTTATTAAGTGCTTACTAGGTGCAAAGCCCTGTTCTAAGCGCTGGGGAGGTTAGAAGATAATAATAATAATAATAGTAATCATAATAACAATGGCATTTATTAAGCGCTTACTATGTGCAAAGCACTGTTCTAAGCGCTGGGGAGGTTAGAAGATAAGAATAATAATGATAATAATAATAATAGCATTTATTAAGTGCTTACTATGTGCAAAGCACTGTTCTAAGCGCTGGGGAGGTTAGAAGATGATAATAATAATAATGGCATTTATTAAGCACTTTCTATGTGCAAAGCACTATTCTAAGCACGGGGAGGTTAGAAGATAATAATAATGATAAGGGCATTTATAAAGCGCTTACTATGTGCAAAGCACTGTTCTAAGTGCCAGGGAGGTTAGAAGATAATAATAATAATAGTAATAGCATTTATTAAGTGCTTACTATGTGCAAAGCACTGTTCTAAGCGCTGGGGAGGTTAGAAGATGATAATAATAATAATGGCATTTATTAAGCACTTTCTATGTGCAAAGCACTATTCTAAGCACGGGGAGGTTAGAAGATAATAATAATGATAAGGGCATTTATAAAGCGCTTACTATGTGCAAAGCACTGTTCTAAGTGCCAGGGAGGTTAGAAGATAATAATAATAATAGTAATGGCATTTATTAAGCACTTATTATGTGCAAAGCACTGTTCTAAGCGCCGGGGATGTTAGAAGATAATAATGAGGATAATGGCATTTGTTAAGCGCTTGCTAGGTGCAAAGCACTGTTCTAAGCGCTGGTGAGGTTACAAGGTGTTCAGGTTGTTCCATGGGGGGCTCACAGTCTTAACCCCCATTTTACAGATGAGGTAACTGAGGCCCAGAGAAGCGAAGTGACTTGCCCAAAGTCACCCAGCTGACAATTGGCGGAGCCGGGGTTTGAACCCATGACCTCTGACTCCAAAGCCTGGGCTCTTTCCACTGAGCCACGCTGCTTCTCTAAGAAGATGATCAGGTTCCCCCTCCTCCCCCCCGCCTTACCTCCTTCACTTCTCCACAGCACCTGTATATATGTTTGTATGGATTTATTACTCTATTTTACTTGTACATATTTATTCTACTTATTTTATTTTGTTAATATATTTTGTTTTGTTCTCTGTCTCCCCCTTCTAGACTGTGAGCCCACCGTTGGGTAGGGACCGCCTCTATATGTTGCCAATTTGTACTTCCCAAGCGCTTAGTCCAGTGCTCTGCACACAGTAAGCGCTCAATAAATACGACTGAATGAATGAATGAATGAATCAGGTTGTCCCCCAGGGGGCTGACAGTCTTAACCCCCATTTTACAGATGAGGGAACTGAGGCCCAGAGAAGCAAAGTGACTTGCCCAAAGTCACACAGCTGACAAATTGACAGGGCCGGGATTCAAACCCGTGACCTCTGACTCCAAAGCCCGGGCGCTTTGCACTGATGATGATGATGGCATTTATTAAGCACTTACTATGTGCAAAGCACTGTTCTAAGCGCTGGGGAGGTTACAAGGTGATCAGGTTGTCCCACGGGGGGCTCACAGTCTTAACCCCCATTTTACAGATGAGGTAACTGAGGCCCAGAGAAGTGAAGTGACTTGCCCAAAGTCACCCAGCTGACAACCGACAGAGCCAGGATTCAAACCCGTGACTTCTGACTCCAAAGCCCGGGCTCTTTGCACTGAGCCACGCTGCTTCTTCACGCTCTTTTATTGAGGGCTTACTGTGTGCAGACCACTGGACTAAGCGCTTGGGCAACATCTAGAGACGGTCCCTACCCAACAACGGGCTCACAGTCTAGAAGGGGGAGACACAACAAAACAAAACATGTGGACAGGTGTCAGAATCGTCAGAACAAATAGAATTAGAGCTATATGCACACCATTAACAAAATAAATAGAATAGTAAATGTGTACAAGTAAAATAGAGTAATAAATCTGTACAAATATATATATTTATACACACACAAGGGCTGTGGGGAGGGGAAGGAGGTAGGGCGGGGGGGGTGGGGAGAAAGAGAGGAAGAAGGGAAGGCCTCCTGGAGGAGGTGAGCTCTCAGTAGGGCTTTGAAGGGAGGAAGAGAGTGAGCTTGGCGGATGTGTGGAGGGAGTCTTGCGCTTTGTCGGCAGCGGGCTGGAAAGTAAAAAGGGACGAGCTCCCATTGGTCTCGCGCTCCCGATGATTGGAAGAAGCAGAAGGGTCTCCAGGCCCTGGCTGGCACCAGGACTTCAGAAGAAGAACCGAATAATAATAATAATAATAATAATAATAATAATAATAATAATAATATAATGGCATTTATTAAGCGCTTACTATGTGCAAAGCACTGTTCTAAGCGCTGGGGAGGTTACAAGGTGATCAGGTTGTCCCACGGGGGGCTCCCAGTCTTCATCCCCATTTTACAGATGAGGTAACCGCGGCCCAGAGAAGGTAAGTGACTTGCCCGAAGTCACACAGCTGGCAATTGGCGGAGCCGGGATTTGAACCCATGACCTCCGACTCCAGAGCCCGTGCTCTTTCCACTGAGCCATGCTGCATAATGTTGATATTTGCTAAGCGCTTACTATATGCCAAGCACTGTTCTAAGCACTGGGGTAGATACAAGGTCATCAGGTTGTCCCATTTGGGGCTCGTAGTCTTCATCCCCATTTTACAGATGAGGGAACTGAGGCACAGAGAAGTTAATCATCATAATAATGGCATTTGTTAAGCGCTTACTATGTGCAAAGCACTGTTCTAAGTGCTGGGGAGGATACAAGGTGGTCCCACTTGGGGCTCACAGTTTCAATCCCCATTTTACAGATGAGGGAACTGAGGCACAGAGAATCAATCAATCAATCAATCGTATTTATTGAGCGCTTACTATGTGCAGAGCACTGTACTAAGTGCTTGGGAAGTACAAATTGGCAACACATAGAGACAGTCCCTACCATTAACAGAGAAGTTAAGTGACCTGCCCAAAGTCACACAGCTGACAAGCGGCAGAGCCGGGATTTGAACCCATGACCTCTGACTCCCAAGCCTGTGATCTTTTCGCTGAGCCTCTCTGCTGACTTGCCCAAGGTCACACAGATAATAATAATTATGATGGCATCTGTTAGGCGCTTACGACCTGCGAAGGGGACACAAGGTGATCAGGCTGTCCCACGTGGAGTTCAGTCTTCACCCCCGTTTTACAGATGAGGTAACTGAGGTTCAGAGAAGTGAAGCGACTGGCCCAAGGTCACCCAGCAGACATGTGGCAGAGGTGGGATTCGAACCCATGACCTCTGACTCCCAAGCCCGGGCTCTTTCCACTGGAGAAGCAGCGTGGACCCACCCGAACACACACAGAAGCAGCATGGCTATGAGAAGCAGCGTGGCTCAGTGGAAAGAGCCCGGGCTTTGGAGTCAGAGGTCATGGGTTCGAATCCCGGCTCCGCCACATGTCTGCTGGGTGACCTTGGGCAAGTCACTTAACTTCTCTGAGCCTCAGTTACCTCATCTGTAAAAGGAGGCTTAAGACTGTGAGCCCCATGGGGGACAACCTGATCACCTTGTATTCCCCCAGCGCTTAGAACAGTGCTTTGCACATAGTAAGCGTTTAACAAATGCCATCATTATTATTATTATTATTATTATTCCCCATATGGCACCAGGAATTCACCGTTTTTACGATTTTTGAGGACTGTCAGCTACTCTTTGCATCTTCCTAATCAAGGATTTCTAGGCACTTTTAGAAATCGACCGACAGGCTGGGGAACGGCCTTCCTGTCTGACAGAAACTAAAGCACAATCAAGAGTCCTCAACGAGGCAACGCTGGCTCTTTGGCAATTTAGAGGTATTAGAAAGAAATAATAATTGTTGTATTTGCTAAGCGCCATGTGCCAAGTACTATTCTAAGCGCTGGGAAGCAGCGTGGCTCAGTGGAAAGAGCCCGGGCTTTGGAGTCAGAGATCATGGGTTCAAATCCCGGCTCTGCCCACTGTCAGCTGGGTGACTTTGGGCAAGTCACTTCACTTCTCTGCGCCTCAGTTCCCTCATCTGTGCAATGGGGATTAAAACTGTGAGCCCCCTGTGGGACAACTTGATCACCTTGTCACCTCCCCCAGCGCTTAGAACAGTGCTTTGCACATAATAAGCGCTTAACAAATGCCATCATCATCATCATACAAGGTCATCAGGTTGGACACAGTCCCTGTCCCACACGGGGCTTATAGTCTTAATCCTCATTTTACGGATGAAGTAACTGAGGCCCAGAAAAGTGAAGTCGCCTGCCCAAGGTCACACAGCAGACATGGGGCAGAGCCAGAATTAAAAGCCACATCCTTTAAGTCCCAGGCCTGTGCTCTTTCCACTAGGCCACGTTACTTCTTTTAGACTGTGGGCCCACTGTTGGGTAGGGACTGTCTCTATATGTTGCCAACTTGGACTTCCCAAGCGCTTAGTACAGTGCTCCGCACACAGTAAGCGCTCAATAAATACGATTGATGATGATGATGATGATGATGCTATGCCTGCCCCATCTCTCCATCCCTCACATCCCTCCAATGGCTTTCCGTTTTCCTCCACATTTAGCCGAAAATCAACCGATCGTCAATAGTATTCAATGAGCGCTTACTGTGCGCAGAGCACTGTACTAAGCACTTAACAAAATTGGCTTCAAGGCTCATCACTAACTCTCCTCCTTTATCCACTATTTCCCAGCTCTTTGTTCCTCTCAGACTCACCTTCTTCACTGGATCTCGCTGTAGGCTTCATCCTGGACTCTTCCATCTCATCATCGTCAATCGAATTTATTGAGCGCTTACTGTGTGCAGAGCACTGTACTAAGCACTTGGGAAGTACAAGTTGGCAACATATAGAGACAGTCCCTACCCAACAGTGGGCTCACAGTCTAAAACACAGCATCATGATGATCGTCATTATAATAATGGTATTAAGTGCTTACTATGTGCCTTGGCACCATACTAAGCACTGGGGCAGATTCAAGGTAATCAGGTCAGACACAGCCTAGATAGGAGGGTATTGAGTCCCCACTTTAGAGATGAGAAAACTGAGACCCCCAAGAAGATAAGTAACTTGCTCAGGATCATGCAGCTAAGCTCCTTAATTATAATAATAATAAAAATAATTGTGGTATTTGCTAAATGCTTATTATGTGCCAGGCACTGTTCTAAGCGCCGAGGTAGGTAATAATAATAATAATAATGGTATTTATTAAGTGCTTACTATGTGGCAGGCACTGTATTAAGTACTGCTTTCCCTTCCCCACAGCACCTGTATATATGTATATATGGTTGTACATATTTATTACTCTATTTATTTATTTATTTTACTTGTACATATCTATCCTATTTATTTTATTTTGTTAGTATGTTTGGTTTTGTTCTCTGTCTCCCCCTTTTAGACTGTGAGCCCACTGTTGGGTAGGGACTGTCTCTATATGTTGCCAATTTGTACTTCCCAAGCGCTTAGTACAGTGCTCTGCACATAGTAAGCGCTCAATAAATACGATTGATGATGATGATGATGATACAGGCAAATCGAGGTGGACACAGTCCTTGTCCCTTATGGGGCGCTCAGTCTTAATCCCCATTTTACAGATGAGGGAACTGAGGTTCAGAGAAGTGAAGTCACTTACCCAAGGTCATACAGCAGACAAACGGCAGCGCTGGGTTGAGAACCCAGTTCCTTCTGACGCTCAGGCCCATGCTCTTTCCCACAGGCCATGCTGCTTCATCATCATCATCATCATCGATCGTATTTATTGAGCGCTTACTGTGTGCAGAGCACTGGACTAAGCGCTTGGGAAGTACAAGTTGGCAACATATAAAGACAGTCCCTACCCAACAGTGGGCTCACAGTCTAAAAACTGTGAGCTTCTACTATAAACTCACTGTGGGCAGGAAATGTGTCTACCAACTCTGTTCTATCGTCTTCTCCCCAAGTGCACACCGTAAACGTTCAATAAATAGGATTGATTGTCTACCAACTCTATTTTCCAAGCATTTAGCTTTGCACATAGTAAACCCTCCAGAAATATCGCTAATTGATCGGCTGACGAATGGGGCAGGGTCAGGATTCAAGCCCAGGCGTCTGCCTCGTCAGCCTCCGCTCTCTACGCTGCTTCTCCCTGGAGCTCCCAACCCCACCAAATCAATCATTATCATCATCATCATCATCATCAATCGTATTTATTGAGCGCTTACTACGTGCAGAGCACTGTACTAAGCGCTTGGGAAGTACAAATTGGCAACATATAGAGACAGTCCCTACCCAACAGTGGGCTCACAGTCTAAAAGGGGGAGACAGAGAACATAACGAAACATACTAACAAAATAAAATAAATAGAATAGATATGTACAAATAAAATAAATAAATACATAAATAGAGTAATAAATATATACAAACATATATACACAGGTGCTGTGGGGAAGAGAAGGCGGTAAGATGGGGGGGATGGAGAGGAGGGCGAGGGGGAGAGGAAGGAAGGGGCTCAGTCTGGGAGGGCCTCCTGGAGAAGGTGAGCTCTCAGCAGGGCCAATCAATCAATCAATCGTATTTACTGAGCGCTTACTGTGTGCAGAGCACTGTACTAAGCGCTTGGGAAGTCCAAGTTGGCAACATAGAGAGACAGTCCCTACCCACCAGTGGGCTCACAGTCTAAAAGGGGGAGACAGAGAACAGAACCAAACATACTAACAAAATAAAATAAATAGAATAGATATGTACAAGTAAAATAAATAAATAAATAGAGTAATAACTATGTACAAATATATATACACAGGTGCTGTGGGGAAGAGAAGGAGGTAAGATGGGGGGGGATGGAGAGGGGGACGAGGGGTCCCCCTCGTCTGACCAAATCTGCCAGACCACCGCTGTCCCCATTTTCAATCCCATCTCCTGCAATAAACCTTCCCCGATTCATTCCCAACTCCCAGAGATTTAGCAACCTGACAGTCACTTCTAGTGCTCCTAGCTTTGTTTATACCCCTCCTCGGCACTTGTGTTTATAAATAGTAGTGGTGTTTAGGCACCCATCTACATATTTTTAATTAATGTATTTAAATTAATGCCTGTCTCTCCTTCTAGACTGAAAACTCGTTGTGGGAAGGGAATGTGGCTGTTTATTGTCCTCTCCCAAGCGCTTCGTACAGTGCTCTGCACACAGTAAGCGCTCAATAAATACAAATTGAATGAACTTTTTGCACACAGTCAGCACTCAATAAGTACGACTGAATGAATGACTATCGTGCCACACGGCAATGACAATCAATGGTATTTATTGAGAGCTTACTGTGTGCAGAGCACTGAACTAAGCGCTTGCATTCTCCCAAGAGAATGCAATAAATACTCAATAAATACGATTGAATGAATGAATACAACAGAACAGAGTTGGTAGGCAAGTTCCCTGCCCGCGAAGGGCTTACAGTCTAGACTGGGATTCAACTGTTTACTCTGATTCTACTATTTGTCAATATTTTCATGTCCTTTTCCCCCTCAGAGTGTAAGCCCTTTTGTTCCCATTCCGCTTTCCCAAGAGCTCAGTATATCGCATTTCACACCACAGATACTTAATTACTCCTGGAAGAATGCTCCACTTGGAGTTCCACCTTGGAAGCCGTACCATAAAATAAAATTCATTCATTCAATCGTGTTTATTGAGCGCTTACTGTGTGCAGAGCACTAGATTAAGCGCTTGGAAAGCACAAGTCGGCAGCAGACACGGTCCCTACCCAACAACGGGCTCACAAGTGCTATTCATTCCTTCAATCGTATTTATTGAGCACTTGCTGTGTGCTCTGTACTAAGCGCTTGGGAAGTCCACGTCGGCAACATATAGAGACGGCCCCTACCCAACAACGGGCTCACAGTCTAGAAGGGGGAGACAGTCAACAAAACAAAACACATGCACAGGTGTCAAAATCGTCAGAATAAATAGAATTATAGCTATATAATAATAATAATCCATTCATTCATTCAATCGTATTTATTGAGCGCTTACTGTGTGCAGAGCACTGTACTAAGCGCTTGGGAAGTACAAGTTGGCAACCTACAGAGACGGTCCCTACCCAACAAGGGGCTCACAGTCTAGAAGGGGGAGACAGACAACAAAACAAACCATATTAACAAAATAAAATAAATAGAATAGTAAATATGTACAAGTAGAATAGAGTAATAAATCTGTACAAACATATATACAGGTGCGGTGGGGAGGGGAAGGAGGTAGGGCGGGGGGGATGGGGAGGGGGCCCTTCACCCCCACCCTCATCCCTACCCTGTTAATAACAACAATCATGGTATTTGTTAAGCGCTTACTCTGCACCAGACACTGCACTAAGCGCCGGAACGGATACAAAAAAATTGGGTTGGACACAGCCCCTGTCCCGCATGGGGCTCACAGTTGTCATCCCCATTTTCCAGAGGCAGGGCCCAGAAAATAATAATAATGGCCTTTATTAAGCGCTTACTATGTGCAAAGCACTGTTCTAAGAGCTGGACTGGTCTAAGTTCTAAGCTATATGCACATCAATAAAAAAAGATTTTTCAAAAAGCAAAATAAGACTCAAAAAGATTTTTTAAAACCCAAAATAAAGTAAAAAGATTAAAAAAAAAACGAGAAGGCCTGGAACCTGCAAACCCCGTTACGGCGCCCCCCTTCGGGCAGGCTTGGAACAGCGGCGCGCGCACGTAGGACGTCAGCAGCGTGAACAGCGTGAGCGGGGCATGCTGGGAATTGTAGTCCGGAGCGTGGGGGGTGCTGATAATAATTATAATGATGGATTTATAATAATAATAATCATGATAGCATTTATTAAGCGCTTACTATATGCAAAGCACTGTTCTAAGCGCTGGGGAGGTTCCAAGGTGATCAGGTTGCCCCGTGGGGGGCTCACAGTCTTAATCCCCATTTTACAGAGGAGGGAACTGAGGCACAGAGAAGTTAAGTGACTTGGCCAAAGTCACACAGCTGGCAATTGGCAGAGCTGGGATTTGAAACCCTGACCTCTGACTCCAAAGCCCGGGCTCTTTCCACTGAGCCAGGCTGCATTTGTTAAGCGCTTACTATGTGCAAAGCCCTGTTCTAAGCGCTGGGGGGGATACAAGGTGATCAGGTTGTCCCACGTGGGGCTCACAGTCTTAATCTGGCCTCAGTGACCTCATCTGTAAAATGGAGATTAAGCCTGTGAGCCCCCGTGGGACAACCTGATCAATCAATCAATTGTATTTATTGAGCACTTACTGTGTGCAGAGCACTGTACTAAGCACTTGGGAAGTACAAGTTGGCAACATAGAGAGACAGTCCCTACCCAACAGTGGGCTCACAGTCTAGAAGGGGGAGACAGAACAAAACCAAACACACTAACAAAATAAAATAAATAGAATAGATATGTACAAGTAAAATAAATCAATAGAGTAATAAATATGTACAAACATATATACATATATACAGGTGCTGTGGGGAAGGGAAGGAGGTAAGACGGGGGGGTGGAGGGGGGACGAGGGGGAGCGCTTAGAACAGTGCTTTGCATATAGTAAACGCTTAATACATGCCATCCTCATTAATCCCCATTTGACAGATGAGGTCACTGAGGCTCAGAGAAGTGAAGTGACTTGCCCAAGGTCACACAGCAGACATGTGGCGGAGCTCGAATTAGAACCCATGACCTCTGACTCCCAAGGCCGAGCTCTTTCCACTGAGCCACACTGCTTCTCTGTAATGAGATAATTCTCCTCGGTGATGAGAATTATAGTACTAATAATAATAATTATGGCATTTCTAAGCACTAACTATGTGCCAAGCGCCGGTCTGGAATCGTTCGGGCCCCTCAAGACCCTTCTAGCGTGCCTCAATGGAAAGAGCCCGGGCTTTGGCGTCATCATCATCATCATCAATCGTATTTATTGAGCGCTTACTATGTGCAGAGCACTGTACTAAGCGCTTGGGAAGTACAAATTGGCAACATATAGAGACACTCCCTACCCAACAGTGGGCTCACAGTCTAAAAGGGGGAGACAGAGAACAAAACCAAACATACTAACAAAATAAAATAAATAGAATAGATATGTACAAGTAAAATAAATAAATAAATAAATAGAGTAATAAATATGTACAAACATTTATACATGTTTGGTTCTGTTGTCTGTCTCCCCCTTCTATTCATTCACTCATTCAATCATATTTATTGAGCGCTTACTGTGTGCAGAGCACTGTACTAAGCGCTTGGGAAGTAAAAGTTGGCAACATATAGAGACAGTCTCTACCCAACAACGGGCGCACAATCTAGAAGGGGGAGACAGACAACAAAACAAAATATATTAACAAAATAAAATAAATAGAATAGTAACTATGTTGTTGGGCAGGGACCGTCTCTATATGTTGCCAACTAGTACTTCCCACGTGCTTAGTCCAGTGCTCAGCACACAGTAAGCGCTCAGTAAATACGACAATGAAGAGTCAGAGGTCATAGCTTCGAATCCCTGCTCCACCAACTGTCAGCTGTGTGACTTTGGGCAAGTCACTTAACTTCTCTGGGCCTCAGTTCCCTCTTCTGGAAAATGGGGATGAAGACTGTGAGCCCCCTGTGGGACAACCTGATCACCTTGTAACCTCCCCAGGGCTTAGAACAGTGCTTTGCACATAATGAGCACTTAATAAAGGCCATCATTTTTTTTCTAGACTGTGACCCCGTTGTTGGGTAGGGACCGTCTCAATATGTTGCCGACTCTGACTTCCCAAGTGCTTAGTACATTGCTCGGCACACAGTAAGCGCTCAATAAATACGATTGATTGAATGAATGAATGAATGAATGAATAAAGGCCATCATTTTTTTTTCTAGACTGTGAGCCCGTTGTTGGGTAGGGACCGTCTCAATATGTTGCCGACTTGGACTTCCCAAGTGCTTAGTACAGCGCTCTGCATACATGGCTCAGTGGAAAGAGCACGGGCTTTGGAGTCAGAGGTCATGGGTTCGAATGCCACCTTCGCCAAATGGCAGCTGTGTGACTTTGGGCAAGTCGTTTGGCGCGGACTCGTCGGGCTAAGGAGAAGCAGCATGGAGGCCTTGCCTGGCCCTGGCGGTGAGCGACCCCAAACCCCCGCCCTCCCGGCACCCCTGCTACCATGCTGTTTCGGTTTTTATTTTATTTTATTTTATTTTATTTTATTTTATTTTATGGTCTTCCTTAGGCGCCTACTAGGTGGCAGGCACTGAACTCTCCCTCTCCTCCCCCACCGCCCCGGCCTTACCTCCTTCCCCTCCCCACATCACCTGTATGTATGTTTGTGCATATTTATTACTCTATTTATTTATTTTACTTGTACATATTTATTCTATTTATTTTATTTTGTTAATATATTTTCTTTTGTTGTCTGTCTCCCCCTTCTAGACTGTGAGCCCGCTGTGGGGTAGGGACTGTCTCTAGATCAATGTCGCCAACTTGTACTTCCCAAGCGCTTAGTACAGTGGTCCGCACACATCCAGCACTCAATAAACACGACTGAATGAATAAATATTTACTATTCTATTTATTTTATTTTGTTAATATATTTTGCTTTGTTGTGTGTCTCCCCCCTTCTAGACTGTGAGCCCGCTGTTGGGTAGGGACCGTCTCTATATGTCGCCAACTTATTATTTTTTATAATGGCATTTATTAAGCGCTTACTATGTGCAAAGCACTGTTCTAAGCGCTGGGGAGGTTACAAGGTGACCAGGTTGTCCCACATGGGGCTCACAGTCTTAATCCCCATTTTACAGACGAGGGAACTGAGGCCCAGAGAAGTGAAGTGACTTGCCCAAAGCCACACAGCTGACAAGTGGTGGAGCCGGGATTTGAACCCACGACCTCTGACTCCAAAGCCCATGCTCTTTTCCACTGAGCCAACTTGTACTTCCCAAGCGCTTAGTACAGTGCTCTGCACACACTAAGCGCTCAATTGAATGAAAGTCACTTCACTTCTCTGGGCCTCAGTTCCCTCATCTGTAAAATGGGGACTAAGACTATGAGCCCCCCCCCCCCCCCCCCCCCCCGACAAACTGATCACCTTGTAACCTCCCCAGCGCTTACCAAATGGCATTATTATAACTATTATATTATTATTATTGGAGAAGCATTGTGGCTCAGTGGAAAGAGCCCGGGCTTTGGAGTCAGAGGTCACGGGTTCGAATCCCACTCCATCACTTAGCTGTGAGCCCACTGGTGGGTAGGGACTGTCTCTATATGTTGCCAACTTGTACTTCCCAAGCGCTTAGTACAGTGCTCTGCACACAGTAAGCGCTCAATAAATATGATTGATTGATCTTGTGCAAGCCACTTAACTTCTCTGTGCCTCAGTTCCCTCCTCTGTAAAATGTGGATTAAGACTGTGAGCCCCCCGTGGGACAACCTGATCACCTTGTATCCCCCCCCCAGCGCTTAGAACAGTGCTTTGCACATAGTAAGCGCTTAATAAATGCCATTATTAATATTATTATTTATTATTATTACAGTCAGCGCTCAATAAATACGACTGAATGAATGACGCGGCCTAGCTCCTCCTTACCCAAAAGGGAGCATCCGGGTCCTTCCGCTCCCGGGGCTTCGGGCGGTTGCCGTGGAGACGGAGTCCCGCCCCGCCCCTCCCCCTCCGGCCCGGGCTGCCCTACATCGCCTTATTAGGGCACAAGGCGGTCGAGGGGCGAGGCCGCGCGCGCACCCGCTGCCTGCTCCTTATATGGACATGTCGGGCGGGAAGGCGACCAATCAGCGGTGAGAAGCCCTCTCTCCCCTCCCCCCCCCTCCCCCGGCTACGCGCGGGGCCTCAGGCGGCCTGGTTGCCCCTCCCTGAAAATAATAATAGTACTAATAATGGCATATTTGTTTTGGACGGCATTTGTTAAGCGCTTACTAGAAGCAGAGCAATCAATCAATCGTATTTATTGAGCGCTTACTGTGTGCAGAGCACTGGACTAAGCGCTTGGGAAGTACAAGTTGGCAACTGTGGGCTCACAGTCTAGAAGGGGGAGACAGAGAACCAAACCTGAAAATAATAATAGTACTAATAATGGCATTTTTGTTTTGGATGGTATTTGTTAAGCGCTTACTATGCGCAGAGCCATCAATCAATCGTATTTATTGAGCGCTTACTGTGTGCAGAGCACTGGACTAAGCGCTTAGGAAGTCCAAGTTGGCAACATCTAGAGACAGTCCGTACCCAACTGTGGGCTCACAGTCTATAAGGGGGAGACGGAGAACCAAACCTGAAAATAATAATAGTACTAATAATGGCATTTTTACAGTGGTACAGTGGTACAGTGCTCTGCACATAGTAAGCGCTCAATAAATACGATTGATGATGATGATGATTTTTGTTTTGGATGGTATTTGTTAAGCGCTTACTATGTGCAGAGCCATCAATCAATCGTATTTATTGAGCGCTTACTGTGTGCAGAGCACTGGACTAAGCGCTTGGGAAGTCCAAGTTGGCAACATCTAGAGACGGTCCCTACCCAACAGTGGGCTCACGGTCTAAAAGGGGGAGACGGAGAACAAAACCAAACAGACTAACAAAATAAAATAAATAGAATAGATAGATACAAGTAAAATAAATAAAGAGTAATAAATATGTACAAACATATATACATATATACAGGTGCTGTGGGGAAGGGAAGGAGGTAAGATGGGGAGGGATGGAGAGGGGGAGTTGCTTGGGAAGTCCAAGTTGGCAACATAAAGAGACAGTCCCTACCCAACAGTGGGCTCACAGTCTAAAAGGGGGAGACAGAGAACAAAACCAAACATACTAACAAAATAAAATAAATAGAATAGATATGTACAAGTAAAATAAATAAATAACTAGAGTAACAAATATGTACAAACATATATACATATATACAGGTGCTGTGGGGAAGGGAAGGAGGTAAGATGGGGGAGGATGGAGAGGGGGAGTCGCTTGGGAAGTCCAAGTTGGCAACATATAGAGACAGTCCCTACCCAACAGTGGGCTCACAGTCTAAAAGGGGGAGAACAAAACCAAACATACTAACAAAATAAAATAAATGGAATAGATATGTACAAGTAAAACAAATAGAGTAATAAATATGTACAAAGCACTGTTCTAAAAGCCGACTACGAGCCCGTTGTTGGGTAGGGACCGTCTCCATATGTTGCCAACTTGTCCTTCCCAAGCGCTTAGTCCAGTGCCCTGCACACAGTCAGCGCTCAATCAAGACGATTGAATGAGCCCACTGTTGGGTAGGGACCGTCTCTAGATGTTGCCAACTTGTACTTCCCAAGCGCTTAGTACAGTGCTCTGCACACAGTAAGCGCTCAATAAATACAATTGATTGATTGATTGAATGAATGACTGACTGAATGAATGAAAGGAGGGAGGGGGGAAGAAAGGAGAAAGGCCCGCTGTTCGCTTCCCGGCCGAAAGGGGGCGGTGTCGCGCGCACGCGCGCCGGTTGTCGTTGGGAAGGGGCGGGGCTTCGGCGTCCTCGCGGCGCTGCCGCCGGAAGCTGCCGCTCCGAGCCCGCGCGGGTCACGTGACCCGGAAGGGGCCGCTGGGCTGTTGGGCCCAGGCTCGGCCCCGCCCCCTACCGGCTGGGCGGCCATCCGGCCTTTCGGAGGTCAGTCTGCGGGCACCCGGAGGGCCGGTCCTTGTTGCCCCCGGTGCCCGGCTCGTGCCCGGATGGTGCCCGGATGGCGGCGGCGGCGCCCGGGCGTCTGGGCCGGAAGCGTCCGGTGCCCGCCTGCCCCAACCCGCTGTTCGTGCGCTGGCTGACCGAGTGGAGGGACGAGGCCGCCAGCAGAGGGCGCCGCACCCAGTTTGTCTATCACAAGGTGCCGGGAGGGGCGAACAGCGCCGCTCAGTGGCGGGGTGGGGGGGGCGCACCCAGGGAGGGGCGAACAGCGCCGCTCAGTGGCGGCGGCGGGGGGGGCGCGCCCAGGGAGGGGCGAACAGCGCCGCTCAGTGGCGGGGTGGGGGTGGGGCGCCCAGGGAGGGGCGAACAGCGCCGCTCAGTGGCGGCGGGGGGGAGGGCTCCCAGGGAGGGGCGAACAGCGCCGCTCAGTGGCAGGCGCCTGGAATTGCGAGTCAGAAGTCCTGGGTTCGAATCCCGCTCCCTCCGCTTGTCAGCTGGGTGACCTTGGGCGAGTCACTTCACTTCCCCGGGCCTCAGTTCCCTCATCTGTCAAATGGGGGGATTCATTCATTCGTTCAATCGTATTTACTGAGCGCTTACTGTGTGCAGAGCACTGGACTAAGCGCTTGGTACAAGTTGGCAACATATAGAGACGGTCCCTACCCAACAACGGGCTCATTCATTCATTCAGTCGTATTTATGGAGCGCTCACTGCGTGCAGAGCAATCAATCAATCAATCAATCGTATTTATTGAGCGCTTACTGTGTGCAGAGCACTGGACTAAGCGCTTGGGAAGTACAAGCTGGCAACATCTAGAGACAGTTCCTACCCAAGAGTGGGCTCACAGTCTAGAAGGGGGAGACAGAGAACAAACCCAAATATACTACCAAAATAAAATAAATAGAATAGATAGGTACAAGTAAAATAAATAAAGTGCAGAGCACTGTACTAAGCGCTTGGTACATGTACAAGTTGGTACAAGTCCAAGTTGGCAACATCATCATCAATCGTATTTATTGAGCACTTACTGTGTGCAGAGCACTGGACTAAGCGCTTGGGAAGTACAAATTGGCAACATAGAGAGACAGTCCCTACCCATCTAGAGACGGCCCCTACCCAACAACGGGCTCACAGTCTAGAAGGGGGAGACCTTTAAAACCAACTTGTACTTGCCAACTTGTCCTTCCCAAGTGCTTAGTCCAGTGCTCTGGACACAGTAAGCGCTCAATAAATACGATTGATTGATTGATTAGGCATTAAACTTTCTGGTGCCGCAGTCTCGCATCCCCCTGATCGCCTTGTAACCTTCCTCCCTTCAAGGCCCCGCTGAGAGCTCACCTCCTCCAGGAGGCCTTCCCAGACTGAGCCCCTTCCTTCCTCTCCCCCTCGTCCCCCTCTCCATCCCCCCATCTTACCTCCTTCCCTTCCCCACAGCACCTGCATATACGTATATATGTTTGTACAGATTTATTACTCTATTTTACTTGTACATATCTATCCTATTTATTTTATTTTGTTACTATGTTTGGTTTTGTTCTCTGTCTCTCCCTTTTAGACTGTGAGCCCACTGGTGGGTAGGGACTGTCTCTATATGTTGCCAATTTGGACTTCCCAAGCGCTTAGTCCAGTGCTCTGCACATAGTAAGCGCTCAATAAATACGATTGATGATGATGATAACCTCCCCAGCGCTTAGAACAGTGCTTGGCACATAGTAAGCGCTTAATAAATGCCATTATTATTATTATCCGAGAAATGCTGATTCCAAAGGCGGGTACTGGGAAGATTCAACGGTGGGATTTAAAAGGTTATCATATTCTTGCAGGAGCTTTCGCATGTCATTGCACTTGGGAGCGAAATGGAAAGGCCAGTTTAACACTGCACACACTGAGACATCTGGCTTAAACTCCTGCTACACTTTACGAGTTTGTCCATTTTCGATTCCCTTCCAGGCCTACGCAAAGAATACTTTTCCCCCTCCTTTCCCACCGCCGTGGATCGGCCTAGTCTGTCATTATGTTGACCAACCTCAGGGCAGATGAACGACTAACTTCATCACGATAGCATTTATTAAGCGCTTACTATGTGCCAAGCACTGTTCTAGGCGCCGGGGAGGTTACAGGGTGATCAGGTTGTCCCACATGGGGCTCACAGTCTTCACCCCCATTTTCCAGACGAGGAAACTGAGGCCCAGAGACGTGAAGTGGCTTGCCCAAAGTCACACAGCTGACAAGTGGCGGAGCCGGGATTTGAACCCATGACCTCTGACTCCAAAGCCCGGGCTCTTTCCACTGAGCCACACTGCTTTTCTGATCACCTTGTATCCCCCCCCAGCGCTTAGAACAGTGCTTGGCACATAGTAGGCATTTA
This sequence comes from Tachyglossus aculeatus, assembly GCF_015852505.1. Classification (NCBI taxonomy): domain Eukaryota; kingdom Metazoa; phylum Chordata; class Mammalia; order Monotremata; family Tachyglossidae; genus Tachyglossus; species Tachyglossus aculeatus. The sequence goes on along the minus strand of NC_052087.1, from coordinate 50,913,577 downwards.
ACGGGTACCATCATTATGATTATTATTACCTCAGCTCCCGCTACTCCGCAGGTCCCCAGGAAGCGGTCGTCCTCACCTACTGGCTGCTGGGCCCGTCCCGAGGGGCGCTGGGAGTGGCACATAATGATAATAATAATAATAATAATAATAATTATTATTATTATTATTATTATGGTATTTGTTAAGTGTTTACTATGTGCAAAGCACTGTTTTAAGCGCTGGGGGGAATACAGGGTGATCAGGTTGTCCCACGTGGGGCTCAGTCTTCATCCCCATTTTACAGATGGGGTAACTGAGGCCCAGAGAAGTAAAGTGGCTTGCCCAAGGTCACACTGCTGACAAGTGGTGGAGTGGGGATCCGAACCCATGACCTCTGACTCCCAAGCCTGTGCTGTACTCTTTCCACGGAGCGGAGCCACACTAGACTGAGCCCCTTCCTTCCTCTCCCCCTCGTCCCCCTCTCCACCCCCCCCATCTTACCTCCTTCCCTTCCCCACAGCACCTGTATATATGTTTGTACAGATTTATTACTCTATTTATTTATTTTACTTGTACATATCTATTCTATTTATTTTATTTTGTTAGTATGTTTGGTTTTGTTCTCTGTCTCCCCCTTTTAGACTGTGAGCCCACTGTTGGGTAGGGACTGTCTCTATATGTTGCCAATTTGTACTTCCCAAGTGCTTAGTCCAGTGCTCTGCACATAGTAAGCGCTCAGTAAATGCGATTGATTGATTGATTGAACTCTAGACTTCCTTTAGTTGGGGAAGAAAGTGTGTGTGTGTGTATTTTGTATGCGCACTTCATGTCTAAAATGCTTAAATGTAAAATACTTAAAATATACATTTGGCCCAGTGGTTCCAGTGGTGAAGTGCTGCAAGGATTTGAGCTTGGAGCCAAGGGTGGGGATGAAGACTTTGAGCCCCCTGTGGGACAACCTGATTGATTAGAACAGTGCTTTGCACATAGTAAGCGCTTAATAAGTGCCACCATTATTATTATTATTACTGGAGTTAGAGGTCATCATCATCATCAATCGTATTTATTGAGCGCTCACTGTGTTCAGAGCACTGGACTAAGCGCTTGGGAAGTCCAAGTTGGCAACATATAGAGACGGTCCCTACCCAACAGTGGGCTCACGGTCTAAAAGGGGGAGACAGAGAACAAAACGAAACGTACTAACAAAATAAAAATAAAATAAAATAAAATGGTTTCGAATCCTGGCCCTGCCAATTGTCAGCTGGGTGACTTTGGGCGAGTCACTTCACTTCTCCTGGCCTCAGTTCCCTCATCTGTCAAATGGGGATGAAGACTGTGAGCCCCCCGTGGGACAACCTGATCACCCTGGAACCTCCCCAGCGCTTAAAACAGTACCTTGCACATTCATTCATTCAATTGTATTTATTGAGTGCTTACTGTGTGCAGAGCACTGGAGTAAGCGCTTGGGAAGTACAAGTTGGCAACATATAGAGACGGTCCCTACCCAACATTCATTCATTCATTCAATCGTATGTATTGAGCGCTTATTGTGTGCAGAGCACTGGACTAAGCGCTTGGGAAGTCCAAGTTGGCAACACATAGAGACGGTCCCTACCCAACAGTGGGCTCACAGTCTAGAAGGGGGAGACAGAGAACAAAGCAAAGCATATTAACAAAATAGAATAAGTAGAATAAATATGTACAAGTAAAATAAATAAATAGAGTAATAAATCCGTACAAACATATATGCATATATACAGGTGCTGTGGGGAGGGGAAGGAGGTAAGGTGGGGGGGATGGAGAGGGGGGCGAGGGGGAGAGGAAGGAAGGGGCTCAGTCTGGGAAGGCCTACAGTGGGCTCACAGTCTGTAAAATGGGGATGAGGACTGTGAGCCCCACGTGGGCAACCTGATCACCTTGTATCCTCCCCAGCGCTTAGAACAGTGCTTACCACATAGCGCTTAACAAATGCCATCATCATCATCATTATTATTATTATTAATCCCCATTTTGCTGATGAGGTAACTGAGGCTCAGAGAAGTTAAGAAGTGACTTGCCCAAGGCTACCCAGCAGACATGTGGCAGAGCCGGGATTCGAACCCCTGACCTCTGACTCCCAAGCCCAGGCACTTTCCACCGAGCCAAGCTGCTTCTCATCATCCTCATCTGTCAAATGGGGGATTCATTCATTCATTCAATCGTATTCATTCAATCTTCTAGACTGTGAGCCCACTGTTGGGTAGGGACTGTCTCTATATGTTGCCAATTTGTACTTCCCAAGCACTTAGTACAGTGCTCTGCACATAGTAAGTGCTCAATAAATACGATTGATGATGATATGTTGCCAACTTGGACTTCCCAAGCGCTTAGTACAGTGCTCTGCACACAGTAAGCGCTCAATAAATACGATTGATTGATTGATTGATTGAGCGCTTACTGTGTGCAGAGCACTGGACTATGAGAAGCAGCGTGGCTCAGTGGAAAGAGCCCGGGCTTGGGAGTCAGAGGTCATGGGTTCAAATCGCAGCTCCACCAATTGTCAGCTGGGTGACTTTGGGCAAGTCACTTCACTTCTCTGGGCCTCATCTGGAAAATGGGGATGAAGACTGTGAGCCCCTCGTGGGACAACCTGATCACCTTGGAACTTCCCCAGCGCTTAGAGCAGTGCTTTGCACATAGTAAGCGCTTAATAAATGCCATTATTATTATTATTATTAAGCGCTTGGGAAGTACAAGTCGGTAACATCTAGAGCCGGTCCCTACCCAACAACGGGCTCACAGTCTAGAAGGGGGAGACAGACAACAAAACATGGAGACAGGTATCAAAGTCGTCAGAACAAATGAGCCCCACGGGGGACAATCTGATCACCTTGTATCCCCCCCAGTGCTTAGAATATAGTAAGCGCTTAACAAATCAACAAATCATCATTATTATTCTCTGGGCCTCAGTTCCCTCACCTGTAAAATGGGGATTATAATAATAATGATGGCATTTGTTAAGCCCTTACTACGTGCGAAGCACTGTTCTAAGCGCTGGGGAGGATACAAGGTGATCAGGTTGTCAATCAATCAATCAATCGTATTTATTGAGCGCTTTCTGTGTGCAGAGCACTGTACTAAGCACTTGGGAAGTCCAAGCTGGCAACATATAGAGACAGTCCCTACCCAACAGTGGGCTCACAGTCTAAAAGGGGGAGACAACACCAAACATACTAACAAAATAAAATAAATAGAATAGATATGTAGACAATAATAGATTGTCCCACGTGGGGCTCATGGTCTTCACCCCCATTTTCCAGATGAGGTAGCCGAGGCCCAGTGAAGTGACTTGACCCAGGTTACACAGCTGACAATTGGCAGAGCTGGGATTTGAACCCGTGACCTCGGACTCCCGAGCCCGGGCTCTTTCCATTGAGCCAACCTGGATGTGAGCCCACTGTTGGGTAGGGACCGTCTCTAGATGTTGCCAACTTGGACTTCCCAAGCGCTTAGTACAGTGCTCTGCACACAGTAAGCGCTCAATAAATACGATTGGATGGATGAATGAATGAATTATGACTGTGAGCCCCATGTGGGACAACCTGATCACCTTGTATCTACCCCAGCGCTTAGAGCGGTGCTTGGCACATAGTGAGCGCTTAACAAATACCATTATTAGAGAAGCAGCGTGGCTCAGGGGAAAGAGCCCGGGCTTTGGAGTCAGAGGTCGTGGGTTCAAATCCCAGCTCCGCCAACTGTCAGCTGGGTGACTTTGGGCAAGGCACTTCACTTCTCTGGGCCTCAGTTCCCTCATTTGGAAAATGGGCATGAAGACTGTGAGCCCCCCGTGGGACAATCTGATCACCTTGTAACCTCCCCAGTGCTTAGAACAGTGCTTTGCACATAGTAAGCGCTTAACAAATGCCATCAGAAGCAGCGTGGCTCAGTGGAAAGAGCATGGGCTTTGGAGTCAGAGGTCATGGGTTTGAATCCTAACTCCACCACATGTCTGCTGTGTGACCTTGGGCAAGTCACTTAACTTCTCTGATCCTCAGTTACCTCATCTGTAAAATGGGGATGAAGACTGTGAGCCCCAAGTGGGACAACTTGATCACCTTGTATCCCCCCCCAGCGCTTAGAACAGTGCTCTGCACATAGTAAGTGCTTAACAAATGCCATCATTATTATTATTATTATTATTATTATCTATTTATGAGACAAAGGGTAGGAGCCACTTCTCATCCATCTCCTTAATCTTTTGACCAGTCATCTACGATCCTCAGCTATTTCGGGTCAGTTTTTAGGGACCGGACCCCCCCCATCCCACCCCGACCGAAATGCACTCACTATTATTATTTTATTTACTTTATTAATGATATGTATTTATTATTCTGTTCATTTTGATGCTATCGATGCCTGCCTACTTGTTTTGTCTTGTCGCCCGTCTCCCCCTTTCTAGACTGTGAGCCCGTTGTTGGGTAGGGACCGTCTCTACCTGCTGCCTAATTGTACTTTCCAAGCACTTAGTACAGCGCACTGCACACAGCAAGTGCTCAATAAATGCGAGTCAGAGGTCAAGGGTTCGAATCCCGGCTCCGCCACGTGTCTGCTGGGTGACCTTGGGCAAGTCAGCTTAACTTCTCTGAGTCTCAGTGACCTCATCTGGAAAATGGGGATTGCATCCAAGCCGTCACCAAAACATGCCGGTCTCAGCTCCGCAACATTGCCAAGATCCGCCCTTTCCTCTCCATCCCAACTGCTACCCTGCTCATTCAAGCTCTCATCCTATCCCGTCTGGACTACTGCATCAACCTTCTCTCTGATCTCCCATCCTCGTGTCTCTCTCCACTTCAATCCATACTTCATGCTGCTGCCCGGATTATCTTTGTCCAGAAACACTCTGGGCATATTACTCCCCTCCTCAAAAATCTCCAGTGGCTACCAATCAATCTGCGCATCAGGCAGAAACTCCTCACCCTGGGCTTCGAGGCTGTCCATCCATCCATCCCCTGGCCCCCTCCTACCTCCCCTCCCTTCTCTCCTTCTCCAGCCCAGCCCGCACCCTCCGCTCCTCCACTGCTAATCTCCTCACCGTACCTCGCTCTCGCCTGTCCCGCCATCGACCCCCGGCCCACGTCCTCCCCCGGGCCTGGAATGCCCCCAATCCCTCTGCCCATCCGCCAAGCTAGCTCTCTTCCTCCCTTCAAGGCCCTGCTGAGAGCTCACCTCCTCCAGGAGGCCTTCCCACACTCGGCCCCTTCCTTCCTCTCCCCCTCGTCCCCCTCTCCATCCCCCCATCTTACCTCCTTCCCTTCCCCACAGCACCTGTATATATGTATATATGTTTGTACATATTTATTACTCTATTTATTTATTTTACTTGTACATATCTATCCTATTTATTTTATTTTGTTAGTATGTTTGGTTTTGTTCTCTGACTCCCCCTTCTAGACTGTGAGCCCACTGTTGGGTAGGGACCGTCTCTATGTGTTGCCAATTTGTACTTCCCAAGCGCTTAGTCCAGTGCTCTGCACATAGTAAGCGCTCAATAAATACGATTGATGATGATGGTGATGATGGGAGCCCCACGTGGGACAACCTGATGACCTTGTATCCCCCCCCAGCGCTTAGAACAGTGCTTTGCACATAGTAAGCGCTTAACAAATGCCATTGTTATTATTATTGTTAATAAGCGCTTAACAAATGCCAACGTTATTATTATTTTGAAGGAGGAGCCGGGATCCCTGGGTCTGGGGGACGGACGGATGGGGAGGGTGGGGGGCGGGCTGACCCTCCTTTCCCCGCAGGCCCTTCGGTCCCTTCGGAAGTATCCCCTTCCCCTCCGCAGCGGAAAGGAGGCCAAAATCCTGCAGCATTTCGGAGACGGGATCTGCCGTCAGCTGGACGCCAGGCTACAGCGACACCGAGCCACCGGAGAAGGTGGGGGAGAAGGGGCAGGGGCCGGGGGGCCCAGCTTTGCGCCCTCCCCTCCCCACAAGGCCTGGGGGACCCAAATTTTAATAATAATAATAAAAATAATGGTATTTATTAAACACTTACTATGTGCAAAGCACTGTTGTAAGCGCTGGGGAGGTTACAGGGTGATCAGGTTGTCCCACGGCGGGGGGCCCACCTATTTAATCCCCATTTTACAGATGAGGTAAATGAGGCCCAGAGAAGTGACCGGCCCAAAGTCACGCAACTGACAGTTGGCGGAGCCGGGATTTGAACCCGTGACCTCGGACTCCAAAGCCCGGGCTCTCTCCACTGAGCCCTCTGCCACTCGCCCACTGTGTGTCGTTGAGCAAGGCGCTTCCCTTCTGATAAGCAGGGAAGCAGCATGGCTCAGTGGAAAGAGCACGGGCTTTGGAGTCAGAGGTCATGGGTTCGAATCCCAGCTCCGCCACGTGTCTGCTGTGTGACCTTGGGCAAGTCACTTCTCTGAGCCTCAGTTCCCTCATCTGTAAAATGGGGATTAAGACTGTGAGCCCCACGTGGGACAACCTGATCACTCTGTATCCCCCCAAGCGCTTAGAACAGTGCTTTGCACGTAGTAAGCGCTTAACAAATGCCAACATGATTATGATGATGATGATGATAATTACCGTATTTGTGCCAAGCACCGTTCTAAGGGCTGGGGTGGTTACAAGGTGACCAGGCTGGCCCACGTGGGGCTCACACTCTTCATCCCCATTTTACAGATGAGGGAGCTGAGGCCCAGAGAAGTGAAGTGACTTGCCCAAAGTCACACAGCTGACAACTGGCAGAGCCAGGGTTAGAGCCCACGTCCTCCAACTCCGAAGCCCTAAGCCGCACTACTTTTTTGGGCCTCCTTTTTCTCACCTGTCAAAGTTTTCGATACCTTTCAATCATTTATTAAGCACTTACCACATGCAGAGCATTGGACTAATAATAATAATAATAATGGTATTTGTTAAGCGCTTACTATGTGCCAAGCACTGTTCTAAGCTCCGGGATAGATGCAAGGTGATCACGTTGTCCCACGTGGCGCTCTCAGTCTTCATCCCCATCTTCCAGATGAGGGGACTGAGGCCCAGAGAAGTGAAGTGACTTGCCCAAAGCCACACAGCTGCCCCTTGCGGCTCAGTGGAAAGAGCCCGGGCTTTGGAGTCGGAGGTCATGGGTTCAAATCCCGGCTCCACCGCTTAGCTGTGTGACTTTGGGCAAGTCACTTCACTTCTCTGGGCCTCAGTTACCTCATCTGTAAAATGGGGGTGAAGACTGTGAGCCCCCCGGGGGACAGCTTGATCACATTGTATCTCCCCCAGTGCTTAGAACAGTGCTTTGTAGTAATAATAATAATAATAATAATAATAATAATAATAATAATAATGGCATTTATTAAGCGCTTACTATGTGCAAAGCACTGTTCTAAGCGCTGGGGAGGTCACAAGGCAATCAGGTTGTCCCACGTGGGGCTCACAGTCTTCATCCTCATTTTACAGATGAGGGAACTGAGGCTCAGAGAAGTTAAGTGACTTGCCCAAAGTCACTTAGTAAACGCTTAATAAATGCCATCATTATTATTATTATTAAGTGGCGGAGCCGGGATTTGAACCCACGACCTGTGACTCCCAAGCCCGGCCTCTCCATGTAGCTTCTCGAACAGACACACTCCCCGACTGTTCTCTCCCTACCATAAATTGTGAGGCCTGTGGGAGTTGGGAACCAGATCCCAATCAATCAATCAATCAATCGTATTTATTGAGCGCTTACTGTGTGCAGAGCACTGTACTAAGCGCTTGGGAAGTCCAAGTTGGCAACATATAGAGACAGTCCCTACCCAACTGTGGGCTCACAGTCTAAACTTTCCCACCCATTGAATTTGTAGCGCTTTGTTCAGTGACTAGCCCAGAGTAAGTACTTTAATGAATATTACTTATTCTTATTCTTATACTTATTTTTATCGATACCAACTGCGTGCAGAGCTTTGAACAAGGCGCTTGGGAGAGGATGGCGGAATTCGGGTGCGTGATCTCTTCTTCCCAGGAGTTTACAGTCGAGCCAGGGAGAGACCCTAAAATCAGCTAAAATCAACTAAATCAATCAGTGCAAGCGCTTAGTACAGTGCTCTGCACATAGTAAGCGCTCAATAAATACGATTGATGAATTAAGGAGAGGAGGCTGTCGAAGGAGTAGGAATTTGGCCGAGAAGGAAGGCCTCATGGAGAAGGTGCCATTTTAGAAAGGCCTTTGAAGATGGGGAGAGCAGTGGTTAGCTGGTCTCGCTGGGGCCTCTATAGCCTCGCCTTTGAAGCAGCCTGACTCAGTGGAAAGAGCCCGGGCTTTGGAGTCCGAGATCACAGGTTCGAATCCCGGCTCTGCTGCGTGTCTGCTGTGTGACCTGGGGTAAGTCACTTAACTTCTCTGAGCCTCAGTTCCCTCATCTGTAAAATGGGGGGGAAGGCTGTGAGCCCCACATGGGACCACCTCGTTACCTTGTTTCCCCTCCCACCACTTAGCTGTGTGACTTTAGGCAAGTCACTTCACTTCTCTGGGCCTCAGTTCCCTCACCTGTAAAGTGGGGGTGAAGACCGTGAGCCCCCCGGGGGACAACCTGATCACGTATCTCCCCCAGTGAACAGTGCTTTGCCCATAGTAAGCGCTTAACAAATGTTATTATAATAATAATAATGTGAAAGGAAGGGGAAGACAGGGGAGCGGAGGGGAGCTAGAAGTTGGGGTGGCAGGAAAGAAGACGGGAGGGCACAATCAATCAATCAATCGTATTTATTGAGCGCTTACTATGTGCAGAGTACTGTACTAAGCGCTTGGGAAGTACAAGTTGGCAACATATAGAGACAGTCCCTACCAAACAGTGGGCTCACAGTCTAAAAGGGGGAAACAGAACAAAACCAAACGTACTAACAAAATAAGATAATAGAATAGATATTAGAATATATATGTACAGGTAAAATAAAAAAATAAATAAATAGAGTAATAAATATGTACAAACATATATACATATATACAGTGAGAATTCACAATGAGAATCAATCAGTCAATCAATCTTCGTCACCGCAACAGTCAGTCACTTCAGGCCCAGAATTTGGGGGCTTTATAAAAAGGAGGAAAGAGCTTTTTACGGCGGGGATGGAAAAAAGTGTCTCTTTTGGAGCGCCTCGGCATCTCAGAGTAGTTGCTATCCACATGCCAGGGTAGGTAAGGAAACAGACCTGGAGTAAGGTTTCATTCCTGTGTGATCTCCGACCATTTCCCTTGGATTGGGATGAGGGTATTGGAAGTGGGATAGGAAAGCTTTCTTCTCTTTAAAGATCCTTCTCAGTCTTTCAATAGATTGAAGGAAACATACCTGGAGGAAGGTTTCATTCCTGTGTGATCTCCGACCATTTCCCCCCCTTGGTTGGGGATGAGGGTATTGGAAGTGGGATAGGAAAGTTTTCTTCTCTTTAAAGATCCTTCTCAGTCTTTCAATAGATTGAAGGAAACAGACCTGGAGGAAGGTTTCATTCCTGTGTGATCTCTGACCATTTTCCCCCCTTGGATTGGGGACGAGGGTATTGGAAGTGGGATAGGAAAGTTTTCTTCTCTTTAAAGATCCTTCTCAGTCTTTCAGTAGATTGAAGGAAACAGACCCGGAGGAAGGTTTCATTCCTGTGTGATCTCCGACCATTTTCCCCCCTTGGATTGGGGACGAGGGTATTGGAAGTGGGATAGGAAAGTTTCCTTCTCTTTAAAGATCCTTCTGAGTCTTTCAATAGATTGAAGGAAACAGACCTGGAGGAAGGTTTCATTCCTGTGTGATCTCCGACCATTTTCCCCCCTTGGATTGGGGACGAGGGTATTGGAAGTGGGATAGGAAAGTTTCCTTCTCTTTAAAGATCCTTCTCAGTCTTTCAATAGATTGAAGGAGACAGACCTGGAGGAAGGTTTCATTCCTGCGTGATCTCCAACCATTTTCCCCCCTTGGATTGGGGACGAGGGTATTGGAAGTGGGATAGGAAAGTTTTCTTCTCTTTAAAGATCCTTCTCAGTCTTTCAATAGATTGAAGGAAACAGACCTGGAGGAAGGTTTCATTCCTGTGTGATCTCCGACCATTCCCCCCCCTTGGATTGGGGACGAGGGTATTGGAAGTGAGATAGGAAAGTTTCCTTCTCTTTAAAGATCCTTCTCAGTCTTTCAATAGATTGAAGGAAACAGACCTGGAGGAAGGTTTCATTCCTGTGTGATCTCCGACCATTTTCCCCCCTTGGATTGGGGATGAGGGTATTGGAAGTGGGATAGGAAAGTTTCCTTCTCTTTAAAGATCCTTCTCAGTCTTTCAATAGATTGAAGGAGACAGACCTGGAGGAAGGTTTCATTCCTGTGTGATCTCTGACCATTTTCCCCCCTTGGATTGGGGACGAGGGTATTGGAAGTGGGATAGGAAAGTTTTCTTCTCTTTAAAGATCCTTCTCAGTCTTTCAATAGATTGAAGGAAACAGACCTGGAGGAAGGTTTCATTCCTGCGTGATCTCCGACCATTTTCCCCCCTTGGATTGGGGATGAGGGTATTGGAAGTGGGATAGGAAAGTTTCCTTCTCTTTAAAGATCCTTCTCAGTCTTTCAATAGATTGAAGGAGACAGACCTGGAGGAAGGTTTCATTCCTGTGTGATCTCTGACCATTTTCCCCCCTTGGATTGGGGACGAGGGTATTGGAAGTGGGATAGGAAAGTTTCCTTCTCTTTAAAGATCCTTCTGAGTCTTTCAATAGATTGAAGGAAACAGACCCGGAGGAAGGTTTCATTCCTGTGTGATCTCTGACCGTTTTCCCCCCTTGGATTGGGGACGAGGGTATTGGAAGTGGGATTGGAAAGTTTCCTTCTCTTTAAAGATCCTTCTCAGTCTTTCAATAGATTGATTGATTGATTGAGCGTTTACTGTGTGCAGAGCACTGGACTAAGCACTTGGGAAGTCCAAGTTGGCAACATCTAGAGACGGTCCCAACCCAACAGTGGGCTCACAGTCTAGAAGGGGGAGACAGAGAAGCAGCGTGGCTCAGTGGAAAGAGCCCGGGCTTTGGAGTCAGAGGTCGGGGGTTCAAATTCCGGCTCCGCCAATTGTCTGCTGGGTGACTTTGGGCAAGTCCCTTCACTTCTCCGGGCCTCAGTTCCCTCATCTGGAAAATGGGGATTAAGACTGTGAGCCCCCCCGTGGGACAACCTGATCACCTTGTATCCCCCCAGCGCTTAGCACATAGTAAGTGCTTAACAAATAAAATACCATCTTTATTGTTATTATTATTATCGGAAAGAGCCCAGGCCTGAAAGTCAGAAGGACTTGGGTTCTATTCATTCATTCAATCATATTTATTGAGCGCTTACTGTGTGCAGAGCACTGGACCAAGCACTTGGGAAGTCCAAGTTGGCAACATAGAGAGATGGCCCCTACCCAACAGTGGGCTCACAGTCTAGAAACCTGGCCCCATCATCATCATCATCAATCGTATTTATTGAGCGCTTACTGTGTTCAGAGCACTGTACTAAGCGCTTGGGAAGTCCAAGTTGGCAACATATAGAGACGGCCCCTACCCAACAGTGGGCTCACAGTCTAGAAACCTGGCCCCATCATCATCATCATCATCAATCGTATTTATTGAGCGCTTACTGTGTGCAGAGCACTGTACTAAGCGCTTGGGAAGTACAAGTTGGCAACATATAGAGATGGCCCCTACCCAACAGTGGGCTCACAGTCTAGAAACCTGGCCCCATCATCATCATCATCATCAATCGTATTTATTGAGCGCTTACTGTGTGCAGAGCACTGTACTAAGCGCTTGGGAAGTCCAAGTTGGCAACATATAGAGACAGTCCCTACCCAACGGTGGGCTCACAGTCTAAAAATCACTTGTCTGCCGTGTGGCCTTGGGCGAGTCGCTTCATTTCCCTGTGCCTCAGTTCCCTCCCCTGTAAAATAGGGATTCAGACTGCGCCCCACGAGGGACGGGGACTGGGCCCGACCCGATTAGCTTGTCCAACCCCACCGCTTAGACACATTATAAGCGCTTAGCAAATACCACAGTTACCGGGTGACCCGCCCATCTCCCTCTCCTGCCCAGCGGAGAAGGGGCGTCTGCTGCCGCCCTGACTCCTCTTCGCTTCCGCGTTCTTGCAGAGGATGGAGGTCCGGGACCCCCAGAGGGAGAGAAAAGTGACCGTGGGGCCCCGGCTCCCTCAGCGCCCGGGCCCGGAGGAGGACCCCAGCCCCCGTCTCTGCCGGTGAGGGGGCCGCGGGGACTATCGCGTGGCATCTCTCTTTCTTCCCCTTCAGCAGCCTCTGCCTCCCAGTGAGGGGAAGGGGGTCTCTGGGGAAGTAGGGGGTCGAGGCCCGTGAGTTTGGGGGTGATCCCCGGGGTGGGGACTGGGGGCGTTGAGGCGGCAGGCCCTGATGGGGTGCGGTTTGGGCTGCAGGGCCCGGCCCAGCGGACGGCAAGAAGCGCCGGCAGCTACCGACCCCCGCGACGCTCGGGCCCGTACGTGCTGCTGCTGCTCATGTACCAGGAGCAGAGGGTAAATCAATCAATCAGTCGTGTTTATTGAGCGCTTACTGTGTGCAGAGCACTGGACTAAGCGCTCGTGGGGGGGGGGGGGCGGGATCCGGAGGGAGCCGGCGTTGCCGGGGGAGCCGGGATTCCGGAAGAAGCCGGGTGGGGAGGAGGGAGAAGGAAAAGGACCCAGCAGATCTCCCAAGGCGTGCTCAGTGGAAAAGAGCCCGGGCTTTGGAGTCAGAGGTCGTGGCTCCGCCGCTTGTCAGCTGTGTGACGTTGGCCAAGTCACTTCGCTTCTCTGGGCCTCAGTTCCCTCACCTGGAAAATGGGGATGAAGGCTGTGAGCCCCACGTGGGACAACCGGATCACCTTGTATCCCCCCCCCCCCAGCGCTTTGCACATAGTAAGCGCTTAATAAATGCTGCTTAGAGAAGCAGCGTGGCTCAGTGGAAGGAGCCCGGGCTTTGGAGTCAGAGGTCATGGGTTTGAATCCCGGCTCCGCCACATGTCTGCCATCTGACCTTGGGCAAGTCACTTCACTTCTCTGAGCCTCAGTTACCTCCTCTGTAAAATGGGGATTAAGGCTGTGAGCCCCAAGTCAGACAACTTGATCACCTTGTATCCCCCCCCAGCGCTTAGAACAGTGCTCTGTGCATAGTAAGCGCTTCACAAATGCCATCATGATCATTATTATTATATTATATTATATATATAATATATAATATAATTATATTATAATTAATAATATTAATTAATAATATTAATAATAATAAATAATACTGATAATAATAATAAATGCCATTATTATTATTATTATTAGGCAGCCCTTCCCTTCTCTCCCCTCCCCACAGCACAACCCCTATGGGGAGAAGCAGCGGAGCCCACTGGAAGGAGCCCGGGCCTGGGAGCCAGAAAGACCTGGGTTCTAATCCCGGCTCTGCCCCACCGCTGCTGCGTGACATTGGGCAAGTCACTTCACTTCTCTGGGCCTCAGTTCCCTCATCTGTAAAATGGGGATGAAGACTGTTAGCCCCACGTGGGACAACCTGATCACCTTGTATCCCCCCCCAGTGCTTAGAACAGTGCTTTGCACATAGTAAGTGCTTAATAAATGCCATCATTATTATTATTATTATTAGGCAGCCCTTCCCTTCTCTCCCCTCCCCACAGCACAACCCCTATGGGGAGAAGCAGCGGAGCCCACTGGAAGGAGCCCGGGCCTGGGAGCCAGAGAGACCTGGGTTCTAATCCCGGCTCCGCCCCACGGCTGCTGCGTGACGTTGGGCAAGTCACTTCACTTCTCTGGGCCTCAGTTCCCTCATCCGGAAAATGGGGATTAAGTTTGTGAGCCCCAAGTGGGACAGGGACTGTGTCAATCAATCAGTCAATCAATCAGTCAATCAATCGTATTTATTGAGTGCTTACTGTGTGCAGAGCACTGTACTAAGCGCTTGGGAAGTACAGGCTGGCAACATATAGAGCCAGTCCCTACCCAACAGTGGGCTCACAGTCTAGAAAGGGGAGACAGAGAACAAAACCAAACATACTAATAAAATAAAATAAATAGAATAGATATGTACAAGTAAAATAGAGTAATAAATATGTACGAACATATATGTATATATATCCCGATTAGCTTGTGTGCTTAGCAAACAGTAAGCCCTTAACAAATGCCATTTAAAAAAAAAAAGGGGGGGAAAGAGGAGATGCCAAATCCCACAAATCTGGAGCCCCGAGGGCTCTCTGCCCAGGGAGGGCGGCGGGCGGGGAATGCATCCGCCAGCTTTGTTCTTTTGTACTCTCCCCAGCGCTTAGTACAGTGCTCTGCGCACCCAGTAAGCATTGAATACATCAGTCGGTGGTATTTATTAAGCGCTTATTATGTGCAGAGCGTTGTAATGACCATTTAGGAGCGTACAGTGCAGCGGGATCATCAGATATGTTCCCCACCCAATAATGAGCTTCCAGCCTAGAGGAATAAACAGGATTGATTGATGGGGTGGGGTGGAGGGTGCTTTGGACGCCATCCCCGGAGCCTTGGGGTGACACCTCTCCCCTAAACGGTCCCGTGGCCCCTCATGGTTTCAGGGTCCCAGTGGCCGCAGCGTCCTGTCCAGGGAGGAGTTGCAACAGCGATGTGAGCGGGAATTTCCAGGGGTAAGGAGCTGGGGAAAGGGAGGGGGCTGAGAGTGGAGGGAAGGGGGTTCCGGAAAGAAGGGAGAAAAATCAATCAATCAATCAATCGTATTGAGCGCTTACTGTGTGCAGAGCACTGTACTAAGCGCTTGGGAAGTACAAGTCGGCAACATATAGAGACAGTCCCTACCCGACAGCGGGCTCACAGTCTAGCAGCAGTGTGGCTCAGTGGAAGAAGCCCGGGCTTGGGAGTCAGAGGTCATGGGTTCAAATCCCGGCTCCGTCAACTGTGTGACTTTGGGCAAGTCACTTAATACGTATATATATATATATATATATATATATATATATATATATATATATATATATATATATGTGTGTGTGTGTGTGTATATATATATATATATGTGTATATATATATGTGTGTGTGTGTGTGTATATATATACATATATATATATGTGTATATATATATATATCATGGCATTTGTTAAGCACTTACTGTGTGCAAAGCACTGTTCTAAGCGCTGGGGGGGATACAGTGTGATCAAGTTGTCCCACGTAGGGCTCACAGTCTTAATCCCCATTCTTACAGATGAGGTAACTGAGGCTCAGAGAAGCGAAGTGACTTGCCCAAGGTCACACAGCAGACTTGTGGTGGAGCCGGGATTCGAACCCACGACCTCTGACTCCAAAGCCCAGGCTCTTTCCACTGAGCCACGCTGCTTCTCTTGAACTGTTCTTGTTCACTTAACCTCTCTGAGCCTCAGTTCCCTCATCTGGAAAATGGGGATTAAGACTGTGAGCCCCCTGTGGGACAACCTGATGCCCTTGTAACCTCCCCAGCGCTTAGAACAGTGCTTTGCACATAATAAGCGCTTAATAAGTGCCATTATTATTATTATTATTAAGGGCTTTTGGGGGCGGGGAGGGACTTTTAGCTTCTCCAAGGGGACTCATGGTGAGGGGCGGGGAGGGCAGACTGCGAGGGATTCATTCATTCATTCAGTTGTATTTATTGAGCGCTTACTGTGTGCAGAGCACTGGACTTGGAAAGTACAGTTTGGCAACAGTTTGGCCAAGACAGGACCCTTTTCCAGGGCCTGAGGGTGTGCAGGTTGACCCTGCAGACAGGACTGTGCGTGCAGGGAGGTTTAACTCAGCTAGAGAATTAAGGGCCCTGGGTCTTGTCAGTCCCACAGTCAAGTCAAGTGAAGAGAAGCAGTGTGGCTCAGTGGAAAGAGCCCGGGCTTTGGAGTCAGAGGTCACGGGTTCAAATCCTGGCTCTGCCACTTGTCAGCTGGGTGACTTCGGGCAAGTCACTTAACTTCTCTGGGCCTCAGTTACCTCATCTGTAAAATGGGGATGAAGACTTTGAGGCCCCCCCCGTGGGACAACCTGATCACCTCACCGTACCTCGTTCTTGCCTGTCCCGCCATCGGCCCCGGGCCCAGAATGGCCTCCCTCTGCCCATCCTCCAAGCACGCTCTCTTCCTCCCTTCAAGGCCCTGCTGAGAGCTCACCTCCTCCAGGAGGCCTTCCCACACTGAGCCCCTTCCTTCCTCTCCCCCCCGTCCCCCTCTCCATCCCCCCATCTTACCTCCTTCCCTTCCCCACAGCACCTGTATATATGTTTGTACATATTTATTACTCTATTTTACTTGTACATATCTATTCTATCTATTTTATTTTGTT
This sequence comes from Tachyglossus aculeatus, assembly GCF_015852505.1. Lineage (NCBI taxonomy): Eukaryota > Metazoa > Chordata > Mammalia > Monotremata > Tachyglossidae > Tachyglossus > Tachyglossus aculeatus. The sequence continues at coordinate 50,897,280 of NC_052087.1, read as the reverse complement.
AGTATGTTTGGTTTTGTTCTCTGTCTCCCCCTTTTAGACTGTGAGCCCACTGTTGGGTAGGGACTGTCTCTATATGTTGCCAACTTGTACTTCCCAAGTGCTTAGTACAGTGCTCTTCACACAGTAAGCGCTCAATAAATACGATTGATTGATTGTAACCTCTCCAGCGCTTAGAACAGTGCTTTGCACAGAGTAAGCGCTTAATAAATGCCATCATTATTATTATTATCATTATTAAGTCAGACAGAACCAGTTCCCTGCACAGATTTCTAGGTCCTGTTTCCAGGGAAGCAGCATGGCCTAGTGGCGAGAGCACAGGCTTGGGAGTCAGAGGACATGGGTTCTAATCCCGGCTCCGCACTTGGCTGTTGTGTGACCTTGGGCAAGTCACTGTGCGTCAATTATCTCATCTATAAAACGGGGATTAAGACTGTGAGCCCCACGTGGGACAACCTGCTTATCTTGTATCTACCCCAGGGCTTAGAATAGTGCCTGGCACATAGTAAGCACTTAACAAATACCATTATTGTTGTTGTTATTATTATTATTATTATTACCATTATTGTTATTATTATTATTATTACCCGATCCTGAATTGGAGCAAGGTAGAAGGACCCCAGGCCATTTGCCAAGTTGACCAGCTCTGCTGGTACCCAGGGTCCCCTGGTGCCATGTCTGTCCTTCAGTCATTCAGTCGTACTTATTGAGCATCTACTGTGTGCGGAGCACTGTACTAAGCGCTTGGGAGAGGACAATATAGCGATATAATAGACACATGCCCTGCCCACAGTGAGCTTACAGTCTAGAGGGGGAGACAGACATTACTAGAAATAGGTGAAAGCTATAGAGAGGACAGATAGTAGAGAAGCAGGGTGGCTCAGTGGAAAGAGCCCGTGCTTGGGAGTCAGAGGTCATGGATTCGAATCCCAGCTCCGCCACTTGGCAGCTGTGTGACTTTGGGCAAGTCACGTCTCTTCTCCGGGCCTCGGTTCCCTCATCTGTAAAATGGGGATGAAGACTGTGAGCCCCACGTGGGACAACCTGATTACCTTGTATCCTCCCCAGTGCTCCAGTGCTTAGAACAGTGCTTTGCACATAGTAAGCACTTAAATGCCATTATTATTATTATTATTATTATTATTATTATTATTATTAGAGAATCAGCGTGGCTCAAGAGAAAGAGCACGGGCTTGGGAGTCATTCATTCATTCATTCATTCAGTCGTATTTATTGAGCACTTACTGTATGCAGAGCACTGTACTAAGCGCTTGAGAAGTCCAAGTTGGCAACATATAGAGATGGTCCCTACCCAACAGTGGGCTCACAGTCTAGAGGGGGGAGACAGAGAACAAAACAAAACATATTAAAACCCATCCATTATTTGGTCCAGTGGACTGCAACCTCACATTTGGATGGTTGACTTTTGTGTCTGGGCAATGACCCCAGTGTTCTGGGGCACCGTCCACGCATTCTTGTATCTGGGAAACGGCAATGTTTGCCTGCTTCTTTATAAAGGACCTTTAATTATCGTTTGACCGAAGGCTGTCCTTCACCTCGCCCCCTCCTGCCTCACCTCCCTTCTCTCCTTCTACAGCCCAACCTGCACCCTCCGCTCCTCCGCCGCTAATCTCCTCACCGTTAGGCCTCGTTCTCGCCTGTCCCGCCGTCGACCCCCGGCCCACATCATCCCTCTGGCCTGGAATGCCCTCCCTCTGCCCATCCACCAAGCTAGCTTTCTTCCTCCCTTCGGGGCCCTACTGAGAGCTCACCTCCTCCAGGAGGCCTTCCCAGTCTGAGCCCCTTCCTTCCTCTCCCCCTCGTCCCCCTCTCCATCCCCCTGTCTTGCCTCCTTCCCTTCCCCACAGCACCTGTTTATATGTATATATGTTTGTACATATTTATTACTCTATTTATTTTACTTGTACATATCTATTCTATTTATTATATTTTGTTAATATGTTTGGTTTTGTTCTCTGTCTACCCCTTCTAGACTGTGAGCCCACTGTTGGGTAGGGATTGTCTCCATGTGTTGCCAACTTGTACTTCCCAAGCGCTTAGTACAGTGTTCTGCACACAGTAAGCGCTCAATAAATACGATTGATTGATTGATTGATATTAATAAAATAAGTAGAATAAATATGTTCAAGTAAAATAAATAGAGTAATAAATCTGTACAAACATATATACATCTTTGCAGGTGCTGTGGGGAGGGGAAGGAGGTAAGGCGGGAGGATGGGGAGGGGGAGAAGAAGGAGGGGGCTCAGTCTGGGAAGGCCTCCTGGAGGAGGTGAGCTCTCAGCTCAGCCCTCAGGGGTCATGGGTTCTAATCCCGGCCCCGCCACTTGGCTGTGTGACTTTGGGCATGTCACCTAACTTCTCTGTGCCTCGGTTCCCTCATCTGGAAAATGGGGATTAAAACCGTGAGCCCACGTGGGACAACCTGATTACCTTGTATGCCCCCCGGCGCTTAGAACAGTGCTTGGCACATAGTAAGCGCTTAACAAATACTACCGTCATTATTATTATTGTATGGCACGTGTCCTGGTGTCCCCCCCGCCGGGACTGTGAGCCCACTGTTGGGTAGGGACTGTCTCTCTATGTTGCCAACTTGGACTTCCCAAGCGCCTAGTGCAGTGCTCTGCACACAGTAAGCGCTCAATAAATATGATTGATTGGTTGAGTAGGTGGCCCCCAGCCGCAGCACCGGACCTTGGCCTGCCCTTCGCTCGCTCCTCCGCAGGAACCTTGTCCTCAGGACGCACCGGCCGGACAGGTGAGGCAGACCAGGGTCCCGGGGGGTCTTGGCCTCGTCCGGGCGGGCAGTCCCTGGGGTCGCGGGTGGGGTGGTCTCAGGCCTCCCCTCGCCCTTCTTGGCCCCCGCTTCCTCCCAGCCCCGGCAGGTACTCGCTGACGGCCGAGGGGCTGGAGCTGGCCCAGAAACTCGCGGAGGCCGAGGGCCAGAGGGCGTCCAAACCGGGGGTCCCCTCGCCCCACTCCGGCCAGGAAGAGGAGCCACTGGAAGGAGCGTCCGCTGAGCTGTGAGGACCCCCCCTCAACCCCAGCCGCCGTCCCCGTCCCTACCCCCAGCCCGGACCCCAATCATCCTGGCTGTAGAGCCCTGAGGTGGGAGGTGGCGTCTATATCATCATCAATCGTATTTATTGAGCGCTTACTGTGTGCAGAGCACCGTACTAAGCGCTTGGGAAGTACAAATTGGCAACATACAGAGACAGTCCCTACCCAACAGTGGGCTCACGGTCTAATAGGTGGCGTCTATATCTTCCTCCCCACTCCGGATGCTAGCATCAATCAGTTGGTGGCATTTATTGAACCCCGACGGCGTGCAGAGCACTGGATTAAGCGCTTGGGAAAGGAGTCTTCCCAAATAGGAGTACTCCAAATGCTTCCAAATCGGAGTATTTACTATTCTATTTACTGTGTTAATGATGTGCATTTAGCTTTAGTTCTGTTTGTGCTGACACCTGTCCACCTGTTTTGTTGCCTGTCTCCCCCTTCTAGACTGTGAGCCCGTTGGTGGGTAGGGACCGTCTCGGTATCAATCAATCAATCAATCATATTTATTGAGCGCTTACTGGGTGCAGAGCACTGGACTAAGCGCTTGGGAAGTCCAAGTTGGCAACATATAGAGACGGTCCCTACCCAACAGTGGGCTCACAGTCTAAAAGGGGGAGACAGAACAAAACCAAGCATACTAACAAAATAAATAGAATAGATATGTACAAGTAAAATAGAGTATTTACTATTCGATTTATTGTGTTAACAACGTGCATTTAGCTTTAATTCTGTTTGTGCTGACGACTTGACACCTGGCCACATGTTTTGTTTTCTGTCTCCCCCTTCTAGACTGTGAGCCCATTGGTGGGTAGGGACCGTCTCGGTATCAATCAATCAGTCATATTTATTGAGCGCTTACTGTGCGCAGAGCACTGTACTAAGCGCTTGGGAAGTACAAGGTGGCAACATATAGAGACAGTCCCTACCCAACAGTGGGCTCACAGTCTAAAAGGGGGAGACAGAAAACAAAACCAAACATACTAACAAAATAAAATAAATAGAATAGATATGTACAAGTAAAATAAATAGAGTATTTACTATTCGATTTATTGTGTTAACGACGTGCATTTAGCTTTAATTCTGTTTGTGCTGACGACTTGACACCTGTCCACATGTTTCGTTGTCTGTCTCCCCTTCTAGACTGTGAGCCCGTTGGTGGGTAGGGACCGTCTCGGTATCAATCAATCAATCAATCAGTCAGTCGTATTTATTGAGTGCTTACTGTGTGCAGAGCACTGGACTAAGCGCTTGGGAAGTACAAGTTGGCAACATCTAGAGACAGTCCCTTCCCAACAGTGGGCTCACAGTCTAAAAGGGGGAGACAGAGAACAAAACCAAACATACTAACAAAATAAAATAAATAGAATAGATATGTATGTTGCTGACTTGTACTTCCCAAGTGCTTAGTGCAGTGCTCTGCATACAGTAAGCACTCAATAAATACGATATATATGTATATATGTTTGTACATATTAATTACTCTACTTTACTTGTACATATCTATTCTGTTTATTTTATTTTGTTAGTATGTTTTGTTTTGTTCTCTGTCTCCCCCTTTTAGACTGTGAGCCCACTGTTGGGTAGGGACTGTCTCTCTATGTTGCCAACTTGGACTTCCCAAGCGCTTAGTCCAGTGCTCTGCACACAGTAAGCGCTCAATAAATACAATATATATGTATATATGTTTGTACATATTAATTACTCTACTTATTTATCTTACTTGTACATATCTATTCTATTTATTTTATTTGGTTAGTATGTTTGGTTTTGTTCTCCGTCTCCCCCTTTTAGACTGTGAGCCCACTGTTGAGTAGGGACTGTCTATGTTGCCAACTTGTACTTCCCAAGCGCTTAGTCCAGTGCTCTGCACACAGTAAGCACTCAATAAGTACGATATACATGTATATAGGTTTGTACATATTAATTACTCTATTTACTTATTTATTTTACTTGTACATATCTATTCTATTTTATTTTGTTAGTATGTTTGGTTTTGTTCTCCGTCTCCCCCTTTTAGACTGTGAGCCCACTGTTGAGTAGGGACTGTCTATGTTGCCAACTTGTACTTCCCAAGCGCTTAGTCCAGTGCTCTGCACACAGTAAGCACTCAATAAGTACGATATACATGTATATAGGTTTGTACATATTAATTACTCTATTTACTTATTTATTTTACTTGTACATATCTATTCTATTTTATTTTGTTAGTATGTTTGGTTTTGTTCTCTGACTCCCCCTTTTAGACTGTGAGCCCACTGTTGGGTAGGGACTGTTTCTATATGTTGCCAACTTGGACTTCCCAAGCGCATAGTCCAGTGCTCTGCACACAGTAAGCGCTCAATAAATACGATTGATTGATTGATTGATTGATTGAATGAGTCGGGAGACACGTTCCACGCCCTCGAGGAGCCCCCAGTCTCACAGGAGCCGCCGGGGGGTCCCCGGTCCCATCTGACGGCCCCCTCCGATCCCGCAGATGCCCCAGGGGACAGGACCGAGAGGCAGCAGTGGAGCTCCAAGCCGGAGAATACGAGATTGTGCTGTGTGTGGACGTCAGTGAGACCACGGGGTGAGCTGGGGAGGGGGCTGGGGGTGGGGGGCTCCCGGCCTCCCCCAGCCCCAACGTCATCGCCCGGTGCCCCCCTCAACGCGCACGCAGGGGGACCTCCCGGCCCGAGCTGCTGCAGGAACTGCAGCGCCTGCGGGTCCCTCACCTCGTCCGCAAGCTGCACGTCGGAGATTTTGTCTGGACGGCGCGGGCCCGGGGCGGCGGGGAGCCAGGTAATCAATCAATCAATCAATCGTATTTATTGAGCGCTTACTGTGTGTAGAGCACTGGACTAAGCGCTTGGGAAGTCCAATTTGGCAACCTATAGAGACAGTCCCTACCCAACAGTGGGCTCACAATCTAAAAGGGGGAGACGGAGAACAAAACCAAACATACTAACAAAATAAAAGAAATAGAATAGATATGTACAAGTAAAATAAATAAATAGAGTAATAAATATGTACAGACATATATACATATATACCGGTGCTGTGGGGAAGGGAAGGAGGTAAGATGGGGGGGATGGAGAGGGAAGTGCTTTATTGAGCACCTACTGAGTAAAATGCTGTGTACTAAATGCTTGGGAAGTATAAAACACATTCCTTGCCCACAAGGAGTTTACATTCTTAAGGGGAAAACAGTAAAGTAAAATAAATACTCAATTGTGTGTGTGTGTATACATATATATGTACATATATATATGTGTATATATATATATATATATATATATATATATATATATATATATATATATGTAAATGCTGGGGTTGGGCATAAACGTAAGTACAAGAGGCAGTTAAAGATAGACACACACACACACACACATACATATACATATATATGTATATATATATATATATATATATATATATATATTTAGAAAGATAGATACTGTAAACATATTCTCCATGCTCCTAGAAGAATATAACTGGCAGGTGTCCCAGCTGCAGTTGCCTCCAGTTTTCAGCTGAGGAGTCTTGCTGCCTGAGGTTTTCCTTTTTTAGTTTTGTTTTGTTTTTACTGGTTAAGCGCTCACTAACTGCCAGGCACTGTACTAAGTTTTGGGATAGATACAAGATAATCAGGTTGGACACGGTTCCTGTCCCCACATGGAGCTCTTGGTCTGAGTAGGAGGGAGTTGGATTTAATCTCCAATTTACAAATGAGGTAACCGAGACACAGAAGTTAAGTGGCATCCCCAAGCTTACACAGCAGACAAGCGGCAGAGCTAGGATTCGAAACCAGGTTCACCGACTTCCAGGCCATGTGGCTTTGTTTGACTCTGTTACTGTCGCATATAATGAGCAGGACTGGGCCTACCATGCAACCCCACTTTACTCTGTCAGTGAAGGGGAATGGATTAGACAGGCCAGCCCTCACTCTGACTAGATGAGCCATGCTGTGGTGAAGCAGATTGGGTAGGGACTGTCTCTACATGTTGCCAACTTGTCCTTCCCAAGCGCTTAGTACAGTGCTCTGCACACAGTAAGCGCTCAATAAATACAATTGATAATGATGCCATTTCTCTGCTGCGTGGGGTTAGGGCATGGGCCTGGGAGTCATGTTTGTCTGCTGCATAGGGTTAGGGCACGGGCCTGGGAGTCCCAAGGTTTGCTGCCATTTCCCCTTTTAGACTGTGAGCCCACTGTTGGGTAGGGACTGTCTCGATATGTTGCCAACTTGTACTTCCCAAGCGGTTAGTACAGTGCTCTGCAGACAGTAAGCGCTCAGTAAATATGATTGATAATGATGCCATTTGTCTGCTGCATGGGGTTAGGGCACGGGCCTGGGAGTCCCAAGGTTTGCTGCCATTTCCCCTTCTAGACTGTGAGCCCACTGTTGGGTAGGGACTGTCTCGATATGTTGCCAACTTGTACTTCCCAAGCGCTTAGTACAGTGCTCTGCACACAGTAAGCGCTCAATAAATACGATTGATAATGATGCCATTTGTCTGCTGCATGGGGTTAGGGCACGGGCCTGGGAGTCCCATGGTTTGCTGCCATTTGTCTGCTGCGTAGGGTTAGGTCATGGGCCTGGAAGTCACAAGGTTTGCTGCCATTTCCCCTTTTAGACTGTGAGCCCACTGTTGGGTAGGGACTGTCTCTATATGCTGCCAACTTGTACTTCCCAAGCGCTTAGTACAGTGCTCTGCACACAGTAAGCGCTCAATAAATACGATTGATAATGGTAATGATAATGATAAGTGCTTGGGAAGTACAAGTTGGCAACAGAGAGAGACAGTCCTTACTCAACAGTGGGCTCACAGTCTAACAGGGGGAGGTGGAGAACAAAACCAAACATACTAACAAAATAAAAGAAATAGAATAGATATGTACAAGTAAAATAAATAAATGGAGTAATAAATATGTACAGAAATATATACATATATACAGGTGCTGTGGGGAAGGAAAGGAGGTAAGATGGGGGGGATGGAGAGGGAAGCGCTTGGGAAGTACAAGTTGGCAACATAGAGAGACAGTCCTTACCCAACAGTGGGCTCACAGTCTAAAAGGGGGAGACAGAGAAGAAAACCAAACATACTAACAAAATAAAAGAAATAGAATAGATATGTACAAGTTAAATAAATAAATAAATAGAGTAATAAATATGTACAGACATATATACATATATACAGGTGCTGTGGGGAAGGAAAGGAGGTAAGATGGGGGGGATGGAGAGGGAAGCGCTTGGGAAGTACAAGTTGGCAACATAGACAGTCCCTACCCAACAGTGGGCTCACAGTCTAAAAGGGGGAGACAGAGAACAAAACCAAACATACTGACAAAATAAAAGAAATAGAATAGATAGGTACAAGTAAAATAAATCAATAAATAGAGTAATAAATATGTACAAACATCTATACATATATACAGGTGCTGTGGGGAAGGGAAGGAGGTAAGATGAAGGGGATGGAGAGGGGGACGAGGGGGAGAGGAAGGAAGGGGCTGAGTGTAGGAAGGCCTCCTGGAGGAGGTGAGCTCTCAGTAGGGCCTTGAAGGGAGGAAGAGAGCTAGCTTGGCGGATGGGCAGAGGGAGGCCATTCCAGGCCCAGGGGAGGACGTGGGCCGGGGGTCGATGGCGGGACAGGCGAGAACGAGGCCTAACGGTGAGGAGATTAGCGGCGGAGGAGCGGAGGGTGCGGGCTGGGCTGGAGAAGGACAGAAGGGAGGTGAGGGAGGAGGGGGCGAGGGGATGGATGGATGGACAGCCTTGAAGCCCAGGGTGAGGAATTTCTGCCTGATGCGCAGATTGATTGGTAGCCACTGTAGGGCCAGGTGGACGGGCCGGGGGTGGGCGCGGCCCCGGGAGGGGCTGGGAGTGGGCCCAGCCGAGGGGCAAGGCTGTGACTCAAGCCCCGCCAACCTCCCCAGGCCATCCCGCGGAGCTGGTCCTGGACCACATCGTGGAACGGAAGCGGCTGGATGACTTGTGCGGCAGCATCATCGACGGGCGCTTCCGGGAGCAGAAGGTGCCCGGGCGCGGGCCCTCGGCCCCTCCTCCCCCAGCTCGCGGCCCGCCCTCTTCCCCTCCCCCTCGCCCCTTCGCCTTTCCTCCCCCCACGGGAAGTAGCATGGCCTAGCAGAGCCCAGTCGTGGAAGTCAGAAGGACCTGGGTTCTAATCCCAGCTGTGCCAATTAATAATAGTAATTTTTCTATTTGTTAAGCGCCTACTATGTGCAAAGCACTGTTCTAAGCCCTGGGGAGGATACAGGGTGATCAGGTTGTCCCATGTGGGGCTCACAGTCCTCATCCTTAGAGAAGCAGCATGGCTCAGTGGAAAGAGCCCGGGCTTTGGAGCCCCAGAGGTCATGGGTTCAAATCCCGGCTCCGCCAACTGTCAGCTGTGTGACTTTGGGCAAGTCACTTCACTTCTCTGGGCCTCAGTTCCCCCATCTGTAAAATGGGGATTAAGACTGTGAGCCCCCCGGGGGACAACCTGATCACCTTGTCACCTCCCCAGAACAGTGCTTTGCACATAGTAAGCGCTTAATAAATGCCGTCATTATTATTATTATCATCCCCATTTTACAGATGAGGTAACTGAGGCACCAAGAAGTGACTTGCCCAGAGCTGACGAGTGGCAGAGCCGGGACTTGAACCCATGACCTCCGACTCCCAAGCCCGCGCTCTTTCTAACCTCCCCACGCTTGGAACAGTGCTTTGCACATAGTAAGTGCTTAATAAATGGCATTATTATTAATAATAATAATAATAATGTTGGTATTTGTTAAGCGCTTACTATGTGCAAGGCACTGTTCTAAGCGCTGGGGTACATACAAGGTAATCAGGTTGTCCCACATGGGACTCACAGTCTTCATCCCCATTTTCCAGATAAGGGAACTGAGGCCCAGAGAAGTGAAGTGACTTGCCCAAAGTCGCACAGCTGACAAGTGGCAGAGCTGGGATTTGAACCCATGACCTCTGACTCCAAAGCCTGGGCTCTTTCCACTGAGCCACGCTGCTTCCCCATTGTCGTCATCAGCGCTTAATAAACGCCATTATTATTATGTGAGCCCCAAGTGGGTCAACCTGATCACCTTGTAACCTCCCCAGCGCTTAGAACGGTGCTTTGCACATAGTAAGCGCTTAATAAATGCCATTATTATTATTATTGTATCATCTCCCTCGGCACTTAGAACAGTGCTGGACACACAGGAAGCACTTAACCAATACCATCGTCATCATAAGCGCTTAATAAACGCCATTATTATTATGTGAGCCCCAAGTGGGACAACCTGATCACCTTGTAACCTCCCCAGCGCTTAGAACGGTGCTTTGCACATAGTAAGCGCTTAATAAATGCCATTATTATTATTATTGTATCATCTCCCTCAGCACTTAGAACAGTGCTGGACACACAGGAAGCACTTAACCAATACCATCGTCATCATAAGCGCTTAATAAACGCCATTATGATTATGTGAGCCCCAAGTGGGACAACCTGATCACCTTGGAACCTCCCCAGCGCTTAGAACAGTGCTTTGCACATAGTAAGTGCTTAATAAATGCCATTAATAATAATAATAATAATAATGTTGGTATTTGTTAAGCACTTGCTATGTGCAAGGCACTGTTCTAAGCGCTGGGGTAGATACAAGGTAATCAGGTTGTCCCATGTGGGACTCACAGTCTTTATCCCCATTTTCCAGATGAGGGAACTGAGGCCCAGAGAAGTGAAGTGACTTGCCCAAAGTCGCACAGCTGACAAGTGGCAGAGCCGGGATTTGAACCCATGACCTCTGACTCCAAAGCCCGGGCTCTTTCCACTGAGCCACGCTGCTTCCCCATCGTCATCATAAGCGCTTAATCAACGCCATTATTATTATGTGAGCCCCAAGTGGGACAACCTGATCACCTTGGAACCTCCCCAGCGCTTAGAACGGTGCTTTGCACATAGTAAGCGCTTAATAAATGCCATTATCATTATTATTGTATCATCTCCCTCAGCACTTAGAACAGTGCTGGACGCACAGGAAGCACTTAACCAATACCATCGTCATCATAAGCGCTTAATAAACACCATTATTATTATGTGAGCCCCAAGTGGGACAACCTGATCACCTTGGAACCTCCCCAGCGCTTAGAACAGTGCTTTGCACGTAGTAAGCGCTTAATAAATGCCATTATTATTATTATTATCCCTCCAGCTAGGGTGCCTCAGTTTCCCCTTTCCCCCCCGGGGCCCACCCCTCAGCCGCGACCCTCCCGCCTCTGTTCCCGCAGTTCCGCCTGAAGCGTTGCGGGCTGCGGCGCTGGATCTACCTGGTGGAGGATCACGGGGCCGCCCAGAACCTCAGCCTCCCGGAGTCCACCCTGCTGCAGGCCATCACCAACACCCAGGTGACGGGGCAGCCCTGCCCAATAATGCCGCCAGAGCCCGCGGGGTGCCCACTCCATAGCCCCCGGCCCCCGGAGTCAATCAGTCGTATTTATCGAGCGCTTACTGTGTGCAGAGCACTGTATTAAGCGCTTGGGAAGTCCAAGTTGGCAACATAGAGAGACGGTCCCTACCCAACAGTGGGCTTACAGTCTAGAAGAAGTAGGCTGGCGAACCGGTCTCCTCCAGGGCCCCGACGAGGGCTTCTAGCGAGGGCTAAAACGTCAGCTTCCGGGCCCGTTGGCTTATTGAGCGCTGACTGTGTGCAGCGCACTAGACTAAGCGCTCGGGAAGAAGCAGCTTAGAGAAGCAGCGTGGCTCAGTGGAAAAGAGCCCGGGCTTTGGAGTCAGAGGTCGTGGGTTCAGACCCCGGCTCCGCCACTTGTCAGCCGTGTGACTTGGGGCAAGTCACTTAACTTCTCTGTGCCTCAGTTCCCTCATCTGTAAAATGGGGATTAAGACTGTGAGCCCCCCGTGGGACAACCTGATCACCTTGTAACCTCCCCAGCGCTTAGAACAGTGCTTTGCACATAGTAAGTGCTTAATAAATGCCATTTAAAAAAAAAAAAAAGTCCAAGTTGGCAGCATCTAGAGACGGTCCCTACCCAACAGCGGGCTCGCAGTCTTCGAAGCAGCTGTGGCTCAGTGGGAAGATCACGGGCTTTGGAGTCAGAGGTCATGGGTTCCAATCCCAGCTCTGCCACTTGTCAGCCGTGTGACTTGGGGCAAGTCACTTCACTTCTCTGGGCCTCAGTTCCCTCATCTGGAAAATGGGGACTGTGAGCCCACTGTTGGGTAGGGACTGTCTCTATGTGTTGCCAACTTGTACTTCCCAAGCGCGTAGTACAGTGCTCTGCACACAGTAAGCGCTCAATAAATACGATTGATGATGATGATGATGGGGACTAAGACTGTGAGCCCCATGTGGCACAGCCTGATCACCTTGTATCTTCCCCAGCGCTTAGAACAGTGCTTTGCACATAGTAAGCACTTAACAAATACCATCATTATATTCGAAGCCTGCCCCCTCCCAGTCCCGCCTTCCCACACTGAGCCCCCTCCCCATCTCCCCGCATCTTACCTCCTTCCCCTCCCCACAGCACCTGTATATATGTATTTATGTTTGGATGGATTTATTACTCTATTTTATTAGTACATATTTATTCTATTTATTTTATTTTGTTAATAGTCATTCAGTCATATTTACTGAGCGCTTACTGTGTGCAGAGCACTGTACTAAGCGCTTGGGAAGTACAAGTTGGCAACGTCTAGAGACGGTCCCTACCCAACAGCGGGCTCACAGGCTAGAACTAATATGTTTTGTTTTGTTGCCTGTCTCCCCCTTCTAGACTGTGAGCCCGCTGTTGGGTAGGGACCGTCTCTAGATGTTGCCAACTTGGACTTCCCAAGCGCTTAGTCCAGTGCTCTGCACACAGTAAGCGCTCAATAAATACGATTGAATGAATGAATGAATTATATTTATTTTATTTTGTTAACATGTTTTGTTTTGTCGTCTCCCTCCCCCTACTAGACTGGGAGCCCGCTGTTGGGTAGGGACCGTCTCTAGGTGTTGCCAATTTGGACTTCCCAAGCGCTTAGTACAGTGCTCTGCACACAGTAAGCGCTCAATAAATACGATTGAATGAATGACTGAATGCCCCAGTCCCGCGAGGCTTCCAGGCCTGGGCCTCAAGACAGTAAGCTTGTGGGCAGGCAGTGTGTCAGTTTACGGTTACATTCTAGACTGTGAGCCCACTGTTGGGTAGGGACCGTCTCTATATATTGCCAGTTATACTTCCCAAGCGCTTAGTACAGTGCTGTGCACACAGTGAGCGCTCAATAAATACAATTGAATGAATTGGACATTCCCAAAGTCCTTAGTAGAGTGTTCTGCACACAGTAAGCACTCCAACTTGTACTTCCCAAGAGCTTTGTACAGTGCTCTGCACACAGTGAGCGCTCAGTAAATACGATTGAATGAATTGGACACTCCCAAAGTCCTTAGTAGAGTGTTCTGCACACAGTAAGCACTCCAACTTGTACTTCCCAAGCGCTTTGTACAGTGCTCTGCACACAGTGAGCGCTCAGTAAATACGATTGAACGAATTGGACACTCCCAAAGTCCTTCGTAGAGTGTTCTGCACATAGTAAGCACTCCAACTTGTACTTCCCAAGCGCTTTGTATAGTGCTCTGCACACAGTGAGCGCTCAGTAAATACGATTGAATGAATTGGACACTCCCAAAGTCCTTAGTAGAGTGTTCTGCACATAGTAAACACTCCAACTTGTACTTCCCAAGCGCTTAGTACAGTGCTCTGCTCTATAAATACAATTGAATGAGTGAATGAATGAAATAAGTACTTATGAAAGAATGGAGCATTCATTCAATCGTATTTATTGAGCGCTTACTGTGTGCAGAGCACTGTACTAAGAGCTTGGGAAGTCCAAGTTGGCAACATATAGAGACGGTCCCTACCCAACAGCAGAGAAGCAGCGTGGCTCAGTGGAAAGAGCCCGGGCTTTGGAGTCAGAGGTCATGGGTTCTAATCCTGGCTCCGCAGAGAAACAGCATGGCTCAGTGGACAGAGCCCAGGCTTTGGAGTCAGAGGTCATGGATTCTAATCCTGGCTCCTCCAATGGTCAGCTGTGCGACTTTGGGCAAGTCACTTCACTTCTCCGGGCCTCAGTGACCTTATCTGTAAAATGGGGATGAAGACTGCGAGCCCCCCGTGGGACAACCTGATCGCCTTGTAACCTCCCCAGCGCTTCGAACAGCGCTTTGCACATAGTAAGCGCTTAAAAAAAAAAAAAAAAAAGACGGGCCCAGCCCCACTGTCCTGCTCGCCCAGGTGATCGACGGCTTCTTTGTCAAGAGAACCGTGGACCTGAAGGAGTCGGCGGCCTATCTGGCGCTTGTCACCCGGGGGCTCCAGAGGCTGTATGAGGTAACGAGTTGGGGACCACCCCCTCCACCACCCCCCTCCATCCTCCTCCATCCTTCCTTATGTTGCCAACTTGTCCTTCCCAAGCGCTTAGTCCAGTGCTCTGCACACGGTGAGCGCTCAATAAATACAATTGATGGATCGATTCCTCAGGGTCAGACCCTGCGCGGCCGGCCTTGGGGAAAGGAAGAGGAAGGGCAGGCCGGAGGCGTCACCCCCGGCCCACCGCGCTCCTTCCTGACGTTCAGAGACTTCAACGCCAGAGCCATGAAGAACAAGGTGCGGCCCCGGCCCTCCCCGCGACCCTGCTGAGGCTTGCCCCCCGGCCCCCGGCCGACGCGTCCCGTCTTGTCCCCTCCCCGCTGCCCGGCTTCCCCTCTCCCCGCAGGCCCAGTCGGTGCGGGAGGTGTTTGCTCGGCAGCTGATGCAGGTGCGGGGGCTGAGCGGGGAGAAGGCCGCTGCCCTGTTGGATAGATACAACACCCCGGCCAGGTGATGCCAGCGCTCCGGGGGGCACCAAGTGGGCAATGGGGGGTCACGGGGGGTGTGCCTTCAAACAGGCTTCCAACTGTGGCACAGAGCTCTCCGGCTATTTGAAGCCGGGATCGGCGGGGAGGTAATAATAAATGGCATTTGTTAAGCGCTTACTGTGTGCCAAGCACTGTTCTAAGCGCTGAGGGGGTACAAGGTGATCAGGTTGTCCCACACGGGGCTCACAGTCTTCATCCCCATTTTACAGATAATAATAATGGCATTTGTTAAGTGCTTACTATGTGCAAAGCACTGTTCTAAGCGCTGGGGGGATACAAGGTGATCAGGTTGTCCCACGCGGGGCTCACAGTCTTAATCCCCATTTTATAGATAATAATGATGATGGCATTTGTTAAGCGCTTACTATGTGCAAAGCACTGTTCTAAGCGCTGGGGGGGATACAAGGTGATCAGGTTGTCCCATGCGGGGCTCACAGTCTTAATCCCCATTTTATAGATAATAATGATGATGGCATTTGTTAAGCACTTACTATCTGCAAATCACTGTTCTAAGTGCTGGGGGGATACAGGGTGATCAGGTTGTCCCATGCAGGGCTCACAGTCTTCATCCCCATTTTACAGATAATAATAATGGCATTTGTTAAGCGCTTACTATCTGCCAAGCACTGTTCTACATGCTGGGGAGGATACAAGGTGATCAGGTTGTCCCATGCGGGGCTCACAGTCTTAATCCCCATTTTACAGATAATAATAATAATAATAATGGCATTTGTTAAGCGCTTACTTTGTGCAAAGCACTGTTCTAAGCGCTGGGGGGGATACAAGGTGATCAGGTTGTCCCGCGCGGGGGTCACAGTCTTAATCCCCATTTTACAGATAATAATAATAATAATAATAATGGCATTTGTTAAGCGCTTACTATGTGCAAAGCACTGTTCAAAGCACTGGGGGTGATACAAGGTGATCAGGTTGTCCCACGGGGGGCTCACAGTCTTAATCCCCATTTTACAGATAATAATAATAATGGCATTTGTTAAGTGTTTACTATCTGCAAAGCACTGTGCTAAGTGCTGGGGGGATACAAGGTGATCGGGTTGTCCCACGTGGGGCTCACAGTCTTAATCCCCATTTTACAGATAATAATAATAATAATGATAATAATAATAATGGCATTTGTTAAGTGCTTAGTATGTGCAAAGCACTGTTCTAAGCACTGGGGGGGATGCAGGGTGATCAGGTTGTCCCATGCGGGGCTCACAGTCTTCATCCCCATTTTACAGATAATAATAATAATAATGGCATTTGTTAAGCGCTTACTATCTGCAAAGCACAGTTCTAAGCGCTGGGGGGGATGCAGGGTGATCAGGTTGTCCCACGTGGGGCTCACAGTCTTTAATCCCCATTTTACAGATAATAATAATAATGGCATTTGTTAAGCGCTTACTATGTGCAAAGCACTGTTCTAAGCGCTGGGGGGGATACAAGGTGATCAGGTTGTCCCACGCGGGGCTCACAGTCTTAATCCCCATTTTACAGATAATAATAATAATGGCATTTGTTAAGCGCTTACTATGTGCAAAGCACTGTTCTAAGCACTGGGGAGGATACAAGGGGATCAGGTTGTCCCACGCGGGGCTCACAGTCTTCATCCCCATTTTCCAGATGAGGTCACTGAGGCCCAGAGATGTGAAGTGACTTGCCCAAAGTCACACAGCTGACAAGCGGCGGAGCAGGGATTCGAACCCATGACCTCTGACTCCCAAGTCCGTGCTGTTTCCACTGAGCCACGCTGCTTCTCTGTGTGAAGCGGCCCAGAATACCCTCCCTCCTCAGATCCAACAGACGACTTCCCCTCCGCCCCACCTCAAAGCCTTATTGAACGTTCATCTCCTCCAAGGGGCCTTCCCTGATTAAGCCCCCCTTTCCTCTTCTCCCAATAATAATAATAATAATAATGACGGCATTTGTTAAGCGCTTACTCTATGCCAAGCACCTTGACTTGCTCCCTTCATTCATGGAGAAGCAGTGTGGCTCAGTGGAAAAGAGCCCGGGCTTTGGAGTCAGAGGTCATGGGTTCAAATCCCCGCTCCGCCACTTGTCAGCTGGGTGACTTTGGGCAATCTTCTAGACTGTGAGCCCACTGTTGGGTAGGGACCATCTCTATATGTTGCCAAATTGTACTTCGCAAGCGCTTAGTACAGTGCTCTGCACACAGTAAGTGCTCAATAAATACAATTGAATGAATGAATGAAGTCACTTAACTTCTCTGGGCCTCAGTTCCCTCCTCTGTAAAATGGGGATTAAGACTGTGAGCCCCCTGTGGAACAACCTGATCACTTTGTAACCTCCCCAGTGCTCAGAACAGTGCTTTGCACATAGTAAGCGCTTAATAAATGTCATTATTATTATTGTTATTATTATTATTATTATTATTATTATCCCTCCCTCCCGGCCTCACACCACTTACGTCCATATCTGTCATTTATTGATTTCTATTCAAGTCTGTCTGCCCCCGCCTCTAGACTGTCAGCTCATTGTGGGCAGGGAATTCATTCCATCGTATTTATTGAGCGCTTACTGTGTGCGGAGCACTGTACTAAGCGCTTGGGAAGTACAAGTCGGCAACAGATAGAGACGGTCCCTACCCAACAATGGGCTCACAGTCTAGAAGTGTCTGTTGTAATAATAATAATAATGATGATGGTATTTGTTAAGCGCTTACTATGTGCAAAGCACTGTTCTAAGCGCTGGGGAGATTACAAGGTGATCAGGTTGTCCCACGGTGGGCTCACAGTCTTAATCCCCCTTTTACAGATGAGGTAAGTGAGGCACAGAGAAGTTAAGTGGCTTGCCCAGAGTCACACAGCTGACAGTTGGCGGAGATGGGATTTGAACCCCTGACCTCTGACTCCGAAGCCCGGGTTCGTTCCACTGAGCCACGCTGCTTCTCATATTGTCTTCTCCCCAGCAGTAGTCCAGTGCCCTGCCTGCAGTAAGCGTTCATAATAATAATAATAATAATAATAATAATAATAATGGCATTTTTTAAGCGCTTACTATGTGCAAAGCACTGTTCTAAGTGCTGGGGGGGATACAGTGTGATCAAGTTGTCCCACGTGGGGCTCACAGTCTTAATCCCCATTTTTACAGATGAGGGAACTGAGGCTCAGAGAAGTTAAGTGACTTGCTCAAGGTCACACAGCAGACTTGTGGTGGAGCCGGGATTCGAACCCCTGACTTCTGACTCCAAAGCCCGGGCTCTTTCCACTGAGCCACGCTGTATCTCTATATTCAGAGATACAGTCAGTCAATTCGATTGACTGACTGACTAGGGGTGTGTGGGTTGAGGGGCGCGGGGTTTGTGCGGCCAATTCCAAGCCTGGCGCTGCGCTGGTTGTGCGCGTTCTTTTTCTGTGTCTCTCACACTCCCTCTGTCTGTTCCTGCAGCCTCCTGGCCGCCTACGACGCCTGTGCCACTCCCCAGGAGCGCGAGGGGCTACTCAGTACCATCAAGTGCGGCCCCCTGCAGCGGTGAGACCCCCCACGAGCCCCCATCTCCGCCCTGGCTCCGGGGGTCCCTGCGGGAAAGAGTCTGGGAGGGAAGGGAGCACCATCCGTCCAGCCCATCCCCGGCCCGGGGCGTGGCTCGGTGGAAAGAGCACGGGCTTTGGGTTCAAATCCTGACTCTGCCACACGTCTGCTGTGTGATCTTGGGCAAGTCACTTCACTTCTCTGGGCCTCAGTGACCTCATCTGGAAAATGGGGATTAAGACTGTGAGCTCCACATGGGACAACCTGATCCCCCTGTATCCTCCCCAGCACTTAGAACAGTGCTTTGCACATAGTAAGTGCTTAACAAATGCCAATTATTATTATTATTATTATTATTATTATTATTATTCTCTGTTGCAGAAACCTGGGCCCAGCCCTGAGCCGCACCCTGGCCCAACTCTACTGCACCGCGGGACCCCTGCCCTGAGCCCCCAGACCGGACCCGTGCCAACAGAGGGGCCGGGCGGAGGGGACGGACAGACAGGCTGGGGGGTCCAGCCCCCAAGGCGTGAGGATTTTAATGGGAAAAATTTTAATGGGAAATCTCTTTGGTACAATAAAGGTCTGTTTTTTTTATTTTGGGGGGGTGCTTTTATGGTTTTTGTTAAGCTCCATGCACTAGGCACTGTACTAAGCTCTAGTGAAGATACAAGTTAATCAGGTTGGACACATCGCGCTCACAGTCTTCATCCCTGTTTTACCTGTGAGGGAACCGAGGCCCAGAGAAGGCAAGTGACCTGCCAGACAAGGGGGCCGAGGCAGGATTAGAACCCAGGTCCTTCTGGGTTCTAATCTACTCTATCCTAATCCTCCTCGACCTCTCAGCTGCCTTCGACACTGTGGCCCACCCCTTTCTCCTCAACACGCTATCCGACCTTGGCTTCACAGACTCCGTCCTCACCTGGTTCTCCTCTTATCTCTCCGGTCATTCTTTCTCAGTCTCTTTTGCGGGCTCCTCCTCCCCCTCCCATCCCCTTACTGTGGGGGTTCCCCAATGTTCAGTGCTTGGTCCCCTTCTGTTCTCGATCTACACGCACTCCCTTGGTGACCTCATTCGCTCCCACGGCTTCCACTATCATCTCTACGCTGATGACACCCAGATCTCCATCTCTGCCCCTGCTCTCTCCCCCTCTCTCCAGGCTCGCATCTCCTCCTGCCTTCAGGACATCTCCCATCTGGATGTCTGCCCGCCACCTAAAGCTCAACATGTCCAAGACTGAACTCCTTGTCTTCCCTCCCAAACCCTGCCCTCTCCCTGACTTTCCCATCTCTGTTGACGGCACTACCATCCTTCCTGTCTCACAAGCCCGCAACCTTGGTGTCATCCTCGACTCCGCTCTCTTGTTCACCCCTCACATCCAAGCCGTCACCAAAACCTGCCGGTCTCAGCTCCGCAACATTGCCAAGCTCCGCCCTTTCCTCTCCATCCAAACCGCTACCCTGCTCGTTCAAGCTCTCATCCTATCCCGTCTGGACTACTGCATCAGCCTTCTCTCTGATCTCCCATCCTCGTGTCTGTCCCCACTTCAATCCATACTTCACGCCACTGCCCGGATTGTCT
This sequence comes from Tachyglossus aculeatus, assembly GCF_015852505.1. Taxonomy (NCBI): domain Eukaryota; kingdom Metazoa; phylum Chordata; class Mammalia; order Monotremata; family Tachyglossidae; genus Tachyglossus; species Tachyglossus aculeatus. The sequence continues at coordinate 50,877,233 of NC_052087.1, read as the reverse complement.
TTGTCCAGAAACGCTCTGGGCATGTTACTCCCCTCCTCAAAAATCTCCAGTGGCTACCAATCAATCTGCGCATCAGGCAGAAACTCCTCACCCTGGGCTTCAAGGCTGTCCCTCCCCTCGCCCCCTCCTCCCTCACCTCCCTTCTGTCCTTGTCCAGCCCAGCCCGCACCCTCTGCTCCTCTGCCACCGCTAATCTCCTCACCATTAGGCCTCGCTCTCGCCTGTCCCGCCGTCAGCCCCCGGCCCACGTCATCCCCCGGGCCTGGAATGGCCTCCCTCTGCCCATCCGCCAAGCTAGCTCTCTTCCTCCTTTCAAGGCCCTACTGAGAGCTCACCTCCTCCAGGAGGCCTTCCCAGACTGAGCCCATTCCTTCCTCTCCCCCTCCTCCCCCTCTCCATCCCCCTCATCTTACCTCCTTCCCTTCCCCACAGCACCTGTATATATGTTTGTACATATTTATTACTCTATATTACTTGTACATATCTATTCTATTTTATTTTGTTAGTATGTTTGGTTTTGTTCTCTGTCTCCCCCTTTTAGACTGTGAGCCCACTTTTGGGTAGGGACTGTCTCTAGATGTTGCCAACTTGTACTTCCCAAACGCTTAGTACAGTGCTCTGCACACAGTAAGCGCTCAATAAGTACAATTGATTGATTGATTCTGACTCCCAGTCCTGGCTGTAACAATAATAATAATGATGGCATTAAGCGCTTACTATGTGCAAAGCACTGTTCTAAGCGCTGGGGAGGTTACAAGGCGATCAGGTTGTCCCACAGGGGGCTCACAGTCTTCATCCCCATTTTCCAGATGAGGCAACTGAGGCCCAGAGAAGTGAAGTGACTTGCCCAAAGTCACCCAGCTGACAATTAGCAGAGCTGGGATTTGAACCCATGACCTCTGACTCCAAAGCCCGGGCTCTTTCCACTGAGCCATGCTGCTTCTCTGTAGCCACTAGGCCATACTGCTTCTCTCTTAAACCACGCGCTGGCTCCGGGCAGGTTCCCGGATCCCCTTCCGCGACTCCCACCCCTCTCCCTCCGACCCCAAGGGAATCCACGGCCGCCGTCTCCGGCTTTTTCTCTTTTTTTATTTCCTTTCTCTTTTCTCAGTTCCGTTGCAGCTTGTTGCACTGCCCCGACCGGCGTGGAAGGGGAGGGGACAGGGAACTCCTGTTCCCTCCGGAGTTTCGGGAAGTTGTGGGGGGGGATCTGAGGCAGGGCAGGGGGCCCAGCCCTGCGGGTTAGAAGGCGTAGGCGCCCACGAAGACGGTGAGCCGGAGGACGGAGCTGGACCTGTAGCTCATGAGCGAATTCATGGTGACCATCTCCAGGTCCAGCACGAACTCCCGCGGGCCCGTCACCGGCCGCGCCAGCACCAGCATCGCGCTGACGTTGTTGATTTGCTGCGGGAGACAGGAGGGAAGGGGTTAACGGGGCGGCTCCTGGGGTGGGGGCACACAAGAAGCGCTCAGTAAATACGACCGAATGGTCCACAGACACCTACAAGTGTCCAAACCGAGCACAGGAACCTAGAAATCTCTCCTCACCGGCTTTAGAAGCAGAGGCTCGAATCCCGGCTCTGCTGTGTGACCCCCCCCGGGCAAGTCACTTAATAATAATAATAACGATGGCATTTATTAAGCGCTTACTATGTGCAAAGCACTGTTCTAAGTGCTGGGGAGGTTACAGGGTGATCAGGTTGTCCCACATGGGACATATTTGTTGCTCTATTTATCTATTTTACTTGTACATATCTCTTCTATTTATTTTATTTTGTTAGTATGTTTGGTTTTGTCTCCCCCTTTTAGACTGTGAGCCCACTGTTGGGTAGGGACTGTCTCTATATGTTGCCAATTTGGACTTCCGAAGCGCTTAGTACAGTGCTCTGCACACAGTAAGCGCTCAATAAATACGATTGATGATGATGACGGGGCTCACAGTCTTAATCCCCATTTAAGGATTAAGGCCCAGAGAAGCAAAGTGACTTGCCCCAAGTCACCCAGCTGACAGTTGGTGGAGCTGGGATTCGAACCCATGACCTCTGACTCCAAAGCCCGGGCCCTTTCCACCGAGCCACAGTGCTTCTGTCTAACTTCTCTGGGCTGTGGTTTCCTCATCTCTAAAACGGGGGATTTAGTCCCTGTTCTCCCCCACGGTTTAGACTGTGAGCCCCGGGTGGGCTCACAGGTGCGGTCAGACTACATCTGACTTAACGGTTCTGGATTTACCCCAGTGCTTAGCACCGGACTAAACCCTGAACAAATAACATTATTATTAATCAATCAATCATATTTATTGAGCGCTTACTGTGTGCAGAGCACTGTACTAAGCGCTTGGGAAGTCCAATTTGGTGATATATAGAGACAGTCCCTACCCAACAATGGGCTCACGGTCTAAAATTATTACTGTTGCGATTCCAGGCCTCCATCAGTCAACAACTGGGACTCATTCTAGACTGTGAGCCCGTCGCGGGCAGGGATTGTCTCCATTTGCTGCCGCACTGCACTTCCCAAGCGCTCAGTCCAGTGCTCCGCACACAGTAAGCGCTCAATAAATACGACTGAATGAATGAGGAGGGGCTTTGGGGATTGCTTTAAAAGCAGTTGCCCAGCTGGCAGCAGGCAGCCATGCCCACTGGGAACTCAGCCTCATCCCCAGTGGACTCTTGCCTTTGTTTAAAGGGGCCGCCGGAGAATGCTAGGGTCGAAGGAGCCCACTGTTGGGTAGGGACTGTCTCTATATGTTGCCAACTTGTACTTCCCAAGCGCTTAGTACAGTGCTTTGCACACAGTAAGCGCTCAATAAATACGATTGATTGATTGAAGGAGGATTCATTCATTCAATCGTATTTATTGAGCGCTTACTGTGTGCAGAGCACTGGACTAAGCTCTTGGGAAGTCCAAGTTGGCAGCATCTAGAGACGGTCCCTACCCAACATGGGGCTCACAGTCTAGAAGGGGGAGACAGACAACAAAACAAAACATATTAACAAAATAAATAGAATAGTAAATATGTACAAGTAAAACAGAGTAATAAATGCTCTAGAGAAGCAGTGTGGCTCAGTGGAAAAGAGCCCGGGCTTTGGAGTCAGAGGTCGTGGGTTCAAATCCCAGCTCTGGCACTTGTCAGCTGTGTGACTTTGGGCAAGTCACTTAACTCCTCTGTGCCTCAGTTCCCTCATCTGTAAGGTGGGGATTAAGACCGCGAGCCCCACGTGGGACAACCCGATCACCTTGCAACCTCCCCAACGTCCAGAACAGTGTTCCGCACATAGCAAGCGCCCAACGTCATCCACATTACCCCCACCCTCCGCCCCTTGCGTGTGGGTTACAGCTGTTGCCTCCTGCACGCAAAGAATTCCCTGTGAGCACGTGCCCAGGTTTGTGCAAAGAATCTGCTGTAACCACCTGCCCGGGCCCTAATTTGTACAAAGGATATATATATATATGTATCCTATATATATGATGGCATTTATTAAGCACTTACTATGTGCAAAGCACTGTTCTAAGCGCTGAGGAGGATACAAGGTGATCAGGTTGTCCCACATGGGGCTCACAGTCTTAATCACCATTTTCCAGATGAGGGAACTGAAGCCCAGAGAAGTGAAGTGACTTGCCCAAAGGCACCCAGCTGACAAGTGGCGGAGCAGGGATTTGAACCCATGACCTCTGACTCCAAAGCCCGGGCTCTTTACGCTGAGCCACGCTGCTTCTCGCTGTAACTACTTGCCCGTGGCCAAATCCGTGCAAAGAATCCACTGGATCTACTGGCACATGCCCAGATTTGTGCAAAAAAATCTGTAACCACCTGCCCAGATTTGTGCAAAGAATGTGCTGTAACCATCTGTACGTGCCCTGATTTGCACACGGAACCTGCTGTAACCACGGGCACATTCCCAGATTTGCACAATCTGCTCTAAACCACCTGCGCGTGCCCAGATTTATCCAGAAAAACTGCTGTAACCGCCTGCAGGCCCCGCAGCGTGGCTCAGTGGAAAGAGCCCGGGCTTTGGAGTCAGAGGTCATGGGTTCAAATCCCGGCTCTGCCAACTGTCAGCTGTGTGACTTTGGGCAGCTCGCTTCACTTCTCTGGGCCTCGGTTACCTCATCTGTAAAATAATAATGATGGCATTTATTAAGCGCTTACTATGTGCAAAGCACTGTTCTAAGCGCTGGGGAGGTTACAAGGTGATCGGGTTGTCCCACGGAGGGCTCACAGTCTTAATCCCCATTTTACAGATGAGGGAACTGAGGCCCAGAGAAGTTAAGTGACTTGCCCAAAGTCATACAGCTGACGGTTGGCAGAGCAGGGATTTGAACCCACGACCTCTGACTCCAAAGCCCGGGCTCTTTCCAGTGAGCCACGCTGTAAAATGCGGATTAAAACTGTGAGCCCCCCCGTGGGACAACCTGATCACCTTGTAACCTCCCCAGCGCTTAGAACAGTGCTTTGCACATAGTAAGCGCTTAACAAATACTATTATTATTATTATTAGTATTAGTATTAGTATTATTATTATATCCACTGTGCAAAGAATCCTGGGAACAGCAGGGTCAGCATGGGTGGCCGCCCTGGGCCAGAGGGAGCACGACGTGGGAAGGGAATGTGTCGCTTTCTTGTCGTATTGTCAATCAATCAATCAATCGTATTTATTGAGCGCTTACTGTGTGCAGAGCACTGTACTAAGCGCTTGGGAAGTACAAGTTGGCAACATCTAGAGACGGTCCCTACCCAACAGTGGGCTCACAGTCTAGAAGACAGTTCCCTCATCTGTAAAATGGGGGTTAAGACTGTCAGCCCCCTGTGGGACAACCTGATTCATTCATTCATTCAATCGTATTTATTGAGCGCTTACTGTGTGCAGAGCACTGGACTAAGCGCTTGGGAAGTCCAAGTTGGCAACATCTAGAGACGGTCCCTACCCAACAGTGGGCTTACAGTCTAGAAGGGGGAGACAGAGAACAAAACATATTAACAAAATAAAATAAATGGAATAGATATGTACAAGTAAAATAGAGTAATTGTCCTCTCCCAAGCAATCAATCAATCAATTGTATTTATTGAGCGCTTACTGTGTGCAGAGCACTGTACTAAGCGCTTGGGAAGTACAAGTTGGCAACATATAGAGACGGTCCCTACCCAACAGTGGGCTCACAGTCTAGAAGCAGTCAGTACAGTGCTGCGCACACAGTAAGCGCTCCCTGAATTCCCCCTTCTCGACTGTGAACCCACTGTTGGGTAAGGACTTTCTCTATATGTGTGCTCTGCACACCATCATCATCATCGTCATCATCAATTGTATTTATTGAGCGCTTACTATGTGCAGAGCACTGTACTAGGCGCTTGGGAAGTACAAATTGGCAACATCTAGAGACAGTCCCTACCCAACAGTGGGCTCACAGTCTAAAAGGGGGAGACAGAGAACAAAACCAAACAGACTAACAAAATAAAATAAATAGAATAGATATGTACAAATAAAATAAATAAATAAGTAGAGTAATAAATATGTACAAACAGTGAGTGCTCAATAAATGCGATTGATTGATTGATTGATTCTAGACTGTGAGCCCACTGTTGGGTAGGGACTGTCTCTATATGTTGCCAACTTGTACTTCCCAAGCGCCTAGTACAGTGCTCTGCACACAGCGCTCAATAAATACGATTGATCGATCAGGTTGTCCCACGGGGGGGCCCCCAGTCTATTTATTTTACTTGTACATATCTATTCTATTTACTTTATTTTGTTAATATGTTTTGTTCTCTGTCTCCCCCTTCTAGACTGTGAGCCCGCTGTTGGGTAGGGACCGTCTCTAGATGTTGCCAACTTGTACTTCCCAAGCGCTTAGTACAGTGCTCTGCACACAGTAAGTGCTCAATAAATATGATTGAATGATTGATGTTGCCAACTTGTACTTCCCAAGCGCTTAGTCCAGCGCTCTGCCCACAGTCAGCGCTCAATAAATACGACTGATTGATTGATGTTGCCAACTTGGACTTCCCAGGCGCTTAGTCCAGCGCTCTGCCCACAGTCAGCGCTCAATAAATACGATTGATGATTGATTGATGTTGCCAACTTGGACTTCCCAAGCGCTTAGTCCAGCGCTCTGCCCACAGTCAGCGCTCAATAAATACGACTGATTGATTGATATTGCCAACTTGGACTTCCCAAGCGCTTCGTCCAGCGCTCTGCCCACAGTCAGCGCTCCACAAATACGAGTGAACGTCTCCCCCTTCTAGACCGTGCGCCCGCTGTCGGGTAGGGACCGTCTCTGGACGTCGCCAACTTGGGCTTCCCAAGCGCTTAGTCCAGTGCTCCGCACACAGGAAGCGCTCAATCAATATGATTGAATGAATGACTCCCCACAGCACATATGGATCTGTAATTCATTGTTTCATCTACTTGTATGAATGTCTGTCTCCCCCTCTAGACCGGGAGCTCGTTGTCGGGTAGGGACCGCCTCTATATGTTTCCGACTTGTACTTCCCAAGCGCTCAGTACAGTGCTCCGCACACAGTAAGCGCTCAATAAATACAATGGAATGAATGATTGATTGATTGATTGATTGAAGGAGGAGATCCCCGCCCCATCCCGTGGAAAATTCCCAGAGGCAGCCTGTGCCCGGCCAAGGGCGGCCCCGGCCCCCACCCAAAGAAGGGGGCTGGGGGGGGGTCCCGTACCCGGATGTAGAAGTCCCCCTGAGCGTTGCCGGAGCGGATGTGGAAGGCGTTGTAGGCCCCGGGGTAGACGGAGGTGGCCTGGATCTGGAAGACGTCAGCGGGCACGCTGCGCTCGGACGTGATGCTCATGTAGCGGTGGACGATGGTGGACGGCTGCTCGCGGCACAGGGGGTTGGTGGCCGGACACAGGCAGCGGCTGGAGACCCGCACCGCGGCGTGACCTCCAGGAGGCCTTCCCGGACTCAGCCCCTTCCTTCCTCCCCCCCTCCCCCCCATCTTAATAATAATAACGATGGCATTTATTAAGCGCTTACTACGTGCAAAGCACCATTCTAAGCGCTGGGGAAGTCCCAAGGGGATCAGGTTATCCCACGGGGGCTCACAGTCTTCATCCCCGTTTTACAGATGAGGGAACGGAGGCACGGAGAAGATAAGTGACTTGCCCACCTCCCTCCCTTCCCCACAGCACCTGTATATATGTATATATGTTTGTACATATTTTTTTTACTCTATGTATTTATTTAATTTATTTGTACATATCTATTCTATTTATTTTATTTTGTTAGTATGTTTGGTTTTGTTCTCTGTCTCCCCCTTTTAGACTGTGAGCCCACTGTTGGGTAGGGACTGTCTCTATATGTTGCCAATTTGTACTTCCCAAGCGCTTAGTACAGTGCTCTGCACATAGTAAGCGCTCAATAAATACAATTGATGATGATGATGATGGAGCCGGGATTTGAACCCATGACCTCTGACTCCAAAGCCCGGGCTCTTTTCCACGGAGCCACGCTGCTTCTCTACCTCCTTCCCTTCCCCACAGCACCTGTATATATGTATATATGTTTGTAGAGATTTGTTACTCTATCTTGTACATATCTATTCTATTTATTTTATTTTGTTAGTATGTTTGGTTTTTCATTCAATCGTATTTACTGAGCGCTTACTATGTGCAAAGCACTGTTCTAAGCGCTGGGGGGGATGCAAGGGGATCAGGTTGTCCCATGTGGGGCTCACAGTCTTAATCCCCATTTTACAGATGAGGGAACTGAGGCCCAGAGAAGTGAAGTGACTTGCCCAAAGTCACACGGCTGACAATTGGCAGAGCCGGGATTCGAACCCATGACCTCTGACTCCAAAGCCCGGGCTCTCCCCACTGTGCCATGCTGCTTCTCTGGTTTTCTTTGGTTTTGTTCTCCGTCTCCCCCTTCTAGACTGTGAGCCCACTGTTGGGTAGGGACTGTCTCTATGTGTTGCCGACTTGTACTTCCCAAGCGCTTAGTACAGTGCTCTGCACACAGTAAGCGCTCAATAAATACGATTGATTGATTGATTCCTCTCCCCCTCTTCCCCCTCCCCCCGCCTTTCCTCCTTCCCCTCCCCACAGCACCTGTATATATGTTTGTATATATTTCTCTATTTTACTTGTACATATTTATTCTATTTATTTTATTTTGTTAATACGTTTTGTTTTGTTCTCTGTCTCCCCCTTCTAGACTGTGAGCCCACTTTTGGGTAGGGACCGTCTCTATATGTTGCCAACTTGTACTTCCCAAGCGCTTAGTACAGTGCTCTGCACACAGTAAGCGCTCAATAAATACGATTGAATGAATGAGTGAGGACCCAGGACCCACCACATCCCCCCTGCCCGTCTTCCTCCTCCAGTCATTCATTCATTCATTCAATCGTATTTATGGAGCGCTTCCTGTGTGCAGAGCACTGGACTAAGCGCTTGGGAAGGCCAAGTTGGCGACATACAGAGACGGCCCCAACTCAACAACGGGCCTTTGTGACTTTGGGCAAGTCACTTAACTTCTCTAGGCCTCAGTTGCCTCGTCTGTAAAATGGGGATTAAGACTGTGAGCCCCCCGTGGGACAACCTGATCACCTTGTAATCTCCCTAGTGCTTAGTACAGTGCTTTGCACATAGTAAGCGCTTAATAAATGCTTTCAAAAAAAACAAACGGGCTCACAGTCTAGTAGGGGTAGGGACCTACCCGCTGGTCCCTATGTTGCCGACTTGTCCTTCCCAAGCGCTTAGTCCAGTGCTCTGCACACAGTAAGCGCTCAATAAATACGATTGAATGAATGAATGAATGACCAATAATGATAATAGTATTTAGTAATAACAATAATAATGATGGTATTAAGCGCTTACTATGTGCAAAGCACTGTTCTAAGCGCTGGGGAGGTTACAAGGCGATCAGGTTGTCCCACGGGGGGCTCACAGTCTTCATCCCCATTTTATAGATGAGGTAACTGAGGCCCAGAGGAAAAAAAATGGCATTTATTAAGCGCTTACTATGTGCAAAGCACTGTTCTAAGCGCTGAGCACTGTTCTAAGTGCTGAGGTGAAGTGACTTGCCCAAAGTCACACAGCAGACAATTGGCGGAGTGGGATTTGAACCCATGACCTCTGACTCCAAAGCCCGGGCTCTTTGTGCTGAGCCATGCTGCTTCTCAGGAGGTGGACTGGCCCTGCAGAGCCCACTGTACTGGGCTCCCCTGAGTGCTCAGTCTGGTGCCCTGCACAGAGGAAGCGCTCAATACAGCACGAGAAGCAGTGTGGCTCAGTGGAAAGAGCCTGGGCTTTGGAGTCAGAGGTCGTGGGTTCAAATCCCGGCTCCGCCACTTATCAGCTGTGTGACTTTGGGCAAGTCACTTACTTGCTGATAGACTTGCTAGACTGTGAGCCCACTGTTGGGTAGGGACCGTCTCTATGTGTTGCCAACTTGGACTTCCCAAGCACTTAGTACAGTGCTCTGCACACAGTAAGCGCTCAATAAATACGAATGAATGAATGAATGAATACAAGCGCTTACTATGTGTCAAGCACTGTTCTAAGCGCATGGCTCAGTGGAAAGAGCCCGGGTTTTGGAGTCAGAGGTCATGGGTTCAAATCCCAGCTCCGCCAACTGTCAGCTGGGTGACTGGGGGCAAGTCACTTTGCTTATCTGGGCCTCAGTTCTCTCATCTGTAAAAATGGGGATGAAAACCATGAGCCCCCCCGTGGGACAACCTGATCACTTTGTAACCTCCCCAGCGCTTCTAACAGTGCTTTGCACATAGTAAGCGCTTAATAAACGCCATTAAAAAAAATTAAATACGACTGACTGACTGAATGAATGAATACAAGCGCTTACTATGTGTCAAGCACTGTTCTAAGCGCATGGCTCAGTGGAAAGAGCCTGGGTTTTGGAGTCAGAGGTCATGGGTTCAAACCCCAGCTTCGCCAACTGTCAGCTGTGTGTGACTTGGGGCAAGTCACTTCGCTTTTTTTTTCGCTTAACTTGTACTCCCCAAGCGCTTAGTACAGTGCTCTGCACACAATAAGCACTCAATAAATACGATTGATTGATTGATTTTCTGGGCCTCAGTTCCCTCATCTGTAAAAATGGGGATGAAAACCGTGAGCCCCCCCATGGGACAACCTGATCACCTTGTAACCTCCCCAGCGCTTCAAACAGTGTTTCGCACATAGTAAGTGCTTAATAAATGCCATTAAAAAAAATTAAATACGATTGAATGAATGAATGAATACAAGCGCTTACTATGTGTCAAGCACTGTTCTAAGCGCATGGCTCAGTGGAAAGAGCCCGGGTTTTGGAGTCAGAGGTCATGGGTTCAAACCCCAGCTCCGCCAACTGTCAGCTGTGTGACTTGGGGCAAGTCACTTCGCTTTTTTTTTCTGCTTAACTTGTACTTCCCAAGCGCTTAGTACACTGCTCTGCACACAGTAAGCACTCAATAAATACGATTGATTGATTGATTTTCTGGGCCTCAGTTCCCTCATCTGTAAAAATGGGGATGAAAACTCTGAGCCCCCCCGTGGGACAACCTGATCACCTTGTAACCTCCCCAGCACTTCGAACAGTGCTTAGAACATAGTAAGTGCTTAATAAATGCCATTAAAAAAATTAAATACGATTGAATGAATGAATGAATACAAGCGCTTACTATGTGTCAAGCACTGTTCTAAGCGCATGGCTCAGTGGAAAGAGCCCGGGTTTTGGAGTCAGAGGTCATGGGTTCAAACTGCAGCTCCGCCAACTGTCAGCTGTGTGTGACTTGGGGCAAGTCACTTCGCTTTTTTTTTCGCTTAACTTGAACTTCCCAAGCGCTTAGTCCAGTGCTCTGCACACAGTAAGCACTCAATAAATATGATTGATTGATTGATTTTATGGGCCTCAGTTCCCTCATCTGTAAAAATGGGGATGAAAACCGTGAGCCCCCCTCGTGGGACAACCTGATCACCTTGTTAACCTCCCCAGCGCTTCGAACAGTGCTTTGAACAAAGCAAGCGCTTAATCAATGCTATCGTCATTATTATTATTTGTACATATTTATTACTCTATTTATTTATTTATTTATTTATTTTCCTTGTACATATCTATTCTATTTTATTTTGTTAGTATGTTTGGTTTTGTTCTCTGTCTCCCCCTTTTAGACTGTGAGCCCACTGTTGGGTAGGGACTGTCTCTATGTGTTGCCAACTTGGACTTCCCAAGTGCTTAGGACAGTGCTCTGCACACAGTAAGCGCTCAATAAATACGAATGAATGAATGAATATTCTATTTATTTTATTTTGTTCATATGCTTTGTTTTGTGGTCTGTCTCCCCCTTCTAGACTGTGAGCCCGCTGCTGGGTAGGGACCATCTCTCGATGTTGACAAATTGTACTTCCCAAGCACTTAGTCCAGTGCTCTGCACACAGTCTGTGCTCAGTAAATATGATTGATTGATTCCCCAGTGCTTAGAATAGTGCTTGGCACCTAGTAAGCCCACTGTTGGGTAGGGACTGTCTCTATTTATTTATCTATTTATTTTATTTTGTTAATATGTTTGGTTTCGTTCTCTGTCTCCCCCTTCTAGACTGTGAGCCCGCTGTTGGGTAGGGACTATCTCTAGGTGTTGCCAACTTGGACTTCCCAAGCGCTTCGTCCAGTGCTCTGCACACAGTAAGCGCTCAATAAATACGATTGATGATGATGACCGTCTCTATGTGTTGCCAACTTGGACTTCCCAAGCGCTTCGTCCAGTGCTCCGCACACAGTAAGCGCTCAATAAATACGATTGCTGATGATGACCGTCCCTATGTGTTGCCAACTTGGACTTCCCAAGCGCTTAGTCCAGTGCTCCGCACACAGTAAGCGCTCAATAAATACGATTGATGATGATGATGATGACCGTCTCTATGTGTTGCCAACTTGGACTTCCCAAGCGCCTAGTCCAGTGCTCCGCACACAGTAAGCGCTCAATAAATACGATTGACTGATTGATTGACGATGACTATTATTACAGACCGCGGGCCGACCGACTCACTTATCTGCCACCCAGACGTAAGGCTCGAGGCAGCGGTTGGTGTCCACGCAGCGGTAGCCCCCGTGGAAGTTGACGCAGCTCTGCCCCTCGGCGCACTGATGGGCAGCGGCCTCGCACTCGTCGACGTCTGCGGGGGCGGAGAGGTGCTCAGCACCCGGCCGGGCGTCTCCCCCGCTCCCGGATGCCAGGCCCCGGGCCTCAGTTACCTTGGCACAGCCGGGTGGCCAGCAGCTGGTAGCCCTGGGGGCAGTGGCAGGAGAAACGGCCCGGCTCGTTGAAGCAGCGGAACTGGCAGAGGTAGCTGGAGTAGCTGCATTCGTCTATGTCTGGGGTGGGACAGTCAGGAGGGAAGATTTAGTCCCCGCGAGAACAATTCCCGTACTTGGCAGTCATCCATCCATCGGACGTACGGAGCGCTTACTGCCCGCGGAGCGCCGGACTAATAATAAAAATAATAACCTGATCACCCTGTAACCTCCCCAGCGCTTAGAACGGTGCTTTGCACATAGTAAGTGCTTAATAAATGCCATTATTATTATTATTATTATGATCTGGAAAATGGGGATGAAGACTGTGAGCCCCCCCGTGGGACAACCTGATCACCCTGTAACCTCCCCAGCGCTTAGAACGGTGCTTTGCACGTAGTAAGTGCTTAATAAATGCCATTATTATTATTATGATCTGGAAAATGGGGATGAAGACTGTGAGCCCCCCCGTGGGACAACCTGATCACCCTGTAACCTCCCCAGCGCTTAGAACAGTGCTTTGCACGTAGTAAGTGCTTAATAAATGCCATTATTATTATTATTATTATGATCTGGAAAATGGGGATGAAGACTGTGAGCCCCCCCGTGGGACAACCTGATCACCCTGTAACCTCCCCAGCGCTTAGAATGGTGCTTTGCACATAGTAAGTGCGTAATAAATGCCATTATTATTATTATTATTATGATCTGGAAAATGGGGATGAAGACTGTGAGCCCCCCCGTGGGACAACCTGATCACCCTGTAACCTCCCCAGCGCTTAGAATGGTGCTTTGCACATAGTAAGCGCTTAATAAATGTCATTATTATGATCTGGAAAATGGGGATGAAGACTGTGAGCCCCCCCGTGGGACAACCTGAACACCCTGTAACCTCCCCAGCGCTTAGAACAGTGCTTTGCACATAGTAAGCGCTTAATAAATGCCATTATTATTATTATTATTATAATCATGGCATTTGTTAAGCACTTACTACGCGCAAAGCACCGTTCTAAGCGCTGGGGGGGGATCCAATGTGATCAAGTTGTCCCACGTAAGGCTCACAGTCTTAATCCCCATTTTTACAGATGAGGTAACTGAGGCTCAGAGAAGTTAAGTGACTTGCCCAAGGTCACACAGCAGACTTGTGGTGGAGCTGGCATTCGAACCCACAATCTCTGACTCCAAAGCCTGGGCTCTTTCCACTGAGCCACGCTGCTTCTCTAAGCGCTTGGGAAGTCCAAGTTGGCAACAACGAGAGCCGGTCCCTGCCCCACAGCGGACTCACAGGCTAGAAGGGGGAGACGGACAGCAAAACATATTAACGAAATAAAATAAATAGAATAAATAAGTACAAGTAAAATGGAGTAATAAATATGTACAAACATAGATACATTATTGAGCGCTTACTGTGTGCAGAGCACTGTACTAAGCTCTTGGGAAGTCCAAGTTGGCAACATAGAGAGACAGTCCCTACCTGACAGCGGGCTCACAGTCTAGAAGGGGGAGACGGACAACAAAACATATTAATGAAATAAAATAAATAGAATAAATAAGTACAAGTAAAATAGAATAATAAATATGTACAAACATAGATACATTATTGAGCGCTTACTGTGTGCAGAGCACTGTACTAAGCGCTTGGGAAGTCCAAGTTGGCAACATCTAGAGACGGTCCCTACCCCACAGCGGGCTCACAGTCTAGAAGGGGAAGACGGACAGCAAAACATATTAACAAAATAAAATAAATAGAATAAATAAGTACAAGTAAAATAGAGTAATAAATATGTACAAACATAGATCCATTATTGAGCGCTTACTGTGTGCAGAGCACTGTAGTAAGCGCTTGGGAAGTCCAAGTTGGCAACATCTAGACACGGTCCCTACCCCACAGCGGGCTCACAGTCTAGAAGGGGGAGACGGGCAACAAAATATATTAACAAAATAAAATTAATAGAATACATAAGTACAAGTAAAATAAATAGAGTAATAAATATGTACAAACATATATACATTATTGAGCACTTACTGTGTGCAGGGCACTGTAGTAAGCGCTTGGAAAGTCCAAGTTGGCAACATCTAGAGACGGTCCCTACCCAACAGTGGGCTCACAGTCTAGAAGGGGGCGACGGACAACAAAACAAACATATTAACAAAATAAGATAAATAGAATAAATAAGTACAAGTAAAATAGAGTAATAAATATGTACACACATATATCCATTACTGAGCGCTTACTGTGTGCACAGCACTGTAGTAAGCACTTGGGAAGTCCAAGTTGGCAACACCTAGAGACAGTCCCTACCCCACAGCGGGCTCACAGTCTAGAAGGGGGAGACGGACAACAAAACAAAACATATTAACAAAATAAAATGAATAGAATAAATAAGTACAAGTAAAATAGAGTAATAAATATGTACAAACATATATTCATTATTGAGCACTTACTGTGTGCAGAGCACTGTAGTAAGTGCTTGGGAAGTCCAAATTGGCAACAGAGAGGGACGGTCCCTACCCAACAGGGGGCTCACAGTCTAGAAGGGGGAGACAGACAACAAAACAAAACATATTAACAAAATAAAATAAATAGAATATGTACAAATAAAATAAATAAATAAATAGCTCGGAGCCTCAGTTACCTCATCTGTAAAATGGGGATGATAACTGTGAACCCCATGCAGGACAACCTGATCACCCTGTATCCTCCCCCCGCCCCCCGCAGTGCTTAGAACAGGGCTTTGCACATAGTAGAGAAGCAGCGTGGCTCAGTGGAAAGAGCCCATTAATCAAAATAAATATGGCATTTGTTAAGCGCTTACTATGTGTGAGCCCACTTTCTAGACTGTGAGCCCACTGTTGGGTAGGGACCATCTCTATATGTTGCCAACTTGGACTTCCCAAGCGCTTAGTACAGTGTTCTGCACACAGTAAGCACTCAATAAATACGACTGAATGAATGAATGAATGTGTCAAGCACTTTTCTAAGCACGTGGCTCAGTGGAAAGAGCCCGGGCTTGGGAGTCGGAGGTCATGGGTTCAAATCCCAGCTCTGCCAACTGTCAGCTGTGTGAATTGGGGCAAGTTACTTCACTTTTCTGGGCCTCAGTTACCTCATCTGTAAAAATGGGGATTAAAACTGTGAGCCCCCCGTGGGACAACCTGATCACTTTGTAACCTCCCCAGTGCTTAGAACAGTGCTTTACACAAAGTAAGTGCTTAACAAATACCATTATTATTATTATTATTATTACAAGGTGATCAGGTTGTCCCTCTTAGGGCTCACAGTCTCAATCCCCATTTTACAGATGAAGTACCTGAAGCACAGAGAAGTTAAGTGACTTGCTCAAGGTCACACAGCAGACAGTAATAAAGCTGGTATTTGTTAAGCGCTTACTATGTGCCAAGCGCTGGGGGGGGGGGGGAATACAAGGTAATCAAGGTTGTCCCAAGGCGGGGGGGGGTGGGGGGGGGGGGCTCACAGTCTTCATCCCCATTTTCCAGATGAGGTAACTGAGGCCCAGAGAAGTGAAGTGACTTGCCCAACGTCACACAGCTGACAAGTGACGGAGCCGGGATTATAATAATAATAATGGCATTTATTAAGTGCTTACTATGTGCAAAGCACTGTTCTACTTACCAACTTTGGACAAGTCATTTAACTTCTCTGGGCCTCAGTTCCCTCATCTGGAAAATGGGGATTAAGACTGTGAGCCCCTCGTGGGACAACCTGATTACCTTGTATCGACCCCAGCACTGAGAACAGTGCTTGGCACTAAGAGCTTAACAAGTACCGTCATTATTATTATTATTATTATTATTATTATTATTATTATTATTATTATTCCCCTTTGGCCCATGAGCTCCTGGAGGGCAGGGACTGTGTCTCAAGGTTTCCTGTGTAAATGGTCAGGGCAACATGTCTTGTTTTGTTGTCCGTCTCCCCCTTCTAGACCGTGAGCCCGTTGTCGGGTAGCAACTGTCTCTAGATATTGCCGACTTGTAATAATTATAGCGATCGCATTTATTGAGCGCTTACTATGTGATAACATGTTTTGTTTCGTTGTCCGTCTCCCCTTCTAGACCCTGAGCCCATTGTCGGGTAGCGACCGTCTCTAGATATTGCCGACTTGTAATAATAATAACAATCGCATTTATTAAGCGCTTACTATGTGACAACATTTTTTTTTCATTGTCCGTCTCCCCCTTCTAGACCGTGAGCCCGTTGTTGGGGAGGGACCGTCTCTAGATATTGCCGACTTGTAATAATAATAACAATCGCATTTATTAAGCGCTTACTATGTGACAACATGTTTTGTTTCGTTGTCCGTCTCCCCCTTCTAGACCGTGAGCCCGTTGTCGGGTAGGGACCGTCTCTAGATATTGCCGACTTGTAATAATAATAACAATCGCATTTATTAAGCGCTTACTATGTGACAACATGTTTTTTTTCATTGTCCGTCTCCCCCTTCTAGACCGTGAGCCCGTTTTCGGGTAGGGACCGTCTCTAGATATTGCCGACTTGTAATAATAATAACAATCGCATTTATTAAGCGCTTACTATGTGACAACATGTTTTGTTTCATTGTCCGTCTCCCCCTTCTAGACCGTGAGCCCGTTGTCGGGTAGCGACCGTCTCTAGATATTGCCGACTTGTAATAATAATAAAGATAGCATTTATTAAGCGCTTACTATGTGACAACATGTTTTGTTTCGTTGTCCGTCTCCCCCTTCTAGACCATGAGCCCGTTGTCGGGTAGGGACCGTCTCTAGATATTGCCGACTTGTAATAATAATAACAATCGCATTTATTAAGCGCTTACTATGTGACAACATGTTTTGTTTTGTTGTCCGTCTCCCCCTTCTAGACCGTGAGCCCGTTGTCGGGTAGCGACCGTCTCTAGATATTGCCGACTTGTAATAATAATAAAGATAGCATTTATTAAGCACTTACTATGTGACAACATGTTTTGTTTCATTGTCCGTCTCCCCCTTCTAGACCGTCAGCCCATTGTCGGGTAGGGACCGTCTCTAGATATTGCCGACTTGTAATAATAATAACAATCGCATTTATTAAGCGCTTACTATGTGACAACATGTTTTGTTTCGTTGTCCGTCTCCCCCTTCTAGACTGTGAGCCCGTTGTCAGGTAGCGACCGTCTCTAGATATTGCCGACTTGTAATAATAATAACAATCGCATTTATTAAGCGCTTACTATGTGACAACATTTTTTTTTCATTGTCCGTCTACCCCTTCTAGACCGTGAGCCCGTTGTCGGGGAGGGACCGTCTGTAGATATTGCCGACTTGTAATAATAATAAAGATAGCATTTATTAAGCGCTTACTACGTGACAACATTTTTTTTTCATTGTCCGTCTCCCCCTTCTAGACCGTGAGCCCGTTGTCGGGTAGGGACCGTCTCTAGATATTGCCGACTTGTAATAATAATAACAATCGCATTTATTAAGCGCTTACTATGTGACAACATGTTTTTTTTCATTTTCCGTCTCCCCCTTCTAGACCGTGAGCCCGTTGTCGGGTAGGGACCGTCTCCAGATATTGCCAACTTGTGATAATAATAACGATCGCATTTATTAAGTGTTTACTATGTGACAACATGTTTTGTTTCGTTGTCCATCTCCCCTTCTAGACCCTGAGCCCGTTGTCGGGTAGCGACCATCTCTAGATATTGCCGACTTGTAATAATAATAACGATAGCATTTATTAAGCGCTTACTATGTGACAACATGTTTTGCTTCGTTGTCCGTCTCCCCCTTCTAGACCGTGAGCCCGTTTTCGGGTAGCGACCATCTCTAGATATTGTCGACTTGTAATAATAATAACGATTGCATTTATTAAGCGCTTACTATGCGACAACATGTTTTGTTTCATCGTCCGTCTCCCCCTTCTAGACCGTGAGCCCGTTGTCGGGTAGGGACCGCCTCTAGATATTGCCGACTTATAATAATCAATCAATCAATCAATCGTATTTATTGAGCACTTACTGTGTGCAGAGCACTGGACTAAGCGCTTGGGAAGTCCAAGTTGGCAACATATAGAGACAGTCCCTACCCAACAGTGGGCTCACACAATAATAACGATAGCATTTATTAAGCGCTTACTACGTGCAAAGCACCATTCTAAGCGCTGGGGAGGTTACAAGGCGATCAGGTTGTCCCACGGGGGGGGCTCACAGTCTTAATCCCCATTTTACAGATGAGGGAACTGAGGCGCAGAGAAGCGACTTGCCCCAAGTCACACAGCTGAGAAGTGGTGGGGCCGGGATTTGAACCCATGACCTCTGACTCCACAGAACCTGTATACATGTATGTACATATTTATTACTCTATTTATTTATTTATTTTACTTGTACATATCTATTCTATTTATTTTAGACTGTGAGCCCACTGCTGAGTAGGGACTGTCTCTATATGTTGCCAACTTGGACTTCCCAAGCGCTTGGTCCAGTGCTCTGCACACAATAAGAGCTCAATAAATACAATTGATTGATTGATTGATTGATTGCTGGGTAGGGACTGTCTCTATATGTTGCCAACTTGGACTTCCCAAGCGCTTAGTCCAGTGCTCTGCACACAGTAAGTGCTCAATAAATACGATTGATTGATTGCTGGGTAGGGACTGTATATGTTGCCAACTTGGACTTCCCAAGTGCTTAGTCAAGTGCTCTGCACACAGTAAGTGCTCAATAAATACGATTGATTGATTGATTGATTGATTGCTGGGTAGGGACTGTCTCTATATGTCGCCAACTTGGACTTCCCAAGCGCTTAGTCCAGTGCTCTGCACACAGTAAGCGCTCAATAACTACAACTGATTGATTGATTGATTGCTGGGTAGGAACTGTCTCTATATGTTGCCAACTTGGACTTCCCAAGCGCTTAGTCCAGTGCTCTGCACACAGTAAGCGCTCAGTAAATACGATTGACTGATTGCTGGGTAGGGACTGTCTCTATATGTCGCCAACTTGGACTTCCCAAGCGCTTAGTCCAGTGCTCTGCACACAGTAAGCGCTCAATAACTACGATTGATTGATTGATTGATTGCTGGGTAGGAACTGTCTCTATATGTTGCCAACTTGGACTTCCCAAGCGCTTAGTCCAGTGCTCTGCACACAGTAAGCGCTCAATAAATACGATTGATTGATTGCTGGGTAGGGACTGTCTCTATATGTTGCCAACTTGGACTTCCCAAGCGCTTAGTCCAGTGCTCTGCACACAGTAAGCGCTCAATAACTACGATTGATTGATTGATTGATTGATTGCTGGGTAGGGACCATCTCTATACGTAGCCAACTTGGACTTCCCAAGGGCTTAGTCCAGTGCTCTGCACACAGTAAGCGCTCAATAACTACGACTGATTGACTGATTGATTGATTGCTGGGTAGGGACTGTCTCTATATGTCGCCAACTTGGACTTCCCAAGCGCTTAGTCCAGTGCTCTGCACACAGTAAGCGCTCAATAACTACGACTGATTGATTGATTGACTCTTTCCACTGAGCCACGCTGCTTCTCAATCAATCCATCAATCGTATTTATTGAGCGCTTACTATGTGCAGAGCACTGTACTAAGCGCTTAGGAAGTACAAATTGGCAACACATAGAGAGAGTCCCTACCCAACAGTGGGCTCACAGTCTAAAAGCCTCATAGTCCAGTGCTCTGCACACAGTAAGCGCTCAATAAGTACGACTGAATGGATTTGATGAACAGGACCGGGGGTGGTCTCCGGTCACTGAGTGCCGGGCTGGGGCGGCCCTCTCCCCACCCGCCCGGCCCCCCCGGTTACCGTTGCAGGAGAAGCCATCGCGGTGCAGCTCGTAGCCGGGGTTGCAGCGGCAGAGGAAGGTGCCGTACGTGTTGAAGCAGCGCTGCTCGCACGGGGCCCCCATCTCACACTCGTTCACGTCTGGGGGTGCAGGGAGACGGGGGGAAGGACGCCCAGGGGATGTCAAGGCCGGACACCCCCCGACCACCTGCCCATCAACCCTTCCAAGAGAGGACTGGTCCAAGGCCCAGTTTCCCGCCATCCCGCCTCCTCCCCGTAGACGGGGCGGGCTGGCCGGGCCCCGGTTGGGGGGTCCCCCCCAGCCCCGCGACCCCCAGTCGTCTCACCCACACAGGAGCGGTTGTTGGGGCCCAGCTGGAAGCCCGGCTCGCACTGGCAGCTGAAGGAGCCGGGGAGATTGACGCAGCGGTGCTGGCAGTAGCGGTAGCGGCACTCGTCGACGTCTGCGGGGTCCGGGGGGCGAGGCGGCGGGGGTCGCAGGGGGGACAGGAGAGGCAGAAGGTGAGGGGCAGGGGGAGCGGAGGGGGGCTTGGGAGCTCTTGGGCTTGTAGAATCAATCAATCAATCATATTTATTGAGCACTTACTGTGTGCAGAGCACTGGACTAAGCGCTTGGGAAGTCCAAGTTGGCAACATATAGAAGGGACGGGGCCTCCCCGAAACAGCAGAAACCACGGCCCCGCAGGGCCGGTGGGGAAAAATTGCCCCCGGGACTTAATAATAATAACAATAATGATGGCATCTGTTAATCAATCAATCAATCAATCGTATTTATTGAGCGCTTACTTTGTGCAGAGCACTGGACTAAGCACTTGGGAAGTCCAAGTTGGCAACATCTAGAGACGGTCCCTACCCAACTGTGGGCTCACAGTCTAAAAGGGGGAGACAGAGAACAAAACCAAACATACTAACAAAATAAAATAAATAGAATAGATGTGTACAAGCAAAATAAATAAATAGAGTAATAAATATGTACAAACATATATATACAGGTGCTGTGGGGAAGGGAAGGAGGTAAGATGGGGGGAAGGAGCGCTTACTATGTGCAGAGCACTGTTTTAAGCGCTGGGGGGGGATACAAGGTGATCAAGTTGTCCCACGTGGGGCTCACAGTCTTCATCCCCATTTTACAGATGAGGGAACTGAGGCTCAGAGAAGTTAATAATAATGATAATGGCATTTATTAAGCGCTTACTATGTGCAAAGCACTGTTCTAAGCGCTGGGGGGGATACAAGGTGATCAAGTTGTTCCACATGGGGCTCACAGTCTTAATCCCCATTTTACAGATAATAATAATGATGGCATTTGTTAAGCACTTCCTATGTGCAGAGCACTGTTCGAAGCGCTGGAGGGGGGATACAAGGTGATCAGTTTGTCCCACGTGGGGCTCACAGTCTTAATCCCCATTTTACAGATGAGGGAACTGAGGTTCAGAGAAGTTAATAATAATAATAATGGCATTTATTAAGCGCTTACTATGTGCAAAGCACTGTTCTAAGCGCTGGGGGGGGATACAAGGTGATCAAGTTGTCCCACATGGGGCTCACAGTCTTAATCCCCATTTTACAGATGAGGGAACTGAGGCTCAGAGAAGTTAAGTGACTTGCCCAAGGTCACACAGCAGACATGTGGCGGAGCCGGAATTTGAACCCATGACCTCTGACTCCAAAGCCTGGGCTCTTTCCAATGAGCCATGCTGCTGAGGCTCAGAGAAGTTAGTAATAATAATGATAATAATGGCATTTATTAAGCGCTTACTATGTGCAAAGCACTGTTCTAAGCACTGGGGAGGTTACAAGGTGATCAGGTTGTCCCACAGGGGGGCTCACAGTCTTCATCCCCATTTTACAGATGAAGTAACTGAGGCCCAGAGAAGTGAAGTCATCAATCGTATTTATTGAGCGCTTACTATGTGCAGAGCACTGTACTAAGCGCTTGGGAAGTAACTTGCCCAAAGTCACACAGCTGCCAATTGGTGGAGCCGGGATTTGAACCCATGACCTCTGACTGCAAAGCCCGGGCTCTTTCCATTGAGCCACCCTGCCTCAAGTTAAGTGACTTGCCCAAGGTCACACGGCAGATGTGGCGGAGTCGGGATTCGAACCCATGACCTCTGACTCCAAATCCCGGGCTCTTTCCGCTGAGCCACGCTGCTTCTCTGACTTGAAGTCCCAGCCGCCCCTCGGCACAACTGGGCACCCCCAAATCAACCACTCAGTGATATTTATTGAGTGCTCACTCTGTGCAGAACGTCTGCTGGGTGACCTCGGGCAAGTCACCTCCCTTCTCTGGGCCTCGGTTTCCTCATCGGTCCAAGGGGGATCAAGAGCCTGAGACCTGTGTGGGACAGGGACTCCGTCCAACCTGATTAATTTGTATCTACCCCAGTGCTTGGCACACGGTGAGCACTTAACAAGTACCATCATTATCCATTCATTCAATCGTATTTATTGAGCGCTTACTGTGTGCACAGCACTGTACTAAGCGCTGGGAGAGTACAATTCAGCAATAAAGAAAAACAATCCCTGCCCACGTCGGTCTTCCAGTCTAGAAGCGGGGAGAGACGCATCAAACCAAGAAGAGAAGCAGCGTGGCTCAGTGGAAAGAGCCTGGGCTTTGGAGTCAGAGGTCATGGGTTCAAATCCCGGCTCCGCCACATGTCTGCTGTGTGACCTTGGGCAAGTCACTTCACTTCTCTGGGCCTCAGTTCCCTCATCTGTAAAATGGGGATTAAGACTGTGAACCCCCCCGTGGGACAACCTGATCACCTTGTAACCTCCCCAGCGCTTAGAACAGTGCTTTGCACATAGTAAGCGCTTAATAAATGCCATTATTATCATTATTATTATTAAGTAAACAGACATTATTCTCTGGACCTCAGGGACCTCATCTGTGAAATGGGGGTGAGGAGTGTCAACCCCACGCGTCCAATCTGATTAACTTGCGAATATTCCAGTGCTTAGGCCAGTGCTTGGCACATAGTAAGCACTTAATAAATACCATCAGTATTCTGATTCTTCTTCTTCTCTGGGCCTCAGTTATGTCATCTGTAAAATGGGGGTGAAGAGTGTGAGCCCCGTGTGGGACAGGGACTGTGTCCAACCCGATCAACTGGATTCTATCCCAGTGCTTAGAACAGTGCTTGGCACATTGTAAGCACTTAGCAGATACCTCTATTTATTTATTTATTTATTTATTTTACTTGTACATGTCTATCCTATTTATTTTATTTTGTTAGTATGTTTGGTTTTGTTCTCTGTCTCCCCCTTTTAGACTGTGAGCCCACTGTTGGGTAGGGACTGTCTCTAGATGTTGCCAATTTGTACTTCCCAAGAGCTTAGTACAGTGCTCTGCACATAGTAAGCGCTCAATAAATACGATTGATGATGATGATGATGATGATGATGATGATACCATCACTATTATTAATATTATCATCTCCTGAGCCTCATCTGTAAAATGGGGCTGAAAAGTGGGAGCCCCATGTGGGACAGGGACTGAATCCTACCTTTCTCTTCATTAAATCGTATTTATTGAGCGCTGTGTGCACAGCACTGTACTGAGCGCTTGGGAAGTACAACTTGGCAACATACAGAGACGGTCCCTACCCAACAACGGGCTCACAGTCTAGAAGGATTAACTGATTAACTTGTATAATTCCCCCATCTTACCTCCTTCCCTTCCCCACAGCACTTGTATATATGCATATATGTTTGTACATATTTATTACTCTATTTATTTATTTTAGTTGTACATATCTATTCTATTTATTTGATTTTGTTAGTATGTTTGGTTTTGTTCTCTGTCTCCCCCTTTTAGACTGTGAGCCCACTGTTGGGTAGGGACCGTCTCTATATGTTGCCAACTTGTACTTCCCAAGCGCTTAGCACAGTGCTCTGCACACAGTAAGTGCTCAATAAATACGACATTGATTGATTATAAATACCCCAGTACTTAGAACAGTGCTTGGCACATTGTAAGCACTTAACAGAGATACCACCACTATTATTAATATTATCATCTCCTGGGCCTCATCTGTAAAATGAGGGTGAAAAGTGGGAGCCCCATGTGGGACAGGGACTGAATCCTACCTTTCATTCATTCAATCGTATTTATTGAGCGCTTACTGTGTGCAAAGAACTGTACTAAGCGCTTGGGAAGTGCAACTTGGCAACATATAGAGACGGTCCCTACCCAACAACGGGCTCACAGTCTAGAAGGATTAACTGATTAACTTGTATAATCCCCCCATTTTACCTCCTTCCCTTCCCCACAGTACCTGTATATATGTATATATGTTTGTACATATTTATTACTCTATTTATTTATTTATTTTACTTGTACATATCTATTCTATTTATTTTATTTTGTTAGTATGTTTGGTTTTGTTCTCTGTCTCCCCCCTTTTAGACTGTGAGCCCACTGTTGGGTAGGGACCGTCTCTATATGTTGCCAACTTGTACTTCCCAAGCGCTTAGCACAGTGGTCTGCACACAGTAAGCACTCAATAAATACGATTGATTGATTGATTGATTATAAATACCCCAGTGCTTAGAACAGTGCTTGGCACATTGTAAGCACTTAACAGATACCATCACTATTATTAAAATTATCATCTCCTGGGCCTCATCTATAAAATGGGGCTGAAAAGTGGGAGCCCCATGTGGGACAGGAACTGAATCCTACCTTTCATTCATTCAATCGTATTTATTGAGCGCTTAGTGTGTGCAGAGCACTGTACTAAGCGCTTGGGAAGTGCAACTTGGCAACATATAGAGACGGTCCCTACCCAACAACGGGCTCACAGTCTAGAAGGATTAACTGATTAACATGTATAAATACCCCAGCACTTAGAGCAGTGCTTGGCACGTAGTAAGTGCTTAGCATGTCCCATTATTATTATTATTACAAAAAATAGAGGAAGCAGCGTGGCTCAGTGGAAAGAGCCCGGGCTTTGGAGTCAGAGGTCGTGGGTTCAAATCCCGGCTCTGCCACTTGTAAGCTGTGAGAATTTGGGCAAGCCACTTCACTTCTCTGGGCCTCAGTTCCCTCACCTGTAAAATGGGGATGAAGACTGTGAGTCCCCCGTGGGACAACCTGATTAGCTTGTATCTACCCCAGCGCTTAGAACAGTGCCTTGCACATAGTAGGCGCTTAACAAATACCAACATTATTATTATTATTAATTATTATTATTATTATTCCCCGCCTACGAGGAGTTGCAGACTGGAGGTCGAGGACGTTGGGCCGGCCTCGTGACCTTCAATGTTGGGGCTCGGGGTTGGGGGTGAGCGGACAGGAGAAGAGGAGGGGGGCCCTGTCCCCGAGGCTTTGAGAGGCTCCGTGACTCAGTTGGTTAAAGCGCCTGTCTAGTATCATCATCATCATCCATCGTATTTATTGAGCGCTTACTGTGTGCAGAGCACTGTACTAAGCGCTTGGGAAGTACAAATTGGCAACATATCGAGACAGTCCCTACCCAACAGTGGGCTCACAGTCAGAGATCCTGGGTTCGAATCCCAGCGGGGCCTGCCTTCCGGCCTTTCCGAGGCCTCGCGTCTTCCGCTCCTTGTTTATCAATTTCCAGCGCTTAGTACGGTGCTCCGCACGCAGTAACTACGACTGAATGAATGAGAGCGGGTGGGGGGCAGGGGGCGGGCGGCGAAGAGGATGGCGGGACGGACTGACCGACGCACTCGGGGCCGATCTTGCGGTAGCCGTCGGGGCAGGAGCAGTGGAAGGATCCGGGCAGGTTGTGACACTGCTGACTGGGCCGGCAGTCGTGGAGATCCAGCTCACACTCGTCCGTGTCTGCCGCCGCGAACCGCACGCCTCAGGGACCCGGCCCGGGGGCCCGTCCGCCCGTGGGGGCCGCGGCACCGGGCCCCGGCCCTCGAGGCCGGGACGCGGGCGAAGCCTGGGATGGTGTGGCCGCCCCCCTCTCCGGCCCCGCCGCCCCCGGCTCACCCACACAGTGGTCGTCCTCGTCCGGCTGGAAGCCCTCCTGGCAGCTGTTTGGGGGGAGCGGGCCGGGGGGCCGGGGCGGAGGGGCCCCCTCGCCGTGGACGTCGTCGATGACGGCGGCGGAGCGGGGCAGGCACAGGTAGCCCCCGTAATGGTTGATGCACTTCATCTCCCCTTTGCAGGCCTCGGGGATGGTCTCGCACTCGTTCACATCTGCCGGGACAGGGAAGGCCGACGGCGGGCTCTGGGGCGGACCGCGGCCCCGGCTCCCGCTCGCCTGTCCGACCCGGCCCCGATGGGCCCGGGGGGCCGCGGCTGAGCTGTTTGCGGGGGGCTGAGGAGGGCAGACTGGATCGGGGGTAGGACGGAGGATTCATTCAGTCGTATTGAGCGCTTACTGTGTGCAGAGCACTGGACTAAGCGCTTGGGAAGTCCAACAGAGAGACGGTCCCTACCCAACGGTGGGCTCACAGTCTAGAAGGATGCAGCGTGGCTTCATCATCATCATCATCAATCGTATTTATTGAGCGCTTACTGTGTGCAGAGCACCGGACTAAGCGCTTGGCAAGTACAAGTTGGCAACATCTAGAGACGGTCCCTACCCAACGGCGGACTCACAGTCTAGATTGCCAAGATCTGCCCTACATTGCCAAGATCCGCCCTTTCCTCTCCATCCATACCTCTACTCTGCTCGTTCAAGCTCTCATCCTATCCCGTCTGGACTACTGCATCTGCCTTCTCTCCGATCTCCCATCCTCGTGTCTCTCCCCACTTCAATCCATACTTCATGCTGCTGCCCAGATTGTCTTTGTCCAGAAACGCTCTGGGCGTGTTACTCCCCTCCTCAAAAATCTCCAGTGGCTACCAATCAATCTGCGCATCAGGTAGAAACTCCTAACCCTGGGCTTCGAGGCTGTCCATCCCCTCGCCCCCTCCTCCCTCACCTCCCTTCTGTCCTTCTCCAGCCCAGCCCGCACCCTCCGCTCCTCCGCCGCTAATCTCCTCACCGTTAGGCCTCGTTCTCGCCTGTCCCGCCATCGACCCCCGGCCCACGTCCTCCCCCGGGCCTGGAATGCCCTCCCTCTGCCCATCCACCAAGCTCGCTCTCTTCCTCCCTTCCCCCTTCTTTCTCCCGTCTCCCCCTTTTAGACTGTGAGCCCACTGTTGGGTAGGGACTGTCTCTATATGTTGCCAACTTGTACTTCCCAAGCGCTTAGTACAGTGCTCTGCACACAGTAAGCGCTCAATAAATACGATTGATTGATTGATTGATAGAAGGGGGAGACAGACAACAAAATAAAACTCCTCCTGGCCCAAATTGCAGCTGGCTCTGGAGTGGGGAGCATCGTGACCTGTGGCGTCTCGAGCTAAGCCAGAAATAGGGCGGGATGAGTGCTAAAAGGAACGTCCAGCAGATAGTAATCATAGTAATGATAATGATGGTATTTGTTAAGTGCTTACTGTGTGCCAGGCACTGTACATATACTGCACATATACATATACATGTACATATCTATTCTATTTATTTTATTTTGTTAATATGTTTGGTTTTGTTCTCTGTCTCCCCCTTCTAGACTGTGAGCCCACTGTAGGGTAGGGACCGTCTCTATATGTTCCCAACTTGTACTTCCCAAGCGCTTAGTACAGTGCTCTGCACACAGTAACCACTCAATAAATATGATTGAATCTCCATTTTACAGATGAGACAACCGAGGCACAGAATGCAAAGTGACTTGCCCAAGGTCACACAGCAGGCGAGCGGCAGAACCCACGACCTTCCCACTCCCAGGCCGGTGTTCATTCATTCATTCATTCATTCAATCATATTTATTGAGCGCTTACTGTGTGCAGAGCACTGGACTAAGCGCTTGGGAAGTGCAAGTTGGCAACATCTAGAGACGGTCCCTGCCCAACAGTGGGCTCACAGTCTAGAAGGGGGAGACAGAGAACAAAACCAAACATATTAACAAAATAAAATAAATAGAATAAATATGTACAAATAAAATAGAGTAATAAATACATACATATATACATTCATTCATTCAATCGTATTTATTGAGCGCTTACTGTGTGCAGAGCACTGGACTAAGCGCTTGGGAAGTCCAAGTTGGCAACATAGAGAGACGGTCCCTACCCAACAGCGGGCTCACAGTCTAGGAGGGGGAGACAGAGAACAAAACCAAAAATATTAACAAAATAAAATAAATAGAATAAATATGTACAAATAAAATAAATAAATAAATAAATAGAGGAATAAATCCGTACAAACATATATACATCTATACAGGTGCTGTGGGGAGAGGAAGGAGGTAAGGCGGAGGGGATGGGGAGGGGGAGGAGGGGGAGAGGAAGGAGGGGGCTCAGTCTGGGAAGTGGTGTTCCATCCACTATGCCACAGTGCTTCTATTGTGGGATTTGTTAAGCGCTTACTATGTGCCAGGCGTTGTACAAAGTGCTGTGGTGGCTACCAGCAAATCAGGTTGGACAGTCCCTGTCCCAGATGGGGCTCACAGTCTTAATCCCCATTTTACAGAAGAGGGAACTGAGGCCCGGAGAAGTGAAGTGACTCACCTAAGGTCACACAGCAGACAAGCGGCGGAGCTGGGATTAGAACCCAGATCCCTCTGACTCCCAGCCCCGGGCTCTAGCCACTAGCCCGAGCTGATGTTGCCAGCTTCCCCACTAACACGGCTCTGGTGGAAAGTCAGGGGGATCCAGGAAAACGATTAACGACAACCACATCCCTCTCCACTTGCTGGCAAGAAACCCGCGATTTGCCGTGGATTAATGATAATAATAATAATAATAATGGGAGAATAATAATAATTATAATGGAATAATAATAATAATAATAATAATGGTATTTGTTAAGCGCTTACTATGTGCCAGGCGTTGTACAAAGTGCTGTGGTGGCTACCAGCAAATCAGATTGGACAGTCCCTGTCCCAGATGAGGCTCTCAGTCTTAATCCCCATTTTACAAAAGAGGGAACTGTAGCCCAAAACACTGTACTAAGCGCTTGGGAAGTACAAGTTGGCAACACATAGAGACGGTCCCTATCCAACAGTGGGCTCACAGTCTAGAAGCACTTTGTTAAGCGCTTACTATGTGCAAAGCACTGTTCTAAGCGCCGGGGAGGTTACAAGGTGATCAGCTTGTCCCAGAGAGGGGGCTCACAGTTTTCACCCCCATTTTACAGATAAGGGAACTGAGGCGCAGAGAAGTGAAGTGACTTGCCCAAAGTCACAGAGCTGACAGTTGGCGGAGCCGGGATTTGAACCCACGATCTCTGACTCCAAAGCCCGGGCTCTTTCCGCTGAGCCACGCCGCTTCTCACGATGATGAGCAAGTTCTAGACTGTGAGCCCACTCTTCTAGACTGTGAGCCCACTGTTGGGTAGGGACCGTCTCTCTATGTTGCCAACTTGTACTTCCCAAGCGCTTAGTCCAGTGCTCTGCACACAGTAAGCGCTCAATAAATACAATTGAATGAATGACTGAATACAGATTTATTACTCTATTTTACTTGTACAGATTTACTATTCTATTTATTTTATTTTGTGAATACATTTTGTTTCGTTGTCTGTCTCCCCCTTCTAGACTGGGACTCCGCTGTTGGGTAGGGACCGTCTCTAGATGCGGCCAGCTTGGACTTCCCAAGCGCTTAGTCCAGTGCTCTGCACACGGTAAGTGCTCAATAAATACGAATGAATGAATGAATGACAGAGACTGTTGTCCAACCGTGTGCAGAGCGCTGGACTAAGCGCTTGGGAAGTACAAGTTGGTAACACATAGAGACGATTGATTGATGGGGGTCCTGGCTGGGATCTCACCTCCTCCAGGAGGCCTTCCCAGACTGAGCCCCTTCCTTCCTCTCCCCCTCGTCCCCCTCTCCATCCCCCCATCTTACCTCCTTCCCTTCCCCACAGCACCTGTATATATGTATATATGATTGTACATATTTATTACTCTATTTATTTATTTATTTATTTATCTTACTTGTACATTTCTATCCTATTTATTTTATTTTGTTGGTATGTTTGGTTCTGTTCTCTGTCTCCCCCTTTTAGACTGTGAACCCACTGTTGGGTAGGGACTGTCTCTATGTGTTGCCAATTTGTACTTCCCAAGCGCTTAGTACAGTGCTCTGCACATAGTAAGCGCTCAATAAATACGATTGATTGATTGATGGGGGCGGTCCATGGGGACCCCTTCCGTCCCTTCCCCACTGAAGGATCATCATCATCATCAATCGTATTTATTGAGTGCTTACTGTGTGCAGAGCACTGGACTAAGCGCTTGGGAAGTACAAATTGGCAACATCTAGAGACAGTCCCTACCCAACAGTGGGCTCACAGTCTAAAAGGGGGAGACAAAACCAAACATACTAACAAAATAAAATAAATAGAATAGATATGTACAAGCAAAATAAATAAATAAATAAATAGATTAATAGAAGGATGACCAACGGGGTCCCAATTTGCGGTCAGCTCGGCCCCCCACCCACCGGGTGCCCCTCGGGTGGCCGGAGGGAAGGCGAGGGGGACGCGCCCAGCTCAGCCCTGGCACACTCACCCTTACAGTGCTGGCTCTCCGTGTCCCACTGGTACCCATCTGTGCATTCCTGAAGGAGAAGGTGGGTTCAGCCCTGGCGGACCCCCGCCCCGCCGCCCCCATGCCACCTCCCCATTAGATCCCCGGCCCCCTCATCCCCAGTCGGCAGCCTGTCCATCCCTCCAGATAGCCAACGCTTTTGAGAACAGGGGTCTTGTTCATTAATGAATCAAATCATAATAAGGATGGCATTTATTAAGCGCTTACTATGTGCAAAGCACTGTTCTGAAAGCGCTGGGGAGGTTACAAGATTATCAGGCTCATAGTCTCAATCCCCATTTTACAGACGAGGTGACTGAGGCCCAGAGAATAATAATAATAATGATGATGGTATTTATTAAGTGCTTACTATGTGCACAGCACTGTTCTAAGCGCTGGGGAGGTGACAGGATTATCAGGTTGTCCCTCATGGGGCCCATAGTCTCAATCCCCTTTTTACAGACAAGGTGACTGAGGCCCAGAGAATAATAATCATAATAATGATGGCTTTTGTTAAGCGCTTACTATGTGCGAAGCACTGTTCTAAGTGCTGGGGAGGTGACAAGATTATCAGGTTGTCCCTCGTGGGGCCCATAGTCTCAATCCCCTTTTTACAGATGAGGTGACTGAGGCCCAGGGAATAATAATAATAATAATGATGGCATTTGTTAAGCGCTTACTATGTGCGAAGCACTGTTCTATAATAATAATGATGGTATTTATTAAGTGCTTACTGTGTGCAGAGCACTGTTCTATAATAATAATGATGGTATTTATTAAGTTCTTACTATGTGTAAAGCGCTGTTCTAAGCACTGGGGAGGTTACAAGATTATCAGGTTGTCCCTCATGGGGCCCATAGTCTCAATCCCCTTTTTACAGATGAGGTGACTGAGGCTCAGAGAATAATAATAATAATAATGATGGCATTTGTTAAGCACTTACTATGTGCAAAGCACTGTTCCATAATAATAATGATGGTATTTATTAAGCGCTTACTATGTGCAAAGCACTGTTCTAAAAGCGCTGGGGGGGTGACAAAATTAGCAGGTTGTCCCTCTGGGGCCCATAGTCTCAATCCCCTTTTTCCAGATGAGGTGACTGAGGCCCAGAGAATAATAATAATAATAATAATGATGGCATTTATTAAGTGCTAAAGCGCTGGGGAGGTTACAAGATTATCAGGTTGTCCCTCGTGGGGCCCATAGTCTCAATCCCCATTTTCCAGATGAGGTGACTGAGGCCCAGAGAATAATAATAATAATGATGGCATTTGTTAAGTGTTTACTATGTGCAAAGCACTGTTCTAAGCGCTGGGGAGGTGACAAGATTATCAGGTTGTCCCTCGTGGGGCTCATAGTCTCAATCCCCATTCTACAGATGAGGTAACTGGCCCAGAGAATAATAATAATAATGATGGTATTTATTAAGTGCTTATTATGTGCAAAGCACTGTTCTGAGCGCTGGGGAGGTGACAAGATTATCAGGTTGTCCCTCGTGGGGCTCAAAGTCTCAATCCCCATTTTACAGATGAGGTAACTGAGGCCCAGAGAATAATAATAATAATAATGGCATTTATTAAGTGCTTACTATATGCAGAGCACTGTTCTGAGTGCTGGGGAGGTGACAAGGTGATCAGGTTGTCCCACGGGGGGCTCACAGTTTTAATCCCCATTTCACAGATGAGGGAACTGAGGCACAGAGAAGCAAAGTGACTTGCCCAGAGTCACACAGCTGACAATTGGCGGAGCCGGGGTTTGAACCCATGACCTCTGGCTCCAAAGCCCGGGCTCTTTCCACTGAGCCACGCTGCTTCTCAGCCACGAAAGTGACAAGGTGACTTGCCCAAAGTCACCTAGCTGACAAGTGGCGGAGCAGGGATTTGAACCCATGCCCTCTGACTCCAAAGCCCGGGCTCTTTCCTACTGAGCCTGCTCCTCGTGGAAGTCGTCCTTATTGAGCACTTACTGTGTGCCAAGTGCTTGAGAGGGGACAACGGCACAATCAACTGACACATTCCCCGCCCACAAGGGGCTTACAGTCTAGAGGGGGAGGCGGACATGAATAGGAAGAAAGGAATTACGGAGATGGACCAAAGTGCCGTGGGATTGAGAGGGAAGGAGGGAGGAAGGGAGGGAGGGCCGAATAAAGGGAGCGAGTGAGGATGACGCAGGAGGGAATGGGAGAGAGAAAAAAGGAGGAGCTTATTCGGTGAAGGCCTCTTGGAGGAGATGTGCCTTCGATAAGGCCTTGGAGAGGGCCAACAGGCGGGTTTTCTGCGGGGATTTGAGGAGGGAGGGGGCTCCAGGCCGGAGCCAGGACGTGGGCCTGGGGCCCACTTGCTCCACTGTACTCTCCCCAACGCTTAGGACAGTGCTCGGTGCACGGTATACATTCAGTAAATGCTATGGATTGCCGTCCCAGCCTGTCCCTAAGGTGGTTCCTGCTGGCTGGTGGCCACACACATATACATGCACACATATACATGCACACACATACATACACACATGGGTTCAAACCCCAGCCGGTCCTAAGGTGGTTCCTGCTGGCTGGTGGCCACACACATATACATGCACACATATACATGCACACACATACATACACACATGCACGCACATGCATGCACACACACATATGCGCACACACATGCATGCACACATGCATATACACACATGCATACACATATACACACATGCATACACACATACACGTATACATATACACACATGCATAAACACATGCATACACATATACACATACACACGTATACACATACATATACACATATGCACACACATGCATACACATACACACATGCACACATATGCATACACAAACACCCATACGCATACACACACACGCATACACACACACACATATATATATATATACATGCACATACACACATATACACAGATACATACACACATATACATGCACATATATACATACACATACATATACACACATATATGCCTATACATACACACATATACACACATATGCATATACATGCACACACATACACACATGCACACTGGTACATACACATCTACCTGCATATGCACCCAGGCAGAGACAAATACATCCCCGTGCCCCCAAACTCCCTGTGCCTCACCGTGTAACTGTCCGGATCTTGTGTCTCCTGGGGAGATGCCACGCGGAGCAGGAGCAGCAGCAGCAGCAGAGCCAGGCGGGAGGCGAAGGGGGGCATCCTAGGGGCACAGGAAAGGGGGGGCGGCAAGAGCCAGGCCCTCCTGCCCCCAGCCCTTTCACGAGTGGGCCCACCCACCCACCCGAGAAGGGTGACCCCCTCTCTTCATCTCCCCTGAGCCTTCCCCCCAACAGGGCCTGCGCTCAGAGCCCCAGTGTCCTGCTGGGGTTGGGTCCTCTCTGTCCTCACTCAACTTCGATTATAAACGGCCTCCTCTCCTCCCTCCCCACCGGCCCAGCTGAAATCTTCTACCCTGTGAGCCCACTGTGGGGTAGGGACCGTCTCTAGATGTTGCCAACTTGGACTTCCCAAGCGCTTAGCACAGTGCTCTGCACGCAGTAAGCGCTCAATAAATCCTTCTAGACTGTGAGCCCACTGTTGGGTAGGGACCGTCTCTCTATGTTGCCAACTTGGACTTCCCAAGCGCTTACCCCAGTGCTCTGCACGCAGTAAGCGCTCAATAAATCCTTCTAGACTGTGAGCCCACTGTTGGGTAGGGACCGTCTCTAGATGTTGCCAACTTGGACTTCCCAAGCGCTTAGCACAGTGCTCTGCACGCAGTAAGCGCTCAATAAATCCTTCTAGACTGTGAGCCCACTGTTGGGTAGGGACCGTCTCTCTATGTTGCCAAGTTGGACTTCCCAAGCGCTTAACACAGTGCTCTGCACACAGTAAGCGCTCAATAAATACGATTGAATGAATGTGAGCCTGCTGTTGGGTAGGGACCGTCTCTCTCTGTTGCCAACT
Organism: Tachyglossus aculeatus; assembly: GCF_015852505.1. NCBI lineage: Eukaryota > Metazoa > Chordata > Mammalia > Monotremata > Tachyglossidae > Tachyglossus > Tachyglossus aculeatus. Next base: position 50,842,674 of record NC_052087.1, on the reverse strand, counting down.
TGGACTTCCCAAGCGCTTAGCACAGTGCTCTGCACACAGTAAGCGCTCAATAAATCCTTCTAGACTGTGGGCCCACTGTTGGGTAGGGACTGTCTATGTTGCCAAGTTGGACTTCCCAAGCGCTTAGCACAGTGCTCTGCACACAGTAAGCGCTCAATAAATCCTTCTCGACTATGAGCCCACTGTTGGGTAGGGGACCGCCTCTCTATGTTGCCAACTTGGACTTCCCAAGCGCTTAGCACAGTGTTGTGCACAGAGTAAGCGCTCAATAAATCCTTCTAGACTGTGAGCCTTCTCGACTGTGCGCCCACTGTTGGGTAGGGACCGTCTCCAGACGGACTTCCCCAGCGCTTAGTCCAGTGCCCCGCACACAGTAAGGCGCTCAGTAAATAGGGCTGAATGAATGAATGGCCAGGGGGAGGGGAGGGGGCAAGCCATTTTGCCGAATGGGCACTTTTTCCCCCCCGTCTGCTCTCGTGTCAGCCCAGCCTGGGGGAGGGGAGAGGAGGAGGGGGAATCAATCAATCGCATTTATTGAGCGCAGAGCACTGTACTAAGCGCTTGGGAAGTCCAAGTTGGCAACATCTAGAGGCAGTTCCTACCCAACAGTGGGCTCACAGTCTAAAAGGAGGCAGGCGCCCCCGTTTCCCAGGGTTGGGGGGTCCCCCAGCCACTTACTTGGGGGGTCTGTCGGTGGTGGTGGGGGCCCCCCGGCTTGGGGCTGGGGGTCCGGGCCTGGGGGAGACGGACGGCTCCGATCCCTGGACAAGAGGCCCCAGGAAGCGGCCGCCCCCCGCCCCCTGCCCGGATTCCTGAGCCCCTGCCAGGGGGAGGGAGTCCAGCACAGCTCCGCCCCGGCCCCAGGAGGCCGGCCCCACGCCTCAAAGGCCCAGCTCTGGTGGGGGTGGAGAGGTTGGGGGCGGGGGGAGTCGTCGACACTATCATAATCAATCAATGGTATTTATTGAGCGCTTACTGTGTGCACAGCACTGGACTAAGCGCTTGGGAGAGGACAAGTTGGCAACATAGAGAGACGGTCCCTACCCAACTGTGGGCTCACAGTTTCAGCATCACGCCCCCCTCCCCCTTTTAGACTGTGAGCCCACTGTTGGGTAGGGACCGTCTCTATATGTTGCCAATTTGTACTTCCCAAGCGCTTAGTCCAGTGCTCTGCACATAGTAAGCGCTCAATACGATTGATGATTTGGTAAGCGCTTACTCTGTGCAAACAGTCTCAGCATAATGATGGCCTTTGTTAAGCGCCTACTCTGTGCAAAGCACTGTTCCAAGCCCCGGGGAGGGGACGGGGTGATCAGGTTGTCCCCGTGCTCACAGTTTGAATCCTCATTTTACGGATGAGGGAACCGAGGCCCAGAGAGGTGAGGTGACTTGCCCAAGGTCACACAGCAGACAAGGGGCAGAGCTGGGATTAGAACCCATGACCTCCGACTCCAAAGGTCGGGCTCTTTCCACTGAGCCATGCTGCTTCTCTAAGCACACACCTCCCTGCCCCCTCGGGTCCTCGCTGGGCCACCTGAGGCTCTGAGCCCGTCTCCGTCTGTCTCACAGTCTTCATCCCCATTTTACAGATGAGGGAACTGAGGCCCAGAGAATCAATCAATCAATCGTATTTATTGAGCGCTTACTGTGTGCAGAGCACTGTACTAAGCGCTTGGGAAGTACAAGTTGGCAACATATAGAGACGGTCCCTACCCAACAGTGGGCTCCCAGTCTAGAAGTGAAGTGAAGTGAAGCGGGCGGGGGGGCCCGCTGGGCCATCTGAGGCTCTGAGCCCATCTCCATCTGTTTCATAGTCTTCATCCCCATTTTACAGATGAGGTTACTGAGGCCCAGAGAAGTGAAGTGACTTGCCCAAAGCCACCCAGCTGACAGTCGGCGGGGCCGGGATTTGAACCCATGACCTCTGACTCCAAAGCCCGGGCTCTTTCCACTGAGCCACGCTGCTTCTCTAAGCACATACCTCCCTGCCCCCTCTGGTCCCCTCTGGGCTGCCTGAGGCTCTGAGCCCATCTCCATCTGTCTCACAGTCTTCATCCCCATTTTACAGTTGAAGTTACTGAGGCACAGAGAATAATAATAATAATAATAATAATAATAATGGCATTTGTTAAGCGCTTACTCTGTGCAAAGCACTTTTCTAAGCACTGGGGAGGTGACAAGGTGATCAGGTTGTCCCCCAGGGGGCTCACAGTTTTAATCCCCATTTTACAGATGAGGGAACTGAGGGCCAGAGAAGTGAAGTGACTTGCCCAAAGTCACCCAGCTGACAGTTGGCGGAGCCGGGATTTGAACCCATGACCTCCGACTCCAAAGCCCGGGCTCTTTCCACTGAGCCACGCTGCTTCTCTCCAGTGAGCCACGCTGCTTCTCTATAGGCATTCTAGGCATTATACACATAATCATAATGATTGCGCTCAGTGCTTAGAACAGTGCTTTGCACACAGTAAGCGCTTAACAAATGCCAAATGCCATTGAGCCCACTGTTGGGTGGAAAGAGTGGAAAGAGCCCGGGCTTTGGAGTCAGAGGTCATGGGTTCAAATCCCAGCTCCTGCAACTGTGAGCTGTGTGACTTTGGGCAAGTCACTTCACTTCTCTGGGCCCCAGTGACCTCATTTCTAGACTGTGAGCCCACTGTTGGGTGGGACCATCTCTATATGTTGCCAACTTGTACTTCCCAAGCGCTTAGACCAGTGCTCTGCACACAGTAAGCGCTTAATAAATACGATTGAATGAATGAATGAATCTAGAAGCAGCGCGGCTCAGTGGGAAAGAGCCCGGGCTTTGGAGTCGGAGGTCATGGGTTCAAATGCCGGCTCCGCCACTTGTCAGTTGTGTGACTTTGGGCAAGTCACTTCAGTTCTCCGGGTCTCAGTTCCCTCATCTGTAAAATGGGGATTAAAACTGTGAGCCCCCCGTGGGACAACCTGATCACCTTGTAACCTCTCAGCGCTTAGAACAGTGCTTTGCACGTAGTAAGCGCTTAATAAATGCCATCATTATTATTATTAGAAGGGGGGAGATGGACAGCCAAACAACACATAAATACGATGGAATGAAGGAAGGAATTCATTTCATTGTACTTACTGTACTGTACTTACTGCGTGCAGAGCACTGGACTAAGCGCTTGGGAAGTCCAAGTCGGCAACAGAGACAATCCCTGCCCACACAGGGCTTTCAGTCTAGAATGGGAAAGACAGACATCAAAACAAGTAAACAGACATCAGTATAAATAAATAAAATTATAGATACGTACACATCAAAACAAGTATACAGGCATCAATATAAATACATAGAATAATATATGAGAAGCAGCGTGGCTCAATGGAAAGAGCACGGGCTTTGGAGTCAGAGGTCATGGGTTCAAATGCTGGCTCTGCCAATTGTCAGCTGTGTGACTTTGGGCAAATCACTTAATAATAATAATGATGATGGCATTTATTAAGTGCTTACTATGCGCAAAGCACCATTCTTAACTTCTCTGTGCCTCAGTTTCCTCATCTGTAAAATTGGGATTAAGACTGTGAGCCCCATGTGGGGCAACCTGATTACCTTCATCATCTATCGTATTTATTGAGCGCTTACTATGTGCAGAGCACTGTACTAAGCGCTTGGGAAGTACAAATTGGCAACATATAGAGACAGTCCCTACCCAACAGTGGGCTCACAGTCTAAAAGAGGTTACCTTGTAACCTCCCCAATGCTTCGAACAGTGCTTTGCACATAGTAAGCGCTTAATAAATTCCATCAAAAAAAAAAAAGACTGTGAGCCCCCCGTGGGACAACCTGATCACCTTGTAACCTCCTCAGTGCTTAGAACAGTGCTTTGCAAAAAGTAAGCACTTAATAAATGCCATCATTATTATTATATCTGTAATTTATTTATCTCTATTAACATCTGTCTTCCCCTCTAGAATGTAAGCTGGTTGTGGGCAGGGAATGTGTCTGTCTTTTGTTTTACTGTACTCTCCCAAGTGCTTAGTACAGTGCTCTGCACACAGTAAGCGCTCAATAAATACAATTGAATGAATGAATCCTGGCCTCCTGTTCCTCCCTGGGTTTTCACTACCAGGGCCTCACAGGCACGAAGGGCTCCCATCAGAATAAGAACAATGATATTAATGATGACAATCATGACAACAATAATACTAGTAATAATGATAAGAATTGTGGGTTTTTTTAAGTGCTTATTGTGTACCAAGCACCGTTCTAAGCGCTGGGATAGGTGTGAAATAATCAAGTCCCACATGTGTCTTTCACACCTCCCTCAGCCCCACAGCACTTATCCAAAATTTATTTATTTGTGGTAATGTCTGCCTGCCCCCTCTGAACTGTCAGCTCCTTGTGGGGAGTGAATGTGTCTATTACAGTGCCATACTGTTGTCTCCCAATTACTCTCCCCCCACTTGAAAGCCTTTACTGAAGGCATATCTCACCCAAGAGGCCTTCCCGGACTCAGCCCCGCTTTTCCTCCTCTCCCACTCTGTTCTGCATTGCTCCAACTTAATAATAATAATAATAATAATGACGGCATTTATTAAGCGCTTACTATGTGCAAAGCACTGTTCTCAGCACTGGGGAGTTTACAAGGTGATCAGATTGTCCCACGTGGGGCTCACGGTCTTAACCCCCATTTTACAGACGAGGTAACTGAGGCGCAGAGAAGCTAATAATAATAATGATGGCATGTATTAAGCGCTTACTATGTGCAAAGCACTGTTCTCAGCACTGGGGAGTTTACAAGGTGATCAGATTGTACCGCGTGGGGCTCACGGTCTTAACCCCCATTTCACAGACAAGGTAACTGAGGCGCGGAGAAGCTAAGTAATAATAATAATAATAATGATGGCATTTTTTAAGCGCTTACTATGTGCAAAGCACTGTTCTAAGCACTGGGGAGGTTACAAGGTGATCAGGTTGTCCCACGCGGGGCTCACGGTCTTAACCCCCATTTCACAGACGAGGTAACTGAGGCGCGGAGAAGCTAAGTAATAATAATAATAGTAATGATGGCATTTAGTAAGTGCTTACTATGTGTAAAGCACTGTTCTAAGCACTGGGGAGTTTACAAGGTGATCAGATTGTCCCACGTGGGGCTCACGGTCTTAACCCCCATTTCACAGACGAGGTAACTGAGGCGCGGAGAAGCTAAGTAATAATAATAATAATAATGATGGCATTTTTTAAGCGCTTACTATGTGCAAAGCACTGTTCTAAGCACTGGGGAGTTTACAAGGTGATCAGATTGTCCCACGTGGGGCTCACAGTCTTAACCCCCATTTCACAGACGAGGTAACTGAGGCACGGAGAAGCTAAGTAATAATAATAATAATAATGATGACATTTATTAAGCGCTTACTATGTGCAAAGCACTGTTCTAAGCGCTGGGGAGGTTACAAGGTGATCAGGTTGTCCCACGGGGGGCTCACAGTCTTAATCCCCATTTTACAGTTGAGGTAACTGAGGCCCAGAGAAGTGAAGTGGCTTGCCCAAAGTCACCCAGCTGACAATTGGCGGGGCCGGGATTTGAACCCATGACCTCTGACTCCAAAGCCCGGGCTCCTTCCACAGAGCCATGACTTGCTCCCTTTGCTTTTTCCCCCACTCCCAGTCCCACAGCGCTTTTGTGTGTACCTGTAATTTTATTTATTTGTATTGACATCTGCTTATTTGTATTGATGTCTGTCTCCCCCTCCTCAATGTCTCCTCAATGGAAAGAGCCCGGGCTTTGGAGTCAGAAGCTCATGGGTTCAAATCCCGGCTCCACCACTTGTCAGCTGTGTGACTTTGGGCAAGTCACTTCACTTCTCTGGGCCTCAGTTACCTCATCTGTAAAATGGGGATTAAGACTGTGAACACTCCATGGGACAACGTGATCACCTTGTCACCTCCCCAGCGCTTAGAACAGTGCTTTGCACGTAGTAAGCGCTTAATAAATGCCATCATCATCATCATCATCATCATCATCATCCCCCGCTCTAAACTGTGAGCTCGTTGTGGGCCGGGATTGTCACTCTTTGTCGTTGTATTGTACTTTCCCAAGCGCTTAGTACAGTGCTCTGCACACAGTAAGCACTTAATAATTACTATTGAATCAATCAATCAATCCATCGTATTTATTGAGCGCTTACGGTGTGCAGAGCACTGTACTAAGCGCTTGGGAAGTCCAAGTTGGCAACATCTAGAGACAGTCCCTACCCAACAGTGGGCTCACAGTCTAAAAGGGGGAGACAGAGAACAAAACCAAACATACTAACAAAATAAAAGCAATAGAATAGATATGTACAAGTAAAATAAATAGCGTAATAAATATGTACAAACATATATACATATATACAGATATATATCAGATATATATATATATTAATATATATATTATGTTACCAACTTGTACTTCCCAAGCACTTAGTACAGTGCTCCGCACACAGTAAGCACTTAATAATTACTATTGAATCAATCAATCAATCAATCGTATTTATTGAGCGCTTATTGTGTGCAGGGCACTGTACTAAGCGCTTGGGAAGTCCAAGTTGGCAACATCTAGAGACAGTCCCTACCCAACAGTGGGCTCACAGTCTAAAAGGGGGAGACAGAGAACAAAACCAAACATACTAACAAAATAAAATAACTAGAATAGATATGTACAAGTAAAATAAATAAATAAATAAATAAATAGAGTAATAAATATGTACAAACATATATACATATATACAGATATATCAGATATATATATAGAAATAAATTTGTACAAACATATATACATATATACATATATATATATATATATTCAATATATATTCATATATTGAATGAAAGAATGAATGAACTCCTGAAACCCCCCTCCCTCTGCCTCCCCCAACGCTTGTCCTTTATGGCCTGTCCACCTGCTTGATTGAGAAAATTGACAGTATCAGTATCAGAAAATCTCCCCTGCCCCTCCACTCTCCCTCCACTTTCCTACCCCTCTTTCCACTCTCCCATCTTTCCCAGCAGTATCTCCAGAGATCTCCCACCTTCTTCCAGAATCCACCCCCTCCTCTTGAGCATTCAACCCCATTCCTTCTCACCTTATCAAACTATTTTTGATTTTGATAATATTATCAAAATATTTTCCCCCTCCCTTTTTCCCTCCCCAACTGCCCTCTCCAACTGTTGGCTCTCCAATGGCTTCTTCCCCACTGCTCTCAAACAAGCTTACAACTCCTGCATCCTAAAAAAAGCCCTCCCCTGACCCCACAACGCACCCCAGTTATCTCCCCGGGCCCGGGAGTCAGAAGGTCATGGGTTCTAATCCCAGTTCTGCCACTTGTCTGCTGGGTGACCTTGGGGAAGTCACTTCACTTCTCTGGGCCTCAGTTCCCTCATCCGTCAGATGTGGATTGAGACTGTGAGCCCCGTGTGGGACAGGGACCGTGTCCAGCCTGATTTGCTTGTATCCACCCCAGTGCTTAGTACAGTGCCCGGCAGATAGTAAGCACTTAACAAATACCATCATTATCATTGTTATTATCATTATTCCTCTCCAAACTAATAGAGAAAACAGGTCTACTACTGAGAGCCCTACTACAGGCCCTACTGAGAGCTCACCTCCTCCAGGAGGCCTTCCCACACTCAGCCCCCTCCTTCCCTCTGTATCCCCCCTGCCTTACCTCCTTCCCTTCCCCACAGCACCTGTATATATGTATATATGTTTTTAAGTATTTATTACTCTATTTATTTATTTTACTTGTACATATTCTATTTATTTTATTTTGTTAATATGTTTTGTTCTCTGTCTCCCCCTTCTAGACTGTGATCCCACTGTTGGGTAGGGACCGTCTCTCTATGTTGCCAACTTGGACTTCCCAAGCGCTTAGTCCAGCGCTCTGCACACAGTAAGCGCTCAATAAATATGATTGAATGAATGAATAATAAAGGGACAACTGCACACAAAGTACAGATTTAATTGCTGAATGTACCAAATTGACACAGTAAGTGCTCAGTAAAGACGATTGAATGAATGAATAAATGAACACACCCTGCTGCCTCAAGTTCCTCTCCTCCGATTCTCTACTTGCCCCCCTCCAACCTGGCTCCTCCTCTGCCTCTACGAAACCTTTCTACAGATATGCTCAGGCCATCATCATCATCATCATCAATCGTATTTATTGAGCGCTCACTGTGTGCAGAGCACTGGACTAAGCGCTTGGGAAGTACAAGTTGGCAACATATAGGCCATGTTTCCCCGCTCCTCCAGAACCACCAGTAGTTGCCCATTCACCTCCATATTCATCATCATCATCAATCATATTTATTGAGCGCTTCCTATGTGCAGAGCACTGTACTAAGTGCTTGGGAAGTACAAATTGGCAACATATCCATATTCAACAGAAAGCTTCTCACTCTTCGCTTTAAAGTCCTCCATCACCTTGCCCCCTTCTTCCTCACCTCACTACTCTCCTACTCCAACCCAGACGACACAGTTCACACCTCACTGTACCTCCATCTTATCGATCTCGCCGCCGACCTCTCACTAACGTCGTGCCTCTGTCCTGGACCATCATCCCTTCTCCTATCTGACAATGATTCTCCGCGTCTTCAAAGCCCGATTGAAGACACGTCTCCTCCACGAGGCCTTCCCTTTTCCTTCTCTTCCACTCTCTTCTGCATTGCCCTGACTTGCTCCCTTTATTCATCCCCTCTCCCCACCCCACAGCACTTATATCCATATCCATTATTTATTCATTCATATTAATGTCTGTCATCCCCCTCTAGACTGTAAGCTCACTGTAAGGAGGGAATATTTTGGTTCGATTGTGTTATATTGTACTCTTCCAAGCGCTCAGTGCAGTGTTCTGAGCACAGTAAGCGCTCAATAAATATGATTGACTGACTAAACTGGGGATTAAGACTGTGAGCCCCTTGTGGGACATGGACTGTTTCCAACCTGATTATTTTTTATCTACCCCAGTGTTTAGTACAGTGGCTGGCACAGAGTAAGCACTTACCATTTAAAAAATGAAAAAAACTACCAAAAAATTATTCTTCTCCCGCTTACTCTCCTCTAGGCTACACTGTTTTTCTTGTGCCAGGAGGCCTTCCCAGACTGAGCCCCTTCCTTCCTCTCCCCCTCGTCCCCTTCTCCATCCCCCCCATCTTACCTCCTTCCCTTCCCCACAGCACCTGTATATATGGATATATGTTTGGACATATTTATTACTCTATTTATTTATTTTACTTGTACATATCTATTCTATTTATTTTATTTTGTTAGTATGTTTGGTTTTGTTCTCTGTCTCCCCCTTTTAGACCGTGAGCCCACTGTTGGGTAGGGACTGTCTCTATATGTTGCCAACTTGGACTTCCCAAGCGCTTAGTACAGTGCTCTGCACACAGTAAGCGCTCAATAAATACGATTGATTGATTGATTGATTGATTGTGCATACTTCTGCTGCTGCTCTCAAGTGCTCTACTAAGCACTTGGGAGCATACATTACAATAACAGTAATAATTGCAGTATTTATTAAATGCTTACTATGTATCAGGCACTGTACTAAGTGCCGGGGTGCCAGGAGGCCTTCCCAGGCTGAGCCCCCTCCTTCCTCTCCCCCTCCTCCTCCTCTCCACCCCCCCCCACCTTACATCCTTCCCTTCCCCACAGCACCTGCATATATGTATATATGTTTGTACGCATTTATTACTCTATTTATTTATTTATTTTACTTGTACATGTTTATTCTATTTATTTTATTTTAATATGTTTTGTTTTGTTCTCTGTCTCCCCCTTCTAGACTGTGAGCCCACTGTTGGGTAGGGACCGTCTCTATATGTTGCCAACTTGTACTTCCCAAGCGCTTAGTACAGCGCTCTGCACACAGTAAGCGCTCCATAAATACGATTGAATGAATGAATCAATACAAGCAGATCAGGTTGGACACAGTCCCAGTTCCATATTATCAAACCCCATTTTACGGAGAAGCAGAGTGGCTCAGTGGAAAGAGCCCGGGCTCTGGAGTCAGAGGTCATGGGTTCAAATCCCACCTCCGCCAACTGTCAGCTGTGTGACTTTGGGCAAGTCACTTCACTTCTCTGGGCCTCAGTTACCTCATCTGTAAAATGGGGATTTAAACTGTGAGCCCCCCGTGGAACAACCCGATCACCTTGTAACCTCCCCAGCTCTTAGAACAGTGCTTTGCACATAGTAAGCACTTAGCAAATACCATCATCATTATTATTATTTTACAGATGAGGTCGCTGAGGCCCAGAGAAGTGAAGTGATGCACCCGTGGTCACAAAGCAGACAAGCGGCGGAGCCGGGATTAGAACCCACCACCTTGTGACTCTCAGGCCTGTGCTCTGAAGCAGCATGGCACTCGGTACAGTGCTTGGCACCTAATAAGCGCCTAACAAATACCCCAGTGATTATTATTATTATTACAATAGAGTTGGTAGATACAATCCCTGCCCACAGGGAGCTTAGACTCAATCAATCAGTGGAATTTATTGAGCACCAAAGGCGTGCCCGGCCCGGTACGGAAGACTTGGGAGAGCACAATAGGGACAAGATTCCTTCATCATCATCATCATCATCAATCGTATTTATTGAGCGCTTACTATGTGCAGAGCACCGGACTAAGCGCTTGGGAAGTACAAATTGGCAACATATAGAGACGGTCCCTACCCAACAGTGGGCTCACTGGGCTCAGTCTAAAAGGGGGAGACAGAGAACAAAACCAAACACACTAACAAAATAAAATAAATAGAATAGATATGTACAAATAAAATAAATAAATGAATAAATAGAATAATAAATATATACAAACATATATACATATATACAGGTGCTGTGGGGAAGGGAAGGAGGTAAGATGGGGGGGGGGTGGAGAGGGTGGAGATTCCTTCCCACAAGGAGCTTACAATTCCCAGAGGCTGCTGCTGGGAATTTCTAGTGGGTTGCCATCCCCAATACCAACGTCCACCCAACCCCCTGGATTTTACTTCCCACCTGGAAAGTCTTCCCCGGCATTTCTTCTTGTTTGGGTGGGGAGGAGAAGCCCAGCACCCAACTCTTCCCCTTCCCCTGCCCCTGCCACCCATCCTTCCTTCCTCTCCCCCTCGTCCCCCTCTCCATCCCCCCCATCTTACCTCCTTCCCTTCCCCACAGCACCTGTATATATGTTTGTACATATTTTTTACTCTATTTATTTATTTATTTATTTTATTTGTACATATCTACTCTATTTTGTTAGTATGTTTGGTTTTGTTCTCTGTCTCCCCCTTTTAGACCGTGAGCCCACTGTTGGGTAGGGACTGTCTCTATATGTTGCCAATTTGGACTTCCCAAGCGCTTAGTACAGTGCTCTGCACATAGTAAGCGTTGAATAAATACGATTGATGATGATGATATATGGTTGTTTCCTGCCCCTGGAGGTTCAGTTCATTCTCTCCCGCCCTCCCTCATGGACCTGCTGGCCCTGCTGCTCCCCTTCCTCCTAGCCCACCTGGGAGGGGTCACCGCCATGGCCTCCCGGGTTCCCGGCGGCCAGGTAATCTTGGGATGACATCCCCTTCTTGCCAACCCTGCCCCATCCCTGCCTCAACCTCATCTCAGGCATCTTCACCCTCCTGACCCTTGGGGACCGAGATTCCAACCCTAACAGGGATAATAATAATTCATTCATTCAATCGTATTTATTGAGCACTTACTGTGTGCAGAGCACTGTACTAAGCACTTGGGGGAAGTACAAGTTGGCAACATATAGAGACGGTCCCTACCCAACAGCGGGCTCACAGTCTAGACAGTCTAATAATAATAATAATAATGATGGCATTTATCAAGTGCTTACTATGTGCCAAGCACTGTTCTAAGCCCTGGGGAGGTTACAAGGTGATCAGGTTGTCCCACGAGGGGCTCGCAGTCTTCATCTCCATTTTACAGATGAGGGAACTGGGGCCCAGAGAAGTGAAGTGAGTTGCCCAAAGTCCCACAGCTGACAGTTGGAGGAGCCGGGATTTGAACCCATGACCTCTGACTCCAAAGCCCGGGCTCTTTCCACTGAGCCACGCTGCTGCTTCTCACTGCCCTTCACGGGGAATTGCCAGAACAGAGTCTCGTAAGGGGAAAAAGCGACATCTGTGCGCGGCCTGATGCGAATCTATGACAGGATTAGACGTGAGCGGAGGAAAGAACAATCCCACCATTCTCCAGCTAATCTTAACCCTCTCTCCTCGAGTACAGAGAAGCAGCGTGGCTCAGTGGAAAGAGCCCGGGCTTTGGAGTCAGAGGTCATGGGTTCGAATCCTGCCTCCGCCACTTGTCTGTTGTGTGAGCTTGGGCCAGTCACTTAACTTCTCTGAGCCTCAGTTACCTCATCTGTAAAATGAGGATTAAGACTGTGAGCCCCACGTGGGACAACTTGATCACCTTGTATCCCCCCCAACCGCTTAGAACAGTGCTCTACACATAGTAAGCGCTTAACAAATGTCATTATAATTATTATTATTACAGTGATCTGCTTCGAGATCATTGCAACCCTGTACTTCTGGGTCATAGGCCCCGAGGAGGCAGTTCAGTGATAATAATAATAATAATAATGGCATTTGTTAAGCGCTTACTATGTGCAAAGCACTGTTCTAAGCGCTGGGGGGGATACAAGTGATCAGGTTGTCCCACGTGGGGCTCACAGTCATAATCCCCATTTTACAGATGAGGGAACTGAGGCTCAGAGAAGTTAAGTGACTTGCCCAAGGTCGCACAGCAGACATGTGGCGGAGCCGGGATGATTCCAGTGGTGATTCCTTTGCTGGACCTGTCTGGAAGTCAGGCAATCCTAACCAGAGAATTGTGAGGCAGACAAGTACCCAGGCATCATACAGCCAGAGACGATTGATCAAGTTTGAAATAATAGCCTTTTCCTAATAATATTTAACAATTTATTCTTAACCCACTCTTAAAATTATTGATAACAATTTAATAATCTTTCCAGTTATTATCCTTCCATTGCTCTCCAAATCCTTGGGGTATGATGACTAAACCTTCCCAGTCCCTCAAAAGGAAAATAATAAAGACAAAGTAATAATAATAATGGCATTTATTAAGTGCTGTCTTTGTGCAAAGCACCGTTCTAAGCTCTGGGGAGGTTACAAGGTGATGAGGTTGTCCCACGGGGGGCTCACAGTCTTAATCCCCATTTTCCAGATGAGGGAACCAAGGCCCAGAGAAGTGAAGTGACTTGCCCAAAGTCACACAGGTGACAAGTGGCGGAGCCGGGATTGGAACCCATGACCTCTGACTCCAAAGCCTGGGCTCTTTCCACTGAGCCACGCTGCTTCTCTATTTGCGAAACGCTCATTACGTGCCAAGCACTGTTCTAAGCACAAGGGTAGGTCCAAGATAATCAGGTTGGACACAGTCCCCGTCCCACGTGGGGCTCACGTTCTTAATCCCCATTTTACAGACGAGGAAACGGAGGCACAAATCCATCCCGTTCCCTCAGAGACCTCCGATTTTTTGACCCCTTCCACTGATCTCAAGTCATCACGCTCCATTTAGCCTCCGTACTCAACTACCTCCCCTCGATGACCAAACTGACACTCTCATTCCTTCATTCAATCGTATTTATTGAGTGCGTACTGTGTGCAGAGCACTGTACTAAGCGCTTGGGAGAATACAACAATAAACAGACACACGTTCCTTGCCCACAGTGCCGTACTCAACTACCTTCCCTTGATGACTAAATTGACACTCTCATTCATTCATTCCTTCATTCAGTCGTATTTATTTCATCATCATCATCATCAATCGTATTTATTGAGTGTGTACTGTGTGCAGAGCACTGTACTAAGCGCTTGGGAGAATACAACAATAAACAGACACACGTTCCTTGCCCACAGTGCCGTACTCAATTACCTTCCCTTGATGACTAAATTGACACTCTCATTCATTCATTCCTTCATTCAGTCATATTTATTGAGTGCGTACTGTGTGCAGAGCACTGTACTAAGCGCTTGGGAGAGTACAACAATAAACAGACACACGTTCCTTACCCACAGTGCCGTACTCAACTACCTTCCCTTGATGACTAAATTGACACTCTCATTCCTTCATTTCTTCATTCAGTCGTATTTATTGAGTGTGTACTGTGTGCAGAGCACTGTACTAAGCGCTTGGGAGAGTACAACAATAAACAGACACACGTTCCTTGCCCACAGTGAGCTTACAGTTGAGATCGGGGAGACAGACATCGGTACAAATCAGTGTGCCTCAGTGGAAAGAGCCCGGACTTTGGAGTCAGAGGTCATGGGTTCAAATCCCGGCTCCGCCAATTGTCAGCCGTATGACTTTGGGCAAGTCACTTCACTTCTCTGGGCCTCGGTTCCCTCATCTGTAAAATGGGGACGAAGACTGTGAGCCCTAGGTGGGACAACCTGATCACCCAGCGCTTAGAACAGTGCTTTGCACATAGTAAGCACTTAACAAACACCATTATTATTATTATTATTGTTACAAATAAATAAATATCAGATAATGTACATAAGCGCTGTGGGGCTGGGAGGAGGGAAGACTAAAGGGAGCAAGTCAGGGCGTTGCAGAAGGGAGTGGGGGATGAGGAAAGGGGGCACTAAGTCTGGGAAGGCTTCTTGGAGGAGATGGGCCTTCAATAAGGCTTACTAAGGCTTAGTACAGTGCTCTGCACATAGTAAGCGCTCAATAAATACGATTGATGATGAAAGGGGGGAGAGTCACTCTCTGTCAGATTTGATTAGAGAAGGCATTCCAGGCTAGAGGCAGGATGTGGGCCGGGGGTCGGAGGCGAGACAGGCGAGATGGAGGCCCAGTGAGAAGGTTAGCACTAATAATAAAAATAATAATAATAATGGCATTTATTAAGCGCTTACTATGTGCAAAGCACTGTTCTAAGCGCTGGGGAGGTTACAAGGTGATCAGGTTGTCCCTCGGGGGGCTCACAGTCTTAATCCCCATTTTACAGATGAGGTAACTGAGGCTCAGAGAAGTTAAGAGGCTTGCCCAAGGTCACACAGCAGACACGTGGCAGAGCCGGGATTCGAACCCATGACCTCTGACTCCAAAGCCCGGGCTCTTTCCACTGAGCCACGCTGCTTCTCTATAATAATGATGGTATTTATTAAGCCCTTACTATGCGCAAAGCACCGTTCTAAGCACTGGGGAGGTTCCAAGGTGATCAGGTTGTCCCTCGGGGGGCTCACAGTCTTAATCCCCATTTTACAGATGAGGTAACTGAGGCTCAGAGAAGTTAAGTGGCTTGCCCAAGGTCACACAGCAGACACGTGGCAGAGCTGGGATTCGAACCCATGACCTCTGACTCCAAAGGCCGGGCTCTTTCCACTGAGCCACGCTGCTTCTCTATAATAATGATGGCATTTATTAAGCCCTTACTATGCACAAAGCACTGTTCTAAGCGCTGGGGAGGTTACAAGGTGATCAGGTTGTCCCACAGGGGGCTCACAGTCTTAACCCCCATTTTACAGATGAGGGAACTGAGGCCCAGAGAAGTGAAGTGACTTGCCCCAAATCACACAGCTGGCAATTGGCGGAGCCGGGATTTGAACCCATGACCTCTGATTCCAAAGCCCGGGCTCTTTCCACTGAGCCACGCTGGGGCACACTAGAGGAGTGAAGTCTGTGGGCTGGGTCGGAGGAGAGAAGTGACATTAAGTAGGAGGGGGTGAGGTGGTGGAGGGCTTTAAATCACTCACTCAATCAATCAATCGTATTTATTGAGCGCTTACTGTGTGCATAGCACTGTACTAAGCGCTTGGGAAGTACAAGTCGGCAACACATAGAGACGGTCCCTACCCAACAGTGGGCTCACAGTCTAGAAGGGGGAGACAATGGTGAGAAGTTTTTGTTTGATGCGGAGGTGGGTGGGCAACCCCTGGAGTCTTTTGAGGAGCGGGGTGACGTGTCCTGTCCGTTTTTGTAGAAAAACGATCTGGGCAGCAGAGTGAAGTATGGACTGTAGTGGGAAGAGACAGGAGGCCGGGAGGTCAGCGAGGAGGCTGAGGCAGTAATCCAGGCGGGATAGGACAGCTTCAAGGCTGTCCATCCCCTGGCCCCCTCCTACCTCACCTCCCTTCTGTCCTTCTCCAGCCCAGCCCGCACCCTCCGCTCCTCCATCGCTAATCTCCTCACTGTACCTCGTTCTCGCCTGTCCCGCCATCAACCCCCAGCCCACGTCCTTCCCCGGGCCTGGAGTCTTTTTTAGACTGTGAGCCCACTGTTGGGTAGGGACTGTCTCTATGTGATGCCAATTTGTACTTCCCAAGCGCTTAGTACAGTGCTCTGCACATAGTAAGCGCTCAATAAATACGATTGATTGATTGATTGGAATGGCCTCCCTCTGCCCTTCCGCCAAGCTCGCTCTCTTCCTCCCTTCAAGGCCCTGCTGAGAGCTCACCTCCTCCAGGAGGCCTTCCCAGACTGAGCCCCTTCCTTCCTCTCCCCCTCGTCCCCCTCTCCATCCCCCCATCTTACCTCCTTCCCTTCCCCACAGCACCTGTATATATGTATATATGGTTGCACATATTTATTACTCTATTTATTTATTTATTTTACTTGTACATTTCTATCCTATTTATTTTATTTTATTGGTATGTTTGGTTTTGTTCTCTGTCTCCCCCTTTTAGACTATGAGCCCACTGTTGGGTAGGGACTGTCTCTATGTGTTGCCAATTTGTCCTTCCCAAGCGCTTAGTACAGTGCTCTGCACATAGTAAGCGCTCAATAAATATGATTGATTGATTGATTGATTTGTTGCCGAATTGTACTTTCCAAGGGCTTCGTACAGTGCTCTGCACACAGTAAGCGCTCAACACCACCCTCTGTGCCGAACTCCACTCACTAGCTGGGATAGGATTTGTTGCCCAATTGTACTTTCCAAGCGCTTCGTACAATGCTCTGCACCCTCTGTGCTGAACTCCACTCACTAGCTCCTCTATCCTTTCATCCATTTCGCACTGCTAACCCACAGTCCTGGATCACCTCCACACCCACTTCCTTCGCTCTTGCGCAGGAGCCATAGAGCGCTGCTCGCGGAAATCTAGCTATCACGCTGGCCTCATCCGCTCCAAGTTTATCCTTGCGCGCTTGACCTCTGCTCGGCAAAACTATTTCTCCATCCTTATTGACACCATGCCCGGTCTCTCACCAGTTGTTCCAGATGTTTAACTCTCTCCTCGAACCCCGTGTCCTCCATCTCCCCCATCCCTTTCCCCTTGTGACCTTGCCACCTACTTTACTGAGAAAATTGACACTATGAGGCATGATCTCCCTAAAATCTCCCCTGCCCCTCCTCACTACTTCCCCGCTCCTGTCCCTTCAACTCGCCCATCTTTCCCAGTAGTAGTAGTTCACCCCTGTCTCCCCTCCCTTCTGTCCTTCTCCAGCCCAGCCCGCACCCTCCGCTCCTCTGCCACTAATCTCCTCACCGTACCTCGTTCTCGCCTGTCCCGCCATCGACCCCCGGCCCACGTCCTCCCCCGGGCCTGGAATGCCCTCCCTCTGCCCATCCGCCAAGCTCGCTCTCTTCCTCCCTTCAAGGCCCTACTGAGAGCTCACCTCCTCCAGGAGGCCTTCCCAGACTGAGCCCCCTCCTCCTCTCCCCTTTGTCCCCCTCTCCATCCCCCCCATCTTACCTCCTTCCCTTCCCCACAGCACCTGTATATATGTATATATGTTTGTACATACTTGTTACTCTATTTATTTAATTTACTTGTACATATCTATTCTATTTATTTTATTTTGTTAGTATGTTTGGGTTTGTTCTCTGTCTCCCCCTTTTAGACTGTGAGCCCACTGTTGGGTAGGGACTGTCTCTATATGTTGCCAACTTGTCCTTCCCAACTGCTTAGTACAGTGCTCTGCACACAGTAAGCGCTCAATAAATATGATTGATGATAGTAGTATGATGATGATGATGGTATTTGTTTAGCGCTTATGGTGTGCCAAGCATTGTTCTAAGCACTGGGATACATACAAGATAGTCAGGTTGTCCCACGTGGGGACAGAATCTCAAGGGGAGATATCCCGCCTTCTCAGAATCCAGCCCTTCCACCTGGACATCCTAACCCATCCCTTCGCACCTTATCAAAACATTTGCCCCCTCCCTTCTTCCCTCCCTAACTGCCGTCTTCAACTGTTCACTCTTCAGTGGCTTCTTCCCCCCGGCTTTCAAACATGCCCACGTCTCCCCTATCTTAAAAAAAACCCTCCTTTTACCCCACGCTCCCTCCAGTTATCTCCCCACCTCCCTATCAATCAATCAATCAATCAATCATATTTATTGAGCGCTTACTGTGTGCAGAGCACTGTACTAAGCGCTTGGGAAGTACAAGAAAACGTAAAAAAAAAAGCAGCAGCATTTCCGTTCAGACTGCTTAAACTGAAAGAGATGTTAATGCACTTATCCAGACGTTGTTAAATGAGCAGTTCAGAAATCCAGGGCCTGATCCCCTCTGCTTCGGGTTTACATCATTTTTATATCACTTGGGAAGTGATGGCCATCGTTCATTCCTCCTCCTATCCCCTCACCACCCCTTGTTTCCCATTCCCACCTAAATTAAATACATAATATTTTAACAACATACACCTCAGTCACTTACAGGGGAATTAAGACTGGGGCGGGCGGGGGGAGTCCACTTCTGATTCCAAGGCTCTTTGAAGGGTCGGTGGGAGGCAGCCCAGCTCTGGCCTTCTGTTGTTAGGTAGAAATGATTTGGGAAAGAGCAAATGGAACCTACTTCAGGTCTTGAATGCTTTTGTGGTGGTGGAGGGGGAAAGGGGGAGTTAAGTGACTTGCCCAGGGTCACACAGCAGACAAGTGGCAGAGCCAGGATTAGAACCCACAGCCTCCGACTCCCAAGCCCGGGCTCTTGCCACTAGGCCAATGACAATCTATTCACGAGAAAGACAAAGAAGTAAACTTGGATTCATTATTTCTGTAACTTCCAGATCACCTTAAACACGTCTGTCCCCTAAGTGCCTTCTCATAAATAGGTCTCAATTTACCGTGCTGGCTCCTCCGCTTGTCTGCTCTGTGACCTTGGGCAAGTCGCTTCGCTTCTCTGAGCCTCAGTTCCCTCATCTGAAAAATGGGGATAGAGATTGTGAGCCCCACATGGGACAGAGACTCTGTCCAACCCCATTTGCTTGTGCTCGCTTCGGCAGCACATATACTAAAATTGGAACGATACAGAGCAGATTAGCATGGCCCCTGCGCAAGGATGACACGCAAATTCGTGAAGCGTTCCATAAATACGACTGATGATGATCCACCCCAGCGTTTAATACAGTGCCTACCACATAGTAAGTGCTTAATACCATTATTATTATCTTTATTATTATTCCTCTCCAAACTCCTTGAGCTGGTTCTACACCTGCTGTCTCAAGTTTCTCTCTTCCAATTCTCTCCTTGACCCCCTCCAATCTGGCTTCCATCCATGGAAAACGGCCTCTCAAAGGTCACCGGTGATTTCCTTCTTGCCAAATCCAACAACCTCTACTCCATCCTATTCTGCCTTGACTGCTCAACTGTCTTCCACACCATCGACCAACCCCTTCTGTGAGCCCACTGTTGGGTAGGGACTGTCTCTATATGTTGCCAACTTGTACTTCCCAAGCGCTTAGTACAGTGCTCTGCACATAGTAAGCGCTCAATAAATACGATTGATAATGATGATGATAAATACGATTGATTGAAACATTATCCAACCTCGGCTTCACCGCCACTGTCCTCTCCCGGTTCCCCTCCCATCTCTCTAGCTGCTCATTTTCAGTCTCTTTCACGGGCTCCTCCTCTGCCTCTATAAAATGTTTCTACCTCTATGTTCAGGCCATGTTTCCCCACTGTCTCAAGTTCTTCTCTTCCAATTCTCTCCTTGCTGCCCTCCAATCTGGCTTCCATCCCCTTCGCTCCACAGAAACCACCCTCTCAAAGGGCACCGGTGATCTCTGAAACAAGAAGAAATGTTGGGCACTGACTGACTAAAATGGGGATTAAGATTGTGAGCCCCTGATGGGACAGGGACCGTGTCCAACCTGATTATCTTGGATCTACCCCAGCGTTTAGTACATTTCCTGGCACTTACCATTAAAAAAAAGCAAAAGAAAAAAAAACCCTGTTCTCTCTCTTACTTTCCAGTACGCTCCACTGTTCCTCCTGTGGCTGCTGTGGCTGCTGCTCTCAAATGCTGTACTAAGCGTTTGAGAGTGCATATATATATGTTTGTACATATTTATTACTCTATTTATTTTACTTGTACATATCTATTCTATTTATTTTATTTTGTTAGTATGTTTAGTTTTGTTCTCTGTCTCCCCCTTTTAGACTGTGAGCCCACTGTTGGGTAGGGACCATCTCTATATGTTGCCAATTTGTACTTCCCAAGTGCTTAGTACAGTGCTCTGCACATAGTAAGTGCTCAATAAATATGATTGATTGATTGATTGATAGTGTACATTACAAGAATAATAACAACTGTGGCCTGTGGGGCTGGCAGTTGTCAAACCCCATTTTACGGACTCGGCAACTGAGGCCCAGAGAAGTGAAACGACACGCCCCGGGTCACACAGCAGACCAGCGGCGGAGGCGGAATTGGAAACCACAACCTTCTAACTCATAAGCGGCGTGGCTCAGTGGAAAGAGCCCGGGCTTAGGAGTCAGAGGTCATGGGTTCGAATCCCGGCTCTGCCACTTGTCAGCTGTGTGACTTTGGACGAGTCGCTTCACTTCTCTGGGCCTCAGTTCCCTCATCTGGAAAATGGGGATGAAGACTGTGAGCCACAGGTGGGACAACCTGATCACCTTGTACCCCCCCCCCCCCAGCATTTAGAACAGTGCTTTGCACATAGTAAGCACTTAACAAATACCAACATTATTATTATAAGCCCGGTCTCTGACGCAGCATGGCACTTTGTACGGTGCTTGGCACCTAAGAAGCGCCTAACAAATACCTCAATTTTTATTACAGTTATTACTGTTAATAATAACAATAATTAATTGCTGAGTTGGTAGACGCAATCGCTGCCCACAGGGAGCTTGGACTCAATCAATCATTGGAATTTACTGAACACCAACAGCGTACCCGGCTCTGCACTGAACGTTTGGGCGGGCACAGTGGAGACAAGATCCCTGCCCTCAAGGAGCTTACCCCCACCGCGACGCGGCCTTCCTCTCCCAACTGGGAAAGTCTCTGCCTCTCCGTCCCCCCATTTCCTCTTGCTTTGGTGGGGAGGAGCCCATCAACCCCCTTCCCCTACCCCTTCCTCCCTCTCCCCCCGACCCCGCATCCTGTCTATGTGGTCGTTTCCTGCCCCTGGTTGCTCAGTCTGCCCACTCTCACCCTCCATCATGGCCCTGCTGCTCCCCTGCCTGCTGGCCCCTCTGGTTGGGGTCACCGCCATGGCCTCCTGGGGACCCGGCGGCCAGGTAAGCCTGGGGGTGACATCCCCTCTTCCCCAACCCTTCTTCACCCGCCTGCCCCTTGGGGACCGTGATTCAAACCCTAAAAGAGATCCTGGGCACAAGAACCCCCTACCTTCCACCTTGCCCGGTGCCTCCCGCTTAACTGACTGCCCCTTGGGACTCAGGCGGCCCAGCCCCCAGCCCCAACTCCCCTCCTGGTGCTTCTAATAATAATAATAATAACAATAATGGCATTGGTTAAGCACTTACTATGTGCCAAGCACTGTCCGAAGCACTGGGGTTGATACAAGGTAATCAGGTTGTCCCACGTGGGGCTCACAGACTTACACAGGGGAGGTAACTGAGACACAGAGAAGTGAAGTGACTTGCCCGGAGTCACGCAGCTGTACTTCCCAAGCGCTAACTTGTACTTCCCAGTGCTTAGTACAGTGCTCAGCACACAGTGAGCGCTCAACAATAATAATAATAATGGCATTTATTAAGCGCTTACTATGTGCAAAGCACTGTTCTAAGCACTGGGGAGGTTACAAGGTGATCAGGTTGTCCCACGGGGGGCTCACAGTCTTAGTTAATCCCCGTTTTACAGATGAGGTAACTGAGGCCCAGAGAAGTGAAGTGACTTGCCCAAAGTCACACAGCTAACAAGTGGCAGAGCCTGGATTTGAACCTATGACCTCTGACTCCAAAGCCCGGGCTCTTTCCACTGAGCCACGCTGCTTCTCTCAATAAATACGATTGAATGAATGAATGAATGATAAATGACAGAGCCGGGATTAGAACCCATGACCTCTGCTTCCCAAGCCTGTGCTCTTTCCACTAAGCCGCACTGCTTCTGGGCATAGCCTCCGTTCCCCATTTTCCTCATGGGGGTCCTGCCGTGTCAGAGAGCGCGGAGAACCGGGATGATTCCGATTCTCCCCCTAAGCCTCTCCAAAAGAGTGGCATAGTGGATCGAGCATGGGCCTGGGAATCAGAAGGTCATGGGTTCTAATTCCGGCTCAGCCACTTGTCTGCTGTCTGACACTGGGCAAATCACTTCTTTGGGCCCCAGGCACCTCATCTGTAAAATGGGGATTGAGACTGTGAGCCCCATGTGGGACAGGCACTGTGTTCAACCCCATTTGCTTGTATCCACCCCAGCACTTAGTACAGTGCCTGGTACACAGTAAGCACTTCATCATCAATCGTATTTATTGAGCGCTTATTGTGTGCAGAGCACTGTACTAAGCGCTTGGGAAGTCCAAGTTGGCAACATATAGAGACAGTCTCTACCCAACAGAGGGCTCACATTCAGTACAGTGCTCTGCTCATAGTAAGCGCTCAATAAATACGATTGATGATAAAAGGGGGAGACAGAGAACAAAACCAAACATACTAACAAAACAAAATAAATAGAATAGATATGCACAAGTAAAATAAATAAATAGAGTAATAAATATGTACAAACATATATACATATATACAGGTGCTGTGGGGAAGGGAAGGAGGTACTTGACAAATAATAATAATAATGGTGGTATTTGTTAAGCGCTTACTATGACAAATCATCATCAATCGTATTTATTGAGTGCTTACTATGTGCAGAGCCACATAGACAAATGCCACCATTATGATCAATCTTCATCTTGTGGCTCACACTCCTCGCTGTCTTTAGCGTTGGGATGCAGAATCAGGAGTCCGGCCCCAGCTGCCCTCTCCGTCCCCTCCTCCCCCCCGGCCCCACCATAATTAATTAATTAATTAATGATGGCATTTGTTAAGTGCTTACTATGTGCAAAGCACTGTTCTAAGCGCTGGGGGGGATACAATGTGATCAAGTTGTCCCACGTGGGGCTCACAGTCTTAATCCCCATTTTTACAGATGAGGTAACTGAGGCTCAGAGAAGTGAAGTGACTTGCCCGAGGTCACACAGCGGACTTGTGGTGGAGCCGGGATTCGAACCCACGACCTCTGACTCCAAAGCCCGGGCTCTTTCCACTGAGCCACGCTGCTTACCCTTTTCCATCTCTCCTCCAGGACTATCACCCCCAGCCTCCCCCGGCCACACGTCTGGAGCTGATGGAGAAATTCAAGGAATTCCAGCTTCGCTACAATAAGAGCTACGAGGACCAAACAGGTACCGGTGGGTTGTGGGCCACAGTCGATCATTTTATTGGGGGCTTACGGTGTGCCGGGCACTGTACTAAGAGCCTCAGTTACCTCATCTGTAAAATGGGGATTAAGTCTGTGAGCCCCACGTGGAACAACCTGATCACCTTGTATCAACCCCAGTGCTTAGAACAGTGCTTGGCAGATAGTAAGGGCTTAACAAATGCCATTATTGTTATTATTATTATTATTAGAAGCCCCAGGAGGGGAGCTGGGGCTGGACCGCCTGCCTCCCAAGGGGGTAACAAATACCATCATTATTACTATGAGGCTCGTGGTATAAATAGGAGGGAGAACAGGTATTCAATCCCCATTTTACAGATGAGACAGCTGAGAAACTAAGGGACTCGCCCAAGGTCACACAGCAGACAAGTGGCAGAAGAGAAGCAGCGTGGCTCAGTGGGAAGAGCCCGGGCTTTGGAGTCAGAGGTCACGGTTCAAATCCCAGCTCCGCCAATTGTCCGCTGTGTGACTTTGGGCAAGTCACTTCACTTCTCTGTTCCTCAGTTACCTCATCTGTAAAATGGGGATTAAGACTGCGAGCCCCCCGTGGGACAACCTGATCACCTTGTAACCTCCCCAGCGCTTAGAACAATGCTTTGCACATAGTAAGAACTTAATAAATGCCACACAAAAGAGGGATTAGAACCCAGGTCCTCTGACTCCCAGGACGAGCTCTTTCCGCTAGGCCCCGCTGCTTACTGTGTGCAGAGTGCTGGACTAAGGACTGAACAAACAAAGTCTCTGTTAGTCCTCTAGATTGTAAACTCGTTGTGGGCAGGAAATGTCTGTTCTATGGTCCTGACTAAGAACCCGGGCTTTGGAGTCAGAGGTGATGGGTTTGAATCCCGGCTCGGCCACTTGTCAGCTGTGTGACCTTGGGCGAGTCACTTCACTTCTCTGTGCCTCGGTTCCCTCATCTGTAAAATGGGGATTAAGACTGTGAGCCCCCCATGGGACAACCTGATCACCTTGTAACCTCCCCAGTGCTTAGACCAGCGCTTTGCACATGGTAAGTGCTTAATAATGCCATAATGATAATAATAATAATAATTGACTTTACTCCAGAGCTTAGAATTGTGCTTGACCTATAATAATAATAATAATGAAGGCATTTATTAAGTGCTTACTATGCGCAAAGCACTGTTCTAAGCACTGGGGAGGTTACAAGGTGATCAGGTTGTCCCACGGGGGGGCTCACAGTCAATCCCCATTTTACAGAGGCACAGAGAAGCTGACTGACTTGCCCAATGCCACACAGCTGACAATACTTCCCAAGCGCTTAGTACAGTGCTCTGCACACAGTAAGCGCTCAATAACTACGATTGAATGAATGAATTGGCGGAGCCGGGATTTGAACCCGTGACCACTGACTCTAAAGCCCGGGCTCTTTCCGCTGAGCCACGCTGCTTCTCTAGTAGTAAGCAGTAAGCAAAGTAAGCAGTTAATAAAGACCATAAAAAAGTAAGCGCTCAATGAACACCATTGTTGGGTAGGGACTGTCTCTATATGTTGCCAATTTGTACTTCCCAAGCACTTAGTACAGTGCTCTGCACATAGTAAGCGCTCAATAAATATGATTGATGATGATGATGATGATGATTAATTGATTGAGGCTACCGTTCCTTCCCGCCCTGCAGCTGTGAGAACACTTTGGACCCCCCCACCCCACCCCCATAACACTTACTGGAGGCCTCCAGTCATGTGAATAAAGTAACTCAGTGTCCTGTGTCACAACCCCATGAGGTTGGGGAGGAGGTGTGAAAGCTCAACAAGAAGTGTCTATTTTTCTCTCATTCATTCATTCATTCATTCATTCATTCATTCAGTGGTATTTATTGAGTGCTTCCTGTGTGCAGAGTCCTAAGCGCTTGGGTAAGTACAATACAATAATAATAATAATGATGGTATTTGTTAAGGGCTTACTATGTGCAAAGCACTGTTCTAAGCGCTGGGGAGGTTACCAGGTGATCAGGTTGTCCCACTGGGGGCTCACAGTTTTAATCCCCATTTTACAGACGAGGTAAGTGAGGCCCAGAGAAATTAAGTGACAGATACAGTGCTCTGCACACGGTAAGCGCTCAATAAATATGATTGATTGATTGACTTGCCCAAAGTCACCCAGCTGACAGTTGGCCGTGCCGGGATTTGAACCCTCGACCTCTGACTCCAAAGCCCGGGCTCTTTCCACTGAGCCACGCTGCTTCTCCAACAATAAACAGTGACACTCCCTGCCCACAACGAGCTGACAGACAGCTCCGGTCTTTTCCCTTCATCCCGCAGCGCGTCGTTTCCCATTCCCTTTTCTTTCCAAGTCCTCAATTCCCAAGACTGTGGTGGGCTGTACTGGCCCACCCCCTCTAGCCGTGCCCCTTCCTCCTAGGGTTAGGGGTGGAAGAAGAAGGGTCCATTCAGGGGGAGGAGCTGGAGAGGAAAGAGGCCAGCTGCAGGCAACCCTCAGCCCCTGCCAGCTGTGAAGATTGTTGCAAACTTGTACTTCCCAAGCGCTTAGTATCAATCAATCAATCACATTTATTGAGCGCTTACTGTGTGCAGAGCACTGGACTAAGCGTTTGGCAACATATAGAGACAGTCCCTACCCAACAGTGGGCTCCCAGTCTAAAAGGGGGAGACAGAGAACAAAACCAAACATACTAACAAAATAAAATAAATAGAATAGATATGTACAGGTAAAATAAATAAATAAATAAATAGAGTAATAAATAATGATAATAATAATAATGGTATTTAAGTGCTTACTATGTGCCGAGCACCATTCTAAGCACTGGGGTAGATAAGAGGTAATCAGGCTGTCCCACATTGGGCTCACAGTCTTAATCCCCATTTTACAGATGATAACTGAGGCACAGAGAAGTGAATTGACTTAACCAAGGTCAGACAGGAGACAAATGGCAGAGCCAGAATCAGAACCCATGGCATGGAAACAGCATGGCTCAATGGGAGGAGCACGACCTCGGGAGTCAGAGATCACAGGTTCTAATCCCAGCTCTGCACACAGTAAGCGCTCAATAAATACGACTGATGATGAAGATGGCACAGCGGGCGATTGTTAAGTTCTCGGAGAGGTCAGGCGGGATGGAGAGGTTTTGGGGGAGCCCCCCAGAGGGGGACTACTCGTTTCTGAGGTGGGAACCCAAGCTGAGAGAGGTTGGAAGTGTGACAGTTTACTGAAACTGAACCAAATCCAGCCCGGCCCATCTTCCACAACATCTCCTAATCTCCTCACCGTACCTTGTTCTGGCCTGTCCCGCCATCGACCCCCGGCCCACGTCCTCCCCCGGGCCTGGAATGGCCTCCCTCTGCCCCTCCGCCAAGCTAGCTCTCTTCCTCCCTTCAAGGCCCTGCTGAGAGCTCACCTCCTCCAGGAGGCCTTCCCAGACTGAGCCCCTTCCTTCCTCTCCCCCTCGTCCCCCTCTCCATCCCCCCATCTTACCTCCTTCCCTTCCCCACAGCACCTGTATATATGTATATATGGTTGCACATATTTATTACTCTATTTATTTATTTATTTATTTTACTTGTACATTTCTATCCTATTTATTTTGTTTTGTTGGTATGTTTGGTTCTGTTCTCTGTCTCCCACTTTTAGACTGTGAGCCCACTGTTGGGTAGGGACTGTCTCTATGTGTTGCCAATTTGTACTTCCCAAGCGCTTAGTACAGTGCTCTGCACATAGTAAGCGCTCAATAAATACGATTGATTGATTGATTGATTGATCTCCGGAACCTCCTCCTTCCTCTCCATCCAGACTGGTGCTACACCGATCCAAACGCTTGTCCCATCCTGCCTCCGCTACTGCATCAGCCTCCTCGCTGACCTCCCCGCCTCCTGTCTCTGGCCGCTCGTCCATACTTCCCTCTATTGCCTGGATCGCTTTTCTAAAACACCGCTCCGCACACACGTCTCAGCTTCTCGGAAAACTCCATCATCATCATCAATCGTATTTATTGAGCGCTTACTGTGTGCAGAGCACTGGACTAAGCGCTTGGGAAGTACAAGTTGGCAACATATAGAGACAGTCCCTACCCAACAGTGGGCTCACAGTCTAAAAGGGAGAGACAGAGAACAAAACCAAGCATACTAACAGAATAAAATAAATAGAATAGATATGTACCAGTAAAATAAATAAATAAATAAATAGAGTAGCAAATATGTGCAAACATATATACACATATACAGGTGCTGTGGGGAAGGGAAGGAGGTAAGATGCGGGGGGATGGAGGGGGAGGAGGGGGAGAGGAAGGAAGGGGCTCAGTCTGGGAAGGCCTCTTGGAGGAGGTGAGCTCTCAATAGGGCCTTGAAGGGAGGAAGAGAGCTAGCTTGGCGGATGGGCAGAGGGAGGGCATTCCAGGCCCGGGGG
This sequence comes from Tachyglossus aculeatus, assembly GCF_015852505.1. Classification (NCBI taxonomy): domain Eukaryota; kingdom Metazoa; phylum Chordata; class Mammalia; order Monotremata; family Tachyglossidae; genus Tachyglossus; species Tachyglossus aculeatus. The sequence continues at coordinate 50,814,682 of NC_052087.1, read as the reverse complement.
ATGATGTGGGCCGGGGGTCGATGGCGGGACAGGCGAGAACGAGGCCTAACGGTGAGGAGATTAGCAGCAGAGGAGCGGAGGGTGTGGGGTGGGCTGGAGAAGGAGAGAAGGGAGGTGAGGTAGGAGGGGGCAAGGTGATGGACAGCCTGGAAGCCCAGGGTGAGGAGTCCAGGGGTTGCCCGTCCATCTCCACGGCAAGCATAACTTCTCGTCGTCGACCCTGAGGCGCTCTGACGGCTCGTCCCCTCCGAACTCTCCTCGCCCTCTTCCACATTGACCCGCACGCTTCGCTTCTCTAACATCGACCTTCTCACTGTACCTCGGTCTCCTCTCTCTCACCCCGACTTCTACGCTCATCCCCTCCTTCTGCCTGGAAATCCCTCTCACTTTACATCCTGCAGACCACCACGCTCTCTACCTTCAAAGTCCTGCTTATACCACGTCTCCTCCAGGATCCTCCCTGTCCACCTCCCCATCTTATTTTCCCTTCTGTCCCGAGTCCATTACCACTTGAGTCCACAGCCGCTAAGCACTTCATTACTCCCCCCTGCTCCACAGCCCTTATGTCCATATACTTACTCTTGTTGCTTCCCTTACATGTAATTGTGAGCCCGTTGTTGGGTAGGGACCGTCTCTATATGTTGCCAACTTGTACTTCCCAAGTGCTTAGTACAGTGCTCTGCACACAGTAAGCGCTCAATAAATACGAATGAATGAATGAATGTAATTGATTTTAATATCTGTCTCCCCTCTAAACTGTAAACTCCACTGATTAAATTGTATCTGTTGAGTGCTTACTATATGTTAATCTGTGTTCTAAACCCTGGAATAGGTAGAGACAAGATCATCAGGTTGGGCACAGTCCCTGCCCCGCATAGGACTCGAATCTAAGTCAAAGGGAATACTCGTTCATTCATTCATATTTATTGAGCGCTTACTGTATGCAGAGCACTGTACTAAGCGCTTGGGAAGTACAAGTCGGCAACATACAGAGACGGTCCCTACCCAACAACGGGCTCACAGTCTAGAAGGGGGAGAGAGACAACAAAACAAAAGTCATTTTGCACTTGAAGTAACTGAGGCCCAGGGAAGTGAAGTGACCCGTCCGAGGACATGGGGCAGACGAGCGGCGGAACTGAGATTAGAACCCATGACTTCTGACTCCCAAGCCTCAGCTCTCTCCACTAGGCCTTGATGCTTCCTCGAGGGCAGAGATCACGTCTACCAACCCCATCGTATTATACTCTCCCAAGCGCTTAGTCCCTGTTCTGGGCACATTCTGTGCTCAATGGATGACCTGGGTGGATGGAGTCCTAGTGAGTCCTAGAGTACAAAATTGTTAAAACATGCAGCTTAAACACATTCCTGAGTTGCGATTTCACGCACGCATGTGTACGTATACGTGTGTGCGCTCACATAGATTCCAAATATTTTTGCTTGTGTAGTAATCTTTTGATTTCAGTAGTTGGTTTGGACACTAAAGTGTGTTGGTATAATTGGGGTGTGACTGGAGAATCCCATGTGGAGGGCTTTTGGCAGTCCACTGCTACCAAACATTAAAATACTGTTTTCCGACAGGGATCTAATGCCATCTCAGAATGAGCCCCTGAGACCTGATTTTTAAGGAAAAACACTTTAATTCATTCTCCAATCAGTTTATAACTGAGCATAAATGATAGTCGCCCCGCTCTCCGAAACTTGGCTTTAATCAAAGACCTATAGTAAGCCATTGCGTGAATATCGTCATACCCCCATTATTGTCCCTTTTGATACACGGTGAGCCCACTGTTGGGTAGGGACTGTCTCTATATGTTGCCAACTTGTACTTCCCAAGCGCTTAGTCCAGTGCTCTGCACACAGTAAGCGCTCAATAAATACGATTGATTGATTGATTTCTGGGCCCCTCCACCTTCGGCCCAGTCCCTGACCGGGGGAGGTCGCCGCTCACAGCAGCTAATTCCCACAGAGCACGCGCGACGCTTCGAGATCTTTGTCCAGAACCTGGCCCGGGCCCGGAAGCTGCAGGAGGAGGACCTGGGCACGGCGGAGTTTGGGGTCACTCCCTTCAGTGATCTCTCGGGTACGTGCGTTCCCAGGGCCCGTCCTCCCCACTGACCCCCCCAGCCCCTCTGAAAGAAGGGGAGATGGGAAGACGGGGTCCAGGGGGAATGGGTGGGGGGCTCTCCGGCCCCACGGTCCCCGTCGGCCTCCCAGGACCCCTCTCCTGCCTCCCCAGAGGACGAGTTTCTCAGTCTTTACGCGCCCAGATTCGGGATGCCCTCCGGATGGGCAAATCGAACGGCCAGGGGCCCCGAGGGGCCTCTCCACAGGAGGACTTGTGATTGGAGAAAAGGAGGGGCCATCACACCGGTCAAAAATCAGGTACTGACCCTTGGGCCCCAGGCCCTCCCCTTAACTCTGCCCCACCTGGACTCATTGTCTCCACCCCCAGCCACCTCCCCGGCTTCATCCTCTCACCTCCAGAAGACTCTGGCTGCTCCAACTTTCCCGGCTTCACCCTGTGGGAGAAGGAACCACATCTCACCTGATGGCCTTATTTCTACAACACTGTGCCTCTACCCTTTGTGAACCCTTTGCCTCATTTTAACGGTGCCTAAAAGCCCCCCAAATCCCCCCTCCACCCCCCAGGCTTACTGGGTTAAGTTGGCTGGGCCCAGGGGACGGTGGGGAATGGGGACAGGGACCATAAAGCAGCGTGGCTCAATGGAAAGAGCCCGGGCTTTGGAGTCAGAGGTCGTGGGTTCAAACCCCGGCTCCGCCAGCTGTCAGCTGTGTGACTTTGACAGAAGCAGCGTGGCTCAGTGGAAAGAGCCCGGGCTTTGGAATCAGAGGTCAGGGGTTCAAATCCCGGCTCCACCAGTTGTCAGCCGTGTGACTTTGGGCAAGTCACTTCACTTCTCTGTGCCTCAGTTACCTCATCTGTAGAATGGGGATTAAGACTGTGAGCCCCCCGTGAGACAACCTGATCACCTTGTAACCTTCCCAGTGCTTAGAACAGTGCTTTGCACATAGTAAGCGCTTAATAAATGCCATGATTATTATTATTATTATTATTATTAAGTCACTTCACTTCTCTGGGCCTGTTAGCCTCATCTGTAAAATGGGGATTAAGACTGTGAGCCCCCGCGTGGGACAACCTGATCACCTTGTAACCTCCCCAGCGCTTAGAACAGTGCTTGGCACATAGTAAGTGCTTAACAAATGCCATCATCATCATCATCATCATCAACTCTCTGCGTCTACCAATTCCATCGTATTGGCCTCCCCCAAGTACTTAATCCAGTGCTCTGCACCCACAGTCAGAGCTCAGTAAATCCCACTGACAGATTGACCGGAGAGTGGAGGTAAGTGTTGGGGTCTTGGGCGGCGCCCCCAGTCCTGCCGTTCTCCCCAGGGATCCTGCCGCTCCTGTTGGGCCTTCGCCGCCGTCGGCAACGTGGAGTCCCTGTGGTCCCTCAGGGCCGGCGACCGACTCGTCTCCCTCTCGGTGCAAGGTAGCCCCCGGGGGGATGCGGCCGCTCGGTCCCAGCCTGCCGCGTTGGGGGAGGACACTCCAGCCCATCGTGGAGAGAGCCACCCACCCCGCCCCCAACCTCCCCTGGGCAGTGGGGCCTAGTGGCTAGAGCCCAGGCCTGGGACTCAGAAGGACATGGATTCTGATCCTGACTCTGCCGCCTGTCTGCTGTGAGAACTTGGGCAAGTTGCTTCGCTTCTCTGGGCCTCAGTTACCTCATCTGTAAAATGGGAATTAAGACCACAAGCCCGATGTGGGACGGGGACTGTGTCCAACTTGATCTGCTTATATGCGGTGCCTGGCACGTAGTAAGCACTTAACAAATACCACAATCATCCTCCTCCTCCTCTTCGTCCTCTTCTTCTCCTCCTTCTCCTCCTCTTCTTTTTCTCCTTCTTCTTCTTCTTCTCCTCCTCCTCTTTTCCTCCTCCTCCTCCTCCTCCTCCTCTTCTACTCCTCCCCTTCCTCTTCTTCTTCTACTCCTCCTCCTCTTCTCCTACTCCTCCCCTTCCTCTTCTTCTTCTCCTCCTCCTCCTCCCCTTCTTCTTCTCCTCCTCTTCTTCTTTTTCTTCTTCTTCTACTTCTTATCCTCCTCCTCCTCCTCCTACTTCTTCTTCTTCTCCTCCTCCTCTTCTTCTCCTACTCCTACGCTTCCTATTCTTCTTCTTCTTCTTCTCCTCCTCCTCCTCTCCTCCTCCTCTTCTTCTCCTACTCCTACCCTTCCTCTTCTTCTGCTTCTACTCCTCCTCCTCCCCTTCTTCTTCTCCTCCTCTTCTTCTTCTTTTTCTTCTACTTCTTCTTCTTCTCCTCCTCCTACTACTTCTTCTTCTCCTCCTCCTCCTCTTCTCCTACTCCTACCCTTCCTCTTCTTCTCCTCCTCCTCTTCTTCTTCTTCTTCTTCTTCAGAGCTGTTGGACTGTGGTCGCTGTAGGGACGGCTGTCAGGGTGGCTACCCCGCAGACGCCTTCCTCACCATGATGTTCAACAGTGAGTCCGGGCAGCTCCCGCGAGGGCCCCTCCTCCCTCAGCTTCCTCTGGCCCCGTCCGACTCCCACCCACCCCCTCTTGAGCCCAGACCCCCCTTTCCTCCTCCTCCTCCCCTCCCAGCTCCTGGGGGTGGGGAGAGGGACCCCGGAGGGACGGGGGTGAGCCGCATCTCCTGCCCTCAGGAGGCCTGGCCAGTGACAAGGACTACCCCTACAAGGTCCGGGCGAGGCCCAACGGATGCAAGGCCAATAAGTCGAGGGCCGCCTGGATCCGCAACTTCATCACACTGCCCCAGGATGAGAAGCGTGAGTCTCCAGAGTGCTGAGATTAGGGGTTGGAGGTGCCGGGCCTTCCGGGGTCCCCTCGAACGGGAATCCCACCAGATTCCTCCTGGCTCCCATCCGTGGCTAGCTTCTGGTTGGCCCCCTGGGCAGGGGAGGGCTGGATAAACTGGGAAAAAGGAGGCCCAGAGGGGTTACGCTTCACATGGTAGAAGGAGGTTTCCGAATCCCCGGGAAACAGGGACTTTGTTCAATCTGCTTAGCTGGCTTCTACCCCAGCACTTAACACAATGCTTGGCCCAACGTGAGCTGCAACCACGTTCATCCAATCACTTATCCTATCCCACTTTGATTACCGCTTTGATCAGCGTCCTCGCTGACCCCCCACCTCCTGTCTCTCCCCACTCCAGCCCATCCTTCCCTCTGCCGCCCAGATCGTCTTTCTACCAAAACGTTCAGGTCACGTTTCCCCACTCGAGAAACTCTAATGGCTGCCCATCCACCGCCGCATTCATTCTATCGCATTTACCGAGCCCCTAACGTGTGCAAGGCACTGTACTAAGCGCTTGGGGGAGTACAATAGAACAACACACAGACACATTCCCTGCCCACAACAAGCTCACAGTCTAGAGGATCAGAGACTCCTCACCACTGGTTTTAAAGCAATCATCTTGGCCCTTCATCCAACCTTCACACTTCCCTCCTCTACCGCTAAATCTTCTCTCTCCGAGCTTCCCTTCTCTAACGTTAATCTCCTCACTCTACCTGGATGTTGCCCATCTTACCCACATCCGGCCTCTGGCCTGGAACGCCCTCCCTCTCAGAACCGACAGACAACAACTCTCCCCCGCTTCAAAGCCTTTTTGAAGGCCCATCTCCTCCAGGAGGCCTTCCCTGACTAAGCCCTCTTTTCCTTTTCTTCAACTCCCTTCTGCTTTGACTTGCTCTCTTCAGTTCCCCTCACCCTTCCAGGCCCACAGCACTTAGGTCCCTATCTACAATGTGCTCTGCACATCGTAAGCGCTCAATAAATACGATTGATATCTGTCAGCTCTTGACTGCTATTAGCGTCTGTCTCCCCCTCCATACTGGAAGCTCGTTGTGGGCAGGGAATGCGTCTGCTTGTTGTTATACTGTAGTCACCCAAGCGCTCAGAACAGTGCTCCGCATAGAGTCAGTGCTCAGTAAATAGGATTGAATGACAGTGAGCGGTGACCGTTGGTCCCTCAGGTTGATGGGGCGGGTGGGAGAGGGGCAGGAGCCATGGCCACAAAAAACCCCGCCACCCCCCACCCACCCCTGCAGACATGGTCCGACACCTGGCTCACCACGGACCCGTCGTCGTAAGCATCAAAATGCCGCGACTCCAGGTGAGGCTGGGCGTTTTTTGATGGGGATGTTAAGTGCTTTCTATGTGCCGGACACTGCTCTAAGCTCTGGGGTAGATCATCATCATCAACCGTATTTATTGAGCGCTTACTGTGTGCAGAGCACAGATTGGGCACAGTCCACATCCCTCGGGGGACTCACCGTCTCCATCCCCATCTTGAGAAGCAGCGTGGCTCGGTGGAAAGAGCCCGGGCTTGGGAGTCGGAGGTCGTGGGTTCTGATCCCGGCGCCGCCGCTTGGCTGCTGTGTGACTTTGGGCAAGCCACTTCACTTCTCTGGGCCTCAGTTCCCTCATCTGCAAAATGGGGGTTAAGATTGTGAGCCCCACGTCGGACAATATGATTACCTTGTAACCCCCCCAAGTGCTTAGAACAGTGCTTTTCATTCATTCATTCAATTGTATTTATTGAGTGCTTACTGTGTGCAGAGCACTGTACTAAGCACTTGGGAAGTACAAGTTGGCAACATATAGAGACAGTCCCTACCCAACAGCGGGCTCACAGTCTAGACAGGGGAGACAGAGAACAAAACAAAACATATTAACAAAATAAAATTAATAGAATAAATATGTACAAATAAAATAAAGTAATAAATACATACAAACATATCATCGTCATCATCAATCGTATTTATTGAGCGCTTACTGTGTGCAGAGCACTCTATTAAGCGCTTGGGAAGTACAAGTTGGCAACATATAGAGACAGTCCCTACCCAACAGTGGGCTCACAGTCTAGATGGGGGAGACAGAGAACAAAACAAAACATATTAACAAAACAAAATAAAGAGAATAAATATGTACAAATAAAATAGAGTAATAAATACGTACAAATATATACACATATATATATACACACACACACAGGTGCTGTGGGAAGGGGAAGGAGGTAAGGTGGGGGGGATGGGGAGGGGGAGGAGGAGGAGAGGGGGCTGAGTGTGGGAAGGCCTCCTGGAGGAGGTGAGATCTCAGTAGGGCCTTGAAGGGAGGAAGAGAGCTAGCTTGGCGGATGGGCAGAGGGAGGCCATTCTGGGCCCGGGGGAGGACGTGGGCCGGGGGTCGACGGCGGGACGGGCGAGAACGAGGCCTAACGGTGAGGAGATTAGCGGCGGAGGAGCGGAGGGTGCGGGCTGGGCTGGAGAAGGAGCTTGACAACTAGTAAGCGCTTAACAAATACCATCGTTATTATTTTTATTATTATTATTATCTTCCAGTTGAGGGAACTGAGGCATAGAGAAGTGAAGTGATTTGCCCATAGTCACACAGCCAACAACGAGGCAGAGCGGGGATTAGAACCCAGGCCCTCGGACTCCCAGGATCGGGCTCTTTCCACTAAGTCATGGTGGTTCTCATTCAGCCCAACTTTGGGGGCTTGGGGGTTACCAGTCAGGGGTGGGGAGAGGGAGGGATACAAACACAGTATTCCGCCCCAATCAGCGCTTCCCTCCGAAATTTTTCTCCAGCTGTACGTCAGGGGAGTTATGCATCCGACCCGCCATAACTGCAACCCCAAAGCATTACACAGTGTCCTGGCGGTGGGCTTTGGCTTCAGTGAGTTGGGGAAGACTTGGGGGGCTGCGGAAGGAGGGGGCCCCAAGGCTGGGGTCAGCCCCACAGCTCTCAGCCTCCCTCTTCCTCCATCCCTAGATAATGGTTCCTCTCACTGGATCCTGAAGAATTCTTGGGGCCCAAAATGGGGAGAAGAGGTGAGCTGGGAATGGGAAAGGGAAAATGAGGGATGGGGTGGGAGGGATTAGGGGGAGGGGCTCCCCTTGGACCACCCTCACCTCCTTTCCCTTCAGGGCTATTTCCGGCTGCATCTTGGGAGCAACGCCTGTGGCATCGCCGATTATCCCATCACTGCCGTGATCCCAGATTCCAAGCCCCGTGTCTCCTGCCCGCTGTGAGACCGTCAGCCCTGTCCACCCGATGGCCTGCATTACCCTAAGCCCCCCACCGTCCCCTCCCTGTGGCTCCGGCAGAGACCACCCCTGCTCTTGATCCTTCCCAAACAATCCCGAGTCCCAGGCCGTCCGTGGAATGACCTGGGAGAGGCCTCGTGGGCAGAAATGGCCAGTGTGGACCACTCCCCCGACCCCTCCAGTTCTCCGGCCTCCCGCTTAGGTCTTTGTCCCCCTGCCCAGTTCCCCCACACCTTCCCCTCCCCTCCCTCCATCCGATTAGGGCTGCATCCCCCTGCCCACTCCCCCCACATCTCTCCAACCTCCACCTTAGTTAGGGCTGAGTCCCCTCGTCCCCCCTCACACACACCTCTCCTTCCTGCTCCTAGCTGAGGCCTGGGCATCTCCTTAATCAATCAATCAATCAATCAATCGTATTTATTGAGCGCTTACTATGTGCAGAGCACTGTACTAAGCGCTTGGGAAGTACAAATTGGCATCACATAGAGACAGTCCCTACCCAACAGTGGGCTCACAGTCTAAAAGGGGGAATCCCCTGAGCAGCAGGCCCCTGCCTCTGTAGACACCGCATTCATTCATTCATTCATTCATTGAGCGCTTACTGTGTGCAGAGCACCGTACCAAGTGCTTGGAAAGTACGATTTGGCAACAGATAGTGACAATCCCTACCCAACAGGCTCACAGTCTAGAAGGGCAGCTATTTTATCGTCACCATGGAGGTCGGAGTTAAATCTGGGGTGCGGAGGTCGGTGGCCAGCCCTCCCCCAGCTACCCGCGGGAAGGGTGTCAGTTGTGAGGGTCCCGTGTAGCGGTCCAGAGCGCCTGTTGCCTGCCGGGGGAAGGGAAGGGAGGGAGAGCACAGCTAGGAGGCCGTTCGTTAGACTGGAAGCTCCTGGAGGGGAGGATGTCTGCCAATCAATCAATCAATCATATTTATTGAGCGCTTACTGTGTGCAGAGCACTGTACTAAGTGCATGGGAAGCACAAGTTGGCAACATAGAGAGACAGTCCCTACCCAACAGTGGGCTCACAGTCCAGAAAGCAGAAGCAGCGTGGCTCAGTGGAAAAGATCCCGGGCTCTGGAGTCAGAGGTCATGGGTTCAAATCCCAGCTCTGCCAATTGGCAGCTGGGTGACCTTGGGCAAGTCACTTCTCTGGGCCTCAGTTACCTCATCTGCAAAATGGGGACCAAGACTGTGAGCCCCTCATGGGACAACCTGATCACCTTGTAACCTCCAATCCTACTGTCCTCTCGCAAATTTAGGTTAGAAGGCGCTCAATAAAGATGATTGATGGATGGATTGATACATTGATTGGAGAAGGCTCCCTCATTAGAGGGGGCAGTAGGGTGTTGGGGTGGGAGGCTCTTTGCCCGAGCAGCAAAGACTCTGGCCCCCAAGTGAGGCCGGGGAGAGACCCCCACTGGATTTGCCTCAGTGCCAGCTGATTCTCGGGAGGGGGTGGACCCCCGACCACCAGGAACCCACCATCCCACCTGGAAGGGGGAGGGAGTAGCCTCGAGGTACTTCCCAAGCGCTTAGTACAGTGCTCTGCACACAGTAAGCGCTCAATAAATACGATTGATGATGATGATGATGGAAGGGCACTGTCCGGGGAGGGCCGAGCCCCCCGTAGGACACCCTGATCACCTTATAACCTCCCCAGAACCTCCTGTGGTTGCCCATCCTCCTCTGGAAAGAGCCCGGGCTTTGGAGTCAGAGGTCATGGGTTTGAATCCCGACTCCGCCACATGTCTGCTGGGTGACCTTGGGCAAGTCACTTAACTTCTCTGAGCCTCTTTTAGACTGTGAGCCCACTGTTGGGTAGGGACTGTCTCTATGTTGCCAACTTGGACTTCCCAAGCGCTTAGTACAGTGCTCTGCACACAGTAAGCGCTCAATAAATACGATTGATTGATTGATTGCACATAGTAAGCGCTTAACAAATGCCATCATCATCATCAAGGATGCCGAGAGGGCAGGGCGGGTGAAGCATCTCACCGGAGGCCGGCCACGGAATGGACGGAGGCCGAATACTGGATGAGGAAGAGGTGCACGTCAGCGAGTGCAAGCAGGAGCTTAGTACAGTGCTCTGCACACAGTAAGCGCTCAATAAATACGATTGATGAGGAGGAGGGCTTCACAAACTGGCCAGAGCGGAGGCGGAGGGAGGGGTGGTCAGCGAGGGGAGGTGGGGGAGAGGAAGGGGGCAAAAGGGCACAGTTCGACAGGCCCCTTTACCTTCCCCCTCCCACCCTAGCCCCCTTCCAAACTGGACACCCTCTCTCCTGAGAACAGGTTGGGGCTAGAAAGCTGAGGGGGGCTGGGGAAGGAGGCTCACCTTAGAGAAGCAGCGTGGCTCAGTGGAAAGAGCCTGGGCTTGGGAGTCAGAGGTCATGGGTTCAAATTCCGGCTCTGCCGCTTGTCAGCTGTGTGACTTTAGGCAAGTCATTTAACTTCTCTGGGCCTCAGTTACCTCGTCTGTAAAATGGGGATTGACTGTGAGCCCCACATGGGCCCCTGTATATATGTTTGTACATATTTATTACTCTATTTATTTATTTTACTTGTACATATCTATTGTATTTATTTTGTTAGTATGTTTGGTTTTGTTCTCTGTCTCCCCCTTTTAGACTGTGAGCCCGCTGTTGGGTAGGGACTGTCTCCATTTGTTGCCAACTTGTACTTCCCAAGCGTTTAGTACAGTGCTCTGCACACAGTGTTCAGTACAGTGCTCAATAAATACGATTGATGATGATGATGACAACTGCAAGGCCCTACTGAGAGCTCACCTCCTCCAGGAGGCCTTCCCAGACTGATCCCCCTCCTTCCTCTCCCCCTCCTCCCCCTCTCCACCCCCCCACCTTACCTCCTTCCCTTCCCCACAGCACCTGTATATATGTTTGTACAGATTTATTACTCTATTTCTTTATTTTACTTGCACATATCTATTCTATTTATTTTATTTTGTTAATATGTTTTGTTTTGTTCTCTGTCTCCCCCTTCTAGACTGTAAGCCCACTGTTGGGTAGGGACTGTCTCTATATGTTGCCAACTTGTACTTCCCAAGCGCTTAGTACAGTGCTCTGCGCACAGTAAGTGCTCAATAAATATGATTGATTGATTGTGGGGCTGGGAGGGAGGGGGAGCAAAGGGAGCAAGTCAGGGTGACGCTGAAGGGAGTGGGAGAAGAGGAAAAGGGGGTTTAGTCAGGGAAGGTCTCTTGGAGAAGATGGGCCTTCAATAAGGCTTCAAACTGGGGGAGAGAGTCATTGTCTGTCCACCTCCCCCATCCCTTTCTTAAGAGTGTTGAGAAGGCAATGGTGAGGAGTCTTTGTTTGCTACGAAGGTGGATAGACAACCACTGGAGATTTTTGAGAGGGGTTGGGGGTGACATGTCCTGAATGTTTTTGTGGAAAGATGATCTGGGCAGCGGAGTGAAGTATGACTCCCTCTCGGCTTCAAGGCTGTCCATCCATCCATTCCCTCGCTCCGTCCTCCCTCACCTCCCGTCTCTCCTTCTCCAGCCCAGCCCGCACCCTCTGCTCCTCTGCCACTAATCTCCTCACCGGGCCTCGTTCTTGCCTGTCCCGCCATCGACCCCTGGTCCATGTCCTCTCCCTGGCCTGGAATGCCCCCAATCCCTCCACACATCTGCCAAGCTAGCTCTCTTCCTCCCTTCAAGGCCCTACTGAGAGCTCACCTCCTCCAGGAGGCCTTCCCACACTGAGCCCCCCCTTCCTCTACCCTTCTTCCCCCTCTCCGTCCCCCGCATCTTACCTCCTTCCCTTCCCCACAGCACCTGTATATATGTATATGTTTGTACATATTTATTACTCTATTTATTTATTTTATTTGTACAAATTTATTCTATTGATTTTATTTTGTTAATATATTTTGTTTTGTTGCCTGTCTCCCCCTTCTAGACTGTGAGCCCGCTGTTGGGTAGGGACCGTCTCTAGATGTTGCTGACTTGGACTTCCCAAGCGCTTAGTCCAGTGCTCTGCACACAGTAAGCGCTCAATAAATAGGATTGAATGAATGTATATATGTATGTATTTATTACTCTATTTTATTTGTACGTATTTATTTTAATATGTTTTGTTTTGTTTCCTGTCTCCCCCTTCTAGACTGTGAGCCCGTACCTCGTTCTCGCCTGTCCCGCCATCAGCCCCCGGCCCACGTCTTCCCCCGGGCCTGGAATGCCCCCAATCCCTCTGCCCATCCGCCAAGCTAGCTCTCTTCCTCCCTTTAAGGCCCTGCTGAGAGCTCACCTCCTCCAGGAGGCCTTCCCAGACTGAGCCCCTTCCTTCCTCTCCCCCTCATCCCCCTCTCCATCCCCCCCATCTTACCTCCTTCCCTTCCCCACAGCACCTGTATATATGTATATATGTTTGTACATATTTATTACTCTATTTATTTATTTTACTTGTACATATCTATTCTATTTATTTTATTTTGTTGGTATGTTTGGTTTTGTTCTCCGTCTCCCCCTTTTAGACTGTGAGCCCACTGTTGGGTAGGGACCATCTCTATATGTTGCCAACTTGGACTTCCCAAGCGCTTAGTGCAGTGCTCTGCACACAGTAAGCGCTCAATAAATACTATTGATTGATTGATTGATTGATTACAGTCTCCAGAGGCTGCTGCGGGGAATTTCCGGGTGGTTGATCACCTTGTGTCCCACCCTCAGCCAGCCCCCTGGCCTTCATCTTCCACCTGGGAAAGTCTCTGCCTCTCTCCCCCCGCAATATTTCCTCTTGCTCTGGTGGGGAGGAGCCCTGTACCCCCTCTTCCTCTCCCCCCTCCGCCACCCCCGTCCTGTCTATGTGGTCGTTTCCTGCCCCTGGCAGCTCAGTCTGCCCGCTCCCGCCCTCCCTCATGGACCTGCTGGCCCTGCTGCTCCCCTGCCTCCTGGCCCAGCTGGGAGGGGTCGTCGCCATGGCCTCCCGGGGACCCCAGGTAAGCCTGGGGACCACATCCCCATCCTCATCCGCTGCCTGAGAAGCAGCGTGGCTCAGTGGAAAGAGCCCGGGCTTTGGAGTCAGAGGTCGTGGGTTCGAATCCTGGCTCTGCCCCAGGCCTGCCGTGTGACCTTAGGCAAGTCACTTACCTTCTCTGAGCCTCAGTTCCCTCATATGGAAAATGGGGATTAAAACTGTGAGCCCCACGTGGGACAACTTGATCACCTTGTACACCCCCCCCCAGCGCTTAGAACAGTGCTTTGCACATAGTAAGCGCTTAACAAATGCCATTATTATTATTATCCCCTCATCTCTGCCCCAACCTGCCTGGCCATTGGGGACGAAGATTCAAACCCTTGGGAGTCAGCCCCCAGCCCCTGCTTCCCTCCTGGGCTTCAAACGGGCACTCCCCGCTTTCCTCATGGGGGTCCCGCCTTGCCAGGGGGTGCGGAGAACCGGTCTGATCCTGATTCTCCCCCTAAATCAATCAATCAATCGTATTTATTGAGCACTTACTGTGTGCAGAGCACTGTACTAAGCGCTTGGGAAGTACAAGTTGGCAACATATAGAGACGGTCCCTACCCAACAGTGGACTCACAGTCTAAACCCCTCCTGCAATGTGGCAAAGTGGATACAACATGGATCTAAGAGTCAGAAGGTCATAAGTTAGCATGGCTCAGTGGAAAAAGCACGGGCTTTGGGGTCAGAGGTCATGGGTTCAAAACCCAGCTCTGCCATATGCCTGCTGTGTGACCTTGGGCAAGTCACTTAACTTCTCTGAGCCTCAGTTACCTCATCTGTAAAACGGGGATTAAGACTGTGAGCCCTATGTGGGACAACTTGATCATCTTGTATCCCCCCAGCGCTTAGAACAGTGCTTTGCACATAGTAAGCGTTTAACAAATGCCATTATTATTATTATTATTATAGGTTCTAATCCCAGCTCTGCCACTTGTCTGCTGTGTGTGAACTTGAGCAAGTCTCTTAATAATAATGGCATTTTTTATTAAGCGCTTACTATGTGCCAAGCACTGTACTAAGCGCTGGGGAGGTTACAAGGTGATCAGGTTGTCCCACTGGGGGCTCACAGTCTTCCTCTCCATTTTACAGATGAGGGAACGGAGGCCCAGAGAAGTGAAGTGACTTGCCCAAAGTCACCCAGCTGACAATTGGCAGAGCTGAGATTTGAACCCATGACCTCTGACTCCAAAGCCCGGGCTCTTTTCTACTGAGCCGCGAGAGGCACTTCTCTGTGCCTCAGTTACCTCATCTGTAAAATGGGGATTGAAACTGGGAGCCCTACATGGGACAGGCACTGCTTCCAACCCTATTTGCTTGTATCCGCCCTAGTGCTTAGTACAGTTACCTCATCTGTAAAATGGGGATTAAGACTGTGAGCACACACCCGATCACCCTATATCCCTCCCAGCGCTTAGAACAGTGCTTTGAACATAGTAAGCGCTTAACAAATACCATTATTGTTATTATACAGTGCCTGGCACACAGTAAGCACTTGACAAATGCCACCGTATATATGTATATATGTTTGTACATATTTATTACTCTATTTATTTATTTTACTTGTACATATCTATTCTATTTATTTTATTTTGTTAGTATGTTTGGTTTTGTTCTCTGTCTCCCCCTTTTAGACTGTGAGCCCACTGTTGGGTAGGGACTGTCTCTAGATGTTGCCAACTTGTACTTCCCAAGTGCTTAGTACAGTGCTCTGCACACAGTAAGCGCTCAATAAATACGATTGATGATGATGATGATTATTGCTCACCTTGTGGCTCACACTCTTTGCTCACCTTTAACGTTGGGATACGGACCCAGGAGTCCGGTCCCAGCTGCCCTCCATCCCTTCCCACCAAACCTTACCTTCTTCCATCTCCCTTCCAGGACCTCCATCCCAATCCTCCCCCCGCCACACGTCTGGAGCTGATGGAGAAATTCAAGGAATTCCAGAATTGCTACAATAAGAGCTACGAGGACCAAACAGGTACTGATGAGCCGCAGGGCCGCAATCGATCGTATTTACTGAGCGCTTACTGTTTGCCGAGTACTGTTTCTAGACTGTTGTTGGGTAGGAAGCGTCTCTATATGCTGCTGACTTGCGCTTCCCAAGCGCTTAGTACAGTGCTCTGCACGCAGTAAGCGTTCAATAAATACAATTGAATCATCATCATCAATCATATTTATTGAGTGCTTACTGTGTGCAGAGCACTGTACTAAGCGCTTGGGAAGTCCAAGTTGGCAACATATAGAGACAGTCCCTACCCAACAGTGGGCTCACAGTCTAAAAGGGGGAGACAGAGAACAAAACCAAACATACTAACAAAATAAAATAAATAGAATAGATATGGACAAGTAGAATAAATGAATAAAAAGAGTAATAAATATGTACAAACATATGTACATATATGCAGGTGCTGTGGGGAAGGGAAGGAGGTAAGATGGGGGGATGGAGAGGTGGACGAGGGGGAGAGGAAGGAAGGGGCTCAGTCTGGGAAGGCCTCCTGGAGGAGGTGAGCTCTCAGTAGGGCCTTGAAGGGAGGATTGAATTGAATGAATGAGTACGATAGAAAAATAGAACAGACATATCCTGCCCAAGATGAGTTTACAATCTAGGAATCTAGATCTACAGTCTACATTCTAGAGGCGAAAAGGATCCTTCCTTTCTTCAGGTCTCAGTCCCGGGCTCTGCAGACAGTCAGCAGCAGGGCCTAGCAGAGAGAGCCCGGCCTGGGAGACAGAGGAACTGGGTTCTAATCCCGCCTCTGCCACTTACCTTGAGAAGCAGCGTGTCTCAGGGGAAAGAGCCCGGGCTTTGGAGTCAGAGGTCACGGGTTCAAATCCCAACCCCTCCACCCGTCAGCTGTGTGACTTTGGGCAAGGCACTTCACTTCTCTGGGCCTCGGTTCCCTCATCTGGAAAATGGGGATTAAAACTGTGAGCCCCGCCCCCATGGGACAACCTGATCGCCTTGTAACCTCCCCAGCGCTTTGCACCTAGTAAACGCTTAACAAATACCATCAGCATCATGATGATTATCACCTGCTGTGAGACCTTGGGTGAAATTCAAACCCTTTTCAGCTGCCTCATCTGTTCTCCTTCCTACTTATGAGCCTCATGTGGGACAGGGACTATGTCCTATCATCATCATCATCATCAATCGTATTTATTGGGCACTTACTGTGTGCAGAGCACTGTACTAAGCGCTTGGGAAGTACAAGTTGGCAACATATAGAGACAGTCCCTACCCAACAGTGGGCTCACAGTCTAAAAGGGGGAGACAGAGAACAAAGCCAAACATACTAACAGAATAAAATAAATAGAATAGATATGTACAAGTAAAATAAATAGAGTAACACATATATACAAACATATATACATATATACAGGTGCAGTGGGGAAGGGAAGGAGGTAAGATGGGGGGGATGGTGAGGGGGACAAGGGGGAGAGGAAGGAAGGGGCTGATTGACGTGCACCTACTCCAGCACCTAGAATAGTGCTTGACACATAGTAAGCAGTTAACAAATACCATAAAAAAAGTAAGTGATCAATGAACATTCCCCCTCCCTGTCAATCAATCGTATTTGAGCACTTACTGTGTGCAGAGCACTGTACTAAGCGCTTGGGAAGTCCAAGTTGGCAACATCTAGAGACAGTCCCTACCCAACAGTGGGCTCACAGTCTAAAAGGGGGAGACAGAGAACAAAACCAAACATGCTAACAAAATAAAATAAATAGAACAGATATGTACAAGTAAAATAGAGTAATAAATATGTACAAACATACCTCCTTCCCCTCCCCACAGCACCTGTATATATGTTTGT
This sequence comes from Tachyglossus aculeatus, assembly GCF_015852505.1. Lineage (NCBI taxonomy): Eukaryota > Metazoa > Chordata > Mammalia > Monotremata > Tachyglossidae > Tachyglossus > Tachyglossus aculeatus. Next base: position 50,797,770 of record NC_052087.1, on the reverse strand, counting down.
ACGTATTTATTACTCTATTTATTTTTTTTTTTATTTGTACATATTTATTCTAGTTATTTTATTTCGTTAATATGTTTTGTTTTGTTGTCTATCTCCCTCTTCTAGACCGTGAGCCCGCTGTTGGGTAGGGACCGTCTCTATCTGTTGCCAACTTGGACTTCCCAAGCGCTTAGTCCAGTGCTCTGCACACAGTAAGCACTCAATAAATATGATTGAATGAATGATCATTGATTGATTGAGGCTGCCCCCCACAAGCACAACTTGAGAACACTTTGAACCCCCTTCCTCCACCCCCACAACTCTCACTGGATGCCTCCAGTAGTGTGAACAAGGTGACTACGGTCCCGTGTCAGAACCCCGAGAGGTTGGGGAGGATGTGTGAAGGTGTGAAAGACAAACAGGAAGTGTCTGTTCTTCTCTTCTCCCCCTGCCCCCAAACATCTTCTTCTATTCGCTTTTCTTTCTATCTCCTTGATTCATTCAGTCAATCGTATTTATTGAGCGCTTACTGTGTGCAGAGCACTGGACTAAGCGCTTGGGAAGTACAAGTTGGCAACATATAGAGACGGTCCCTACCCAGTAGCGGGCTCACAGTCTAGAAGAGGGAGACAGACAACAGAACAAAACATATTAACAAAATAAAATAAATAGAATATGTACAAGTAAAATAAACAGAGTAATAAATACGTACAAACATATATACAATCATTCATTCAATCGTATTTATTGAGCGCTTACTGTGTGCAGAGCACTGGACTAATTGCTTGGGAAGTCCAAGTTGGCAACATCTACAGATGGTCTCTACCCACCGGCAGGCTCACAGTCTAGAAGGGGGAGACAGACAACAGAACAAAACATTAACAAAGTAAAACAAACAGAGTAATAAATACGTACAAACATATATACATTCATTCATTCAATCGTATTTTATTGAGCGCTTAACTGTGTGCAGAGCACTGGACTAAGATCTTGGGAAGTCCAAGTTGGCAACATCTAGAGACGGTCCCTATCCAACAGTGGGCTCGCAGTCTAAAAGGGGGAGACAGAGAACAAAACCAAACATACTAACAAAATAAAATAAATAGAATAGATATGTACAAGTAAAATAGAGTAATAAATACATACAAACATATATACATTCATTCATTCATTCATATTTATTGAGCGCTTACTGTGTGCAGACCACTGGACTAAGCGCTTGGGAAGTCCAAGTTGTCAACATATAGAGATGGTCCCTACCCAACAGCGGGCTCACAGTCTAGAAGGGGGAAACAGACAACAGAACAAAACATAGTAACAAAATAAAATAAATAGAATATGTACAAGTAAAATAGAGTAATAAATACGTACAAACATATATACATTCATTCATTCGATCGTATTTATTGAGCGCTTACTGTGCGCAGAGCACTGGACTAAGCGCTTGGGAAGTCCAAGTTGACAACATCTAGAGATGGGCCCTACCCATCAGCGGGCTCACAAGTCTAGAAGGGGGGGACGGACAACAAAACAAAACATATTAACAAAGACTTTGGTGGGCTGCCCTGGCCCACCCCCCTAGCCGTGACCCTCCCCGCTCCCCAAGCAGCTGTGACCCCTTTCTGAAGTCCTGGGGTTGAGGGGGTGGAAAAAGAAGGAGCGCTTAGAACAGTGTTTCACACATAGTGAGCGCTTAACAAATGCCATAATTATTATTATTATTATTATTATGAGAAGCAGTGTGGCTCAGTGGAAAGAGCTTCAAACAGTACTGTGCACATAGTAAGCGCTTAATAAATGCCATCATTATTATTATAAGAGCCCGGGCTTGGGAGTCAGAGGTCATGGGTTCTAATCCCGGCTCCGTCACTTGTCTGCTGTGTGACCTTGGGCGAGTCACTCATTCACTCAATCGTATTTATTGAGCGCTTACTGTGTGCAGAGCACTGTACTAAGAGCTTGTACTAAGTCACTTCTCTGTGCCTCAGTTCCCTCATCTGTAAAACGGGGATTGAGACTGTGGCACAACCTGATCACCTTGTAACTTCCCCAGCGCTTAGAACAGTGCTTTGCACAATAGTAAGCGCTTAATAAATGCAATCATTGTGCATATAGCTTTAATTCTATTTCTTCTGGTGATTTTGACACCTGTCTCCATGTTTTGTTTTGTTTGTCTCCCCCTTCTAGACTGTGGGCCCGTTGTTGGGTAGGGACCGTCTCTAGATGTTGCCAACTTGGACTTCCCAAGTGGTTAGTACAGCGCTCTGCACACAGTAAGCGCTCAGTAAATAGGATTGAATGAATGTATTCAGCCAGGGGAGAGGAACTGGAGAGGAAAGAGGCCAGCTGCCGGCAACTCTCACCTCTCACCCGCAACAAGCTGTGGAGATGACACAGGGGCGGTTGTGGAGATAGCAGTGGGGGTGGCTGTGAAGATTCATTCATTCACTCAATCGTATTTACTGAGCGCTTACTGTGTGCAGAGCACTGTACTAAGCGCTTGGGACGTACAAGTCGGTGACATCTAGAGACGGTCCCTACCCCACAACGGGCTCCCAGTCTAGAAGGGGGAGACAGGCAACCAAACAAAACATGGAGACAGGTGTCAAAATCATCAGAACAAATAGAATTAAAGCTAGATGCACATCACTAACAAAATAAATCATAAATATGTACAAGTAAAATAGAGTAATAAATCTTTACAAATATATATACAGGTGCTGTAACTTTCTGCAGACTGTGAGCCCACTGTTGGGTAGGGACCGTCTCTATATGTTGCCAACTTGGACTTCCTAAGCGCTTAGTACAGTCATCTGCACACAGTAAGCCCTCAATAAATACGATTGAGTGATATGTTTGTACGGACTTATTACTCGATTTATTTTACTTGTGCATATCTATTCTATTTATTTTATTTTGTTAATATGTTTGGTTTTGTTCTCTGTCTCCCCCTTCTAGACTGTGAGCCCACTGTCGGGTAGGGACCGTCTCTATATGTTGCCAACTTGTATTTCCCAAGCGCTTAGTACAGTGCTCTGCACACAGTAAGCGCCCAATAAATACGATTGATTGATTGATTGATTGATTGATTGGGGAGGGGAAGGAGGTAGGGCGGGAAGGATGGGGAGGAGGTGAGGAAAAAGCGGGGTGAAGATGGCAAAGGGGGCGGCTGTGAAGATGGAAGAGTGGCAGAGAGGGTGGCTGTTAGGTTCTCGGAGAGATCAAGGGGGGATGGACAGCCTTTGGAGGGAGAGGAGGCCAGCGTTTAGTACAGTGCCAGCACTTAGAACAGTGCTTCGCACATAGTAAGCGCTTAATAAATGCCATTATTATTATTATTATTATTATTACTTATTTCCAAGGTGGGGACCCAAGCTGAGAAATGTTGGAAGTGTGATTTTTGCCATCAGTCAGGCACCAAATCCCGACCAGTCCTATAATAATAATGGCATTTAGTAAGCGCTTACTATGTGCCAAGCACTCTTCTAAGCGCTGGGGAGGTACAGCGTGATCAGGTTGTCCCACGGGGGGGGGGCTCACAGTCTCAATCCCCATGTTCCAGATGAGGTCACTGAGGCCCAGAGAAGTGAAGCGACTTGCCCAAAGTCACCCAGCTGACAATTGGAGGAGGCGGGATTGGAACCCGTGACCTCCGACTCCAAAGCCCATGCTCTTTCCATTGACATCTCAACATCTTCTACGACATCTCCAGAATCTCCTCCGTCCTCTCCATCCAAACGGGCGCCACGCTTGTCCCATCCTGCCTCCATTACTTCATCGGCCTCCTCGCTGGCCTCCCCGCCTCCTGTCTCTCCCTGCTCATCCATACTTCCCTCTGTCGCCTGGATCATTTTTCTAAAACACAATTCCGCATAAATCTTCCCATTTCTTGGAAACCTCCAGATGTTATCCGTCCATGTCTGCATCAAAAAGAAACTCCCCACTGTCGGCTTTGAGGCACCCCGACGTCTCGCCCCCTCCAATCTCTCCTCACCCACCACCACCCACACGCTTCGCTTCTCTGACACCGATCATCTCACTGTGCCTCAGTCTCCCGACTTCTTGCTCACCCCTTCCTCCTGCCTGGAAATCCCTCCCACTTTATTCATAATAATAATGATTATGGGACTTGTAATAATAATAATAATAATGGGACTTATAATAATAATTATGGGAGTTGTAATAATAATAATAATAATAATACTTATGGGACTTATAATAATAATAATTATGGGACTTGTCAAATGCTTACTATTTGCCAAGCACTGGTCTGCGCGCTGAGAGAGACAAACGCTAAGCAGGCCGGTTACAGTCCCCATCCCACATTGGGCTCAGACTCTTAATCCCCATTTTTTTTACAGATGAGGCAACTGAGGCACGCGGAAGTTGCGACTTGCCTAAAGTCACACAGCAGACGAGGGGTGGAGTCAGGATTAGAACCCATGACCTTCTGACTCCTAAACCCATGCTCCGTGCTGCTCTCCCCCTTCAAAGCTCTACTTTAACCACATCTCCTCCAGGAAGCCTTATAATAATAATAATAATGGCATTTATTAGGCGCTTACTATGTGCAAAGCACTCTTCTAAGCGCTGGGGAGGTTACAAGGTGATCAGGTTGTCCCGGGTGGGGGCCTCACAGTCTTCATCCCCATTTTACAGATGAGGTAACTGAGGCACAGAGAAGTTAAGTGACTTGCCCAATCTTCACCCCCATTTTACAGATGAGGTAACTGAGGCCCAGAGAAGTTAAGTGACTTGCCCAAAGTCACACAGCTGACAATTGGCGTAGCCGGAATTTGAACCCATAACCTCTGACTCCAAAGCCCGGGCTCTTTCCACTGAGGCACGACTATGTGCCAAGCCCTGTTCTAAGCGCTGGGGGGGATACAAGGTAATCAGGTTGTCCCACAGTCTTCATCCCCATTTTACAGATGAGGGAACTGAGGCCCAGAGAAGTGAAGTGACTTGCCCAAAGTCACACAGCTGACAAGTGGCGGAGCTGGGATTTGAACCCACAACCTCTGACTCCAAAGTCCGGGCTTTTTCCACTGGGCCACGACTATGTGCCAAGCACTGTTCTAAGCACTGGGGGGGGGGGATACAAGGTAATCAGGTTGTCCCACGTGGGGCTCGCAGTCTTCATCCCCATTTTACAGATGAGGGAACTGAGGCCCAGAGAAGTGAAGTGACTTGACCAAAGTCACGCAGCTGACGATTGGCAGAGCCGGGATTTGAACCCATAACTCTCACCTCCCCATCCTATTTTCCCTTCTGCTTCGTTTGGACTTGAGACCACACCCACGAAACAGAGCGCAGGCTTTGGAGTCAGAGGTTGCGGGTTCAAATCCCGGCTCCGCCACTTGTCAGCTGTGTGACTCTGGGCAAGTCACTTCACTTCTCTGTGCCTCAGTTCCCTCATCTGTAAAATGGGGATGAAGACTGTGAGCCCCCTGTGGGACAACCTGATTGCCTTGTAACCTCCCCAGCGCTTAGAACAGTGCTTTGCACATAGTAAGCGCTTAATAAATGCCACCATCATCATCATTTAATTACTCCCGCCAGCTCCACAGCCCTATGTCCATACACTTATGTCTTAAACTTGTTGCTTCCCCTACCTGTAATTGATTTTAATATCTTTCTCCCCCTCTAAACTATAAACTCCTTTCATTAAATGGTAATCGTTAAGCCCTGCCCATTTGTCAAAAACTGGTCTAAACGCTGGGGTAGATAAATTCAAAATAATCAGGCTGGGCACAGCCCCTGACCCACATAGGACTCAAGTCTAAGTCACAGGGAAAAGAAATGAATCCCCATTTTACAGTTGAGTTAGCTGAGGCCCGGAGAAGTGAAGCGACTTTCATTCATTCAATCATATTTATTGAGCACTCAATGTGCGCTAAGCATTGTACTAAGAGCTTGGGAGAGTACAATGCAACAACAGACAGTCTCTGCCCAAATATATCTACCAACTTCATCATATCATGCTTCCTTGAGGGCAGAGATCATTCATTCATTCAATCAATCATATTTATTGAGCACTTACTGTGTGCTAAGCATTGCACTAAGAGCTTGGGAGATAAAATGCAACAACAGACAGTCTCTGTCCACAATATATCTACCAAATTCATCATATCATGCTTCCTTGAGGGCAGAGATCATTCATTCATTCAATCAATCATATTTATTGAGCACTCACTGTGTGCTAAGCATTGTACACAATGTATCTACCAACTTCATCATATCATGCTTCCTTGAGGGCAGAGATCATTCATTCATTCAATCAATCATATTTATTGAGCACTTACTGTGTGCTAAGCATTGCACTAAGAGCTTGGGAGATACAATGCAACAACAGACAGTCTCTGTCCACAATATATCTACCAACTTCATCATATCATGCTTCCTTGAGGGCAGAGATCATTCATTCATTCAATCAATCATATTTATTGAGCACTCACTGTGTGCTAAGCATTGTACTAAGAGCTTGGGAGAATACAATGCAACAACAGACAGTCTCTGTCCACAATATCTACCAACTTCATCATATCATGCTTCCTTGAGGGCAGAGATCATTCATTCATTCAATCAATCATATTTATCGAGCACTCACTATGTGCTAAACATTGTACTAAGAGCTTGGGAGAGTACAACGCAACAACAGACAGTCTCTGTCCACTATATATCTAACAACTTCATCATATCATGCTTCCTTGAGGGCAGAGATCATTCATTCATTCAATCAATCATCATATTTATTGAGCACTCACTGTGTGCTAAGCATTGTACACAATGTATCTACCAACTTCATCATATCATGCTTCCTTGAGGGCAGAGATCATTCATTCGTTCAATCAATCATATTTATTGAGCACTTACTGTGTGCTAAGCATTGCACTAAGAGCTTGGGAGAGTACAATGCAACAACAGACAGTCTCTGTCCACAATATATCTACCAACTTCATCATATCATGCTTCCTTGAGGGCAGAGATCATTCATTCATTCAATCAATCATATTTATTGAGCACTCACTGTGTGCTAAGCATTGTACTAAGAGCTTGGGAGAGTACAATGCAACAACAGACAGTCTCTGTCCACAATATCTACCAACTTCATCATATCATGCTTCCTTGAGGGCAGAGATCATTCATTCATTCAATCAATCATATTTATCGAGCACTCACTATGTGCTAAACATTGTACTAAGAGCTTGGGAGAGTACAATGCAACAACAGACAGTCTCTGTCCACTATATATCTAACAACTTCATCATATCATGCTTCCTTGAGGGCAGAGATCATTCATTCATTCAATCAATCATATTTATTGAGCACTCACTGTGTGCTAAGCATTGTACACAATGTATCTACCAACTTCATCATATCATGCTTCCTTGAGGGCAGAGATCATTCATTCGTTCAATCAATCATATTTATTGAGCACTCACTGTGTGCTAAGCATTGCACTAAGAGCTTGGGAGAGTACAATGCAACAACAGACAGTCTCTGCCCACAATATATCTACCAAATTCATCATATCATGCTTCCTTGAGGGCAGAGATCATTCATTCATTCAATCAATCATATTTATTGAGCACTCACTGTGTGCTAAGCATTGTACTAAGAACTTGGGACAGTACAATGCAACAACAAACAGACAGTCTCTGCCCACATTATATCTACCAACTTCATCATATCATGCTTCCTTGAGGGCAGAGATCATTCATTCATTCAATCAATCATATTTATTGAGCACTCACTGTGTGCTAAGCATTGTACTAAGAGCTTGGGAGAGTACAATGCAACAAGACAGTCTCTGTCCACAATATATCTACCAACTTCATCATATCATGCTTCCTTGAGGGCAGAGATCATTCATTCATTCAATCAATCATATTTATTGAGCACTCACTGTGTGCTAAGCATTGTACTAAGAGCTTGGGAGAGTACAATGCAACAACAAACAGACAGTCTCTGTCCACAATATATCTACCAACTTCATCATATCATGCTTCCTTGAGGGCAGAGATCATTCATTCGTTCAATCAATCATATTTATTGAGCACTCACTGTGTGCTAAGCATTGTACTAAGAGCTTGGGAGAGTACAATGCAACAACAGACAGTCTCTGTCCACTATATATCTAACAACTTCATCATATCATGCTTCCTTGAGGGCAGAGATCATTCATTCATTCAATCAATCATATTTATTGAGCACTCACTGTGTGCTAAGCATTGTACTAAGAGCTTGGGAGAGTACAATGCCACAACAGACAGTCTCTGTCCACAAGCATATCATGCTTCCTTGAGGGCAGAGATCATTCATTCGTTCAATCAATCATATTTATTGAGCACTCACTGTGTGCTAAGCATTGTACTAAGAGCTTGGGAGAGTACAATGCAACAACAGACAGTCTCTGTCCACAATATCTACCAACTTCATCATATCATGCTTCCTTGAGGGCAGAGATCATTCATTCATTCAATCAATCATATTTATCGAGCACTCACTATGTGCTAAACATTGTACTAAGAGCTTGGGAGAGTACAATGCAACAACAGACAGTCTCTGTCCACTATATATATAACAACTTCATCATATCATGCTTCCTTGAGGGCAGAGATCATTCATTCATTCAATCAATCATATTTATTGAGCACTCACTGTGTGCTAAGCATTGTACTAAGAGCTTGGGAGAGTACAATGCAACAACAGACAGTCTCTGTCCACAATATCTACCAACTTCATCATATCATGCTTCCTTGAGGGCAGAGATCATTCATTCATTCAATCAATCATATTTATCGAGCACTCACTATGTGCTAAACATTGTACTAAGAGCTTGGGAGAGTACAATGCAACAACAGACAGTCTCTGTCCACTATATATATAACAACTTCATCATATCATGCTTCCTTGAGGGCAGAGATCATTCATTCGTTCAATCAATCATATTTATTGAGCACTCACTGTGTGCTAAGCATTGTACACAATGTATCTACCAACTTCATCATATCATGCTTCCTTGAGGGCAGAGATCATTCATTCGTTCAATCAATCATATTTATTGAGCACTCACTGTGTGCTAAGCATTGTACTAAGAGCTTGGGAGAGTACAATGCAACAACAGACAGTCTCTGCCCACAATATATCTACCAAATTCATCATATCATGCTTCCTTGAGGGCAGAGATCATTCATTCATTCAATCAATCATATTTATTGAGCACTCACTGTGTGCTAAGCATTGTACTAAGAACTTGGGAGAGTACAATGCAACAACAATCAGACAGTCTGTCCACAATATATCTACCAACTTCATCATATCATGCTTCCTTGAGGGCAGAGATCATTCATTCATTCAATCAATCATATTTATTGAGCACTTACTGTGTGCTAAGCATTGTACTAAGAGCTTGGGAGAGTACAATGCAACAACAAACAGACAGTCTCTGTCCACAATATATCTACCAACTTCATCATATCATGCTTCCTTGAGGGCAGAGATCATTCATTCGTTCAATCAATCATATGTATTGAGCACTCACTGTGTGCTAAGCATTGTACTAAGAGCTTGGGAGCATACAATGCAACAACAAACAGTCTCTGTCCACAATATATCTACCAACTTCATCATATCATGCTTCCTTGAGGGCAGAGATCATTCATTCATTCAATCAGTCATATTTATTGAGCACTCACTGTGCGCTAAGCATTGTACTAAGAGCTTGGGAGAGTACAATGCCACAACAGACAGTCTCTGTCCACAATATATCTACCAACTTCATCATATCATGCTTCCTTGAGGCCAGAGATCATTCATTCATTCAATCCATCATAGTTATTGAGCACTCACATCCCCCCAGCGCTTAGAACGGTGCTTTGCACACAGTAAGTGCTTAACAAATGCCATTATTATAATATTATTATTATTACTAAGCGCTTGGAGAGTACAGTTCGGCACCAGAGACAATCCCTACCCACCAACGGGCTCGCAGTCTCGAAGGGGGGTGGCGGACAACAAAACAAAGCAAGTAGACAGGTGTCCATCCTCCCCGCTGAAGGCTCAGGGGTCTCCCAAGTAGGACCCCCCCCCCCCCCCCCCGCCCAACCCCCAGTCTGAAAACCTAGTGCCATTTTGTTCAATCAGTTGATGGTAGCCATTGGGCGCTTATCACGGGCTCAGCTCAATACTAAGTGCTTCTATATGTTGCCAACTTGTACTCCCCAAGCACTTAGTACAGTGCTCTGCACACAGTAAGCGCTCAATAAATACGATTGAATGAATGAATATATAGAGTGAGACTCTCTCAGTCTCTCCCACACTGAGCCCCCTTTGTCCTCTCTTCCTCCCTATGCCCCCCACCCTACCTCCTTCCCCGCCCCACAGCACCTATGTTTGTAGATTTATTATTCTTTATTTTACTTGTACATATTTACCACTCTATTTTGTTAATGATGTGCATCTAGCTTTATTTCTATTTATTCTGCTGACCTGACACCTGTCCATGTGTTGCGTTTTGTCGTCCGTCTCCCCCTCCTAGACCCGTTGGTGGGTAGGGACCGTCTCTAGATGTCGCCGACTTGTACTACCCAAGCGCTCAGTCCAGTGCTCTGCACACAGTAAGCGCTCAATAAATCCGATTGAATGAATGAATGAATGCTAAGAGCTTGGGAGAGTACAATGCAACAACAGACAGTCTCTGTCCATAATATCTCTACCAACTTCATCATATCATATTCTCCCAAGGGCTGAGTCCGTGTCCCGTGCGCAGTCTACGCTCAATAGACACCCCAGGTGGCTAGATTTCCCCCAATCATCTCCTCTCTGGCCCCATAAGCTTCGGCCCAGCCCTGGGCCGATCAATCAATCGTATTTATTGAGCGCTTACTGTGTGCAGAGCACTGGACTGAGCGCTTGGGAAGTCCAAGTTGGCAACATCTAGAGACGGTCCCTACCCAACAGTGGGCTCACAGTCTAGGAGACCAGGGGGATGTCGCCGCTCACTGCGGCTAATTCCCACAGAGCACGCGCGACGCTTTGAGATCTTTGTCCAGAACCTGGCCCGGGCCCGGAAGCTGCAGGAGGAGGACCAGGGCACGGCGGAGTTTGGGGTCACTCCCTTCAGTGATCTCTCGGGTACGTGCGTTCCCAGGGCCTGTCCTCCCCACTGACCCCCCCTCAGCCCCTCTGAAAGAAGGGGAGATGGGAAGACGGGGTGCAGGGGGAATGGGTGGGGGGCTCTCCGGCCCCACGGTCCCCGCCGGCCTCCCAGGACCCCTCTCCTGCCTCCCCAGAGGACGAGTTTCTCAGTCTTTACGCGTCCAGATTCAAGATGCCCCCCGGATGGGCAAATCAAACAGCCAGGGTCCCCAAGGGGCCTCTCCACAGGAGGACTTGTGATTGGAGGGATATAAAGGCCGTCACACCGGTCAAAAATCAGGTACTGACCCCTGGGCCCCAGGCCCTCCCCTTGACTCTGCCCCACTGGGACCTGTTATCATCCCCGACTTCACCCTGCTTAGAGAATCAATCAATCGTATTTATTGAGCGCTTACTGTGTGCAGAGCACTGCACTAAGCGCTTGGGAAGTACAAGTTGGCAACATAGAGAGACAGTCCCTACCCAACAGTGGGCTCACAGTCTAAAAGGGGGAGACAGAGAACAAAACCAAACACACTAACAAAATAAAATAGAATAGATATGTACAAGTAAAATAAATACAGTAATAAATATGTACAAACGTATATACAGGTGCTGTGGGGAAGGGAAAGAGGTAAGATGGGGGGATGGAGGGGGGGACGAGGGGGAGAGGAAGGAAGGGGCTGAGTGTGGGTAGGCCTCCTGGAGGAGGTGAGCTCTCAGTAGGGCCTTGAAGGGAGGAAGAGAGCGAGCTTGGCGGATGGGCAGAGGGAGGCCATTCCGGGCCCGGGGGGATGACGTGGGCCGGGGGTCGATGGCGGGACAGGCGAGAATGAGGTACGGTGAGGAGATTAGCGGCAGAGGAGCGGAGGGTGCGGGCTGGGCTGTAGGAGGGGGCGAGGTGATGGACAGCCTTGAAGCCCAGGGTTAGGAGTTTCTGCCTGATGCGCAGATTGATTGGTAGAAGCAGTGTGGCTCAGTGGAAAGAGCCCGGGCTTTGGAGTCAGAGGTCATAGGTTCAAATCCCGGCTCCGCCACTTGTCAGCCGTATGACTTTGGGCCAGTCACTTCCCTTCCCTGTGCCTCGGTGACCTCATCTGGAAAATGGGGATTAAGACTGTGAGCCCCCCGTGGGACAACCCGATCACCTTGTAATCTCCCCAGCGCTTAGAACAGCGCTTTGCACATAGTAAGCGCTTAATAAATGCATTATTATTATTATTATTATCCTCACCTCCAGGAGCCTCTGGCTGCCCCAGATTCTCATCATCATCGTCAATCGTATTTATTGAGAGCTTACTGTGTGCAGAGCACCGTACTAAGCGCTTATCGGAAGAACATGGATTCCAATCCTGGCTCCGCCACTGGTCTACTATATGACCCTGGGCAAATCACTCCACCTCTCCATACCTCAGTTATCTCATCTACAAAACGGGGATTGAGACTGTGAGCCCCACATGGGACAGAGCCTGTGTCAAACCTGACTTACCTGTATCCCCCCCGAGCCCAAAACGGAGCCTGGCACACAGTAAGCAGAACGCCACCCCACCTGATGGCCTGATATCTACCCAATGCTTAGCACAGGGCTTGGCACCTAATAGACCCTTTATCGATCCCTCCCACACATACACACTGGGCCTCCACCCTCTTTGGACGCTTTGCCCCATTTTAACGGTGGCCGAAGGCCCAGACCGGGCGGCCGGGGGATGGCGACGGGGACCGTACCCGTTGTTGGGTGGGGACCGTCTCTATATGTTGCCAACTTGTACTTCCCAAGCGCTTAGTACAGTGCTCTGCACACAGTAAGCGCTCAATAAATACGATTGATTGATTGATTGACTGTGGGCTGGGATCGCGTCTGCCGATTCCGTCGCATTGGCCTCTCCCAAGCTCTTTATCCAACGCTCTGCACCCACAGTCAGAGTCCGGTAAATCCCACTGACGGATTGACCGGAGAGTGGAGGTAAGTGCTGGGGACTTGGGCGGCCCCCCCAATCCTGCTGTTCTCCCCAGGGATCCTGCCGCTCCTGTTGGGCCTTCGCCGCCGTCGGCAATGTGGAGTCCCTGTGGCACCTCAGGACTGGCAACCAACTCGTCTCCCTCTCGGTGCAAGGTAGCCCCCCGGGGGGACGTGGCCGCCACACTGGGGGAGGACACCCCAGCCCAACGTGGGGAGAGTCCCCCCCGTCCCTGCGGACCTTCTTCTTCTTCTTCTTCTGCAGAGCTTTTGGACTGCGGTCGATGTGGGAACGGTTGCATGGGGGGGCCACACCTGGGACGCCTTCCTCACCGTCCTCAGCAACAGTGAGTCCCGGCGGCATCCGCGACGGCCCCGTCCGCCTCCTGCCCAGAGCCCAGACCCTCCTTCCTCCTCCCCTCCCAGCTCCCGGGAATGGGGAGGACCCTTTGAGGGATGGGGGTGAGCCGCATCTCCTGCTCCCAGGTGGCCTGGCCAGCGAGGAGGACTACCCCTACGAGGCCCGGGTCAAGCGCGGCAGATGCCGAGCCAAGAAGTCCAGGGCTGCTTGGATCTTCGACTTCCTCATACTGCCCCGTGATGAGCAGTGTGAGACTCCCAGGGGCTATCGGGGGTGGGAGGTGCCGGCCCTTCTGGGGTCCACTCGAACGGGAATCCCACCGGATACCCCCCGGGCTTCCGGTTGGCTCCCCAGGGGCTGGGGAAACTGGGAAAAAGGAGGCCCAGAGCGGCTACGCTCACACAGGAGAGGGAAGTTTCTGTATCCCTGGGAGGCAGGGACTGTGTTCGCTCTGCTTGCCTGGCCTCTACCCAAGCGCTTAGCACAACGCTTGGCCTATTCTGAGCTGCTATCACGTTAATCCAATAATTTATCGTGTCCCACCTTGATGACTTTGTCAGCCTCCTTGCTGACCTCTCCGCCTCCTGTCTCTCCCCACTCCAGTCCATACTTCACCCTGCTGCCCAGATCACTTTCTACAAAAACGTTCAGGCCGTGTTTCCCCACTGAAGAACCTCCACTGGTTGCCCATCCACCTCTGCCTCAAACAGAAACCCCTCACCGCTGACTTTAAAGCCGTCAATCCCCTTGCAACCCAGCCCACGCGCTTCCCTTCTCTAGCGCTCATCTTTTCCCGGCACCTCCATCTCGTCTGCGGATCTTTTGCATGCCCACATCCGGCCTCCCTCCTCAGATCCGGCAACGACTCACCCCGACTTCAAAGCCTTTTTGGAGGCCCATCTCCTCCAGGAGGGCTTCCCTGACTAAGCCCTCTTTTCCTTTTCTTCAACTCCCTTCTGCCTTGACTGGCTCCCTTCATCCCTCCAGGCCCACAGCTCTTGGGTCCCTGTCTGTCAGCTCTCGACTGCTATTAGTGTCTGTCTCCCCCTCTAGACTGTAAGCTCGTTGTAGGCGGGGAATGTGTCTGCTTGTTGTCATATCGTAGTCTCCCAAGCGCTTAGCACAGTGCTCTGCAGTCGGCACTCAGTAAATACGATCGAATCGAATGAATGAGCGGTGACCGTCGGTCCCTCAGGTTGAGGGGGCGGGTGCCGCGGTCATAAGAAACCCCACCGTCCCCCGCCCACCCTTGCAGACATGGCCCAACACCTGGCTGACAACGGACCCATCGCCGTAAGCATCAACATGGCACAGCTGCAGGTGAGGCTGAGGGCTTTTTGACACTGTATGTTAAGCCCTTACTAGGTGCCAGGCGCTGTTCTAACCTCTGGTATAGATTCAAGCTCATCAAGTTGGGCACCTGTCCCACGGGGGGCTCACCGTCTTCACCCCCATTTTCCAGATGAGGAAAATTTAGTTCATTCAATCATATTAAGCACTGACCGTGTGCAGAGCACTGTACTCAGCGCTTGGGAAAGTCCAACAATAGTGACATCCCCTGCCCATAACAAACTCACACTCTGGAGGCGGACGTCAGTCCAAATAAATAAAATTACGGCTATATACGGAAGTGCTGCGGGGCTGGGAGGAGGGGGCAGAGCAAAGGGAGCAAGTTGGGGAGAGGCAGAAGGGAGAGGGAGATGAGGAAAAATGGGGTTTAGTCAGGGAAGGCCTCTTGGAGGAGATGGGCCTGGTGTTGGACTGCTTTAAAGTCAATGGCGAGGAGTCTGTTTGCTCTGGAGGTGGCTAGGCAACCGCTGGAGATTTTTGAGGAGGGGGGGTGACGTGTCCTGAACGTTTCTGTAGAAAGGTGGTCCAGGTAGCGGAGTGAAGTATGGACTGGAGTGGGGAGAGACAGGAGGTTGGGAGGTCAAAAAGGAGGCTGATGCAGTAATCTAGGAGGGATAGGACGAGGGACCGTATTAATGCAGTAGCAGTTTGGATGGAGAGGAAAGGGCAGATTTTAGCGATGTTGTGAAGGTGGAACCGACAGGATTTGCTGACAGATTGAATATGTGGGTCGATTTTTTTTTTTCTCTGTATCCCCCTTTTAGACTGTGAGCCCAATGTTGGGTAGGGACTGTCTCTATATGTTGCCAATTTGTACTTCCCAAGTGCTTAGTACAGTGCTCTGCACATAGTAAGTGCTCAATAAATATGATTGATTGATTGATTGAATGAGAGACAGGAGTCAAGGATAACGCCAAGGTTACGGACTTGTGCTACGGGAAGGATGGCGGTGCCGTCTACAGTGATGGGAAAGTCAGGGAGAGGACCGAGTCTGGATGGAGCTCTGTTTTGGACATGTTAAGTTTGAGGTAACGGGAGGACATCCCAGTAGAGATATCTTGCAGGAGGCAGGAGATGTCAGGGGAGGAGATGTAGATTTGGGTATCAGCCTCATAGAGATGATAGTTGAAGCCACGGAATGAGTTCTTCAAGGGAGTGGGTGTAGATGGAGAATCGAAGGGGACCCAGAACTGAACCGTGAGGGACCCCCAGTTTGGGGGTGGGAGGCAGAGGAGGAGCCCGTGAATGAGACAGAGAATCAGCGGCCAGAGAGACAGGAGGAGAACCAGGACAGGACAGAGTCAGTGAGCCAAGGTTGGATAACGTTTCCAGGAGAAGGGGGTGGTCGAAAGCATCCTTTTAGACTGTGAGCCCACTGTTGGGTAGGGACTGTCTCTATATGTTGTCAATTTGTACTTCCCAAGCGCTTAGTACAGTGCTCTGCACATAGTAAGCGCTCAATAAATACGATTGATGATGATGATGATGATCGAAGGCAGCTGAGAGGTCGAGAAGGATTAGGATGGAGTAGAGGCCGCTGGATTATCACTGGTGACCTTTGAGAGGGCAGTTTCTGTGGAGCCAAGGGGACGGAAGCCAGATCGGAGGGGGTCCGGGAGAGAATCGGAGGAGAGGAATATGAGACAGCGGGTGCAGATGACTCGCTCAAGGAGTCTGGAAATGGTAGGGGGGAGGCGGGATGATAACCGGAGGGAGCCGTGAGGTCAAGGGAGGGTTTTTTAGAGACATGAGCATGTTTGAAGGCAGTGAGGAAGAAGCCAGTGGAGAGTGAACGGTTGAAGATGGCTGTTAGGGAGGCAAGGAGGGAGGGGGCGAGAGTTTTGAAAAGGTGTGAAGAAATGGGGTCCAATGCACATGTGGAGGAGGTGGCAGGAAATCTCCTCTAGAGATACTGCTGGGAAGGAGTGGGAAAGTTGAAGAGGGGGACGGAAGGCGGAGGGACTGAGGAGGGGCAGGGGCGATTTTAGGGCACTCATACCTAACGGTGTCTACTTTCCTAATTAAGTAAATGGCTAGATCATTGGGGGCAAGGGATGGAGGGGGCGGGGGGACAGGGGGCCTGAGGAGGGAGTTAAATGTCTGAAACAGCTGGCGAAGTGACTCGTGTAAGGTCACACAGCCAACACATGGTGGAGTCGGGATTAGAACCCAGGTCCTTGGCCTCCCAGGCGTGGGATCTTCCCATTAGGCCATGCTGTTTCTCATTCAGCCCACCTTTGGGGGTGGGAGGAGGGGGAGCGGGGACGGTGCCGGGAGCCCTTGTCTTTTGTACAAAGACAGTGTTCGACGCAATTCAGCTCCTCCCCGCCCCGGAACTTTTTCTCCAGCTCTACGTCAGAGGAGTTCTGCATCCGACCCGCTCTAACTGTGAACCCGATTTACTAAACCACTGTGTCCTGGCGGTGGGCTTTGGCTTCAGTGAGTTGGGGAAGAGTCGGGGGATTGGGGGAGGAGGGGGCCCCGAGGCTGGGGGTCAGCACCGCAGCCCCCAGCCTCCCTCTTCCTCCGGCCCTAGGTAATGGTTCCTCTCACTGGATCCTGAAGAATTCTTGGGGCCCAGAATGGGGAGAAGAGGTGAGCTGGGCTTGGAGGCGGGGAAATGAGGGATGGGGGCTTGGGAGCTGGGGGTTCCCCTCAGACTGGTCCTCACCTCCTCTCCCATCAGGGCTATTTCCGGCTGCATCATGGGAGCAATGCCTGTGGGATTGCCAAGTATCCCATCACTGCCGTGGTCAAAGGTCATGCGTCTTACAGCTCCTGCCCACTGTGAGACTGTCGGCCCCGTCCACCACCCGTTGGCCTGTATTCCCTAAGCCCCCCACCGTCCCTCTCCCCTGCGGCTCCAATAGAGGCCACCCCCGCTCTTGACCCTCCCCAAACAATCCCAAGTCCCAGCCCGTCCATGGAGCGACCTGGAAGAAGCCTGATGGGCGAAGATGGCTGGTCTGGGCCACTCCCCCGACCCCTCTGGTTGCCCAGCAGCTGGCTTACAGCTTTGTCCCCCTGCCCACTTTCCTCACACCTCCTCCTCCCCTCCGTCCGGACCCCCGGCCACCCGCTTAAGGCTGCATCTCCCTGCCCGTTCCCCCGGCATCTGCCCTCCGTTTCCCTCCGGCTCCCCTACCCCCATTATAGTTAGGGCTGAGTCTCCCTGTCCCCCTCCCTCCGCATACACACCTCTCCCTCTCACTCTTCTGTCCCCAGCTGAAGCCTGGGTGTCCCCTCAGTCCACTGAGGAGCAGGACCCGCCTCTGTGGCCACGGCAACCATTTTATTGTCACCACGGAGCCGGGCCGGGGGTCGAGACGGGGGGGCGGCCCTCCCATCCGGGACAGGGGGGTCAGTCGTGATAAAGGCGCAGGAGGCAGCTCCGGAGGGTCCCCATGTAGCGGTCCCAGAGCGCCTGGTGCCTGCCGGGAGAGGGGAAAGAAGGGGGAGCATAGCTAGGAGGCCGTTGGCTCGACTGGAAGCTCCCGGAGGGGAGGGCTCATGCCTGCCGATCCTACTGTCCTCTTACATACTTAGCTTAGAAGGCGCTCAATAAATACGACTGATGGAGTGATACATCCCTGGATTGGATTGGAGAGGGGTCCCTCATTAAAGGGGGCAGTAGGGTCTTGGGGTGGGGGGCTCTTTGCCAGAGTGGGACCGGGGAGAGACCCCCACTGGATTCGCCAGCGGGGAGGGATTGGGAACCCACCATCCCAGCCGGCAGGGAGAGGCAGTGGCCCCGAGGAGTGGAAGGGCACGGTCCGAGAAGCGGCGCTGGGAGGGCAGAGGGGTGAGGGTCTCACCGGAAGCCGTCCAGGGAATGGACGGAGGCCGAATACTGGTTGAGGAAGAGGCGCACGTCAGCGAGCGGCCAGCGGTCCGAGCGGCAGGGCTCCACAAACTGGCCGGAGCGGAGGTCGGTGGGGGGACGCGGGGGAGAAGAGAGGGACGGCATCTGTCAGGTCCCTTTACCTTCCCGTGCCACCCCCAGCCCCCTCCCAAACTGGACTCCCTCTCTGCTGGGAATGGGGGAAACGGGACCCGGTACGGGGGAGCCCAGGGGAAGGGAAGAGGCAGATAGAAAGTGGAGGGGCGGCGGGGGGGAGGGCGACCCACCTTCTCCACCAGGTCGACAAAGAGGTCGCGCACGTCCTTGGTGTGGGTCAGCTTGGAGGCGATGTTCACCAGGCCTCGGGACAGGTTCTGCGGAGCCCACATAATAATAATAATAATAATGATGATGGCATGTATTAAGCGCTTACTATGTGCAAAGCACCGTTCTAAGCGCTGGGGGGTTATAAGGTGATCAGGTTGTCCCATGGGGGCTCATGGTTTTAATCCGCATTTTACAGATGAGGGAACTGAGGCCCAGAGAAGTTAAGTGATTTGCCCAAAGTCACACAGCTGACAATTGGCGGAGCCGGGATTTGAACCCACGACCCGACTCCACGCTGCTTCTCTTCCCCCTCAGCTCTCCCTCCCACCACCTTCACCCTCCAGCTCCTCCTCCCATCCCCGCTCCTCCACCTTCACCCTTTGGCTCTCCTTCCTCCCTCCACCTCCCCGCACCCGCTCTTCCCTCCCATCCCCTAAGTCCCCCATCAGGTGTCCCGGCCCCGGCCGAAGGCGTCAGAAGCGCCCCATCCTCACGGCATATCTGCCCCCTAATCTACCGGCCCCATGGGCCCTCACCCCAGGCCCGGTGCCTTGAATGAGAGCCCGGGCTTGGGAGTCAGAGGACCCGCTGGGTGACCTTGGACAAGTCCCTTTTCTCACTCCCATCCAAGCTCTCCCCACCTCTCACACCGTCCCCTCCCTGAGGACCACCAGCCTCAGCCAAGTGCAGCTGGGGGAATCCCTGCTCCTCCAATCCTTGACCCGTTCCCGCCTCAGTCAGTCCTCCGTCTCGCCATCATTCATTCAATCGTATTTACTGAGCGCTTACTGTGTGCAGAGCACTGTACTAAGCACTTGGGAAGTACGAGTTGGCAACACATAGAGACGGTCCCTACCCAGCAGCGGGCTCACAGTCTAGAAGGGGGAGACAGACAACAAAACAAAACATGTTAACAAAATAAAATTTTGTACAGATTAAATCTGTACAAGCGAAATAAATAGAGTAATAAATACATACAAACATATATACACATATATGGGTGCTGTGGGGAGGGGAAGGAGGTAAGGTGGGGGTGTGGGGAGGGGTAGGGATGTCTGTCTCCCCCGGCGTAGACTGTAAGCTCATTGTGGGCAGGGAATGTCACTGTTTACGGCTGTACTGTACTTTCCCAAGCGCTTAGTACAGTGCTTTGCACACAGTAAGTGCTCAATAAATACATTGAATGAATGAATGAATGAATGATAAGGGGTGGGCACCCACTGCCCTCTGGTGGTGACACTGGGGAACTTCAGGAAAAGGCTGCTGAATTCATTCATTCATTCATATTTACTGAGCGCTTACTGTTCATTCATTCATTCAATCGTATTTACTTATTCATTCATTCATTCAAGCGTATTTATTGAGCGCTTACTGTGTGCAGAGCACTGGACTAAGCGCTTGGGAAGTACAGTTTGGCAACAAATAGAGACGGTCCCTACCCAACAATGGGCTCACAGTCTAGAAGGGGCAGAGCACCGTACTAAGCGCTTATTCAGTCGTATAATAAAAATAATAGTAATGATTATGGTATTTGTTAAGCACTTACTATGTGCCAGGAACTGAACTGGGCGCTGGGGAGGATGTAAGCCAAATGGGTTGGACACAGTCCCTGTCCCATTTGGGGCTCACAGTCTCACTCCCCGCACTACAGAGAAGCAGCGTGGCTCAGTGGAAAGAGCCCGGGCTTGGGGGTCAGAGGTCATGGGTTCCAATCCCGGCTCCGCCACTTGTCAGCTGGGTGACTTTGGGCAGGTCACTTCACTCCTCGGTGCCTCAGTTCCCTCATCTGTAAAACGGGGATGAAGATTGTGAGCCCCACATGGGACAACCTGATAACCTTGTTTCTACCTCAGCGTTTAGAACGGTGCTTGGCACATAGTAAGCGCTTTAACAAATACCACTATTATTATTATTATTGTAACTGAGGCACAGAGAAGTGAAGGGACATGCCCAAGGTCACAGAGCAGACAAGGGGCAGAGCCGGGATCAGAACCCATGACCTTCTGACTCTAAGGCCCGAACTCTATTCACTATGCCATGCTGTTTCTCTATTTCATATTTATTGAGCGCTTACTGTTTGCAGACACTGTACGGAGCGCATGGGATGGTATGATGATAATAATAATAATAATAGCATTTATTAAGCACTTACTATGTGCCAAGCACTGTTCTAAGCGCAGGGGAGGTTACAAGGTGATCAGGTTGTCCCACGGGGGGCTCACAGTCTTAATCCCCATTTTACAGATGAGGTTACTGAGGCCCAGAGAAGTTAAGTGACTTACCCCAAGTCATGGGTTCAAATCCCGACTCCGCCAATCTCCAGCTGTGTGATTTTGGGCAAGTCACTTTGCTTCTCTGGGCCTCAGTTTCCTCATTTGTAAAATGAGGATTAAGACTGTGAGCCCCTCCGGGGGACAACCTGATCGCCTTGTAACCTCCCCAGCGCTTAGGACAGTGCATTGCACTTAGTAAGCGCTTAATAAATGCTATCATTATTACACAGCTGGCAATTGGCCGAGCCGGGATTTGAACCCATGACCTCTGACTCCAAAGCCCGGGCTCTTTCCACTGAGCCACGCTGCTTCTCTAACAATGATATAACAATGAACAGGAGGCATTCCCTGCCCACAACGAGCTTACGTGAAGTGTGGGGGCCACAAGCCTAATAGGTTTTCTGGCTGGCAGGCCCAGGCTGGGGGGGACACCACTTCCACTTCATTCAATCAATCAATCAATCAATCAATCGTATTTATTGAGCGCTTATTACGTGTAGAGCACTGTAGCACGCGCACCCTCCCAGCCAATCAAGGCATGAACTATTCCTCCAGTCCCTTGGGGCTAGGGCTCAGGCTTAGCCACGTGCCTGCTGAGAGACCTTGGACAAGTCACCTAACTTCTCTGGACCTCCGTTTCCTCATCTGTAAAATGGGCGCGAAAGACCTGTTCTCCCTTCCCCTTAGACTGTGTGCGCTTCACGTGGGTCAGGGACTTGCCTGTATCCACCGCAGCACTTGGAACAATGTTTGGCGCAGTGTAAACCCAATTATTAATATTATTAGAAGCAGCAGCAGTGGCCCGGTGGATCGAACCCAGGCCTGGGAATCAGAAGGACCCGGCTTCTAATCCCAGCTCCGACCTTGGGCAAGACACTGCGCTTCCCTGGGCCTCGGTTCCCTCATCTGTAAAATGGGGATTCGGATTGGGAGCGCCACGTGGGGCGGGGGCTGCGTCCACCCCGATTCGCCTGTACCTGCCCCAGCGCTTAGTACAGTGCCTGGCACCGAGGAAGCACTTCACAAATGCCACCATTGAGAAGCGGCGTGGCTCAGTGGCAAGAGCCCGGGCTTTGGAGTCAGAGGTCATGGGTTCGAATCCCGACTCTGCCACATCATCATCATCAATCGTATTTATTGAGCGCTTACTATGTGCGGAGCACTGTACTAAGCGCTTGGGAAGTCCAAATTGGCAACATAGAGAGACAGTCCCTACCCAACGGTGGGCTCACAGTCTAAAAGATGTCTGCTGTGTGACCTCGGGCAAGTCACTTAAATTCTCAGAGCCTCAGTTCCCCTATCTGTAAAATGGGGATGAAGACTGTGAGCCCCACGTGGGACACCTTGATCACCTTGTATTCCCCCCAACGCTTGGAACAGTGCTTTGCACATAGTAAGACATATGTTAAGACAAATACCATCGTCATCATCACCACTATTATTAGCAAAGAATGGCAGCGCGAAGCAACGTGGCCTTGTGGAAAAAGCGAGGGCCTGAGAGTCCGAAGACGCGCTCTCCCTCCTGTTAACAAATACCACAGTCTAATAAATGCTATTATTATTATTATCATTATTCTCTGGACCTCAGTTCCCTCATCTGTAAAGGGGGATGAAGTCTGGGAGCCCCCGTGGGACAACCTGATCACCCTTGTAACCTCCCCAGTGCTTAGAACAGCGCTCTGCACATAGTAAGCGCTTAATAAATGCCATTATTATTATTATTATGATTTTTACGGAGGGAGGGGGCATCGGAGGGGCCGGGCTCACCTTGAAGTTGGCTTCCATCTCCGCAAAGGCGCTCAGCTTCCCCCGGAGCGTGGTGCACACCAGGCTGACGGGAGAGAGGGGTCAGCGGCCTCCCCCCGGGGCCCAGGCACCCCAACTTTCCCGGCCCACCTCTTGTGCAGGTCCAGGAGATCCTTGTCGGTCACCAACACTTTGAGGTCCTTCAGGTCCTGGAGAAATTCCTTGTCCAAGTCCACGTCCATGTCATCCACCAGGGAATCTGCCAGAGCAAGCCGGGGGTGGGTGAGGAGGGGGCTCTCTTCCTCCCTTCAAGGCCCTGCTGAGAGCTCACCTCCTCCAGGAGGCCTTCCCACACTCAGCCCCTTCCTTCCTCTCTCCCTCTCCATCCCCCCCATCTTACCTCCTTCCCCTCCCCACAGCACCTGTATATATGTTTGTACAGATTTATTACTCTATTTATTTTACTTGTACATATCTATTCCATTTCTTTTATTTTGTTAGTCTGTTTGGTTTTGTTCTCTGTCTCCCCCTTTTAGACTGCGAGCCCACTGCTGGGTAGGGACTGTCTCTATATGTTGCCAATTTGGACTTCCCAAGCGCTTAGTACAGTGCTCTGCACATAGTAAGCGCTCAATAAATACGATTGATGATGATGATGATGATGTATATATGTTTGTACAGATTTATTACTCTACTTATTTTACTTGTACATATCTATTCCATTTCTTTTATTTTGTTAGTATGTTTGGTTTTGTTCTCCGTCTCCCCCTTTTAGACTGTGAGCCCACTGGTGGGTAGGGACTGTCTCTCTATGTTGCCAATTTGGACTTCCCAAGCGCTTAGTACAGTGCTCTGCACATAGTAAGCGCTCAATAAATACGATTGATGATGATGATGTATATATGTTTGTACAGATTTATTACCCTATTTATTTTACTTGTACATATCTATTCCATTTCTTTTATTTTGTTAGTCTGTTTGGTTTTGTTCTCTGTCTCCCCCTTTTAGACTGCGAGCCCACTGTTGGGTAGGGACTGTCTCTATATGTTGCCAATTTGGACTTCCCAAGCGCTTAGTACAGTGCTCTGCACATAGTAAGCGCTCAATAAATACGATTGATGATGATGATGATGTATATATGTTTGTACAGATTTATTACTCTACTTATTTTACTTGTACATATCTATTCCATTTCTTTTATTTTGTTAGTATGTTTGGTTTTGTTCTCCGTCTCCCCCTTTTAGACTGTGAGCCCACTGGTGGGTAGGGACTGTCTCTCTATGTTGCCAATTTGGACTTCCCAAGCGCTTAGTACAGTGCTCTGCACATAGTAAGCGCTCAATAAATACGATTGATGATGATGATGTATATATGTTTGTACAGATTTATTACTCTATTTATTTTACTTGTACATATCTATTCCATTTCTTTTATTTTGTTAGTCTGTTTGGTTTTGTTCTCTGTCTCCCCCTTTTAGACTGTGAGCCCACTGTTGGGTAGGGACTGTCTCTCTATGTTGCCAATTTGGACTTCCCAAGCGCTTAGTACAGTGCTCTGCACATAGTAAGCGCTCAATAAATACGATTGATGATGATGATGTATATATGTTTGTACAGATTTATTACTCTATTTTACTTGTACATATCTATTCCATTTATTTTATTTTGTTAGTCTGCTTGGTGTTGTACTCTGTCTCCCCCTTTTAGACTGTGAGCCCGCTGGTGGGTAGGGACTGTCTCTACATGTTGCCAATTTGGACTTCCCAAGCGCTTAGTACAGTGCTCTGCACAGAGTAAGTGCTCAATAAATATGATTGATTGATTGATTGAGGACCCCCGGCTTCAGGGACCGGGAGGGTCTAGCCGAGGGCAGCCTGGACCCCTAAGTGGGGCAGGGGACCGAGTCAGCGCGAGAAGGGGGATCCTGGGCTCTCCCAGGCCTGGCAAAGTGACCTTGGCCAAGTCACTTCACCTTTCTGTGTCTCGGTTATCTCACCCGTAAAAAGGGGATGGAGACCGGGAGTCCCATAATAATAATAATAATAATAATAATAATGATGACATTTGTTAAGCGCTTACTATGTGCGAAGCACTGTCCTAAGCGCTGGGGGGGGGGATACAAGGTGATCAGGTTGTCCCTCGTGGGGCTCACAGTCTTAATCCCCATTTTACAGATGAGGGAACTGAGGCTCCGAGAAGTGACTTGCCCAAGGTCACAAAGCTGACAAGCGGCGGAGCCGGGATTCAAACCCACGGCCTCTGGCTCCCGAGCCCGGGCTCTTCCTACTGCGCCACGCTCCCACGTGGGATCCACCCCGGCGCTCCGCACAGTAAGCGCTTAACGAATTTATTTTATTTTGTTAGTATGTTTGGTTTTGTTCTCTGTCTCCCCCTTCTAGACCGTGAGCCCGCTGTTGGGTAGGGACCGTCTCTATATGTTGCCAACTTGTACTTCCCAAGCGCTCAGTCCAGTGCTCTGCACACAGTAAGTGCTCAATAAATACGATTGATTGATTGATTGAATACCGCCGTGACTATTCCCGTGATTATTCCGCTGGGGGACGGGGCCGCCTAATGAGGGCGGGGGTGGAATCCCCATGCGGGCCCGGAAAGAGGCCGGCAGCTCTCGGCCATCCTCCCCGATCTGCCCCGGCGCTCCGTACAGTGCCCGGCCCACAGTAAGCGCTTAACGAATACCACCGTGATTATTCCCGTTATTTTAATTTGTTCGTATGTTTGGTTTTGTTCTCCGTCTCCCCCTTTTAGACTGTGAGCCCGCTGGTGGGTAGGGACTGGCTCTAGATGTTGCCAATTTGGACTTCCCAAGCGCTTAGTCCAGTGCTCTGCACCTAGTAAGCGCTCAATAAATATGATCGATGATGATGATGATGATATTATTACGCTGGGGAGCGGGGCCGCCTAATGAGGGTGGGGGTGGATCCCCTACGCTGGCCCACAAATCAATCAATCAATCAATCGTATTTATTGAGCGCTTACTATGTGCAGAGCACTGTACTAAGTGCTTGGGAAGTACAAATTAGCAACACATAGAAACAGTCCCTACCCACCAGTGGGCTCACAGTCTAAAAGGGGGAGACAGAGAACAGAACCAAACATACCAACAAAATAAGATAAATAGGATAGAAATGTACAAGTAAAATAAATAAATAATAGAGTAATAAATATGTACAACCATATATACATATATACAGGTGCTGTGGGGAAGGGAAGGAGGTAAGATGGGGGGATGGAGAGGGGGACGAGGGGGAGAGGAAGGAAGGGGCTTCTCCTTCCTCACAAAGTGAGGAATGCCAGTCTCCTCACAAAGAGACTGGCATTCTCCCCCCCGCCCCCCGAGAGGGTGGGTGCGGATTTGGGGCGCGGGGGTCCCCACCGACGGCCCCCAACGTCCAGTTCTGGATCATGAGTTCCGCACAGAAGGCAAAGTCCCCGAAGCTCAGATACTGCAGCTTCTTCTTCCCGGTCTCGAAGCGGTTGTTGGCGAAGAAGACGATGGCCGCGTAGTCCCTGGTGGCCGGGGGTCGGGGGGGGGAGAGGGGAGGTCAGAGGCGACCGCGACGGCCCCCCCCCCCCCCGGGCGGCCCCCGCCCCGACTCCCGCTCACCTGGCCAGCCGGTCGGAGAGGAGGAAATGCTGCTGGATGTTATCCACCAAAGAGCCCCGCATCTCCTCCACCACTTTGAAGACGCGCTTGAAGTTGTCGAACTGTGGGGCGGTCCGGGGGTCCGGGGGGGGGGGGACACATGACACATGACGATCCCCCCGGGAAAGGTCCCTACTGAGAGCTCACCTCCTCCAGGAGGCCTTCTGGACTGTGAGCCCGCTGTTGGGTAGGGACCGTCTCTATGTGTTGCCAACTTGGACTTCCCAAGCGCTTAGTCCAGTGCTCTGCGCACAGTAAGCGCTCAATAAATACGATTGAATGAACGAGGCCTTCCCGGACTGAGCCCTTTTTCCTCTCCTCCTCCCCATTCCCCTGCCCTGCCTCCTTCCCCTCCCCACAGCACCTGTATATATCAATCGTATTGATTGATATATACATATTTATTACTCTATTTATTTATTTATTTTACTTGTACATATCTATTCTATTTATTTTGTTAGTATGTTTGGTTTTGTTCTCTGTCTCCCCCCTTTTAGACTTCCCAAGCGCTTAGTCCAGTGCTCTGCACAAAGCAAGCGCTCAATAAATACGATTGAATCGATGAGGCCTTCCCGGACTGAGCCCCTTTTTTCCTCTCCTCCTCCCCATCCCCCCCGCCCTGCCTCCTTCCCCTCCCCACAGCACCTGTACATATCAATCGTAGTGACTGATATATACATATTTATTACTCTATTTATTTATTTATTTATTTTACTTGTACATATCTATTCTATTTATTTTATTTTGTTAGTATGTTTGGTTTTGTTCTCTGTCTCCCCCTTTTAGACTGTGAGCCCGCTGTTGGGTAGGGACCGTCTCTAGATGTGGCCAATTTGGACTTCCCAAGCACTTAGTCCAGTGCTCTGCGCACAGTAAGCGCTCAATAAATACGATTGAATGAATGAGGCCTTCCCGGACTGAGCCCCTTTTTTCCTCTCCTCCTCCCCATTCCCCCGCCCTGCCTCCTTCCCCTCCCCACAGCACCTGTACATATCAATCGTAGTGATTGATATATACATATTTATTACTCTATTTATTTATCTATTTATTTTACTTGTACATATCTATTCTATTTATTTTATTTTGTTAGTATGTTTGGTTTTGTTCTCTGTCTCCCCCTTTTAGACTTCCCAAGCGCTTAGTCCAGTGCTCTGCACAAAGCAAGCGCTCAATAAATACGATTGAATGAATGAGGCCTTCCCGGACTGAGCCCCTTTTTTCCTCTCCTCCTCCCCATTCCCCCCGGCCCTGCCTCCTTCCCCTCCCCACAGCACCTGTATATATCGATCGTATTGATTGATATATACATATTTATTACTCTATTTATTAATTTATTTATTTTACTTGTACATATCTATTCTATTTATTTTATTTTGTTAGTATGTTTGGTTTTGTTCTCTGTCTCCCCCTTTGAGACTTCCCAAGCGCTTAGTCCAGTGCTCTGCGCACAGTAAGCGCTCAATAAATACGATCGAATGAATGAGGCCTTCCCGGACTGAGCCCCTTTTTTCCTCTCCTCCTCCCCACCCCACCCCCGGCCCTGCCTCCTTCCCCTCCCCACAGCACCTGTACATATCAATCGTAGTGATTGATATATACATATTTATTACTCTATTTATTAATTTATTTATTTTGCTTGTACATATCTATTCTATTTATTTTATTTTGTTAGTATGTTTGGTTTTGTTCTCTGTCTCTCCCTTTTAGACTTCCCAAGCGCTTAGTACAGTGCTCTGCACATAGTAAGCGCTCAATAAATACGATTGATGATGATGATGATTGAGCACTTACTGTGTGCAGAGCAGTGTACTAAGCGCTCGGGAAGTACAAGTTGGCAACATACAGAGACGGTCCCTACCCAACACTGGGCTCAGTTTGTACAGATTTATCACTGTTACTTGGACATATTTACTATTCTATTCATTTCGTTAATGCCGTGCATTTAGCTTTAATTCTATTTGTTCTGACGACTTGACACCTGCCCACATGTTTTGTTTTGTTGTCCGTCTCCCCCTTCTAGACTGTGAGCCCGCTGTGGGGTAGGGACCGTCTCTAGATGTTGCCAACTTGGGCTTCCCAAGCACTTAGTCCAGTGCTCTGCACACAGTAAGCGCTCAATAAATACGATTGAATGAATGAATGAATGAAAGGTCAAGCCAGGGTCCGCTTGGGGAAGCGTCCCGAGGGCCCAGACAAAGGCCAGGGCTGCGGGGTGGCAGGGAAAAATCACCTGTATATATGTATATATGTTTGTACATATTTATTACTCTATTTATTTATTTATCTTACTTGTACATATCTATTCTATTTATTTTATTTTGTTAGTATGTTTGGTTTTGTTCTCCGTCTCCCCCTTCTAGACTGTGAGCCCACTGTTGGGTAGGGACTGTCTCTATATGTTGCCGACTTGGACTTCCCAAGCGCTTAGTCCAGTGCTCTCTCTGCACACAGTAAGCGCTCAATAAATACGATTGATGATGATGATGATGATTACTCTATTTATTTACTTTACTTGTACATATCTATTCCATTCATTTTATTTTGTTAGTATGTTTGGTTTCGTTCTCCGTCTCCTCCTTTTAGACTGTGAGCCCACTGTTGGGTAGGGACTGTCTCTAGATGTTGCCAACTTGGACTTCCCAAGCGCTTAGTCCAGTGCTCTGCACACAGTAAGCGCTCAATAAATACGATTGATGATGATGACGATTACTCTATTTATTTATTTACTTCACTTGTACATATCTATTCCATTCATTTTATTTTGTTAGTATGTTTGGTTTCGTTCTCCATCTCCTCCTTTTAGACTGTGAGCCCACTGTTGGGTAGGGACTGTCTCTATAGGTTGCCAACTTGGACTTCCCAAGAGCTTAGTCCGGTGCTCTGCACACAGTAAGCGCTCAATAAATACGATCGACTGATTGATTGATTGCTCTGCACACAGCAAGCGCTCAATAAATACGACTGAATGAATGAATGCAGCGGGAAGGACAGAGGAATGGTCTAAGGACAGAGGGACGGAAGGAGGAATGGAGGAGAGGACGGAGGAGGTGGGGGAGGAGTGGGAGGGCCCCTCCCGCGCCTGTCAGGATTCGGCCTCGGCTCCTGGGCCTCCCGGCCCCGTGCCCTGTCGTACCTGTCTGCGGCAGCTCTTGAGGGTCACGCCGGTCTTGGTACTGATGTCGTCCAGGTCTTTCTTGGTGCCCTTGGACAGTTTCTTCCCCAAGACTTCCCGCACGAAGGCCTCGTCGAAAGCATAGTACCTGGAGGAAGGGGCAGGGGTCAGGGGTCGCGGAGAAGGGGCTGAGAGGGACCGGACCCCCACCCCATCAATCAATCAACGATAATTAATCAGCACTTAACCCCACGTTTATTCCACTGTAACCATAATCGCGCTACTTGTTGAGCACTTCCTATTCATAGTATGTTGAGCACATACTAGTCATTCATCCGTATGTTTGTACGGATTTATTACTCTACTTCTTTATTTTATTTTGTTAATATTCATTCATTCAATCGTATTTATTGAGCGCTTACTGTGTGCAGAGCACTGGACTAAGCGCTTGGGGAGTCCAAGGTGGCAACATAGAGAGACGGTCCCTACCCAACAGCGGGGTCACAGTCTAGAAGGGGGAGACAGAGAACGAAACAAAACATATTAACAAAATAAAATAAATAGAATAAATATGTACAAATAAAATAAATAGTGCCAAGCCCCGCTCTAAGCACTGGGGGAGGAAGATGCAACATCATTCATTCATTCATTCATTCAATCGTATTTATTGAGCGCTTACTGTGTGCAGAGCACTGTACTAAGCGCTTGTGACACTCAGGCCCGGGGCTCTATCCACTGAGCCACGCTGTTTCTCCAGGTCAGACTGAATGTACAAATACAGGAGCAGTGTGGCCTAGTGGAAAGAGCCCGGGCCTGGGAATCATTCATTCATTCATTCAATCGTATTTATTGAGCGCTTACTGGGTGCAGAGCACTGGACTGAGCGCTTGGGAAGTCCAAGTTGGCAACATCTAGAGACGGTCCCTACCCGACAGCGGGCTCACAGTCTAGAAGGGGGAGACGGACAAGACATAACATATGCCAACTTGTCCTTCCCAGGCGCTTAGTCCAGTGCTCTGCACACAGTAAGCGCTCAATAAATACGATTGAATGAATGAATATTAACAAAATAAGTAGAATAAATAAGTACAAATAAAATAAATAAGTAGAGTAATAAATCCGTACAAACATATATACATATATACAGGTGCTGTGGGGAGGGGAAGGAGGTAAGGCGGGGGGGGGGGATTCATTCATTCATTCATTCAATTGTATTTACAGAAGCAGCGTGGCTCAGTGGAAAGAGCACGGACTTTGGAGTCAGAGTTCGTGGGTTCAAATCCCGGCTCCGCCACTTGTCAGCTGTGTGACTTTGGGCAAGTCACTTAACTTCTCTGTGCCTCAGTTGCCTCCTCTGTAAAATGGGGATTAAGACTGTAAACCCCCCGTGGGACAATCTGATCACCTTGTCACTTCCCCAGCACTTAGAACAGAGCTTTGCACATAGTAGGCGCTTAACAAATGCCATCATTATTATTTCGCAGAGAAGCAGCGTGGCTCAGTGGAAAGAGCCCAGGCTTTGGAGTCAGAGGTCATGGGTTCAAATCCCGGCTCCGCCACTTTTCAGCTGTGTGACTTTGGGCAAGTCGCTTCACTTCTCCAGGCCTCAGTTCCCTCATCTGGAAAATGGGGGCTGTGAGCCCCCCTGTGGGACAACCTGATCGCCTTGCAACCTCCCCAGCGCTTAGAACAGTGCTTTGCACATAGTAAGCGCTTAATAAATGCCATCATTATCCAGCGCTTAGAACAGTGCTTTGCACATAGTAAGCGCTTAACAAATGCCGTTATTATTATTTATTGAGCGCTTACTGTGTGCAGAGCACTGTACTAAGCGCTTGGGAAGTCCAAGTTGGCAACATATAGAGACGGTCCCTACCCAACAGTGGGCTCACAGTCTAGAAGGGATGGGGATGGGGAGGAGGGGGACTGTGTCCTAATATAATCAGTTAGGACACAGTCCCTGCCCCGCATCGGGCTCTCGGTCTAAGTACGAGGGAATAGGATTTAATCATTCATTCATTCAATCGTATTTATTGAGCGCTTACTGTGTGCAGACCACTGGACTAAGCGCTTGGGAAGTCCCAGTCGGCAACATCTAGAGACGGTCCCTACCCCACAGCGGGCTCACAGTCTAGAAGGGGGAGACAGACAACAAAACCAAACATACTAACAAAATAAAATAAATAGAATAGATAGGTACAAGTAAAATAAATAGAGTAATAAATCTGTACAAACATATATACATATATACAGGTGCTGTGGGGAAGGGAAGGAGGTAAGATGGGGGGGATGGAGAGGGGGACAAGGGGGAGAGGAAGGAGGGGGCTCAGTCACTTTACCCCAGGGAAACTAAGCGCCAGAGAAGTAAAATAATTTTCCCGAGGTCACATGGCTGCCACGTGGCAGAGCCGGGATTAGAACCCAGCTCCTCTAATTCCCAAGCGCTTAGTACAGTGCTCTGCACACAGTAAGCGCTCAATAAATGCGATTGAATGAATATTTATTACTCTACTTGTACATATGTATTCCATTTGTTTTATTTTGTTAATATGTTTTGTTTTGTCGTCTGTCTCCCCCTTCTAGACTGTGAGCCCGCTGTTGGGTCTCTATTCTGTTTTGTTGATATGTTCACTCATTCATTCATTCAATCGTATTTATTGAGCGCTTACTGTGTGCAGAACACTGGACTAAGCGCTTGGGAAGTACAAGTCGGTAACATATGTTTTGTCTTCTCGATCTGTCTCCCCCTTCTAGACTGCGAGCCTGCTGTTGGGTAGGGACCGTCTCTATTTATTTTGTTTTGTTGATATGTTCATTTATTCATTCATTCAATTGTATTTATTGAGTGCTTACTGTGTGCAGAACACTGTACTAAGCGCTTGGGAAGTACAAGTCAGTAACATATGTTTTCTTTTGTCGTTCTGTCTCCCCCTTCTAGACTGCGAGCCCGCTGTTGGGTAGGGACCGTCTCTATTTTGTTTTGTTGATATGTTCATTCAGTCATTCATTCAATCGTATTTATTGAGCGCTTACTGTGTGCAGAGCACTGGACTAAGCGCTTGGGAAGTACAAGTCGGTAACATATGTTTTGTCTTCTCGATCTGTCTCCCCCTTCTAGACTGCGAGCCTGCTGTTGGGTAGGGACCGTCTCTATTTATTTTGTTTTGTTGATATGTTCATTTATTCATTCATTCAATCGTATTTATTGAGCGCTTACTGTGTGCAGAACACTGGACTAAGCGCTTGGGAAGTACAAGTCAGTAACACATGTTGTGTCTTGACGATCTGTCTCCCCCTTCTAGACTGTGAGCCCGCTGTTGGGTAGGGGACGTCTCTAGATGTTTCCAACTTGTACTTCCCAAGCGCTTAGTACAGTGCTCCGCACACAGTAAGCGCTCAATAAATACGATTGAATGAATGAATGAATGAATGATTCCCAGGCCCGGGCTCTTTCCACTAGGCCACGCTGCTTCTGTATTTGTACATTCAGTCTGACCTGGAGAGGTAGCGTGGCTCAGTGGATAGAGCCCCAGGCCTGAGTGGCAGAAGCGCTTAGTACAGTGCTCCGCACACAGTAAGCGCTCAATAAATACGATTGAGTGGATGAATGAATGATTCCCAGGCCCGGGCTCTTTCCACTAGGCCACGCTGCTTCTGTATTTGTACATTCAGTCTGACCGGGAGAAATAGCGTGGCTCA
This sequence comes from Tachyglossus aculeatus, assembly GCF_015852505.1. NCBI lineage: Eukaryota > Metazoa > Chordata > Mammalia > Monotremata > Tachyglossidae > Tachyglossus > Tachyglossus aculeatus. The sequence continues at coordinate 50,764,320 of NC_052087.1, read as the reverse complement.
GTGGATAGAGCCCCGGGCCTGAGTGTCGCAAGCGCTTAGTACAGTGCTCCGCACACAGTAAGCGCTCAATAAATACGATTGAGTGAATGAATGAATGATTCCCAGGCCCGGGCTCTTTCCACTAGGCCACACTGCTTCTGTATTTGTACATTCAGTCTGATCTGGAGAAACAGCGTGGCCCGGTGGATAGAGCTCCGGGCCTGAGTGTCGCAAGCGCTTAGTACAGTGCTCCGCACACAGTAAGCGCTCAATCCAGCGCTTAGAACAGTGCTCTGCACATAGTAAGCGCTTAACAAATGCCATCATTATTATTATTATCATTATTATTAGAAATACGATTGAATGAATGAATGAATGAACAAGGGCTTGGGTTCCAATCCCATCCCATCCTCACCACCACTCCGCTGTGTGACCTTGGGCAAATCACTTCACTTCTCTGGGCCTCGGTTCCCTCATCTGTAAAATGGGGATGAAGAGGGTGAACCCCACGTGGGACAGGGACTGTGTCCAACCTGATCACCACGTATCTATCCCGTGCTTAGTACAGTGCCAGCCACATTTATTTTGTTAATGTGTTTTGTTTTGTTGTCTGTCTCCCCCTTCTAGACTGTGAGCCCACTGTTGGGTAGGGACCGTCTCTAGATGTTGCCAACTTGGACTTCCCAAGCACTTAGTACAGTGCTCTGCACACAGTAAGCGCTCAATAAATACAATTGAATGAATGAATGAACGAATGTGCCAAGCTTAGAGAAGCAGCGTGGCCCAGTGGAAAGAGCCCGGGCTTTGGAGTCAGAAGTCATGGGTTCAAATCCCGGCTCCGCCACTTGTCAGCTGTGGGACTTTGGGCAAGTCACTTCACTTCTCTGGGCCTCAGTTCCCTCATCTGTAAAATGAGGATGAAGACTGTGAGCCCCCCGTGGGACAACCTGCTCACCCTGTAACCTCCCCAGCGCTTGGAACAGTGCTTTGCACATAGTAAGCGCTTAATAAATGCCATCGTTCTTATTCATTCATTCATTCAATCATATTTACTGAGCGCTTACTGTGGGCAGAGCACTGGACTAAGCGCTTGGGAAGTCCAAGTTGGCAACATCTACAGACAGTCCCTGCCCCACAGTCACAGTCTAGAAGGGGGAGACAGACAACAAAACAAAACATATAAATAAAATAAAATAAATAGACTAAATATGCACAAATAAAATAGAGTAACCACTCCAGAGCTTAGTACAGTGCCTAGCACATAGTAAGTGCTTAACAAATACCATTATTGTTATTATTATCATTATCATTATTATTACAGGGACTGTGTCCAACCCAATTTGCTTGTAACCACACCAGAGCTTAGTACAGTGCCTGGCAGATAGTAAGCGCTTAACAAATACCATTGTTGTTGTTATTATTATTATTATTATCATCATTATTATTATTATTATTATTATCATCATCACTTCACTGGGCCTCAGTTCCCTCACAAGCACCATGGAGATTCAACACCTCTTCTCCCTCTACTTTCATTCCTTCAATCAATCAATCGTATTGACTGAGCGCTTACTGTGTGCGGAGCACTGGACTAAGCGCTTGGGAAGTCCAAGTTGGCAACATCTAGAGCCGGCCCCTACCCAACAGCGGGCTCACGGTCTAGAAGGGGGAAGACAAGAGAACAAAACAAAGCAGCTTAACAAAATAAAATAAAGAGAATAAATATGCACAAATAAAATAAATAAATAGAGTAACCACTCCAGAGCTTAGTACAGAGCCTGGCATATAGTAAGCGCTTAACATATACCATTCTTCTTCTTATTATTATTATTATTATTATTATTATCATTTCACTTCTCTGGGCCTCAGTTCCCTCACAAGCATCATTATTATTATTATTATTTTTACAGGGACTGTATCCAACCTGATTTGCTTGTGACCACACCAGAGCTTAGTACAGTGCCTGGCAGATAGTAAGAGCTTAACAAATACCATTATTATTATTATTATTATTACAGGGACTGTGTCCAACCCGATTCGCTTGTAACCACGCCAGAGCTTAGTACAGTGCCTGGCAGATAGTAAGAGCTTAACAAATACCATTATTATTATTATTATTACTACTATTATTATTATTATTACAGGGACTGTATCCAACCCGATTTGCTTGTAACCACGCCAAAGCTTAGTACAATGCCTGGCAGATAGTAAGAGCTTAACAAATACGATTATTATTATTATTATTATTACAGGGACTGTGTCCAACCCGATTTGCTAGTAACCATGCCAGAGCTTAGTACAGTGCCTGGAAGATAGTAAGAGCTTAACAAATACCATTATTATTATTCTTATTACTATTATTATTATTATTATTACAGGGACTGTGTCCAACCCGATTTGCTTGTAACCACGCCAGAGCTTAGTACAGTGCCTGGCAGATAGTAAGAGCTTAACAAATACCATTATTATTATTATTATTATTATTATTACAGGGACTGTGTCCAACCCGATTCGCTTGTAACCACGCCAGAGCTTAGTACAGCGCCTGGCAGATAGTAAGAGCATAACAAATACCATTATTATTATTATTATTACTATTATTATTATTACAGGGACTGTGTCCAACCCAATTTGCTTGTAACCACGCCAGAGCTTAGTACAGTGCCTGGCAGGTAGTAAGAGCTTAACAAATACCATTATTATTATTATTATTATTATTATTATTATTATTATTATTATTATTATTACAGGGACTGTGTCCAACCCGATTTGCTTGCAACCATGCCAGAGCTTAGTACAGTGCCTGGCAGATAGTAAGAGCTTAACAAATACCATTATTATTATTATTATCATTATTATTATTATTATTATTATCACTTCACTTCTCTGGGCCTCAGTTCCCTCACAAGCACCATGGAGATTCAATACCTCGTCTCCCTCGACTTTCATTCCTTCAATCCTTCAATCGTATTGACTGAGTGCTTACTGTGTGCAGAGCACTGGACTAATCAATCATATTTATTGAGCGCTTACTGTGTGCGGAGCACTGTACTAAGCGCTTGGGAAGTCCAAGTTGGCAACGTCTAGAGCCGGCTCCTACCCAACAGCAGGCTCACAGTCTAGAAGGGGGAAGACGAGAACAAAACAGCTTAACGAAATACAATCAATAGAATAAATATGCACAAATATGCAAAATCAATAAAGAAGGTCTTCTGAATATAATAGATCTCCAAAAAGACATTTTCTAAAATCGGTGACCGGAAACAAATCCATTTTCTTAGCCTGGTTTTCAAATTATCCTTGGGTTGCTTTTAGGTAGTGTTTAGGTGGTTTTTCTCTGTGGTTACGGAGGGCTTGGCTTGTCTGCCCCAAATGTAACTATTGTGCTAGACTGTTTACTACTCTATTTATTCATTTATTTTATTTGTACATATTTATTCTATTTATTCTATTCACAGTCTATTCCTTCTAGACTGTGAGCCCGTTGTTGGGTAGGGACCGTCTCTAGATGTTGCCAACTTGTACTTCCCAAGCGCTTAGTACAGTGCTCTGCACACAGTAAGTGCTCAATAAATACGATCGATTGATTGATTGATTGATTGACAGGGAATGTCTGTTATATTGTTCCATTGTATTCTCTCAGGTGCTTAGTTCAGTGCTCTGCACACAGTAAGCACTCAATAAATTCATTCATTCAATCATAGTTATTGAGCTCTTACAGAGCACTGTACTAAGCGCTTGGAAAGTACAATTTGGCAACAAATAGAGACAATCCCTACCCAACAACCGGCTCGCAGTCTAGAAATAATACTATAAATACAATAAATACGATTGACCGACTGAATGCTTCTAGACTGTGAGCCCACTGTTGGGTAGGGACTGTCTCTATGTGTTGCCAACTTGTACTTCCCAAGCGCTTAGTACAGTGCTCTGCACACAGTAAGCGCTCAATGAATACGGAATGATTGATTGATTTTATTTTGTTAATATGCTTTGTTTCGTTGTCTGTCTCCCCTTCTAGACTGTGAGCCCGCTGTTGGGTAGGGACCGTCTCTAAATGTTGCCAACTTGGACTTCCCAAGCGCTTAGTCCAGTGCTCTGCACACAGTAAGTGCTCAATAAATACGATTGATTGATTGATTGATGTTGCCAACTTGGACTTCCCAAGCGCTTAGTCCAGTGCTCTGCACACAGTAAGCGCTCAATAAATACGATTGATTGATTTTATTTTGTTAATATGCTTTGTTTTGTTGTCTGTCTCCCCCTTCTAGACTGTGAGCCCACCATTGGGTAGGGACCGTCTCTAGATGTTGCCAACTTGGACTTCCCAAGCGCTTAGTCCAGTGCTCTGCACACAGTAAGCGCTCAATAAATACGATTAATTGATTGATTGATTTTATTTTGTTAATATGCTTTGTTTTGTTGTCTGTCTCCCCCTTCTAGACTGTGAGCCCGCTGTTGGGTAGGGACCGTTTCTAGATGTTGCCAACTTGGACTTCCCAAGCCCTTAGTACAGTACTCTGCACACAGTAAGTGCTCAATAAATACGATTGATTGATTGATGTTGCCAACTTGGACTTCCCAAGCGCTTAGTCCAGTGCTCTTCACACAGTAAGTGCTCAATAAATATGATTGATTGATTGATTTTATTTTGTTAATATGCTTTGTTTTATTGTCTGTCTCCCCCTTCTAGACTGAGCGCCCACTGTTGGGTAGGGACCATCTCTACACGTTGCCAACTTGTACTTCCCAAGCGCTTAGCCCAGTGCTCCGCACACAGTAAGTGTTCAATAAATACGACTGATTGATTGCTTTTATTAATATACTTTGTTTTGTTGTCTGTCTCCCCCTTCTAGACTGTGAGCTCACTGTTGGGTAGGGACCGTCTCTAGACGTTGCCAACTTGGACTTCCCAAGCGCTTAGTCTAGTGCTCCGCACACAGTAAGCACTCAATAAATATGATGGATTGATTGATTTTATTTTGTTAATATGCTTTGTTTCAATCAATCAATCGTATTTATTGAGCGCTTACTGTGTGCGGAGCACTGTACTAAGCGCTTGGGAAGTACAAGTTGGCAACATATGGAGACAGTCCCTACCCAACAGTGGGCTCACAGTCTAAAAGGGGGAGACAGAGAACAAAACCAAACATACTAACAAAATAAAATAAATAGAATAGATATGTACAAGTAAAATAAATAGAGTAATAAATATGTACAAACATATATACATATACACAGGTTTCGTTGTCTGTCTCCCCCTTCTAGACTGTGAGTCCACTGTTGGGTAGGGACCGTCTCTAGATGTTGCCAACTTGGACTTCCCAGGCGTTTTGTCCAGTGCTCTGCACACAGTAAGCGCTCAATAAATATGATTGACTGATTGATTTTATTTTGTTAATATGCTTTGTTTTGTTCCGTCTCCCCCTTCTAGACTGTGAGCCCACTGTCGGGTAGGGACCGTCTCTAGATGTTGCCAACTTGGACTTCCCAAGCGCTTAGTCCAGTGCTCTGCACCCAGTAAGCGCTCAACAACGTACCTACGTTTGTATGTATTTATTGCTCTATTTTACATGTACATATTTATTCTATTTTATTTTGTTAATATGTTTTGTTTTGTCGTCTGCCTCCCCCTTCTAGCCTGTGAGCCCGCTGTCGGGTAGGGACCGCCTCTAGACGCTGCCAACCTGGACTTCCCAGGCGCTTAGTCTGGTGCTCCGGACACAGTAATCGCTCAATAAATACGACTGAATGAATGAACAAGGGAAATACATAAATAAATAAAATGATTATTATTAGCGGCGACTGGGGAGGGGGCGGGGGTGGCACCTCTCTGGACTTCTCAGGCGCTTAGTCCGGTGCTCCGCACACAGTCAGCGCTCAATAAATACGACTGAATGAATGAACAAGGGAAATACATAAATAAATAAAATGATTATTATTAGTGGCGACTGGGGAGGGGGCGGGGTGGCACCTCTCTGGACTTCCCAGGCGCTTAGTCCAGTGCTCCGCACACAGTCAGCGCTCAATAAATACGACTGAATGAATGAACAAGGGAAATACATAAATAAATAAAATGATTATTATTAGTGGCGACTGGGGAGGGGGCGGGGTGGCACCTCTCTGGACTTCCCAGGCGCTTAGTCCAGTGCTCCGCACACAGTCAGCGCTCAATAAATATGACTGAATGAATGAACAAAGGAAATACATAAATAAATAAAATGATTATTATTAGCGGCGACTGGGGAGGGGGCGGGGGTGGCACCTCTCTGGACTTCTCAGGCGCTTAGTCCGGTGCTCCGGACACAGTAAGCGCTCAATAAATATGACTGAATGAATGAACAAAGGAAATACATAAATAAATAAAATGATTATTATTAGTGGCGAATGGGGTGGCACCTCTCTGGACTTCTCAGGCGCTTAGCCCGGTGCTCCGCACACAGTCAGCGCTCAATAAATACGACTGAATGAATGAACAAGGGAAATACATCAATAAATAAAATGATTATTATTAGCGGCGACTGGGGAGGGGGCGGCACCTCTCGATGAGCAGGGCCTGGCGGGAGGGCGGGATCTGGAAGACGAGCTGTTGGAGCAGCTTGGGCGGAGCGTGTAGTAGACGCTCCAGCATGTGGAAAGTGCGGTAGTGATCCATGGTATCGCTCTGCAGGACTCCGGCCGTGGCTCCCGTCTGCTCCAGGATTCCCGACCGCACGCGCAGCCCCACGGCGTCCGACACTGCGGGGGCAAAAGGGAGACCTCTCCAGCCCCTCGCCTCCTCCTCCTCCTCCCTCACCGCGGAGAAGCCGCCTGGCTTGGTATTTAATAACGGCATTTATTAAGCGCTTACTACGCGCAAAGCACTGTTCTAAGCGCCGGAGAGGTTACAAGATGATCAGGTTGTCCCACGGAGCGGGGGGCTCTCACAGTCTTCATCCCCATTTTCCAGGTGAGGGAACTGAGGCCCAGGGAAGTGAAGTGACTTGCCCAAAGTCACACAGCTAATTGGCAGAGCCGGGATTTGAACCCATGACCTCTGACTCCAAAGCCCGGGCTCTTTCCCACCGAGCCACGCTGCTTCTTCGCCCCCCGCGTCGCCACGTTTTGTTTTGTCGGCCCTCTCCCCCTTCTAGGCCGGGAGCCCGTTGGTGGGGAGGAACCGTCTCTATATAATAAGGAGAGCGTTTATTAAGAGCTTACTCTGTGCAAAGCACTGTTCTGAGCGCTGAGGACGTTACAATCAATCAATCAATCGTATTTATTGAGCGCTTATTGTGTGCAGAGCACTGGACTGAGCGCTTGGGAAGAACAAGTTGGCAACATCATCATCATCATCAATCGTATTTATTGAGCGCTTACTGTGGGCAGAGCACTGGACTAAGCGCTTGGGAAGTACAAGTTGGCAACATCATCATCATCAATCGTATTTATTGAGCGCTTACTGTGTGCAGAGCACTGGACTGAGTGCTTGGGAAGTCCAAGTTGGCACCATCATCATCATCATCATCAATCGTATTTATTGAGCGCTTACTGTGTGCAGAGCACTGGACTGAGCGCTTGGGAAGTCCAAGTTGGCAACATCTAGAGACGGTCCCTACCCAATGGTGGGCTCACAGTCTAGAAGGGGGAGACAGACAACAAAACAAAGCATATTAACAAAATAAAATCAATCAATCGTATTTATTGAGCGCTTACTGTGTGCAGAGCACTGGACTAAGCGCTTGGGAAGTCCAAGTTGGCAACATCAATCAATCAATCAATCGTATTTATTGAGCACTTACTGTGTGCAGAGCACTGGACTAAGCGCTTGGGAAGTCCAAGTTGGCAACATATAGAGACAGTCCCTACCCAACAGTGGGCTCACGGTCTAAAAAGGTGATCAGGGTGTCCCACGGGGGGCTCACGGTCTTCATCCCCATTTTACAGATGAGGGAACTGAGGCCCAGAGAAGTGAAGTGACTTGCCCCAAGTCACCCAGCTGACAAGCGGTGGAGCCGGGATTTGAACCCACGACCTCTGACTCCAAAGCCCAGGCTCTTTCCACTGAGCCACGCTGCTTCTCCAATGTTGCCGACTTGGACTTCCCAAGCGCTTAGTACAGTGCTCACACACAGTAAGCGCTCGATATATGTATATATGTTTGTACATATTTATTACTCTATTTATTTACTTATTTATTTTACTGGTACATACCTATTCTATTTATTTTATTTTGCTAGTATGTTTGGTTTTGTTCTCTGTCTCCCCCTTTTAGACTGTGAGCCCACTGTTGGGTAGGGACTGTCTCTATATGTTGCCAATTTGTACTTCCCAAGCGCTTAGTATAGTGCTCTGCATATGGAAAGCGCTCAATAAATATGATTGATGATGATGATGATGATAAATACGATTGAATGAATTGGGTAGGAACCGCCTCTATCTGTTGCCGACTTGTCCTTCCCAAGCGCTTGGTACAGTGCTCTGCACACAGTAAGCGCTCAATAAATACGACTGAATGAATGAATGAATGAATGAAAGAGTCAGAGGGCGTGGGTTCTCATCCCTTATATCTGCTGTGTGACTTTGGGCAAGGCACTTCACTTCTCTGGGCCTCGGTTCCCTCATCTGGAAAATGGGGATGAGGACTGTGAGCCCCCCCATGGGACAACCTGAATCACCTTGTATTCTCCCCAGCGCTTAGAACAGTGCTTTGCACATAGTAAGCGCTTAATAAATGCCATCAATATTATTATTATTGTATCTTGTACATATTTACTATTCATTTTATTTTGTTAATATGTTTTGTTTTGTTGTCTGTCTCCCCTTTCTAGACTGCGAGCCCGTTGTAGGGTAGGAACGTCTCTATACGTTGCCGACTTGGACTTCCCAAGCGCTTAGTATAGTGCTCTGCACACAGTAAGCGCTCAATAAATGCAACTGAATGAATGAATGAATGAATGAATGAATGAATGGAGTCAGAGGGCATGGGTTCTCACCCCTTTTATCTGCTGTGTGACTTTGCGCAAGGCACTTCATTTCTCTGGGCCTCGGTTCCCTCATCTGGAAAATGGGGATGAGGACTGTGAGCCCCCCCCATGGGACAACCTGAATCACCTTGTATTCAGGTAGAACAGTGCTTGGCACATAGTAAGCGCTTAACAAATGCCAACATTATTATTATTATTATTATTATTCTCCCCAGCGCTTAGAACAGTGCTTTACACATAGTAAGTGCTTAATAAATGCCATCAATATTATTATTATTATATCTTGTACATATTTACTATTCTATTTATTTTATTTTGTTAATATGTTTTGTTTTGTTGTCTGTCTCCCCCTTCTAGACTGTGAGCCCACTGGTGGGTAGGGACCGTCTCTAGATGTTGCCAACTTGTACTTCCCAAGCACTTAGTACAGTACTCTGCATACAGTAAGCGCTCAATAAATACGACTGACTGAATGAATGAATGAATGATTCTCTGGGCCTCAGTTCCCTCATCTGTAAAAATGGGGATGAAGACTGGGAGCCCCCCGTGGGACAACCTGATCACCTTGTATACTCCCCAGTGCTTAGAGCAGTGCTTGGCACATAGTAAGCATTTAATAAATGCCATCATTATTATTCTTATTATTTTCTGGGCCTCAGTTTCCTCATCTGGAAAATGGGGTTTAAAACTGTGAGTCCCCCGTGGGACCACCTGATCACCCTGTAACCTCCCCAGTGCTTAGAACAGTGCTTTGCACATAGTAAGTGCTTAATAATTAAGACTGTGAGCCCCCCGTGGGGCAACCTGATCACCATGTAACCTCCCCAGCGCTTAGAACAGTGCTTTGCAGAGGTTACAAGGTGATCAGGTTGTCCCACGGGGGGCTCACAGTCTTCATCCCCATTTTATAGATGAGGTAACTGAGGCCCAGAGAAGTGCGGTGACTTGACCAAAGTCACACAACTGGCAAGTAGCTGAGCCGGAATTTGAACCCATGACCTCTGACTCCGAAGCCCGGGCTCTTTCCCACTGAGCCACGCTGCTTCTCTAATAATAATAATGATGGTATTTGTTAAGCGCTTCCTATGTGCCAAGCACTGTACTAAGCGCACGATAAATACGACTGAATGAATTGTCTGCCTCCCCCTTCTAGACTGTGAGCCCGTTGGTGGGTAGGGACCGGCTCTATCTGTTGCTGAATTGTACTTTCCAAGCGCTTAGTACAGTGCTCTGCACACAGTAAGTGCTCAATAAATACGACTGAATGAATGAACAACAGAACAATAGAACTGACACATTCCCTGCCCACATAGAATGAATTACGGTATTTGTTAAGCGCTTACTATGTGTCAGACATCGTCCTAAGCGCTGGGCACTGTACTAAGCGCTCAATAAATAAGAATGTGTGAATGAGTGAGTGAATGAATGCGTGAGTGAATGAATGAATTGCCAACTTGTACTTCCCAAGCGCTTAGTCCAGCGCACTGCACACAGTAAGCGCTCAATAAATACGATTGAATGAATGAGTGAATGAATGAGTGAAAGAATGAGTGAGTGAATGAATGAGTTGCCAACTTGTACTTCCCAAGCGCTTAGTCCAGTGCTCTGCACACAGTAAGCGTTCAATAAATGATTCAATGAGTGACTGAATGAGTGACTGAATGAGTGAGTGAATGAATGAGTTGCCAACTTGTACTTCCCAAGCACTTAGTCCAGTGCTCTGCACACAGTAAGCGCTCAATAAATATGATTGAATGAGTGAATGAATGAGTTGCCAGCTTGTACTTCCCAAGCGCTTAGCCCAGTGCTCTGCACACAGTAAGTGCTCAATAAATATGATTGAATGAATGAATGAGTGAATGAATGAATGAGTGAATGAATGCGTGAGTGAATGAATGCGTGAGTGAATGAATGAGTTGCCAACTTGTACTTCCCAAGCGCTTAGTCCAGTGCTCTGCACACAGTAAGCACTCAATAAATATGATTGAATGAATGAGTGAGGAATGAATAATAATAATGTTGGTATTTGTTAAGTGCTTACCATGTGCAAAGCACTGTTCTAAGCGCTGGGGGAAACACAAGGAAATGATGTTGTCCCATTTTAATTAATAAAGCCTTAATCCCCATTTTCCAGATGAGGGAACTGAGGCCCAGAGAAGTGAAGTGACTTGCCCAAGGTCGACCACTTGCCAGCTGTGTGACTTTGGGCAAGTCACTTCACTTCTCTGGGCCTCAGTTACCTCATCTGGAAAATGGGGATTAAGAGTGTGAGCCCCCCCCCCCGCCCACCACCGTGGGACAACCTGATTACCTTGTATCTACCCCAGTGCTTAGAGCAGTGCTTAATAAATGCCATTATTATTATTTTATTATTATTATTATTATGTGGGGGAGGCGGCATTCGAATCCATGACCTCTGAGTGTGAGTGAATGAATGCGTGAGTGAACGGATGAGTTGCCGATTTGTCCTTCCCAAGCGCTTAGTCCAGTGCTTTGCACACAGTAAGCGCTCAATAAACACGATTGAATGAATGAGTGAATGAATGTGAGTGGATGAATGAATGAATGAGTGAGTGAGTGAGACTGTGAGCCCACTGTTGGGTAGGGAGCGTCTCGAGATGTTGCCAACTTGGACTTCCCAAGCGCTTAGCCCAGTGCTCTGCATACAGTAAGCGCTCAATAAATACGATTGATTGATTGAATGAATGAGTGAATGAATGAATGAGTAAATGTATGAATAAGTGAATGTGAGTGAATGAATGAGTGAATGAATGAATGTAAGTGAATGAATGAATGAGTGAGACTGTGAGCCCACTGTGGGGTAGGGACCGTCTCTAGATGTTGCCAACTTGTACTTCCCAAGTGCTTAGTACAGTGCTCTGCACACAGTCAGTGCTCAATAAATACAATTGATTGATTGATTGAATGTGAGTGAATGAATGAATGAGTGAGTGAATGAATGTGAGTGAGCGAATGAATGAATGAGTGAGTGAATGTGAGTGAATGAATGAGTGAATGAATGAATGTGAGTAGGTGAATGAATGAATGAGTGAGTGAGACTGTGAGCCCACTGTTGGGTAGGGACCGACTCTATATGTTGCCAACTTGGACTTCCCAAGTGCTTAGTACAGTGCTCTGCACACAGTAAGCGCTCAATAAATACGATTGAATGAATGAATGTGAGTGAATGAATGAAAGAGTGAGTGAATGAATGTGAGTGAATGAATGAATGAGTGAGTGAGTGAATGAATGAATGAATGAATGAATGAGTGAGTGAGACTGTGAGCCCACTGTTGGGTAGGGACCGTCTCTCTATGTTGCCAACTTGGACCTCCCAAGTGCTTAGTCCAGTGCTCTGCACACAGTAAGCGCTCAATAAATACGATTGATTGACTGAATGAATGTGAGTGAATGAATGAATGAGTGAATGAATGTGAGTGAATGAATGAGTGAGTGAATGAATGTGAGTGAATAAATATATGAGTGAGAGAATGAATGAGTGAATGAATGACTGAATGAATGAGTGAGTGAATGAATGAGTGACTGGCTGATTGAGTGAGTGAGTGAGTGCGTGAGGGTCAGGCAGGGGGCGTGTCGGGTCTGTGGGTGAGGACGGACCTACCGGAGTATCCGTCCAGCCATAGGCGGTACACATCCTCGTCGATGAGCGTCGTGTTGCCCACGAAGATGTCCAGCTCGTTGGTCATGGCGGGGCCGGGCCGGGCCGAGCCGCTCCGCAGCCCGAGGGGACACGCCCGGGGCCGCCGGACACTGCGTTCCCCCCGACCCCACAATCCGGACGGACCACTTCCGCCCCCACCCACCCGACCCGCCAATCCGGACGGACCACTTCCGCTCCCACCCACCCGACCCGACAATCCGGACGGACCACTTCCGCTCCCACCCGCCCCGACCCGCCAATCCGGAAGGACCACTTCCGCTCTTGGCCGGCAGTCAATCAACCGTATTCCTTCCTCCCTCCCTTCATTCATTCATTCATTCATTCATTCGTATTTTCTTTCATTCATTCATTGAGCCCTTACTGTGTGCAGAGCACTGGACTAAGCGCTTGGGAAGCACAAGTTGGCAACTCATTCATTCACCCACAAATTCATTCATTCACTCATTCATTCAATCGTATTCATTCATTCAATTGTATTCATTCAATCGTATTTATTGAGCACTTACTGTGTGCAGAGCACTGGACTAAGCGCTTGGGAAGCACAAGTTGGCAACTCATTCATTCATTCACTCACAAATTCATTCATTCACTCACTCATTCATTCAATCATATTCATTCATTCAATTGTATTCATTCAATTGTATTTATTGAGCACTTACTGTGTGCAGAGCACTGGACTAAGCGCTTGGGAAGCACAAGTTGGCAACTCATTCATTCACTCACAAATTCATTCATTCACTCATTCAATCGTAGTCATTCATTCAATCATATTTATTGAGTGCTTACTGTGTGCAGAGCACTGGACTAAGCACTTGGGAAGTACAAGTTGGCAACTCATTCATTCATTCACTCACTCACTCATTCATTCACTCATTCGTATTCATTCAATCGTATTTATCGAGCGCTTACTGTGTGCAGAGCACTGGACTAAGCGCTTGGGAAGTCCAAGTTGGCAACATCTAGAGACAGTCCCTACCCAACAGTGGGCTCACAGGCTACAAGGGGCCCTTCATTCATTTGATTGTATTTATTGAGCGCTTACAGTGTGCAAAGCACTGTACCAAGCGCTTGGGAAGTATGAATCATCAACAGAAGCAGCATGGCTCAATGGAAAGAGCCCGGGCTTTGGAGTCAGAGGTCATGGGTTCAAATCCCAACTCTGCCACTTAGCTGTGTGACTTTGGGCAAGTCACTCTACTTCTCTGTACCTCAGTTCCCTCATCTGTAAAATGGGGATGAAGAGTGTGAGAACCCCATGGAACAACCTGATCACCTTGTAACCTCCCCAGCGCTTAGAACAGTGCTTTGCACATAGTAAGCGCTTAACAAATGCCATTATTATTAGATAGAGACAGTCCCTACCCAACAATGGGCTCACAGTCTAGAAAGGGGAGACAGACAACAAAACAAAACAAGTCATTCATTCAATCGTATTGATTGAGTGCTTATTGTGTGCAGAACACTGTACTAAGCGCTTGGGAAGTACAAGTCGGCAACATCTAGAGACGGTCCCTACCCAACAACGGGCTCACAGTCTAGAAGGGGGAGGCAGACAACAAAACAAAACATGGAGACAGGTGCCAAAACTGTCAGAATAAATAGAATTAGAGGTCTACATACAAGAATTATAGCTATATACACAGTCAGTCAGAGAGTCAGTCATTCAGTCGCATTTATTCAGTGTTTACTTTGTGCAGAGCACTGTACTAAGCGCTTGAGAAAGTACATACAACAATAAACATTCCCTGCCCACAACGAGTTAACAGTATTTATTAAGCGCTTACTAAGAATAATAATAATGATGCCATTTGTTCATTCATTCATTCAGTCGTATTTATTGAGCGCTTACTGTGTGTACAGCACTGTACTAAGCGCTTGGGAAGTACAAGTCGGCAACAGATAGGGACAGTCCCTACCCAACAACGGGCTTACAGTTTAGAAGGGGGAGACAGACAACAAAACAAAACATGTAGATGGGGGTCAATATCATCAGAACAAATAGAATCAAAGCTAGATGCACATCATTAACAAAATAAATAGAATAGTAAATATGTACGAGTAAAATAAATAGAGTGAGAAATCTGTACAAGTATATACAAGTGCTGTGGGGAGGGGAAGAGGGTAGGGTGTAGGGGATGGGGAGGAGGAGAGGAAAAAGGGGGCTCAGTTTGGGAAGGCCTCCTGGAGGAGGTGAGCTCTCAGTAGGGATTTGAAGGAAGGAAGAGAGCTAGCTTGGCGGGTGTGCGGAGGGAGGCCATTCCGGGCCAGGGGATGACGTGGGCCGGGGGTCGATGGTGGGACAGGCGAGAACGAGGCCCGGTTAGGAGGTGAGCAGCAGAGGAACTGAGGGTGCGGGCTGGGCTGGAGAAGGAGAGAAATAATAATAATAATAATCATAGTAATAACAATCATAATCATGGTGGTACTCGTTAAGCTCTTACTGACCTAAGATCTGGACTACAATAGAGATAATCAGGTCCCACATTGGGCTCTCATTCTAATAGCAAGCAGAATCAATCAATAAATCCTATTAATTGAGCGCTTACTATGTGCCAAGCACTGTTCTAAGCACTGGGGGGGTACAGGGTAATCAGGTTGTCCCACGTGGGGCTCACAGTCTTAATCCCCATTTTACAGATGAGGGAACTGAGGCCCAGAGAAGTGAAGTGACTTGCTCAAAGTCACACGCCTGAGAAGTGGCGGAGCTTGGATTAGAATCCATGACCTTTAACTCCCAAGTGCAGAGCGCTGTACTAAGCGCTTGGTAGAGTACAATGTAACAATAAACAGACACGTTCCCCAGCCACAATGAGCTTACAGTCTAGAGGGGTATATAAATAAAAATTTATTCATTCACTCATTCAATCGTATTTATTGAGCGCTTACTGTGTGCAGAGCACTGGACTAAGCGGGGGCCCGCCCCGCCCGCCGATTGGCCTCCGCCCCTGACGTCACGCCCGGTCCCCGCCGCCGATTGGCCGCCGCCTGTGACGTCACCATCATCATCATCAATCGTATTTATTGAGCGCTTACTATGTGCAGAGCACTGTACTAAGCGCTTGGGAAGTACAAATTGGCAACATCTAGAGACAGTCCCTACCCAACAGTGGGCTCACAGTCTAAAAGGGGGAGACAGAGAACAAAACCAAACATACCAACAAAATAAAATAAATAGAATAGATAGGACGTCACGCGCCGGCCCCCGTCTCAGTGGCGGTGGCGGACTCCACCCGCGCGGTCCCCGCATCCCGCGTCCTGGCCGGTCCGGTCTGGCTGACAATCAATTAATGAATGAACGAATGACCGACCGGCTAAGTGACGGACGGACTGAATGACTGCCCACCCGCACGAATGAATAACTGACCGATTGACTGTCTGACAATGAATGAATGAATGAATGACCGACCGACTAAGTGACGGACGGACTGAATGACTGCCCACCCGCACGAATGAATAACTGACCGATTGACTGTCTGACAATGAATGAATGAATGAATGACCGACTGACTGACTGTGACGGACGGACTGAGTGACTGACAGAATGACTGCCCGCCTGCACGAATGAATAACTGACCGACTGACTGACAGTGAATGAATGAATGACCGACTAAGTGACGGACGGACTGAATGACTGCCCGCCCGCACGAATGAATAACTGACCGACTGTATGGCTGACAATGAATCATCATCATCATCATCATCATCAATCGTATTTATTGAGCGCTTACTATGTGCAGAGCACTGTACTAAGCGCTTGGGAAATACAAATTGGCAACATATAGAGGCAGTCCCTACCCAACAGTGGGCTCACAGTCTAAAAGGGCAGTGCTCTGCACATAGTAAGCGCTCAATAAATACGATTGATTGATTGATTGATTAAAAGGGGGAGACAGAGAACAAAACCAAACATACTAACAAAATAAAATAAATAGGATAGATATGTAAAGTAAAATAAATAAATAGAGTAATAAATATGTAATAGAGTAATAAAAATGAATGAATGACTGGCTAAGTGACGGACGGACTGACTGAATGACTGCCCGCCTCAGGCGAAAGGCCGAAGCCCCAGGCCGAGAGGGGGGAGGGGCAAACCCGGGGGCCCGCCCCGCCCGCCGATTGGCCGCCGTCCCTGACGTCACGCCCGGCCCCCGCCGCCGATTGGCCGCCGTCCGTGACGTCACGCGCCGGCCCCGCCCCCGGGCCCTGCTCTGTCTCAGGCGTGGTGGCGTGGTCCGGTCTGGCTGACAATCAATTAATGAATGAATGACCGACCGGCTGACTAAGTGATGGACGGACTGAATGACTGCCCGCCCGCACGAATGAATAAATGAACGAATGACCGACTGACTGTGACGGACGGAGTGACTGACTGAATGACTGCCCGCCTGCACGAATGAATAGCTGACCGACAGACTGACAGTGAATGAATGAATGACCGACCAAGTGACGGACGGACTGAACGCCTGCCCGCCCGCACGAGTGAATGGCTGACAATGAATGAATGAATAAGTGACGGCCTGACTGAATGACTGCCGGCCTGAGGCGAAAGGCCGAAGCCCCAGGCCGAGAGGGGGAGGGGCAAACCCGGGGGCCCGCCCCGCCCGCCGATTGGCCGCTGTCCCTGACGTCACTCCCGGTCCCCGCCGCCGATTGGCCGCCGTCCGTGATGTCACGCGCCGGCCCCGCCCCCGGGCCCTGCTCTGTCTCAGTCACGGTGGCAGCCTTCCCCCGCGCGGCCCCTGCGTCCCGGGCAGTCCGGTCTGGCTGACAATCAATTAATGAATGAATGAATGACCGACCGGCTGTCTAAGTGACGGACGGACTGAATGACTGCCCACCCGCACGAATGAATAACTGACCGACTGACTGACAATGAATGAATGAATGACCGACCGACTGACTAAGTGACGGACGGACTGAACGCCTGCCCACCCGCACGAATGAATAACTGACCGACTGATTGATTGACAATGAATGAATGACTGACCGACCAAGGGACGGACGGACTGAATGACTGCCCGCCTGCACGAATGAATGAATGAATGACCGACTGACTGACTGTGACAGACGGACTGAGTGACTGACTGAATGACTGCCCGCCTGCACGAATGAATAACTGACCGACTGACTGACAGTGAATGAATGAATGACCGACCGACTAAGTGACGGACGGACTGAACGCCTGCCCACCCGCACGAATGAATAACTGACCGACTCAATGGCTGACAGTGAATGAATGAATGACTAAGTGACGGAGGGACTGACTGAATGACTGCCCGCCTGAGGCGAAAGGCCGAAGCCCCAGGCCGAGAGGGGGAGGGGCAAAGCCGGGGGCCCGCCCCGCCCGCCGATTGGCCGCCGCCCCTGACGTCACGCCCGGTCCCCGCTGCCGATTGGCCGCCGTCCGTGACGTCACACGCCGGTCCTGCCCCGGCGCCCGCCCCCGGGCCAGCTCCATCTCGGTGGCGGCCTCCGCCCGACAATCAATTAATGAATGAATGAATCACCGACAAAGTGACGGACGGACTGAATGACTGCCCGCCTGCACGAATGAACGAATGAATGAATGAATGACCGACCGACTGACTGTGACGGATGGACTGAGTGACTGACTGAATGACTACCTGTCTGCACGAATGAATAACTGACCGACTGACAGTGAATGAATGAATGACCGACCGACTGACTAAGTGACGGACGGACTGAACGCCTGCCCGCCCGCACGAATGAATAACTGACCGACTCAATGGCTGACAATGAATGAATGAATGATTGAATGACTGGCTGAGTGACGGTGTATCTATGTTTGTAATATTTATTACTCTATTTATTTTGCTTGTACATATCTATTCTATTTATTTTATTTTGTTAGTATGTTTGGTTTTGTTCTCTGTCTCCCCCTTTTAGACTGCGAGCCCACTGTTGGGCGGGGACTGTCTCTCTATGTTGCCAACTTGGACTTCCCAAGCGCTTAGTCCAGTGCTCTGCACACAGTAAGCGCTCAATAAATACGATGGATGATGATGATGATGACAGACGGACTGACTGACTGCCCGCCTGAGGCGAAAGGCCGAAGCCCCAGGCCGAGAGGGGGGAGGGGCAAACCCGGGGGCCCGCCCCGCCCGCCGATTGGCCGCCGCCCTTGACGTCACGCCGGTCCCCGCCACCGATTGGCCGCCGCCCGTGACGTCACGCGCCGGTGCCCGCCCCGGCGGCCGCCCCCGGGCCCGCTCCGTCTCCGTGGCGGTGGTGGCCTCCTCGTCCCGGCCGGTCCGGTCCGGCTGACAATGAATGAATGAATGAATGAATGACCGACCGACTGACTAATTGACGGGCGGACTGAACACCTGCCCACCCGCACGAATGAATAACTGACCGACTGACTGACAATGAATGAATGAATGACCGACCAAGTGACGGACGGACTGAATGACTGCCCGCCCGCACGAATGAATAACTGGCCGACTGACTGATTGACAATGAATGAATGAATGACCGACCAAGTGACGGACGGACTGAATGACTGCCCGCCTGCACGAATGAATGAATGACCGACTGACTGACTGTGATGGACGGACTGAGTGAGTGACTGAATGACTGCCTGCCTGCACGAATGAATGAATGACCGACTGACTGACTGTGATGGACGGACTGAGTGACTGACTGAATGACTGCCCGCCTGCACGAATGAATAACTGACCGACTGACTGACTAAGTGACGGACGGGCTGAACGCCTGCCCGCCCGCACGAGTGAATAACTGACCGTCTGAATGGCTGACAATGAATGAATGAATGAATGAATGACTGGCTAAAAGTGACGGACGGACGGACGGACGGACTGACTGAATGACGGCCCGCCTGAGGCGAAAGGCCGAAGCCCCAGGCCGGGAGGGGGGAGGGGCAGGCCGGGGGGCCCGCCCCGCCCGCCGATTGGCCGCCGCCCCTGACGTCACGCCCGGTCCCCGCCGCCGATTGGCCGCCGCCCGTGACGTCACGCGCCGGTGCCCGCCCCGGCGGCCGCCCCCGGGCCCGCTCCGTCTCAGTGGCGGTGGTGGCCTCCGCCCGCGTGACCCCCGTGTCCCGGATGGCTGGTCCAGTCCGGCTGATAATCAATTAATGAATGAATGACCGACCAAGTGACGGACGGACTGAATGACTGCCCACCCGCACGAATGAATAACTGACCGACTGACTGACAATGAATGAATGAATGACCGACCGACTAAGTGACGGACGGACTGAATGACTGCCCGCCTGCACGAATGAATGAATGAATGACCGACTGACTGTGACGGAGGGACTGACTGAATGACTGCCCGCCTGCACGAATGAATGAATGAATGACTGACTGACTGTGACGGAGGGACTGAGTGACTGACTGAATGACTGCCCGCCTGCACGAATGAATAACTGACCGACTGACTGACAGTGAATGAATGAATGACCGACCAAGTGACGGACGGACTGAACGCCTGCCCGCCCGCACGAATGAATAACTGACCGATTGACTGACAATGAATGAATGACTGGCTGAGGGACGGACTGACTGAATGACGGCCCGCCTGAGGCGAAAGGCCGAAGCCCCAGGCCGGGAGGGGGGAGGGGCAGGCCGGGGGGCCCGCCCCGCCCGCCGATTGGCCGCCGCCCCTGACGTCACGCCCGGTCCCGCCTCCGATTGGCCGCCGCCCGTGACGTCACGCGCCGGTGCCGCCCCGGCGGCCGCCCCCGGGCCCGCTCCGTCTGAGTGGCGGTGGCGGCCGGTCCGGTCCCGTGTGGGGAGCCGCCCCGGGATGCCCCGGCGCCCGGCGCGGGGATGGAGGGCGAGCCGGTGGCGGCGGCGGCGGGCAGCGGGCACCGGGCCCTGACGGACGAGGAGCTGTCGTCGCTGGGCAAGGAGGAGCTGGTGCGGCGGCTGCGGCAGGAGGAGACGGAGAAGCTGTCGGCGCTGGTGCAGCGCGGCCGGCTGATCCAGGAGGTGAACCGGCAGCTGCAGGGCCACCTCCTGGAGATCCGCCAGCTCAAGCAGGTCAACCGGCGCCTGCAGGACGAGAACCGGGAGCTCCGGGACCTCTGCTGCTTCCTGGACAACGACCGGCAGAAGGGCAAGCGCGTGGCCCGCGAGTGGCAGCTGTTCGGCACGCAGGCCTCCCGGGCCGTGCGCGACGACCTGGGCGGCTGCCGCCAGAAGCTGGCCGAGCTGGAGGGGCGGCAGGACGAGCTGCTGAGGGACAACCTGGCCCTCAAGGAGCTGTGCCTGGCCCTGGAGGACCAGTGGGGCCCGCCCAGGCCCGACGACGCCGGGCCCGCCGCCCCCCCGGAGCTGGGCCTGCCCCCCTGCGGGCCCCGGGACCTGGGCGACGGCAGCTCCAGCACCGGCAGCCTCGGGAGCCCCGACCAGCCCCACCCGGCCTGCTCCCCGGACCACTGAGGAGCCCAGCGGGGGCCCGGGGGCTCAGCCCGGCCCCAGATCCGGGGGGCTGGAGGCCACCTCGGACGGGTCGCTTCGCTTCTCCGGGCCCCGGTCGGAGCCCGAGCCCCCCACAGGGCGTGGGGCCTCGTCCCGGCTCTGCCCACCTGGATGACCTCGGACGAGTCGCTTCACTTCCCCGGGCCCCGGTTGGAAGGCTGAGCCCAAGCCCACCGACCCAGCGTGGAAAGAGCCCCGGCTGGGGAGCCAGAGGGCGTGGGGCCTCATCACAGCCCTGCTTCTGGGCACCTGGATGACCTTGGATGAGTCGCTTCACTTCCCTGGGCCCCGGTTGGAAAGCTGAGCCCAAGCCCACCGACCCAGCGTGGAAAAAGCCCCGGCAGGGGAGCCAGAGGGCGTGGGGCCTCATCACAGCCCTGCTTCTGGGCACCTGGATGACCTCGGACGAGTCGCTTCGCTTCTCTGGGCCCCGGTCGGAGGGCTGAGCCCAAGCGCCCCAGAGGGCGTGGGGCCTCATCCCAGCCCTGCTCCTGGGCACCTGGATGACCTCGGATGAGTCGCTTCGCTTCTCCGGGCCCCGGTCGGAAGGCTGAGCCCAAGCCCACCGACCCAGCGTGGAAAGAGCCCCGGCTGGGGAACCAGAGGGCGTGGGTCCTCATCCCAGCTCCGCTCCTGGGCACCTGGATGACCTCGGATGAGTCGCTTCGCTTCCCTGGGCCCCGGTCGGAGGGCTGAGCCCAAGCGCCCCAGAGGGTGTGGGTCCTCATCCCAGCCCCGCTCCTGGGCACCTGGATGACCTCGGACGAGTCGCTTCACTTCCCCGGGCTCCGGTCGGAAGGCTGAGCCCAAGCCCCCCGACCCAGCGTGGAAAGAGCCCCGGCTGGGGAGCCAGAGGGCGTGGGTCCTCATCCCAGCCCTGCTCCTGGGCACCTGGATGACCTCGGATGAGTCGCTTCACTTCTCCGGGCCCCGGTCGGAAGGCTGAGCCCAAGCCCACCGACCCAGCGTGGAAAGAGCCCCGGCTGGGGAGCCAGAGGGCGTGGGGCCTCATCACAGCCCTGCTTCTGGGCACCTGGATGACCTCGGACGAGTCGCTTCGCTTCTCTGGGCCCCGGTCGGAGGGCTGAGCCCAAGCGCCCCAGAGGGCGTGGGTCCTCATCCCAGCCCTGCTCCTGGGCACCTGGATGACCTCGGACGAGTCGCTTCACTTCTCCGGGCCCCGGTCGGAGGGCTGAGCCCAAGCCCCCCGACCCAGCGTGGAAGGAGCCCCGGCTGGGGAGCCAGAGGGCGTGGGTCCTCATCCCAGCCCTGCTCCTGGGCACCTGGATGACCTTGGATGAGTCGCTTCACTTCTCCAGGCCCCGGTGGGAGGGCTGAGCCCAAGCCCCCCGACCCAGCGTGGAAGGAGCCCCGGCTGGGGAGCCAGAGGGCGTGGGTCCTCATCCCAGCCCTGCTCCTGGGCACCTGGATGACCTCGGACGAGTCGCTTCTCTTCTCCGGGCCCCGGTCGGAGGGCTGAGCCCAAGCCCCCCAGAGGGCGTGGGGCCTCATCCCAGCTCCGCTCCTGGGCACCTGGATGACCTCGGATGAGTCGCTTCACTTCTCCGGGCCCTGGTCGGAAGGCTGAGCCCAAGCCCCCCGACCCAGCGTGGAAAGAGCCCCAGCTGGGGAGCCAGAGGGCGTGGGTCCTCATCCCAGCTCCGCTCCTGGGCACCTGGATGACCTCGGATGAGTCGCTTCACTTCTCCGGGCCCCGGTCGGAAGGCTGAGCCCAAGCCCCCCGACCCAGCGTGGAAGGAGCCCCGGCTGGGGAGCCAGAGGGCTTGGGTTCTCATCCCGGCCCAGCCCCTGGGCTCCTGGATGACCCTGGACGAGTCGCTTCACTTCTCTGCACCTCAGTTCCCCCAGCTGTCAAATGGGGATGAAGACTGGGAGCCCCCCCGTGGGACAATCCAATCACCTTGTGTCCCCCCCAGTGCTTAGGACAGTGCCTGGTGCATAGTAAGCGCTTACCATATTATGATTACTATCCCTCTCCGGACCAAGCCTGCGGGGCCCCTACCCAGCGTGGAAAGAGCCCGGGCTGGGGAGCCAGAGGGCGTGGATTCTCATCCCGGCCCTGCCCCTGGGCACCTGGGTGACCTTGGACGAGTCGCTTCATTTCTCCGGGCCTCAGTTCCCCCAGCTGTCAAATGGGGATGGAGACTGGGAGCCCACCCCCCCCCCCACCCACCATGGGACAACCTGATCAGCTTGTGTCTCCCCCAGCTGTCAAATGGGGATGAAGACTGGGAGCCCCCACCATGGGACAACCTGATCACCTTGTGTCTCCCCCAGCTGTCAAATGGGGATGAAGACTGGGAGCCCCCCGCCGTGGGACAATCTGATTACCTCGTGTCCCCCCCCAGCGCTTAGGACAGCGCCTGGCGCATAGTAAGCGCTTAAGTACCGACATTATGATGATTATCATCCCTCTCCGGACCAAGCCTGCAGGGCCCCTACCCAGTGTGGAAAGAACCCGGGGTGGGGAGCCAGAGGGTGTGGATTCTCATCCCGGCTCTGCACCTGGGTGACCTTGGACGAGTCGCTTCACTTCCCTGGGCCCCAGTCGGAGGGTTGAGCCCAAACCCCCCAACCCAGCGTGGGAAGAGCCTCGGCTGGGGAGCCAGAGATCGTGGGTTCTAATCCCGGCCCTGCCCCTGGGCACCTGGATGACCTTGGACGAGTCGCTTCACTTCTCTGCACCTCAGTTCCCCCAGCTGTCAAATGGGGATGAAGACCGGGAGCCCCCCCGTGGGACAATCTGATCACCTTGTGTCCGCCCCAGCGCTTAGGACAGTGCCTGGCGCATAGTAAGCGCTTAAGTACCGACATTATGATGATTATTATCCCTCTCCGGACCAAGCCTGCTGGGCCCCTACCCAGCGTGGAAAGAGCCCGGAACCCACGCCCTCCTACCCAGCGTGGAAAGAGCCCGGGCTGGGGAGCCAGAGGGTGTGGGTTCTAATCCCGGCTCTGCTCTTGGTACCTGGATGACCTCGGATGAGTCGCCCCACTTCTCTGGGCCCCAGTCGGAAGACTGAGCCCACGCCCCCCGACCCAGCGTGGAAGGAGCCCCGGCTGGGGAGCCAGAGGGTGTGGATTCTCATCCCGGACACCTGGATGACCTTGGATGAGCCACTTCTCTGCGCCTCAGTTCCCCCAGCTGTCAAATGGGGATGAAGACTGGGATCCCCCCGCCATGGGACAACCTGATCACCTTGTGTCCCCCCCAGCGCATAGAACAGCGCTTGGCGCTTAGTAAGCGCTTAACAAATACCAACATTACTATGATTATCATTATTATTACCCCTCCCCGGACCAAGCCTGGGGAACCCAAGCCTCCGACCCCGAGGGGGGCCCCGACGCCCCCTCCCTCTCCCAGTTATGGCTACCTTAAGGAATTACGGCGTTCCTTAAGCGCTTATTACGTGCCAGGCACCGGACCGCTTGTCTGCTGGGCGACCCCGGCCAAGTCACTTTATTTCCGGCCCAGTCGTACCTTCCGAATGCTTAGAATGGGGCTCCGCACACAGTAAGCGCTCCGTAGATACGATTGAATGGATGGATGAAGTTTCTCGGGGCCTCAGTCCCCAACTGTACCTTCTGAACGCTTAGGACGGAGCTCCGCACACAGTAAGCGCTCAATAAATATGAATGGATGGATGAATTTCTCTGGGCCTCAGTTCCCACATCTGGAAAATGGGGGTGGAGACTGGGAGCCCCACGTGGGGCAGGGACCGGCGGGCTGATTGACGGGGGCTGTCCAACCCCATCCGCTTGGATCCGCCCCAGCGCTTAGTCGCTTAGTACGGCGCTCTGCACACCGTGAGCGCTCAATGAATACGATTGAATGGATGGATGAATTTCTCGGGGCCTCAGTTCCCTCATCTGTAAAATGGGGATGGACACTGGGAGCCCCAAGTGGGACAGGGACCGACTGACTGATTGACAGGGGCTGTCCAACCCCATCCGCTTGGATCCGCCCCAGCGCTTAGTACAGCGCCTGGCACCTAATAAGTGCTTAACAAATGCCATTATTGTTATTAATAATAACGAGCAGCATCTTCTCCCCGGACCCCAGGTTTCAGACCCGGCTGTTGGCGTGTCGGGGGGCGGCCGAGCCAGAACCTGCGCTCCCGGGCCGTTCCCCGGCCGCCCCCACCCCCCGCATCCCCTTCCCGATTCCTTCCTGCCCAGACCGGGAAGGTCCCGGGCCAAGACAATGGGGCAGGAAACAGGTGGCGGCTTTAAGATTCCGATAAAGAGGAACCGAGTCACCGACCTCCCCGTCCCGGGGGTCTCCCCAGTAGGCCCCTGAGCCTCTCGCTGCCTCTGGGTTCCGGGATTTGGGGGGTACCGGGGCACGTGGGTGTGAGGGGCTCCGTCTCCTCCCGCCGATGGGTTTGGGCCCCGATCCGACCCACCCGACCCCACCACCCCCAAGACCGGGAGAGGCCGACGGGAAGGCGGAACGTCGGGACTTTAATTCCATTCTGGGCATCGGTATAAAAATATCCTCTTTGGGAAAATAAATAGCAGCTGCAAATGAGGGAAGCTGGGAGAGGGACTTCTCAGACCCGGGGTGGTCGTCATGGAAACCCCGCTCCCCTGGGAGGTGAGGCACGGTTACGGAGGAGAGTCCAAAGCAGGCCCAGGTGGGATTCCGGAGCCACCCATCCCGCCGTGGCCTTGTGGCGCTCTAGATTGGGATGGAGGGTCCGGGGAGAAGCTGATGGAGCCGGTGGAAGAGTCTAGGTGGTTCCAGCAACAGAAGGGGATGGGATGCCGGACCGCCTCCGGAATCGGGGCGGCCTCCGGGATGGCAGAGCCCGCCCCAGAGACATCCAGTCGGTGTCACGGAAGACATCCCGGGAGCGGTTCTCGGGGCTCCCGCGTGCCCCAGAGGCGGCTCCCACGTGCGCCGGAGCCGAGCGGCCCGGGACGACGGAGGCGGGCGGTCTTCGAGAGCCGCCAAACCGATGGAGGGGGGCGGCTCGCGGACGGAGGGGCGGCTCAGAGCCCCCCAGACGGGCCGGGGTCCGGAGCGCCGTCATAGGGCCAAGAGGGAGGGGGAGCCCAGGGGGTCGGAACCGGGGTCCCCGCTGCTGCTGCTGCTGCGGCGGTGGGCAGAGGAGCAGGCCTCCGGGGTCCCCGGGTAGGTGAAGACGAGGCTGGGGGTGAAGGGGGTCAGCGACGGGGTGGTCATGAGCGTGGGGGTGTGCAGGGCCTCGGGCTCCAGAAGGGAGACGGGGGACAGGGAGATGGGCACCGGGCGGGCCGGGGCCGGGGCCGGGGCCGGGGCGGGCGCCGGGGGAGGCTCCCGCTCCTCGTCCTCGTCCTCGGGGATCTTGCAGACGGGCCTGTGAGCCGCCAGCACCAGCTCTAGCCGCTCCTTCTGCTTCTGCAGGTCCTCGATCTCCTTCTGCAGCCCCGACTTCTCGTCCTCCAGTTTATCCGTCTCCTGTGGAGGCCGCGGGGAGAAGGAAGCGAAGGGATCCGTGGTGGAAAGAGCGCGGGCTTCTATTCTATTTCTTCTATTTTGTTAGTATGTTTGGTGTTGTCCTCTGTCTCCCCCTTTTAGACTGTGAGCCCGCTGTTGGGTAGGGACCGTCTCTATATGTCGCCAATTTGTACTTCCCAAGCGCTTAGTACAGTGCTCTGCACATAGTAAGCGCTCGATAAATACGATTGATGCTCTGCGCATAGTAAGCGCTCGATAAATACGATTGATTGATTGGGAATCGGAGGTCATGGGTCTGTCTCCCCGTCCTAGACTGTGAGCCCGCTGTTGGGTGGGGACCGACTCTATATGTTGCCGACTTGTATCGTCATCGTCGTCAATCGTATTTATTGAGCGCTTACTGGGTGCAGAGCACTGGACTAAGCGCTCGGGAAGTCCAAGTTGGCAACATAGAGAGACGGTCCCTACCCAACAGTGGGCTCGCAGTCTAAAAGGGGGAGACAGAGAACAAAACCAAACATACTAACAAAATAAAATAAATAAAATAGATATGTACAAGTAAAATCAATCAATCAATCAATCGTATTTATTGAGCGCTTACTGTGTGCAGAGCACTGGACTAAGCGCTTGGGAAGTCCAAGTTGGCAACATATAGAGACAGTCTCTACCCAACAGTGGGCTCGCAGTCTAAAAGGGGGAGACAGAGAACAAAACCAAACATACTAACAAAATAAAATAAATAGAATAGATATGTACAAGTAAAATCAATCAATCAATCAATCGTATTTATTGAGCGCTTACTATGTGCAGAGCACTGGACTAACCGCTTGGGAAGTACAAGTTGGCAACATATAGAGACGGTCCCTACCCAACAGTGGGCTCACAGTCTAAAAGGGGGAGACAGAGAACAAAACCAAACATACTAACAAAATAAATAGAATAGATATGTACAAGTAAAATCAATCAATCAATTGTATTTATTGAGCGCTTACTATGTGCAGAGCACTGGACTAAGCGCTTGGGAAGTCCAAGTTGGCAACATATAGAGACAGTCCCTACCCAACAGTGGGCTCACAGTCTAAAAGGGGGAGAAAGAGAACAAAACCAAACATATTAACAAAATAAAATAAATAGAATAGATATGTACAAGTAAAATCAATCAATCAATCAATCAATCGTATTTATTGAGCACTTACTATGTGCAGAGCACTGGACTAAGCGCTTGGGAAGTCCAAGTTGGCAACATATAGAGACAGTCCCTACCCAACAGTGGGCTCACAGTGTAAAAGGGGGAGACAGAGAACAAAACCAAACATACTAACAAAATAAAATACATAGAATAGATATGTACAAGTAAAATCAATCAATCAATCGTATTTATTGAGCGCTTACTGTGTGCAGAGCACTGGACTAAGCGCTTGGGAAGTACAAGTTGGCAACATCTAGAGACAGTCCCTACCCAACAGTGGGCTCACAGTCTAAAAGGGGGAGACAGAGAACAAAACCAAACATACTAACAAAATAAAATAAATAGAATAGATATGTACAAGTAAAAATCAATCATATTTATTGAGCGCTTACTATGTGCAGAGCACTGTACTAAGCGCTTGGGAAGTACAAGTTGGCAACATATAGAGATAGTCCCTACCCAACAGTGGGCTCACAGTCTAAAAGGGGGAGACAGAGAACAAAATCAAACATACTAACAAAATAAAATAAATAGAATAGATAGGTACAAGTAAGATAAATAAATAGAGTAATAAATATGTACAAACATATATACATATATACAGGTGCTGTGGGGAAGGGAAGGAGGTAAGATGGTAGGGACCGTCTCTATATGTTGCCGACTTGTACTTCGCAAGCGCTTAGTCCAGTGTTCTGCGCACAGTAAGCGCTCAATACATACGATTGAATGAATGAATGAATCCCGGCTCCGCCACTTGTCAGCTGTGTGACTTTGGGCAAGTCACTTCACTTCTCTGGGCCTCAGTTCCCTGAGCTGGAAAATGGGGATGAAGACCGGGAGCCCCAGGGGGACACCCTGATTGCCTTGTAACCTCCCCAGTGCTTAGAACAGTGCCTTGCACATAGTAAGTGCTTAATAAATGCCACTATTATTATTATTATCGGTGAGTCCCGCTCCCAGCGCTTAGAACAGTGCCTGGCACATAGTAAGCGCCTAACGGATACTACCACTGAGCTTGGTGAATTACGAGAAGCGGCGTGGCTTAGTGGAAACAGCCCGAGCTTGGGAGTCAGAGGTCATGGGTTCTAATCCCGGCTCCACCACTTAATAATGATGGCATTTGTTAAGCGCTTACTATGTGCAAAGCACTGTTCTAAGCGCTGAGGGGGGATACAAAGCGATCAGGATGTCCCACGGGGGGCCTCACAGTCTTAATCCCCCTTTTCCAGATGAGGGAACTGAGGCTCAGAGAAGTGAAGTGACTTGCCCAAGGTCACACAGCAGACAAGTGGCGGAGCCGGGATTAGAACCCATGACCTCTGACTCCAAAGCCTGTGCTCTTTCCAGTGAGCCACGCTGCTTCTCTACACACTTGTCGGCTGGGGGACTCTGGGCAGGTCGCTTCACTTCTCTGGGCCTCAGTTCCCTCATCTGGAAAATGGGGATGAAGACTGTGAGCCCCATGGGGGACAACCTGATGACCTTGTATCTTCCCCAGCGCTTAGAACGGTGCTTGCCACGTAGTAGGCGCTTAACAAATACCATCATTATTATTATAAAGTTTAGGTATGTAGAGGTCGGCTCTCAGGCCAGAGGACTACATCTCCCGTCAGCGCCTGGGAGAAGGCGGGGAATTACAGCTCTCCTTAATAATAATAATGATGGCATTTATTAAGCGCTTACTATGTGCAAAGCACTGTTCTAAGCGCTACTATTACTACTACTACTAATGATGGCATTCATTAAGCACTTACTATGTGCAAAGCACTGTTCTAAGCGCTACTATTACTACTACTACTACTACTACTAATAATGATGGCATTTATTAAGCTCTTACTATGTGCAAAGCACTGTTCTAAGCGATGCTACTACTACTACTAATAATAATAATAATGATGGCATTTATTAAGCGCTTAGTATGTGCACAGCACTGTTCTAAGCGCTACTATTACTACTACTACTAATAATAATGATGGCATTTATTAAGTGCTTACTATGTGCACAGCACTAAGTGCTACTATTACTGCTACTACTACTAATAATGATGGCATTTATTAAGCGCTTACTATGTGCAAAGCACTGTTCTAAGCGCTACTATTACTACTACTACTAATGATGGCATTTATTAAGCACTTACTATGTGCAAAGCACTGTTCTAAGCGCTACTATTACTACTACTACCACTAATAATAATGATGGCATTTATTAAGTGCTTACTATGTGCAAAGCACTGTAAGAGCTACTATTACTACTACTACTAATAATAATGATGGCATTTATTAAGAGCTTACTATGTGCAAAACACTGTTCTAAGCGCTACTATTACTACTACTACTAATGATGGTATTAAGCGCTTACTATGTGCAAAGCACTGTTCTAAGCGCTACTATTACTACTACTACTAATAATAATGATGGCATTTATTAAGCGCTTACTATGTGCAAAGCACTGTTCTAAGCGCTACTATTACTACTACTACTACTACTAATAATAATGATGGCATTTATTAAGCACTTACTATGTGCAAAGCACTGTTCTAAGCGCTACTATTACTACTACTACTACTAATAATAATGATGGCATTTATTAAGCGCTTACCATGTGCAAAGCACTGTTCTAAGTGCTACTATTACTACTACTACTACTACTACTACTACTAATAATAATAATGATGGTATTTATTAAGCACTTACTATGTGCAAAGCACTGTTCTAAGCGCTACTATTACTAATACTACTACTACTACTAATAATGATGGCATTTATTAAGTGCTTACTATGTGCAAAGCACTGTTCCAAGCGCTACTATTACTACTACTAATAATAATAATGATGGCATTTATTAAGCGCTTACTATGTGCAAAGCACTGTTCTAAGCGCTACTATTACTACTACTACTACTACTAATAATAATAATAATAATAATGATGGCATTTATTAAGCGCTTGCTATGTGCAAAGCACTGTTCTAAGCGCTACTATTACTACTACTACTACTAATAATAATAATGATGGCATTTATTAAGCGCTTACTATGTGCAAAGCACTGTTCTAAGCGCTACTATTACTACTACTACTAATAATAAAAATGATGGCATTTATTAAGCGCTTACTATGTGCAAAGCACTGTTCTAAGCGCTACTATTACTACTACTAATAATAATAATGATGGCATTTATTAAGTGCTTACTATGCGCAAAGCACTGTTCTAAGCACTACTATTACTACTACTAATAATAATGATGGCATTTATTAAGCACTTACTATGTGCAAAGGACTGTTCTAAGTGCTACTATTACTACTACTACTAATGATGGCATTTATTAAGCACTTACTACGTGCAAAGCACTGTTCTAAGCACTACTATTACTACTACTACTAATGATGGCATTTATTAAGCACTTACTATGTACAAAGCACTGTTCTAAGTGCTACTATTACTACTACTACTACTACTAATAATAATGATGGCATTTATTATGCGCTTACTATGTGCAAAGCACTGTTCTAAGCGCTACTATTACTACTACTACTACTAATAATAATGATGGCATTTATTAAGCACTTACTATGTGCAAAGCACTGTTCTGAGCGCTACTATTACCACTACTACTACTACTAATAATGATGGCATTTATTAAGCGCTTACTATGTGCAAAGCACCGTTCTAAGCGCTACTATTACTACTACTAATAATAATAATGGCATTTATTAAGC
Source organism: Tachyglossus aculeatus (assembly GCF_015852505.1). Classification (NCBI taxonomy): domain Eukaryota; kingdom Metazoa; phylum Chordata; class Mammalia; order Monotremata; family Tachyglossidae; genus Tachyglossus; species Tachyglossus aculeatus. The sequence continues at coordinate 50,732,857 of NC_052087.1, read as the reverse complement.
GCTTACTATGTGCAAAGCACTGTTCTAAGCGCTGGGGAGGTTACAAGGTGATCCGGTTGTCCCACGGGGGGCTCACAGTCTTCATCCCCATTTGACAGATGAGGTCACTGAGGCACAGGGAAGCGAAGCGACCTGCCCAAAGTCCCCCAGCTGACAATTGGCGGAGCCGGGATTTGAACCCCTGACCTCTGACTCCGAAACCCGGGCTCTTTCCGCTGAGCCACGCTGCTTCCCCTGGGATCCCGGCCTGTTAATCCCGTTTCCTCCTCAGGTGGGCTGTGGATTTCCCAGATCGGTCCCAAGGATCCTGGACTCAAAAGGAAGTCGCAACTAGAAGAGACATCCTTTCTCAGAAGTTCCCCGTCCCCATCCAATTTCTCTGCATTGCCCCACACCCCGCTTCCTCTCTGAGAGTCCTGGGCCCTGGGGGCGGATGTTGCCAACTTGGACTTCCCAAGCGCTTAGTACAGTGCTCTGCACACAGTAAGCGCTCAATAAATACGATTGAATGAATGATGGATGGGAATGGCAGTCCCCCAGAGCTCTGGGCAAATTAGCTTGGGGTGAGCCCACTGTTGGGTAGGGACTGTCTCTATATGTTGCCATCTTGTACTTCCCAAGCGCTTAGTCCAGTGCTCTGCACACAGTAAGCGCTCAATAAATACGATTGAATGAATGATGGATGGGAATGGCAGTCCCCCAGGGCTCTGGGAAAATTAGCTTGGGGTGAGCCCACTGTTGGGTAGGGACCGTCTCTATATGTTGCCAACTTGGACTTCCCAAGCGCTTAGTCCAGTGCTCTGCACACAGTAAGTGCTCAATAAATACGATTGATTGATAGTAAGCGCTTAACAAATGACATTATTATTATTATTATTTTTTTTATTTTTATTATTAATGGAATGCCCTCCCTCTGCCCATCCGCCAAGCTAGCTCTCTTCCTCCCTTCAAGGCCCTGCTGAGAGCTCACCTCCTCCAGGAGGCCTTCCCACACTCAGCCCCTTCCTTCCTCTCCCCCTCGTCCCCCTCTCCATCCCCGCCATCTTACCTCCTTCCCTTCCCCACAGCACCTGTATATATGGATATATGTTTGTACATATTTATTACTCTATTTTACTTGTACATATCTATTCTATTTATTTTATTTTGTTAGTACGTTTGGTTTTGTTCTCTGTCTCCCCCTTTTAGACTGTGAGCCCACTGTTGGGTAGGGACTGTCTCTAGATGTTGCCAACTTGTACTTCCCAAGCGCTTAGTACAGTGCTCTGCACACAATAAGCGCACAATAAATACGATTGATTGATTGATTGATCATTATTAAAGCTCTAACATGTACTTCCCAAGCGCTTAGTACAGTGCTCTGCACACAGTAAGCGCACAATAAATGCGATTGATTGATTGATTGATCATTATTAAAGCTCTAACATGTACTTCCCAAGCGCTTAGTACAGTGCTCTGCACACAGTAAGCGCACAATAAATACGATTGATTGATTGATTATTATTAAAGCTCTAACTTATACTTCCCCAGGGTTTAGTACGGTGCTCTGCACACTGTAAGCGCTCAATAAATACGATGGAATGAATGAATGAGTGCTCCCCACACCACCTGTGAATATGTTTGTACGCATTTATTACTCTTTTTATTTCATTTGTACAGATTTATTCTATCATATTTCGTTAATACGGTTTGCTTTGTTGTCTGTCTCCCCCTTCTAGACTGTGAGCCCGCTGTTGGGTAGGGACCATCTCTAGATGTTGCCTACTTGTCCTTCCCAAGCGCTTAGTCCAGTGCTCTGCATCATCATCACCAATCGTATTTATTGAGCGCTTACTATGTGCAGAGCACTGGACTAAGCGCTTGGGAAGTACAAATTGGCAACAAATAGAGACAGTCCCTACCCAACAGTGGGCTCACAGTCTAAAAGGGGGAGACAGAGAACAAAACCAAACGTACTAACAAAGTAAAATAAATAGAATAGATATACACACACAGTATACACGCTCTGCACACAGTAAGCGCTCAATAAATACGATTGATGATGATGATGATGCTCTGCACACAGTAAGCGCTCAATAAATACTATCGAATGAGTGAATGACTGTCTCTATATGTTGCCAACTTTGTTTTGTTGTCCGTCTCCCCCTTCTAGACTGTGAGCCCGCTGTTGGGTAGGGGCCGTCTCTAGATGTTGCCGACTTGGACTTCCCAAGCGCTTAGTCCAGTGCTCTGCACACAGTAAGCGCTCAATAAATACGATTGATTGATTGATTGATTGGAGATCCCCCCACCACCCAGGTGACCCCGGGCCCTACTGACCGTCTGCAGGAAATCCGTCAGTTCCTTCCTCCGGTTCCGACATTTGGCCGCCGCAAGCTTGTTTCGCTCTCGCCTCACTCTTCGTCGCTCCTCTTCCTCCGGGTTTATCTGCGGAGGGTGGTGGGAGAGGAAGGCTAAGGTGGAGGGCTATTTGAGAGACGGGGGCCGCCCATCCGTCCCCCCCAACAGGGAGAAGGATCTGGAGCGGGAATTATAAATAAGAAAATATACAGCCCATCCATTCCCACACAGGGAGAAGCATCTGGAGAGGGAATTATAAAGATCATCATCATCAATCGTATTGATTGAGCGCTTACTATGTGCAGAGCACTGTACTAAGCGCTTGGGAAGTACAAGTTGGCAACATATAGAGATGGTCCCTACCCAACAGTGGGCTCACAGTCTAAAAGATGAAAATATACAGACACAATAATGACATTTGTGAAGCGCTTACTATATGCAGAGCACTGTACTAAGCGCTTGGGAAGTACAAATTGGCAACATATAGAGACAGTCCCTACCCAACAGTGGGCTCACAGTCTGAAAGATGAAAATATACAGACACAATAACGACATTTGTGAAGCGCTTACTATATGCAGAGCACTGTTCTAAGCGCTGGTGGGGGGGATACAAGGTGATCAAGTTGTCCCACGGGGGGTTCACCGTCTTAATCCCCATTTGACAGATGAGGGAACTGAGGCTCAGAGAAGTGAAGTGACTCGCCCAAGGTCACGCAGCAGACATGTGGCGGAGTCGGCATTCGAACCCGTGACCTCTGACTCCAAAGCCCGGGCTCTTTCCACTGAGCCGCGCTGCTTCTCTGTAAGGGTTGTGCGGCGGGAAGGTTGCCTCATCCGTGAAATAATAATAATGATGATGGCATTTATTAAGCGCTTACTATGCGCAAAGCACTGTTCTGAGCGCTGGGGAGGTTACAAGGTGATCAGGTTGTCCCATGGGGGGTTCACGGTTTTCATCCCCATTTTACAGATGAGAGAACTGAGGCCCAGAGAATTGAAGTGACTCGCCCAAGGTCACACAGCAGACATGTGGCGGAGTCAGCATTCGAACCCATGACCTCTGACTCCAAAGCCGGGGCTCTTTCCACTGAGCCACGCTGCTTCTCTGTAAGGGCTGTGCGGCGGGAAGGTTGCCTCATCCGTGAAATAATAATAATGATGATGGCATTTATTAAGCGCTTACTATGTGCAAAGCACTGTTCTGAGCGCTGGGGAGGTTACAGGGTGATCAAGTTGTCCCACGTGGGGTTCACCGTCTTAATCCCCATTTTACAGATGAGAGAACTGAGGCCCAGAGAAGTGAAGTGACTCGCCCAAGGTCACACAGCAGACATGTGGTGGAGTCGGGATTCGAACCCATGACCTCTGACTCCAAAGCCCGGGCTCTTTCCACTGAGCCGCGCTGCTTCTCTGTAAGGGCTGTGCGGTGGGAAGGTTGCCTCATCCGTGAAATAATAATAATGATGATGGCATTTATTAAGCGCTCACTATGCGCAAAGCACTGTTCTGAGCGCTGGGGAGGTTACAGGGTGATCAGGTTGTCCCATGGGGGGTTCACGGTTTTCATCCCCATTTTACAGATGAGAGAACTGAGGCCCAGAGAATTGAAGTGACTCGCCCAAGGTCACACAGCAGACATGTGGCGGAGTCAGCATTCGAACCCATGACCTCTGACTCCAAAGCCGGGGCTCTTTCCACTGAGCCGCGCTGCTTCTCTGTAAGGGCTGTGCGGCGGGAAGGTTGCCTCATCCATGAAATAATAATAATGATGATGGCATTTATTAAGCGCTTACTATGCGCAAAGCACTGTTCTGAGCGCTGGGGAGGTTACAGGGTGATCAGGTTGTCCCACGGGGGGCTCACGGTTTTCATCCCCATTTTACAGATGAGAGAACTGAGGCCCAGAGAAGTGAAGTGACTTGCCCAAAGTCCCACAGCTGACAATTGGCGGAGCCGGGATTTGTTTTGGAGTCAGAGGCCATGGGTTCAAATCCCGGCTCCGTCAGCTGTGCGACTTAACTTCTCTGCGCCTCAGTTACCTCATCTGTAAAATGGGGATTAAGACTATGAGCCCCACGTTGGACAACCTGATCACCTTGTAAACTCCCCAGCACTTAGAACAGTGCTTGGCACACAGTAAGCGCTTAATAAGTGCCATCATTATTATTATTATTTGGAGTCAGAGGTCATGGGTTCAAATCCCGGCTCCGCCACTTGTCAGCTGTGTGACTTTGGGCAAGTCACATCACTTCTCTGGGCCTCAGTTACCTCATCTGTAAAATGGGGATGAAGACTGTGAGCCCCCCGTGGGACAACCTGATCACCTTGTAACCTCCCCAGCGCTTAGAACAGTGCTTTGCACATAGTAAGCGCTTAATGAATGCCATCATTATTATTATTATTATTATCTGTACAATGGGGATGAAAACTGTGAGCCCCCCATGGGACAACCTGATCACCTTGTAACCTCCCCAGCGCTTAGAACAGTGCTTTGAACATAGTAAGCGCTTAATAAATGCCATTAATATTATTATTATTATTATTATTATTATTATTAGAAGGGGGGAGACGGACAACAAAACAAAACAAGTAGACAGGCAACAAAACAAGTAGGCAGGCATCTAAGACATACTAAGTGCTTAATAAATGCCATTATTATTATTATTATTATTATTAGAAGGGGGGAGACGGACAACAAAACAAAACAAGTAGACAGGCATCTAAGACATAGTAAGTGCTTAACAAACACCATGCTTAGCACGTAGTAAGCACTTAACAAATACCAGTATTATTATTATATTGCTATATTTTACTATTATTATCAATCAATTGATGATATTTATTTTTAGTGCATTTAAGTGCTTAACAAATGTCATTATTATTATATTACTATATTTCATTATTATTATTATTATTATCGATCTATTATTTATTTTTAGTGCATTTGTTAAGCGCTTACTATGTGCCAGGCACTATACTAAGCGCTGGGGTAGATACAAGGTCATCAGTTCGGACACAGTCCCTGACCCACGTGGGGCTCACGGTCTCCATCCCCAGCATGGCTCAGTGGAAAGAGCTCGGGCTTCGGAGTCAGAGGTCATGGGTTCAAATCCCGGCTCCACCACTTGTCTGCTGTGTGACTTTGGGCAAGTCACTTCACTTCTCTGAGCCTCAGTTCTCTCATCTGTAAAATGGGGATGAAAACCCCATTGCTCTATTTTACTATTATTATCAATCAATCAATGATATTTATTTTTAGTGCATTTAAGTGCTTAAGAAATGTCATTATATTATATTATATTATATATTTTGTATTATATTATTTTATATTATATTATTTTATATTGTGTTATATTGTACTATATTATATTATATCACATTATATTATATGTCATATCATATCATGTATCATATTATATTATATTATATTATATTATATGCTATGCTACATTATATTATATTATATATTTCATTATATCAGATATCATATTGTATTATATATGTTATATTATATATTACATTATAGTATAGTATAGTATAGTATATCATAATATGCTGTACGATATTATATTATATTATCCTATGTTATATTAGATCATATCATATATCATATTATATTATATATTATTATATGACTACATTTTATTATTATTATCGATCTATTGATGATGATTATTATTACGAGCCCTGTTCCCAGGGAGTTTACAGTCCAGCAGGATGGAGACTGCGTCTCCTCAGGAGCCCGGCGAAACCCACAGCGACAAAGCCAAGCCGGAGGGTTGGTTCTTAAGTGGGGGGGTCATGGTCTCCATTCATTCATTCAATCGTATTTATTGAGCGCTTACTGTGTGCAGAGCACTGGACTAAGCGCTTGGGAAGTACAAGTTGGCTACACACGGGGACAACTCCATCATCTTCTCTGGGCCTTAGTCACCTTATCTGTAAAACAGGGATTAAGACCGTGACCCCCCATATAGGACGGGGACTGTGTGCAACCCAATTATCTCATCTCTACCCCAGCGCTCAGTACAGTGCCTGGCACATGGTGGGCGCTTTAACAGATACGATTTCTTAAAAAGGCACCGGGCTCTGGGCAAGGACTTGGGGCCTACGGGGAACACTGAGCCGCCAAGGCCCTGGGGGTCCCCAGAAATAGAGTTCCCAGGTTACAGCCCTTGGAGTGAGAAGCGCTTAGTACAGTGCTTTGCACCCGGTAAGCGCTCAATAAGTACGATCGAATGAATGAACGGGCCAGCTCGTTGAGAGAACAATGCCCACAGGAAGAGGAGGACGGACGGGGGAGCGAATGTTTTCAGAGCTGTGGCGATGATGGTGGCTACGGCTGTTCCTCGGACTCTTAATTATAATAATAATAATAATAATAATAATAATAATAATAATAATGGCATTTGTTAAGCGCTTACTAGGTGCCGAGCACTGTCCTAAGCGCTGGTGGGGAGGGATACAAGGTGATCAGGTTGTCCCACGTTGTCACAGTCTTCATCCCCATTTTACAGAGGAGGGAACTGAGGCCCTGAGATGTGAAGTGACTTGCCCAAAGTCACCCAGCTGACAAGTGGCGGAGCCGGGATTCGAACCCATGACCTCTGACTCCCAAGCCCGGGCTCTTTCCACTGAGCCACGCTGCTTCTCCTGCCACAAGGAGCCTGAAATTCTGCCCCTCTAACCACAGCACCCTACTGGTTCTGTTTTTATTTTGTGGATTTGTCCATGTTGGGTTTTGTTTCTTCAATCGATCGTATTTACGGAGCGCTTACTGTGTGCAGAGCACTGTACTAAGCGCTTTTCGTGATTTCTAATGTGCCTGTCTCCGGTCCCTTCGTCCTACTTCCTGCAGAGAAGCAGCGTGGCTCGGTGGAAAGAGCCCGGGCTGGGCAGCCAGAGGTCGTGGGTTCTAATCCCGGCTCCGCCGCTTGTCAGCCGTGTGACCTTGGGCAAGTCACTTCACTTCTCCGGGCCTCAGTTCCCTCATCTGTAAAATGGGGATGAAGACTGGGAGCTACATGTTTTGTCTTGTTGTCTGTCTTCCCCTTCTAGACTGTGAGCCCGTTGTTGGGTAGGGACCGTCTCCATATGTTGCCAACTTGTACTTCCCAAGCGCTTAGTACAGTGCTCCGCACACAGTAAGCGCTTAATACAATTGAATGAATGAATGAATGAATGATTATCTCACATCAAGGCAGAGAGGAGTATTCATTTAACTTGTAAATACAAGTAAAATGAAGGTATTTATTTTACTTGTACATATTTACTACTCTATTTATTTTGTTAATGATGTGCCTATAGCTATAATTCCATTTGCACTGACGGTATTGACACCTGTCTACATGTTTTGTTTTGTCATCTCTCTCCCCCTTCTAGACTGTGAGCCCGTTGTTGGGTAGGGACTGTCTCCATATGTTGCCAACTTGTACTTCCCAAGTGCTTAGTACAGTGCTCCGCACACAGTAAGTGCTTAATAAATACAATTGAATGAATGAATTTGTTCTGATGGTATTGACACCTGTCTACATGTTTTGTTTTGTCATCTCTCTCCCCCTTCTAGACTGTGAGCCCGTTGTTGGGTAAGGACCGTCTCCATATGTTGCCAACTTGTACTTCCCAAGCGCTTAGTACAGTGCTCTGCATACAGTAAGCGCTTCATAAATACAATTGAATGAATGAATGAAAAGGCGGCTGGGTCAGGGGAGTGGGTCTGCCGAAAGGAACTCCATCCCTCATCTGTAAAATGGGGATGAAGACTGTGAGCCCCCCGTGGGACAACCTGATTACCTTGTAACCCCCCAGCGCTTAGAACAGTGCTTCGCACATAGTAAGCACTTAATAAATGCTATCATTATTATTATTATTGTTATTATCCCCAGATTGCAGCTGGTTCTGGGGTCAGCCAACGTCCCAACTAACGGCCACGGCCGCAGGGAAGAGGGAGTCACCTTGGAGGGGTGGGCTTTGCCAACAGAGAACAGAGACTAAAAGCCAGCTGATGTCCCAGCTGATGGCCCCGGCTCTTAATTATAATAATAATAATAATAATGGCATTTATTAAGCGCTTACTATGTGTTCTAAGCGCTTACACTGTTCTAAGCGCTGGAGCACTGTTCTAAGCGCTGAAGCACTGTTCTAAGCGCTGTTGCAGCGGACGACTTGGTGGAGGGAGTTGTGTCGACCGGAATAGCCTTTGGGGTCTTGGGTGACACATCCAGGGACACGCAAAGATACAATTGGGGCCAGGGTGACAGTGGAATAATAATAATAATCATGATGATGGCATTTATTAAGCGCTTACTATGTGCAAATCACTGTTTGAAGCGCTGGGGAGGTTACAAGGTGATCAGGTTGTCCCACGGGGGGCTCACAGTCTTAATCCCCATTTTGCAGATGAGGGAACTGAGGCACAGAGAAGTTAAGCAACTTGCCCAAAGTCACCCAGCTGACAAAAGTTGGAGCCCCGGGATAATGGGACCCATTATCTATATGTTGCCAACTTGTACTTCCCAAGCGCTTAGTATAGTGCTCTGCACACAGTAAGCGTTCAATAAATACGATTGATGATGATGATAAGCCCGGCAGAAGCAGCAGAAGCAGAGCAGTTATTACTTAACTGCTTCTCTACTTGTCGCCTTCCTAGGTATTCCTCGGCCTTTGTCATTCATTCATTTAATCGTATTTATTGAGCGCTTACTGTGCACAGAGCACTGTACTAAGCGCCTAGGAAGTACAAGTTGGCAACATATAGAGACAGTCCCTACCCAACAATGAGCTCACGGTCTACAGTGCGAGACAGACATTAATATAAATAGGTAAATCAATAAATTACAGATATCTACAGATAGATACATATGTGCTGTGGGGATTCATTCATTCATTCATTCAATTCATTCATTCAATCGTATTTATTGAGCGCTTACTGGGTGCAGAGCACTGTACTAAGCGCTTGGAAAGTACAAGTTGGCACCATAGAGAGACGGTCCCTACCCAACAGCGGGCTCACAGTCTAGACGGGGGAGACAGACAACAAAGCAAGGCATATTACCAAATAAAATAAATAGAATAAATATGTACAAGTAAAATAAACAGAGTAATAAATATGCACAAACATATATACAGGTGCTGTGGGAGGTCATTCATTCATTCATTCAATCGTATTTATTGAGTGCTTACTGTGTGCAGAGCACTGGACTAAGCGCTTGGGAAGTCCAAGTTGGCAACATCTAGAGATGGTCCCTACCCAACAGCGGGTTCACAGTCTAGAAGGGGGAGACAGACAACAAAACAAAACATATTAACAAAATAAAATAAATAGAATATTCATTCATTCATTCAATCGTATTTATTCATTCAATCGTATTTATTGAGCGCTTACTGTGTGCAAAGCACTGTACTAAGCGCTTGGGAAGTACAAGTTGGCAACATATACCACTCGATTTTAGTAAAATGAACTTCTTGATTCATTCTATTTATTTTACTTGTACATATTTACTAGTGTATTTATTTTGTTCATGATGTGCATTTAGCTTTAATTCTATTTGTTCTGATGACTTGACGACACCTGGCCACATGTTTTGTTTTGTTGTCCGTCTCCCCCTTCTAGACTGTGAGCCCGGTGTTGGGTAGGGACCGTCTCCATATGTTTCCAACTTGGACTTCCCAAGAGCTTAGTACAGTGCTCCGTGCACAGTAAGCGCTTAATTAATACTTATGAATGAATGAATGAATGATTATCTCACGTCGAGGGGGAGAGGACTATTCATTTTACTTGTAAGTACATATTAATTTAACAAGTACATATTAACTTGTAAGTACATATTCATTTACTTGTAAGTACAATAGTAAGTACATATTTACTGTTCTATTCTACCCCTTCTAGACTGTGAGCCCGTTGTTGGGTAGGGACCGTCTCTAGATGTTGCCAACTTGGGCTTCCCAAGAGCTTAGTACAGCGCTCTGCACACAGTAAGCGCTCAACAAATACGATTGAATGAATGAAAGCAGCGGGCCTGGCGTACAGCTGGTTCTGGGGAGGGCGAGGCGAAGGCTGCCGCCAAGGATACCCCCTTACCTGCTCGTTGTGCCTCCTGCGGACCCCCGGGGCGGGCCCCACGGCTTGAATGACCCCTGGCCTGTTGTTGGGTAGGGACCATCTCTAGATGTTGCCAACTTGGGCTTCCCAAGCGCTTAGTACAGTGCTCTGCACACAGTAAGCGCTCAATAAATACGATTGAATGAATGAAAGCAGTGGGCCTGGCGTACAGCTGGTTCTGGGGAGGGCGAGATCATCATCATCATCAATCATATTTATTGAGCACTTACTGTGTGCAGAGCACTGTACTAAGCGCTTGGGAAGTACAAATTGGCAACATATAGAGACGGTCCCTACCCAACAGTGGGCTCAAAGTCTAAAGGGGGGAGACAAAACCAAACATACTACAAAATAAAATAGAATAGATATGTACAAGTAAAATAAATAAATAAATAGAGTAATAAATATGTACAAACATATATACATATATACAGGTGCTATGGGGAAGGGAAGGAGGGAAGATGGGGGGATGGAGAGGGGGACGAGGGGGAGAGGAAGGAAGGGGCTCAGTCTGGGAAGGCCTCCTGGAGGAGGTGAGCTCTCAGTAGGGCCTTGAAGGGAGGAAGAGAGCGTGCTTGGCGGATGGGCAGAGGGAGGGCATTTCAGGCCCGGGGGAGGACGTGGGCCGGGGGTCGATGGCGGGACAGGCGAGAACGAGGTACGGTGAGGAGATTAGCGGCGGAGGAGCGGAGGGTGCGGGCTGGGCTGGAGAAGGAGAGAAGGGAGGTGAGGTAGGAGGGGGCGAGGGGATGGATAGATGGACAGCCTGGAAGCCCAGGGTGAGGAGTTTCTGCCTGATGCGCGGATTGATTGGTAGCCACTGGAGATTTTTGAGGAGGGGAGTAATATGCCCAGAGCGTTTCTGGACAAAGATAATCCGGGCAGCAGCATGAAGTATGGATTGAAGTGGAGAGAGACACGAGGATGGGAGATCGGAGAGAAGGCTGATCCAGTAGTCCAGACGGGATAGGATGAGAGCTTGAACAAGCAAGGTAGCGGTATGGATGGAGAGGAAAGGGCGGATCTTGGCAATGTTGCGGAGATGATGGCTGCCGTCAACATACCCCCTTACCTGCTCGTTGTGCCTCCTGCGGACCCCCGGGGCGGGCCCCACGGCCCGAATGACCCCTGGCCGTGCGGGGTGGCCGAAGGGCGAGTAGGGGAGAGGTCTCGGGTAGGGGCAGGGCGGAAAGGAGCCGCTAGGCCCGAGGAAGCGAGGCTGCACCATCCACTGCAGGTCCTGGCTGCTGCTCACGGCGTTGAGGGTGGGCACGAAAGGCAGTTTCTGCGGGAGACATGCAAGGGGGCACCCCGGTCACTCCTGGGCTTCCCACCAGGAATGCCAACGGGAATTCGTTCCGTCGACCCCCGGCCCACGTCCTCCCCCTGGCCTGGAATGCCCTCCCTCCACACATCTTCTAGACCGTGAGCCCACTGTTGGGTAGGGACCGTCTCTATAGGTTGCCAACTTGGACTTCCCAAGCGCTTAGTCCAGTGCTCTGCACACAATAAACGCTCAATAAATACGATCGAGATGAGAAGCAGTGTGGCTCAGTGGAAAGAGTATGAGCTTAGGAGTCGGAGGTCATGGGTTCTAATCCCGGCTCTGCCACTTGTCGGCTGTGTGACTTTGGGCCAGTCACTCAACTTCTCTGTGCCTGTTACCTCATCTGTAAAATGGGGATTAAGAATGTAAGCCACATGTGGGACAAGCTGATTACCTTGTATCCCCCCCCAGCGCTTAGAACAGTGCTGAGCACATAGTAAGCGCTTAACAAATGCCATCGTTATTTATTTATTTATTGAATGAATCCACCAAGCTAGCTCTCTTCCTCCCTTCAAAGCCCTACTGAGAGCTCACCTCCTCCAGGAGGCCTTCCCACACTGAGCCCCCTTTTTCCTCTCCTCCTCCCCATCCCTCCGCCCTACCTCCTTCCCCTCCCCACAGCACCTGTATATATGTTTGTACAGATTTATTACTCTATTTTACTTGTACGTATTTGCTATTCTCTTTATTTTGTTAATGATGTGCATCTAGCTTTAATTCTATTTGTTCTGACGACTTGACACCTATCCACATGTTTTGTTGTCCGTCTCCCCCTTCTAGACTGTGAGCCCGTTGTGGGGTAGGGACCGTCTCTATATGCTGCCAACTTATACTTCCCAAACGCTTAGTACAGTGCTCTGCACACAGTAAGCGCTCAATAAATACGATTGAATGAATGAATCTGGCTGTAATTCTATTTGTTCTGACGACTTGACACCCGTCCACAAGTTTTGTTTTGTTGTCCGTCTCCCCTTCCTAGACTGTGAGCCCGTTGTGGGGTAGGGACGGTCCCTAGATGTTGCCGACTTGTACTTCCCAAGCGTTTAGTACACTGCTCTGCAAACAGTAAGCGCTCAATAAATACGATTGAATGAATGAATTCTAGCATTGAGGGTTCCTGACCGGGGTGGCAGGAGGGAAGTGTCTCCCACCCGCCATTAGGAAGTTGACTCTGTGGTGGAGCCTCAAGGTTAGATGGGGCTCGACGGGAGGGAAGCCACCACTGACTTTGGGCAAGTCACTTCACTTCTCTGGGCCTCAGTTCCCTCATCTGTAAAAGGGGGATGAAGACTGGGAGCCTCACGTGGGACAACCTGCTAATAATATTTATTCTATTTATTTTATTTTGTTAATATGTTTTGTTTTGTTGTCCGTCTCCCCCTTCTAGACTGTGAGCCCGCTGTTGGGTAGGGACCATCTCTAGATGTTGCCAACTTGGACTTCCCAAGCGCTTAGTCCAGTGCTCTGCACACAGTAAGCGCTCAATAAATACAATTGAATGAATGAATGAATTTGTTAAGCGCTTACTATGTGCCAAACACTGTTCTAAGAGCTAGGGTAGATACAATAATAATGTTGGTATTTGTTAAGCGCTTACTATGTGCAAAGCACTGTTCTAAGTGCTGGGGGGATACAAGGTGATCGGGTTGTCCCATGTGGGGCTCACAGTCTTCATCCCCATTTTACAGACGAGGGAACTGAGGCCCAGAGAAGTGAAGTGACTTGCCCAAAGTCACACAGCTGACAAGTGGTGGAGTTGGGATTTGAACCCATGACCTCTGACACCCAAGCCAGGGCTCTAGCCAGTAAGCCATGATGGTCTTTCATTCATTCATTCATTCAATGGTATTTATTGAGCGCTTACTGTGTGCAGAGCACTGGACTAAGCGCTTGGGAAGTCCAAGTTGGCAACATCTAGAGACGGTCCCTACCCAACGGGGGGCTCACGGTCTAGAAGGGGGAGACAGACAGCAAAACATATTAACAAAATTAAATAAATAGAATAAATATGTACAAATTTAAAAAATAGAGTAATAAATATGTACAAACATATATTCATATATACAGGTGCTGTGGGGAGGGGAAGGAGGTAAGGCGGGGGGGATGGGGAGGGGGAGGAGGGGGTAGATCTTGTATCTACCCCAGCGCTTAGAACAGTGCTTGGCACAGAGTAAGCGCTTAACAAATACCATTATCATCACTACCTCGATCTCGTCCATCTCGCTGCCGACCCCTCGCCCCCGTCCTGCCTCTGGCCTGGAACATCCTCCCTCCTTAATAATAATAATAATAATAATGATGCTGATGGTATTAAGCGCTTACTATGTGCCAAGCACTGCTCTAAGAGCTGGGGGAGATACAAGGTCATCGGGTTGGACACAGTCCCTGTCCCACATGAAGCTCACACTCAATCAATCAGTCGTATTTACTGAGCGCTTACTGTGTGCAGAGCACTGGACTAAGCGATTGGGAAGTACAAAATCTTAATCTCCATTTCACAGAGGAAGCAACTGAGGCCCAGAGAAGTTAAGCGACTTGCCCAAGGTCACGCAGCAGACGAGCTGCAGAGCCAGGATTAGAACCCACGACCCCACAGACCATTATGCTCCCCACCCAGCCTTATCGAAAGCCCACCTCCTCCCAGAGGCCTTCCCAGACTAAACCCTCCTTTCCTCTTGTCCCACTTCCTCGTGGCCCTGACTTGCCTCCTTTATTCATCCCCCCTCCCAGCCCCACACTACTCCCGTCCCTATCTTTTCATCCATTCAATCGTATTTACTGAGCGCTTACTGTGTGCAGAGCACTGTACTAAGCGCTTGGGAAGTCCAAGTTGGCAACATCTAGGGACAGTCCCTACCCGACAGTGGGCTCACAGTCTAGAAGACTGTGAGTCTGTCACAGTCTATCTGTCATTTATAATACTAATAATGATCATTTATAATAATAATAATAATAATGATGGCATTTATTAAGCGCTTACTATGTGCAAAGCACTGTTCTAAGCGCTGGGGAGGTTACAAGGTGATCAGGTTGTCCCACAGGGAGGCTCACAATCTTAATCCCCAATTTACAGATGAGGTAACTGAGGCCTAGAGAAGTGAAGTGATTGGCCCAAAGTCACACAGCTGACAATTGGCGGAGCCGGGATTCGAACCCATGACCTCTGACTCCAAAGCCCGGGCTCTTTCCACTGAGCCACGCTGCTTCCCCAATAAATAGGAATAGGAATAAATAGGAATTTATTTATTCCTATTCATCTCCGTCTCCCCCTCTAGACTATAAGCTCATTGTGGGCAGGGACTGTGTCTGTTTATTGTACCATTGTCCTCTCCCAAGCGCTTAGTCTGGTGTTCAGCACACAATAAGCTCTCAATAAATCCGGTCGAAGGAATGAACAATAATAATAATAATAACGATGGTATTTGTTAAGCGCTTACTATGTGCTGAGCACTGTACTAAGGGCTGGGGTAGATACAGGGAAATCAGGTTGTCCCACATGGGGCTCACACTTTTAAACCCCATTTTACAGATGAGGGAACTGAGGCCCAGAGAAGTGAAGTGGCCTGCCCAAGGTCACACAGCAGACGAGTGGCGGAGGCAAGATTAGAACCCACGACCTCGACCTCCCAAGCCCGGGCTCTTTAATGAGAAGCAGCGTGGCTCAGTGGAAAGAGCCCAGGCTTTGGAGTCGGGGGTCATGGGTTCGAATACCGCCTCTGCCCATTGTCAGCTGGGTGACTTTGGGCAAGTCACTTCACTTCTCTGGGCCTCAGTTCCCTCATCTGGAAAATGGGGATTAAGACTGTGAACCCCCTGTGGGACCACCTAATCTCCTTGTAATCTCCCCAGCACTTTGAACAGTGCTTTGCACATAGTAAGCACTTAATAAATGTCATTATTATTATTACAGTGCTCTGCACACAGTAAGCGCTCAATAAATATGATTGAATGAATGAACGAATGAGGTTGTCCCACATGGGGCTCACGCTTTTCAACCCCATTTTCCAGACGAGGGAACTGAGGTCCTTCGAAGTGAAGTGGCCTGCTCAAAGTCATGCAGCTGACGAGTGGCAGAGCCAGGATTCGAACCCATGACCCCTGACTCCAAAACCCGGGCTCTTTCCACTGAGCCACGCTGCTTCTTCCATCTTGCATCTGTAAAATGGGGATTAAGATTGAGCCCCCTGTGGGACAACCTAATCTCCTTGTAATCTCCCCAGCACTTTGAACAGTGCTTTGCACATAGTAAGCACTTAATAAATGTCATTATTATTATTACAGTGCTCTGCACACAGTAAGCGCTCAATAAATACGATTGAATGAATGAACGAATGAGGTTGTCCCACATGGGGCTCATGCTTTTCAACCCCATTTTCCAGACGAGGGAACTGAGGTCCCGAGAAGTGAAGTGGCCTGCTCAAAGTCATACAGCTGACGAGTGGCAGAGCCAGGATTCGAACCCATGACCCCTGACTCCAAAACCCGGGCTCTTTCCACTGAGCCACGCTGCTTCTTCCATCTTGCATCTGTAAAATGGGGATTAAGATTGAGCCCCCTGTGGGACAACCTAATCTCCTTGTAATCCCCCCAGCACTTTGAACAGTGCTTTGCACATAGTAAGCACTTAATAAATGTCATTATTATTACAGTGTTCTGCACACAGTAAGCGCCCAATAAATACGACTGAATGAATGAACGAATGAGGTTGTCCCACATGGGTCTCGCGCTTTTCAACCCCATTTTCCAGACGAGGGAACTGAGGCCCCGAGAAGTGAAGTGGCTTGCCCGAAGTCATGCAGCTGACGAGTGGCAGAGCCGGGATTCGAACCCACAACCCCTGACTCCAAAACCCAGGCTCTTTCCACTGAGCCACGCTGCTTCTTGCCTCTGTAAAATGGGGATTAAGACTGAGCCCCCTGTGGGACAACCTAATCTCCTTGTAATCTCCTCAGCACTTAGAACAGTGTTTTGCACATAATAAGCACTTAATAAATGTCATTATTATTATTATTATTATTATTATTACAGTGCTCTGCACACAGTAAGCGCTCAATAAATACGATTGAATGAATGAACGAATGAGGTTGTCCCACATGGGGCTCACGCTTTTCAACCCCATTTTCCAGACGAGGGAACTGAGGCCCCGAGAAGTGAAGTGGCTTGCCCAAAGTCACGCAGCTGACGAGTGGCAGAGCCGGGATTCGAACCCATGACCCTTGACTCTTTTAGACTGTGAGCCCACTGTTGGGTAGGGACTGTCTCTATATGTTGCCAACTTGGACTTCCCAAGCGCTTAGTCCAGTGCTCTGGACTAACTTATCCGAGAAGCAGCGTGGCTCAATGGAAAGAGCCCGGGCTTTGGAGTCCGAGGTCATGGGTTCAAATCCCGACTCCGCCAATTGTCAGCTATGTGGCTTTGGGCAAGTCACTTCACTTCTCCGGGCCTCAGTTCCCTCATCTGTAAAATAGGGGTGAACCCTGTGAGCCCCCGCATGGGGCAGCCTGATTACCTTGTACACCCCCAGCACTTCGAACAGTGCTTTGCACGTAGTAAGCGCTTAATAAATGCTATCATTATAAGCGCTTAGTCCAGTGCTCTGCACACAGTAAGCGCTCAATAAATACGATTGATTGATTGATTGACTCCAAAGCCCGGCCTCTTTCCACTGAGCCACGCTGCTTCTCTACCGAACGACTGAATGGAGGCCAGGAGGCCGTCTGGGCCCACGGTGGCCGCTCTCCAGTGCCACGGGGGAAGGCCGGGAAAAGGACGTGGGTTTCCCTTTCTCCGTTTTTCCCTGGATTCCCAGAGGAAGCTGAGCCTGGGGAGGGGAGCTGGCATCCTGGGCCAAGAAGCGGGCAGGAAGGGAGAGGCTGCAGCCCACCCCGCTGTGACTCAGCCGCCGTGACTAGGCCCAACGGTTCCCGGCTCCCTTCCCTGCGGCGGACATGTGCTCCCTCCCGGCTCTCCCAGCCGGGAAGTGGCCACCTGCTCCGGCTTCTCCCACAGCTCGGCCATCCAGCTCCCCCTCTCCCGGATCCCCCCACGCCAGCCCGACTTGGACGGAGACTCCGCTCAACCTGATAAACTTAATGATGATAGTAATCATTATGGGATTTGTTAGGCGCTTACTATGTGCCAAGCACACCCCCTCTCCTGGATCCCCCCACGCCAGCCCGACTTGGACGGAGACTCCGCTCAACCCGACAAACTTGATAATAATAATTATTATGGAATTTGTTAGGCGCTTACTATATGCCAAGCACACCCCCTCTCCTGGATCCCCCCACCCCAGCCCGACTTGGACGGAGACTCCGCTCAACCCGACAAACTTGATGATAATAATTATTATGGGATTTGTTAGGCGCTTACTATATGCCAAGCACACCCCCTCTCCTGGATCCCCCCACCCCAGCCCGACTAGGACGAAGACTCTGATCAACCTGATAAACTTAATGATGATAGTAATCATTATGGGATTTGTTAGGCGCTTACTATGTGCCAAGCACACCCCCTCTCCTGGATCCCCCCACCCCAGCCCGACTAGGACGAAGACTCTGATCAACCTGATAAACTTAATGATGATAGTAATCATTGTGGGATTTGTTAGGCGCTTACTATGTGCCAAGCACACCCCCTCTCCTGGATCCCCCCACCCCAGCCCGACTAGGACGAAGACTCTGATCAACCTGATAAACTTAATGATGATAGTAATCATTGTGGGATTTGTTAGGCGCTTACTATGTGCCAAGCACACCCCCTCTCCTGGATCCCCCCACCCCAGCCCGACTTGGATGGAGACTCCGCTCAACCTGATAAACTTAATGATGATAATAATCATTAGGGGATGTGTTAGGCGCTTAGTATATGCCAAGCACACCCCCTCTCCTGGATCCCCCCATGCCAGCCTGACTTGGATGGAGACTCCGCTCAACCTGATAAACTTAATGATGATAATAATCATTAGGGGATGTGTTAGGCGCTTACTATGTGCCAAGCACACCCTCTCTCCTGGATCCCCCCACCCCAGCCTGACTTGGACAGAGCTTTCGCTCAACCTGATAATGCTGAAAATAATCATGGGATGTTTTAGGCCCTTACCATGTGCCAAGCACACCCCCTCTCCTGGATCCCCCCACCCCAGCCCGACTTGGACGGAGACTCCGCTCAACCTGATAAACTTAATGATGATAATAATCATTATGGGATGTGTTAGGCGCTTACTATATGCCAAGCACACCCCCTCTCCTGGATCCCCCCACCCCAGCCCGACTTGGATGGAGACTCCGCTCAGCCCGACAAACTTGATAATAATAATCATTATGGGATGTGTTAGGTGCTTACCATGTGCCAAGCACACCCCCTCTCCTGGCTCCCCCCATGCCAGCCCGACTAGGACGGAGACTCCGCTCAACCTGATAAACTTAATGATGATAATAATCATTAGGGGATGTGTTAGGCGCTTACTATATGTGCCAAGCACACCCCCTCTCCTGGATCCCCCCACCCCAGCCCAACTTGGACGGAGACTCCACTCAACCTGATAATGATGATAATAATCATTATGGGATTTGTTAGGCGTTTACTATGTGCCAAGCACACCCCCTCTCCTGGATCCCCCCACCTCGGCCCGACTTGGATGGAGACTCCGCTCAATCTGATAATGATGATAATAATCATTATGGGATGTTTTAGGCGCTTACTATGTGCCAAGCACACCCCCTCTCCTGGATCCCCCCACCTCAGCCCGACTTGGACGGAGACTCCGCTCAACCTGATAAACTTAATGATGATAATAATCATTATGGGGTGTTTTAGGCGCTTACTATATGCCAAGCACACCCCCTCTCCTGGATCCCCCCACGCCAGCCCAACTTGGACGGAGACTCCGCTCAACCTGATAAACTTAATGATGATAATAATCATTAGGGGATGTGTTAGGCGCTTACTATGTGCCAAGCACACCCCCTCTCCTGGATCCCCCCACCCCAGCCCAACTTGGACGGAGACTCCGCTCAACCTGATAAACTTAATGATGATAATAATCATTATGGTCTTTTTAGGCGTTCAATACGTGCCAAAGCCCCGTTCTAAGCACTGGGGTTAGACTTTGGGCAAGTCGCTTCTCTGGGCCTCAGTGACCTCATCTGTAAAATGGGGATTAAGACTGTGGGCCCCCCAAGGGACAACCTGATCACCTTGTAACCTCCCCAGCGCTTAGAACAGTGTTTTGCACATAGTAAGCGCTTAACAAATCCCATAATGATTATTATCATCATTATCAGGTTGAGTGGAGTCTCATGGTCTTTGGAGGTCATGGGTTCCAATCCCGACTCTGCCAAATGTCAGCTGTGTGACTTTGGGCAAGTCACTTAACTTCTCTGTGCCTCAGTGACCTCATCTACAGTGCCCAGTGCTTAGAACAGTGCTTTGCACGTAGTAAACGCTTAATAAATGCCATTATTATTATTATTATTATTATTGTTATTATCTGAAAAATGGGGATTAAGCCTGTGAGCCCCCTGTGGGACAACCTGATCACCTTGTAACCTCCCCAGTGCTTAGAACAGTGCCTTGCACATAGTAAGCGCTTAATAAATGTCATTATTATTACTATTGTTGTTATTAATAAATGCCATTATTATTATTACTATTATACCAGGTAATCAGGTTGTCCCACGTGGGGCTCACAGTCTCCATCCCCATTTTACAGGTGAGGTCACTGAGGCACAGAGAATAAGAATAATAATAATGTTGGTATTTGTCAAGCGCTTACTATATGCCAAAGCCTTGTTCTGAGCGCTGGGGGTAGATACCGGGTAATCAGGTTGTCCCCCATGGGGCTCACAGTCTCCATCCCCATTTTACAGATGAGGTCACTGAGGCACAGAGAATAATAATAATAATAATAATAATAATAATAATAATAATAATAATAATGATGTTGGTATTTGTCAAGCACTTACTATGTGCCAAAGCCCTGTTCTGAGCACTGGGGGTAGATACCGGGTAATCAGGTTGTTCCCCATGGGGCTCACAGTCTCCATCCCCATTTTACAGATGAGGTCACTGAGGCACAGAGAATAATAATAATGATAATAATAATAATAATAATAACCATAATAATAATAATAATAATAATAATAATGTGGGTATTTGTCAAGCGCTTACTATGTGCCAAAGCCCTGTTCTGAGCACTGGGGGTAGATACGGGGTAATCAGGTTGTCCCCCATGGGGCTCACAGTCTCCATCCCCATTTTACAGATGAGGTCACTGAGGCACAGAGAATAATAATAATAATAATAATAATAATGTGGGTATTTGTCAAGCGCTTACTATGTGCCAAAGCCCTGTTCTGAGCACTGAGGGTAGATACCGGGTAATCAGGTTGTTCCCCATGGGGCTCACAGTCTCCATCCCCATTTTACAGATGAGGTCACTGAGGCACAGAGAAGTGAAGTGACTGGCCCAAGGTCACACAGCAGACGAGTACCGGAGCCGGGACGAGAACCCACGTCCTCTGACCCCCAAGCCCGGGCTGTTGCCACTGAGCCACGCTGCTTCCACTTTCATTCATTCATTCAATCGTATTTATTGAGCGCTTACTGCGTGCAGAGCACTGGACTAAGCGCTTGGGAAGTACAAGTCGGCAACATCTAGGGACGGTCCCTACCCCACAGTGGGCTCACAGTCTAGAAGGGGGAGACAGACAACCAAACAAAACATGTGAACAGGTGTCAAGTCGTCAGAACAAATTCCACCCCAGTGTTTTACACATAGTGATCGCTAAACAAATTATATTAAAAAGAAGCCCCCCAAAAAACGGATCCCCTGCCCATCTGCCATCAAGGCCCTTCTGAGAGCTCACCTCCTCCAGGAGGCCTTCCCAGACTGAGCCCCTTCCTTCCTCTCCCCCTCGTCCCCCTCTCCATCCCCCCATCTTACCTCCTTCCCTTCCCCACAGCACCTGTATATATGGATATATGCTTGTACATATTTATTACTCTATTTATTTATTTTACTTGTACATATCTATTCTATTTTATTTTGTTAGTATGTTTGGTTTTGTCTCCGCCTTTTAGACTGTGAGCCCACTGTTGGGTAGGGACTGTCTCTATATGTTGCCAATTTGCTCTTCCCAAGCGCTTAGTACAGTGCTCTGCCCACAGTAAGCGCTCAATAAATACAATTGATGATGATGATCTGCTTATCGGCGAGAGGGGGATCGGGCTGGCGTCCCCCCTTGCGACCCCTCCCCAGGCTGGGGAGAGCGGAAAGGTGGAGGCCGAGCGTTTAGTCCAGTGCTCTGCACACAGTAAGCGCTCAATAAATACGATTGAATGAACAAATGAGGCCGGGAGGAGGGAAGGCAGAGGGAAACCCACGGGGAGAAGAGTTAAGAAGCGGGTAAATTGGAGCCCGAAGGCTTGCTACGAGATGATACCCCACTCCAACGCTCACTGCGGGCAGGGCACGTGTCTGCTTATTGTTCTGCTGCCCTCTCCCAACGCTCAGTCCAGTGCTCAGCACCCAGTTAAGCGCTCGATAAATCCCGTCGACGTGGCTCGGTGGAAAGAGCCCGGGCTTCGGAGTCAGAGGCCATGGGTTCAAATCCCAACTGTGCCATTTAGCTGCGTGACTTTGGGCCAGTCACTTCACTTCTCCGGGCCTCGGTGACCTCATCTGGAAAACGGGGGTGAAGACTGTGCCATTTAGCTGCGTGACTTTGGGCCAGTCACTTCACTTCTCCAGGCCTCGGCGACCTCATCTGGAAAATGGGGATGAAGACTGTGAGCCCGCCGAGGGCCAACCTGATCACCTTGGAACCTCCCCAGCGCTTAGAACAGTGCTTTGCACAGAGTAAGTGCTTAATCAATCAATCAATTGTATTTATTGAGCACTTACTGTGTGCAGAGCACTGTACTAAGCGCTTGGGAAGTACAAGTTGGCAACATAGAGAGACGGTCCCTACCCAACAGTGGGCTCACAGTCTAGAAGAACAGTGCTTTGCACATAGTAAGCGCTTAATAAATGCCATTATTATTATTATAATGACTGAATGGAGGCCAGGAGGCCGGAGACTCCCCATCTCCGGCCGGACTGTCCTTCTCTCTCTGACTCCCCCAGGTTCAAAGGAGGAAACTGAGGTGGGAGAAGGAGGCCGGGCCCCAGAGGAGGAGGAGGAGGAGGAGGAGGAGGAAGAAGAGGAGGAGGACAGTCACCCAAGAAGGGGTCCCGGGGCCTGGTCTCGCAGACTTGGGTTGTCCGGCCTGGGCCCGAATCAATTAATCAATCAATCATATTTATTGAGCGCTTACTGTGTGCAGAGCACTGTACTAAGCACTTGGGAAGTCCAAGTTGGCAACATCTAGAGACGGTCCCTACCCAACAGTGGGCTCACAGTCTAAAAGGGGGAGACGGAGAACAGAACCAAACATACTAACAAAATAAAATAAATAGAATAGATAGGTACAAGTAAAATAAATAGAGTAATAAATCTGTACAAACATATATACATATATACAGGTGCTGTGGGGAAGGGAAGGAGGTAAGATGAGGGGGATGGAGAGGGGGACGAGGGGGAGAGGAAGGAAGGGGCTCAGTCTGGGAAGGCCTCCTGGAGGAGGGGGAAGGCCCGAAGAAA
This sequence comes from Tachyglossus aculeatus, assembly GCF_015852505.1. Taxonomy (NCBI): domain Eukaryota; kingdom Metazoa; phylum Chordata; class Mammalia; order Monotremata; family Tachyglossidae; genus Tachyglossus; species Tachyglossus aculeatus. The sequence continues at coordinate 50,709,443 of NC_052087.1, read as the reverse complement.
CCAAACGAGTCCGGGGGCTTCAGGAAAGGAGGAGGGAAGAGGGTTGGCAGAGGGCGAGTTTCAAGACAGTCCTCGGGGCCTCCACGTGGGAAGAACTGGGCCGAGGGGCCGGAAGCCGGAGCGGCCTGCTCCGGGGCTCAGTGACCTGTATGTATGTTTCTACGGATTTATTACTCTATTTATTTATTTATTTATTTATTTTACTGGTAATCAATCAATCAATCAATCAATCGTATTTATTGAGCGCTTACTGTGTGCAGAGCACTGGACTAAGCGCTTGGGAAGTCCAAGTTGGCAACATCTAGAGACGGTCCCTACCCAACAGTGGGCTTACAGTCTAAAAGGGGGAGACAGAGAACAAAACCAAACATACTAATAAAATAAAATAAATAGAATAGGTAGGTACAAGTAAAATAAATAAATAGAGTAATAAATCTGTCCAAACATATATACATATATACAGGTGCTGTGGGGAAGGGAAGGAGGTAAGGTGGGGGGGATGGAGAGGGGGACGAGGGGGAGAGGAAGGAAGGGGCTCAGTCTGGGAGGGCCTCCTGGAGGAGGGGGAAGGCCCGAAGAAGCCAAACGAGTCCCGGGGCTTCAGGAAAGGAGGAGGGAAGAGGGTTGGCAGAGGGCGAGTTTCCAGATAGTCCTCGGGGCCTCCACGTGGGAAGAACTGGGCCGAGGGGCCGGAGGCCGGAGAGGCCTGCTCCGTGGCTCATCATCATCATCATCATCAATCGTATTTATTGAGCGCTTACTATGTGCAGAGCACTGGACTAAGCGCTTGGGAAGTACAAATTGGCAACATAGAGAGACAGTCCCTACCCAACAGCGGGCTTGTACGGATTTATTACTCTATTATTTATTTATTTATTTATTTTACTGGTAATCAATCAATCAATCAATCAATCGTATTTATTGAGCGCTTACTGTGTGCAGAGCACTGGACTAAGCGCTTGGGAAGTACAAGTTGGCAACATCTAGAGACGGTCCCTACCCAACAGTGGGCTTACAGTCTAAAAGGGGGAGACAGAGAACAAAACCAAACATACTAACAAAATAAAATAAATAGAATAGGTAGGTACAAGTAAAATAAATAAATAGAGTAATAAATCTGTACAAACATATATACATATATACAGGTATACATATACACAGGTACATATATACTGGTACATAGCTATTCTATTTCTTTTATTTTGTTAATATGTTTTGTTGTCTGTCTCCCCCTTCTAGACTGTGAGCCCGCCGTCCATCTCTACATGTTGCCAACTAGGACTTCCCAAGCGCTTAGTACAGTGCTCTGCACACAGTAAGCGCTCAATGAATAAGATTGAATGAATGAATTACTCTATTTATTCATTTTATTTGTACATATCTATTCTATTTCTTTTATTTTGTTAATATGTTTCGTTGTCTGTCTCCCCCTTCTAGACTGTGAGCCCGCCGTTGGGTAGGGACCGTCTCTATATGTTACCAACTTGGACTTCCCAAGCGCTTAGTACAGTGCTCTGCACACATTTCCCTCATCTGTAAAATGGGGATGAAGACTGTGAGCCCCACGTGGGACAACCTGATCACCTTGTATCCTCCCTAGCGCTTAGAACAGTGCTTTGCACATAGTAAGTGCTTAACAAATGCTACTATTATTATTAGCAGTAGTAGTAGTAAGCGCTCAATAAATACGATTGAATGAATGAATGAATGAATGACTCTATTTATTTATTCATTTTATTTGTACATATTTATTCTATTTCTTTTATTTTGTTCATATGTTTTGTTGCCTGTCTCCCGCTTATAGACTGTGAGCCCGCTGTTGGGTAGGGACCGTCTCTAGATGTTGCCAACTTGGACTTCCCAAGCGCTTAGTACAGTGCTCTGCACACAGTGAGCGCTCAATGAATACGATTGAATGAATGAATGAATGAATGACTCTATTTATTCATTTTATTTGTACATATCTATTCTAATTCTTTTATTTTGTTAATATGTTTTGTTGTCTGTCTCCCCCTTCTAGACTGTGAGCCTGCCGTTGGGCAGGGACCGTCTCTATATGCTGCCAACTTGGACTTCCCAAGCGCTTAGGACAGTGCTCTGCACACAGTTCCCTCATCTGTAAAATGGGGATGAAGACTGTGAGCCCCATGTGGGACAACCTGATCACCTTGTATCCTCCCCAGCGCTTAGAACAGTGCTTTGCACATAGTAAGCGCTTAACAAATGATACTATTATTATTACTACTATTACTATTATTATTACTACCATTATTATTATTAGTAGTAGTAAGCGCTCAATAAATACGATTGAATGAATGAATGAATTACTCTAATCATTTTATTTGTACATATTTATTCTATTTATTTTATTTTGTTAATATGTTTTGTTGTCTGTCTCCCCCTTCTAGACTGTGAGCCTGCTGTTGGGTAGGGACCCTTTCTATATGCTGTCAACTTGGACTTCCCAAGTGCTTAGTACAGTGCTCTGCACACAGTAAGCGCTCAATAAATAAGACTGAATGAATGAATGAATGAATTACTCTATTTATTCATTCATTTTATTTGTACTTATTTATTCTATTTATTTTATTTTGTTAATATGTTTTGTTGTCTGTCTTCCCCTTCTAGACTGTGAGCCCACTGTTGGGTAGGGACCGTCTCCATATGTTGCCAACTTGGACTTCCCAAGCGCTTAGTCCACTGCTCTGCACACAGTAAGCGCTCAATAAATACGATTGAATGAATGAATGAATGAACGACAAGGGCCGGGGCTTGGGAGTCAGAGGTCATGGGTTCTAATCCCGCCTCCGCCACTTGGCAGCTGGGTGACTCTGGGCGAGTCACTTCCCTTCCTCTGGGCTTCAATTACGTCATCTGGAAAATGGGGATTAAAACTGTGAGCCCCACGTGGGACAACCTGATCACCTTGTATCCCCCCCAGCGCTTAGAACAGTGCTTTGCACAGAGTAAGCGCTTAACAAATACCATCATCATCATCATGGGTTCTAATCCCAGCTCCGCCACTCATCAGCTGGGTGACTTTGGACGAGTCACTTCCCTTCTCTGGGCCTCAGTTCCCTCATCTGGAAGCTGGGGATGAAGACTGGGAGCCCCATGTGGGACAACCTGATCACCTTGTAACTACCCCAGCGCTTAGAACAGTGCTTGGCACATAGTAAGCGCTTAACAAACGCCGTCATTATTCCCAAACGCCTAGTCCAGTGTGCCGCACACAGTAAGCGCTCAATAAATACGATTCCCAAGTGCTTAGTCCAGTGCTCCGCACACAGTAAGCGCTCAATAAATACGATTGAATGAATGAATGAATGAATTATTATTTATTGAGCGCTTACTGTGTGCGGAGCACTGGACTAAGCGCTTGGGAAGTACAAGTTGGCAACATCTAGAGACGGTCCCTACCCGACAGCGGGCTCATGATGAACTGACACCTGCTTGAGGCCGGTCTTGAGTGGGTAGGGACCGTCTCTATATTCATTTATTCAATCGTATTTATTGAGCGCTTACTGTGTGCAGAGCACTGTACTAAGCGCTTGGGAAGGAAAAGTTGGCAACATATAGAGACGGTCCCTACCCAACGGCGGGCTCACGGTCTAGAAGGGGGAGACAGAGAACAAAACCAAACATATTAAGAAAATAAAATAAGTAGAATAGTAAATCTGGACAAGTAAAATCAACAGAGTAATAAATCCGTACAAACATATAAGAGCCCGGGCTTTGGAGTCAGAGGTCGTGGGTTCAAATCTCGGCTCCGCCAATTGTCAGCTGGGTGACTTTGGGCAAGTCACTTCACTTCTCTGGGCCTCAGTTCCCTCATCTGGAAAATGGGGATGAAGACTGGGAGCCCCCCCGGTGCTTAGAACAGTGCTTTGCACATAGTAAGTGCTTAATAAATGCCATTATTATTAATATTATTATAATATATACAGGTGCTGCGGAGAGGGGAAGGAGGTAGGGCCGGGGGGATGGGGAGGAGGAGAGGAAAAAGGGGGCTCAGTTTGGGAAGGCCTCCTGGAGGAGGTGAGCTCTCAGTAGGAGAGCCTAACTTGTACTTCCCAAGCGCTTAGTACAGTACTCTGCACACAGTAAGCGCTCAATAAATACGATTGAATGAATGAATATGTTACCAATTTGTCCTTCCCAAGCGCTTAGTCCAGTGCTCTGCACACAGTAAGCGCTCAATCAAGACGATGGAATGAAGGGACGAATGAAGGAATGATGGGACAGCGTCACTTCGAAGGGAAACTGAGGCACGGAGCCTCGTGGCGTGGGAAGGGGCGGTTTGGGAGATGCCCTTCCCAAGCGCTCAGTCCAGTGCTCTGCACATAGTAAGCGCTCAATCAAGGCGATGGAAGGAATGAAGGAATGATAGGACAGCCTCACTTCGAGGGGAAACTGAGGCACGGAGCCTCGTGGCGGGGGAAGGGGAGGTTTGGGAGGTGCCCTTCCCAAGCGCTTAGTCCAGTGCTCTGTACATAGTAAGCGTTCAATAAATACGATTGAATGAAGGAATGAAGGATAGATGGACAGCGTCACTTCGAGGGGAAACTGAGGCACGGAGCCTCGTGGCGGTTTGAGAGATGCCCTTCCCAAGCGCTTAGTCCAGTGCTCTGTACATAGTAAGCGCCCACTCAAGACGACGGAATGAAGGGACGAATGAATGAATGATGGGACAGCGTCACTTCGAGGGGAAACTGAGGCACGGAGCCTCGCGGCGGGGGAAGGGGCGGCTTGGGAGGTGCCCTTCCCAAGCGCTTAGCCCAGTGCTCTGTACATAGTAAGCGCTCAATCAAGACGATGGAATGAAGGATAGATGGGACAGCGTCACTTCGAGGGGAAACTGAGGCACGGAGCCTCGTGGCGGGGGAAGGGGCGGTTTGAGAGATGCCCTTCCCAAGCGCTTAGTCCAGTGCTCTGTACATAGTAAGCGCCCACTCAAGACGATGGAATGAAGGGACGAATGAATGAATGATGAGACAGCGTCACTTCGAGGGGAAACTGAGGCACGGAGCCTCGCGGCGGGGGAAGGGGCGGTTTGGGAGATGCCCTTCCCAAGCGCTTAGTCCAGTGCTCTGTACATAGTAAGCGCTCAATCAAGACGATTGAATGAAGGAATGATAGGACAACGTCACTTCGAGGGGAAACTGAGGCACGGAGCCTCGTGGCGGGGGAAGGGGCGGTTTGGGAGATGCCCTTCCCAAGCGCTTAGTCCAGTGCTCTGTACATAGTAAGCGCTCAATCAAGACGATTGAATGAAGGAATGATGGGACAGCGCCACTTCGAGGGGAAACTGAGGCACGGAGCCTCGTGGCGGGGGAAGGGGCGGTTTGGAAGGTGCCCTTCCCAAGCGCTCAGTCCAGTGCTCTGCACATAGTAAGCGCCCAATCAAGACGATTGAATGAAGGAATGATGGGACAGCGTCACTTCGAGGGGAAACTGAGGCACGGAGCCTCGCGGCGGGGGGAGGGGCGGTTTGGGAGGTGCCCTTCCCAAGCGTTCAGTCCAGTGCTCTGTACATAGTAAGCGCCCAATCAAGACGATGGAATGAAGGAATGATGGGACAGCGTCACTTCGAGGGGAAACTGAGGCACGGAGCCCCGCGGCGGGGGGAGGGGCGGTTTGGGAGGCGATCAGGATGCCCCCCGACACTCACCTGCTGGGACCCCGCCGAGGAGGGGGGATGGGAGGAGGGGCCGTAGTGGACGCCCCCCGAGCTGGGCCCGGCTTCTCCGTATTCCCGGAACATGATCCCGCCGCTTCCCGAAGGTCCCGCGTCCCGTTCCGATCTGACTCCCTCCCGCTCCCTCCCCGTCCGACTCCTTGCCTTTTTTTGATGAATGAAAACTCACTCCGGACCAAACCATTCCCGTCTCGGCGGGGGGAGGCACGCAGACCTTGTGAATGAAAACTCGCTCCGGACCAAACCATTCCCGCCGCGGGGGGGACGGAGAAAGAACAACAATCTTCTCCGCCCTCTCCGGAGATCCGGCCTCTTCTCAAGCCATTCCGAATGATTTTAAAAAGTGTTTAAAACATAGATTTGCATTTTACAACACCGGGTTGGCCGTCCTTGGGGCCACGGGGCTTTGGATGCCCTTCCTTCCTCCCCCGAGCCGGCGCCGCCACGGTGGTATCGTCCGGGGTGACTCAGCTCGGCGATGACGTAGATGCCCATATATGGTGCGGTTTCCTAGGCCTCGCCCGGCGTAGTAAAGGATTCCCCTCCCTCCGGGCGTCGCGGCGGTTCTCACAGTCATCCAGTCATTCATTCAGTCGTATTTATTGAGCGCTTACTGTGTGCAGAGCACTGGACTAAGCGCTTGGGAAGTATAAGTTGGCAACATATAGAGACGGTCCCTACCCAACAGCGGGCTCACAGTCCCACGGCTCAGTGGAAAGAACCCGGGCTTTGGAGTCAGAGGTCGTGGGTTCTAATCCCGACTCCCCCACTTGTCAGCTGGGTGACTTTGGGCGAGTCACTTCACTTCTCTGGGCCTCAGTTCCCTCATCTGTCAAATGGGGATGAAGACTGGGAGCCCCCCGTGGGACAACCTGATCACCTTGTAACTTCCCCAGCGCTTAGAACAGTGCTTGGCACATAGTAAGCGCTTAATAAATGCCATTATTATTAATATTCTCTGGGCCTCAGTGACCTCATCTGTAAAATGGGGATTGATGATAATAATAATAATGGCATTTATTAAGCGCTTACTATGTGCCAAGCACTAGTTCTAAGCGTTGGGGAGGTTACAAGGTGATCAGGTTGTCCCACGGGGGGCTCACAGTCTTCATCCCCATTTTGCACATAGTAAGCGCTTAATAAATGCCATCATTATTATCATTAATCCCCATTTTACAGATGAGGTCACTGAGGTCCAGAGAATAATAATACTAACAATAATGATGGCATTTATTAAGTGCTTACTATGTTCCAAGCACTGTTCTAAGCGCTGGGGAGGTTGCAAGGTGATTATGTTGTCTTTCTTTCTTTCTTTCTTTCTTTCTTTCTTCCTTCCTTCCTTCCTTCTTTCCTTCCTTCCTTCCTACCTTTCTTTCTTTCTTTCTTCCTTTCTTTCAAATGTATTTATTAAGCTTACTGTGGGCAGAGCACTGTACTAAGCACCTGGAAAGTACAATACAACAATAAAGAGAGACAATCTCTGCTCACAACGAGATCACAGTCCGGGGGGGAGACAGACATCAATACAGGTAAACAGACATCAGTACAAATAAACAGACATCAATATAAATAAATTACGGATGAAAGTGATGTGGGACGGGGAATGATGATGATAATGGTATTTGTTAAGCGCTTACTATGTGCAAAGCACTGTTCTAAGCGCTGGGGGGGATACAAGGTGATCAGGTTGTCCCACGTGGAGCTCACAATCTTAATCCCCATTTTATAGATGAGGTAAATGAGGCACAGAGAAGTTAAGTGACTTGCCCAAAGTCACACAGCTGACAATTGGCGGAGCCGGGATTTGAACCCATGACCTCTGACTCCAAAGCCCGGGTTCTTTCCGCTGAGCCACGGGGAAGAACAAAGGGAGTGAGTCAGGGCGACGCAGAAGGGAGTGGGACATGAGGAAAAGTGGGGCTTAGTCTGGGAAGGCCTCGTGGAGGAGATGGGCCGTCAATAAGGCTTTGGAGGCGGGGAGAGTCATTGTCAAAATTGGGGAGGGTTATGTACATTTCTGTAATTTTATTTCTTGGTATTGACGTCTGTCTCCCCCCCTAGACTGTAAGCTCCTTGAGGGCAGGGAGTGTCACTTTTTTATTGTTGTATCGTAGCACTTTCCCAAGCGCTTAGTACAGTGTTCTGCACATAGTAAGCGTTTAATAAATATGATTAAATGGATAAATCAATCAATCGATTGTATTTATTGAGCGCTTACTATGTGCAGAGCACTGTACTAAGCGCTTGGGAAGTACAAATTGGCAACACATAGAGACAGTCCCTACCCAACAGTGGGCTCACAGTCTAAAAGGGGGAGACAGAACAGAACCAAACATACCAACAAAATAAAATAAATAGGATAGAAATGTACAAGTAAAATAAATAAATAAATAAATAAATAGAGTAATAAATATGTTACTAAACTAAATGAAGGGATGAAAGCGGATGTGCTTTTAGACTGTGAGCCCACTGTTGGGTAGGGACTGTCTCTAGATGTTGCCAATTTGTACTTCCCAAGCGCTTAGTACAGTGCTCTGCACACAGTAAGCGCTCAATAAATACGATTGATGATGATGATGATGTGCTAATGATAATAGTGATGGTATTTGTTAAGCGCTTATGATCCGACCCAACGCTCAAATACGCCGCTGGCCTGGCCAGCCTGGCATCGCCAGTCACGGAACCTGGAGCGCAGCGGCTGATTAATTCATTCAATCATATTCATTCCATAATCAATTCATTCATTCATTCATTCAATCGTATTTATTGAGCGCTTACTATGTGCAGTGCACTGGACTAAGCGCTTGGGAAGTACAAGTTGGCAACATATAGAGACCTACCCAACAGTGGGCTCACAGTCTAGAACAAATAATAACAAATTCAATCATATTTCTCCCCCTCCTTCAATCTCTCTCACACATACACGTTTATTTATGACAAAAGCAGTCTCCCTCAACATACACATTCAGTCAACCTTATTTATTGTGTGCCTACTGTGTGCAAAGCTCTGTACTAAGCACTTGGGAGAATACAATAACAAACAGGCACATTCCCTGCCCACAAGGAGCTTACAATCTAGAGGGGGAGAGAGACGTTATTAGAAATAAATAAATGACAGATTTCCCCCCTCCATCCCCCCCATCTTACCTCCTTCCCTTCCCCACAGCACCTGTATATATGTATATATGTTTGTACATATTTATTACTCTATTTATTTTACTTGTACATATCTATTCTATTTCTTTTATTATGTTAATATGTTTGATTTTGTTCTCTGTCTCCCCCTTTTAGACTGTGAGCCCACTGTTGGGTAGGGACTGTCTCTATATGTTGCCAACTTGGACTTCCCAAGCGCTTAGTACAGTGCTCTGCACACAGTAAGCGCTCAATAAATACGATTGATTGATTGATTGATAGAAGGGGGAGACAGAGAACGAAACCAAACATATTAACAAAATAAAATAAATAGAATAGATATATGTTTGTACATATTTATTACTCTATTTATTTATTTTACTTGTACCTATCTATTCTATTTATTTTATTTTGTTAGTATGTTTGGTTTTGTTCTCTGTCTCCCCCTTTTAGACTGTGAGCCCACTGTTGGGTAGGGACTGTCTCTATATGTTGCCAATTTGTACTTCCCAAGCATTTAGTACAGTGCTCTGCACATAGTAAGCGCTCAATAAATACGATTGATGATGATGTTGATATGTACAAGTAGAATAAATAAATAAATAAATAGAGTAATTGTCCCATGTATAGACTGTGAGCCTTCTAGACTGTGAGCCCACTGTTGGGTAGGGACTGTCTCTATATGTTGCCAACTTGGACTTCCCAAGCGCTTAGTCCAGTGCTCTGCACACAGTAAGCGCTCAATAAATGCAATTGATTGATTGATTGACAACCTGATCACCTTGTATACCCCAGAATTAGAGCAGTGCTTTGCACATAGTAAGCGCTTAATCAATGCCATCATCATTATTGTTATTATAGATTCCCACCCAGTCCATTTCTCAATCGCTCCTCTTTCATCCCAGCAGCGTGGCTCAGTGGAAAGAGCCCGGGCTTTGGAGTCAGAGGTCATGGGTTCCAATCCCCGCTCCGCCACTTGTCAGCTGTGTGACTTTGGGCAAGTCACTTCACTTCTCTGGGCCTCAGTTCCCTCATCTGGAAAATGGGGATTAAGTCTGGGAGCCCCACTGGGACAGCTTGATTACCTTGTATCTACCCCAGTGCTTAGAACAGTGTTTTGCACATAGTAAGCGCTTAATAAATGCCGTCATTATTATTATTATTATTATCCGCCTTCACTCAAGGATGGCCCTTCTCTCTGACACATCTCTGACCTTTTGGAGGCAACTTCAAGGGAACTTTGAGGAGTAAAATGCCCGCGCTTATCGGTCGCGGGGGAGCTGAGTGGGATGAGTGGGATGACGGCGTTCTGGGGGCGAATTGGAGGCAGGATATCTGGTTTTAATTTGGCCTTGATGAGTTGGCCTTTCGAATGCCATTTGATGTTTTTGAATGTGTGTGTGTGAACATAACTGACTCTTTTCCTCCTCAAAAAAGGAATGAGTAAAGAGTCATGAAGGCTAAATGGGACAGAACGGTTCTAGTCGATCAATCCTTGGTACTGACCGATCTCCTCCTGGGTGCAGATCAAAGTCATATATACGTAAACTCTGGGGAGTTTACAAGTTGATCAGGTTGTCCCACGGGGGGCTCACAGTCTTCATCCCCATTTCGCAGATGAGGGAACTGAGGCCCAGAGAATAATAACGATGATAGCATGTATTAGGCGCTTACTGTGTTGTGCAAAGCGCCGTTCTAAGCGCTGGGGAGGTGGCAAGGTGATGAGGTTGTCCCACGGGGGGCTCACAGTCCTCATCCCCATTTCGCAGATGAGGGAACTGAGGTCCAGAGAATAATAATAATATCCCCCTTCTAGACTGAGAGCCCACTGTTGAGTAGGGACTGTCTCTATATGTTGCCAGCTTGTACTTCCCAAGCGCTTAGTCCAGTGCTCTGCACACAGTAAGTGCTCAATAAATACGATTGATTGATTGTACATCCCAAGTGCTTAGTACAGTGCTCTGCACACAGTAAGCGCTCAATAAATACGATTGATTGGTATAACGGACAAAAACCAACCTCCTCATTGTGGGCAGGGAGTGTGTCTGTTATATCATCAGTTGTATTTATTGAGCGCTTACTGTGTGCAGAGCACTGGACTAAGCGCTTAGCACTGTACTAAGTGTACAGTCCCAAGCGCTTATTATATTGTCCCAAAAGCTTAGTCCAGTCCTCTGCCCGCAGTAAGCGCTCAATAAATATGATTGATTGATTGATTGGTATGGTACTCTTCCAAGCGCTGAGTAATAATAATAATAATTTGTTGAGACTTACTACTGTACTAAGCGCTGGGGTGGATACAAGCAAATCGGGTTGGACACAGTCCCTGCTCCACACGGGGCTCATGGTCTGAATCCCCATTCTAGAGGTGAGGGAAGTGAGGCCCAGAGAATAATAATAAAATAATAATAATAATTATTATTATTATTATAATTATAATGTGCTTCCTATGTGCAAAGCACTGTTCTAAGCACTGGGGAGGTTACAAGGTGATCAGGTTGTCCCACGGGGGGGGTCACAGTCTTCATCCCCATTTGACAGATGAGGGAACTGAGGCCCGGAAGTGACTTGCCCAAGGTCACATGGCGGACATGTGGCGGAGCCGGAATTAGAACCCAGGACCTTCTGACTCTAAGGGGCAGACTGTATCCACTAGGCCATGCTGTTCTGCACTCTCTGAATCCTATTGATTGATTGGTTGATTGATATCTATTATCTATTCTATTCTATTTTATTTTGTTAGTACGTTTGGTTTTGTTCTCCGTCTCCCCCTTTTAGACTGTGAGCCCACTGTTGGGTAGGGATCGTCTCTATATGTTGCCAACTTGTACTTCCCAAGCGCTTAGTCCAGTGCTCTGCACACAGTAAGCGCTCAATAAGTACGATTGATTGATTGATTGATTGATATATCCCTGTCCTCAAGGAGCTACTGATGTAGCAGGGAAGACAGACATTAAGATAGTTTACGTGGAAGAGGGAGAAGGAGAGCAGACCTCAAACCTGTCGGCGATTATCTATAATTTTATTTAGTTGTATTCATGTCTGTCTCCCCCGGTCTAATAATAATGATGGTATTTGTTAAGCGCTTACTATGTGCCGAGCACTGTTCTAAGCACGGGGCTAGATACAAGGTAATCAGATTGTCCCACGTGGGGCTCACAGTCTTCATCCCCATTTTACAGATGGGGGAACTGCGGCACTGAGAAGTTAAATGGCTTGCCCAAGGTCACACAGCAGACAAGTGGCAGAGCCGGGATTAGAACCCATTCAATCATTCATTCAGTTGTATTTATTGAGCGCTTACTGTGTGCAGAGCACTGCACTAAGCGCTTGGGAAGGCCAAGTTGGCAACATCTAGAGACGGTCCCTACCCAACAGCAGGCTCACAGTCTAGAAGGGGGAGACAGAGAACAAAACAAAAGATATTAACAGAATAAAATAAATAGAATAAATATGTACAAGTAAAATAAATCAATAAATAGAGTAATGTCCTCTGACTCTCAAGCCCGGGCTCCTTCCACTGAGCCACGCTGCTTTTCTAAGCAGTCTAGACTGTAAGCTCGTTGTGCACAGGGCATGTCACTGTTTATTGTTGCATTGTAATAATAATAATAATAATAATAATGGCATTTATTAAGCACTTACTATGTGCAAAGCACTGTACTTTCCCAAGCGCTGATTACAGCGCGCTGCACAGGGTAAGCGCTCAATAAATCCGATTGATTGCTGCTGGAGGTATGTAGACCCATGAGGAGGCTGCTGTGTCAGTAATGTGATTGTGAGCTGATGACAGTCGGAACCAGGATGGTATATATATATATATTTATATATATATTTGTACAGATTTATTTATTTATTTTACTTATACATATCTACTATTCTATTTATTTTGTTAATGATGTGCATATAACTTTAATTCTATTTGTTCTGACGACTTTGACACCTGTCTACATGTTTTGTTTTGTCTTCTGTCTCTCCCTTCTAGACTGTGAGCCCGTTGTTGGGTAGGGGCCGTCTCTATACGTTGCCAACTTGGACTTCCCAAGCGCTTAGTACAGTGCTCTGCACACAGTAAGTGCTCAATAAATACGATTGAATGAATGAATGAAGAAATGTGAGCCCGCTTTTGGGTAGGGACCGTCTCTAGATGTTGCCAACTTGGACTTCCCAAGCGCTTAGTCCAGTGCTCTGCACACAGTAAGAGCTCAATAAATACGATCGAATGAATGAATGAATGAATGAATGTGAGCCGATGGCAGTTGGAACCAGGATGGTATATATATATTTGTACATATTTATTTATTTATTTTACTTGTACATATACACTATTCTATTTATTTTGTTAATGATGTGCATATAACTTTAATTCTATTTGTTCTGACGACTTTGACACCTGTCTACATGTTTTGTTTTGTCTTCTGTCTCTCCCTTCTAGACTTTGAGCCCGTTGTTGCGTAGGAACCGTCTCTATATGTTGCCAACTTGGACTTCCCAAGCGCTTAGTACAGTGCTCTGCACACAGTAAGCGCTCAATAAATACGATTGAATGAATGAATGAATGTGAGCTGATGACAGTTGGAACCAGGATGGTATATATATATATATTTGTACATATTTATTTATTTTACTTGTACCTATCTACTATTCTATTTATTTTGTTAATGATGTGCATATGACTTTAATTCTATTTGTTCTGACGACTTTGACACCTGTCTTCATGTTTTGTTTTGTCGTCTGTCTCCCCCTTCTAGACTGTGAGCCCACTGTTGGGTAGGGACCGTCTCTTTATGTTGCCCACTTGGACTTCCCAAGCGCTTAGTACAGTGCTCTGCACACAGTAAGCGCTCCATAAATACGATTGAATGAATGAATGAATGAATGTGAGCTGATGACAGTTGGAACCAGGATGGTGTATATATATATATTTGTACAGATTTATTTATTTATTTTACTTGTACATATCTACTATTCTATTTATTTTGTTAATGATGCGCATATACCTTTAATTCTATTTAGTCTGACGACTTCTAGACTGACAGTCTAGAAATACTGGTATTTGTTAAGCACTTCACTATGTGCCAAGCACTGTTCTAAGTGCTGGGGTAGATACAAGGTAGCCAAGTTGTCCCATGTGGGGCTCACAGTCTTAATCCCCATTTTCCAGATGAGGGAACTGAGGCCCCGAGAAGTGAAGCGACTTGCCCAAAGTCACACAGCCGATAAGTGGCCGAGCCGGGATTAGAACCCATGACCTCTGACTCCCAAGCCCGGGCTCTCAGTGTAAGAAACACATTCCCTGCTCACAGTGAGCTTACAGCCTAGAGGGGGAGGCGGATGTTAGCAAAAAAATTAATAAATTCCGGATATGGACATAAGTGCTGTGGGGCTGGGAGTGGGAGCAAGTCAGGGTGACGCAGATGGGAGTGGGAAAAGAGGAAATGAGAGCTTAGTCAGGGAAGCCCTCTAGGAGGAGATAATAATAATAATGGCATTTATTAAGCGCTTACTATGTGCAAAGCACTGTTCTAAGCGCCGGGGAGGTTACAAGGTGATCAGGTTGTCCCACGGGGCGGGGGCTCCCAGTCTTCATCCCCATTTTCCAGATGAGGTCACTGAGGCCCGGAGAAGTGAAGCGACTTGCCCAAGGTCACCCAGCTGACAATTGGCGGAGCCAGGATTTGAACCCATAATAATAATAATGGCATTTATTAAGCGCTTACTATGTGCAAAGCACCGTTCTAAGCGCTAGAGAGGTTACAAGGTGATCAGGTTGTCCCACGAGGGGGGCTCCCAGTCTTCATCCTCATTTTCCAGATGAGGTCACTGAGGCCCAGAGAAGTTAAATGACTTGCCCAAAGTCACACAGCTAATTGGTGGAGCCGGGATTTGAACCCATGCCCTCTGACTCCAAAGCCGTGCTCTTTCCACTGAGCCACGCTGCTCTGCTTCAAGGGTTTGAAACCTTACTGACGCCTAGACTGTAAGCTCTCCCTCTGGACTGTCAGCTCACTGTGGGCAGGGAATGTGTCTGTTTTTACTGTTCTATTGAGCTCTTCCAGGCTCTTAGTAAAGTGCTTTGCACACAGTGAGCGCTCAGTACATATGACTGACTGGCTGACTGAATGAACGAATGGGAGAATCTTCACTTTTCTGGACCTCAGTCTCCTCATCTGTAAAACGGGGATAAGACACTTTCAAAGCAGGGCCCATGCCTATTTCCATTATCGTGTATCTACTGGCCCCCATTAAATGCTTAATTGTGAATGTCATTATTATTATTTTCACCTCCATGGCGTCGGCTGGATTGGGAAATTCCGGGGCGGGCAGGGGTTACTGAGCAGGGGAGGTGAGGGGGAAGGGGAAGGGTTACTTATGGAAGCATGGAAGCAGCATGGCATACCGGAAAGAGCACGGGAGAAGGAATTGGCAGATCACGAGTTATTATTATTAATAATAATAATAATGATGATGGAATTTGTTTTTTGTTTTTTGGGTTTTTTTGATGGCATTTATTAAATGCTTACTATGTGCGGGGTACTGTTCTAAGCGCTGGGGAGGTTACAAGGTGATCAAGCTGTCCCACGGGGGTCTCACAGTCTTAATCCCCATTTTGCAGATGAGGGAACTGAGGCCCAGAGAAGTGAAGTGACTTGTCCAAAGTTACGCAGCTGTCGACAACTGGCAGAGTCGGGATTTGAACCCCTGACCTCCGACTCCAAAGCCCGTGCTCTTTCCACTAAGTCATGCTGCTCCTCTATTATTATTAATTATTAATAATTATTGTTAATAATATTGATGATGGTGGAATTTGGTTTTTTTAAATGGCATTTATTAAGCGCTTACTATGTGCCAAGCACTGTTCTAAGCGCTGGGGTAGATACAAGGTAATCAGGTTGTCCCACGTGGGGCTCACAGTCTTCATCCCCATTTTCCAGAAGAGGGAACTGAGGCCCAGAGAAGTCAAGTGACTTGCCCAAAGTCACCCAGCTGATCAGTGGCGGAGCGGGAATTAGAACCCACGACCTCGGACTCCCAAGCCCGGGCTCTTTCCACCGAGCCACGCTGCTTCTCAACCTAATCTCGGCTCAGGCTGTGTGACCTCGGTCAAATCACTTCACTTCTCTGGGCCTCAGTAGCCTCACCTGGAAAATGGGGATGGAGACCATGGGACAGGGACTGTGTCCAGCTCGATTCGCTTGTATCCACCCCAGCGCTTAGTACAGTGCCCGGGACACAGTCAGTGCCTAAAAAATATCATCATAATTATTATTATTGGGGAGAAGAGGCTCCTTGCTCTCGCCCAAAAGTGGTTGGAGTTCTGGCCGGGGCAGTTTTTGAGATTCTGGGATGAAAGACTCTGTCGGGGGAATCGCTGAGGCCTATAAATCGGCCCCACCTCGGCCTCCCGCCATCTGAAGAGCTCAAAGCGCCTTAACAACCGGGGTAACTGAGTCACGGAGCGGGAGCTGCCCAAGGTTGCCCAGTGAGTCAATTCTCAGAGAAGCATTCATTCATTCAATCGTATTTATTGAGCGCTCACTGTGTGCAGGGCACTGTAATATAATAATAATAATGGTGGTATTTGGGAAGCACCGTACCTCGTTCTGGCCTGTCCCGCCGTCGACCCCCGGCCTTCCCTCCGCACATCCGCCAAGCTAGCCCTCTTCCTCCCTTCAAAGCCCTACTGAGCGCTCACCTCAATCAATCAATCAATCAATCAATCGCATTTATTGAGTGCTTACTGTGTGCAGAGCACTGTACTAAGCGCTTGGGAAGTCCAAGTTGGCAACATCTAGAGACGGTCCCTACCCAACAGCGGGCTCACAGTCTAGAAGGGGGAGACAGAGAACAAAACCAAACATATTAACAAAACAAAATAAATAGAATAGATATGTACAAATAAAAATAAAATCCTCCAAGAGGCCTTCCCAGACTGAGCCCCCCTTTTCATTCATTCATTCATTCATTCATTCATTCATTCATTCAATCTCATTTATTGAGCGCTTACTGTGTTTTCCTCTCCTCCTCCCCACCCCCGCCGCCCTACCTCCTTCCCCTCCCCACAGCACCCGTATATATGTTTGTCCAGATTTATTACTCTATTTATTTGACTTGTCCATATTTACTATTCTATTTATTTTGTTAATGATGTGCATCTAGCTTTATTTGTCCTGCCGACTTGACACCTGTCCGCATGTTTTGTTTGGTTTTGTTCTCTGTCTCCCCCTTCTAGACCGTGAGCCCACTGTTGGGTAGGGACTGTCTCTATATGTTGCCAACTTGGACTTCCCAAGCGCTTAGTACAGTGCTCTGCACACAGTAAGCGCTCAATAAATACGATTGATGATGATGATGTTTTGTTTTGTTGTCTGTCTCCCCCTTCTAGACCGGGAGCCCGTTGGTGGGTAGGGACCGCCTCTCTATGTTGCCGACTTGTACTTCCCAAGCGCTTAGTCCAGTGCTCTGCACACACTAAGCGCTCAATAAATACGATTGAATGAATGAATGAATGACTATCTACCCCAGCGCATAATAGGCGCTTAACAAATACTAAATATTATTATCTCAAGACCCTACGTTCTGTCCAGGTTTCTCCTCCTGCCTCTTAGCTCTTCCCCCTCAAGTTTAGTTCCTCCCTAAGGAGTCAGGCCCAGAAAAATCAATCAATCAATGGTATTTATTGAGCGCTTACTATGTGCAGAGCACTGCACTAAGTGCTTGGGAGAGTAGAATACAACAGAATTAGCAGACGTGACTGATGATAATAGTGGAATTTACTAGGGTGGGGTGCATACAAGATCATACAAGGCAATGTGGCTCAGTGGAAAGAGCCCGGGCTTGGAAGTCAGAGGTTGTGGGTTCTAATCCCGGCTCCGCCACTTGTCCGCTGTGTGACCTTGGGCAAGCCGCTTCACTTCTCTGGGCCTCAGTTACCTCATCTGGAAAATGGAGATGAAGACCATGAACCCCACGTGGGACAACTTGATTACCTTGTATCTACCCCAGCGCTTAGAACAGTGCTTGGCACATAGCAAGCACAACAAATTCCATTATTATTATTATTATTGTTATTATTATTATTATTATTATTATCAAGTTGGACACATTCCCTGTTCTGCCGCCCAAGAGGGAAGGAGTTTAAGGAGCTCGTCTGTATTTGATAATAATAATGATGGCATTTGTTAAGCGCTTACTATGTGCAAAGCACTGTTTGAAGCGCTTGGGGGATACAAGGTGATCAGGTTGTCCCACGTGGGGCTCACAGTCTTAATCCCCATTTTACAGATGAGGGAACTGAGGCACAGCGAAGTGAAGTGACTTGCCCAAAGTCACACAGCTGACAATTGGCGGGGGCGGGATTTGAACCCCTGACTTCTGACTCCAGAGCCCGGGCTCTTTCCACTGAGCCACGCTGCTTCCCAATAATGACGGCATTTATTAAGCACTTACTATGTACAAAGCACTGTTCCAAGTGCTGGGGAGGTTACAAGGTGATCAGGTTGTCCCACGGGGGGCTCACAGTCATAATCCCCATTTTCCAGAGGAGGGAACTGAGGCACGGAGAAGTGAAGTGACTTATCCAAAGTCACACAGCTGACAATTGGCAGAGCTGGGATTCGAATCCATGACCTCTGACTCCAAAGCCCGGGCTCTTTCCGATGAGCCGTTTCTAGACTGTGAGCCTGCTGTTGGGTAGGGACCGTCTCCATATGGTGCCAACTTGTACTTCCCAAGCGCCTAGTACAGTGCTCTGCACACAGTAAGCACTCAATAAATACGATTGATTGAATGAATGAATGAATGCTACATTTGATAGCTGAGAAAACTGAGGCCCATTGAAGTTCAATGACTTGCCCAAGGCCTCCCAGCAGACAAGGGTCTATATGTTGCCAACTTGTACTTCCCTAGTGCTTAGTACAGTGCTCTGAACACAATAAGCGCTCAATAAATACGATTGAATGAAGGGTAGGAGAAGGGACTGGAATCCAACTCTCAGGACTCCCAGGGCTCTGCTCCTGCCATAAGGCCGCCCTGAGAAGCAGTGTGGCCTAATCAATCAATCAATCAATCAATCGTATTTATTGAGTGCTTTCTGTGTGCAGAGCACTGTACTAAGCGCTTGGGAAGTACAAGTTGGCAACATATGGAAAGAGCCCCGGCTTAGGAGCCAGAGGACCTGGGTTCTAATTCCAGCTCTGCCTCTGGTCTGTTGTGTGACCCTGGGGAAGTCACTTTGCTTCTCTATTCCTCAGTTTCCTCATCTGAAAAATGGGGCCTCAGTTTCCTCATCTGTAAAATGGAGATGCAGCGTGGCTCAGTGGAAAGAGCACAGGCTTTGGAGTCAGAGGTCAGGGGTTCAAATCCCGGCTCCGCCAATTGTCAGCTGGGTGACTTTGGGCAAGTCACGTAACTTCTCTGGGCTTCAGTTACCTTATCTAGAAAATGGGGATTAAGACTGTGAGCCCCCCCGTGGGACAAACTGATCACTTTGAAACCTCCCCAGCGCTTAGAACAGTGCTTTGCACGTAGTAAGCGCTTAACCCTTACCTCCTTCCCCTCCCCACAGCACCTGTATGTATGTACATATGTTTGTACTTCTAGACTGTGAGCCCACTGTTGGGTAGGGACCGTCTCTATATGTTGCCAACTTGGATTTCCCAAGCGCTTAGACCAGTGCTCTGCACACAGTAAGTGCTCAATAAATACGATTGAATGAATGAATGAATTTATTACTCTATTTATTTATTGTATTTGTACATATTTATTCTATTTATTTTATTTTGTTAATATGTTTTGTTTTGTTCTCTGTCTCCCCCTTCTAGACTGTGAGCCCACTGTTGGGTAGGAACCGTCTATGTTGCCACCTTGTACTTCCCAAGCGCTTAGTACAGTGCTCTGCGCACAGTAAGCGCTCAATAAATACGATTGAGTGAATGAATGAATGAATAAATGCCATCATTATTATTATTATTATTATGGAGCTAAGACAGGAACCGTGACCAACCCGATTATCTTGTATCCACCCCAGCTCTTAGGACAGTGCCTGGCACATAGTAAGTGCTTAACAAATACCACAGTTATTGTTATCAGCACCCCCGGTCAGAGCTTATTGCCTTTTTATAGTGGGGGAAACTGAGGCTCTGAGAAGGGAAAGCAACTCGGGGTCCCCCAGTTAATAGCTAGATGGTGGAGGGTCAGCAGGGATAGGGACTGTCTCTATATGTTGCCAATTTGTACTTCCCAAGCGCTTAGTACAGTGCTCTGCACATAGTAAGCGCTCAATAAATACGATTGATGATGATGATGATTAGGGAGGAGTGACTCACGCACGGTGAAAACTGCCAGGGCGTTGAAGCCGGGCCGAGGAAAGGATTTAAAGCCATGGCCACCTCACTTGGCCAGTGATTGTGACACTCAGCGGCCCCTCGGCCCCTCCCTGTAGTCAATTAATTAATTCAACCATTTTGATTGAGTCCTTACTGTGTGCAGAGCACTGTACTAAGCGCTTGGCAGCGCACGATTCGAAAGTAAGGACTCGTTCCCTGTCCACAATGAGCTTACACTCTAGAGGGGAAGCTTACAGTCAATCAATCAATCGTATTTATTGAGCGCTTACTGTGTGCAGAGCTTCAGTCAAGGCTTCTGTACAGTCAAGGCTTCAGTAATAATAATAATAATAGTGGTGGTATTTGTTAAGCGCTTACTATGTGCAAAGCACTGTTCTAAGCACTGGGGGGGTTACAAGGTGATCAGGTTGTCCCACGGGGGGCTCACAGTCTTCATCCCCATTTTCCAGATGAGGGAACTGAGGCCCAGAGAAGTGAAGTGACTTGCCCACAGTCACACAGCTGATAAGTGGTGGAGCCAGCATTTGAACCCATGACCTCTGACTCCAAAGCCCGGGCTCTTTCCACCGAGCCACGCTGCTTCTCCAGTCGTATTTATTGAGCGCTTACTGTGTGCAGAGCTTCAGTCAAGGCTTCAGTACAGTCAAGGCTTCAGTAATAATAATAATAATAGTGGTGGTATTTGTTAAGCGCTTACTATGTGCAAAGCACTGTTCTAAGCGCTGGGGGGGGTTACAAGGTGATCAGGTTGTCCCACAGGGGTTTCACAGTCTTCATCTCCATTTTCCAGATGAGGTCACTGAGGCCCAGAGAAGTGAAGTGACTTGCCCACAGTCACACAGCTGACAATTGGCAGAGCGAAATTTGAACCCAAAGCCCGGGCTCTTTCCACCGAACCACGCTGCTTCTCTGAGTGGCTTAGTAAGGTTTCCGAGTCTTATTGAAGACAAATTTCTATTAATGTCTGTCTCTCTCTCTAATAATAAGAATGGCATTTATTAAGTGCTCACTATGTGCAAAGCACTGTTCTAAGCACTGGGGAGGTTACACGGTGATCAGGTTGTCCCACGGGCGGTTCACAGTCTTCATCCCCATTTTCCAGATGAGGGAACTGAGGCCCAGAGAAGTGAAGTGACTTGCCCACAGTCCCACAGCTGACAATTGGCGGAGCCGGGATTTGAACCCATGACCTCTGACTCCAAAGCCCGGGCTCTTTCCACCGAGCCACGCTGCTTCTCTGCCTGGCTTAGTAAGGTTTCAGAGTCTTATTGAAGACAAATTTCTATTAACGTCTGTCTCCCTCTCTAATAATAATAATAATGGCATTTATTAAGCACTTACTATGTGCAAAGCACCGTTCAAAGCACTGGGGAGGTTACAAGGTGATCAGGTTGTCCCACGGGGGGTTCACAGTCTTCATCCCCATTTTCCAGATGAGGGAACTGAGGCCCAGAGAAGTGAAGTGACTTGCCCAAAGTCACACAGCTGACAATTGTTGCAGCTCTAGGCTGTAAGCTCCTCGTGGGCAGGGAATGTGCCTCTTCTTGTTCTATTGTACCCTCCCAAGCGTTCAGTACAGTGTTCTAGCGCACAGTAAGTGCTCAATAAATACACAGCGTAGTGGTCAGAGCCCGGGCTTGGAAGTCAGGAGGTCTTGGGTTCTAATCCCGGCTCCGCCACATGTCTGCTGTGTGACCTTGGGCAAGTCGCTTCACTTCTCTGGGCCTCCGTTTCCCCATCTGGAAAATGGGAATGTAAGCCCGTTGTTGGGTAGGGACCGTCTCTATATGTTGCCGACTTGGACTTCCCAAGCGTTTAGTCCAGTGCTCTGCACACAGTAAGCGCTCAATAAATACGATTGAATGAATGAATGAATGAATGACAGGGACTGTATCCAACCTGATTTGTTCGTATCCACCCCAGTGCTTAGTACAGTGCCTGGCACATAGTAAGCGCTTAACAAATACCATTTTTATTCTTATTTTAATAATAATAAATACGATTGAATGAATGAATGAATGATTGACAGGGACTGTATCTAACCCAATTTGCTCGTATGCACCCCAGTGCTTAGTACAGTGCCTGACACATAGTAAGTGCGTAACAAATACCATTTTTATTCTTCTTTTAATAATAATAAATACAATTGAATGAATGAATGACAGGGACTGTGTCCAACCCAATTTGCTCCTACCCACCCCAGTGCTTAGTACAGTGCCTGGCACATAGTAAGCGCTTAACAAATACCATAAATATTATTATTTTAATAATAATAAATGTGATTGAATGAATGAATGAATGAATGACAGGGACTGTGTCCAACCCAGTTTGCTCCTATTCACCCCAGTGCTTAGTACTGTGCCTGGCACATAGTAAGTGCTTAACAAATACCATTATTATTATTATTATTATTATTATTATTATTATTATTTAATAATAATAAATACAATTGAATGAATGAATGAATGAATGAATGACAGGGACTGTGTCCAGCCCAATTTGCTCCTACCCACTCCAGTGCTTAGTACAGTGCCTGGCACATAGTAAGTGCTTAACAAATACCATATTATTATTATTTTAATAATAATAAATGCGATTGAATGAATGAATGGATGGATGGATGGATGGATGGATGGATGGATGGATGGATGGATGGATGAATGGATGGATGAATGGCACAAATACCATTATTATTATTATTTTAATAATAATAAATGCGATGGAATGAATGAATGAATGAATGACAGGGACTGTGTCCAACCCAATTTGCTCCTACCCATCCCAGTGCTCAGTACAGTGCCTGGCACATAGTAAGCGCTTAACAAATACTATTATTATTATTATTATTTTAATAATAATAAATACGATTGAATGAATGAATGAATGACAGGGACTGTGTCCAACCCAATTTGCTCCTACCCACCCCAGTGCTTAGTACAGTGTCTGGCACATAGGAAGCGCTTAACAAATACCATTTTTATTATTATTATTATTTTAATAATAATAAATACGATTGAATGAATGAATGGATGAATGGATGGATGGATGGATGGATGGATGGTTGGATGGATGGATGAATGGCACAAATACCATTATTATTATTATTTTAATAATAATAAATGCAATAGAATGAATGAATGAATGACAGGGACTGTGTCCAACCCAATTTGCTCCTATCCACTCCAGTGCTTAGTACAGTGCCTGACACATAGTAAGCGCTTAACAAATACTATTATTATTATTATTATTTTAATAATAATAAATACGGTTGAAAGAATGAATGAATGACAGGGACTGTGTCCAACCCAATTTGCTCCTACCCACCCCAGTGCTTAGTACAGTGCCTGGCACATAGTAAGCGTTTAACAAATACCATTATCATTATTATTTTAATAATAATAAATACAATTGAATGAATGAATGGATGGATGGATGGATGGATGGATGGATGGATGGAGGGAGGGAGGGAGGGAGGGAGGGAGGGATGGATGGATGGATGGATGGTTGGATGGATGGATGAATGGCACAAATACCATTATTATTATTATTTTAATGATTATAAATGCAATGGAATGAATGAATGAATGAATGAATGAATGACAGGGACTATGTCCAACCCAATTTGCTCCTATCCACTCCAGTGCTTAGTACAGTGCCTGGCACATAGTAAGCGCTTAACAAATACTATTATTATTATTATTATTTTAATAATAATAAATACGATTGAATGAATGAATGAATGACAGGGACTGTGTCCAACCCAGTTTGCTCCTACCCACCCCAGTGCTTAGTACAGTGCCTGGCACATAGTAAGCGCTTAACAAATACCATTATCATTATTATTTTAATAATAATAAATACGATTGAATGAATGAATGGATGGATGGATGGATGGATGGATGGATGGATGGATGGATGGATGGTTGGATGGATGGATGAATGGCACAAATACCATTATTATTATTATTTTAATAATTATAAATGCAATGGAATGAATGAATGAATGAATGAATGAATGACAGGGACTATGTCCAACCCAATTTGCTCCTATCCACTCCAGTGCTTAGTACAGTGCCTGGCACATAGTAAGCGTTTAACAAATACTATTATTATTATTATTATTTTAATAATAATAAATACGGTTGAAAGAATGAATGAATGACAGGGACTGTGTCCAACCCAATTTGCTCCTACCCACCCCAGTGCTTAGTACAGTGCCTGGCACATAGTAAGCGTTTAACAAATACCATTATCATTATTATTTTAATAATAATAAATACAATTGAATGAATGAATGGATGGATGGATGGATGGATGGATGGATGGATGGATGGATGGTTGGATGGATGGATGAATGGCACAAATACCATTATTATTATTATTTTAATAATTATAAATGCAATGGAATGAATGAATGAATGAATGAATGACAGGGACTATGTCCAACCCAATTTGCTCCTATCCACTCCAGTGCTTAGTACAGTGCCTGGCACATAGTAAGCGCTTAACAAATACTATTATTATTATTATTATTTTAATAATAATAAATACGGTTGAAAGAATGAATCAATGACAGGGACTGTGTCCAACCCAATTTGCTCCTACCCACCCCAGTGCTTAGTACAGTGCCTGGCACATAGTAAGCGCTTAACAAATACCATTATCATTATTATTTTAATAATAATAAATACAATTGAATGAATGAATGGATGGATGGATGGATGGATGGATGGATGGATGGATGGAGGGAGGGAGGGAGGGAGGGAGGGATGGATGGATGGATGGTTGGATGGATGGATGAATGGCACAAATACCATCATTATTATTATTATTATTATAATAAATGCAATGGAATGAATGAATGAATGAATGAATGACAGGGACTGTGTCCAACCCAATTTGCTCCTATCCACTCCAGTGCTTAGTACAGTGCCTGGCACATAGTAAGCGCTTAACAAATACTATTATTATTATTATTATTTTAATAATAATAAATATGATTGAATGAATGAATGAATGAATGAATGAATGAATGAATGAATGGATGGATGGATGGATGGATGGATGGATGGATGGATGGATGGAGGGAGGGAGGGAGGGAGGGAGGGATGGATGGATGGATGAATGAATGAAGGGGGGGCTCTCTCAGTCTTCAGAGGGCAGGATCTTTCATCCACAGGCCTCCATCCCTTAGCCAGAGGCCAAGACGACAGGAAGCGCCACAGCGTCTGACTCCCAAGAAAGGGATTTGGGTTTGGAAGGGATTCAAGCCTCAGAAAGAAGCTGTCATTGGTGGGAACAACTTCTCCAGCCTCCGGCCTCCTGGCCCAAAAACCTAAAATGAAGCTAATTCCCGTGATGGGGGAACGGATCCCCATTCTTGGGTCCCCCCACAAACCCCAGCACATCTCTGCTTTTTTCTTTTTTGTATCGTTTTTGTTAAGTGCTTACTATGGGCCAAGTAATAATAATGATAATGATGATGGTATTTGTTAAGCGCTTACCTGGCACATAGTAATAATAATGATAATGATGACGGTATTTGTTAAGCGCTTACTATGTGCAAAGCACTGTATTAAACTCTGGGGTAGATTATTATTATTCATTACTACGGTCTTTGTTAAGTGCTTACTGCTTCCTTGAGAAGCAGCGTGGCTCAGTGGAAAGATCCCGGGCTTTGGAGTCAGAGGTCATGGGTTCAAATCCTGGCTCTGCTGTCAGCTATGTGGCCTTGGGCAAGTCACTTAACTTCTCTGGGCCTCAGTTCCCTCATCTGTAAAATGGGGATTAAAACTGTGAGCCCCTGGTGGGACAACCTGATCACCTGGTAACCTCCCCAGCGCTTAGAACAGTGCTTTGCACATAGTAAGTGCTTAACAAATATCATTATTATTACTATGTGCCAGGCTAGAGTAGTTACAAGGTAGTCGGGTTGGACGCAGTCCCTGTCCCACTTGGGGCTCATCGTTCCAATCCCCATTTTACAGATGCGGTAACTGAGGCCCAGAGAATAATAATAATAATGATGATGGTATTTGTCAAGCGCTTACTATATGCCAAGCACTGTTCTAAATGCTGGGGTAGATACAAGGCGATCAGGTTGTCCCACGTGGGGCTCACAGTCTTCATCCCCATTTGATAGATGAGGTCACTGAGGCCCAGAGAATAATATAATAATAATAATAATGGCATTTATTAAGCGCTTACTATGTGCA
The DNA here is from genome assembly GCF_015852505.1 of Tachyglossus aculeatus. Lineage (NCBI taxonomy): Eukaryota > Metazoa > Chordata > Mammalia > Monotremata > Tachyglossidae > Tachyglossus > Tachyglossus aculeatus. The sequence goes on along the minus strand of NC_052087.1, from coordinate 50,683,047 downwards.
AAGCACTGTTCTAAGCGCTGGGGAGGTTACAAGATAATCAGGTTGTACCACATGGGGCTCGCAGTCTTCATCCCCATTTGGCAGATGAGGTCACTGAGGCCCAGAGAAGTGAAGTGACTTGCCCAAAGTCACCCAGCTGACAAGCGGCGGAGGCGGGATTAGAACCCACGACCTCTGACTCCCGAGCCCGGGCGGCTCTTTCTGCTAAGCCACATTGCTGGCGGAGACGGGATGAGCCCGCTGTGGGGTAGGGGCCGTCTCTATTTGTTGCCAACTTGCACTTCCCAAGTGCTTAGTACAGTGCTCTGCACACAGTAAGCGCTCAATAAATACCATTGAATGAATGAATGATTAGAACCCCTGGCTTTCCAACTCCCAGGCCAGGCCAGGCTCTGCCGCTTATCAGCTGTGTGACTTTGGGCAAGTCACTCAACTTCTCTGTGCCTCAGTTCCCTCATCTGGAAAACGGGGATGAAGACTGGGAGCCCCAGGCGGGACAACCTGATTACCTTGTATCTGCCCCAGCGCTTTGAACAGTGCTCGGCACATAATAATAATAATAATAATAATAATAATAATAATAATAATAATAATGACATTTATTAAGTGCTTACTATGAGCAAATCACTGTTCTAAGCACTGGGGAGGTTACAAGGTTTTAGTAAGCGCTTAACAAATACCATTAACATTAATATTATTATTACTCTATCCTCTACGCCAATACCGTCATCATTAATATTATTATTACTCTATCCTCTACGCCAATACCATCATCATTAATATTATTGTTACTCTATCCGCTACTCCAATAGAGTACCCAATAGAGTTGGGTATGCTGCACAGAGTAAGTACTCAAGAAATACCTAATTTTAAAAAATATCAATAGTTATTTAATAATAATAATTATTAAAATAATAATAATGGTATTTGTTAAGCACTTCCGGTGTGCAGAGCACTGTACTAATCATTAATATTATTATTACTCTACCCTCTACGCCACGCTGCTTCAGTAAGTGCTCAATAAATAGGTCGAATGAACGACTGACTAACCTCTCCCCATCTCTCCCCCACTCCAACACTCCCATCTCCTCTGAGCACTTCAGTACTCATTTCACCACTCTGTGAGATGTAAAGATGTTTTTTTTTATACTCAATTTTTTCCCCCTACCTGTGATTCATTTCATGTCTAGACTGTGAGCCCACTGTTGGGTAGGGACCGTCTCTATATGTTGCCAACTTGGACTTCCCAAGCGCTTAGTACAGTGCCCCGCACGCAGTAAGCGCTCAATAAATACGATTGATTGATTGATTGATGTCTGTCTCCCTAAGTAGATGGGAAGTTCCTCCGAGGCAGGGATCGTGGGTGTAACTGTGTCCCAAGCCCTCAGTCGAGTACGCTGCGCAGAGTAAGTACTCAAGAAATACCTAATTTTAAAAAAATAATAGTTATTTAATAATAATTATTCTTAAAATAATAATAATGGTATTTGTTAAGCGCTTCCGGTGTGCAGAGCACTGTACTAAGCGCTTGGAAAGTACAGTTCGGTAACAGAGACAATCCCCACCCAACAGTGGGCTCACAGTCTAGAACGGGGAGACAGACTACAAAACAAAACAAGTAGACAGGCTGATTGGTTAGGCGCTTACTACGTGCCAAGCACTGTTCTAAGCGCTACAGTACGGGGACATTTATTTATTTACTTATTTGTTAAGCGATTCCTGGGTGCCACGCTGCTTAAGTCCTCACGTTGGGAGAGTCTTTGAATATGGGGGAAGCAGCATGGCTCATTCGTTCATTCAGTTGTATTTATTGAGCGCTTACTGTGTGCAGAGCACTGTACTAAGCGCTTGGGAAGTCCAAGTTGGCAACATCTAGAGACGGTCCCGACCCAACAGTGGGCTCACAGACTAGAAGGGGGAGACAGAGAACAAAACAAAACATATTAACAAAATAAAATAAATAGAATATGTACAAGTAAAATAAATAGAGTGATAAATACGTAAAAACATATACAGTGGAAAGAGCCCGGGCTTTGGAGTCAGAGGTCATGGGTTCAAATTCCGGCTCCGCCACTTGTCAGCTGCGTGACTTTGGGCAAGTCACTTCACTTCTCTGGGCCTCAGTTCCCTCATCTGGAAAATGGGGATGACGACTGTGAGCCTCCTGTGGGACAACCTGATCACCTTGGAAACTCCCCAGCGCTTAGAACGGTGCTTTGCACATAGTAAGCACTTAATAAATGCCATTATTATTATTATTATTATGGGGGAAAAAATGGATTTGTTTAATGTATGACCAACTTCCCAAAATTCAAATAAATACTCAGGACCCACACTATCATCATTTTGTCTTTTTTTTTCAGTTCATAGTGAATTCTTCTCAATATGAGAAGAATATTCATATTCTTCCACCCACGATCCCTGCCTTGGAGGAACTTCCCATCCACTTAGGGAGATGAATATCTTGGAACAAGCAGCGTGGCTCGGCGAAAGAGTCCGGGCTTTGGAGTCGGAGGTCATGGGTTCAAATCCCGGCTCCGCCAACCGTCGGCTGTGTGACTTTGGGCAAGTCACTTCACTTCTCTGGGCCTCAGTTCCCTCAGCTGGAAAATGGGGATTAAAATGGTGTGAGCCCCCCCGTGGGACAACCTGATCACCTGGTAACCTCCCCAGCGCTTAGAACGGTGCTTTGCATGTAGTAAGCGCTTAAAAAATACCAACATTATTATAAGCTGCTCTCGTAGAATGCAGTCCCTCAAATGGATCGATGGTACTTGTTGAGTGCCCAAACAGCTAGCCCGGCCTGCTCGGGCCTAGGCCGGGGACTAGAAGCCGGACGGGTGGACGTCTGGTTTTGATCTTTCTGGTTGGGACCTCCCTTGTGCCTCAGTGTACCCCTCTGCACCACAGGGACCGAGGGGAGAGAAGCCGGGAGTTTCCCTCGGAGGATGAATCAGCCAGTGACCCACGGATGGATCCGTGTCAGGCGGCCCGGCCCGGCCTGGAGATGGGCCAGCGGGAGATGAAATCCGTGGCCCCTCCCAACTCCCGGGTCGAAGACTCAGCGTTGGAGCCACTCAGGCCAGGGAATTCCCCCATTTGGGAATTTGCGGCCCATCCAAACCCCAATCCCTCTCCAGTCACCCGTTTCCGGTCGCCTTTTTAACCCCTTCTTCCTGCCGCACCTCTGAGGAAGGGCCGGTTCTCGGGGCGCAGTTCAGGGGTGGCGGGGCGAGAGGGATAATAATAATAAGAAAGGCATTTGTTAAGCGCCGACGATGCGCAAAGCCCTGTCCTAAGCGCCGGGGAGAATCCGAGGTGATCGGCTTGTCCCACGTGGGGCTCGCGGTCTAAATCCCCGTTTTCCAGATGAGGTAACCGAGGCACAGAGAAGTGAAGTGACTTGTCCCAAGTCACACAGCTGACAAGTGACGGAGCCGGGATTAGAACCCGTGACCTCTGACTCCGAAGCCCGGGCTCTCGCCACTGAGCCACGCTGCTTCCCATGGGGGAGACAGCTTGTTATTTTTCCAATTACTATGTGTCACAACACTGGGAATCCGAACGGTCATGGGTAACGTGTCCGTGTGGGGAAGCGGGGAGAAAGAGAGGGGGTCATGGGTTCTAATCCCGGCTCCGCCACCTATCTGCTGTGGGACCTTGGGCAAATCGTTTCACTTCTCCGGGCCTCAGTTCCCTCATCTGTAAAATGGGGATGAAGACTGGGAGCCCCACGTGGGACAACCTGATTACCTTGTATCTACCCCAGCGCTTAGAACAGTGCTTGGCGCATAGTAAGCGCTTAAAAAATACCAACATTATTATTGTTATTCTCTGGGCCTCAGTTCCCTCATCTGTAAAATGGGGATTAAGACTGTGAGCCCCACTTGGGACAGGGGCTGCGCCCAATGCGATTTGCTTGTATCCACCCCAGTGCTCAGTACAGTGCTGGCACATAGTAAGTGCTTAACAAATGCCACAGTTATCATTATTACAAGTCAATTAGACTGTAGTTACAGACTTTAAGCTCATTGTGGGCAGGGAATGTGTCTGTTTATTGTTCTATCGCCCTAATCACAGGTTAGACTTTAAGCTCATTGTGGGCAGGGAATGTGTCTATTTATTGTTCTAGCGTCCTCTCCCAAGCGCTTATTACAGTGCTTTGGACACAGTAAGTGCTCCCTAAATACGATTGAATTGAATAAATGAGAGAAAGGTCAGACCCGATCCCTGCCCCGCGTGGGGCTCCCAGTCTAAATAGGAGGGAGAACAGGGATTTAATTGCCAATTTGCAGTTCATTCATTCATTCAATCGTAAATACTGAGCGCTTACTGTGTGCAGAGCACTGGACTAAGCGCTTGGGAAGTCCAAGTCGGCATCATCTAGAGACGGTCCCTACCCAACAGCGGGCTCACAGTCTAGAAGGGGGAGACAGACAACAGAACAAAACATCTGAGGTAACTGCGGCACAGAGAAGTTGTGATTTACCCAAGGTCACCCAGCAAGGCGTCGGCAGAGCCAGGATTAGAACCCAAGTCCTTTGACTCCCCAGTCTGGGCTCTTTCCACTAGGCTACACTACTTCTCAGTTGATGACGCCCAGGTTACATTCGTTCATTCCTTCATTCAATCGTATTTATCAAGCGCTTTCTGTGTGCAGAGCACTGTACTAAGCGCTTGGGAAGTACAAGTCGGCAACATATAGAGACGGTCCCTACCCAACATGTATATATGTTTGTACATATTTATTACTCTATTTATTTATTTATTTTCCTTGTACATATCTATTCTATTCATTTTATTTCGTTAGTATGTTTTGTTTTGTTCTCTGTCTCCCCCTTTTAGACTGTGAGTCCACTGTTGGGTAGGGACCGTCTCTAGATGTTGCCAGCTTGTACTTCCCAAGCGCTTAGTCCAGTGCTCCGCACACAGTAAGCGCTCAATAAATACGATTGATGATGATGATGATTCATTCATTCATTCATTCAATCGTATTTATAGAGCGCTTACTGTGTGCGGAGCACTGGACTAAGCGCTTGGGAAGTCTAAGTCGGCATCATCTAGAGACGGTCCCTACCCAACAGCGGGCTCACAGTCTAGAAGGGGGAGACAGACAACAAAACAAAGCATATTAACAAAATAAAATAAATAGAATAGTAAATATGTACAAGTAAAATAAATAGAGTAATAAATATGTACAAACATATATACATTATTGAGCGCTTACTGTGTGCAGAGTACTGTAGTAAGCGCTTGGGGAGTCCAAGTTGGCAACATCTAGAGACGGTCCCTACCCAACAGCAGGCTCACAGTCTAGAAGGGGGAGACAGACAACAAAACAAAATATATTAACAAAATAAAATCAATAGAATGAATATGTACAAGTAAAATAAATAGAGTAATAAATTGGTACAAACATATATACACATATACAGGTGCTGTGGGGAGGGAAGGAGGTAAGGCGGGGGGGATGGAGAGGGGGACGAGGGGGAGAGGAAGGAGGGGGCTCACAGCCCCAACATCATCATTGTCATCAATCGTATTTATTGAGCGCTTACTGTGTGCAGAGCACTGTACCAAGTGCTTGGGAAGCACAAGTTGGCAACATCTAGAGACAGTCCCTACCCAACAGTGGGCTCACAGTCTAAAAGGGGGAGACAGAGAACAAAACCAAACATACTAACAAAATAAAATAAATAGAACAGCGGGCTCACAGTCTAGAAGGGGGAGATGGACAACAAAACCAAACATATTAACAAAATAAAATAAATGGAATAGTAAATATGTTCAACCTTGCAGCCTGTACCTTTAAGCGGGCAGAGAACTGTTGTATTGGACTCTCCCGAGCCCACTGTTGGGTAGGGACCGTCTCTATATGTTGCCAACTTGTACTTCCCAAGCGCTTAGTACAGTGCTCTGCACATAGTAAGCGCTCAATAAATACGATTGATGATGACTTAATACAATAGCCTGCGCATGATAAGCTCTCAATAAATACCACTGTTGATGATGATGAGGGTGAGGGGTGAGAGGGGGACCCCACCTCCCCTCCCCAGGCCACCCCACTCCCCTCCTCCCTAAAACTCACATTTATTGAGCGCTTACTGTGTGCAGAGCACTGTACTAAGCCCTTGGGAGAGGACAGTAGAAAAATTAACATCCCAGCCCTCAGTGAGCTTCCAATCTAGAGGGGGAGTTTCCAGCCTGGCCCAATCTTCTCTTCCTGGAATGCCCTCCCTCATAATAATAATAATAATAATAATGATGGTATTTGTTAAGCGCTTACTATGTGCCAAGCACTGTTCTAAACGCTGGGGTAGATACAAGGTAATCAGGATGTCCCACATGGGACTCACGGTCTTCATCCCCGTTTTATCGACGGGGCCACTGAGGCCCAGAGAAGTGAAGTGACTCGCCCAAAGTCACGCAGCTGACAAGCGGCGGAGGCGGAATTAGAACCCACGACCTCTGACTCCCAAGCCCGGGTTCTTTCCACTAGAGAAGCAGCGTGGCCCAGTGGAAAGAGCCCGGGCTTTGGAGTCAGAGGTCGTGGGTTCAAATCCCGGCTCCGCCAACTGTCAGCTGGGTGACTTTGGGTGAGTCACTTCACTTCTCTGGGCCTCCGTTCCCTCATCTGGAAAATGGGGATGAAGACTGTAAGCCCCATGTGGGACAACCTGATCATTTTGTAAACTCTCCAGTGCTTAGAACAGTGCTTTGCACATAGTACGTGCTTAATAAATGCCATTATTATTATCTGGAAAATAGGGATTAAGATTGTGAGCCCCACGTGGGACAACCTGATCGCCCTGTATCGCCCCAGCGCTTAGAACAGTGCTTTGCACATAGTACGTGCTTAATAAATGCCATTATTATTATCTGGAAAATAGGGATTAAGATTGTGAGCCCCACGTGGGACAACCTGATCGCCCTGTATCGCCCCAGCGCTTAGAACAGTGCTTTGCACATAGTACGTGCTTAATAAATGCCATTATTATTATTATCTGGAAAATGGGGATTAAGATTGTGAGCCCCACATGGGACAACCTGATCGCCCTGTATCGCCCCAGCGCCTAGAACAGTGCTTTGCACGTAGTAAGCGCTTAACAAATGCCATCTTTCTTCTAAGCCACGCTGCGCTGACTCTCCCCACCTTCAAAGCCTTATGGAAGGCCCATCTCCTCCAAGAAGCCTTCCCTGACTAAGCCCCCATTTCCTCTTCTCCCACTCCCTTCTGTGTCGCCCTGCCTTGCTCCCTTTATTCTTCCCCCTTCCCAGCCCCACACCACCTATACACATAGACGTCACGTATTTATTTGTATCAATGTCCATCTTCCCACCTCTAGACTGTAAGCTCGCTGTGGGCAGGGAATTCATTCATTCATTCATTCAATCGTATTTATTGAGCGCTTACTGTGGGAAGTACAAGTTGGCAACATATAGAGACGGTCCCTACCCAACAGCGGGCTCACACTCTAGAAGGGGGAACTTCTACATATTTATTACTCTATGTATTAATTAATTAATTAATTAATTAATTAATTAATTTTACTTGTATATATCTATTCTATTTATTTTATTTTGTTAGTATGTTTGGCTTTGTTCTCTGTCTCCCCCTTTTAGACTGTGAGCCCACTGCTGGGTAGGGACCGTCTCTATATGTTGCCAACTTGTACTTCCCAAGCGCTTAGTACAGTGCTCTGCACACAGTAAGCGCTCAATAAATACGATTGATGATGATGATGATGATGAACTGTTATATTGCTATATTACGCTCTCCCAAGCACTTAGTACAGCGCTCTCCCAAGAATACGGCCGAATGAATGAATGAATGAGTGAAAGCCCTTAGAAAAATACCACAAAGATTGTTATTACTGCTCTGTGGCTTCTCCCTCACCCCACGGTGCTCGTGTCCGGATCCTCGATTTATTTATTTCTATTAACGTCTTCCTCCCCCTCTAATAATAATAATGATAATGATGATGGTATTTGTTAAGCGCTTACTGTGTGCCAAGCACTGTTCTAAGCGCTGCAGGTTGGGGTGGGGGATACAAGGTAATCAGGTTGTCCCCCGTGGGGCTCCCAGTCTTCACCCCCATTTTGCAGATGAGGGAACTGAGGCCCGCAGAAGTGAAGTGACTTGCCCAGAGTCACCCAGCTGACGAGTGGCCGAGCCGGAATTAGAACCCACAACCCCCGACTCCCCACGCTGTGCTCGTTCCACTGAGCCGTGCTGTATAATAATGATGGCATTTGTTAAGCGCTTACTATTTGCAGAGCACTGTTCTAAGCGCTGGGGGGGATACAAGGTGATCAAGTTGACCCACGTGGGGCTCACAGTCTTCATCCCCATTTTACAGATGAGATAACTGAGGCTCAGAGAAGTTAACTGACTTGCCCAAGGTCACACAGCAGACGTGGCGGAGCCGGAACTCGAACCCATGGCCTCTGACTCCAAAGCCCGGGCTCTTTCCACTGAGCCAGGCTGCGCTGTAGACTGTGAGCTCGCTGTGGGCAGGGAATGTGTCTATTTATGGTTGCGTTATATACTGCCCCAAGCGCTTCGTACAGTGTTTTGCCTGCAGTGAGCGCTCAGTACGTCCGATTAAATGAATGATGGATTACAGGGGGGCAGGGGAGGGTGGTAGTCCCTTGGGTACGTCCCTTACAACATGAGTTGACTGAGCCCCTTCCTTCCTCTCCCCCTCATCCCCCTCTCCATCCCCCCCATCTTACCTCCTTCCCTTCCCCACAGCACCTGCATATATGTATAGATGTTTGTACATATTTATTACTCTATTTATTGATTTATTTTACTTGTACCTATCTATTCTATTTATTTTATTTTGTTAATATGTTTGGTTTTGTTCTCCGTCTCCCCCTTTTAGATTGTGAGCCCACTGTTGGGTAGGGACCGTCTCTATATGTCGCCAATTTGTACTTCCCAAGCGCTTAGTCCAGTGCTCTGCACATAGTAAGCGCTCAATAAATACGACTGATGATGAGTAAGAATACTGTGCTGCCAAGAGCTCTCCCTTTTAGACTGCGAGCCCACTGTTGGGCAGGGACTGTCTCTATATGTTGCCACCTTGTACTTCCCAAGCGCTTAGTCCAGTGCTCTGAACACAGGAAGTGCTCAATAAATACGACTGATTGATTGATTGATTGCTGTCAAATGGCATGCGCCCCAGGAACCCGGCAAGTTTGCAGGCCCGATGGAGCCTGACGAGGGTGGAGCGGTTGGGTGGGGGAAAGAGGAGGAAAAGGGAGACAAAGGATCCCCGGAAGAGCGGATGAATCACCCCCCGATTACAGGATGGAGGGGTGGGGGAGAATCAAGAAGGGCGTGCTCACCACGGCCCCCTTCTTCCAGGCGGGCCGCGGGCCGGACCCCGGGGACGCCGGACTCCCATCCCAAGGCCGAGGAGCCCCAAAGTGGGAAAGTTGGCCCTTCCTCATCCCCGGAAGAGTGGATGAATCACCCCGAATACAGGATGGAGGGTTGGGGGAGAAGGGCGTGCTCACCACGGCCCCCTTCTTCCAGGCGGGCCGCGGGCCGGACCCCGGGGACGCCGGACTCCCATCCCAAGGCCGAGGAGCCCCAAAGTGGGAAAGTTGGCCCTTCCTCATCCCCAGCCTCATTTCCCCTTGACTCACCCCACTTCCACTTCCCCCACCCCGCGCCCCCCGCCAAGACACCAGTCACCCCCGTGGCATCTCCGCTCCCTGCCTTTGGGATTCCAATGGTGTGAGGCTTCTGGGGCCTGAGTCACCTCTGGCACGAGAGCCGCATCCTGGCGGGCCCGGGGCCAACAGATGAGTCCCCGGGGCCGGACCCTCGATGGAGGGGGGCAGCTGGCAGATGGACACAGAGAGAGAGAGAGAGAGAGAGAGAGAGAGAGAGAGAGTCCCTACAGCGGGAGGGGGCAAATGGCCCAGGCCTGAGTCACACACGGCCAGTGCATTCATTCATTCATTCATTCATTCATTCATTCATTCAATCGCATTTATTGAGCGCTTACTGTGTGCAGAGCACTGGACTAAGTGCTTGGGAAGCACAAGTTGGCAACATTCCTTCCTTCCTTCCTTCCTTCCTTCATTCATTCAATCGTATTTATTGAGCGCTTACTGTGTGCAGAGCGCTGGACTAAGCACTTCGGAAGCACAAGTTGGCAACATTCCTTCCTTCCTTCCTTCATTCATTCATTCATTCAATCGTATTTATCGAGCGCTTATTGTGTGCAGAGCAGTGGACGAAGCACTTGGAAAGTACAAGTTGGCAACATTCCTTCATTCACTCATTCAATCGTATTTATAGAGCACTTACTGTGTGCAGAGCACTGGACTAAGCGCTTGGGAAACACAAGTTGGCAACATTCCTTCCTTCATTCATTCAATCGTATTTATTGAGCGCTTACTGTGTGCAGAGCACTGGACTGAGCGCTGGGGAAGTACATGTTGGCAACATTCCTTCCTTCCTTCCTTCCTTCATTCATTCATTCATTCAATCGTATTTATTGAGCGCTTACTGTGTGCAGAGCACTGGACTAAGCACTTGGGAAGTACAAGTTGGCAACATTCCTTCCTTCATTCATTCATTTAATCGTATTTATTGAGCGCTTATTGTGTGCAGAGCACTGGACTACGCGCTTGGGAAACACAAGTTGGCAACATTCCTTCCTTCATTCATTCATTCAATCGTATTTATTGAGAGCTTACTGTGTGCAGAGCACTGGACTGAGCGCTGGGAAAGTACAAGTTGGCAACATTCCTTCCTTCCTTCATTCATTCATTCAATCGTATTTATAGAGCACTTACTGTGAGCAGAGCACTGGACTAAGCGCTTGGGAAATACAAGTTGGCAACATTCCTTCATTAATTCATTCATTCAAACGTATTTATTGAGTGCTTACTGTGTGCAGAGCACTGGACAAAGCGCTTGGGAAACACAGTGCTCTGCACACAGTAAGCGCTCAATAAATACAATTGATGATGATGATGATAAGTTGGCAACATTCCTTCCTTCATTCATTCATTCAATCGTATTGCTTGAGCGCTTCCTGTGTGCAGAGCACTGGACTAAGCGCTTGGGAAGTACAAGTTGGCAACATTCATTCATTCATTCATTCATTCATTGTATTTATTGAGTGCTTACTGTGTGCAGAGCACTGGACTAAGCGCTTGGGAAGTACAAGTTGGCAACATTTCTTTCTTCCTTCCTTCATTCATTCAATCGTATTTATTGAGCGCTTACTGTGTGCAGAGCACTGGACTAAGCGCTTGGGAAGCACAAGTTGGCAGCATCCCTTCCTTCATTCATTCAATCGTATTTATTGAGCGCTTACTGTGAGCAGAGCACTGGACTAAGCGCTTGGGAAACACAAGTTGGCAACATTCCTTCATTAATTCATTCATTCAAACGCATTTATTGAGCGCTTACTGTGTGCAGAGCACTGGACTAAGCGCTTGGGAAACACAAGTTGGCAACATTCCTTCCTTCCTTCATTCATTCAATCGTATTGCTTGAGCGCTTACTGTGTGCAGAGCACTGGACTAAGCGCTTGGGAAGTACAAGTCGGCAACATCTAGAGGCGGGCCCTACCCAACATCATCATCATCAGTCGTATTTATTGAGCGCTTACTGTGTGCAGAGCACTGTACTAAGCGCTTGGGAAGTACAAGTTGGCAACATACAGAGACAGTCCCTACCCAACAGCGGGCTCGCAGTCTAGAAGGGGGAGACGGACGACGAAACAGAACATATTAACAAAATAAGATAAATAGAATAAATATGTACAAATAAAATAAATAAATAGAGTAATAAATCCATACAAACATATATCCATATATACAGGTGCTGCGGGGAAGGGAAGGAGGTGAGGTGGGGTGGGTGGGAAGGGGGAGGAGGGGGAGAGGAAGGAAGGGGCTCAGTGTGGGAAGGCCTCCTGGAGGAGGTGAGCTCTCAGTAGGGCTTTGAAGGGAGGAAGAGAGCCATCTTGGCGGATGTGCGGAGGGAGGCCATTCCGGGCCAGGGGGAGTGCAGCGGCCCCCTTGGCCTCGGTTTCCCTCCCCATCTTAGAGAAGCAGCGTGGCTCAGTGGAAAGAGCCCTGGCTTCAGAGGCAGAGGTCGTGAGTTCGAATCCCACCTCCCCCACTTGTCAACTGCGTGACCTTGGGCAAGGCACTTCACCTCTCCGGGCGTCAGTGACCTCATCTGGAAAATGGGGATGAAGACTGGGAGCCCCTCGAGGGACAACCTGATCACCTTGTAACTTCCCCCGCGCTTAGAACAGTGCTTTGCACATGGTAAGTGCTTAATAAATGCTATCATTATTATTATTATAATTCTCCGGGCCTCAGTCACCTCATCTGGAAAATGGGGGTGAAGACTGTGAGCCCGAGGGACAACCTGATCACCTTGTAACTTCCCCAGCACTTAGAACAGTGCTGTGCACATAGTAAGCACTTGATAAATGCTATCATTATTATTATTATTATTATTATTATTCTCCAGGCCACAGTTACCTCATCTGTAAAATGGGGATGAAGACTGTGAGCCTGAGGAACAACCTGATCACCTTGTAACTTCCCCAGCGCTTAGAACAGTGCTTTGCACATAGTAAGCGCTTGATAAATGTCATTATTCTTATTATTCTTATTATTCTCTGGGCCACAGTTACCTCATCTGAAAAATGGGGATGAAGACTGTGAGTCCCCCGAGGGACAACCTCATCACCTTGTAACTTCCCCAGTGCTTAGAACAGTGCTTTGCACATAGTAAGCGCTTGATAAATTCTGTCATTACTATTATTATTCTCCGGGCCACAGTTACCTCATCTGAAAAATGGGGATGAAGACTGTGAGCCCCCCGTGGGAAAATCTGATCACCTTGTAACTTCCCCAGTGCTTAGAACAGTGCTGTGCACATAGTAAGCACTTGATAAATGCTATCATTATTATTATTCTTCTCTGGGACTCAGTGACCTCATCTGGAAAATGGGGATGAAGACTGGGAGCCCGAGGGACAACTTGATCCTTGTAACTTCCCCAGTGCTTAGAACAGTGCTTTGCACATAGTAAGCGCTTAATAAATGCTATCATTATTATTCTTCCTCTCCAGGCCTCAGTTACCTCATCTGAAAAATGGGGATGAAGATTGTGAGCCCCCCGTGGGACAATCTGATCACCTTGTAACTTCCCCAGCGCTTAGAACAGTGCTTTGCACATGGTAAGCGCTTAATAAATGCTATCATTCTTCTTCTTCTTCTCCAGGCCTCAGTGACCTCATCTGGAAAATGGGGATGAAGACTGGGAGCCCCCCGTGGGACAATCTGATCACCTTGTATCCTCCCCAGCGCTTAGAACAGTGCTTTGCACATAGGAAGAGCTTAATAAATGCTATCATTATTATTATTCTTCTCCGGGCCACAGTTCCCTCATCTGGAAAATGGGGATGAAGACTGTGAGCCTGAGGGACAACCTGATCACCTTGTAACCTCCCCAGCGCTTAGAACAGTGCTGTGCACATAGTAAGTGCTTGATAAATGCCATCATTATTATTATTATTATTATTCTCCAGGCCACAGTTACCTCATCTGTAAAATGGGGATGAAGACTGGGAGCCCGAGGGACAACCTGATCACCCTGTATCCCCCTCCGGCGCTTAGAACAGTGCTGTGCACATAGTAAGCGCTTAATAAATGCTATCGTTATTATTATTATTATTATTCTCCAGGCCACAGTTCCCTCATCTGGAAAATGGGGATGAAGACTGTGAGCCCCCCGTGGGAAAATCTGATCACCTTGTAACTTCCCCAGTGCTTAGAACAGTGCTTTGCACATAGTAAGCGCTTAATAAATGCTATCATTATTATTATTATTCTCCAGGCCTCAGTTACCTCATCTGGAAAATGGGGATGAAGACTGGGAGCCCCACGTGAGACAATCTGATCACTTTGTATCCTCCCCAGCGCTTAGAACAGTGCTTGGCACATAGTAAGTGCTTAATAAATGCTATCATTATTATTATTATTCTCCGGACCACAGTTCCCTCATCTGTAAAATGGGGATGAAGACTGGGAGCCCCACATGGGACAATCTGATCACCTTGTATCCTCCCCAGCGCTTAGAACAGTGCTTCGCACATAGGAAGAGCTTAATAAATGCCATTATTATTATTATTCTTCTCCGGGCCACAGTTACCTCATCTGGAAAATGGGGGTGAAGACTGTGAGCCCCCCGAGGGACAACCTGATCACCTTGTATCTTCCCCAGCGCTTAGAACAGTGCTTGGCACATAGTAAGCGCTTAACAAATGCCATCATCATCATCACCCCTGCCCCTCTCCAGAGGCTTTTGGGGCTCCCCTTAGTAATAATAATGACGGCATTTATTAAGCGCTTACTATGTGCAAAGCACTGTTCTAAGCGCTGAGCACTGTTCTAAGCGTTGAACTTTGGGGGATCCCGGGCCTACCTCCCCACCAGTCCCAACTCCATCGAGAGGGCGTTTGGCTCTTTCCCCCATCGTACTGACACAGCGTGGCCTAACAACATTAGTGGCAAGCACGGCTCAGTGGCAAGACCCCGGGCTAGAGAGTCAGAGGTCGCGGGTTCAAATCCCGGCTCGGCCACTTATCAGCTGCCTGACTTTGGGCAAGTCACTTCACTTCTCTGAGCCTCAGTGACCTCATCTGGAAAACGGGGATTAAGTCTGCGAGCCCCACGGGGGACAACCCCCCTAAGCGCTTAGTCCAGTGCTCTGCACACAGTAAGCGCTCAATAAATACGATTGATTCATTCAATCGTATTTATTGAGCGCTTACTGTGTGCAGAGCACTGGACTAAGCGCTTGGGAAGTACAAGTAATGAATGAAAGGGACTGTCTCTAGATGTTGCCGACTTGGACTTCCCAAGCGCTTAGTACAGTGCTGTGCACAAAGCGCTCAACAATGTATCTATGTTTGTACATATTTATTCCTCTATTTATTTTACTTGTACATATTCTATTTATTTTATTTTGTTAATTTGTTTTGTTGTCTGTCTCCCCCTTCTAGACTGTGAGCCCGCTGTTGGGTAGGGACCGCCTCTAGATGTTGCCAATTTGTCCTTCCCAAGTGCTTAGTACAGTGCTCTGCACACAGTAAGCGCTCAACAATGTATCTATACATGTACATATTTATTACTCTATTTATTTGACTTGTACATATTCTATTTTGTTACTATGTTTTGTTTTGTTGTCTGTCTCCCCCTTCTAGACCGTGAGCCCGCTGTTGGGCAGGGACCGTCTCTAGATGTTGCCACCTTGGACTTCCCAAGCGCTTAGTACAGTGCTCTGCACACAGTAAGCGCTCAACAATGTATCTACGTTTGTACATATTTATTCCTCTATTTGACTTGTACATATTCTATTTTATTTTGTTAATATGTTTTGTTTTGTTGTCTGTCTCCCCCTTCTAGACTGTAAGCCCGCTGTTGGGTAGGGACCGCCTCTAGATGTTGCCAATTTGTCCTTCCCAAGCGCTTAGTACAGTGCTCTGCACACAGTAAGCGCTCAATAATGTATCTATGTTTGTACATATTTATTACTCTATTTATTTGACTTGTACATATTCTATTTTATTTTGTTAATATGTTTTGTTTTGTTGTCTGTCTCCCCCTTCTAGACTGTAAGCCCACTGTTGGGTAGGGACCATCTCCAGATGTTGCCAACTTGGACTTTCCAAGTGCTTACTACAGTGCTCTGCACACAGTAAGCGCTCAATAATGTATCTATGTTTGTACATATTTATTACTCTATTTATTTGACTTGTACATATCTATTTATTTTATTTTGTTAGTATGTTTGGTTTTGTTCTCTGTCTCCCCCCTCTAGACTGTGAGCCCGCTGTTGGGTAAGCACCGTCCCTAGATGTTGCCAACTTGTCCTTCCCAAGCGCTTAGTCCAGTGCTCTGCACACAGTAAGCGCTCAATAAATACGATTGAATGAATGAATGAACCCGATTCTCTTGTACCTACCCCATCATCAATCGTATTTATTGAGCGCTTACTGTGTGCAGAGCACTGTACTAAGCGCTTGTACTACCCCAGTGTTTAGAACAGTGCTTGGCACATAGTAAGCATTTATATATATATATATATATATATATATATATATATATATATATATATATATATATATGTATATATATTTAACAAATACCATCATTTGTTGAGCACTTACGATGTGCCAAGCATTGGGGTGGATTCAACCAAATCAGATTGGACACAGACCCTGTCCCACATAGGGTTCACATTCTTAATCCCCATTTTTCTTTTTCAATCAATCAATCAATCAATCGTATTTATTGAGTGCTTACTATGTGCAGAGCACTGTACTAAGCGCTTGGGAAGTACAAATTGGCAACACATAGAGACAGTCCCTACCCAACAGTGGGCTCACAGTCTAAAAGGGGGAGACAGAGAACAGAACCAAACATACCAACAAAATAAAATAAATAGGATAGAAATGTACAAGTAAAATAAATAAATAGAGTAATAAATATGTACAACCATATATACATATATACAGGTGACAGATGAGGTAACTGAGGCACAGAGAAGTGAAGTGACTTGCCCAGGATCACACAGCAGCCAAATGGCGGATCAGAACCCAGGTCCCTCCACCTCCCAGGCCTCATCTCTATCCACTAATAGTAATAATAATAATAATAATAATGATGGCATTTATTAAGCGCTTACTATGTGCAAAGCACGGTTCTAAGCGCTGGGGAGGTTACATGGTGATGAGGTTTTGAACCCACGACCTCTGACATGTTTTGTTTTTTTGTCCGTCTCCCCCTTCTAGACTGTAAGCCCACTGTTGGGTAGGGACCATCTCTAGATGTTGCCGACTTGGACTACCCAAGCGCTTAGTCCAGTGCTCCGCACACAGTAAGCGCTCAAGAAATACGATTGAATGAATGAGGTTGTCCCATGCGGGGCTCACAGTCTTAATCCCCATTTTACAGATGAGGGAACTGAGGCCCAGAGAAGTGACTTGCCCAAAGTCACACAGCTGACAAGCGGCAGAGCTGGCCATGCTGCTCTATGATAATTAAAATACTAATTGTGGTATCTGCTAAGCCCTTACTATGCGCCAGGCACTATAATGATGATGATGATGATGGCATTTATTAAGCGCTTACTATGTGCAAAGCACTGTTCTAAGCGCCGCTCTGGGGTGGATACAAATGCCCGTTTCACTTGTTGTGATGTGCACATGTATCTCTATTTCTATTTCTTTTTACTGATGCCTCTTTACCTGTTTTGAGATCTGTCCCTTCTAGACTGCGAGCTCACTGTGGGCAGGGATCGTCTCTCCATTACTGAATTGTACTCTCCAAATAATAATAATATTAATAAAACGGCATTTATTAAGTGCTTACTATGTGCAAACCACTGTTCTAAGCGCTTGGGAGGTACAAGGTGATCAGGTTGTCCCACGGGGGGCTCACAGTCTTAATTACCTCCTCCCCCTCCCCACAGCAACTGTATATATGTTTGTACGGATTTATTACTCTATTTTATTTGTACATATTTATTCTATTTATTCTATTTTGTTAATATGTTTTGTTCTCTGTCTCCCCCTTCTAGACTGTGAGCCCCCTGTTGGGTAGGGCCCATCTCTATATGTTGCCCGCTTGTACTTCCCAAGCGCTTAGTACAGCGCTCTGCACACAGTAAGCACTCGATAAATACGATTGATTGAATGAATGAATGAACCCCCATTTTCCAGATGAGGGAACTGAGGCCCAGAGAAGTGACTTGCCCAAAGTCACACAGCTGACAATGGGCGGAGACTGAATTTGAACCCATAACCTGACTCCAAAGCCCGGGCTCTTTCCACTAAGCCACGCTGCTTCCCCAAGCACTTAGTGCGGTGCTCTGCACGTAGTAAGCGCTCAATAAATGCGACAACGAACGGATACGAGCAAATCGGATCGGACGCGGTCTTTGTCCCATATGGGACTGATGATATTAATCCCCATTTTTTTTCCCGACAGATGAGGTTACCGAGGGTCAGGGAAGTGACTGGTCCAGGTTCACACGGCAGCCAAGGGGCAGAGCCGGGATTAGACTCCCCAAGCCCGGGCTCTATCTACTGGGCCATGCCGCTTCTGGAAAAAACCCAGGCCGGGGACTCAGAGGACCTGGGTTCTAATCTCAGTACCGCCCCCGGCCTGGGGTGTGACTTTGGGCCAATCCCTTGGCTTCCGCGGGCCTCAGTTTCCTCATCTGCGAAATGGGGATGAAAGACCTGTTCTCCCCTTCAGACCGGGATCCCCAAGTGGGTCCGACCCATCTTCTGTTGATTCCAGCGCTTACTACAGTGCTCGTTGTCTCATAACTGCCGAATAGCTACCATAATGACCCGTTCTCCCCTTCGGACCGGGATCCCCAAGTGGGACGGGGATTGGGTCCGACCTATCGTCGTCATCATCAATCGTATTTATTGAGCGCTTACTATGTGCAGAGCACTGTACTAAGCGCTTGGGAAGTACAAACTGGCAACATAATCTGTTGATTCCAGCGCTTAGTACAGTGCTTATCGCATAGTAACTGCCGAACGGCTAACGTAACCTGTGAACGCCCACCCACCGAGGCAGTCGACCAACAGGGCAACCATGGAAGGGAATTAACCAAAAAAAAGTGAAGGGACCTCACTGGTCTTTATTGAAAGGAAGGAAAGGAAGGGGGAACTGTGGTCTCAGTCCAGGGTCGGGGGGAGTGTAGAGATCACCATTTTGGGGGTCAGACCCCACCTCCGCTTCTCCTGCTCCAGGCCAAACAGGGTCGCGACTCCCAACACGCCCCGCGCTCCCCTCTCCACCCGGCTGTGGGAGCGGAGAGGGAAACCGAGGGAGAAAACGGCAGCGTTTGGGGGGGAAGAGCTGGGGAACGGAGCTGAGGTGGCGGGGAGAGGGGATCTGCTTCCAAGAGGGCCGGGTTTCCTCCCAAGCCAAACAGGGTCGCAATTCCCAACACGCCCCATGCTCCCCTCTCCACCCGGCTGTGGGAGCGGAGAGGGAAACCGAGGGAGAAAACGGCAGCGTTTGGGGGGGAAGAGCTGGGGAACGGAGCTGAGGCGGCGGGGAGAGGGGATCTGCTTCCGAGAGGGCCGGGTTTCCTCCCAAGCCAAACAGGGTCGCGATTCCCAACACGCCCCGCGCTCCCCTCTCCACCCGGCTGTGGGAGCGGAGAGGGAAACCGAGGGAGAGAACGGGGGGAAGAGCTGGGGAACGGAGCTGAGGCGGCGGGGAGAGGGGATCTGCTTCCGAGAGGGCCGGGTTTCCTCCCAAGCCAAACAGGGTCGCGATTCCCAACACGTCCCGCGCTCCCCTCTCCGCCCGGCTGTGGGAGCGGAGAGGGAAACCGAGGGAGAGAACGGGGGGAAGAGCTGGGGAACGGAGCTGAGGCGGCGGGGAGAGGGGATCTGCTTCCGAGAGGGCCGGGTTTCCTCCCAAGCCAAACAGGGTCGCGATTCCCAACACGCCCCGCGCTCCCCTCTCCACCCGGCTGTGGGAGCGGAGAGGGAAACCGAGGGAGAGAACGGGGGGAAGAGCTGGGGAACGGAGCTGAGGCGGCGGGGAGAGGGGATCTGCTTCCGAGAGGGCCGGGTTTCCTCCCTGACATTTTTAGCAGCAGGGACGGGAAGACCCGGAAGGGAAGCCGACCTTGCTCCCGGGAACAGGAGCCAGCGCGGGGGCTCTTCCCTTCTGGATGGGCGAGGAGAGGGAGGAGCGGACCCTCCCGAGGGACGGGGTGGGGGGGTTCAGGAGTACACGGTGCATCACACGCGGGGAGGGGGGACGTCGTGAGCGCCGCCGCCGCGCAGGTGTCCTCTCCCCGTGCCGCCCCCGGCCCCCGCCTAGGTGAGCTCCACGTTGCGGGCGCGGTCCAGCACCCGGGAGCAGCGGGGCCGGCTCTCCAGGTGGTAGCGGCTCTCGTAGAGGGTGGGGCAGAGGTGCCAGCGGTTGGCCCGGTAGATGCCCAGGTAGGTGTAGACGTCCGGCTTGTAGGTGAGCAGGCACTTGACGCCGGCGGCCCGGATGGCGGCGTCGGCCTCCAGCACGCCCGCCCGGTCCGTGAAGTCCTCGGTGTAGACGCAGATGACCTGCCGCTCCCCGTGGCCGCCCCGGGGGCTCACCTTGGCCACCCGCAGCTTCCCGGCCACCACGGCCCGGGCGATGCCGGCCCAGGCGTGGTCCAGCTTGAAGCCGGGGGCCAGGTAGATGAGCCACTTGCCCGTGAGGACCCGGTGGGTCAGGGCCAGGTCCTGCAGGGTGGCCGGGGTGACGGGGCGGCCGCCGGCCTGCAGGGCCTCCCAGGCCACCTGGAGCCCCTGGACGTCGCCGGCCCCGGGCGCGTAGTCCGGCCCGTAGGCCGCGATCCAGCCCACGGGCTGGGGGTTGGGGCCGCTGGGTCCCCCGTAGCGGGAGACCCGGGAGGGCGGGTAGGCGGCCAGCCAGGCGGCCAGCTCCGCCCGCGGGGTGCTGCGGGCGTCGAAGACCAGCCAGGGGTCCATGTCGGCCGCCATGGCCTCGGCCGCCAGGTGCTCCGCCGTGAAGCCGTCCTCGCCGCCTCCGGGAGACGACGCCTCCTCCTCCGCCTCGTCCCCCGGCTCCATCCTAAAGGGGGGCTGGGGATGGGGGGATGGATGGGTGGGTGGATGGATGGATGGATGGATGGATGGACGAATGGGAGGATGGATGGATGGGGGGGATGAGATGGAAGGGAGGATGGATAGATGGATGGAGAAATGGAGAGATGGGGGTGGGGATGGGGGGATGAGATAGAAAAGGGTATGGATGGATGGGTGGACAAATGGGAAGATGGATGGATGGATGGAGGAATGGACAGATCGGGGTGGGGACGGGGGGATGAGATAGAAGAGGGGATGGATGGATAGGGAATGAGTAGACGAGGGTGGGGACGGGGGGATGGACGGGAGGATGGATGGAGGGGATGGACAGGAGGATGGACGGGGGTGGGCGGGCGGTGGATGGAGGAGATGAATGGGGGAAGGAATAGACGAGGGTGGGGACGGGGGGATGAGATGGATGGGGGGGTGGACAGGGGTGGGGAAAGGCAGGGGATGACGGGGGATGGATGACGGGGGATGGACGGGGCAGGGATGGAGGGATGGATGGGAGGATGGAGATGGGATGGATGGGAGGATGGAGATGGGATGGACAGGGGGATGGATGGGAGGATGGAGGTGGGGATGGATGAGGGGATGGATGGGAGGATGGAGGTGGGGATGGACGAGGGGATGGATGGAAGTGGGGATGGACGGGGGATGGATAGGGGGATGGATGGGGATGGTATTGAGGGGATGGACAGGCGAATGGATGGAGGAAATAGATGGGGGGTGGGGATGGACGGGGGATGGATGAGGGATGGGATTGAAGGGATGGACAGGCGAATGGATGGAGAGAATCGATGGGGGGTGGGGATGGACAGGGGATATACATGGGGGTGGGGATAAGGGGATGGACAGGGGAATGGATAGAGGAAATGGATGAAAGGATGGATGGGGGGTGGACGGGTGATGGATGGGGGATGGAGAGTATGGATAGGGGTGGGGATGAGGGGATGGCAGGCGGATGGATGGAGGATGGATGGGGTGGGGATGAGGGGATGGACAGGCGGATGGATGGACGATGGATGGGGGTGGGGATGGATGAGGGGATGGATGGGGGATGGATGGAGAGTATGGATAGGGGTGGGGATGAGGGGACGGCCAGGGGAACGGATGGGTGGTATAGATGGGGGTGGGGATGAAGGGATGGGCAGGAGAATGGATGGGAGGATGGATGGAGAGGATGGATGAGGGGATGGACGGGGGGGATGGATGGGTGATGGATGGAGGGGATGGATGGGGTGGGGATGAGGGGATGGACAGGCGGATGGAGGGAATGGATGGGTGGTATGGATGGGGTGGGCATGAGGGGATGGTCAGGATGGATGGAGACGATGGATGAGGAGATGGATGAGGGGATGGATGGAGGGGATGGATAGGTGATGGATGGAGGGAATGGATGGGGGTAAGGATGAGGGGATGGATAGGTGATGGATGGAGGAAATGGATGGGGGTAAGGATGAGGGGATGGACAGGCAGATGGACGGGGGATGGATGGGGAGGTGGATGGGGGATGAGAGTATGGATGGGGGGGATGAGGGAATGGACAGGCAGATGGACGGGGGATGGATGGGGAGGTGGATGGGGGATGGAGAGTATGGATAGGGGTGGGGATGAGGGGATGGACAGGTGAATGGATGGGTGGTATGGATGGGGGTGGGGATGAGGGGATGGACAGGGGGATGGATGGGGTGGATGGGGGTGGGGATGGAAGAGGAGATGGATGGAGGAATGGATGGAGAGTATGGATAGGGGTGGGGATGAGGGGACGGACAGGGGAATGGATGGATGGGGTGGGGATGAGGGGATGGACAGGAGAACGAATGGGGGGATGGATAGAGGGGATGGATGGGGGGATGGATGGAGGGGATGGGTGGGTGATGGATGGAGGGGATGGATGGGGGTGGGGATGAGGGGATGGACGGTGTAGATGGGGGTGGGATGGAGGGGATGGACGGGGGGATGGATGGGGTGGGGATGAAGGAATGGACAGGTGGATGGATGGGGATGGACGGGGGTGGATGGGGGTGGGGATGGATGAGGAGATGGACGGGGGGATGGATGGGGAGGTGGAAGGGGGATGGGTGGAGAGTATGGACAGAGGTGGGGATGGACGAGGGGATGGATGGAGGGAATGGGTGGGTGGGGTGGGTGGGGGTGGGGATGAGGGGATGGACAGGAGAATGGATGGGGAGGATGGACGAGGGGATGGGTGGGGTGGGGATGAGGGGATGGATGAGGTGGGGATGAGGAGAATGGAGGGGGAGGATGGATGGAGAGGATGGGTGAGGGGATGGATGGGGGGATGGATGGAGGGGATGGATGGGGTGGGGAGGAGGGGATGGACAGGAGAATGAGAGGGGGCGGGGCAGCTGAGCCTCCTGCAGGTCTCCCTCTCGCCCCGCTCCCCCCCGCCCCTCCCCCAGCCCGGGGCCCCGACCTCCTCGGGGGAAACGGGAGGGAAGGAGGGAGGGAGGGACAGAGGGAGGGAGGGAGGAAGGGCAGCTCCAAGCCCCCTCCCCACAAACCCAGCCCCTCCTCCATGGGGGCGAGGGGCGCTCACCCCAGCGCTCTGCACACCGGAAGCGCTCAGTAAGTGACGCTGAGGGAATCGGCGGGGGGGGGGGGGGGGGGGCCGGGGGCGGGGGGGGGGCGGGCCGAGCCGGTCCCGCGGGCCGCCGCCATCTCACCGAGCGCTCGCTTCAACAACAACTTTATGGAGACACAGTGGGCGGCCGGAAGGAGGGGGGCGGGGACGGAAGGAGGGGGGCGGGGACGGAAGGAGGGGGGCGGGGCCCCGACGCCCACCCCTTATAGGCCCGTCCGCCTCCCAGAGGGCTGAGCGGCAGCGTCCGCATCGGCAGGCGCTAGGACCCGGGGGCGGGGCGGGAGGGCGGGCGGACGGGCAGGAGAACGGCGGGCGCTAGGACCCGGGGGGACCCGGGCGGGATGGGGGGGAGCGGGGCCTGGGCTCTCATTCATTCAATCGTCTTTATTGAGCGCTTACTGTGTGCGGAGCGCTGGGCTAAGCGCTTGGGAAGGACAAGTCGGCAACATTTAGTGACGGTCACTTTCATTCATTCATTTATTCATTCATTCAATCGTCTTCGTTCATTCAATCGTATTTATTGAGAGCTTACCGTGTGCGGAGCACTGGGCTAAGCGCTTGGGAAGGACAAGTCGGCAACATCTAGTGACGGTCACTTTCATTCGTTCATTTATTCATTCATTCAATCGTATTCGTTCATTCAATCGTCTTTATTGAGCACTTACTGTGTGCGGAGCACTGGACTAAGCGCTTGGGAAGGACAAGTCGGCAACATCTAGTGACGGTCACTTTCATTCGTTCATTTATTCATTCATTCAATCGTATTCGTTCATTCAATCGTATTTATTGAGCGCTTACTGTGTGCGGAGCACTGGGCTAAGCGCTTGGGAAGGACAAGTCGGCAACATCTAGTGACGGTCACTTTCATTCGTTCATTCATTCATTTATTCATTCGTTCAATCGTATTCGTTCATTCAATCGTCTTTATTGAGCACTTACTGTGTGCGGAGCACTGGACTAAGCACTTGGGAAGGACAAGTCGGCAACATCTAGTGACGGTCACTTTCATTCATTCATTTATTCATTCATTCAATCGTATTCGTTCATTCAATCGTATTTATTGAGCGCTTACTGTGTGCGGAGCACTGGACTAAGCGCTTGGGAAGGACAAGTCAGCAACATCTAGTGACGGTCACTTTCATTCATTCATTCATTCATTTATTCATTCGTTCAATCGTATTCGTTCATTCAATCGTATTTATTGAGCACTTACTGTGTGCAGAGCACTGGACTAAGCGCTTGGGAAGGACAAGTCGGCAACATCTAGTGACGGTCACTTTCATTCGTTCATTCATTCATTTATTCATTCATTCAATCGTATTCGTTCATTCAATCGTCTTTATTGAGCACTTACTGTGTGCGGAGCACTGGACTAAGCGCTTGGGAAGGACAAGTCGGCAACATCTAGTGACGGTCACTTTCATTCATTCATTCATTCATTTATTCATTCGTTCAATCGTATTCGTTCATTCAATCGTATTTATTGAGCACTTACTGTGTGCAGAGCACTGGACTAAGCGCTTGGGAAGGACAAGTCGGCAACATCTAGTGACGGTCACTTTCATTCGTTCATTCATTCATTTATTCATTCGTTCAATAGTATTCGTTCATTCAATCGTATTTATTGAGCACTTACTGTGTGCAGAACACTGGACTAAGCGCTTGGGAAGGACAAGTCGGCAACATCTAGTGACGGTCACTTTCATTCATTCATTCATTCATTTATTCATTCGTTCAATCGTATTCGTTCATTCAATCATATTTATTGAGCACTTACTGTGTGCGGAGCACTGGACTAAGCGCTTGGGAAGGACAAGTCGGCAACGTCTAGTGACGGTCACTTTCATTCATTCATTCATTTATTCATTCGTTCAATCGTATTCGTTCATTCAATCGTATTTATTGAGCACTTACTGTGTGCAGAACACTGGACTAAGCGCTTGGGAAGGACAAGTCGGCAACATCTAGTGACGGTCACTTTCATTCATTCATTCATTTATTCATTCATTCAATCGTATTCGTTCATTCAATCGTATTTATTGAGCGCTTACTGTGTGCGGAGCACTGGACTAAGCGCTTGGGAAGGACAAGTCGGCAACATCTAGTGACGGTCACTTTCATTCGTTCATTCATTCATTTATTCATTCGTTCAATCGTATTCGTTCATTCAATCGTCTTTATTGAGCACTTACCGTGTGCGGAGCACTGGACTAAGCGCTTGGGAAGGACAAGTCGGCAACATCTAGTGACGGTCACTTTCATTCGTTCATTCATTCATTTATTCATTCATTCAATCGTATTCGTTCATTCAATCGTCTTTATTGAGCACTTACTGTGTGCGGAGCACTGGACTAAGCGCTTGGGAAGGACAAGTCGGCAACGTCTAGTGACGGTCACTTTCATTCATTCATTCATTTATTCATTCGTTCAATCGTATTCGTTCATTCAATCGTATTTATTGAGCACTTACTGTGTGCAGAACACTGGACTAAGCGCTTGGGAAGGACAAGTCGGCAACATCTAGTGACGGTCACTTTCATTCATTCATTC
This sequence comes from Tachyglossus aculeatus, assembly GCF_015852505.1. Classification (NCBI taxonomy): domain Eukaryota; kingdom Metazoa; phylum Chordata; class Mammalia; order Monotremata; family Tachyglossidae; genus Tachyglossus; species Tachyglossus aculeatus. The sequence continues at coordinate 50,657,206 of NC_052087.1, read as the reverse complement.
ATTTATTCATTCGTTCAATCGTATTCATTCATTCAATCATATTTATTGAGCACTTACTGTGTGCGGAGCACTGGACTAAGCGCTTGGGAAGGACAAGTCGGCAACATCTAGTGATGGTCACTTTCATTCATTCATTCATTTATTCATTCGTTCAATCGTATTCGTTCATTCAATCGTCTTTATTGAGCACTTACCGTGTGCGGAGCACTGGACTAAGCGCTTGGGAAGGACAAGTCGGCAACATCTAGTGACGGTCACTTTCATTCGTTCATTCATTCATTTATTCATTCATTCAATCGTATTCGTTCATTCAATCGTCTTTATTGAGCACTTACTGTGTGCGGAGCACTGGACTAAGCGCTTGGGAAGGACAAGTCGGCAACGTCTAGTGACGGTCACTTTCATTCATTCATTCATTCATTTATTCATTCGTTCAATCGTATTCGTTCATTCAATCGTATTTATTGAGCACTTACTGTGTGCGGAACACTGGACTAAGCGCTTGGGAAGGACAAGTCGGCAACATCTAGTGACGGTCACTTTCATTCATTCATTCATTCATTTATTCATTCATTCAATCGTATTCATTCATTCAATCATATTTATTGAGCACTTACTGTGTGCGGAGCACTGGACTAAGCGCTTGGGAAGGACAAGTCGGCAACGTCTAGTGACGGTCACTTTCATTCATTCATTCATTTATTCATTCGTTCAATCATATTCGTTCATTCAATCGTATTTATTGAGCACTTACTGTGTGCAGAGCACTGGACTAAGCGCTTGGGAAGGACAAGTCGGCAACATCTAGTGACGGTCACTTTCATTCATTCACTCATTCATTTATTCATTCATTCAACCGTATCCATTCATTCAATCGTATTTATTGAGAGCTTACCGTGTGCAGAGCACTGGACTAAGCGCTTGGGAAGTCCAAGTCGGCAACATCTAGAGACGGTCCCTTTCATTCATTCAATTGTATTCATTCATTCAATCGTATTTGTTCATTCATTCAATCGTATTTATTGAGAGCTTACCGTGTGCAGAGCACTGGACTAAGCGCTTGGGAAGTACAAGTCGGCAACATCTAGAGACGGTCCCTTTCATTCATTCATTCATTCATTCATTCATATATTGAGCACTTACTGTGTGCAGAGCACTGTACTAAGCGCTTGGGAAGTACAAGTTGGCAACATCTAGAGACGGTCAATTCATTCATTCAATCGTATTTATTGAGCGCTTACTGTGTGCAGAGCACTGTCCTAAGCGCTTGGGAAGTACAAGTCGGCAACATCTAGAGACGGTCCCTTTCATTCATTCAATTGTATTTATTCATTCATTCATCGTATTTATTGAGCACTTACTGTGTGCAGAGCACTGGACTAAGCGCTTGGGAAGGACAAGTTGGCAACACCTACAGACGGTCCCTTTCATTCATTCATTCATTCATTCATTCAATCGTATTTATGCATTCAATCGTATTTATGCATTCAATCGTATTTATGCATTCATTCAATCGTATTTATTGAGCACCTACTGTGTGCAGAACACTGTACTAAGCACTTGGGAAGTACAAGTTGGCAACATATAGACACGGTCCCCACCCAACAGCGGGCTCACAGTCTAGAAGGGGGAGACAGAGAACAAAACAAAACATATCAACAAAATAAATAGAATAAATATGTACAGGTAAAATAAATAGAGTAATAAATCCGTACAAACATATATACATATATACAGGTGCTGTGGGGAGGGGGAGGGGGAGAGGAAGGAGGGGGCTTCCTCCCTACCGATCAATGGGCTCACAGTCTAGAAGGAGGAGACGGACAATAAAACAAAACATAGAGGGGTGCCAAAACCGTCAGAATAAATAGAATTAAAGCTATATGCACATCATTAACAAAATAAACAGAATAGTGACTCTGTACAAGTAAAATAAATAGAGTAATCAATCTGTACAAGTATATACAAGTGCTGTGGGAAGGGGAAGGAGGTAGGACTGGGGCGGCATGGGGGATGGAGACGGTGTTTCCTCAACTCCAAGTCCATCCTCGACCCCCTCCAATCTGGCTTCCGTCATTCATTCATTCATTCATTCATTCATTCATTCAATCATTTATTGAGCGCTTACTGTGTGCAGAGCACTGGACTAAGCGCTTGGGAAGTCCAAGTCGGCAACATATAGAGACGGTCCCTACCCGACAGTGGGCTCACAGTCTAGAAGGTGGGCTCCGAAACCGCCCTCTCGAAGGTCACCGATGGCCTCCCTCTTGCCAAATCCAACGGCTCCTACTCTATCCTAATCCTCCTCAACCTCTCAGCTGCCTTCGACACTGTGGCCCACCCCCTTCTCCTCAACACGCTATCCAACCATGGCTTCACAGACTCCATCCTCTCCTGGGTCTCCTCTTACCTCTCCGGTCATTCATTCTCAGTCTCTTTTGCAGGCTCCTCCTCCCCCTCTCACCCTCTTACTGTGGGGGTTCCCCAAGGTTCAGTGCTTGGTCCCCTTCTGTTCTCGATCTACACTCACTCCCTCGGTGACCTCATTCGCTCCCACGGCTTCAACTCTCATCTCTACGCTGATGACACCCAGATCTCCATCTCTGCCCCTGCTCTCTCCCCCTCCCTCCAGGCTCGCATCTCCTCCTGCCTTCAGGACATCTCCATCTGGATGTCCGCCCGCCATCTAAAACTCAACATGTCCAAGACTGAACTCCTTATCTTCCCTCACAAACCCTGCCCTCTCCCTGACTTTCCCGTCACTGTAGACGGCACTACCGTCCTTCCCATCTCACAGGCCCGCAACCTTGGTGTCATCCTCGACTCCGCTCTCTCATTCACCCCTCACATCCGATCCGTCACCAAAACCTGCCGGTCTCAGCTCCACAACATCGCCAAGATCCGCCCTTTCCTCTCCATCCCAACCACTACCCTGCTCGTTCAATCTCTCATCCTATCCCGACTGGATTACTGCATCGGCCTCCTCTCCGATCTCCCATCCTCGTGTCTCTCCCCACTTCAATCCATACTTCACGCTGCTGCCCGGATTATCTGTGTACAGAAACGCTGTAGTTGGCTCATAGTATGCCCTTAACAAATGCCATTATTATTATTATTATTATTATTATTATTTTTGTTATTATAATCCCGGCTCCTGTGTGGCCTTGAGCCAGTCATTTCACTTTCTGGGCCTCAGTTCCCTCATCTGTCAAATAATAACTGTATTTGTTAAGCGCTTACTTATGTGCCAAGCACTGTTCTAAGCGCTGGGCAGGTACAAGGTAATCAGGTTGTCCCACGTGGGGCTCACAGTCTTTATCCCCATTTTCCAGATGACGTACCTGAGGCCCGGAGAAGTGAAGCGACTTGCCCAAAGTCACACAGCTGACAAGTGGTGGAGCTGGGATTAGAGCCCACTGTTGGGTAGGGACTGTCTCTAGATGTTGCCAACTTGTACTTCCCAAGCACTTAGTACAGTGCTCTGCATACAGTAAGCACTCAATAAATACGATTGATGATGATGATGATGATGATGATCTCGCCCTCCCCAGAACCAGCTGTACGCCAGGCCTGCTGCTTTCATTCATTCAATCGAGAGGGGGAGGAGGAGGAGGGGAGGAGGAGGGGAAGAGGACGAGGGGAAGAGGACGAGGGGGGAGGAGAGGAGGAGGAAGAGGAGGAGGGGGAAGGGGAGGAGGAGGGAGGAGGAGGGAGGAGGGGAAGAGGACGAGGGGAAGAGGACGAGGGGGGAGGAGAGAAGGAGGGGGAAGGAGAGGGGGAGGTGGGGGGGAGGAGGAGAAGGAGGAGTAGCAGTCGGTCGGCGCTAGGGCGCGGGGGGATCCCGGGGCGGGTCGGGGGGATCCCGGGGCGGGTCGTGCGGAGCAGGAGGAGAAGAAAGTCTCCGCTAGGACCCGGGGGGAGCCGGGGGCGGGGAGGGTCGCGCGGAGCAGCACGAGGAGGAATCGGGCGGCGCTAGGGCGCGGGGGGAACCCAGGGCGGGGCGGGCCGCTCGGAGCAGTTGGACGGGAATGAGGCGGCGCTAGGACCCGGGGGGAGCCCGGGGGCGGATCGGGTCAAGCGGGGCGGGTCGTGTGGAGCAGTTGTAGGGGAAAGAGGCGCCGCTAGGACCCGGGGGGAACCGGGGGCGGAGCGGGTCGCACGGAGCAGTTGGAGGGGAATGAAGCGCCGCTAGGGCCCGGGGGGCGCCGGAGGCGGGGAGGGTCGCGCGGAGCAGGAGGTTCGGTCGGCGCTAGGACCCTGGGGCGGATTATTTGGGTCGTGGGGAGCAGGAGGAGGGGGGAAAGGCGGCGCTAGGACCCGGGGGGAGCCGGGGGCGGGTCGGGTCAATCGGAGGAGGAGGAGGAGGAGGAGTCGGTCGGCGCTAGGGCGCGGGGGGAGCCAGGGGAGGGGCGGGTCGCTCGGGGCCGGAGGAGGAGTCGGTGGGCGCTAGGACCCGGGGGGAGCCCGGGGCGGGGCGGGTCGGTCGGAGCAGTTGGGGGAAAAGAGGCGCCGCTAGGACCCGGGGAGAGCCGAGCCGGCCGCCGCCGGTGGGGCTGGGGCGGGGGGGGGGGTCCGTCGGCGCTAGGACCTGGGGGGGAGCCGGGGGCGGGGCGGGTCGCGCGGAGCAGGAGGAGGAGTCCGTGGGCGCGGAGCAGGAGGAGGAGTCGGTGGGCGCTAGGACCCGGGGGGAGCCCGGGGTGGATTATTGGGGTCGTGGGGAGCGGGGGGGGGGAAAGGCGGCGCTAGGACCCGGGGGGAGCCGGGGGCGGATCGGGTCGCTCGGAGGAGGAGGAGGAGTCGGTCGGCGCTAGGGCGCGGGGGGAGCCAGGGGAGGGGCGGGTCGCTCGGAGCCGGAGGAGGAGTCGGTGGGCGCTAGGACCCGGGGGGAGCCCGGGGCGGGTCGGCTCGGTCGGAGCCGTTGGGGGAAAAGAGAGGGCTGGAGCGGGGGGGGGGGGTCCCTCGGTGCTAGGACCCGGGGGGGGGCCGGGGGCGGGGCGGGTCGCGCGGAGCAGGAGGAGGAGGAGGAGGAGGCGTCTGCGGGCGCTAGGACCCGGGGGGAGCCCGGGGCGGGGCGGGTCGGTCGGAGCCGTTGGGGGAAAAGAGACGGCGGGGGGTGGTCCCTCGGCGCTAGGACCCGGGGGGAGCCGGGGGCGGGGCGGGTCGCGCGGAGGAGGAGGAGCCTGCGGGCGCTAGGACCCGGGGGGAGCCCGGAGCGGGGCGGGAAGCGGCGGCGGGAGGAGGAGGAGGAGGAGGAAGGAGAGGAGGAGGAGGAGGAGGAGGAAGAAGGAGGAGGAGGCGGAGCGGCGTCGTCCCCGCGCTATGCCGAGCAAGAAGAAGAAGTACAATGCGCGGTTCCCCCCGGTGAGCGGGCGGTGGGGGTGGGTGGGGGGCGGGGGCGGCCCCCGCTTCCCGATCCCGGTCGGTCCCTGATCCCGATCCCGGCCGCTTTTCCCGGCGCCCTCCCCTGTGCCGGCCCCTCCAGGCGCGGATCAAGAAGATCATGCAGACGGACGAGGAGATCGGGAAGGTGGCGGCGGCCGTGCCCGTCATCATCTGTATCCTCGGGGCGGGGCGGGGGGGGGGTCCCGGTGGGGGTGGGGGTGGGGGTCCCCCGGTGTCCCCCCCCCCCCGTTTTTTCCGTTGACGGTTGCCGTCCGGGCGGCGGCACGCCCCAGCCCGGGCCCTGGAGCTGTTCCTGGAGTCGCTGCTGAAGAAGGCCTGTCACGTCACCCAGGCCCGCAACGCCAAGACCATGACCACTTCGCACCTGTGAGTCCGGGCCCTTGCCCTCCAGCCCTCAATCGATCAATCAATCGTATTTATTGAGCTCCTACTGTGTGCAGAGCACTGGATTTTAGCCTGTGAGCCCACTGTTGGGTAGGGACTGTCTCTATGTGTTGCCAGTTTGTACTTCCCAAGCGCTTAGTCCAGTGCTCTGCACATAGTAAGCGCTCAATAAATACGATTGATTGATTGATTGATTGACTAAGCGCTTGGGAGGGACACGCACACACACACACACACACACTGTGCGCAGAGCGTTGGGACACGGGGCCGCCCGCACCCGCAGGCAGAGACAGGCACGGACAGACAGGGAGAGGCAGTCGGAAACTGACCCAGACAGAGGCAGACAGACAGACACAGACAGACGAGGAGAGACAGACACATGGGGTCAGAGAAAGAGAGGCAGACAGATACAGACAAGGAGAGGCAGGCAAACAGACACAGACAAGGAGAGACAGACAGGCAGGCAAACAGACACAGACGAGGAGAGACAGACACATGGGGTCAGAGAAAGAGAGGCAGACGGATACAGACAAGGAGAGACAGGCAAACAGACACAGACAAGGAGAGACAGACAGGCAGGCAAACAGACACAGACGAGGAGAGACAGACACATGGGGTCAGAGAAAGAGAGGCAGACGGATACAGACAAGGAGAGACAGACCAGGCACAGAGAGGCAGACAAGGAGAGGCGGACAAGGAGAGACAAGAAGGCAGGCAAACAGACACAGACAGACGAGGAGAGACAGACACATAGGGTCAGAGAAAGAGAGGCAGACAGATACAGACAAGGAGAGACAGACCAGGCATGTAGAGGCAGAGAGGTAAACAGACACAGACAAGGAGAGACAGAGAGGCAGGCAAACAGACACAGACGAGGAGAGACAGACACATGGGGTCAGAGAAAGAGAGGCAGACAGATACAGACAAGGAGAGACAGAGAGGCAGACAAACAGACACAGACAAGGAGAGACAGAGAGTCAGGCAAACAGACACAGACGGACGAGGAGGGACAGGCACATAGGGGCAGAGAAAGAGAGGCAGACGGATACAGACAAGGAGAGGTAGACAAACAGACACAGACAAGGTGAGACAGGGAGGCAGGCAAACAGACACAGACAGACGAGGAGGGACAGGCACATAGGGGCAGAGAAAGAGAGGAAGACGGATACAGACAAGGAGAGACAGACCAGGCACAGAGAGGCAGACAAGGAGAGACAGGGAGGCAGGCAAACAGATACAGACAGACAAGGAGAGACAGGGAGGCAGGCAAACAGATACAGACAGACAAGGAGAGACAGAGAGGCAGACAGACAAGGAGAGACAGAGACAGACACATAGGGTCAGAGAAAGAGAGGCAGACAGATACAGACAAGGAGAGACAGAGAGGCAGGCAAGGAGAGGCGGACAAACAGACACAGACAAGGAGAGACAGGGAGGCAGGCAAACAGACCCAGACAGACGAGGAGGGACAGACACATAGGGTCAGAGAAAGAGAGGCAGATGGATACAGACAAGGAGAGACAGACCAGGCATGTAGAGGCAGAGAGGTAGACAGACAGACACAGACAAGGAGAGACAGAGAGGCAGGCAAACAGACCCAGATGGACGAGGAGGGACAGACACATAGGGTCAGAGAAAGAGAGGAAGACGGATACAGACAAGGAGAGACAGACCAGGCACGCAGAGGCAGAGAGGCAGACAGACAGACACACACAAGGAGAGACAGAGAGGCAGGCAAACAGACACAGACAGACAAGGAGAGACAGGCAGACAAACAGACGAGGAGAGACAGAGACAGACAGACAGACGAGGAGAGACAGAGACAGACACATAGGGTCAGAGAAAGAGAGGCAGACAGATACAGACAAGGAGAGACAGAGAGGCAGGCAAGGAGAGGCGGGCAAACAGACACAGACAAGGAGAGACAGGGAGGCAGGCAAACAGACACAGACAGACAAGGAGAGGCAGACACATAGGGTCAGAGAAAGAGAGGAAGACAGATACAAACAAGGAGAGACAGACCAGGCACAGAGAGGCAGACAAACAGATACAGACAAGGAGAGACAGGGAGGCAGGCAAACAGACACAGACAGACAAGGAGAGACAGACACATAGGGTCAGAGAAAGAGAGGCAGACGGATACAGACAAGGAGAGACAGAGAGGCAGGCAAGGAGAGGCGGACAAACAGACACAGACAAGGAGAGACAGGGAGGCAGGCAAACAGACACAGACAGACGAGGAGGGACAGGCACATAGGGTCAGAGAAAGAGAGGCAGACGGATACAGACAAGGAGAGACAGACCAGGCACAGAGAGGCAGACAAGGAGAGGCAGACAGACACAGACAAGGAGCGACAGAGAGGCAGGCAAACAGACACAGACAGACGAAGAGAGACAGGCACATAGGGTCAGAGAAGGAGAGGCAGACAGATACAGACAAGGAGAGACAGAGAAGCAGGCAAGGAGAAGTGGACAAACAGACACAGACAAGGAGAGACAGAGAGGCAGGCAAACACACAGACGAGGAGAAACAGATACATAGGGTCAGAGAGAGGCAGACAGATACAGACAAGGAGAGACAGAGAGGCAGGCAAGGAGAGGCGGACAAACAGACACAGACAAGGAGAGACAGAGAGGCAGGCAAGGAGAGGTGGACAAACAGACACAGCCAAGGAGAGACAGGGAGGCAGGCAAACAGACCCAGACAGACAAGGAGGGACAGGCACATAGGGTCAGAGAAAGAGAGGAAGACAGATACAGACAAGGAGAGACAGACCAGGCACATAGGGTCAGAGAAAGAGAGGAAGACAGATACAGACAAGGAGAGACAGACCAGGCACAGAGAGGCAGACAAACAGATACAGACAAGGAGAGACAGGGAGGCAGGCAAACAGACACAGACAGACAAGGAGAGACAGAGAGAGTCAGAGACAGAGAGGCAGACAGACAGACAAGGAGAGACAGCGACAGACACATAGGATCAGAGAAAGAGAGGCAGACAGATACAGACAAGGAGAGACAGAGACCAGGCACACAGAGGCAGAGACAGAGAGGCAGACAAGGAGAGGCTGACAAACAGACACAGACAAGGAGAGACAGCGAGGCAGACAGACACAGACAGACAAGGAGAGACAGAGTCAGGGACAGAGAGGTAGACAGACAAGGAGAGACAGAGTCACAGACAGAGAGGCAAACAGACACAGACAGACAAGGAGAGACAGAGGCAGACAGACAGACAAGGAGAGACAGAGACAGAGAGGCAGACAGACAGACAAGGAGAGACAGAGACAGACAGGGAGGCAGAGAGACAGACAGGGAGAGTCAGAGACAGAGAGGCAGACAGACAGACAAGGAGAGACAGCGACAGACACATAGGATCAGAGAAAGAGAGGCAGACAGATACAGACAAGGAGAGACAGAGACCAGGCACACAGAGGCAGAGACAGAGAGGCAGACAAGGAGAGGCTGACAAACAGACACAGACAAGGAGAGACAGCGAGGCAGACAAACAGACACAGACAGACAAGGAGAGACAGAGTCAGGGACAGAGAGGTAGACAGACAAGGAGAGACAGAGTCACAGACAGAGAGGCAAACAGACACAGACAGACAAGGAGAGACAGAGGCAGACAGACAGACAAGGAGAGACAGAGACAGAGAGGCAGACAGACAGACAAGGAGAGACAGAGACAGACAGGGAGGCAGATAGACAGACAGGGAGAGACAGACACAGAGAGGCAGACAGACAAGGAGAGACAGAGACAGAGAGGCAGACAGACACAGACAGACAAGGAGAGACAGAGACAGAGAGGCAGACAGACACAGACAGACAAGGAGAGACAGAGACAGAGAGGCAGACAGACAGACAAGGAGAGACAGAGACAGAGAGGCAGACAAACAGACAAGGAGAGACAGGGACAGAGAGGCAGGCAGACACGGACAGACAATGAGAGAAGAGAGACACAGAGAGACAGACAGACAAGGAGAGACAGAGACAGATGCAGACACAGAGACAGACACAGAGGAAGAGACAGACAGACACACAGAGTCAGAGACAGAGAGGCAGACAAACAGGCAAGGAGAGACAGAGACGCACAGAGAGGCAGACAGACACAGACAAGGAGAGACAGAGACAGGCACAGAGAGGCAGACAGACAAGGAGAGACAGAGACAGACACAGAGACAGAGACAGACACAGAGGAAGAGACAGACAGACAGACACACAGAGTCAGAGACAGAGAGGCAGACAAACAGGCAAGGAGAGACAGAGACGGACAGAGAGGCAGGCAGACACAGACAGACAATGAGAGAAGAGAGACACAGAGACAGACAGACAGACAAGGAGAGACAGACACAGACACAGAGACAGAGGAAGAGACAGACAGACACACAGAGTCAGAGACAGGCAGACAAACAGGCAAGGAGAGACAGAGACGGACAGAGAGGCAGGCAGACACAGACAGACAATGAGAGAAGAGAGACACAGAGACAGACAGACAGACAAGGAGAGACAGACACAGACACAGAGACAGAGGAAGAGACAGACAGACACACAGAGTCAGAGACAGAGAGGCAGACAAACAGGCAAGGAGAGACAGAGACGCACAGAGAGGCAGACAGACACAGACAAGGAGAGACAGAGACAGGCACAGAGAGGCAGACAGACAAGGAGAGACAGAGACAGGCACACAGAGTCAGAGACAGAGAGGCAGACAGAAACAGATAAAGACAGACAGACAAACATGGGGACAGGCAGAGGCAGAGACAGGCAGACAGAAACAGACACAGACAAGGATGGACAGAGACAGACAAACACAGACAGAGACCAAGAGGCAGACAGACATAGACAAACACAGAGACAGACAAGGACAGACAGAAGCAGACAGAAACAGACACACACAGACAAGGATAGACACAGACAGACAGACGGAGCCAGAGAAACAGAGGCAGAGACAGACGGACTGAGGGCAGAGACGGACATAGACAGAGGCAGCAGAGACAGACACAGACAGACAGACATAGAGGCAGACACACAGAGGCAAACAGAGACATACAGACACAGAGACATAGACAAACACAGAGGCAGAAACAGATGGACATACAGACGTAGAGGCAGACACACAGAGACAGAGAAACAGGCAGAGACAGACAGACACAGAGATAGGTAGACAGACAGAGGCAGACACACAGAGACACAGACAGACAGAGCTTATTAAGAAGAAGGAGAGCGACGAGCACCCCAAGGGTCTAGCAAACCCCAAAATGATTCCTTCCCCCCCTCTCATCTGTGAGCTCACTGGGGGCAGGGATTGTCGCCAGTGATTGTCAATAATAATCAGTATAATAATGATGATTCATTCATTCAATCGTATTTATTGAGCGCTTACTGTGTGCAGAGCACTGGACTAAGCGCTTGGGAAGTCCAAGTTGGCAACATGTAGAGATGGTCCCTACCCAACAACGGGCGCATTAATTCATTCAGTCATATTTATTGAGCGCTTACTGTGTGCACAGCGGTGGACTAAGCGCTTGGGAAGTCCAAGTTGGCAACATGGAGAGAAGGTCCCTACCCAACAACGGGGCTCACAGTCTAGAGGGGGGAGACAGACGACAAAACAAAACGTAGACAGGTGTCAAAGTCGTCAGAGCAAATAGAATTAAAGCCAAATTCATTCATTCAATCGTATTTATTGATGATGATGATGATGGTATTTATTAAGCGCTTACTGTGTGCATTTTTTTCAATAGTATTTATTAAGCTCTTACTGTGTGCAAAACAAAACGTAGGCAGGTGTCCAAGTCGTCAGAGCAAATAGAATTAAAGCCAAATTCATTCATTCAGTCGTATATATTGATGATGATGATGGTATTTATTAAGCGCTTACTATGTGCATTTTTTCAATCGTATTAAGCTCTTGCTGTGTGCAAAACAAAACGTAGGCAGGTGTCAAAGTCGTCAGAGCAAATAGAATTAAAGCCAAATTCATTCATTCAATCGTATTTATTGATGATGATGATGGTATTTATTAAGCGCTTACTGTGTGCATTTTTTCAATTGTATTTATTAAGCTCTTACTGGGTGCAAAACAAAACGTAGGCAGGTGTCAGTCGTCAGAACAAATAGAATTAAAGCCAAATTCATTCATTCAGTCGTATTTATTGATGATGATGATGGTATTTATTAAGCGCTTACTTTGTGCATTTTTTTCAATCGTATTTATTAAGCCCTTACTGTGTGCAAAACAAAACGTAGGCAGGTGTCAAAGTCGTCAGAACAAATAGAATTAAAGCCAAATTCATTCATTCAGTCGTATTTATTGATGATGATGATGGTATTTATTAAGCGCTTACTATGTGCATTTTTTCAATCGTATTAAGCTCTTATTGTGTGCTAAACAAAACGTAGGCAGGTGTCAAAGTCGTCAGAGCAAATAGAATTAAAGCCAAATTCATTCATTCAATCGTATTTATTGATGATGATGATGGTATTTATTAAGCGCTTACTATGTGTATTTTTTTCAATCGTATTTATTAAGCGCTTACTGTGTGCAAAGCACTGTTCTAAGCGCTGGAGCGCTTACTGTGTACAGAGCACTGGGCTAAGCGCTTGGGAAGTCCAAGTTGGCAACATATAGAGACGGCCCCTACCCAACAACGGGCGTATTCATTCATTCAATCGTATTTATTGATGATGATGATGGTATTTATTAAGCGCTTACTATGTGTATTTTTTTTCAATCGTATTTATTAAGCGCTTACTGTGTGCAAAGCACTGTTCTAAGCGCTGGAGCGCTTACTGTGTACAGAGCACTGGGCTAAGCGCTTGGGAAGTCCAAGTTGGCAACATCTAGAGACGGTCCCTACCCAACAACGGGCGCATTCATTCATTCAATCGTATTTATTGAGCGCTTACTGTGTGCAGAGCACTGGACTAAGCGCTTGGAAAGTATAGGTCGGCAACATATAGAGACGGTCCCTACCCAACAGCGGGCTCGCGGTTTCGAAGGGGGAGAGAGACGACAAAACAAAACATGTAGACGGGTGTCAGAATCGTCAGAACAAATAGAATTAAAGCTCTAGGCACATCATTAACAAAATAAATACAATATACTAGTGTATTACAGTGTACAATACAATATACTGTAAATATGTACCAGTAAAATAGAGTAATAAATCTGTACAAATATATATATATATACAGGTGCTGTGGGGAGGGGAAGGAGGGAGGGCGGGGGGGATGGGGAGGAGGAGAGGAAAAAGGGGGCTCAGTCTGGGAAGGCCTCCCGGAGGAGGTGAGCTCTCGGTAGGGCTTTGAAGGGAGGAAGAGAGCTAGCTTGGCAGATCAATCAATCAATCAATCAATCAATCGTATTTATTGAGCGCTTACTATGTGCAGAGCACTGTACTGAGCGCTTGGGAAGTACAAATTGGCAACACACAGAGACAGTCCCTACCCAACAGTGGGCTCACAGTCTAAAAGGGGGAGACAGAGAACAGAACCAAACATACCAACAAAATAAAATAAATAGGATAGAAATGTACAAGTAAAATAAATAAATAAATAAATAAATAGAGTAATAAATATGTACAACCATATATACATATATACAGGTGCTGTGGGCAGATATACAGATGGGCAGAGGGAGGGCATTCCGGGCCAGGTCATGGGTTCTAATCCCGGCTCCGCCACCTGTCAGCTGTGTGACTTTGGGCAAGTCACTTCACTTCTCTGGGCCTCAGTTACCTCATCTGGAAAATGGGGATGAAGACTGTGAGCCCCCCGTGGGACAACCTGATCACCTTGTAACCTCCCCAGCGCTTAGAACAGTGCTTGGCTCCTAGTAAGTGCTTAACGACCGCCATTATTGCGGAAGCAGCTTGGCTCAGTGGAAAGAGCCCAGGCTTGGGAGTCAGAGGTTGTGGGTTCTAATTCAGGCTCTACCACTTGTCAGTTGGGTGACTTTGGGCAAGTCGCTGCACTTCTCGGAGCCTCAGTTACCTCATCTGTAAAATGGGGATTAAAACTGTGAGCCCCCCCATGGGACAACCTGATTACCTTGTATCCCCCCAGCGCTTAGAGCAGTGCTTGGCACATAGAAAGCGCTTAATAAATGCCATTATTATTATTCTCTGGGCCTCAGTTCCCTCATCTGGAAAATGGGGATGAAGACTGTGAGCCCCCCCCCCATGGGACAACCTGATTACCTTGTATCCCCCCAGTGCTTAGAGCAGTGCTTGGCACATAGAAAGCGCTTAATAAATGCCGTTATTATTATTCTGTGTGCCTCAGTTCCCTCATCTGGAAAATGGGGATTAAGACTGTGAGCCCCAAGTGGGACACCTGATTACCTTGTATCCACCCTAGCGCTTAGAACAGTGCTTGGCACATAGTAAGCGCTTAACAAACAACATTATTATTATTATTATTATTATTATTATTATTATTATTATTATTATTATTATTATTATGGAGAGGCGGGAGGCAAGCCCCAAAATAGTTTATTGATAGAAAGAAGCGGGAGAAATCTCGCCAGGTCTGGCAGGGGGCTATGTGTCAGACCTTCCCTCTAGATTGTGAGCTTGTGGTGGGCAGGAGTGTGTCTGTTGTTGTATTGTCTTCTCCAAGCTCTGCACACAAAAAGCGCTCAAAAAATCCAGTTTCCTAAATGAATCTTCCCAGGCTCCCAGCCTCTGGCCCTCCTTTCCCGGAATCCAAAAAGACTGAAAGCTGCCTATGGCCCGGGAATGTGCCTGGCAATTCATTTCTTTAGTCGTCTTCATCGTCCCACGTGGGGCTCGCAGTCTTAGTCCAGTGCTCTGCACACAGTAAGCGCTCAATAAATACGATTGATTGATTAATCCCCCTTTTACAGATGAGGTAACTGAGGCCCAGAGAAATTAAGCGGCTTGCGCACGGTGACAGGTGGCGGATCTGGAATTAGAACCCGCGTCTTCTGACTCCCAAGCCCGAGCTCTATCCGCTAAGCCATGCTGCTTCTCTACGTTTTCTGCCTGGAATAATCAATCAATCAATCAATCAATCATATTTATTGAGCGCTTACTGTGTGCAGAGCACTGTACTAAGCGCTTGGGAAGTACAAGTTGGCAACATTTAGAGACAGTCCCTACCCAACAGTGGGCTCACAGTCTAAAAGGGGCGGGGGGAATAATAAGAATTGTAATAATAATAATAATAATGGCATTTATTAAGCGCTTACTACGTGCAAAGCACTGTTCTAAGCGCTGGGGCGGTTACAATAATAATGATGGCATTTGTTACAAGGTTACAAGGTGATCAGGTTGTCCCTCATGGGGCTCACAGTCTTCACCCCCATTTTACAGATGAGGGAACTGAGGCCCAGAGAAGTGAAGTGACTTGCCCAAAGCCACCCAGCTGACAAGTGGTGGAGCTGAGATTTGAACCCATGACCTCTGACTCCAAAGCCCAGGCTCTTTCCACCACGCCACACTGCTTCGGTGTAGTATTCAGCTTACTGTAGTATTCAGTCAGGGCTTACTAGGTGCCGGGCACTGTACTAAGCGCTTAGAACAGTGCTTTGCACATAGTAAGCGCTTAATAAATGCCATCATTATTATTATTATTATTACTAAGCGCTGAGGTGGATGCAGACAAATCGGGTTGGACACAGGCCCTGTCCCACGTGGGGCTCATAGTCGTAATCCCCATTTTACAGGTGAAGGGACTGAGGCCTTCGTTGAGTCGTTTTTATTGAGCACTTACTGCGCGCAAGGCACTGTACTAAGCTCTTGGGAGAGGACAGTAGAACAATAAACAGACACATTCTAATAAACAGAAGCAGAGTGACTTACCCAAGGTCACACAGCAGATAAGTTGTAGAGCTGGTTTTAGAACCCAGAGCCCTCCGTTTCCCAGACTCCGTGCTTTAACCGCTAAGCCGTACTGCTTCTCTTCCTAGTGTAGAGTCTAGAGATAAGTCTCTAGGGGTGAGAGGAAGACGCCCTTCTCTTAAGAGTCTAGTACAGCACCTCCCGCTCCCCTCAGCCCCTTTAAAAAGAAAAAAAAAAGTATTTGCTAAGCTCTTACTATTTGCCAGGCACTCGACTAAGCGTGGGGTAGATAAGAATAATAATAATAGTGATGGCATTTATTAAGCGCTTACTATGTGCAAAGCACCGTTCTAAGCGCTGGGGAGGTTACAAGGTGATCGGGTTGTCCCACGAAGGGGCTCAGAGTCTTCATCCCCATTTTACAGATGAGGTAACTGAGGCCCAGAGAGTAATAGCGATGGTATTTGTTAAGCGCTTACTATGTGCAAAGCACTGTTCTAAGCGCTGGGGGGGGTTACAAGGTGATCAGGTTGTCCCCCGGGGGGCTCACAGTCTTAATCCCCATTTTACAGATGAGGTAACTGAGGCCCAGAGAAGTGAAGTGACTTGCCCAGAGTCACATAGCTGACAGTTGGCGGAGCCGGGATTTGAACCCATGACCTCTGACTCCAAAGCCCGGGCTCTTTCCACTGAGCCACGCTGCTTAAGTCAAGTGACTTGCCCAAAGTCACCCAGCTGACAGTTGGCGGAGCCGGGATTTGAACCCATGACCTCTGACTCCAAAGCCCGGGCTCTTTCCTCTGAGCCACGCTGCTTCTCTACAAAATCATCAGGTTGGACACAGTCCCTGTTCCCCCGTGGGGCTCGCGGTCTCAATCCCCATTTGACAGATGAGGGAACTGAGGCCCAGAGAAGTGAAGTGACTTGCCCAAGGTCACGCGGCAGACGAGTGAAGCCGCGTGGCTCAGTGGAAAGAGCCCGGGCTTGGGAGTCAGAGGTCAGGGGTTCTAATCCCAGCTCCGCCACTTGTCTGCTGTGTGACCTTGGGCAAGTCACTTCTCTGAGCCTCAGTGACCTCATCTGTAAAATGGGGATGAAGACTGTGAGCCCCACGTGGGACAACTTGATCACCTTGTATCCCCCCAATGCTTAGAACAGGGCTTCGCACATAGTAAGTGCTTAAAAAATGCCATTATTATGATTAAAAATGATTAATTATTAATAATGATTAATAATGATTAATTATTATTAATCATTAATAATGATTAATTGATTATTATTAAAATAATTATTAATTATGATTAATTATGATCTGTCTCCCCCTTTTAGACTGTGAGCCCACTGTTGGGTAGGGACTATCTCTATTTGTTGCCAACTTGTACTTCCCAAGCGCTTAGTCCAGTGCTCTGCACGCAGTAAGCGCTCAATAAATACGATTGATTGATTGATTAATCCCCATTTTACAGATGAGGGAACTGAGGCACAGAGAAGTCAAATAACTTGCCCAAAGTCACACAGCTGACAAGTTCCGGAGCCGGGATTTGAACCCATGACCTCTGACTCCAAAGCCCGGGCTCTTTCCACCGAGCCACGCTGCTTCAACCTCTTGCCCAAATCCTCCCTCTTTTTCCTTTATGGAGCTCGTTAAGTGCTTGCTGTGTGCCAAGCACTGTACTAAACGCTGGGGTAGATACAAGATAATCCGTTCGGCTACAGACCCTGCCCCTCATGGGGTGTCCAGTCTAAATAGGAGCACACAGTAAGCGCTCAATAAATACGATTGATGATGAAATAGGAGGAAGTAGGATTTAATCCCCATTTTACAGAGGGAGGTAACGGAGGTCCAGACTTGCCCAAGGCCATGGAGCAGACAAGTGGAGGAGCCTGAATTAGAACCCAGATCCTCTGAATCCCAGGCTCGTGCCCTTATCTTCTCACTCAGACTCTGCCGTCCCCAACTTTCCCATCACTGTAGACATGACCACCATCCTTCCCGTCTCATGAGCCCATAACTGGGGCGCCATCCTTGACCCCTCTCTGCCATTCAACCCACATTTTCAATCCGTCATTAAATCCTGTCGTTTCGACCTTCACCACGTCGCTAAAATCCTCTCCATCCAACCCTTTCCTCTCCCCTTTCCTCTTCCCATCCTCTTCCCATCCTCCCATCCTCATCCTTTCCTCTTCCCATCCCTTCCTCTTCCCAAGAGGAACCCTTTCCTCTCCATCCAAACTGCCGCCGTGTTAATCCAAGCAACTTATCGTATCCCTAGAGAAGAGAGAGAAGCAGCGTGGCTCAGTGGAAAGAGCCTTGGCTTTGGAGTCGGAAGGTCACGGGTTCAAACCCCGGCTCCGCCGATCGCCAGCTGGGTGACTTTGGGCAAGTCCCTTCACTTCTCCGGGCCTCAGTTACCACATCTGGAAAATGGGGATTAAGACTGAGCACCACCCCGCTCCATCCCCCATCTTACCTCCTTCCCTTCCCCACAGCACCTGTATAGATGTTTGTACTTATTACTCTATTTATTTTACCTGTACATATCTATTCTATTTATTTTATTTTGTTAGCATGTTTGGTTTTGTTCTCCGTCTCCCCCTTTTAGACTGTGAGCCCACTGTTGGGTAGGGACTGTCTCTCTATGTTGCCAACTTGGACTTCCCAAGCGCTTGGTACAGTGCTCTGCACACAGTAAGCGCTCAATAAATACGATTGATTGATTGATTGATTACAGCCTAGAAGGGGAGACAGACGTACATGTATTTAAATCCATTGGCGCGTATGCGCACGCCGGGGGCTGGGAGGGGGGAAGGGTCTCTCAGAGGAGATGTGCCTTTGGTGGGGGGAAGAGCCCCCCAACCTGATCACCTTGTAACCTCCCCGGCGCTTAGAACAGTGCTTTGCACATAGTAAGCGCTTAATTAATGCCATTATTATTATTATTATCCCTCCTTAATTACGGTATCAGCCTCCCCACTGACCTCCCAGCCTCCTGTCTCTCCCCACTCCAGTCCATATTTCACCCGGCTGCCCGGATCGTTTTTCTGCGGAAACGTTTAGGACGCGTCTCCCCGCTCCTCAAGACCCTTGCCCATCCACCTCTGCATCCTCAAAAATCTCCAGTGGCTCCCAATCAACCTGCGCATCAGGCAGAAACTCCTCACCCTGGGCTTCAAGGCTGTCCATCCCCTCACCCCCTCCTACCTCACCTCCCTTCTGTCCTTCTCCAGCTGGAGTCAGAGGTCATGGGTTCGAATCCCAGCCCCTCCACGTGTCTGCTGTGTGACCTTGGGCAAGTCGCTTAACTTCTCTGCGCCTCAGTTACCTAATCTGTAAAATGGGGATGAAGACTGTGAGCCCCCCATGGGACAACCTGATCACCTTGCATCCCCCCCAGCGCTTAGAACAGTGCTTTGCACATAGTAAGCGCTTAACAAATGCCATTATTATTATTATTATTATTATTATTATAATCTCCTCACCGTTAGGCCTCGTTCTCGCCTGTCCCGCCGTCGACCCCCGGCCCACGTCCTCCCCCTGGCCCGGAATGGCCTCCCTCTGCCCATCCGCCAAGCTCGCTCTCTTCCTCCCTTCAAGGCCCTGCTGAGAGCTCACCTCCTCCAGGAGGCCTTCCCACACTCAGCCCCTTCCTTCCTCTCCCCCTCGTCCCCCTCTCCATCCCCCCCATCTTACCTCCTTCCCTTCCCCACTGCACCTGTATACATGTATATATGTTTGTACATATTTGTTACTCCATTTATTTATTTATTATTTATTATGATGCCAATTTGTACTTCCCAAGCGCTTAGTCCAGTGCTCTGCACACAGTAAGCGCTCAATAAATACGATTGATGATGATGATGATTTATTTATTTTACTTGTACCTATCTATTCTGTTTATCTTATTTGGTTAGTATGTTTGGTTTTGTTCTCTGTCTCCCCCTTCTAGACTGAGAGCCCACTGTTGGGTAGGGACTGTCTCTAGATGTTGCCAACTTGTACTTCCCAAGCGCTGAGTCCAGTGCTCTGCACACAGTAAGCGCTCAATAAATACGATTGATGATGATGATGATGCCTCAGTCGGAAACTCTTCAACATTGACGTGAAAGGCCTCAATCCCCTCGTCCCCCCCACTTCACCTCTCCCCTCTCCTCCAACCCATCTTCGCCCCTCTAACACCAACCCGCTCATCGTGCGTCAGTCTCGTTTATCATTTATCGTTTATCTCACTGCCGATCCTTCGCCTACCTTCTGCCTCGACGCCCTCCTTCCTCAGATTCATCAGACAGACCGTCTCTATATGTTGCCAGTTTGTACTTCCCAAGCGCTTAGTACAGTGCTCTGCACATAGTAAGCGCTCAATAAATACGATCGATGATGGTGATGATGATCAAAGGCTTAGCGAAGGCACATCTCCTCTGAGAGACCCTTCCCCCCTCCCGGCCCCCAAACACTCATGCGTGTGCATACGTGTCAGTGGATTTAAACACACGTATGTCTGTCTCCCCTTCTAGGCTGTAAGCTCGTCGTGGGCCGGGAAAGTGGCCGTTTACTATTCCAGCAAACTCTCCCCGGCGCTTAATACAGTGCTCGGCACACAGCCAGCGCCTAACGAACGGAGAAGCAGCGTGGCTCAGTGGAAAGAGCCCGGGCTTTGGAGTCAGAGGTCATGGGTTCAAATCCCGGCTCCGCCAAGCGTCACCTGTGTCACTTTGGGCAAGTCACTTCTCCGTGCCTCAGTGACCTCATCTGTAAAATGGGGGTGAAGACTGTGAGCCCCTCTGTGGGACGGCCTGATCACCTTGTAACCTCCCCAGCGCTTAGAACAGTCCTTTGCACAGAGTAAGGGCTTAATAAATACCATTTTTTAAAATACCATAATTATTATCATTATTATAAAATGGCTCCAAAGCCCGTGCTCATGCTCTTTAATAATAATAATAATGGCATTTGTTAACCGCTTACTATGAGCAAAGCACTGTTCTAAGCGCTGGGGAGGGGAAACAAGGTAATGAGGTTGTCCCACGTGGGGCTCACAGTCTTAATCCCCATCTTACAGATGAGGTAACTGAGGCCCAGAGAAGTTAAGTGACTTGCCCAAGGTCACGCAGCAGACACGGGGTGGAGGCGGAATTCGAACCCATGACCTCTGACTCCAAAGCCCGTGCTCTTTCCACTGAGCCACGCTGCTTCTGGACTGTGAGCCCGCTGTTGGGTAGGGCCGTCTCTAGATGTTGCCAACTTGTACTTTGCAAGCGCTTAGTACAGTGCCCTGCATCAGTAAGCGCTCAATAAATACAATTGAATGAATGAATTAATAAATGCTGTTGACTGACTGACTTTCCACCAGGCCACAGTGTTCGTCTGGCCTGGAAGTCCCCTCCCCCCGTCTTATACGGCAAATAATAATAATAATAATGGTATTTATTAAGCGCTTACTTTGTGCAAAGCCACTCTCCCCACCTTCAAAGCCTTATTAAAATCACATCTTCAAAAATGCCATCTCCAACCAAGCTCTCATTTCCCCTACTCCCTTTTCCTTCTGTGCTTCTCATCATCATCATCATCATCATCAGTCGTGTTTATTGAGCGCTTACTGTGTGCAGAGCACTGTACTAAGCGCTTGGGAAGTCCAAGTTGGCAACATATAGAGACAGTCCCTACCCAACAGTGGGCTCACAGTTCTCTTGCGCTTGTATCCACCCCACCCTCATCCTCTCAGCACTTGGGCAGGGAATATGTTGTATTGCTTAGTAGAGCACTCAATAAGTAGGACTGATTGTTCGTATTTATAATCACAATAGAATTTGTTATGTGCTTATTGGGTGCCAAGCACTGTTTTGTTTTGTTGTCTGTCTCCCCCTTCTAGACTGGGAGCCCGTTGTTGGGTGGGGATTGTATCTAGCTGTGGCCAAATTGTACTTTCCAAGCGTTTAGTACGGTGCTGTGCGCACAGTAAGCGCTCAATAAATACGATTGAATGAGTGAATGAGTGAATGGGGTAGATACAAGATCATCAGATTGGACACAGTCCCTGTCCCACATTCATTCATTCATTGTTGAGCGCTTACTGTGCGCAGAGCACTGTACTGAGCGCTTGGGAAGTCCAAGTCGGCAACATCTTGAGACGGTCCCTACCCAACAGCGGGCTCCCAGTCTAGAAACAGCGTGGCTCAGTGGAAAGAGCCCGGGTTTTGGAGTCAGAGGTCATGGGTTCAAATCCCAGCTCCGCCAGTTGTCAGCTGGGTGACTTTGGGCAAGTCGCTTCACTTCTCTGGGCCTCAGTGACCTCATCTGGAAAATGGGGATTAAGACTGTGAGCCCCCCGTGGGACAACCTGATCACCTTGTAACCTCCCCAGCGCTCAGAACAGTGCTTTGCACATAGTAAGCGCTTAATAAATGCCATCATTATTATTAGAAGGGCAAGACAGACAACAAAATAAAACATAGTGCTCACCTGCTAAGCGGGAGGGAGAACAGGTATCGAATCCCCATTTTATAGATTAGAGAGCTGAGGCACAGAGAGTTTGAGTAATAATAATAATGGCATCTATTTTTTTTTTGATGGCATTTATTAGGCGCTTACTATGTGCAAAGCACTGTTCTAAGCGCTGGGGAGGTTACAGGGTGATCAGGTTGTCCCACGGGGAGCTCACGGTCTTCATCCCCATTTTCCAGATGAGGGAACTAAGCCTTTATTAAGCGCTTACTATGTGCAAAGCACTGTTCTAAGCGCTGGGGAGGTTACAGCGTGATCAGGTTGTCCCACGGGGAGCTCACGGTCTTCATCCCCATTTTCCAGATGAGGGAACTAAGCCTTTATTAAGCGCTTACTATGTGCAAAGCACTGTTCTAGGCGCTGGGGAGGTTACAGCGAGATCAGGTTGTCCCACGGGGAGCTCACAGTCTTCATCCCCATTTTCCAGATGAGGGAACTAAGCCTTTATTAAGCGCTTACTATGTGCAAAGCACTGTTCTAAGCGCTGGGGAGGTTACAGCGTGATCAGGTTGTCCCACGGGGAGCTCACGGTCTTCATCCCCATTTTCCAGATGAGGGAACTAAGCCTTTATTAAGCGCTTACTACGTGCAAAGCACTGTTCTAAGCGCTGGGGAGGTTACAGCGTGATCAGGTTGTCCCACGGGGAGCTCACGGTCTTCATCCCCATTTTCCAGATGAGGGAATAAGCCTTTATTAAGCGCTTACTCTGTGCAAAGCACTGTTCTAGGCGCTGGGGAGGTTACAGTGTGATCAGGTTGTCCCACGGGGAGCTCACGGTCTTCATCCCCATTTTCCAGATGAGGGAACTAAGCCTTTATTAAGCACTTACTATGTGCAAAGCACTGTTCTAGGCGCTGGGGAGGTTACAGCGTGATCAGGTTGTCCCACGGGGAGCTCACGGTCTTCATCCCCATTTTCCAGATGAGGGAACGAAGCCTTTATTAAGCGCTTACTCTGTGCAAAGCACTGTTCTAGGCGCTGGGGAGGTTACAGCGTGATCAGGTTGTCCCACGGGGAGCTCACGGTCTTCATCCCCATTTTCCAGATGAGGGAACTAAGCCTTTATTAAGCGCTTACTCTGTGCAAAGCACTGTTCTAAGCGCTAGGGAGGTTACAACGTGATCAGGTTGTCCCACGGGGAGCTCACGGTCTTCATCCCCATTTTCCAGATGAGGGAATAAGCCTTTATTAAGCGCTTACTACGTGCAAAGCACTGTTCTAAGCACTGGGGAGGTTACAGCGTGATCAGGTTGTCCCACGGGGAGCTCACGGTCTTCATCCCCATTTTCCAGATGAGGGAACTAAGCCTTTATTAAGCGCTTACCACGTGCAAAGCACTGTTCTAAGCGCTGGGGAGGTTACAGCGTGATCAGGTTGTCCCACGGGGAGCTCACGGTCTTCATCCCCATTTTCCAGATGAGGGAACTAAGCCTTTATTAAGCGCTTACTCTGTGCAAAGCACTGTTCTAAGCGCTAGGGAGGTTACAACGTGATCAGGTTGTCCCACGGGGAGCTCACGGTCTTCATCCCCATTTTCCAGATGAGGGAATAAGCCTTTATTAAGCGCTTACTACATGCAAAGCACTGTTCTAAGCGCTGGGGAGGTTACAGCGTGATCAGGTTGTCCCACGGGGAGCTCACGGTCTTCATCCCCATTTTCCAGATGAGGGAACTAAGCCTTTATTAAGCGCTTACCACGTGCAAAGCACTGTTCTAAGCGCTGGGGAGGTTACAGCGTGATCAGGTTGTCCCACGGGGAGCTCACGGTCTTCATCCCCATTTTCCAGATGAGGGAACTAAGCCTTTATTAAGCGCTTACTACGTGCAAAGCACTGTTCTAAGCTCTGGGGAGGTTACAGCGAGATTAGGTTGTCCCACGGGGAGCTCACGGTCTTCATCCCCATTTTCCAGATGAGGGAACTGAGGCCCAGAGAAGTGAAGTGACTTGCCCAGAGTCACCCAGCTGACAATTGGCGGAGCCGGGACTTGACCTCGTCGTCACCATCATCATCAACCCTGACTCCCAAGCCCGAGCTCTAGCCACTAGGCCACACTGTGACTTTGGGCGAGTCACTTGACTTCTCTGAGCCTCAGTGACCTCATCGGTCAAATGGGGATGAAGACTGGCACGAACTCCAGAGCCCGTGCTCTTTCCGCCGAGCCGCGCTGCTTCTCTTGTTAGGTGACTTGCCCCGGTGACTTGCTGGGATTATAAGGGGCGTGTGGCCCCCCACCAGATGACGGGGTTGGGGCGAGCACCTCCAGTCTGGGCCAACATCAGCGGAGGCCGTCCGGAGAATCAGAGGGAAGGGGGTTCATTCATTCATTCATTCATTCAATCGTATTTATTGAGCGCTTACTGTGTGCAGAGCACTGGACTAAGCGCTTGGGAAGTCCAAGTTGGCAACATCTAGAGACGGTCCCTACCCAACAGCGGGCTCACAGTCTAGAAGGGGGGAGACAGACAACAAAACAAAACATATAAACCAAATAAAATAAATAGAATAAATATGTACAAGTATAATAAATAAATAAGTAGAGTAACAAATATGTACAAACATATATACAGGTGGTGTTGCCCTTCAGACCCGAGACCGGCCTTGCCCTTCCCCTCCTTGGCCCTTTCATTCGTATTTATTGTATCAATCGTATTATATCAATATTATATCAATCGTATTTATTGAGCGCTTACTTTGTGCAGAGCACTGGACTAAGCGCTTGGGAAGTCCAAGTCGGCAACTTAGAGAGATGGTCCCTATCCAACAGCGGGCTCACAGTCTAGAAGGGGGAGACAGACAACAAAACAAAACATATAAACCAAATAAAATAAATAGAATAAATATGTACAAGTAAAATAAATAAGTAGAGTAACAAATATGTACAAACATATATACATATATACAGGTGGTGTTGCCCTTCAGACCCAAGACCGGCCTTGCCCTTCCCTTCCTTGACCCTTTCATTCGTATTTATTGTATCAATCGTATTATATCAATATTATATCAATCGTATTTATTGAGCGCTTACTTTGTGCAGAGCACTGGACTAAGCGCTTGGGAAGTCCAAGTTGGCAGCATACAGAGATGGTCCCTACCCACCAGCGGGCTCACAGTCTAGAGGGGGGAGACAGACAACAAAACAAAACATATAAACCAAATAAAATAAATAGAATAAATATGTACAAGTAAAATAAATAAATAAGTAGAGTAACAAATATGTACAAACATATATGCATATATACAGGTGGTGTTGGCCTTCAGACCCAAGACCGGCCTTGCCCTTCCCTTCCTTGGCCCTTTCATTCGTATTTATTGTATCAGTCGTATTATATCAATATTATATCAATCGTATTTATTGAGCGCTTACTGTGTGCAGAGCACTGGACTAAGCGCTTGGGAAGTCCAAGTTGGCAGCATACAGAGATGGTCCCTACCCACCAGCGGGCTCACAGTCTAGAGGGGGGAGACAGACAACAAAACAAAACATATAAACCAAATAAAATAAATAGAATAAATATGTACAAGTAAAATAAATAAATAAGTAGAGTAACAAATATGTACAAACATATATGCATATATACAGGTGGTGTTGGCCTTCAGACCCAAGACCGGCCTTGCCCTTCCCTTCCTTGGCCCTTTCATTCGTATTTATTGTATCAGTCGTATTATATCAATATTATATCAATCGTATTTATTGAGCGCTTACTTTGTGCAGAGCACTGGACTAAGCGCTTGGGAAGTCCAAGTTGGCAACATATAGAGACGGTCCCTACCCACCAGCGGGCTCACAGTCTAGAAGGGGGAGACAGACAACAAAACAAAACATATAAACCAAATAAAATAAATAGAATAAATATGTACAAGTAAAATAAATAAATAAGTAGAGTAACAAATATGTACAAACATATATACATATATACAGGTGGTGTTGCCCTTCAGACCCAAGACCGGCCTTGCCCTTCTCCTCCTTGGCCCTTTCATTCATATTTATTGTATCAATCATATTATATCAATATTATATCAATCGTATTTATTGAGCGCTTACTTTGTGCAGAGCACTGGACTAAGCCCTTGGGAAGTCCAAGCTGGCAACATCTAGAGACGGTCCCTACCCAACAGAGGGCTCACAGTCTAGAAGGGGGAGACAGACAACAAAACAAGACATATAAACCAAATAAAATAAATAGAATAAATATGTACAAGTAAAATAAATAAATAAGTAGAGTAACAAATATGTACAAACATATATACATATATATAGGTGGTGTTGCCCTTCAGACCCAAGACCGGCTTTGCCCTTCCCTTCCTTGACCCTTTCATTCGTATTTATTGTATCAATCGTATTATATCAATATTATATCAATCGTATTTATTGAGCGCTTACTTTGTGCAGAGCAC
The DNA here is from genome assembly GCF_015852505.1 of Tachyglossus aculeatus. NCBI lineage: Eukaryota > Metazoa > Chordata > Mammalia > Monotremata > Tachyglossidae > Tachyglossus > Tachyglossus aculeatus. The sequence continues at coordinate 50,630,713 of NC_052087.1, read as the reverse complement.
TGGACTAAGCGCTTGGGAAGTCCAAGTTGGCAACATATAGAGATGGTCCCTACCCACCAGCGGGCTCACAGTCTAGAGGGGGGAGACAGACAACAAAACAAAACATATAAACCAAATAAAGTAAATAGAATAAATATGTACAAGTATAATAAATTAGTAGAGTAACAAATATGTACAAACATATATACAGGTGGTGTTGGCCTTCAGACCCAAGACCGGCCTTGCCCTTCCCCTCCTTGGCCCTTTCATTCGTATTTATTGTATCAGTCGTATTATATCAATATTATATCAATTGTATTTATTGAGCTCCTCCTTTGTGCAGTGCACTGTACTAAGCGCTTGGGAAGTACAAGTCGGCAACTTAGAGAGACGGTCCCTATCCAACAGCGGGCTCACAGTCTAGAAGGGGGAGACAGACAACAAAGCAAAACATATAAACCAAATAAATAGAATAAATATGTACAAGTAAAATAAATAAATAAGTAGAGTAACAAATATGTACGAACATATATACAGGTGGTGTTGCCCTTCAGACCCAAGACCGGCCTTGCCCTTCCCTTCCTTGGCCCTTTCATTCATATTTATTGTATCAATCGTATTATATCAATATTATATCAATCGTATTGAGCGCTTACTTTGTGCAGAGCACTGGACTAAGCGCTTGGGAAGTACAAGTTGGCAAGTTAGAGAGACGGTCCCTATCCAACAGCGGGCTCACAGTCTAGAAGGGGGAGGCAGACAACAAAGCAACATGGAGACAGTTGTCAAGTCGTCAGAACAAACAGAATTAAATCTAAATGCGCATTCATTCATTCAGTTGTATTTATTGAGTGCTTACTTTGTGCAGAGCACTGTACTAAGCGCTTGGGAAGTACTAGTTGGCAACATAGAGAGGCGGTCCCTATCCAACAGCGGGCTCACAGGCTAGAAGGGGGAGGCAGACAACAAAACAAAACATGGAGGCAGTTGTCAAGTCATCAGAACAAACAATTAAATCTAAATGCACATTCATTCATTCATTCAGTTGTATTTATTGAGCACTGACTTTGTGCAGAGCACTGGACTAAGCGCTTGGGAAGTACAAGTCGGCAACTTAGAGAGACGGTCCCTACCCAACAGCAGGCTCACAGTCTAGAAGGGGGAGGCAGACAACAAAACAGAACATGGAGACAGTTGTCAAGTCGTCAGAACAGACAGAATTAAATCTAAATGCACATCGTGGAAAGAGCCAGGGCTTGGAAGTCAGAAGTCATGGGTTCAAATCCCGGCTCCACCAATTGTCAGCTGTGTGACCTTGGTCAAGTCACTTCACTTCTCTGGGCCTCAGTTCCCTCATCTGGAAAATGGGGATTAAGACTGTGAGCCCCCGTGGGACTGTGAGCCCACTGTTGGGTAGGGACTGTCTCTATATGTTGCCAGTTTGTACTTCCCAAGCGCTTAGTACAGTGCTGTGCACACAGTAAGCGCTCAATAAATACGATTGATGATGATGATGGTGACAACCTGATCACCTTGTAACCTCCCCAGCGCTTAGAACAGTGCTTTGCACATAGTAAGCGCTTAATAAATGCCATTATTATTATTATGATGATTCATTCATTCAGTTGTATTTATTGAGCGCTGACTGTGTGCAGAGCACTGTACTAAGCGCTTGGGAAGTACAAATCGGCAACTTAGAGAGACGGTCCGTACCCAACAACGGGCTCACAGTCTAGAAGGGGGAGGCAGACGACAAAACAAAACTCGTGTCTTGTCCGCCCCCGGCCTGCCTCGACCTCTCCCCTTTCCCGGCCCCCCGGCTCTTGTGCCTCCAGGAAGCAGTGTATCGAGCTGGAGCAGCAGTTTGACTTCCTGAAGGACCTGGTGGCCTCCGTGCCGGACATGCAGGGCGATGGAGAGGACAACCACGTGGATGGGGACAAGGGACCCCGCAGGTAGGGGAGCCCCCCGGGCCCGGACCCCCGAGGGAGCTGGAGGGGGTGGCCACGACGGCGGGGGGAAGGCGAGCACGGGGCATAATCGACTGTGAGACCACCGTTGGGTAGGGACCGTCTCTATATATTGCCAACTTGGACTTCCCAAGCGCTTAGTCCAGTGCTCTGCACACCGTAAGCGCTCAATAAATACGACTGACTGAATGAATAATAATAATAACAATATAATCACGGCGTTGATTAAGCGCTTACTATGTGCAAAGCACGGTTCCAAGCGCTGGGGAGGTTACAAGGTGATCGGGTTGTCCCACGGGGGGCTCCCAGTCTTCATCCCCATTCTACAGGTGGGGGAACTGAGGCCCAGAGAAGTGAAGTGACTTGCCCAAAGTCACACAGCTGACAGGTGGCACGAGGTCCTAGGCTGCAGTAGGGGTTGGGGGCTTCCCTTGGAGGGAGGAATAGTAATAATAATGATGATAATGATGGCATTTGCTAAGCGCTTACTATGTGCAAAGCACTGTTCTAAGTGCTGGGGAGGATACAAGGGGATCAGGTTGTCCCCCATGGGGCTCCCAGTCTTCATCTGTATATATGTATATATGTTTGTACATATTTATTACTCTATTTATTTATTTATTTTACTTGTACATATCTATCCTATCTATTTTATTTTGTTAGTATGTTTGGTTTTGTTCTCTGTCTCCCCCTTTTAGACTGTGAGCCCACTGTTGGGTAGGGACTGTCTCTATATGTTGCCAATTTGTACTTCCCAAGCTCTTAGTACAGTGCTCTGCACATAGTAAGCGCTCAATAAATACGATCGATGATGATGATGATCCCAGCAGCGTGGTTCAGTGGAAAGAGTACGGGCTTTGGAGTCAGAGGTCAAGGGTTCGAATCCTGACTCTGCCACACGTCTGCTGTGTGACCTTGGGCAAGTCGCTTCACTTCTCTGAGCCTCCGCGACCTCATCTGTAAAATGGGGATCGAGACTGTGAGCCCCACATGGGACAACCTGATCACCTTGTATCCCCCCCCCAGCGCTTAGAACAGTGCTCTGCACGTAGTAAGCGCTTAACAAATGCCATCATCATTATTATTATTATTATCTCCATTTGACAGATGAGGTCACTGAGGCTCAGAGAAGTGAAGTGACTTGCCCAAAGTCACAGTGGGGCCTAGTGGCTAGAGCTCGGGCTTGGGAGTCAGGAGGACCTGGGTTGGTGATGATGGTATTTGTTAGCGCTTACTATGTGCCAAGCACCGTTCTAAGCACTGGGGGAGATACAAGGTGATCAGGTTGTGTGCCAAGCGCTGTTCTAAGCGCTGGGGGGTTATGAGGTGATCAGGTTGTCCCCCGGGGGGCTCACATTCTTAATCCCCATTTTACAGACGAGGGAACTGAGGCCCAGAGAAGTGAAGTAACTTGCCCAAAGTCACTCAGCTGACAGTTGGCGGAGCTGAGATTTGAACCCACGACCTCTGACTCCAAAGCCCGGGCTCTTTCCACTGAGCCATGCTGCTTCTCTATACAGAGACGGCCCCTACCCTTCAACGGGCTCACAGTCTAGAAGTTGCCCTGTCCTCTCCCGAGCGCTCTGCACGCAGTGAGTGCTCAATAAATGCAACTGAATGGATAATAATAATAATAATGATGATGGCATTTGTTAAGCGCTTACTATGTGCAAAGCACTGTTCTAAGCACTGGGGAGGATACAAGGTGATCAGGTAGTCCCCCGGGGGGCTCACAGTCTTAATCCCCATTTTACAGATGAGGGAACTGAGGCCTAGAGAAATGAAGTGGCTCGCCCAAAGTCACACGGCTGACAAGCGGCGGAGCCGGGATTAGAACCCATGACCTCCGACTCCCAAGCCCACGTTCTTACCACTAAGCCATGCCCCGCCTCTTGTCCGCTGTTGTGATCTTGGGCGAGTCACTTCGCTTCTCTGGGCCTCAGTTCCCTCATCTGTAAAATGGGGATTACAATGATGAGCCCATGTGACTGACCCAATTTACTTGTATCCACCTCAGCTCTTCGTCCATTGTTTGGCGCATCATATACAGCTACCACAATTATTTTTATTATCATTATTGTAGAGCACAGGCCCGGGCGTCAGAAGGACCTGGGTCGTAATTCCGGCTCTGTCCTTGTCTGCTGGGTGACTTTGGGCAAGTCACTTCCCTTCTGGACCTCAGTTCCCTCATCTGGAAAATGGGGATGAAGCCTGTGGGCCCCTCGTGGGACAGGGACCCTGCCCAACCTGAGTAACATAATCATAATAATAATAATGACATTTATTAAGCGCGTACTGTGTGCAAAGTTTACTGTTCTAAGCGCTGGGGAGGTTACAAGGTGATCAGCGTTAGAGAAGCAGCGTGGCTCAGTGGAAAGAGCCCGGGCTTTGGAGTCAGAGGTCACGGGTTCAAATCCCGGCTCTGCCAACTGTCAGCTGTGTGACTTCGGGCAAGTCACTTCACTTCTCTGGGCCTCAGTTCCCTCATCTGTAAAATGGGGATGAAGACTGTGAGCCCCCCGTGGGACAACCTGATCACCTTGTAACCTCCCTAGCGCTTAGAGCAGTGCTTTGCACACAGTAAGAGCTTAATAAATGCTGTCATTCAGGGGAAAAGAGCACGGGCTTTGGAGTCAGAGGTCACGGGTTCAAATCCCGGCTCCGCCAATTGTCAGCTGTGTGACTTCGGGCAAGTCACTTCACTTCTCTGGGCCTCAGTTCCCTCATCTGTAAAATGGGGATGAAGACCGTGAGCCCCCCATGGGACAACCTGATCACCTTGTAACCTCCCTAGCGCTTAGAGCAGTGCTTTGCACACAGTAAGCGCTTAATAAATGCTGTCATTCAGGGGAAAAGAGCACGGGCTTTGGAGTCAGAGGTCATGGGTTCAAATCCCGGCTCCGCCAATTGTCAGCTGTGTGACTTTGGGCGAGTCACTTCACTTCTCTGGGCCTCAGTTCCCTCATCTGTAAAATGGGGATGCAGACTGTGAGCCCCCCGTGGGACAACCTGATCACCTTGTAACTTCCCCAGCGCTTAGAACAGTGCTTTGCACATAGTAAGCGCTTAATAAATGCCATAATTATTATTATTATTATTATTATCAGGTTGTCCCAAGGGGGCTCGCAGTCTGAATCCCCATTTTACAGACGAGGTAACTGAGGCCCAGAGAAGTCAAGTGACTTGCCCAAAGTCACCCAGCTGACAAGTGGCGGAGCCGGGATTGGAACCCATGACCTCTGACGCCAAAGCCCGGGCCCTTTCCATTGAGCCACGCTGCTTCTCATGTATAACTACCCCAGCACTTAGTGCGGTGCTTGGCACGTAGTAAGCGCTTAACAAATACCATTAAAGAAAATAATAAAGTGGGACAGAGGATGCAGGAGGGATGGGGAGGGAGAGGTCAGTCAGTCCATCGTTGTTCCTGAGCGCTTACCGTATGCAGAGCCCTGTACTTAGCGCTTGGGAGAGCGCAGTACAACAATAAACAGACACATTCCCTGCCCACAACGAGCTTCAATCAATCAGTCAATCAATCGTATTTATTGAGCGCTTACTGTGTGCCGAGCACTGGACTAAGCGCTTGGGAAGTCCAAGTTGGCAACATATAGAGGCAGTCCCTACCCAACAGTGGGCTCACAGTCTAAAAGGGGGAGACAGAGAACAAAACCAAACATACTAACAAAATAAAATAAATAGAATAGATATGTACAAGTAAAATAAATAGAGTAATAAATATGTACATACATATATACAGGTGCTGTGGGGAAGGGAAGGAGGTAAGATGGGGGGATGGAGGGGGGACGAGGGGGAGAGGAAGGAAGGGGCTCAGTCTGGGAAGGCCTCCTGGAGGAGTTGAGCGCTCAGTAGGGCCTTGAAGGGAGGAAGAAAAAATATGGAATGCGTCACGAATTTGCTTCAAGTCTAGAAGGTCAGTGCCAGGGAAGTCGAGGGCTTGCCGGGTGACGTCGGGACAGGCTGGCAGGCCTCTAGACTGTGAGCTCTTTTTGGGCGGGGAATGTGCCTCTTTGTTGTATCGTCCTCTCCCAAATGCTTAGTCCAGTGCTCTTCAATCAATCAATCAATCAATCGTATTTATTGAGCGCTTACTGTGTGCAGAGCACTGTACTAAGCGCTTGGGAAGTCCAGGTTGGCAACATATAGAGACAGTCCCTACCCAACAGTGGGCTCACAGTCTGCACCCGGTAAGCGCTCAGTAAATAGCACTGAGTGAAGGACTGAAACCATCCTCTCCCTCCGCTCGTCTCCAGGGGCCGGAGGTCCGGCAGCGGGCGGAAGAACGGCGGAGCCGGCGGGAAAGGGAAAGATAAGAAGCAGTCGGGGACGGACTCGGAGCAGGAGGTGAGGAGAGCCTTCTCGGGACCCCAGCGGGCCGCTCGCCCCCACGGGGGGTTGGGGTGTGGGGGGGGGTCCCCTCTCTTCCGACTCCCGCCCCTCACCCGCGGAGCCTTGGTGCCATCCCTGCCGGACGCCCTTCGACCCTTCCAGGACGACTCGGAGGGCACAGAGACGGACGGGGAGGAGGAGACGACGGCGCCGCTACCGCCCCAGGCCGGCAGGCCCCCCCCCGCCCCGGTTCCAGAGGTGATGATGATGGCATCTCTTAAGCGCTTACTAGGTGCAGAGCACTGTTGTAAGCGCTGAGCACCATTCTAAGAGGCCGAAGCGGAGGGCTGGGGCGGCCCTGTTCGGGGAAGTGGAGGCGGGGAGGAGGGCGTCCAGGTGGAGTCTGTTTCCTGCCCCAAAGCCTCCCAGGAAAGAAGGGGTTTAAGTGATGATGATGGCATCTATTAAGTGCTTACTAGGTGCAGCGCACTGCTCTAAGCACTGAGCACTGTTCTAAAAGGCCGAGGAGGGGGGCTGGGGGACCCTGATCGGGGAAGTGGTGACGGGGAGGAGGGCGTCCAGGTGGAGTCTGTTTCCTGCCCCAAAGCCTCCGAGGAAGGAAGGGGTTTAAGTGATGATGATGGCATCTATTAAGTGTTTACTAGGTGCAGAGCACTGTTCTAAGCGCTGAGCACTGTTCTAAGAGGCCGAGGCGGGGGGCTGGGGGGACCCTGATCGGGGAAGTGGTGGCGAGGAGGAGGGCTTTTCGCTTACTAGGTGCAGAGCACTGTTCTAAGCACTGAGCACCGTTCTAAGAGGCCAGAGTGGAGGGCTGGGGTGGCTCTGACTGGGGAAGTGGTGGCGGGGAGGAGGGCGTCCAGGTGGGGTCTGTTTCCTTCCCCAAAAGCCTCCGAGGAATGAAGGGGTTTAAGTGATAATGATGGCATCTATTAAGCGCTTACTAGGTGCAGAGCACTGTTCTAAGTGCTGAGCACTGTTCTAAGAGGCTGAAGTGGAGGGCTGGGGCGGCCCTGACCGGGGAAGTGGTGGCGGAGAGTTGGGCTTCCAGGTGGAGTCTGTTTCCTGCCCCAAAGCCTCCGAGGGGTTTAAGTGATGATGATGGCATCTATTAAGTGCTTACTAGGTGCAGAGCACTTGTTCTAAGTGCTGAACACAGTTCTAAGAGGCCGAGGCAGGGGGCTGGGGGGACCCTGACTTGGGCGTGGTGGTGGGGAGGAGGGCTTCCAGGTGGAGTCTGTTTCCTGCCCCAAAGCCTCCGAGGAAAGAAGGGGTTTAAGTGATGATGATGGCATCTATTAAGCGCTTACTAGGTGCAAAGCATTGTTCTAAGCGCTGAGCACTGTTCTGAGAGGCTGAAGCGGAGGGCTGGGGCGGCTCTGACCGGGGAAGTGGTGGCGGGGAGGAGGGCTTCCAGGTGGGGTCTGTTTCCTGCCCCAAAGCCTCCGAGGAAAGAAGGGGTTTAAGTGATGATGATGGCATGCATTAAGCGCTTACTAGGTGCAGAGCACTGTTGTAAGCGCTGAGCACTGTTCTAAGAGGCCAAAGTGGAGGGCTGCGGCGGATCTGACGGGGGAAGTGGTGGCCGGGAGAAGGGCATCCAGGTGGGGTCTGTTTCCTTCCCCCAAAGCCTCCGAGGAAAGAAGGGGTTTAAGTGATGATGATGGCATCTATTAAGTGCTTACTAGGTGCAGAGCACTGTTCTAAGCGGTGAGCACTGTTCTAAGAGGCCGAGGCAGGGGGCTGGGGGGACCCTGACCGGGGGGTGGTGACAGAGAGGAGGGCGTCCAGGTGGGGTCTGTTTCCTTCCCCCAAAGCCTCCGAGGAAAGAAGGGGTTTAAGTGATGATGATGGCATGCATTAAGTGCTTACTAGGTGCAGAGCACTGTTCTAAGCGCTGAGCACCGTTCTAAGAGGCCGAAGCGGAGGGCTGGGGTGGGCCTGACTGGGGAAGTGGTGATGGGGAGGAGGGCTTCCAGGTGGAGTCTGTTTCCTGCCACAAAGCCTCCGAAGAAAGAAGGGGTTTAAGTGATGATGATGGCATCTATTAAGCACTTACTAGGTGCAGAGCACTGTTCTAAGCGCTGAGCACCGTTCTAAGAATCCGAGGCTGGGGACTGGGGGGGCCCTGATCGGGGAAGTGGTGGCGGGGAGGAGGGCATCCAGGTGGAGTCTGTTTCCTGCCCCAAAGCCTCCGAAGAAAGAAGGGATTTAAGTGATGATGATGGCATCTATTAAGTGCTTACTAGGTGCAGAGCACTGTTCTAACCGCTGAGCAGTGTTCTAAAAGGCCGAAGTGGAGGGCTGGGGCGGCTCTGACCGGGGAAGTGGTGGCGGGGAGGAGGGCTTCCAGGTGGGGTCTGTTTCCTTCCCCAAAAGCCTCCGAGGAAAGAAGGGGTTTAAGTGATGCTGATGGCATCTATTAAGCGCTTACTAGGTGCAGAGCACTGTTCTAAGCGTTGAGCACTGTTCTAAGAGGCCGAAGTGGAGGGCTGGGGCGGCCCTGACCGGGGAAGTGGTGGCGGAGAGGAGGGCTTCCAGGTGGAGTCTGTTTCCTGCCCCAAAGCCTCCGAGGGGTTTAAGTGATGATGATGGCATCCATTAAGTGCTTACTAGGTGCAGAGCACTGTTCTAAGTGCTGAGCACAGTTCTAAGAGGCCAAGGCAGGGGGCTGGGGGGACCCTGACTTGGGCGTGGTGGTGGGGAGGAGGGCTTCCAGGTGGAGTCTGTTTCCTGCCCCAAAGCCTCCGAGGAAAGAAGGGGTTTAAGTGATGATGATGGCATCTATTAAGTGCTTACTAGGTGCAGAGCACTGTTCTAAGCGCTGAGCACTGTTCTGAGAGGCTGAAGCGGAGGGCTGGGGCAGCTCTGACCGGGGAAGTGGTGGCGGGGAGGAGGGCTTCCAGGTGGAGTCTGTTTCCTGCACCAAAGCCTCCGAGGAAAGAAGGGGTTTAAGTGATGATGATGGCATCTATTAAGTGCTTACTAGGTGCAGAGCACTGTTGTAAGCGCTGAGCACTGTTCTAAGAGGCTGAAGTGGAGGACTGGGGGGACCCTGACCGGGGGGTGGTGGCAGGGAGGAGGGCTTCCAGGTTGAGTCTGTTTCCTGCCCCAAAGCCTCCGAGGAAAGAAGGGGTTTAAGGGAGTGGGGGACCCCTCGGGGTGGGCATGCATTCATTCATCATCATCATCAATCGTATTTATTGAGCGCTTATCATGTGCAGAGCACTGTACTAAGCGCTTGGGAAGTACAAATTGGCAACATATAGAGACAGTCCCTACCCAACAGTGGGCTCACAGTCTAAAAGACATTCATTCATTCAATTGTATTTATTGAGCACTTACTGTGTGCAGAGCACTGTATTAAGCGTTTGGGAAGTAGAAGTTGGTCAGCGTGGCTCAGTGGAAAGAGCCCGGGCTTTGGAGTCAGAGGTCATGGGTTCAAATCCAGACTCTGCCAATTAATAATAATAATAATAATAATAATAATAATAATGGCATTTATTAAGCGCTTACTATGTGCCAAGCACTGTTCTAACCGCTGGGGAGGTTACAAGGTGATCAGGTTTTCCCAAGTGGGGCTCACAGTCTTAATCCCCATTTTACAGATGAGGGAACTGAGGCCCAGAGAAGTGAAGTGACTCGCCCAAAGTCACACAGCTGGCAATTGGCAGAGCTGGGATTCGAACCCACGATCTCTGACTCCAAAGCCCGGGCTCTTTCCAGTGAGCCCGGCTCCGTCTCACAATTGCCAATTGTCGGCTGTGTGACTTTGGGTAATCAATCAATCAATCAATCGTATTTACTGAGCGCTTACTGTGTGCAGAGCACTGTACTAAGCGCTCGGGAAGTACAAGTTGGCAACATATAGAGACAGTCCCTACCCAACAGTGGGCTCACAGTCTAAAGTCACTTCACTTCTCTGGGCCTCAGTTCCCTCATCTGGAAAATGGGAATTAAGACTGTGAGCCCCCCGTGGGACAACCTGAGCACCCTGTTACCTCCCCAGTGCTTAGAACAGTGCTTTGTGCATAGTAAGCGCTTCACGAATGCCATCATTATCATCATCATCAATTGTATTTATTGAGCACTTACTATGTGCAGGGCACTGTACTAAGCGCTTGGGAAGTCCAAGTTGGCAACATATAGAGACAGTCCCTACCCAACAGCGGGCTCACAGTCTAGAAGGCAGGGCCTGGGGTGGGCACAGAACGGGGACAGAGGAGGGGGCTGCCAAGGTCCGGCAGGTCCGTCCGTCCGTCCGGAGCTGGGCAGGCGACGGGGGAGAAGGAATCAATCAATCAGTCGTATTTATTGAGCGCTTACTGTGTGCAGAGCACTGTACTAAGCGCTTGGGAAGTCCAAGCTGGCAACATATAGAGACGGTCCCTACCGAACCAGCGTGGCTCAGTGGAAAGAGCCCGGGCTTTGGAGTCAGAGGTCGTGGGTTGGAATCCCGGCCCCGCCACACGTCTGCTGTGTGACCTTCTCTGAGCCTCAGTTACCTCATCTGTCAAATGGGGATTAAGACCGAGCCCCACGTGGGACAACCCGATCACTTTGTATCCCCCCCCAAGTGCTTAGAACAGTGCTTTGCACATAGTAAGCGCTTAACAAATGCCAACATTATTATTATCATTAGAAGGGGGAGACAGAGAACAAAACCAAACATACTAACAAAATAAAATAAATAGAATAGATAGGTACAAGTAAAATAAATAGAGTAAAAAATATGTACAAACATATATACGGGTGCTGTGGGGAAGGGAAGGAGGTGAGATGGGGGGGATGGAGAGGGGGAGACGAAGGAGGGGGCTCAGTCTGGGAAGGCCTCCTGGAGGAGGTGAGCTCTCAGTAGGGTCTTGAAGGGGGAAGGCCTGGGCGGGAAGGGTTAGGGGTTCTGCCGGTGGATCTGACCCCTCTTTTTTCCTCTCTCCCCCCCGCACCCCAATTTCCAGCCCCCCGACCCCTTTCCTGCCCTTCCCCTCCACCCTGCCCCTGCCTCCGCCGCCGCCCCCCGCTCCCGCAGCTGCTGACGAAGAAGAAGAAGATTACGACTCGTAGCCCCTTTCCCCCGCTAGCCCCCCACCCCCTTTTAGTCGGTTTTAGTTGCCCCCCGGGGGGGAGGTGGGGAGGGTGGGGACGTTCTTAAATTTATTAAAAAAAAAAAAAAAAAAAGGAAAAAAAGCAGAAAAGCGGCCGAGTCTGTGTGTCACTCGTCACCCTCCGGGGCCCGGGAGTCGGTGGTTTCCACCGCGTGGCGCAGTGAGGTCGTGGGTTCAAATCCCGGCTCCTCCGCTCGTCAGCTGGGTGACCTGGGGCGGGTCACCTCTCTGGGCCTCAGTGACCTCATCTGGAAAATGGGGACTAAGACTGTGAGCCCCACATGGGACAACCCGATCACCTTGTATCCTCCCCAGCGCTTAGAACAGTGCTTTGCACATAGTAAGTGCTTAACAAATACCGTCTTTACCGTCACAGTCTTTTAGACTGTGAGCCCACTGTTGGGTAGGGACTGTCTCTATATGTTGCCAATTTGTACTTCCCAAGCGTTTAGTCCAGTGCTCTGCACATAGTAAGCGCTCAATAAATACGATTGATGAAATACCAACATTATTATTATTTTATTGAGCGCTAACTCACTGGCCTAAACGCTAGGAAAAGGATTCCACGACAGCATCAGTAGATATATTCCATGCCCACAATGAGCTCCCGGTTTAGCTTCCAGTTTTCCGCCCCCCTCGATCTCCCATCCCCCCAATAATCTCCCGTCCCCCCAATCCCCCGACGCGAGGTGTTCGGTTCCAGGCGATCGCTTGTCCGCCCCCCTGCAACGTCCACTAAAGCCAAGTCGTCCGGGACCCGAGGAAGCCTCCGTGGGAAGGGAAACTAAGCTGGCGAAGCTGGGATCCGGGAAGAACCGAGATTCCCTTCTCCTGCAGGAAGCTGCCGATAGCTCCAGCCTCCCTTCTAATATCTGGTGTTTGTTACCGACGCTTACTTACTTAGGTACTGTACTAAGCGCTGGGGTGGGTACAGAGAAGCAGCGTGGCTCAGTGGAAAGAGCCCGGGCTTTGGAGTCAGAGGTCATGGGTTCAATCAATCAATCATACTGAGCGCTTACTGTGTGCAGAGCACTGTACTAAGCGCTTGGGAAGTACAGAGAGACGGTCCCTACCCAACAGTGGGCTCATCCCAGTTCCACCGACTGTCAGCTGTGTGACTTTGGGCAAGTCACTTCTAGACTGTGAGCCCACTGTTGGGCAGGGACCGTCTCTATATGTTGCCAACTTGGACTTCCCAAGCGCTTAGTACAGTGCACGCAGTAAGCGCTCAATAAGTGGGATTGAACGAACTTCTCTGGGCCTCAGTTCCCTCATCTGTAAAATGGGGATTAAAACTGTGAGCCCTCTGTGGGACCACCTGATCGCCTTGTAACCTCCCCAGCGCTTAGAAGAGTACTTTGCACATAGTAAGCGCTTAACAAATACTATCATTATTATTATGGGTTCAAATCCCAGGTCCGCCAATTGTCAGCTGGGTGACTTTGGGCAAGTCACTTCACTTCTCTGGGCCTCAGTTCCCTCATCTGTAAAATGGGGATGAAGACTGAGCCCCCCGTGGGACAACCTGATCACCTTGTAACCTCCCCAGCACTTAGAACAGTGCTTTGCACATAGTAAGCGCTTAATAAGTGCCATCATTATTATTATACAAGCAAATGAGGTTGGACACAGTCCCTGTCCCACGTGGAACTCACTGTCGTTCATTCATTAGATCGTATTTATTTAGTGCTTACTGTGTGCAGGAGCACTGTACTAAGCGCTTGGGAAGTACAAGGTGGCAACATATAGAGACGGTCCCTACCCAACAGTGGGCTCACAGTCTGTCACAATCCCCATTCTCCGGCTGAGGAAACTGAGGCCCTGAAGTGTGAAGCGACTTGCCCAAGGTCACACAGCAGCACACAAGTGGCGGAGCCGAAATTAGAACCCAGGTCCTTCTGGCTCTCAGGCCCGGGTGCTGCTCCTCTCTCCCTCCCTCACCCCCCACCCCGACTCCTTATTTCATCTTCCTGTGAGAAGCAGCGTGGCTCAGTGGAAAGAGCCCGGGCTTTGGAGTCAGAGGTCATGGGTTCAAATGCCGGCTCCACCAATTGTCACCTGGGTGACTTTGGGCAAGTCGCTTGACTTCTCTGTGCCTCAGTTACCTTATCTGTAAAATGGGGATTAAGACTGTGAGCCCCCCCGTGGGACAATCTGATCACCTGTAACCTTCCCAGCACTTAGAACAGTGCTTTGCACATAGTAAGTGCTTAATAAATGCCATCCTCATTATTATTATTATTATTATTATTATTATTAGAAGGGGGAGACAGAGAACAAAACAAAACATATTAACAAAATAGAATAAATATGTACAAATCAATCAATCAATCGTATAAAATAGAGTAATAAATCCATACAAACATATATACGTATATACAGGTGCTGTGGGGAGGGGAAGGAGGTAAGGCGGGGGGGATGGGGAGGAGGGGGAGATAATAATGGCATTTATTAAGCGCTTACTATGTGCAAAGCACTGTTCTAAGCACTGGGAAGGTTACAAGGTGATCAGGTTGTCCCATGGGGGGCTCACAGTCTTACTCCCCATTTTACAGATGAGGTAACTGAGGCCCAGAGAGGTTAAGCGACTTGCCCAAAGTCACACAGCTGGCAATTGGCGGAGCTGGGATTTGAACCCATGACCTCTGACTCCAAAACCCGTGTTCTTTTCCACTGAGCCACGCTGCTTCTCTAATGATGGTACTTGTTAAGCGCTTACTATGTGCAAAGCACTGTTCTAAACTCTGGGGTGATACAAGGTGATCAGGTTGTCCCATGTGGGGCTCACAGTCTTAGTCCCCATTTTACAGATGGAGGGAACTGAGGCACAGAGAAGTGAAGTGACTTGCCCAAAGTCACCCAGCTGACAAGTGGCGGAGCTGGGATTTGAACCCATGACCTCTGACTCCAAAGCCCGGGCTCTTTCCACTGAACCACACTGCTTCTCTGTTGTAAGTAACTCTGGAGGTCCCCAGGATCAAGGGGGGGAGCCATGTCCAGGGTAAACAAGACTCAAGGGAAGGTGGGAGGCCCCGGTGGTGAGTGACCCCAAAACCCCACCCTCCCCACACTCCTGCCACCATGCTGTTTCAGTTTTTATTTTATATTTTATTTTATTTTATTTTATTTTTTATTTTATTATTTTATTTTATTATTTTATTTTATTTTATTATTTTATTTTATTTTATTATTTTATTTTATTACTTTATTTTTTTGTTTTATTTTATTTCATTTTATTTTATTATTTTATTTTATTTTATTTTATGGTCTTCCTTAGGCGCCTACTAGGTGGCAGGCCCTGTACTCTCCCTCTCCCCCTCCTCCCCCACCACCCCCGCCTCACCTCCTTCCCCTCCCCACATCACCTGTATATATGTATATATGTTTGTACAGATTTATTACTCTATTTATTTTACTTGTGCATATTTATTCTATTTATTTTATTCTGTTAATATGTTTTGTTCTGTTGTCTGTCTCCCCCTTCTAGACTGTGAACCCGTTGTTGGGTAGGGACTGTCTCTGTATGTTGCCAACTTGGACTTCCCAAGCGCTTAGTCCAGTGCTCTGCACACAGTAAGCGCTCAATAAATACGATTGAATGAATGAATGAGGAAGAGAAGCAACACGGCCTAGTGGACAGGACCCGGGCATCCGAAAAAGCTGGGTTCTAATCCCGGCTCTGCGGCTTGTCTGTTATGTGACCTGGGGCAGGTCACTTCTCTTCTCTGGGCCTCAGTTCCCTCATCTGTAAAATGGGGATTAAGACTGTGAGCCCCATGTTGGGTAGGGACCGTCTCTATATGTTGCCAACTTGGACTTCCCAGGCACTTAGTACAGTGCTCTGCACACAGTAAGCGCTCAATAAATACCATTGAATGAATGAATGAATGAATCTTCTAGACTGTGAGCCCACTGTTGGGTAGGGACCGTCTCTATACGTTGCCAACTTGGACTTCCCAAGCGTTTAGTCCAGTGCTCTGCACACAGTAAGCGCTCAATAAATGCCATTGAATGAATGAATAAATGAATGAATGAATGAATCTTCTAGACTGTGAGCCCACTGTTGGGTAGGGACCGTCTCTAGATGTTGCCAACTTGGACTTCCCAAGCGCTTAGTCCAGTGCTCTGCACACAGTAAGCGCTCAATAAATACCATTGAATGAATGACTGAATGAATCTTCTAGACTGTGAGCCCACTGTTGGGTAGGGACCATCTCTATATGTTGCCAACTTGGACTTC
The DNA here is from genome assembly GCF_015852505.1 of Tachyglossus aculeatus. NCBI lineage: Eukaryota > Metazoa > Chordata > Mammalia > Monotremata > Tachyglossidae > Tachyglossus > Tachyglossus aculeatus. Next base: position 50,615,054 of record NC_052087.1, on the reverse strand, counting down.
CCAAACGCTTAGTCCAGTGCTCTGCACATAGTAAGCGCTCAATAAATACCATTGAATGAATGAATGAATGAATCTTCTAGACTGTGAGCCCACTGTTGGGTAGGGACCGTCTTTCTATGTTGCCAACTTGGACTTCCCCAGCGCTCAGAACAGTGCTCTGCACACAGTAAGCGCTCAATAAATATGATTGATTGATTGAGCACTTACTATGTGCAGAGCACTGGACTAGGCGCTTGGGACATCCAAGTTGGCAACGTATAGAGACGGCCCCTACCCAACAGCGGGCTCACAGTCTAGAAGGGGGAGACAGACGACAAGGCAAAACATGTGGACAGGTGCTTATTGTCGTCGTGTCCCTTCCCAAACGCTTAGTACAGTGCTCTGCACACAGTAAGCGCTCAATAAATATGATCGAATGAATGAATGACCCAGGAACGAGACACCCCCGCTGCTCCCGATTCCGGTCTCTGCTTCCCTGTGTCCAGGGGGCCACCGTGTTCTTTTTTTAATGGCATTTATTAAGCGCTTACTATGTGCAAAGCACTGTTCTAAGTGCTGGGGAGGTTTCAAGGTGATCAGATTGTCCCACGGGGGGCTCACAGTTTTAATCCCCATTTTCCAGGTGAGGTAACTGAGGCCCAGATTATAATAAGAATAATAATAATGGCATTTATTAAGCGCTTACTATGTGCAAAGCACTGTTCTAAGCGCTGGGGAGGTTTCAAGGTGATCAGGTTGTCCCACGGGGGGCTCACAGTTTTAATCCCCATTTTCCAGGTGAGGTAACTGAGGCCCGGAGAATAATAATAATAATAATAACGGCATTTATTAAGCGCTTACTATGTGCAAAGCACTGTTCTAAGCGCTGGAGAGTTTACAAGGTGATCAGGTTGTCCCACGGGGGGCTCACAGTTTTAATCCCCATTTTCCAGGTGAGGTAACTGAGGCCCAGAGAATAACAATAATAATAATAATAATGGCATTTATTAAGCACTTACTATGTGCTAAGCACTGTTTCAAGCGCTGGGGAGGTTACAAGGTGATCAGGTTGTCCCACGGGGGGCTCACAGTTTTAATCCCCATTTTCCATGTGAGGTAACTGAGGCCCAGATAATAATAATAATGATGGCATTTATTAAGCACTTACTATATGCAAAGGGAAGTGAAATGACTTGCGCAAGGTCACACAGCTGACAATTGGCAGAGCCAGGATTTGAATCCATGACCTCTGACTCCAAAGCCCGGGCTCTTTCCAGTGAGCCACGCTGCTTCCCTCCTTCCTCAACCCGGCCAGGTTCCCTGAAACGTCACCTCGGGCAAGTCACTTCACTTCTCCGTGCCTCAGTTACCTCATCTGTAAAATGGAGATTAAAACTGCGAGCCCCATGTGGGACAGGGACTCGGTCCAAACTGATTAGCTACTCCGGGACTCCTGGCACATAGGAAGCGCTTAACAAATACCACAATTATTCGTTTATTTATCAAGCAGCTCAGCCCCCGCTATCTGAGGCGCGCACCTCTCCCCGCCGCCTACCAGCTGCTATCTCTGCTTCCAGAAGCAACGCGGCCTAGTGGATAGAGAGGCCGGGCCTGGGATTCAGAAGGACCTGAGTTCTAATTCCGCCTCCGCCACGCATCTGCTGTGTGACCTTGGGCCTGTCGCTTCACTTCTCCGGGCCTCAGTTCCCTCATCTGTAAAATAGGGATTAAGGCCGTGAATCCCATGTGGGATAGGGACTGGGCCCATCCGGATGAAGTTGCATCTACCCCAGCGCTTAGTACAGCGTCTGGCATGTAGAAAGTGCTCAACAAATACCGCAGTGGTTATTATTATTGTTATTACTATCCTTTCCATTCGTTCAGTCGTATTTATTGAGCGCTTACCGTGTGCAGAGCGCTGTTCTAAGCACTTGGAAAGCACATTTCAGCAATAAAGAGAGACAATCCCTGTCCACACTGGGATTACGGTCTAGAATAATAATAATAATAATAATAATAATAATAATAATAATAATAATAATAGCATTAATTAGGCGCTTACTATGTGCAAAGCACTGTTCTAAGGGCTGGGGAGTTTACAAGGTGAACTGGGGAGACAGGCATCAAAATGAATCAATCCATCAATCGTATTTATTGAGCGCTTACTATGTGCAGAGCACATAGAATAAACATAGAATAAACGGGTGTTAGTATTTCCAGTCACTCCCCCCCAGGGTCCACGCTTTTAGACTGTGAGCCCACTGTTGGGTAGGGACTGTCTCTATATGTTGCCAACTTGGACTTCCCAAGCGCTTAGTACAGTGCTCTGCACACAGTAAGCGCTCAATAAATACGATTGATTTTCCGAGACCTCCCTGAGTCACGATCCAGGGCCGCAACGGGAGAGGTGGGAAGACGGGCCGGCAGAGAATTCCCCCCAGTCCCACCCTTTCTCATCCTGGCGTTGGCCCCGGTCCTCTCGTGGGTACCTATGAGAATAATCAGAATGATAAAAAATAATAGGAATAATGGTGTTCGTTAAGTGGCTACTGTTGCTAAGCACGGTACTCCGTGCCGGGATCGCTACGAGGCGATCGGGTCGGACACGGTCTCCGTCCTTCGAGGGGCTCACGGTCTAAATCGGAGGGAGAACAGGGATCGAATCCCCATTTCACCGAAGAGGAAGTTGAAGCCCGGACCAGTGAAGTGACTCGCGCACGGTCACCCTCTAGACTGTAAGCTCGTCGTGGGCAGGGAAGGAGTCTGTTTATCATTCATTCATTTAATCGTATTTATTGAGCATTTACAGTGTGCAGAGCACTGTACTAAGCGCTTGGAAAGTACAAGTTGGTGACATATAATAATAATGGCAATGGCATTTATGAAGCGCTTACTATATGCAAAGCACTGTTCTAAGCGCTGGGGAGGTTACAAGGTGATCAGGTTGTCCCCCGGGGGCCTCACAGTCTTAATCCCCATTTTACAGATGAGGGAACCGAGGCCCAGAGAAGTGAAGTGACTTGCCCAAAGTCACACAGCTGACAGTTGGCGGAGCTGAGATTTGAACCCGTGACCTCTGACTCCAAAGCCCAGGCTCTTTCCACTGAGCCACGCTGCTTCTCTATATGGAGACGGCCCCTACCCTTCAACGGGCTCACACTCTAGAAGTTGCCCTGTCCTCTCCCAAGCGCTCTGCATGCAATGAGTGCTCAATAAATGCAACTGAATTCATTCATTCATTCAATCATATTTATTGAGCGCTTACTGTGAATGGGTAATAATAATAATAATGATGATGGCATTTGTTAAGCGCTATGTACAAAGCACTGTTCTAAGCGCTGGGGAGGATACAAGGTGATCAGGTTGTCCCACGGGGGGCTCACAGTCTTAATCCCCATTTTACAGATAACTGAGGCTCAGAGAAGTGAAGTGACTTGCCCAAGGTCACACAGCAGACATGTGGCGGAGCCGGGATTCGAACCCATGACCTCTGACTCCAAAGCCCGAGCTCTTTCCACTGAGCCACGCTGCTTCTCTGTATGGAGACGGCCCCTACCCTTCAACGGGCTCACAGTCTAGAAGTTGCCCTGTCCTCTCCCGAGTGCTCTGCACGCAGCGAGTGCTCAAGACGGTGAGCCCCCTTCTAGACTGGGAGTTGGGTAGGGACCGTCTCTAGATGTTGCCAACTTGTACTTGCCAAGCGCTTAGTCCAGTGCTGTGCACACAGTGAGCGCTCAATAAATACGATTGATGAATGGATGAGGCAGGTGGCCGCAGGCCGGGGCTGCCTCTGCTAGGCCGCGCCGCTTCCCTCGGCGTCGGGGCCGGGCTCCGGGGCGGAGGGGGGTCCCCGCGCCCCCAGGACTTCGGCCAGCAGCGTCTCGGCCCGGCGGAAGGTGGGCTGCTTCTCCAGGGCGACTTGCAGGGCGGCGACGGCGGCCTCCAGGTCTCCGGGCCCCCCGCCTCGCCGGGCGGCGTCCAAGTGGTGACGCCCCAGGTCGAAGTGGAGCTTGGCGTGGTCGGGGGCCAGGTCCAGGGCCCGCCGCAGCAGCCCCAGGGCCCGGGTGGGGGACAGGGCCCGGGCCACCGCCCTCAGGACCTCGGGGTCCCGGCTGTGGCGCGCGGCCTCGTCCAGAAGGGCCGCGGCCCTGCCGGGCTCCCGCTCGCGCAGCAGCAGGGCCAGGGCCACCTTGGCCTCGTAGTTCCCCGGCTGGCGGCCCGCCACCTGCTCCAGCTGCTCCCGGGCCTCCCGCCCCACCTCCTCAGCCCCCTCCCGGGCCCGCGGGTGCTTCCAGGCGGCGAAGAGCGCCAGGGCCAGCCCGGCTCGGTGGTCCTCGTCCTCCGGTTGCCCCCGCAGGGCCTCCCGGAAGCAGCCGGTTGCCCGGGCCGCGAACCGCGGGCCCAGGGCCAGCAGGGCCCGGCCCCTCAGGGCGGCCGTCTCGGGGCCCGGGGCGGCCCAGGGCATGGGGCTCCCCAGCCCGCGGCAGATGGCCCAGACCTCGGCCAGGGCCTGCTCCAGCTCCTCGGGACGGGCCAGCTGGTCGGAGAGCCAGGCCCGGTCGCCGCAGAGCACCAGGGCCTGGTGCGGGGTCAGGGCCGGCTGGCGGCCGGCCTCGCCCAGGCTGCCGAGGGCTTCCTCGGCCCGGCCCTGCCTCTGCAGCAGGAAGGCGCGCAGGGCCAGGAGCTCGGCCCGCCGGCCCGCGGGGCAGCGGGCCAGGCGCAGGGCCACCGAGGCCAGGCCTTGGGCCGGGTCCAGGGGCTCGGCCGCCGCCCCGTCCAGATCCCAGGTGAAGTGGCACTGGAGATCCTGCAGGGCATCGTGGAGGAAGGGCAAGCTGCCGGCGGGCGACAGAGACACGGGAAAATCAATCAATCAATCAATCAATCAATCAATCAATCGTATTGACTGAGCGCTTACTGTGTGCAGAGCACCGGACTCAGCGCTTGGGAAGGACAAGCCGGCGACACATAGAGACGGTCCCTACCCAACAGCGGGCTCATAGTCTAGAAGGGGGAGACGGAGAACAAAACCAAACAGACTAACAAATAGAATAGATATGTACAAGTAAGATAAATAAATAGAGTAATCAATCAATCAATCGTATTGACTGAGTGCTTACTGTGTGCAGGGCACTGGACAAAGCGCTTGGGAAGGACAAGTTGGCAGCATATAGAGACAGTCCCTACCCAACAGTGGGCTCACAGTCTAGAAGGGGGAGACGGAGAACAAAACCAAACAAACAAAATAAAATAAATAGAATAGATAGGTGCAAGTAAGATAAATAGAGTAATCAATCAATCAATCAATCGTATTTATGGAGCGCTTACTGTGGGCAGACCACTGGACTAAGTACTTGGGAAGGACAAGTCGGCGACACACAGAGACGGTCCCTGCCCAACAGCGGGCTCACAGTCTGGAAGGGGGAGACGGAGAACAAAGCCAGACTAACAAAATAAAATAAATAGAATAGATAGGTACAAGTAAGATAAATAAATAAATAGAGTAATCAATCAATCAATCGTATTTATGGAGCGCTTACTGTGGGCAGAGCACTGGACTAAGCGCTTGGGAAGGACAAGTTGGCAGCATATAGAGACGGTCCCTACCCAACAGTGGGCTCACAGTCTAGAAGGGGGAGATGGAGAACAAAACCAAACAGACTAACAAAATAAAATAAATAGAATAGATAGGTACAAGTAAGATAAATAAATAAATAAATAGAGTAATCAATCAATCAATCAATCAATCGTATTGATTGAGCGCTTACTGTGGGCAGAGCACTGGACTAAGCGCTTGGGAAGGACAAGCTGGCAACACGTAGAGACGGTCCCTACCCAACAGCGGGCTCACAGTCTAGAAGGGGGAGATGGAGAACAAAACCAAACTTACTGACAAAATAAAATAAATAGAATAGATAGGTACAAGTAAGATAAATAGAGTAATAAATATGTACAAACGTATACACATATATACAGGTGCTGTGGGGAAGGGAAGGAGGTAAGATGGGGGGGATGGAGAGGGGGAAAAGCGGGGTCAGAGGAGCGCAGTCGGTGGGGGACGAGGAGAGGGCTGAAAGGACGGCCTAGTGGGGGGATCTCAAGCCTGGGAGGACCCGGCTTCTAATTGATATTATTCTCCCTGCCTCAGTGACCTCATCTGTAAAACGGGGATGAAGACTGTGAGCCCCCCTGTAGGACAACCTTCTTACCTCCCCAGTGCTTGGAATCAATCAATCAATCGTATTTATTGAGCGCCTACTGTGTGCAGAGCACTGTACTAAGCGCTTGGGAAGTCCAAGTTGGCAACATATAGAGACGGTCTCTACCCAACAGCGGGCTCATGGTCTAGAAGTTGGAACGGTGCTTTGCACATAGTAAGCGCTTGGGAGGACCCGGCTTCTAATTATTATTATTCTCTGTGCCTCAGTGTACTGAGCAGCGAAGCTCAGTGGAAAGAGCCCGGGCTTTGGGCTTTCTAGACTGTGAGCCCACTGTTGGGTAGGGACCGTCTCTATATGTTGCCAACTTGGACTTCCCAAGCGCTTAGTACAGTGCTCTGCACACAGTGAGCGCTCAATAAATACGATTGATTGATTGATTTGGAGTCAGGGGTCATGGGCTCGAAATCCCGGCTCTGCCAATTGTCAGCTGTGTGACTTTGGGCAAGTCACTTCACTTCTCTATGCCTCAGTTCCCCCATCTGTCAAATGGGGATGAAGACTGTGAGCCCCCCATGGGACAACCTGACCTTCTTGTTACCTCCCCAGCACTTGGAACAGTGCTTTGCACATAGTAAGCGCTTAAAAAGTACCATCACTATTATTATTATTATTCTCTGTGCCTCAGTAACCTCATCTGTAAAATGGGGATGAAGACTGTGAGCCCTCCGTGGGACAACCTGATCTCCTTGTAACCTCCTCAGTGCTTAGAACAGTGCTTTGCACATAGTAAGTGCTTAATAAATGCTATTATTATTATTAATAATAAAAATCCCAGCTCCACCACTTTGCTGCTGTGGGACCTTGGGCCAATCACTTCACTTCTCTGGGCCTCAGTTCCCTCGTAATAATAATAATGATGGCATTTATTAAGCGCTTACTATGTGCCAAGCACCATTCTAAGCGCTGGGGAGGTTACAAGGAGATCAGGTTGTCCCACGGGGGGCTCACAGTCTTCATCCCCATTTGCCAGATGAGGGAACTGAGGCCCAGAGAAGTGAAGTGACTTGCCCAAAGTCACACAGCTGACAACGGGCAGAGCCGGGATTCGAACCCATGCCCCCTGCCTCCGAAGCCCGGGCTCTTTCCACTGAGCTACGCTGCTTCTCTGTCAAATGGGGATGGAGACTGGGAGCCCTATCAGGTCCAACCTGATTAGCCTGTGCCCACTCCTGCGCTTAGTACAGTGCCTGGCACATAGTAAGCGCTTAACGCATACCATAAAAAAAAATAATCTTAATGCTATGGGGAGGGGACGGGATGGTGAAAGGAGCAGAGCTGGGAGGAGGGGGAGAGGGTGCAGGGTGGCGGTGATGTTGGGAGGAGGGGGATGAAAGTTAATAGTAATAATAATGTTAATAATAATCAAAAAATGATGTTACAGGGGGAGGGGATAATAACGATATTATTAATGATGGCATTTATTAAGCACTTACTATGTGCAAAGCACTGTTCTAAGCGCTGGGGAGGTTACAAGCTGCTCAGGTTGTCCCATATGGGGCTCACGGTCTTCACCCCCATTTTCCAGATGAGGGAATGGAGGCCCAGAGAAGTGAAGTGACTCGCCCCAAGTCACCCAGCTGACAGGTGGGGGAGCCGGGATTTGAACCCACGACCTCCGACTCCAAAGCCCGGGCTCTTTCCACTGAACCACGCTTCTCGGATGGGGTGGCGAGGGGAGCAGGGCTGGGAGGGACAGTGGGAAGGCCGCGTTGGGAAGAGGGGGCTGGAAAGTTAATAATAATAAATAATGGTAGTAATAATCTTTTAGACTGTGAGCCCACTGTCGGGTAGGGATTGTCTCTATATGTTGCCAACTTGGACTTCCCAAGCGCTTAGTGCAGTGCTCTGCACATAGTAAGCGCTCAATAAATATGATGGATTGATTGATTGATTGATTGGTATTCCCAAGCGTATAGTCCAGTGCTCTGCACACAGTAAGCGCTCAATAAATCATCATCATCATCATCAATCGTATTTATTGAGCGCTTACTATGTGCAGAGCACTGTACTAAGCGCTTGGGAAGTACAAATTGGCAACATATAGAGACAGTCCCTACCCAACAGTGGGCTCACAGTCTAAAAGGGGGAGACAGAGAACAAAACCAAACATACTAACAAAATAAAATAAATAGAATAGATGTGTACAAATAAATTAAATAAATACGATGGATTGATTGATTGATTGGTATTTGTTCAGCCAAGGGAGTGAGGAAGGGGAACCCTCATGAGCTGGGGTTTGGAGGGGGTCACCTGTCCCTCACCTTACCTTCCCGCCTGTCCCATGGTTATCCGGGCCGTTAGCCTCCGAGACGACCGGGTTCTGCTCCTGGGGCGACCGAGGGCCAAGGGGTAAACTGAGGCTGGACCCACAGCCCTGGGTGGCTCCCCCAGAAAGGAGGGTGGGGCCCCCCAAAGACAAATTCCTAGTCGCCTGATAGAGAGGGGCCCGTTTATTATCGCCCACAAATAACCTCTCCAGGCTGGAAGGGGTGGAGCTGCAAAATTCTGGCCTCCTCCTGTGCGGCCGTGTGCCCGGAGAGATAATCATAATAATAATTCCGGTATTTGTTGAGCGCTCACTATGTACCAGACACTTACTAAGCGCTGGGGTGGATCCGAGCAAATCGGTCCCACGTAGACCTTCTGGTCTTCGTCCCCATTTTGCAGATGAGGGGGACTGAGGCCCGGAGAAGTGACTAGCCCATGGGGGTGAAAGGTTAATAGTAATAATAACGTTAATAATAATAATTAGAAAATGATGTTACAGGGGGAGGGGATAATAATGATGTTATTAATGATGGCATTTATTAAGCGCTTACTATTTGCAAAGCATTGTTCTAAGCGCTGGGGTGGATCCGAGCAAATAGGTCCCACGTAGACCATCAATAGTAATAATAATGTTAATGATAATAATAAAAAAAAATGATGTTACAGGGGGAGGGAATAATAATGATGTTATTAATGATGGCATTTATTAAGCGCTTACTATTTGCAAAGCATTGTTCTAAGCGCTGGGGTGGATCCGAGCAAATCGGTCCCACGTAGATCTTCTGGTCTTCGTCCCCATTTTACAGATGAGGGGGACTGAGGCCCGGAGAAGTGACTAGCTCACGGGGGTGAAAGGTTAATAGTAATAATAATGCTAATGATAATAATGAAAAAATGATGTTACAGGGGGAGGGGATAATAATGATGTTATTAATGATGGCATTTATTAAGCGCTTACTATTTGCAAAGCATTGTTCTAAGCGCTGGGGTGGATCCGAGCAAATCGGTCCCACGTAGACCACCAATAGTAATAACAATGTTAATGTTAATAATAAAAAAATGATGTTACAGGGGAAGGGGATAATAATGATGTTATTAATGATGGCATTTATTAAGCGCTTACTATTTGCAAAGCATTGTTCTAAGCGCTGGGGTGGATCTGAGCAAATGGGTCCCACGTAGACCTTCTGGTCTTCGTCCCCATTTTACAGATGAGGGGGACTGAGGCCCGGAGAAGTGACTAGCCCACGGGGGTGAAAGGTTAATAGTAATAATAACGTTAATGATAATAATACAAAAATGATGTTACAGGGGGAGGGGATAATAATGATGTCATTAATGATGGCATTTATTAAGCGCTTACTATTTGCAAAGCATTGTTCTAAGTGCTGGGGTGGATCCGAGCAAATCGGTCCCACGTAGACCTTCTGGTCTTCATCCCCATTTTACAGATGAGGGGGACTGAGGCCCGGAGAAGTGACTAGCCCACGGGGGTGAAAGGTCAATAGTAATAATAATGTTAATGATAATAATAAAAAAATGATGTTACGGGGGAGGGGATAATAATGATGTTATTAATGATGGCAGTTATTAAGCGCTTACTATTTGCAAAGCATTGTTCTAAGCGCTGGGGTGGATCCGAGCAAATCGGTCCCACATAGACCACCAATAGTAATAATAATGTTAATGATAATAATTTAAAAAATGATGTTACAGGGGGAGGGGATAATAATGATGTTATTAATGATGGCATTTATTAAGCGCTTACTATTTGCAAAGCATTGTTCTAAGCGCTGGGGTGGATCCGAGCAAATCGGTCCCACGTAGACCTTCTGGTCTTCGTCCCCATTTTACAGATGAGGGGGACTCCACATGGGGCTCCAAGTGTAAGTAGAACCAATCAATTGATCAGTGCTATTTATTGAGCGCTTACTACGTGCAGAACATTGTACTAAGCGCTTCAGTGGACGGAAGAATGGGATTAGATGGGTGTAAAGAGCTTCACCTTGTCTGCAGGGTGCCAGGAGGGGAGTCCAGGAGAATTAAAGGTATTCACTCCTTCAGTCATATTTATTGAGCGCTTACAGTGTGCAGAGCACTGTACTAAGCACTTGGGAGAGGACAATAGAACAGTGAACGGACACATTCTCTGCCTGCGATGAGTTACAGTTTAGAGGGGAAGACAGACATGAACAGAAATAAATGATAGGAATGAAAGTGGTTGGGAAACAGCCTGGCCTCCTGGAAAGAGCCCCAGCCTGGAGTCAGAGGACCTGGGTTCTAATCCTGACTCACGCCACATAATAATAATAATAATAATAGCATTTATTAAGTGCTTACTATGTGCAAAGCACTGTTCTAACCGCTGTGGAGGTTACAAGGTGATCAGCTTGTCCCTCAGGGGGCTCACAGTCTTCATCCCCATTTTACAGGCGAGGGAACTGAGGCCCAGAGAATAATAATAGTAATAATAATAAAAATAATGGCATTTAATAAACGCTTACTATGTGCAAAGCACTGTTCTAAGTGCTGGGATAGAAACAAGGTAATCAGGTTGTCCCACATGGGGTTCACAGTCTTCATCCCCATTTTACAGGTGAGGGAACTGAGGCCCAGAGAAGTGAAGTGACTTGCCCAAAGTCACACAGCTGACAGTTGGTGGAGCCGGGGCTTGAACCCATGACCTCTGACTCCAAAGCCCGGCCTCTTTCCACTGAGCCACGCTGCTTGTCTGCTGTGTGACCTTGGGAATACTTCCCAAGCGCTTAATACAGTGCTCTGCACACAGTAAGCGCTCAATAAATACGATTGATTGATTGAGTGTCTGTTAACTTCTCTGTGCCTCAGTTACTTCATCGGTAAAATGGGGAGAGTAAGACTTGCCAACCCCTTGTGGGCAGATATAACTTCTCCGTGCCTCAGTTACTTCATCGGTAAAATGGGAAGGAAGACTGTCAACCCTTTGTGGGCAGATATAACTTCTCTGTGCCTCAGTTACTTTATCAGTAAAATGGGGAGTAAGACTTGCCAACCCCTTGTGGGCAGATATAACTTCTCTGTGCCTCAGTTACTTCATCAGTAAAATGGGGAGTAAGACTGTCAACCCTTTGTGGGCAGATAATAAGTATTTAGCAAATGCCATCAAAAAACCAACCAAACAACAACAAAAATAAACCCAAACTGAGAATGGGGTGAGGGAAGCAATATGACGTGGTGGAAAGAGCTTGGGCCTGGAAGTTAGAGGATAATAATAATAATAATAGCATTTATTAAGTGCTTACTATGTGCAAAGCACTGTTCTAAGCGCTGGGGAGGGTACAAGGTGATCAAGTTGTCCCCTGGGGGCTCACAGTCTTTTAATCCCCATTTTACAGATGAGGTCACTGAGGCCCAGAGAAGGGAGCAGAGAAGCAGCGTGGCTCAGTGGAAAGAGCGCGAGCTTGGGAGTCAGAGGTCATGGGTTCGAATCCCGGCTCCACCACTTGTCAGCTGTGTGACCTTGGGCAAGCCACTTGACTTCTCTGTGCCTCGGTTACCTCATCTGTAAAATGGGGATTAAGACTGTGAGCCCCACGAGGGACAACCTGATCACCTTGTATCCCACCCAGCGCTTAGAACAGTGCTTTGCACATCGTAAGCGCTTAACAAATACCACTAATAATAATAATAATAAGTGACTTGCCCAAAGTCACCCAGCTGGCAATGGGCAGAGCCGGGATTTGAACCCATGACCTCTGACTCCAAAGCCCGGGCTCTTTCCACTGAGCCACGCTGCTTCTCGTGGGTTCTAATCTCAGCTCTGCCCCTTGCTTGCTGTGTGACCTCAGTAAAGTCAGTCGCCTTTGCTGTGGCTCAGTTTCCTCTTCTGGAAAATGGGGATTTGATACCTGTTTTCTTCCTACTTAGACTGCGAGCCCCGTGCGGGGCAGGGGCTGTGTCTAATCGGATTAAGGTGTATCTACCCCAGTGCCTGGCAACATGCTTGGTACATAATAGGCGCTTAGCAAATACCACAGTTATTTATTATAATTTGTGGGTTGAGGGAGAGCGGGCTTAGCCTGGTGAAAAGGATTATGGAAGTCGTGGGCAGCTAGTGATGATGATGATGATCATCATCATCATCAATCGTATTTATTGAGCGCTTACTGTGTGCAGAGCACTGTACTAAGCGCTTGGGAAGTACAAGTTTGATGATGGCATTTGTTAAGCGCTTTCTATGTGCCAAGCACTGTTCTAAGCGCTGGGGAGGTTACAAGGTGATTAGGTTGTCCCTCATGGGGCTCACAGTCTTCATCCCCATTTTACGGATGAGGGAACTGAGGCGTAGAGATGTGAAGTGACTTGCCCCAAGTCACACAGCTGACAAGTGGCAGAGCCGGGATTTGAACCCATGACCTCTGACTCCAAAGCCCGGGCTCTTTCCACTGAGCCACGCTGCTTCTCCGATGCAGCGGAGGGGGGAGGGACGGGGCTGGGCTGGATTCAGCGCTTAGAACAGTGCTTTGCACATAGTAAGCGCTTAATAAATGCCATCATCATTATTATTATTATTATTATTATTGGCAGAATCAATCGATCAATCCATCATATTATTATTATTATTATTATTATTATTATTATTATTGGCAGAATCAATCAATCCATCAATCAATGGTATTAATCGAGCGCTAATTATGCTTGGGAGAGTGCAATATAACAGAATCAACAGACAGAGTTGGCAGAAGAGAGCGATAATAATAATAACTGTGGTATTTGTTAAGTGCTTACTCCGTGCCGGGCACTGTACTAAGCGCCGGGGTTGATACCAGGTAACCAGGTTGGACGCAGTCCCTGTCCCTCATCTTCATCGCCATTTTCCGAGTGAGGGAACTGAGGCCCAGAGAAGTGACTTGTCCAAGGTCACACGGCAGACAAGTGGCGGGGCCGGGATTAGAACCCAGGTCCTTCTGATTCCCAGGCCCGGGGACTGGCCACTAAGCCACGCTGCTGCTCTATCACTTCAGCAACAGCATTTTCAGAAATGGAAATCGATCAATCAATCAATCAATCGTATTTATTGAGCGCTTACTGTGTGCAGAGCACTGTACTAAGCGCTTGGCAAGTCCAAGTTGGCAACATATAGAGACGGTCATCATCATCATCATCAATTGTATTTATTGAGCACTTACTGTGTGCAGAGCACTGTACAAAGCGCTTGGGAAGTCCAAGTGGGCAACGTCTAGAGACGGTCCCTACCCAACAGCGGGCTCACAGTCTAGAAGGGGGAGACAGACAACAAAACCAAACATATTAACAAAATAAAATAGAATAGATATGTGCAAGTAAAATAATAAATAGAATAATAAAATAATAAATAAAATAAAATAATAAATAAATAGAGCACTTGTATATATGGATATCCTCCCCCTCCCCATCCCCCCCAACTTACCTCCTTCCCCTCCCCACAGCACCTGTATATGTGTTTGTATGTCTTTATTACTCTATTTATTTTATTTGTACATATCCATTCTATTTATTTTATTCTGTTAATATGTTTTGTTTTGTTGTCTGTCTCCCCCTTCTAGACTGTGAGCCCGCTGTTGGGTAGGGACCGTCTCTAGATGTTGCCAACTTGGGCTTCCCAAGCGCTTAGTCCAGTGCTCTGCACAAAGTAAGCGCTCAATAAATACGATTGATTGATTGATTGATTTTGGGCTGAGCGGAGGGGAGAGAGGCCGGTGAGGAGGAGGAGGAGGCAGTGGGGCCCAGAGCCCAACTGAGCCATGACTGCATCTCCAGTCCGGGGAATTTGGCCAGGAGACTGGAGAGAAGTGGGAAGAGGGGATTCATTCCTTCATTCAATCGTATTTATTGAGCGCTTACTGTGTGCAGAGCACTGGACTAAGCCCTTGGGAAGTACAAGTTGGCAACATCTAGAGACGGTCCCTACCCAACAGTGGGCTCACAGTCTAGAAGGGGGAGACAGACAACAAGACAAAACATAGTAACAGAATAAATAGAATAAATATGTACAAGTAAAATAAATAGAGTAATAAATACGTACAAACATATATACACAGTCCCTTCTAGACTGTGAGCCCACTGTTGGGTAGGGACCGTCTCTATATGTTGCCAACTTTTACTTCCCAAGAGCTTAGTCCAGTGCTCTGCACACAGTAAGCGCTCAATAAATACGATTGATTGATTGATATACAGGTGCTGTGGGGAGGGGAAGGAGGTAAGGCGGGGGGATGGGGAGAATGTGAAGGAAGAAATATATGTATATATGTTTGTGCATTTTTATTACGATATTTATTTATTTTACTTGCACATATTTATCCTATTTATTTTATTTTGTTAATATGTTTTGTTTTGTTGTCTGTCTCCCCCTTCTAGACTGTGAGCCCGCTGTTGGGTAGGGACCGTCTCTATACGCTGCCGACTTGGACTTCCCATGCGTTTAGTACGGTGCTCTGCACACAGTAAGCGCTCAATAAATACGATTGATTGATTGATATACAGTTGCTGTGGGGAGGGGAAGGAGGTAAGGCTGGGGGGTTGGGGAGAATGTGAAGGGAGAAATATATGTATATATGTTTGTGCATATTTATTATGCTATTTTTTTATTTTACTTGCACATATTTATCCTATTTATTTTATCTCGTTAATATGTTTTGTTTTGTTGTCTGTCTCCCCCTTCTAGACTGTGAGCCTGCTGTTGGGTAGGGACCGTCTCTATACGCTGCCGACTTGGACTTCCCAAGTGCTTAGTACGGTGACAGTAAGCGCTCAATAAATACGATTGAATGAATGAATGAGAAGGGTCTGGGGGTCGGCCGGCGAGGGGTTCGGGTTTTCCGTTTCCCTCTGGGCCCGCTCCCCTTTCCTCGCATCCGCCCCCACCATCCCCATCTCCTTCCCCTCCTAGGCCCGTTGCCATGGTGTCCGGGATGTTGGAGGAGGAGGAGGAGGTGGTTGCCATAGAAACCGTGGAGGCTTCCTCCTGCGGGAGAGCATCATGTTGGGTCCTCAGCGTCCCGCCGTTTTGGCCCCCCGGTCTGGGAAGCCCAGACTGGACTCCCGAGGGCCCGGGGCCTGGTGGGGAAAAGGGGCCTCCATGGGGTTTTTGGGAATCCTGGCCGGACCATCCCTAGGCCTTCAGGTACAGAGGGCTGGACGACGGGGAGGAGGAGGCGTGCCAACCACCAGAACTGGGCAGGTGGGCCACAAGCAGCGTGGCTCAGTGGAAATCAATCAATCAATCAATCAATCGTATTTATTGAGCGCTTACTGTGTGCAGAGCACTGGACTAAGCACTTGGGAAGTACAAGTTGGCAACATATAGAGACAGTCCCTACCCAACAGCGGGCTCGCAGTCTAAAAGGGCCCGGGCTTTGGAGTCAGAGGTCATCGGTTCAAATCCCGGCTCCGCCACTTGTCAGCTGGGTGACTTTGGGCAAGTCAACTTTTCTGCGCCTCAGCTACCTCATCTGTAAAATGGGGATTAAGACCGTGAGCCCCCCGTGGGACAACCTGATCACCTTGTAACCTCCCCAGCGCTTAGAACAGTGCTTTGCACAGAGTAAGCGCTTCATAAATGCCATCATTATATTATTATTATTTGGGGGGCGAGGGAGAGGGCCCACATTTATTCATTCCTTCATATTTATTGAGCGCTTACTGTGTGCTGAGCACTGTACTGAGCGCTTGGGAAGAACAAGTCGGCAACATCTAGAGACGGTCCCTACCCAACGACGGGCTCACAGTCTAGACGGGGGAGACGGACAACAAAACAAGACATGTGGACAGGTGTCAAGTCATCAGAATAAATAGAAGTAAAGCTAGATTCATTCAGTGTCGTATTTATTGAGCGCTTACTGTGTGCAGAGCACTGTACTAAGCGCTTGGGAAGTCCAAGTCGGCAACATATAGAGACGGATGGCGGGCTCACAGTCTAGAAGGGGGAAACAGACAACGAAACAGAACATGTGGACAGGTGTCAGGTGGTCAGAATAAATAGAAATAAAGCTAGATAATAATAATAATAATGATGATGGCATTTATTAAGCGCTTACTATGTGCAAAGCACTGTTCTAAGCGCTGGGGTAGATACAGGGTAATCAGGTTGTCCCAAGTGGGGCTCACAGACTTAATCCCCATTTTCCAGATGAGGTAACTGAGGCACAGAGAAGTGACTTGCCCAAGTCACACATCCCGTTCTCCTCCTCAGGGGCCGTCGGAGCCAGGAGACGGAAGGCAGCGGAGAGGGAGCCCGGCTCGGGAAGCATCCTCTCTGGGGAAGATCGACGGCCGGGCCAGGAAGGGACCCCCGCCCCGAGAGTACGTAACCACCGGGGCCCGGGGCCTCTGCGGCTACAACCTGGGGCCTGCGAATCAGAAGGTCATGAGTTCTAATCCCGGCTCCACCACTCGTCCGCTGTGTAACCTTGGGCAAGAGGCTTCACTTCTCTGGGCCTCAGTTCCCTTGCCTGTAAAAATGGGGATTAAAACTGTGAGCCCTATATGGGACGGGGACTGTGTCCAACCCGATTTGTTTGTAACCCCAGCGCTTAGAACAGTGCCTGGCACGTTCATTCAATCAATCGTATTTATTGAGCGCTTACTGTGTGCAGAGCACTGGACTAAGCGCTTGGGAAGTACAAGTCGGCAACATCTAGAGACGGTCCCTGCCCAACAACGGGCTCACAATCTAGAAGGGGGAGACAGACAACGAAACAAAACCTGTAGACAGGGGTCAAAATTGTCAGAACAAATCATCAGAAAAATATGGAACGCCAATGCCACGATTATTATTATTATTCCTTTTACGTCGTCTCCCCCATTGCCGTGGGATCTCCTTGTGGGCATGGAACACGTCACTGCTTATTTTGCCCCTCCCAAGCTCTTAGTCAATCAATCAATCAATCAATCGTATTGATTGAGCGCTTACTGTGTGCAGAGCACTGGACTAAGCGCTTGGGAAGTACAAGTTGGCAACATATAGAGGCGGTCCCTACCCAACAGCGGGCTCACAGTCTAAAAGGGGGAGACAGAGGACAAAACCAAACATACTAACAAAATAAAATAAATAGAATAGATATGTACAAGTAAAATAAATAAATAGAGTAATAAATATGTACAAACATATATACATATATGCATATAGTCCAGTGCAGAGCCCTCAGGGGGCGTTCAATAAGTACAACTGCTCCTGCTACTAGAGCTGAGGGAGGAGAAGAGGCCTTGGGGATCTTGAGAAGTCAGTCATCCATCAATCAATTGGGGCACTTACTCTGTCTGGACCAGTCGGTCAGTTAATTGTATTTATTGGGCGCTTCCCTTGTGCAGAGCACTGCAAGTCACCTAACTTCTCCGGGCCTTAGTTACCTCCTCTGTAAAATGGGGATTGACCGTGAGCCCCCCGTGGGACAATCTGATCACCTTGTAACCTCCCCAGCGCTTAGAACAGTGTGAAGCACATAGTAAGTGCATAATAAATACCATCATTATTATTATTGGGAAGCAGCGTGGCTCTGTGGAAAGAGCCCGGGCTTTGGAGCCCGAGGTCATGGGTTCGAATTCCGGCTCTGCCGCATGTCTGCTGTGTGACCTTGGGCAAGTCGCTTCACTTCTCTTAAGACTGTGAGCCCCACATGGGACAATCTGATCACCTTGCATCCCCCAGCGCTTAGAACAGTGCTTTGCACATAGTAAGCGCTCAACAAATGACATTATTATTATTATTATTATTATTACCAGGCGCTTGGGAGAGTAATAATAATAATAATAATGATGGCATTTATTAAGCACTTACTATGTGCAAAGCACCGTTCTAAGCGCTGGGGAGGTTACAAGGTGATCAGGTTGTCCCACTGGGGGGGCTCACAGTCTTCATCCCCATTTTCCAGATGAGGGAACTGAGGCCCAGAGAAGTGAAGTGACTTGGCCAAAGTCACACAGCTGACAAGTGGCGGAGTACAGTATAACATTTAACCATCACAAGACCGATAAAATCCTCCCTCTCCTCTCCACCCAAACCACTACCACGCCGGTCCAAGCACTTAATCCAACTTGCCAACTGGCCAACTTGTACTTCCCAAGTGCTTAGTACAGTGCTTTGCACACAGTAAGCGCTCAATAAATACGATTGATTGATTGATTGATTGATTGATTAATTAATCCGATCTCACCTTGACTACTGATCGGCCTCCATTCCGACCTCCCTGCTTCCTGTCCCTCCCCCGTCCAGTCCATACTTCACGCTGCTGCTGCTTGGATCATTTTGCTAAAAAAAACCAGTTCAATCCATCTTTCCCCACTCCTCAAGAACATCCAGTGGTTGTCCATCCATCCCCACGTCAAACAGAAACTCCTTGTTGTTGGGCTTGTTGTTTGGGCTTCTTATCCATGGGAGGTGGGTCTTCTCTTTTAGGAGTGGCTCAGCGGAAAGAGCCCGGGTTTTAGAGTGAGAGGTCATGGGTTCAAATCCCGGCTCTGCCAACTGTCCGCTGGGTGACTTTGGGCGAGTCACTTCGCTTCTCTGGCCCTCAGTTACCTCATCTGGAAAAGGGGGATGAAGACTGTGAGCCCCCCGTGGGACAACCTGATCACCTTGTAACCTCCCCAGCGCTTAGACCAGTGCTTTGCACATAGTAGGCGCTTAATAAATGCCATTATTATTGTTATTTTGTCCAAGAAGATCCCTAACGTTCAGTACACCCTGATCGGGTCTCCAGCCGCCCACCTGAATGGGCCACTTCCCCGCTTTGGGCCAGTAGAATCGGGCTGGGGCACCAACTGGCCCTGGTCCAATTCGCAACTAGGGCCATGGGGAAGGTTTTTTGTTTCTTAAGTATATATGTATATATGTTTGTACATATTTATTACTCTATTTGTTTATTTTAATTGTACATATCTATTCTATTTATTTTATTTTGTTAGTATGTTTGGTTTTGTTGTCTGTCTCCCCCTTTTAGACTGTGAGCCCACTGTTGGGTAGGGACTGTCTCTAGATGTTGCCAATCTGTACTTCCCAAGCGCTTAGTACAGTGCTCTGCACATAGTAAGCGCTCAATAAATACGATTGATGATGATGATGTATATATGTTTGTACATATTTATTACTCTATTTATTTATTTTAATTGTACATATCTATTCTATTTATTTTATTTTGTTAGTATGTTTGGTTTTGTTCTCCGTCTCCCCCTTCTAGACTGTGAGCCCACTGTTGGGTAGGGACTGTCTCTATGTGTTGCCAACTTGTACTTCCCAAGCGCTTAGTCCAGTGCTCTGCACACAGTAAGCGCTCAATAAATACGATTGATTGATTGAAGGGGGAGGGAGTTTCAGGTTGGGGGGGCGGACCTGAGCCAAGATGCCCGGATCTCCAGAGCGGCCTAGGGGACCCCAAACCTCGACATTGACCGGGGCCTTCTCTCTGTCTCCCCCAGCCCCGTTCCCCCACCTCCCCGCCGCCTCTCCTTCCCCTTCCAGCGGGCCTGGGAGAGCTTCATCGCCGAGGGCCACGCCGCCCTCCAGCCCGGCTCCAAACCTGCCCGCTGGGCCCCCCGGCGAGGCCGGAGGACCCCCGAGTCGGAGCGGACGGCCCGGCCGAGACCCCGGCCCCCGGGCCCCGGGCCCGGCCTTCCCTCCTCCGGGCCGTCGACGGAAGGACGACGCAAGAACCAGAGGAGGCAGCCCAACGCCTGGGCCTGCTTCAGGCGGGGCCCACCGAGGACCCGGCAGGCTGGACATGATGGCGGGATGGAGGCCGGGCCCAAGTCAGGGAGGGGGTCAGGCCTCCGGGGCCGGAGCCTGCAGGAGGAAGAAGAGGCGGGAGCGGAGGCCGGGGACGAAGTGGAGGCCGAGAGGAGGCGGGTCAGAGGCCCTTCTGGGCCGCCCCGAATGCTCTGGAAAGCCCAGAGTTTGGAGGAGGAGGAGGAGGAAGAGGAGGAGGAAGGGGAAGAAGGGGAGGCTGAGGAGGTGGAGGTCAGAATCTGGAAAGGGAAGGAACCCCTAAGGAGGGCCTGCCCTCGGAGGAGGGACGTGACGGAGGAGGAGAGGCAGGAGGAAGAAGAGCGCGAGGAGGAGGAGGAAGATGGGACCAGAAGGGAGGCCGGTCCTGCCGCCCGACGAGGCCACCCGTCAGGCCGGATGTGGCTGAAACAGGGGAGTTCCCAGAAGCAGCTGCGGGAAGAGTTCGAAGAGCTGGGCCTCCATGGTGAGGCCCGAGGCCGGGGCCGGGGCGGAGGCCGGGTGGAGGACGGGGTCGAGGGAAAGCCAGAGCTGGGGACCCCTTCCTGGGTTCTGGTTGCCGGGGAGGGATGCGGGTGGGTAGGATTCATTCAATCATATTCACGGTGCTTTGCACATAGTAAGCGCTTAATAAATGCCATTATTATTATTCAGTCATATTTATTGAGCTCTTACCCTGCACAGAGCACTGGACTAAGCACCCAGGAGAGGACAACAGAACAATAAATGGACACAGTTCCTGCCCACAATGAGCTTACAGTCATGAGGGGGGAGCTTATAGTCTAGTTTCAGGGGCTGGGAGATGGGGTGCAGCGGAGGAGAGGGGACCCTTGCCGCTAGTCTCCTCACCGTTAGGCCTCGTTCTCGCCTGTCCCGCCATCGACCCCCGGCCCCCGTCCTCCCCCGGGCCCGGAATGCCCTCCCTCTGCCCATCTGCCAAGCTAGCTCTCTTCCTCCCTTCAAGGCCCTACTGAGAGCTCACCTCCTCCAGGTGGCCTTCCCAGACTGAGCCCCTTCCTTCCTCTCCCCCTCGTCTCCCTCTCCATTCCCCCACCTTACCTCCTTCCCTTCCCCACAGCACCTATATATATGTATATATGTGTGTACATATTTATTACTCCATTTATTTATTTTACTTGTCCATATCTATTCTATTTATTTTATTTTGTTAGTATGTTTGGTTTTGTTCTCTGTCTCCCCCTTCTAGACTGTGAGCCCACTGTTGGGTAGGGACCGTCTCTATATGTTGCCAACTTGTACTTCCCAAGCGCTTAGTCCAGTGCTCTGCACACAGTAAGCACTCAATAAGTACAATTGATTGATTGATTGACCCGACCTCCCCCAGTCTTTGGGGAAGAGTCTTGGGGCGGGGGCCGCGTTGGATCAGGGTGGGGGGAGCGTCTTCTCCCTGTCCGGTGCTCGGCTGGGCCTCACTCCGGCGCGGTCTCTCTGCCAGAGGCGCCCCTGGCTCCTGTGGGGCGGCCATCCAGGGACCCCGTCCCTCCGCGAAGCCACGGCGAGAGGGCCTGTGGGGATGGCGAGCCCTGCCCAGCCTCCAACTCCCCGACACGAACCTCCCAAAAGCGCCAGGAGGCCACAAGGTACCGGGGAAATCGGGGGGCTGGCGAGGGGGGAGAGGGGGCCAAGAGAAAGATGGGGGGAGATCCATCCTCGCCCTCCCCACGAACCACTCTTCCTCAGAAGCCCAGTGGTGTTCAGTCAAGGAGTCTCCCCCCATCATCCCCTTCAGGCCATGACCTTTGACCGCCCACGGCCCTCCCCTGGGCTCCTGCTCTCCCCCTTCTAGACTGTGAGCCCACTGTTGGGTAGGGACCGTCTCTCTATGTTGCCAGCTTGTACTTCCCAAGCGCTTAGTACACTGCTCTGCACACAGTAAGTGCTCAATAAATACGATTGATCAGGCCACGTGCCACCCGCTTCCACGTCGCTGGGCCCTCGCGGGAGGTCCCCGGCGGCTCATTCATCCATTCATTCGTTCAGTCGTATTTACTGAGCGCTTACTGTGTGCAGAGCATTGTAGTAAGCGCTTGGGAAGTCCAAGTCGGCAACATCTAGAGACGGTCCCTACCCAACAGTGGGTCTAGAAGGGGGAAGGTGGTGACTCGAGTCACCGTGGGTCTGCCCCTGGGGTGGGTCAGGATCCTTTTGCAGGCCTGGGAGCGGCGGGAGCTGGAAGAGCGGCTAAGAAAGGAGCAGCACCAGGCCCGGGCGCAGAGGGTGCAGCGCCAGGTGGCTCGCTGCCTGGCGTCCTACACACCCACTGGGGCCGCTGGTTCTGGTTGGGGCGCCCAGCGGAAGACAGAGGAGCTCAGGTAGCCCCTTCTGGGAGGAAAGACAGGATGGGTGGCGCGGGCGCCCAGACTAGGGGCATGGCCAAAGAGTTTAAATTGGGTGGGGGGACCCGGGACGGCAGGGAACGCGGTGCTTTCTGGTGAGCTTGCAGGAGTTTTTTAATAATAATAATAATGATGGCATTTATTAAGCGCTTACTATGTGCAAAGCACTGTTCTAAGCGCTGGAGAGGTTACAAGGTGATCAGCTTGCCCCTCAATTGTATTTATTGAGCACTTACTATGTGCAGAGCACTGCACTAAGCGCTTGGGAAGTACAAGTTGGCAACATATAGAGACGGTCCCTACCCAACAGTGGGCTCACAGTCTAGAAAATAATAATAGTAATAATGGCATTTGTTAAGCGCTTACTATGGGCAAAGCACTGTTCTAAGCGCTGGGGAGGTTACAAGGTGATCAGGTTGCCCCACTGGGGGCTCACATTTAACCCCCGTTTTCCAGATGAGGTAACTGAGGCCCAGAGAAGTGAAGTGACTTGCCCGAAGTCACACAGCAGGCAAGCGGCAGAGCCGGGATTTGAACCCATGACCTCTGACTCCATAGCCCGGGCTCTTTCCACTGAGCCACGCTGCTTCTCAATGCTTCAGTGGTATTAGTTAAGCACTTACTATGTGTCTCTGGGCTGTTACTCCCCTCCTCAAAAATCTCCAGTGGCTGCCTGTCAACCTCTGGATTAAGCTTAGTACAGTGCTCTGCACATAGTAAGCGCTCAATAAATACGATTGATTGATTGATTAAGCAAAAACTCCTCACTTTGGACTTCAAGGCTGTCCATCCATCCATCCCCTGGCCCCCTCCTCCCTCACCTCCCTTCTGTCCTTCTCCAGCCCAGCCTGCACCCTCCGCTCCTCTGCCACCGCTCACCTCCTCACCAGGCCTCCTTCTCGCCCGTCCCGCCATCGACCCCCGGCCCCCGTCCTCCCCCTGGCCCGGAATGGCCTCCCTCTGCACATCCGCCAAGCTCGCTCTCTTCCTCCCTTCAAGGCCCTCCTGAAAGCTCACCTCCCCCAGGAGGCCTTCCCACACTGAGCCCCCTTTTTCCTCTCTTAATAATAATGGTATTTATTAAGTGCTTACTATGTGCAAAGCACTGTTCTAAGCACTGGGGAGATTACAAGGCGATCAGGTTGTCCCACAGGGGGCTAACAGTCTTAATCCTCATTTAACAGATGAGGTAACTGAGGCCCAGAGAAGTGAAGTGACTTGCCCAAAGTCACCCAGCTGACAAGTGGCGGAGCCGGGATTTGAACCCATGACCTCTGACTCCAAAGCCCGGGCTCTTTCCACTGAGCCACGCTGCTTCTCCTAAAGCAAAGCGAGTTGGACACAGTCCCTTTCCCACGTAGGGATCACAGTCTTAACTCCTATTTTACAAATGTGGTAACTGAGGCCCAAAGAAGTGAAGTGACTTGCCCAGGGCCACACAGCAAGCAAGTGGTGTATCGAGGATTCAAACCCGGGTCCTTCTGACTCCCAAGCCCGTGCTCTACCCACTAGGCCATACTGCTTCTCCTCCTCCCCATCCCCACCGCCCTACCTCCGTCCCCTCCCCACAGCACCTGTATATATGTTTGTTCAGATTTATTACTCTATTTATTTTACTTGTACATATCTACTATTCTATTAATTTTGTTAATGATGTGCAATTTAGCTTTAATTCTATTTGATCTGACGACTTGACACCCATCCACATGTTTTGTTTTGTTGTCCGTCTCGCCCTTCTAGACTGTGAGCCCATTTTTGGGTAGGGACCGTCTCTAGACGTTGCCGACTTGTACTTCCCAAGCGCTTAGTACAGTGCTCTGCATGCAGTAAGCGCTCAGTAAATACGATTGAATGAATGAATGAATGTGTCAGGCACTGTACCAAATACTGGTGTAGATACAAGCTAATCAGGTTGGACGCAGTCCCTGTCCCACATAGGGCTCATGGTCTTAATCCCCATTTGACAGATGAGGGAACTGAGGCCTGGAGAATAATAATAATAATAATAATGGCATTTATTAAGCGCTTCCTATGTGTAAAGCACTGTTCTAAGCGCTGGGGAGGTTACAAGATGATCAGGTTGTCCCACAGGGGGGCTCACAGTCTTCATCCCCATTTGACAGATGAGGGAACTGAGGCCCGGAGAAGTGAAGCGACTTGCCCGAGGACATACGGTGAACAAGTGGCAGAGCCAGGATTAGAACCCAGGGCCTTCTAACTCCAAGCCTGGGCTCTAATAATAATAACGACAACAACAGCATTCATTCATTCATTCACTTGTATGCATGGAGTGCTTACTGTGTGCAGAGCACTGTACTAAGCGATTGGGAGAGTATAATACAGCAACAAACAGATATTGTCCCTGCCCACACTGAGCTCACAGTCTAGAGGGGGAGACAGATATTAACATAAATAAATTAATATATTCCAGGTAAGTGCTATGGGGCTCTATTTATTTCCTTTATTTATTTACTCTATTACTCTATTTACTCTATTTATTTATTTACTCTATTTATTTTACTTGTACATATCTATTCTATTTATTTTATTTTGGTAATATGTTTTGTTCTCTTCTCTGTCTCCCCCTTCTAGACTGGGAGCCCACTGTTGGGTAGGGACCGTCTCTAGATGTTGCCAACTTATACTTCCCAAGCACTTAGTACAGTGCTCTGCACACAGTAAGCGCTCAATAAATACGATTGACTGATTGACTGATTGAGAGGGAGGATGAATGAAGAGACGGTCAGGGCGACGCAGAAGGGAGTGGGAGAAGAGGAGAGCCCACTGTTGGGAAGGACTGTCTCTATATGTTGCCAACTTGTACTTCCCAAGCGCTTAGTACAGTGCTCTGCACATCATCATCATCATCAATCGTATTTATTGAGCGCTTACTGTGTGCAGAGCACTGTACTAAGCGCTTGGGAAGTCCAAGTTGGCAACATATAGAGACAGTCCCTACGCAACAGTGGGCTCACAGTCTAAAAGTAAGCGCTCAATAAATACGATTGATTGATTGATTGATTGGTTGCGAGGAGGACGTAGGGAAGGTTTCTTGGAGATGAGCCTTCAATAAGGCTTTGAATTATTATTATTATTATTATTATTATTAATAATAATAGCCAGGCCCCCTTTAGGCCAGGCCAGGGTGGATGCAAGTAGAGCAGGAAGCCATGAGAGGGTGAGCAGAGACGGTTAGGTTTTCCTAGTTTTCCTAGTTTGGGAGCTGCTTCAGCCTCAGCACGATTCCATACTGAAATTGGGAGGCCGGCAGCCAGTGTCTGCCCACCTCATCATCATCATCATCATCATCAATCGTATTTATTGAGCGCTTACTATGTGCAGAGCACTGTACTAAGCGCTTGGGAAGTACAAATTGGCAACATATAGAGACAGTCCCTACCCAGCAGTGGGCTCACAATCTAAAAGGGGGAGACGGAGAACAAAACCAAACATACTAACAAAATAAAATAAACAGAATAGATATGTACAAATAAATTAAATAAATAAATAAATAGAGTAAAAAAATATGTACAAATATTCTCCAAACATATTCTCCAAACACATCAGAAAACAAAACAAAAAAATCAATCAATCATATTTACACCAGTAACATTACTGTAAATTAACTGTAAATTGCAGTTACTGTAATTACTGTAAATTACAGTAAGCTACTGAACCTACTGAGTAGAAGGCCTTGCGTTAATCCACCGGTGAGCTGACGATGCCCAGATTCCAACTCAGACTGCCAAAATTATTATAGCTATTCTTGATATACTATTTGTAGTGGGTGGAAGAGAAAATTGAAATAGCTGACCATTTTTCTCTCCTGGGATCGATAATCAATAATAAAGCAACTAATAGTCAAGAAATACGGTGATGATTAAAGTTAGGAAGACTTGCTTTGAAGAGTCTGGAAAAAGTCACGCAATGAAATGTGCTGATGTAACAGTAAAAAAAACCCTCAACCAGCTAAATTTCTAGTGGTTTGCATATTGCTCAGCAAATATTTGAATAATCGATTTCAAGTGTGCCAGGAGTTTAGCTGCAATTAATGACGGCAATTCTGCTCCGGTCTGCTCGTTTAAGAGTGGGGCCCCCAGTAAATAAATAATAATGATGATGATGGTATTTGCTAAGCACTTACTGTGTGCCAAGCGCTGTTCTAAGCGCTGGGGGGATATGAGGTGATGAGGTTGTCCCACGGGGGGCTCACAGTCTTCATCCCCATTTTACAGATGAGGGAACCGAGGCCCAGAGAAGTGACGTTACTTGCCCAAAGTCACACAGCAGACAATTGGCGGAGTCGGGATTTGAACCCATGACCTCTGACTCCAAAGTCCGTGCTCTTTCCACTGAGCCACGACTATGTGCCAAGCACTGTTCTAAGCGCGCGGGGGCGGGGGGATACAAGGTGATCAGGTTGTCCCACCTGGGGCTCAAAGTCTTCATCCCCATTTTACAGATGATGATGATGATGATGGCATTTATTAAGCGCTTACTATGTGCAAAGCACTGTTCTAAGCGCTGGGGAGGTTACAAGGTGATCAGGTTGTCCCTCAGGGTGGGGGGGGGGGGGCTCACAGTCTTAATCCCCATTTTCCAGATGAGGGAACTGAGGCCCAGAGAATAATAATAATGATAATAATGATGGCATTTATTAAGTGCTTACTATGTGCCAAGCACTGTTCTAAGCGTTGGGGAGGTTACAAGGTAATCAGGTTGTCCCACGTGGGGATCACAGTCTTAATCCCCATTTTCCAGATGAGGGAACTGAGGCCCAGAGAATAATAATAATAATAATAATGGCATTTATTAAGCACTTACTATGTGCAAAGCACTGTTCTAAGCGCTGGGGAGGTTACAAGGTGATCAGGTTGTCCCACGTGGGGATCACAGTCTTCATCCCCATTTTACAGATGAGGGAACTGAGGCCCAGAGAAGTGAAGTGACTTGCCTCAAGTCGCCCAGCTGACAAATGGCAGAGCTGGGATTAGAACCCATGCCCTCCGACTTCCAAGCCCATGATTTTTCCAAATACTAATAGGTCTTCGGGCCTTTCAGCGGAAGTCAGTCAGTCAATGGGACTTTCAGCGGAAGTAAGTCAGTCAGTAAGTGGTATTTTTGGAGTGCTTACTGTGTGCAGGGCACTGTACTAAGCGCTTGAGCAAGAACAATAGAACAATAAGCAGATTCATTCCCTGCCCACAATGAGCTTACAGTCTAGAGGGGGGAACAGGGAGGTCAACGAACCGGTAGTTTCGTCTCTCGGCCCTTTCACGGAGGTGGAAGTTTCAAGCCAGCGAGGGCTGGGTGGCGTCCACCTGAAAGGCGATGGATGACTGTATATGTACGTATTTATGTTTATAATTCCATTTATTTTTATTAATCATCCAATCAATCATTCGATTGTATTTATTGAGCGCTTACTGTGTGCAGAGCACTGGACTAAGCGCTTGGGAAGTACAAGTTGGCAACATATAGGATATGTGTATATGTGTATATGTGTACATGTGTATATATTTATAATCATCATCATCATCAATCGTATTTATTGAGCGCTTACTATGTGCAGAGCACTGTACTAAGCGCTTGGGAAGTCCAAATTGGCAACATATAGAGACAGTCCCTACCCAACAGTGGGCTCACCGTCTAAAAGGGGGAGACAGAGAACAAAACCAAACATACTAACAAAGTAAAATAAATAGAATAGATATGTACAAATAAATTAAATAAATAAATAGAGTAAAAAAATATGTGCAAGCGTATATCCATATATACAGGTGCTGTGGGGAAGGGAGGGAGGTAAGATGGGGGGATGGAAAGGGGGATGGGGGGAGAGGAAGGAAATATAATAATATATTATAATATATATTATATTATAATAATATATTTTAATATATATTACATAATATATATTATAATAATATATTAGAATGATGCTCCTGATGCCTGTTTACTTGTTTTGATGTCCGTCTCCCCCCTTCTAGACTGTGAGCCCACTGTTGGGTAGGGACTGTCTCTATGTGATGCCAATTTGTACTTCCCAAGTGCTTAGTACAGTGCTCTGCACATAATAAGCGCTCAATAAATACGATTGATTGATTGATTGATTGATTGATTTCTTGCTGAATTGAACTTCCCAAGTGCTTAAGTTGAATTGAATGAATTAAGTTGAATTGAATGAATTAAGTTCATTGAATGAATGAATTCTTTCAATCGTATTTATTGAGCGCTCACTGTGTGCAGAGCACTGGACTAAGCGCTTATGAGGATGTTGTCCTGCGGGAGAGGAGGATTTTGAGTGGCGGGCCCAGTTGGGCGCTCGCTCTCCCGGCCTTCAAAGCCTTATCGAAGGCCCACCTCCTCCAAGAGGCCTTCCCCGACTAAGCCCTCCTTTCCTCTTCTCCCACTCCCTTCCGCGTCACCCTGACTTGCTCCCTTCATTCATCGAGAAGCAGCGGGGCCCGGTGGAAAGAGCCCGGCCTTGGGAGTCAGAGGTCGGGGGTTCAAATCCCTGCTCCGCCACTTGGCAGCTGTGTGACTCTGGGCAAGTTGCTTAACTTCTCTGGGCCTCAGTTTCCTCATCTGTAAAATGGGGATTAAGACTGTGAGCCCCCCGTGGGACAACCTGATCACCTTGTATCCCCCCCAGGTGCTTAGAACCATGCTTGGCACGTAGTAACCGCTTTACAAATGCCATCGTTATTATTACTATTATTATCTCTCCCCCAGCCCCACACCACTAATGTCCATATCTGACATTTTTTAAATTTCTATTCATGTCTATCTTCCCCTCTAGACTATAAACTCATAGTGGGGAGGGAATGTGTCTGTTTATTGTTGATTTGTCCTCTGCCAAGTGCTTAGAACTGTTCTCGGCACATAGTAAGCGCTTAACAAATGCTATTATTATTATTATCTCTCCCCCAGCCCCAAACCACTAATGTCGATACCTGTCATTTTTAAAATTTCTATTCATGTCTATCTTCCCCTCTAGATTATAAACTCGTTGTGGGGAGGGAATGTGTCTGTTTATTGTTGATTGGTCCTCCCCCAAGTGCTTAGTACAGTGCTCAGCACGCAGAGAGCGCTCAATAAATACAATTGCCTGAAGGATTGATTGAGCGACTGTGCTGTAGGCATCAGGAGAAGCAGCGAGCGGCGGAGTACCGGGCCGAGCTACGGGGGATGCGCCACAGAGTGCAGGCCCGACCCTTCCTCTTCGAGCAAGCCATGCAGGTGAGGGCTTCTCCCCTGCTCCTGGACGAGATTCCTCTTTTTCCACCTGGACCCCCCAAATTCCAGCCCTGGACCGGCTCCCCGCATCGCCCGGCGTAACGGAGAGCCCAGGCCTAGGAGTCGGAGGGACCTGGGTTCTAATTCCGCCTGTCTGCTGGGTGACCTCAGGCAAGTCGCTTCACTTCTCTGGACCTCAGTTCCCTCATCTGTAAAATGGGGGTTAAGACTGTGAGCCCCACGTGGGACGGGGACTGTGTCCGTCCCACTTAGCTTGTAATAATAATAATAATATTGATGGAGGCGCTTACTATGTGCAAAGCACTGCTCTAAGCGCTGGGGGGGATACAAGGTGATCAGGTTGTCCCACGTGGGGCTCACAGGCTTCATCCCCATTTTACAGATGGAGGGAACTGAGGCTCAGAGAAGTGAAGTGACTCACCCAAAGTCACACAGCAGACTGTGAGCCCGTTATTGGGTAGGGACCGTCTCTCTATGTTGCTGACTTGTACTTCCCAAGCGCTTAGTACAGTGCTCTGCACACAGTAAGCGCTCAGTAAATACGATTGAATGCGGCAGGGCCGAGATTAGAACCCATGCCCTCTGACTCCCAAGCCTGGGCTCTTTCCACTGAACCACGCTGCTTCTCTATCCACACCAGGGCTTTGTACGGCTTTGTACAGAGAAGCAGCGTGGCTCAATGGAAAGAGCCCGGGCTTTGGAGTCAGAGGTCATGGGTTCAAATCCCGGCTCTGCCAATTGTCAGCTGGGTGACTTTGGGCAAGTCACTTCATTTCCCTGGGCCTCAGTTACCTCATCTGGAAAATGGAGATTAAGACTGTGAGCCCCCCGTGGGACAACCTGATCACCTTGTAACCTCCCCAGCGCTTAGAGCAGTAAGCAAATAGTAAGTGCTTAATAGATGCCATCATCATTATTATTATTAAACCCCCTTTTACAGATGAGGCCCAGAGAAGTGAAGCGACTTGCCCCAGATCACCCAGTAGACAAGTGGCGGAGCCTGGATTAGAACCCAGGTCCTTTGGGCTTCCAGGCCTGTGCTGTAACCACTAGGCCATTCATTTATTCAGTCGTATTTATTGAGTGCTCACTGTGTGCAGAGCACTGGACTAAGTGCTTGGGAAGTACAATTCAGCAACAAATAGGGACAATCCCTGCCCACAATCAATCAATCAATCAATCGTATTTATTGAGTGCTTACTGTGTGCAGAGCACTGTGCTAAGCGCTTGGGAAGCCCAAGTCGGCGACATATAGAGACAGTCCCTACCCAACAGTGGGCTCACAGTCTAAAAGGGGGAGACGGAGAACAAAACCAAACATACTAACAAAATAAAATAAATAGAATAGATATGTACAAGTAAAATAAATAAATAAATAAATAGAGTAATAAATCTGTACAAACATATATACATATATACAGGTGCTGTGGGGAAGGGAAGGAAGTAAGATGGCGGGGATGGAGAGCCCACAACGGGCTCACAGTCTAGAGGGGTGAGACAGACAATAAAACAAATAAACAGGCAGCAGTAGTATCATTATAAATAGAATCATGGTTCATTCATTCAGTTGTATTTATTGAGCACTTACTGTGTGCAGAGCACTGGACTAAGCGCTTGGGAAGTACAATTCAGCAACAAAGAGAGACAATGCCTGCCCACAACGGGCTCACAGTCGAGAAGTGGGGAGACAAACATCAAAGCAAGTAAGCAGGCATCGGCCAAACTAGCTCTCTTCCTCCCTTCAAAGCCCTACTGAGGACTCACCTCCTCCGGGAGGCCTTCCCAGGCTCGTCCCCCCTTTTTCCTCTGCTCCTCCTCCCCATCAGTCATTCATTCATTCATTCATTCAATCGTATTTATTGAGCGCTTACTGTGTGCAGAGCACTGTACTAAGCACTTGGGAAGTCCAAGTTGGCAACATATAGAGACGGTCCCTACCCAACAGTGGGCTCACAGTCCATCGCCCCCACTCCCTCCCTCTGCCCTCTCCAAAGCACTTGTGTATATTTGTAATAATAATAATAATGGCATTTATTAAACGCTTACTATGTGCACAGCACTGTTCTAAGCGCTAGGGAATTTACAAGGTGATCAGGTTGTCCCATGTGGGGCTCACAGTCTTAATCCCCATTTTACAGATGAGGGAACTGAGGCCCAGAGAAGTGAAGTGACTTGCCCAAAGTCACACAGCTGATGAGAGGCAGAGCCGGAATTGGAACCCGTGACCTCTGACTCCAAAGCCCGGGCTCTTTCCACTGAGCCACGCTGCTTCTGTACATGTTTATTACTCTATCTATTTTATTAACGATGTGCATATAGCTATAATATAGAGAGAAGCATATAGAGAAGCAGCGTGGCTCAGTGGAAAGAGCATGGGCTTTGGAGTCAGAGGTCAGGGGTTCGAATCCAGACCCCACCACCTGTCTGCTGTGTGACCTTGGGCAAGTCACTTAACTTCTCTGAGCCTCAGTTTCCTCATCTGTAAAATGGGGATTAAGACTGAGCCCCACGTGGGACAACCTGATCACCTTGTATCCCCCCCAGCGCATAGAACAGTGCTTTGCACATAGTAAGCGCTTAACAAATGCCATCTCTCCCCCTTCTAGACTGTGAGCCCACTGTTGGGTAGGGACCGTCTCTATATGTTGCCAACTTGTACTTCCCAAGCGCTCAGTACAGTGCTCTGCACACAGTAAGCGCTCAATAAATACGATTGATTGATTGATCATTATTATTTTTATTATTCTATTTATTCTGATGATATTGACACCTGGCCACCTGTTTTGTTTTGTTGTCTGTCTCCCCCTTCTAGACTGTGAGCCCATTGTTGGGTAGGGACTGTCTCTATCAGTTGCCGAATTGTACTTCCCAAGCGTTCAGTACAGTGCTCTGCACACAGTAAGCGCTCAATAAATACGACCGAATGAATGTATTAGCAGGCCACACCGCCGCTCCGGTTCTGGGGCAGGCTGCGTCGGCTTGGGCTGTAACAATAATGATGATGGTATTTTGTGAAGCGCTT
Organism: Tachyglossus aculeatus; assembly: GCF_015852505.1. Lineage (NCBI taxonomy): Eukaryota > Metazoa > Chordata > Mammalia > Monotremata > Tachyglossidae > Tachyglossus > Tachyglossus aculeatus. Next base: position 50,582,216 of record NC_052087.1, on the reverse strand, counting down.
ACTATGTGCAAAACACTGTTCTAAGCGCTGCAGAGGTTACAAGGTGAACAGGTTATCCCACGGGGGCTCACAGTTTTAATGCTCATTTTCCAGATGAGGGAACTGAGGCACAGAGAATCAATCAATCGTATTTATTGAGCGCTTACTGTGTGCAGAGCACTGGACTAAGCGCTTGGGAAGTCCAAGTTGGCAACATATAGAGACGGTCCCTACCCAACAGCGGGCTCACAGCCTAGAAGAGCGAAGTGACTTGCCCAAAGTCACCCAGCTGACAGTTGGCAGGGTCGGGATTCGAACCCATGACCTCTGACTCCAAAGCCCGGGCTCTTTCCACTGAGCCACCCTGCTAGATTCCGGGCCCTCGGGGTATGAGAAGCAGCGTGGCTCAGTGGAAAGAGCCCGGGCTTTGGAGTCAGAGGTCATGGGTTCAAATCCCGGATCTGCCACATCATCATCATCATCATCATCAATCGTATTTATTGAGCGCTTACTATGTGCAGAGCACTGTACTAAGCGCTTGGGAAGTACAAATTGGCAACATCTAGAGACAGTCCCTACCCAACAGTGGGCTCACAGTCTAAAAGGACACATATCTGCCACATGCCACATATCTGCTGTGTGACCTTGGGCAAGTCACTTCACTTCTCGGAGCCTCAGTGACCTCATCTGTAAAATGGGGATGAAGACTGTGAGCCCCACGTGGGACAACCTGATCACCTTGTATCCCCCGCCCGCGCTTAGAACAGTGCTTTGCACATAGTAAGCGCTTAACAAATGCCATTATTATTATTATTATTATTATTATTATTATTATTATGAGCCCTTGGGGAGGTGATGCCCAGGGGGTGGGGAGGGGGAAGCACCCATCATGGAGCCCAGTGGCTACTGTCTCCTACTAGGCCAATGCCCGTCTTTCGGTGGCACGACGCTTTTCCCGGGTATTGGCGGCCCTGGGTGTGGATGAAGACCAGCTGTGGATCCAGGCGGCGAAGGTGGCAGCGGCCAAGGGAACTTGCTCCGAATGCTCGTAAGGCCCGCACCGAATCATCCCTGTGGCATTCGTTAAGCGCTTCCTAAGTGCCCGGAGCTGTACTAAGCGCTGGGGTGGATACAAGGTAATCGGGTTGGACACAGTCCCTGTCCCACATGGATCTCACAGTTCGAATCCCCATTTTACAGATCAATCAATCGTACTGATTGAGCGCTTACTGTGTGCAGAGCACTGGACTAAGCGCTTGGGAAGTACAAGTCGGCAACACATAGAGACAGTCAATCAATCAATCAATCAATCGTATTTATTGAGCGCTTACTGTGTGCAGAGCACTGGACTAAGCGCTTGGGAAGTACAAGTCGGCAACACATAGAGACGGTCCCTACCCAACAGCGGGCTCGCAGTCTAGAAGGGGGAGACAGAGAACAAAACAAAGCATATTAACAAAATAAAATAAATAGAATAGATATGTACAAGTAAGATAAATGAATAAATAAATAGAGTAATAAATATGTGCAAACATATATACAGGTATACATATATACAGGTGGGGCACAGAGATGAAGTGACTCGCCCGAGGTGCCCTAATAATAATAACATGGGTTTTTGTTAAGTGCTTATTATGTGCCAAGCACTGTTCTAAGCACTGGGATCAATCAATCAATCCATCAATTGTATTTATTGAACACTTACTGTGTGCAGAGCACTGGACTAAGCGCTTGGGAAGTACAAGTCGGCAACGCATAGAGACGGTCCCTACCCAACAGCGGGCTCGCAGTCTAGAAGGGGGAGACAACAACAAAACAAAACCTCTTAACAAAATAAAATAAATAGAATAAATATGTACAAGTAAGATAAATAAATAAATAAATAGAGTAATAAATATGTACAAACATATATACATATATACAGCTGCTGTGGGGAAGGGAATCGTACTGATTGAGCGCTTACTGTGTGCAGAGCACTGGACTAAGCGCTTGGGAAGTACAAGTCGGCAACACATAGAGACAGTCAATCAATCAATCAATCGTATTTATTGAGCGCTTACTGTGTGCAGAGCACTGGACTAAGCGCTTGGGAAGTACAAGTCGGCAACACATAGAGTTGGTCCCTACCCGACAGTGGGCTCACAGTCTAAAAGGGGGAGACAGAGAACAAAACCAAACATACTAACAAAATAAAATAAATAGAATAGATACGCACAAGTAAAATAAATAAATAAATAAATAAATAAATAGAGTAATAAATATGTACAAACATATATACATATATACAGGTGCTGTGGGGAAGGGAATCGTATAGATTGAGCGCTTACTGTGTGCAGAGCACTGGACTAAGCGCTTGGGAAGTACAAGTCGGCAACACATAGAGACAGTCAATCAATCAATCGTATTTATTGAGCGCTTACTGTGTGCAGAGCACTGTACTAAGCGCTTGGGAAGTACAAGTCGGCAACACATAGAGACAGTCAATCAATCAATCAATCGTATTTATTGAGCGCTTACTGTGTGCAGAGCACTGGACTAAGCGCTTGGGAAGTACAAGTCGGCAACACATAGAGTTGGTCCCTACCCGACAGTGGGCTCACAGTCTAAAAGGGGGAGACAGAGAACAAAACCAAACATACTAACAAAATAAAATAAATAGAATAGATACGCACAAGTAAAATAAATAAATAAATAAATAAATAAATAGAGTAATAAATATGTACAAACATATATACATATATACAGGTGCTGTGGGGAAGGGAATCATATAGATTGAGCGCTTACTGTGTGCAGAGCACTGGACTAAGCGCTTGGGAAGTACAAGTCGGCAACACATAGAGACAGTCAATCAATCAATCGTATTTATTGAGCGCTTACTGTGTGCAGAGCACTGTACTAAGCGCTTGGGAAGTACAAATTGGCAACATATAGAGACAGTCCCTACCCAACAGTGGGCTCACAGTCTAGAAGGGGGAGACAGAGAACAAAACCAAACATACTAACAAAAAATAAATAGAATAGATATGTACAAGTAAAATAAATAGAGTAATAAATATGTACAAACATATATACATATATACAGGTGCTGTGGGGAAGGGAATCGTATTGATTGAGCGCTTACTGTGTGCAGAGCACTGGACTAAGCACTCGGGAAGTACAAGTTGGCAACACATAGAGACAGTCAATCAATCAATCAATCAATCGTATTTATTAAACGCTTACTGTGTGCAGAGCACTGGACTAAGCTCTTGGGAAGTACAAGTCGGCAACGCATAGAGACGGTCCCTACCCAACAGCGGGCTCGCAGTCTAGAAGGGGGAGACAGAGAACAAAACCAAACATACTAACAAAATAAAATAAATAGAATAGATATGCACAAGTAAAATAAATAAATAAATAAATAAATAGAGTCATAAATATGTACAAACATATATACATATATACAGGTGCTGTGGGGAAGGGAATCGTATTGATTGAGCGCTTACTGTGTGCAGAGCACTGGACTAAGCGCTTGGGAAGTACAAGTCGGCAACACATAGAGACAGTCAATCAATCAATCAATCAATCGTATTTATTGAGCGTTTACTGGGTGCAGAGCACTGGACTAAGCGCTTGGGAAGTCCAAGTCGGCAACACATAGAGACGGTCCCTACCCAACAGCGGGCTCGCAGTCTAGAAGGGGGAGACAGAGAACAAAACCAAACATACTAACAAAATAAAATAAATAGAATAAATATGTACAAGTAAGATAAATAAATAAATAGAGTAATAAATATGTACAAACATATATACAGGTATACATATATACAGATGGGGCACAGAGATGAAGTGACTCGCCCGAGGTGCCCTAATAATAATAATGAGGGTATTTGTTAAGCGCTTACTATGTGCCAAGCACTGTTCTAAGCGCTGGGATCAATCAATCAATCAATCAATCGTATTCATTGAGCGCTTACTGTGTGCAGAGCACTGTACTAAGCGCTTGGGAAGTACAAGTTGGCAACATATAGAGACAGTCCCTACCCAACAGTGGGCTCACAGTCTAAAATAGATACAAGTTGATCAGGTGGTCCCACGCGGGGGCTCACAGTCTTAATCCCTATTTTACAGTTGAGGGAGCTGTAGCACAGAGAAGTTAAGTGGCTTGCCCACGGTCACACAGCAGTCAAGTGGCAGAGGCGGGATTAGAACCCAGGTCCTTCTGACTCTCCCTCAATCCACTGGGCCACTGGGCTTCCTGGCTCAGCTCTACCGGGTCTCGCAGGCCTTTGAGGCCAGATTTAGGAGCTTACTGTGTTTTCCTCCAAGCCTCACGAGAAGCAGAGTGGCCTTTTCATCTGTAAAATGGGGATGAAGACTGTGAGCCCCCCGTGGGACAACCTGATCACCTTGTAACCTCCCCAGCGCTTAGAACAGTACTTGTCACATTGTAAGCATTTAATAATCAATCAATCGTATTTATTGAGTGCTTACTGTGTGCAGAACACTGGACTAAGCGCTTGGGAAGTCCAAGTTGGCAACGTATAGAGACAGTCCCTACCCAACAGTGGGCTCACGGTCTAAAAGGGGGAGACGGAGAACAAAACCAAACATACTAACAAAATAAAATAAATAGAATAGATATGCACAAATAAAATAAATAAATAAATAAATAGAGTAATAAATATGTACAAACATAAATACATATAAACAGGTGCTGTGGGGAAGGGAAGGAGGTAAGATGGGGAGGATGGAGAGGGGGATGAGGGGGAGAGGAAGGAAGGGGCGCAGTCTGGGAAGGCCTCCTAAAAATTCCATTATTATTATTATTATTATTATTATTATTATTATTATTATTATTATTATTATTATTATTATAGCCCGGGCCTTGGAGTCAGAAGGTCATGGGTTCTAATCCCAGCCCCGCTGCTTGTCTGTTGTGTGACCTTGAGCAAGTCACTTCACTTTTCTGTGCCTCAGTTACCTTATCTGTCAAATGGGGATGGAGACTGTGACCCCACCACGTGGGACAGGGACTGCGCCCAACCTGATGATCTTGGATCTATCCCAGTGCTTAGTACAGAGCCTGCTACATAGTAAGCGCTTAAGAGAAGCAGCGTGGCTCAGTGGAAGGAGCCCGGGCTTGGGAGTCCAGAGGTCAGGGGTTCAAATCCCGGCTCCGCTGCTTGTCAGCTGGGTGACTTTGGGCAAGTCACTTCACTTCTCTGGGCCTCAGTGACCTCATCTGGAAAATGGGGATGAAGACTGTGAGCCCCCCGGGGGACAAACTGATCCCTTATAACCTCCTCAGCGCTTAGAACAGTGCTTTGCACATAGTAAGCGCTTAATAAATGCCATCATCATCATCATCTTGAATCCTCCCCAGCGCTTAGAACAGTGCTTTGCACATAGTAAGCGCTTAACAAATACCAAAATTATTATTATTAACAAATACCATTAAAAGAAAAAAAAACCCCTCAGAGGTTACAAAGCCCATCCCTCGGGACAGAGAGGCACAGAAAAGTTAAGAGATTTGCCCAAGGTCACACAGCAGATAAGCGGTGGGGCCAGGATTAGAACTCAGGGCGTCTGACTCCCTTCCCTGTGCTCTTTCCACTAGCTCTCGCTGCTTCCTGAAGCCCCCGCAGAGAAGTAGAGGTGAGGGTGGGGCAATGAGAAGGTCATGGGTTCTAATCCTGGCTCTGCCACTTGTGCGTTGTGTGACCTCTCCATCCCCCCCCATCTTACCTCCTTCCCTTCCCCACAGCACCTGTATATATGTATATATGTTTGTACAGATTTATTACTCTATTTATTTATTTATTTTATTTGTACATATCTATTCTATTTATTTTATTTTGTTAGTATGTTTGGTTTTGTTCTCTGTCTCCCCCTTATAGACTGTGAGCCCACTGTTGGGTAGGGACTGTCTCTATATGTTGCCAATTTGTACTTCCCAAGCGCTTAGTACAGTGCTCTGCACATAGTAAGTGCTCAATAAATACGATTGATGATGATGATGATGATGACCTTGGGCAAGTCACTTCACTTAATCAGTTTGGACCCAGTCTCTGTTCCACATGGGCTCCAAGTTTAAGTAGGAGGGAGGAGGTTTTATTCTCCATTTTACAGATGGGAGAACTGAGGCACCGAGAAGTGAAATGACGAGCCCAAGGTCACCCAGAAGACATGTGCCAAAGCTGGGATTAGAACCCAGGCCCAGGCTCTTTCCATTAGTCACTCTGTTTCTCACTTTTTTTTTCATTCACTCTGTATCAAACACTCTTCTAAGTGCTGAGGTAAATACAGCTTAATCAGTTTGGACCCAGTCTCTGTTCCACATGGGCTCCAAGTTTAAGTAGGAGGGAGTAAGTTCTCCATTTTACAGATGGGAGAACTGAGGCACCGAGAAGTGAAATGACGAGCCCAAGGTCACCCAGAAGACATGTGGCAGAGCTGGGATTAGAACCCAGGCCCAGGCTCTTTCCACTAGCCACTCTGCTTCTCACTTTTTTTTCCATTTACACTGTATCAAACACTCTTCTAAGTGCTGAGGTAAATACAGCTTAATCAGTTTGGACCCAGTCTCTGTTCCACATGGGCTCCAAGTTTAAGTAGGAGGGAGTCGGTTCTCCATTTTACAGATGGGAGAACTGAGGCACCGAGAAGTGAAATGACAAGACCAAGGTCACCCAGAAGACATGTGGCAGAGCTGGGATTAGAACCCAGGCCCAGGCTCTTTCCACTAGCCACTCTGCTTCTCATTTTTATTTTCATTTACTCTGTATCAAACACTCTTCTAAATGCTGAGGTAAATACAGCTTAATCAGTTTGGACCCAATCTCTGTTCCACAGGGGCTCCAAGTTTAAGTAGGAGGGAGTAGGTTTTATTCTCCATTTTACAGATGGGAGAACTGAGGCACTGAGAAGTGAAATGACAAACCCAAGGTCACACAGCAGACATGTGGCAGAGGTGGGATTAGAACCCAGGCCCAGGCTCTTTCCACTAGCCACTCTGCTTCTCACTTTTTTTTTTTCATTTACTCTGTATCAAACACTCTTCTAAGTGCTGAGGTAAATACAGCTTAATCAGTTTGGACCCAGTCTCTGTTCCACATGGACTCCAAGTTTAAGTAGGAGGGAGTAGGTTCCCCATTTTACAGATGGGAGAACTGAGGCACTAAGAAGTGAAATGACGAGCCCAAGGTCACCCAGAAGACATGTGGCGGAGCTGGGATTAGAACCCAGGCCCAGGCTCTTTCCACTAGCCACTCAGCTTCTCACTTTTTTTTTAATTTACTCTGTGTCAAACACTCTTCTAAGTGCTGAGGTAAATACAGCTTAATCAGTTTGGACCCAGTCTCTGTTCCACATGGGCTCCAAGTTTAAGTAGGAGGGAGTAGGTTCTCCATTTTACAGATGGGAGAACTGAGGCACTGAGAAGTGAAATGACGAGTCCAAGGTCACCCAGAAGACATGTGGCGGAGCTGGGATTAGAACCCAGGCCCAGGCTCTTTCCACTAGCCACTCTGCTTCTCACTTTTTTTTCCATTTACACTGTATCAAACACTCTTCTAAGTGCTGAGGTAAATACAGCTTAATCAGTTGGGACCCAGTCTCTGTTCCACATGGGCTCCAAGTTTAAGCAGGAGGGAGTCGGTTCTCCATTTTACAGATGGGAGAACTGAGGCACCGAGAAGTGAAATGACAAGACCAAGGTCACCCAGAAGACATGTGGCAGAGCTGGGATTAGAACCCAGGCCCAGGCTCTTTCCACTAGTCACTCTGCTTCTCACTTTTTTTTTCATTTACACTGTATCAAACACACTTCTAAGTGCTGAGGTAAATACAGCTTAATCAGTTTGGACCCAGTCTCTGTTCAATCAATCGTATTTATTGAGCGCTTACTATGTGCAGAGCACTGTTCCACATGGGCTCCAAGTTTAAGTAGGAGGGAGTAGGCTTTATTCTCCATTTTACAGATGGGAGAACTGAGGCACCGAGAAGTGAAATGATAAACCCAAGGTCACCTAGCAGACATGTGGCAGAGTTGGGATTAGAACCCAGGCCCAGGCTCTTTCCACTAGTCACTCTGCTTCTCACTTTTTTTTTCATTTACACTGTATCAAACACTCTTCTAAGTGCTGAGGTAAATACAGCTTAATCAGTTTGGACCCAATCTCTGTTCCACGTGGGCTCCAAGTTTAAGTAGGAGGGAGTAGGTTCTCCATTTTACAGATGGGAGAACTGAGGCACTAAGAAGTGAAATGACGAGCCCAAGGTCACCCAGAAGACATGTGGCGGAGCTGGGATTAGAACCCAGGCCCAGGCTCTTTCCACTAGCCACTCAGCTTCTCACTTTTTTTTTTAATTTACTCTGTGTCAAACACTCTTCTAAGTGCTGAGGTAAATACAGCTTAATCAGTTTGGACCCAGTCTCTGTTCCACATGGGCTCCAAGTTTAAGCAGGAGGGAGTAGGTTCTCCATTTTACAGATGGGAGAACTGAGGCACTGAGAAGTGAAATGACAAATCCAAGGTCACCCAGAAGACATGAGGCGGAGCTGGGATTAGAACCCAGGCCCCGGCTCTTTCCACTAGCCACTCTGCTTCTCACTTTTTTTTTCATTTACTCTGTATCAAACACTCTTCTAAGTGCTGAGGTAAATACAGCTTAATCAGTTTGGACCCAGTCTCTGTTCCACATGGGCTCCAAGTTTAAGTAGGAGGGAGTAGGTTCTCCATTCTACAGATGGGAGAACTGAGGCACCGAGAAGTAAAGTGTGGCTCAGTGGAAAAAGCCCGGGCTTTGGAGTCAGAAGTCATGGGTTCGAATCCCAGCTCCGCCACATGTCTGCTGTGTGTCCTTGGGCAAGTCACTTCATCATCATCATCATCATCAATCGTATTTATTGAGCACTTACTATGTGCAGAGCACTGTACTAAGCGCTTGGGAAGTACAAATTGGCAACATATAGAGACAGTCCCTACCCAACAGTGGGCTCACAGTCTAAAAGGGGGAGACAGAGAACAAACCAAACATACTAACAAAATAAAATAAATAGAATAGATATGTACAAATAAAATAAATAGAGTAATAAATATGTACAAACATATATACATATATACAGGTGCTGTGGGGAAGGGAATGAGGTAAGATGGGGGGGATGGAGAGAGAGAAGGCTCACTTCTCTGAGCCTCAATTCCCTCATTTGTAAAATGGGGATGAAGACTGTGAGCCCCCCGTGGGACAACCTGATGACCTTGTATCCCCCCAGCGCTTAGTACAGTGCTTTGCACATAGTAAGCACTTAATAAATGCTATTATTATTATTATTATTAAAGGGACGAGCCCAAGGTCACCCAGCAGACATGTGGCGGAGCTGGGATTAGAACCCAGGCCCTCTGACACCCGGGCCCAGGCTATGGGTGCAGAGAAGGAGCAGGCCTTGAGGGAGGGCCCCGCGGTGACTCAGTGGCCCTCGACTCCTAGGTCTTCGAGCCCGGGGAAGAGGCCGGTGGCCGGAATGGGGCCGTCCTCACGGAGCGCTCAGAAAATAGCCGAGGTGGACGAAGCCCACCGCCCCTGCAGCCGCTGGACCCGGGACTCAAGGGACGACGGGGGTGGGCGTGAGAAATGAAATTGTTATCCAAGACGCTGCCTGCTGTCGGCCTTCTTTGCATCTGGGAACATCAGTCAGTCCATCGGTCAACGGCATTTGTTGAGCACTTACTACAAGCGCTTACTATAGTCTCTAGACTATAGAGAAGCAGCGTGGCTCAGTGGAAAGAGCTTCGGAGTCAGAGGTCATGGGTTCAAATCCCTGCTCCGCCAACTGCCAGCTGGGTGACTCTGGGCAAGTCACTTCACTTCTCTGGGCCTCTGTTACCTCATCTGGAAAATGGGGATTAAGACTGTGAGCCCCCTGTGCGACAACCTGAACACCTTGTAACCTCCCCAGCGCTTAGAACAGTGCTTTGCACATAGTAAGTGCTTAATAAATGCCGTCGTTATTATTATAGACTGTAAGCTCATTGTGGGCAGGGAACGTGGCTGTTGTAATATTGTCCTCTCCCAGACAGTTAGCCGAATACTCTGCACATAGTAAGCGCTCAATAAATACCGTTGACTGGCTATGTGCGGAGCACTGGACTGAGCACCTGGGAGAGAAATATACACCAGAAAAGATATTCGGGTTCTTTCTCTTAATGGTACCTGTGAAGCATTTAGAGAAGCAGCATGGCTCAGTGGAAAGAGCCCGGGCTTTGGAGTCAGAGGTCATGGGTTCAAATCCCAGCCCTGCCAATTGTCAGCTGGGTGACTTTGGGCAACTCACTTCACTTCTCTGTGCCTCAGTGACCTCATCTGTAAAATGGGGATTAAGACCGTGAGCACCCCCGTGGGACAACCTGATCGCCTTGTAACCTCCCCAGCGCTTAGAACAGTGCTTTACACATAGTAAGCGCTTAATAAATGCCATCATTATTATTATTTACTACGTGCCACACTCTGTTGTAATCACTGGGGTAGATACAAGCTAATCAGGTTGGACACACTCCTTGTCTCACATGGGGCTCACAGTCTTAATCCCCATTTTATAGATGAGGGAATTGAGGACCAGAGAAGTGAAGTAATAATAATAATGGTAATTGTAGTATTTGTTAAGAATTTTCAATGTGCCAAGCACTGTTCTAAGCACTGGGATAGAAACAAGGCGAACGGGTTGGACAAAGTCCACATGGGCCTCACAATCTTAATCCCCATTTTACAGATGAGGTAAATGAGGCACAGAGAATCAATCAATCATATTTATTGACGCTTACTGTGTGCAGAGCACTATACTAAGTGCTTGGGAAGTACAAGTTGGCAACATATAGAGACGGTCCCTACCCAGCAGTGGGCTCACAGTCTAGAAGACTGTGAATAATAATAATAGTGACCTTTTCCAGCACTTAGAACAGTGTTTGGGACAAAGTAAGCACTTAACGAATACCGTTATTATTATTAAATAATGCTTACTATGTGCCAACCACTGTTCTAAGCGCTGGGACAGATACAAGCAAATCAGGTTGGACAGTCCCTGTCCCACACGAAGCTCATGGTCTTAATCTCCATTTTAGAGGTGAGGTAATTGAGGCACAGAGAAGTGAAGTGTCTTGCCTGAGGTCACACAGAAGACAAGGGGCAGAACCGGGATTAAAACCCAGGTCTTTCTGACTCCTAAGCCCAGGCTCTAGCCACTAGGCCACGGTTTCTGGGCAAGGAGTAAGGCTGTGAGTAAGGCACCCTCCGCTCCTCTGCCGCTAATCTCCTCACCATTAGGCCTCGTTCTCACCCGTCCTGCCATCGACCCCCGGCCCACGTCCTCCCCCGGGCCCGGAATGGCCTCCCTCTGCCCATCCGCCAAGCTCGCTCTCTTCCTCCCTTCAAGGCCCTACTGAGAGCTCACCTCCTCCAGGAGGCCTTCCCACACTCAGCCCCCTCCTTCCTCTCCCCCTCCTCCCCCTCTCCATCCCCCCCCCACCTTACCCCCTTCCCCTCCCCACAGCACCTGTATATAGGTATGTTTGTATGTATTTATTACTCTATTTATTTAACTTGTACATATCTATTCTATTTTGTTAGTATGTTTCGTTTTGTTTTCTGTCTCCCCCTTTTAGACTGTGAGCCCACTGTTGGGTAGGGACTGTTTCTATACGTTCCTGACTTGTACTTCCCAAGCGCTTAGTACAGTGCTCTGCACACAGTAAGTGCTCAATAAATACGATTGATTGATTGATTTTCTCAAAAATCCTCCTGCGCATGACTTCCCATTCCTCAAAAACCTCCAAATGGTTGCCTGTCCACTTCCACGTCAAGCAGAAACTCCTCACCTTCAGCCTTAAAGCCTAGCTCTCTTCCTCCCTTCAAAGCCCACCTGTATATATGTTTGAACATATTTATTACTCTATTTATTTATTTTACTTGTACATATCTATTCTATTTATTTTATTTTGTTAATATGCTTGGTTTTGTTCTGTCTCCCCCTTCTAGGCTGTGAGCCCACTGTTGGGTAGGGACTGTCTCTATAGGTTGCCAACTTGGACTTCCCAAGCGCTTAGTACAGTGCTCTGCACACAGTAAGCGCTCAATAAATACGATTGATTGAGAGCTCACCTCCTCCAGGAGGCCTTCCCACACTGAGCCCCTTTTCCTCTCCTCCTCCCCATCCCCCCACCTACCTCCTTCCCCTCCCCACATCATCTGTATAGATGTTTGTACAGATTTATTGCTCTATTTATTTTACTTGTACATATTTACTATTTATTTTGTTAATGACGTGCATCCAGCTTTATTTTTATTTATTCTGATGACTTGACACCTATCGACATGTTTTGTTTTGTTGTCTGTCTCCCCTTCTAGACTGTGAGCCCATTGTTGGTGGGTAGGGACCGTCTCTAGATGTTGCCAACTTGGACTTCCCAAGAGCTCAGTACGGTGCTCGGCACACAGTAAGCGCTCAGTAAATACCATTGAATGAATGAATGAATGAATGAATGAATGAATATCCAGGTGGCGCGTGCGCAGTTCCCTCTATCCGGGGCCCGGAGACATGGCGTCAGTGATCAAGTAGCGCATGCGCAGTTCCCTCTATCCGGGATCGAGACATGGCGTCAGTACTCAAGTGGCGCATGCGCAGTTCCCTCTATCGGGGCCCGAAGACATGGCGTTAGTGATCAAGTGGCGCATGCGCAGTTCCCTCTATCCGGAACCCGAACACGGCGTCAGTACTCAAGTGGCGCGTGCGCAGTTCCCTCTATCCGGGACCTAGCGTCAGTTATCACATGGCGCGTGCGCAGTTCCCTCTATCCGGAGACATGGCGTCAGTACTCTTAGCGCGTGCGCAGTTGCCTCTATACGGGACTCGGAGACAAGGCGTCAATAATCAAATGGCGCGTGCGCAGTTCCTTCTATCCGGGGCCCGGGGATGGCGTCAGTACTCGCGGCGCATGCGCAGTTTCTTCCATCCGGGACTCAATCAATCAATCAATCAATCGTATTTATTGAGCGCTTACTATGTGCAGAGCACTGTACTAAGCGCTTGGGAAGTACAAATTGGCATCACATAGAGACAGTCCCTACCCAACAGTGGGCTCACAGTCTAAAAGGGGGAGACAGAGAACAGAACCAAACATACCAACAAAATAAAATAAGTAGGATAGAAATGTACAAGTAAAATAAATAAATAAATAAATAGAGTAGTAAGACGGGGGGATGGAGAGGGGGACGAGGGGGAGAGGAAAGAAGGGGCTCAGTCTGGGAAGGCCTCCTGGAGGAGGTGAGCTCTCAGTAGGGCCTTGAAGGGAGGGAGAGAGCTAGCTTGGCGGATGGGCAGAGGGAGGGCATTCCAGGCCCGGGGGAGGACGTGGGCCGGGGGTCGATGGCGGGACAGGCGAGAGCGAGGTACAGTGAGGAGATTAGTGGTGGAGGAGCGGAGGGTGCGGGCTGGGCAGTAGAAGGAGAGAAGGGAGGTGAGGTAGGAGGGGGCGAGGTGATGGACAGCCTTGAAGCCCAGGGTGAGGAGTTTCTGCTTGATGCGCAGATTGATCGGTAGCCATTGAAGTTTTTTGAGGAGGGGAGTAATATGTCCAGAGCGTTTCTGGGCAAAGATAATCCGGGCAGCAGCATGAAGTATGGATTGAAGTGGAGAGAGACACGAGGATGGGAGATCAGAGAGAAGGCTAGTGCAGTAGTCCAGACGGGATAGGATGAGAGCTTGAATGAGCAGGGTAGCGGTTTGGATGGAGAGGAAAGGGCGGATCTTGGCAATGTTGCGGAGCTGAGACCGGCAGGTTTTGGTGACGGCTTGGATGTGAGGGGTGAATGAGAGAGCGGAGTCGAGGATGACACCAAGGTTGCGGGCTGGTGAGACGGGAAGGATGGTAGTGCCGTCAACAGAGATGGGAAAGTCAGGGAGAGGACAAGGTTTGGGAGGGAAGACAAGGAGCTCAGTCTTCGACATGTTGAGCTTTAGGTGGCGGGCGGACATCCAGATGGAGATGTCCTGAAGGCAGGAGGAGATGCGAGCCTGGAGGGAGGGGGAGAGAGCAGGGGCAGAGATGTAGATCTGGGTGTCATCAGCGTAGAGACTCGGAGACAAGGCGTCAGTAATCAAATGACGCGTGCGCAGTTCCCTCCATCATTCATTCAATTGTATTTAGTGAGCGCTTACTGTATGCACAGCACTGTACTAAGCGCTTGGGAAGTACAAGTTGGCAACATATAGAGACGGTCCCTACCCAACAGTGGGCTCACAGTCTAGAAGGGGGGAGACAGACAACAAAACAAAACATGTGGACAGGTGTCAAGTCAGAACAAATAGAATTAAAGTTAAATGCACGATGGACTCGGAGACAAGGCATCAGTGATCAAATGGCGCGTGCGCAGTTCCCTCTATCCGGGACCCGGACACGGCGTCAGTGATTAAGTGGCACGTGCGCAGTTCCCTCTATCCGGGACTCGGAGACAAGGCGTCAGTAATCAAATGGCGCGTGCGCAGTTCCCTCTCTCCGGGACCCGGCGTCAGTACTCGTGGCGCGTGCGCAGTTCCCTCTATACGGGACCCGCGTCAGTACTCAAATGGCGCGTGCGCAGTTCCCTCTATCCGGGACTCGGAGACAAGGCGTCGGTAATCAAATGGCGCGTGCGCAGTTCCCTCTACCCGGGGCCCGGAGACATGGCGTCAGTGATAAAGTGGCGCATGCGCAGTTCCCTCTATCCGGAGACACGGCGTCAGTACTCGTGACGCGTGCGCAGTTGCCTCTATACGGGACTCGGAGACAAGGCGTCAGTAATCAAATAGCGCGTGCGCAGTTCCCTCTATCCGGGGCCCGGAGACATGGCGTCAGTGTTCAAGTGGCGCATGCGCAATTCCCTCTATCCGGGACTCGGAGACAAGGCGTCAGTCCTCAAGTGGCGCGTGCGCCGTTCCCTCTATCCGGGACCCGGCGTCAGTCCTCAAGTGGCGCGTGCGCAGTTCCCTCTATCCGGGACTCGGAGACAAAGTGTCAGTAATCAAATGGCGCGTGCGCAGTCCCCTCTATCCGGAGACACGGCGTCAGTACTCGCGGCGCGTGCGCAGTTCCCTCTATCCGGGACCCGGAGTCGCCCAGCTAGTGGCGCGTGCGCAGATCAGATGACAAACCAGGCCTAAACGGACGGCGGCTCGCGGCCACGCATGCGCATTACTGCCCAGGTAGCGGAAGCGGCGGCCCCCACACCGAGGAGGAGGAGCGCCAACGGAGGGATCACGTCCGCGACGGAAGCGGCCCCGCTCCTCTTCCGGCAACATCCCGAAGCCCGCCCTCCAACCCGGAAGACTTTCCGTCTGAGCCGGACGGAGGCTTCCGGTGCCGGACCCTGAGGAGTCGCCATGGGCTCCTCGAAGAAGCACCGGGGGGAGAAGGAGGGAGGGGGGGCTCCGCCGGCGGCGGCGGCGTCGTCGTCGTCGACGGCCCCGGCCCCGGCCGAGCAGCCCCCGCGGCACCGGGAGCACAAGAAGCACAAGCACCGCAGCGGGAGCGGCGGCGGCGGAGGAGGAGGGAGCGGCGGCGCCGAGCGCAGGAAGCGGAGCCGGGAGCGCGCGTCCGAGCGCGGGAGCGGAAGCCGGCGCGGGGGAGAGGCGGAGGCGCGGAATGGGAGCGCGCACGGGCGCGAGCGGGGCCAGACCGACGGCCCGGACCGCAGGGCCAAGCGGGACAAGCGCGAGGACGCCCACGAGCCCGGTGAGGGGCGGGGCCCGACGGACAGGGGGCGGGGCCTGACGCGATTGGTCGACGGCGGGGTGTGAGGCGGAGGCGGGGCCTGACGCGATTGGACGAGGCCCTGGTCGGGGGCGGGGCCTGACTTGGTGTGGGCGTGGTCAAGGCCTGTGTGTGGGCGGGGCCCGACGCGATTGGGCGGGGCGTTGGTCGGGGGCGGGGCCTGACTTTGGTGTGGGCGTGGTCAACGCCTGTGCGTGGGCGGGGCCTGACGCGATTGGCTGGGGCGTTGGGGGCGGAGCCTGACGCGATTGGGCGGGGCCTGACTTGATGTGGGCGTGGTCGGAGTCAATAATCATAATGACGGCATTTGTTAAGCGCTTACTCTGTGCAGAGCACTGCTCTAAGCGCTGGGGGGATCCAAGGTGATCAAGTTGTCCCACATGGGGCTCACAGGCTTCATCCCTATTTTACAGATGAGGGAACTGAGGCTCAGAGAAGTGAAGTGACTTGCCCAAGGTCACACAGCAGACGTGTGGCGGAGCCGGGATTCGAACCCGTGACCTCTGGCTCCCAAGCCCGGGCTCTTTCCACTGAGCCACGAATCGTATTTATTGAGCGCTTACTGTGATTGATTGATAGCACAGTGCTCTGCACACAGTAAGCGCTCAATAAATACGATTCATTGATTGATAGTACAGTGCTCTGCACAATCAATCGTATTTATTGAGCGCTAACTGTGTGCAGAGCACTGGACTAAGCGCGTGGGAAGTCCAAGTTGACAACATCTAGAGACAGTCCCTACCCAACAGCGGGCTCACAGTCTAAAAGGGGGAGACAGAGAACAAAACCAAACGTACTAACAAAATAAAATAAATAGAATAGATATGTACAGGTAAAATAAATAAATAGAGTAATAAGCATGTATATACATATATACAGGTGCTGTGGGGAAGGGAAGGAGGTAAGATGGGGGCGATGGAGAGGGGGAGGAGGGGGAGAGGAAGGAAGGGGCTGAGTGTGGGAAGGCCTCCTGGAGGAGGTGAGCTCTCAGCAGGGCCTTGAAGGGAGGAAGAGAGCTAGCTTGGCGGATGGGCAGAGGGAGGGCATTCCAGGCCCGGGGGATGACGGGGGCGGGGCCTGGGGCGGAGGCAGGGCCTGACGCGATTGGTCGGGGGCGGGGGCCTGGCTTTTTGTGGGCGTGGCTTCATCCGGGCGCGTGGGTGGGGTCTGTTTCGGGGCCTGACGTAGCGGGCGTGGTCTGGGCGGGGGGGCGTGGCCTTTCTCGGGGAGGGGCATGACGCTGCAGGGGGCGTGGTCTGGGCCTGAGGCGGGCGGGGCATGAAGGGGCGCGTGGGCGGGGGCAGTCGCGTTTGGTTGTGAGGCGGAGACAGAGCCTGACGCGATTGGGCGGGTCCTTGGTCGTGGGCGGGGCCTGTCTTGGTGTGGGCGTGGTCAAAGCCGACGTGGGGGCGAGGCCTGAGGAGGCGTCAGGGTCTGACGCGATTGGTCGAGCCACTTGGTCGGGGGCGGGATCTGACGTGATTGGTCGGGGCGGGGCCTGATGCGATTGGTCGAGGCCTTGGTTGGAGGCGGGGCCTGTCGGATGGGGGCGGGGGGAGGGCACAGTTCATTCAATCATTCAGTTGTATTTATTGAGTGCCTACTGTGTGCAGAGCACTGGACTAATAACAATGGTAATAATAATAATGATGGTGAATTGCCCTTCCCAAGCGCTTAGTCCAGTGCTGTGCACACAGTAAGTGCTCAATCAATACGATTGAATGAATGAATGGTATTTGTTAGGCATTCTCTACATGCCAAACATCGTTCTAAGCGCTGAGGTCATAATAATTATGATGATGATGGCATTTGCTAAGCACTTACTATGTGCAAAGCACCTGCTCTAAGCGCTGGGGAGGTGACAAGGTGATCAGGTTGTCCCAAGGGGGCTGACAGTCTTCATCCCCATTTTCCAGATGAGGGAACTGAGGCCCAGGGAAGTCAAGTGACTTGCCCAAAGTCACCCAGCTGACAACTGGCGGAGCCGGGATTTGAACCCGTGACCTCTGACTCCAAAACCCAGGCTCTTTAATCAGGTTGTCCCACGTGGGGCTCACGGCCTTCATCCCCATTTGACTGATGAGGGAACTGAGGCCCCGAGAAAAGAAGTGACTTGCCCAAAGTCACGCAGCAGCCAGGGGACGGTGGCGGGATTAGAACCCACAACCTCTGACTTCCAAGTCCAAGCTCTTGCCACTAAGCCCCACTGCTTCTCAGCAGAGCCCGGTTTAGAACTCAGGTCCTTCTGATTCCCAGGCTGGTGCTCTGCCCATCAGTCAATCAATCAATCGTATTTATTGAGCACTTACTGTGTGCAGAGCACTGTACTAAGCGCTTGGGAAGTCCAAGTTGGCAACATATAGAGACGGTCCCTACCCAACAGTGGGCTCGCAGTCTAGAAGGGGGAGACAGAGAAGCCACAGTGGTCATGCCTACTAACTCATTTCCACCCTCCCATTAAGCGCTTAGTACAGTGCTCTTCACGGGAGACTGTTACCTCCTCAGGGGCAGGGGTCTGGCAAAGCCCCTGCCCCTCATGAGGCACGCAGTCTAGGTGGGGAGAAGCAGTGCGGCCCAGTGGATTGAACCCGGACCTGGGTTCCAATCCCGGCTCCACCACTTCTCACCTTGGTCAAGTCACTTCACTCCTGGGCCTCAGATTCCTCATCTGTAAAATGGGGATTAAGAGCGTGAGCCCTCACGCGAGACGCGGGCTGTAATAATAATAATAACGATGGCATTTGTTAAGTGCTTACTATGCACTGTTCTGGGGAGGATGCAAGGTGATCAGGTTGTCCCAGTCTTCATCCCCATTTTCCAGATGAGGTCACTGAGGCCCAGAGAAGTGAAATGACTTGCCCTAGGTCACGCAGCAGACACGTGGCGGAGCCGGGATTCGAACCCATGACCTCTGACTTCAAAGCCCGGGCTCTTTCCACTGAGCCACGCTGCTTCTCTTTGTCCAGCCTTGTGTCTACCCAAGTGCTTAGAACAGTGCCTGGCTCGTAGTAAGCGCGTATCAAATCCCATAAATAATAATAATACGAATTGTACTGTAGTCTCCCAAGTAGCACGGAATTGGGTGCCCTGCTCACAGTAATAATAATAATGATAATGATGACATTTATTAAGCGCTTACTGTGTGTAAAGCACTGTTCTAAGCGCTGGGGAGGTTACAAGGGATCAGGTTGTCCCACGGGGTCTCACAGTCTTAATCCCCAGTTTACAGTTGAGGTCACTGAGGCCCAGAGAAGTGAAGTGACTTGCCCAAAGTCACACAGCTGACAATTGGCGGAGCCGGGATTCGAACCCATGAACTCTGACTCCAAAGCCCGGGCTCTTTCCACTGAGCCACGCTGCTTCCACGGTAGACCCTAAGGTCCTTGAAACTAACTACTAACTCAGTTATATCATCATCAATCGTATTTATTGAGCGCTTACTATGTGCAGAGCACTGTACTAAGCGCTTAAGTTATATCCTCCCGATAAGCACTTAGTACAGTGCTCTGCACGCAGTGAGCACTCAGTAAATACCCCCGATTTGATTACACACTCCTCGAGAGCGGGGATGTGTCTAAGGTAATCCCTTCAGTGCTTAGCACAGCGTTGTGTCAGCAAGGGCGTTTGATAAATATTTATTTATTTTATTTGTACATATCTATTCTATTTATTTTATTCTGTTAGTATGTTTGGTTTTGTTCTCTGTCTCCCCCTTTTAGACTGTGAGCCCACTGTTGGGTAGGGACCGTCTCTATATGTTGCCAATTTGTACTTCCCAAGCGCTTAGTACAGTGCTGTGCACATAGTAAGCGCTCAATAAATACGATTGATGATGATGATGATGATGATGATAAATAGTATCGATCGGGAGGAGATTTCCCCTCCTCTGAGCACGATCGGGCTGCCCGGGACACTGATCGAAAGCTCCCGGTTTCACCCACTCACCGTGTCATTCCTGCCGTTCAAGCGCTTAGTACAGTGCTCTGCACACAGTAAGCGCTCAGTAAGTAATAATAATAATGATGGTATTTGGTAAGCGCTTACTGTGTGCAGAGCATTGGGGAGGTTACAAGGTGATCAGGTTGTCCCAGGGGGGCTCACAGTTTTAATCCCCATTTTACAGGTGAGGTCACTGAGGCACAGAGAATAATAATAAGAATAATGATGGCATTTGTTAGGCGCTTACTATGTGCAAAGCACTGTTCTAAGCGCTGAGGGGGATACAAGGTGATCAGATTGTCCCACGTGGGGCTCACAGTCTTCATCCCCATTTTACAGACGAGGGTCACTGAGGTTCAGAGAAGTGAAGTGACTTGCCCAAAGTCACCCAGCTGACAGTTGGCGGAGCCGGGATTTGAACCCATGACCTCTGACTCCAAAGCCCGGGCTCCTTCCGCGATCGAATGAATGCCGTATTAAAATCCCATCTCCTCCAGGGAGCCTTTTCCGACCGAGCCCTCCCCGCCCCTACTCCCTCTCTTTTCGGTGTGGCCCTCGCTCATGGATTTGAGAAGCAGCGTGGCTCAGTGGAAAGAGCCCGGGCTTGGGAGTCAGAGGTCATGGGTTCAAATCCCGGCTCTGCCAACTGTCAGCTGGGTGACTTGGGGCAAGTCACTTCACTTCTCTGAGCCTCAGTTCCCTCTTCTGTAAAATGGGGATGAAGACTGCGAGCCCCCCGTGGGACAACCTGATCACCTTGTATCCTCCCCAGCGCTTAGAACAGTGCTCTGCACATAGTAAGCGCTTAATAACTGCCATCATTATTATTATTATTATTGTATCCTCCCCGGTGCTTAGAACAGTGCTCTGCACATAGTAAGCACTTAATAAATGCCATCATTATTATTGTTATTATTATTGTATCTTCCCTGGCGCTTAGAACAGTGCTCTGCACATAATAAGCGCTTAATAAATGCCATCATTATTATTATTATTATTATCATTGTATCTTCCCCAGTGCTTAGAACAGTGCTTTGCACCTAGGAAGCACTTAATAAATGCCATTATTATTATTATTATTATTATTATTATTATTGTATCCTCCCCAGTGCCTAGAACAGTGCTCTGCACATAGTAAGTGCTTAATAAATGCCATTATCATTATTATTATTATTATTATTATTATTATTATTATTATTATTGTATCCTCCCCGGTGCTTAGAACAGTGCTCTGCACATAGTAAGCGCTTAATAAATGCCATTATGATTATTATTATTATTATTATTGTATCCTCCCCAGCGCTTAGAAGAGTGCTGTACACATAGTAAGTGCTTAATAAATGCCATTATTATTATTATTATTATTATTATTATTATTATTATTATTGTATCCTCCCCAGCGCTTAGAACAGTGCTCTGCACATAGTAAGCGCTTAATAAATGCCATCATTATTATTATTGCATCCTCCCCAGCGCTTAGAACAGTGCTCTGCACATAGTAAGCGCTTCATAAATGCCATTATTATTATTATTATTATATCCTCCCCAGCGCTTAGAACGTGCTTTGCACATAGGAAGCACTTAATAAATGCCATCATTATTATCATTGCATCCTCCCCAGCGCTTAGAACGGTGCTGTGCACATAGTAAGCGCTTAGTAAACGCCATTATTATCATTATTATTATTATTATTGTATCCTCCCCGGCGCTTAGAACAGTGCTTTGCACATAGGAAGCGCTCAACAAATGCCATTAGTATTATTATTTGCCCTTTTGATTCACCCCACCCTCAGCACTTGTGTCCTTCATTGAACGCCGTCCCTCTCCCATCTAGAGCGTAAACTCCCGGTGGGCGGGGAACCTCTCAATCCACTGTGTTGTACCAGACTCTCCCAAGCAGTCAGTTAAGCGCTCAATAAATGCCCCCGATCGATTTGATTCCAGCTTCCAGCTCCAAGGGCAGCTCCGGAGATGCCTCCTCTCTCAGCATCGAAGAGACCAAGTAAGTGGAGTCGGGGCCGGGGGGCCGGCCGAGCTTCCCCAGAACCGCCTCCCGGGCCGCGGCTGCCTCCCTCACGGGCCTCCGACCTCCCCTCCACCCTTCCCGCTTTTCCCGAGCGGAGCCAAAGCATTCCCGCCGCCGCCACTGGCCCCAGAGGGCCGAAGCGACTGTATCCCATCCGGCCCTCGTCCCGTTTGTCTCGTTCGCAGTAAACTCCGGGCAAAGCTGGGGCTGAAGCCCTTGGAGGTCAATACTGTCAAGAAAGGTGAGAACGGGTTAGGGGCTATTTGGGGGGCGGGGGGGCTTTGGCGTTGGGGGGGTCGCCACCTGGAAACAGCTGCAGGAGGGGTGGGTGCTGGACCCTGGCCATCCTGGCGGGCTGCTCGGCGCGGCAGCACTAGCGAGGATGGGGTCCGATGGGGAAGAGGGGCATCCTAGGTGAGGCTTTCCTCCCCTTTCATTCATTCAGTCGTATTTATCGAGCGCTTACTGTGTGCGGAGCACTGGACGGAGCGCTTGGGGGTCCTAGGTGAGGCTTTCCTCCCCTTTCATTCATTCAATCGTATTTATCGAGCGCTTACTGTGTGCGGAGCACTGGACGGAGCGCTTGGGGGGTCCTAGGTGAGGCTTTCCTCCCCTTTCATTCATTCAGTCGTATTTATCAAGCGCTTACTGTGTGCGGAGCACTGGACGGAGTGCTTGGGGGGTCCTAGGTGAGGCTTTCCTCCCCTTTCATTCATTCAGTCGTATTTATCAAGCGCTTACTGTGTGCGGAGCACTGGACAGAGCGCTTGGGGGGTCCTAGGTGAGGCTTTCCTCCCCTTTCATTCATTCAATCATATTTATCGAGCGCTTACTGTGTGCGGAGCACTGGACGGAGCGCTTGGGGGGTCCTAGGTGAGGCTTTCCTCCCCTTTCATTCATTCAGTCGTATTTATCGAGCGCTTACTGTGTGCGGAGCACTGGACGGAGCGCTTGGGGCGTCCTAGGTGAGGCTTTCCTCCCCTTTCATTCATTCAGTCGTATTTATCGAGCGCTTACTGTGTGCGGAGCACTGGACGGAGCGCTTGGGGGGTCCTAGGTGAGGCTTTCCTCCCCTTTCATTCATTCAGTCGTATTTATCGAGCGCTTACTGTGTGCGGAGCACTGGACGGAGCGCTTGGGGGGTCCTAGGTGAGGCTTTCCTCCCCTTTCATTCATTCAATCGTATTTATCGAGCGCTTACTGTGTGCGGAGCACTGGACGGAGCGCTTGGGGGGTCCTAGGTGAGGCTTTCCTCCCCTTTCATTCATTCAGTCGTAGTTATCGAGCGCTTACTGTGTGCGGAGCACTGGACGGAGCGCTTGGGGGTCCTAGGTGAGGCTTTCCTCCCCTTTCATTCATTCAATCGTATTTATTGAGCACTTACTGTGTGCGGAGCACTGGATGGAGCGCTTGGGGGTCCTAGGTGAGGCTTTCCTCCCCTTTCATTCATTCAATCGTATTTATTGAGCGCTTACTGTGTGCGGAGCACTGTACTAAGCGCTTGGGAAGTCCAAGTTGGCAGCAGATAGAGACGGTCCCTACCCCACAGTGGGCTCACAGTCTAGAAGGGGGAGACGGACAGCAAAACAAAACATGGAGATGGGTGTCAAAATTGTCAGAATAAATAGAGTTATAGCTCTATGCACATCATTAACAAAATTAATGGAGTAGTAAATATGTGCAAGTAAATTAATAAATCTATACTAATATATACAAGTGCTGTGGGGTGGGGAAGGAGGTAGGGCGGGGGGGATGGGGAGGAGGAGAGGAAAAAGGGGGCTTATAGAATAGTAAATATGTGCGAGTAAATTAATAAATCTATAAAGATATATACAAGTGCTGTGGGGTGGGGAAGGAGGTCGGGCGGGGGGGGGTGGGGAGGAGGAGAGGAGAAAGGGGGCTCAGTCTGGGAAGGCTGCCTGGAGGAGGTGAGCTCTCAGTAGGGATTTGAAGGGAGGAAGAGAGCGAGCTTGGCGGATGGGCGGAGGGAGGCCATTCCGGGGGTGGGGAAGGAGGTCAGGCGGGGGGGGTGGGGAGGAGGAGAGGAGAAAAGGGGCTCAGTCTGGGAAGGCTGCCTGGAGGAGGTGAGCTCTCAGGAGGGCCTTGAAGGGAGGAAGAGAGCGAGCTTGGCGGATGGGCGGAGGGAGGCCATTCCGGGCCCGGGGGAGGATGGGGGCCGGGGGTCGATGGCGGGACGGGCGAGAACGAGGCCTAACGGTGAGGAGATTAGCGGCGGAGGAGCGGAGGGTGCGGGCTGGGCTGGAGAAGGACAGAAGGGAGGGGAGAGAGGGGGATGGCTGGACAGCCTCGAAGCCGAGGGTGACGAATTTTTGCTCGATTGGTGTGACAGAGGCGGGCACCAAGGAGGAGCCCCTGTCGGCCGACGTCATCAACCCCATGGCTTTGCGTCAGCGCGAGGAGTTACGGGAGAAGCTGGCCGCGGCCAAGGAGAAGCGGCTGCTCAACCAGAAGCTGGGGTGAGGAGGAAGGGAGGCCCGGGGAAGGCCGGGCCCCGGCGGGGAGACGCTCCCCTCTCCCCCACCCCACAATCAATCAATCAATCAATCAATCGTATTTATTGAGTGTTTACTGTGTGCAGAGCACCGGACTAAGCGCTTGGGAAGCCCAAGTTGGCAACAGATAGAGACAGTCCCTACCCAACGGTGGGGTCGCAGTCCAGGCTCTGCCACATGTCTGCTGGGTGACCTTGGGCAAGTCACTTAACTTCTCTTGTAACCTCCCCAGCGCTTAGAACAGTGCTTTGCACATTGTAAGCACTTAATAAATGCCACTAGAAGCGGCTGCTCAACCAGAAACTGGGGTGAGGAGGAAGGGAGGCCCGGGGAAGGCCGGGCCCAGGCAGGGAGACGCTCTCCTCTCCCCCACCCCACAATCAATCAATCAATCAATCGTATTTATTGAGCGCTTCCTGTGTGCAGAGCACTGGACTAAGCGCTTGGGAAGCCCAAGTTGGCAACACATAGAGACAGTCCCTACCCAACAGTGGGCTCGCAGTCCAGGCTCTGCCACATGTCTGCTGGGTGACCTTGGGCAAGTCACTTAACTTCTCTTGTAACCTCCCCAGCGCTTAGAACAGTGCTTTGCACATAGTAAGCGCTTAATAAGTGCCATTATTATTATTATTATTATTATTATTATACTCTGAGCCTCAGTTACCTCATCTGTAAAAGGAGGATTAAGACTGTGAGCCGTCCGTGGGACAACCTGATCGCCTTGTATCCCCCCCAGCGCTTAGAACAGTGCTTTGCACATAGTAAGCACTTAATAAATGCCATTATTATTCATTCATTCAGTCGTATTTATTGAGCACTTACTGTGTGCAGAGCACTGTACTAAGCGCTTGGGAAGTACAAGTTGGCAACATATAGAGACGGTCCCTACCCAACAGTGGGCTCACAGTCTAGAAAGCGCTTCATAATAATAATAATAATGGTATTTGTTAAGCGCTTACTATGTGCAAAGCACTGTTCGAAGCACTGGGGAGATACAAGGTGATCAGGTTGTCCCACGGGGGTTCACAGTCTTCATCCCCATTTATTATTATTATTATTCTCTGAGCCTCAGTTACCTCATCTGTAAAAGGAGGATTAAGACTGTGAGCCCCCCGTGGGACCACCTGATCACCTTGTATCCCCCCCAGCGCTTAGAACAGAGCTTTGCACATAGTAAGCGCTTAACAAATGCCATCATTATTTATTATTATTATTCTTAAAAGGGGGAGACAGAGAACAAAACCAAACATACTAACAAAATAAAAGAAACAGAATAGATAGGTACAAGTAAAATAAATAGTTAATAAATAGAATAAATTTGTTCTCTGTCTCCCCCTTCTAGACTGTGAGCCCACTGTTGGGTAGGGACTGTCTCTATATGTTGCCAATTTGTACTTCCCAAGTGCTTAGTACAGTGCTCTGCACATAGTAAGCGCTCAATCATCATCATCATCATCAATCGTATGTATTGAGCGCTTATTGTGTGCAGAGCACTGTACTAAGGGCTTGGAAAGTACAAGTTGGCAACATATAGAGACAGTCAATCAATCAATCAATCAATCGTATTTATTGAGCGCTTACTATGTGCAGAGCACTGTACTAAGCGCTTGGGAAGTACAAATTGGCAACACATAGAGACAGTCCCTACCCAACAGTGGGCTCACAGTCTAAAAGGGGGAGACAGAGAACAAAACCAAACATACTAACAAAATAAAATAAATAGAATAGATATGTACAAGTAAAATAAATAAATAAATAAATACGATTGATCATCATCATCATCATCAATCGTATTTATTGAGCACTTACTGTGTGCAGAGCACTGGACTAAGCGCTTGGGAAGTACAAGCTGGCAACATATAGAGACGGTCCCTACCCAACAGTGGGCTCACAGTCTAAAAGGGGGAGACAGAGAACAAAACCAAACATACTAACAAAATAAGATAAATAGAATAGATATGTACAAGTAAAATAAATAAGTAAATAAATACGATTGATCATCATCATCATCATCAATCGTATTTATTGAGCGCTTACTATGTGCAGAGCACTGTACTAAGCGCTTGGGAAGCCCAAGTTGGCAACATATAGAGACGGTCCCTACCCAACAGTGGGCTCACAGTCTAAAAGGGGGAGACAGAGAACAAAACCAAACATACTAACAAAATAAAATAAATAGAATAGATATGTACAAGTAAAATAAATAAATCATCATCATCATCAATCGTATTTGTTGAGCGCTTACTGTGTGCAGAGCACTGGACTAAGCGCTTGGGAAGTCCAAATTGGCAACATAGAGAAACAGTCCCTGCCCAACAGTGGGCTCACAGTCTAAAAGGGGGAGACAGAGAACAAAACCAAACATACCAACAAAATAAAATAAATAGAATAGATATGTACAAGTAAAATAAATAAGTAAATAAATACGATTGATCATCATCATCATCATC
Source organism: Tachyglossus aculeatus (assembly GCF_015852505.1). Lineage (NCBI taxonomy): Eukaryota > Metazoa > Chordata > Mammalia > Monotremata > Tachyglossidae > Tachyglossus > Tachyglossus aculeatus. The sequence continues at coordinate 50,555,527 of NC_052087.1, read as the reverse complement.
ATCAATCGTATTTATTGAGTGCTTACTATGTGCAGAGCACTGTACTAAGCACTTGGGAAGTACAAATTGGCAACATCTAGAGACAGTCCCTACCCAACAGTGGGCTCACAGTCTAAAAGGGGGAGTCAGAGAACAAAACCAAACATACTAACAAAATAAAATAAATAGAATAGATATGTACAAGTAAAATAAATAAATCATCATCATCATCAATCGTATTTATTGAGCACTTACTATGTGCAGAGCACTGTACTAAGGGCTTGGGAAGTCCAAATTGGCAACATATAGAGACAGTCCCTGCCCAACAGTGGGTTCACAGTCTAAAAGGGGGAGACAGAGAACAAAACAAAACATACCAACAAAATAAAATAAATAGAATAGATAGGTACAAATAAAATAGAGTAAAAAATATGTACAAACATATATACAGGTGCTGTGGGGAAGGGAAGGAGGTAAGATGGGGACTGGTGATGATGATAGAGTAATAAATATGTACGAACGTATATACGGATATAGAAAGGACACGGGCTGTTGGGTAGGGACTGTCTCTATGTGTTGCCAATTTGTACTTCCCAAGCGCTTAGTACAGTGCTCTGCACATAGTAAGCGCTCAATAAATACGATTGATTGATTGATTGATTGAGGTCGGATCCTGGAGACCGCGTCCGCCCGGGCCCCCGTAGAGAGGTGCGGTGACTGGGATGGCCCCCCGACCCCCGGTCCATCTCCCACCCCAGGAAGGTGAAGACGCTGGGCGAGGACGACCCCTGGCTGGACGACACGGCCGCCTGGATCGAGAAGAGCCGCCAACTGCAGAAGGAGAAGGATCTGGCCGAGAAGAGGGTGAGGGCCTCGGGCCGGAGGGACCCGGCTGCCCGGGGAGGCCGCGGGGGAGCCCGCGGATTGCGGCCCTCTCTCCCCCTCCCGGGTGGCACCAGGCGGGCCGTCCCCTCGTTGCCGAGAAGCAGCGTGGCTCAGTGGAAAGAGCCCGGGCTTTGGAGTCAATCAATCAATCAATCAATCAATCAATCGTATTTATTGAGCGCTTACTGTATGCAGAGCACTGGACTAAGCGCTTGGGAAGTCCAAGTTGGCAACATAGTCCCTGCCCTACAGTGGGCTCACGGTCTTTATTATCATTAATAATAATAAGCAGCGTGGCTCAGTGGAAAGAGCCCGGGCTTTGGAGTCAATCAGTCAATCAATCAATCCGTCGTATTTATTGAGCGCTTACTGTGTGCAGAGCACTGGACTAAGCGCTTGGGAAGTCCAAGTTGGCAACGTAGACGGTCCCTGCCCTACAGTGGGCTCACGGTCTTTATTATCATTAATAATAATAAGCAGCGTGGCTCGGTGGAAAGAGCCCGGGCTTTGGAGTCAATCAGTCAATCAATCAATCCGTCGTATTTATTGAGCGCTTACTGTGTGCAGAGCACTGGACTAAGCACTTGGGAAGTCCAAGTTGGCAACATAGTCCCTGCCCTACAGTGGGCTCACGGTCTTTATTATCATTAATAATAATAAGCAGCGTGGCTCGGTGGAAAGAGCCCAGGCTTTGGAGTCAATCAGTCAATCAATCCATCCGTCGTATTTATTGAGCGCTTACTGTGTGCAGAGCACTGGACTAAGCGCTTGGGAAGTCCAAGTTGGCAACATAGTCCCTGCCCTACAGTGGGCTCACGGTCTTTATTATCATTAATAATAATAAGCAGCGTGGCTCGGTGGAAAGAGCCCGGGCTTTGGAGTCAATCAGTCAATCAATCAATCCGTCGTATTTATTGAGCGCTTACTGTGTGCAGAGCACTGGACTAGGCGCTTGGGAAGTCCAAGTTGGCAACGTAGACGGTCCCTGCCCTACAGTGGGCTCACGGTCTTTATTATCATTAATAATAATAAGCAGCGTGGCTCGGTGGAAAGAGCCCGGGCTTTGGAGTCAATCAGTCAATCAATCAATCCGTCGTATTTATTGAGCGCTTACTGTGTGCAGAGCACTGGACTAAGCGCTTGGGAAGTCCAAGTTGGCAACATAGACGGTCCCTGCCCTACAGTGGGCTCACGGTCTTTATTATCATTAATAATAATAAGCAGCGTGGCTCGGTGGAAAGAGCCCGGGCTTTGGAGTCAATCAGTCAATCAATCAATCCGTCGTATTTATTGAGCGCTTACTGTGTGCAGAGCACTGGACTAAGCGCTTGGGAAGTCCAAGTTGGCAACATAGACGGTCCCTGCCCTACAGTGGGCTCATGGTCTTTATTCTCATTAATAATAATAAGCAGCGTGGCTCGGTGGAAAGAGCCCGGGCTTTGGAGTCAATCAGTCAGTCAATCAATCCGTCGTATTTATTGAGCGCTTACGGTGTGCAGAGCACTGGACTAAGCGCTTGGGAAGTCCAAGTTGGCAACATAGACGGTCCCTGCCCTACAGTGGGCTCGCGGTCTTTATTATCATTAATAATAATAAGCAGCGTGGCTCGGTGGAAAGAGCCCGGGCTTTGGAGTCAATCAGTCAATCAATCAATCCGTCGTATTTATTGAGCGCTTACTGTGTGCAGAGCACTGGACTAGGCGCTTGGGAAGTCCAAGTTGGCAACGTAGACGGTCCCTGCCCTACAGTGGGCTCACGGTCTTTATTCTCATTAATAATAATAAGCAGCGTGGCTCGGTGGAAAGAGCCCGGGCTTTGGAGTCAATCAGTCAATCAATCAATCCGTCGTATTTATTGAGCGCTTACTGTGTGCAGAGCACTGGACTAAGCGCTTGGGAAGTCCAAGTTGGCAACATAGACGGTCCCTGCCCTACAGTGGGCTCGCGGTCTTTATTATCATTAATAATAATAAGCAGCGTGGCTCGGTGGAAAGAGCCCGGGCTTTGGAGTCAATCAGTCAATCAATCAATCCGTCGTATTTATTGAGCGCTTACTGTGTGCAGAGCACTGGACTAAGCGCTTGGGAAGTCCAAGTTGGCAACATAGACGGTCCCTGCCCTACAGTGGGCTCACGGTCTTTATTATCATTAATAATAATAAGCAGCGTGGCTCGGTGGAAAGAGCCCGGGCTTTGGAGTCAATCAGTCAATCAATCAATCCGTCGTATTTATTGAGCGCTTACTGTGTGCAGAGCACTGGACTAAGCGCTTGGGAAGTCCAAGTTGGCAACATAGACGGTCCCTGCCCTACAGTGGGCTCACGGTCTTTATTCTCATTAATAATAATAAGCAGCGTGGCTCGGTGGAAAGAGCCCGGGCTTTGGAGTCAATCAGTCAGTCAATCAATCCGTCGTATTTATTGAGCGCTTACGGTGTGCAGAGCACTGGACTAAGCGCTTGGGAAGTCCAAGTTGGCAACATAGACGGTCCCTGCCCTACAGTGGGCTCGCGGTCTTTATTATCATTAATAATAATAAGCAGCGTGGCTCGGTGGAAAGAGCCCGGGCTTTGGAGTCAATCAGTCAATCAATCAATCCGTCGTATTTATTGAGCGCTTACTGTGTGCAGAGCACTGGACTAGGCGCTTGGGAAGTCCAAGTTGGCAACGTAGACGGTCCCTGCCCTACAGTGGGCTCACGGTCTTTATTATTATTAATAATAATAAGCAGCGTGGCTCAGTGGAAAGAGCCCGGGCTTTGGAGTCAATCAGTCAATCGATCAATCCGTCGTATTTATTGAGCGCTTACTGTGTGCAGAGCACTGGACTAAGCACTTGGGAAGTCCAAGTTGGCAACATAGACGGTCCCTGCCCTACAGTGGGCTCACGGTGTTTATTATTATTAATAATAATAAGCAGTGTGGCTCAGTGGAAAGAGCCCGGGCTTTGGAGTCAGAGGTCATGGGTTCAAATCCCGGCTCCGCCAATTGTCAGCTGGGTGATTTTGGGCAAGTCACTTCACTTCTCTGGGCCTCAGTGACCTCGTCTGGAAAATGGGGATGAAGACTGGGAGCCCCCTGTGGGACAACCTGATCACCTTGTATCCTCCCCAGTGCTTAGAACAGTGCTTTGCACATAGTAAGCGCTTAACAAATACCAAAATTATTATTATTATTATTAGAGGCAGTCAGGCAGTCCCTGTCCCACATGGCGCTCACCATCTCGCCATATGTTGCCAACTTGTACTTCCCAAGCGCTTAGTGCAGTGCTCTGCACACAGTAAGCGCTCAATAAATACGATTGATTGATTGGAACGAGTCCCGACTGGGCAGACCCCTTCACTCTGCTGCCCAGATTATCTTTCTACAGAAACGCTCTGGGCATGTCACTCCCCTCCTCAAAAATCTCCCGTGGTTGCCTGTCGACCTATGAATCAAGCAGAAACTCAATCAATCCATCGTATTTATTGAGCGCTTACTGTGTGCAGAGCACTGGACTAAGCGCTTGGGAAGTCCAAGTTGGCAACATATAGAGACAGTCCCTACCCAACAGTGGGCTCACAGTCTAGAAGGGGGAGACGGACAACAAAACCAAACATACTGACAAAATAAAATAAATAGAATAGATAGGTACAAGTAAAATAATAGAGTAATAAATATGTACAAACATATATACAGGTGCTGTGGGGAAGGGAAGGAGGTGAGATGGGAGGATGGAGAGGGGGACGAGGGGGAGAGGAAGGAAGGGGCTCAGTCTGGGAAGGCCTCCTGGAGGAGGTGAGCTCTCATTAGGGTCAGAGGTCGTGGGTTCAAATCCCAGCCCCGCCGTCAGCTAGGTGAATTTGGGCAAGGCGCTTCTCTGGGCCGCCGTTCCCTCGTCTGTAAAATGGGGATGAAAACCGTGAGCCCCCCCGCGGGACAACCTGATCACCTTGGAACCTCCCCAGCGCTTAGAACAGTGCTTTGCACATAGTAAGCGCTTAACAAATACCACTATTGATTATTATTGTCTGAGCGGAGGCGCCCAGAGGTCGGCCCGGGTGCCATCGGGCGTGCCCCCTCTCCTGAGCCCGCTGGGCCGCGGAGGCGGACGCCTAACGGGCTGCCCCCCGACCCCCAGGCCAAACTGTTGGAGGAGATGGACCAGGAATTTGGCGTCAGCAGCCTCGTGGAGGAAGAGTTCGGGCAGAGGCGGAAGGTGAGGAGGGGTGAGCCGTCCTGGGGCGGCGGCGGTTCCGGGGACCCCCCACCCCGGCAGCGTGCCTCAGTGGAAAGAGCCCGGGCTTTGGCGTCAGAAGTCATGGGTTCAAATCCCGGCTCCGCCACTTGTCAGCTGGGTGACTCTGGGCGAGTCACTTCTCGGTGCCTCAGTCGCCTCATCTGTAAAATGGGGATGAAGACTGTGGGGCCAACCTGATCTCCTTGTGAGCTCCCCAGCACATAGTAAGTGCTTAATAAATGCCATTATTATTATTATTATTATTATTATTATTATCATCCATCCTTCGCCCAGCAGGAGCTGTACAGCTCCCGCGACCTCAAAGGCCTCACCGTGGAGCACACCATCGACTCCTTCCGGGAAGGGGAGACGCTGATCCTCACCCTCAAGGACAAAGGTGGGGGCGCGGAGGCGGGGCGGGGGGGCCCGGCCGGGGTTTTGGGGGGGGTCTCAGCGCCCGTGCCGCCCTCAGGAGTGCTCCAGGAGGACGACGACGTGCTGGTCAACGTGAACCTGCTGGACAAGGAGAGGGCGGAGAAGAACGTGGAGCTGCGCAAGAAGAAGCCCGACTACCGGCCCTACGCCGAGGAGGAGAGCGTGGATGACATGGTCCTGGTAAGGCGGCCGGGGGTGGGTCCCCCGGGGGGACGGGAGGCGGGGTGGGGGGCGTCCCCCCTAACGCCATCCCTTCTCTCCCCGCAGCAGAAACCCCGCTCCATCTTGGCCAAGTACGACGAGGAGCTGGAGGGGGAGCGGCCCCAGTCTTTCCGGCTGGACCAGGCCGGGGCGGCCGACGGGGCCCGGGAGCGCGAGCTGGACCAGATCCGCGCCAACCTCCGCCGCCAGGCCCAGTCCCTCAACGACGCGGGGCCCCGCCTCGCCTCCGAGTACCTCACCCCGCAGGAGATGGTGGGTTCCCCCCCGGGCGGGAGGGGACGAAGGGGGCCGCCGACCTCGGGGAGCGGGTCCCTCGTCCCGGGGCCGGGCCCCCGGACCGATCCCCTGCCGCTCCCGGCCCCCCGCCAGGTGACGTTCAAAAAGACGAAGCGGCGGGTGAAGAAGATCCGCAAGAAGGAGAAGGAGGTGGTGGTGCGCGCCCACGATCTCCTGCCCCTCGGGAACGAGGCCAGCGAGGGGGACTTTGGCTCCAGGTAACGACGACGATTTGGGCCAAGCGCTGTCGGTTGATGCCACTGAGGAGCAGCGTGGCTCGGGGGAAAGAGCCCGGGCTTGGGAGTCGGAGGTCGTGGGTTCAAATCCCGGCTCCGCCGGTTGTTGGCTGGGCGACTTTGGGCAAGGCGCTTCGCTTCTCTGGGCCTCAGTGACCTCATCTGGAAAGTGGGGGTGAAGGCTGTGAGCCCCCCGTGGGACAACCTGATCGCCTTGGAACCTCCCCAGCGCTCAGAACAGTGCTTTGCACATAGGAAGCGCTTAATAAATGCCATCATCATCATTAATCAATCAATCGTATTTATTGAGTGCTTACTGTGTGCAGAGCACTGTACTAAACGTTTGGGACGTACAAGTTGGCAACATATAGAGACGGTCCCTACCCAACAGCGGGCTCACAGTCATTATTATTAGAGGCAGCCAGGCAGTCCCTGTCCCACATGGGGCTCACCATCTCACCATGTGTTGCCAACTTGTACTTCCCAAGCGCTTAGTCCAGTGCTCTGCACACAGTAAGCGCTCAATAAATATGATTGATTGATTGATTTGGATTGATCATTCATCCCCATTTTCTAGATAAGGGAACTGAGGCCCAGAGAAGTGAAGCAGCAGCCAGGAGGAGGAGAGGGGAGGAGGTTGTAGGAGGGAAAGAGGGAGAAGAGGAGGAAGTTTGTGGAGGGAAGGGAGGTGGAAAAGAGGGAAGGAGGAAACGGGGGCGGTGCAGGAAGGCTAGGGGTGGCAGGTGGGAAGGGAGACGTAAGGTGGGACATCACGGGGGGCCCGGTCCTGCTGTCGGGGCGTCGGGGAGCGGTGGGAGGGGGTCCCCCCAGCCCCGCACGAGCCAGACGGGTGCCCGGGTCGGCAACGAGGCTGACGAGACGTCCGGCGCAGGCTGCGGGGCCGGGGGCGGCGCCGGCCGGCCGAGGCCGAGGCGGAAGAGGAGGAGGCGGAGGACGGAGGCGACGCAGGCAACGGAGCCCCCGCCCGGCCCCCTCAGTCGGACGACAACCGCGTGGAGAACATGGACATCAGCGACGACGACGGTGAGGAGCGGGAATCCCGGTGGGAGCCCCCCCGCCGCCGCCACCACGGGCCGGTGCCCCTCCTGACGGCCGGCCCCCTTTGCCCGCAGAGGAGGGCGGAGGCGCCGAGGCGGGCGAGGCCCTGGAGGAGGACGAGGTGGAACTGGAGCTGCAGAAGCAGCTGGAGAAGGGCCGCAGGCTGAGGCAGCTGCAGCAGCTGAAGGACAGCGGCGAGAAGGTCGGTTGCGGGGGTGGGCGCCGGGGGCGGGGGCCCGCGCCCCGGCCGCCGGACCCACCCGGGGCCCCCTCGCCCCGCAGGTGATTGAGATCGTCAAGAAGCTGGAGACGCGGCGGCGGAGCCGGGCGGAGGAGGACGACGACGAGGAGCGGAAGGGCGCCATCGTCTTCAACGCCACCTCCGAGTTCTGCCGCACCCTCGGGGAGATCCCCACCTACGGCCTGGCCGGAAACCGCGAGGACCAGGAGGAGCTCATGGTGCGCCCCGGGGGACCGGGACGGGCTGGGAGGACGGTCCCCCTCCTTTCCCTTCCCGCTGAGCGTCCCGCCTTTCTCCCGCCGCCCCTCCAGGACTTCGAGAGGGACGAGGAGCGGTCCGCCAACGGCGGCTCGGATTCCGACGGGGAGGAGAACATCGGCTGGAGCACCGTCAACCTGGACGAGGAGAAGCAGCACCAGGACGTGAGCGGGGGGCCCGGGGGGCGGGCCGCGGGGGGCCGGGGCCGCCGCGATGCCCTCCCTGCCCTCACCCTCCCGTTCCCTCCAGTTCTCCGCTTCCTCCACCACCATCCTGGACGAGGAGCCCATTGTCAACCGGGGCCTGGCTGCCGCCCTGCTGCTCTGTCAGAATAAAGGTTAGGGGGGACGGGGGGGACGGGGGGATCCCGCCGGGCCCCGGGGGAAGGAGGCGGGCGGACTAGAAGTGAGGCCCCGCCGTGGACACAGGCCTGCTGGAGACCACGGTGCAGAAGGTGGCACGGGTGAAGGCCCCCAACAAGTCCCTCCCGTCGGCCGTCTACTGCATCGAGGACAAGATGTGAGTGGGAGCCGGGGCGGGGGAACGCGCGTTTTATCGTCGTATCGTGTTCTCCCACGCGGTAAGCGCTCAACGAGTACCCCCCCTCCCACCCCTCCTCCCGGCCCCAGGGCCATCGACGACAAGTACAGCCGGCGGGAGGAATACCGCGGCTTCACGCAGGACTTCAAGGAGAAGGACGGCTACAAGCCGGACGTCAAGATCGAGTACGTGGACGAGACGGGCCGCAAGCTCACCCCCAAGGAGGTAGGAGGGGCCCGCCCGCGAGGCGCCTCGCTTCTCCGGCCCTCGGTCCCCTCGTCTGGCCGAGGGGGATGGAGACCGTCGGCCCCGCGTGGGGCAGGGGCCGCGTCCACCCCAGCGCTTAGTACGGCGCCTGGCCTGGAGTGAGCGATAACCCGGCGCGGCAATTATTTGTATTTATTATTATTAGTTAGGGTGTCCCCGGGGGGCCACGGGAGGCTGCTACTGTTGCGGCCGTCACACAGCCCGGCTCCAGGGGCCGTGAGGGGGAAACGGGAGGCGCGTGCCCCCGGTCCCCCCCCCAATGGATCCCAGCCCCTCCCGCGTCTCCCCCAGGCCTTCCGGCAGCTGTCCCACCGCTTCCACGGGAAGGGCTCGGGCAAGATGAAGACGGAGCGGCGGATGAAGAAGCTGGACGAGGAGGCGGTGAGCGGGGGGACCCCCACAACGGGGCGGGATGGGGGGCCCGGGTGGGAGCCTGACCGCCGCCTTTCCCCCCGGCAGCTGCTGAAGAAGATGAGCTCCAGTGACACCCCGCTGGGCACCGTGGCCCTGCTGCAGGAGAAGCAGAAAGCCCAGAAGACGCCGTACATCGTGCTGAGCGGGAGCGGGAAGAGCATGAACGCGTGAGTCGGGGGCGGGCGGTACACCTCGGCCCCCCTGGATGGGAGGGTACCCGCCCCAGAATGTCTGACTTTTCTCTCTTCTCTCCCCAGAAACACCATCACCAAGTGAGGCCGCCCACTGCCCCCCATCCACCCGCCCCCTTTAATATTAAATAAACCACCCCCTATTTTTTTTTTTCCTCCCTGTACTGGTTTCACTGTCCGTCGGTCACCATCGCCCTCCTCCCGCCCCCGACAGGAGGCAGGGGCTGGGTGGTCAGCTCCGGTTTACTGTACACGCTGCTGGCGGGCAACGGTCCCGGTCCTTCGGCCGAGGCCGGCGGGGGCCTCCGGCTCAGGTCGCCGCGTCCTCCTCATCGTTGTCGTCGTCGTCCTGGCTGTCTTCGCTCTCCTCGTACTGCACCCGATTGGTGTTGACGAAGAGGTCGGAGTCGTCCTCCGAGTCGGCGGAGCGGGGCCCGGCCGGGGCCCGGCCGTCAGCCTCTCTGCGGAGCGGGGGACGAGGGAGCTTTGAGGGACGCCGCGCCGTGCTCAACTCTCCCCCCCCGCCCCCGTCACCAGCTCCGGGGAAGAAAAGGACAAGTCCCAGGGGATTCCTTAGGGCGAACCCCGTAGCACTTAACGCAACCATGGCTGTGGAAACTAGGGAATCCTTCGCTCAAACGTCCAACGGTTTAATCCAACTCACATTTCCCCTTAGGCCACGTGAGAAAATGCCACACGTGGCAGACGCGCTAATAATAACGACGGCGTTTATTAAGCGCTTACTATGTGCAAAGCACCGTTCTAAGCGCTGGGGAGGTTACAAGGTGATCGGGTTGGCCCACGTGGGGCTCACAGTCTTCATCCCCATTTTGCAGATGAGGTAACTGAGGCCCAGAGAAGTGACTTGCCCAAAGCTGGGATTTGAACCCATGACCTCTGACTCCAAAGCCCGGGCTCTTTTCACTGAGCCCCGCTGCTTCCCAGCCCTCCTGGGGCTCAGAGTCCAACAGGGATGACAGACACAGATGGGAGTGAAATGGGCGTAGAAGCGGCGGGGCTCAGGGGAAAGAGCCCGGGCTTGGGAGTCAGAGGTCGTGGGTTCTAATCCCGCTCTGCCACTTATCTGCTGGGTGACTCTGAGCAAGCCACTTCAATTCTCTGCGCCTCGGTTCCCTCGTATGGGAGCTGGGAATAAAAACCGTGAGCCCCATGATGGGGACTGTCCAACCCGACTAACTTGTATCGACCCCAGTGCTTAAAATAAAAATACAATAAATAAATTATGGCATTTGATAAGCGCTTACACTGCTTTAAGCGCTGGGCGGGGGGGGGGGGGGGGGCGATACAAGGTTGTCCCACGTGGGGCTCACGGTCTTAATCCCCATTTTACAGATGAGGGAACTAAGGCCCAGAGAAGTGAAGTGACTTGCCCAAGGTCACATAGCTGACACATGGCGGAGCCGGGATTAGAACCCACGACCTCTGGCTCCAAGCCCGGGCTCTTTCCACTGAGCCACGCTGCTTGCTCAAAGAATACTGTAATAATAATAATAATGGCATTTATTAAGCGCTTACTATGTGCAAAGCACTGCGTTTAGCGCTGGGGAGGTTACAAGGCAATCGGGTTGTCCCACAGGGGGCTCACAGTCTTAATCCCCATTTTCCGGATGAGGGAACTGAGGCCCAGAGAAGTGAAGTGACTTGCCCAAAGTCACACAGCTGACACATGGCAGAGCAGGGATTAGAACCCAGGACCTCTGGCTCCAAGCCCAGGCTCTTTCCACTGAGCCACGCTGCTTGCTCAAAAAGAATACTGTAATAATAATAATAATGGCATTTATTAAGCGCTTACTATGTGCAAAGCACTGCGTTAAGCGCTGGGGAGGTTACAAGGCAATCGGGTTGTCCCACAGGGGGCTCACAGTCTTAATCCCCATTTTCTGGATGAGGGAACTGAGGCCCAGAGAAGTTAAGTGACTTGCCCAGAGTCACCCAGCTGACAATTGGCAGAGCGGGGATTTGAACCCATGACCTCTGACTCCAAAGTCCGTGCTCTTACATGAAGTTGAGTTAGTGGTTAATTAGGTACTAGAGAATTGAAAGTATGGGCAGAAGGGAGAAGCGGGAAGGGTGTTCATTTGACTGCACCGAGCACTTACCGTGGGCAGAGCACTGTACTGAGCGCTTGGGAGAGTACAATATAGCAGACACATTCCCTGCCCACAACAAGCTTACAATTAGAGAAGCGGCGTGGCCCAGTGGAAAGAGCCCAGGCTTTGGAGTCGGAGGTCACGGGTTCAAATCCCAAACTGTCAGTTGGGTGACTTCGGGCAAGTCACTTTGCTTCTCTGTCATCCGGAAAACGGGGATGAAGACTGGGAGCGCCCCGTGGGACCCCCCGATCGCCTTGCAACCTCCCCGGCGCTTAGTACAGTGCTCTGCACATAGTAAGCGCTCAATAAATACGATTGATTGATGATGACTGTCTCTATATGTTGCCAAATTGTACTTCCCAAGCGCTTAGTCCAGTGCTCTGCACACAGTAAGCGCTCAATAAATGCGATTGATGATGATGATTACCCTCTAAAGGGGGACCTCGAGGAGATTAGAGGTGAGGAAGATGGGCAGAAAAAGAGGCAGGGGTTGGTGGGAGGGGTGCTTCCGGAGGGGCTGACCAGGGGACCAATTTTCCCGGTGCCGGTTGCCCACACCCGCCCGCCCCGTGAAGAATTCCACAAACTCCATCCTTCAGCCCCTCGCCAATGGCTACAGTCCCTCCCTCCTCACCTGTTCCTGTTGTCGGATTTCCCGGCCGCCGCGGAGAAGGCTTCAGGCCTGGAGGAGACGGAGAAAAGAGTCCGGTAAAGGTCGGCCCTCGTGGGATTCCCCCAGGAGGGAGCCGGGAATGAGCCTTCAGTCGGGATCCATCCCGGGGCCCCCTTCCTCCTCCCTAGGGCCCGGAGGGACGTCCCCGGGGCCCCATACCAGAGCCCGTCCTTCTGCAGGGAGCGGACGTGGTCCTTGCAGAGGACGAAGGAGATCTCGGCCTTCACCTTCTCCCCCTCTTCAATGGGGTCCACGATGAGGTAGTCGCCTGGAGGGAGGAGGACGGGAAGCGTGGGGGGCGGCCCGGGGCTCAGGCCCTGGACCCCCTGGACCCCCCGGGCCCCCCGGGCCCCCCGGACCTGCGGCCGTCTTCTCACCTCTCTTGATCCAGATGTTCTTGCGGTATTTGGAGGGCATGCTGACCAGGAACCGCTGGCCTTGAGCCGTCTCGATCTCGTGGAGATTGTTGCCGGGGGTGCCCAGAACCTGCCCAAGGGGAGAGGGAGGGAGGGTGGGTGCCCGTTGATGATGATGATGGCGTTTATTAAGCGCTTACTATGTGCAAAGCACTGCTCTAAGCGCCGGGGAGGTTCCAAGGGGACCAGGTTGTCCCACGGGGCGCTCACAGTCTTCACCCCCATTTTACAGATGAGGTCACTGAGGCACCGAGAAGTGACTTGCCCCAAAGTCACCCAGCTGACAACTGGCGGAGTCGGGATTTGAACCCATGACCTCTGACTTCAAAGCCCAGACTCTTTCCACTGGGCCACGCTGCTTCTCTATCAACTATATCTTCTGTATCAACTCTGCACTTGGTTATGCATCCCTTCAATCAATCAATCATTCGTACTTATTGAGCGCTTACTGTGTGCAGAGCACTGGACTAAGTGCTTGGGAAGTACAAGTTGGCAACATACAGAGACGGTCCCTACCCAACAGTGGGCTCACAGTCTAGAAGATACGGTTCCCTGCATGCAGTAAGTGCTCAATAAATACAATTAATTGATTTTTTTAAGTATTTGTTAAGTGCTTATAATAATAATAATGGCATTTATTAAGCACTTACTATGTGCAAAGCACTGTTCTAAGCGCCGGGGAGGTTACAAGATTATCAGGTTGTCCCTCATGGGGCTCACAGTCTCAATCCTCCTTTTACAGATGAGGGAACTGAGGCCCAGAGGAGTGAGGTGACCTGCCCAAAGTCCCACCCGGCCGGCTTCGCCTCCCTTTGAAGCCATTCATTCGTTCGTATCGGAAGTTATCGGAGGGAGAGCGTCCGCTCCTTAAGGGTGGCATTCCTGTCCCTGCAAGCTGTTGCATCGCCCTCTCCCAAGCGCTTAGTTGAATCGTATCGGAAGTTATCGGAGGCAGAGTGTCCGCTCCTTAAGGGTCTCTCCCTCCTCGTGTCTGTCCCCACTTCAATCCATCCTTCACGCTGCTGCCCGGATTATCTCTGTCCAGAAACGCTCTGGGCATATCACTCCCCTCCTCAAAAATCTCCAGTGGCTACCAATCAATCTGCACATCAGGCAGAAACTCCTCACCCTGGGCTTAAAGGCTGTCCATCCCCTCGCCCCCCTCCTACCTCACCTCCCTTCTGTCCTTCTCCAGCCCAGCCCGCACCCTCCGCTCCTCCACCACTAATCTCCTCACTGTACCTCGTTCTCGCCTGTCCCGCCGTCGACCCCCGGCCCACGTCATCCCCCGGGCCTGGAATGGCCTCCCTCTGCCCCTCCGCCAAGCTCGCTCTCTTCCTCCCTTCAAGGCCCTGCTGAGAGCTCACCTCCTCCAGGAGGCCTTCCCACACTCAGCCCCTTCCTTCCTCTCCCCCTCGTCCCCCTCTCCATTCCCCCATCTTACCTCCTTCCCTTCCCCACAGCACCTGTATATATGTATATGTGGTTATACATATTTATTACTCTATTTATTTATTTATTTATTTATTTTGCTTGTACATTTCTATCCTATTTATTTTATTTTGTTGGTATGTTTGGTTCTGTTCTCTGTCTCCCCCTTTTAGACTGTGAGCCTACTGTTGGGTAGGGACTGTCTCTATGTGTTGCCAATTTGTACTTCCCAAGCGCTTAGTACAGTGCTCTGCACATAGTAAGCGCTCAATAAATACGACTGATTGATTGATTGATTGATCCCCTCGCCCCCTCCTCCCTCCCCTCCCTTCTGTCCTTCTCCAGCCCACCCAGCACCCTCCGCTCCTCCGCCGCTAACCTCCTCACCGTTAGGCCTCATTCTCGCCTGTCCCGCCATCGACCCCCGGCCCCCGTCCTCCCCCGGGCCTGGAATGCCCCCAATCCCTCTGCCCATCCGCCAAGCTGGCTCTCTTCCTCCCTTCAAGGCCCTGCTGAGAGCTCACCTCCTCCAGGAGGCCTTCCCACACTCAGCCCCTTCCTTCCTCTCCCCCTCATCCCCCTCTCCATCCCATCTTACCTCCTTCCCTTCCCCACAGCACCTGTATATATGTATATATGTCTGTACGTATTTATTACTCTATTTATTTATTTATTTTACTTGTACATATCTATTCTATTTATTTTATTTTGTTAGTATGTTTGGTTTTGTTCTCTGTCTCCCCCTTTTAGACTGTGAGCCCACTGTTGGGTAGGGACTGTCTCTAGATGTTGCCAACTTGTACTTCCCAAGCGCTTAGTCCAGTGCTCTGCACACAGTAAGCGCTCAATAAATACGATTGATGATGATGATGATGGTTAAGGGTGGGGTTCCTGTCCACGCAAGCTATTGCATCGCCCTCTCCCAAGCGCTTAGTTGAATCGTATCGGAAGTTATCGGAGGGAAGGTGTCCGCTCCTCAAGGATGGGGTTCCTGTCCATGCAAGCTATTGTATCACCCTCTCCCAAGCGCTTAGTTCAGTGCTCCGCACACAGAGAGTGCTCTCTAAGTAATAATACTAATGATAGCATTTATTAAGTGCTTCCTATGCGCGAAGCACTTTTCTAAGCACTGGGGAGGATACAAGGTGATTAGGTTGTCCCACGGGGGGCTCACAGTCTTCATCCCCATTTGACAGATGAGGCAACTGAGGCCCAGAGAAGTGAAGTGACTCGACCCCCGGTCACCCAGCTGACAAGTGGCGGAGCCAGGATTTGAATCCACGCCCTCTGGCTCCCAAGCACGGGCTCTTTCCACTGAGCCACGCTGCTTCCCAGGGAGTCCGAAAGCACAGTCGAAAGCTTCCGAAAGCACAGTCTTTTAGACTGTGATCCCGCTGTTGGGTAGGGACCATCTCTATATGTTGCCAACCTGTACTTCCCAAGTGCTTAGTCCACTGCTCTGCACACAGTAAGCGCTCAATAAATCCGATTGATTGACTAATCAATCTGCGCGTAAGGCAGAAACTCCTCACCCTGGGCTTCAAGGCTGTCCATCCCCTGGCCCCCTCCTCCCTCACCTCCCTTCTCTCCTTCTCCAGCCCAGCCCGCACCCTCCGCTCCTCCACCACTAATCTCCTCACTGTACCTCGTTCTCGCCTGTCCCGCCATCGACCCCCGGCCCACGTCATCCCCCGGGCCCGGAATGGCCTCCCTCTGCCCATCCGCCAACCTAACTCTCTTCCTCCCTTCAAGGCCCTACTGAGAGCTCACCTCCTCCAGGAGGCCTTCCCAGGCTGAGCCCCTTCCTTCCTCTCCCCCTCGTCCCCCTCTCCATCCCCCCATCTTACCTCCTTCCCTTCCCCACAGCACCTGTATAGATGTATATATGGTTGTACATATTTATTACTCTATTTATTTATTTATTTATTTATTTTACTTGTACATTTCTATCCTACTTATTTTATTTTGTTGGTATGTTTGATTCTGTTCTCTGTCTCCCCCTTTTAGACTGTGAGCCCACTGTTGGGTAGGGACTGTCTCTATGTGTTGCCAATTTGTACTTCCCAAGCGCTTAGTACAGTGCTCTGCACATAGTAAGCGCTCAATAAATACGATTGATTGATTGATTGCCGACCTGTACTTCCCAAGCGCTTAGTCCAGCGCTCAATAAATACGATTGAATGAATGAATGAATGTACAAACATGCGCACGGTAAGCGCTCAATCAATAGGATCGAACGCTTGAATGATTTGTTTTCTCCCCCTCGTCCCCCTCTCCATCCCCCCCATCTTACCTCCATCCCTTCCCCACAGCCCCCGTATATATATGTTTGCACATATTTATTACTCTATTTATTTATTTTACTTGTACCTATCTATTCTATCTATTTTATTTTGTTAGTATGTTTGGTTTTTTTTTGTTCTCCGTCTCCCCCCTTTTAGACCGGGAGCCCGCTGATGGGTAGGGACTGTCTCTAGATGTTGCCAACTTGGGAGTTCCCAAGCGCTTAGTAGAGTGCTCTGCACATAGTAAGCGCTCAATCATCATCAATCGTATTGATTGAGCGCTTACTGTGTGCAGCGCACTGGACTAAGCGCTTGGGAAGGACAAATTGGCAACATCTAGAGACGGCCCCTACCCAACAGTGGCCTCACAGTCTGATAATAATAATGATAAGCTATTATCATTATAAGCATTATTATTAATAATGATAAGCTATTCTTAATGATAATAATAATGATAATGATAATCAATAAATATGATTGATTGATGGTTGTGCTGCTGCTGCTGCTGCTGCTGCTGCTTACCCTGACGATCTGCTGTCGCCCCGAGGGCACGACGCGGTCGCCGAGCAGCCGCTCTCGCGCCACGTGCTTCCGCTTGGTGGCCTGGGACATACCGGGCTCCCGCCACACACGCTCCGGCTAAGGATGCGGGGAAGACGGGGAACCCACGGACGCGCATGCGCGCACACACACACTTCCGCCCAGCTGAAGCTCCTTCCTCCCTCCCCACTTCCGGTCCTCCCGCCCCACTTCCGGTCCGTCCGCCTAACCCGTCCCCCGCCCCGGAAACAGCCCCCCCTCGGCTCTCCCGTTCCCCTCACCCATTCTCACATCCGGTCCCGTCGCCTAACCCGTCCCCCGCCCTGGAAACAGCCACCCCTCGGCTCTCCCGTTCCCCTCACCCGTTCATTCGATCGATCGATCGTATTTATTGAGCGCTTACTGTGTGCAGAGCACTAAGCGCTGGGGAAGTCCAAGTTGGCGATATCTAGAGACGGTCCCTACCCGACAGCGGGCTCACAGTCTAGAAGGGGGAGACAGACAAAACAAAACATATTAACAAAATACAATAGAATCGATATCATCATCATCATCAATCGTATTTATTGAGCGCTTACTGTGTGCAGAGCACTGGACTAAGAGCTTGGGAAGTACAAATTGGCAACATATAGAGACAGTCCCTACCCAACCAGTGGGCTCACAGTCTAAAAGGGGGAGACAGGGAACAAAACCAAACGTATTAACAAAATGCAATAGAATCGATATCATCATCATCATCAATCGTATTTATTGAGCAATTACTATGTGCGGAGCACTGTACTAAGCGCTTGGGAAGTCCAAATTGGCGACATATAGAGACAGTCCCTACCCAACCAGTGGGCTCACAGTCTAAAAGGGGGGGACAGAGAACAAAACCAAACATACTAACAAAATAAATAGAGTAGATATGTACAAGTAAAATAAATAGAGTAGTAAATATGTACAAACATCTATACATATATACAGGTGCTGTGGGGAAGGGAAGGAGGTAAGATGGGGGATGGAGAGGGGGACGGGGGGGGGAGAGGAAGGAAGGGGCTCAGTGTGGGAAGGCCTTCTGGAGGAGGTGAGCTCTCAGTAGGGTCTTGAAGGGAGGAAGAGAGCCAGCTTGGCGGATGGGCAGAGGGATTGGGGGCATTCCAGGCCCGGGGGAGGACGGGGGCCAGGGGTCGATGGCGGGACAGGCCAGAATGAGGCCTAACGGTGAGGAGATTAGCGGAGGAGGAGCGGAGGGTGCGGGCTGGGCTGGAGAAGGAGAGAAGGGAGGGGAGGGAGGAGGGGGCGAGGGGATGGACAGCCTTGAAGCCCAGGGTGAGGAGTTTCTGCCTGATGCGCAGATTGATTGGTAGCCACTGGAGATTTTTGAGGAGGGGAGTGATATGCCCAGAGCGTTTCTGGACAGAGATAATCCGGGCAGCAGCGTGAAGGATGGATTGAAGTGGGGAGAGACACGAGGAGGGGAGATCAGAGAGAAGGCTGATGCAGTAGTCCAGACGGGATAGGATGAGAGCTTGAACGAGCAGGGTAGCGGTTGGGATGGAGAGGAAAGGGCGGATCTTGGCAATGTTGCGGAGCGATATGTGCGATATGTACAAGTAAAATAAATAAAGTAATAAATATGTAAAAACATATATACATATATACAGGTGTTGTGGGGAAGGGAAGGAGGTAAGACAGGGAGGCGAGGGGGAGCATTCAGTGATGCTCCGTCCGTCCCACCTCCGGCCCATCCGCCTAACTCGTCCCTCGCCCTGGAAAGAGCCCCCCTTTGCTCTCCGGTTCCCTTCACCCATTCATTCATTGATGCTCCGTCCGTCCATCCCCGTGCCCCACAACCGGTCTTTTAGACTGTGAGCCCACTATTGGATAGTGTGTGGGCTGGCGGCTCCCTCTACCCACCAAATCAGAGTCCGGGTCAGGATCAGAAAGAGTCTTTATTCTTTCTCACGAGAAAGGACACCACCCCCGTCGCTCCAACAGCATCGGCCGGGGAGTGCGCTTGTTGATTGTACGAAGCCGATCTTTATAGCCCCAACGCATCCTCAATGGAAAGAGCACAGGCTTTGGAGTCCGAGGTCATGGGTTCGAATCCCAGCTCCGCCAACTGTCAGCTGGGTGACTTTGGGCAACTCACTTCACTTCTCTGGGCCTCAGTTCCCTCATCTGGAAAATTAGGGTGAAGACTGTGAGCCCCCCGTGGCACAACCTGATCACCTTGTATCCTCCCCAATCAATCAATCATCAATCGTATTTATTGAACGCTTACTATGTGCAGAGCACTGTACTAAGCGCTTGGGAAGTACAAATTGGCATCACATAGAGACAGTCCCTACCCAACAGTGGGCTCACAGTCTAAAAGGGGGAGACAGAGAACAGAACCAAACATACCAACAAATAAAATAAGTAGGATAGAAATGTACAAGTAAAATAAATAAATAAATAAATAGAGTAATAAATATGTACAACCATATATACGTATATACAGGTGCTGTGGGGAAGGGAAGGAGGTAAGACGGGGGGATGGAGAGGGGGTGCTTAGAACAGTGCTTTGCACATAGTAAGCGCTTAACAAATACCAAAATTATTATTATTATTATCCTCTTCCTCCCACCGACTATCCCCTTTCTCTATTGTCTGGATACTTGGGGCATACAATTTAATCGCGGCAGCTAGGCCCCAACACGCGCTCACGTACAAGGCTGACAGTGGCCTTGCGGTTTAACATGCATCCTGTTTTCCGGTTAGCTGCGTCCTGTTTTTTTTTTGTAAACAGGTCCTGCAGCGTGGCTGTTTTATTTTCCCTTTATCTCCTCCCTGTTTGTTGTATCTGGTGTAACCCGGCCTGGCCCGGGGAGCTAGCTTCTGCCTTCCCTCCTGGGGGCTCATGAGGAAACTTCACTGGGTTCCATCCCTCACAATAGGGACTGTCTCTATATGTTGCCCACTTGTCCTTCCCAAGCGCTTAGTCCAGTGCCCTGCACACAGTAAGCGCTCAATAAATACGATTGATGATGATGATCCAAGCCGTCACCAAAACCTGCCGGCCTCAGCTCCGCAACATTGCCAAGATCCGCCCTTTCCTCTCCATCCATACCGCTACCCTGCTCGTTCAAGCTCTCATCCTATCCCGTCTGCACTACTGCACCAGCCTTCTCTCTGATCTCCCATCCTCGTGTCTCTCTCCACTTCAATCCATCCTTCACGCTGCTGCCCGGATTATCTCTGTCCAGAAATGCTCTGGGCATATCACTCCCCTCCTCAAAAATCTCCAGTGGCTACCAATCAATCTGCGCATCAGGCAGAAACTCCTCACCCTGGGCTTCAAGGCTGTCCATCCCCTCGCCCCCTCCTCCCTCACCTCCCTTCTCTCCTTCTCCAGCGAAGCCCGCACCCTCCGCTCCTCTGCCGCTAATCTCCTCACCGTTAGGCCTCGTTCTCGCCTGTCCCGCCATCGACCCCCGGCCCACGTCCTCCCCCGGGCCTGGAATGCCCCCAATCCCTCTGCCCCTCCGCCAAGCACGCTCTCTTCCTCCTTTCAAGGCCCTGCTGAGAGCTCACCTCCTCCAGGAGGCCTTCCCACACTCAGCCCCTTCCTTCCTCTCCCCCTCATCCCCCTCTCCATCCCCCCCATCTTCCCTCCTTCCCTTCCCCACAGCACCTGTATATATGTAAATATGGTTGTACATATTTATTACTCCATTTATTTTACTTGTACATATCTATCCTATTTATTTTATTTTGTTGGTATGTTTGGTTTTGTTCTCTGTCTCCCCCTTTTAGACTGTGAGCCCACTGTTGGGTAGGGACTGTCTCTATATGTTGCCAATTTGTACTTCCCAAGCGCTTAGTCCAGTGCTCTGCACATAGTGAGCGCTCAATAAATACGATTGATGATGATGATGCGGTCAGTCTGCCTAACTCGTCCTCCGCCCTGGAAACAGCCCTCCACCTTTCCCCCCCGAAGTCGCCAAGACGACGGGCGGGCGGGCGGACGGACGACCATAGAGAGCGGGGGAGGAGAGAGCGGCCCCTCTTCTCTATGGTGGGGCGGCGGAGAGAGCGCCCCCTCTCCTCTATGGTGGGGGCGGCGGGAGGAGCGGCCCCTCTCCTCTATGATAGGTGGGGCGGCGGGAGGAGCGCCCCCTCTCGCCGCCTAGAAATGGGCTGGCGATCGGCCCTGCCCCGGAAGCGGCTGTGCCGGGCGCCCCGGAAGCGGAAGCCGGGAGCGGCGCGGTGCGGCGCGGCGGGGCGGAACTGGCGGCCGGAGAGGCTGATTGGCGGGAGGAGCCGTTACAGGAGCTGGAGTCCGAGTCGGCGCCGGTACGCGTGCCCAGGGGGCCGGGGGCTGGGACCTGCCCGAGGGACCCCAGGGAAAAAGGCGGGCGGGCGGGCGGGCGGGGGGGGGGGGTCGGTCTGCCGGGAGGGCCGGGTCGGACGGGGATGGAGGGAGGGAGGGGCTCCCTCAGGCCTTCGGCTCGTGGAGGAGGAGGCGGGGCCTGCGGCGCGTGGACCATAACTCAGGGCGCCCGGAAAGGGGGCGGGGCCGGCGGCGCGTGCAGCACGCAGGGGGCGGAGCCAGCGGCACGTGCTCCATTATTCAGGGCGCTTGGCCCGGGGGGCGGGGCCCACGTGACAGGGGGCGGGACCACCGGCACGTGCTCCATTGTTCGGGGGCGGGGCCCACGTGACGGGGCGTGGTCAGTGGCGCGCGGACCATTACTCAGGGCGCGCGGCATGGGGGGCGGGGCCCACGTGACAGGGGGCGTGACCAGTGGCGCGTGGACCATTACTCGGGGCGCGCGGCATCGGGGGCGGGGCCACGGGCACGTGCTCCATTGTTCGGGGTGCGCGGCACGGGGGGCGTGGCCCACGTGACGGGGCGTGGTCAGTAGCGCGTGGACCATTACTCAGGGCTTGTGGCATGGGGGCGGGGCCCACGTGACTGGGGGCGGGGTCAGTGGCACGTGCTTCATTACTCGGCGGGCGGCATGGGGGCGGGGCTAGGGGCACGTGGACATTACTCAGGGTGCGCGGCAGGGGGCGGGGCCCACGTGACAGGGGGCGGGGCCAGTGGCACGTGGACCATTACTAGGGTGCGAGGCATGGGGGGCGGGGCCCACGTGGCAGGGGGCGGGGCCAGTGGCACGTGCTCCATTGTTCAGGGTGCGCGGCACGGGGGGCGTGGCCAGTGGTGCGTGGGCCATTATTCAGGCCGCGCGGCATGGGGGCGGGGCCCACGTGATAGGGGCGTGGTCAGTGGCCTGTGGACCACTACTCAGGGCGCGTGGCATGGGGGACGGGGCATGCGGCACGTGGACATTACTCAGGGCTCGAGGCATGGGGGCGGGGCCCACGGAGCAGGGGCGGGGCCAGTGGCACGTGCTTCATAGTTCAGGGTGCCCCTCACAGAGGGCGGGGCTCACGTGACCGGGGGCGGGGTCAGTGGCGCGTGGACCATTGCTCTGGGTGCGAGGCATGGGGGGCGGGGCCCATGTGACACAGGTGGCCTACGCGTTTAGGGGCGGGGCTCGTGGCACGTGTTCATTACTCAGGGCGCGGCATGGGGGGCGGGGCCCACTTGACAAGGGGCGGGGCCAGTGGCTGGTGGAGCATTACTCAGGGCACGAGGTATGGGGGCGGGGCCCACATGACATGGGGGTCTGCGCATCAGGGGGCGGGGCCTGTGGCGCCTGGACCATTACTCGGTGCGAGGCATGGGGGCGCGGCCCACGTGACACGGGGGGGGGGACTGCGGCGCGAGGACTATTACGCAGGGTGCGCGGAAAGGAGGGGGCGGGGCCACTCATGGTGTGCCACATGGAGGG
Organism: Tachyglossus aculeatus; assembly: GCF_015852505.1. Classification (NCBI taxonomy): domain Eukaryota; kingdom Metazoa; phylum Chordata; class Mammalia; order Monotremata; family Tachyglossidae; genus Tachyglossus; species Tachyglossus aculeatus. Next base: position 50,533,025 of record NC_052087.1, on the reverse strand, counting down.
AGTGGGTCCACGTGACATGGGGCGGGGCCAGCGGCGCGAGGATGGTTCAGGGCGGGGCCCACGTGACAGGGGTGGGGCCTGCGGTGCGTGGGCCATTACTCAGGGTGCGTGGAAAGGAAGGGGCGTGGCCATTACGGTGGGCAGCATGGAGGGGGTGGGGCCCACGTGACAGGGGACCAGTATAGAAGAGTGTGGACCATTATGCAGGGTGCGTGGCATGGGGGGCGTGGCCCACGTGACAGGGGTGGTGCCATTACTCAGGGGGCGGGGCCTATGGCGCGTGGTCATTACTCAGGGGGCGGGGCCAAAGCATTGCTGGGCGGGGCCAGCGGCGCGAGCACCATCGCACATGGTGTGCAGCATGGAAGGGGCAAGACCTGCGGCACGTGGACCATTACTATGGGAGCGTGGCCATGGCAGGGGGCGGGTCCCGTTACTCATGGCACGCGGCAAGGAGGGGAAGGGGACAGTGGCGCGTGGACCATGACTCAGGGGGAGGGGCCAAAGCGTCACTGGGTGGGGCCACAGGTGCAAGCATCATTACTCATGGTGTGCAGCATGGATCATCATCATCATCAATCGTATTTATTGAGCGCTTACTTTGTGCAGAGCACTGTACTAAGCGCTTGGGAAGTCCAAGTTGGCAGCACATAGAGACAGTCCCTACCCAACAGTGGGCTCACAGTCTAAAAGGGGGAGACTGAGAACAAAACCATACATACCAACAAAATAAAATAAATAGGATAGATATGTGCAAGTAAAATAAATAAATAAATAGAGTAATAAATATGTACAACGCTTGGGAAGTACAAATTGGCAACACATAGAGACAGTCCCTACCCAACAGTGGGCTCACAGTCTAAAAGGGGGAGACTGAGAACAAAACCATACATACCAACAAAATAAAATAAATAGGATAGATATGTGCAAGTAAAATAAATAAATAGAGTAATAAATATGTACAACCATAATATGTTGCATGGATGGGGCGGGCCCCACGCGTCAGGGGACGGGGCCAGCGGCGTGTGCGTCTTTACCCGGCGTGCGGCTTGGGGGCGGGGCCAACGTGACAGGGGGGTGGGGCTTGCGGCACGTGCAGCATTACTTAGGGTGTGCGGTAGGCGTGGAGGCGGGGCCGGCGGCGCATGCTCCGTTACTCATGATGTGCAGCATGGAGGGGGCGGGGCCAGCGGCTCGTGGACCATTACTCAGGGCTGGCGGCATGGGGAGTCGTGACCCACGTGACAGGGGTGGGGCCTGCGGCGCGTGGCCCATTAGGGTGCGTGGAAAGAGGGGGACGGGGCCATCGGCACGTGCACCACGACTAAGGGGGCGGGGCCAGCGGTGCGAGCCCCATTACTCATGATGTGCAGCATGGAGTATGGGGGCGTGGCCAACGTGACAGGGGGTGGGGCCGGCAGCGCGTGCACTATTACTATGGGGGCGTGGCCAACGTGACAGGGTGGGGCTGGTGGTGCGTGCATCCTTACGGCACGTGGTGTGGAGGGGGCGGGGCCTGTGGGGCGTTCATCATTACTCGTGGCACACAGCATGGAGGGGGTGGGGCCAGCGACGCGTGCGCCTTTATTCAGGGTGCTCCGCAAGGGGGGCGGGGCCTGCGGCATGTGCAAGGTGCGCGGTGAGGGGGCGGGGCCGGTGGCGTGTGGACCCTTGATAATAGTAATAATAATGATGGTATTTGTTAAGCGCTTACTATGTGCCAAGCACTGCTTCAACCGCTGGGTAGGATACAAGGTGATCAGGCCCCACGTGGGGTTCACAGTCTTCATCCCCATTTTACATATGAGGTCACTGAGGCCCAGAGAAGTGACGTGACTTGCCTGAGGTCACACAGCAGCCATGTGGTGGAGCTGGGATTTGAACCCCTGACCTCTGACTCCAAAGCCCGGGCTCTTTCCACTCATCCATTTATTACTCTATTTATTTATTTTACTTGTACATATCTATTCTACTTATTTTATTTTGTTACTGTGTTTGGTTTTGTTCTCTGTCTCCTTTTATACCGTGAGCCCACTGTTGGGTAGGGACTGTCTCTATATGTTGCCAACTTGGACTTCCCAAGCGCTTAGTCCAGTGCTCTGCACACAGTAAGCGCTCAATAAATACGATTGATTGATCCAACGTGCTTCTCTGTGCCCCTGTTCCGTCGTCTGTAAAATGGGGATTAAAACCGTGAGACCCACGTGGGACAACCTGATTACCTTGTACCCCCCCCCAGCGCTTAGAACAGTGTTTAGCACATAGTAAGCACTTAACAAATGCCTTCATTATTATTATTATTACTCAGGGCGCACAGCAAGCAAGGGGGTGGGCCAGATGTGTGCAGCATTACTAGAGAAGCAGCGTGGCTCAGTGGCAAGAGCCCGGGCTTGAGAGTCAGAGGTCGTGGGTTCAAATCCCGGCTCTGCCACTTGTCTGCTGTGTGACTTTGGGCAAGTCACTTCGCTTCTCTGGGCCTCAGTTCCCTCATCTGTCAAACGGGGATGAAGTCTGTGAGCCCCATGGGGGACAACCTGATTACCTTGTAACCTCCCCAGCGCTTAGAACAGTGCTTGGCACATAGTCAGCGCTTAACAAATGCCATCATTATTATCATTTTCATTATTATTATTACTGATGGCGCGCGGCAAGCGAGGGGGCGGGGCCGGGGGCGCGTGCGCCGTTGCTCAGGGGGCGGGGCCGGCGGCGCGTGCGCCGTTGCTCAGGGCGCGCGGCAACTGAAGGCGGGAGCCGGCTGCGCGTGCGCAGTTGCTCAGGGGGCGGGGCCGGCTGCGCGTGCGCTGTTGCTCAGGGCGCGCGGCAATTGAGGGGGCGGGGCCGGCTGCGCGTGCGCCGTTGCTCAGGGAGCGCGGCAAGCTGGGGGCGGGCAGCTGCGCGTGCGCCATTGCTGAGGGCGTGCGGCAAGCGGGGGGGGGGGGGAGGGGCCTGCTGCGCATGCGCAGGGGGCGGGGTTTGCGAGCGCGGGAAAAGGCGAGGCGCGAGGCCAGCAGGCCGCCTCCTCTCACGACGACGACGACGACGGCTCCCCTCAGGGTTGGGACCCAAGAGCCCCTTCCCCATTCATTCACTCATGGAGCGCTTAACTGTGTGCAGAGCACTGTGCTAAGCGCTTGGGAAGTACACGATAGCGCCGGCCCCTACCCAACAAGGGGCTCACAGTCTAGAGGGGGGAGACAGACGACACAACAAAACCCAATCCCCCTGTGGGTTGGGCCAGGGGAAGGGGCTGACCCGAGTTTGCCCCCCACCCCTTCTCTCCCCACCCCCCTCTCGGGGGTCCCAGGTCCGCGTCCGCCGCCATGACAACCTCCCAGAAGCACCGGGACTTTGTGGCAGAGCCCATGGGCGAGAAGCCGGTGGGGACCCTGGCCGGGATTGGCGAGGTGCTGGGCAAGAAGTTGGAGGACAAGGGTTTCGATAAGGTCCGGGGGGAACCGGGATTGGGTGGGGGGGTGGGGACGGGGGGCTACGGGCAACCCCAAGGGTTGTTGTTGGGTGGGCGTCCCCCCCGGGGAGTCAATCAATCAATCATATTGATTGATTACTGTATGCAGAGCACTGGACTAAGCACTTGGGAAGTCCAAGTTGGCAGCATGTAGAGACGGTCCCTACCCAACAGCGGGCTCACAGTCTAAAAGGGGGAGACAGAGAACAAAACCAAACATACTAACAAAATAAGAGAAATAGAATAGATAGGTACAGGTAAAATAAATCAGTAGAGTAATAAATATGTACAAACATATACAGTCAGGGACTGTGGGCCTGCTTCCTTTCTGTCAGCAACCATGGTGGGCCGGGGATGGCTGACGACTTGACACCTGTCCTCGTGTTTTGTTTCGTGGTCTCTCAATCAATCAATCAATCGTATTTATTGAGCACTTACTGTGTGCAGAGCACTGGACTAGGCGCTTGGGAAGGACAAGTTGGCAACATATACAGTCCCTACCCAACAGCGGGCTCACAGTCTAGAAAGGGGAGACAGAGAACAAAACCAAACATACTAACAAAATAAAATAAATAGAATAGATATGTACAAGTAAAATAAATAAATAGAGTAATAAATATGTACAAACATATATACAGTCAGGGACTGCGGGCCTGCTTCCTTTCTGTCAGCAACCATGGTGGGCCGGGGACGGCTGACGACTTGACACCTGTCCTCATGTTTTGTTTCGTGGTCTCTCTCAATCAATCAATCAGTCGTATTTATTGAGCACTTATTGTGTGCAGAGCACTGGACTAAGCGCTTGGGAAGTCCAAGTTGGCAACATGTAGAGACGGCCCCTACCCAACAGCGGGCTCGCAGTCTAGAAGGGGGAGACAGAGAACAAAACCAATCAATCGTATTTATTGAGCACTTACTGTGTGCAGAGCACTGGACTAAGCGCTTGGGAAGTCCAAGTTGGCAACATATAGAGACGGTCATCATCATCAATCGTATTTATTGAGCGCTTACTATGTGCAGAGCACTGTACTAAGCACTTGGGAAGTACAAATTGGCAACATATAGAGACGGTCCCTACCCAACAGTGGACTCACAGTCTAAAAGGGGGAGACAGAGAACAAAACCAAACATACTAACAAAATAAAATAAATAGAATAGATATGTACAAGTAAAATAAATAAATAGAGTAATAAATATGTACAAACATATATACATACATATAGTCAGGGATTGTGGGCCTGCTTCCTTTCTGTCAGCAACCATGGTGGGCTGGGGACGGCTGACGACTTGACACCTGTCCTCATGTTTTGTTCTCTGTCTCAATCAATCAGTCAGTCGTATTTATTGAGCGCTTACTGTGTGCAGAGCACTGGAGTAAGCGCTTGGGAAGTCCAAGTTGGCAACATGTAGAGACGGACCCTACCCAACAGTGGGCTCACAGTCTAGAAGGGGGAGACAGACAACAAAACCCTGCTCTGTCAGCTGTGTGACTTTGGGCAAGTCACTTCACATCTCTGTGCCTCAGTTACCTCATCTGGAAAATGGGGATGAAGACTGTGAGCCCCCTGTGGGACAACCTGATCACCTTGTAACCTTCCCAGCGCTTAGAACAGTGCTTTGCACATAGTAAGCGCTTAACAAATACCATTACTATTATTATTATTATGTTAACAAAATAAAATAAATAGAATAGATATGTACAAAATAGATATGTCTCCCCCTTCTAAACTGTGAGCCTGCTGTTGGGTATGGACCGTCTCTCTATGTTGCCAACTTGTACATCCCAAGTGCTTAGTACAGTGCTGTGCACACAGTGAGCGCTCAATAAATACGATTGAATAAATAAATAATAATAGAAGGCTAGAAGTCTAATGGAAGTCTAGTCTAGACTGTGAGCCCACTGTTGGGTAGGGACCGTCTTTCTATGTTGCCAACTTGGACATACCAAGTGTTTAGTGCAGTGCCCTGCACACAGTAAGCGCTCAATAAATACGATTGAATGAATGAACGAATAATAACAATGATTACGGCATCTCTTAAGCGCTTATTATGTGCCAGGCACTGTCTTAAGCACTGGGGTAGATACAAGATGATCGGGTTGGCCACAGTCCCTGTCCCACATTAGGGCTCCCAGTCTTAATAGAAGCAGCGAAGCTTAATGGATAGAGCAAGGTCATTCATTCAGTCATATTTATTGAGCGCTTACTATGTGCAGAGCACTGTACTAAGCGCTTGGGAAGTAGGGACCGTCTCTATATGTTGCCAACTTGTACTTCCCAAGTGCTTCGTACAGTGCTCTGCACACAGTAAGCGCTCAATAAATACGATTGAATGAATGAATACAAGTCGGCAACATATTCGTTCATTCAATCATATTTATTGAGCGCTTACTATGTGCAGAGCACTGTACTAAGCGCTTGGGAAGTCCAAGTTGGCAACATATAGAGACGGTCCCCACCCGACAATGGGCTCACAGTCTAGAAGGGCGAGACAGACATCAAAACAAAATATGTGGACAGGTGTCAAATCACCAGAATAAATAGAAGTAAAGCTAGATGCACATCATTAACAAAATAAATAGAAACCTCAGCGCTTAGTACGGTACCTGGCACATAGTAAGAGCTTAATAAATGCCACATTTATTTAGAGGTGAGCCCCACATGGGACAACCTGCTTACCTTGTTTCTCCCCCGGCGCTCAGAACACTGCTTAGCGCGTAGTAAGCGCTTAAGTAATACGATTATTATTTCTTGATCCCAGCTCCGCCACTTGTCAGCTGTGTGACTTTGGGCAAGTCACTTCACTTCTCTGGGCCTCAGTTACCTCGTCTATAAAATGGGGATTAAGACTCTGAGCCTCCCCGTGGGACAACCTGATCACCTTGTAACCTCCCCAGCGCTTAGAACAGTGCTTGGCACATAGTAAGCGCTTAATAAATGCTATCATTATTTTTATGGAGCCCCACATGGGGCAGGAACTGATTTGCTGGTGTCTACTCCAGCGCTTAATACAGTGCTGGGCACATAGTAAGAGCTTAAAACAAATACCACAATTATTTTTATCGTTATTATTAACCCCCCTTTTACAGGTGAGGGAACGGAAGTGCAGAGAAATGAAATGATTTGCCCAAGGTCACACAGCGGACAAGTGGCAGAGGCAGGATTAGAACCCGTGACCTTCGGACTCGCAGTAAAGCATTTACTCAATGTGTTCGAAGTACTTGGGAGAGTCCAAAAGAGTTAGCAGGCTTCTCTGCCTTCCAAATAGCTTCCAGTTTTCCGTGGGCAGGGTGCTGTACTGAACGCCTGGGAGAGTCCGGCGGAGTTCATAGATAGGATTCTCCTTTAGTAATTAAGTGGTGTTTATAGAGCACTTACTCCGTGCAGAGCACTGTACTAAGCACTTAGGAGAGGACAACAGTAATCAGTGGAATTTATTAGGTGCTTACTGTGTGTACTAAATGTTTGGGAGAATATAGCGGAGTTGATAACCATGTTCCCTGCCCACATTGAGCTTACACTCTAGGAGGGGAGACGGGAGTAAACTGTTACGTTACCTTAAGAGCCCAAGTCTGGGAGCCAGAAGGACCTGGGTTCAAATTCTGATTCCACCCATGTTTGCTGTGTGACCTTGGGCAAGTCGCCTCGCTTCTCTGTGCCTCAGCTCCCGGCGTAGCTCAGTGGAATTTATTCCACTCATTCTATTTATTTTATTTTGTTAGTATGTTTGATTTTGTTTTTTGTCTCCTCCTTTTAGACTGTGAGCCCACTGTTGGGTAGGGACCGTCTCTATATGTTGCCAACTTGGACTTCCCAAATGCTTAGTCCAGTGCTCTGCACACAGTAAGCACTCAATAAATACGATTGATTGATTGGAAAGAGCCCAGGCTTTGGAGTCAGAGGTCATGGGTTCCAATCCAGGCTCCGCCAACTGTCAGCTGCGTGACTTTGGGCAAGTCACTTCACTTCTCTGAACCTCAGTTCCCTCATTTGTAAAATGGGGATGAAGACCGTGAGCCCCCCACCCCGCCCTGTGGGACAACCTGATCGCCTTGTAGACTGTGTTAGACTGTGAGCCCACTGATGGGTAGGGACTGTCTCTATATGTTGCCAGCTTGTACTTCCCAAGCGCTTAGTACAGTGCTCTGCACACAGTAAGCGCTCAATAAATACGATTGATTGATTGATTGTAACCTCCCCAGCGCTTAGAACGGTGCTTTGCACATACTTGAGAGAAGCAGCGTGGCTCAGTGGAAAGAGCCCGGGCTTTGGAGTTAGAGGTCGTGGGTTCAAATCCCAGCTCCGCCACTTGTCAGCTGTGTGACTTTGGGCGAGTCACTTCACTTCTCTGTGCCTCAGTTCCCTCATCTGGAAAATGGGGATGAAGACTGTGAGCCCCCCGTGGGACACCTTGATCACCTTGTAACCTCCCCAGCGCTTAGAACAGTGCTTTGCACAGAGTAAGCGCTTAATAAATGCCATCATTATTATTATTATTATTATTATACTAAGCGCTTAGTAAATGCCATTATTATTATTACTCCAACGTTCAGAACGGTGCCCGGTACATAGTAAGCGTTCAACAGATTTCACATTTATTATTATTATTACCAAGCCTGTGGTATTGTCCTCTCCCAAGCGCTTAGTCCAGCACGGGGTGCTGAGTAAGTAGCCCTGATGGATTTGTTCCCCTGGGGGGGGGGGGGGGGGGAAGGGTGGGCGACCGTCCCTAACGGCTGTGCGTCGCGAACACAGGCCTACGTGGTGCTCGGCCAGTTCCTGGTGCTGAAGAAGGACGAAGACCTGTTCCGGGAGTGGCTCAAGGACACCTGCGGGGCCAACGCCAAGCAGTCCCGCGACTGTTTCGGCTGCCTGCGCGAGTGGTGCGACGCCTTCTTGTGAGCGAGAGGCCGGGGCGGGGGTGGCCGTCGCCCCCGCCACCCCCCCGGAGTCGGGCCTCGGCCGCCAGCGCCCCAGTGGGAACCCCCGTCTCCCTCTCCCCCTGGCAGGGAGAAATTTCCGCTGTCGCATCTCCTCGGACATCCCCCCCGTTGGCAGGAGGTTGCGCGGCCCCGGTCCCTTCGGCCGTTTGGCCTCCTGCCTCCCTGCCCGTCCCGCTCCCCTCACCCCCCCCCCCCAAAGCTTGCCACCCCCGGGGCCGCGGGAGCGCCGGCGACCCGCTCCCGTGGCCGTCCCGTCTCCCCGGCCTGTTTTATGCCGTCCGGCCTGCCTTTCCGTCGGCGCGCTCGACGCTGCGGTTGTAAAGGTTTTTTTAAAATCAATAAAGTCTGTCACCTCGAGGTGTGGTCTCGCCCCAAGGGCCCTGGCCCGGGAATGGTTTGGCGGGGGGGGGGGCCGCGGCGGCTTATCATCCCGAAACCGGCAGCTGCCCTCCCCTGCCACCCTCGGAGGCCGCGGCTGCCAACGGCGTGGGACTCGGCCCGGAGGTTTCGGGTGTCTCAACCACCCCGGGAATTGGAGCAAAGGGCTGGACCGCCGCCGAGCTCGAGGGATCGGGGCGGGGCTGCCCGCCGGAGCGCCGACCGCCGTGCCCAGGGCGAACCTGAGGGCCCGGGCCCCGGCCGGAGAACCGGACAACGACGGTGGCGAGGGCTCGGGGTTGGGGGGGGGACGTGACCGGCGGCTGCGGAGAGATTGGTTCCCGGCTCCTCCCGGCGGGCTGGGGGCGAGGCTAATTGTAATCAATCAATCAATCGTATTTATTGAGCACTTACTCATCATCATCAATCATATTTATTGAGCGCTTACTATGTGCAGAGCACTGGACTAAGCGCTTGGGAAGTCCAAGTTGGCAACATATAGAGACAGTCCCTACCCAACAGTGGGCTCACAGTCTAAAAGGGGGAGACAGAGAACAAAACCAAACATACTAACAAAATAGAATAGATATGTACAAATAAAATAGAGTAATAAATATGTACAAACATATATACATAATAATAATGGCATTTATTAAGCGCTTACTATGTGCAAAGCACCGTTCTAAGCGCTGGGGAGGTTACAAGGTGATCAGGTTGTCCCACGGGGGGCTCACAGTCTTCAACCCCGTTTTACAGATGAGGTAACTGAGGCCCAGAGAAGTTAAGTGACTTGCCCAAAGTCACACAGCTGATAAGTGGTGGAGCCGGGATTTGAACCCATGACCTCTGACTCCAAAGCCCGGGCTCTTTCCACTGAGCCATGCTGCTTCTCATATACATATATACAGGTGGTGTGGGGAAGGGAAGGAGGTAAGATGGGGGGGATGAGGGGGAGAGGAAGGAAGGGGCTGAGTGTGGGAAGGCCTCCTGGAGGAGGTGAGCTCTCAGCAGGGCCTTGAAGGGACGAAGAGAGCGAGCTTGGCGGATGGGCAGAGGGAGGCCATTCCGGGCCCGGGGGAGGACGTGGGCTGGGGGTCGATGGCGGGACGGGCGAGAACGAGGGACGGTGAGGAGGTACTTACTGTGTGCAGAGCACTGGACTAAGCGCTTGGGAAGTCCAAGTTGGCAACACACAGAGACGGTCCCTACCCAACAGTGGGCTCACAGTCTAGAAGATAATTGTAGTATCCGTTAAACGCTGCCCATGTGCCGACCGCCCTGCCAAGAGCTGGGGTTGGTACGAGATCGTCGGGTCGGACACGGTCCCCGTCCCCATGTGAAGCTCAAAGTCTAAGTAATCATTCATTGTCGTATTTATTGAGCGCTTACTGTGTGCAGAGCACTGTACTAAGCACTTGGGAAGTCCAAGTTGGCAACGTACAGAGACGGTCCCTACCCAACAGCAGGCTCACAGTCTAGAAGGGGGGAGGCAGACAACAAAACATATTAACAAAATAAAATAAATAGAATTAATATGTACAAGTAAAATAGAGTAATAAATATGTACGAACATATACCACTAAACCATGTTGCTTCTCTGATGCATCACTTTGCTATTTTCTGTAACTCGAGTATGACAGTCTTTGAAGGGTGAGGGTCCATGTAATACTTCAACTCACAAAGTTATGCTACTGCCATTTCATAACCTGAGAAATGTAATTATGCAGTTGAGGAAAATGATAAGTAGACTTTGGGCTTCTAGACTGTGAGCCCAATGTTGGGTAGGGACCGTCTCTATATGTTGCCAAGCGCTTAATACAGTGCTCTGCACACAGTAAGCGCTCAATAAATACGATTGAATGAATGAATAGGAGGGAGGCTATGGGGCGAGTCCCACCCCAGCCCCCATTTTACAGATGAGGAAACTGAAGCACCGAGACGACGTGACTTACCCGAGGTCACGCGGCGGGTAAGTGGAACCTGGGTGAGAAGTCGGGTCCTCTGACTCATTCATTCATTCATTCATTCATTCAATCGTATTTATTGAGCGCTTACTGTGTGCAGAGCACTGTGTGCACTAGCTAGCTAGCTAGCTCTCTTCCTCCCGTCAAGGCCCTGCTGAGAGCTCACCTCCTCCAGGAGGCCTTCCCAGACTGAGCCCCTTCCTTCCTCTCCCCCTCGTCCCCCTCTCCATCCCCCCATCTTACCTCCTTCCCTTCCCCACAGCACCTGTATATATGTATATATGGTTGTACATATTTATTACTCTATTTATTTATTTATTTATTTTACTTGTACATTTCTATCCTATTTATTTTATTTTGTTGGTATGTTTGGTTTTGTTCTCTGTCTCCCCCTTTTAGACTGTGAGCCCACTGTTGGGTAGGGACTGTCTCTATGTGTTGCCAATTTGTACTTCCCAAGCGCTTAGTACAGTGCTCTGCACATAGTAAGCGCTCAATAAATACAATTGATTGATTGATTGATTGCACTGTGTGCAGAGCAGACTCCCGGCCCAGGCTCTTGCCACCAGGCCATGGAGGCTGCTTGAAGGGGAAGGATGGGGAGCAGCAGAGTAACTCCGTGGAAAGAGCACGAGTTTTGGAGTCAGAGGTCAAGGGTTCAAATCCCGGCTCTGCCAACTGTCAGCTGGGTGACTTTGGGCAAGTCACTTCACTTCTCTGGGCCTCAGTTACCTCATCTGGAAAATGGGGATTAAGACTGTGAGCCCCATGTGGGACAACCTGATTACCTTGCATCCCCCCAGCGCTTAGAACAGTGCTTTGCACATAGTAAGCGCTTACTAAATACCATCATTATTATTATATTATTATTCTCTGGGCCTCAGTTACCTCATCTGGAAAATGGGGATTAAAACTGTGAGCCCCCTGTGGGACAACCTGATCACCTTGTAATGTCCCCAGCGCTTAGAACAGTGCTTTGCACGTAGTAAGCGCTTACTAAATGCCATCATTATTACATTATTATTCTCTGGGCCTCAGTTACCTCATCTGGAAAATGGGGATTAAGACTGTGAGCCCCCTGTGGGACAACCTGATTACCTTGTATCCCCCCAGCGCTTAGAACAGTGCTTTGCACATAGTAAGCGCTTAATAAATACCATCATTATTGTTATATTATTCTCTGGGCCTCAGCTACCTCATCTGTAAAATGGGGATTAAGACTGTGAGCCCCCCGTGGGACAACCTGATCACCTTGTAACCTCCCCAGCGCTTAGAACAGTGCTTTGCACATAGTAAGCGCTTACTAAATGCCATCATTATATTATTATTCTCTGGGCCTCGGTTACCTCATCTGTAAAATGGGGATTAAAACTGTGAGCCCCCTGTGGGACAACCTGATCACCTTGTAACCTCCCCAGCGCTTAGAACAGTGCTTTGCACACAGTAAGCATAGTAAGCGCTTAACAAATACTATCACTATTATTATTAATGCAACTGAGTTACCCAGGGCACTTATGAGAGACTTCTCACAGTCTTCTAGACTGTGAGCCCACTGTTGGGTAGGGACCGTCTCTAGATGTTGCCAACCTGGACTTCCCAAGCGCTTAGCACAGTGCTCTGCACACAGTAAGCGCTCAATAAATACAACTGAATGAATGAATGAGAGCTTAGAGAAGCAGCGTGACCCAGTGGCTAGAGCCCAGGCCTGGGAATCAGAAGGAGCTGTATTCTATCATCATCATCATCAATCGTATTTATTGAGCGCTTACTATGTGCAGAGCACTGTACTAAGCGCTTGGGAAGTCCAAGTTGGCAACATATAGAGACGGTCCCTACCCAACAGTGGGCTCACAGTCTAAAAGGGGGAGACAGAGAACAAAACCAAACATACTAACAAAATAAAATGAATAGAATTCTAATTCTAATAAATAGTGTTCTAATCCACTGATTGATTGTCTGATCTTTCCAATTCTCCCCAGTGCCTAGTTCTGACCAGGTTTCTAATTCCAGCTCCACCACTCGTCTGCTGTGTGACCTTGGACCAGTCACTTCCCTTATCTGGGCCTCAGTTACTTCATCTGTAAGATGGGGAATAAGCCTGAGCGCCCTACGTGGGACAGGGACTGTGTCCAACCCCATTACCTTGTATCTACACCAGCGCTTAGTATAGTACCCGGCACATAGGAAGTGCTTAACAAAGACCACAATTACAATTATTATAGTAATAATGATAGCACTTATTGAGCGCTCACTATGTGCAAAGCACCGTTCTAAGCACTGGGGAGCTTACAACTGTGAGCCCACTGTTGGGTAGGGACTGTCTATATGTTGCCAACTTGTACTTCCCAAGCGCTTAGTACAGTGCTCTGCACACAGTGAGCGCTCAATAAATACGATTGATTGATGAGATTGTCCCAAGTTTCTAATTCCAGCTCCACCACTCATCTGCTGTGTGACCTTGGACCAGTCACTTCCCTTATCTGGGCCTCAGTTACTTCATCTGTAAGATGGGGAATAAGCCTGAGCGCCCTACATGGGACAGGGACTGTGTCCAACCCCATTACCTTGTATCTACACCAGCGCTTAGTATAGTACCTGGCACATAGGAAGTGCTTAACAAAGACCACAATTACAATTATTATAGTAATAATGATAGCGCTTATTGAGCGCTTACTATGTGCAAAGCACCGTTCTAAGCGCTGGGGAGCTTACAACTGTGAGCCCACTGTTGGATAGGGACTATATATGTTGCCAACTTGTACTTCCCAAGCGCTTAGTACAGTGCTCTGCACACAGTAAGCGCTCAATAAATACGATTGATTGATTACAAGGTGATGAGGTTGTCCCAAGTTTCTAATTCCAGCTCCACCACTCGTCTGCTGTGTGACCTTGGACCAGTCACTTCCCTTATCTGGGCCTCAGTTACTTCATCTGTAAGATGGGGAATAAGCCTGAGCGCCCTACGTGGGACAGGGACTGTGTCCAACCCCATTACCTTGTATCTACACCAGCGCTTAGTATAGTACCCGGCACATAGGAAGTGCTTAACAAAGACCACAATTACAATTATTATAGTAATAATGATAGCGCTTATTGAGCGCTTACTATGTGCAAAGCACCGTTCTAAGCGCTGGGGAGCTTACAACTGTGAGCCCACTGTTGGGTAGGGACTATATATGTTGCCAACTTGTACTTCCCAAGCGCTTAGTACAGTGCTCTGCACACAGTAAGTGCTCAATAAATACGATTGATTACAAGGTGATGCGGTTGTCCCAAGTTTCTAATTCCAGCTCCACCACTCATCTGCTGTGTGACCTTGGACCAGTCACTTCACTTATCTGGGCCTCAGTTACTTCATCTGTAAGATGGGCAATAAGCCTGAGCGCCCTACATGGGACAGGGACTGTGTCCAACCCCATTACCTTGTATCTACACCAGCGCTTAGTATAGTACCCGGCACATAGGGAGTGCTTAACAAAGACCACAATTACAATTATTATAGTAATAATGATAGCACTTATTGAGCGCTCACTATGTGCAAAGCACCGTTCTAAGCGCTGGGGAGCTTACAACTGTGAGCCCACTGTTGGGTAGGGACTATATATGTTGCCAACTTGTACTTCCCAAGCGCTTAGTACAGTGCTCTGCACACAGTAAGTGCTCAATAAATACGATTGATTACAAGGTGATGCGGTTGTCCCAAGTTTCTAATTCCAGCTCCACCACTCATCTGCTGTGTGACCTTGGACCAGTCACTTCACTTATCTGGGCCTCAGTTACTTCATCTGTAAGATGGGCAATAAGCCTGAGCGCCCTACATGGGACAGGGACTGTGTCCAACCCCATTACCTTGTATCTACACCAGCGCTTAGTATAGTACCCGGCACATAGGGAGTGCTTAACAAAGACCACAATTACAATTATTATAGTAATAATGATAGCACTTATTGAGCGCTCACTATGTGCAAAGCACCGTTCTAAGCGCTGGGGAGCTTACAACTGTGAGCCCACTGTTGGGTAGGGACTATATATGTTGCCAACTTGTACTTCCCAAGCGCTTAGTACAGTGCTCTGCACACAGTAAGTGCTCAATAAATACGATTGATTACAAGGTGATGCGGTTGTCCCAAGTTTCTAATTCCAGCTCCACCACTCATCTGCTGTGTGACCTTGGACCAGTCACTTCCCTTATCTGGGCCTCAGTTACTTCATCTGTAAGATGGGGAATAAGCCTGAGCGCCCTACATGGGACAGGGACTGTGTCCAACCCCATTACCTTGTATCTACACCAGCGCTTAGTATAGTACCCGGCACATAGGGAGTGCTTAACAAAGACCACAATTACAATTATTATAGTAATAATGATAGTGCTTATTGAGCGCTTACTATGTGCAAAGCACTGTTCTAAGCGCTGGGGAGCTTACAAGGTGAGGTTGTCCCATGGGGGGGGGCTCACAGTCTTCATCCCCATTTGACAGATGAGGTCACTGGGGCGCAGAGAAGTGAAGTGACTTGTCCAAAGTCACACAGCTGGCAATCGGCGGAGCCGGGATTTGAACCCATGACCTCTGACCCCAAAGCCCGGGCTCTTTCCACTGAGCCACGCTGCTTCTCTATTATTAATAATAATAACACTTACCGAACATTTATTCTGTACTAGAGCATCACAGTAAGAATTTGGGAGGTTACAGTAGAGCTCATAGGAGCCATCCATGCCCACAAGAAGCTTACAAACCTAACAAGTGACAGATCATCATCTATCCATTTTTTAATTTTGTTTTATTTTACTTATACATATCTATTCTATTTTATTTTGTTAATATGTTTTGTTTTGTTCTCTGTCTCCCCCTTCTAGACTGTGAGCCCGCTGTTGAGTAGGGACCATCTCTATATGTTGCCGACTTGGACTTCCCAAGCGCTTAGTCCAGTGCTCTGCACCCAGTAAGTGCTCAATAAATACGATTGATTGATTGATTGATTGATAGCCAACTGAGGATTCATCGGTGATGTTTATTGAGCGCCTACTATGTGCGCAAAGCAGCACGTTGAGGGTTTGAGAGAGTACAACAGGGAAAACGTGGAGCCCCACCTTAAAGGTTTTACACAAAGGGAACAGACATAAAATGGTGTAAGATGGGTGTGACGGGGATCCCCGCCTACCAATTCTGTGGGATTAAGCAGCGTGGCTCAGTGGAAAGAGCCCGGGCTTTGGCGTCAGAGGTCATGGGTTCAAATCCCGGCTCCGCCGACTGTCAGCTGGGTGACTTTGGGCCAGTCACTTCACTTCTCTGGGCCTCAGTGACCTCATCTGTCAAGTGGGGATGAAGACCGTGAGCCCCGCGTGGGGCAACCTGATCACCTTGTAACCTCCCCAGCGCTTGGAACAGTGCTTTGCACATAGTAAGCGCTTAATAAATGCCATTATTATTATTAAGGGAAAAAGCCCTCAATGCGGAGGCCTGGACGGGTGTCATTATTATTATTATTATTTTTAATGGAATTAAGCATTTATTCTGTGTGAAACACCCGATCTACATGCTGGGGTAGAATCAAGTTAACTAGGTCGGGCCCTGTCGCGCATGGGGTTCATAGTCTAAGTAGGAGGAAAATTGAGGGCCAGAGAAGTGAAGTGACTTACCCAAGGTCACAGAGCAAGCAACTGGCAGAGGCAGAATGAGAATGCAGCTCCTCTCCCAGGCCCATGCATAATAATAATAATAATAATAATAATAATAATAATAATAATAATAATGGCATTTGTTAAGCGCTTACTATGTGCAAAGCACTTTTCTAAGCGCTGGATGACAGTAAGGGCTTAATAAATGCCATTATTATTATTATAATTCATTCATTCATTCATTCAATCGTATTTATTGAGCGCTGACTGTGTGCAGAGCACTGGACTAAGCGCTTGGGAAGTCCAAGTTGGCAACATCTAGAGACGGTCCCTACCCAACATTAAGACGTGAGTCAGGTCGTGGGTTCTAATCCCGACCGCCACTTTTCAGCTGTGTGATTTTGGGCAAGTCACTTGATTGATCAATCAATCAATCAATCGTATTTATTGAGCACTTACTGTGTGCAGAGCACTGTACTAAGCGCTTGGGAAGTACAAATTGGCAACATACAGAGACAGTCCCTACCCAACAGCGGGCTCACAGTCTAGAAGGGGGAGACAGACGACAAAACAAAACAGATTAACGAAATAAAATAAATCGAATAAATATGTACAAAATAAATAAATGGAGTAATAAATAAATAAATACCAATGGGATTTCTGGGCAAACTTATGCATATCCCTTGAGCCTTTAGCACAGCACTAAAGAGCAGCACTTCTCAGTCCTGGCACAATTAAATTCTTCCCATGGAAAGCCAGATGACACTTCTGCCCTCCACGTACACGTAACAATCAATCAATCAATCGTATTTATTGAGCGCTTACTGTGTGCAGAGCACTGTACTAAGCACTTGGGAAGTCCAAGTTGGCAACATATAGAGACGGTCCCTACCCGACAGCGGGCTCACAGTCTAGCAACAGGGATCAATCAATCAATCGTATTTATTGAGTGCTTACTGTGTGCAGAGCACTGTACTAAGCACTTGGGAAGTCCAAGTTGGCAACATATAGAGACGGTCCCTACCCAACAGCAGGCTCACAGTCTAGCAACAGGGATCAATCAATCAATCGTATTTATTGAGCGCTTACTGTGTGCAGAGCACTGGACTAAGCGCTTGGGGAGTCCAAGTTGGCAACATATAGAGACAGTCCCTACCCAACAGCGGGCTCACAGTCTAGCAACAGGGATCAATCAATCAATCGTATTTATTGAGCGCTTACTGTATGCAGAGCACTGTACTAAGCACTTGGGAAGTCCAAGTTGGCAACATATACAGACAGTCCCTACCCAAAGGGATGTCAGGGTATCTTTTCAAAATCGAAATAGGTTTTCCGTCATAAATCCACATGCCTCTTTCCAAGAGGAACTGCAGTCACAACGTACTATGAGCGAGATGTTCGAGGAAAACTATGCTCCATTTGCATTGTGTTCAGAAAAAGCTATGTTAGAGACAAGTTTTACTACTAGTAGGACTTCATTCAGCACTGGCAGGGAGAGTCGAGCAGCAGAGAAGCCGCGTGGCTCAGTGGAAAGAGCCCGGGCTTTGGAGTCAGAGGTCATGGGTTCAAATCCCGGCTCCACCAGTTGTCAGCTGTGTGACTTTGAGCAAGTCGCTTAACTTCTCTGTGCCTCAGTTACCTCATCTGCAAAATGGGGATTAAGATTTTGAGCCCCACATGGGACAACCTGATCGCCTTGTATCCCCCCCAGTGCTTAGAACAGTGCTTTGCACATAGTAAGCGCTTAACAAATGCCATCATCATCATCATCACCAGAGACTTTCCCTTCTAGTCAAGGCCAGCTCAAAGTGTCTGCAGATTTGAAAGGCCTTTAAACACGCCATCATTCATTCATTCATTCAATCGTATTTATTGAGCGCTTACTGTGCGCAGAGCACTGGACTAAGCGCTTGGGAAGTCCAAGTCGGCAACATCTAGAGACGGTCCCTACCCAACAGTGGGCTCACAGTCTAGAAGAGCAGTGTGAGTTACTCTATTGTCCCCTAAATTCTAAATTCGTTCATTCATTCAATCGTATTTATTGAGCGCTTCCTGTGTGCAGAGCACTGGACTAAGCGCTTGGGAAGTCCAAGTTGGCAACAGATAGAGACGGTCCCTACCCAACGGCGGGCTCACGGTCTAGAAGGGGGAGACAGAGAACAAAACAAAACATATTAACAAAATAAATAAAAAAACAAAATGTATTAACAAAATAAAATGAATAGAATAAATATGTACAAGTAAAATAGAGTAATAAATCCATACAAATATATATACAGGTGCTGTGGGGAGGGGAAGGAGGGAGGGCGGGGGGGATGGGGAGGGAGAGAGGAAAACGGGGGCTGAGTGTGGGAAGGCCTCCTGGAGGAGGTGAGATCTCAGTATTCATTCATTCAATCGTATTTATTGAGCGCTTCCTGTGTGCAGAGCACTGGACTAAGCGCTTCATTCATTCATTCAATCGTATTTATTGAGCGTTTACTGTGTGCAGAGCACTGTACTAAGCGCTTGGGAAGTACAAGTCGGCAACATATAGAGACGGTCCCTACCCCACAGCGGGCTCACAGTCTAGAAGGGGGAGACAGACAACAAAACAAAACATATTAACAAAATAAAATAAATAGAATAAATATGTACAAGTAAAATAGAGTAATGAATCTGTACAAACATAAGTACAGGTGCTGTGGGGAGGGGAAGGAGGGAGGGCGGGGGGACGGGGAGGGAGAGAGGAAAAAGGGGGCTGAGTGTGGGAAGGCCTCCTGGAGGAGGTGAGATCTCAGTATTCATTCATTCAATTATATTTATTGAGCACTTACTGTGTGCAGAGCACTGTACTAAACGCTTGGGAAGTACAAGTCGGCAACAGATAGAGACGGTCCCTACCCCACAGCGGGCTCACAGTCTAGAAGGGGGAGACAGAGAACAAAACAAAACATATTAACAAAATAAAATAAATAGAATAAATATGTACAAGTAAAATAGAGTAATGAATCTGTACAAACGTATGTACAGGTGTTGTGGGGAGGGGAAGGAGGTAGGGCGGGGGGGAGAGGAAAAGGGGGTCTGAGTGTGGGAAGGCCTCCTGGAGGAGGTGAGCCGTCAGGAGGGCTAGAGCCTCGGCCTGGGAGGTAGAAGGTCATGGGTGTACTTCCCAAGCGCTTAGTACAGTGCTCTGCATACAGTAAGCGCTCAATAAATACGATTGATTGATTGATTGATGAGTTCTAATCCCAGCTCGTCTGCTGTGTGACCTAGGGCAAGCCGCTTCCCTTCTCTGGGCCTCAGTTTCCTGATCTGTCAAAGGGGGATTGAGACCGCGAGCCCACGGCAAGCTGCCGTGTGACCGACGGAGACCCCCGTGAACGGCGACGAGGAAAAGACTTTGCGAAGCCACCTGAGGAGCGAGGTGATCGTTGGCACAATTTGTCCATTCGTTCAATCGTCTTTTTAGAGAAGCAGCGTGGCTCAATGGAAAGAGCCCGGGCTTTGGAGTCAGAGGTCATGGGTTCAAATCTCGGCTCCACCAATTGTCAGCTGGGTGACTTTGGGCGAGTCATTTCACTTCTCTGGGCCTCAGTTCCCCCACCTGGAAAATGGGGATTAAGACCGTGAGCCCCCCGTGGGACAATCTGATCACTTTGTAACCTCCCCAGCGCTTAGAACAGTGCTTTGCACGTAGTAAGCGCTTAATAAATGCCATTATTATTACTATTATTATTTACTGAGCGCTTACTGTGTGCAGAGCACTGGACTAAGCGCTTGGGATGTACAAGTCGGTGACATATAGAGACAGTCCCTACCCAACAACGGGCTCTGAGCTCACAGTCTAGAAGGGGAGACAGGCTTGAATAATAATAATAATAATAATAATAGCATTTATTAAATGCTTACGATGTGCAAAGCACTGTTCTAAGCACTGGGGAGGTTCCAAGGTGATCAGGTTGTCCCACGGGGGGCTCACAGTCTTCATCCCCATTTTACAGCTGAGGGAACTGAGGCCTAGAGAAGTTAAGTGACTCACCCAAAGTCACCCAGCTGACAAGTGGTGGAGCCGGGATTTGAACCCGTGACCTCTGACTCCAAAGCCCGGATTCTTTCCACTGAACCATGCCGTTTCTCCTTGCATATCAATTAATTACGGATTTGTGCACTAGGGCTGGGTGTCTATTAAGTGCGTAAAGGGTAGAGGTGACGCCCAAGGGAGGAGGAGGAGGGGAAAAGGGATTCAACAGGGAAGACTTCCTGGAAACCTGACTTCAATGAGGCTCTGAAGCGTGGGAGAGTCATTTGTCTGTCAGATATCAATCAATCAATCAATCAATCGTATTTATTGAGCGCTTCCTGTGTGCAGAGCACTGGACTAAGCGCTTGGGAAGTCCAAGATATGAAGAGGAAGGGCATTCCAGGCCGGTGACAGGATGTGGGCGAGAGGTTGGCGGCGAGATGGGCGAAATCGAGATAAAGAGAGTGGGTTGGTGTTAGAGGAATGAAGTGTGAGGGCTGAGCTGTGACGGAAATCAATCAAACAATCAATCAATGGTATTTATTGAGCGCTTACTGTGTGCAGAGCACCGCACTAAGCGCTTGGGAAGTCCAAGTTGGCAACATATAGAGGCGGTCCCTACCCAACAGTGGGCTCACAGTCTAGAAGGGGGAGACAGAGATCAAAACCAAACATATTAATAAAATAAAATAAATAGAATAGATATGTACAAGTAAAATTAATCAATAAATAGAGTAATAAATCTGTACAAACATATATACATATATACAGGTGCTGTGGGGAAGGGAAGGAGGTAAGGTGGGGGGGTTGGAGAGGAGGAGGAGGAGGGGGAGAGGAAGGAGGGGGCTCAGTCTGGGAAGGCCTCAGTTTCCTCATCTGTAAAATGGGGCTTTAATACCAGTCCTCCCTCCCTCTTGCCCCCGGGGCTTGCCACAGTGCCCGGCCCTGGCCCTGGTAGCGGTTAGGGTCCCTGTCTATTCTATTTATTTTATTCTGTTAGTATGTTTGGTTTTGTTGTCTGTCTCCCCCTTCTAGACTGTGAGCCCGCCGTTGGGTAGGGACCGTCTCTATATGTTGCCAACTTGTACTTCCCAAGCGCTTAGTCCAGTGCTCTGCACACAGTAAGTGCTCAATAAATACGATTGATTGAATGAATGAATATTTATTACTCTATTTTACTTGTACATATTTATTCCATTTATTTTATTTTGTTAATGTTTTGTTTTGTTGTCTGTCTCCCCCTTCTAGACTGTGAGCCCGCCGTTGGGTAGGGACCGTCTCTCTATGTTGCCAACTTGTACTTCCCAAGCATTTAGTACAGTGCTCTGCTCACAGTAAGCGCTCAATAAATACGATTGAATGAATGAATGAATATTTATTACTCTATTTAACTTGTCCGTATTTGTTCTATTTATTTTATTTGTTAATATGTCTTGTTTTGTTGTCTGTCTCCCCCTTCTAGACTGTGCGCCCGCTGTTGGTTAGGGACCGTCTCTATATGTTGCCAACTTGTACTTCCCAAGCGCTTAGTCCAGTGCTCTGTACACAGTAAGTGCTCAATAAATACGATTGAATGAATGAATGAATATTTATTACTCTATTTTACTTGTCCATATTTATTCTATTTATTTTATTTTGTTAATATGTCTTGTTTTGTTGTCTGTCTCCCCCTTCTAGACTGTGAGCCCGCTGTTGGGTAGGGACTGTCTCTATATGTTGCCGACTTGTACTTCCCAAGTGCTTAGTATAGTGCTGTGCACACAGTAAGCGCTCAATAAATATGATTGATTGATTGATTGATTCCCACGGCATCACCCCACGTAAACTTGTCTCTACCCCAGCGCTTAGAATGGTGAGAAGCAGTGTGGACTACTGGGTAGCGCACAGCCCTGCCGTGTGACCCTGGGCGAGTCGCTTCACTTCTCTGGGCCTCAGTTCCCTCATCTGTCAAATGGGGATGAAGAGCGTGAGCCCCATGTGGGACAGGGACTGTGTCCAACAGCCTTCCCAGACTGAGCCCCTTCCTTCCTCTCCCCCTCGTCCCCCTCTCCATCCCCCTCATCTTACCTCCTTCCCTTCCCCACAGCACCTGTATAGATGTATATATGTCTGTACATATTTATTACTCTATTTATTTATTTATCTTACTTGTACATATCTATTCTATTTATTTTATTTTGTTAGTATGTTTGGTTTTGTTCTCCGTCTCCCCCTTTTAGACTGTGAGCCCACTGTTGGGTCGGGACTGTCTCTATATGTTGCCAACTTGGACTTCCCGAGCGCTTAGTCCAGTGCTCTGCACACAGTAAGCGCTCAATAAATACGATTGAATGAATAAATGAATATGCTACTCAACCTCAATGCATCTATATCTTCCTGTTCTCCCAGGAAACCCAAAAGGTCAAAAATAAATGAACTTTAAATTAACATATCCCGTTTTGGGAGACTACAAAGCCACTAAAATGCGAACACTACGCAACGCGTGGCAATCGAGTTTTTGATTCCCACGGAGCAACGAAACATTCAACCGTGGTAGCAAAGTTAATTTTAACATTTCTTTTCAAACCTATCAAGCACCGTTGTAAGCGCCGGGGTAGACACAGAGCAATTGTCCCCCGGCGGGGCTCACAGTCATCATCATCCATCGTATTTATTGAGCGCTTACTATGTGCAGAGCACTGTACTAAGTGCTTGGGAAGTACAAATTGGCAACATATAGAGACAGTCCTCGCGCCCATTTTCCGGAGGAGGTCGCGGAGGCCCAGAGAAGAGCAGTGGCTTGCCCAGGGTCACCCAGAGTGAAGGCGAGCGGGGAGGTGGAGGCTGCGAGCGTCCGGGGTCGGGCCACGATGTCCCTTCCAGTGCTCTGCACACAGTAAGCGCTCAATAGATACGATTGATTGATTGATTGATTGATTGAGTAGACCTTCGCGTGACTCGATGGGTCTCGCCCACCCAGAAGAAGCAGTAAATCGGCCTCGATTCCCGAATAATAATAATAATAATAATGGCACTTATTAAGCGCTTACTATATGCCAAGCACTGTTCTAAGCGCTGGAGAGGTTACAAGATGATCCCACGGGGTGGGGCTCACAGTCTTCCTCCCCATTTTACAGACGAGGTAACTGAGGCCCAGAGAAGCGAAGTGGCTTGCCCAAAGTCACCCAACTGATTGGCAGGGTCGGGATTTGAACCCGTGACCTCTGACTCCAAAGCCCGGGCTCTTTCCCGCCGAGCCGTGCTGCTTCGGAATGCCCTTCCGAGGCCCGCGGGCCCGGTGTGGGCCCATGGAAAGCGGCCAAATGTGGGCAGGGAGAGAGGGCCGGGGGCGGCCACGGACAGATGAAGATGAAGATAAAGTCTTTTAGACTGTGAGCCCACTGTTGGGTAGGGACTGTCTCTGTATGTCGCCGATTTGTGCTTCCCAAGCGCTTAGTACAGTGCTCTGCACATAGTAAGCGCTCGATAAATACGATTGATGATGACGACGACGATGGGGAAACAGCCGGCCGGCGGGAAGGGTGACAAACCGCTCCCGCCCGCCGGGCCCCAGGTGTCCGGATGTCCGGCCGGCCGCCCCCGCCCTCGGCCGCTCCTCCACAGGGCCTGGACGGGCCAGGCCGGCTGGCAGCAGGCCCAGGGCAAGTCAGAAGGTCATGGGTTCCGATTTGGCCACCGCCACTCGTCTGCTGGGTGGCCTTGGACCGGCCACTTCACTCCTCTGGGCCTCAGTTGCCTCATCGGTCAAAGGGGGATTACGAACGTGAGCCCCACGTGGGACAACCGGATCACCTTGGCACATAGTAAGCGCTTAACAGATGCCATTGTTAGTATTCTCTGGGCCTCAGTTTCCTCCTCTGGCAGATCAATCAATCAATCGTATTTATTGAGCGCTTACCGTGTGCAGAGCGCTGTACTAAGCGCTTGGGAAGTACAGGTTGGCAACGTATGGAGACGGTCCCTACCCAACAGTGGGCTCACAGTTTGGAAGATGGGGATGAAGACGGCGAGCCCCTATTGGGACGGGGACTGTGTTCAACCGGATTTGCTTGAATCCACCCCAGGGCTTTGTACAGTGCTTGGCACATAGTAAGCGCTTAATAAATACCATAATCATTATTATTACGCTTATTATTATTATTATTACCGGAGAAGCAGCGTGGCTTAGTGGAAAGAGCCCCTGCTTGGGAGTCAGAGGACATTCATTCATTCATTCATTCATTCATTCATTCATTCATTCAATCGTATTTATTGAGCACTTACTGTGTGCGGAGCACTGTACTAAGCGCTTGGGAAGTACAAGTTGGCAACATATAAAGACAGTCCCTACCCAGCAATGGGCTCACAGTCTAGATTGATTCATTCATTCAATCAATCACATTTATTCATTCATTCAATCACATTAATTAATTCATTCATTCAATCACATTTATTCATTCATTCATTCAATCGTATATATTGAGCGCTTACTGTGTGCAGAGCACTGGACTAAGCGCTTGGGAAGTAAAAGTTGGGAACATAGAGAGACAGTCCCTACCCAACAGTGGGCTCACCGTCTAGAAGGGGGAGACGGACAACAAAACAAAACATGTGGACGGGTGTCACATCATTAGAATAAATAGAAATAAGGCTAGAAGCACGTCATTAACAAAATAAATAGAATAGTAAATATGTCCAAGTAAAATAGAGTAATAAATCTGTACAAACATATATACAGGTGCTGTGGGGAGGGGAAGGAGGTAGGGCAGGGGGGATGGGGAGGAGGAGAGGAAAAATAATAATAATAATGGTATTTGTTAAGTGCTTACTATGTGCAAAACACTGTTCTAAGCGCTGGGGGGGGATACAAGGTGATCAAGTTGCCCCACGTGGGGCTCACAGTCTTCATGCCCATTTTACAGATGAGGGAACTGAGGCCCAGAGAAGTGAAGTGACTTGCCCAAGTTCACACAGCAGACATGTGGCAGAGTTGGGATTAGAACCCATGACCTCTGACTCCCAAGCCCGTGCCCTTTTTTTAAAAAATGGCATTTGTTAAGTGCTTACTATGCGCAAAGCACTGTTCTAAGCGCTGGGGGGGGATACAAGGTGATCGGGTTGTCCCACATGGGGCTCACAGTCTTAGTCCCCATTTTACAGATGAGGGAACTGAGGCTCAGAGAAGTGAAGTGACTTACCCAAGGTCACACAGCAGACTTGTGGCAGAGCAGGGATTCGAACCCACGACCTCTGACTCCAAAGCCCAGGCTCTTTCCACTGAGCCACGTAATCATTGCAAAAGGGGGCTCAGTGTGGGAAGGCCTCCTGGAGGCGGTGAGTAGGGCTTTGAATATTACTCTATTTATTACTCTATTTATATATTTATTTTACTTGTACATATCTATTCTATTTATTTTATTTTGTTAATATGTTTTGTTTTGTTGTCTGTCTCCCCCTTCTAGACTGTGAGCCCGCTGTCGGGTAGGGACCGTCTCTGTGTGTTGCCAACTTGTACTTCCCAAGCGCTTAGTCCAGTGCTCCGCACACAGTAAGCGCTCAATCAATACGATTGATTCCACCACTTGTCTACTGTGTGACTTTGGGCCAGTCACTTCACTTCTCTGGGCCTCAGTTCCCTCCTCTGTAAAATGGGGATGAAGGCTGGGAGCCCCACATGGGACAACCTGATTCCCCTGTATCTATCTCTGCGATTAGAACAGTGCTTGGCGCGTAGTAAGAGTTTAACCAAGCGCTTAGTACAGCGCTCTGCACACAGTGAGAGCTCAGTAAATACGATTGAATGAATGAATGAATGAATGAATGAATGAATGAATAAATGACTCAGCCGGGGCCGGGCAGAGGCGCGGGACAGAGGAGGAGGAGGAGGGAGGAGGGGAAGGGGGAGGGAGGGGGCGTGGCCTGAGGGACAGGGGGCGTGGTCTGACGGGAGGGGCGGGGCATGAGGGAGGGGCGCGGTCTGACGGAAAGGGGCGGGGGCCTGAGGAAAGGGGGCGTGGTCTGGGGAAAATGGGGCGTGGTCTGGCGATAGGTGGGCGGGGCCTGAGGATCGTCTGGGCGGGGCCTGAGGAAAAGAGGCGGGGCCTGGGGTGATGGACAGGGCCCGGGGTGATGGACAGGGCCTGGTGTGAGGGGCAAGTCCTAGGCTGATGGACAGGGCCTTTGGTGATGGACGGGGCCTGTGGTGAGGGGCGAGGCCTTTGCTGATGGACGGGGCCTGGGCTGATGGACGGGGCCTGGGGTGAGGGGCGAGGCCTGGGGTGATGGACAGGGCCTGGGGTGATGGACGGGGTCTGTGGTGATGGACAGGGCCTGGGCTGATGGACGAGGCCTGTGGTGAGGGATGGGGCCTGGGGTGATGTGAGCCCACTGTTGGGTAGGGACTGTCTCTATATGTTGCCAATTTGTACTTCCCAAGTGCTTAGTACAGTGCTCTGCACATAGTAAGCACTCAATAAATACAATTGATGATGATGATGATGAATAGCCAAAAGACGTAATTCCACTGAGAGAGCTTAGTGAGCTAACTGGTTGTCTGGAGGGCAACCATCAGCCAGCCCCCCCAAGCCACCCTTTGATGCCACTGTCGGCTGAAGCAATCATAGGTCTGACTTGGAAACGGCCTCGCTTTAGCCCTTGTGAACTCCTACAGCTATTGTAGCGTGGCTCAGTGGAAAGAGTCCGGGCTTTGGAGTCAGAGGCCATGGGTTCAAATCCCGGCTCTGCCAATTGTCAGCTGTGTGACTCTGGGCAAGTCACTTCACTTCTCTGGGCCTCAGTTCCCTCGTCTGTAAAATGGGGATGAAGACTGTGAGCCCCCCGTGGGACAACCTGATCACTTTGTAATAATAATAATGATGGCACTTATTAAGCGCTTATTATTTCTTTTAGACTGTGAGCCCACTGTTGGGTAGGGACTGTCTCTACATGTTGGCAATTTGTACTTCCCAAGCGCTTAGTACAGTGCTCTGCACATAGTAAGCGCTCAATAAATGCGATTGATGATGATGATGGACGGGGCCTGTGATGAGGGGCGATGCCTGGAGTGATGGACGGGGTCTGTGGTGATGGACGGGGCCTGGGGTGATGGATGGGACCTGTGGTGAGAGGTGACGCCTGGGGTTATGGACGGGGCCTGGGCTGATGGACGGGGCCTGGGCTGATGGACAGGGCCTGTGGTGAGGGACGGGGCCTGGGGTAATGGACGGGGCCTGTGATGAGGGGCGACGCCTGGAGTGATGGACGGGGCCTGGGGTGATGGATGGGACCTGTGGTGAGAGGCGACGCCTGGGGTTATGGACGGGGCCTGGGCTGATGGACAGGGCCTGTGGTGATGGACGGGGCCTGGGGTGATGGACGGGGCCTGTGGGGAGGGGCGACGCCTGGGGTGATGGACGGGGCCTGTGATGAGGGGCGACACCTGGAGTGATGGATGGGGCCTGGGGTGATGGACGGGGCCTGTGGGGAGGGGCGACGCCTGGGGTGATGGACGGGGCCTGGGCTGATGGACAGGGCCTGTTGTGAGGGACAAGGCCTGGGCTGATGGACGGGGCCTGGAGTGATGGACGGGGCCTGGGGTGAGGGACGACGCCTGGAGTGATGGACGGGGCCTGGGGTGAGGGGCGACACCTGAGGTGAGGGACGGGGCCTGTGGTGATGGCCGGGGCCTGTGGTGAGGGGCGAGGCCTGTGGAGAGGGGCGAGGCCTGGGCTGATGGACAGTGCCTGTGGAGAGGGGCAAGGCCTGGGTTGATGGACAGTGCCTGTGGTGAGGGGCGGGGCTAAGGGAGCAGGTAAAGGCCGGGCCCCGGGCGGCCGCTCCCCATCTGCCCATCATCACCTGCCCATCATCATCTCCTCAGGTCCGAGCCGTGCCAGGGCGTCATGGGGACCGTGCCCCTGCTCGCCGCCTTCTCCCTGCTGCTGGCCCTGCCCGCCGCCTCCTGGGCGCAGGAGGTCCCCGCCGCCGACCCGGGCACCGTCCGGCCCAACCTCCTGGGCGGCCGGCGGGACCTGGCCGTCACCGACCCGGAGGTGCAGAAGCTGGCCCGCGACGTCGTGGCCAAGTACAACCAGGCCAGCAACAGCCTCTACTATTTCCGGCCGGTCAAAGTGCTCAAGGCCCAGAGCCAGGTGAGCGGCCCGGGCGGCGGGGGGCTCCCGAGGGGGCTCTGAGCCCACGGGGGTCCCCAGGGGCTCCCGAAGGTGTGAGGGCTTCAGGAGAAGGCCTCTCCGCCTTGGAGGGGACCCTTGGGGGGCGAGGGTTGGTTAAGTGCTTAGTCCAGTGCTCTGCACACAGCAAACGCTCGATAAATACAACTGATTGATTGATTGTTGGGCCTGACGACCGGAGAGAACAGACCCCACACTCAGGGCAGAGGGGCAGCGAGGGAGGTGGGAGAAGCCAGGAAAGGACCCAGGCGAGCAAGGCGCCCGCTGTTCGCTCTGACCGCCCGCCGGGGATAATAATAATAATAATAATGGTATTTGTTAAGCGCTTACTATGTGCAAAGCACTGTTCTAAGCGCTGGGGAGGTTACAAGGTGATCAGGTGATCAGGTACATATCTATTCTATTTATTTTATTTTGTTAGTATGTTTGGTCTCTGTCTCCCCCTTTTAGACTGTGAGCCCACTGTTGGGTAGGGACTGTCTCTATATGTTGCCAATTTGTACTTCCCAAGCGCTTAGTACAGTGCTCTGCACATAGTAAGCGCTCAATGAATATGATTGATGATGATGATGATCAGGTTGTCCCAAGGGGGCTCACAGTCTTAATCCCCATTTTCCAGATGAGGGAACTGAGGCCCAGAGAAGTGAAGTGACTCACCCAAAGTCACACAGCTGACAAGTGGCGGAGCTGGCATTTGAACCCGTGACCTCTGACTCCAAAGTCCGTGCTCTTTCCATTGAGCCACACTACTTCTAATAATAATAATAATGGTATTTGCTAAGCGCTTGCTATGTGCCGAGCACTGTTGTAAGCGCTGGGTTAGATACAAGGTAATCAAGTTGTCCCACGTGGGGCTCACAGTCTTAATCCCCATTTTACAGATGAGGTAACTGAGGCCCAGAGAAGTGAAGTGACTTGCCCGAAGTCACACAGCTGACAATTGGCAGAGCCGGGATTTAAACCCACAACGCCTAGAACAGTGCTTTGCAAATAGTAAGCGCTTAACAAATACCATTCTTATTATTATTATTAGAGCGAGCGCTGGAATTCATGAAGTCATGGGTTCTAATCCCATGACTGCGTGTATTATTATTATTATTATTAGAGCGAGCGCTGGAAGTCACGAAGTCACGGGTTCTAATCCCATGACTGCGTGACCGTGGGCAAGTCATTTCACTTCTCCGGGCCTCGGTTCCCTCATCTGTAAAAGGGGTCTTAAGTCTGTGAGCCCCACGTGGGACAGGGACCGTGTCCAACCTGATCTGCTCGTATCCACCCCTGCGCTTAGTACGGTGCCAGGCACGTAGTAAGTGCTTGACAAATACCACAACCCTTCCTGTTATTGTTGTTGTTTCCCTCCTAGACGCGCTGGCTTAACCGATCCAAGCTTAGGCGGAGAGTTTAATGAGATTCCAACCTCGGGATTGGGAAATCCCTCCTGGGGCAGGAGACCAGGGCACCCCGGAGGGATGGGGGGCTGGAAGTGGGAAACTGGGGGAGGGGGGTGAGGAAAGCGCTTAGTACAGTGCTCTGCACACAGTAAGCGCTCAGTAAATATGATTGATTCATTCATTCATTCAATCGTATTTATCGAGCGCTTACTATGTGCAGAGCACTGTACTAAGCGCTTGGGAAGTCCAAGCTGGCAACATATAGAGACGGTCCCTACCCAACAGTGGGCTCACAGTCTAGAAGGGGATAATGATGGCACTTTTTAAGCGCTTACTATGTGCCAAGCACTGTTCTAAGCGCTGGGGAGCTTACAAGGTGATCAGGTTGTCCCACGGGGGGCTCACAGTCTTCACCCCCATTTTACAGATGAGGTAACTGAGGCACAGAGAAGTGAAGTGAAGTGTAGCTGTCTTCCTCCTTTCAAAGCCCTACTGAGATCCCACCTCCTCCAGGAGGCCTTCCCAGACTGAGCCCCCTTTTTCCTCTCCTCCTCCCCACCCACCCACCCTACCTCCTTCCCCTCCCCACAGCACAGTTTGTACAGATTTATCACTCTATTTATTGTACTGGTACATATTTACTCTTTGATTTATTTTGTTAATGCTGTACCTTTAGCTTTAATTCTATTTATTCTGACAACACCCGTCTCCACATGTTTTATTTTGTTGTCTGTCTCCCCCTTTTAAGAATAATAATAATAAGGATAATGATGGCATTTGTTAAGTGCTTACTATGTGCAAAGCACTGTGTAACCTCCCCAGCGCTTAGAACAGTGCTTTGCACATAGTAAGCATTTAATAAATGCTGTCATCATCATCATCATCATCACTGTTCTAATAATAATAGCATTTATTAAGCACTTACTATGTGCAAAGCACTGTTCTAAGTGCTGGGGAGGTTACAAGGTGATGAGGTTGTCCCATTGGGGGCTCACAGTCTTAATCTCCATTTTACAGATGAGGTAACTGAGGCACAGAGAAGTTAAGTGACTTTCCCAAAGTCACACAGCTGACAGGTGGTGGAGTCGGGATTTGAACCCATGACCTCTGCCTCCAAAGCCCGGGCTCTTTCCACTGAGCCACGCTGCTTCTCTTTTAATAATAATAATAATAATGGCATTTATTAAGCGCTTACTATGTGCAAAGCACCGTTCTAAGCGCTGGGGAGGTTACAAGATTATCAGGTTGTCCCTCATGGGGCTCACAGTCTCAATCCCCATTTTACAGATGAGGGAACTGAGGCCCGGAGAAGTGAAGCGACTTGCCCAAAGTCACCCAGCTGACAATTGGCGGAGCCGGGATTTGAACCCATGGCCTCTGACTCCAAAGCCCGGGCTCTTTCCTACTGAGCCACGCTGCTTTTAGCCCGTGAGCCCGTTGTCGGGTAGGGGCCGTCTCTATATGTCGCCAACTTGTACTTCCCATGCGCCTAGTACAGCGCTCTGCACACAGTAAGCACTCAATAAATACGATTGAATGAATGAATGAATGCTGTGCACACAATAGGCGCTCAATCAGTGCGATTGAATGAATGAATTCTGCCGCGTGTCTAGCTGGTGGCCGGCGTCAAATACTACTTGACGGTGGAGCTGGGAAACACATCCTGCCGGAAGAACCAAGTCTTGGAGAACCATACGGATCTCACCACCTGTCCCTTCGCCCTGGGCTCGGACCAGGAGGTAAGCAACCAAGAGGAAAACCGATCCGTGATCGGGAATGGGGGCAGTCCCGCGGTCGGAACGGGCCCTTTATCAATCCCGAGCGCTTACGGTTGGGCCCCGTAACTCCGCCGTCCCGATAATTGTAACCACCCGCCGGAATCCCGGAGCGGGTTTCCCGTCCCGCCGGCCCTTCAGCGAACCTTCCCTGCGGGCCCGGAGCCTGGATTGGGGGAAATCTGGGATTCACCCCAAAACTCCCGGGTAAGGGCCGCTCTGCTGAGGCCGTGGCAAGAGGCCCGTTTTGTGCCCGGTGGAGGGATGGTTGCTCCGAGGCCTCAAACCCGGCCGGTAAGAGGGGGCCGTGGATGTCAGAGGACTTGAGTTCTAATCCCAGTTCTGCCGCATGTCTGCTGTGAGACCTTGGACCAGTCACTTCACTTCCCTGTGAAACAGTACAGTGCTCTGCACACAGTAAGCGCTCGATTGATTGATTGATTGATTCCCTGTGCCTCAGTTACCTCAGCTGTAAAATGGAGATTAAGACCGGGAGCCCCGTGTGGCACGGGGACTGTGTCCAACCCTATTACCTTGTATCTGCCCCAACGCTTAGAACGGTGCTTGGCATTCATTCAATCGTATTTATTGAGCGCTTACTGTGTGCAGAGCACTGGACCAAGCGCTTGGGAAGTCCAAATTGGCAACTTATAGAGACGGTTCCTACCCAACAGTGGGCTCACACTCTAGAAGCACGTAGTAAGTGCTTAACAGATACCGCTCCTATGCATTCATTCATTCAATTGAATTTATTGAGCGCTTACTGTGTGCAGAGCACTGGACCAAGTGCTTGGGAAGTCCAAGTTGGCAACATATAGAGACGGTCCCTACCCCAACAACGGGCTCACAGTCTAGAAGCACGTAGTAAGTGCTTAACAGATACCACTACTATCATCAATTGTATTTATTGAGCGCTTACTGTGTGCAGAACACTGGACCAAGCGCTTGGGAAGTCCAAGTCGGCAACATATAGAGACGGTCCCTACCCAACATTCATTCATTCAATCATATTTATTGAGCGCTTATTATGTGCAGAGCACTGGACCAAGCGTTTGGGAAGTCCAAGTTGGCAACTTATAGAGACGGTCCCTACCCCAACAACGGGCTCACAGTCTAGAAGCACGTAGTAAGTGCTTAACAGATACCGCTACTATGCATTCATTCATTCAATCGAATTAATTGAGCGCTTACTGTGTGCAGAGCACTGGACCAAGCGCTTGGGAAGTCCAAGTCGGCAACATATAGAGACGGTCCCTACCCAACATTCATTCATTCAATCATATTTATTGAGCGCTTACTGTGTGCAGAGCACCGGACCAAGCACTTGGGAAGTCCAAGTTGGTAACATATAGAGACGGTCCCTACCCCAACAACGGGCTCACAGTCTATAAGCACATAGTAAGTGCTTAACAGATACCGCTACTATTCATTCATTCATTCATTCAATCGCATTTATTGAGCACTTACTGTCCCAAGCGCTTGGGAAGTCCAAGTTGGCAGCATATAGAGACGGTCCCTACCCGACAACGGGCTCCCAGTCTAGAAGGCTACTATTACGCTGATGCCCCCAGTGAGCTCATCCTCTTCCCTCGCCGGACCCCGTCCCCACCGCTCAGCAGCTGAGATCTCTGTGGGGAGGGGAGATATCTCACTCAGATCTCGGGCCAGTCCCTGTGAAACACTTAGTACAGCGCTCTGCACTCAGTAAGCGCTCAATAATTACGATTGATTGATTGATTTCCCTGTGCCTCAGTGCCTCCCCTCCCCACTCAATCAATCAATCAATCAATCATATTTATTGAGCGCTTACTATGTGCAGAGCACTGTACTAAGCGCTTGGGAAGTACAAATTGGCAACATATAGAGACAGTCCCTACCCAGCATTGGGCTCACAGTCTAAAAGGGGGAGACAGAGAACAAAACCAAACATACTAACAAAATAAAATAAATAGAATAGATATGTACAAGTAAAATAAATAAATAAATAGAGTAATAAATATGTACAAACGTATATACATATACGCAGGTGCTGTGGGGAAAGGAAGGAGGTAAGATGGGGGGGATAGAGAGGGGGACGAGGGGGAGAGGAAGGAAGGGGCTCAGTCTGGGAAGGCCTCCTGGAGGAGGTGAGCTCTCAGCAGGGCCTTGAAGGGAGGAAGAGAGCGTGCTTGGCGGATGGGCAGAGGGAGGGCATTCGAGGCCCGGGGGATGACGTGGGCCGGGGGTCGACGGCGGGACAGGCGAGAACGAGGCCTAACGGTGAGGAGATTAGCGGCGGAGGAGCGGAGGGTGCGGGCTGGGCTCGGCGGTTGCACTTGAGGGTCGCTGAGAGATGGACCGCTCCGGACCATCGTCGAGCGTTGTCATCCGAGTCACAGCACCAAATTACGGTGGAAGAGAAACTTTTCAAACTCTGAGCATCCTGGTTCGAGTGCTTTGGCCTGGGCCCCATGATGGTCTCCGAGTAGGCTACTTGGGTCACCGGGCTTGGTCCAGGGCTGAGGCACCCCAGTCTTCACCCTCCTCCGGGGTGCCCACGGGACAGGGTGCAGCCAAAACCGGCCAGGCTGGCCGGTTGGGCCGGGGTTGGGAGAGGCAGGGCCGCTCCGAGAGCCCAGGCGGGAAGACAGTCGGGATTCTGACTCAGCCCCGAGACCGGCGTCGAGAGGTGGGGCGGGTGGCTGCAGGATTGCGTGACTCGGAAGGGTGAGGGGGCGGTGGGATGGGCCTGGACGGGCGCCTCAATCAATCAATCAATCAATCGTATTTATTGAGTGCTTACTATGTGCAGAGCACTGTACTAAGCGCTTGGGAAGTACAAATTGGCAACACATAGAGACAGTCCCTACCCAACAGTGGGCTCACAGTCTAAAAGGGGGAGACAGAGAACAGAACCAAACATACCAACAGAAAAATAGGATAGAAATGTACAAGTAAAATAAATAAATAAATAAATAGAGTAATAAATATGTACAACCATATATACATCTATACAGGTGCTGTGGGGAAGGGAAGGAGGTAAGATGGGGGGATGGAGAGGGGGACGAGGGGGAGAGGAAAGAAGGGGCTCAGTCTGGGAAGGCCTCCTGGAGGAGGTGAGCTCTCCGCAGGGCCTTGAAGGGAGGAAGAGAGCCAGCTTGGCGGAGGGGCAGAGGGATTGGGGGCAATCCAGGCCCGGGGGATGACGTGGGCCGGGGGTCGACGGCGGGACGGGCGAGAGCGAGGTACGGTGAGGAGATTAGCGGTGGAGGAGCGGAGGGTGCGGGCTGGGCTGGAGAAGGAGAGAAGGGAGGGGAGGTAGGAGGGGGCCAGGGGATGGATGGATGGATGGACAGCCTTGAAGCCCAGGGTGAGGAGTTTCTGCCTGATGCGCAGATTGATTGGTAGCCACTGGAGATTTTTGAGGAGGGGAGTAATATGCCCAGAGCGTTTCTGGACAAAGATAATCCGGGCAGCAGCATGAAGTATGGATTGAAGTGGAGAGAGACACGAGGATGGGAGATCAGAGAGAAGGCTAGTGCAGTAGTCCAAACGGGATAGGATGAGAGCTTGAACGAGCAGAGTAGCGGTTGGGATGGAGAGGAAAGGGCGGGTCTTGGCAATGTTGCGGAGCTGAGACCGGCAGGTTTTGGTGACGGCTTGGATGTGAGGGGTGAATGAGAGAGCGGAGTCGAGGATGACACCAAGGTTGCGGGCTCGTGAGACGGGAAGGATGGTAGTGCCGTCAACAGAGATGGGAAAGTCAGGGAGAGGACAAGGTTTGGGAGGGAAGACAAGGAGCTCAGTCTTCGACATGTTGAGCTTCAGGTGGCGGGCGGACATCCAGATGGAGATGTCCTGAAGGCAGGAGGAGATGCGAGCCCGGAGGGAGGGGGAGAGAGCAGGGGCAGAGATGGAGATCTGGGTGTCATCAGCGTAGAGATGATAGTTGAAGCCGTGGGAGCGAATGAAGTCACCAAGGGAGTGAGTGTATACTCCCGCCAACCCCCGGACGGATCCGGAAAATCCCGAGGCGGGGAGGTGTCCTGGAGCCGTCGGGCTGGTCACCCGTTGTTGGGTAGGGACCGTTTCTCCAGGTTGCCAACTTGGACTTCCCCAGCGCCTAGTACGGTGCTCCGCATCGTCATCATCATCTCTCTATAATAATAATGGCATTTATTAAGCGCTTACTACGTGCAAAGCACCGTTCTAAGCGCTGATCAAGTTGTCCCATGGGGGGCTCCCAGTCTTCATCCCCATTTTACAGATGAGGGAACTGAGGACCAGAGGAGTGAAGTGACTTGCCCAAAGTCACCCAGCTGACAAGTGGCGGAGCCGGGATTTGAACCCGTGACCTCTGACTCCAAAGCCCATGCTCTTTTCCACTGAGCCATGCCAATTTGTACTTCCCAAGCGCTTAGTCCAGTGCTCTGCACACAGTAAGCGCTCAATAAATACGATTGATGATGATCAATCGTATTTATTGAGCGCTTACTGTGTGCAAAGCGCTGGACTCCGCACACAGTGAGCGCTCGGTAAATACGATTGAACGGTAGCGGGATGTCTTCGGGCCCGGCCAGGCCGTAGAGGCTGGGGAGGGCTCATCAGTACAGTGCTCTGCACACAGTAAGCGCTCAATGAATACGATTGATATGTTGCCAACTTGTACTTCCCAAGCGCTTCGTCCAGTGCTCTGCACACAGTAAGCGCTCAATAAATACGAATGAATGAGTGAGTGTGTGCCAAGCACTGTTCTGAATGCTGGGGGATATATATATACGGTATAGAAGGGGGAGACAAAGAACAAAACAAAACATACTAACAAAATAAAATAAATAGATTATAGGTACAAATAAAATAGAGCAGTATATATACTACTGTGTCTGTGTTTACTACTCTATTTATTTTATTTTGTTAGAATGTTTTGTTTTGTTCTTTGTCTCCCCCTTCTAGACTGTGAGCCCGCTGTTGGGTAGGGACCGTCTCTGTATGTTGCCAACTTGCACTTCCCAAGCGCTTAGTAGAGTGCTCTGCACACAGTAAGCGCTCAATAAATACGATTGATTGATTGATCATTAATAACAATAACGATGGCATTTATTAAGCGCTCACTATGTGCAAAGCGCTGTTCTAAGCACTGGGGAGGTTACAAGGTGATCAGGTTGTCCCACGGGGGACTCGCAGCCTTAGTCCCCGTTCTCCAGATGAGGTCACTGAGGCCCAGAGAAGTGAAGTGACCTGCCCGAAGTCACCCAGCTGACAATCAATCGATCAGTCAATCGGATTTATTGAGCACTTACTGTGTGCAGAGCACTGTACTAAGCGCTTGGGAAGTACAAGCTGGCAACTTATAGAGACAGTCCCTACCCAACAGTGGGCTCACAGTCTAGAAGCTGACAAGTGGCGGAGGCAGAATTTGAACCCATGCCCGGGCTCTGTCCACTGAGCAACGCTGCCTCATCGTCGCCACGGGAACGTGGATTCAAAGAGAAAACGGCCTGATTATGTTTTTCTCCCCTCCTCCCGGAAAACAAGAGCCAGTTGGGAAGCACCCTGGCTCCCCACCCTAACCCTAACCCTAATTATTATTAGTAATAATAATAATAATAATAATAATAATAATAATGGCACTTATTAAGCACTTACTATGTGCAAAGCACTGCTCTAAGTGCTGGGGAGGTTCCAAGGTGATCAGGTTGTCCCACGGGGGGCTAATGTGGCTCAGTGGAAAGAGCCCGGGCTTTGGAGTCAGAGGTCATGGGTTCAAATCCCAGCTCTGCCCATTGTCAGCGGCGTGACTTTGGCCGAGTCACTTCACTTCTCTGGGCCTCAGTTCCCTCATCTGTAAAATGGGGGTGAAGACTGTGGGACAACCTGGGCACCGGGTCCCGGAGGGCCGGGGTTAGAGAAGCCAGCGGGAGGGGGAAACAGGAGGAGGGGAGGCCTGCCACGGGGGAGAAGGAGCCCCGGAAGGGAGGGATTGGAGAAACCCCCTCCTCAACCCTCCCATCCCCTCGACGTCTTGTCTCCGCAGAAACTGCAGTGTGACTTTGAGGTCCTCGTTGTCCCTTGGAAGCAAGAGATGCACCTGCTGAAGCAGAACTGCGCTCCGGTCTCTCAGTGAGCCCTCCTCCTCCGCCTCGACGGGAGGTCACGGACGCTGGACCGCCGGGAGGCCGTGGGGGAGGAAGGTCTTTCTGGGAGGACGGGAGATGTAGGATGGGAATCTCCTTGGGGTTAAGGGGACGACGTGGGCAGGCCTTCCCTGGCTCAATAAACACCCCGCTTTGCCAGCCTCCGCCGTCCGTGTGTCTTCGTGACCTCCAGCCTGGGGCTGCTACTCTGCTCTCATCATCATCATCATCATCATCATCAATCGTATTTATTGAGCGCTTACTATGTGCAGAGCACTGGACTAAGCGCTTGGGAAGTACAAATTGGCAACACATCATCTTGGGGGCCGAGCGGGGGGCTGCGATCCCCCACCTCAGGGACGCCAAGTCCTCGCCTCCAGACCCTGAGCCTGAGGGGAAGAGCGGCGCAAAATGCATCGAGGCTGACAGAATAATCATGATCAATCGTATTTATTGAGCGCTTACTGTGTGCGGAGCACTGGACTAAGCGCTTGGGAAGTCCAAGTTGGCAACACATAGAGACGGTCCCTACCCAACAGTGGGCTCACAGTCTAAAAGGGGGAGACATCATCATCATCATCAATCGTATTTATTGAGCACTTACTGTGTGCGGAGCACTGGACTAAGCGCTTGGGAAGTCCAAGTTGGCAACATATAGAGACGGTCCCTACCCAACAGTGGGCTCACAGTCTAAAAGGGGGAGACATCATCATCATCATCATCAATCGTATTTATTGAGCACTTACTGTGTGCAGAGCACTGGACTAAGCGCTTGGGAAGTCCAAGTTGGCAACATATAGAGACGGTCCCTACCCAACAGTGGGCTCACAGGCTAGAAGGAGGAGACATCATCATCATCATCATCATCAATCGTATTTATTGAGCGCTTACTGTGTGCGGAGCACTGGACTAAGTGCTTGGGAAGTCCAAGTTGGCAACACATAGAGACGGTCCCTACCCAACAGTGGGCTCACAGTCTAAGAGGGGGAGACATCATCATCATCAATCGTATTTATTGAGCGCTTACTGTGTGCAGAGCACTGGACTAAGCGCTTGGGAAGTCCAAGTTGGCAACATATAGAGACGGTCCGTACCCAACAGTGGGCTCACAGTCTAAAAGGGGGAGACAGAGAACAAAACCAAACATACTGACAAAATAAAATAAATAGAATAGATATGTACAAGTAAAATAAATAGAGTAATAAATATGTATAAACATATATACATATATATAGGTGCTGTGGGGAAGGGAAGGAGGTAAGATGGGGGGATGGAGAGGGGGACGAGGGGGAGAGGAAGGAAGGGGCTCAGTGTGGGAAGGCCTCCTGGAGGAGGTGAGCTCTCAGTAGGGCCTTGATAATAATAATGCCTTAATCATCAATCATATTTATTGAGCGCTTACTGTGTGCAGAGCACTGTACTAAGCGCTTGGGAAGTACAAGTTGGCAACATATAGAGACAGTCCCTACCCAACAGTGGGCTCACAGTAGGACATTATTATTAATAATAATAATGATGGCATTTATTAAGCGCTTACTATGTGCCAAGCACTGTTCTAAGCACCGAGGAGGTTACAAGGTGATCAGGTTGTCCCACGGGGGGGGGCTCACGGTCTTCGTCCCCATTTTCCAGATGAGGGAACTG
The DNA here is from genome assembly GCF_015852505.1 of Tachyglossus aculeatus. Classification (NCBI taxonomy): domain Eukaryota; kingdom Metazoa; phylum Chordata; class Mammalia; order Monotremata; family Tachyglossidae; genus Tachyglossus; species Tachyglossus aculeatus. Next base: position 50,493,564 of record NC_052087.1, on the reverse strand, counting down.
AGGCCCAGAGAAGTGAAGTGACTTGCCCAAGGTCACCCGCCTGGCAATTGGCGGAGCCGGGATTTGAGCCGACGACCTCTGACTCCGAAGCCCGGGCTCCTTCCGCTGAGCCACGCTGCTTCTGTTGGGTCCAGTGCTCTGCACATTGTAAGCACTCAATAAACACTCAATGATTGATTGAGGGAGGAGGAGGAGGAGGAGGAGGAGGAAGGCAAGGTCCTGGGACGGGAAAAGACTCCCGCCCAACCTAGGATCAACGAGGAAATCTTTCCTCTGGCTCCCGTTCTTGTCTCGGGCTTAAGATGGCTTTCACAGCTCTCCCCTTGGCTTAGGATGGCGGGATTTGGGGTCCAGGGTGAATGAATGAATAATGGCGTTTATTAAGCGCTTACTAGGTATAATAATGATGACATTTATTAAGCGCTTCGTATGTGCAAAGCACTGTTCTAAGCACTGGGGAGCTTACAAGGTGATCAGGTTGTCCCACGGGGGGCTCCCAGTCTTCATCCCCATTTTCCAGATGAGGCCCAGAGAAGTGAAGCGACTTGCCCAAAGTCCCACAGCTGACAATTGACAGAAGCGGGATTTGAACCCATGACCTCTGACTCCAAAGCCCGGGCTCTTTCCACTGAGCCACGTTGCTTCTCTCCAGGCAAAGCCCGGGCCTGAGAGTCAGAATAATAATAATGATGGCATTTATTAAGCGCTTACTATGTGCAAAGCACTGTTTTAAGCGCTGGAGAGGTTATAAGATGATGAGGTTGTCCCACGGGGGGCTCACAGTCTTAATGCCCGTTTTACAGGTGAGGTAATAATAATAACGATGGCATTTATGAAGCGCTTGCTATGTGCAGAGCACTGTTCTAAGCGCTGGGGAGGTTACAAGGTGATGAGGTTGTCCCACAGGGGGCTCACAGTCTTAATCCCCATTTCGCAGGTGAGGTAATAATAATAATGATGGCATTTATGAAGCGCTTACTATGTGCAAAGCACTGTTCTAAGCGCTGGGGAGGTTACACAGTGATCAGGTTGTCCCACGGGGGGCTCCCAGTCTTCACCCCCATTTTCCAGATGAGGGAACTGAGGCCCAAAGAAGTGAAGTGACTTGCCCAAAGTCACCCAGCTGACAATTGGTGGAGCCGGGATTTGAACCCATGACCTCTGACTCCAAAGCCCGGGCTCTTTCCACTGAGCCACGCTGCTTCTCTAACTGTTCCAAGGGTGCACACGTGCAGGCTGCGGAATGAGGCTGGGACCCTTTTCGATCGTCACTCCTCCTCCAGGAGGCCTTCCCAGACTGAGCCCCTTCCTTCCTCTCCCCCTCGTCCCCCTCTCCATCCCCCCATCTTACCTCCTTCCCTTCCCCACAGCACCTATATATATGTATATATGTTTATACATATTTATTACTCTATTTATTTTACTTGTACATATCTATTCTATTTATTTTATTGTGTTAGTATGTTTGGTTTTGTTCTCTGTCTCCCCCTTTTAGACTGTGAGCCCACTGTTGGGTAGGGACTGTCTCTATGTGTTGCCAATTTGTACATCCCAAGCGCTTAGTACAGTGCTCTGCACATAGTAAGCGCTCAATAAATACGACTGATGATGATGATGATATGTTGCCAACTTGGACTTCCCAAGCGCTTAGTAAAGTGCTCTGCACATAGTCAGCGCTCAATAAATACGATTGATGATGATGATATGTTGCCAATTTGTACTTCCCAAGCGCTTAGTACAGTGCTCTGCACATAGTAAGCGCTCAATAAATACGACTGATGATGATGATGATGATATGTTGCCAATTTGTACTTCCCAAGCGCTTAGTAAAGTGCTCTGCACATAGTCAGCGCTCAATAAATACGATTGATGATGATGATGATGATCACGGGACATCACCCATGACACAGCTTTGCGCGTGCTCGCGTACACACACACGCACACACCCCCCCAAGGGATATACAAGTATTCCCACATTTTCCCATGTACTCACCGCCGTGTATCAACAGACACTCCCAGGGAATGAGGAAAAAGTGATTAATCCAACCCCCATCCCCGTAGGCGGCCAGTCGGAGAGATGAGTGCCGCCCACTGGAAACAGGTTGGGCCTGGGACTCAAAAGATCTGAGTTCTAATCCCGGCTCTGCCCTTTACCTGCCGCGTGACCTTGGCCGAGTCACTTCGTGTCTCTGTGCCTCAGTTTTCTCCTCTGTAAATTGGGGAGGAAATGCTTGCTGTCCTTCCTCCTTAAACTATGAGCCCCCCGTGGGACAGGGACGGAGGGTAGCTCGCTGCGGGCTTTGACCCATCAGTTGGAGCTGTCTAAGAATAATAATAATGATGGTATTTGTTAAGCGCTTACTATAATAATAATAATAATAATAATAATAATAATAATAATAATGGCATTTATTAAGCGCTTACTATGTGCAAAGCACTGTCCTAAGCACTGGGGGGGTACAAGGTGGTCACGTTGTCCCACGTGGGGCTCACAGTCTTCTTCCCCATTTTACAGATGAGGGAACTGAGGCCCAGAGAAGTGAAGTGACTTGCCCAAAGTCACCCAGCTGACAAGCGGTGGAGCCTGGATTTGAACCCACGACCTCTGACTCCAAAGCCCAGGCTTGTCCCACTGAGCCATGCTGCTTCTCTCTTTATTAAGCGCTTACTATGTGCAAAGCACTGTTCTAAGCGCTGGGGAGGTTACACGGTGATCAGGTTGTCCCACTGGGGGCTCACAGTCTTCATCCCCATTTTACAGATGAGGGAACTGAGGCCCAGAGAACAATAATAATAATAATAATGGCATTTATTAAGCACTTACTATGTGCAAAGCACTGTTCTAAGCGCTGGGGAGGTTACACGGTGATCAGGTTGTCCCACTGGGGGCTCCCAGTCTTCATCCCCATTTTCCAGATGAGGGAACTGAGGCCCAGAGAAGTGAAGTGACTTGCCCAAAGTCACACAGCTGACAAGTGATGATGATGATGACAGCATTAATTAAGCGCTTACTATGTGCAAAGCACTGTTCTAAGCACGGGGGAGTTTACACAGTGATCAGGTTGTCCCACGGGGGGGTCCCAGTCTTCACCCCCATTTTCCAGATGAGGGAACTGAGGCACGGAGAAGTGAAATGACGTAACCAAAGTCACACAGCTGACAAGTGATGATGATGATGACAGCATTAATTAAGCACTTACTATGTGCAAAGCACTGTTCTAAGCGCTGGGGAGGTTACACGGTGATCAGGTTCCCCATTTTCCCAAATTAATCCCCATTTTCCAGATGAGGGAACTGAGGCCCTGAGAAGTGAAGTGACTTGCCCAAAGTCACCCAGCTGACAAGTGGTGGAGCCTAGATTTGAACCCACGACCTCTGACTCCAAAGCCCGAGCTTTTCCCACTGAGCCATGCTGCTTCTCTCTTTATTAAGCGCTTACTATGTGCAAAGCAGTGTTCTAAGTGCTGGGGAGGTTACAAGGTGATCAGGTGGTCCCACTGGGGGCTCACAGTCTTCATCCCCATTTTCCAGATGAGGGAACTGAGGCCCAGAGAAGTGAAGTGACTTGTCCAAAGTCACACAGCTGACAAGTGATGATGATGATGATGATAGCATTTATTAAGCACTTACTATGTGCAAAGCACTGTTCTAAGCGCTGGGGAGGTTACACGGTGATCAGGTTGTCCCACGGGGGGCTCACAGTCTTCATCCCCATTTTACAGATGAGGGAACTGAGGCCCAGAAAAGTGAAGTGACTTGCCCAAAGTCACACAGCTGACAAGTGATGATGATGATGATGATGATAGCATTTATTAAGTGCTTACTATGTGCAAAGCACTGTTTTAAGCGCTGGGGAGGTTACATGGTGATCAGGTTGTCCCACGGGGGGCTCACAGTCTTAATCCCCATTTTACAGATGCGGGAACTGAGGCCCAGAGAAGTGAAGTGACTTGCCCAAAGTCACCCAGCTAAGTGATGATGATGATGGTGACAGCATTTATTAAGCGCTTACTATGTGCAAAGCACTGTTCTAAGCGCTGGGGAGGTTACACGGTGATCCGGTTGTCCCACGGGGGGCTCCCAGTCTTCATCCCCATTTTCCAGATGAGGGAACTGAGGCCCAGAGAAGTGAAGTGACTTGCCCAAAGCCACGCAGCCGACAATTGGCAGAGCCGGGATTCGAACCCATGACCCCTGACTCCAAAGCCCGCACTCTTTCCAATCAATCACCAATCAATCGTATTTATTGAGCACTTACTGGGTGCAGCTCTTTCCACTGAGCCACGCTGCTTCTTATCGAGCGCTTACTGTGTGCAGAGCACTGTACTAAGCGCTTGGGGAGTCCAAGTTGGCAACATCTAGAGACGGTCCCTACCCGACAGCGGGCTCACGGCCTAGAAAGGGGGAGTCATTCTATTCCCCCGTGCGCACGGTGTCCTGTGTGGGCTGTGACGTCTCTTTGGGACTCTTTAGTCCAGTGCTCTGCACACAGTAAGCGCTCAATAAATACGATTGATTGATTTGGGAGGCCGGATCATCTGGAGCTGACCCGGGATTACTTCATCCGTTTGTCCCGCGACCTGTGACTACTTGCGGAGGCCTGTTGGCAACCTGGCTGTTGGACGGCTGCTATGTTTACGTCCTGACGTGGTCATTTAGTAACGATGGCATTTGTTAAGGCATTTGTCAGGCATTTGACAGGCATTTGTCCTGTATATATATATATATATATATATATATATATATATATATATATATATATATATATATATATATATATATATATGTATATATATATATATACACACACACACACACACACACACACACATATATATATGTACATATATATATATATACATACATATATATATACATATATATACATATGTACGTATCTATTACTCTATTTATTTTACTTGTACTTGTATATATATATATACATACACATATATATACATATATATATATACATATATATTTATTTTACTTTTACTTGTATATATATATATATAAATATATATGTGTACATATTTATTACTCTATTTATATATTTTACTTGTACATATCTAGTCTATTCATTTTATTTTGTTAATATGTTCGGTTGTGTTCTCTGTCTCTGCCCACAGTTGGGTAGGGACCGTCTCTAGATGTTGCCAACTTGGACTTCCCGAGCGCTTAGTCCAGTGCTCTGCACACAGTAAGCGCTCAATAAATACGATTGATTGATGTATATGTTTGTACATGTTTATTACTCTATTTATTTATTTTGCTTGTACATATCTATTCTATTCATTTTATTTTGTTAGTATGTTTGGTTGTGTTCTCCGTCTCTGCCCGCTGTTGGGTAGGGACCGTCTCTAGATGTTGCCAGCTTGTACTTCCCAAGCGGTTAGTACAGTGCTGTGCACACAGTAAGTGCTCAATAAATACAATTGATTGATTGATGTATATGTTTGTACATATTTATTACTCTATTTATTTATTTTACTTGTACATATCTATTCTCTTTATTTTATTTTGTTAATATATTTGGTTGTGTTCTCTGTCTCTGCCCACTGTTGGGTTGGGACCATCTCTAGATGTTGCCAACTTGGACTTCCCAAGCGCTTAGTCCAGTGCTCTGCACACAGTAAGCGCTTAATAAATACGATTGATTGATTGATTGATGTATATGTTTGTACATATTTATTACTCTTTTTATTTATTTATTTATTTTGCTTGTACATATGTATTCTCTTTATTTTATTTGGTTAATATGTTTGGTTGTGTTCTCTGTCTCTGCCCACTGTTGGGTAGGGACTGTCTCTAGATGTTGCCAACTTGGACTTCCCAAGTGCTTAGTCCAGTGCTCTGCACACAGTAAACGCTCAACAAATATGACTGATTGATTGATTGATGTATATGTTTGTACATATTTATTACTCTATTTATTTTACTTGTACATATCTATTCTATTTATTTTATTTTGTTAATATGTTTGGTTGGGTTCTCTGTCTCTGCCCACTGTTGGGTAGGGACCGTCTCTGTATGTTGCCAACTTGTACTTCCCAAGCGCTTAGTACAGTGCTCTGCACACAGTAAGCACTCAATAAATACAATTGATTGATTGATTGATGGCATTTGATTGATGGCAGTTCTACAGGCTGGGGTAGAGACAAGGCCATCAAGTCGTCCCTCGTGGGACTCACAGTCCTCATCCCCATTTTCCGGATGAGGGAACGGAGGCCTGGAGAAGTGAAGTGACTTGCCCAAGGTCACACAGCAGACATGTGGCGGAGCTGGGATTCGAACCTGTGATCTCTGACTCCAAAGCCCGGGCTCTTTCCACTGAACCACGCGCGCTTACTGGGTGCAGAGCACTGTACTAAGCGCTTGGGAAGTCCAAGTTGGCAACATCTAGAGACGGACCCTACCCAACAGTGGGCTCACAGTCTGCACACAGTAAGCGCTCAATAAATACGATTGATTGATTGATTCCCAAGTGCTCAGTCCAGTGCTCTGCACACAGTAAGCGCTCAGTAAATACGATTGAATGAATGGATGAATGAATGACTTCCTCCTGGTGTCTCTGTGGCGTCTCTCGTTTCCCCTTTTAGGTTGTGAGGGACCCCAGGGCAGGAGATCTTCTGGGCTTGAGGCCGAGGGTGGCAGAGAGGCCAAAAAGGTGGCCGAGCTAGGCCAGGGTTCGAGGCCTAATCAATCAATCAATCAATCAATCTTACCTCCTTCCCTTCCCCACAGCACCTGTATATATGTATATATGGTTGTACATATTTATTACTCTATTTATTTATTTTACTTGTACATTTCTATCCTATTTATTTTATTTTGTTGGTATGTTTGGTTCTGTTCTCTGTCTCCCCCTTTTAGACTGTGAGCCCACTGTTGGGTAGGGACTGTCTCTATGTGTTGCCAATTTGTACTTCCCAAGCGCTTAGTCCAGTGCTCTGCACATAGAAAGCGCTCAATAAATACGATTGATTGATTGATTGATTGATTGATTGAGCTCTTACTGTGTGCAGAGCACTGGACTAAGCGCTTGGGAAGCCCAAGTTGGCAACATCTAGAGGCGGTCCCTACCCAACAGTGGGCTCACAGTCTAGAAGGGGGAGACAGAGAACAAAACCAAACATACTAACAAAATAAAATAAATAGAACAGATAGGTACAAGTAAAATAAATAAATAGAGTAATAAATCTATACAAACATATACACGTATATACAGGTGCTGTGGGGAAGGGAAGGAGGTAAGATGAGGGGGATCGGCCAAGGCGGGCACAGTGGGCCAGGGCGTCTTCCTCAGAGCTTTCTGCTTCTCCCGGCCCCCCATCACCGACCCAATAACCAGACAGAGAAACCATGGTCTCTGGCAAGAAAATCTGAATTACCGAGTCCGGGGGAGCCCCACAACTTTGGACCGAGTCTGGGGCTTTTTCTGACGTCCGGTGTCCGGTGGACAGCCGGGCGTCACTTTTTGAGGTCCTCTTCTCCAGCCTGCGGGAGGGAGGGGTAGGAAGACAGTGAAATAAATTAGAGCTAGGAAAAGGGACAGAGTATGATGATATATTATGGAGAAGCGCTTAGTACAGTGCTCTGCACACAGTAAGCGCTCAATAAATACGATTGATTGATTGATTGACTGATTGAGAAGCAGCGTGGCTCAGTGGAAAGAGCCCGGGCTTTGGAGTCAGAGGTCATGGATTCGAATCCCAGCCCTGCCAACTGTCAGCTGTGTGACTTTGGGCACGTCACTTCACTTCTCTGGGCCTCAGTTCCCTCATCTGTAAAATGGGGATGAAGACTGGGAGCCCCACTTGGGACAACCTGATCACCTTGTATCCCCCAAGCGCTTAGAACAGTGCTTTGCAGGAGAAGCAGCGTGGCTCAGTGGAAAGAGCCCAGGCTTTGGAGTCAGAGGCCATGGGTTCAAATCCCAGCTCCCCCACTTGTCAGCTGTATGACTGTGGGCAAGTCACTTAACTTCTCTGTGCCTTAGTTACCTCATCTGTAAAATGGGGATGAAGACTGTGAGCCCCCCGTGGGACAACCTGATCACCTTGTAATCTCTCCAGCGCTTAGAACAGTGCTTTGCACATAGTAAGTGCTTAATAAATGCCATTATTATTATTATTATTATTTTAACCCCCAAATCTTACAACTAGTATTACTACTCAATCAATCAATCAGTCGTATTTATTGAGCGCTTACTGTGTGCAGAGCACTGGACTAAGCGCTTGGGAAGTACAAGTTGGCAACATATAGTCTAGCGGATAAAGCCCGGCCCCAGAAGTCAGAAAGACCTGGGTTCTAATCCCAGCTCTGCCGCTTGGCTGCTGCGTCACCTTGGGCAAGTCACTTCCTTCCTCCGGGCCTCGGTTCCCTCATCCGTCAAACGGGCATTATCAATCAATCAATCAATCAATCAATCGTATTTATTGAGCGCTTACTATGTGCAGAGCACTGTACTAAGCGCTTGGGAAGTACAAATTGGCAACACATAGAGACAGTCCCTACCCAACAGTGGGCTCACAGTCTAAAAGGGGGAGACAGAGAACAGAACCAAACATACCAACAAAATAAAATAAATAGGATAGAAATGTACAAGTAAAATAAATAAATAAATAAATAGAGTAATAAATATGTACAACCATATATACATATGTACAGGTGCTGTGGGGAAGGGAAGGAGGTAAGATGGGGGGATGGAGAAGGGGACGAGGGGGAGAGGAAGGAAGGGGCTGAGTGTGGGAAGGCCTCCTGGAGGAGGTGAGCCCTCAGCAGGGCCTTGAAGGGAGGAAGAGAGCTAGCTTGGCGGAGGGGCAGAGGGATTGGGGGCATTCCAGGCCCGGGGGAGGACGTGGGCCGGGGGTCGATGGCGGGACATTAAGAGCCTGAGTCCCACGTGTGTTTGGTTTTGTTCTCCGTCTCCCCCTTTTAGACCGTGAACCCACTGTTGGGTAGGGACCGTCTCTGTATGTTGCCAACTTGGACTTCCCAAGCGCTTAGTCCAGTGCTCTGCACACAGTAAGTGCTCAATAAATACGATTGATTGATTGATGTGGGACAGGGACCGCGTCCATCCCGATTAGCTTGTATCTTCCCCAGTGCTTAGAGCGTAGTAAGCACTGAACAAATGCCATCATCATCCTTCTCGTTGTTGTTATTCCTGGTTCCTCCCGAGCACCCATTCCGCGGCCTCCCTCCGCCCCGGCTCCGGGGCCCGTCCCCCTCGTCCCCTCCGGCCTCCCGGCGGGCACCTCGAACACCGTGTCCACGATCTCCTCGGTGATGGCCGTCTGGGAGCGGAGCTGTTGCTGCTGGACTTCCACGCCGGCGATCAGCTGCAGGAACGTCAAGTAGAGCTGCTGCTGCCTACGTAGGGGAGAGCCAAGCAATCCGTCCATCCGTCCATCCATCCATCCGTCCGTCCGTCCCTCCGTCCGTCCATCCATCCCTCCGTCCGTCCATCCGTCCGCCCATAATAATAATGATGGCATTTATTATGCGCTTACTATTTATTAACCGCCAAGCACGGCGGTTCAGCCCTGACTAGGTGCCAAGCACTATTCTGAGCCCTGAGGGAGAGATGAGGGAATAATCATCATCATCATCATCATCATACAGAGGCCTTCCCAGACTGAGCCCCTTCCTTCCTCTCCCCCTCGTCCCCCTCTTCATCCCCCCATCTTACCTCCTTCCCTTCCCCACAGCACCTGGATAGATGTTTGTACAGTTACTTCCCAAGTGCTTAGTACAGTGCTCTGCACACAGTAAGCGCTCAATAAATACAATTGATGATGATGATGATGATTTATTACTCTATTTATTTATTTATCTTACTTGTACATATCTATTCTATTTATTTTATTTTGTTAGTATGTTTGGTTTTGTTCTCTGTCTCCCCCTTTTAGACTGTGAGCCCACTGTTGGGTAGGGACTGTCTCTATATGTTGCCAACTTGGACTTCCCAAGCGCTTAGTACAGTGCTCTGCACACAGTAAGCGCTCAATAAATATGATTGATGATGATTAAGCGCTTACTATGTGCCAAGCACTGTTCTAAGCCCTGGGGCGGTTACAAGGTGATCAGGTGGTCCCACGGGGGGGCTCATGGTCTTCATCCCCATTTTACAGATGAGGGAACTGAGGCCCAGAGGAGTGAAGTGACTGGCCCAAAGTCACCCAGCTGACAGGTGGCGGAGCCGGGATTCAAACCCATGACCTCTGACTCCAAAGCCCTGGGTCTTTCCACTGAGCCACGCTGCTTCTCCTTGAGGGCAGGGGTCAAGTCTAACTCCATCACACTCTTCCAAGTGCTTAGTACAGCGCTCCGCACACAGGAAACGCCCAATAAATACCACTGATGGGTTGAGTGATCCCGGTTTCTAGTTCTCCCGTCTGGAGGTCCGAGAAAATCTTCTCGGAGCAGCGTGGCTCAGTGGAAAGAGCCCGGGCTTCGGAGTCAGGGGTCATGGGTTCAAATCCCGGCTCCGCCAATTGTCAGCTGGGTGACTTCGGGCAAGTCACTTCACTTCTCTGGGCCTCAGTTCCCTCATCTGGAAAATGGGGATTAAGACTGTGAGCCTCACGTGGGACAACCCGATCACCTTGTAATGTCCCCAGCGCTTAGAACAGTGCTTTGCACATAGTAAGCGCTTAATAAATGCCATCATTATTATCATTATTATTATTATTCTGGAGCCGTCACCGATCTCTTTCCTCTGCAAACTTGGTTATCCCGTTCCACCCTCCTGCCCCCCAACTCCCCGCATCATCATCATCATCAATCGTATTTATTGAGTGCTTACTATGTGCAGAGCACTGTACTAAGCGCTTGGGAAATACAAATTGGCAGTGTCCTCCCCTCACCTCTCCGTTAGGCCCTTCATTTCCCTCTCTATCTGGTCCTGAACCGTGATCCGCTGCATCTCCTCCTGTTTGTCTGGAGGAGAGATGACAATAATAACCATGACAACAATAAAAATAATTGTAGTTTTTGTTGAGCGCCTATTATGTGCCGAGCGGTACGCCAAGATAATAGGATCGGGCACTTTCCCTGCTCCACGCGGGGCTCACGGTCTCAGAGGGAAGGAGAGCAGGAGAAGCAGGGTGGCCTAGTGGCTTGGGAGTCAGAAGGACCTGGGTTCTAATCCTGGCTCTAATAATAATAATAATAATAATGGCATTTATAAAGCGCTTATGATGTGCAAGGCACTGTAATAATAATAATAATGATGGTATTTGTTAAGCGCTTACTATGTGCAAAGCACTGTTCTAAGCACTGGAAGCACTGTTCTAAGTGCTGGGGAGTGCTGTACTACTACTAATAATAAAATAAAAATAATAATGGCATTTATTAAGCGCTTACTACGTGCAAAGCACTGTTCTAAGCGCTGGGGTGGTTACCAGGTGATCAGGTTGTCCCAAGGGGGCTCCCAGTCTTCATCCCCATTTTACAGATGAGGGAACTGAGGCCCAGAGAAGTTAAATGACTTGCCCAAAGTCACACAGCTGGCAAGTGGCGGAGCCGGGATTTGAACCCAGGACCTCTGGCTCCAAAGCCCGGGCTCTTTCCATTGAGCCACGCTGCTTGGGAGGTTACAAGGTGATCAGGTTGTCCCATGGGGGCTCACAGTCTTCATCCCCATTTTACAGATGCGGTCACTGAGGCCCAGAGAAGTTAAATGACTTGCCCAAAGTCACACAGCTGGCAAGTGGCGGAGCCGGGATTTGAACCCAGGACCTCTGACTCCAAAGCCCGAGCTCTTTCCACTGCGACACGCTGCTTTTCTTGTCTGCTGGGTGACCTTGGGCAAATCACTTCACTTCTCTGGGCTTCATCTGGAAAATAGGGATTAAGGTGGTGAGCCTCAGGTTGGACAGGGACTGTGTCCAACCTAATTAGCTTCTTTCATTCAATCTTATTTACTGAGCGCTTACTGTGTGCAGAGCACTGTACTAAGCACTTGGGAAGTAACAAGTCGGGAACATATAGAGACGATCCCTACTCAACAGCGGGCTCACAGTCTAGAAGGGGGAGACAGACAACAAAACAAAACATATTAACAAAATAAAATAAATAGAATAGTAAATTAATTAATTAATTCATTCAATCGTATTTATTGAGCGCTTCCTGTGTGCAGAGCACTGTACTAAGCGCTTGGGAAGTCCAAGTCGGCAACATCTAGAGACGGTCCCTACCCAACAGTGGGCTCACAGTCTAGAAGGGGGAGACAGACAACAAAACAAAACATATTGACAGAATAAAATAAATAGAATAGTAAATATGTGCAAGTAAAATAAATAGAGTAATAAATATGTACAAACATATATACAGGACATATATACAGGTATTGAGGTAGATCTATTGAGGTAGATGTAGCTTGTATCTACCTCAATGCTTAGTCCAGTGCCTAGCACATAGTAAGCGCTTAACAAATACCATCAAAAAACCAGGTGTTTTATCCCCATTTTACGGATGAGGAAACTGAGGCTCAGCGACGTTAAGAGAGGAAAAGGGGAAGAGAAGTTGAGGGCTAGGGATCCTTCCCTGATTAAGCCCTCTGTTCATTCATTCATTCAATCATATTTATTGAGGGCTTACTGTGTGCAGAGCACTGTACTAAGCGCTTGGGAGAGTACCATGGAACAATAAAGAAACACATGCCCTGCCCACAATGAGCTTACAGTCTAGTCTGCTGTATGTGACCTTGGGCAAGTCACTTAACTTCTCTGGGCCTCAGTTACCTCATCTGGAAAATGGGGATTAAAACTGGGAGCCCCACGTGGGACAACCTGATTCCAGTGTTTAGAACAGTGCTTGGCACGTAGTAAGTGCTTAACAAATTTATTTCTATTTATTCTGATGACTTGACACCTGTCCACATGTTTTGTTGTCTGTCTCCCCGTTCTAGACTGTGAGCCCGTTGTTGGGTAGGAACCGTCTCTATATGTTGCCAACTTGTACTTCCCAAGCGCTTAGTACAGTGCTCTGCACACAGTAAGCGCTCAATAAATACGATTGAATGAATGAATGAACAATTATCATAATAATAGTTCCCTGCCCTCCATCCCCATGCACTCCCCAACCTCCACCTCTCTATACTTTATATATTATAAATAATTTATTTTTATCAATGTCTGTCTCCCTCTCTAGCGATGGTAGATTTGTTAAGTGCTTACTATGTGCAGAGCACTGTTCTAAGCGCTGGGGAGGGTACAAGGTGATCAGGTTGTCCCACGGGGGGCTCACAGTTTTAATCCCCATTATATAAATGAGGTAACTGAGGCCCAGAGAAGTGGAGTGACTTGCCCAAAGTCACACAGCTGATAGTTGGCGGACCTGGGATTTGAACCATGACATCTGACTCCATCTGGACAGTTTTAATCACCATTTTCCAGATCAATCAATGTCATATTTATTGAGCACTTACTGTGTGCAGAGCACTGTACTAAGCGCCTGGGAAGTCCAAGTTGGCAACATATAGAGACAGTGGGCTCACAGTCTAGAAGGATGTGGTAACTGAGGCACAGAGAAGTTAAGTGACTTGCCCAAGGTCACACACAGCAGACTAGACTGTAAACTCGTTGTGGGCAGGGCATGTGTCTCTTTATTGTTCTCTGGTACTCTCCCAAGCGCTTACAAGAGCTTACAAGGGCCCCCAAGGGCTCCCAGTTTTAATCCCCATTATATAGATGAGGTAACTGAGGCCCAGAGAAGTGAAGTGACTTGCCCAAAGTCACCCAGCTGATAGTTGGCGGACGCGGGATTTGAACCCATGACCTCTGACGCCAAAGCCCGGACTCTTTCCACTGAGCCACGTTGCTTCTCTCTAGACTGTAAGCCGGTGAGCCCACTGTTGGGTAGGGACCGTCTCTATATGCTGCCAACTTGTACTTCCCAAGCGCTTAGTACAGTGCTCTGCACACAGTAAGCGCTCAATAAATACGATTGAATGAATGAATGAATGGCAGGGAATGTGTCTACCAACTCCGCTCAATTGTAGTCTTCCAAGCGCTTAGTCCAGTGAAGCCCCACTGATGATAATGATGATACTCATAATAATAATGGTATTTGTTACCACTGTTGGGTAGGGACTGTCTCTATATGTTGCCAACTTGTACTTCCCAAGCGCTTAGTACAGTGCTCTGCATGCAGTAAGCGCTCATTAAATACGACTGATTGATTGTTAAGCGCTTACTTTGTGCCAAGCACCGTTCTAGGCGCTGGGGAGAATATAGGCAAATTGGGCTGGACACAGTCCCCATCCCTCATGGGGCTCGCCGTCTCAATCCCCATTTTCCAGATGAGGTCACTGAGGCCCGGAGAAGTGAAGTGACTTGACCAAGGTCGCACCGCGGACAAGTGGCGGAGCCGGGATTGGAACCCACGACCTTCTGGCTTCCGGGCCCGGACTGTAGCCAATATGCCAAGCTGCTTTGGCTAGGGGATTCTGGGGGTGACAAGGCCTGATAAAAGGCAGTTGGAAAGAGAAGGAGAATTGAGGTGGAAGGCAGGGGACGCTTGGCGGAAGAACTTGGGGTAGGGGTCTGGGGCAGGGGCAGGGGCCGGGGCCGGGGCAGGATGGTTTAAGGGAAGGGTGGGACAGAGGCCAGGCCCCGGGGGGGGGTGGGCGCCGGCCCCAGGGGAGGGTACCTGTCTCCTGGAGCTTTGTCAGAGAATCATCCAGGAGCTTCTCTTGGAGTAGGGCTGCCTTCTGGGGAAGGGGATGAATGGCCAGGGGTGACTCAACCCATCCAGCCCCGGAGTGGGGGGGTGGGGGTGGGGGGGCCCAGCCTTCTCTCCCTAACTCTGCCCCTGCCAGACCCGTCCTCCACCCCTCCAGCCTCAGTGCTCTGACACCAGCATGGACATAGGGCCCAGCCCGCCCTACCTCCCTCCTTCCCTCCTTCCTCCCCTCCCTTCCTCCTTCCCTCCCTTCCTTTTCCATCCTTCCTTCCTCCCTCCCTGCCTCCCTCCCTTCCTTCCTCCCTCCCTCCCTTCCTTCCCTCCCACCCTCCCTGTCTCCCTCCCTTCCCTCCCACCCTCCCTGTCTCCCTCCCTTCTTTCCTTCCTTCCTCCCTCCCTCCCTTCCTCCCTTCCTTCCTTCCACCCTGCCTTCCGCCCTCCCTCCCTTCCTCCCTCCCTTCCTTCCTTCCTCCCTCCCACCCTGCCTTCCGCCCTCCGTCCCTTCCTCCCTCCCTCCCTCCCACCCTGCCTTCCTCCCTCCCTCCCTCCCTCCCACCCTGCCTTCCGCCCTCCCTCCCTTCCTCCCTTCCTCCCTCCCTTCCTCCCTTCCTTCCTCCCTCCCTTCCTTCCCTCCTTCCTCCCTCCCTGTCTCCCTCCCTCCCTCCCTCCCTTCCTTCCTCCCTCCCTCCCTCCCTTCCTTCCTTCCTCCCTCCCTCCCTTCCTTCCTTCCTCCTCCCACCCTCCCTCCCTTCCTCCCTCCCTCCCTCCCTCCCTTCCTTCCTTCCTCCCTCCCTCCCTCCCTTCCTTCCTTCCTTCCTTCCTTCCTTCCTTCCTTCCTCCCTCCCTTCCTCCCTCCCTTCCCCCTTCCCTCTGCCCCCTGTGCCCTGGTCTGGCCCGGGAGACACACATGCTACAGGTAAGGCGGGCCGCCGTGCCCTCTGCCCTCTGCCCACACAAGTCCTCATCTCCTGCGGACGGGGACCCGGGGACCAGAGAGCAGCAAAGCCCCGGCCCCGGCGGCCCACCCCTGCCTGGCCCCTCCAGAAGATTTTAAAGGCCCATCGCCCCTGCAGCTCTGCCCTCTTCCTCCTCTTCCTCCTTCTCTCCCTTCTCCTCATCATCATCATCAATCGTATTTATTGAGTGCTTACTATGTGCAGAGCACTGTACTAAGCGCTTGGGAAGTACAAATTGGCAACATATAGAGAAAGTCCCTACCCAACAGTGGGCTCACAGTCTAAAAGGGGGAGACAGAGAACAAAACCAAACATACTAACAAAAGAAAATAAATAGAATAGATGTGTACAAATAAATTAAATAAATAGAGTTAAAAAATATGTACAAACATATATACATATATACAGGTGCTGTGGGGAAGGGAAGGAGGTAAGATGGGGGGATGGAGAGGGGGACGAGGGGGAGAGGAAGGAAGGGGCTCAGTTTGAGAAGGCCTCCTGGAGGAGGTGAGCTCTCAGCAGGGCCTTGAAGGGAGGAAGAGAGCTGGCTTGGCGGAGGGGCAGAGGGATTGGGGGCATTCCAGGCCCGGGGGAGGACGTGGGCCGGGGGTCGACGGCGGGACAGGCGAGAGCGAGGTACAGTGAGGAGATTAGCGGTGGAGGAGCGGAGGGTGCGGGCTGCGATGGAGAAGGAGAGAAGGGAGGGGAGGTAGGAGGGGGCCAGGGGATGGATGGACAGCCTTGAAGCCCAGGGTGAGGAGTTTCTGCCTGATGCGCAGATTGATTGGGAGCCACTGGAGATTTTTGAGGAGGGGAGTGATATGCAGCAGCATGAGAAGCAGCGTGGCTCAGTGGAAAGAGCCTGGGCTTGGGAGCCAAAGGTCGTGGGTTCTAATCCCGGCTCCGCCACTTGTCAGCTGTGGGACCATGGGCAAGTCACTTCACGTCTCTGTGCCTCAGTGACCTCATCTGCAAAATGGGGGTTAAGACTGTGAGCCCCACGTGGGACAACCTGATCACCTTGTATCTCCCCCAGCGCTTAGAACATTGCTCAGCACATAGTAAGCGCTTAACAAATGCCATCATTATTATTATTATTATATGCCCAGAGCGTTTCTGGACAAAGATAATCCGGGCAGCAGCATGAAGTATGGATTGAAGTGGAGAAAAACACGGGGATGGGAGATCAGAGAGAAGGCTGATGCAGTAGTCCAGACAGGATAGGATGAGAGCTTGAAGGAGCAGGGTAGCGGTTGGGATGGAGAGGAAACGGCAGAGCTTGGCAATGTTGCGGAGCTGAGACCGGAAGGTTTTGGTCACGGCTCCCTGCTCCCTGCTCTCCTCCTCCTTCTCCTCTTCCCCTTCCTCTTTCCCCTCCTCTTCCCCCTCATCTTTCCCTTCCTTATCAACGTGGCTCAGTGGAGAAAGCCCAGGCTTTGGAGTCAGAGGTCATGGATTCAAATAATAATAATAATGGCATTTATTAAGCGCTTACTATGTGCAAAGCACTGTTCTAAGCGCCAGGGAGGTTACAAAGTGATCAGGTTGTCCCACAGGGGGCTCACAGTCTTAATCCCCATTTTACAGATAAGGTAACTGAGGCCCAGAGAAGTGAAGTGACTTGCCCAAAGTCACCCAGCTGACAATCGGCAGAGCTGGGATTTGAACCCATGACCTCTGACTTCAAAGCCCGGGCTCTTTCTACTGGTCCATGCTGCTTTTCTAGCTATGCTGCCTGGCTCCACCACTTGTCAGCTGTGTGACTTTGGGCAAGTCACTTCACTTCTCTGGGCCTCAGTTCCCTCATCTGTAAAATGGGGATTAAGACTGTGAGCCCCCCGTGGGACAACCTGATCACCTTGCAACCTCTCCAGCACTTAGAACAGTGCTTGGCACATAGTAGGCACTTAATAAATGCCATTATTATTATTATCCCTCGCCTTCTCTCCTTCCTTCCTTCCTTCCTTCCTTCCTTCCTTCTCTTCTTCTCCCTCCTCTCCAGGCTCCTCCTTTTCCTCCTCTACCCTCTCCTCTTCCTCCCCTTCCTTCCTTCCTTCCTTCCTTCCTTCCTTCCTTCCTTCTTTCTTTTTCTTTCCTTCTTTCTCTCTTTCTTTCTTTCTTTCTTTCTTTCTTTTTTTCTTTCTTTTTTCTTTCTTTCTTTCTTTCTCTCTTTCTCTCTCTCTCCCCTTCCTTCCTTCCTTCCTTCCTTCCTTCCTTCCTTCCTTCCTTCCTTCCTTCCTTCTCTTCTTCTCCCTCCTCTCCAGGCTCCTCCTCTTCCTCCCCCTCCTCTTTTCCTCCTCTACCCTCTCCTCTTCCTCCCCTTCCTTCCTTCCTTCCTTCCTTCCTTCCTTCCTTCTCTTCTTCTCCCTCCTCTCCAGGCTCCTCCTCTTCCTCCCCCTCCTCTTTTCCTCCTCTACCCTCTCCTCTTCCCCCTCTTCCCCTCATCTTTCCATTCCTTTTCCCTCTCCTATTCCCTCTCCTCCCCCTCCCCCTCCCCTTCTCCCTCTTCCTCCCCCTCCTTCCCCCTCCTCTTTCTCCTCCTCTTCCTCTCAGCTTCCCCTCTTCCCCCTCATCTTTCTCTTCCTTTTCCCTCTCCTCTTCCCTCTCCTCTCCCTGTCCCTCCCCTCCTCGTCCCCCTCCTCTCCTCTCTCTTCTTCTCCCTGCTCTTCCCCCCTCCTCCCCCTTCCCTCCTTCCCCCTCTTCCCTCCTCCTCCCCTTCTCCCCCCATCCTCCCGATCAGGTAGCTCCCCCTCGCCCCCACCCCACCCCACCCCACTCCCTCTCTACCTCTTGTTTCTCCTGTTCCAACCCCTTGAGCAGCTCCATCTGAAAGTTGTCTACCAGCACAGCCACGACCAGGCTGTGAGGAAGCAGAGCCACAGTGGGCTGGGGCTCAGGGGGAGACCCAGGGTGGGCAGGGAGAGGTGGAGGCCGGAGGGGGCCCCTGGTGATTTAGTGGGGAGGCCGGGGGTCTCTTGGAGGTGGGGAAGTGGTGGGCTGGAGGGGCTGGGGGGCTGGGGGAGTGGGCGATGGGGTGGGGGCTCTTACTTCAGGAAGATGAAATACTGGATGATGATGTACACCATGAGGATCGGCACAATGAACCAGGCCCCTGAGGAGGGCCAAGGGGGTCAGTCCCCCAGATGCTGCCTCCAGGACCCTCAAAACCAGCTCCAAATAATAATAATAATAATGGCATTTCTTAAGCACTTACTATGTGCAAAGCACTGTTCTAAGCACCTGGGAGGATACAAGGTGATCAGGTTGTCCCATGGGGTGCTCAACCGGGCCCCACCACCCACCCCCGTCTCCCCGCCACCCGCCGCGTCCCTCCCTCCCGGAGCTGCCCCTTTACCCCCATCCCCGTCAGGCCCGACCCTCACCCTTGGCCCGGCTGTCCAGGTAGATGAGGGACCAGTCGTCGAGGGTGAGCATGGTGAACAGGGTGAAGAGCGTGGTGAACAAGCTCTGGAACCGCTTGGGGTCCGTGTTGCGGAATAGGGCCCGCAGGATCACGGAGAACAGGACTGGGAATGCTCAGGAGCCAGGAGGGATCGGACTTTCCCGGCGCCCATGAGCTCCACCCGGCCTGGCCCTACCTCGCCAACCCCTTCCTGGCCCACCTGGACCCCTCTACGCTAGCCAGGACCCACCCCGTCACTGAGGAGGATTGAGACTCTCAGCCCTGTCTAGGATAAAGACTGAGTCCCACTTGATTTGCTTCTATAATAACAATAATAATTATGGTAACTGTTATAATAATAATGATGGCATTTATTAAGCGCTTACTATGTGCCAAACACTGTTCTAAGCGCTGGGGAGGTTACAAGGTGATCGGGTTGTCCCACGGGGGGCTCACAGTCTTAATCCCCATTTTACAGATGAGGTTGTGCTGTTATGCGCTTCCTAGGTGCCGAGCACTGCCATAGATACAAGCTAATCGGGTTGTCCCCCGTGGGGCACACAGTCTTAATCCTCATTTTACAGATGAGGTCACTGAAGCACAGAGAAGTGAAGTGGCTTGCCCAAGGTCACACAGCAGACTAGTGGCGGAGCCAGGATTAGAACCCACAACCTCTGACTCCCAAGCCTGGACTCTTTCCACTAAGCCAAGCTGCTTCTCACCCCATATGCCTGGCATATAAGAGGCATATAACAAATACTATTATTTACCTGTATATATGTATAAATGTTTGTACATATTTATTACTCTATTTATTTATTTTACTTGTACATATCTATTCCATTTATTTTGTTAGTATGTTTGGTTTTGTTCTCTGTCTCCCCCTTTTAGACTGTGAGCCCACTGTTGGGTAGGGATTGTCTCTATATGTTGCCAATTTGTACTCCCCAAGTGCTTAGTACAGTGCTCTGCACACAATAAGCGCTCAATAAATACGATTGATTATTATTATTATTATTATTATTGTTACTATTATTATTATCCTACCCCTCTCACTGGGCCCACCCCCTCACTAGCCCCGGTTTCTCACCAGTTGGCCACCCTCCACTGACCCCCATCTTCTCTCCCTGGCCCCGCCCCCTCTGGCTAGCCCAGCTCCCTTAATAATAATAATAATAATAATAATAATAAAAGTATTTGTTAAGTGCTTACTATGTGCAAAGCACTGTTCTAAGCACTGGGGGGATACAATAATAATAATAATAATGGTGGTATTTGTTAAGCACTTACTACATGCAAAGCACTGTTCTAAGCACTGGGGGGATACAATAATAATAACAATAATAATAATGATGGTATTTGTTAAGCGCTTACTACGTGCAAAGCACTGTTCTAAGCACTGGGGGGATACAATAATAATAATAATAATGGTGGTATTTGTTAAGCGCTTACTATGTGCAAAGCACTGTTCTAAGCACTGGGGGGATACAATAATAATAATAATAATAATGGTGGTATTTGTTAAGCGCTTACTATGTGCAAAGCACTGTTCTAAGCACTGGGGGATACAATAATAATAACAATAATAATGGTATTTGTTAAGCGCTTACTACGTGCAAAGCACTGTTCTAAGCACTGGGGGATACAATAATAATAACAATAATAATAATGATGGTATTTGTTAAGCGCTTACTATGTGCAAAGCACTGTTCTAAGCACTGGGGGGGATACAAGGTGATCAGGTTGTCCCACTTGGGGCTCACAGTCTTAATCCCCCTTTTACAGATGAAGGAACTGAGGCCCAGAGAAGTGAAGTGACTTGCCCAAAGTCCCACAGCTGACAATTGACAGTTCTAGACTGTGAGCCCACTGTTGAGTAGGGACCGTCTCTATCTGTTGCCAACTTGTAACCTCCCAAGCGCTTAGTCCAGTGCTCTGCACACAGGAAGCGCTCAATAAATACGATTGAATGAATGAATGAATTGGCGGAGCCGGGATTTGAACCCATGACCTCTGACTCCAAAGCCCGGGCTCTTTCCACTGAGCCGCGCTGCTTCTCTCCTGCCCCCTTCCCCCTTCCTCCCCTTCCTCCGGCCGGGGCAGGATACAGAGGCAGATGAACATAAGCACCAGGATGGCTCCGATAGATGCCAAGGAGCGAGCCAGCGTCCCCGTCACTTCCTGCAGGCTGTTCAGGAAGCTGGAAAATGATAGGCGGGAGTCAGGGCAGTCAGTCAGTCAGTCACATAACTTGTACTTCCCAAGCGCTTAGTACAATCAATCAATCAATCGTATTTATTGAGCGCTTACTGTGTGCAGAGCACTGGACTAAGCGCTTGGGAAGTCCAAGTTGGCAACATCTAGAGACAGTCCCTACCCAACAGTGGGCTCACAGTCTACAAGGGGGAGACAGAGAACAAAACCAAACATACTAACAAAATAAAATAAATAGAATAGATATGTACAAGTAAAATGAATAAATAGAGTAATAAATCCGGACAAACATATATACAGGTGCTGTGGGAAAGGGAAGGAGGTAAGGCGGGGGGATGGAGAGGGGGATGAGGGGGAGAGGAAAGAGGGGGCTGAATGTGGGAAGGCCTCCTGGAGGAGGTGAGCTCTCAGTAGGGCCTTGAAGGGAGGAAGAGAGCGAGCTTGGCGGATGGGCAGAGGGAGGCCATTCCAGGCCCGGGGGAGGACGTGGGCCGGGGGTTGACGGCGGGACAGGCGAGAACGAGGCCTAACGGGGAGGACATTAGCGGTGGCAGAGGAGCGGAGGGTGCGGGCTGGGCTGGAGAAGGACAGAAGGGAGGGGAGGGAGGAGGGGGCCAGGGGATGGAGAGTCCAGTGCTCTGCACACGGTAAGCGCTCAATAAATACAATTGAATGGATGAATGAATGAATTTATTGAGCATCTACCATGTCTTTTAGACTATGAGCCCACTGTTGGGTAGGGACCGTCTCTATATGTTGCCAACTTGTACTTCCCAAGCGCTTAGTCCAGTGCTCTGCACACAGTAAGCGCTCAATAAATACGATTGATGATGATGTGCAGAGCACTGTACTAAGCACCTGGGAGAATACAATATGATAAAATAACAGACACAGTCCCTGCCCACAGTGATCTTACAGTCTTGAGGAGGAGACAGAGAGAGCTCACCTCCTCCAAGAGGCCTTCCCAGACTGAGCCCTCTTTTTCCTCTCCTCCTCCCCATCCCCCCCGCCCCACCTCCTTCCCCTCCCCACAGCACCTGTGTAGATGTCTGTACGTATTTGTTACTCTATTTATTTTACTTGTCCATATTTACTATTCTATTTATCTTGTTAATGATGTCCCTCTAGCTTTATTTCTATTTGTTCGGACGACTTGACACCCGTCCACATGTTTTGTTTTGTTGTCTGTCTCCCCCTTCTAGACCGTGAGCCCGCTGTCGGGTAGGGACCGTCTCTATACGTTGCCAACCTGTACTTCCCAAGCGCTTAGTACAGTGCTCTGCACACAGTAAGCACTCAATAAATGCGATTGAATGAATGAATGAATGAATAATTGATTTCTGGAGGAACGGAGATGAACGGGGGGAGTCCGCGAAGGATCGTTTTTTTGGCGGCTTTTCTCGTATTCTCCCCCTTCTACACTGAGCCCACTGTTGGGTAGGGACCCTCGCTCTATGTTGCCAACTTGGACTTCCCAAGCGCTTAGTCCGGTGCTCTGCACACAGTAAGCGCTCAATAAATATGATTGAATGAATCATAGAAAGACAGAAATGACAGGTAGGGACTCTCCTCCTTCTACCCTCCCCATCTCCCCTCCCCCCTTCCCCTCCCCACAGCGCTTGTGTAGATTTGTACATATTTATTACTCTATTTATTTTATTAATGGTGTGCACATATCTATAAGTCTATTTATTTTGACGGTATTGACGCCTGTCTACTTGTGCTGTTTTGCTGTCTGTTTCCCCCTCCTAGACTGTGAGCCTGTTGTGGGGTAGGGACCGTCCCTATATGTTGCCGAATCGTCTTTCCAAGCGCTTAGCGCAGTGCCCTGCAATCAATCATATTTATTGAGCGCTTACTGTGTGCAGAGCGCTGTACTAAGCGCTTGGGAGAGCTGAACACAGTAAGCGCTCAATAAGTACGACTGAACGGATGAATGAATAAGTGCTGTGGGGCTGGGGTGGGGGGGATGAATAAAGGAAGCAAGAAAAGGGGAAGGGGAAGAGGAAGGGAGTGGGAGAAGAGGAAGGGAGGGCTTAGGCAGGGAAGGCCTCTTGGAGGTGATGGGCGTTCAGTAAGGCACATCCAGGGGAGGGAATGCGAAGGAAGAGGGGCAGGTGAAGGGGACCAGTCACCCAAACCCCTGCTCTGGGGAAAGAGGGCCCACGGGGGTGGACCGGGATCTGACCGGAGTCTCCGTAGCACGCGGAAGATCCGCAGGGCCCGGAAGCCCTTGAAGACTTTGAGGACCCGGAAGGTGTTAGTGCCGGCGTGGCGAATGGTCATGGCGTTGTAGATCTGCGGCAACACGAAGTCCAGCAGGGCCATGATGGTGATGAAGAAGTCTGGTGGAGGGGGAAGGGTTTGATTTTATTTTATTTTGTTAATATGTTCTGTCTTGTTGCCTGTCTCCCCCTTCAAGATCGTGAGCCTGTTGGTGGGTAGGGACCGTCTCTAGATGTTGCCGACCTTAGTCCAGTGCTCTGCACACAGTAAGCGCTCAATAAATACGATTGAATGGATGAATGAATGAATGAATGAAGGGTACAGCGGCTAGAGGAGCAGAGTTTCAGACTCCTCGGGGCTCAGACGATTTTGACACCTGTCTACATGTTTTGTTCTGTTGTCTGTCTCCCCCCTTCTAGACTGTGAGCCCGTTGGTGGGTAGGGACCGTCTCTATGTGTTGCCGACTTGGACTTCCCAAGCACGTAGTCCAGTGCTCTGCACACAGTAAGCGCTCAATAAATACGATTGAATGGATGAATGAATGAATGAATGAATGAAGGGTACAGCGGCTAGAGGAGCAGAGTTTCAGACTCCTCGGGGCTCAGACGATTTTGACACCCGTCTACATGTTTTGTTCTGTTGTCTGTCTCCCCCTTCTAGTCTGTGAGCCCGTTAGTGGGTAGGGACCGTCTCTAGATGTTGCCGACTTGGACTTCCCAAGCGCGTAGTCCAGTACCCTGCACACAGTAAGCGCTCAATAAATACGATTGAATGGATGAAGGAATGAATAAATGAAGGGTACAGCGGCTAAAGGAGCAGAGTTTCAGACTTCTCGGGGCTCAGAGGATTTTGACACCCGTCTACGTGTTTTGTTCTGTCGTCTGTC
Organism: Tachyglossus aculeatus; assembly: GCF_015852505.1. NCBI lineage: Eukaryota > Metazoa > Chordata > Mammalia > Monotremata > Tachyglossidae > Tachyglossus > Tachyglossus aculeatus. The sequence continues at coordinate 50,469,187 of NC_052087.1, read as the reverse complement.
TCCCCCTTCTAGACTGTGAGCCCACTCTAGATGTTGCCGACTTGGACTTCCCAAGCACGTAGTCCAGTGCTCTGCACACAGTAAGCGCTCAATAAATACTTTTAGACTGTAAGCCCACTGTTGGGTAGGGACTGTCTCTATGTGTTGCCAATTTGTACTTCCCAAGCGCTTAGTACAGTGCTCTGCACATAGTAAGCGCTCAATAAATATGATTGATTGATTGATTGATTGATTGATTGAATGAATGAATGAATGAAGGGTACAGAGGCTAGAGGAGCAGAGTTTCAGACTCCTCGGGGCTCAGAGTCACCGTCACAGTCTCGTCCCATCACTTTCTCTCCAGTGCCGTCTTTTTCCTTCTCTTCTCTCCGCTCCTCGTTCCCTCTCTATGGCCCCACCCCACCTTCGTCCTGGTTTCGGGAATTCCCTGCCTTGAGAATCCGGTTAGCTTCCCAGAGTGGATGTTTTCCCCCACCCAGAATTTCCAAGCGGGCCCCCCGGACCCTCCGCCAACCTCGCCGGCGCCTGAGCATCTCTTGTCCCCCAGCCCGGTCCCTGGAGTCAGGTGTGAGGGAGCCCACTGCCCCCACCATTCATTCATTCAATCGTATTTATTGAGCGCTTCCTGCGTGCAGAGCACTGGACTAAGCGCTTGGGGAGTCCAAGTTGGCAACATATAGAGACGGTCCCTACCCAACAGCGGGCTCACAGTCTAGAAGACTGTGACAAATTGACGCCTACCCCCCAGCCGACCATCTCTTATCCCCCAACCCGATCCCTGGAGGGGGCGAGGGCCCCACGCACCGAGTTTGTTCCAGGCGTTGAAGAAGTAGTTGGATCCCAGCGAGATGATCTTGAGGACCGCCTCCAGGAGGTAGATGCTGAGGAAGACCGAGTCCGCGGCTGTGAAGTACCACTCTGAGCACGGGTCGTTGGGGGACAGTGAGGAGGAGGGAGAGAGGAGGAGGAAGAGGAGGAGGACAAAGAGGTCATCGAGGAGGACGAGGAGAAGAGGCCCTTCCTCTTCCTCATCTTCTTATCCTCCTTTGGTTTTTAAATGGTATTCCTTAATGGTAAAGCGGGTTCTTTCATAGCATTTGTGAAGTGCTTACTGTGGAGAAGCAGAGTGGCTCAGTGGAAATCAATCAATCGTATTTATTGAGCGCTTACTGTGTGCAGAGCACTGGACTACGCGCTTGGGAAGTCCAAGTTGGCAACATATAGAGACGGTCCCTGCCCAACAGCGGGCTCACAGTCTAAATGAATGAATGAATGAATATAACGGAGCCGGTGGACAGATTCCCTGCCAAATCTAGCGGCGTCCAGATCCTGAGGGCCTGGCCTCCTCCGAGGGGGTCCTCTGGGGTCAGCGGCCACTGGACACCGGACGGGCCGAACCCGGAAGGAAGAAGCAACGGCGGCCGCTCACCCGCCCGGATCTCCATCTCGGCGAAGGTCTGGGCCACCAGCACCATGGCGTTGGCGGTCACCACCAAGAGGATGAAGGCCTCGAAGAACGGAGACTGGATCAGCTTCCTGAAGAGCTGCCTCATTTTATTCAACTTCATCTTCATTAACCCCACTATCTTCTGCAGCATCTTCCTGCTACTCCAGAGGCCCTGGCCTAATAATAATAATAATAATGATAATGGCATTTATTAAGTGCTTACTATGTGCAAGGCACTGTTCTAAGCGCTGGGGGGATACAAGGTGATCAGGTTGTCCCACGGGGGGCTCACAGTCTGCATCCCCATTTTCCAGATGAGGCCACTGAGGCCCAGAGAAGTGAAGTGACTTGCCCAAAGTCACACAGCTGACAAGTGGCAGAGCCGGGATTTGAACCCATGACCTCTGACTCCAAAGCCCGGGCTCTTTCCACTGAGCCATGCTGCTTCTTGATGATGATGATAATAATAATAATAATAATAATAATAATAATGGCATTTATTAAGTGCTTACTATGTGCAAGGCACTGTTCTAAGCGCTGGGGGGATACAAGGTGATCAGGTTGTCCCACAGGGGGCTCACAGTCTGCATCCCCATTTTCCAGATGAGGCCACTGAGGCCCAGAGAAGTGAAGTGGCTTGCCCAAAGTCACACAGCTGACAAGTGGCAGAGCCGGAATTCGAACCCATGACCTCCGACTCCAAAGGCCATGCTCTTTCCACTGAGCCACGCTGCTTCTCTGAGCCACGCTGATGAGGGGATGTACTAAGCGCTTACTATGCGCCAAGCACTGTTCGAAGCCCTGGGGGAGACGCGAGGAAATCAGGTTGGACGCCGTCCCTGTCCCATGTGGGGCTCACGCTCTTCATCCCCGTTTTCCGGATGAGGGGATCCCTCGTCCCCCTCTCCATCCCCCCCGTCTTACCTCCTTCCCTTCCCCACAGCACCTGTATATATGTTTGTACATATTTATTACTCTATTTAATTATTTATTTATTTATTTTGCTTGTCCATATCTATTCTATTTATTTTATTTTGTTAGTATGTTTGGTTTTGTTCTCTGTCTCCCCCTTTAGACTGTGAGCCCACTGTTGGGTAGGGACCGTCTCTAGATGTTGCCAACTTGTACTTCCCAAGCGCTTAGTACAGTGCTCTGCACACAGTAAGCGCTCAATAAATACGATTGATTGATTGATTGATTGATTGATGAGGGAACTGGGGCGACTTGCCCATGGTCACACAGCAGACAAGTGGTGATGGTTAAGCGCTTACTATGTGCCAAACACTGTTCTAAGCCCTGGGGGAGATACACAAGTTAATCAGGTTGGACGCTGTCCCTGTCCCTGTTTTCTACTGCTGCCCGTCTCCCCCTTCTAGACTGTGAGCCCGTCGTTGGGTAGGGACCGTCTCTACATGTTGCCGACTTGTCCTTCCCAAGCGCTTAGTACAGTGCTCTGCGCACAGTAAGCACTCAATAAATACGATTGAATGAGTGAATGAATGAATGAATGTCCCACATGGGGCTCGCGCTCTTCATTCCTGTTTTCCGCATGAGGGAACTGAGGCGACTTGCCCAAGGTCACACAGCAGTGGTGATTGTTAAGCGCTTACTATATGCCAAGCTTACTATGCCGAGCTTACTATATGCCAAGTTCTAAGCTCAGCGTGTAGAACAGTGCTTGGCACATAGTAAGCACTGAATAAATGCCATTAAAAAGAAAAGCACCGTTCTAAGCGCTGGTGGAGACACAAGGTCATCAGGCTGTCCCATGTGGGATTCACCGTCTTCATCCCCATTTTCCAGAGGAGGTCACCGAGGCCCAGAGAAGTGAAGTGACTTGCCCGAAGTCCCCCAGCTGACAAGACTGAGCCCCCTCCTTCCTCTCCCCCTCGTCCCCCTCTCCATCCCCCCATCTTACCTCCTTCCCTTCCCCACAGCACCTGTATATATGTGTATATGTTTGTACAGATTTATTACTCTATTTTATTTGTACATGTCTATTCCATTTATTTTATTTTGTTAGTTTGTTTGGTTGTGTTCTCTGTCTCCCCCTTTTAGACTGTGAGCCCACTGTTGGGTAGGGACCGTCTCTAGATGTTGCCAACTTGGACTTCCCAAGCGCTTAGTCCAGTGCTCTGCACAGAGTAAGCGCTCAATAAATATAATTGAATGAATGAATGAATGGTAATAATAATAATAATAATAATGGTATTTGTTAAGTGCTTACTATGTGCCAGGCACTGTTCTAAGTGCTGGGGGGATACAATGATAATAATAATAATGGCATTTATTAAGCACTTACTATGTGCAAAACACTGTTCTAAGCGCTGGGGACCATACAAGTGAGCCCGTTGTTGGGTAGGGACTGTATATGTTGCCAACTTGTACTTCCCAAGCTCTTAGTACAGTGCTCTGCACACAGTAAGCACTCAATAAATACGATTGATTGATTGATTGATTAGTCCAGTGCTCTGCACACAGTAAGCGCTCAATTAATACGATTGATTGAATGAATGAATGAATGAAAGTGAGCCCACTGTGCGGTAAGGACCGTCCCTATATGTTGCCAACTTGGACTTCCCAAACACTTAGTCCAGTGCTCTGCACACAGTAAGTGCTCAATAAATACGATTGATTGATTGATTGATTGATTGGTCCAGTGCTCTGCACACAGTAAGCGCTCAATAAATACGATTGAATGAATGAATGAATGGTGGTATTTAGTCTGATGGTATTGACACCCGTCTACTTGTTTTGTTTTGTTGACTGTCTCCCCCTTCTAGACTGTGAGCCTGTTGTTGGGTAGGGACCGTCTCTATCTGTTGCCGATTTGTACTGCCCAAGCGCTTAGTACAGTGCTCTGCACACAGTAAGCGCTCAATAAATACGTTTGAATGAATGGTAGGGTCCCATTTGGAGTCAGGGTTGGGACTGGCTTTTAAGTCAGAGCTGAATTAGATTGCCCCAGACTAAGCCCCCTTTTTCCTCTCCCCCTCCCCATCCCCCCAGCCCTACCTCCTTCCCCTCCCCACAGCGCCTGTATAGATGTTTCTACAGATTTATTACTCTATTTATTTTACTTTTACACATTTACTATTCTATTTATTTTGTTAATGATGTGCTTCTAGCTTTACTTCTATTTATTCTGATGACACCTGTCCACATGTTTTGTTTTGTTGTCCGTCTCCCCCCTCTAGACTGTGAGCCCAGTGTTGGGTAGGGACCATCTCTATATGTTGCCGACTTGTACTTCCCAAGCGCTTAGCACAGTGCTCTGCACACAATAAGCACTCAATAAATACGATTGAAGGAATGAATGAATGAATTGCTTAGGGGATAGAGCCAGGGTCTGGGAATCGGAAGGTCATGGGTTCTTATCCCGGCCCTGCCGCTTGACTGCTGTGTGACCTTGGGCAAGTCACCTCCCTTCTCTGGGCCTCAGTTCCCTCATCTGTAAAATGGGGATGGAGACTGGGAGCGGGACAGGGACTGCATCCATCCTGATTTGCTTGTGAGCCCCCCGTGGGACAACCTGATCACCTTGTAACCTCCCCAGCGCTTCGAACAGTGCTTTGCACATAGTAAGCGCTTAATAAATGCCATCATTATTATTATTATCATTATTACAGCGCCTGCACATAGCAAGCGCTTAACGAATACCATAATAAAAATGAAACTGGGTCAGATCGGGACTGGGGTCGGAGGTCGGGGATGGGGGTTTGGGCTATAATGGAGTTCAGATCGGGGATGGGTTGGGGTTTCTCATTCATTCATTCGATCGTATTTATTGAGCGCTTCCTGTGTGCAGAGCACCGGACTAAGCGCTCGGAAAGTCCAATTCGGCAATAGGGAGCACCCCTGCCCACACTGGGTTTACTATCTAGTGTCCGGCCGGGGTCAGGATTTGGGTTGGGATTGGGGTCAAGGCTGGGGTCACGGTTGGCCCGGGATATTGTTGCCAACTTGTACTTCCCAAGCGCTTAGTCCAGTGCTCCGCACACAGTGAGCGCTCAATAAATACGACTGATTGATTGATATAATAATAATAATAATAATGATGGCATTTATTAACCGCTTACTATGTGCAAAGCACTGTTCTAAGCACCAGAGAAGTGAAGTGACTTGTCCAAAGTCACCCAGCGGACAGTTGGCGGAGCCGGGATTTGAACCCATGCCCTCCGACTCCAAAGCCCGGGCTCTTTCCACCGAGCCCCGCTGCTTCCCGAGGAGGGTCTCCGTCCGGCTCGGACGATGATGGGGCCGGCGGTCAGCGCCCCGCTCACCTCTTTGGTAGCCATGGCCGGGGCCGTCGTGGTCCGCGGAGCCGACCCGCCGAGAGCGGATGAGGGTGGTCGACTTGGAGCCGGACTTGCCGCCACGGGGCCCATGCTGGGAGCGGGAGAAGACGGAGGTGGAGTAGGCCGAGTGGTGGGCAGAGGGCCGCGAGGTGGCCGAGCGGGGCCCCGCCAACTGGGACTGGCTTGGGGGTTTGTGGGAGGCCGCGGCGCTGAGGGCCGCCTGCTCTCCCTCCTTGGGCTGCCCCACTTCCGGGACGGTCAGGTAATCCATGAGGGATCCGGGATTGGGCCTCGCCTTGAGTCGGGAAGCAATTCCCTACCAGGGGCCGCTGGGGATGAGTGGGAGTGGGCTGATGCGGGGGGGACAGGGATGGAACCGTTGCCATGGCAGCGGCCCGATCCCGTGATGTCACAGTCGGGTTCCCCATTCATTCACTCGTTCAGTCGTATTTATTGAGCGCTTACTTTGTGCAGGGCACCGGACTAAGCGCTTGGGAAGTCCAAGTTGGCAACATTCCCAACCCAATGTTCGTTCATTCATTCAATCGTATTTATTGAGCACTTACTGTGTGCAGAGCACCGGACTAAGTGCTTGGGAAGTCCAAGTTGGCAACATCCCTACCCAACATTCGTTCATTCATTCAATCGTATTTATTGAGCGCTTATTGTGTGCAGAGCACCGGACTAAGCGCTTGGGAAGTCCAAGTTGGCAACATCTACAGACAGTCCCTACCCAACGTTCGTTCATTCATTCAATCGTATTTATTGAGCGCTTACTGTGTGCAGAGCACTGGACTAAGCGCTTGGGAAGTCCAAGTTGGCAACATCTAGAGACGGTCCCTACCCAACATTCGTTCATTCATTCAGTCATATTTATTGAGCGCTTACTGTGTGCAGAGCACTGGATTAAGCGCTTGGGAAGTACAAGTTGGCAACATCTAGAGACGGTCCCTACCCAACATTCGTTCATTCATTCAATCGTATTTATTGAGCGCTTACTGTGTGCAGAGCACTTTACTAAGCGCTTGGGAAGTACAAGTTGGCAACATATAGAGATGGTCCCTACCCAACATTCATTCATTCAATCATATTTATTGAGCGCTTACTGTGTGCAGAGCACTGTACTAAGCGCTTGGGAAGTCCAAGTTGGCAACATCTACAGATGGTCCCTACCCACCAGCGGGCTCACAGTCTAGAAGGGGGGAGATGGATAACAAAACAAGACATATTAACAAAATAAAATAAATAGAATAAATATGTACAAATAAAATAGATGAATAAATGGATTAATAAATCCGTACAAACATATTTCCATATATCCAGGTGCTGTGGGGAGGGGAAGGAGGTAAGGCGGGGGGAATGGGGAGGGAGAGAGGAATTCATTCATTCATTCAATCATATATATTGAGCGCTTACTGTGTGCAGAGCACTATACTAAGCGCTTGGGAAGTCCAAGTTGGCAACATCTAGAGACGGTCCCTACCCAACATCATCATCATCATCATCAATCATATTTATTGAGCGCTTACTGTGTGCAGAGCACTGTACTAAGCGCTTGGGAAGTCCAAGTTGGCAACATCTAGAGACCATCCCTACCCAACAGCGGGCTCACAGTCTAGAAGGGGGAGATGGACAACAAAACAAAACATATTGACAAAATAAAATAAATAGAATAAATATGTACAAATAAAATAGATAAATAAATGGATTAATATAGGGAGACGGTCTCTACCCAACAGCGGGCTCCCAGTCTAGAAGGGGGGAGACGGACAACAAAACAAGACACATTGACAAAATAAAATCAATAGAATAAATATGTACGAATAAAATAAATAAATAAATGGATTAATATCCAGCCCCCACAGCCCCTCCCCGGGCTTTCCCGGCCCGCGGCCCGGTTGTCAGAGCGGCTCGGTGGGTAGAGCCCGGGTTTGGGACTCGGAAGGAGCAGGGTTCAAATCCTACCTCCGCCGCTTGTCTGCTGCGTGACCTTGGGCAAGTCACTTCATTTCCCTGGGCCTCAGTGACCTCATCTGGAAAGCGATGATTAAGACGTGGGACAGGGGCTGGGTCCAACCTGATTAACTTGGAGGTACCGCGGCGCCTAGAACAGTGCTTGGCGTATAATAGGTGCTTAACAAGTACCTGAATTATTAGGCGGTTTTTTTTGTTTTTTTTTTATGGCATTCGTTAAGCGCTTACTATGTGCAGAGCACTGTTCTAAGCGCTGGGGCGGGATACGGGGTGACCAGGTTGTCCCACGGGGGGCTCACAGTCTTAGTTGTCCCCATCGGGCCGGGTGGTGACCCGCCGTGGGCTGGGAGCGGAGCGGCCCTGGCAGCTGAGAAGCAGCGTGGCTCAGTGGCTTTGCACATAGTAAGTGCTTAACAAATACCAATCAATCAATCAATCGTATTTATTGAGCGCTTACTATGTGCAGAGCACTGTACTAAGCGCTTGGGAAGTACAAATTGGCAACACATAGAGACAGTCCCTACCCAACAGTGGGCTCACAGTCTAAAAGGGGGAGACAGAGAACAGAACCAAACATACCAACAAAATAAAATAAATAGGATAGAAAAGTACAAGTAAGATAAATAAATAAATAAATAAAGAGTAATAAATATGTACAACCATATATACATATATACAGGTGCTGTGGGGAAGGGAAGGAGGTAAGATGGGGGGATGGAGAGGGGGGCGAGGGGGAGAGGAAGGAAGGGGATGATGCCACGCTGTCCCCCCGTCTGTCCTTTTCACCGAAAAACCACCCCCCATCCCCTTCTGGGGGCTTCAATCAATCAATCAATCATATTTATTATCACCATTATCATTTATTACCACCATTATCATTATTATTATTATTATTAATAAATAATTGTCTGTCTCCCCCTTCTACACTGTGAGCCCGCTGTCGGGTAGGGACCGTCCCTAGATGTTGCCGACTTGGACTTCCCAAGCGCTTAGTCCGGTGCTCTGCACACAGTAAGCGCTCAATCAATCAATCAATCAATCGTAGAGAAGCAGCGGTGGCTCAGTGGAAAAGAGCCCGGGCTTTGGAGTCGGTGGTCACGGGTTCAAATCCCGGCTCTGCCAACTGTCAGCTGTGTGACTTTGGGCGAGTCACTTCACTTCTCTGGGCCTCAGTTCCCTCATCTGGAAAATGGGGATGAAGACTGTGAGCCCCCTGTGGGACCACCCGATCACCTTGTAACCTTCCCGGCACTTAGAACGGTGCTTTGCACGTAGTAAGCGCTTAATAAATGCCATTATTATTATTATTATTTATTGAGCGCTCACTGTGTGCAGAGCACTGTGAATACGATTGAATGGATGAATGAATGATGTTGGTATTTGTTAAGCGCTTACTATGTGCCAAGCGCTGGTGTAGATATGAGGTAATCAGGTGGTCCCATGTGGGGCTCAGTCCTCATCCCCATTTTACAGGTGAGGCAACTGAGGCCCAGAGAAGTGAAGCGACCCGCCCAAAGTCACCCAGCTGACAAGCGGCGGAGGCGGGATTAGAACCCACGACCTCCGACTCCCAAGCCCGGGCTCTTTCCGCTGAGCCGCGCTGCTTCTCCAAACCAGCCGGACACATTCCCAATCCCGCACGGGGCTCACAGTCTTAATCCCCATTTTCCACGCGAGGTAACTGGGGCCCAGAGCGGTCAAGCCACGTGCCCAAGCCCACACAGCGGGTGCGATCGAAGGAATGAATGAACGGACACAAACCCTCTCAAGCTCATTTTAAAATTCCTTTTTATTACAAATATCCACCCCCCCCCCAAAAAAAAAAAATTCCCAGCAAAATCTTCACTGAGTGAATTCTGGAGCAGCCGCAGACTGGGAGACGGGGGAGGCGGGGGAGAGCCCGGAAGACAGTTGGTGTGTGTGTGTGGAGCAGGGAGGGGGGGTTGTGTGAGTGTGTGTGTGGGTGTATTGTGCGCTTAGTACAGTGCTCTGCACACAGTAAGCGCTCAATAAATACGATTGATTGATTGAAGCCCCCAGAAGGGGATGGGGGGTGGTTTTTCGGTGAAAAGGACAGACGGGGGACAGCGTGGCATCATCCCCGCTAACCTGTCACGGGGCAGGATGGTCTGGTCCTCCTGTAT